>NC_135615.1:28401019-31121019 GCF_053574225.1 Canis aureus | reverse complement strand
CTCCTTGAACTTGGCCACCTGTTCTGGAGGCAGCTCCTCGGCCATGTTGCCCACACCTGTCACGGAGCTTCCGACCTTGCTGCCAACCGGCTCAGAGCTGGGCACTGCAGTGGGGACGGGCGGCTGAGTGTGTGCGAGGGCACAGCCTCTGTGGCAGCCTTGCCGTGGGATGGGAACCCCTCCTTTTCTGCAATTGGAGCAAAGGGAGGAGGAAGGCTCTCCACCCTCCCCATCATGTCCTTGGGCGAAATCCTCCTCCCAGGGAGGGACAGACCAGCCACAGACCAGAAATTCAGGAATTGGAGTGGCGGGGCCCGCCCAGGGGAGGCTGGAGGGAGCCACACCACACGGGGGGCCATCGGCGGCCTCCCCACAGACCCGGCCCTGATGGCAGATGGGCCACTGTGGAAGCTTCTTGCCGAGGTGATCCCCGCAGAGAGCACGGCTGGGAAGGGGAAGGGAGCCTCGCGTGGTGGACACAGCAGGTCCCGGGTGAGAGGGGGCCTGGCCGGCCATCCTGTGCTCCTCTCGGGCCGCCTGTCAGTGCTCACCCCACAGGGTGGACTGTGGAGGCGGATGTGCTGGAACTGAGTGGAATCAGGGTGGCCCCATGGGCGTCACTGAACTCCCAGCCCAGGTGGCCAACAGGTCTGTAATGGAGGGTGCGGCCAGCTGCCTGCGGCTTGGAGCGAGCAAGGAGCCTGGGTGCGCACAGACCCTGGCACATGGGTGTGCCACTTGTCACACGAATATTCCGAGGGTGATTTCGGGTGCGAGGGAAAGGCTTCCTGTCCCCCCAGAATACCTCTCCTCTAGCTCCTCTGAATCCGTTCCATCGTTAGGTCCAAGTCTCTCCCTGAGGCCACAGGGAGGAGTGGGGCGTCCCTACCCAGAGCAGCGGGGATGCTGGGGAGCCTGGGCACCCCCATCTTGTGTGTTCTCTAAATGCCCGCTGCCCTGAGTACAGAGTTAGAGCAAGAGCTCAGCCCTTGGGGTCTATTCCTCAAGTCCTTGGCAAGTGGGACCCGAGGCTCTGGGGGGACACTGGCTGGGAGTCGCTATGGGGTCTCTCTGCATGTGAGCCCTACACATTCCCAGGACCTCCACCCTCCATGCAGTGGGACCTGCGTCTCTGAGGGATCAGATAAACTCCAGCTCTGCCTCAGCCCGTCAAACCCTCTGAGGAGTCTCTCCTCCCCTAGGAGGCAGCCAGGCAAACAGCTCCCCGGCCTCAGCGCACCTGCCCGCCCCCCCGACAGTCTACCCCAGGCTCAATGCACTTGTCCCCCCAGCCTATCCCTCACTCAATGCCCCCCCAAGCCCACGTCATGCTCGGTGCACCTGCCCCCCCAGCCCATCCCAGGCTCAATGCACCTGTGCCCCCATTCCACCCCGGGCTCAGTATACCTGCCCCCTCAGCCCACCTTGGGCTCAGCGCACCTGCCCCCCAAGCCCACCCCGAGTCAGGGGACCCCCCAGGTGGAGACACAAAGGGAAATGCTCTCGTCGTCTAACTTCTTTAAAGAGGTCTTGAAGAAGTGCCGCGGTTTCATCTTCGTGCTGGAAGAGGACTGAGGCCTCGATACGTCTTGAGCAATCGGTTAGTCAACGAAGCCGCAGTCGCATCGGGTGGAGAACGCGGTGCAGCGGGGCCTGGCCTAGGGCGGGGCTCCCGGCAACCAGGGCGTTCTCTGAAGACTCTATGAAGATATAAATCTATATTTTCACATTTTATTTTCCTCTTCCCTTAGGAGCGGGACCCGTGATTAAAAATCCGAGGCGCTTACCATTTTCTTGTTTTCCCTTGGTATTAAATGGTGCGGCGTAAACCACGAGGAATTTTTCCGATGCTATCAGGAGGCAAAAGCTCTTGGTTCTTGCTCCGCCGCTGATTTGGAAATCCAACTTGGTCTCGGTATCTTCATCTATAAAATAGGATACCACGTCATCCTCCGTGTATGATCAGGGCACTTAAGATCAAAGATCAAAGCATCTTTGATCAACGGAAGGCATTATTATTCTAGGATAAAGCTCATCTTCGGTAGCAAGGGCTGTGTTTGATGTGACCCGACACTCAGAGGAGGGCCTCCCTCTCTATTTTGTTATTATACGTTTCTTGATTGAGCTGATAAACCAAACGCGTCTGCCCGGAGGTCTGGAGCCTGTCAAGCCGTCCGAGGCTCTGGCGTCCGTCAGCTCGTGGACGTCGTGGCTCGCACGCAGCAGAGGTGGTGTCTAGAGAGCATCTAGCGAGTGTCCTCATGGGACAGCAGGGGGAGAATGGTGGTCACTCACTGTCCCCACTCACAGATGGGGCCTTGGGAGGGATGGTCCTCTGCCCAAGGCCACCCACCCCTGGGGAGAGGGCCACCCTCTGTGAGTACCTCCCCACCTGCCACTTTGGGGCCTGCTTCCTCCCTCTGCATCACCGTATGTTCCAAGCCACATGGAAATCCCTCACTTCCCCTCCCACCCGGTGTCCTGCCTCAAGCGGCCCTGGGTCCCCTGCACTGGAGAGTGCTGATGGTGGACCCCAGGGCCAGGGAAGGGGGACAGCAGGGCCTGTGTTGCCAGAACCTAACCCAGCGTGATCCAGCCCCTTTCTTGCTCCACAGCAGCCCCCCCGCAGAGCCCAGCGCTTTGGAAGGAGCAGGAGGGAGCCGGGAGGAGTCTGAGGCTGGGACACTGTCACTTGCTTGTGTCCCAGCACTGGGTCCCCGGGGCCTGTAAAAAGCATGCACAGGAGAGAAGAATGCCTCACGTCAGCCCGTGGGGTGCCCCCCCCTCCCCAACCCAGTGTGAGGTTTACAGAGAAAGGCTGCCTGCTGGTAGAGGGGGACCCGGGTCTGCTGAGAACGGAGCGCCCGGAGCCCACGAGAACCCAGAGGCTGTGGCCCAGAGACCCAGCAGGCCGGCTGGAGGAAGCCTGGGGCCCTCCTGGTGTCACCTGCCCGAAGTCAGAGGTCAGCTGTCCCGCCCAGGACTGACTCCCTCACCTGCCCCACCCTGCAGCCAGGGACACGGGGTCTGCTGCCATGGTGAGTGGCTGCGGTCCTAGAGGTCCAGGGGATCCCCAGGGCTGAAGGGAGGGCAGGGAGGCAGCAGCCCTCCCCTAGGGTATGGGGGTTCCTGAGAGTGTCCCCCCAGGGAGGGAGTCCTCCCTCCCACTGCTCATGCAGCAGCCCTGCGTGTGCATGTGCACGTGCGTGTGTCGGGCCCAGGTGTGTGGGGGGTGGCCCAGGCCTCAGCACCCCCAGCCAGCCCGGGCTTCCCCAGGAGCAGCAGCTCACTTAGCCCTCCCTTCGCTAGGGGCCAAGTATGGGTGAGAAACCAGTCAGACAGGTTTGGGGGCCTCCTCTGGCTTCCCTGACTTGCGGGAACCTGCTCTCCCTCCTGTCCCTCCCACTCGGCCAGTCCTTGGAGTTGGCACCTCCGCCAGCCCGCCTGGAACCTCGTGTGCCTGCGTGAGGCCATCCACACACAGAGCTTCCAGAACCGGCTCCCGCCCCCCATCAGGCCGTCAGGCATCTCGAGAGCAGTGGGCGGTGGAAGTGCTGAGCCTCTGTGCTGCCCTCACAGATGGCGGGGCCCCCAGGGTCCCTGCTGAGCCCCTAACCTAAACCCAAGCCACATCCCCAGGAGCGCTCGGGCCCTGGAACCCGGCAGCCACGTGGGGTGTCGCCCTGGCCTCACGGGTCACAGATGCTGTAGCCCAAGGCAGGTGACCTCACTGCAGACAGGATGCCGTCCCCGCCTAAGAGGGTTGACCCCGGTGCAGCTGCAGGACGAGGAGTATCTGCTCGGGACGGGCTCAGGCATGCAGTCACCAGGAGCCTTTAGGGCCACCCTGCCCCGTCACCCGAGCGCCAGCGCTGTGGGGGACCTCGGGTGGCCCCTGGCTGCGAGCATCTTCTTGCAGGTCGCAGGACAGACATCCTAGAAGCAGACCAGGGGGGCTGCGCCCTGTTCCCAGAAAGTCCCAGGCCTGGGCAAACACCTGGTCTCACTGCTGTGAGGGTCAGTGTCTGTCGCCTTCACCGCTTCCACCCCTCTCGCCCACGATGGAGCAGGTGCTCCCAGGGGCGCCGAGTCAATCTGGTAGGTGACCATCATCCTACAGGAGGCAGTCACACGTTGAAGGCTCAGAAGTCAGAGGTCATCTTTCCATTTTATTCTTATTTTTTTTAAGGATTTGTGGACTTGACTCGAGAGAGAGAGAGAGAGAGAGAGAGAGCAGGAGGGAGGGGCAGGGAGAGGGAGAGAGAATCCAAGCAGACTCTGCACTGAGCACAGAGGCCAACTCGGGGCTCGATCCCACGGCCCCGGGATCATGACCTGAGCTGAAATCAAGTCAGACACTGAACTGACTGAGCCCCCCGGGCGCCCCGCATCTTTCCATTTTGGATGGTTGTGCAAGCCACGCCAGGATTCTCAGGCTACCAGCAGGTCACCTGGACAAGGGCAGAGGCCCTGCTGCCATGAGGCTCGTGTTCAAAGAGCAGGCCTTGCGGGTGACCCTATGCCCCCAGCGCTGCCTGCCGGCACCGTCGGTGCCCGTGGTCTGCCTAGACTTGCCAGACGGTGGGCAAGGGCCATCCTTCCCACCCTGTGACACCCCTGGGAGCTCGGCAGGACACACGCCGCCCTCCTCGCACCATCCCCACACACGCACGCGGCCCCGGCAACGAGGGCCCTCTAGCTCTCCAGTGCTTTCCACGCGAGATGCTTTTCCGGGGACAGAGAGGTGGCCCTTCAGGCACCAAGCACGTTAATTTTGGCCATCTGCGGTGGGGACCTTCCAAGGGGGTTCCCTACTCTACTCCCCGTCACTCTGGGCAAGCGGGGCGGGCTGTGGCCCCAAGAAATGGCCTCGTGGGTCCCGTCACAGTGGGGACAGGACAGGTGCACACGCCGAGCCCTGGAGGGTCCAGTTGCTGCACCTTCTCGGGCCGACCAGCCCCAGCTCCTGTCTGCACACAACCGTGCACCTGCCACGGCTCCCGACCTCGTTTCACAGCGGTTTAGACACAACAAGGTGGAACCGAAGTTGTCAGGGAAGAAAAAAAGTCGATCAAACGTGTAAATCAGCAAGCTTAATTTAAAAACAGTAATAAATCGGGGCTCCCGGGTGGCTCTGCGGGTTGAGGGTCTGATTCTTGGTTTCAGCTCAGGTCGTGATGTCGGGGTCGTGAGGTTGAGCCCCCGGTCAGGCTCTGAGCTCATCAGGGAGTCTGCTGGGGCTTCTCTCTCTCCCTCACTAGTGTGCATGCTCACTCTCTAAAAAAAAAAAAAAAAAAAAAAAAAAAAAAAAAAATTATTTACTTATTTTTAAAGATTTTTATTTATTTGAGAGACAACACGGCAGAGAGAGAGAGAGAGTGTGTGAGCATGGGCGGGGGTGGGAGAGGGAGAAGCAGACTCCCCAATGAGCAGGGAGCCCGACTCGGGGCTCGATCCCAGGACCCCAAGGTCATGACCTGAGCGGAAGGCAGATGCTTCACCGACTGAACCACCCAGGGGCTTTCAAAAAATTTTTAAATGTTAATTAAAAAAAAACAATAATAAATCAATCAGTCTGAGGGCGGTGCTGGGTGCATCTAATCTATCTCTGGATTCCGGAAGAGACCCTAACGCATCGCATGAGGCTGCTGTTCCCTGCACCCTGGCTCAGACACACCTGCTGCAGCTCCCTCCCCTGACCCCTGCTCCAGTTCCATCCACCTGGCAAGAAATGAGGGAGGGAGGGGCCCCTGGGTGGCTCAGCAGTGGAGCGCCTGCCTTCGGCTCAGGGAGTGATCTCGGAGTCCTGGGATCGAGTCCCACATCAGGCTCCCTGCAAGGAGCCTGCTTCTCCCTCGCCTGTGTCTCTGCCTCTCTCTCTGTGTCTCTCATGAAGAAATAAATAAAATCTTAAAGAAGGAAAGAAATGAGGGAGGGAGCAGCCCCAGGTCATCCTGCAGATGGAGGAGCGCCGGGTGCACCCACGCGTCCCAGTGCATCCCATATGTCCCAGTGTGTCCCAGCTCATCCCAGTGCGTCCCAGTGCATTGCTCAGAAAGAGCCAGTTAGGCCGCGGAGCTCCCAGAGCGCCAGCCACGGGGCCCTCCCTACCCGCTGGGGTTCCCTTGGAGAGCTCCCAACAGCTCTTCGCCATCCCGCCCCACGTCCCCCTTTCCATCTGCCCGGAGGAGAGCCAGGCAGGAGGCTAACAGGGTCTCCGTCCAAACATGCCCGCCCCACTGTGGACATGACCACACAAACTGGGTCACGATGTCCTATGTTGGTGAGTAGAACATTCCAGAGCGTGGATGATAGCCTCCCCCCCCCACCGCAGGACTGGTAATACCTGACGCATGCCCTTCTCTTGCTCTCTACATTGGCTTGAACGCACGCACATCCGCACGAAGGACTGGAACGACATGACCGCCCACATTTTACCTTGTAGGGTAAGGACAGTTCAAGACAGGACCACCTTTCCTTTTACCCTTAAGAACCTTAAGGACCTTCTCCGTTAAAAAACAGTTGGCAAGTTTATATAAACTCCTTTCTCAATGGGTAGGTGAACGCTCCATCACAGTCGGTCAGGCACCAGACCAGGGGCTGACTTTGGGGATCCCCGAGGTGGGGGTGCAGGCACAGCACAGGGTAGAAGCGGGAAGCAGGGGGGCACAGCTGCTAGAGCTTGGGGGGCAATCTGGGGGGGCCAGTGGGGTGTCAGGATGTGAGGGGGGAAGAGCAGGGTCTCTGGGTCCCTGGAGAGACAAGTGGTAACAGGAAGGAGAAGAAGAGGGGAGCCCCAAAGCAGAGAAGTTGCCAGAAACTAATTACGATTCTTCACCATTTTGCCAGAAGTCCCAGGACACAAATAATCCACCTGTTACAGGAGGACATAACCAGTGCCCTGTCCTGGTCATGCTAAAGGCTGTGACACGCGGACTCAGACAGCCATCAGGAAGTTTAGATCTGACTCAACGTGCCAGTGGATGGAGGCCCAAAGTCAGAGGTGAAACAGCAGAAATACAGTAAAATGATTCTGGAAATGCGAAGTCATGAAAGACTACACTAAAAAATAAGAGGGACTCTGTTAAAAATAAGCTGTCTTGTGAGTGGTAAAAAGTGACTGTCCATAAAGAAAAGTTGGTGCCTTTTGTGTTGGCATGAATACTCCTAGCGGTCAGGGCTCAGAAGGAGAGATGAAATATCTCATTTAGAGCCTGGGTCGTGCCGAGAACGCAAACAGCTTCTCTGGGATTTCGTGGCAAAGACGACCAAGAGTTTATACTCACAGCCTTCCCTAAAAGTAATATGAATGTCATAAACCCCATTATTTCTCCCGGGAAACGTGGCCAGCTGGAGGCTTCCAAGAATACACTTACAACTTCCCTTGCTAGAAGGGAAGGAGGAGATGGACTTTCTCCACCATTTTCCAGAATTCCAGCTTGAGGCGAGGCCCTGACCCGTCGCTGGGGATCAGGAGGTGGTGTAGAAGTAGGGACATCATCACATGGCTCTCCTGTGGACTTCCTTTATATTCATGGAATAAAATCCTACATTGTGTAAGCTAAAAAAAAAAAAAAAAAAAAAAAGACAAGAGAAAGAAAAAGAAAAAGTGACAGGTCTTGGAGGAAATGATCGAGAGACCAGTCATTTAATATATCAATGAAGAGCCCTTAATTTTTTTTTTTAAGAAACCATAATTAAATAGAAAAAAACAGGCCAAGGATACGAAGCCAGCTCACAGAAGAGCAAATCCAAATGGCCAACAAACATATGGAAAGACTCTGCCATTTGGCAGGAGATGGAGACGTACAAACTAGAGTAATAATAATAACAAGGTATCATTTTATCCCCAGTCTGGCTGGCAAAAATTCGTTGAAATCGCTATTGCCAGAGAGAGAGGACACCAAGAAATGGGTATCGCCCCAGGTTGCTCGGCAAGAGGTCAGCTGGGGCAGCAACAGGTCATGCAGTAAAACCCAGAGTAGGATTATATGAGCACGATCACAAATCTGGGCCGTGAGCAGGGCGGGGAGCGCAGGGAAGGAAGTACAAAGAGAAGGAAAAGATGAAAAACATGCATGATATGGTCCGTGTGCACACATGAGCACGGGTGTACGTGTGCAAGACAACTTATCTTTAAAGGACCTTTATATCTGCTGCTATTTCTGTGATGACTCATTTTCCTTTTTTTTTAAATTTTCTAATTCTTTCATTTTTCTTAGTTGTAAGACTTATATAAAAAAGACATTTCCTATTAACTATTTGGTTATCTTGAGGCACAGTTTGTAGAGGAAAAACAAGATAAATACTTTGATTTTTTTTTCAGCTTATTTATCAGTTTTTGGAAAAATAGGTTGTTCTCTTAGCATCCCCTGAAGGTGACCAGTGAGAGTTGTTTTGTTTTCTGAGTGTCATTATAAATTCATGGATTTAAGTGCTTTGGGTGTGTTCTAATCCATTGCAGTTATTATCATAATTGCTGCTGAACTTGTCCCAACTTTGGCTAGTGGAAAATCTTTTAGGTTGACTCTTTCATCATCATTATGAACAAGCTTTATTAAAGATTATGAATTCAGTTTCCAAGGGAGTTATAAATGGTTTTCTACAGAGAGATTATTTACTTGGTTTGTTGTTTTCACAGATAATATGTGTTTTGACCCATTGGGGTTATGTAGCTCATGTATTAAAATTGGAAGTTTATTCTGTTGTTCTTAACATCTGTGACCTGCAATGTTTGATTTGATCTCTGAACTATTTGTCTTCACTCTCTTTTTTTTTTGTATATTTTTTATTGGAGTTCGATTTGCCAATATATAGCATAACACCCAGTGCTCATCCCATCAAGTGCCCATCACCCAGTCACCCCATTCCTCCACCCACCTCCCTTCCACTACCCCTTGTTTGTGTTTTTCACAAATCCCAGGCTTCGCAGGGCTTTCATTTTTAAGAAAAAAGGGAATCAAGAGAGGCACGCTTGGTGGAATCGATTCACCATCCTGGGTTTCCAGCGAGCCGGAGGGGGAGGCCTGGTCCCCCGGCGGTGGCCCCCAGGCGCGAGTGAGGCCTCCCTGCCACTGGGAAGGGTCCGCAGGCCCAGCGGCTTCTGGTCCTTGGGGCTTCCGGCCCAAGGGGGTTTCAGAGGGGTTCTTTCTCTCCGGCCTTTTGTTTTTTTTAAGATTTTTATTTATTTATTTGAGTGAGAGAGAGAGCACCAATGGGGTAAGGGGCAGGGGGGAGAGGCAGGCTCCCCGCTGAACTGGGAGGCTCACTGAGGCAGGGCTGGATCCCAGGGCTCTGAGGTCATGACCTGAGCCCAAGGCAGACCCTCAACTGATGGAGACCCCGGGCACTCCCTCTTTCCTTTTAGATCCACCTGAGGGACTGTCTTGTTGGCTCCTCAAACTTGCCCAGGACGTGAGCAGGTCTTGATTTTTGTTATGTTTTCTCAAGCTGCATGTTTGGTATCTTTTGAGTGTCACCTGGGAAGCAGGTAGCAAGTCGGGCAAGGTGACTCTGTTAGATCATCACGTTCAGGGAGACTCTCGGCTGTTCAGGGAGCCAAGTGTAGAACACGTGGAACGGAACCTCCGTAGGGCACATTCCCTGACACCAGGGGTCCCCGCTCTGGGCCTAAGGAGGTGGCGAGGACATGCTTCCACGAGATGCGGCCCATGGGCCTGTTGGCGCCTGACGGGGTGTATCTGAGGCTCGGCTGGTACTAGGTGGTGTGGCTGAGCCACCGACTCAACTCCGGGGAAGGGGGGGCCTTTCCATAATGCCCAGGTTAGCAACGGTGGGACAATGGGCGCAGCAGGGCTCCTCCGATCCCCCTGGAGTCCCCAGGAGAGGGCCTGAGGCCTGTGGCCGGCGCGCCCCCAGGGCCACTCCTGCTGCCCCCAGGCCAACCCTGTGAAGGAACTTTCTAGTCTCAGGTCCTGGACGGCCCCTGACCCCAGAGGGAGGGAATGGGGCGGCCCAGGAGGGCCCGGGGCAGGGGCTGTGTGAGGGCGCCCAGGCAGGGTGCGCGGGGCCCCGAGGGACCAGCCTGGGAGAGGAGGCCTCGCAGGACGAGGGGCTCAGCGGCTGCCCTGCCCATCAGGCTGCGGAGAAACCACTGCTCAGGAGTGAGTGGGGCCGTCCCGGGGTGATCCCCCCGCGTCCTCTCTAGACCGCCCAGCCTCCCCTGGAGCCCAGGGGCCCCGGGCCAGCCGACCACCGGTAGGGGGTGACCCAGCGTCTTCGTGTTCACCACCCCCCGCCTGGGCTGACCCGGAGGCTCCTTTTGACCCAGATGCTGCAAAGGAAGACGCTGGCGGTCCTTGCACCTGCCCGGGGGGCCGGGGAGAGAGGGACCTGCGGCCCGAGTGGCGGGGCAGGCTCGGGGTTCCTGGGGGCTCTGACAGCGGATGTGGGGGGCTCCACAGAGCCCAGAGCCAGGGAGAAGGGCCGCCCGCCCCGCCTGACAGGCTCCTTGCCCAACCTGGGCAGGACCAGGTGACACACCGCGGGGCGGCTCCTCATGACCCCGCCCGGAAAGGCTCAGTCATCCCCGAGGAGCCCGTCCCCTTGTGCCAGCTTCAGCGCGGGAGGGGGGGGGGGGCCTCGGCACAGACGCCCCATGCCCCAGCTCCAGCTGTTCCCAGAGCCCCTGCTGCCCGCGGAGAGGTGCCCCAGCAGGGATTGCTCAGTGCTGCCTCCCCGGGGGGCTGTGCCCACCCCAGGGACCCCAGGCTGTGTTCACTCCTTCCTCCCTCCCTGGGGGGGGGTGCAGTGCCCACCCCCACGGACCCCAGGCCTGGGTCAGTGCAGGCCCTGAGCTCACACTCCCCCTGGGGGAGCCCTGGGCCTGAGGTCACCTGGCCCCAAGTTCCCACCACCTTGGGTGTGGGGATATCAGACCTTCTGGGTCAGGGCCCCTCACGCCCACTGCTCTGCCTGGCCCCTCCACATGGGCTCACCTGCCCGGGCCGCACCCACGCGCCTGCCCCCCGCGTCGCCTCCACGAGCCTGCATCCACCTTCGTCCGCCCTCAGCTTCCTGCTCCCCAGCCTTCCGGGGCACGCTGCCCCCCTCCTGCCTGACCCCCTCCGTCCCTGGGTAACCTGGCCTGTGGCCTCGCCCATCTCTTTTCTGGGGCTTTTTCATGTTTTTCTCCTACTTTTCCTCCGGGTTCTTCATCTGTGTGTCTTTTTGAGGTCCACGCTCCCCATTCACATATGGAACAATGATTTGTTTTTTAAAGATCTCCAGTCTTTACCTTGAAGAAAATTTAAGAATTTTCTTCACATTTTTTTAGCTTATCTGACTACTTTCCGGCATCTTGAAAAGAGAACAGAAGGGCACCTGGGGGGCTCAGTGGTTGAGCGTCTGCCTTCAGCCCAGGTCATGACCCCAGGGTCCTGGGATCGAGTCCCGCACCGGGCTCCCCGCAGGGAGCCTGCTTCTCCCTCTGCCTGTGTCTCTGCCTCTCTCCCTGTGTCTCTCATGAAGAAATAAATAAAATCTTTAAAAAAGAGAGAGAGAGGAGGGGAGCAGAGCTTCCTCTCCACCTGTACCCGCCCACGCAGGCCGCGCTCTGCAGCCTGATCCCCACGCGGCCGACAGCACCTGCCTAGCTCTCTCCTCCTGCTCCCTGTGCCGCCGCTGATGCTGGGCCATCTCGCTTCCCTGAGTGTATTCCAAACTGTTACCACGCACACTGAAACAATCTTCTTTTAGAACCAAAGTGTTGCACACTAGTGCTAAATATTTGGGTTCATGGTCATGTGGTACATTTGTTTCCTCGAGCTGCACAGCTTTTCCCCCTACGATGCATTTGAAATTCCTTCCTCTGGGTCTACTAGACGGACAGACATATGGATAATAGATAGTAGATAAGAGAAGACTGATCGATAACGGGTGAGAGAGGGGGGCCATAGTTCTGCAGCTCCCCAGGTCAGCGTGGCAAGGAGTTGGGGCACCGATGAGCGGAGCAGTGGGGGCACACACCAAGAGCCCCACCCAGCCCTCCGCGCGTCCTGCACCTGCCGCCTCCTTCCCTGTAGGGAAGCAGCACCCACCCAGCGCCCAGCCTCACAGGGGCCTCCGCCCTGGCAGGTCTAGGGGTCAGGTGCTGCCGAAACCCCGACTCCTCGGGAGGCCAAAGATGCTGTCCCCACACCTGCCCACCGAGACACGCCTGGCTCCGCGCAGACAGAGGAGGTCAGGGGAAGTTGGGGGGTGCAATGTCAGGCCCCCCGGGGCGGACCCGATGCTGGGCCCACCCCCACCCCCCAAGTCAGGCCTGCAGCAGGTGCCTCCTTCTCGAGCCCGCCCCGAGCTCACCTGTGACTTGCCCTCCAGCACCCCGCGGAGGAAAATCTCAGAACTGAGCACCGCCCCATCCATTCCCCCCTTTGCCCCGGACTCCTGGTGGGGCTCCCAGGGGCAACTCCACACCGCACACCCGGCCCCTTTCTCCTCCTGGGGCCATCCCTTCTCCGCATCCCCAAATTTGGCCTCATCCACGTGCAATGCTTGCTCCTGGGTGAGGTGCACTGGGGGCCCCTGTACTGCTTCAGAGGAGCTCGGGGTGGCCTGTCCTCCGGGCTCAAACCCAGAAACGCCGACGCCGGGTTGGACGCCGGGTTGGACGCGGGGGGTGCTCCGGGTCAGCAGGGCCCTGGAGAGCCTTGGCTGGCTCCGAGACGCTGCGCCCCAGGTCACCAGCCCTCCTGCCCCGTCCCCCCCACCACACAGCCCCACTCCTGGGACCAAGCCTTCCAGCACCTTCTGTCTCCCAGGTTCCACCCCCGCCAGCTGACCTTGGCCAAAGGCCTCATCGCCCGTGCAGCAGGTGTTTCTTGAACGCCGGCTCCGTGCTGGGGGCTCTGCGGGACCTGGAGAGTCTCCCGTGAACGAGACGCCCTCCCTGCCTCCCAGGGACTCAGAGGAGAGATTCCCTCGGCGGTGGTGACGCCCCTCAGCCCGGTCCCCAGAGCCCAGAAAGCCAGGACACCCTCCCGCTGGCGCGGTTTTGTGGCTCCATCCCAAGGTGCCGAGTCCGGGGTAATCACCCGAGGCTGGTGGGTGACCACGTCCTTGTCTGGGGAAGAAGGGGGTTTAGGCGGGAGGCGTCTTTCGGAAATCCTGAGCCGTGGAGGCCAGTTTTGCAAGGACATCTTCCTCAGATGCTCAGTGACCATCGGCCCCTATGGAGCCCTCAGCGTCACACGGGCTGACCCCTGTGCCACCCTGCAGATGACGACCCCGGGCCAGCAGAGCCACAACCGGGCCCCGCGCGGGAAGGACAGGCACCGGGCCTCCGCATCCCCCTCTCGGTCACCGGCCTCTCGGGAGGGACCTCTGCCGACGCCCAGCGAGTTGAGAGCCACCGAGTGAGCAGCCTGCAAAGAGACGTCCGCACTTGGCTGAACCCCTTCGCCCCCCTCAAATCGCTTATGGGTACGGAGCCCGCGCCCCAGACGCTCCTGCCTTCCCCACCCCGCCGGTGCTCCCGGCAGGTGGGGGGGCTCACCTGGCGCTCACCTGAGCCCCATGCCCACACGAGCACACACATGCACACACACACGCACATGCACGCACACGTGCTTTCTGCATCCAGGGAAAATGTTTTCATCACAATTATAAACTTCAAAGGCCTGGAACTTGGAACAAACGCTCTTCCGGCCTCTTCAAGAGCTCTGAACCCTCCGGGAAGACCAGCTCGTTCTCTGGAAGGTAAGTCCCGCACCCTGTTCTCGTGGGGACTGGGGGTCACCCGCCTGGCCACCCACCAAGTGTAGCCGGCCGGCGAGCATTGCTCCAGCCCCTCAGCAACGTCACCTCCTTTAATGTTTTCTGTTGGTTGATTTCATTTCAAAACATCAAATATTTTTTTAGACTTTAATTTTTATTAATTAATTTAATTTTATTAATTTTAATTTTAGATTTTTTTTTATTTAAAAATCTTAAAATAAAATTAAAAAATTTTTTAATTTAAAATTTTTTTAAAGTTTTATATAAAAAAATGCAACGGGGGTGCCTGAGTTGCTCAGCTCAGACTGCTTCTCCCTCTGCCCATGTCTCTGCCTCTGTCTCTCATGAATAAATAAACAAATCCTTAAAAAATAAAATAAGTTAAAAATGTAAACACCGTATCCAATATCAGATTTCAAAGGCCAGCGGGTGGTACAAAGAGGCCCTTCCAGACCCCTGCCCTGCCTCTCCACCCTGCCCTCCCCTAAGGCTTCTCCAGGACTCTGTCGCCCGCCCAGACGGTCACGGGAGACACCAGGGATCACAGTGAGTTACCTGGGCTAAGTCACCAGTCCCAGCAGGTGTCAGAAAAAAAAAAAAAAAATCACCCTTATCCCTGGAAAACAGGAAGTCTGAGAAGAGATTTGAATTTGTTTATCTGCTTTTATTGTGGGATTTAGTACTAATTTGCTTTCGTTTGGGGTGATCATTTAATCTTGACTTAATCCAAGGGACTGTCAATAATTAAATAGAGGTCACTTCGTGTCCTGCGTCCTCCTGCCTCTTGTGTACGTGTTCTGATTGAGGTGCTCTAAGTCACTGGAGGCAGAGGCTTCAGTCGTCGAGCTGCTAAGGAGCTTGGAGATACCCAACAGGGGGCCTTGGCACGGGGTGGAGAACCCCCCTGAAGGCTGCCCCCAGATCTGCTGCCGGTAAAAGCAGGGGAAGCTGACGTGAGGACACACTGACCCGAGAAGATCCAAGAAACTTCTCAGAACAGCCCAATTTTTTGCTTCCTGTGCCTCGGTGGACTTCATTCTGCAGGTGAGGCCTCCGATCATAAAATTGAACCACTCCTTTCCCTTTATGACCTAGCAAGAGGCAACAGGCGCTGCCCTGCCAGCTCGGGAAAAGGTGCTCTCACACCCTCTACCAGCCTCCTAAACCATGAGGTCACTCGGTTACTCAATCAGATTTCAGTCAAACGACTCCCAGGTGTGATCAGAACAACGATCTCCTCCCTCAGCTCAAACTCCAGTCTTAGCCTACCTAACCCAGGATGGCTGTGGAGGGCTCTGGATGACTCACACGAGAGTGACCAAGAGTCATTCCAAGAGCTGGGTCATGCACTGAGTCTGGAAGCCACCCAGTTTGTTGTATTTTGTTGTAGTGACCTGAACACACCAGGACAAGGTGTTTCTAATTCATCCTGGGGGCTGGTTGTTGAGCAACTGTTAGGCCTGGGGAGTGGCTTAAGAGAGAGGCGTGGAGGGGGGAGAAGTTCTCATGGCCCTTCTTGCAGGGCACACGCATGGCACCGGCTGACCGCACTGGGGAATCCCGGTGGGCTTCTCCAGAGCCCCCGGCGGCAGAGGCACCGCCCCGAGGGTGCTCCATGAACCCTTTAACAAAACCTACTCTGCCACCAATTCACACAGACCAGCGATACCTCGGGTCCCCTACTCTTCAAAGGCAGTAGCCGCAGTAGGCAGTCCCTTTGACGGGCGTCTTCATGAAGGCCGGGGGGTTGATCGGGGTCCTCATGAATACGGATTCTGTAAGGCCAACCCTGCCCCGGCCAGGATCCCAGCGTCCTCGGCACCTCTCACCTCCAGCCCAGGGAGCTCTGCTCTTGGTTCAGACTTGGTTCTCCATGCTCCACCGTCGTCATCCTCCAAGTGTATTCCAAGGACCCCTGTGGGGGAAGGGTGGCCCCAGTGCCCTTCAGAGAGCCTGGGAGGTCAGAATGATTCTCCTAATAATACATTATTTGCCTTTTTTTTTTTTCCTGTGCTGACATCTTGCTCTGAGGCCAAAGCAATGTTGGGTGCAATCACAGCCCCTTAGCGTGAATCAAGGCTCCTGCACGAACAGTCATGATATTCTTCATGGCATCTCAATTGTTTAAAAAAAAAAAAAAAAAAGCCAGTTTCACTTAAGAATATTCTTGGAGTGGTGAATTTTATTCAATTTCCCCCCTTGCACGTGCATCTTTAATACACTACTGAATGTGGAGATATAGTGGCTGCCATCAGAAAAGCGCCCGTGCGAACACCCTAAGTAACAGGGACCGCCTTTTGGACGGAATGCCACTTTTACTGGAAAGAACAGCTGATGTGACAAGTATGGTCGCTCAGACTGCGTATTTGGCAGACGCTTTTTCAAAATTGGATGAAGTGAGCCTGTCGCTTCAAGAAAAACAACTGACCCTATTTGTTGTCGATGATGACATTGGAGTTTTCAAATGAAAATTATAAATTTTTGGAAATTTCACATGTGCTTGAGACTTTCTGATACTTTTCTAATAGGATTGGTGGTGACATTAATGAATGTGATTTTTTTTAAATTATATGTGCAATGGCTCAACCTGTAGATCTGCAGAACTCGGTGAACCAATATCATCCAAATGACCAACCACAGCGTGACAAAATCACAAAGCACAAGACGACCAACGGATTTTAATGTGACAGTACGAATAGATTCGTTGGCGTGGTTTTAGATTCCACACTACGGGTAATGTTTGAGGAACCACCACTTATCAAATTTTGATACCGTACCAAAGAAGACTAGCCACCAATATCCAGAGGAGTCACTTACATGTTCTTTCTTTTTCCAACTGCGAATCTGTGTGAAGCTGGGTTAACCCATGTTTCAAATCAAAGCACCTTCCCACAAATCCAGTGCGGCAGGGGCAGACATGCTTCTACAAGACCGGACGTATAAAAAGACTTGCAAAATTATTTTTATTAGGTGCCCCTCATCTCCTTTTTTTTTTTTTTTTTAGTTTTAGAAATGTAATTATTTTCCGGAAAACAATATTTGCATATAATGAGTTTTTCATTTTTTTTTTCTGTTACAGATAAATCGAGAAAAATATATTTCAGTAGTTCACGTTTTTCCAGTCTCAATTCCAAGTCCAATAACTATTGACAGATACACCCCACATACACAAAAGCTCCTCGGGGTCCTCAATAATTGTAGATGCTTAGATGCATCCGAAGATCAAAAATGTGTTCTGAGGGAAGGCTACAAGGGAGAGAGTTGCAGAAGCTCATGAAAAAAGAGCTGGTTTCCTAACTAGCGAGACGCCCCAGCTGAGCCCATCCCAGCACTCTCCTTGCTGAGTCATGAGTAACTTTGCTTAAAATCCTTACTGAGCTCCCTTTCAATGTCCCTTGTTGAAGAACACGCTTAGGGCGAGGGATGGATGTTGGAGCCCCGAAACCATAATCCAGAAACCTGCAGACACCTGTTGGCCACTTACCCCCTTGCAGGTGAGGTAGGCAGGAAGCAAGACCGACCGTAGCATCCATCAGGGGGCCTGTCTCAGGCACGAGCTCTCCCACCATGGCGGTTCTCCTTCTGCCTCCTGCTGCCGCCCTCGAATTATCTCATGGGTACATCCCTTTGGGGGTGAGATTTCAGCTTCTGAATTTTAGAGGGACACATTCAGACCACGGCATCCAGTTTAATGATTCCTTCTTTCACGGATCATATCTTTGATGTCATATCTAAACCCACCCCAGACCCAAACTGGATGAGCTGGATGTCATGGCCAAGCCCCAGGTCATTCAGACTTTTCTATGCCATCGTCTGCCAGTTTTATAGTTTTGCATTTTATATTTTGTCTACGATCCATTTTGAGTTACTTTTAGGGAAGGGTGGAAGGCCTGTGTCTAGCCTCACTTGTTGCGCATCGATGTCCGCTCATGCCAATGCCAGAACCATTTGTTAGAAAGACTATCATTCCTCCCTCTCGTCGCTCCTTTGTCAAAGACCAGCCGACTGTGTCGTGAGGGGCTATTTCTGGGCCCCCCATGCTCCTGCTCCACTGATCCACTCTGGCAACGCCGCACCACCCAGATTACCAGGGCTCACAGTGAGTCCTGAAGCCAGGTAGTGTCCACCCTCCAACTTTGTTCTCCTGCAATATCCTGGTGGCTCTCGGGGTCTCTCCCAGTTTTTCATGGATCCCCACAGGCAGTGGGTGGTCATTCCCCCAGGCTTCCTCGGACTTGGGGGCAGGAGGCTATGCTCAGTGAGCACCCCCACTTCACCTTCTCGAAAATATCCCCTCTTCTGCTCTGCTCTCCCAAACCCGGGGGTCCAGATGCAGACGTGCCTTTGCATGTCTTCCCGTCAGTCAGAGGGCAAAATGGGAACCCCCCACCGCCTCTTACCTGGACTGCTATAGTGCCCCTCCTCGGGTGCTTCTGTCCCCTCATCCATCGGGCTGCAGCCACGCCAGCCCCTTTCTGCCACTTGGCCACACCAAGCCCTGTCCCAGCCAGCTCAGCCCCCTGCCCGGACCGCACCTTCTCCCATCAGGTCACCCTCGAGTGCTGCCTCTGAGATTGCGTCCCCTGACCATTACTGTGTGTCCTTCCCGTGTTCTCCCCACCAGGACCCTTTTAATTTCCTTCATGGCATTCGTCGCCATCTCCAAGTGTCTCACCTGTCAGCTTACTTGCTAGCCAGCTGTCTCGCAGAGGGAATGTAAGCTTCTGGAGGACCGGAAGCTGCCCGTCTGGCTCGTGGCTCCATCCCCAGCTTCTCAAACCATACCTGCCCAGGCCCTCAGTACACGGGTAGGAATGAAGGAGCTGGGGGAAATCCTTCTCCATTCATGTTTCTTCTGGAGACGAGAAGACAGTCTGCTCCTACCCAAAGAAGAAAACCTCGTTCCTTCTCTGCAAACCCTCTTGGGAACCCGAAGGCTTTCAGGCTGTGGAAAGCAAAGACAAGCAGGGGACGGTCCCGTGAGGCAAAGGCAGCCTGGGCCTCTCCTCCTGCCCATGCCGCCCCTGGAGGGAAGCTGGCTGTCCTGCGGAGCGCAGGGTCTGAAGACGGGACGGGGCGATTCAGAGCGAGCAGGAAGGGCCGGAGCCAGTCCCTGGGGCTGGGCAGGCCACCCTCCCTGCGGGTGTCCTCGCGGGGTTACCGGGGCTCCCGGTGCAGGGGCGGGGAGCCGTGCACACACACACACACACACGCCTGGTGCTGGCGTCAGCTCAACCCTCGGCCAGCCGGACTCCTGTTCCAACAGCACCCGGCCTGGGGCAACCGCAGGGCGGGGAGTCTGCGTGTGCGGAGGGCCCTGCTCCCTCTTAAGCGCCCGCCAGTCAAGCCCGGGCCAGACGGCCAGCAGCCTGCGCCCCGCGCCCCGAGCCCCGCCGCCTCCCGTCCTGCTGCTCCGCCGGCCGCCACCGCCACCGCCACCGCCACCGGGGCCGGCCACCGCCGCCCTCCTCCGCCCACCCTCCATGGCCGACCAGCTGAGCGAGGAACAGGTGGCCGAGTTCAAGGAGGCCTTCTGCCTGTTTGACAAGGACGGGGACGGGGCCATCACCACCCAGGAGCTGGGCACCGTCATGCGCTCCCTGGGCCAGAACCCCACGGAGGCCGAGCTGCGGGACATGGTGGGCGAGATCGACCGGGACGGCAACGGCTCCGTGGACTTCCCCGAGTTCCTGGGCATGATGGCCAGGCAGCTGAAGGGCAGGGACAGCGAGGAGCAGATCCGCGAGGCCTTCCGCGTCTTCGACAAGGACGGCAACGGCCTGGTGAGCGCGGCCGAGCTGCGGCACGTGATGACCAGGCTGGGGGAGAAGCTGAGTGACGAGGAGGTGGACGAGATGATCCGGGCCGCCGACGTGGACGGGGACGGGCAGGTGAACTACGAAGAGTTCGTCCACATGCTGGTGTCCAAGTGAGGGGCCGGGCCTGGCGCCGCGGCCTCCGTAGCCGGCCACCCGGCTCTGCCGTGGGCACCTGGGCCCTGCGGTGCTCCCTGCGTCCCTCCGGCCCCTCTGGGCCCTGCTGCTTCTCCGACCAGGTGATTCCGCCCACTTTCCCACACTTCCTTGGCCCCCTTTTTCCTGCCAACCCTCCCCGAGCCTCTTCTCAGCCGAAATGACAGAGGCCACCCACAAGCCCAGCGAACACGAGGTGCTTCTGGTGCTCAGAAGCCACAGCAGCATCACTCTGCACCGTCGCCGAGCAGAGGACAGATCAAGCCGTGCTGGCTGGCTCCTGGGGGAGGCGCAGTGAGACATCACAGAGCCCTTGGCTGGACCCCTGACAGGCCCCACTCGCCTGGGGGGGCGATAGCCCCCAGTGCAGGGGGGCGGGCTCCATCTGCTGCTGGACTGGGGGTGATGAGGGCCCCGGGGTGAGGGGGCCGCTGGAGGTGACGATGCTGCAGATCCAGCTTCCAGAGAGACCTCGCCTCCTTCCACTGCGTGCTGGCTTGTCCGTGATTCATCCTTTGATGCTGAGAGTAAAGCCGGGGTCTGTTGTAACACGCTCGTGTTCAGCTCCACGGAGGGGAATTTGAGCAGAAGGGGAGGGAATAATAAAACGCTTGCTTTTTTGTTCTGGATCCCGCTGAAACGATCCTTGCCGCGGCCTGGGTGTAGGCGAGGCAGGCTCTCCGCGCTCCTGCGTTTAGAAAAGGCAGCGGAGCCTTGCGTCGGAGGCCGTCGCGAAAACACAGAAGCCTAATAAGGTAACTCTGGCAAGTTGACGTCACACGAAATGGCTAAGTCAGTGGCAAGGAGTGGTTACAACGAGAGGCAGAGCCCCTGGAGTGGGTAACAGGTGCGTTCCCGGCCCTGGCAGCCCTGGGCTGCGCCGCTCCGAGGGTGGGGCCAGGTGGGCAGTGGAGGGTGCGCACTGCCCCCCAGCACCCACGGCACCCCAGCCCCCCGTGTGGAGTCCCTCTCAGAGGGCGCGCCCGGTAACCCTGAGGTCAAAGGGACCATGCAAAGGGGTCATTTCGGTGCCCAAGGGAGCAGCGTCTGCAGTGGACGCGGTCCTAGGGCTCAAGGGACCGTCACGAAGCAGCTGGCTGCTCTCGGAGAAGTCCTTTCCCCCACACCCCGTCCCCACCACGTGTGTCCTCATGTGTAAAACCAGGAACACGGGCACTGGCGCTGGACAGACGGGGGTCTCCAGCCTGCTTCCCATGGCAGCGGCGGGGGGGCACTGTGGGGAGCACTGGGGAGCAAGGTAGCTCGGCACCACCCGGCGGAGGGGCTGCGCTGAGTAGCTTCCCCACCTTCCGAGCTGCGGGGTGAGGGGCTGAGGCCGCAGGTCTGCGCCCTGGACCACACTGTGCAGCCCCTGCACACCCCCTTCGCCTCCACTGGCACCGCTGACCACAACAGGGCGGCTCTGGAGCATTTGCCAGAGGGTTAGGAATCACCTTCTGAACATGCCTGGCATGCAGTAGGTGCTTAATAAGTGACAGCCACCGTTGCCGTCACCTTGAGGAACCCCCTTCAGCTCTAGCGCTCTGTGAGGCCTGGCGACACCCTTCCACCCTTTAGTCCAAGGGAAGAGAGGAGGTGGGAAGGGGCCAGGGGCCAGGGGCCGCCGGTGGCGGCAGGGAGGAGGGTCTCGGAGAGGAGGCCGTCCTGGCCACGGAAGGAGCCAGGAGGGGGGCTCCGGAGGCAGGCCCTTGCAGGCTGAGCCTGCTTGAGCTGATCCCCCCCCACCCCAGGCCTCAACATCGGGATCGGCTTAACACCTACAGGTGGAGGGTGGGCAAGCAGCCCCTCCGTGGGTGCGGGAACGGGACGGAGCATTCAGGTGTCAGGTTCCAGCCCCCTCGGGGTGCCTGGCCCAGAGGAGCCACGCTCGCCCTCACCTCGGAGGTTCAGACATGCACGACAGTCCCGCCTGCCAAGGGAAACACTGACGTCACCCCAGGAACAAAAGGATTCCATGTCAGTGTTTTTCGTGGGACTAATGCTCCCGGAAGCAAAGAAACAGGTAAGGAGGGGGCTGGGCTCAGAGGTCCCCATCTGCACGCCCCCCCCAGAGTGGGCGTTTAACCCCTGCTTCCCCAGGGTTGGCCCCTCTAAGCCCTTGCAAGGACAGAGACCTATGTGCCTGCTGACCCTCAGCCTGAAGGGGGTGAGATGTCTTTTTTCTCTTCCCACCAGCCTCCCAGCGACTTAGCCAAAGCAGAACATAGGCGACCTGGCGCGGGAGCCACCCCGCTGCATTTAACAGGCCTTAGAGCCTGGCCTGGAGGGTCCCGGGGCCAGGGCAGGAGCCCGGCAGGTGCTGCGAGACCCCCTTACCAGCCCATCCCTTGGGCTGCAGGTGAAGGGCCGGGGCAGGCTGGAAAGGGGGTGACCAGCTCCCCCACCCCACCCCCAGGGACAGCACAGTTCCTTGGCCCTGCCTGTCGGAAACAGGTCTCCGGGGCGGGCGCACATCACTGGTTAACGGGGCCTCTTCTGCTCTCAGGTGGGAACCCTGAGGTGCCAAGGTCAAGGTGGGCCCGCAGCTGCTCCCTCCCCACCCCTCCCTTTGGTTTTACCTTCCTGAACACTATTTCATTTTTTTTTTTTTTTGCATTTTTTCAATTTAAAGTCAATTTGCCAACATCTAGTGCAACCCCCTGTGCTCATCCCATTGCGTGCCGTCCTCAGTACCCGTCACCCGGTCACCCCGTCCCCCCACCCTCCTCCCCTTCTGCAGCCCTCTGGTTCCCAGAGTCAGGAGCCTCTCATGGTTTGTCACACATACAATTTAAAAACAAAAACAAAAACTCTTGCTTCTCATTCAAACGAGGTCATGGGCCAGCTGGGCCGCATGGCTCAGCCCCTCCCCGGCTGCCACGGCCCTGAGGGGTGCGCGCAGGGATGCCAGGACCTGGGGTTCCGTGCTCACCTGTCACGGAGACTCCCGGGGGCGGCCTCTCCGCCAGGCCCCTCGGTTCCCCCGTGTCTGCCCCCTGCGCCCCCCGCCCCCTGGTCTTCTTTCCCCTCTTCCTCCCCCGTGCCCAGGTAGACGTGTTTGTACCCGCGGCCTCCACAATTGGCAGGTGGAGGTCCCTGGCCTTGCAGAGTGGTGCGGGTGGGGGGAGGGGGGAGGACCTGGAGGCACCTGGGGGCTGGAGCCCAGGGAGGAGCCCCCCCAGGCTCCCTGGCTGGAGCAAGCCCCTGAGGACGGAAGGAGGGCGGCCTCCTTCGCTGCATCTCCGGGCCTCGCGGCCGCGGCTCCACAGTCCCTGCCTCTTCCTGCCTTTGAATAATTGGACTTAACCTCCCTTCATCCCCCAAAAAGGTGCGTTCTGCCTGCAGCTCAGAGGAACATTCCATCTGGCCCCGGGGAAGGAATTTATAAATATTACCCTAGGCTCTCACCAGGCAGCTCGTAAATCAGTGCCCGGGGCTCCCGGACCCCGCCCCCCCCCCGGGCTATATAAAGCTACTACTCTGCCTCCTGCGTTTCCAATTTTAAGTCCAACACAGCCCAGGCCTGCTGGCTCCTGTTGATCCTCACGGATTCCGGGGGCTCTTCAAAGGCTCCCCGAAGCAGCCGGCTAAGAAGGACTCCGTTGTTCTCGTTGGGGAAGTGGAAAATGGAAACTGGCGTCCGAGGTCGAGCCCGCCCTGTGATGAGGGGGGCTGGGGGGGGACCTGGGGGTGTTTCTCCACCAAAACCCTGAGCGCCAGCAACCAGCAAACACGCACACGATGCCTGAGAACGATCAGGGCCCGGCGCCCCTACAGACCTCCCCCGTCCGGCTGGGTGGTTTCTGCAACAATCGGGTGGGACACCCCCCTCCCCCCCGCAGAGGGGCCATGGGAGCTGGGCCTAGAGCAGGAGTGGCCCTCCTACCAGGCGCTGGGTGCTGGGGGAGGGGCAGTCCGCGTCAGGCAGGAGACTCAGGCTGGAATAAATGTGGAAAGAACATTTTGGGGTTTCCACACCCCGAAGAGAACTGCCTGTGGGGACAGTCAGGTCCTGCACGGTCCCCCGTACACCTTCTCTCGGCGCTTCTCTGGCTTTCTAGCATGCCTCAGAATTAGCAGGGAAGGAAGAGGAGCCAGGCGCATGGCCCAGCAGGACGGGAGCACCTGAAGGCCCAGGCTGTCTTGGTTCGCCGCCGGGGGCCGCCCTGCGGGGCCGGGGAAACTGAGCCTCAGTGGAGCAACTTGCCCTGGCAACGGCCCCTGCCAGCCAGCCCTCCCGCCGTGCACGAAGCTCACCCCCTGCGTCCCCAACTTACCCACCGAGCTGGTCTCATCCACTGGCCGCTGTGTGCCCTGGGGACTCGAGCTTGGAGGGCTTCCCAGTGAGAGAAGGACAGCTGTCACTGAGGTGTGTAGACACCCGCGGGGACCAGGCCCCACCACGCGCTGCACCAGCTCGCGTAACCCTGGCAACGGGGGGCATGGTGGCTTCATCGATTAGCCTCACTTTAGAGAAGGGAAGATTGAGACCTCAAGAGTGTAACTAACTTCCCCCAAAGTCACACAATCCAGTCCATCGGAGTTTGAACCCGGGGTTGAGTGGCTCCAAAGCTCCATCTCTCCCACTGTCACCGAGAAGCTTCTCCAAGCACACAGCCTGAGACCGAAGGCCGGCTGGTCTTAGCGAAGTTATGGGAGCTCTAGTGGAGCTGCAGAGGGCACGCGGGCCGAGAGACAAGAAGAGGCCCAGAGGTGATGCCCGCCTGGCAAAAGTTGGACAAATGGGACCCAGAGAAAAGAAAGATCTTAAAGTGCTGTTGATGAGCAACATTGCCTCAAGAGCCTCCGGCTCAGAGCTCAGGTGGCTACCGAGGGGGTGTCCTCTTGCCCTGGTGCTGCGGTGGTATAAGCAGGTGCAGGGGCACAGCTATCCCTAGGAAGCGGAGGCAGCCACCATCAGCAGGAAAGATGTGCCCCAGCCGCATCTTGGTGACAGTGGACATCCTCTGCGGGCATCTCTCCAGCCAAAGCTGAGTCCGAGCCTTTGTCATGAGTACAAAGCAGCTGGGCATCCTCTGGGCCTCTCAGCCTCTGCGGGGAAGGAGAGCTCTCCCTCCCACCCAGCCTTACATCATGGGGGGCAGGTGATGGGCAATCAGAAAAGACACATGTCCTCCATTACGGGTTGAATTAGGTCCCCACCCCACCGCTGACATTCGTATGTTGGAGTCTTGACCCCCAGAACCTCTGGATGTAACCTTGTGTGGAGATAGGGTCTCTATGGAGGCAATCAAGTCAAAACAAGGTCATTAGGGTGAGTCCCGATCCAATAGTATTGGTGCCCTTATAAGAAGGGGACATTTGGAGGTGGAGAGACAACCAACCACGTGCACACAGGGGGAAGATGGTAGCTGTACATCAAGGACAGTGGCCTCAGGAGAAACCGGGCTGCCCACAGCTGGATCTCAAACTTCTGGCCTCCAGATGAGAGACAGAAACGTCTACAGGTGAAAGCACCCACGCTGTGGCCTTTTGTGACAGCAGCCCTGGCAAATACACCCCCAAAGGGAAGTTGGAGGGACTTGCAGCAGACCGCTTGCTTACTCTGAGTCCCAGGAGGGCCGCCGGGGACCCCCTGGGCTCTACGAGTACTGCAGTGAGTCATACACCGTAGGTGCTGGAGAAGATCCCAACAAGGAAGAAGAGGGGAGAGAAGGGAAGAGAAGCAGCCCTCATGGCATAGGAGAAGGCTTGCCACACATTCTGACGCCACCTCCCAGACTCAGGACCTACCGTTGGAGTCAAGAGCCTGGCTCGTCACTCCCAACCTCAACACCCGCAGGGCCTACAGTCGTTGGAGTCGACGTGATGAGGCCCAGTGGAGTCTGGGGAGCACTGTCTCCATCCCCAGGATGCACAGTGGCCTTCGTACCACAGGGCCTGAGATGGAGGTGAACACTCAGACCTGCAGAGTCTTAGAGCCACACACCATCTTAGAGGTTATCTGGCCTGACCTCCCATCTGGGACCAAAGCCCTCGGGGTGACAACATCCCAGAAAGATGGCTACTTTGCATCTCCTCAGCATGCACCTGCTGTGGGGAGTTCGAGGCCAATTGTCCAATGGTTGGATAATTTTTATCCTTAAAAAGTGTTTCCTTATTGGGTCTGAAATGTCCCTCCATGCAACTTCATTCACTGGCCCCTTTCTCCCTTCTATCTACGTTCTAGACAAATTCTAGAGCACCAGAAAACGAGAGGCTCCACTTCTCCATGTGTCAGTTCTTCAAAGGGCTGTAGACACCATGGCGCCCCAGCCAGCAGCCTCTCCTGTCCAGGACAAGCAGCACTAACTCTTTCTTTCTTTCTTTCTTTCTTTCTTTCTTTCTTTCATTCTTTTTAAGATTTTATTTATTTATTTATTTATTTATTTATTCACACAGAGAGAGGCAGGGACACAGGCAGAGGGAGAAGCAGGCTCCCTGCAGGGAGCCCGATGCAGGACTTGATCCCAGGACCCCGGAATCATGTGCTGAGCCAAAGGCAGATGCTTCACCCACTGAGCTCCCCAGCGCCCCTGTGTGAGTTTATTTCTGGGTTCTCTATTCAGTTCTATTATTCTACATGTTCATCCCTTGGCCAGTAATGCTTTGCTGTCTTGGTTCCTGTAGCTATATAATAAGTATTGACATTGGGTGTACAGTTGCCTCTCACTTGTTTTGTAAGTGTTTAAAAATTTCAATTCCAGTAGAGTTAACAAACAGTGTTATATTCATTTCCAGGGTACAGTATAGTGATTCAACAATTCTATACATTACTCAGTGCTTGTCACAATAAATGGACTCCTTAATCCCCATCCTTTGTTTCCCCCATCCCCCCACCCCTCATCCTCCATCCCCCTACCCCCTTACCCCTCTGGTGACCATCAGTTTGCTCTCTATAGTTAAGACTGTTTCTTGATTTGTCTCTTTCTTTCCTTCTTTGTTTTGATCCTCCACTGCGTGATTCTTTTTCAAAACTGTTTAGCTATTGTGTGCTTCCTTTGCCTTTCGATATCAATTCTGAAATAATCTTGTCATAACTACAGAAGTCTCACTAGGATGTTGAGGAAAACTGCTTTAAGCCTGTTTGTCGGGCTGGGGAGAACTGACATCCTTAAGATACTGAGTCTTCCAATCCATGAACATGGTATGTCTTCACATTTCTGATTTTTTTTCAGTGTTTTGTAGTTTTTAGTGTACAAACCCTACATGTGTGTTGCTAGTTTTACATCTAGGTTTTGGTATTCTTTTTGAGCAATTGTAAATGTTTTTTTTTTTAATTTTTAATTTCAGTGTCCAGGTGACCACTACTAGCATATATAGAAATAAAACATATTTTTATATGTTTATCTTATGTCCTGCAGCCTTGATATTTCATTTTAGCTGCTCAAGCAGACTTTCTGCTTGAGTCCCTAGTGCCTTGTCTCCTTCATGGGAAAGCCTTGCACTACCCACCACTGCTGTCCTGCCAGGCTGCCTCCTGCTCTCCTTGGACCCTGGCTAGTACCCGAGGTTCTGGCTTTGCTCCTGCTGTTGTTCCTCCTATAAGACACCCTCCTTCCCACTCTGCATACCCCAGGCCCACTCCACCTGCAGGAGTAACACCAGCCCTCCTGTCCTACCATCTTTTTTGATTCTTCAGATTTGCACTGGGCTTCCCCTTCTGACCTAGTGTGTTTATGGTCACCAGTATACATTTTATTACTTATGTGTCCTCTGTTTATAGGTAATAATTTTATGTTCACACACACTGGACAATCAGCTTGTTGAGGGCAAGGACTTTGGGTTTCTCTTCATAGCTCATAGATGGTGTTCCAGCAGAACTTAACTCAATGATACACATACAGGTGTAGGCTTCTGTACAAAGTCAGACAACAAGAGATAGAGAAAAAAGAAAGCACTAAGAGTGTTTCTCAAACAACTTCTTGGCTTCCCCACTGTGTCTGAGATACAGGACGTACCAAGAGACCTTCCCCTCTATGGCACGCCTGCAAAAACAACAGCCTGGGGCTCTGGACCAGCTCCTACAGTTTCTGGCCTTGCTCCCTGTGCTGCCGCCAGAAGGGAAGGGCTGCTCAAAGGCTCTCACGCCTCAGGAAGGAAAAGCAATCTGCAGTAAGGCTCTGTCCCGAGATGAAGTTCTTAAACAACCAGTGAATAAATAGGAAAAAAATATGTTAGGAGGCAGTGGAGGTTGGGGTTATGTTTGGAAAGAAGCAGCAGGCACCAGGGAAGGATGAGGGTGGAGAGAGCCAAGAACGGAAGACGCAGGGAAGGAGTAATGGAGAGTGAGGTGAGAGTAAACCAGGAGAGGAAAAGAGACAGAGGGGCGGAGATCTCAGGACAGGGAGATGAACTGAAAGCAAGGGGGAAATCGAGAGAGAGAGAAAGAGAGAGAGAGAGAGAAGAAGAAGGAAGAAGAAGAAGAAAAGAAGAAGAAGAAAGAAGAAGAAAGAAAGAGGAAGAAGAAGAAGAAGAAGAAGAAGAAGAAGAAGAAGAAGAAGCAGGAGAAGAAGAAAAGGAGAAGGAGAAGAGAAGAGAAGGAAAAGGAGAAGAGAGGAGACAAGACGAGAGATGAGACGAAACGAGACGAGGGGGAGGGCAGGGAGGACGGAGACAGAACAGTAGAGGTCTATAAGAGTGGAGAATGGAAAGAAAGCCAGGAGTAAATTTACTAAGAAAACTGAAGCCGGCGAGGTTTGGAAAGAGTGGTCTGGCGGAGAGCAGTGTGCCCGTCGGGAAAATGGGAGAGGACCACGGAGAGGCCGAGAGGGGGTCAGATCTAGAAGTGGAGGCGAGGGTCCAGCATCATAACATCTTTTGCTGGTGCTCATGAAGAGCCTGATGGAAGTGCGTGTGCGCTTCTGGAACGTGGACTCGAGGTCCGAGGACCCAGGCCATCACACAACGTGTCTTCACACTGCGCAGGATGGGTCAACATGAATCAAGAACATTCCAGGCTCGGCACCGTTAGATGTGCCCAGCGTTCAGTCCCTCCCCCAGATATGTGTTTCCCTTGGCGAAAGCCAGCTCCAGCTTCTGCTTCGGGGCCCTCTCTCCTGGGACCCTTTCCGCAGCCCCAGGAGGGAACCTACCATCGTGCACACGGGTCACCTGTTCTTGTATGATTTGCAACCTGCAAATCTCAGGTTTTGCAGCCTGCGGTCCCCTCCCTCTCTAACCCAGGGCGTTTCCAGCCACTGTAGACACAGATGTCCAGGGAGGGACACGTTTTCAGGACTGCTTCTATGAGCCCTGGCATGACGACGGGGAGGTACGGAGCCTGTGGCCCTACCGTCATGTACCCACAGGCCCCAGAGGGTCGGGGCAGCGGAACAGAAATGAGCTGTGAGATTTATGGAGCTAGAAGCTGGGCCGGGGGGACGTTCTCGCAATCATCAGATGCGAACTAGGACTGACTTCCTGCCAAGGCCTAGCCACACCCGAGGCTCTCGTCTATGGGGAATGTGCAGTCACGTGGCTCGTGCCATCGTGAGGCCAGCACGCGTCTCCAGCCCTCCCCATGGTGGCCCCCCAGCCCCGGAGCCGCTGAGTTCCCGGATGTCCTGCGTGTGTGTTTCACTCAACACTAGCTAGCTGGGGACTGGGGTGTCCCCGGCACGTGCCCCCCACCCAGCAGGCATCTCTCACGTAATCACAAGACTCATACGTGAATGAATGAGTGAACTGTGCGTTGAGATAAATATCTGGTTGTTGATTCTCCAGATGTCACCAGTATAGTTTTGTCTTCACTGCAGCCAAAGTAAGGACATAATCCTGGACGAGGGACCTGTCCTGCCGCCCAGCCACCTCCTCTCCTGCCCAGTGATGACAGCTAGACCCGGAAGGCTGGCAGGTGCACATTCCCACGTCCACTCTCACTCGCCAGGGTGAGGTCCCTGCCTTCTGGGTGGTAAAAAAAATCTGTGTTCAGCTCTTCTTTGGGGTTTTCTGACGTCCCTGTGGGTTTTTTGTTTTTGTTTTTTGTTTAAAAATAAACCAGAGAGCTTGCTGGTTGCAAAACCTCTTTAGCTGTGTTCATTCCCTTTCAGTGGAAGCCTCGATTTGGCAACAGCACTGGTTTCCTCACAGGTTTCATGGGACAAGTGGAGTCTTGCTCCATCCTCCGGCCTCGGCGCGTCTCCTTTGGGAACACGGTTGTATTTCTCAGGCTGGGACCGTGCAAAAGCTGAGCCTTAGGAGGATGGATTCAAGAACTAGAAACTTACTTTTTAAGAGGAGGTTGAGAGGACTTTGGATGGGAGCTTTATGTGGGTAGCCTGGTTCCTGGAAAAGGCGCTGGTATCTCTCAGAATATTCTTAATACGCTTTTTTTTTTTTTTTACGATTTTATTTATTTATCCATGAGAGACACAGAGAGAGGCAGAGACACAGGCAGAGGGAGAAGCCGGCTCCCTTCGGGGAGCCCAATGTAAGACTCTATCCCAAGACCCCGGGGTCATGACCTGAGCCAAAGCCAGATGCTCAACCGCTGAGCCACCCAGGCACCCCACTAAATAAGCTTTTATGCCTAACCTTAGGCACGAATTTGGGAACAGCCCGGGCCAGGCACTGGGTGGGGCTTCTCAGGGTACGAAGACCACTTGCCCACCGTGTGCACACACGTACACACACACACACACACACATACCACAATGCGCGGTGCTCTCACACGGGTTAAACTGTCTCCGGTGTGGTCTCCTCTGCAGACCTCTCGAAATCTGGCTACTGTGAAATTTGTCTTCACGACTCCTCAGAATCTTCCGTGTGGTTGTTTCAGGCCATTTCTTGTGGTTTAAGTTCTCACAAGAAGAGAAGAACAACATCCTCCTGGCTTCTGCTGGTCTTCCTGTGTGAATGGAGAGGCCTAACCCACTCACCATGGAGAACTTTCTTTTCCCTCCTTCGGGGTAGTGATGGCAAGGGGAGACGGGGTCTGCGGGAGACACCTTACAGTCACACCTCCTGAGTTATCAGGACCTCTTCCCCAGCTTCACCTGCTGACTTGGCTGAGACGGCCCAGGGAAAGTTCTAGGCCTTCAGGAAAGGGCCGGAGCTGGCTGGCCTGGCCAAGGGCATGCGTGGCTAGGAGGTAAGGCATCTGCTGATGTGTCGGCTCTCCGTGGTCCACGGGGGGTGGCTGCCGGTGGAGCAGTCATCTCTCCGTTCTGGGTATAACCTGTCATCCCCGTGGTGCCCTCTGGAGAAAGAAGCTGCCAGAAGAACAAGCCGAATGTGCCAGCAGACCAGGTGATACCAACGCCGGCCCCTGTGCAGACGTCCTGCTCCTCAGAGTCAGAGGATGGAAGAGGCTGCATGGAACAGGGACAGCACTCTGTGGCTCTAGGCCTCAGCCTGCAGGACCCCGTGTCCCCAAGGCCAACACTCAGGGCCCCTCCCTTCGGCCTAGGCCTCGGGGTGCGTGCAGCACAGGCTCCTCTGCGAAGCCCTCCCCTCCTGAGTCCTCTGTCCCACTAGCGCCTGGTCCTCTTCCCCCCTCTGTCTACACGACTCCCTGTACTCACGCTCTCTCACTCTCTCACTCACTCTCTCTCAAATAAATAAATCAATAAAATCTTTTAAAATGAATGAATGAATGAATGAATGAATGATGCTGGAGCAATTGGGTCAGAAAAAAAATTACTTCAACCTAAGCTAAATCCCACCTTTTATGCAAAAATCAACTCGAAACGGGTCCCGGGGAATGCGAAGGTAGGAAACTTTCAAGAAAAGAAGAAAATCTATGGGATGTAAAGTAGGCAAAGTGTTTTCTGGATTTGACAGCAAAAATATGACCCCAAAAAAGGAAAAAGTGATAAACCCGACTTCATCAGATTTAAAAACTTCTACTCCACGAAAGACCCGTTTAGAGAATGAAAATGCAGCCTACAGGCCGGGAGAAAATATTTGCCAATCCTATATATTCGACAACAGGCGACTTACTGTCTAGAATGTATAAAAAATTCTCAAAACCCAACAGTGGGGGGTGGAGAATTCCAGTGAGAAAATGATGGGTAAAAAGCCCCATGAGACGTTCAATACGAGCAGCCAATAAACTCAGGAGAAGATGCTCAGCATCGTTATTCACCAGGAAAGCAGAGCAGAAGCACAAGGAGACATGACTGTGTCCAGGATGATGGGAATGAGGAAAACCAGCAAACCCGGTGCTGGCGGTGAGGTGGGGAAACTGGTGGCTCCACTTCGCGGAGCGGCACGCACGACGGCGCGGCCAGGCCGGAGGAGAGATTTTTGACATTGCCTTCAACCAACCAGCACGCACAAACTAAATACGCCACGGTCCGGGAAGGGCACTCCTAGGCCTTTATCCCCGAGATACAGAATCTTACGGTCACTTTTTTTTTTAATAGCATACAGATGTTTTATAGTCGCTTTCTCTGTGACGCCCTCAAACTGGAAGCAGTGCACACGTCCTTCTCTGAGCGAATATGGCTAAACACACGATGGTCCCTCCATCCACACAAGGGCCAAGGCTCAGCAGTAAAGAACTGGTGGGGTAACGCCTGGGGGGCTCAGCGGTGGAGCGTCTGCCTTCGGCTCAGGACATGACTCTGGGGTCCTGGGATCGAGTCCCGCATCGGGTCCCCACAGGGAGCCTGCTTCTCCCTCTGCCTGTGTCTCTGCCTCTCTCTCTGTGTCTGTCATGAATAAATAAATAAAATCTTTTTTTAAAAAAGAACTGGTGGTGATCCGCACCACCGTGATGAATCTGCAGGGAATTATGCTGGGCGAAGATCATCTCAAAAATCCCAAAATGTTGCAGGAGGAGGGGCCGCGGTGGGAACATTCTGTGCCTTGGGTGTCTGTGCCCGTGACCCCTACTGCAGGTACAGGACCACCATGCGGAGAGGTGGTGCAGGGTGCCGGCTCTGAATCTCTCCAGTATTATTTCCTAAAAGGGCATGTGAATTCTGCACTGCGAACTTGTAGGAAGAGGGGGGCCGGGAGGTCAGCCAGAGAAGTCTATATTCAGAGTGCCGAGAAATCGCTCCCCGAAGGAGAAGGCCTTCCTGGGCTGCTTACCTGCAGGGCATAGGGACGCACGAAGCCTGTCATTGCACAGATGTGCCAGAAAGTGAAGAATGTTGAAAAGCCTTCACTGAAGGTACTGAGAAAATTCTCACCCCAAAACCAATTTTTTTTTTTAAAAAAAGATATTTATTTATTTATTTATTTATTTATTTATTTATTTGTTTGTTTGTTTGAGACGGAGAGAGCGTGAGGTGGGGGGGACCAGCAGAGGGAGAGGGAGAAGCAGGCTCCCCGCTGAGCACGGAGGCGGATGTGGGGCTCAATCCCAGGACACCGGGGTCATGACCTGAGCCGAAGGCAGACGCCTCACCGACTGAGCCACCCAGGCGCCCCTCTTAAAAACAAAACTTCTTAAGTTCATCATTAAAATAACGAAACAAGAAATGAAGTACGGTTCCTTCTTTGAGATTAAAGATCAGAATGCAGCACAGTATTTCAGGGTGAAACTGGATTTCTTTTCTTAAATATTGTGGGCTTTTTTTTTAAGTAAACTTTAACGTGGGGCCTGAACCCACGACCCTGGATCGAGAGCCGCACGCTCCACCAACAGAGCCAGGCAGGCGCCCCTGAACCTGGACTTCTAAGCCTCAACGCATGGTCAGCATTTAATGCTAATTTTTGGAAAACTCTGTAAATGTTTCTTAGATATTTGTGTTGCTTTTACTGGAACCTAGCTCAGGAACGGTATTAATAAAATACTTACTACAAATGTTTTGGAAATCACATGTGACTGGGCAATTACCTCAAGTAAAACAATTTTTTTTAAGTTAAGAATAAAATGAGTATAGGCATGTTGTATTTTATATTTAATAATATATCGTGAGCATTTTTCATTGTCGAAAATATGCTTATATATTATATATTATTGAGTATAAACGTTTCGCTTATACATAGACCGTATTATTCAACTATTCCCCTCCCCCAGGGATTTGGGCTATTTCAAGTCATTTGTTTATTATTTTTTAAAATGCTGAGAATAGGGGCGCCTGGGTAGCCAGACTCTTGGTTTCGGCTCAGGTCACGGTCTCAGGGTCATGAGATCGAGCCCCAAGTCAGGCTCCGTGGTCGGTGTGGGGGCTGCTTGGGCTTCTTTCTCCCTCTCCCTCTTCCCCTCCCTCCAAGCTCACTCACGCTGTCTCTCCAATAAATAGATAAATCTTTTTTTTTTAAAGGCTGAGGATAACATCCTGGTGCCCTTTTTTGTTTTGTTTTTTGTATCTTTATTGAGATACAAATAACATCATCATAATAATGCACCCATTTCAGGTGTACAGTTTAGGGGCTCCTCCCACGACCCGGTGCCTCCCTGGAGGCCGAGCCGACGGTCAGGCCCACAGGTCTGCTCAGTCAGCCGGTGATCCCCGCACCCCCGCCCCGACAGTGACCACCCACGGCCCCGTGGCATGGTCATCTCGGGGTTTCAGGGAGATTGCACCTGCTTTGGAGGGCTGAGAAGGGCGGCCGGGGCCAGGAATCCGGGAATCCTGCCCGGGGCCGGCGAGCCAGGGGCAGCAGAGCAGGACCCCCAGCCAGGCCTGGGGCCCAGAGTGTCGTCCTGGGAGCTGGGGCCCGCCTGCGGTCTCATCCCTCGGTCGTGGGGAGCAAGCGGGTGGGGTGCTAGGGCTCTCTGTCCCCCCGCCCCAGCCCTGCAGGGCTTGCTCACTAGTGTTTATTCTAGCACCTTCTTCCCTCTTCCCCGCAAAGCCCTTTGTGTAAGGAATGGGTTTCCCTTCCAGTTCGGCTTCAAAATCCGTGGACCAAGGAGAGCTTTCGGCCACCTGGCCTCCGTCTGGGGGGTTTGCTGTTGTGGACGGGAGACCTGAGCCAGGAGTCACCCCAAAGCGGTGGATCACAGAGCAGGCCAGGGGCGGCGGGCCTGCAGAGCTGTTCTCCAAGGCCTGGTGGGGGAGGGGGGACGGCTGCAGGCACGACTCCACGTGTGCGTGGGACCCAGAGGCTGGTCCCCCAGGGGAGGAGCTGGGTCAGCCCCCAGGCTGAGCAGAGGTCAGGGACACAGGAGATGGAAGCCAACCATCTGTGCCTGGGAGCCCGGTGTCAGGGCCAGAGGGCGCACCCCCTGCCCGAGGAGGCCTGGCGGGAGCCCCGGGGGGAGAGGGCCGCCCGCCGACGGGGTCCGACCCGAGGGCCACCAGCGAGCGTGGACATCCCCGGGGGACACAGCGGGCAGCGTCGGCATGCACAGACTGCCGTGGACCACGTCCACCCGACATGTGGGCGTTGAGACCTAACCCCCAGGGTGACGCCATGGGGCTGCGGGGCCCCTGGGAGGCGATGAGGTCATGAGGTGGAGCCCCCATGAGGGGCTCCTGTCCCTCTGGGCCACGCCCAGAGCTCCCCCAGCCCTCCCAACCCGAGGGGACACCGTTCTGAGCCAGAAAGTGGGTTCTCCCCAGACACGGACCGGCTGACACCTGCTGACACCTGGGTCCTGAACGTCCAGCCTCCAGGGCCATGAAGGATGCGGGTGTGTGGTCCCTGAGCCACCGGCCCAGGGGTTCATGGTGGGGACCCCAGCTCCTAGGTCCACCGCGAGCCCACCTGCCACCACCCAAAACGCTCTCCAAGTGCTGATGACTGTGAGGCCCGGCCCGGGCTCTCTACCGTGTGCAGCCAAGCATATTACATATTTGTAACAAACTCCTGTCCCCATGTAAGCGTCCTAAGTAAAGGACGCGCCGAAGGGACGCAGAGGCAACGTTCCGAACCCTCAATAAATGGGTATTCGAGATGAGAATCGAAATGGGGATTCACGAACGATGCCGAACACCCGAGTCTGGCCTGTGAGGTGGGGGGGGTTGCAACCCCAGTAGTAGTCGGGGTTTACACAGCACAGAAAAGCTCAGCACTTAGAGTCCTTGCTGCAGCAATCAGGGCGGGATTCCTGGGGGTGGTGAGGCCCAAGTGAGTCTCCGAATGGTGGGTTCAGAGGGGAGACAAAATCCTGGGCGGCAGGAGCCACGTGAACGGTCAACAGTGAATTCAGAGCCGGCTCTGGGGGCGCCCGTTACCCACTTCGCAGACCCGGCACCAAACTGTGGTCAGATGGTCGATGGTGGGGGTACCGCCGACCTGGGGACGGCGCGGCTGGCTGCCCACGGATGGATCCCGGGGACGGGTGGCATGTGACCGTCCTCTGGGGCCCCAGGGCCACCCCGGGGCTTCATGCTGAACAGGAACCTCGTCCCGGCACAGCCCCCTCCCCACGCCCCCAGGGTCCCCGTCCCCCCAGTCACACGGTGTACAGTCAGCCACTGCTCGCCCACCCAGTCCTGCCCCGGGAGCCTGGGGGGGACCCGACTCCCCCGACCGCACCCCTGTGCCCCTGGCAGGTGGAGGCTCCGGGACAGGGTGCGGCCAGAGGGAGAAAGGCAAAGCCAGACAGGAGCTCACAGCCCCTCACAGCCCCTGTCGGTGCTCAACAGACACCCATTGGAGCACCCAGGAGCTCAGCAGTTGAGCATCTGCCTTCGGCTCAGGGCGTGACCCCGGGGTCCCCGGATCGAGTCCCGCATCAGGCTCCCCACAGGGAGCCTGCTTCTCCCTCTGCCTGTGTCTCTGCCTCTCTCTCTGTGTCTCTCATGAATGAATAAATAAAATCTTTAAAAAATAAAAGCATAAATTAACCTTAACAGTGGTTTCCCTGGGGGTGGGGGACAGGGTGATGGTCGTGTTCAGTATTTTGCGTGGGGCGACGATGTGTATTCCATGGGTCAAAATGCCCACCTCGACGTGCAGTTGCTTGTGTGTCAATTATACCCCAACAAGGCTGCTCCAAAAAATTCGAACTCAGGGCTATCTTACTAAAAAAACAAAACAAAACAAAAACAAAAACAAAAAACAAACCACACACACAAATTACGACGGGCGGGCTATTTCCCGGGGCCCGGGAGCCCGGCATGCCCTCCCCCTCCGAGGGCGCCCAGCACGGAGTCGGGACCCCACCCCCAGGTCGGGGCGGAGAGGCTTCCCCCGGGTCCACACCCCTTCCCTGCAGACGCGGGGGGGGGGGGGCCTTGCCCTCTGGCCGTTTTCCCAGATACAGAAATGGAGGCCGAGGCCTGAAAGCTTGTGGGCTTTGGTCACCTCGAGTCGGGAGACGAGCTCCGGCCTCTTCTAGCTGCCTCCGGGTGACGGCCGGGCCTCAGGCTCGGCCCCATGGGAGCCCCCAGCCGCGAGCTCGTGTGTGCAGGCGCCTCAGCCGCCCAGCCCCGGCTGCTAAGAGCACAGGGCCCCCACCTGCAGCCAGGGGCGCCAGCACGGGAGCCCCCCTTCCGGTCCACTCAGCTGGGGGCTGAGGATCACCAGCCTTAGGAGCAACGGCATGATTTCCCCCTTAGGACACTGTTCCTTGCGCTGCAGGGATGAATTTTTTTTTTTTTTGATGATTTTATTTATACACAAGAGATGCAGAAAGAGAGGCAGAGACACAGGCAGAGGGAGAAGCAGCCCCCCCGCCGCCCCGGCCCCACCCCGCCGCAAGGAGCCCGATGTGGGACCCCATCCCAGATCCAGGGATCACGACCTGAGCAGAAGGCCGACCCTCAACAGCTGAGCCACCCAGGCGTCCCCTGGAGGGATGAATTAACACCTTTTAGGTCAACCCTGGATGCAGGGCTGCCGTGTTCAGTCTTGCAGGCTGCACACTGCACAAGGGCAGGAGGCACCATTTGCACAGTGCGACCTACTAGGTGGCATTCAGGGTTGAGTGGGAAGGAACCCATCCTAACAGGGTTAGGAGGAAGAGACGTGTCCACCTCTGTGATGATGGCAATTGGTGGAGGACGTCGGGCTGAGCCCAGGCGGAGGTCACGGTGACCTGCTTGCAGACCCGGCCTAGCCGAGAACGAGCTGCCCGACGACCTTGGGCGGACGCCAGTGGCCTCACCCCAACAACACAGAACTGGTCCGAGCGCTGCAGGAAGCATGCAATGCCAGCAATCGCAGCGGAGCGGGAGGCCACAGAAGCGTCCCCGCCAGGTCACTGTGCCGTTGTCTGCCGGAGGGGACGGGGTAGGGCTGGGGCTCACGAAGGACCGCCCGACCCGGGAGGAAGAGCCGGCGGGGCTAGTCTAACCTACAGGCTCCCAGGAGGAGACCGACCGCGCCCCGTCCTCCCGCCCTCGTTGTGGCCTCGCTCGAGACAACAGGAGCCCCCTGAGAGCCGAAAGGCCGGCTTGGCCGACGTCTCAGCCTCCTTCCCTGTGCGGGAACAAAAACGGACCTTCCTCTCGAGGTTCGCTGGGTCCCTTTGCAGGCCTTGGGCTTCGGCTTTAGGCAAATAGAGCTGGTGGGTCAGCTCTGCGGCAGGAGGACAGGGGACAGGGGATAGGAGGACTGAGGACAGGAGGACAGGGGACAGGAGGACAGAGGACAGGAGGACAGGGGACAGGAGGATAGAGTACAAAGGACAGGAGGACACAGTACAGGAGGACAGGGGACAGAAGGACAGGGGACAAAGGACACGAGGACAGAGGACAGGAGGACAGGGGACAGGAGGACAGAGGAGCCGGCGGCCGGGAGGGCCCAGGACCACGCAGGGGAGAGAGAAGCCCCGGGGGTCCGGGGCCCAAGTCCCCGTGGGGCTGCCAGGCCTGCCAGTCTCGGTGCTGCGCCGGTCACCGTGTCCCCCATCTGCAACCTGCCTCCGTAGCCCACTTGGTCCTCGCCGCCGCCGCGCCACCTTCCAGAGACCCGCAGAGGTCGCACAACCTGGCCGGAGGCCTCGGGGATCAGGCGAGCCCCACCCCGAGCCGCACACCTCACAGGCAATGGTGCCTCCCAGACCCACGTGCCCCCCCACCCAAGGCCGGGCCCCGCTGGTGATGAGCCAGGCAGCCTGAGGAGGGCGGGCAAGGTCACAGTCCCGCCACGTGTGCCCCATGCCCCTCGAGGCTTGAAGTCTGCGGCGGGCTGGGTGAGCCCTTCTGGCCTGCCCCGGGGCACACTCACGCCATCACGCTCACGCCCATGTGCCCCGCACTCCCACACCCTCACACAGTCGCACTCACACCACGCGCCCCCAGCGACCACAGGGAGGTGGCCCACTCAGAGAGGCGAGTGGCCGTGTTATCCGCTCACCCGCCCACTCAGGTGACCAGCTGGCCAACACCCTGTTGGCTCCTGCCGCTCAGGGACACCCGCCTCACCCTCCCCAACCGCCTGGCGCCTGGCACGCACCGTGGGCACCTGCCCCATAGGGCCACCTCTGCACGTGACAAGGCCCGCTCTGGCCCGTGGCCGTGGCGCTCCAAGCAGGGCCCCTTCTGCGGCTGGAAGCCCGCGGGGTGAGCGCAGCCCCCAGGGTGCGAGGCCGACACCCCTCCTCCGGTTCCGGCTGACGTTGGAGGACGGGCAGGGTGGCCGAGGTGGGGGTCGCCCATAACCACCCCGAAGGCGTGGGCGGCCGGGCCCCAGCACCTGCCAGGAGCTTCCCTTCCTCGGCAGATGGGCTCTGCAGGCGGGGTCCGTGTCATCAGGGTCCCTGGACACGGGCCATCCGTCTTCTCTCGCCGTCGGACCTCAGCGCCCTGGTTCTCAGGCCTCTGGGTGGGATGGGGACGGGGACACAGGGACAGGGCACAGCCCGGGCTCCTCCTTCCAGGACGCAGGCGGGAGGTCGGGGCAGCGGTCAGAGCTTGTGAAAGGCAGAGGAACTTGAGCAAGGGGCTACGAGCCAAGGATGGTGGGCGGCCTGTGGGGAAAGGCAAGGGCGCGAATTCTCCCCAGAAGCCTCCAGAAGGATTCCGGCGGGAATACGCTTGAGGTATTCTCAGCCACTAAGTTGTGGTCCTTTGTTAGCACCTGCCTAGGAAACTAATACAGAGGAGAATCAGGACAGCAGTGGCAGGGGGTGGGGGGGCTGGAGAAGGCCCTGGGGACCCAGGACAGGACCCCGCGGTGAGCTCCAACCACAGGGACTCGGGGGCTGGAGAAGGCCCTGGTGACCCAGGACAGGACCCCATAGGGAGCTCCAACCACAGGGACTGGGGCGGGGCATCTGGCCCATGACGGGGATACCACAGCCAGGACCTCAGGGCACCTTGGCCACAGTCCCTGCAGTCTCCCCCCAGAGTTGGTCACAGCCTGCCCAAGAGGTTGCCGGGGCAGGCTGGAGATGCGGGGCCACCCAGGGCTCACCGGGCAGGACGGAGGGAGGCCAAGGGCGCCAGGACCCCCGGCGGGTGTGGCGCCATCCCCCCAGGCCAGGCCCACACAGCCCGCCGCCCACGGCCTCACAGGGGTCCCGGGAGACGCCAGCGAGCAGCAGCCCTGCTCACAGCAGCACCGCCAGGCCCCGCACTGTGCAGACCCGGGTCGGGTGCCCCTCTGCCCAGGGGTCTCCGCGGGGCATTGGCAGGGGCCGCAGGGGCGGCGCGTGGGCCTGCATGCACTCCAGCGATCCCCACCTGCACACCTGGCCATATCCCCGGGGGAGGAGCGTGCCTGTCTCTCCTGCTACTACCACTGCCACCACCACTGCCATCCCCACCATCGCCATCACTGTCACCATCACCACCACCATCATCACCATCACTACTGTCACCACTACCACCACCACCAACACCATCACCACCACAACCACCACCACCACCACCACCACCACCGCCACCCCCATCACCACCGCCATCCCCATCACCACCATTGCCATCACTGTCACCACCACCACCACCACCATTATCACCACCACTGTCATCACCACCATCACCATCACCACCACCAACCCCCCTCACTGCCATCACCAACCCCACTACCACCATCACCACCACCCCCACCGCCACCACCACCACCACCACCCCAGCCTCTGACTCACGCCTGGCCCCAGGCAAGATTCTCAGCGCTACAAGTGACTCAGAGCTGCCTCCAGAGCTCCGTCCAGCTCCCGGCCTGCTCCAGGCCAGGGTGGAAGCCCTCACTCCCACCCCACAGCGGAGGCACCGGTCTGACTTCAGTACTCGCAGAGGTAGAAAATTGCTAACTTGGCGACTAAAAAGTAAAAACAGGAATCTGCGGCCTCCCTCCTGAGGCTGAGGGAGCAAAGGGCAGAGGCTGCGATGGAGAGAGGGGCCAGGGACCTGGGACCCCCACCTCGGAGGACGGGGCTCCAGCAGGTGCCGGAGTGTCTGAAGTGGGGAAAAGCTTCTCACCCGACCCTCTGCCTCTTAGATCCTGAGTATTTCCGTAGCGTCTTCCTAAGCACGTAAGTCACATTCGCACCGAAAGAAACACTGGATTTTGATGCCTTCACCCACATTTCCAGCAGCCGAGCAGACCCTGCCATGGGTGAGAAATCTGGGCGCCTATTCAGATGACTCTAGAACCTCCGTCAGACCTTCCCTCCCTCCTCCACTTCACCGTGTCAGATGGTTAATTCTCCGGGTCAGTCTGCCGGGGCCAAGGGAAGCCTAGATCCCTGGTAAAACACAGTCCCTGTGCATGCCCAGGAGGGTGTTTCTGGAAGAGATGAGCACAGATCCAGTACGGCAGACCGCCACCCCCAGGGCGGGGGGCTCAGCCAGTCCTCTGAGGGCCTGGGTGGGACAAGAGGAGGAGGAAGGAGCAATTCACTCTCTGCCTGGCCCGGGACGTCCATCCTCTGCTGCTCGTGGCTACCGGTGTTCCTGCTCCTCAGGCCTCCCAGCTCCCTTGGGCTCCCAGCGTGCAGACAGCGGGTCTCAGCCTCCATATTTCCACAAGTCAATTCCTCATAATAAATTTCTTTCTAGTTATCTATAGATCCTATTGGTTCTGTTCTCTGGAGAAACCGGGTTCATATGGCAGCAGGGTCTCCCTTTGGTCTGGCATCCTCCTACCTGTGGCCAGGAGGCCAGATCTATGCAGGACCATGGGGGCTGGGTCCCTGAGACACAGGAGTTCCATTTAGTTGCTAACACTTGATGAAGGACCCCAGGAGACAATGGGTATTCCCGTTCTTGTCCACGGCTCCCAGAATGGGTGGAGGCTGCCTCGTCCTGACACTCAGCCACAGCTGTAAGATCGCTCGGGTGGTTACACAAGACTAGGGGGTGTGGGCATAATACCATATAATCCTGCAGTTGTCCAGCACAGGCTTGGAGGAGCTTTGTTTTCAGAAAATGAGACTGTCAAAACTCACTTTACAGAAAATATGCTTTTCCTGCTTTGTCCATTAGAGACCCAGCAGGAAACGGTGCAAATTCCACTTAGGGTAACCAAGGAGGGCGTGATGAAGGGACCGGTCCTGCAGGCACACACAGAGTGTGGAGAAACCATGGGGACACGTTGTGCCTCGCACCTAGCAGCCTTGGAGAGCTGAGGAGCTGGGGGAGTCATCAAGAGGAGGAAGAGAAAGAAGGCTGACAGGCCTCTGTCCAGGTTTTAGGTTTTAACTGGATTATTTGTTGGGGCTTTTTTTTTTTTCTTTTTGGTTTAGGGTTATATAAGTTCTTTATGTATTTTGTATACTAATCCTTTATCAGATACATCATTTGCAAATATCTTCTCCCATTCTGTAGCTTGTCTTTCGGTTTGTGGGTTATTTCCTTGGCTATGCAACTTTTTATTTTCTTGTGGTCCCAATTGTATACTTTGCTTTTGTTTCCCTTGCCTCAGGAGACATATCTATAAAATTATTTCTTTTATTCTTTTTTTTTTATATTTTTTACACAGAGAAAGTAGCAGAGACACAGGCAGAGAAGCAGGCTCCCTTCTGGGAGCCCTATGCAGGACTTGACCCTAAAAAAAGATTTCTAAGGCAGATGTCAAGGAAATGACTGCCTGTGCTTACTTCTAGGACTTTTATGGTTTCAGGTCTCACTTTTAGGTCTTTAATCCATTTTGAGTTTATTTTTACATAAAGTGTAAGAATTATGTGTGGTTTCATTCTTTTGCATATAGCTGTCCAGTTTTCCCAGCGCCATTTGTGGAAGAGACTTTTTCCTAGTGCATATTCTTTCCTCCTTTGTCATAGATTAATTGACCGAAATTATATAAACATGGGTTTATTTCTGGGTTCTCTGTTCTGTTCCGTTGAACTATGTGTCTATTTTTGTGCCAGTATCATGCTGTTTTGATTTGTAGTCTATCTTAAAATCTGGAATGGTGATATTTCCAGCTTTGTTCTTTCTCAATTGCTGTGGCTATTTGAGGTCTTTTGGGGCAAACAGACACATGAAAAGATGCTCAAAATCACTCATCACTAGGGAAATGCAAATCAAAACCACAATGAGATTGTTTCACACCCATCAGAGTGGCTAGAAATCAAAAGAACAAGAAATAACAAGTGTTGGTGAGGGGGTAGAGAAAAAAAGAAACCCTCGTGCACTCTCAGTGGGAGTGCAAACTGGTGCAGCCACTGTGGAAAATAGCATGGCCGGTCCTCAAAAAATTAAACATAGAAATATTATATGATCCAATCATTTTACTACTAGATATTTACCCAAAGAAAATGAAAATGCCAATTTAAAGAGAGATGTGCGTCCCTATGTTTAACTACAACGTTATTTACAATAACCAAGACATGGAAGTAGCCCAAGTGCCCACCCACAGATGAATGGATAAAGAGGTGATGTGTGGACACACACACACACACACACACACACACACACAATGGAATATTAGTCACAAAAACAAATGAAATCTTGCCATTTGCAACAACATGGATGGATATAGGAAGTATTATGCTGAGTGAAATAAGTCAGAGAAAGACAAATGCCATGTGATTTCACTCATATGTGGAATTTAAGAAACAAAAGAGATGGACAAACAGGAAAAAAAGGGACAAACAAAATCCCAGACTCCAGACCCAGAGAACACCCTGGCAGTTAGCAGCGGAGAGCTGGGAGTGGAGCGCGTGAACGGATCCAGGGGTTAGGAGCATATACTTATATCTTGAGCTCTGACAGATGCTGCGTTATTACACTGTACACCTGAAGCTCATAGAACACTGTGTTAATTATCCTAGAATAAAAATAAGGTTGAGAGGATGCAGGACTTCCGGGGTGGGGGGCCAGCAGGGCGGGAGATGGCATGAATATCTCCACCTCCCGCTCCCCCCTGTGAGCTCCCACCGGGTTCCCCATCGCCAGCCCCAACCAGAAAGCAGGGAGGAGGGGTCCTCCCACACAGCCCATGCAGGCCCGAGTCGGGTGAGGGAGCAGGGGGTTCCTGGAGGGGTGACGGACAGCACCAGGGCCCCTCCCAGAGACGCCTGGTCCCCCTGGAGAAAATGTACCTTCCTGGAGAAAAATGCCCCGCGGGAAATGGTGCATCTACGTCCAGGGCGAACCGCAGAGCCCTTGCCCATTAAGGCCTGACAGACGCGGCACTGCCCAGGGTCCTCAAAGGGATGCCAGAGCGACGAGGCTGGCTTCAGGGGTTACAATGATGTGGGCCATTCTGTACAGAGGCACATATCCCCAGAGGCCCAAACTTCAGGTTTGGGAGGTTTGGCCTTCTCCACTCTCCCTCTCGCAGACTCTCTGAGCAAACTCGAGAGCTCTGATTTACCCTATTTTTTATTTAAAGCCAAATCTGAGATGATTCAGCGAGACCAGCGCCTGGCCTCGCTCTGCGTCCGGTCGCCGAATCCCTTTCTAAGGTCCCCGAGACTCCGCTCTGCGGCCGCCCCGGCTGTGCCACATCCAGAGCTAGAAGAGACTCAGGCCTCATCATTTATGGGGTTCAGCGTCCCCCCACTCCAGGGAAACCACTTTCCTCTCCAGTGAGCATTCCACACTCACGGAGCATGAGACTGGCCCAAGGAGGAGACGTGACAAGAGCGTGGTCTGGGTGGTGCTGCACCTGCACTGACGTCCCCCAGGCCCACCCCGCGCTTCCCTCCATGCCACGACATGCTTGCACTGCCCAGCAAGAGGAAGCAGGGTCCAGACAGGCTGCGCGTCGACCTCCGCTGGGCCAGCCGTCAGCTCGGAGCCCAACACCAATCACTCAGCTCAAGAAACCAAGAAACAGTCCTGCAGGAAAATTCATCAGGCTCAGCTGCAGGCCAGCCAGTTAGGAATGGATCCGGATCCCTCGGAGGCTCCCGCAGATCACTTCTGCTAATTAAACAAATATTTTTCCAGATTTTTCTGTGTTTCCTCTGGCAGAGGTTTTCAGGCCGGCCATCGGAGCCAGGCCCTGGGAAGCAGCGCAGGGCAGGGGGAAGAAATGGAGATTTGGAGCAAAGAAAAGATGTCTTTGGGGCAGAGGAGTTGTGAGTCCAGACAGAAAGGAGGGAAAGCAAAGGAACAGGGGCGCCTCTGAGTCACAGCGAGCTTACAAATGCTTGCTCACCGGTGGACGCGTGTGCGCACACACACACACAGACGACCTAGCAGCAGAATAACAATTCCAAATTCAGAAGCTGGCACATAATTCTGGTTCCTACACAGGAAGAAGTCAGGGCACCTAACGAAGTTACTTGAAAGAAGTTGACAACAGCCTCAAGGTCTCCACGTGACGAAAGTCAAGAGGCTTAATCCTTGCAAGGGTGCTGCTCCCCCAAACTCCCCTCTGCCTCCCCGACCACCTTTGTCCCACACACAAGGTTTGGGTATAAGGTCAGCAAGTTTAGGATTTTGTGCCGCTGGCCAAGAGCAGACCACGGACTGCAAGTCTGGAGTGCCAGTGCTGGAAAGCAGAATGTTCGAGCACACGGTTTGCCCTCCCTCTGTACCCCGGGAACCCCCTTGATGGGTGCCTGCCTCCACAGCCAAGCGCCCCCACGCAGACCCCGAAGGGTGCCCCTAACTTAGTGGCTGCTGGCCTTTCTCAAATGAGGTGTGATCTCTCATGGAGCTCTCCTCCTGCCCAGGGCGTCGCTGAAAACTGGCTCCTGTGCCCAGCTGTGCCCACCAAAGGCCCCAGCCCTGCTGCAGCGAGCCCCAAGGAAGCGATGCACCAAGCGGCCTGTCCTAAGGAAGCAATGCACTGAGCCACGTGCCCCAACGAAGCAATGCACCGAGCCATGCACCCCAAGGAAGCAATGCACCAAGCGGCCCACCCCAAGGAAGTGATGCACCGAGAGGAGCACCCCAAGGAAGCGATGCACCCACACGTCTCCTCTGTGGAGCAACGGGCCCTCTGAGAAGCAGGGGCAGCGATGGCTTCATGCTCTTTAGGCCAAAAGCCCCTGCCGGGCCAGTTCGCACAGCAAAGCAGAGGGGCTGCAGTTGGAGTCAGGGTGGGAAACGCCCCCCAGTGACCCCGCTGACTCCCCTGGCAAGCCCGGTTAACAGATACTGGGCCAAGGGCACCTGGGTGGCTCAGCTGCTGAGCGTCTGCCTTCTGCTCAGGTTGTGGTCCTGGGGTCCTGGGATTGAGTCCTGTGTCGGGCTCCTTGGTCAGTGGGGAGTCTCCTTCCCCACCCCTCCATCTGCCCCACTCCCCTGCTCATTCTCTCTCTCTCTCTCTCTCTCTCTCTCTCTGTTTGTCTCAAATAAATAAATAAAATCTTTAAAAATAAATAAAACACCATTTTTAAAACTTGAAACGTGATATGAGAATTTTATAAGCACCTGACATCCTATGGGAGTACGTTGCATAGGACGGGAAGGCCCCCCACCTTCCCCTCCAAAGCCTAGGCCTTGAGATAAAGCAGTAGTTGCATGACCGACCGTGGCAGCCCGGGGGCCTGGTGACAGCGGGCCAGGGAAGGTGGCACCGGCCTCCCCCCAGGGTGCTGGCCCATGACATGGCTCCCAGGGGTGCATGAATTCGAACCCTTGCTCTTCTCAGCTCCTGCCACCTTCCCAAAATAAAGGCTTAACCCCCAGCTGACCTCACAGGACTGGGCACAAAGCCTTACAAGATTCAGACACCTCCCAACCCAATGATGACAGAGGTTCCCTTGGCGGGCCAGACAGTCAGGGGTGGGTCGTGGTCATCAGGGCTTCCAAACCACGGGGGCTCTGATTTCTCTTCAAGGAGCTTGCGGTCTAACAGGACTGGCAAGAAGCAGCAAGTCTGGCGTCACAAGCTTGTACGGACTGCTTGAATACCTCTGGTGATGGGGAGCTCTCTCCCTAGATTTGGGAGTAGGTTCTGATCATTAGGAAGTCCTCCCTCAGGGGGAGCCCGGCGCCCCCCTCCACTGTCCCACACACACCCCTTGGGGCCCCAGCCGGGCTCCCCAGGTATGGAAGCATCAGTGGATGCGGGGATTCCCTGCTCCCCACGCCGAACCCAGACGATTCACCACGTGAAACGTTCATGTCTGGCCTCAGAGAGGCCTGCCAGCGCCGCGCGAGAGCTCCATGCCTTCAGGCTGGACGTTGGCTCCTCTACTGGCTAGACCTTTCCTCAGGCACAGCTCGGCCAAGTGTTTCATCCCCTCCCATGTCCTGTTTGCCGACCAGGGGAAGCCGAGGGCTCTGCCGCCAGACAATACATCAAAGGCAGCTTCGTTTCAAAGTGGGGGCTGCCTTGTGACTCTTCCAGAACAAATTCGACCTGGCATCCCAGAAGGAAACCCCAGCCCACGGGCCCCCTCTTGCTCCCTGAGACCTTGTCACTGAACTCGGGGCTGCTCTGCGCACCCGGCCTCTGTCAGATGCTCTTTCGGGACAATCTGGGTACATAGGGCATCTCTCCTCCTTCCCAGCCCTGCAGCTGAGCGCAAGCATCCCCTGAGCTGCTCAGCTGAGGGGCCCCTGCAGCCCGGCCCAGCACCGCCCCTGCAGGGCAGCGTGGGGGGTGTGGGGCTGAGGCATCTCCTGGCAGGACGGCCTTGGGGTGGGGGGACGAGGACCAGCTAGCATCCGTCCAGCAGCACCTCTGCCTTTGTCGTTCTTGCCACGAGCCAAGTGGTTGCTGCAGAAGCGCAGGCTCATCCAGAAAGTGGGGAGGTCCTGGGGGGCAGGGTGTGCAGCCAGAGCAGAGCCCAGGGAGGAGACAAGCTGGCTGGGGGGGGGGGCACCCACATCGGGGATGCTGCTCTGCTGGAACCCAGAAAGCACACACACACACACACACACACATGCACACTCCCCCCCCCCCCCCAGGAGGCCTGCGATGGTGCCTGGGGCGAGGAGGGCACTCCGGACCCCACAGCACCTGCCCGCTGCATGCCTCCTCTTCGTGGGACCCCAGAGAAGCCTGGAGATGCTGGCGCCGGGGCAGGGGGGTGGCCCAGGAGCCAGAGGGCAGCTGCAGAGCTGAGCCCCACTCCTACATGTCTGGTCTGGAAACCTCTGCTCTCAGCACGGTACCGCCCGTGGCCGGCGCCCAAGCCTCCTGCGGCGTGGGGAGGGACACTGCGCGCTCCGGCACCTCCGTGGGAGGGGGCTCCCGGCCAGAAATGAGGGAAGGTGACCGTCTCCGTCAGGACGCGGACGGGAGAGCGGCCACCTCGAGTGCCACCTGTCTGTGCAGGACGCTCTCCTTAGGGCTCCTGAGGGCCACGGCCTCCCCCGGGGCTGCCCCTCATCTCTGAAGGCCCCGCAGCCGGAGGGGCGGAGTGTGGGCACGAAGCACGCGCTCCAAAATCCTTCCTGCACTGGCTCCAAATCGAGGAGCCCCCTGCGCGGGCACAGCTCCAGCACTTTCCGTACCGTGGCATCGTCCTTTAGCGGCGACAAGGGCATCCCGCCTGAAATCCCCGTCTTGGAGGCCGGAGAGACACCGGAGAACGTAGACGTTGTTTCGGCCCAAGACGATCGCGCGCTTCGGTGTCCCCGGGCCGGAGAAAGAACAGACGAGACGGTCGCCAGTCCCATCCGGGCGCTCCTTGCAAGGGGGGCGCGTCTTACAGTCGTGACTCGGCCTCATGTGGGTGCCCCCCGTGTTTCTCCAGGCGTCCCCGCATCTCGGGGGGGTCTTCCTTCCATAGGCAAATGCCCCAGCGCCTCCTTAACAAATCGAGAATAACGGGTGGGCAACTATTGCCGCACGTGGACCCTCCACGCAGTGAGGACCGCTGCGGCCTGTGAGCCGCGCCCCACGGGGGAAGGAGGGCCTGGGCATGGCCCGCCTCTTGCCCCCCTCGGCCAACCTGGACCGTATAAACATCCAACCGAATCGTTCCGCGTGGGAATTTCAAGTATGAAATATGCCATCCCCCTCGGAAGAAAAACCGTATTAGCCTTGATCTCGCACTCACACCGCTGCCCTGCAGACCCCGGCATGCGGCCTTCCTACACACACACACACACCCCGTCTGGAGATAGCGCCCCGAGTCCTCCCAGGGCGGAAACCGCGAAGGAATGTGACGTCTAAATAGTGTCAAGTGAACCACACAAAAAAATAATAATAAATAAATAATAAAATAAAATAAAAATAAAAATAGATAGATGATGATAGATAGATAGATAGATAGATAGATAGATGATAGATAGATAGATAGATAGTGTCAAGTGTTGTCTGAGCACCTCTCTAAAGCACACCTTTCCCAGTGGCTGGAGACGGTCCAGGCGGCTCAGCCCAGGCAGACACACGCGTCCATGGCTATCTTGTCCTCACGCCAGCTTCTGAATTAACTGCAGTCTTGGAGGGGGGAAAACGCGAGGAATTGTTAACTATAAACGACACGTACCCAGAGGTAACAGGCAAGGCTTCACGGCATTGGCCGCGCTTCCTTCTAAAATTGCATCTGGTGTTCTGTGCAACACTCTGGCTCAGCCACCCCAGGCTCCCGCCTGAAATAGATGTGAGGCTTTGCTCTTTCTCTTTGTTTTTGTTTTTTTTAAGATTTTATTTATTTTTTCATGAGAGAGAGAGAGAGAGAGAGGCAGAGACACAGGCAGAGGGAGAAGCAGGGTCCATGCAGGGAGCCAGATGCGGGACTCAATCTCGAGACCCCAGGGTCACGACCTGGGCTGGAGGCAGGCACTAAACCGCTGAGCCCCCCGGGGATCCCCTGCCTCTTTCTCTTGATCCCCCTGGCTCTGTCTCCCAGACGGTACGTGCCACACAGGAAGAGGTCCACGCAGGGGTCGGGGCGTGACCGCGGCATCGGGGAGCCATGGGTTGTTCTTGTCCAGAGAATCTTTGAAAGCAAGTCTGAAATGATCCCTCAGGGATTTAGATGCCTTAACACAAAGGTCGTGTATTTGTTTTATTTAAAACAGCCTTGCGGGTCGAGGGATCAATTAAGGAGGACAACGAAGAGCCGGCTCCTCGTCCCAGGAGGCTCAGGCGGCAGGTCCTACAGGGGAAAGGCCGGTCACCCCGGCCCGGGCTCCGCTGGGGGCGAGTTACTGAGCTCCCGGAGCTCTGGTTCTCTCACCTGTAGAACGGGGAGAGGAGCTCCTGGCCCAGACGGGGAGGTACACCAGGGGCCTGGCCGGGCAAGCTCTGTGAAGGTGCGTGACCACTGTCCTCTGGGGCATCGTGCCCCAGGCCACCATGCAGCACAGCAACGCAGGTGGCGCGGTCCTTGAATCCAGGGGAGGGCGGGGCCGGAGACTCTCCTCTGGGCGGGGGCCAGGGCAGGACAGACCCGGGAGGAAGGTGCTCACGGAGGAAAACGTGCAGCGGTCACTACTGTTTGAAAGATCTGCTCAAGAGCCTGGAGATGAATGTCCTAACCCACGACCTCACCCTTCCTGAGGCTCGGTGGATTCCAGTCTGGGCCACATCGGACCGACTGCCTTCTTGCCAAGGGCGGGGTTCGGGGCTGTCTGCTTCCAACCTGCCGGCCTGCCGGCCCATCCTGGACACCGCATCCCAGCGGGTGACTCCTGATGGGAGGGAGGTGCTTGTGGTGCTCCCAGGGTGAGGCCACGGGGTGTCTTCAGGGACCCGAGAGCAAGCCGCCTTCCAGCACAGACGACCACCACGTTTCCTACCGGGCGAGGGAGACCGGGAAGGGCAGAGCGCGGGGACGGGGGCCACAGGCCACGTCCTGCGGTCAGAATTCATTGGACACATCCCTCCCCACCCCCTGGCTGCCCGGCCCGCACCCAGGAGAGAATGCGAGCAGACCCTTCGCAGAGCTCCAACCGTCGTATCAATCCAAAGAAGCCTTCGCTGAGGGTCATGGTCCACGAGGGTCTGCAGGATCAGATGGAGGCTACGTGGGGTGACTCCTGAACGTCTGTTGACGTGGACGGTGCGCCCGGGGAAAGGCGTGAGAATCAACAAGGAGCCCAGGCCTTGTGTTCTCGGAGAACGTTGCTCACATCTCTTGCAACGAGTCCGATCACCCAGCTCTGTGGCGGTCGATTCACTGCCTTCTCTGCTGGACCTCCAGACCTGGCTGCGTCTCCTTCACTTCGGATCCCCAGCACCCACCCCGGGCCAAGCACGTGGCAGGCCCCTGCTAGCATTTGTTGAGTTCAAGCACGCCAAGTCCTCGTGTCCGGGGCACACGGTCCTACACGTGGTCAGCACCAGTCCTCCAAGGCCGTGCGAGCTCAGGACACGGTGAGCTGGCTCCACAGAAAAGGATCCGAAAGAGGATCGGGGCTCCAGTGGGCGGACAGGAGAGTCCCAGGTAAAGGGAAGGGCGTGAGGGGAGCAGGGAGCCGAGTAGACGATGTTTCCTGTCGCCCATCCTCATGCCAACAGTGATGATCACAGTAAAATTAACAGTGACAGCGCCTCCCATCGCCTGCGTGCTGAACAGGTGCAAGGCGCCATTTGAAGCATTTTGCACGAACCTTTCAGTCTTCACACTCCGTGCGGATGAGGACACTGAGGGGTCCGTGGGGATGAGGACACTGAGGTGCGGAACAGTTAAGGACATCTCCCAAAAGCTCAAAGTGGCAGAGTGAGGATTCAGACCCTGAGAGGTGGCTGCAGAGCCCCCCTCCTGCCCGTCCTGACCTTCCCCTCCCGAGGTCACGGTCGCCGGGTGCTCCCCCCACGGCCACGGCTCCAGCCTCTGGTTTTACCTGCCCCCACCCCCACCCCGGGGTGCATTTCCAGCAGACGAGCTTGCAGGGTTAGAAAGCGGCCTGATTGACGTGACCCCATCTGGAATCTCTCAGCCTAGTGCATCGGTGCCTTTGCAGTCGTGTCCCCAAAGCCCCGGGCTGTCTCTGCTCCCACAGCCTCTCGAGCATCTTCCCACACCGCAGACCGCTGCCGCCCAGTGCTCCCAGAGCCCGAAGCCTGGGGCCCCCACCCTCACTGCGGCCCAGCCCCACACACGCTGCTTACACCTCTACCTAAAACACCCGTGGGTCAGGGAGGCAATTTATGGGACCGCTTGGAGGGCCGCTTCCCTGCAACCGTCCGTCGCCGCCCTAGGAACCTCAGCACTCGTCCACCCAGGGCAAATCCCGCTGTGCTCAGCCTGAGGTCCCCGTGGAGCCTCCCCAGAGACCGCCCCACCGCCACCAAGACCCCTTAGTTACAGGCACGTCTTCAACATGAACTGTGACTATTTCTCCTTTTTTTAATTTTTAAAATATTTATTTATTCATGAGAGACACAGAGAGAGAGAGAGAGAGAGGCAGAGACACAGGCAGGAGAAGCAGGCTCCCTGCAAGGAAACCCGAGGTAGGACTTGATCCCAGGACCCCAGGGTCACACCCTGGGCCGAAGCAGATGTTCAACCACTGAGCCCCCCAGGGGCCCCAATTTCTCCCCCTTTTTTCTTCTTTTCAAACCCGGCTAGACATAGTAAAAGCAACGTGAACGGCTTCATTTCCTCCCTACCTAGAAATTCTAATAAAGAGATTTGGTTCAGAGTTCCCTACTGAAATTTTTTTAAGAATGAAATAATGGGTTTTTGTCCAGATCTGTTCAAAACTAGCGTGGGGGGCAGGAGGCTATTGGTGACACGCGGCTGGTTGCGAGCTGCTCGTTGAGGAGGAGGATGGTATGTGCAGGCTAGTTACACAATCGTTACTTGCGTGTGCATAAAAATCCTGTTCCTGTAACATTCTCCCACAAAAGAGTGGAAGACATATAAAATTCTTCCAAAGTTGGCAGGACAAGCGAGTCCGACTCATGGCAATGACACCGTTTCGAAGTTTCCCTTGTAATTTCATTTGTCCGCATAAAATCCGGTCCCTGTGAGCCAGGGATACGTGGACTTGGCCGGCTGTGTGTTCCCGGCTCAACAAAGCAGACGGAGCTGGACCTGGTGCTGGGGAGGGGGGCGCCCCCCCGGGCCCGCGGCCAGGAAGGCCCCGTCTGGGTCCCACAGGCCTGGCGGTAGCGGCTCCCTCATCAAAGCTGCGGCCCTGGTCTAGACACATATCTGCAGTGTCACCGCTCCGGATTCTTCGGAGTCCACTAAATGCTGACGTCCACAGTGAGCCCCGCGGCCCGTCTCAGAGCAGCGACGTCCCGGAGGTGGCCTGCCACGTGTGAACGCTGGAAACAGCAGGCCGCCTGGGAGCACGAAGATGGGACACTGGGCAAATGGTGTCACCGGGAGTCCCCCGTGGGGCTTGGAAGTGCCCACCTTTGGCCAGAGGAGCCAACGGGCTGTCTAGAGGCTCCATTTAAAGGGATTTCAGGCCTGGGGAGGCCACGGTGCCTGAACTCCAGGCCTGGCTCCTCATCCCTGAGTCTGGCAGGATGACCCTCCAGAGAGATACCTCGGGGCAACCTTGGGGTGGCCCGGGCGTGTCGGAGGCTGTGGTGGCCCAGCCAGTGTTGCCCGGGCAGCCCGCCTGCTGGGAGGCCTCCCCCGCCGTGCCCTGGCCCCAGCCCTGCGCCGTCCAGCAGTCGGGGGCCGGGGGTCTGTGACATCCTGGGGCGCTGTCTGGGACCCCGTCAAGCCCCGCAGCCTTCTCCCCTCTGGCGCTGGGGGAGTTTCGGGGACTTGACCTCCCTTGTGCACCGGCTGCCTCCGGGAGAGCAAGGCCCACGCTGTCCCCTTCCATCTCACGGACGCTGGAAGCGACTTGGAGCACAGACAGGAGCCTGACGGGACCCAAGCCCAGGCTGCACGCGGTGGCGCTTCCCAGCAAGGGCGGTGACTGCGGCGACTCCAGCGCCCCCACTCTGGCTCCTGAGTCCAGCCCACGGGCAGCTGCCGCCGTAAGCGGTCCATGGCATCGGGCAGCCCCATCCGCGCGCGCAGAGCAGCCTGCACCATGCATCCCACTACGGCCCCTCAGTCGTTTCCTCCCTGGGGCCCCGAGCACCCCGACGCCGCCCGGCACCTGGCATGCTGGCCCGGGCCCGGGTCCCGCCTGCACCTGCTCTGCCCTCTGTGCCCCCCACCCCGATCCCCCATTGGCTCTCCGGGCCTCCCCGAGGCTCGGGACTCTCACCGCCCCTCCTCAGAGGCACAGCATCCACCACACCGGGTTCCGGCTGCTGGTTTACCTCCTGCCGCTATGGATGCATGTGTGCCCCCCAAACCCTTACGTGGAAACCTCGCCCCTAAGGTGATGGTAAGTGGCGGCGTGTCTGGGAAGTGATTAGCTAGCGAAGTGGCACCCTCATGAATGGAGTCGTGTCCTTATAAAAGCGCCTCCAGAGAGCCCCCCCGCCCCTTCGTCCACGTGAGGACACAGCAAGCAGACCCCGTCTGCGAACCAGGAAGCAGGATCTCACTGGACACCGAATCTTCTGGAGCCTTGATCATGGACCTCCAGCCTCCGGAATGTTCCAGAAATAAATGTCTGGGGTTGATAAGCACCCCAGTCTGTGGTGTTCTACTACGGCAGCCCGCATGGTCCCCCAAACTAAACTTGGGAGGCCAGAACTGTTTAATCCGCCACTGTGTTCCGGGGCACAATGCCTGGCGCCCAGTGAATACGCGGACGCAGAGGGCGGATGCTTGCACGGTGTAGACCACATGCCCAGTTGCGAGTGCCAGCCCCGAAAAGGCTTCTCAATGATCCTTACTGTCATTTCTTTACAACCTTGATGCCCTCTGCTCTTCCCATGTCTCTCCTCCTCAGAGATGCGTATCCTCCAAACCACCCTCCGGCTTCCTCCCCATCTGGAATATTTTGTGAAGGAATGAGGTTGCTTTGAAGAGTTAACGCCCCAACTCAGCAGCAGAGAGTGGCTGTCCTTGCCACCTTGCAGCCCCGACCTCCAAGGCTGAGCCCACAGACGAAGGCTGGACCCCAAGGAGAGTGGGACCGCAGACACTCACTGCATAAGGGCATCTCCCCCCCACTGCCCCGTAAGATGCTGAAATCTCAGGGAAGTGAGCGCGGAAGGCAGTAGCCCAGAGTTCCCAAGGGGTGGGCTTTGAAGGTGGGCGACTTGAGTCTGAGTTGAAGTGCTGTCTCCCACCATTTGCATCCGATGTAAAGTGTGTGCAACACCCGCTGCGTTAAGAGTGAGTCCAGCTGCTACAACAAACAGGCCCAAGCCGCGGTCACTATGGCGCTTCTCACGCAAAGCCAGGTGTACTGCGGCTCTCCCACCCCGCACTGCTCCAAGCCCAGGGTCCACGGGTCTCCCACGTGGGGCTCTGCCCAGTGCTGCAGCCTCGCCGCCCTCTCCAGGATCTGCACTCGGTCACCCAACAGGTGAGGGGAGGGAGCACGGAGGGTTGCTCGGGACGGATAGGCCAGGGTGGAAGTGGCATCCATCCAATGGCCCCGGGGCATCTAGAAACCGGGGCAGGTGGAGCAGGAAATGTGGAAAATGAAATGTTTTGGAAAACCCTTGGTGTTGCTCCTGCCACGCCTCCCTGACGGAATTGTTGCCTTTAATGGAACAGCACATAAAAGCACTGAGCAGGGTCATGGCCCTGTAGTGGAGGCCAAAATGGCAGGTTTCCTTCTTTCTTTGCCTTGGGTGATAGTTTGGACTGGAAGGTTTCTAGAATGATCTCTGGATGTAAATGAGCCTCCGGTCTGTTTGTCTTTTTGAAGCACCTGCTCCAGAGGCTTTTGGAGGCACTAGCCAGGCATCAGAGGCCCAGGGGAGTCTGAGAGGTCACCCTAATTTGTCAGAACATTTGGAAATTTCTGCAGGAAGTACTATGACAGATGTGTGCCCCCACACCCACGTCCATACCCATCATCCACAAATACACTTTCTGTTCTGCTCCAAAAGAAGACCAGTTCAGGATGACTAGGTTCTGAATTTCCTCAACGCATGTTAGAGAGGCTTAAGGAGTCTTTGGGGACAAAGCCACAGAATGGGGTGCCTCTGTCTGAGAAGGTGTGACTCAGGGTGGAGTCAGCTGTTCAGACAGGCTTCTGGAAGCAGGTGGGATGAGACAAATGGGAGGTGAGAGGCAGAGGCTCAGACTCTTCCCACCATCTCCCCATGCTCTCTTCCTGCCCTTCAGAGGCTTGTTGATGTACCAGGGGATGGGAGTGGAAGGAGAGGTGTTGGCCGGTGCCCCTGCATCTCGGGGGCTAGTCAAGCTGCTAGAGAAGATATAAGAATGAGGCTGGTGGGCTTACAGGGATTCAAACCAGCCCCCGGTGATAAAGGAAGCTGGACATCTGCAGACAAATCAGCAGCACAGAAGGAAAGGTGAAGCAGTGCAAGATCACTCTGGGGGCCCCCCCCACCAGTGTGCAAGAGCCCTTGGAGGGACCTCACCCCTAACACAGTACAAGATCCCTTGGGGGGCCCCCACCCCTACCACAGTGCAAGATCCATGGAAGGCCCCCAACCCTAACAGAGTGCAAGAGCCCTTGCCACCCCTAACACAGTGCAAGATCTGTTGAAGGGATCCCCACCCTTACCACAGTGCAAGATCCGTTGAAGGGGCCCCCACCTCTACCACAGTGCAAGAGCCCTTGGAGGGCCCCCACCCCTACCCTGGCCAGTGTTTAGTCTTCTCAGAGTTTTCCCTCAAGGACCAATGGACTCTCTGTGAGATCATGAGTTGCTGGTTCCGGTATCCAATAGGAGACCCAGTACTTTCTCACTTGGTCTGGGAGATTCTGTTGCTAATGTTGCTATTGGTTAAGGCAGCAGCAGACTGTAGCTGTTCAGTGGTGATGATTCTTCAGGATCGAGAAAAATCCCTTCTTCCCCTAGCTTATCAGCGCTCCATTAGGACACGCTATCTGCTCATCCCCGGACCTCTGTGCTCAGCAGAACTCCAGATCCCTCAGATACCTTCCCACATCTGCTCCTCTCTTCTCAGGCCCTCCGAGAAGTAGAGGAGCAAGGAAGACAATGCCATGAGAATCTATTCTTCTTTAGAAAGATTGCTTTCCCTTTGTCTCTTATGATTTGGAAGGAGAGAAGGTCCGGACAATCTTAAGCCTAAGAAAAGTGGCAGAACAGGGTGCCTCTGGTCATGGGAATCCAAGTATAGGGAGAACTAACTTCCCATGGGCGGTCTTTCCTCTCACATCTCCAGAAAAGCCATAAAATGGAAACACATACACACGTTCAAATCAAATCCAGACAAAAAGTCAAGGACTCTAATACAGCAGTTGGGGACATGCCAACCCATTTCTCACCTAGCTTCAGGGCACCATCTTATTTTGACAGTCATAGGAACTGGCTGTGGCTTCTGGCCCATGGCCAGGTATGCTGAAGGCCGAATTTCCAAAACTCTGTGATAAGCGCTCATCTCTAGGCTCAAATACTCCACTGCATTTCCTTCTCCCTTTCTCCCATATTCACATCCTCTCCTTTTAAGACTCATATTTCATTTGAACCAAATTTCTCTTTCCTCCTTCATCATGTCACGGCAGCCTCCCTGCCCCAACCTTCTCTGAGGAATGGGCCCACAGGCAGGAGCTTGTACTCGTCATCCTTGATTAGTCAAAGTGGTGATGAGCTCAACTTCCCTCCACAGTCAGCATGAGTACTCCTTCAAGTTGTTTCTTCATAACTAGGACAACTCCATGACTGGTGAGCATTGAGTAGGGCGAGAAAATCATTCCCTGGGGGGCAGGAAATAGCTTATTTGCCTTTGGAGTTAACTCCTCCAGTTATAAAATGGCCAGTTCTCTAGGTCCCTGCACAGCAAAAAAAACCTATAATGCAAGATCATAAATCATACACCTTTTTTAAAAAAAATTACTGTATACTACCCATGACAAAAACTACTCTGAAGTTTTTTCTCACACTTGTGATGACACACTGCTTTGGTGGGTGATGTTGCTCAAAAATAAAGCTAGCCATAAATACAAAACACACAAGCCTGAATCAAAGTCCTCTCACAGACCTTGCTATATCTTGTGAGAAATAAACACACAGCACATATTTCACTCCCCCAAAATAGCATCACAATATATATAAGCCAAAAATTATTCAGAAGGCACTGTTTTAAACAATTTCGGTTAAAGTAACCATCTAAATATTCACCTGGTGATAAGGGAAATACTACCTTGTTCAAAATTTGTATCTGTAAGTAATAGTTTTAAAAGAATCAGCTAATTAAAGAACATCAATAGTATTTTGTTCATAAGGTGTGAGGGAAGAACCCTCCTTTTCCAATACATGTGCATGTTTTATTTTGCTTTATGATATGAATCATACATGGGTATAGGAGGTGAAATCATACATGGGTATAGGAGGTGAAATCTCTCTTGAAAGGTGAGGTCGTTTGTAGTGTCATTCACCAGGTATGATGAAGTACATGGCTCGTGATCAGAGAACCATTCTAAACCCACTGATTTCACAGGTGTACGCCTATGTAAAAACTCAGCAATCTGTATGGCTCTGCATACTTTACCATGTTGTAAAATATATAACATAAAAAATAGAATAAGTGTTGGAGCGCCTGGGTGGCTCAGTTGGTTAAGCATCCAACTCTTGATTTGAGCTCAGGTCATGATCTCAGGGTCATGAGATCAAGCCCTGCAATGGGCTCCGGGCTCAGCATGAAGTTGGCTTGAGATTCTCTCTCTCCCTCTGCCCATCTCCCCACTCATGTGTATTCTCTCTCTCTCTCTCTCTCTCTCTCTCTCTCAAAATAAATAAATAAAATATTTTTTAAAAATAGAATAAGTGATTACAGGGAGTACAAAAGGTGAACTTCAGGTAGCATCTCCATTTCTCTTGGCTTTGACCATCGAGATGTTAAAATGCCTCCTGGAAGAGTAGGGAGAGCCTGGAAGGGTGAATTTGTGAAATCTGCCAGCGCGTAAGGGCTGGGCCATACATAGCTGGGTTAGTAAATCCTCGTTCATCTCAGACTTCACAAACGAATTTACCTTATGCTTTTTGCATTCCCTTCATTTATTTCCCTTAGTTCTCACTTGGTACTAGACAAGGGACAATCACTGTCATTGACAATAGCCGTGTTCTTTAAAGTCCCCAGGAACACTAAGTAGCGGGTACTAAACCGCTGTTCCTGGGGACACAGGGTTACTTCCTGCCATCTTCTGGTTGTCACATTCTCATCAACCAGTCAACGCACAACCTTATGTTGTGTGTTTCTGGTTAAAGACCTCTTGCTTGATATATCCTGAGTCATTAACATTGAACTCATGGCCATCAACACTCTAACTCCGGCCTGAGCGACGCTTCTCTAACCCACAGATTTGCCCTGGAAGGCACATCACATCTTCCAGCGCTCAGTTACACTATACATGCTGCAGCCCAGCACTTGGGGGCCATTTTATTTTATTTTTTTAATTTTTATTTATTTATGATAGTCACACACACAGAGAGAGAGAGAGAGAGGCAGAGACATAGGCAGAGGGAGAAGCAGGCTCCATGCACCGGGAGCCCGACGTGGGATTCGATCCTGGGGTCTCCAGGATCGCGCCCTGGGCCAAAGGCAGGCGCTAAACCGCTGCGCCACCCAGGGATCCCACTTGGGGGCCATTTTAATCAGCGAAATCACCAACAAAAAAAATCACAAAAATGAGCAAAATGTGAGCCTATATAGGCTGTGAAAAGGACACTTGGTTGCAGTAGAAGAGCTGAACGCAAGAAGGCAGAGCGTCAGCTCCTCTGGCCTCAACTGGGAAGGTGTGCCTGGGGCGAGTCAGATGTTTGCAGCTCTGCGCATCTTCATGAATGAGTTTGAAAGAGCTTTCGATGTTGATTTCAAGGTCACCAATGAATTTCAGCAAGTAGGCGAGTTCACAAATATGGAATCTGTGAATCATGAGGATCGACAGTCTATACCCATGCTTACCAAACTTGACTCCAGGTTAGAACCTTCTGGGGAGATCTTAAAGCCCTCAAGGCCTGGACTGGACTCCCAGACAATAAGAATTTCTAGGGTAGGAAACCAGGCATTTGTTTTGTTTTGTTTTGTTTTTTAACTTCCCCAAGTGGTTGCTAAGGTCAGGCATGTTTGAAAGGCAACAGTCTTTGCTTTGCCCCCGGGCCATGGCCTGTTCATGCAGGCGAATCCATTCATCCCCCACTGAGGGGGACACGACTGTCCTTCTCAGTGTTCTTGGCCAGGACTGCCCACAGGATTGCCTTACAGCAGGGAGATAACCCACTGCTTAACTCTTCTGACATCCATCAAAATTCCTGCCTGTATTCATTTTTTTCATCACCCAGAACACCTTTAAGCTCCAAAACAAAAAGTCAAGTCCTTGTTACCCAGAGAAGCAGGGTGGTCAGAAAGAAAAGACCCAACACCTAAGCTTTGGAGAGGCCAAGATAATGGCAAAGCCCACCCCAGGCCACCCCCTTGTGTGACCTCTACTGGAGGATTCACCCCTCTGTGTTACAGACACTTCCTGAAGCAACTCTTCAGGCCTCCTGCCCCAGGGCATGTGAGCCTTCCTTCTAGATGACCAACTAACCAGAGACATTATGAAATGGCCAGGGGCTCAGCGACCCAGGCACTACCTGGCCCCGTAGCCTGGACCTTCCCTGAGCTCGTTCTTGCTCCATTCCACCCCCAAAGGAGAGTGACGGCACTCAGCAAGCTTTCACGCTGCTGACCCCCACCCTGGGAGTATAAACCCTTGGAATCCATGGCTGTAAAATGACAGCCCTGGGAATGTAAGACTATAATTACACTCGGGGAATTCACATGATGCACGTCAAGAGAACCCCCACAGTAGAAAAAGAAGTTGCAAGAAGCAGTTCAATGAGTCTTGCCCTAAAGAATGCCCTGGGCAGGTGACCACCAACATCACAATCTCCCACAAGCGGGGGTAGGTCAGGGGCTGGCGACCAAGGGCCACTGGAACTGCATTTCTGATGCATCTGGAAGGGAAAGGCGGGAGCAGGGAGCACCTGAGGGCATCACCAGAGCAGTGAAGGTGTGAGGCCCGCCCCTGGGTGTGGTCTGTGGCCAGGACCAAGATTTCACCACCGACAACCATTGCACGAGGGTCTTTGTAGGTGGGGGCCAATCGGGTCTGCTTCCAGGATGCAAAGGGAGGAACTGGACAAGGCAAAAGTCCCCTCGTCCTGTGGAAAGTCAGGTTTTCTCTTTTAATAGTAATTCTAAAATGCCCTTTGCCTTTGATCCCATCATTTCACTTTTTTTTTTTTTTAAGATTTTATTTATTTATTCCTGAAAGACACACGGAGAGAGGCAGAGACACAGGCAGGGGAGAAGCAGGCTCCTTGCAGGGATCTCGACGTAGAACTCGATCCCAGGACCCCGGGATCACCCCCTGAGCTGAAGGCAGAGGCTCAACCACGGAGCCACCCAGGCGCCCTCCTGCTTCATTTCACTTCTAATAAACTCTTCTTGGGAAATTATCAGAAATAAGGATCAAGTCATGTATCATGATATTCTTCTAGTATTGTTCATCCCAACCACGTGTTGAAAGAATCAAAATTTTCGACAGTGTGGGTAATGGTCAAAGAAATTACGACGTACACGGCCAATGAAAACATCTTCAGAAAACATTTTTAATGAACGCTCACAACTCAATGTTTATTTTGTAGGTTTTTTTATTTTTTAAGATTTTATTTATGTGTTTGAGAGACAGAGACACAGAGAGCAAGAGAGAGCATGAGCCAGGGGATGGGGAGGAGCGGCCCAAGATGGAGAAGCAGGGTCCCCGCTGAGCAGCGAGCCCTTCTCGGGACTTGATCCCAGGACCCCGGGATCCTGACCTGGGGGAAGGCAGACGCTTAACAGACTGAGCCACTCAGGGGCCGCTAAATGTTTTATTTCTTTTTTAAATGAAGATGTCAAACCATATATACTGCCCGTATGTTGTCGTGTGTGTTCAGAGTGAAGAGCCTATGGGAAGTGTATACTGCACCCCTGGGCTGAGATAATGGGTGCCCACTGGGTGCTGATGATTAGTGTTTTCCACATTTTTCACAATGAGCAGCTCTTCTTGTCTTGGCTAAGGTTTGTTCCAGAAAGTAGAGCCTAAGGCAGGGCCTGGGGGCAGGGGTTTATCTGGGATGAGCTTCTAGGGGTGGAGGGGGGCCCCCCACCAAGCGCCTAGTGGTGCAGAGGCTCCTGCTGCAGATGCCCTGGGGGAGAAGGAGACAGGACACAGAAAGGGGGAGGGGAAGACCCAAAGCAAGGAAGGGGGGGTGGGAAGGACAGAGGAAGGTGTTTGCATTTCCCTCCCGCTCACCCCTGCTTTGCTGGCATCACCAATGCCTGCGCATCAGCTCAGAGCTCTGCTTGCAGAGGGGGCCCACCTCGGGGTGGCTCAGGCCCCCAGCGGCAGAGACCATCCTCCCCCTGGGCTCCCATTTCCCGCTGGCAGGTGGGGCCGGCTCCTGGGCACCCCTAAAGGTGGGATGATAGGAAGGACTTCCCCGACGGTGACAGACCATCATTTCCATCACTTTGTTTTATTCTTGGGACCCCGTGTCGGGATTTCTCACCTCAAACCCTGGTTGGTGACCCTGCCATCTGGCTCTCCGGCCTGGCCTTCACAGCGACGGTGCCCGGGGCCCCCACGTTCTACTGTCATTTGGCAACAAGCTGACGGTAAAAATAGCCTCGTCCCAAAGCCGGCCTCTCCCGGACATCTGCAATCTCAGCCCATTGTCTGGTTCCCCCCGGCCCAGCGCACCCTTGATGGGGAGGAGACGGGCCCCAGACGGTGAGTGCAGCCCCCCAGCACCCAGGGGGCCCTCCAGACTCCAGCCCCACGCTGGGGCTCCAGCCCTCTCGTAAGGGGCCCGAGGAGGATGACTTGGGATGGAAGCCAGACGGCTCCAGCTGGGCTGAACAGGCTCCTCCAGGGGGCTGGGCGCCCATCCCCTCGCTCCTGTCCTGAGCTGGGCGGTGGCTCTGCCTTGCTCGTCTCTGCACGCCCGGGGGACACTCGCCAACGTCAGGCTGGCGACTGCTGGGTTGCTCGAAGGAATCCCTGCAGTCTGTGCTCTGGAAGGCCCACCTTCCCTGGGTCTCTTCCCCGCCGCTCAAGACCTCACATTTGCCACGTTAAGATTGATCGCCAGCTTAAAAGCTTTTGGGAAACTTGGGCTATTGCAACTGGAACCCCGGGAAGATTTGCCAGGGAACCTGCAAACAAGCTGCTGGGCCACCGACGCTCCAGCTCTTCTCCCCTTTGGCCCCAAGGGACGCGTGCGAGGGACAGGCCTTCGTGTGGATGGAAGAGAGAGAAGTAAGAATAGGTGTGGGGGACGCCTGGGGGGCTCAGGGGTGAGCGGCCGCCTTCGGCTCAGGTCGTGACCCCAGGGTCCCGGGATCGAATCCTGCGTCAGGCTCCTTTCAGGAATGGAGCCTGCTTCTCCCTCTGCCTGTGTCTCTGCCTCTCTCTCTGTGTCTCTCGTGAATAAATAAATAAAATCTTAAAAAAAAAAAAAAGATAGGTGTGGAGCAGAACTCCCCACACGACTTCTAGAAAAACCATTCTGCAAAAACTGCTGTGAATTCTGCTGCTCCTCGATGAGCTCATTTATTCATCTTAAACGAGGGTCATCGGCTTCGAAGGCCCCGCGTATCCTTTCAGGTGTTGTTACCTTGATCACAAATCTCCCCCAAAGGAGGGTTTCGTAGGAAACATTGCTCAGCAGGAGCCCACCCCAGACCCAGGGCGGAGCAGAGTGCTCCCTGGAGAAGCCAGCGTGGGGCGTGCATTCTCCAGCGTGTGGCTTCTTCCTGGTCTGTGGCCAGGACCGCCCGGGACCGACTCTGTTAGAAACACCGTTTCCAGGTCCCACCCTGAACCTCAGGGAACATCCTGGAGGCGGGAGCAGGAAAGGGTGTTTCTTAGATGCCCACCAGGTGATCTGGAGAGGACTGTGTGCATCTTGGCCCAGGGCCGGGGAGACGGCATGAAGGCCTAGATGGAAAGAAGCACAGAGGGCGGAGGGGCTCGGCGGGCGGGGCTGGAGCATCTGGAAGCCCAGAATCAGGGGATATTCACAGGAAGGGCGCTGTCTGTCGGGGTCAGGCTCCACCCGGCTGATAATTTCTCCTGCCCTCTCTGGACCTGGGTGGGGGGCGGTGGCTGTGTGCTGTTAGAAGAGCTAAAGCCAAGGGGGGTGGGGACAGTGGGGTGCACAGCTGTGGCGTCCACCCGGCACCCTGCACAGCCAGGCCAGCCTCGGTTGGGTGGGGAGCTGGGGGCTGCTGGGGGTACAGCCCAGTGTGGGCTCTGCTGGGCCTCAGGACCCGTCCCCTCTGGGCCGACAGCACCAAGAGGCCCTTTTGAGGGTAAGCCCCGGTGCCCAGGACCTTGTGATCTTTGTCAGCCTCTCCACTGCCTCGTCGGCCCCCCTGGGGCTGGGCCCTGCCCTGCTTTCTCAGGTGCCCTGAGCCTGGGGTCACCCAGGCCCACAAACAGCATGAGATCTCCTCCTGGGTTCACAGGGCTGGGGTGTCCGGCTGAGATGGGGGGCACGGTCCAGCCAGCTCCCTGCTCACGGGAGGTGCTCTGCGGGAGCTGGACGTGTGGGGTTGCGAACCCCTCTCCCCTTTCATGTGGGTCTGCTTTGGTTCCCATGTGTCGGGGTGGGCATACGTGCCGCTGTCACTATGAGCCAAACCACCTCCCCCCACACGCCCTCCCCGCCCCCGCCTCCTCCTGCAAGCTCGGGATTGTCCTTGCCTCCTTCTGAGCCGGGGAGCGGGTGCCCATGAGGCGTCTGCCTCTACCAGCTATGGGATCTTGGACAAACTGTTCAGCCTCTCGGAACTACAGGGCCAGAGGCTCCCGCGGAACTCATGACTCCGGAGATGAAGTTCTGGCCACGCTTCGCACTGTTGCATTTTTGTTCATGCATTTGCACAAACGCGTGTTTTGTGCCCTGTTTGCTAAGGCGGGCGGTGTGTTTGCTGGGTGGGAATGGGCACCCTCCGCGCCTGGAGGCTCAAACCAATTCCTGCCCGGCCCCAGGTGCTTCTCCGAGGGGACCCTGTGTTCATGAGCCACAGACTCTGTCCTCACGTGGGTCACTGCAGCTGTCGCTCCTCGGGAGGCGGAGCTGGAGGGAAGGGCTCTTGGGACACATTCAACAGGTGTCGGTGAAGCGCCTACTGTGTGTCAGGTGCTGGGTTTAGAGTCTTCTTTAGGTGAACGGGGACAAGGCCAGGGAACCAAAGTCAGAGATACGGCATTTTAAAAAAATAAATCTGATATTTATTTTCATAATGCAGGGGATGCTTGCTGTGCCTGGGATGTTCCAAGCAGAGGCAGAGGAAATCCACCTGTGGCTGCGACTGGGCTCAAGGTCGCACAAGCTCTGTGGGACGCGGGCCCAAAGGGGGAGAGCGGCTCCTGCCTGCACGCGGGGGTGTGGGCACAGCTGCTCACATCTGGTGCCAGGCTGAGGCCCTGGGTCGCTCTTAACCGTCCAGCGGCTGCGTAATTGCAGTCTGAACAGCTGGTCCTGTTCCGGAGCCTGGACGCAGGTCCACTGCACGTCACCCTTCTCCCCTTGGGGCCATGACTTGGTTAAGGAGAGACGCTGGGCTTGTAAGTGGCTTCGAGCACCTGCCCTCCTTGTCTGGGTCAGCGGCTCCCCCAGCCCCACCCCGTTCCCTTATCTTTCCGGGAATCGGGTTGGAGCATGAGAAGAGGTTCCTCAGAGGACAGCCACCCGGCAGGAGCGGGCCAGCTCCTTGCCTGGGGGGAGGCGGGCAGGACAGCAGTGGCCTTGGTGAGAGCAGTGGCCTTCACCGTGAATCCCCTCCCGGGCCGCCGGCCTCCCCAAGGCAGGAGGCACACTCTGAGGGTGTGCGTGGGCCCTTGCGTCCCTGTCATTGTCACCTTCGCATCCCAGGGGGCCTCTGGGCAAGTGCCACAAACTCTCTGGATTGGGCTGCTCCTCCCACAGCCCAGAGCCCTGAGGCCACAAGCTCAGCAGCCATTCCCCAGCCCAGGGGGTACCCGGGAAGAGCAACTCCAGGCCTCCTCGTGGGGAGGATTGTGGGCCTTTACGTGACCCGGAGCGCTCGCCCCCGTGGCCCTCGCCCCCGTGGCCCTTCCGCCAGCAAAGTCTGGACCTGATTAGTTTTGCTGGCCCGGCCTGCATGACGGCAGGAGGGATTGAGATTTCAGGAGGCTGGACATGCCCCAGAGGACATGCAAATCACAGGCCACTGAGTCATCCGGCCGCCTGGCCTGACCACCATCACCTGACATCTCCGTTTCAACGAAGAACCCCAGGCCAGGCCCCCGTAGAAATGAGACACAAGGAAAGAGAAAGCATCCTGCAGACAAGTGAAGCTTCTCAGGAGAATAAATTGAGACGGGGGGATGTCACCCCAGGCCCCTTCCCAGTGAGGACTAGGAGCCAGGGCGCAGGACTCTCTCCCTGTCACTGCTGCGGCAGCGGGGCGCGTGACAGTGTGCAAGCAGGGGCAGCAGAGGGCTTGCAGGCCAGCGGGATATGGGGTATTTCAGTCCATGCGGTCCCCCCGGGTGGCACGAGGAATTAGCGGGTCCCACCCAGAGCCCGTGTGCGTCAGGACCTGGGCTCTGGGTATTCCGGGCTTTATTTCAGCAAGTGTCTACCACGGCCCCGGGAGTTGGGGAGTATCGAGGGGCCGGGCGGTTCCAGCAACCAGCCAATTCACTAGCCCATGAGTTTGCTCCCGCCAGCAAAGCCGGCCTCCGTGGTGCCCCAGAGGCCCCCATCGCTGGCTCGAGATGTGCCCCCCGCACCTGGAGCAGCAGCCCACATCCGTGTCCGGGCGCCCCGGCCTTGGTGGCCTTGGTGCCACCCGGGGGCCAGCCTGTGCCCTTCACTGCAGAGGAGCCGCCCGGCTCAGAGGGCAAGCCCGAGGAGGCTGGGGACAGCGCACAGATGCTCCCTCCGCAGTGGCTGCCACACCGTGTTCCTCGCCCGATGAATATACCAGGAATCTCAGTATCTGAGGCTGCCGATGCCACTGGGGAGTATCGGGGGCTGGACAAGGGAGCCTCCGCTGCTGTCGGGGCAGTGGCAGGCCACTCCGGGCTGTGTGGGCCTCGGCAGCAGGGACCTATTCTGACCTTTGTAACGACAACACCACCCAACGCCAAGAGAGAAGGTTCCAGGGGACCCACAGAGACACTATCCGCTCATCTGATCCCGTCAGCAACCCTGCGAGGCCAGGGAGGCTCCTGGCTCCGGGTCACACACGTCAAAGTGAGGCCCAGACACCGAGGCCCGGCCACAGTTTCACCAGCTGGTTAGACCTCGCTCCCTCCCCTCGCGCCCCCACAGCTCTTGCCTCAGCCCCTGCAGCCGGGAAGGCCACGGAGTCAATGATTGATGAGTTCTTCAGAACCCAAAGTGCATGGCACGGTGCCCGGCCGCTGGCTCAGCAGCACCTGCTCTTTTATGGGGGGCCATAAACGTCCCGTGGCCATAAAGATGCAGGTAAGCAGACTCTCAGAGGCACGGCAAGACACACAGCCAACGTGCGCGAATGCCCTGACACTCCCTCCTCGTGTCCAAGCCTCAGCCCCACACGCCTGGGCTGCCGGAAGGGTGGGCACGCTGGCCCCGCTGGCCACATGGGCACACCTTCTCCAGAACAGCTCACCCCTGGCCCTCCCTGGGAGCTCCCGTCTGCTCCCTCGGGGCGCTAGTGGGCAGTGGTTAGGAACCGGGCTTGCCTCAAAGCCGATTCACTAGCCACGTGACTTTGGGGTTGAGGGGCACCTAGGTTCTCTGTGCCTCAGTTTCCCCACTTGTAGAACTTGATGCCATAGGGTCAGATGAGTGCATGCATATGAAGCAGGTAGCAAGCCTGGTGTCAGCGTGACGCTCGGTCTCCCTGGGCGCCGGGGCCCCTGGGCCTGGCCCCACAGGGCTGGTCTCTGTCCCACCACGGCGGGCCTGGGGCCAGGGAGCTTGGCATCCTTTCCCTAGCGCCCCACCATTGAGGACGCGCCCAGGAGGTGAGGTGTCTTCTAGCAGAGAGACCAGGCTTGACTATCCCGCTAAGTGAGGGGGGGAAACGTAAGCCACCCCAAACAGATGGCGGTCCTTCGGCAGGACATGCTCAGGCCAAGGCCCGCGAAGCCCTTAGTGCGTTCCCCAGTTAGAGGAGGACTGCCCGGTTTCTCCCACTCAGCTTGTTTCCACTCCTCTCCCTCGGAAACGTGGGGGGCACAGGCATCATAGGAGTCCTGGGGAAGTCGCTCCTGCTGGGGAAGCTCCTCGGGTCCCAAGCCACTCACCACCTGCAAGCGGCCTCTGCCCGGAGCAGGAGCTGGAGCGAGGGGCCAGGCCCCCGGGGTGGGGCAGGCCGGGCCTGCATATTCGCACCACAGGGCCCTCGGCAGGGAGGCCCCTGGGCAGCAAGACAGGGACCCCCAGCCCTACTCGCCCCCACACAGGCTGCTCTAGCGTTCCCTCCGCTGCCCCACAGGGTGTCCCACACCCGCCGGCTGAGCCCCGCAGCCAGGTGCCTGAGCCCAACGCACCCGTGGGCACCTGCGCCCCTGCCAGCTGCCCGCGGCCACCATCGCCCAGCGGCTGACCCGTCTCCACCCTGTCAGGTGGGGCAGGGCGGTCGCTCCCTCAGGGGGCGCAGGAGCAGCTGGGGGCAAAGCCGGGCCCAGGCCTTGGGGGCTCTGCTGCCCGCTGTGACCTCATGCCTGCCCGCCCCTCCCCTCCCCTGCGATTGCAGCCGCAGGGTATCTGCCTCCCCTCCCCCAACCCCTCCCCCCTCCTCCCCACACCCCTTCCTCCTTCTCTGTCCACTCCTCCCCCTCCCCCTCCTCCTTCTCTGTCCTCTCCTCCCCCTCCCCCACCTGCTTCTCCTCCCCCCTCCTCCACCTCCTCCTTCCCTGTGCTCTCCTCCCCCTCCCCAATCCCTTCCCCCACCTTCTCCTCCAACCCCCTCCCCATCCCTCCCGCACCTTCTCCCTCCCCTCTCCCTGTCCCTCCCTCTCCCTTTCCCCATCTCCTGCTCCCTCCCCCCACCCCCATCTCTCCCCTTCCCCCTCCCCTCCCACTGTTTTTCTCCTCTGCAGAGGCCACAGCCTCCTCCAGACAGCTTGCTTTGCTCTTGGCCTCTCTCCAGACATTTGTTTCCATTTCCCGTCAGTGGGGACCAGGGGGTGGGCAGGGGGCTGGGAAGGTGGGGAGAGCGGGCCAGGCCTCCTGGGTTTCTTGGCGTGACTATTTCTGGTGGGGTTTTGCTCCACCTGGGCCTGCTCCCAGGGCCTGTTTCCTTCTGGCCCAGAGGACATGGAGCACAGGTGCGGGAGGACAGCCCACCGTGGCTCCTGAAGCTCCACCCCTCCCCGGTGCGAGCATGCTCACGGGCACACACGCTCACGGGAGCACACTCAGGGCACACACGCTCACCAGTGCACACTCACACTCACAGGCATACACGTTCACGAGAGCACACTCACGCTCACGTGAGCACGCTCACAGGCACACACGCTCATGGGCACACACTCACACTCACGGGAGTACACTCACAGGCATGCACTCACGCTCACACACTCAGCTCACAGGCACACACTCACGCTCACGGGCACACACTCACACATTCATCCATGAATACACACGATACAGGCACATGCTCCCTGCTTGCACAAGCACGCTCCCATATGCACGCATGCTCATACTCACACAAGCACATGCCATTGTGCTCATACACACATGCACATATATATTCGTGGGCTCTGACATGCTCACACACAATCACACACATGCACTCAGAGGAGCACACTGACACTCTCACGCACACACCCTCACACACTCACAAGGCCCTCAGCTGTTCTCTCCTGCACACCCCTCACACATGTGCACACACATGTGTGGAAGGAGAGGCCTCTTCACCCTTGGGGCATAGGCCCCTCTCCCAGTTGGGGTTCACTGAAAACCTGTGTTCCCCCACTTCCAACAAAAACACGAGAGTCTCCTACCCACGTGTGCACACACCCCTCCTGTCTACACGGCCAGCTTCAGCCTCTGCCACCACCTAACCCCCACTGTCCCTCCTCTGATCTCTTCTCCCTCTGCTCTTCTCTGGGTGTCTTTGGTGGTCTGACACACACACACAGCACACACTCATGCATGTGCACACTTGTGCACACTTTGCTCCTCGGCATTTCTATGGAGATAAAGGGTGTGTAGACGAACCAAGCAAGCCAATGAAACAATGCAAAATCTGTACAGTAAAACACCCAATTAAACAAAAATGATAGGAAGCCAAAAATTGTCAAGGCCCAAACAACTGCGGGCTCAGGCATCAGGTGCCCAGTGTCATTCCTCTGTGCCTGGGGCCCCTTGTAGCTCACAGCACCCACAATTGTAAAGATTCTGTAACTTGGGTGGATTTCTGCGTGAACCCACCATGCCCAAGAACGGCTCCACCGCTGCGGCCTCCGGGGACGCGCAGAGACCTTCAGAGGGGGTGCTCTGCAGACTGAGGAGCCGCCTCAGCGGAGAGGGCGTGAGCAGGAAGCAGCAGGTCCATAGACTAAAGCCACCTCCTCCTGGCTAGAAGTCTTGGTCTCAAACCCAAGGACCTCACTGCAGCTGCTGCTACTGCTTCTGCCAAATGACCCGAAAATGAAAATTCAAGAAAAGCAAAATATTCCTTTGGCCCTCCCAGCTAGGGAGGCTTGGTGATGCCCTGGAAACCCACTCAGATGGCATGAGGGAGGAGACACCAGGACCCTTGTTTACTTGGTCTCTGGAATGGAAGCCACCTGTAGGTGAGGGAGGGATGGCCCGAGGTGACCTCCATGTGTCCCTGGAAATTCCTCCAGTATGAGAAACAGAAAGCATGGGAGGTTCAGCACGACAAGGGGGAGCTGGCGGAGGTCACCCTCTGGCTGGGAGAAGAATCAGAAAGTCCCGAGGACGTGACGAAGGGTCTCTATGGGACACCAAGATGGATGGGCTACCCACTGTGGTTCCAGCCCCAAGTAAGGAAGTGAGAATAGGAGATGGGGGCTCCTTCTCAAGGAGTCTGGTACATTAACTTGTCTCTGAACATCTTCAAGGTGGCTTTCCAAAAGATGTCTATTTTTTTGTTGCTTCTCATTTTGATATAATTTTGAACTTACAGAGAAGTTGCAAGAATAGTTCAAGAAGCTGGGAGTACACACACGTCACCCTCTATGTCTGTGACTATATCCATATCCTATGTCTACATAAAAACAGAGACAAGGTGTTGAAAGCTGTCGGTTCACATCGATGTCTCCAATCCAGTTCCACATAACGACATCCTACTTGTCTGTCCTCTTCCCATATTTTTCACTCCGTCCGCAAGTGAGACACTTGGCTCCCATGATCATTGAAATATTTTCCTTGTTTGCTCAAGCCTATTGTAAACAGAATGTGGTTTCAGAATTATTAACCCATACCATCGAATGAAGCCAACCTACGAGTAGCGTCAATACCTGTTTGTAGTTCTTTAGAGTACGATTTACATACAACGAAATGAACAAATGAAATAAGTGTACAAGTCGATGAGTTTTGACAAATGCGTATCCACACATAAGCCACACCCCTACCAAGATATATAGAAGCTTTCTTTTTTCTTTTTTTCTTTTTTTTTTTTTTTAATAGAAGCTTTCTGTCACTCCAGAGAGTTCCCTGTGGCCCTTCCTGATCAAGCCCTCACTCAGAGGCAATCACAGGTCGGGTATCATCAGTGTAGATATGTTGTCTGCACTGGAATTTGATGTAAATGGAATCCCACACAAGTGCATGTATTTTTCTAACTGGCTTCTTTTGCTAAGTGTCTCATCTATAAAGGTCATTCGTGTCATTGCATGTATCACCAGTTTAATCCTTTTTTATTGTGTAAATATCAATTATACGGATATTCCAGACTTTGTGTATCCATTGTCTTTCTGATGGACATTTGTGTTGCTTCCAGTGTTTAGCGATCATGAATAAAGCAGCTGTGAACATTCTTTTACATGTACATCTTCATTTGCCTTTGCTGAAGGTCTAGGAGTGGGATTTCTGGGTCATAGTGTATCTGCTTAACTTCATAAGAAAGTGCCCCACCTTCTTCTCAAGTGGTTATGCCATCTTATACACCCACCAGCAACGTATGGGAGTTTCAGGAGCCGCATGCCTCTGTTTGCCAACACTTGAACTTGTGGGTCTTCTTAATTTTAGCCATTCTAGTGGGTGAGGTGGTATCTCATTGTGATTTTCATTTCATGAAGTTAATCAATTTAATCCACTGAAGTTCAGGAAATTAAAACCATAATGAGTAATCATGTTGAGCACAGAATTTCCACGTATTTATTGCCCAATTGAATGTATTCCCTTGTGAAGGGTTTGGCAAGACTTTTGCCCATTTTTTAATTGGTATTTTAAATTAAGTTGTGGGGATCCTTTGTATATTCTCACTGCAAGTCCTTTGTTAGATAATCTGTTTCACAAATATTCTCTCCCAGCCTGTGGCTTGTCTATTCTGATACTGGCTTTGATGAATGAACAGAAGTTCCTAGTTTTTGTGAAGTCTAACTTGTCAATTGTTTATTTTATGGTTATGTTTTCTGTGTTCTAGCAAAGACATCTTTGCCTGCTCATAGATCAGAGAGTAAATCCCACATTTTCTGTTAAAAATTTTGTGGTTTTTGCTTTCATATTTTTGTTTATAATCCATCTTGAATTAATTTTTGTGTATGGTGAGGTAAGGATCACGTTCATTCTTCTCCTATGGTTTTCCAGTTGTGCTGGCACCATTTATTAAAAAAAAGCTGTCCTTTCCTTTGATGACTTTGTCAATGACCAGTTGTCCCTATAAGCTTGGGTCTACCTCTGGACTCTGTCCATTCCCGTTGATCTATTTGTCACTTCCTGTGTAAATACTACACTGCTTTAATAACCAGAGCTTCATAGTAAGCCTCGATGTCGGGTACTATAAGCCCCCCAACTTTTTCTTCTTTCTCTAACCCGTTTTGGGCTTTGGATTTCCAAATAAATTTTAGAATCCAACTGTCAATTTTCACTTTTAAAAAACGAAGACCTAGCAGGATTATGATTAGGATTGTATGGAAGCTATATATCAACTTGGGGAGAATTGCCACCTTCATATTGAATCTCCCAGTCCATGAACATAAGAGAGCTTTCTACCTATTTGTGTCTTCTTTCATATCTCTCAGCAACATTTAGTGTTCTGAGCATTGAGTTTTTTCACATCTTTCATTAAATTCCTAAGTATTTTATGGGTTTTTTTTGCTTTTTTTTTTAACAATATTGTAAAGGACATTGGTCTTTGTAAATATCATGTTCCAATTGTTTAATGCTAATATACAGAAATACAATTGATTTTTTTATATTGACCTTTTTCAGAAGTGCTTTGATAGGAGGAGAAGGAAGGAGAGATAAGAGAGGTTTAATCAATCAGGGTGTATCTGAACAGAAAGAGAAAACAGAGCACAGAAAATGTATTGAAAATGTATTGAGTGCTCCATCGGCAAAGCAGTCTGCTGGACCTTCTACATGGGTAATTTTCATAGCAATCCTGTGAAGTTAATTGCTATCCATGTCTTACAGATGAGGAGATTGAGTGGTCTGAGATCCCAGCAGTAGCGAGGAGCAGCCAGGATTGCCACCCAGAGCTACTGAGCTCCAACCCCACTGTCTTCACAATACCTGGTGTTCTACACTGCAATAGCAGGATGGCACGTTAGAGTGTTCACAGGGTAGACGCATACGGTGGTGGCAGCTTATGTCCCCAGTGTATCACCTCCTGTCCAGCTCCTGAAACCAGGAAATGTGAAGTACCTGGTAGTGATCTCAGGGCTCCCATCCATTTCTTCTGGGGCTCAAACTGCTGCCACCAACAGGCACCACTGCACTACCCACAGCGCAGCAGCCCAATGGCACCCAAATGACCCCAGGAATGACTACAGTGGAGAAGGGAACACACAGAGCCAATGGGACCAGCATGAAGCTGATGGTGGGCTCCAGCCATGCTCACCCACACCACCTCTCACAGTACCTCCCTGGCTGGAGCAGTGTGTGGACAGCCTGACCCAAATCTGCAGATCAGTTCGGCCCTGCAGCTGAGAGGATGACCCTGAGGCCCAGAGATAGAGATAAGGGGCTGGACCTGAGAAGAGAAACACATGACTTGGCCTAGGTTCCCCAGCCTTGTCCAAACATGAACATCACTTGGGGCAATTTGTCCAAAGCAGATTCCCAGGCAACCTTCCCAGAGGTTTTTTGTTGTTGTTTTTTTGTTTGGTTGTTTGGTTTTTTTAAGATTTTATTTATTTATTTTAGAGGGAGAGAGAGTGAGAACACAAACACGCACTTGGGTATATGGGGGGGGAAGGTGAGGGGCAGAGGGGGAGAGGCAGAGAGAGAAGGGGAATCTCCAGCAGACTCCACGCTGAGCACGAAGCCCAACACGGGGTTCGATCCCAGGACCTCAGCTGAGATCATGACCTGAGCCGAAATCAAGAGTCAGCTGCTTGACCAAGTGAACCACCCAGGTGCCTTTTCTCTTAATGTATTTTTTTTTAAGATTTTATTTACTTATTTAATCTTCCAGAGTCTTTGATTCTGCAGGTCCTAGGTGGGGGGTTAGGAATCTGAATTCTAAACACATGCTTCCAAGTGATTCTTTCGATCAGGATATTTTGAGAAAGACAGAGCAAGCTAAAACTACGGTTAGAACATCAGGAGAGGAGATGTGAGCCTGTAGGTGGGGTGGGAACGGGGCAGGGATGGTCTGAAGAAGCGAAGAATGGCTTCAGCCTGGGCTCAGGCCAGGGAATTCCACGCGTCTAGAACCTGTGGGGTTTCGCTCTTCAGGGAGCGGGAACACAAGGGGCTGGGCCCGGAGCCAGGGTTGGCTGCTCAGGTGGGGCTCAGCGAGGCCAGGGAGCAGAGACAGGGCTTGGCCAGCCCCTGCAGGTCTTCAGAGCAAAAAGGCACCTCTGATGCCCCAGGAAGGCTGTCGCTGACCTGGGTCAGATGTCGCTGGGACGGGCCGGCTGGAGGCCGAGGTGCTGGCTGAGGCCGCAGCGTGGATGTGCCCATGCGGCCTCTACGCGTCCCTCCCAGGCCTGTTTTCATCTGATTTTTATTTCATGTTCCAGTCCTGCTGCTGCTGCTCCCGTACCTAGGAAAGGTGGAGCAAGGGAGGGCTCAGAGTCTCCACAGAGGAGGGGAGGAGCAGGGACTACAGGACCGGGCGCCCCAGGCCAGGCTGACCCTCGAGCACCTGCCAGTGGAGCCACCGGCCAGAGGCAGCGGGGGACCCGCAGTGGACATCTGGCACAACTGCTCCCGAGCCCTGGACCTGGGCCCAAGCCCTGGCCCTCCCCTCAACTCCTTGACCACCCGGAGGCCAAGGCTGGGGCTCTTTCCTGTTGCTCCCCTGGGCTCCACCGGTTGCCTTGGCAACAGCTGCCCTGCCCGGGCCTCCCCAAGCACCGGGCGTAATGCAAATCCCAGGCAGGTTTGTTCTGCTACGCTGGCTCCCAGACAATAGAGGGAATGCAGAGCAGCAGCTCGGGTTCCGGGTTTCAGAACCTGTCCCGGAGGACACACCCCACCCCCAAGGACGGGCAGGGCCGGGATCCTGAGGGAAGGAACACCGGGGGTGCAGAAGCCGGGGCAGGGGAGCAGCCGTGGGTGGGGGCCCAGGAGCGCTCCTGTTAGCACCCTTGCAGGGGACGGCGCCAGCTGAGAGTCCGCAGGGGTCCCAGCGGTAGCTGATTAAGTAACAGGAGCGAAGGGGGCATCTGCGCCCGGCTGTGCCCGGCTGTGCCCGTCTGTGCCCTGTCCTGCTCCTTTATTGTTTAATCAGTGCCTGGAATGAAAGCAGGCGATCGGACCCACAGAGGACACAGCTGCGGGCAGGGCTGGCGTGCTTCGGGTGACTGGAGAGGTCGTCAGGACAGAGACGTTATTAGATGAGAATAAAGGGCCCAAACCAATAATTTTGAGGAATTCACTACAGGGGAGGCTGCGCGGTGGGGAAATTGTGTCTCCAGGGTTCTAATCACTGACGAACCCCCTGGGGGAGCCAGTAGGAACCCGGGCCGGTGTCTTAGGTCTTAGAAAGCAGCCGCCGGGGACCCTGGGCCGGAGGGCCCACTGGTTTATCGCCCGCTCCCCTGCACTGCCCCCGGGGTCACCCGCACAGGTCTTCCAAGGGGCAGCTGATGCGGCTTAAACCCGGGTTGCTGCGCGGTACTTAGGACATAGGTATGTAATGGGGTGGCTCTGGAGCTATTGAATGTCGTGGTTAAGAGTAAGAATCCCGGGGGCCCCTGGGTGGCTCAGCAGTTGAGCCTCTGCCTTCAGCTCAAAGCATGATCCCGGGGTCCCGGGATCGAGTCCCGCATCGGGCTCCCTGCAGGGATGGAGCCTGCTTCTCCCTCTGCCTGTGTCTCTGCCTCTCTCTCTGTGTCTCTCATGAATAAATAAATAAAATATTTTTAAAATTTTTTCAAAAAATTAAAAAAGAAAGAGTAAGAATCCTAGAGCCGATGTGGCCAGGTTTGAAGGAAGCTCTGGGGTTTCTGAGCTGGGTGTCCTTGAAACAGTCACTTAACCTCTCTGCACGTCAGTTGTCCCCTCTATACAATGGATGAGGGCTTCAGGGAGGATGGAGCCAGTTACTCAAGACAGACAGGCACTTAAGAGAGCTCCGGGGCACAGGGTGATTTTTGAAAGAGGTTTGCCCTATTATCAGAGACTCCGGCTCTGTGCTTTTAAAAGGCTCCTGAGTTATTTTTGCCTGGAGGGCCCCGGACTCTGAATGCCTGGCCAGCCTCAGTTCGCTTGCACAAGTCCTACCTGCAAACCCCTATCTGTCCCATACAGTCAGGCTGTGCCCTCCCCCAGCGCAGCCTCAGCCTGCAAGCTCCCTGCCACGTTACTGCCCTGGGTGGGACCCCACAGGACCCCGTAGCCTGAGGACCCGTGGGCTCCAGGAAAGCGCATCTTCCACCCCCCAAGTTCACTGGCAGCCCGGGCTGGAGCAGTGGGAGGTCAGCGTGTTTATCTGCGTTTCCTAGGCCTGGAGGACAGCAGGGGGCCACACCCAGCCCAGCCGGGGTGAACACGAGATAAAGGTCCGCTCGGCCTGTTCTCACCCAGCCACCTCGGCCAAGGCCTTTCTGGGTACACAGGTGACGCTGACTCCGGACGCACCACCCACCAGGACAGTGACAACGCTCTGCAAGAGCACAGGCCGCTGTTCCCGGGAGAGCCGCTCCCTCAAACCCCAAACAGAGTCACAGCTGCTGAAACTAGGCTTGAAAACAAAACCCATCCTGGAAAACCGCCAGAGCTCACCTGAAAAACCGCATGTCGTCTCTTCCCACGTGGCCACGTTCTTATTTCCCTTCTACGTTACTTATTTCACGGACACCAAGGGTGTGACGCCAGACGCTGTCGTAAGGGCTTTGCACACAGTGACTCATTCGGTCCCCCTAGCAGCTTAGTGAAGTACTTGCCTTAACTGTCTTCATGGCCATTTTCAGGGGGGAAACTGAGGCACAGGGCAGTTAAGGAACATGCCCAAGGTATGCAGCCAGTAAGCAGCCAAGTCAGGATCCACACCGGGTGGCCTTGCATTCCAGAGTCCCCGGCCTTAGCCCTCCGCGCTGCCTTTCATTTCGCCATGCTGGTCTGCATTTTCCATAAGTCTCCTGGAATCTTCCAGAAAGTGCAGACAGCATCTGCATAAAAATATCTTACGGTTGGGGCTGCCTGGGTGGCTCAGAGGTTGAGCGTCTGCCTTTGACCCAGGGCGTGATTCCAGAGTTCTGGGATCGAGTCCCACATCAGGGTCCCTGCAAGGAGCTGCCTGTGTCTCTACCTTCTCTCTGTGTCTCTCATGAATAAATAAATAAAACCTAAAAAAAAACCCAAAAACCATCTTACGGTGGATACTGAAGGCAATGGACAGCTTGTAGGGTGTCTGTCAGTGGCTGGTAACACGAGTGACGGCGACCGCCCAAGATCACTTACCGTACTCCTTGGTCCCTGGGAGCAGGAGGTAGCAGCTCCCACAGCTGGCCAGGGGCCCTGGGAAGGGCTGGGCACGGGATGCACCCCCCCCTCAGGAGGCCTTCCAGGTGCTCTGCACAAACTCTCCAAGACCTGCAAGCACCCCACAGGGAAAGGAGAGACACAGCATCTCCTCTTTCGTTGTCCTTTGAGGCCATCTGGCAGTGGCACCACAGGCGTTTCTTTCGGGGCCCCAGGCAGGAGATCTTGGGCTGCACCTGCAGCCCTAGGGACCCTCCGTCCCCCCTCCCCCGGGGTGACCCTCCTTGCTGGGGGTACTGAGCTTGGTGGGACAAGAGTGGGCTCCAGGTTCCAGCCCCAGCAGTTTGCACGGCCGCGCCCCGGCGTTGAGTGTGTTTTGAGGGGCTACCAGCATCTCATGGGCTCCAATTACTGCTCCTCACAGGGCAGGTTGGGTGTTCACAGCAGCCCCTCGAGGTAGGGAAGGCAGGGTTTTACCGCAACCATTTTCCAGAAAAGTCAGGTGCAGGGACGTGATCTAGGGAATGGCACCCAGGCTGACTCTCTTCCTGGCACTTTGCACCGAGCACAAGGAGCACACCGCCGGGGGCTGGGGGTGCCCCGAAGCAGAGGGGGAGTCCAGGAGGGAATTGCTTGGCCTTGAGAGCTAGCATCGCTTTAACCGTGGGGGCCAGGGCCCCTGCTTTCCTCGGCCCAGTGCCCCAGAGCCCTCCCGTCATGGAATTAAAGGCAAGCCTCAGGGCCAGGACCCTGTGGTCACAAACCCAGTTGTGTCCCTTATCCACTCCAAGGACAGCCCCCTAAAACCTAGCCACTGTTTCCTCTCTCCAGCAGCCATCACTTTGTAATCCCATCATGTCCCCTGCTAGGTGCCAGGATGGCCCTGGCCAGAGCCGTTTTTCCTAAGAGAAGCCAGGGGTGCTCAGCCAGTGTGGTCTGGAAGGGAGGATCCGGGGACCCTGGGAGGTGCCCCCCAAGGGGGCTGTCATGCACCAGGTCCTGCCTAAAAATAGGCCTGCGCCCTGGGCCCCTGAGTGACAGCCCCACCGTGGGCACAGCTGGGACCCCGTGGCGGGGAATCGGGGCAGCAGGGGCCAGGGAGACTGGAGTCCCCGGTGAGCTTAGCAGAGCTATTCTGAAGTCAGTGTATTGGGCTGCCAGGGCGGCTCCCCCACGCTTGCTTGTGACCCGGTTAGGCCTGGGTGCAGGGAGATGAAGGAGGCTGGGTGGGGGTGGCTGCGTCAGCAGAAGGAAGCCCGAGAAAAGGCAGAGTCAGCGGACTCCTGAGGGGGAGGGGGCAGGGGAGGGGAGGAGGGAGCAGGACGGCGACTCCAGTTTCCAGACTGGAAAATTAATGCGGGGACGCTAGCTAATTGCCCTCACACATGACTTAAGCAGCCTAATTAAATGGCATCTTCTTAAGCAGCTCCATGAGGCGTGAGGCTGAGGCCAGGGATTTCAGACCCTGCTGGCGCGGAGATCGGGGGTAAATCGTGCCCTCTCGCTCCTCTCCTTCTGCGCCTGTGACTGGGCCCGGATAGTGCCATCTGGACCGACGGGGCCAAGGAGAAAAGGAGAAAACCCTCGGGGTTGGAAGAAGAAAGCCTCCTAGGTCAGCCACTGGCCGGCCCAGCCCCCCCATCCACCCCACCCCCCCACCCCCAGGCCCCCCCATTCTCGACATCGGGGAGCAGGGGCTGCACCCTCCTGCCTGGAAGGGCCCCGCTCACTCTCCTTGCAGCCCACGCCAGGCCTTTCTGCTCCGTTTGGTGTGATGCCCGCTTGTCCCTATGACTTCTCACATGCTTCTCCGGATCCGGTGACCCAGCCCCCTGCTGAACTGCCCCCCCCCAACTCCACAGTTTATTCCCAGTCTCCCGGGTCCCCGTGATTCTGTGTCTCTTCATGCTCACTGCCTGCCTGCCCACCCCCCACCAAAACACCACCAAAAAAGGAGGTGGGGGGGAAGCAACAGGCCCCACGGACCAGGGGTGAAGGTCTGAGCCAGGAGAGCAGAGGGAGGAGGGAGGTGGCCCTCCGCCCGCCCCCACCCCGGGAGGAGTGAGACCACACTGCCGGCCCAGGCTGCAGGCCTTCTCGCCCCCATCCCTCCCCATCTCCCTCCCGCCTGCTGCTCGGGCCTTTTCCTGCCATATTTGGGAAGCTTCATTCAGGACGCCTTAAAGATCTCATCTCACAGTTTCTGAGGTTTGGGAGGATGCTATCAGTGGGGCTCGAACACAATTGCCTTTTGCATCTCTTCCCCGGTGCTTTACACAGATATATAAAGTACCCAACTAAGCCGTTAGAAATAACTCAAGAGGACCGTGACAGTTACCATCCTCGAGTGGCCCGCCTGAAGTCTGGGGGGGCGAGCTGCCCTGCGGGGTGATGTGGGGCTGGGCCTGGAATGTACTCTCTGACCCGCAGCCATCAGGGGCTGCTGGCACCTGCGCCTGCATTTCACACACCTCCCAAGGGGCCCCAAGGCCCAGACGTGAGGAACTTGCAAGGGCTGGGTCTGGGCCGAGGCCTTTCCGGGTCACGGTGGCTGGGAGAACGGGCCTCCCGGCATGAAACGCGCTAAGCTGGAGGTCTGTGCGGCCGCGGAGGGGGTGGCGGCGGGGTGGCAGGCGTAGCTAAAGGCTTCCTGGGAACAATGAGCCGGCCTGCTTTCACCTGTTGTCCTCTGGCCTGACAGCTGCGGGAGATGAATGAGCGGGGCCAGCGGCGAAGGGGAGGCCTGCTCCAGCCCCTGTGTGGCCTGAGCAGGCCCACGCCGTTGCAGACAGATCCTCGGAGGTGGCCAAGCCTCGGGCTGCTGCGTCCTGGTGCAGGACTCACAGCCTCCAAACCCCTGATGCCCCCAAGGCCTGGCAGCGTCTGCTGACTCGCCCCCGAGCTCCTTCTGGTCATACCTCGAGGAAGACGCCTCCCATTCTCATCCTCATGTAAGTGGATCTCTGGGGGCCAGGTCTGCCCCAGGAGCCCCTCCTGGGCACACGGGTGACAACTGCCACTGGGCCACCCAGGAGTTGCCCAGCTGACCCGTGGCAAACAAGCCTCTTTGGCCTTTGCCTGCATATCTTAAGCCGCTCACACTCACGGGGTCTCACCCCTGATGTTGGGAGCTCTTCTTCTTTGTCACAATTGCCCAACTTCAGCTGGGACATCTTGTCTCATAGAGTCTCAGAACTCAGGTAGGATGATCTTGATGCAGCTCCAAAGTGACGGCACTCTGCCTTTATTTCTTGATGCTTGAAGATATATATATATACTCTTGTATTATTATTATTATTAATTGTATTATTATATTATATTGCTATATAGCCAAGCTAGGCCATTAGAAATTATTTAAGTGCTAAAATCCTAACAGTCCAGACAAGATTAGCTTGGCCCCTACATGAGGATGACACACAAATTCATGAAGGGTTCCATAGTTTTGGATGTGCTAACTAATCTTATTGTGGTAATCATTTTGCAATAGATACACATATTTTGCAATATATATATATATACATTGCAATATAATATAATAATACAATTATATTGCTATATATACATATATATACACATCTATAAATCTCTACTTTGTGCACCTTAAATTTACACAATATTATTCGACAGTTATGTCTCCAGAAAGCTGGGGGTGGAGGGGAAAACAGAGAAAGAGAAAGGACTCAAGAGGTAAATGACAAAATTGCCCCTTTCAGGTGGCTTGCTTGAGGCTTTGGAGAGGCGAGCTGGTGAACGGAGCTGACCTGTGGCAGGGCAGCACCAGGACAAGGTAGCGTGCAGTGGCCACAGAGCTGCAGAAGTGAGGAGCAAGGAGGGAGAAGTCACCCAGCCCGGGCTCAGGGCAGTCAGAGTGTCACATGGATGCGATCACATTATTCCGGGGTAGGTGCTGATATCAGGGCCAGAAACCAAGAGGTAGGAGTCTTGCTTTGGAAGAGGAGCGAGTTGGCCTGCCCAAATCCCCACAGGAGGGAGGAAGAACCAGCACAGGTCTGTCTCTGGGGGCGATGGGAAGCCCCTCTTGAGAAACTCCCGTCTGGCTCTATCTCGCATAAATTATCCATTAAATGGGATTACGATTTTTTTCTCATTCCCAAAATAATTTGTGTGTATCTGTGGTTGAAAATTTAGCATCTACAGGGCAGCCCTGGTGGCTCAGTGGTTTAGCGCCGCCTACAGCCCAGGACGTGATCCTGGAGACCCGGGATGGAGTCCCACGTTGGGCTCCCTGCATGGAGCCTGCTTCTCCCCCTGCCTGTGTCTCTGCCTCTCTCTCTCTCTCTCTCCTCTCTATGTATTCTAATGAATAAATAAATAAAATCTTTAAAAAAAGAAAAGAAAATTTAGCATCTACAAACAAGCAAGTGAAAGAAAATGTAAATCACGTATATTCTCACCCACCCACCGCAACACTTAGCCCTGCCAGTGTTTTTTCTCTGCAAAAGCATAGTCTTGCCAAATGACCATTTGTTAAATAGAGCACTGATTTAGGGTATGCTTATCTTAGATTACGCTATCGTTGCATGCGTTCCAAGGCGGCTCAGTGACAGGGGAGACCCCTAGAAAGAGCCACCCTTTGGGAGGGATGACGGTCGGTCACTTGTCACACCATCCCTTGGATTTACCATCAACCTGGACGTCTTTGCACAAGGTAAAGGCAAGTCCCTCTGCCTCCCATTTCCCCGCCCCCATACAGGTCACCCATGTTCCCGTCCCATCTCCCCTTCGCTTTCCCTGGTGCACATCTGTGCGGAGGGTGAGGCATATTCAAACTACACCAAGTTCACCTCCCTGGCTCTCCTCTAACCTCTTTGGCCCAAGAATAGTGACCCCAGAGGGGCAGGAAGATGTAGAGAAATAGCCATGTGTACCCAGATGTGGCCCCGACCTTAAGGAAACGCCTGCCATGGGAGGGCCGGGGCGCAGATTAAACACAGACCCAGGTCATGTGATTGAGTGCGCTCCTGGCCTTGCGTAATGGAAGCTGGAGAGGGATTGAGAAAGACTCTGGTCCTTGTCCCCCGGCCACTTCCAAGCCACAGATGAGGAACCTGGTTCCAGAAAGGGACTTAGTCAAAGGCCTCTTGCAAAGCCCCGAGATGTCTGTTTCCGAGCCTCGTAGGATTTCTTGGTGGCCTTTGTGCCTCTGGTTGAGTACAGACGCATCAGGCACGTTCTTGGCGAGTTCGTGGTAAATCACAGTGACTCACAGCACCTTCCTCCAAAAGGCGACATCGCCCGGAGCCTGTTAGAGGAGCCAGGACCTTCTCTCACCCCAAAGGGTTAAGTGGGGGCCAGTGATGTAAGTGCCAATCCCACCGGCTTTGGACAGGAAAAGAACGCTGGGGCTGTTTTTCTTCTCTGAAAGCCAATCCCAGTGGAGTCGCTGGGGTTTTTAAAACCAAATGTCTTTACAGCTTGAAATGAATAACCATGACCTCAGCCGTCACACACGCAGTCCCCTGCTGCTATACATTTAGCATCGCCTCGCTCCGGGCGTCCTGCAAATAACCCACGTCTGTGGAGCACATGTGGGCAGGACGAGCCGCCGTCAGGAACGGTTTGGGTTGGGAGGCCCGAGACGTAGCCCTGGGAACGTTACCGTCATCTGCTAGCCATTTCCCACTCCCATTAAAGCCAGACGCTGGATCCGCCAGCGCTGTTGCAGACTGTCACGAGGGATTCCTTTTTATTGCTTCGACGCGGGGCTCTGAACCACATCAATTACAACCCTTGTGTTACCCGTGGGGGGGTGTGAAATGAAATGATGACAGTCTCGTTGTGGTGCAACGGTCCCCAGATCGGATGGAGACTGAGTCCCACGTTCCCTGAGAACAGAGGAGGGAGAGATCTGGATTCTGGGCTCCGGAGACACATCAAGCCCCCCCAGGCACGCAGGACTGAGCTGCACCAGCAGCTCCCCGCATCAGGAGGCTGCGGTCACACATGACTCAATGGGGACGGGCTTGGCACTCCGCGTCCCGAACCTAACGCAGCATTCCCACAGTCACAGAAGCAACATGCTGTTGTTTATTATTATTCTTCACGGCGTATGAAAAGCGTAGCTGTATTAACTTAGCCTCGTGGAGACTGGGAGACACCCAGTGGGCCAACCACAGAGGTTCCTCCCTGAATTTGCTCTGTGACCTTGGTGGTGGCTCCATGACCTTGGTGTTGCAGGCATTGAATCTCAGTTTCCTCGGTTGTCGGTTGTCGGATTAAGGGTTTAGATGATCCGGATGTCCTCCCCCCACCCCACGCCCATCTCTAACTCTGTAGGACTCTAAGCACCTTTATGAGAGACGGGAATAAAATTATCAGGCTGTAAAGTCGCTGGTGACTTGAGAGATTGTCGTAGGGTCAGCAGCAGCAAGCAGGGTGGACCACACGCCACCCAGGGCGTCTGGGACAGTCCACCCAGACCGCTGCAGCTGCAGGGACAAGAATCCAGACGCAGGGTGGAAATTAGATCCCAAACCACAGATTCTTCCAAACGAAGGCCTCCAAAGAGCTGCCTTAGGGTGCAATATGGTCTCTAGCCTTTGCGGGAACGCCTCCTCCCACCCCCACACCCCTCCAGGACAAGAGGAGAGGTTGGGCCTTGGAAGAGGAACCTTGAACAGTGCACGGACAAAAGCTTTGTCCGCAGGGAACTTCTCCAGCTCACAGTAGGGGCCTGACTCAGGGAGGTGGGTGGGGCGTTGACACTCTCCCCCACCCACCCCCCCCCCCCCCCCCCCCCCCCCCCCCCCCCGGGAGGCTCACCAGCCCTGACAGTCCCATCAAATCCTGGGGAAAAAAAGGAAGTGTGTAGCCAGGAGCTTGCAAACTGTCTTCTGTCTTGCTCTCTTTTGTTTTCTGAGCACAAGTGATGGATGCCCTGCGAGGAAGGTCAGTCCGATAAGTCATTTCCTCCTCTGGAGGCACTTGACTCACCTCTGATTCACCTCACACGAGTCTGCTCAGAACCAGACAGCGCGGGCTTTTTCCTGAGCTGTAATCTGGCGAGTGCTTGACTGGAGCCCCCACACATCGCATAGCGTGTGCAGGAGGCCTGGGGCTGGGGGCTGGGGGCTGGGGGCTCCGTCCTCATCCTGCTTCTCTGCTCCCACTTTGGGGCAGTGGGCGGGGGGCAGGGGCTGAGAGGGTACACCCGGAATGAATCCCCCTCATCTTCAGTTTCCACTCCAAGGGACAGGAGGGTGAGGCAGCCCAGCTGCCCAGGAGTGTGGTGTCAGCCACAGGGTCCAGTGGAGACCAGACCCCACAGCCTGGCACTATAAGTTCAACAGCGGCTCTCATCGGGGCTTGCCACGCACCCAGCCATGAACAGCACAGCCTGAGAAAAATGCAAAGGGGGGCACCTGGGTGGCTCAGCAGTTGAGCATCTGCGATTGGCTCAGGTCATGACCCCGGGGTCCTGGGATCGAGTCCCGCATCGGGCTCCCTGCATGGAGCCTGCTTCTCCCTCTGCCTCTCTGGGTGTGTGTGTGTGTGTGTGTGTGTGTGTGTGTGTGTGTCTAATGAATAAATAAATAAAAATAAAATAAAAGAAAGAAAGAAAGAAAGAAAGAAAGAAAGAAAGAAAGAAGAAAAGAAAAGAAAGAAAGATGGATGCAAAAGGCATCCCACTTAAAAATATATGAATTGTCCACCAACCACATTTCTTCCAGACTTACCTCCGAGGCTTGGTGGAGGGAATTGCAGCTGCAGCCTAGAAGAGACAAAGAAGACTCTCGATCCCGTGCCTTTTTCCTCTGCTGTCCAGTTGTGGACACGCGTGTCTCTCTCCCACACGGGCAACGAGCAGTGACCGTGCTGAGCAGCCCATCAGGCTGGGCCACTGGCGTGAGGACTCAGCTAGGGGAGCAGGTGGTGACTCCACCAGCATCCCACAGGGGACGCTGTCCTTCCACACGGATGCCAACGACAGCTCTATCCATTCCCACGGCGGGGGGGGGGGGGGGGGGCGTGAATAATGACTGAGGGTCTACAGAATGGACCCGCGGCGGCGGGGGTGGGGGGGGCCTGCCCACAGCATGGCCTGAACGGGCCCACAGCTCCATCCCACTGCCAGGGGGCTGCTTTCCTGGACACGCTGAACTCACGGCTAATGCCACGGGGAAGTCTTGGCAGATGGGTACCTGGAGGACTGAAGTGCCGGAGAGGAACCGTTGGGGAGGGTGGGGGTCTCTGCAGATTTGCCCATCTCTGATGGGCCCCGGCAGGGCTGTGTTGGGGGGACCCAGGGACCGCGCAGAAGCACCTGGGCACTGAGGACAACCCAGGAGCAGACTTCTCTGTACGTATATCTGTGGCGTGATCCAAGGGGAAGGAGTGGCTGGGGGCGTGGTGGGAAGGGGACCTGGGGGCGCCTCTCAGCCTTCCACTTTGCATCGAGAGACCCCTGAGGCAGCTGGGGAAGAGGGGCCGTGTGCATGTGTAAACTCTGGAGGGCTTCCCTTCCTGAATTTTCCCCTTTCCCCATTCGAACTTTGTGCCTCAGTATCCCTGGGGGAGAGTAGCACGACTATGACTAGCTCCCTAAGTCTATCACATCAGGATGTCGCACACCGTAGCGTACACAATGTTACGTAGCAATTAGACCTCAATAAAGCCGGAAAAAAATTTTCAAAGAATATTAATAGCAACATTTATTGGGCACTTAGGGTGTGCAGGCACATTTATTGTTAACCTACTTAACCCAAGGGAGAGGCACAAATCAGAAATACCCTGCACGATGCTCTGGCTTTTGTTGGGAGTTTCAGAGAACGTCTTGAGAAACGTGCAGGAAGGATTTGCCCTCGACAGAGGGCTCATCTGGCCTGGAAGGAAGGAAGCAAGGGGGAGAGAGTGAGAATGAGGAAGAAGAGCTGTGGTTTTGGGGCGGGAGAGGGGGGTACTACGCCCAAGGTCTTGGCTCTTCTGAGGGAGAGAGGTAGATGGAAACAGGCAAGAATCCTCCTGCCCCTGGGAGCGCCTGGGGGGCTTCATGGTTGAGCATCTGCCTTTGGCTCAGGGCGTGATCCTGGGGTCCTGGGATCGAGTCCCGCATCGGGCTTCCTGCAGGGAGCCTGCTTCTCCCTCTGCCTGTGTCTCTGCCTCTCTCTGTGTGTCTCTCATGAATAAGTAAATAAAATCATTTAAAAAAAAAAGAAAAAGAAAAAGAATCCCCCTGCCCCGAGCCTGCCATGGAAGCCCGGAGCTAGAGCAGTTATTGGGTTGGACAGTGCGTGTCTAAGCTGCATCCATGTAGACTGAGCCTCAAGGGCCCCCGCACGGCCCCCCAAAGCTTTGTGCGCTGCACGAGACCCCAAGAACATGCCACAGTCTTTGGACGGGGGAGGCCCAGGAAGGGCTGAGGTTGTTTCCCAGCATTCTGGCAGAGGGTGGGACTGAACTCAGATAATAGGCTGGTAAGAAAAATAAAAATTGATTCTGTTTCGTTTGTAACCAAGTTTTTGGACGGAGATCACAGGTGATGCATTTGTCTTTAAATTCCCAGCTGCACACCTGCTAGTTCTTCAGGGGATGTTCTTGGAATGAGTGAACGAGCCACGTTAAAACCAAGTGTTATAGATGCGGCAAATACACTATGGCATAGATTGCTGGTTCTCGGTCGTGTACACGGACCCCTGTGGGTGTCCCGGATATTTTCATAATAATCCAAAGACATGAATGAAGTTGCCCTTTTCAGTCTCATCCTCTCATAGTGGGGGATTCTGGACGCAGCGCAATAGGTGATATGGCAACTGATCAAATGTAGAAGCAGATCCAACAATCTCACTGTCCTGCTAAGCCAGACATTAAAAACCATTTGCAAAAAAGGGCATAACACCAGCCTTTTTTTTTTTTAAGATTTTTATTTATTTATTCATGAGAGATACAGAGAGAGAGGCAGAGACACAGGCAGAGGGAGAAGCAGGCTCCATGCAGGGAGCCCTACATGGGACTCGATCCCGGGACTCCAAGATCAGGCCCTGAGCCAAAGGCAGGCGCTAAACTGCTGAGCCACCCAGGGACCCCCTAATGCCAGCCTTTTTGTTTAATTTTCTAGTTTTGGAAAATATAGCCATTCATCATTATTTTATGTTAACACACAACGGGTTCATTAACGTACTTTTAATGAATAAATCCTATTTTTACGATTACTCAGCTTTCATTTTTACCACGGGATATGTATCAGACACAACACATCTAAACAAAAGCTCCCGGGGATCCCCAATAATTTCTGAGAGCACAACGGGTCTGGAGAACAAATTGTTTGGGAACCGCCGTAACAGACGAAGAGCAGGAGGCAGGTCGGCGGGGAAGGAGGGCACACGTTCAGCCTCTGCAGACCCTTCTACCGAATGAAGACGCGGGACTAACGGGCGCCAGGGCTCCGTCCCTAACCATCTGTAACATCGCAAGCAGGGGTAGAGATGGAAACTCGATAAATTCAAGAGGGCCCTCGCTGAAATTCCGGCTCCTTTGAGTGCACCATGAGAATGCCACAGGAAGGGTTTTCTGGCTAAAAATAGTTGCCCTAAGCCCTGGGGGGTCAGAGGGTTCCTCCCAGAGCCAGGCCGGGGATGATGTCAGGGCCCGGGGTCCGCGGATGACTGTTCAGGAATCCACCATCCTTTTGTTCCTCCAGAAATGTCACCTCTAATCTCTGCCCGAGCCCAGAGCTCGGGGGCGTGTGTGTGTGCCCAAACTCCATCAAACGTTACAAGTAATCCGATTTAGGCTCTGACGTCCTTTCAGGGGAGCCTCCGAGGAGAAACAAAGTCCAGGCAACAACCCCCGCCCCCCCGCCTGCGTCCCCCACTCCAGGCTGTGGCCTCAGCAAGCAGGAGGCGGGCGGTGGTTCTGCATCCTTCCCTCTCCCCCACCCCCCACCCCCGCACCCCACACCCCGCCAGGGCTGGAGTCCACGCTTCTTTGTGGGGTTATTGGAAACCTGTTCTGAAGCTCTGTTATAAATACCCAATAATAAATAAACATGAGTTATTTCTGAAACGTACCCAGGAATAGCCAACCACCCAAATAGCCAAGGGTGTCCTTCGGATCCTGGGAAAAACAGAAACGTGGGTATGGTTTATTTTTCCATTGCCCAAAGCAGAACCATTGGTCGCATATGCCTAATTTTAGTTTTCTCCTTCCATTTTTTCAAAATCTTATCTTGTAGCCCGAGGGAAGAGGGAAGGTGGGGGGGGTGGGACAGCGCAAGTGCAGGGCCCCTGCGGAGTGGGGGGGGGGACCTGTTCTTCCTCTACAGCAATCTGCATGGCACGCAGACAGGCCACCCGGTCTAGGCTTTCCTGGCCCCTTGGCGCCGGTAGAGCCAAATGAGAAATAGCCAAGATACTGGGTGAGCCACAGAGGAACGTTGTGAACTCCCAAATCCCAAAAGAACCAGGGAAACAAAACAAAAACCAAGAGAAAGCTGGAAAGAAAGAAAGGAACCACTGAAGTCTGGAGAAACTCGAGACACCAGGGAAGGAGTTTGGGGCGAGCAAGGGGCCTGGGGTTACAAGAGCCTGGGGCCCTTGGAAATGGTCCTCGGCTGCACGGGCGAGCTGAACCCCACAAATATTGCTCGCATGCCCCTGTGTTCTCCCCACAAGGAGCAGCCAGCCAGCACCTTCTCTCCCTTGGCTGCAAGACTCAGTAACTCAGCTGGCTCACGAGTCATCTCTGGGATGCCAGGCAGCGTCTGCGCGCGGTGAGCGAGCTCTCCATCGCCTCCAGAAAAGTCTAGCAGAACAGGACGACGCCCCACGCAGCTGCAGCTCCTCCTGGGCCACAGCCTGGGCTGCCGGTACAAGGACCCCGAGTCCGGCCCAGCCACCTGCTCAGGAAGTGGAGCCTCAGAGCTGCCACGGGGCCATCCGAAGGCCACCTCTCTCCTCATCTGTGCTCGCTCCAGACCCCGTCCGACCTCGCCCAGCGCGGAGCACCTGGGCCTGTCTTCCTAACTTCAGCTGGGCTTTGGCTTCCCGGTGTCAGTGCTCCCCGAAGGACCTCACTGGGCTGGATCTTCATTTCTCTGCACACTGCGGATCCCACCTGAAGCGAAGCAGCTCCCAAACCACCCCCGCCTCTGAAGGAAAGGAGTTCTCGTACGTCAGTTCTGTGCTCTAAGCTCCCACCGTGCTACCACTGCCTCACCCACTGCACAGGTCAAGCATCTAGGGGTTGACACATGAGTCGCTCACAGGAAGTCCCCTCCCCGCCCAGCTGCTCCTAGCACTGGGGCTTAGACATAGAGACTTTGAGTCTTCCGGAAAAGAAATGAGACTCAAAGAGAGAAAGCATTCTATGTCTCGCCGAACACCTTTCTCCAGAGCTGCTGTCACGAATGACTCAATCCTGCACGGCAGCTAACCCGAAGGCCGCAGCAACAGCGTCCTCCCCACGGGCTTGGAGTGTGGGGTCAGGCAGGCTAAGCCTTGCAATAGATTATAATGATGATGAGATTGGATTCCCAAAAAAGGCACTGAAGCTGGGTGGAAAAGACAGAGGCTCCAGCTCAGGGTGTGACCCCAGGGTCCCAGGATCGAGTCCCACATCGGGCTCCCTGCATGGAGCCTGCTTCTCCCTCTGCCTGTGTCTCTGCCTCTCTCTGTGTGTCTCTCATGAATAAATCAATAAAAATCTTTAAAAAAAAAAAAAAAAGAAAGATTCTTTGGGGATCCCTGGGTGGCTCAGCGGTTTAGCGCCTGCCTTTGGCCCAGGCCACGATCCTGGAGTTCCAGGATCGATTTCCGCGTCGGGCCCCCAGCATAGAGCCTGCTTCTCTCTCCTCCTGTGTCTCTGCCTCTCTCTCTCTCTCTCTCTCTCTCTATGTCTATCATAAATAAATAAATAAATAAATAAATAAATAAATAAATAAATAAATAAATCTATCTTTAAAAAAAATAAAATAAATAAAAATAAAAGATTCTTTGATGTGTCCAAGCTACAGGAATGGCCCTGGCTGACATTAGTGTGGACATCAAGATGCTATTCTAATCACAGCGACAGGTCTGTTTTAAGGGTATCACATTCCCGTCTCGTTAATCTTAAACCGAGGACACATTTGCTAGGACTGTATGCTCGTGCCCCCCCAGAATTCACATGTTGGAACCCTGCTCCCGATATAAGGGTATTTGAAGGTGAGCCCTCCTCTGGGAGGTGATTGATTAGTAATAGGTGAGGTCATGAGGGCGAAGCCTCGCGAGTGGGACCAGTGCCCCTATGAGCCTCCCGAGAGGGCGGGCCTCCTCTCTCTGCTCTCAGGCATGAGAAGGTGGCAGCCTGCAGACCCGGGCGCACCCTGCCGCGCCAGCACCCTGATGCAGGACTTCCAGCACCCGGAACTGTGAGAGATTCAGGTCTGCCGTTAGTAAGTCTACGGTACTTTGTGAAAGCAGGACGAACGGATGGATGGAAATCAAATGTACAAAAAGTCTGAGAGTTTTGGGCACAGTCAGTGGTTAATGAGCACAATTAAACCAGCAGACCAGAAAGAGTATCCAAGCCATGATGTTTGCTTACGAGCCCTCGGGCACCATATTCCTGCCCCCCTGGTCCCTCAGCGAGCCACACAGAGGAGCTGGGTGTGTGCTACGTGCACCTTCTCCTGCTTCTAAGCTCCAATGAGTTTGATGAGAAGAAACATCCCACCACTTGTTAACACGGCTTCTGCCTGTTTGATTTAAAAACATTATCTACACGCTATAGCTCAGGTTTCTCTGCCAGTCATTGTAGGGCAGCTATCCAAGGGAGGTGAGACAGAACGATTTTAACACAGATACAACCTCAAGACCTTAGAGGGAGACATTTTGGAGGAGCTCAGAGAAAAGGCTCGAACACTGACATTTGAAAACCCTTCCTACAATGACATGAGGCGGTTTTCTCCCTTCATTGGGCTGGGGTTTTTGTTTTGTTTTGTTTTTTTACATTTTTTAAAATTTAAATTCAATTTGCCAACATATAGTATAACCCCCAGTGCTCATCCCCTCAAGTGCCCTCCTCAGGGCCCATCACGCAGTCACCCCATCCTCCCACCCACCTCCCCCTTACACAGCGCTTTGTGTTTCCCAGAGTTAGGAGTGTCTCATGGTTTGTCTCTCTCTCTCTCTCTCTAATTTTTCCCACTCAGTTCCCCTCCTTTCACTATTACTATTCCTCCATTGGGTTTTATTTTGTACAGATCACCTTTCAAGGACCCAAGCTTGCAGGAGAGCTGCTTCTATTGCTGATACCTAGAATTTAAAAGCAAAGGCACCGGTGGATGGATGGGGAAAATGCACCCATGGCTGCCCCCTGGCCACCCCCCAGACGCCCACAACTGCCTTACACTTCTCATGGCCCGAGTGAGTTCTCATCTTCTGCCCAACACAAGCCTCCCCAGCCCCCGGACTCTGAAAATGGTGGCAATTCTCATGCATTTCCCCGAGTCCCCTCCCCACACCCAGGAGTCATGGTCGACATCTGCTGTTCCCTCGTCCTTGGTTGACTTTAGCTCCTAATTTACTCCAGATCTGGTCTTCCTCCCCATCCACACGGCCACTGCCATGTTTCCGCCCTACGTCATTGGTGAGGCCAGGCTAGGTCGGTTGCAGTAACAAACAATCCCAAAGTCCCATTGACTTAAACAACAAAGATCTGTTTTTTGCTTGTGATACAAGTCCAGTATGGGCTTGAGGTAGGACTGTGCTCACGGAAGGCCCCAGACGCACTGAGATTCCTCCATATTATGTTGACAACACCTCAATCAGGACTTGGAGGTTTGTCATGGCCGAGGGTACTAACAATTGAGTTGAGTACTAACAATTCAGTGCTTTAGTCTGGAGGTAACACATTGTGACGGTTAGTTGTATGTGCCCAGATACTTGAGCAGGAGGGATTTCTTTCTTTTTTTTTTAAGATTTTATTTATTTATTCATGAGAGACAGAGAGAGAGAGAGAGAGAGAGAGGCAGAGACACAGGCAGAGGGAGAAGCAGGCTCCATGCAGGGAGCCTGATGTGGGACTCGATCCCGGGACTCCAGGATCATGCCCTGGGCCGAAGGCAGGCGCTAAACCGCTGAGCCACCCAGGGATCCCCCCAGGAGGGAATTCTACAGCAGAAGCGCTTTGCACTAGAACAGCAGCATCGTCTTTTCCCTGGGTCTCCAATCTGCTAGCACAGCCTGCAGTCTGGACTTGCTGGACTCCATAATCACGGGAGCCAATTCCTTAAAACACATTTCGCTCTATGTATATACACATCCCACTGGCTCTGTTTCTCTGGAGAACATGACTAAGACCCACATGGAGCTTCCACTCTTGTGTCATGGCCAGAACCGAGTTGCCCAGGCCAGCCTGCCTTCAAGCAGTCAGATCCACCTCAGTGCGCCAGGAAGTGGAAGTTTCTCCATCTGCTCCCAGGTCTGCTTCTTCCAACCCAAACCTACTGCCCTCAGAACGATTTATTTTTAAAATGTGAATTTAGGGGCATTTGGGTAGCTCCGTTGGTTGAGTGTCTGTCTCCCTTTGGCTCAAGTCCTGATCCCAGGGCCCTGGGATCAAGCCCCATGTCGGGCTCCCTGCTCAGCAGGGAATCTGCTTCTCCCCCTGTTCATGCTTTCTTTCTCACTATCTCTTTCTCTCTCAAATAAATAAATAAAACCTTTTAAAAAATGAAAATGCGAATCTATGTCATTTGTCTATGTACACCTATTTCCAATCACCACTGGGGTAAAATTCTAAATCTTTAGACTCTGCTGGTTTGGCCCATGGGGACCTTTCCTACTGCCTTTCCTGTACTTGTAGATCTAACCATCAGTGGGAGGCTAGCCCCAGAGACGCCAGGCCCCGACTCCCTTGATGCGCCTCTTGCAGAGAAGGCCCCTGGTCTGTTTGTTGGTTGACCAGCTCCTGCTCGGTTGTCACAGGTGGCCCCTCCTCAACAGGGTGTCTCATGAGGACAAGAGGGCACGAGGTGGTGTCCCTCCTCATGCGCCCATTGAGCCTTGCACGTTTCCCTGTCCTAACACATCACTTTTTAGGTATCAGTCTCAGTCATAATCAGAATTCAAAACAATACAAATAACAGTATCAGATCTCACATTATAATACTTTAGGTAATATATCTATATTTTTACATATTTAACGTAATATAACATAATCAGTGCTTGTGATCAAACTGGACTCTTACACGCACTGTCTCATTCAATCACTGAAAAGCTTTTTCTCATTTTGCAGATGAAAACACCAAGGCTCAGAGCAGTGAAACCCTGAGCTGATGGCCCCTCTGCGTTCACGTAGCCTGGGTGACGTCTCTCTCCACGGCTTGGCCGCGTAGCCCACGCCTCAGTTGCCTGCCCTTCCAGTCTGTCACCCCCTGGACAGCAGGGCCTGGAGGTCAGGGGCCAGGTGTCCATCCTCGTCCAGGCCCCAGCCTTTCACCCACTGCCAACTCACCAACCACCAGCACCCAGCACACTCCAGCCAGTTAGGCCCCGGGGTGAGCACAAATCACTGTTGCCTAGGAGGAGGTGTAGACGAGAGGAACAGAGGCTTGAACCGGGTTGTGAGTTATCATTGTAAGCTGGGCGGACTACAGCTTCGTGGCCGTGAGTGTTCAGGCAGCGGTGAATCTGTTCCTGCTCTCACTGGGGGAGAGGCAGGGGACTGGGGAGTCGGAGGACGCTGCCGTCAGACAACACACACACTTGTACACATTCCCACTGGACGAGGCTTCTGATACATGGTTCCAGCTGTCTGGGGAAGCCCGGAGGAGATCCTTGGAGCCTCTGGTGGGTCGAGGTGTTTCCAGCAGGAGGAGGGACCGGCTTGGCCCCAGGAGGAAATAGGCCCCGGCACACTGGGCACCAAGTGACAGAAGGATGGGCTGTCACTTGTCCCCTGTCCATGGGGCCTGCACTCATGCCTCCAAAGGGAAGCCCAGTGTTCTGCCCAACCTGACCTCGTTCTCTGTTCCACGTGTCAAGTAGGGTGAAAGGTACAAATCTCCCTTTTGGGGGCTCCTGGGCGGCTCAGTCAGTGTGGCGTCCTGCTCTTGATCTCAGGGTCGTGAGTTCAAGCCCTGCATTGGGGGCACAGACCCAGGTAAGCCCCCTGGCCAAGACCCTCCCTGCCTGTCTCAGAAGGAGGCTCAGATCCTTGTCCTCAAGGATCTCCATGTGCTTCATCATGAGATTCTTCCAAGGAAGACCTGGATTATGAGGTGCAAACTGAGGCACGAGGGGGCCTGCCGGAACCCGTGTGGCGTCCCAGCAGCATTCCTCCGGCAGCTTGATGCCCAGAATGCGGGCGACCAGACCACATTAATTCCCAGCACAAGCATCAGCCAAGCTGAGTCCCATTCCTTATAAAACCTATTATGTAATATCCATCTCTGCCTGAAACTGCATAGACTCTGGCTTCAAAGCAAGTGCACGGGGTTACATAGGCAGAGGGAGCAGGGACTGTGAAGGACAAAGCCCTCGCTCCCAAAAACACGAGTCATGCCGACGAGCCAGAGCGGATCTTGTCCGGGGTTCCCTGTAAAGATCCCCTTGCTCTCCGCCGGGGCCTCGGTGTCCACCGCGTCCCCAGGCTCGATGCTCAGGACTCCAGGATGCCTCCGGCAATGGCTCATCGAGTCTCGCTAAAGCCTTCATCATGCTTTCTCGAAGCATCTTAGGGCAAGATTCCCCCCAAGACACAGGCTGGGCAGTGGCTCCCAAGCCTGTGAGCTGCCTCCCTGAAGGCCGGCGTGACCCCCGCCTGCCCGTGTGAGCTGAGCATCCGTCCTGAGTTGGGAGGGGAGGCCCAGGGACAGCCAAGTGACCACATTCTCCGGGCTGACTTTGCCTTTGCCTTTAGGTCCTCCAAAGAGTCGAGGACTTCTGATATCCGAGCCATAAATTCTTTAAAACAGGGCATCTCTGGGTGGCTCAGTGGTTTCACGCCTGCCTTTGGCCCAGGGCGTGATCCTGGAGTCCTGGGATCGAGTCCCACGTCGGGCTCCCAGCATGAAGCCTGCTTCTCCCTCTGCCTGTGTCTCTGCCCCCTCCCTCTCTCTCTATGTCTATCATAAATAAATTAAATCTTTTTTTAAAAAATTCTTTAAAACATTACATGTATCCAGGTACATGATGCCTTTGTGATCACAAGCCCGGGGATGGAGATCAGGAGGCAATGGGTCCAGGTTCAAGTTCTAAATCCATCCCTTTCTAGCCTTTAATTTGGGGGTAAATCTTGTCCGCTCCCTAGGCCTCAATATCCTTCTATATTAGCTCAAAGGAGGGAATCCGATGACCTCGAGGGTCCCTCCTAGGTCACCAGGGTCTCATCAGGTCCTCCTGGATTATCCTGTTTTGGCTTCCAGCCCCCCTTTAGCAAGGTGTCCTCAGGGGTCCGATAGCCAGCCCCAAGCCCGGGGTCAGCCGGGTCCCACCAGCAGGTGTAACGGGTGGGAGACTTGAGGCCCACAGAACCAGTGCCTTGCAGGGGCCGCTCTGTGACCCCCAGGTCACCCACTGAAAGCAGCCACCAGTGCGCAGCCCCAGGGCTCGGCGAGAACCGGGGGCACCTTCCCCTCACTGCACGGATTAATGTGTTTTCCAGCAGAGGAAACGGTGTGCGCCTGCACGCGGAGCAAAGCAAAGTGCCGCCTGTGGTTTCCTGCCTCCAGGAAGCAGAGAATGGAGAGGTCACATGTCATCACCAACTGGGTGGGCAGGGGCCTTTCCGGACTTTCTGCCATAAAAGAAACAGAAAGCGTGATACCCAGTTCTGAGGAAATATGTAATCAGCTGGGTCTGCGAGGTGAGGGCTGGTAACCAGCAGCCTCTCTCACGGCTTCCTGCTGACTCACCTCTGCTTCTTGCCTGGGGAAACTGAGGCACACAGGAGTTTTTCACCGCCCCTGTGGCTGCAGAGAACGGGGTCTCCAGTGTTATGCAAAAGGCTAATTTTAAACTGCCATCGAGCCAAGAAGGAGGTAGAGGTGTGTGCAAGGTGGAGGTGAATGATCCCAATCCCGCAGGCCAGACACGCCGGACCTCGCTAGGCAGGCTCTCCCAGGACAGGTGTGTGTGCAGAAGGGGACCTGCTTCCTGTATCCCTCTCCTTTTTTTCCCTCCATACACAAGACATAATCTCAGGAACTCAAGCCAAACTCCAGGAGGAGATCCTTCTAGAACCACCATTCCCCCTTTGCAAACAAAGAGTAAGTGGTTTTTTGTTTTTTGTTTTTTGTTTTTTGTTTTTCAGAGAAGGGCCCCCTGCCTGCTATTTCTCAAATGCCAGCCTTCTTGCTAGAGCCAATGCTTTCATGCCCAGAAGCCCAGCATCTGGAGGCTAGGCAGGAGGTGGGGCTTCAGCATCCCCACGCTCACACAGGATCCCCATCCACGCCCCCCACGCAAGCCACTCCTTGGCCTTGTTGATCTTCCACGCAGTTTTCTGTCTTACACCATCGTGGACACGGGACCATCCTGCCCGCGTCCAGCGTGTGCATAGGCCGGACACAGCCCCAAGCTCCGGCCGATCTCTCTGGTCACGATGGCTCGGGGGTGGACACAGAGCTCAGTCCGTGTGTCCAGAGTCTCGGTTTTCTTCTGGGCAGCTGTGCGTGCAGCTCTGTGGACGGGTTGAGAAGGGAACATGGCCAGGCTGGCAGGTCCTGTCTAAAGAGGGCAAAATCCAGGGCCCCGAGCAGAAACCCAGTCCAACTTCTTGCCCACGTCCATCCTGGGCGGCGGCAGAGCCTGGCCATAGTCCGTCCATCTGGGTACTGTCTGGATGACCGCGGACCCCGGGTCCAGGCCACTCACAGTTCTGGAGAGCCTCCCAATGGCAGGATGCACCCCTGCTCTGCATTTCGAGCCTGGCTCGGTCTCCTCCTCTGTCCACACAGACCCCTGGGCCCGAGACCCCGGCCAGGGCGGAGTGAGGGCTCTACCGGCAAAGGGGCGCCCCATCCTCTGAGTGGTGACCCAGATTCACCCCGAAGTGCTTGCACGTGATCGGAAAGGAGCAGGAAAGAACAAGGCTGCTTGAGCCCCTGGGTCCTCGGGCTGTGCTCGGTCTCCACAGGGCACACGCCTGATGCAAAGGTCCGTGGACTCACGTGTTCTCCATGTGTGCTCTGCAGGGGCGCCTGGGGGCTCAGCGGTGGAGCGTCTGCCTTCGGCTCAGGGCGTGACCCTGGAGACCCGGGATCGAGTCCTGCATCGAGCTCCCTGCGTGGAGCCTGCTTCTCCCTCTGCCTGGGTCTCTGCCTCTCTCTCTGTGTGTCTCATGAATAAATAAAAAACAAACAAACAAACAAAACCCAATCCATGTGTGCTCCACAGAGAAGGAGCCACCAAGTGGCCAGAGTCTTGGCGCCCCAGTCGCCTGGGCCCCACAAAGACTGGAGGCGTCTCGGCAGGCCCGGCCCCCCATCTGGCTCTGCTGCGCCAGGGAGCAAAAGGAGCAGTGGACAGGCATGGCCTGTGGTAGCCGCTGTCTTGCTGGCACGCCCAGTCCACACGCGTGTGTGACGTGTATGCACCGTGTACGTGTCTCTGGGTGCGTGTCCGATGACACTTCCTAGAAGGAGGCAGCGAAGGTGTGAGGCACGAGCGACTCCGTGTCCCCAGCCGCCCCCCGAGCGCATGGGCCCGTCTGGACCTGCTCGGCGCTACCTTTTGTGCTTTGGGCCCACAGACACCAGGACAGATAAGGCCACACCCTTGCTCCTAAGGGACAAACTGAGGCCAGCCAGCAGTAAGGCCTGTGTCAGGTCGCCTCAAGTGTCCGTCAAGGCAAAAAGGAAAAGCCGAATCCTTGACGACTTCGTGCAGGTGAACGGTTCCACGAGGAAAGTCTTCTGTGCTTCGGGTCTTGCCCGGAAACCTGACGGCAAGGCTGCGCACGAGGCATCGGCAATGCCCAACAGACGTGCCCTGTGACCGTCGGGTCTGTGGCTCCTTTCCCCGACCCCATACCACCCGTCCTCGGAGGCCTAAGAGCCTCTGTGTGGTTGGTCCTACACAACCAGACCTCAAGGTGGGGAAACTGAGCCAGGGTTAGCCTGGAAAGATCCGCCGCCTTCGTGTAGAAAATGTAGAAGCAATGAGGTGACGCCTGGAGGAGCTTCTGAACCCAGGCCTACTTAGTCCTGGCATTTCTGTCAGCTCCTCATCGAAGCTCACCAGCCCAACCACGCCGTGGGATGACAGGTATAATCGGGAAGCAGAGAGAAGACCCTTGAATCCGGTGGCTTCTCCGTTCCTCCAGACAGACTTTCCCCAAGCAGGAAGGTCTGGGCAGTTGGAAGGGTTTTTGTTTGCTTTGTTTGATGGGAGGGGACGGTGGGGACATCTTAGAAGTGACAGGGAATGGCTGTTGACCCTTTGCCCACTTAGGGTCCTAAAGGCCCACAGCTCAACCTGTGTGACCAGGTGATTAGGGGGCCTGGTCAGCCAAGCACGGGGAAGGTGCTTCTTCAGGACTGGGACGCGGCCTGACACCTGCAGCCACCCTGTCACCTCCCTGCAGGCAGAAGGACACAAGAGGCACGTTTCCAAGGACGGGTTGACAGCACCAGCCCAGGAGAGTGCGACCTCGGGTTCTCTCCGCCCTCAGACCAGCTGAGCTCCAGGCTCCGGGAGGCTTTGCAGCCAGAGCTGATGGCTGCGCAGCTCCAGCCGATCAGATCAGATCGGAGAGCTCGGTGGGGTCCCCCCGGGGCTGGAGCTGGGGTCACCGGGTGCTTGGGCTCACAAGCCCGGGAGCCCAAGTGGGGCTGGCGAGGCAGATGGAAACCTCCCGTGGCCTTCGGGAAGCCTCGTTGACCGCGTGCCAATCCGCCAGCCTCCAAGCTGCTGCTTGTGCTTATGGGGGAGGGCGGGGACACCTGATGAGGGCCCTTTAGCTAAAGCTGTGGGATCGTTTTGTGGAATAGTTCTCAGGAAATCCTTGTCTGCCAGGAACTAGGAATCCGGGTGTGTTCAGTTCTGCACACGACCCCTGACGGGCCTGGAACGGTCCCGAGTCCACCATGCCCGGCCCACCCCCAGCTCAGTATTCTGGGCAGGCTCGTTTTGCAGCCTCTCCTCACTAAGCCTGTGGTTTTCAGATGCCTCCCCCACGCCACCCCCCTACCCCCTCCCCACCCCCGGCCTCGCTCCGTGAGGTTCCTCTCTCCCCAGGAGGGCCTGCTGCCCGGAGCCAAAATAAACCCTGGGCTTGGAAAAGGGGGCTGAGAGCCCCGGCCCCTCCTCTCCATGGGGTACGCGCCACCTCCACCTGCACTGCAGCTGCAGGCCCTGGGCAGCTGAAGGGGTCCCCATGGCCCCCACTGCTCATAGGGCTCCTTGAGTGCCTTTAGGTCAGCAGCAAAGGGAAACGGGAGGCCGCCACACTGGAAAAGATCAACGGTCCCAAATGTGGGTATCCCTGCCCTCCCGCTCGTGGCCTGCCCGGGGAGCAAGGACAGGCCACTACGGACACTCTGCGTGGGACGTGGTCCACCCAGCAGGGCTCCAGGACGGCCTCTGGTTGCCTCGGGTCAGCCTTCCGCTTTCCTCACACCCTATAGGATGAACTGCTGGGATCTCACAGCCAGGGCTCAGATTCTATCTGTCCTCTCCTACAATAACCCAACATAAGATGCAGGATCTTTTCTTTTTTCTTTTTTTCACAGATTTTATTTATTTATTCATGAGAAACACAGAGAGAGAGGCAGAGACACAGGCAGAGGGAGAAGCAGGTTCCCTGTAGGAAGCCTGATGCGGGGCCCGATGCGGGATTCGATCCCAGGACCCCAGGGTCATGCCTCAACCACTGAGCCCCCCAGGTGCCCCAAGATGCAGAATCTTAATGAAGCTGACAATTTTTTTTAGACTTTAGCCCTAATATCCTTATTATTTTTCCAACTGTTTCGATAAGTTGAGTCCCTAAAAGTCTGTGCTCACTTATCCCAGTGCGGTTCAGGGAGGCACACGCAGCGCGTCTGTCTACCCAGGCTCCAGTGTAAACCCCGTCGGCAACCTAAATAGGCCTGACTTCTCTCAAAAACATGAATGTCTTCGCTAAAAAGCCTTAGGTAGGATCCCTTCTGGACCTGAGGAGACTTTGTAACCTACACTCAGGTTGTAGGAAGAGGAAGCATCAGAGAAAGGGGCATGAGCAGTATCCCAGGAGATGAAGCAAGAGTTGAAGCCTCTCCCGGACCCAGCATTGAATAATTCATGATCTTTTTTTAATTCATATGATTTAATTCGAGTGATTTCTCCAGGCCAGTCCTGTGCTAAGCACGTGTATATATATATTACTTCATTTCCTCCTCCCAGAAGCCTCCGTCACATCTATTGTTATCTCAATCCTGGAGTCAGTACCTGCAGAGTCCGAGGCGACACCAAGGTGGCCAGGTCCAGGCTGGGCCGTCCTTCCAGGCTCCTAACCCCCGGGGCCCTGGGGCCTACCTCTGATCCCTATGTTCCTACACTCAGCAAACAGCAATAAATTGCTTTTCTTCGATGGCTTCGATCTCAACTGACCTTTTTACAATGAACATCACTGTCAACCATTCAATTCAAGAACCTCGTGGAAAGTGCTCAGTAATGCGGGACTCAAAGGCAAAAGAAAAAAATTAAATGTCCTTACTCCTTACAGCGCACTCACGTGTCCTTGCAGGGTGACCTTCCTGTAGGGACTCAGCTGCCTGGATGTCCATCCTTTGCTGAGGACAACAGGCAATCCTCATTTAACATTATCCTGACCTCCGGGACCCTGTGAGTCTTCTTTAACTTATGAAAATCCCTTTGGGAACTTCCTGGATCTCTACCCCCCAAGGTATATGTTAGCAATTATCTCCCAAGCACATGGCCCGCTGATCACATCTGAAGGTCTCATGACTCAGGTCTTACTCGACGGTAATAAATGGCTTTTCCTAACAGCAGCTGGAAACCTTGCTTCCAAATCCCTCAGAGACTTACGCTCTCCTGACCCCCCCTCAAACCTCAAAGTCTCTAATGGGCCCCTCCTCGTGGCCCCGGTGCTGCTCTCTCTGCCCGCGTGGTCCTGTCCTCGTGCTTTAATAAAACCAGCTCTTTAGCACTGCAGACGTCTCTAAGATTCTTTCTGGACTGTTCGCTCTGAACCCCAACATTTCCTCCATCCCCTGGCCCTGTGCTAAGTGTTGGGAATGGGGTGGGCTTCCAAGCTCCCTGACAGAGGGCCCCTCGAGGCCTTGCTGGAGCGCCCACCACCAAACATCTCTCCTTGACACACCATGTGACGCTCGTTTAGCACTCCCCACGGTGCAGGTCTGCTCCCCACCACGACGCAGCATCTGCCCCCCCCCCCCCCCCCCCGCCTGGAAGGCCTGGCTCTGGCTCACCCTTGTATCCCCCAGCATCTAGCAAAGCGCTCACGGCCCCAGAACGTTCTCTACCCACAGCACAGGGCTGCACATCTCCCTCCACACTGCTGGCGATGGTGGATTTTGGGCCAACTCAACTGGACTGAGGGAGCTGGGGAAAGGTTCTTTTTTGGTGTGTCTGTGAGGGCAGCTCTGGAAGAGATTAGCTTCTGAGTGGATACCCAGGAGAGGAGCCCTCCCCAGTGTGAGGCGTCGGGGGGCATCGTCCGACCTTGAGGGTCTGAATAGAGCAAAAGGTCCTCAGGGAGAATGTCTCAGGGAGACATCCTCAGGAATGTCTCTGAGCTGAGACATCCACCTAGTCCTGCCTTCAGACGTTGCTTCCCTACTTCTCCGGCCTTTGGACTTGAACTGGAACGGAACCATCTGCTCTCCTGGGCCTCTGGCTTGCAGCCGGCAGATACTGGGATTTCTCAGCTTCCATAGTGGCAAGAGCCAGTTCTTCATAATCTCTCTCTTTTTTTTTTTATTTTAAAGATTTTATTTATTTATTTATTTATTTATTTATTTATTTATTTATTTATTTATTCATGAGAGAGAGAGAGAGAGGCAGAGACACAGACAGAGGGAGAAGCAGGCTCCATGCAAAGAGCCCAATGTGGGATTCGATCCAGGGACTCCAGGATCATGCCCCAGGCCGAAGGCAGGTGCTAAACCTCTGAGCCACCCAGGGATCCCCATAATCTCTTTCTGTAAATCCCTGTACATCCTAGTGGCTCTGTCTCTGCTGAGAACCCCCACCTAATGTGCTGGGTCCTGTTCTCTCTTCTCCCTCCAAAGCAGGTTGAGACGGTCTACCCCCCTTGGCACAGAATCAGACAATTCTCTTCTTTAAATAACTGCTTCCCCCCCCACCCCAGACTTTTTTTTTTTTTTTGTCCTGAGAGATTTCCAGGGTTTTCAAGGACTCGTGAAGCTTGAGGAGACTTCTGCTATATCAGGGGCCTGGGGAATTCTGTGGTCCCTCTGCTGTGGGTGAGCAAATCTTGGATCCAGGCCTCTTTTGGGAAGTGGGTGGTTTGAGTTTTCTTTGGACTTGGAACTGGGCAGAGACCCCCAGGTACCCCCGGAGGCCGGGGCAGGAGGGTGCAATGAGATCATGTCTGCAGAGGCCCGCAGCCCCTTGGAAGGAGATCCCTCTGTAATTTCTTGGAAAAGGCTTCTCCTTCCAACGATGTCTGCTCACACCCTCTCGGCTTTCCTTGTCTGGCTGCCGCCACAAATAGCAGGCTGCGTACTCTTGCCAAGTTTCCATTTGCTTGCCCTCTGCTCTTCTCATGGTTGGGTTTCTCCCCTCGGGACCAGGTGTGTGTCTGAACACATGAGCCAGGGGTTAAAATTGTGTGGTCTCCCCCGGTTACTTAATCCTTCAGATAACTCGAGTAAAGGGTGTCTGGGGATTTGGGGGACTTGTTTCTTTTTTTTTTTTTTTTCATTTTTATGCATTCCCTCACTCGATCTGGATATAGGATCCTGGGGAGGCGGGGAAAAGGTAGGTTTTTTTGGTAGGAGATGCTTGCCCGCTGGGAGTACGGCCATTTGGGATCTGGGGACCCTTGGTCAGCCGTCTGTGGGCTCCTTCCCGGTGCACTGGTGTGGACACAGGGAAAGAGGCCCTCCCACCCCCTAAACAGCTCCACCCAGGACACCATGGGACTGGGCTCCAGTCTGTATTCTTGTGTCGATTTTCTTAGGGATTGATGGAAAATCCCTTTGCATCTTTCACGTTGGATCCTCTCGCCTGCAAGACGGTTGGTGCTGTCGGCTTTCCAATTTCCCACGCGCACGTGAAGATGCTCAAGTGCAAGTTGCCACCCGAAGGAGGCTCCTGGGGCAGAGGGAGTGCGAGCTCTCAAGCGGGTGGAGGGCCAGGCCCTGCCACTGAAGAGCTGGGCTGGCTGGGGACACAGCCAGGGAAGATTCCTAGTGCTGGCTTTGCCGGGCAGGATGGCAGCAGATGGCCGGGAAGGGAAAGCCTGGACAGGTAGGTAAGTCGGGGCAGGTGGCAGGACCTTGAATACCATGCTAAGGAGATTGGGCTTTGCTCTCAGGACCAAGGGTTCTGATTCCTGGCAGAGTGTCAAGGGAGCCTCGGAAGGTGCAGCCAACTCATGGGGGCCAGAGTGGCCCTCAGATACATGTCATAAGAAGACCCAGTGACTCTGAGACCTTAAGGCAAGAAGGAGCCTTGACATCTCAGGACAGGGCTGGAGCCAAAAGGAACACTTATGAAAGTAGCAAGTGTGCCATTGCCATGCTCCAGTGCAAGATCCTCATCCCACTGCGGGGCAGTTGCCAGCAGTCCTTCTGCAACTGTAGCAGCACAGTGACCTCACCTCACCACCCAAAGGCTGGGGCAGGACTCAGCATTCTGCTTGGAGGGTGAAGCCAAGGTGCTCTAAAAGCAGGGGGCTCGGAGGTTCTTGCGCACTGGAAGCAATGGTCACAGTGTGGGTTCTTGGGTTGTACCGCCGTGTATGGTATTATATTTCAAGTACATGTCAGTAAGGCTGGGGGGGTGGGGATGGAGAGTCTGAGTTCTGCTGTCCAACATCCAGGTTGGAATCCCAAATCTACCTGCAGCAGGTAACATGAGTTTGCGTGCTCGATCCTTAATTTCTCTGGGCCCTTGTTCCCTCATTAGCAAGCAAGGAGACATAGTAACACCTCCCCCATAAAGATAGTCTAAGGATTTCGCAAGAAAGGACCTGGAACCCACCCCTGGTATATTCTAAGACGACAAGAAAATGAAAATTGATTAATAGTGAGCCTTACGGGAACCATGGGGGTAAGAACGACAATTACACTCATGTTCCCAATGAGGACCGGGTCCTGGGAGGTTCAGGTGCAGCAGGGCAGGGCTGCCCCAGGGGCAACGCTCAGTGAGGCTGGTCCCCCTTCTCATCTCAGAGGCAGGGAGCAGCGAGGTGCTGGCCTGAGCCTCCCCGAGTGTCTAGTGCTCAAAAGCGGGCGGGAGATAAAAACCGTGGGTGGCAGTGTCCTGCAGGCTGAGTTCCCAGGGGGCCAGGGAACAGAATTAGAGGACTCTGGGCTGGCTCCGGCAGACACGCACAGCTGCTCTTCTCCGCAGCTTGCGGGAGGCATTCGCGCTTCCCCTCGGGAGCAAGGCCACAGCTGACAGGGATGGTCACAGCTGCAGGCTGGCTAAGGCCACAGCTGCGGGCTGGCTCGGGGTCTTGCGGCCCCAGAGGTGGAGCTTGGAGCTGATGCCAGCGCTGGAGCACCGAGCCCGTGTCTTTCCAGCCCCTTGTCTGCACCTGCCAATGTAAGAAAGAGCCTAGAACAGAGGAGGTGCTCCTGAAATGCTCAAACGCTGAATGCGTGAGTGAATGAACCCTTCCCGCTCTTCCGTGCAAAGGTCCTGCGGCACGCAGCCAGGGCCCCGTCTGTTAGGCTCCAGCTCCGGCGGAAGAAGGGGCCTGCAGCGTCTGGGTCCCACTGCCCAGGGCTCCGAGCCTGTGGTCGGCTGGTGGCCCAGCTCCCTTCTCCCACCAGGACCACTCAGCCCCATGTGCGTGCGAGCCAGCCGCTCTGCCTCCTGGAAAGGTGGGCGACAGCAGGGGTGCTCGGGTCAGAAGGAGGGAAGGCTGAGGGGCTGGGCTGGGCAGGGGTGCCACAGCTCCCGCACCTGGGGAGGCAGCCCCGCGGACCCCCGGCTCATCATCCCCCTGGGAACCGTCCCTCCAAGGCGTGCATCCCGGTGGGGTCCCCTCTCACCCTGGCCCTGCGGGACCCCGGCCCGTGCAGCACTGCTGCAAGAGTGCTGCAAGAGTGAACCCCATTCTGGGCTTTGAGGCCGAGGTATGTTTTTTTACCTTTCCCCCCTTTGTTCTGTGATGTTGTTAGGGCTGGTGCGGGTCCCGGCGTCAGGCGAGCAGGTGCACCTGCAGGGGTGGGGGCGGCGGGCCAGAGGGGTGCAGCATCCCAGTGCCCCGAGAGCGGTGTGGGCTCGGCCAGGTGAGCGGGTCGATGCACGGGCCAGGGTGTCCCTCCCCGCGCGTACTCAGGCCTGTGTTCTGGAGCATCCCCGGCCGGAGGTAGCTGACAGGCAGGACGCAGGCCTCCCCATCCGATGGGGTGGCGCGGGGTCGCCACCAGCACCCCAGGCCCCAACCCGGCCCCAGACTAAACAGGAGACAGCAAAGGCTGGCTCTGGAAAAGGCCATTTTTACATCCTCCTTGCCAGGATTCCAAGGCGCTGAGACACAATTTAAAAACAAAAACAAAACAAAACAAAAAAAAAGAAAGAAAGGGTAGAAGAAAAATGCCCCCGCAGATGAAAATTGCTCTTCCTACATTTCTGTGGTGTTATCCCCTCCAGCCAGGGGTGAGGAGCTGGGTGGTTTCCGGGTGCCCCCCCTTCGGCCCTGTGACGTCAGGCTCAGCAGCAGGGCCTGGGACTCGGGATTCTTAACGAGCACCCCGGCTGATTCTTCTGCACCACTCATTGCAGCAGCGGGGAGGGAGGTGCCGGAGACACGGGGATGTTAGGACACAAGAGAGTTGCCAGCGCAGCAGGGGCACTTCAGTTAGAAAGCCATGCCCGGTCTTACTCATCGGGATGGGCTCCGAGCAAAGCTAAGAGAGAGCTCTTGCTGGAAGATGGGTCGTCGGATGGGACCGTGGAATTTGTCACCAGGGCTTGGCTCTGGACCCCCAAACCCGGGCAGCAGGAAGGTGGAAGGTTCTAGTTTCCAGCCTCACATGGCCTGCATCCAGCCAGCCCCGTTCCTCTGAGCCGCACCAGCCAGCCCTGTCTTAGCCACCCTCTGGGCAGGAGGCAGGAGAAGGCCAAGGCCGCGTGGGCTCCAGGACACACCACTGAAAGGCCTCTCTCTTACAGAGGAGGCGAGTGAGAAGCACAGAGGAAAAGTGACTTGCCTAAGGTCGCCCTTCTAAGATAACGGCCAAGTAGCAACAGGAAACCCACTCGCTGGCTCCCTGTGGTGTGCGAAGCAGCCGCTCCGGCCCTGCTGTGCTTCCGGCAGAATCACAATCTGAGAGCAGAAGTGGCCTCGGATCCTTCTAGTCCACTCTGAGGGTTTCAGGAAGGAGCCCGAGGAGCCAGGGAGGTGACATCCCTTCCCCAGACCCCAACAGTGACAGGGGAGGTGGCCATCCACTCTACCTCTCTATCAGTGTTTTCCTGGAACTGAGTCGCCTTCAGTGTCTCCAGAGTCCTGGAGGTTACTGAGGGTGACAGGGGGAGGGCCCTGCTGTGGGCCAGGCCTCGGGCAGCTGGGCAAACCCCCCCAAGGCCTCTGGGGCCAGACAGACTCCCTGAGACTCGGATTCCCCGGGCACCACTCTGCCTGGGCAAAGGGGGCAGCAGGCCAGCTCATTGGTGCCCCCATGTGGCCAAATGCTAAGACGCCAGGCTGGGGACCCAGGCTGCAAGTGCCACTTGGCTGTCACCATCCAGCAACCCTTCACCCCGTGGGGCACTGGCCAGTGAAGCTAGTGGACGAGGATGAGCCTCAAGAGATAAACGTGTGCCCTACCAGTGGCTGACCAGTATTTTGGGGTGAACCCTTGGCTCATTTATGAAAGCTGAGGTCATGTGTAGGACCCCAAGCTTACAGGAGCATATTGGTGACGTTAGATCTCCAGGACCTCCCCTTTGATTCTGTCCTCAGCACTTACTGAACCCCAGAACTGCCACCTCCCCCAGAGCAGCTCCTCAGCCACCCATCCCAGTGATTAAATTCCTGCTCATTATCAAGGGTGAAGACGTTCAGGGCCACCTTGTCTCTAGGCACAGTGGGGACAGTGCCTCAGGGCCCACAATACATTTAATTTAAGATCTTTAGAAATGAGAAGGAAATATGAATATATAATAATGAATCCTGCCTGGATTAAATTCACCTTTGTACCAATACAGTGGTTAAAAAGTGGTTTTTTAGATTTCTCTTCATGGAGGGGGAGACCATGAGAGCAAAAGTGTGTAGGGCTCACAGCGGGCATGATGTGCATGGGCCTGATGGCCTCATGCCTCCAGAAAGCTCTTATTAAGGTAAAATGCTATTTCCAGAGATGAGGAACATGAGTAGCCCATTCTCATTCATTGGCAACAAATTGACTGGTTCATTTGTTCTCTGAGACAAAGGACACAACCGAGGGAACGTGGTCGGACCAGAAAGGTGAAGTCCTTGGACACAGAGGTGAGGGGCAGGGAGACGTTTAGCCTTTAGAGAAGAAAACTCAGAGACAGGCAGATGGACTGTGGGACACCCAAGGCGTCTCCATAAGTGACAAAGCAGTAAGAAGAGACTAGAAGCCATATACATCCGGGTCCGTCTCCACATGCCATCTCTTCCCTAGAACATAATCTCGGGAAAACGGTTTACCCTCTCAGAACCTTGTCTCTGCTGATAGAGCTTTTAGGACACATAGTACGGGCTCAAGAAATGAGAGCTTAAAGAGACAAAAATCAATATACCAAAATGTGTTGCATTTCTGTGCGCTACTAATGAAGCAGCAGAAAGAGAAATTAAGAAAACAATCACATTGACAATTGTACCAAAAATAATAAAATGCCCAGGAGCAAATCAAGAAAGTAAAAGACCTGTACCCTGAAAACTATAAAACAATGATCAAAGAAATCAAAAAAGATACAAATGGAAAGATACTCTATGCTCATGGTTTGGGAGAACGAGTATCGTTAAAATGTCCCTACTACTCAAAGCAATCTGCATATTTAATGCCATCCCCGGGGATCCCTGGGTGGCTCAGGAGTTTGGCGCCTGCCTTTGGCCCAGGGCGCAATCCTGGAGTCCCGGGATCGAGTCCCGCATCGGGCTCCCAGCATGGAGCCTGCTTCTCCCTCCTCCTGTGTCTCTGCCTCTCTCTCTCTCTATGTCTATCATAAATAAATAAATCTTTTAAAAAATGCCATCCCCATCAAAATACCAGCAGCATTTTTCACAGAACTAGAGCAAATAATGCAAAAATGTGTATGGAACCAGAAAAGGTCCTGAATAGCCAAAGGAGTCCTGGAAAAGAATAAACCTGGAGACATCACAAACCCGGATTTCAAGATATATGACTAAGCTATAGTCATGGAAACAGTATGGTCTGGCACAAAAATAGACATAGACACATCAATAGAATAGAGAGTCCAGAAATAAGTAAATGTCCTCAACAAAGGCGTTGGGAAAACTGGACAGCCACATGCCAAAAAATGAAACTGGACCACTTTCTTACACTGTGCACAAAAATAAAATGGATTAAGGACCTAAATGTGAGGCCTGAAACCATAAAATTCATAGAAGAGAACACAGGCAGTCATTTCTTTGACATTAGCCACAAAAGAGTTTTTTGAGGTATGTCTTCTATGGCAAACAAAATTCACAAAACAAAACAAAAGCAAAATTAAACTATTAGGATTATACCAGAATAAAAAGCTTCTGCACAGCGAAGAAAACCATCAACAAAACCAAAAGACAACTTACCAAATGGGAGAAGATATTTGCAAATGACACATCTGATAAGGAGTTAATACCCAAAATATATAAAGAACTTACACAACTCAACATCAAAAAAAACAAATAATCCAATTTAAAAATGGGCAGAAGACACGAACAAACATTTCTCCAGAGAAGACACACAGATGGCCAACAGACATGTGAAAAGATGCTCCACATCACTCATCATCAGGGAAATGCATGCACATCACAACTATAGTGAAATATCACCTCACACCTACCAGAATGATCAGAATTAAAAAAAAAGAAAAGGAAAGAAAGAAGAAAAAAGAAAGAAAGAAAGAAAGAAAGAAAGAAAGAAAGAAAGAAAGAAAGAAAGAAAGAGAAAGAAAAAGAAAAGAAAGAGAAAGAAAGAAAGAAAGAAAGAAAGAAAGAAAGAAAGAAAGAGAAAGAAAAAGAAAAGAAAGAGAAAGAAAGAAAGAAAGAAAGAAAGAAAGAAAGAAAGAAAGAAAGAAAGAAAGAAGCAACAACTGTTGGTAAAGATGCAGAGAAAAAGGAACCCTTGGGTTGGTGGGAATGCAAACTGGTGCAGCCACTGTGGAAGACAAAATTAATTCAAAAAGTTAAAAGTAGAATTACTGTATGATCCAGTAATTCCACTACTGAGTATTGACCCAAAGAAAACAAAAATACTAATTTTAAAAGATACATGCACCCCTGTTTACTGGGGCAATATTTAAAATGGCCAAATTAGGGAAGCAGCCCAAATGCCCACCAGTAAATAAATGCATTAAGATGCAGTACCTAAAAAAAAAAATAAATAAAGATGTGGTACCTATACACCACGGAATATTACTCAGCCATGAAAAAGAACAAGATCTTTCCATTAGCAGCAACATGGATGGATCTAGGGGGTGTTATGCTAAGTGAAATAAGCCAAAGACAAAAACTGTATGATTTTACTCTGATACGGAATTTAGGAAAGAAAACAAAGAAAAAAGTAAAAAAAAAAAATCAGACTCTTAACTACAGAAAACTCACTGCTGGTCACCAGAGGGGAGGCGGGTCGGGGGACGGGGCAAATAGGCCAAGGGCGGTACCAATACACGGACCGTGAAGAGCACTGAGTTACGTGCAGGATTGTTGACTCAATGTGTTATACACCCGGAACTAATACAGCACTGCGCGTTCACTATACTGGAATTTTGAGAATAAATAATTTCTAAGAGGTTAAAGGTTCCAGAAAAATCATGAGATGGCCTACTCTGTGGTCCTCTGGGGGTGGCCCATCATTGGCCACCCAGCGTGGTCCCTGCTGCCCAAGCAACCCTGCCCTGTCTCTGGTTTCTGCTGACTGTGGCTCGCGGACAAGGCTCTGCAGGCGGGTCATAGGCCAGGACATCCTGGACACTAACGGCTCGAAGGTCAGAAAGCCAAAGGTACCTGCGGCAGCCAAGCTGGTGTGGACCAACCTGTGGGCCGGAAGGCTATTTACGTCCAGCAGGTTCCGGAGATCCTCATGGACGGCCTACTCCCTGTCCAGTGGACAAGCCCAGGGCGGGGACTCCTCCAGCTGTCCCCCCCAGGCTTGCAACTAAAATCCACACCCCAGATTCCCAGTGCTGCTGTGAGGCAGCCCCCTGTGTTGCCCTAGCGGGGCCCCCAGAACCGCCGCATTGGAGCGGCTGCCATCCTGCTGCTCAGGGCTCACGGCCGCCTGCACAGGAGAGCGGGGAGCGGCCCAGACACCCAGCTCCTCGCTCGGGGCCAGGCTCACAGCTGGACCGCCTCGCTCCCAGTGCCCTGGCGCCCCGGCGGGGACACACAGCCCCGACGGCACAGCTGGCTCCCTGAGCCCAGCCAGGTGCAGGACGACCGGAGGGAGGGTGGGACCTGGTGGCCGTCCTCGGGCTTAGGAGGCATCACAAGCTCATCAGGAAATTCCGAGAGGGGCGCAGAGAGGGGCACAGGGTCCGCAGTGGGTGGGGGGGCATTATAGTGAGATGCACCTTCCAGTCCAGGAGTCCCCTCCCGTGTTAACCAGGGTGTCTGCGGGGGAGGGGGTGCCCATTACAGCGAGATGCACATTCGAGGCCCAGAGCCACAGATATCCAGCAAGAATCAGCTCCTTCCAGAACCACCTGCTGCAGGGCAGCGTCTCAGCTCGGGTGGCTCTGACAGGACACCGCAGACGGGGGCGTCTGCAACACACGCAGCATGCACCCCGGGGTCTCACCATGTGGCTCTGGAAGCTGAAAAGTCCGAGGGCCTGGGCTCGAGGCAAGAGCTCTGTTCCTGTGGGCAGACGCTGTGTCCTCCTCACCTGGTCCCTCCTTCCTCTCTCTCTCTCTCTCTTTTAAATATTTTATTTATTTATTCATGAGAGACAGAGAAGCAGAGACCCAGGCAGAGGGAGAAGCAGGCTCTCTGCAGGGGGACCGATGCAGGACTCGATCCCAGGACCCCGGGGTCACGGCCTGGACCGAAGGCAGGTGCTCCACCGCTGAGCCCCCGGGTGCCCCTGCCCCCTGAGTTACTGCGATGGTAACTCAGCTGTGCTGGGCCAGATTTCCAACATCCTGTTGCTTCTCATCTGACTTTTGCCCAATAGCTCTAGAAACTTTTTAAAATCTCTCTTACTCTCCCCCATTGTCAGCTCATACTGGCCTTTCTGGTGACGCACAGTAGCTCCAGAGGCACACCTAGGATGGGGAGGAGGAAAACCGCCCCAGGTTACAAACTTCTAAAACCCTTCCAAGTCCCCAGGGTGCCTTCCTCTCACCTCCTCTGCCTCTTCCTGCTTAGTCTCGCATTCGGTAGAGATCAAGAGATCAACAGCCTAGCTTGGAAATCATATTTTGTTGTTTAGGCTTGAGTAGACGCAGTCCTGTTTTTTGACCATCCACCCTTTGGACTCCGTTGTACTTCCAAGCGGGACGTGGCCACTCATCCCCGAGTATTCTTGGCAGCCCCAAGCAGAGCCCTGTGTTTGCAGTCAGCTGGCTGCCTTACTCTGGGTTTTATTCCATGACCTGGACAGAGTCCCGCAGAATGTCCTGACCATCATACGCAATCAAGGAGATCAAGGAAATGTTTCTAGAATGAGAAGGAATACATGGTTGTAGGCTGCTCACCTAGGAACCTGTACTATTTGTTTCTGAATAAATGTGCTCAAAATAAGAACCAGGGACACCTTGGTGGCTCAGCGGTTGAGCATCTGCCTTCGGCTCAGGGCGTGATCCCGGGGTCCTGGGATCGAATCCCACATCGGGCTCCCCGCGGGAAGCCTGCTTCTCCCTCTGCCTGGGTCTCTGCCTCTCTGTGTCTCTTATGAATAAATAAAATAAATAAATAAAAAGAACCAAAGGCCCCCGTCTTGGGTCACGGTTTCCTTGTTATCAGAGATGACATTTGGCTTTATTGAGTCTTTGCCGCTATGCTGCCTGCTGTAGGGCCATACGGAGTTCTCCGTGGGCAAGGTCTGACCCTCCGCAGCTCCCAGGTCTGCTGGTTGGTGGAAGAGCCGAGTGGGAAGAAACAGATGTGGGGACTGGGGTTTGATGGCAGCCGGACAGGTGGCATGGCTCTGACCAGTGCCGTCTTCCTCCACAGCTGCACCGACCATCAGCCTGTTCTGAGTGGAAAGCCCCATCCCTAGAGAGCTCCGGCTGCCTCCCCGTAGATGACCCACCAGGGCAGCTGACGAACTTGGCGATCCCGACCAGCGTGGCCCAGTGTCCCCACCAGCTGCTCGCCGGCCCTCTCTGTTCCCTCGCCTTCCACTGGGCTTCACCCCTTCGTTCTCCTGTCACTACCCTTCTATTTCCAGTTGTCTCCTATATGGGACTAAAGCATATATTTGCTATGTTCCTCGAATGTAATTTTATACTTTTTTTTTAAAGAAGCAAGGGACTGGGCAGCCCTGGTGGCTCAGCGGTTTAGCGCCACCTTCAGTCCAGGGCCAGATCCCTGCAGACCCAGGATGGAGTCCCACATCGGGCTCCCTGCATGGAGCCTGCCTCTCCCTCTGCCTGTGTCTTTGCCTCTCTCTCTCTCTGTCTCTTGTGAATAAATAAAATCTTTAAAAAATATAAAGAAGCAAGGGACCCCTCTGACCCCCACCCCAAAAGAAAAAAAAAGAAACTAATGATTAGACACTTTGAAAGTAGCTTGCAATGGATTTCTCTTTTATGCTTCAGTTTATTATTTTTTTAAAAGACCCATAACGTGTTCTGCAAGGTGTAGATTCCCACAGGCTCCCTTGCGTGCCCGGTCTGGCCTTCTAGAAAAGTCTTGCCCAGGTCTTGGAAACCATAAACACAAGAAGGGATAATAGTAAACTCTCTACTCATGTAAAATTCCGCAGGATTGATCTTCATTCTCTGGTTTCTGTGCTTGGGAGAAAAGGCACAACACAAATGAATCTCTCACTCCAGAAAAATACTGCCAATTATGAACATTTTATAAAGCTTTATAGGAGTGTCTGGGTGGTTCAGTTAAGCATCTGCCTTCAGCTCAGGTCATGATCACAGGGTCCTGGGATTGAGCGACACATTGGGCTCCCTGCTCAAAGGGAGGCCTGCTTCTCCCTCTCCCTCTGCTCCCCTACCCATTTTCAATCTCTCTCTCTAATCAATAAATAAAATCTTAAAAAGATAAAGCTTTGTAAACTACACAGCACCAGGAATATAAAAATGAATGCAATTGCATTTATTAACCCAAGACCTGAGAACCGAGTCCGGGGCATCTCTCTTCTCCCCTCTGCCAAGAGCAGAGTTAGCTCTTCTGTCCTGTTTGGGGCACACGCCCTAACCACTACATTTCTAGGCACAGCACCTGGTCTTGTGTCTGCTCCCTGAGAAATGGTCTTTGAAATCCTTCAGGGCCAAGGTTGGTCTTCAAGGACCTTTGTTTAATCCTTAGTGACCAGCAGAGAACTTCAAATAGAATAACTGTTTTAAAATTAATAAACAGGGACGCCTGGGTGGCTCAGCGGTTGAGCACCTGCCTTTGGCCCAGGGCGTGATCCTGGAGACCCTGGATCGAGTCCCACATCGGGCTCCCTGCATGGAGCCTGCTTCTCCTTCTGCCTGTGTCTCTACCTCTCTCTCTCTCTCTCTTTCTGTGTGTGTGTGTATGTTTCTCATGAATAAATAAAATCTTAAAAAAAAGTAAAATTAAATTAAATTAATAAACAAAAAGGAAAAAAGGGTGAAGGTATGGGTGGAGGAAGGGATGGCTGGTTCGCTGGGTAGATGGGTTGTTGTAAAGAAGGATGGGGGATGGATGCATGGAGGGAAGTAGGAAGGGAGGGAAACGGAGAGGGAGGGATGGATGGATGCATGGATGGAGGGAGGGATGAGAGAGGGAGGGAGGGATGCATGGAGGGAAGTAGTGAGGGAGGAATGGAGGGATGGATGGATGCATGGAGGGAGGGAGGGATGGCTGGATGGATGGGTAGGCAGGTGGAGAGGAGGGATAGATGCATGGAGGAAAGTAGAGAGGGAGGGATGGAGAGAGGGAAGGAGTCCTGGATGGATGGATAGAGGGAGGGTGGGCTGGCGGGTGGGTGGGCAGGCTGCAGGGATGGATGGGGAAAGTGGACCCAGGTTTGATGTTCCTGGATCATCCAGTGGATCCACTGGATGTTCCTGCCTCTTGTCCCATCTAGCACTGTCTCTAACACAGCAGAGCGTGTGTCAGGATTTGGATTAACAACAAGCGAGTTTTCTTTACCGGTCACGCAGAAGGCAGAGAGCGAGCTCACTGCACCCCCGGCTCGGAGTTCAGCCACAACCTCTCTGCTCTGAGGTCCGCTGCCCAAACAAGCACACACCTGGAGGCCAGCTGCTGGAATGGAAAAAGTGACATAAAGAAGTTAAGTGTGTGCAGAGCGGGGCGGGAGACTTATCGTTGAGTCTTCTCTCTCTTTACTTATGGTTTTGAGACATCAGGGCTTTTAGGAGGCACCTTGTTTAGATTGGACCAACTTGAGACACATTTTCATTCAGATCTCCGGAGATCACAAGGCGTTCACGCCAGCGAAGTGGGGCTCAGCTGTCAATGCCATGTGGTACCAACACTGGGAGAAGACAAAAAGCAAAGACTCCAGGGTCTGGAAGTATTTTCCAGGCCATGACAGGGAGAACAGCACATGCTAGAGCTGCCTGGGGGGGGGGGGGGGGGGAGCAGCCAGCCTGCTCGCACTGCCGTGATCCCTCCTGACCTCCGTAGCACAGCCGCTCACAACATGAGCAAGCGGCCGAGCTCTGTGTGGAGATCCAGTTGCACGCTCATTTTCTTGAACAAAGGAACTCAACTGCTAAGAAGTCAGGGTGGTGGGCGGTTGCCCCCCACACACACACTGGAAAGGAAGCATGCCCGGGTTCGAGCGGAGCAACCCCGGGGAGGGAATGGACGTGCAAAGGCATTTGTTTCGTCCCAAACAACTTGAAAGCTTTGTGCAGACTCATCCAGCAGTACGGATGGGTCACACGGGCGGCACTTCTGGGCGTGCATGCGTCAGTAAGGGAGGGAGGGAAGGAGGAGACTCCACTTCCTTCCCTGGCATGGGGGGGGGGACCCAGAGAGGGGCAGCAGAGGGAGGGTGCTAGGAGACCCCTTCTTCCCTGTGCCTCCCCATCTGACCTGTTGTGGGGGGAGGCAGCAGCCCGGAGCCCAACGATGGGTCTTCTTAAACCAGTTCCTCAGGCTCCCATCTCTCCCAAGGGTAGGATTTGAGGCTGGGAGCTCTGCCCAGAGCCGCATCTAGAAGGTTCACAATTACCTAGGGATGAGCCATCCCAGAACAGGCAAGGCTACCGGGTGGAGGGGGTTTTACCCAACGCTGCCCTTCGGACAAGAGCCAGGCAGGTCGCGGAGGCCACCCAGCACACTCAGGACTTTCAGAATCTAGTTTACCTAAGAAAGTAGCTGCGGCCTCTTTCCTTGACCCAAAAATGAGGATGGGGGGGGGGGAAGCATCGGGTCCTCTTGCACAATACAAGGTCTCATAACCAGAACAGGACCTCAGAGCCGACGGGAGGCTGAAAGGCGTTCTTAAACAGAATCCACTTTATTAACAGCTACACGGATCTCTTCCTCTTTATTTACTTATTTTTTAAAGATATTATTTATGCATGAATGATGCACAGAGAAGCAGAGACACAGGCAGAGGGAGAAGAGGGCTCCCCTGGGGAGCCCGATGCAGACTCGATCCCAGGATCCCGGGGTCACACCCTGAACGGAAGGGAGACGCTCAACCGCTGCGCCCCCCTAGGCGGCCCTACCGGGTGAGTTCTAACACGTCAACTGAGAGGTCGTCCCACCTGTGACTCCTGAGATAAGTGGAACTGTCCCAAAGTCAGAAGTCATTTACACAGCTCTACGTCGGCAGACATCCACAAACCCACAACACACGCGTATCCATGTAACTTTTATGTCTGGGGAGCACTTTATACTTTTCAAGGCATGTTTTAATCACCCAACTTCAGCCTCCCCAAACCACAGGCTATCGGGGCCTCCTGTTCTCATTGGTAAGATTCGGGAGTTGATCATCAATGTCCTTTTATTTTTTATTTTTATTTTTTTATTTATTTTTAATCAATGTCCTTTTAACGATCCAAGTCTGACCTTATGTCCCTCCCCAGCGGCTGGGAAGATCTGGGCTCAGAGGAGCAAATTGGTCTCTGGTCGACTTGGACTCAGGGTAGATCGCAGTAAGGCTGTGGGGAGGAAAGCCACGGGAGTCCCCGAAGTCTTGGACATCTGGTCCCTCGGGCAGTAGCTCTGTCCACGAGGGCAGCAGCGACATCAGGAGGGGACAGAGAGGTGGGGAGATGGGACTCTGGGACATGGGCCGGGCCCCGTCCCTTGAAGATGACAGCCCAACCCCCCCCCCCCCCCCCCCACCAACACAATGATCAGTGTCTCTGCTCCCAACAGAAGGGCCTTGTGCGGAGCCTGAGGACGGGCTCTACCGGACAAGTTTCATCAAGCCGTGAGCGTGAGACTCTGCACTCAGTGCTCCATGGGAGGAAGAAGCGTCAGCAGCTTCATGGCCCGGGGCCAGTTTCTGTAACAAACTGGATGAACGAAAAAAAAAAAAAAAAACATGGGTGGACGGAGCCCAGGGACTTTGTTGTCGCCATCACCATCAGCACACGGCAAAAACACCCATTTACCCCGAACTTGGGTCTCAGCCGGTCCTGGATGGGAGTGACCCATTCCCAGCGCCCAGCCAGACACCACTGTGCCAAAGGCATCAATGTCATTTCTGAGACAGAAAACGCCCGTGGCGGTGGCCACTGTGGAACTCTCCCCGGATCCAGGGCCCCACCAAGTAACTGCGACACCCCCCGACGTGCAGCACCGTTGGCTTCCCCAATCCAGGCTCATTCTACTCCGCACGCTCCCCTGGGGGCACCTGGGGACGTTTGCCAGCGTCGGGCACGGGCGCTGCCTTCCCCGTTTCCTCGGAAGCCAAACAGCCCTGAACCAACTATGCCAAAGTCCTCTAGTTTTAACCGCCTGGTTCCTGTTTGTGTTTTTAAGTTAGGATACAGAGGCTAACACAAATGCAACCTGGATGAACTGCTGCACATGCCCGTGGCTGAGAGTGAGGATTAATTGTTTCTATTACTACAGGAACGGGCTGTTAAACGGCTTCTTCCCCTGCCTTGGGCAGAGTCTCGTTCCTACGCGGCTCAGAGCACTCAGACAACTCCTGAAACGTAACAGATGCTCCGTACGTATCCGCAAAACGCACGCGTCGGGTGGTGGTTAATACCGGGCACTGGCAACCTCTTCTACCAGTTGCAGAGCTTCGAGGAGTGAGCAAAATTTAGGGTAAGAAGAGAATCTGGTAACTGCAGAAACAGGTAAACGATCGTCCCTACGGAGCATCCTGACAGTCCTTTACGTTGGAAACAACCACCCCCAGCATCCAAGAGGATACACCTTCACATTACCTGTTTGACAGACTCATTAACAAAACCTACGTGCTACAGCCTATGTTTGCTCTAAAAGAGAGTGTCCCCTACGTACTTTTTAAGAGCAGAGGCCTGAAAAGCTCCTAAGAAACACTGTGCTAGTGTGGGGAACAAGTAGCCTCAGCCTCCCCCAACTCAGACCCGTGCAAAGCCCCCTGAGTGATGGGCACAGGTGGGCCTTGGAATGGGCCAACCACAGCTCCAGAAAAGCAGCATCCAAGTAGTCGGATGTTCCCAAAGCAGCTGTCCCAGGCCACATGGTCAGGAGCCCACCTCTGCAGCACAGGGGGTCCCTTCGGACACCCGAGCCACCGTAGTGCTGATGGACTCGGCGACAGTGCCAGGAGCCCCGACCTCCCAGGCAGCAGGGTCCTGGACCCCCAGCCCCACCTGGCCTTCCCCTGTGCTCCCAGAGGAGTCCTTCCTGAGAGTCCCTGCAAAGCAGGTCAGTGACAGGAGGACACAGGAGCGAAGTTCCAGGAGAGCCAGCACAGGGCCACGGCCCCGCAGATGCTGAGGCTGGGCCTCCCCGAAGCCTCAGGAATATTCTCCAGGAGTCTGCAGAGAAGACAAGACAGGACAGCCGACGGGGACTCAGGGAACGTCGTTCTATCTCTAGCCGTCGGGCAGCTGCAGCGGCTGAACCTGGGCTGGCCGCTGGGCACGGGGAGGCCGGCAGCACAGTGTCCCCCCTGCACCTGCCCCTCCACCTCCAGCTGGGGCCTGCGGCTCAGTTATAGGAAAGGTAATCGATGAGCCGGGGAGGGATGTTCAACTTGCTGATTTTCTCCAGTCCTCTGACGCCAGTGGCTTTCCTCAAGCTCACCCTGCAGAGCTGCGACAGGCTCAGAGGTGTTTCTGGAAACAGAGAACAGGAATCACACATGGTCAGCTTAAGGAAGTAGCATAACATCCTTCGACTTAATAAACACCCAGGTGGAACTAGAATCGCTTCCCTTTCCCTGGAAATGGCAGGTGGCCTGCAGGCCCCCTCTGGAAGGCTACCAGGCAGGATGGCCAGGACCCGGGGAAGGAAGATCAGGAAATGGAATTTGGGTGGTGACCACTGGGATCTCATTCTGTGGGACTTGGAGAAGGGTTTTTTTTTTTTTTCCTTTTCCATAATATCATAACTTCGTGCACAGATTTGTCAGCAAGGGACTAATTAATCTATGGCTAGCACGTTCATTTCTCAAACCTCCAGACACATGGGGGACAGGGCGAGGGTTAGTGGAGGGCAGGTGCCAGCAGCAGCTCCTGTGGTTCCAGGCCACAGGCCCTGCTCTCACCACCACACACCACATGGCACAAGGCGACCCAGGTGGGGGGACTGACACCACAGAACAGCAGCATGCAGCTCACAGGTGCACCTCGTAGTGCCCAGGCTCAGGACCTCAGGACTAACGATGAAGCCTGCAGCTATGGCTCGGGAGGGCGAGCAAACCACAGCCAATGACGGGAGGTCCCTGGGGACCCCTGGCAGCTGAGCTCAGGAGCAAAGGCTGCCTTTTACAATGACTTGATTCTTTAAAAACCCATGTATGATGCAAATACCTACCTGATAAAAATATAAATTTACCAAAATATACCAAACCCAGCATTCTCAACTTATGAAGATTTATGAAATACAAAAACCTTTGAGAGGGGAAAAAAAAAACAAAGAAATCCTGGAGACACTCATTTTCCCGTGGTACTTCATACCCCAAATTATTTGGGATGCAGGAAAAGAAATATCTGCCGGGAAACGTGTGACAGGTACAGATGGCATCTGCCTCTAAGGTCATATGGATTTTGGTTGGGTAGGGCGGGCAAAAATTTGAATAAATCGGGTTTTTTCCCTTCAACCGAGAGGCACCTGAAAGCCTCTTGTGGTTGTAAGGCTTTGCAAACTCATTTAAAAATTTGTCCCCAAGGAAGTCTCATCCTCAGCTAGACCATTGGCCCCCTGTCTCCTGAAGGGGCAGAGTTGCTCAGGGGAACTCGAGATCCTTGAGTCATTGGTCAGACTGTCGGAGCGGAGCTTCTTGCAAGCTCTCGTGCCATTCTGAACACACCAACAACATTCAAGCAACAAGGAGAGTGCGGCCTCACTTTCGTAGAACTCCAGGCACTTGGCAGGCGCGCTGCTGCTCCAGGTGTAGTCGGATGGCTTCTTCCCCCGGTTGTCCCTGGCGTAGATGTTGCCTCCGAACTCAACGAGCATCTCAATGAGGTCAACGTTCTTCACCTTGGCTGCGTGGTGCAGGGCGGTCTCGTGAAGCTTCGCTGCGTTCACATTGGCCCCTGCGAGTCCAGAATGGGGAAGAAGTATCACCAAGGAGAGGACCTGCAGCCGCCAGAAGCATCGGCTGGTACGTTCCCGTTGAGCACAGTTTACGAGAGCAATCCTCCATCCAGGAAAGAAAGTCAGGGCAGGTCCTGTTACTGCTACAGCCTTTTCAAAATCTTTTTCAAGATCCCAAAGCAGTAATCACTTATTTTTCTTATGGCAAGAGAGCTAAAGACAAGTAGCTATAGGAAAGTGATATAACTGGAAACAGAACCAAAAAGGAGAAAAATAAAACCAAAAAAGAGAAAAATAAAACCAAAAACTTCCCTGGGAGTTAAGAGACCCGACACAGTGTGTTCCCATGGGTCCTGAGGCTCTGGACTCAGGCTCAGCTACTAAAGCTCTCCTGCCTGTTCCTGCACACGTGCTCATGATGGGCACAGGGCAGGGGCTGCAGGTATGAATGGGTGGTCCTTAAATATAAATATTCTTGGGTATCTCAGTGCCTCAGTTATTGAGCGTCTGCCTTCGGCTCAGGTTGTGATCTTGGGGTCCTGGGATCGAGTCCTGCATCGGGCCCCCTGCAGGGAGCCTGCTTCTGCCTATGTCTCTCATGAATAAATAAATAAAAATTCATATATATATATGATTTTATTTATTTCTTTTATTTATTTCTTTTTTACATATTTGGGGAATGTTGCCTGTGTGTGTGTGTGTGTGTGTGTGTATGTGTATATATATATATACACACACACACACATATATATATGTAGGAGATCCACAGTTTAGGTAAGAGATGAGGTGTCTTACTTGTGAATTCAGCTCTGCTATCCACCTGTTTTCAGGATAACAACAGACAGAAAGAGGCAAAGAAGTAGTATTTAATTACAGTATTTTAAGATGCATGAAAAAATTAAGATTTTGATAAAAATAGGATTTGTATAAAACGTCCTTCATGGCCATCACCAATTCTATGCAATTGGATCTCCTGGACCCTCAGGATTTTTTTTTTTTTTTTAAAGAAAATACCAACTTCTTTGAAGTCTGCTCTTAATGGATAAGGAGGTTATAAGAGGGGATAGGGGATAAGGTTTTTAAAGAAGCCAAGCAAATACTCCAGCATTAATGAAGTTATTTCCCTCCAAGTAGATTCAAATCACAGTCCTAAAATATCAGCAAAGTGGGGTTAAAAGAAATCAGATTACAACATATCTCCACGTAATGATAAGTTTAGAAGAAATAAGGGGTGTAAGGCTATTAGATTTCTTGTCCCAGTGCTCAAAAATATTTGGAAATTCTGCTTTCTGACTTAAAATAGTTAATTTTTAAAAAAAATTTTTTTAAGATTTTATTTATTTATTCATGAGAGACACAGAAGAGAGAGAAGCAGAGACACAGGCAGAGGGAGAAGCAGGCTCCGGGTAGGGAGCCCGACGTGGGACTCGATCCCGGGTCTCCAGGATCATGCCCTGAGCTGAAGGCAGATGCTTAACCACTAAGCCACCAGGTGACTCAAAATAGTTTTGTTTTTTGTTTTTTTTTTTTAAAGATTTATTTGAGAGAGAGCAAAAGCCAAGATGGGAGAAAGGGACAAGCAGGCTCCCTGCTGAGCCCAGGACATGATCTGAGCCAAAGTCAGATGCTTAACCCATGGAGCTCCCCAGGCGCCCCTGACCTAAAATAGCTTCAATCCCCTAGTATAACATAAAAACTGTGTCCATAACGGGGGTCACTGTCCGATCCTGAGAACACAGCGAGCACCCCAACAAGGTAACACAAGCGCAGGAAAGTTCTCTCCACTGCCCGCAGCCAAAACTCACAAGTCAGGTCAGGGGAAAAAAATCCCTCAGGAAGAAGGCTCCATTACCTAAGTATTTAATTTAGCAGATGTGCATTGCAAAAATAATACTAAGAGGCAATAAAGAAAAGACCTCCCCCATCTAACGGCCCCAGCACATCAGGGGTGCTCTTCCCATAGCGGCCCCGATGAATCAAGAATCTTATCATTGCAGTCATAGAACGAAGGGGAGGGTGAATGCTAGACGCACACTGGTGATGAGAAATAAACCGTAACGTGCACAGAATCTAAGGTGCAGGTCGCGGTCTCGAAGGTCATTAATTGTGGCAATAATCTTGCCAAGTGGGAAGGAAAGGGACTGTCTCTATTTAGCAAGAGAGAAGTGGGCACCTCAAGGGGAAACCTCTGGGTAGGAACAGCTCTCAGGCTCACACCTCCCTTCCACCCCCTTCACTAGGGCTTCTGGGGACACAGGCAGGTGACTCTTCCCAGGAGGGGGCATCCCAGGGTACCAAACATGCTCTTGGCTCCTCTGAACTGGGTGTGACCCAGACGGAGACCAGGAGGGGCCCTAGCAGCTCTGCAGCTGGGGGAGCCACAGACCTGAGTACACGGGGTACAGGGGTACATGGGGGGGACCTGAAAATACAGGGCAGGGCGGAAAACCAGCAACCAGGGCAAAGTCTGTGACGTGACACCGTGGCTGTCAATTAAAAGTACAGGCCCTGACCTGGCAGGTGAATCTTAGAAAATGCAGACAGATGAAGGGCACACATGCACATTAAAACAGGGAGCCGGGGCGGGGGACACCTGGGCGGCTCAGCGATTGAGCGTCTGCCTTCAGCTCAGGGCGCGACCCTGGAGTCCTGGGATCAAGTCCTACCTGGGGCTCCCTGCAGGGAGCCTGCTTCTCCCTCTGCCTGGGTCTCTGCCTCTCTCTGTGTGTCTCTCATGAATGAATAGATAAATAAAATCTTTAAAAATAAATAAATAAAACAGGGAGCTGGGGGGGACGGGGACAGAGGAAGAGGGGAGAAGGTGGGGGCTGAGGATGATAATGTGCCTTGACCTGGGGCAGGGGCGCAGAAAGAGGGATGAGAGAGGGAGGGGGAAGGAGAGAGGGAGGGGAGAGGAGGGAGGGGGAGTGAAGAGAGCAGGGCGGGGGAGGGGGAGAGAGGAAGCCAGCAAAACAACTGAAGGAAGGCATCTGGGCATTAAAAATTCTCAACCTCATGCTTCAGAGAAAAACGGGTCAAAGTTGGATTTCAAAGCATCACAGGATCCAAGTGGACGCAATGTGCCGACAAGGGCCACCCCGTGGGAAGACCCCCACCACTCCTCCCCCCACTGCCCGAACCCTGCCCTCCTGCCCTCCTGCTCGACTGCAGGACCCCCTGCCCACACTCTGCCCCCCACCGCCTCCTTGCCAGACCCCACCCTACCCCCACCCCCTCCCCACCCACTGCACGATCCCCCCACCCCATCCCCGCCACCCCACCCCATCCCCACCACCTGGGGAACCCAGGCTGAGAGTCAGCACTGTACACCCTCCGACTGCTACAGTCACTGATCTTGGGGGATTGCCCCCCACCTTTCTTGCTCCAGCCCCTCCCCCGCCCCCCACGGGGCCTGGGACACCCCAAGCCCACCCAGGGGGGCCACCAGCTGGGCCCCATGCTGGGGGGGCTGCTTTCCAGGGCTCCCCGGGTTTCCCACAGGGTCTGCGGCGTACCCCCAGCTCTGAAGAATCACACGTTGAGCCCAGGCACTGCCCTCCTCTCTACTCTTCAGTATGTGCAAGACGTTTCCTTTGACAAGAGTCCCTGTCATCTAGGAAGGAGGCGCTGTCCGAGGCCTGGTGGTGGGGTCACCACTGATGCAGGGTGCAGAGAGGGGCAGGGGCCCTCCCCTGGGGACTTGAGTCATCCCTCATTCTAGCCCCCAGGTGTATGAAAGGCCCCCACACTCTGACCAGCCTGCCCCCCTGAGCCCAGAGCTTGCAATGGGGCAATGGGGAAGGGCTGGGGGGAAGGGGTGGCTTGGCCTCCAGCCCCGGGAAGGGGCCCTGGTTGGACAATCCCTGCCCCCCCCAACTCCCCAGTAATTGGTTCAAGTAACTGGACCTAGCCAATCGGATGTGGCCGAGCCTGGACAAAGGGACTGGATTAGGTTTGACCCCAGGACCCAGTCTGGGGCCCTTCAGTGTACTGGACACAGCTGGACAAGTGGTTTCCCCCTCTTCGGAGAAGACACCCAAAACCTCGGAAAGAAGAGTTTGGATGTGAGCCCCACCCTGATGCAGCCACTTGAAGCAGGTTAGGGGCACCAGGCATAGGATCAAGCGAGCGCTGTGGACACCAGACCTACAAACCCCAGGGACAGTGATGGCTTGACGATGCTCTTGAACCCTCAGGGCAAACGGACCCTGACACCTGCCTCCTTCCAATCCTTCCAGTCACCGAACCAAGAAGTCCCCTCGGCCCTGCAGTGGGGTGCCACAAATCCTAATCGAAGCAGAAAGGATGTTGGGGTTCAAGCAAGCCCCTGATTCGGTCCTTTCCCCTAACAGCTTCAACCAGAGAACTTAAAAAAAAAAAAGGGCACAAGGTGTCGGAGCATATGGACAGCAGCACTGTGGGGACAGTTGGTGGCTGGAAAACTGCCATTTCAGAAGCTCAGCAGTCGGGCAGCTAGATAACCCCCGGCTGACAGGAACGCTGACCGGCTGGAAGGCCTTCGATGGCTCCTCATCTAGACGTTTTATCGCTGTGCCCAAAATAAAACTACCCCAGTGACTAACCGGACACAAAAGGAATCTCTTTCACAGAAAAGACATCAAAGTGGCTTATGAAAGCGAACGAGGCTTCCGAATATAAGAGTACATATAACTGACGCTCAAACGAGCGTGGTCAGGAGCGAGCTCGTCATCCTTCTATTCTCGGCCAGTTTTATTTTTTATCCTGAGCTGCACCCAGAATGGCTGAGCTAAGATTTTCCAACAAAATATTTACATTGGGTTGAAAGCTCCTTGCCAACACCCACTTTGGCTCCATTTTAAAACTTCTGTGGTAGACAGGTCCTGAAGCCAACCTGCACTGGACTGGGTTGTTTTTTATTTTGCTTTTATGTTTTGTTTTGTTTTGTTTTCTGCCTTAGGACCCTCCCTATCCTGAGCCTTTTCAGAACACCTGACAAGCACCTGGATTCCAAATGCTGCTGGCTCCTTTCCCAAGGACCCCCACCTCTTCCTGATTCGGATGCCAATGAAATTACGCAGGTGCTGTGCATGGTCCTCGTGGCCACTGAAAATAATGATTAGTGTTCACTGAGCATCAGGTCCTGCGAAAATGTGATCATGAATCCTTCCAACAACCCTGCAAAACAGGATTTATTTTCCCCACTTTTGTAGATATAGAAAGGAGGCCCGAGGTCTCAGCTGGCAGGTGGGAGAGCCAGCTTCGAACCTGGTCTGTCCAATTCCACCGCCCAGCTCATGGCCAGCACACAGTGCAGGTAAACAAAACACCTGCATTGAGCCAGGCAGGTAGGGACACCAATATACCTGCACTGAGAAGCGCAGGTAGAAACAGGACACACCTGCATTGAGGAGAGCGGGTATAAATACACCTGCCCTGAACAGCTCGGGCATAAACGCAACACGCCTGCGCTCGGCAGCACGGGTATAAACACGACGCACCTGCCCTGAGCAGCACAGCAGCAAATGCCAACGCACCTGCGTTCAGCAGCACTTTGACGCAGTCCAGGTGCTCCCGGGCGCAGGCGACATGAAGAGGGGTCCCAAAGTGGCAGTCATGTGCTTCCAGGTTGGCCCCAACGTCAATCAGAAGCCTCACACATTCAGAACTTCCTTAAAACAAGCGGAAAAGGATGGGAACCATGAATGAACATGTGCATCTGAACAAGACCTGAGAGGAGTGGCAGCTGAACAGTAAGCCCCAGGCCCAAAGGGGAGCCGGAGCTGCGTCCCAACTAAAGGCGGTTGATGATCCCATGTGGCTCTAGGGAGCCAGAGAAGGTTGTCGCTTCTGAGCCTGCAGGGTTCAAGCCTGCCTGGAGGTGGGGGGCGGGGAGTGGCACAGCCGCCCCTCTTGGCGGAGAGCATAAAGGTTTGGGGACACCACCTTTAAGAGCCGGACTCTGCTCCCTGCTGCTCCTCCGGCTCTGGGGCAGGAAGGAAGGTGCTCCCGCTCGGGGTTGTCTCCTAAGCTGTGTCAGGAATGCCAAGCCTGGAGGGGATCTTGTAAGGCTGCTGGCAGCCCGAGTCCAAGGCTCCTGGATGAACTTCCCTAAGCTTATCCTAGACCCCTGCCCTTGTCCCCGGCATCTTGAACGCGGTTTGAGTGGAGCTTCATTCTGTCCCGGGCTACATCCTCCCTCCTCACTTAATCGTGCTTCGTCATTGGAAGCTGCCAAGCTTCCACCTCTAGCCCTGAAATCCACCCCCTGCCTACAGCCCTCCGCAGGCTGTGCCCTTGGGAATGTCTCGACCATGGCCCTCCTTCCCCTCCCCGGGGACACCTGTTCCTAGCAAACCCGTCTCCATTGGTGGCGTCACTCCTGAGTCCGTTTTGACCCCGTGCTCTCCTCTCCTTCATGCTGAATCCTGCCCATCCTTTGCCCAAAGCTTTCTAAATGAATCCATCCCACTTAGCATCACTGCAATGGCCCCAGCCCCTCTCCACATCATACCACCCCTTGCACCCCTCTATCCAAGAGGAGCAGACTACGCCACCCCCCAAATAGGCTACTTTAGCTTAAGGGTTATTTTGAGCTTACGGCAATTAAGCAGATACAAGAAAAGCTCTCCCCTCGCCCCACCCCTCCACCCTCGCGGCTATTGGCCTAAGAGCAGGACATATATTTCCAAAGGTGTCCCTACCGCCCTCCACAAGGAAGGACAAACTAATGACCAGAGGAAATTCCAGACACTTAGCAGCCCAGAGAGAGCACCAGAGGACTGTATATTAGCAGGGTGGAGCGTGTAACATCTCAGCAGATCACTCCGGTCCTAGTCCTCCATCTGCACAGGTGGGATTTCAGGCAGAGAAGAACCGATGCAGAGACGCAGGTGAGAAAGGGCAGGAGCACTGAGCAGCTACAGGTGGGACTGGAGGCGGGTCTCTGTGGGGCCAGGGGTGGGAGAGGGCGAGGAGAGCTCCCCGGAGCAAGGCCCAGGTCACTGCCCCTTACGTGCCATCCCAAAGACCGTGGCCTCCACCCTCAGGCCATGGGGATCACCCACCCAAGGATTCTGAGGAGTGTGTGGATCAGCCACACGATCATACATAGGGTCCTGGATTTCATAAAGCGTCCTTGGAATCGTACGATGTGCATTTGACCTGGATGGAGGTGGCGTGGTCTCCGCACTAGATCCGGGTAACAGAAGATGACCTCCCTGGGAAGTGGGGTGGGAGGCAGCAGAGAGCAGAGGCCCCGAGGGGAGCCGTGGAAGAGCATATGCACCCACACCCCCACAACCAGGACCAGCACGGTGACTGCCAATCAAAATACTGACCACAAGCTTGCAACCTTTGCTCTAAGGAGTAGAATCCAAGCTCCTTAGTCCCTCATTCAAAGATTTCCCACCTGCCGGTCTTGCCCTAAATTTCTGGCCTTACCTGCTGCCCCTCCACTGGGAACTTCTGGTCCAGCAAGCCTGGACAGGTCACTTTCTCTGTGCATGCAGGACCTTCCTCTTACCCTCCCACCATCTGAAACCTACCCATTCTTGCGGGGCAGTTGAAATCCCACCTGTTCCAAGCCTCCTGGATGAGCGCTTCCTCCCGAGAGCACCTGTCCTCGGGCACATGTTGGGTCCCCTCTCCCAACTAGAACAGGGGCCCACAGGGCACAAGACCGTGAAGGCTGAGGGAACCGCGGCAGGGTAGAGGGACTTAGTAACTGAGGGCTCTGGAGGACGCAGCTGAGAAACAGATCCTATCCTAGAAACCATGGCACCCTACTCCTGGGTGAAAAGCATCTTCAGAAGGAAAAGCTGAGGACCACACGGCAGGTGAGCAAGAGCCAGAAGCAGACAGGGAGCGCTCCTTAGCCGGCCCATGGCTTCCCGTCTACACTGCTTGCTTGCACGGACTCACCGCTCATGCAGGCCTCGTGCAGCGGGGATGCCGTGTACAGGGGTGGGTTGACCTTGGCCCCGTAGGAGAGCAACAGCTTCACACACTCGATGCTGCCAGAGGCGCAGGCATCACACAAGGGTGTGCTGCCGTCGATGTTGCGGGCATCCACCTGGTGGGGAGGAAGGAACGAGCGTCAGGACGGAGGGGGAGCCCACGCCACGCGCTTTCTCCCCCGATCCACATTCATCTTTGCAAAGGCTCTTAGAAGCACCAGTTTGAGAGTAGGTGCCGGGGTGCCAGGCTGGGCCAGGGCTGGGAGTGCCCGCTAGCCCGAAAGCTGCGGGAGGGGGCTGGGCGGAGCTCTTCTCTCGGGACGGGGTCAACTCGGCTTCACTCTTGCCACCTGCCCTGGCCCCCAGATACACCCAGACTGCAGGAAAGCGTGTTCCAGCTCCTCCGGGCCACTGTCCCGGGCAAGCCTTTGAGGGTAGGTGGTGCAGTGTGGACAGTGCAGCCCTGGGTGGACACTGGTTCCAGCTGAGCCCTTGGGCTGCGGGTGTCAGGCCAGCTCCCCACGGCCAGAACTGCTTGGGGCCCCCACGTCCACCCTGGTGGGCACACTTACACCAAAGAAAAGGCACCAGAGTCTTGTGCTCTGTGTGACCGCCCCCACCCTCCCTGGCCGAGCGCTGGTTTCCCAGCATCCCACTTAGCTGCTGGATGCAAGCAGCACCCCCCACGGCCTGCCCGATTCACACGGCACCCCCTCAGCCCCTCCTTCCCTCCCTCGCCAGAACTGCCACCAGTGCCCCTCAGGAGCCGAGCCATAACCACGCTGGTCCTCGCTGTGCAGGGGACCCCGAGATGGCACCCACCTGGGCCCCGGCAGCCAGCAGCAGCTGCACACACTGCGCCTGGCCCTGCAGACTGGCTGCGTGCAGGGGCGTGATGGAGTCCACGGTGACCTGGTTGACACAGGCGCCGCTCTCGATCAGCCGCTGCAGCTGCAGGGCCTCGCCGCGCTGGGCGGCCTCGTGCACTGGGGTGCGCTCCACCCAGAAACCTGGAAAAGAAGGCAGACCCAGTGCTGGGGCCACGCCGCTGCCCTCCGGGCCAAGGGAACGTCATAGGTTTCCGGGGACCCTTTCTGAAGCCTGGGGCACCACATATGCTCACGGAGTTGGTCCAGACACTCCTCAAAACCCCGGGGTGATGGGAGCCTGGATGGCTCCGTTGGCTGGGCGTCTGGCTCTCGGTTTCGGCTACCATAACCTCAGCGATGCTTCCAGCTGTGAGTCTCCCACAGGTGGCCTTTGTCGGGGGGGCAGGGGGGAAGCTCACCTCCCTTTCTAGCTGAGGTTTTTTTTTTTTTTTTTTTTTTAAATCACAAGGTGGTGCTGGGTTTTTGTTAGACACTTCTGTGTCCATTGCAATGATCGCGCCAGCTTTCCTTAATTCTGTGGAAATATATTACGTTAACGGACTTCCAGGTGTTAAACCAACCATGCATTTCCAGGATAAACCCTCTTGGTCATGGTATGTTTAGTTTGCTAGTGTTTTGAGGACTTTTGTGTCTATATTCCTAAGTTATTTGTCTTATGCTTCATGTTTTTGTCTGGTTTTAGCATCAAGATACTACCTGCTTCCTAGAAGGAGCTGGGAAATTATTCTTTTAATCTTTGGAAGGGTTTACAAAGAATTGGTATGGAATCTTTATTTTTTTTAAGGATTTTATTTATTTTTATTTATTCCTGAGAGACACAGAGAGAAAGGGAGAGACATGGGCAGAGGGAGCAGCAGGCTCCCTGCGGGGAGCCCGATGCAGAACTCGATCCCAGGACTCTGGGATCACGCCCTGAGCCAAATGCAGATGCTCAACCACTGGGCCGCCCAGATATCTGATCTTTAAATGATGGCTCAAATTCACCTGTGAAGACCTCTGGGTCTGGGCTTCCCTTTGCTGCTATACACTTTAATTACTAATTCCATCTCTTTGTTATAGGTCTACTCAGAGTTCCTATTTTTTGAGTCAATTGGTGGTTTGTATGTATATAGGAATTTGTTCGCTTTATGTACATCATCTAATCCGTTGGCCTAAAACTTATTATGGACTGAGCTGTGCCCCCAAAACTCCTAACAGAAGCCCTAACTCTAGAACCTCAGAATGTGGCTGTATTTGGGGACTGTGCCTCTTCATAAGTAATTTAGGTAAGGCCATTGGTGTAGGCTCTAATCCCATCTAACTGGGGTCTTTATAAGAGATTAAAACACAGGGGTCCCTGGGTGGCTCAGTGGGTGAAGCGTCTGCTTAGGGCTCAGGTCATGATCTCAGGGACCTGGGATCGAGTCCCATGTCAGGCTCCCTGCTCAGCGGGGAGTCTGCTCCCTCTGCACCTCACCCCACTCGTGTGTAAAATCTTTAAAAGATCAGGACACACACCTGGAGTGTGTGTGACCAGAGGCAAGCCCACGTGAGGTCACAGTGAGAAGGTGGCCATCTGTAAGCTAAGGGGAGGAGAAGCCTCAGGAGAAAGCAACCCTGCTGACCCCCTGATCTTGGACTTTTCCAGCCTCCAGAGCTGTGAGAAAGCTAGTGTGCGTGGTACAGGCTGCCCAGTGTGCGCCGTCTTGTCACCGCAGCCCCGGCAGGCTGAGACCCCACTGTTCAAAGCGTCCCTTTGTGGTCCTCCTTTCTATAAGGACCAGAGTCACGACCCTCTTTCATTCTTGATTTTTCATAATTTGCATCTTCTTCCTTGATTAGTTTAGCCTAAAGGTTTGTCAATTTTGTTGACCTTTCCAAAGAACCAACTTTTGGTTTTGTTGATTTTTTTTTTTTCCTATGTTGTTTTTCTATTCTCTATTTCATGGATTTCCTGTCTATATTATTTCTTCCCTTCTGCTTTCTCTGGCTTTAGTTTTCTTTTTGCGGTATCTGAAGCAAGATGTTCATTTGAGCTATTTCTTCATACGGACATTTACAGCTATAGATTTTCTCTTAGTACTTAGAGCTCTCATGAGTTTGGTAAATGGCTTTCTTTTCCTTCATCTCAAATTGACTATAACTTTTTGCAATCAACCTCAAAGGACCCATTCAACAAATTTGTGATTAGTAAAGGCACTACTCTGATCCCAATAGGAAGTAAAATTCTCTCTCACACACTAGCTCACCGCTTCCCATCACTCTTCAGCTCTAGAAATGAGGTACATAAAAGTGGCGCTCTGGCCTCCCCATACCTTTAACCAGTGGCACTCACGCCGGGGCAGCAACAGCGGGGGGAGGGCCTAAGAACAGATGGCTGAGCCCTACCCCAGCATCCAGAGTCAACAGGTCTTGGTCCTGAGAATGTGAATTCCCTAATAGGTTCCCATGTGATGCTGATGGTCTGGGGACCACACTTTGAGAGCCACTGGCCGAGACAGTACTTCTCCCTGTGAATAAAGCCCCCTCTCCCCCTCAAACTCCTCACCCCATTCCTACCTCTTCTCACTCACCCTACATAAATTCTAGTTGTATCTTTCCACACTGCAATCCAAAGATGGCTCTCTCCAGGAGGACTTGCCCCACCTCTGCCCCTATCTGGGTCAGCATCTTGTCTGTGCTCCCATGGCCCACCCGCCTGCTTGTGTGTTCCCACCAGACCGTGGTCATCACCTGTTTGCCTGCTACCTGCCACACTGGAGAACAGACTAATGGCCACATAGGTCGGTTCCCAGAAGCATCCGTTCCACGCCCAGAGGAGTGCTCTAAGTTAATCACAGTAATCCTCACTCCTGTCAGGACACCTGACCCAACTGTAGTTCCCAAGAAAGGAAGGAGAGCGTCTGAGTGGTTTCACAGCTTCAAAACTCCCCTCTGTCCCAAGGACTTCCAGGAGAAGACCATCTCCCTGCTTCGCCTGGATACTGCCTAGACATGATCACAGAATTGCTTAGCCCTCCAGCCACCTGCCTGAGCTTGGAGCCTACAAGAACGGCGGGGCTGAGCACCAAAGCCTTGAATATAGTGAGCCCAAGGTCACGTGGGGCCTGGTGCCCAGCTTCCGGTTGGGCCCCCTACTATGTGAGGAGGGTTCTTGTCTGGGTCAAATGCAGACAAAAGCACACAAACTAGCCCGAGACTGACCTACCTGAATGCACACACTACAGCTATGTTTTCTCAGTGTCCATTACCTAAGATACAGTGGCATCTTCCAGGCACTAGGCTTAAAAAAAAAAGTCCTAAATGGCAATGCTGGGTTAATACTGACCCACCCTTATTATCACGCCCCCTACTTCAAAGGCAAGATCCCATTCCTCTTCATAATAGCACTTGTCTTTTATCACATTACACGTCTTATTACATTCCCCTAGAAAACCACCTAACCCACCAGTCCATCCACAAATCTTGCCGGAGCACTCCTACAGACCCCAAGTGGGGTGACTTGCTCTCCTCCGCCAAGGGAGAACTTCCTCATTTACGTGCTGATGGCCGTCTACGAAGCTGGCCCAGTGCCTCCACCGTGGGGCAGGAAAGTACGGGGCCGAGAGCTCTCTGCTGCTGCATCTGAAACTTGGCCACTCATTAGCTTCTGCAGGACTTTGCCCCCCCCCCCCCCCCAGTGTTTCTTCACCTACAAATCGGGCTGTTGATAATTTTCATAATCCACCACTGAATAAACTGTAAAGTGAGCTAAAGTAAGCAAAAGCACTTAGTGTGAGGCCTGGCACAAAGTGCTCGCCAAATGGTGGCTCTTAGTAAACAGGGACCTGATCATATGTGGGGTGGGAGGGAGGGGTAGAGGCAAAAGGAGAGCTGAAACTCAGGAAGATTCAATTCTCACAAAATATAAGAGCCGAGCTTGTGGGGCTTTCTATATACTGCCTTGGGAAGGGGACTTGCAAAAAAAAAAAGGAAGGGGACTTGCTTCCCCAGTAGTAATCACCTGTCCCTGGCATGCCTGTCTTGGGGGTTAGTGAACAGTGGCCTTCACTGTAAATTTGGTCCGAAAGAAGGAAAACCCAATGGAGTAGTGTGAAGGGTTGCAACCCTACAAAGAGGAAAACAGGGTGTGAGGCCCTGAATCTTGCAGCAAAAAGGGAGAGGCAGCTCAGGAAGGCCAGGGAGCCTTCGATGTCTTACACTTTGCAGATAATTTGTTTTTTGGGGTTTTTTGCCTTTTTTTTTTTTTTTTTTTTTTTACGAGTTGAAGGCCTGTGGCAATCCTGTGTTGCAATTTTTCCAATGGTGTTTGCTTCACTTTGTGTCTGTCATGCTTTGGTAATTCTTGCAATATTCCCAACTATTACATCTGTTCCAGTGATCGATCAATCACCTCGGATGGTCTCCGTCTGCAGGTGCCACAAACTACACCCACATAAGATGGTGAACTGAATCAGCAAATGTGTGTGTTCTGATTTCACCAACCCGCTGTTACCCAGTCTCCCTCTCTTCGGGCCTCCCCATTCCCTAAGCCCACAACATTGAAATTAAGACCAGTTAATAGCCCCATGATGGCCTCTATGTGTTCAAGCGAAAGGAAGAGTCCCCCCACAATCTCTCACTTCAAATCAAAAGCTAGAAATGAAACTCTGGGAAACGAACAAGGGGCAGTGGAAGGGGAGGTGGGCGAGGGGTCGGGGTAACTGGGTGACGGGCACTGAGGGGGGGCACCTGATGGGATGAGCACTGGGTGTTACACCATATGTTGGCAAATCGAACTCCAATAAAAAAATACCAAAAAGGGATCCCTGGGTGGCGCAGCGGTTTGGCGCCTGCCTTTGGCCCAGGGTGTGATCCTGGAGACCCGGGATCGAATCCCATGTCAGGCTCCCGGTGCATGGAGCCTGCTTCTCCCTCTGCCTGTGTCTCTGCCTCTCTCTCTCTCTCTCTCTGTGTGACTATCATAAATAAATAAAAATTAAAAAAAAAACAAAAACAAAAACAAAAAAAAACTAGAAATGAGGGGCGCCTGGGTGGCTCAGTCAGTTCAGCATCCGACTCTTGATACCAGTGAAGGTCACGACCTCAGAGTTGTGAGATCAGCCCCACTGCAGGCTCCCTGCTCAGCACCAAGTCTGCTTGAGATTCTCTCTCCTTCTCACCTACCCTTCTGCAGCCTCCTCCACTCACATAGATTCACTCTAAAATCTTTAAAAAAAAACAAAAAACAAAAAAAACTAGAAATGATTAAGCTCGGAAAGGAAGGCATGTGGAAAGCTAACACCAGCTGAAAGCTAGGCCTCTTGCACCAAACAGCCAAGTTGTGAATGCAAAGAAAGTTCCTGAAGGAAATTAAAAGTGCTACTCCAGTGAACACATTCATAAGATGAAACAGCCTTACTGCTGATATGGAGAAAGTTTAGGTGGTCTGGAGAGAAGATCAAACCAGCCACAACACTGCCTTAAGCCAAAGCCCGATCTAGGGTAAGGCCCTAACTCTCTTCCATTCCATGAAAGGTGAGGAAGCTGTAGAAGAAAAACTGGAAGCCAGCAGAGGTTGGATTGTGAGGTTTAGGAAAGGAGCCACCTCCAAAACAAAGGTGCAAGGGGAAGCAGCAGGCGGTCCAGAAGATCTAGCTAAGAAAATTAATGGTGGCTACACCAAACATTATCAGTGTGGATGAAACAGCCTTCTATGGGAAGAAGATGCCATCTAGGACTTTCACAGCTAGAGAGAAGTCAAAGCCTGGCTTCAGGGGACAGACAGGCTCTCTCATGAGCTGTTAAGCTGGAGACTTTAAGTTGAAGCCAATGGTCACTGAACATTTCAAAAATCCTAAGGCCCTTAAGAATTATGCTAAATCTACTCTTCCTGTGTTCATAAGTGAACAACAAAGCCTAGGTGAGCACGCGAATGTTTCCAACACAGTTTACTGAATATTTTAAGCCCACTCTTGAGACTTAACTGCTCAGAGAAAACACTCAACCTTACCAACTGATTAGAGATTAATGTATTTTATGGGAAGGGCGTGAGCCTTTTACCGTCAGACAAGCAACCCAGAAAAAAATCCACCTGGGTTTAAACCTCAGCCTTGCTTCTTTCTAGTTGCATGAACTCAATGATAAGGACTGTCCATAGCTGCCCCAGGGTTCGCGGCTAGTGCTGGCATATAACCTAGCAGCTCCAGGCTCTTACAGTGGTCCCAGAAACACTCTCCTTTCTCTTTCCATCTCACCCTCTGAATACCCCAGACAGTAGTGGGCTGTGTTTGGAGTTCCTGGCCAAGGATGACTGAAGAAACCTGGCTCACCTGGCTTAGAGCACCCTAGTCCTCAAGGTACCCTTTGTCGTCTTTTGCTAGCCTCTCAGGTACAACTCTTGGGTCCAGATCCTAAATGTGGGATCACGTTTTCAACTGTGCAAATGGGCACTTACCTTGGGTCCGCTACAACCTGTATTACATTTGCTGAGTTACGAATTCTGGATTCACTTAGGAGGTGACTTGCCCTAAATTGTCTGCAGAGCCTTACAATATGGCCTTAATAAGCACACTCTTTACCTCTGTGAGGTGTTCTATTAAAAAAATGGAAAATCTAATGCTTTGAAATATACCATGCATCTAGACTTTCAGATCTGAATGTTAAAATGGGTTACCAGTTCCTACAGTGGGCCTCTGCTTCTGCTGGGATAGCAGGCTTCCAGGTTCAATACATTCAGCGGATTCTTTAGTGTTGAAAAGAAAAGCATCGGGACATATTTTTTTAGAGGAAATAAAAGAATGAGTGTCAAAAACATCCACGAGCCTCAGAAGCTGTAAATCCATTGATGGAGCGTGCTTTTCTCTTCAAGATTCCCTAAACCAGGCGAAAACAAAAACGCTCAGAAGTAAATGCTGTGTTATTAAGCATTGTGCGTGAACAAAAATAAGGAAACTGTGCCTAGGCCACCCTGGTTAGCTGTTCATCACTTATTTAACTGAACCAAACACAGATCGTGCTGAGGTCCAAGTCTTGTGCGTGCCCAGGGTGGAAGGCCAGCTAACACCAGACACTTATTCAACACCTTTGATCTTGTTGACGGTGGCTGTTTTGCAAGATCAACTCAAATACCTGCCTTGCTAAGACAGTAATCCCTCTCAGACCAAACGTACTCCTAAGACTCCTCAGCGTTATTGGCACTGCTGTTTTTAACCAGTGTAAAAGTACTTTAGATTTTTTTTTTTTCTTCCAGATTTTCAAAGTGCGTTCTGGGCACGTGTCGTCTGTAGTATTAGTTCATGGGCAGGGATGTTTGCTTCCCCCAGAGAATGTCCCTTTGCCCTCGAATTTATTTTATTCTTCCGTAGCCAGAATATTAGAAGCAAGATGCAGGGAAGAACCTAGATGGACTTTTTTTTTTTTTCTTAAACACACAGGGTGACCTGTCACAAGGGCACCCCCTCCTCCCGGAGCGCATGCCTTGGGTCCTGGCCGGGTGTACCTGTAGGATGCTAGTGACGGTGCGCCCCGACCCCGCAGGCCGCTGGAAGACGTTGCGGCTCCCTCACCGAGCACCTCCGGGCGCTGAGCCTGGCCGCGACCTGCCCGGCCCTCCCCAAGGTGCTTGGTGCGCAGGTGCGTCTGCGGCTGGGATGTCCCGCGCCTGGCGCGCCACCACCGCGACGAGCCCTGCAACGCGCCGGCCGGGGGCTGGGAGCCCGAGATGCTCGCGGGCACCCGGCGGGTCCCCGACCTCCGCCCGCCCCGACGCCCCCGCCCGCGCCCTGGGGCAGCGCGTCCCCGCGGCCGCGCGCGTGTCCTCAGACGCACCTGCCCGCCCGGGGGCAGCGCGGCCCCCGCTCCCGCCACCACCGCCCCCACCCCCGCTCCCGGCGCCCCCGCGCCCCCCGCGCCCGCACCTACCCACGTCGCCCAGGAAACAGCCGTCCGCGGTGCGGGGCTCCATGCCGCCCTCCCGCTGCTGCCGCGCGCCCGCACACCCCGAGACTCGGGCGCCCGCGACCTGGGCGGGGCTCCGCGGGCGGGGGGCGGGGCGGGCGCCCGAGGGCACCCGGGAGTTGTAGTTCCGCCGCGCCGGGGCCCGGAGCCGTGCGCACGGCGAGCCACGTTGGAGCTCCCGACCCGGCGGGGCGCTGTGGGCTGGAGGGCGCCGGCGCGGTGTACGGACAGGCGGGGTCCCGCTGCAGCTCCGGGCCGGGCTGGGGTGGGGGGCGCCGCGGAGCTGCTGGGCGCGGTGTACGGCCAGGCGGGGTCCCGCTGCAGCCCCGGGCTGGGGGTGGGGGGGCGCCGCGGAGCACGGCCAGGCGGGGTCCCGCTGCAGCTCCGGGCCGGGCCGGGGGTGGGGGGGGGGGTCGCCGCGGAGCTGCTGGGCGCGGTGCACGGCCAGGCGGGGTCCCGTGGCGCTCGAGCTCCCCGCCCCCTTCCCCCGGGTCCCCTGTGTCGGGCGGAGCCGGCGCTCCCTCCCCCCCGAGGCCCGCCCCGGGACTGAAGCACCGCCTTTCTATTAAGTCCGGGGCGGGGCGGGGCGGGGGAGCCACCGAGTAAGTGAGGTGTAGCCTGTTTTGCTTTTGAAAAGCCGGTCGCCCGGCTTGGAAGGCTGAAGTCTGTCGAAGTTGCTGGTGGCCTGGTCACCGGGTTTCTCGGGCCGCCCTGACCCGGAGACTCCACGCAGAAGTTAGTTTGCGCTGCCCTAAGGGGCATCAGCGGGATTTACCTGGGGCGGATATACCTGAGGACCAGTAGGGCGCAGAAGGATTGACCTCCCTCCCCTGGACGACTCGGATCTTTTCCTCCGGTCTAGACCGCGGGCGCTGCATCCAGCGGGAGTTTGAACTCCCTCTGACCAAAGTGCCTGGGGAGTCCCAACCCCAGGCCTGAAATGACACTTCAAGCCGCTTAGCAGTGTGGGTTCGCACCCTCATTGCCACTTGTTGACCAAAATGAGGCTCTTGCATTTTTCTTGCAAGTTTCTTGCATTCTGTATTAAATGCACATTTTAAAAATCTGGTTGCTGTGGGGTGTTATTTTTTCCTATGACAATGCTGGTGTCCTACCTTCGTATTTTCTTTGATTTTTCTTCCTTGACAAAATTTCATCTGGATCTCAGTATAGAATGTACGTTTGTATACACCCTATATTTTTATAAACCACATATATTTATAAATGTATTTATATCTATATATAGACATGTGTGTATTTCTCAAACATGAGAGAGCAGATATTTCCTAATTAGCTTATTTGGTAAGGTTTTCTCTATTCCGTTGTTTGATCTCAATATTCAGAAGAGTTTTAAGTTCTTATATATTCAGAAATACATACTCCGAGAGTGTTTCCTCACTCTCAGATAGTCAGGATGTATTTCTCCACCAAAAGCCAGAACATAATCTTTTTTTTGTTCTGTTCTGCTGTTGAGACTTTAAGTCTGGAACTTGTAATCTATAAGATCTAAGTTAATTTTCCACCAAGTTGCAATAAAGTTCTGAAAATGTCTAAATAGTAAAAATGTTTCTGCATTAATTCTCTTTTATTGCATTTCACTTTATTGCACTTTGCAGATTTTTTTTTTCTTAACAAATTGAAGATTTGTGCCTTAATCAAGCCTATCGGTGCCATTTTTCCAAGAGCATTTGCTCACTTTGTGTCTTGGCGTCCTCCTTGGTAATTTTTGCAGCATTTCACATCATTTCCAGTGTTAGTAATGGTGTGACCTGTGATCAATAATCTTTGATGTTACCGTTCTAATTGTTTGGGTGCGCCATAAACCACAGCCACCTAAGACCTCAAACTTACTTGATAAATGTGTGTGTTCATCACTCTCCCTCTCCTCAGGCCTCTCTATTCCCTGAGATACAATAATATTGAAATCAGGCCAATCAATAACCCTATAATGGCCTCTATGTGTACAAGTGAAAGGAAGAGTCCCCCACATCTCACTTTAAATCAAAAGCTAGGGGTGCCCCGGTGGCTGAGTAGGTTTAGGGTCTGCTTTCAGCTCAGGCCATGATCTTAGGGTCCTGGGGGCTCCTAGCTCAGCAGGAAGTCTGTCTCTCCCTCTGCACACACGCCCCCACTTGTGCTCAAGCTCTCAAATAAAATGAATTTTAAAAAACCAAAACACCTAGGCCTCTTGTACAAAACAATTAGCCAAGTTGTGAATGCAGAGGAAAAGTTCTTGAAGGAAACTGAAAGTGCTACCCCAGCAAACACACACATGATAAGAAAGCAAACAGCCTTTATTGTTGATAATAAGGTTGCAGAGGTCTAGATGGAAAAGCAAACCAGCCACAATATTCCCGTAAGCCAAAGCCTCATCCAGAGCAAGGCCTGAACTCTCTTCAACTCCACGAAGGCTGGACGTGAGGACGCTGCAGAAGAAAACCCAGCAGAGGTTGGTTGATACGGTTTCAGGAAAGAGCCCACCTCCCAAATGTAGGTGTGCCAGGTGAAGCGACAAGTGCTGATGTAGCAAGTGCTAACCCAGGTTACCCATGTAGATGGAACTGCCTTATATTGGAAGAAAATACCCCATCATGAGTTAGGGTTTTCACGTCCTTTGTATAAATGCCCAGAAATGGAATTGCTGGATCATACGGTAAATCTATTTTTTATGTTTTGAGGAACCTCCGTACTGTTTTCCAGAGTGACTGATCCAACAGCGCACAGGGTTCCCTTTCTCCACATCTGCACCAATGCTTGTGTTTTCTTGTCTTTAATAACACTTATTTTAACAGGCTTGAAGTGGTATCTCATAGGGGTTTTGATTTGTGTTTCCCTGATGGCTAATGACGTCAAGAACCTTTTCATGTACCTGTATGTCGTCACTGGAAAAAGGACTATTCAGAGCCTCTGCCCAGTTTTTAATCAGCTTGTTTGTTTGTAATTGAATTATAGGAGCTCTTTATGCATTTTGGATATTAACCCCTTGTCAGATCTATGATTTGCAGATATTTTTCTTCCATCCAATACGTTGCCTTTTTACTTGGCTGTTTCCTTTGCTGTGCAGAAGCTTTTTATTTTGGAGTAGTTCCAATTGTTTATATTTGCTTTTGTTACTTTTGCTTTTGGTGTCAACACATCCCCTCCTCCCCTGCCCAAGGAACTTACTGTCTTCGTTTTCCTCTTGCAATTTTATGACTTCAGGTCTTATGCTCAAGTCTTTAATCCACTTATGAGTTGATTTTTGTGTATTTTATAAGAGTGGTCCAGTTTCCCCAGCACCATTTGTTGGAGAGACTGTCCATTCCCCATGGTATATTCCTGGCTCATTTGTAAATTAATTGATTGTACATGCACGGGCTTATTTCTGGGAATGCTATTTTGTTCCATCGATTTATTCATCTGGTTTGGGTTTGCTTTTTATTCAACTCCAGTATAGTTGACAGACAGGTATAGAACATAGGGATTCAGCAGTTCAGGTATAGAACATAGGGATTCAGCAGTTCTACATATTACTCAGCGCTCATCAAGATAGGTGTACCCTTAATCCCCTTTACTTATTTCCCCCATTCCCCCACCCACCTCCTCTCAGGTAACCATCTGCTCTCTATAGTTAAGACAAATCTTGTTTCTTGATTTGTCTTGTTTTTTTTTTTTTTTTCATGTGTTCATTTGTTTCTTAAATACCACATGAGTGAAATAATGTATTTGCCTTTCTCTGGCTTATTTCACTTACCATTATACTATCTAGTTCCATCCGTGTTGTTGCAAATGGCAAGATTTCATTCATTTTATGGCTGAATAATATTCCATTGTATGATATACATATATATACCACATCTTTATCAATTCACCTATCTATGGACACTTGGGCTGCTTCCATAACTTGGCTATTGTAAATAATGCTGCAATAAACACAGGGTGCATATATCCCTTTGAATTAGTGTGTTTGTATTTTCTGGGTAAATACCCAGTAGTGTGATTGCTGGACTGTAGGTTAGCTCTATTTTTAACTTTTGGAGGAATCTCCCTCCATACTGTCTTTCACAGTGGCTGTTCCAGCTTGCACTCCTGCCAACGGTGTGTGAGGGTTCCCCTTCCTCCACATCCTCACCAACACTTTTTGTGTTTTGTATTTTTTCTTTTAGCCATTCTGACAGGTGTGAGGTGCTGTCTCATTGTGGCTTTTTGCATTTCCCCGATGATGAGTGATGTTGAGCATCTTTTCATGTACCTGTTGGCCATCTGTATGTCTTCTTTGGAAAAATGTATGTTCATGTCTTCTGCCCATCTTGTAATTGTTTTCTGGGCTTTTTGCTGTATTGGTTCTTTATAGATTTGGGGTACTAACTCTTTATCAGATATGTCATTTGCAAATATCTTCTCCCATTCCATAGGTTGCCTTTTAGTTTTATTGTTTCCTTGGCTGTACAGAAGTTTTCTGTTTTCATATAGTCCCAATAGTTTATTTTTGCTTTTATTTCCCTTGCCTCAGAAGACATATCTAGAAAGATGCTGCTATGGCTGATGTCAGAGAAATGACTGCCTCTGTTTTCTTCTAGGATTTTTATGGTTTCAAGTCTCACATTTAGGTCTTTCATCCATTTTGAATTTGTTTTTGCGTGTAGTGTAAAAAAATGGTCCAGATTCATCCTTCTGTATGTAGCTGACCAGTTATCCCAGCCCATTGCATATTCTTTTCTGCTTTGTCAAAGATTAATTGATCATATAGTTGTGGGTTTATTTCTGAGTTTTCTGTTCTGTTCTGATCTATGTATCTATTTTTACTATAGCTTTGTAATTGAACTTGAAGTCTGGAATTGTGATACACCCAGATTTGCTTTTTCTTTTTCAGGATTACTTTGGCTATTCAGGGTCTTCTTTGGCTCCATACAAATTTTAGGATTGTTTGTTCTAGTTCTGTGAAAAATTCTGCTATTTTACTGAAGGGATTGCATTAAATCTATAGATTGCTTTGAGTAGTAGGGACATTTTGACAATGTTTGCTAAAATATTGTTTGTCCAATTCATGAGCATTGAATGCCATTCCATTTCTTTGTGCCATCTTCATCAATTTTTGTAGTTTTCATCTCATCAATTTTTGTAGATCTTTCACCTCATTGATTAAGTTTATTTCTGGATGTTTTATTATTTTTGATGCAATTGTAAATGGATCTTTTTCTTAATTTTTCTTTCTGTAGCTTCATTATTTAGTATACAGAAATGCAACAGATTTCTGTACATTGATTTTTGTCTCCTAAGACTTTACTGAATTCATCGATTAGTTCTGATAATTCTAGTAATTATTTTGGTGGAGTATTTCAGGTTTTCTCTCTGCAAATAGTGCAAATTTTCCTTTTCCCATATCATTTTGGATGCCTTTTATTCATTTTTCTTGTCTAATTGCCATGGGTAGGACTTCCAGTACTATGGTAAATAAGTGTCAAGAGGGCAGCATCCTTCTAGAATTCACCTGTAAAGCCATCAGTTTCTGGAAATTGTTGGGAGTTTTTTAAATTACTAATTCAATTTCCTTGCTAGTAGTTAGTCTGTTCCAGTTTTCTATTTTTTCCTGTTTCAGTTTTTGTGGGATATATGTTTTTAGGGATTTATCGATTTCTTCTAGGTTGTACAATTTGTTGGCATATAATTTTTCATAATATTCTCTTATAATTCTTTGTAATTCTGCAGGATTGGTTATTACTTCTACTCTCTCGTTTGTGAGTTTGTTTATTTGAGCCCTCTTTTTTTTCTTGATGAATCTTGCTATAGGTTTATCAATCTTGTTGATTTTTTTTTTTTTAAGAATCATCTCCTGGTTTCATTGATCTGTTAATTTTTTAGTTTCTATTTCATTTATTTCTGTGCTAATCTTTAATATATTTTTCCTTCTGCTGATTTGGGGTTTTGTTATTATTTTTCTAGCTCCTTTAGGTATAGGGTTAGGTTGTTTGAGATTTTTCTTGCTTCTTGAGGGAGGCCTGTAGCAATATAAATTTTCCTCTTAGAAAGACTTGAGCTTCATCCCAAAGATTTTGGATCACTGTGTTTTCATTTTAATTGTTTTTGTGGTTTAATTGTATTCTTTGATTTCTTGGTTGACCCATTCATTATTTAATAGCATATTGTTTAACCTCCGTGTATTTGTGGTCTTTCCAATTTTTTTCTTGTGGTTGATTTCTAGTTTTATAGCATTATGGTCAGAAAAGATGCATGGTATGACTCAATCTTTTTCATTTGGTGAACTTGTGGCCTAATATGTGTTCTATTCTAAGGAATGTTTTATGTGCACTTGAAAAGTATGTATATTCTGTTTTAGAATGAAATGTTCTGAATATATCTGTTAAATCCATCTGATGCAATGTGTCATTCAATCCCTGTTGACTTTCTGTTTGAATGATCTGTACATTGATGTAAAAAGGGTGTTAAAGCCCCCTACTATTAGTATATTACTACCAATTAGTTCCTTTATGTTTCTTATGAACTGTTTTTATGTATTTGAGTGCTGTTATGTTGGATGCATAAATATTTATAATTGTTATATCTTCTTGTTGGATTGTCCCCTTTGTTATTACATAGTATCCTTTTTTGTCTCTCATTATAGTCTTTGTTTTATTTTTTATTTTTTTAAAGATTTTTATTTATTCACGGGCACTGAGGTGGGCACTTGACAGGATGAGCACTGGGTGTTATTCTATATGTTGGCAAATTGAACACCAATAAAAAATAAATTTATAAAAAAAAAGTGGGCCTGATCTTAATATGTTAAAAACAAATACAAAAAAAAAAGATTTTTATTTATTCATTCATGAGAGACACAGAGAGAGAGAGAGAAGCAGAAACACAGGCATAGGGAGAAGCAGGCTCCATGCAGGGAGCCTGATGTGGGACTTGATCCCAGGTCTCCAGGATCACACCCTGGGTCAAAGGCAGGCGCCAAACCGCTGAGCCACCCAGGCTGCCCACAGTCTTTGTTTTAAAGTCTAGTTTGCACTGGGTGTGATTCTGTATGTTGGCAAATTGAACACCAATAAAAAATAAAGTTATTATTTAAAAAAATAAAATAAAGTCTAGTTTGTCCAATGTAAGTGTGGCTATTTTGGCTTTCTTTTGACACCCATTTGCATGATAAATATTTCCCCATCCCCTCACTTTCAATCTGCAGTTGCGTTTAGGTCTGAAATGAATCCCTTATAGGCAGCATATAAATGGATCTTGTGGGGTTTTTTGTTTTTTTTTAAAGATTTTATTTATTTATTGTGAAGAGAGAGAGAGAGAGAGATAGCATACATGAGCAGGGAAGGAGCAGAGGGAGAGGGAGAGAGAAACAATTTCCAGCAGACTCTGCACTGAGTGCAGAGCCCAATAAAGGCTTGGCCCCACAACCCCAAGATTACAACCTGAGTTGAAACCAAGAGTCAGACACTCAACTGACTGTGTCATACAGGCACCCTGGATCTTGTTTTTTCTCTTTTTCCTTTTAATCTGCTCTGTCACCCTATGTCTTTTGGAGCATTTAGTTCATTTACATTCAAAGTAATTATTGATAGGTACATACTAATTGCTATTTTGTTACCTGTTTTGTGGTCATTTCTATAGCTTTTCTCTGATCCTTCTCTTACTGTCTTTCATGGTTTGCTGGTTTTTTTTTTTAATGATATACTTAAATTCTTTTTATTCTTATATATTACTGGTGTTTTATTTGTAGTTACCATTAGGTTTGTGTAACATATTCTCTGTATACCAGTCTGCATTACGTTGATGATCACTCAAGTTTGAACCCGTTCTTTACTCCTCTCCCCCTCCCCTATGTTTTAGGTGTATTGTGTCATATTTTTGCATCTTTTTATTTTGTTAATCCTTTGACTGATTTTTACAGATACACTTATTTTTCATACTCTCATTTATGGTCTTTCCTTTCTACCCAGAGTCCACTTTTGTATTTCTTGGAGGGCTGGTTTAGTGGTCATCAACTCCTTTAATTTTTGTTTGTCTGAAAAAAAAAATCCCTCCTTCTATTCTGAATGGTAGCTTTGATGGGTAGAGTATTCTTGGCTGCAGGTTTTTCTATTCAGTACTTTGAGTATAACATGCCACCTCTGGCCTGCAAAGTTTCTGCTGAAAAATCCACTCATAGCCTTTGGTGTTTCCCTCGTATGTAACTGTCATCTTCTCTCTCTTGCAGTTTTTAAGATTATTTTTTTCTTTATAACTACTCTTTGCCATTTTAATTACTATGTGTCCTGGTGTGGACCTCCTTGGTTGATGGCAGTGTTGGGGGTCAGGGCATCTCTGCCTCCTAGATCTAGATTTCAGTTCCTTTCCCCAGATTAGAGAAGTTTTCAGCTATTATTTCTTCAAATAAACTTTCTGCCCCCTTTTTTCTCTCTCTTCTTCTGGGATCTTATAACATAAATGTTATTATACTTTTGATGGAGTCACTGAGTTCCCTAAGACTATTCTCAATTTGCATAATTTTTCCCTTTCATTTATTCAGCTTGGTTACTTTCTATTACTCTGCCTTCTAAGTCATTAATTCATTCTGTTTTATCTAGCCCACTACTTATTCCATCAAGTATATATTTAATTTCATTTATTGAGGTCTTCATCTCTGGTTCTTTTTTATCTCTTTATTTAGGGTCTCGTTGATGTCCTCCACTCTTTACTCAAGTCCTTATGATCATCATTTTAAATTCTCTATCAGGTATCTTATGGTCATTTCACTTAGGTTTCTTGCTGTGGTTTGGGATACATTTTTCTGTCTCCTCATTTTGTCTAACTCTTTGTGTCTCTTTCTGTTAGGAAAGTCAGTATGTCTCCTGCTCTTGAAGGTAATGCCCTTATGAAGAAGAGGTCCTGAAGTGCTCTGTAGTGCTGTGTCCCCTGTTCCCCAGGACCTGGACCTTCATGGAGTGACTCCTATGTGTGCCCTGTTGTGTTCTTGCCTCTTTTCAGTTCAGTTGTCTGAAGTGGCCCTCTCTGCCTATTGTGGGCAGTGTTTGGTCCCTGGGGAATGTGGGGTGTTTTGGCAAGGTAGGATCTGATCTGCTTGCTAATTGAGACCTGAAGCCACAGCTGCTATGCCAGCCAGCCTAAGCACATCTGCAAAGGGCATGTGGGTGGATCCCTCACTTTTAACAAGATGTGCTTGAGGCTTCTGAAGCACCTTTCTGTGAGAGCCTGCAAAAAGTGCTGGGGGGAGACACAGTGCTGGTGAGGTTTGCTTTAATCTTCTGGGGGAGGGGCCCACAGTTCTGGAACTGAGGCATATGTGACTGGAAAGGGTGGCTCCACCAAAGTGGGGGAAAGCATCATGCAAGCAAGTGTGGGCTTGCACTAGTTCCCACAGGCGGCCTTGTGTTTATGCTAGGGGGCAGGGAAGGAAAATGGCATCTGACAGCTCCTTTCTTTATGGAGAGGTCTTTCTGAGATCCCTATCACTCTGGGACCCCTCTGTGATGAATAAATCACTCTCTCTCATCTGCCCCTGGCATTTTTCCAACTTCTAGTGCTGTACTGTATCTGCTCAGGCTGCTTGTCCTGCCCCTCTCTTAAGGTGAGGACTATGCTTCCTAACACCCTCAGAGCTCTCCCAGGGCTGAGCACACTGATTTTAAGAATTCTAGGCTTTAAGTCTTGTTGGTTGTAAGAACTCATGAAACTTGGCCCCTCTTGTTTTCAAAGCCAAATGTTATAGGAGTTTGTCTTCCCTGTTCAGAGTCCCTGGTAGGATCATCTGTTTCTTGCCCTTCACCTCTCTCCCTGCTCCCTCCCATATGCAGACAGCCACAGCTCCTTTAGGTCCTAAATCCTTCCCCATATTTCCTACCTTCTTCCATGTGGCCTCTTCTCTACCTTTGGGTGTGGAGTTCATTCTGCCAGTCTTTGGATCCTTTCTATGTTATTCAAGTTGATATGAGTGTTATCTAGTTGTGTCCATGGGACGAGATGAGCTAGGGAACTCCTACTCTACCACCTTCCTAGCAAGCTCTCTATGCAGATGCTTTTTATTTGATGTAATTTGATGTAGTCCCAATTGTTTTTGTTTTGTTTTGTTTGTTTGTTTGTTTTTGCTTTTGTTTCCCTTGCCATAGGAGACATATCTAGAAAAATGGTACAGCCAATATCAGAGAAATTACTGCCTGTGTGTTCTTCTAGGATTTTTATGGTTTTATGTCTCACATATAGGTTCTTAATCCACTTTGAGTTTATTTTTGTGCATGCTGTTAAGAAAGTGGTCCAGATTCATTCTTCTGCATGTAGTTGTCCAGTTTTCTCAGTACCATTTCTTGAAAAGACTGTATTTTTTCCCATTGCATATTCTTACCTCATTTCTGGGTTTCCTATTCTATTCCATTGATCTGTGTGTCTATTTTTGTGCCAGTCCCGTACTGTTTTGATTATTACAGCTTTGTAGTATGTCTTGAATCTGGAATTGTGATACCTCCACCTTTGTTTTTCTTTTTCAAGATTGTTTTGGCTATTCTAGGTCTTTTGTGGTTCTATACAAACAAATAATTTGTTTTTCTTTCTCTCTCTCTCCCTTCCCCCCCCCCCATTTTTTTTTAATGAGTCTAGTGAAAGTTTGATCAATTTTGTTGATCTTTTCAAAGAACCAGCTCATGGTTTCATTAATCTGTTCTATTGTCTTTTTAGTTTCCATTTCATTTATTTCAGCTCTAATCCTTATTATTTCCTTCATCCTGCTAGTTTTGCATTTTGTTGCTTTTCTAGCTCCTTTAGGTGTAAGGTTGAGTTGTTTGAGATTTTTCTTGAGATAGGCCTCGTTGGCTATAAACTTCCCTCTTAGAAACACTTTTGATGAATCCTAAAGGTTTTGGACTATTGTGTTTTCATTTTCATTTTTTTCCATGTATTTTTTTATTTCCTCTTTGATTCTTGGTTGACTCATTTGTTGTTTAGTAGCATGGTGTTTAATCTCCATGTCTTTGTGCTCTTTCCAGGTTTCTTTCTTGGGCTTGTTTTCTAGTTTCATAGCCTTGTGGTCTGAAAAGATGCATGGTATGACTTTGGTCTTTTTGAATTTGTTGAGACTTGTTTTGTAGCCTGATATGTGACCTCTGGAGACTATTTATGTGCACTTGAAAAGAATGTGTATTCTGCTGTTTTAGGATGGCATGTTCTGAACATATCTGCTAAATCCATCTGATGCAATGTGTCATCCAAAGCCACTGTTTCCTTGTTGATTTTCTATTTGAGGGATCTGTCCATTGACGAAAGAGGGTGTTAACACTCTCCTACTATTATTGCATTACTAGATTGGTTCCTTTATGATTGTAATTAGCTGCTTTATGTATTTGGGTGCTCTCGTGTTGGGTGCATAAATATTTACAACTGTTCTATCTTCTTGTTAGATTGTTCCCTTTACGATTATATAGTGTCCCTCTTTGTCTGTTAAAATATTTGTTTTAAAGTCTATTTTGTCTGATATAAGTAGTGCTACCCCATATTTCTTTTCACATCCATTTGCATGATAAACATTTCTCCATCCCTTCCCTTTTGATCTGTGTGTGTCTTTAGGTCTGAAATGAGTCTATTGTAGGCAGCACACAGATGGGTCTTGCTTTTTTATCTATTTCATCACCCTGTGTCTGTTGATTGGAGCATTTTGTCCATTTACAGTCAGAGTAAATACTGATGGGTATGTTTGCCACTTGTTTTATGTTTTTTTCTGTAGTTCTTCTCTGGTCCTTTCTTCCCTTGCTCTCTTCTCTCATGATAGATTGGCTTTCTTTAGTGATATCAATGGATTCTTTTCTTTTTATTTCTTACATATTTATTTCTGGTTTTTGATTTGTGAATACCCTTAGGTATGTATATAATATCTCTGCATAGCAGTCTATATTAAGTTGATAGTCACTTAAGTTTGAACCCATTGTTTGTTGAGGAGGGGAACCAAATTACTTTATTTCAAGGAATTGTACAAATGAAGCAAGTTAAGTAGATGTTTTGGTACAACTTATAGAAAAGAGAATCCATTCTTTACTCCTCTTCCTACCCTTCCCCGCTCCCCCCACCATGTTTTAGGTATATAGTGTCAAACTTAACAACCTTTTATTTTGTAACTCTCTTGACTGACTTTTATAGATACACTTATTTTTACTGTCTTTACCTTTCCTACTTTTCTTATTCCTGTTTATGATCTTTCCTTTCCACTCAGAGTACCCTTTAACGTTTCTTGTAGAGCTGGTTTAGTGGTGATCAATTCCTTTAACTTTGCAGAAAAAAAAAATTTAAGATTTTATTTATTTAGGGCAGCCCAGGTGGCTCAGAGGTTTAGTGCTGCCTCCAGCCTAGGGCATGATCCTGGAGATCCAGGATTGTGTCCCACATCAGGCTCTCTGCATGGAGCCTGCTTCTCCCTCTGCCTGTGTCTCTGTCTCTGTCTCTTCCTCTCTCTCTCTCTCTCTCTCTCTCTCTCATCTCTCATGAATAAATAAATAAAATCTTTTTTAAAAAAAGATTTCATGAGAGACACAAAGAGAGAGAGGCAGAGACATAGGCAGAGGAAGAAGTAAGCTCCCTGTGGGGAGCCCGATGCAGGACTCAATTCCAGGCCCCTGGGATCATGACCTGAGCCAAAGGCAAACCCTCAACCACTGAGCCACCCAGGTGCCCTGTTTGGGAAAATCTTTATTGCTTCTTCTATTCTGAATGATAGAGTTTGGATACAGTATTCTTGGCTGCAGATTTTCCCCTTTCAGCACTTTGAATGTATCATGCCATTCTCTCCTCATCTGTAAAGTTTCTGCCGAAAAAAATCTGCTGAGAGACTTATGGGGTTTCCCTTGTGTGTAACTGGCATCTTTTCTCTTGCTGCTTTTATGATTGATTGGCGGTGGGGCTCCCTGAGTGTCCTAGATCTGGATTTCTGATTCCCCCCCTAGATTATGGAATTTTTAAGCTATTATTTCTTCAAATAAATTTTCTGTCCCCTTTTCCCTCTCTTCTCTTTCTGGCTACCTATAATGTGAATTATTATGTTTGATGATGTCACTGAGTTCCCTAAGTCTGTTGTCATTTTGCATATTTTTTTCTCTTACCTGTTCAGCTTGATTACTTTCCATTACTCTGTACACCAGGTCACTGATTCATTCTTATGCTTGCTCTAGGCTAGGCTACTATTTATTCCTTCTAGTGCATTTTAATTTCACTTATTGAATTAATCTCCAATTGTTTTTTTTTTAAGATTTTATTTATTTATTCATGAGAAACACAGAGAGAGAGCCAGAGCCAGAGGCAGAGGGAGAAGCTCCCTGCAGGGAGCCTAATGCAGAAAAGACTCAATCCCAGGACCCTGGGATTACAACCTGAGCCAAAGGCAGATGCTCAACTACTGAACCACCCAGGTGTCCCTCCAATTTTTATTAATCTCTTTGTCAAAGGTCTTATTGATGTCCTCCACTCTTTTCTCAAGTCCATTGAGTATCTTTATGATGATTACTTCAAAATCTCTATCAGGTGTATTACTTGTCTCCATTTCACTTAGGTCTCTTGCTGTGAGTTTTGTCTTATTAATTTGTTTGGGACATATTCCTGTGTCTCCTCTATCTCTGTCTGTGTCTGTGTATTAGAAAAATCAGTTACATCTCCCTGTTTTTTAAAGTAATGGCCTTATGAAAAAAAGGTCTATAGTGCCTTGCAGTGCAGTGTCCCCTGATCACCAGAACCTGGCGCTTCAAGGGTACTCCCCTTAAAATGTGTGCTGTGTCCACCCTGATGTCATGGTTGGGCCGCATTTGCCTTCAGCCCCGTTATCTGCAGTGGCTCTCTTTGCCTGTCATAAGCAGTGTTAGGTCCTTGTGGTGGTAGTGAGACAGTCTGGGGCTGCCTTGGGCTTGAGTTGAGTCAGACCAAGCATTTGTAAAAGATGCAGCGGCATTGAACTGCAGGGTGCTTTCCCCTGAGAGGCTTCTGTTGTGCACAGCCTGCAGTCAGACTAGTTCTCTACCATTAGCCCACTGCTGTGGCCCAGTCTGACTGGGTTATCTATATGTTTGGTGATCTTTCCCTCTCCCTGGGGCAGGAATCATTGTGTAGTGGCATTGGCCCTTGTTGGGGCTGCTTGCACACTGCCTGCCTGTGGCACCGCCCTGTATGGTCTCCAGCCAAAAGTATTTTGGAGGGGCAGGTCATCAACATGCACAGGCTGGCAGGGCAACTGTGTGGTGTTTTGTGTGCTGCTGGTCCTCTGTGGGAGGGGCCCTGCAGCACCTGACTGAGGCAGACCTGGTTGGGGGGGGGGGGTGGGGGGGGGAGGGAAGATTGGATCTGCCAAAGCATGCATTGGGGACTAAGTGAGCAAGTGAGGTGGTGAGCATCAGGTGGCACTGGTTCCCAAGGGTGGCTGTGTATTTATGGTGGGAGGTGGGGGAGGGAAATTGTTCCTGACAGCTCCTTTGTTCCTGAAGAAGCCTCCAAGGATTTGTGCATCTCTGGGATTTGCTCTGAGGTTAGTAACTCTCTCCTGAATGCCCCAGGCATTTTTCAAATTGCTGCTTGCAGGTTGTATCTCTACAGGTGTTTGTTGTGCTGTCTCTTTAAGGGCAGGGACTCAGTTGCCTCTTGCCCTTAGGGCTCTCCATGGTTGAGCCTGCTTATTCTTAAAATTCCAGGTTTTAAGTCCTGCTGGTTTTAATAGAGCCTCTTTGTTTTTCAAAGCCAAAAAAAAATTTTTTTTAAAGATTTTTATTTATTTATTCATTAGAGACACAGAGAGGCAGAGACACAGGCAGAGAGAGAAGCAGGCTCCTTACAGGGAGCCTGATGTGGGGCTGGATCCTGGGACTCCAGCATCACACCCTGGGCCGAAAGGAGGCGCTCAACCGCTGAGCCACCCTGGCGTCTCCAAAGCCAAACCTTATGGGGGATTCATCCCCTGTGCTCTCTCAGGTGTGATAGTGTATTTCTCTCTCCTCTCCATCCGTTTAGCTCCCCATCACATCTCTGCCCTTCCTACCCTCTTTGATGTGGCCTCTTCTCTACATTTAGTGGTAGAGTTTGTTTTGTTAGTCTTCAGCTCGTTTTCTGGGTTATAAGCACTAATGTGAGTGTTATCTAGTTGCATCCTGCAACAACAGGAACTTAGAGTCTTCCCACTCTGCCATTTTCCCTCCACATGTATGTTTTCATGCTAATGCGATAGTGTTTTAAAAATTATGGCTTTGTAATGTGGTTTGAAACCATCAATCTCCAAGTTTGTTGTTGTTTCTCGAGATTGCTTTGGCTAGTCAGGGTCTTCCTTGGTTTCTTTTCTTTTCTTTTTTAAGATTTTATTTATTTATTTATGAGAAACACAGAGAGAAAGGCTGAGACATAGGCAGAGGCTGAAGCAGGACTCAATCCCAGGACCCCGGGATCACAACATGAGCCAAAGGCAGATGCTCAACCACTAAGCCACCCCTCTTCTTTGGTTTCATACAAATTTTAGACTTCCTCTATTTCTGTGAAACAATGCCATTGGAATTTTGACAGGAATTGCATTGAACCTATATTTTGTTTTGGGTAGTATGGACATTTTAATGATATTAATTCTTCAACCCCTGAGTATGAAATGTCTTTCCATTTATTTGTGTCCTCAGTTTATCTTATAAATGTCCTAATTTTCAGTGCACAGGTTTTTCACCTCCTTAGTTCAATTTATGCCTTGGTATTGTATTGTTTTTGATGGAATTATAAATGAGATTGTTTTCTTAAGTTCTTTTTCTGATAGTTTCTTATTAGTATATAGAAATGCAATAGATCTTTGTATATTGATTTTGTATCTTGTAACTCTACTGAATTCTAATAGGTATTTTTGGGGGTGGAATCTTTAGGATATAATATGTCATCTGCAAATAGTGACAGTTTTCTTTATTTCCAATTTGGGTGACTTTTATTTTTCTTGTCTGATTGTTCCGGCTAGAACTTTCAATACTATGTTGAATAAAAGTGGCAAGAGTGGTCATCCTTGTTTCTGATCTTAGAGAAAAAGCTTTCAGCTTCTCACTGTTGAGTATGACATTAGCTGTGGGCTTGTCACATATGGCCTTCACTATGTTGAAGTATGTTCCCTCTATACTCACTTAATTATGAGTTTACAATTATCTTTCAAATCTATTGTAAAAATATCTGATATTAATTAAAAATTCCATTTAGCAAGTACTTACTGATTACCTAATTTAAGGTTGGCAATTTTTTAACTAACCATTACAGTTTTTAAATAAATGTCATTTTATAAGATCATAACTTTAAAAAAAGGCTGATAAGATAGCTATTTGGAAAACAGTGTATTAGGGACTCCCAAACATCATGAATTGAGAGGTCTTAGGGAGCTAGATTGCCTGCTGGATAACTTTGTATGAATGCGCAAATAAATCACTAAATAAAACAGCATGATAATATGGAATGTAAAAGAACTCTCCGGAAACAGATTCACTTACATGAGGGAAACTGATGTTCAATAGATAGAAGTATCCATGGGAAAGAGGAACTCATTTAATAAATTGTATTGAGTCAAATGTCTTTGTGAAGAAAGATAAAATTTGCTTCCTATCTCACATCACACACAAAAATTAATTCCAGGTGGATTAAAGGTCCAAGTGTAAAAAAACAAAAAATGTGACTATAACATAGAAGAAAACTGTCATAACACCAGGGTAAGAAAGAATTTCTTAAGACACAAAAAGGACAAACATAAAGTAAAATATTGGTCAATTTACACTAAAGTAAAAAGCTTTTGTAGGACAGAAGACCCCATAAACAAACTGAGAAGATAAAACACAGATAGAAAGAAGATAGTTGCAATCCATGGAGTCAACAGAAGATTGATAATATGATGAACTTCTACATAGTTGATAAACCAATAGAAAAAATAGTAAGCACAGTATATGGATAGGCAATTCACAGAGAAAGAAAATAAAACTTTTGATATGCCAGTGAGATGTCATTTTATGCCCATTAGATTGGCAAAAAGTTTAAAGTCTGACAAGGTTGGTGGTTGGTGATGGGTTGGTGGTTGGTGAAGGTTGGTGATCGCATAAGGAAATGCAAACTCTTACACATAATTAGTAGAAGGGCAAAATGATTGCATCACTTTAAACAAGCTTAGTAAATTTGAAGATGCACATACCAAGGGCTTATTGGGAAACTCCTGGTTTCAGCCACTTGTCCCAGAATAATTATTAGTAACACTTCCTTTCATCTCCCAAGTGTTTTGGGTCACAGATAAATTATATGGTCATTCTATATATACCCCATGATTATGTACTTCTGCTTCTATCCCAAGCATATTTAAGAGATGTGCAGAAATCTTCACATGTACTGTTTTCAATAGAAAATACAGAAGCCATCTGATTGGAAGGGAGTGAATCAATCGTGTTATATTTTTTAAGATTTTATTTATTTATTTATTTATTTATTTATTTATTTATTTAAGAGAGAGCAAGACTGAAAGAGCACAAGCAGGGGGAACCTCAAAGGGAGCAGCAGAAGGAGAGGGAGAAGCAGACTCCCCACTGAGCAGGGATCTTGTTGTTGAGCTCCATCCCAGGACCCCCAGACCATGACCTGAGCAGAAGGCAGATGCTTAACCAACTGAGCCACTCAGACGCTCCCCCAATCATGTTATTTTATTAGTGAAGCAAACTACATTTACCATATCACCTGAATGTATATAAAAATGTTTTTAATTTTTTTAAGATTTTATTTTTAATCTCTACACCCAACATGGGGCTCAACCTCACAACCCTGAGAGCAAGAGTTGTGGGCTCTACTTACTGAGCCAGGTACACACCCCAAAGCTGTTTTTAAATTTTGAGTAAGAAAAGAAGAGGCAAGAGAATATTTGTAATATGATGTCATTGTATAAAACCATACTTTCATGTGTGCCCCAAAAGAACAAGAATATGCAGAGAAATGATAACCCCTCTATTTCTTTTTTTTTTTTTTTTATTTATGATAGTCACAGAGAGAGAGAGAGAGAGAGAGAGAGAGAGGCAGAGACACAGGCAGAGGGAGAAGCAGGCTCCATGCACCGGGAGCCCGACGTGGGATTCGATCCCGGGTCTCCAGGATCGCGCCCTGGGCCAAAGGCAGGCGCCAAACCACTGCGCCACCCAGGGATCCCTAACCCCTCTATTTCAATCAAGATGATGTTTCCCTGGGGAGGGGAGTACAGAGTACTTTGTAAAATTTTAATTCTAAGAAAGGAGGGGTACCTTAAACAAATATAACAAAATATTCACATTTGTTTAATTTTCATAAATATCTATTATTTGTATTTTTGTATGTTTAAAATACTTCACAATTAAAAATAAACATCCTTGTTCCCAATTCTCAGAAGAACCATGCAAAGAACACTGAATGAAATGTTTTTAAATGCTATAAAAATAGAAAATATAAAATAAAGTATTGACATAAGTCCAGGCCAAACATATCTGTCCTATTAATAGTTACAGGCTAAATTGCCCAGATTCCAAAACAAAATAAAAAGTAAAAGAAAAACCTGAGAGAATAATTCTAGAACATATGCTAAATAAATGATTAATTGTTTTCATACCTTATAGCTGTAGGAAATAAATAATTTTAAACAACACAAATGAATAAACAATCCCTCACAAACGGTAAAGCCAAAACAGACTGGTGTTGTGTTTGTTACTGGATCAAACATGGATTGAATATTTACTATGTGCTAGATGCTTTACACATGCTGCTGTTAATGCTCATAAAACCCTACATGTCAGGATTCTTGAGGTTGACTTTCCCAAGGTCACACATAGTAGGTGTCAGACCTGTGATTATAGCCATGGTTGGTCTGGGTCCAAAACCCTTGCTGGAGTTTTTCCTATGAAGCTTCACTGAAGAGGTAACAAAATCAGTCAACCATAATGTGCACCAGACTTTTCCCACTTTAGAATCACAGACATGCAAAATAAAACAAGAATTAACATATTTTTTTATCCCAATGGGGGATAATTTAATCCCAATTAGTTTTTTAAATATTAAGTGAGAATATTTAGTATTAAGCAAAAAGCCAGGGAAATCTATTATGAAGCCATCTCTTTACAGTTCTGGGAGCAAATGTGTAAATTGGGAATTTTTTTTTTTTTTTTTTTTTAAGTAGGCTCCATGCCCAATGTGGGGCTGGACTCACGACCCAGAGATCAAGAGTTGTGTGCTCCACCAACTGAGTCAGCCAGACGCCATAAATTAGGAAACTTTTAAAAATCAACTTGGCATTACTATCAAGACAGTCTTTAGAAACCTCACACCCATTGTCTGATATATGTCTGGGAATCTATTAAAAAATAGCAAATATAGAATAAATAAAAGAAGCTCTTCCCTATAGGATTATTAATAATAGTGAGAAGTTGTTACATGTAGACATAAAGTGCTGGTTAAATGGCTAAGGGAATTATAGACCCGTAAGAACACTAAGGGGTCTTTAAAAATATTTGGAGCCAATATAAAATAACTTGAAAAACTATAAGGTTAAATCAAAAATTAAAACTAAAAATATGAAGATGGGGGCACTTGGGTGGCTCAGTGGTTGAGCATCTGCTTCAGTTCAGGTCATGATTCTGGGGTCCTGGGGTCCAGCCCGCATCAGGCTCCCTCTGCCTGTGTCTCTGATGAATAAATAAATAAAATATTTTTTAAAATATGAAGATAATATGATTACATCCATATTTTGGAATAGTACCAGATTAAAGAAGGGGGGGAATCTCAAAAGTAAATAAACCAGCCTACTAACGGTAAGGGGTGTGATAAGTTTTTTGAGGGATTGTTAAGTGTTCTTTTTACTTGTCTCTACTTTTCATGTTAACTATAAAACATGCTATCTTCATGATTTTTTAAACCATACCACAGATTTTAAGTTCTATCTGTGGTAGAGTAAATCTACCATTTTCTTTTTAAGATGTTAGTTCTTCTGTTCATTTATTCTTCCAAATAAGAGTAAGGGGTTTAGGGTAAATATTAAAATTATGGTGCCACCTAGAAAAAGGAGCACCCATATGAGCAAAGTTTACACCATGTTAGCTTGAGGCATCAGAGAGCCCCTGACAAAGATTGAGGGAGTGATTTTGCCTCCCTTTCTGCATAAGCAATAGCAACAAAAGCAGAATAAAATGGGTGTCAACATGGCAGTCACATAATGCTTTAAAAGACTCTTGCTTTAGGATGCCAAGTATGGGAATGACTTCATCCTTCTGGATTTTTTTTAAGATTTTATTTATTTAAAAAAATATTTTATTTATTTATTTGAGAGAGCTCATGAGCACACATGAGAGGGTGGGAGGGGGTCTGAGGGAGGGGGACAAGCAGACTCCCTGCTAAACGTGGAGCCTGATGAGGGGCTCAATCTTTTGACCCTGAGATCATGGCCTGAGCCAAAGGCAGATGCTTAACCAACTGAGGCACCCAGGCACTCTTCATCCTTCTAAATTCAACTTGATATTCAGGAATCTGGTTATCTTTTCTTTCTTTCTTTTTTTTTTTTTTTTCAGTCTTTTTTTCTCCAGGTAGAGTAGTCTTGTTTCATTTGAATAAATTTCCTCTGAATCATAGTTAAATTCCTAAGAACAGATTTATATTTTCTTATGACCCCTCTATTTAACAAATACTTTATGAGTCCCTATTCTATCCTGGTCCCTGTTCTTGGAGTCTATAACATAGAAATGCAGAGTAGCCCAACACTGGCATTCTGGGCTGGGAAGATAATAAGCAAATATTTTAGGGTGCAAAGGCCATGTTTAGAGCCCCAAAACATGATGGCCCAAATAAGACAGTTTATTTATGGTCCCCCTGGCAGTCAGAGGAAGGTTCGCAGGTTGGCTGACAAGCGGCTCTGCTCCAGGAGAGTTTCCAGAAACCAGTTCCTTTTGTCAGGCTGTTCCTCACCTTAGCTTGAAGCCTTATTTCATCTTTTGTGGGGTGGCAGATAAACATCTGATAACTCTCTACCATCAAAAAGGGAGAACATGCTTATGAAAGACAGCCTCTAATTATTCATTGACTCAACAAATTCCTTCTGAGAGTCTGCTCAGAGCCAGATGCTAGTCTCAAGGCTAAAGTACAAAACAGACAAGTCTCCAGTGTTCAAAAAACAGGAACTTCTCTCAGAAGCAAGGGGCAAGAAACAGGACAAAAGGGCAGATTTCATTCTAAGTGCAATGGGAAGGCACTGGGGGGTAGTGAGCAAAAGAGTCTTTTAAAGACCAAGGAGTATTTTTTCCTCTGTAAATGGAAATACAACGTTATCTGCCACACAGGCATCGAATGCAAGACTGTATAGTCTTTGCAATCTGGAAAATGTTCAAAATTGCTCCACTTAGACCAGTGTCTCCTTTTTATAGACAAAGAAACCAATGCTCTGAGAAGTTTTTTTAACCCAAAACCTCTTTTTGGACTAATGGGGAATCACATCTATGGTCATCTTTCTCTCCCACCCATCAGTCAGGTTTAATTTTTTCTGTGTTGGTAGTGGAAAGATGCAGACTCCTAGGTCCCACCTCCTAAAGCAAACAATTACAAGAGTACCCCCCACTTTTATAATATAGGATGGCCTTCATACCACATTTTTCAGAGTTTTCTAGGTCCTTACATATTCTCCTTTTACCTCCAGAACAGGGACAGCTTGGATGAGGACTGAACTTACAGGGAGTCCAATGCTGTTTGTTTGGTTAAGCCATTTTTTCTAAACTTGCTTAATCAAGAGAATAATCTGAAATCTTTGTTAAATATTTATATTCTCAAGTCCCTCCTGGAGATTCTGGACTGCAAGAAAGAGACCTGGGAGGCTGCTCGGTAACTTTTAATTATTGCTAAGGGAGCTTCTTTCCATAGACAACCTTGGCAAACATTGGTGCACTCTGTCCTCCAAAGGGTGTGATGAAGCACACTCAGCAAAAGATACCTATTAAGAGACGATTTTCCTGACTCTTTGGGTATTAAAGAGCGCCCAAAGGTGTGCACAAGGCTTCTCCAAGTGTCTGTTCCTCCCCTTCCAATCCAATCTTCTGTGGCTGTTAACTTTTCAGAGATAATTTTGCTTTTGATACCTGTCAAGTCATTAGTTGTAACCAGTGGGAGACAGACTATAATGGGCTGGCTGCACTGGCTGGCATGGGAAGTCCTGCTCTGTTGAGATTTAAGGCATGGATGATGCTGTTGCTGGCAGTAATGGGAACACTATCGCACGCAGGGGCAAACCAGTTGCTAAACCTACCACCAGTAGCTACCTGAAAGAAGGTGGGGGCTTTGGGTGACCATATAGTTGCAGCCACAAAACACATTAGTAAAAATAAAGCTTAAAATGGAATGGGTGGTTGCTTGTAAGCGCTTGGGAGCATTTTTTTTTTCAATTCTGTCCGACTTTGTCTTATGTTTACAGATGCTCTCATGAGAGGCATACTCAGTGACGATGTATTTTTTTTAATAATTTTGTTATTTATTAGAGAGAGAGAGAGAGAGCATGAGCAGGGGCAGGGGCGGGGGAGAAGCAGGCTCCACCCTGAGCATGGAGTCCAATGTGGGGCTCCATCCCAGGACCCTGAGATCATGACCTGAGCCCAAGGCAGAGGCTTCACTGACTCCGCCACCCAGGCACCCAGGATGAATCTTCTTAATGAATTTAACCCTTTGTACATTTTGGATGTTCCTCTATGTCTGATTTTTTTTTTTGCTAGACAGTCTATGTCATGTGATATAAATATAGCCACTGTTGTAATTAGAAATTATAGCTTTCTTACGATTAGGATTTACAAGCTTATATTTTTCTGTCCTCTTACTCTTGACTTATCTGTTCATATTTAAAGTATGTCCCTTATATTTAACATTCACTTGGGTTTTATTATTTCTATCCTTTAATTAATGTGTTACTGCATTTATAATCATTGTAATTCATGATAGGGTTGGGTTTGCTATTTATTTTCTATTTTCCCCACTAGCTCCTTTTTCCTCTTTCCCTGCCTTCTCCTGGAGCAAGGCCTTTCAAAAAAAAAATTCCATTTTGTCTTCCTTGTTGACTTATTTTCCATACCTCCTTGTTTTATTTTTTGGAAGTTGCTCTAGGGTTTACACAATATACATTAAACTTAAAACAATCTCCTTGAAAAATATAGCACTTCGTATGTATTTTAAGAAACCCACAGTAATATGCCACATTTTCTCCACGCCTTTGTACCACATTCAAATATTTTCCTTCTACATGTGCTTTAAACCATAATACATTATTTTTTCTTTTTTTACATTATTGTTTCTTAAATGCTTTTTAAAAAATATTTTATTTATGTAACCATGAGAGCATAGAGAGAGAGGCAGAGACATAGGCAGAGGGAGAAGCAGACTCTCTGCGGAGAGCCTGATGTAGGACTTGATCCCAGGATCCCGGGAACAGCCCTGAGTCAAAAGCAGATGCTCAACTGCTGAGCCACCCACGTGTCTCAAGTACACAGTTTTCTTAGCATATGCAGATTTGTGAAACCGTTACCATCCTCTAAGAACATTGTCATCACCTCAAGAAAAAACTTGTTACCCATTAGCAGTCATTCCCCATACCCACCTTGACCCAGCCCTGAAAATCTACTAATGTACTTTCTATAGAAACAGAGATTTGCCTACTCTCGAAACTACACATAAGTGGTGGAATTGTATATGTGGCCTTCTGTAACTGGCATCTTTCACTTGGAATTATGTTTTGAGTTTTTATTTTAATTCCAGTTAACATGCAGGATTACATTAGTTTCAAGTATACAATATAGTGATTCAGTACTTCCATACATCACCTCTAGCTCATCGTGACAGGTGGTCTCCTTCATCCCCATCAGCTATTTCCCCCAACCCTGCCCTACCTCCCCTCTGGTGACCATCATTTTGTTCTCTATAGTTAAGAGTCTGTTTCTTGATTTGTCTCTCTTTTTCCCATTTGCTCATTTGTTTTGTTTCTTTATTTCCGCATATGAATGAAATCATATGGTATTTGACTTTCTCAGACTTAATTCACTTAGCATTATATTCTTTATGTCCATCCATGTTACAAATCACAAGATTTAATTCTTTTTATGGCTGAGTAATATTCTGTTTTATATATATATATTATTTTTCTTCTTGATATAGGTCTGTATTGCTATACACACACACACACACACACACACACACACACACACACACCACTTCTTTATCCATACATCAGTCAGTGGATACTTGGGCTGTTTCCATAATTTGGCTCTTATAGATAATGCTGCTATAAACATAGGGGTGCACGTATCCCTTTGAATGAGTATTTTTGTATTCTTTGGGTAAATACCTAGTAGTACAATTGCTGGATCATAGGGTAGTTCTGTTTTTAACTTTTTGAAGAACCTCCATACTGTTTTCCAGAGTGGCTGCACCAGCTTGCATCCCCACCAGCAGTGCATGAGCATTTCCCTTTCTCCAGAGCCCTGATGACACTTCTTGTTTCTTGTGTTACTGATTTTAACCATTCTGACGGGTATGAGGTGATACCTCACTGTGGTTTTGATTTGCATTTCCCCAATGAGAAGTGATGCTAAGCATTTTTCCGTATGTCTATTGGCCATCTGGAGGTCTTCTTTGGAGAAATGTCTGGTCATATGTCTTCTGCTCATTTTCTAATTGGATTATTTGGAGTTTTTTGGGTTTTGAGTTGTATAAGGTCTTTATAGATTTTTGGATACTAACCCTTTATCAGATATGCCATTTGCAAATATCTTCTCCCATTGAGCAGGTTGTCTTTTAGCTTTGTTGTTTTCCTTTGTTGTCCAGAAGCTTTTTATTTTGATATAGTCCTAATAGTTTATTTCTGCTTTTATTTACCTTGCCTCAGGAGACATTTCTAGAAACATGTTGCTATTCACAATATCTGAGACATTACTGCCTGTGCAGTCTTCTAGGACTTATATGGTTTCAGGTCTCACATTTAGGTCTTTAATCCATTTCATTTTTGTATATGGTGCAAGAAAGTGATCCAGTTTCATTCTTTTGCATGTGGCTGTCCAGTGTTCCCAGTACCATTTGTTGAGGAGACTTTTTCCCATTGCTTATTCTTGCCTCCTTTATCAAAGAATAATTGACTCTATAATCATAAGCTTATTTCTTGGCTCTCTATTCTGTTCCATTGATCTTTGTGTCTATCTTTTTGCCAGGACCATTCTGTTTTGATTACTACAGTAATCTTGAAATCTGGGATTTGTGATGCCTCCAGTTTTTCTTTTCTTTTTCCTTTTTTTAAAAAAAGATTTTATTTATTTATTCATGAGAGACACAGAAAGAGAGAGACAGAGACATAGGCAGAGGGAGAAGCAGGCTCCATGCAGGGAACCTAATGTGGGACTCGATCCCAGTACTCCAAGACCACGCCCTGAGCTGAAGGCAGATGTGCTTAACCGCTGAACCACCCAGGGATCCCTTGCTTTTCTTTTTTAGGATTGCTTTGACTATTCCAGGTAAATTGTGGTTCCATATACATTTTAGGATTATTTGTTCTAGTTATATGAAAAATGCTACCGGTATTTTGATAGAGATTACAGTAAATCAGTAGGTTTCTTGGGGTAGTATGGACATTTTAACAATATTTGTTCTCCCCATCCATGAGCATGGAATGTCTTTCCATTTGTATCATCTTCAATTTCTTTCATAAGTGTTTTATACCTCTCAAAATATAGGTCTTTCACCTCTTTGGTTAAGTTTATTGCTGGTTATTTTTATTATTTTTGTTGCATCATAAGTTGGAATGTGTTCTTAATTTCTCTTTCTGCAGCTTCATTATTAGCATATAGATATGTAATGGATTTCTGTACATTGATTTTGTATCCTGTGACCTTACTGAATTCATTGATCAGTTCTAGTAGTTTTTTGGTAGCATCTTTAGGGTTTTCTATATATAGTATCATGTTATCTGCAAGTAGTGAAAGTTTTACCTCTTCCTGACCAATTTGGATGCCTTTATTCCTTTTTGTTGTCTGATTGGTGTGGCTAGGACTTCTAATATTTTGTTGAATACTAGTGATGAGAGTGAATGTCCTTGTCTTATTCCTGAACTTAGGAAAAAGCTCTGGTTTTCACCATCTTGAGTATGATGTTACCTGTGGGTTTTCCATATATGATTTTTTTTATGTTGGTGTATATTCCCTCTAAACCTATTTTGTTGCGGGGGGGGTTTGCTCTGTCTGGATGTTGTACCTTGTCAAATGCTTTTTCTGTATCTATTGAGATCATATTGAGATTTAATCATACCACGCCACTCTTGCATCCCAGGAGTAAATCCCACTTGATCATGGCTCATGATTTTTTTAATGTATTGTTGGATTCAGTTTGCTAATATTTTTTGAGAATTTTAACATCCATCTTCATCAGAAATACTGGACTATAGCTTGCACTCTCTCTCTCTCTCTCTCTCACTCTCACTCACTCTTGCTCTCCCTCCTTACCCTCTCTCTCATCCCTCTTTCCCTCTTTTTTTTTTTTTTTTTGTCTTGTAATGTCTTTATCAGGTTCTGGTATCAGGGTAATGCTGGCCTTGTAGGAAGAATTTGGAAGCTTTTCTCCCTCTTCAATTTTTTGGAATAGTTTGAGAACAATAGGAATTAACTCTTCTTTAAATGTTTGGTAGAATTTACCTGTGAAGCCATCTGATCCTGGACTTTGGTTTGTTGGGAGATTTTGGATTACTGATTCAATTTCATTGTTGGCAATAGGTCTATTCAAATATTCTATTTCTTCTTGATTCAGTTTGGAGAGGTTATATATTCTAGGAATTTATCCACTTTTTCTAGGAGTTCTTTTGCTCTTTATTTTCTTATTACGTTTTTTAATTCCAGGATAATGAACATACAATGTTATATTAGTTTCAGGTATACAGTACAGTGATTCAACAATTCTATATATTACTCAGTGCTCATCATGGTAAGTGTACTCTTTAATACCCATTACCTATTTCACCCATACCTCTCTACCCACATTTCTTCTAGGTTGTTTTTTGGCATATAATTTTTCATAATATTCTCTTACAATTCTTTGTATCTGTGGTATCAGTTATAACTTTTCCTCTTTCATTTCTGATTTTGTTTATGTGAGTCTTCTCTCTTTTTCTTTCTTTTTGATGAATCTGGCTAAAGGTTTACTAATTTTGTTGATCTTTTCAAAGCACCATCTCCTAGTTTCAATGATCTGTTCTTTTTCTTTTACTCTCTCTTTTCTTTACTTTCTATTTTGTTTCTGCTCTGATGTATATTATTCCCTTCCTTCTCCTAGTTTGGGGTTTTGTTTATTCTTATTTTACTAGCTCCATTAAGTATAAAGTTAAATTGTTTATTTCAAATTTTTCTTACTTTTTGAGATAGGCCTGTATTTCTATCAACTTCCCTCTTTTTTTTTAAATAATAAATTTATTTCTTATTGGTGTTCAATTTGCCAACATACAGAACAACACCCAGTGCTCATCCCGACAAGTGCCTCCCTCAGTGCCCGTCACCTATTCACCCCCACCCCCTGCCCCCCTCCCCTTCCACCACCCTAGTTCGTTTCCCAGAGTTAGGAGTCTTCATGTTCTGTCTCCCTTTCTGACATTTCCCACCCATTTCTTCTCCCTTCCCTTCTATTCCCTTTCACTATTATTTATATTCCCCAAATGAATGAGACCATATAATATTTGTCCTTCTCCGATTGACTTATTTAACTCAGCATAATACCCTCCAGTTCCATCCACTATCAACTTCCCTCTTACGATGGCTTTTGCTGCATCCCAAAGATCTTGGACCATGTGTTTTCATTTTAATTTCTCTCCCTGTTGGACAAATATTCTGGAGAATGTTCCATGTGAACTAGAAAAGAATTATATTCTGCTGTTTTAGGATGGAATGTTCTAAATATATATGTTAGGTCCATCTGGTACAGTGTGTCATCAAAGCCACTGTTTGCTTACTGATTTTCTGTTTTAATGATCTGTACATTGATGTAAGGGGGGGGGAGTGTTAAAAGTTCCTTACTCTTATTGTATTAAGACTTTGTTATGAGTCTTAATGAGGTTTGCCAGTCTTTTCTCAAGGCCAGTGAGTATTTTTATGACCATTACTTTAAATTTTCTATCAGGCATATTACTTACTTCTGTTTTGTTTAGCTATTTAGTTGCAATTTCATCCTCTTCTTTCATTTGGGACATATTCCTCTGTCTCCTCCTTTTGACTAACTCTCTGTTCCTATGTATTAGGAAAGTCAGGTGCACCTTCTGCTCTTGAAAGTATTGGCTTTATGAAGAAGAGGCCTTGGAGTGCCCTGCAGTGTAGTCCTCTGCTCACCAGAAACTGATGCTTTCAGGGGTGTCTCCTATGTGTATTATGTGCCTTCTACTGTTATGGCTGAGTCATGTTGCCTTCAGCTCAGTCATCTGCAATTATCTTTGCCTTTTGTTGGCAAAATTTATCCCTGTGCTGTTAGTGGGCCAGACTGGGGCCTCCTCAAGCTTGAGTTGTGTGAGACTTCAAAGAATATTGAATTTTGTTCAAGCATGCAGTTAGTTTACTTTCAGATCAGTTTGATTTGTTCAAGTCTTCTATTAAATTAGTTAGGGCATGTCTGTACCTTTCCTTTAGGGCTGGTGTATCCCTACTAAAGCATGGCTTTTATAATTTTCTACTAGATGCTCCTGGTGTTCAACAAGGCAGTTCAGATGTTTCATTTTCAGGTCTTTTGGTAAGAATATTTCATAGATTGTAAAATTCCTATTGCATTAAATCAGGAGGTTTGTGATGTCTGCATTTTACTCTTTGTAGGATCATTGATTTAATCAGTTGGTCTAGGAAGCACTTGAAATGCCAGTAAGAAAGACCAGTTCCTGAGCCCTGACTCTTACCTAGTTAAAAATAAGTACCCTAGAGTTGGGGTCCAGCATATCATTTCTAATAAGCTCCACAAGTGTGCTGTTTGGATTCTCTGGGAAGCAGATGCTAAAATTAGTTAGACTTAGAAATCTAAATGTTTATTGAAGAGTGTTCTGATTTGGATCCTTTATGAAGCAGGTACCAAGAGGGGCTAGATGTTCCAATGATTTATTAGGGAAACTTCCACAAAGGATAAATGGGGATAGCACAGGGATAGGCAGAGATAACCTACAGATGGATCTATAAGTCTAACAACTATGAAAAAAGATAAGTGAGATTTGAATGTAAGGAATCTCAGATGGCAGCTCAGCCTTGAAAAACTCTTGGCCAGGCTGATGGAGAGTGCCTGAGCAAAAGTTATCCAAGGTAGGAGTCAGGTAGGAATGAGACAGCACTAGTGACACTGATGTGTTCTGTCTGGGAGCATCCTGGAAGAAGCTTGAACACCATGATGGGGTCCAATGGATTGGCAGTTGGAGTCCATGAGTAGACTATGCTTCCACAGCAGGTTCTCCTGAAGAAGATCACTTCTATTGCTACCACAGTCTAACCCTTGTACCACACAGATCCATTATCAACATATATTTTGAGAGCAGTTCCTCCATTGTGACCAGGGGCCTCTCAAGGGGAACTTAGAAAATTTATAGGATACAAAAAAAAAAAAAAAAGAAAAGAAGAAGAAAATTTATAGGATACATTAGAGCCTCTGCCTGTGCAGTTAGTCTCTGGGCTCAATTGGTACCCATCTTTTTCCTTCTCCACTATCCATTTTAAATTCCCCTCGCTGTCCACTATCGTCTCAAGAGGTCTTCATGGCTCAGTTGGTGATGTGACTCAAACCTTGATTCTTGAGTGCTCTGCACCCATAGTAATCATTTCACACATTCATACATTGGAATTGCTGTGTTTGTTCATTCACAGTTATAATGGGGCATGGGAGGATCAAAACACACCCTAGTGGCTTCTCTGGGTACAAAGTGTTCCTGTGTGTAAAAACAGCCCTACTTTCTCCTACTGATTATTGTCAATTGCCACTGTCAAGATAGTGACTTCTTCTCACCTGCTGATGTCTGGTTCTAAGAAGCTAAAATGTCCTGCAGCTGCAGTATGAAGGGCACATGTTGAATCTCCTAATGAGAATGTGCCTCTTTAGGGAGAGACAGGAAGATGGTGAAGTAGGAAGACTCTAGGCCCACCTCACCTGATGAATACAACTAGATAACTATCAAATAATCCCAAATACTCCAGAAATCAACATGAAGACTGGCAGAACAAGCCCCACAACTAAAAAGAGAGAAGAGGCCACATCAAAGAAGGTAAGAAGTGTGGAAATGAGGCTTGGGAAAGAAACGGATCCTGGCTGCTGCAAAGAGGAGGGAGCCATGATTGCGGGGGGGGGGGGGGGGGGGCGGAGAGGAACACACAGGGGAATGCACAAGGAGAACATTTCCCCATAGCCATTGGCTTGGAAAATGAGAGAGGCCAAATTTTGTGAGTTCTTACAACCAGTGGGGCTTAAAGCTTGGAGTTATAAATGTCAGAAGGCTTGGCTGAGATCAATCCCAGAGGGTTCTGTGATGCTCCTAGAGAGAAGGGAGGCAAACAACCCAGGGGCAGACAGTGTGGAAACAGTGATCTGAAGAGCGCCCAGGGCACACAGTGGGGACATCATTTCTTCTTCTTTGAGCACGTACCTGAGAAGCAGCACTCACAGACAGACCCCTCTGGGAACAAATATGCTGGATGGCACAATTTCCCTCCCCTACCCCCTCAACATAAATACAGAGCCATCTAATGGAGGGAAGCAGCACAGCACTGACACTGCCTACCCTACTGGCTTACGCCATACCCCAATCTCTGGCGCTCTGGTGGGACCCTCCCTCCCAGTCAAGCTTGCCTCAGTACCAGTACAGCAGGCCTCTCTCCTAGAAGATCAGGACAAACCCCTGCCCATACCACTGGTCCTGACCAGAGATTTTTGTAGGCCCTCAGTTCTGGTGGAGGTAGTGACACTTCTCATTTCACAGGCAGCCCAAAGCATGCCTAGTTAAAACTCACCACATTCAGGCCAGGGACCAAAACACTGCCCACAGTAGGCAAGGAGCGCCTCTGCAGATGACTGGTCTGAAGGTTAGAGCAGCCAGAACACAATAGCAGAGTGCACGCTATACACACTGGCGTGTACATTCCCTGAATGTCTCCATTTCCTGAAGCACCAGACACTGGGCACTACATGATGTCTTCTCCATAATATCATTACTTTTAGGAGCAGGAGACATAAATGGCTTTTCTAACACAGAGAAGAAGGCAACAACAGACAAAATGAGAAGATAGAGGAATTTATCCCAGATGAAAAAACAAAATAAGGCCATGGCCAGACATCTAAGTAAAACAGATATAAGTATGTATGATCGTGAGTATGGAAAGGTAAGCAGAGTCAGCTCTCAAAAACCTTCTAAAGCATGTAAAATGTCTGCCTTCAGCTCAGGTCATGATCCCAGGGTTCTAGGATCAAACCGTGCATTGGGCTCCCTGTTCAGCAAGGAAGCTGCTTCTCCCTCTGCCCTTCCCCCTGCTCATACATGCACACACTCTGTCTCTCTCTCAAATAAATAAAATCTTTTAAAAAATAAAGCACACAAAATAATTTTGATTCTTGTTAGGAAAACAGTCATATGTAATATTAAGCAACTTCTTTCAAAGTTATTTCCAAATGAAAGTAATCAAATAAAGAATATCTAGGGGAACCTGGGTGGTTCAGTCAGTCGGACATCTGACTCTCGATTTCAGCTCACGTCATGAGATCAAGCCTTGGGCCGACTCCGTGCTCAGTGGGGAGTCTGCTTGAGATTCTCTTTCTCCCTCTCTTTCTGCCCTTCCCCTGTTTGTGCATACTTTCTCTCTCTAAAACAGATCTTTAAAAAAAAAAAAGAGTAATATTCTTTCTGCAAATAAATGCTAATTTTCACTTTTTGACTTATGATTGTTTTAGCACTACTGTTCTTAATGGTTTTGAGCTCTGATATATAAAAGCTCTGATAATATAAGTGTTAGTTTACACACACATATATACATTTATATTTATACATAACTATATTTGATAACATGCATATCATATATTATGTATATATTTATATTTATATATATTTGTGTGTATATATAACTTTTTTTTTACACTGCTCTCAAGTCCCAGACTATCAAAAGGAAATGGAAAATCTGGTTACATCATCACTTATCTAATGTAAAGTCATATCCAATTAGAGGATGCATTTCACCACAGGTATTATAGAAAATGAGAGTTCAAGAACAAAAATTTCATCCTTGTAAACAATTTGAAAATTGATCTCCTCTATATCCAACTTTATAAAAATGGTGGGGGCAGGAAAAAGAATATTTTTTTCTTTAAGTTTCTATAGTTATGAGGAAGAAAATCATTCTTAGCAGAAAAAGGAATGCAAGCATACTTAAGTTGTTTTTAATTTCTTAGGATGAAAGTTCAGTAGTTTCATAATGAAACTGTTGCCAAATGGATTATGTGCATCTCTCTTTTTTTTTAAAGAATTTTATTTATTTGATAGAGACAGTGAGTGAGAAAAAAAGGGAAAGCACAGTGGAAGGACAGGTAGAGGGAGGAGAAACAGACTCCTCCATGAGCAAGGAACCCAATGTGGGACCCAATTCCAGGGCCCTAAGATCATGATCTGAGCTGAAGGCAGGTGCTTAACTGACTGAGCCAACCAGGTATCCCTTGATACATATTTTTAAGTCAATTCCCTTTTTACATTTTTTTGCAGGATTGTATAGGTTGATTAATGACATAATGTAATCCACAAAATAATCTTTCTCTCCCTTCCTTCCTTCCTTCCTTCCTTCCTTCCTTCCTTCCTTCCTTCCTTCCTTCCTTCCTTCCCTCTTACATATCTAGCAATCAAATCAGTAGGCATTTATACATAGGAAACAGTGAGTCCCTGACTCACTTAGTGTGATCATACTAGCTATTCAAAGGAAACCTGTGATTAGTGTTAAATGTTCCTATTTTTCCTTAGTAAAGATTTAATGTTTATGGTTACTTACCTAACACAGATCTTGTTAATCTCCCATTGCCTACCAAATAAACTAATCATTTCAGTGGTTTTCAAGGCCTTCCTAGGTCAAATCCCAATCTATGAATTTATTCTCCACTATTGATCTCTATGTATATCGTTGGGCCAACTGCAGAGTTTTCCCTTCCTTGGTAGGCTTTCTGAAATAATGTTCTGTGCTTATCTCTGTTTACCTAGATCCCAGCTATCATTCAGGCCTGGCTTAAACACAACCCACTCAAGAAAACCTTCTCCAAAATTCCCTAGCCATATCACTTTTTCCTCTGACCTCCCATAAAGTTGTATCTGTTCCTCTTTTATGACACCTATATTTTCTAGCCACATCCTGTTCATTCCTCAAATACCTTAATCTTCAAATATAAAGACTTTAACATTAGGGTCTTATTCCACTTTGTATCACTGAGCCAACAACACATTGTTTGAACGTAATATATGCACATAGATCTATGTTAAAATTGAGTAAAATTAAAATATACCAGATGCTTTTTAAAAGAACATATTTAGGGATGCCTGGGTAGCTCAGTTGGTTAAGCATCTGCCTTTGGCTCAGGTCATGATCCCAGGATCCTGGGATTGAGTCCCACATGAGGCTCCTCGCTCAACGGGAGCCTGCTTCTCCTTCTCCCTGTTGCTCCCTCTGCTTGTGCTATCTCCCTCTCTCTCTCTCTCTCTGACAAATAAAATATTTTTTAAAATTAAAAAAATAAAAGAACATATTTGATAAAATGCTATTTTAATACATATCAAATATTTTATATTCACCTTGTATAAACTATTTTATCTTTCAACAAATTCCTTTTTTTTTTTTTTTACAAATTTCACTCTTTTTCTGTTTATAAAAACCTATGTTTTTCATGGCATTTAAAAGCATTATTTAGGAATGCCTGTGTGGCTCAGCAGATGAGCATCTGCCTTTGGCTCAGGACATGAATCTGGGGTTCCGGGATTGAGTGCTAAATTGGGACTCCCTGCAGGGATCCTGCTTCTCCCTCTGCCTATGTCTCTGCCTTCTTTCTCTCTCTGTGTCTCTCATGAATAAATATATAAAACCTTTAAAAAATAAAAATAAAAAAATAAAAGCATTATTACAGATTTGCTTTTTAAAGGAGATACCATCTTTAAAACAATCTAGCTTCCATGATTCTGAAGGTCTTTTATACTCTAGTCTGTTGCTGTGATTCTATTAAAAATGTACAGAAATATCACTTGTCAAGACATTCCTGCTCTTCCCACTTCCTTCCATTTCTACCTTGTTTCTCTTTTTTAAAAGATTTATTTATTTATTTATTTATTTATTTATTTATTTATTTATTTATTTATTTATTATAGACAGAGAGAGAGAGAGGCAGAGACACAGGAGGAGGGAGAAGCATGCTCCATGCCGGGAGCCCGACGTGGGACTCTATCCCAGGACTCCAGGATCCGCCCTGGGCCATAGGCAGGCCATAAACCGCTGAGCCACCCAGGGATCCCCTCTACCTTGTTTCTTTTTACTTTTTGTATGCTGTCATTTATTTTATCCTGTTTTCTTTTCCAAAGTATTACCATCCTTTTCTGCAGCGAGTTTCCCCACTCTACCAGAATCAAAGAGGGGGAGAGGGAGAGAGAGAAGAGAAATGTTGCTTTAGGGGATAGTAGATAAGGAGGTAGTAAAAATCAAGGCATTTAATGGAAAAAAAAGAAAACAACAACCAGAGCTCTATTAATGCTTAAAGAACTAACCACTCTCCTTTCCTTCTTGAGCTATACTTGTTCTGCCATGTTTTTGTCACTTAACGTTTCTTGAGCTGCAATACTGTGTGAGTCTGGGAAGTTTTTGAATTTCAATTTGTATGACCAAAAACTCCTTGGACACACTTTGGCTTTCTTTTATGACATTGCTCAAGTTGTAATCTACTGAGTGCCTTTGATCCGTTAGACACCACAGAGGATATAAACCAAGCACATCTCTTGTCATCTGAAAGTTCAGATACCACCGCAAATAAAATGAAGACAAATTCTAGGGATAACCCCTTTCTAGCTGAAGGATCAGAGAGAACAAAGAGAATCCTTTACTCTTCTACCATCAAATTACTTATGGTTGTCATTTTTGTTTTCTGAGACACAGCCTCTAGTCCATTAACAATACCAGAAGAGGACATCACCAGTAAACTGCAAACCAATATCCCTTATGAATATAGATATGACAAAATAATAGCAAACCAAATCCAGCAACAGTTAAAAAGAGATTATGTTCCATGACCAAGTATGATTATAATGGAATCCAAAAATCAATTGACCTAATGTACTATACTAATAGAATAACAGAAAATCATCTTAATAGATGCAGAAAAAGTACATGATAAAATACAATATTCTTTCCTGATAAAAAAAAATCAGGGATGCCTGGATAGCAATTGGTTAAACATCCCACTCTTGATTTTGGCTCAGGTCATGATCTCAAGGTCATAATATCAAGCTCCACATCAGGCTTCATGCTCAGCAGGGAGTCTGCTTGAGATTATTTCTCTCTGCCTCTCCCCCTGCTCATGCTAGCTCTCTCTCAAACAAATAAATAGATCTTTAAAAAATAATAAAACAAAAAGCAATCAACAAATTAGGAATACAAGGGAATTTTCTCAACTTAATAAAGAGTATTTATGAAAAGTCTAACATTCTACTTTTGGTGAAAGACTGAAAGCTTTCCCCCTAAGATCATGAACACAACAGACGTTGGCTCTCACCAATTCTCCTCAACATCATACAGGAGGTTCTAGTGAGGGCAAGGCGACAAGAAAAAATAAAAGGCATCCAGATTAGGAAAGAAGTAAAACTTTGTTTGCAGATGGCATGATCTAGTATATAGAAATTCTGTGGAATTCACTTTAAAAACCTAAAAAGTGTTCAGCAAGATTACAGGATATGAGATCAATATACAGAAGTCAAAAGCACTTCTATAACTAGCAATGAAAAATACACTCCATAGATTAATGGATCAGATACTGCAGCAAAAAAGATTAGTAAACTTGATGACATAATAAGATAAACTATTCAAGATGAAGCACAGAGATCAAAAAGACTGAAAATTAGTTTCAGGTGTACAAAATAGTGATTCAACAATTCCATATATTATCCAGTGCCCATAAAGTGTACTCTTAATCCCTTTCAGCTATTTTACTTCACCCCCCAACCTCCCCTCTGGTAACCATCCATTTGATCTCCAGTTAAGAGTCTGTTTTTTGGTCTCTTTTTTAACCCTTGTTCTGTTTCTTAAATTCTATATATGAATCAAATCATATGGTATCTGTCTTTCTATGGCTTATTTCACTTAGCATTATATCTAGATCCAACCATATTGTTGCAAATGGCAAGATTTCATTCTTTTTGATGGCTGAATAATATTCCAGTGTGTGTGTGTGTGTGTGTGTGTGTGTGTGTGATGTACCACCTCTTCTTTATCCATTCATCTATAAATGGACATTTGATCTGATTTCACAATTTGGTTATTGTAAATAATGCTGCAATAACCATAGGAGTGTACATATCCTTTTGAATGAGTGTTTCTGTATTTTTTGGGTACATACCCAGTGGTGTAAAAACTGGGTCATATGGCAGTTCTACTTTTATTTTTTGGGAGATCTCTGTGCTGTTTTCCACAGTGGCTGCACCAGTGTATATTCCTACCAGCAACAAAATCCAAGATAACCCACTGCAATAGATCTAACCCCAGCAAATGCTAAAAGAAGTTCTCAAAGCAGGAAAGACATTTCAAATTGAAATTTGAATCAATGCAAAGAAAGGAGGAGAATAGAAAATGGTAAATATGCAGGTAAAAATATTTTTTTCTCCTTAATATCTTTAAAAGATAATTTTTTTAGTAAAAGTCAAAGATAGTATTGTGAATCAGAATAGATGGGAAGAAAAATGTAAAACAATAACAGCACAAAACCGGGAAACAGGAAATGGCAGAAAGCATACTATTGTAAGGTTCTTATATTATGTGTGAAGTGGTATAATAAAATTTGACTGTGACAAGTTAGAGATATATATTCTAAACAATGGAGCATCCCCTAAATAAGTAAAGAAGCATAGCTGGTAAACCAATGGTGGAGATAAACTAGTATCTTTAAAACATTCAACTCAATCACAAGGCAGGAAAAAAAGAAAATGAATAGATAGGATAGAGAGAAAAACAGGTAGTATTATGGCAACTTTAAACCCAACCATACTGGTAATTTACATTAAATATAAATGTTCTAAATGCTCTAATTAAAATTTGAAATCAACAGATTAGGTTTTTTAAAAAAAGACCTAACTATGCTCCCTAAAAGAAATCTTTCTTTCTTTCTTTCTTTCTTTCTTTCTTTCTTTCTTTCTTTCTTTCTTTTCTTTTTTTTTGAGAGAGAGAAAGCACAAGCAGGAGGAGAGAGAAGGACAAGCCAACTTGGCGCTGAGTGTGAAGCCTGGCACAGGGCTCAGTCTCATGACCATGAAATCATGACCTGAACCAAAATCAAGAGCAGGGCACTTAACCCAGGCACCCCAGAAATCATTCAATTTAATGATATAGACAGACTAAAAGTAAAAGGATGGAAAAGAAATATTACCATGTACATTCTAATCAAAAGCTGGAGTTTTGACTTTGCCTTTGATACAAAATTTGCATTGAGATAGTTTATGAAATAAAAGTACATTACACTGGAAAAAAATATCAAACTGACACTCTTCAAATTGCTTACCAAACTGAATAACTTCTATCCAGTTTTTTTTTTAAGTTTCACCTTTGAGTGTAATAGAATGGGTCTTTCATCCATACTCTTCATCAAGTTCAGGAAGATACCTTCTATTCCTAATTCATTGAGTGTTGTTGTTGTTGTTTAAATCACAAAGTAAATAAATAAATAAATAAAACTTTAAATCACAAAGGGTGTTGGATTTTGTTAAATGCTTTTATTACATCTATTGAGAGAATTGAGTGACTTTTGTTTTTTGTTCTATTATTATGCCTTATTACATTAATTGATTTTTTATATTAAACCAGCCTTGTATTTCTGGGATAGTCGCACTTGTCTATGGTGTATCATTCTTTTTTATATGTTGCTGGATTCAGTTTGCTAGTATTTCATTGAGAATTTCTGCATTCATATTCATCAGAGATATTAATCTATAGTTTTCCCTTTTTTGTGACCATATTGTAAGTTTTTTGGTATCAGAATAATACTGGCCCCATAAGATGAGTTGGGAAATGCTCCCCCATTCTATTTTTTGAAAAGTTTGTGAAAATTTTGTAATAATTATTTTTTATATATTTGGCAGAATTTAATAGTGAAATCCTCTGTGTCTGGGTTTTTCTTTGTGGATATATATATTTTTTTCCTAATTACCAATTCAATCTTTTCACTTATTAGAGCTCCATTTAGATTGTTTATTTCAAAAAAAAAATAGATTGTTTATTTTTTCTTGAGTCAATTTTCAGTAATATTTTTTTTCAGTAATATTTCAATATTTCTATGTATTCATCTATTTCACCTGATTTATCTTACTGTTGTCCCACTGTTGTTTATAGTATTCCCTTATAATCCTTTTTTACTTCTGTAAGGTTTATTTCTGTAAGGTTTATTAGTGTTCTCTCACTTCCAACTCTAGTAACTTAAGTTTTCTCTTTCTTGGTTGGTCACGCTAAAGATTTGTCAAATTTGTCAATATTTTCAAAGAACCAAAAAAATACTTTCAGAACTGTTTTTCTTTTTCTTTTAAGTAAGTCCTATGCTGGGCATTGAGCACAACATGGGATTGAACTTATGATCCTAAGATCGAGATGTGAGCTGAGATCAAGGGTTAGATGCTTAACTGACTGAGCCACCCAAGCACCACCCCCAAAAAATATTTTCAAAGAATTAGCTCTTTTTTCTTTATTGCTATTCTCTATTTCCTTAATTTCTGTACAAATCTTTATTATTTCTCTCTTATTTTTAGGTTTAGTTTGCTTTTCTTTTATGAGTTTCTTAAGGTGCAGGTTAAATTATTGATTTGAGAGTTTATTTCTTAATATAGGCATTTGGGGCTATAAATTTCCCTCTAAGTATTTCTCTAACTGAATTCCATAGGTTTTGGCATTTAGTGTCTTAATTTTCACTCAACTCAAAATCTGTTTTAATTCCCTTTTGATTTATTCTTAAATCCATTGGCTACTCAGGAGTGTATTAATTTCCACATAAGTTTCCTAATTTTTTTTCTGGTTAATGATTGTTAATTTCATTCCACTGTGCTCAGAGAAATACATTAAATTTAATAAGGTTTGTTTTATGACCTAATACAAACCTATGACCTAATTGTCTATTTTGTAAAATGTTCCGCATGCATTTGAGAAGAATTTATATGCTATTGTTGAGTGTTCTACAAAAGCCTGGTAGGCTTAGTTGGCTTGTAATGCTGTTCAGGTCTTCTACTATTGTCATTTATTGTAGCCATTATCAAAAGTGGAGTATTGAGGTCTCCAATTATTGTCTATTTTTCCCCTCATTTCTGCAATTTTGGCTTCATATATTTTATAGGTCTATTATTAGGTGCATATCTATTTATGTTTTATTTTCCTTGAAGGTTGACCTTTTTATCTTTATGAAATTTTCCCCTTTATTAATATTTTCTGCTTTACAGTGTATTACCTTAATACAGCCATTTCAGCTTTCTTATGGATGTTATCTTCATGATATGTTTGTTTCAATATTTTTACTTTCAATATATTTATATCTTTAAACCCAAAGTGTGTCTTCTACAGACAGCTTCTAGTTGGATCATTTTTTAAAAGATTTTATTTATTTATTCATGAGACACACACACACACACACAGAGGCAGAGACTCAGGCAGAGGGAGACGCAGGCTCCATGCAGGGAGCCTGACGTGGGACTCCATCCCTGATCTCCAGGATCACACCTTGGGCTGAAGGCAGCGCTAAACCGCTGAGTCACCTGGGCTGCCCTAATTGGATCACTTTTTAATCCATTTTATTGATCTCTGCATATTGATTGGATTGTTTCACCCATTCATATGTTGTTATTGACATAGCTGGACTTACAAGTGACTTTTTTTTTTTGTTTTCTATATCTCATGTCTTATAAGTTCCTCTGTTTCTCCTTTACTGCTTTCATTTGCATTAAGTGAATATTTTCTATTGTATCATTTTTCCTTAATTTTACTTGTTTTTTAATGATTGCTCTAGAGTTTGCCATATACATCTTATCAAAATCAGATCAGATTTATACTAGCTTAATTCCAATGATGTATAGAAATGCTGCACCTAAATAGCTCTAATCCTTTCTTTTCTCTCTTATGGTATTATTGTTATTAATGTTAAAGCCCAACAGTACATTGTTATAATTATTGCTTTACCATCTGTTGACATTTCCTTAATCAAATACAGCTTTGTTCTCACCTACCTCCTTTGTGCTTTTATTAGCAGACATCATATACATATTACATTTCTATGTGTTACATAAACCCAGTAAGTCCAATATTATATACATATTATTTCATGGCTTTTAAAGGAGAAAGCATGCATTTGTGCTTTTTTGTATCACTACATAATAACTTTACCAGTGTTCTCTGTTTTTTCACATGGGATTCATATTACCATCTGGGGTCACTTGGTTTCAACCTGAAGAACTTCCTTATATTTTTTGTAAGGCAGATATGCTGACAACATATTTTAGTTTTTGTTTATCTAAGACAGTCTTTTATTCACTTTCATTTTGATAGATGTGTTGTATATAAGATTCTTGTTTGACAGTTTTTTCTCTTTGAGCACTTTGAATATGTCATCCTACTGCCTTCTAGAGGCCATTATTTCTGCTAAGTCAGCTTTGAGTCTTATTGGGTGTCACTTGCAAGTGTAAGTTGTTTTTCTATTGCTGCTTTCAGAATTTTGTCCTTGTCTTTGACTTTCAGCATTGTTACTATGTTACATTCACGAATCTCTTTGAATTCATTCCACTTGGAATCCATTGAGTTTCCTGGATGTATATATTATTGTTTTTTTTTTATGAATTTGGGGAATTTTCAGCCATTGTTTCTTTTTTAAAAAATATTTTATTTATTTGAAAGAGAGAGTGTGTGTGGGAGAGTACAAGCGGGGGGTGGCAGAGGAAGAGGGAGCAACAGGCTCCCCGCTGAGCAGGGAGCCCAAGGTGCGGCTCTATCCCAGGACTTTGGAACCATGACCTGAGCCGAAGGCAGATGCTTAACTGACTTAGCCATCCAGGTGCCCCTCAGCCAGTGTTTCTTCAAATATTTTTTCTTCTTTCTTTCTCTCCTGCCCTTCCCATTATACATATATTGGTGTATTTTATGTTGTCCCACATTTCTGTAAAGTTTAACATTCTTCTATCAGTTTACATAATCTCTATTGATCTATCTTCAAATTTGCTAATTCTTCTTCAAGTTTAAATCTGTTGTTGAGTCCCTCTAGTGTTTCTTATTTCAGTTACTGTACTTGTCAACTCCACATTTCCCATTTGGCTCTTTTAAAAATAATTTATCTTATTGATTTTCTCTATCTGATGTGACATTGTCATCATGTTTATCACACTTACCTTCAGTCTGTTGAACATATTTATGATAGCTACTTGAAATCTCTGTTAAAGCCAACATTAGTCACTCTCATAGGAGTTTCTGCTGCATGTTTTTTTCTCAGTGTCTAGGTCATACTTCCCTGTTTCTTTTCACACCTCATAAGTGATATGACTCTAGGGAGATCTATTTCCCCATATACAGTGTTAAGCTTCTGTTATTTTTTTTCAGGGAAAATTAATAAGCTAAAAAAGAAAACTGTATAATCTCCAGTAGATGCAGACAAAATTCAGGACTTATTTATGATAAAAGCTCTGAAAAAGTAGGAATAGAAGGGAAAATCCTCAACCTGAAGGACATAAAACACCAAAGCTGGGACGCCTGGGTAGCTCAGCAGTTGAGCATCTGCCTTCAGCTCAGGGCATGATCCCAGTCTGGGGATTGAGTCCCACATTGGGCTCCCTGTGAAGAGCCTGCATCTCCCTCTGTCTGTGTCTCTGTGCCTCTCTCTCTGTCTCTCATGAATAAATAAATAAAATCTTTTTTAAAAAAACACAACAAAGCCAACATTATACTTAATGGCCAAAAACTGAATGCTTTTCCTCTAAGATCAGTGACATGTAAAGATGTTTGTTCTCACTTCTTCTATTCATCATTGCATTAGAGGCCTTAATAAGGAAAATACATATTGGGAACAAAGAACAGTATTTTTATTTGCAGTCAGTATGTTGGTCCTAGAAAATCTTAAAGAATATACATACACACGCTAAGAACTATCAGATCTAAAAAGTGAGTTCAGCAAGTTTTAAGTAAAAATGTGAATATGGAAAAATCAATTGTATTTCTATGTACCAGCAACAAGCCATTGTAAATTGAATTCTTAAACACCATCAAAAGCATTAAGAGATAAACATAACGATGTGCATAATACCTGTACACTTACAGGTTTAAATATTGCCCAGGGAAATTTTAAAATACTTAACTAGAAATATCATGTTCATGGATTTGAAGATGGGAGTATTCATCCCAAATTGGTCCATGTATTCAACATAAGCCAAGGCCAAACAAAATCCTAGCAGTTTTTTTTAGATAGAACATAAGTTAATTCTAAAATTTATGTGAAAATTCAAAAGATTTAGACTATCCAAAATGTATACAAAAAAGAACAAAGTTGGAGGTCATGCAAATTTAAACCATAACACACCCTCCAGAATAACTCAAAAAGTGTTGCCAAAAATGGAAGGCAACTAGAATTCTCATGTTGCTTGTGGAAATGTAACTTGGTAAAACTGATTTGCCAAAAATTTGACAATATCTATTGAAGTTGAACTTACGTTTGTTTCTTTATTGTCACAATAATGCATAATAAACCACCTCAAATTCAATGGCTTAGGCTAATAGCATTCATTCTCATGCTCATCGATCTTCAGAAAGTCTCACATTCTGCAAATATAAGGTGGGTTTATGCCGCAGGTTGGATTCACATATGCTCCATATGTTTGTTCTGAAGGCCCAGGTTGAAGAGGCATAGCTATCTGAGACATGGTCTCCTTGTGTGCATCATCTGAGCTCAAGGCACAAATGAACTGCATATGGATACTTAAGATTCCTGCCCCTATCATGTCTGCTAATATTCTATAAACCAAAAATATTCACATGACCAATGGCAGTATCAATGGAGAAGTAAATTTGCCAAAAGCAGAAGAGGGAGAGAATAAATACTTGCTGAAACAATTCCAAATGATCATGTCCAGTATGGTATACACCCAACAGAAGTGATGCACATGTGCACCAAGAGACATGTATAAGAATGTTCAAGCAGAATTATTCATAACAGCCCAGAACTGGCAACAATCCAAATGTCTATCAACAGTACAACGGTGAGGTGCCTGGTTGGCTGAATTGGTAGAGCATGCAACTCCTTTTTTCCTTAAGATTTTATTCATTTATTTGAGCAGGGGAGGGGCAGAATGAAACAGAGAAGCATAAGTGGACTATTCGTGGAGCAGAGAGCCCAACACAGGGCTTGATCTCAGGCCCCTGGGATTATGACTTGAGCCCAAGGCAGATGCTTAACTGACTGAGTCACCCAGATGTCTAGGACATGCAACTCTTAATCTCAGAGTGGTGAGTTCAAGGCCCACATTGGCCATGGCACTTACATAAAAAAACAAAACAAAACAAAACAAAACAAAAAACAAAACCAACCCCCACAGTAGAATGGATAGAGAAAATTTGCTATAGCCACATCTAAATATATAGCGATGAAAACGAAAGAATAAGTACCCATGAAAACATGGTTTGCTGACACTGTTACTCCAAAGAAACTAGACACAAAATTATTCATTTTATATAAAGTTCAAACTACAAGCAAAATTAAATGGTGAAGTTTAGGGATGTATGTTTAGGCAGTAAACCTAAAGAGAAATATCCTATCTCTCAACCGAGGTGGCCGTTTCGTGAGCATTTGCTTTGTGACAGATCGAGGAGGTGTACATTTTGGTTTTGTGTACTTTAAACATAAAGTTGTATTTTGTTGTTTCTACAGCCAATCCTCTTCAGTTTCCGAACACACTTAGTTTCACTTCTGGGGACTTTGCACTTGCTTTGCCTTCTGCTTGGAAAGCTCTTCCTCCACATCTTCCAAGGAATGGTTTGGTCTGTTTTTACTACTGAGGTCTGACCCCAAAGGTCCCTCCTTCAGTGAGATCCAGCAGCTTGGTCTCTTCCGCCCCTGGCCTCCAGCCTCCAGCCTCCAACCACATCCTCCAGCCTCTGCAGCTTGCGCCCACAGCTGTGTTACATGAAATTCTATTTTTGTTGCCGTGGTGGGCTACTTGGTAATGTCTGTCACCCCCTTCCTAGAGTAAGTTCCACTAGGTACCGGTTGCTTGTTCACAACCCTGATGCTTGTGCTGACCTTAGTAGCTGGCCAGGGGAATCAGCAAAAGCTGCTACCGAACGGACACATCTCTATCCCCAACATGTGGTACCCTGCCCGGCTCACGGCTACGCCCTGCGGTACTTAATCTCTCTCATCTGTAGAGTTAATGCCACGTGTGGTCGCCTAGCTCTGTCTGCATAGATCATAAACCTCTAGAGGTGTTTCCCTAGGGAGTGAGCTCTTTATTTTATTTTATTTTTTTTAAATTTATTTATGATAGTCACACAGAGAGAGAGAGAGAGGCAGAGACACAGGCAGAGGGAGAAGCAGGCTCCATGCACCGGGAGCCCAATGTGGGATTCGATCCCGGGTCTCCAGGATCGCGCCCTGGGCCAAAGGCAGGCGCTAAACCGCTGCGCCACCCAGGGATCCCGGGAGTGAGCTCTTTAATAGTCCATGTGCAAAAATGAAAAACCTAATTCAACCTGGAGTCAAGAAGCAGTGCAGGGTCGTCAGTAAGCACCACTCCTGGAGAGGGACCCCACGTGCCCCAGGGGGAAGATTTCTCCCGCCCTAGCTACAAGCCAGCCAATGAGAAGGTGCTACAACAAGCCGGCCAATGAGAAGGTGCTACAAGTCAGCCAATGAGAAGGTGCCAAAAGCCAGCCAATGAGAAGGTGCTACAACAAGCCAGCCAATAAGGTACCACAAGCCGGCCAATGAGAGGGTGGTACAACAAGCCAGCCAATGAGAAGGTGCCGCAACAAACCAGCTAATAAAGTGCCACAAGCCAGCCAATGAGAAGGTGCTACAATAAGCCAGCCAATGAGAAGGTGCTACAACAAGCCGGCCAATGAGAAGGTGCTACAACAAGTCAGCCAATGAGAAGGTGTCACAAGCCAGCCAATGAGAAGGTGCTACAACAGCCAGCCAATGAGAAGGTGCTACAACAAGTCAGCCAATGAGAAGGTGCCACAAGCCAGCCAGTGAGAAGGTGCTACAACAAGCCAGCCAATGAGAAGGTGCCAAAAGCCAGCCAATGAGAAGGTGCTACAACAAGCCAGCCAATAAGGTACCACAAGCCGGCCAATGAGAGGGTGGTACAACAAGCCAGCCAATGAGAAGGTGCCACAACAAGCCGGCCAATGAGAAGGTGCTACAACAGGCCGGCCAATGAGAAGGTGCCAAAAGCCAGCCAATGAGAAGGTGCTACAACAAGCCAGCCAATAAGGTACCACAAGCCGGCCAATGAGAGGGTGGTACAACAAGCCAGCCAATGAGAAGGTGCCACAACAAGTCGGCCAATGAGAAGGTGCCACAAGCCGGCCAATGAGAAGGTGCTACAACAAGCTGCCCAATTAGAAGGTGCTACAACAAGCTGCCCAATGCGAAGGTGCCACAACAACCCGGCCAATGAGAAGGTGCCACAACAACCCGGCCAATGAGAAGGTGCCACAAGCCGGCCAAAGAGAAGGTGCTACAACAGGCCGGCCAAAGAGAAGGTGCTACAACAGGCCGGCCAATGAGAAGGTGCTACAACAAGTCGGCCAATGAGAAGGTGCCATAAGCCAGCCAATGAGAAGGTGGTACAACAAGCCAGCCAATGAGAAGGTGCCACAAGCCAGCCAATGAGAAGGTGCCGCAACAAACCAGCCAATAAAGTGCCACAAGGCAGCCAATGAGAAGGTGCCAAAAGCCAGCCAATGAGAAGGTGCTACAACAAGCCAGCCAATGAGAAGGTGCTACAACAAGCCGGCCAATGAGAAGGTGCTACAACAAGTCGGCCAATGAGAAGGTGCCACAAGCCAGCCAATGAGAAGGTGGTACAACAAGCCAGCCAATGAGAAGGTGCCACAAGCCAGCCAATGAGAAGGCGCCGCAACAAACCAGCTAATAAAGTGCCACAAGGCAACCAATGAGTAGGTGCTACAAGCCAGCCATAAGAAGGTGCCACAACAAGCCGGCCAATGAGTAGGTGCCACAAGCCAGCCAATGAGAGGGTGCTACAACAAGTCAGCCAATGAGAAGGTGCCACAAGCCAGCCAATGAGAAGGTGCTACAACAAGCCAGCCAATGAGAAGGTGTCAAAAGCCAGCCAATGAGAAGGTGCTACAACAAGCCAGCCAATAAGGCGCCACAAGCCGGCCAATGAGAAGGTGCTACAACAACCCAGCCAATGAGCAGGTGCCACAACAAGCCGGCCAATGAGAAGGTGCTACAACAAACCAGCCAATAAAGTGCCACAAGCCAGGCAATGAGAAGGTGCCACAACAAGCCGGCCAATGAGAAGGTGCTACAACAAGTCAGCCAATGAGAAGGTGCCACAAGCCAGCCAATGAGAAGGTGCTACAACAAGCCAGCCAATAAGGTGCCACAAGCCGGCCAATGAAGAGGTGCTACAACAAGCCAGCCAATGAGAAGGTGCCACAACAATCCGGCCAATGAGAAGGTGCCACAACAAGCCGGCCAATGAGAAGGTGCTACAACAAGTCGGCCAATGAGAAGGTGCCATAAGCCAGCCAATAAGAAGGTTCTACAACAAGCCAGCCAATAAGGTACCACAAGCCGGCCAATGAGAAGGTGCTACAACAAGCCAGCCAATGAGAAGGTGCCACAAGCCAGCCAATGAGAAGGTGCCGCAACAAACCAGCCAATAAAGTGCCACAAGGCAACCGATGAGAAGGTGCTACAAGCCGGCCAATGAGAAGGTGCCACAAGCCAGCCAATGAGAGGGTGCTACAACAAGCCAGCCAATGAGAAAGTGCTACAACAAGCTAGCCAATAAGGTACCACAAGCCTGCCAATGAGAAGGTGCCACAACAAGCCGGCCAATGAGAAAGTGCTACAACAAGCCAGCCAATAAGGTACCACAAGCCTGCCAATGAGAAGGTGCTACAACAAGCCGGCCAATGAGAAGGTGCTACAAGCCGGCCAATGAGAAGCCACCACAACCCTGAGGCTCTCCTCCAGGGAGTTGTCACAACCACCTTTTCCAACTTACTCCTTTGCTCTATAAAAAGAACCTTTCGCCCCTTTTTAAATTGGGGCTTGCCGGAGGTTCTGATTAGCTTGCAGGTCTTGAACTACACTCCCTCTTTATGATAAACAACTCTGGTAAAGCTACTGGCAGTTCTGTTCTTAAGGTTAACACTCTGCTAAAGTTTTTTTTAAGGCTTTGACGTTTACTAAATTACAAGATTTCATGCATGTCACTTTGGGGCGAGACAAGCGTCAGCACCGCACCGTCAGGGGACAAACCACAGCCCCCTGTGAGCCGGCTGCTGGAACCCACGCAGAACCATCATGGCGGCCGGACGTCTTCTCCTGCACGACTTCCGCATCCGGCCACGCACCAACCCTGGAGACACCAGGCTCCGCTTCGCCCCGCCCCCAGCTGCGCACGCAGAGTCCGTCCTCCAATCCCAGGGCGCGCTGTAGACTCGCACCTGCGCCTACGGGGGAGGCTAGCGCCGCGTGGACGCGGCCCACAGTCCGCGCGTGCGCATCGGCCTCTCCTCCGTGATTGGCTCCCGCCGTGCGCCACGGTTCAGTTTTCACTTTCTCTTTTTTTTTCCTCCCCAGCCCCCCGCCCCCCGGTCCTTCCCTGAGACCGGGGTTTCACTTCCGGTTTCCCGTCGCCGTCGCTGAGCTCCTCGACATGTCCGCTCCGGCCGCGGCGCGTCTGGGGAAGCCTTCCTTCCTATGAGCCTGAGGAGAAAGCGCGACGCGTGGCTGACGAGCGCGGCGGAGCCTGCGGCCTGGGAGCCTGGGCGCCCCCCGGGCGGCGCTGCCGGCGCTGCGGGCTCCGGGGCCGACAGGGTCCCGCGCGCCCCTGAGACGCCCGTGCCGAGCGCGCCGGGCGTGCCCGCGGCGGCCCCGGGGGCGGGGGTCGTGAGGGCGCGCGGAGGGCTCCGTCGTGGGGTCGGTGCCGGGCGGCGGCGGGCGACCGGGGCGGAGACCGGCCGCGGTAGAGGAGGAGGCGCCTTGTGCCGAAGCCCACACCCACCGGCATGGGGAAGAAGCTGAGGCCGAGCCTCAGAGCCTCGGGGGCGGCGGCCGCACGCGACACCGGTAAGCGCGGGTGTGTGTGTGCGCGTGTGTGAGCGCGTGTGTGCGCGTGCGCTGGACCCGGGGAGGGGTAAGGAGGAGCCCCCGCCTCTGAGACTGCGGCGCGGCGCGGCCGAGCTGTGCGGGGTGCGGGCGGGGGCTCCCTGCCGGGCGCTGTGTGCTGGGGGCGGGGCTCCCTGCCGGGGGCTTGTCTGCTGGGAAGGGCCTTGCTGACCCGGGGGGCTCCGTGCCGGGGGCCTTGTGCCGGGGGCCTTGCTTGCTGGGAGTTCCCTGCTGGGGCTTCCTTGCCGGGGGGCCCTCCCTCCCGGGGGCCTGTCTGCCGGGAGCCTGCCCTCCGGGGTTCTCTGCCGGGGGGCCCTCCCTCCCGGGGGCTTGTCTGCTGGGGGGGCCCTTCCCTGCCGGGGCTCCCTGCGGGGGGCTCCCTGCCGGAGGGCCGCGCCTTGCTTCGGTTCCCGGGGATGCTGTGGGCTCCTCGAGGATGATGCGTGTGGCTCCCGCTCGGCCCCGGGGCTGCGGGGCGGGGGGTTCTGACTCGCTTTCGCCGTCGCCATCCTGCTGCTGACCTGGGTCGGCCGTTCGCAGAGTCGCTGACGCTCGGCCCCCGACTTGATTGTGCGAGTCCGTGTGTGACTCGCTGGGGCCGAGCCGCGGAGTCGGGAGCGCGGCCTCCTCCCCGCGCACGCCGCGGTGGCTCCTCGGTTCGCGCCGCGCTCCTGCGCTTCGGGCGAGCTGTTGCGCCCCCTTTCCAGGCTCCCGTCTCTCTCGGGGGAAGGGGTCTGCCGCCGGGAGGGTCGTGCACACGGGGTGTGGCGGTGACGTCGGCCCGGGCGGCCCCGAGCAGCAGGTGGGGCGGACGTGGCGGGCCAACCCCAGCGCTTGTGGAGGACACCTTGAAAATCCTCTAGTTTCGCTTGTCCGTTGGAAATCCCGGAACGTAATACACCTGTCTTACCCTCTGTTTCCCTTGTGAGGTGAGGTTAGAGTGGTGAGGCCACTGTCCACTGAAGTGTGGCGCATGCACTGTGTTCCTGAAGAAGCAAAGAAGGGAGGGGGGGCGTGTCCTAGTGGGAATTGATAGGATCCGAGGTTGGTAGCAAGCCTGCCCGGGAGTTTTATAAGGAAGCAGATATTCTTGGACGGTCTGTTGAAAGACGGCCTTCCAGAACTGGAGATGGCTTGGCCGCATGTTCACCCAGTAGATAACTAACCCACGCTGAGTAGAAGTGAGGAGTGACCGAGTGTGCATAATTAAGACAAAGGAGTGTTTGAAATTTTGGGTTTTCAGGATATTGGCCCTGATGCAACTGTTCTCTTTAAAAAGCCTCTCCTGTAACTCCATAGTTGCTTAAATGAACCCCCAGAGTGCCTAAAAGCTTGGCTGAGGAGACAGTGTTTAATGAATGCAGTAGGATACCTGCTTAGTATGATTAAGTAGGTATGGGGTCTTTATCAAATCAGTCTTTCCTTTTGCTGGATATTTATTTTCAGGTTTTCCCTTCAGTATTTCTGTAGACTTGATTCTCTATGAGGATGCTGGGTAATAACGCTGTTAAATTGCCCTCCAATATCATACTCTTTTAATATCCACTCTGAGAAAGCAAGCTTTATCTCCCTGCTAGCCAGCACTGGATGGTGACAGTATTTCCCTAACATCTTACTAATTTTCTAATAATTGAAAATAGCTTCTCATTTTAATTTTTATCTTCCTTGGGTGATAAAAAAAGTAAAACATTTTGGCTGGGTCATATCCCCCCCCCCCTTTTTTTAATTGGGTTCTGAATTTTCACCCATTTGCCTATTACCACACCGTTTTAATTATTGTAGCTTTGTGATATATCCTGGTACTTTCTTTTGAAAAAAGCTTTGGGCATTTTTTGCATTTTTCTTCCAGACGTTTAGAACCATCTTTCCAAGTTCTTATAGAAAATCATGTTGGGATATTGTTTGTGATTGCATTGAATTTATAGATTAATTTGAGAAGAGACATTCTTTTGAGTTTTTCCTTCTAGGAGAGTAGGTATGTTTTCTTTGTTTCTTATATTAAATTTTTTTTTGTGAAGTATACCACTTATATGTATTGTGTTGTTGTGTTTAAAGTATATCTGGGTACCTGGTTTAAGATTTTTTTTTTATTTTTATTTATTTATGATAGTCACAGAGAGAGAGAGAGAGAGAGAGGCAGAGACACAGGCAGAGGGAGAACAGGCTCCGTGCACCGGGAGCCCGACGTGGGATTTGATCCCGGGTCTCCAGGATCGCACCCTGGGCCAAAGGCAGGCGCCAAACTGCTGCGCCACCCAGGGATCCCTGGGTACCTGGTTTAAAAGTACATTTAAGTGCCTTAGAAGCTTTAGTGTGTACCTCTCCCCAGAAGCAATGTATTGCCACCTCCATCACCATTGTCATCCTGAATTTTGTGTTAATTATTCCCTTGCCTTTCTCTGGAGTTGTATCACTTACATATATATTTTTTTAATTGATCTCTTTGTTTACTTTTTTAGTTACTTAAACATTATGTTTTTGAGATTCATTATTGTTGAAGCATGTGCCTTTAGTTCAGCAGTTCAGAAACTTTTTGGTCTCAGGATTCCTTTTGTGATTTAAAAAAAAATTTTTTTTTCCCTTTTGTGATTTTAAAAATTAGTGGGACCCTAAAGATTTTTTGTTTATGTGGATTGTATCATTAGGTATTACTACTAATTGGTCTTAAATGTAGTAGATATGGCATCTCTTGGTGCCTCTAAAAAATAATAATAAACTTGTCACATCCTAATATAAATAACATTTTCCTGAAAAACTATTTTCCAAAAAAAATTAATGACTAGTGGCATTACATTTTCTCAAATATCTTTAACAACTTAGTTTCATGGTTGCTTCTGCATTCAGTCTGTTGCAATATATTGTTATGGTTGAAAGTATATGAAGAAAATCCAGACTCCACTGTGTGTTTAGAAAAGGGAGGAATGTTTTAATAACCTTTTAAGATAGAATTTGATGGACATCAAAGAAAAATATAATTAACAATTTCTTTAAAGGTTAGCTGCAGTGTAAAACTTGAAGCTATGTCAGTGAACTTCTCAAACTCTGTGACATGAAAACACATTGGTCTGTCTTGCATTTTGAAGGGGTCTTTCATCCACACATTGGTCATGCGGTAGACACTAGTGCTCTGAGTTCTGTAGATCTCCCAAATGATGACACATTTCAGTATAGGATAGAAAAACCCACCCAAGCACCATCACCACTTTGGGAATTACTGCTCTAAGTCCTTTGTTTTCATGGAAGTATAATGGTCTGCTATAAGAATATGTTATAAATGGGTTATATTCTTATCCGTTTTATTCTTTATCAACATACTGGTTATTTCCAACTTGGGGCTATTATAATTAGTGCTGCCATAAATGTTCTTGTTCATCCTCAAGTGCATATATACAATATTTTGCTTGCGCATACTAGTAATGAAATTGCTGGATCCATTAGGATTTCATTAGATAATGGCCAGCTCTTCCCAAATGGTAGTTCTGATTTATACTCCACTAATTTTGAATGAAACCTCCCGTTGCATCCCATTCTTTCTATGTATGGCATTGTCCAGCTTTTTAATTTTTGCTGGTCTGGTGGAAATGAAATGTTACTGTGGCTCTAAACTCTGCAATTACATAAAAGAAGGTAAACATTTTCTTCTGTGTAGTGTTTAGTCATGTTTTTGCCACTTTTTCTGTCGGGTGCTTGTTTTATTAATATGTATGAATTTTTTTAAATGTGTTATACATGCAAGTTGATGAACTCTGTTGCCTAAAAAAGTTACTAGAATAATTTAAACAATTAAAAAAAACGTAAAGACCATATGAAGAAAAATCATTCTTTCCTATTCCTATCCCCAGTGTTTGTTTTTATAATCTGATTTGTTCTATGCTATATTTTTTTCTCCATTTATCAGTATATCCTGGAAATCTTCACAAATCAGTTTATAGGTAGCATGCTCATTCTACAGCATGGGAAAACAATTTCACATTGTGTGGCTGTACCAGTTTAACTAGTCTGTAGTAGATAGCTTCTGGTCTTTTGCTGTTGAAAACAGCACCAATTACTCTATGCACCATAGAGTAATTTTGTAGAACTGTCAGTGTGAACAGGTATTTCTGTACTAGTAATTTCCAGAGCTGTGATTACTGGTTTAAATTTAAGTGCCTTTGATACTTTGAGAAATATTGCCAAACTCCTTTTCCTTGGGATTTTGCAGGCTCACCTGCAGTGACTTTTCCTGAAGTTCCCCTCTCCCCCAACGGGATGTATTGCTAAACTTGTGTGTTTTGGTAGTTTGATAAATCAGTTTACAGATAATTATTTCTGAGTTTGGGCATCTTTTCATATATTTCGAGGCCTTTTTTTTTTTTCTTTGAACTGTTCATATACCTTGTCCATTGCTGTTTTTTCTTGGGATTGTTGAACTCTAGGAGTTTTTTTTTTACACACTCTGAGTACTAATCTTTTGGTAGTTAAATGGGTAACAAATACCTTTTCTCTCTCTCCGTGATTTTTTTGATGAATAGAAGTTGTTAATTTTAAAGATTTTCATTTCATGTCTGTATATTTGAAATTGTTAATTGTAGATAGTTTGAAGTATAGATACAACTTAACTTTATTCTCATGTAGTAACAAGTTGTGGTAGAATTTACCATTCAGTCTGAAGTTTTGTTGGTGGCAAATTTTTGACCAGTGATTTAATTAATTTTTTTTTTAGTGGTTACACGATTTACTTAAAATTTGAAAAAAAAATCGTCCCTATTGCTTAGATTTTTCTAGGTCTCTTTTGTCTGAATTTTTTAATATTTATAGTTAACAGTGCCCTCTTGCTATCTTTAGTGTGTGAAGCATGAGTAAATATGTCTCCTTTTTTCAGTTTTGATATTGAATATTTCTCCCTTCTCTCTGTAATGTTAATTCATCTTCTAGGTTGTCAGCTATGCTTTGTGATTTTCTCTTTAATACAATTTTTTTTTTTGTTCATTTGTTAAACTGTTTTTTTTTTGTTGTTGTTGTTAAACTGTTTTGAAATAGCTGTAGACTCAAGCACTTGTATGTTTTAGATGTCTCTTTTAAAGAGCATCTGTTGGCATTTTTTAATGCAGTTTTAATGCTTTCAGCTGGGATATATAGCCTATTTATACTCACTATAATTACTCTTATTTTGTGCTTTCTGATTGTCCTGGATGTTCTGTATTTCTTTTCTCTCCTGTTATTTTTTAAATACCAATTTAATATCTTTATCATTCCATCTTAGATGGTGCAAGAACCTTAGTTTAACTTCATTTAGTCCTTGCATGACTTACATGTTATCATATGTTTTAAGTTTTTAAATAATATCCTTACTGGACTGAAGGGGGTCTGTTTAGAATTATTGTTGTGTTTTACAGTCAGTGCTTATTTACATTTCCCACAATTTTTACTACTTTTCTCTATTGCTTCTTTTATCTTGTCAAATGTCAATCTAGGGCCATTTTCCTTCAGCTCAAAGCATGTCCTTTGGTATGGCTTTTTGTTGTTGTTGTTGTTGAAAGATTGACTGTTAATGAACTCTTTCCACTTTTGTTTACCTGAAAATATCTTTTTTTTTTTTTTTTTTTTTTTTTTAAGATTTATATATTTATTCATGAGAGACCCACAGAGAGGCAGGGACAGAAGCAGAGGCAGAGGTGAGAAGCAGGCTCCCTTTGGAGACCCCAGTGCAGGACTCAAGAGAATTGGAGAATTAAATCCCTTGCTTATATTCTTTGTAAAGACTCACTGCCTTCTTTTGCATGGTGAAATAGACTGCTTAGAACCTTTCAGTACACTTGCTCCCTCCGTGGTTAGAATATTTAAGACTCCCAGCTTCTGAGATTCAGTTTGACCAGTTGAAGTACCTGCTTTCCCCTGCGATTTTCCTCTACTTCTCTGTGAGCCACTGTTAGTGAACAGGCCTGTTCTTTGCCCTGGACTTTCAGGATAGGATATTTCTAGGGGTGTGAGCAATAAAGAAAAAAAAAATCACCTTTGTTATGGCATGGATTAGATCACTTTCTCTTTCATCATACGTAATCAAAAGAATCCAAAGCAGTTTTAAAAATACGATTGTTCCTGAGAAAAATTTATTCTTAGGATTTTCTTTTAAGAAGTAGTTGGATTCTGAGGATGCTAAAACAATCTTCAAAAATCGAATACTAAATCCAAAAGTCAGTATGCCACAGTTAAATGAAAGAGTCATAGTACATGGGTATATCTCATTTTACAAAATGGATATAATCCTCCAAAAAATGTTTTTTAAAAAAGCAGTTTCTCCCCTATCAGATATGCTAAATACCCAAAGTGAGTTTGCTGTTTTAAATAGTATAAAATCAACCTACATGACTCTTTATGAATTTAAGTGAATTTTGTGAGTTCAGATTTTCCTGTATGTTTTATATACGTACAAAACAAGGGTGGTAATGATTCTCTAGGATCTCTTGATCAGATTTTCCTCTAGCAAATGCAGATGTGTTCAGGAAATGCAGTTGGATGTCTTCAGTAACTTTATTAAAGCAGGAGTCAAAAGTAAAGATATCCCTAAGTCAGGCCAAATACTTCATGCCCCCTCCCTCAGTTTTCTTTTTGGCAGGTTTGGTTAGGGCTGCTTGGTTTAGTGGACAAGCACCCCCATCCTGACCACAACTGCTGATACCAGCATCTCCTGGGGATATATGGAGTATTCAAAATCGTATTCAGTAGACCTTGTTTTGTAAATTATGCAACAAAGGCCCATGAAACTGTAGCTGGTGAATTTATATAGACAGTTATGGAAAAGCTTTATAGGGGCACTGATCAAGAATAATTGGGGATCACTAGTGAATAGATGTGGCTTTCGGATAAGCTCTGAGATTTGGCATCCATCATCAATACAGCATCCCGTGGGCAAGATCCTTGAAATTGAAGCTTGGAGGGCTCACTGTAAAATAACAGATATTCTAGAAAGAGGAAGACCAAGGGCAGTCTGGCTGTTCCACCTGCGTTTGAACCAGATTGCAGCTCCCGTGACCCCCTCCCTACCCGGCTCTGTGGTGGGGGTGTGGGGTCTGCACCCGCCGTGCGTGCGCGGCTCGAGGGCTGCCTTCCTCGTTGACTTTTGAAAGGTGCCGCCCCGTGCTGCCCGCGGCCACAGCACTGGCGTTTGCGGGCGGGAGGGGGCCCGACGGGCCGGCTGGGCAGGGGTGAAGCCCCCTCCCCCACGCACCATGAGGTGAGGAGGAGGAGGGGCTGGCCGCCACCGAAGCTCTGCTCCGCTCCCCGCGGCCGTCAGGTGCCCCACCTGGCCAGCGAGCTGCCTGCCTTAGCGCCGGTGCAGAGGAGACCGGGAGAAGGGTCAGGCTAGTGCTAACCTTCGGGGGACTTGAGAGAGTGGAGCTTCGGTGGGGCCGCGAGACGGTTGGAGGGTACTTACAGGTTTACCGAGCTCCTTTCTCCTAACTCCTCACCAGATCCTGTAAGTATGATAGTGAGGAAAGGCTCGCCGAACTGCTGCAGATACAGCGTCACTTCCTAGAACTCTCCTGTGTGTGTGTAGATTTACAGTATTTTAGGTCAGCTTTTGAAATATAGAGCAGTGATTACACATGTTTTGCCCTTAGAGCAAAGGCCCTTTGATTTCTATTCCTCCTGTGTATGATTATCTGGGCATTAAACTTCTGTACATGGCAAACCTTTTCATATTTTTAAAAAATTTCATAAAAATCATGTCTTTCTTATTCTATAGTATTTTCTTTTAACAGAGGTGTTTTGTTTCATGGATCTCCATTGTTTTTGCCTTATGGGAAATGTTATTTCTATTTGTCTTCTCTGCCTTGTCTTTATACTTAAACCTAGCTTTCTGCTACTTAGGGCTATGGGAGACCCCCCCCCCCAAAAAAAAAAATAAACGTTGCTTTACTTTCCCCCAGATGTTATTTATGCTTATGTAAAATTTTAAATAAGATAAAAAGTTAGAAAAGATAATAACAAGAATTGCCTATACTTGACCCACCTAAAGATAACTTCGTATTGAATATTTCCTGTGGCACTAGGAGCTCTGCTGGACACTGAGGGACTTTGGTGCACAAGACAGAGTATGTGCCTCTATGGCTCTGACATTTAGATGGGAAAGATGCACCCCTAAAAAAGTAAATTGGTAAATAATTGCATGTCATCATAAGGAATGCTCTAAAGAGAGCATACCTACACTTTAGGTGGGGTGATCGGAGGCCTATTGGGGGGAATAATGTCTAGATTTTACTGAAGGAAGAGCGAGAGCTAAGTCATGGACGGAATAGGAGAAAACATTCCAGTCAGAAATAACAGCATGTGCAGAGGTCTGAAAAAGGGAAAGAGCCTGAATCAGAAAGACTTAGAGGTAAGTCAGGGGAAGGTGGATCAAGGTGAGTAGAGAAATGATCTGGAAAACAAAGTGATTTATTCATTACATAAATGTTTACTGAAACCTTAATATGTACTAGGCACTGTTCTAGGCATTGGGGATACAGCATGGATAAGGACAAATTCCCTGTATTCTTGAAGCTAATAAACTGGTTAGTGGGGGGATAACCAAATAAGAAAGATAGTGATATGGGTGTTAGGCAAAAGAAGACCATTGTTTAAACTGTGGTGTGTGTTCTTAATGACTTTTTTGTTCTTAATGACTTTATATAGATACGTAGATTTTTCTTTTATAATCTGCATTTCTTTCCCCTAAACAATTTATATTAAGACATTTTTCTTTTTTTATCTTTATGTTTCTGCATATACCATATATTGTAAATTTGTTATATTTTTGTATAGTAATTTTAACTCAGTCTTTATCAAGAGTTAAATGAATCATTTGAATTGTGTCTTGAGTTGGAGGCACAACTCACATAAAAAGGTTATTGTAAGTTACTTTTTAAAAATGTTATTATAGAAATCTTTCTTTCTTTCCAAATTTGTATTTAAATTCTATTTAACATATAGTATAATAGTGGTCTCAGGAGTAGAAATTTAATGATTCATCACTTACATATAACACCTGGTGCTCTTCGTAACAAGTGTCGTCCTTAATACCCATCACCCAACTCCAACCTACCTCCCTCCATCAACTCTCTGTTCTTTATCCTTAGAGCCTCTTATGGTTTGCTTCTCTCTCTCTCCCCCGTCTCCCTCTTCCTATATGTTCATCTGTTTTATTTCCTAAATTCCATGTATGAGTGAAATCATGTGGTATTTCTTTCTCTGACTTATTTTGCTTAGCGTAGTACAAACTAGCTTCATCCACATCATTGCAAATGGCAAGATTTCATTCTTTTTGATGGCTGAGTAAAAATCCGTTTTATACATATACCATAACTTCTTTATCTGTTTATCAGTCTATGGACACTTGGGCTCTTTCCATAATTTGGCTATTGTTGATAATGCTGCTATAAACATTGGGGGTCCAGGTGCCCCCTTTGAACCTGTATTTTTGTATCCTTTGGGTAAATACCTAGTAGTGCAGTTGATGGATTATAGGGGAGTTCTATTTTTAACTTTTTGAGGAATCTTCATACTGTTTTCCAGAGTGGCTGCACCAGTTTGCATTCCCACCAACAATGTAAGAAGGTTCCCCTTTCTCCACATTCTCACCAACACTTGTTGATTCCTGTGTTGTTAACTTCAGCCGTTCTGACAGGTGTGAGGTCATATCTCATCATGATTTTGATTTGCATTTCCCTGATAATGAGTAATATTGAGCATCTTTTCATGTCTGTTAGTGGCCATTTGGATGGCATCTTTCAAAAAGTGTTTAATCGTATCTTCTGCCTATTTCTTAACTGGATTATTTGGTTTCTGGGCATTGAGTTTGATAAGTTCTTTAGAGATTTTGGATACTAACCCTTTATCAAATAATCATTTGCAGATATCTTCTCCCATTCCATAGGCCACCTTTTAGTTTTGATGATTGTTTCCTTTGCTGTGGAGAAGTTTTTTTATCTTGATGAAGTCCCAGTAGTCTATTTTTGCTTTTGTTTCTATTGCCTCCAGGGATGTGTCTAGTAAGAAGTTCCTCGGCTGAAATCAAAGAGGTTGCTGTCTGTGTTCTCCTCTAGGATTTTGATGATTTCCTGTCTCATATTTAGGCCTTTAATCATTTTGAATTTATTTTTGTGTATGGTGTAAGAAAGTGTTCCAGTTTCATTCTTCTGCATGTGGCTGTCCAGTTTTCCCAACACCAGTTATTGAAGAGATGGTCTTATTTCCATAGGATATTCTTTCCTGCTTTGTCAAAGATTTGTTGACCATATAGTGTTGGGCCCATTTCTGCTCTGTTCCATTAATCTGTGTGTCTGTTTTTGTGCCAGTACTATATTGTCTTGCTGACTACAGCTTTGTAATATAGCTTGATGCCTGGAATTGTGATGCCTCTAACTTTTTCTTTTTCAGGATTACTTTAGCTATTCAGGCTTTTGTGTTTCTATACAGATTTTAGGATTATTTGTTCTAGTTCTGAAAAATGCTGTTGGTATTTTGATGGGGATTGCGTTAGATGTGTGGGTTGCTTTGGGTAGTATAGACATTTTAACAGTTTGTTTTTCCAATTCATGAGCATGGAATTTTTTCCTGTTTCTTTGTGTCTTCTTCAGTTTCTTTTGCAAGTGTTCTATAGTTTTCGGAGTATGTCTTTTACCTCTTTGGTTAGGTTTATACTTAGGACTTTTTTTGATACTATTGTAAATGGGATTGATTCCTTTATTTCTCTTTATGCTGTTTCATTATTTGTGTATAGAAATGCAACAGATTTATGTACATTGATTTTATATCCTGCGACTTTGCTGAATTCATGTATTAGTTCTAACAATTTTTTGATGGAGTCTTTCAGTTTTTCTACAGAGTATCATGTTGTCTGCAAATAGTGAAAGTTTGACTTCTTCCTTGGCGATTTGGAAGCCTTTTATTCCTTTTTGTTGTCTGATTGCTAAGCCTAAGATTTCCAGTATTGTGTTAAATAGTAAAGGTGAATGTGGACATCCCTGTCTTCTTTCTGACTGTGGAAGAAAAGCTATCAGTTTATTCCTACTGAGAGTAATATTAGCTGTGGATCTTTCTTATATGGCTTTTATGTGGTTGAGGTATATTCCATCTATACCTACTTTGTTGAGGGTTTTTATCAAGAATGGATGCTGTATTTTTGTCATGCTTTTTCTGCATCTTTTGAGAGAATCATAAGGTTCTTGTTCTCTCTTTTATGATTTGCAAATAATGAACCACTCCTGCATCCCAGGAATAAATCTTACTTGATTGTGGTGAATAATTTGTTAAATGTACTGTTAGGTTTGATTTTTCTAGTATCTTGAGAATCCATGTTCATGAGGGATATTGACCTGTAATTTTCCTTTTTAGTGGGGTCTTTGGTTTTGGACTCAAGGTAATGCTGGCTTTGTAGAATGAGTTTAGAAGTTTTCCTTCTATTTCTATTTTTTGGAACAGTTTGAGAAGAAAGGTATTAAATTGTCTTTAAATGTCTGGTAGAGGGCCTCCTGTGTGGCTCAGCGGTTGAGCATCTGCCTTCAGCTCAGGGTGTGGCATGGTCCGGGAGTACCGGGATCGAGTCCCACAACGGGCTCCACTTGAGGAGCCTGCTTCTCCCTCTGCCTGTTTCTCTGCCTCTTTCTCTGTGTCTCTCATGAACAAATAAATCTTTAAAAAAAAAAAAAAATGAAATTCCCTGGGGAAGCCACCCTGGGACTTTTGTTTGTTGGGAAATTTTTTATTATTGATTCAGTTTCTTTGCTGGCTATGGGTTTGTTCAAATTTTCTATTTTTTTCTGTATTAGTTTTTATGTTTCAAGGAATTTGTCCATTTCTTCCAGATTGCCCAGTTTGTTGGCATATAATTTTTCGTAATATTTTCTTAAAATTGTATTTCTATGGTGTTGGTTGAGCTCTCTCCTTTCATTCATGATTTTATTTGGGTCCTTTCTCTTCTCTTTTTGATAAGCCTGGCTAGGGGGTTATCAATTTATTAATTCTTTCAAAGAACCAGTTCTTAAGTTTTGTTGATCTGTTCTACTATTTTTGTTGTTGTTTCTATATCATTTATTTCTGCTCAAATCTTTATCATTTCCCTTTGCCTACCAACTTTAAGCTTTATTTGCTGTTCCTTTTCTAGCTTCTCAAGGTGTAACGTTAGGTTGTGTATTTGAGACTTTTCTTGGTTCTTGAGGTAGGCTTGTATTGCAATAGACTTCCCTCTTGGGAACTGCCTTTGCTGCATCCCAAAGGTTTGGACTGTCATATTTTCATCTTCTTCCATGTATTTTATTATTTTTCTTTAATTTGCTGGTTAATCCATTCATTCTTTATTAGGATGTTCTTTAATCTCCATGTATCTATGGTCTTTACCAAATTTTCTCGTGATTGACTTCCAAGTTTCATAGCATTGTGGTCTGAAAATATGAATGGTATGATCTCAGTCTTTTTGTGCTTGTTGAGGGCTGATTTATGACCCAGTATGTGGTCTGTTCTGGAGAATGTTCCCTGTGCACTCAAGAAGAATGTGTATTCTGTTGCTTTACCATGAAATGTTCTGAATGTATCTGTCCCAGTGTGTTTCAAAGCTGTTGTTTGCTTTTCAATTTTCAACTTAGGTGATCTGTCCATTACTGTAAGTGGGGTGTTAAAATCCCGCACTATTACTGTATTATTATCAGTGAATTTCTTATATTTGTTAATGATATTGATACATTTGGGTGCTCCCAAGTTGGGGACATAAATATTTATAATAGTTAAATCTTCTTGATGGATAGACTCCTTAATTATTATGATATTCTTTTTCATCTCGTTATGTTTGTAATCTAGTTTGTCTGATATAAGTATGGCTACTCTGCTTTCTTTTGATGTGGTAGGATATTTTCCTATGTTTTTAAATGAACAGTTTTTATTTGGGAGCATCTTTGTGTTTTACATTAAGTATGGCAAAAGTTATGCATAAATTTTAAAAAATACTCTGCAGCAACAAATATTTACACACTATAAGGCTTCATAATATAGACAGGTATATAGTAACTTTATTTTGACAGTCTGACATTTGGCTCTCCTACCTCATCCCACTCTCCAGCAGCCCCTCTGTGACTGTTTTACTTTCACCTGTTAATGTAGGTAGTTAAATTCATGGGTATCCTATTTATTGAACCAATTCTTAACAGTCCTATAATGAATCTGAATTGATCTGGTTTATTTGAATATCTTGAGAAATTCTCTTTGCCAGTGGATATATTTTAGGATTTTAGTATCAATATTCATATGAGAGATAAGCCTTTAATTTCCTTTCTTATGTTTTCTTTGTCAGATTTTATATTGCATTTGGCTGCCCTCATAGGGCTTGGTTTATTAGGGAATTAAAATTAATGGAGTAATTATAAATACATAGTTATGAATCATGACAAGTACTCTAAAAGAAAGGAACGGTGCTTTGAGAGAAATATCATTGAAGATCTTGAGATTATACTTTTTAGGTGTTTGAGGACATGCCTATTGAGTATATATGCACTAAAAGATAATTCTTTTTAAATGAAATACTTACTGAAGATTTAATATGTACTTAGGTCTGTGATAAATAAGTAAAATGAAGTCTTCATAATTATAAAGGTTGAAAAATACAGGTAATAGTAGCTACCAGAGTTAGAGGCTATATTCCACATTTTTTTAAATGAAGAAATTAAGGCTTAGTTTATAGATAGACACTTCTAGTTTAGTATCCAATAGTACACACTCTCTGGAAATCCCACTGAAGTTGTAGTAAAAGAATAAAGATCTAAATCAACAAAAAGAGAATGGGAAATTAGTTGCCAGGTGAAGTCATCTTTGAGGAAACTAGAAAGAAGATGGTTCAGTGATAAGTGACTACAGATTAGAGGACGCTAAAGGCTGAAGAGCGGTAAGCCGACAAGAAGCAAGCTGCTTCCACCAGGCAGTCTGGCAGCAGTTGGGGATTTGGAAGTACAAAGTACTTCTCAAGGCAAGATTATAGGATGGAGTGGAAATGGAATGATTAAGTGATAATTTTTTGTAGTTTTGATGCTCCAAATTCCCTTCTCTACTGCTTGCATCCAGACAACTGCCTAACCGTCTTCTACCAGATGGAGGACTGAAAGTTTACCTGCAGGAGACGATTGTACTCAGGGGGCAAGCTGACTGCTGAAGTGTGGCAAAGCACCTAAACAAAAATGAGGATGAAGTCGAAGTCAACATACCGAACAGTGAAGCCAGAGCTATCTTTCTATTAGCAATAATCACGCCTTAACCTCATTGGCTACGATACTGCCACTTTACAAAGCTCAGAGCTGTCTTTCTGTAGGACTCTCAGAACTCATAGTCAAGCTTATACTCCCCTAAACAAGATGTTAAAGGATTCTTTTCTGGGGACACATCAACCCATGGCAAAATATTCAACAGATACAGACTTTGGGAGTTTGCCTGGTCAAACCGCTGCATCGCCATCAGATCATGGGAGAGAGGGCTGCTGGTTGAGAGGCATCATTCATGCATCAGACTTTGCATTGGCTTTAAATGCCTCGCATGTCAGCACAAATGGACAGCCAAGGATAACCAGTCATTTGGTAGAAGTCTCTAACATAAAAGAAACCAAATAGGAGTAAACAAGTATGAAATCAAAGAAGCTTGGTGTAAATAGATTTACTGCAGGTAATAGAAGAAACTTAAGCCAAATAATACTATGGTACCTTTAGAAAGAAAAGAAATGATGTCCCTGAAAGAAGAGGTTCTGTTTTTTAAAAAAGAGAAATTATTCAGAAAATAGAAAAGATCTCTGGGAGAGCAGGAAAAAATACATAAGGATTGAATAATAAAGCTGAAGAACTCTCCCCTAAAATAAAATAGCCATGAGAATTAGAAAATAAGAGTAAATAAGAAAAGTAGAGGATCAGTCAAAGAAGTCTTTTGTCTTATGCAGTGGGGGGAAACCATCATTTAAGTCCCAGAATTGGAAGAGGTGAGCTTCTGGGTTGAACAGGTCTTCTGTCTGGTGCCTTGAAGAAGAAAACACGCACTGTTGGTGAGAATGTAAAATGGTGCAGTCACTTTGGAAAACAGTCTGGCAGTTCTCCAAATGGTTAAACATAGATTGACTATATCATCCAGCCATTCTTGTAGGAATATATTCAGGAGAATTGAAAAAAATGTCCACACAAAAACTTATACGTGAACGTTTATAGCAGCGTTATATACGTAATAGCCAGAGTGAAAATAGCCCAAATGTTCATCAGTTGATGATTGGTTAAAAGAAAATGTGATATATCTGTAAAATATCATTTGGCCCTAAATGAGCCAGTGAGACAAAATGTGAGCGAAGTACCTGCTATCATATGGATGAACCTTGAAAACATAATGCATGAAAGAAGCCAGACAGAAAAGGACGACTTACTGTTATGATTCCATTTCTTTCTTTCTTTTTTTTTTTTTTTTTATGATTCCATTTCTATAAGATGGCCCAGTATAGGCAAATCTGTAGAGATGGAAAGTAAATTAGTGGTTGCCTAGGCACGGGGATAGGGCATAGTGAAGGGTGAGGATGGTGGCTAAGGGATACAGGGTTTCTTTTTGGGGTGATGAAATGGTCTACAATTGATAATAGTGATGGTTGCACAGGCCTGAAGAAACTAAAGCCATTGATTGTACACTTTTAAATTGGTGAATTGTAACTATGTAATGTAAACTATATCTCAATAAAGGATTAAAAAATAAAAATAAATGAAGCACAGAAGTTATGAAGACCACAAAGCAGAATTATAAGAATTTGAGGAAGAGACAACCAGACCACAGGAGAATGTGAAATGGGCACCAGGAGAACAGAAAAGAAAAGGAAGAAAAAGATTAAACCATTCAGAAACAGTTCATTAGGCGTGTGGGACAGCAGGCGCCATGGCAAAAGATAAAAAGATTAGATGCGAAATGTTGTGATGTTTATTTTACTATGATTCTTATAGTGTAAAACAAAGCCAAACATGAGAAAAGTGAATAAAAGCAAGCATGGATATCTCTAAAAAGTAAATACGAAAACAGTAATATAGAAGACCGTCAAAAGAGATCCAAAATACAAATGCAAACTTGGAGCCCTCAAAGAAGAAAATCAAAACCAGATATCTTAAGGTATAACTCAAGATGTTTCCTTTAAAAAAAAATTTCTTTTTAAGTCTATCTGTTGTAAAGATGCACCATGTTCTAAGGAAAACTGGCCCAGTACTGAGACATATTGGACAGACAAAAGATCTTAAGGAAAAGAAAATCACCTTGATGGCAGAACAGAAACAGTGTGCCAGACAGTAGGCTCAGGGTTTGAACTCACAATCCTGAGATCAAGAAGAGCTGAGATCAGTAGTCGGACATTTAACCAGCTGAGCCACCCAGACACCCCGATTTTTTTATCAGAGAAGTAATCTTGATTTTTCTTGCTCTGTATTCCTTTAGTATTCCTTCCTTATTTCCTTTGAATTTACTGTTTCTCTGTTTTCTAAATTCTCAATTTGACGCTAATTTATGATTGATTTTCCAGTGTTTTTCTTTAATATTTACATTTGAATTTAATGGTTTTTGCTCTTCTTAGCTCTGCCTATGAGTGGGCATCATGGCCACCACCCTCAGGCCTCTGGTGAAGCCCAAGATCATTAAAAAGAGTACCAAGAAGTTTATCTAGCACCAGTCAGGCCAATATGTCAAAATTAAGCACAACTGGTGGAAACCCAGAGGCATTGACAGTAGAGTGCACAGAAGATTCAGGGGCAGATCTTGATGCCCAACATTGGTTAGAGGAGCAACAAGAAAACAACACGTATTACCCAGTGGCTTCCGGAAGTTCCTAGTCCACAGCGTTAAGGAGCTTGAAGTGCTGCTGATGCGCAACAAATCTTATTCTGCAGAGATTGTTCATGGTGTCTCCTCCAGGAACCACAAAGCCACTGTGGAAAGAGCAGCCCAGCTGGCCATCAGAGTCACCAATCCCAAAGCTGGGCTGTGCAGGGAAGAAAATGAAGAGACGGCTTATTTGCACGTCATATTTGTATTAATAAAACCATAAAACTACCAAAAAATAAATTTAATGGTTTTCTTATAGGTATTTTTTTTCTTATAAACATTTTATATGTGTCTGTGTAGACACATTCACTGTCATTCAGTTCAACCACTTTAAATTTCATTATAATTTAACTTTTGAGTGATTTATAAGTAGGGGTTTGGATTTTTTTTTTTTTTTTTAAACACAGGGCTCTTGAGAGTACTTTTTTATGATCACATTGTAATTTTACTAGATCTTGGTACATTGTATTCTATACTCTATCAATATTTAGTGCCAAACACATTTTAAGTACATTTGGGTCAGTGAATTTAGGTAAATGTGTGCACCCTGTAATGAACACACCGATAAAAATAGAGGTTATGTCTGTCACCCCAGAAAGTTCCTTTGTACCTACCTCACTTGCAGGCAGTTTGCTTATTCCTACCCTGGCAACTGCTGGTAGGATTTTTATCAGTATAGATTGGTTTTGCCAATCCTAAAACTCTGTGTGTGTGTGTGTGTGTGTGTGTGTGTGTAATCTTACAGTGTGTACTTTTTTATGTCTGATTTCTCTCGTCCAGTTAATGTTTTGAGATACATGCAAGCATCAGTAGTTTTTTTTATTGCTGAGTAGTAGTATATTGTATGAATAGATCATAGTTTATACATTCACCTGTCATGAACACGTAGTTTCCAATTTTAGCTTACTGATAATAGTGCTGCCCTGAAGGTTCATAGTCACTTGAACTATAAAATAAGTGTATGTTTCACTTTAAAAGAAACTAACAAAACTATTTTCCCAGTTAGCTATATAGCTTTATATTCCTACCAGGAATGTATGAGAGTTCCAGAGTTTTCTCATCCTTGCCAACACTTAATATTTTCTGTCTTTTTAATTTTAGCTGTTCTAGTGGGCAAGTATTACCTCCCTGATAACTAATAACATTGACTATTTCACCATGTACTTACTTGCCATTAGTATGTCCTTTGTATTATGTTTAAGAGTTCTTTGTATATTCTGGATGCAAGTCCTTCATAGATATTTTTCTTAATGATGTCTTTTGGAGCTCAGAAGGTTTGAATTTTCATGAACTCTAGTATATCAGTTTTTATTTTGTGGTAACTGATTTTTGTTCCATAAGAAATCTTCACCTGCCCCATGGTCAGGGTTTTTTTCCTGTGATCTTTTTCTAGAAACTATGGTTTGGCCTCTTAATGTTTATGTCTGTAACTCATTTCTAGTTATGGTTTGAGGTAGGAGTTGAGGTTCATGATTTCTTTCTGTTTTGATTGTTATAGCACCATTTGTTGTAAAGCTGTTCTTTTCCTCTTTTTTATATTGGCAGTGTTGCTGAAAATGAACTTTCATGCTCTTCCACTCATCTTTACATCAACACCACAGTCTCAACTACGATTGCTTTGTAGTAATTTTTTTTTAAAGTTTTGATTGATTTATTCATAAGAGACAGAGAGAGGCAGAGACAGAAGCAGGCTCCCTGTGGGGAGCCTAATGCGGGACTCCATCCTAGGACCCTGGATCACACACCCTGAGTCAAAGGCAGATGCTCAACCACTGAGCCACCCAGGTGCCCACCTTGTGGTAATTCTTGGGTGGTGAGTCCTTTAAGTTTGTTCTTTTCTTAAAAACTGCTGTTCTCTATCTTTGGATGCAAGTTTTAGAGTCAGGTCATCAGCTTCTACAAACTAGGAGTGTGGGGAACATTTACACATCAGTGTACTGTCCTATATCGTCATTTCCCAGCCACGTCATGGAGCTCTCTAGTTATTGGAGAGCACAAGTCCAGACTGAAGCTGGATGGCATAGTGTTCGACAAAGGATGTTGCCAGAAACACTTGATGTCTCTGTTCAAAGGAGATTTTGGGTCTCTAGGATAATTTTAGCTTGAATAATGATTGGTAACTGAAAATTAGGCAGCGACAATTTGAAAATGAGTAAAATGAAACATCCTAGAAGAAAGGATATATATATATATATATTTTTTTTTTTTTTGGAAGAAAGGATATTAACTACCCAGTGTAGTTAGTACATACAGTTTAGTGAAACATTGAATACTGACAGAGCAAAACTAGTGCTGTGGGTTGATATGGGTATTTTATTTAGAAACATGGAGTTATACCAGAAGATACAGCTAAAGTTGATAGTGGTCGCCCAAGAGGAATGGAAATAGAGGCTCCCTGTGAGGGTGGGGACAGTAATTGATAGCCTAGTGGTATGTAGCTTTCTATTTAGTGTATGTGCTTTGTTGGAATTTGTTTTAAAAAATAAGAGGAAGAAAGGTTAAGTGGCTTTCTCAAAGTCACAAAGCTAGAAAGACCTCCGTTCAAACTCCTGTCTTGCCAAGTTCTTCTAATGACCAAGTCTGTGCCCATAATCACTCGTTCTCCCTCCCTTGAGTCTGAAGAGGACCTTGTCCTGAACGAAACACAATCCTGAAATAATGACCTAAATGTCAAAGACTACTCTTTTCAGGTGGACACACAGTTCTGGTTTTTTCCCTGTATTCCATAGCTCCAGCCCAAAACCATACATATCCCAGGACTACAGTAAATATCTGTGAGTCACTAGTGAAGAATGATTAATGCAGGGTGGAAAATCTTAAGTCATCAGAGAAGTTAGATTTGGGGGGTGGCTTTAAACATGAGGACAACTTAGACGTGAAGGGGGAGGAATGTGAATATCAGACTCTGGCACTAGTGAGGAAAATTACATCAAGAGTGCTCTACATCGGGCAATTTTCCTTCGTGTGTGGGAGAGAGACTTAGCCAGTAGGTGGGAATCAAAGGCTTTAAATATCCTTATATTTTAGGTTTCGAGTTTTCACAGAAGTTATATTAGCTTTTGTGATTTCTTACTAATAAATACTTAGGATAAATGTCTACGCATAGTAAATAAAAGAGAAATTCAATAAATTATCTAGCGCAGTACACAATATCTCATACACAACAGACCTTGAGGAAGGCAGTTTGCAAAGTCACAGTGTTAGAACTGAAAGGAGGAGGCAGCTGGGTGGTTCACTTGGTTGAGCATCTGCCATTGGCTCAGGGTGTGATCCCAGGGTCCTGGTATTGAGTGCTTCTCCCTCTGCCTGTGTCTCTGCCTCTTCTCTCTCTGTCTTTCATGAATAAATAAATAAAATCTTTAAAAAAAAAAAAAAACTGAAAGGAGCCTTAGATAATTCCAACTAAATGAGACCTTAGAAAGTTCATAGAAAAAAAAAAAAAAAAGAAAGAAAGTTCATAGTGTTTTTTCAGTTGCCAACAAAAGTGGTTTAAATAGTAAAGAACATTTATTATTTCACATCTCAAAAGACTCAGGCAGGGCAGCTCCAGGTGAATTTGTTGAATAGTTCAAGGACTTTCAGTGATGGAGATTCTGTATCTTTTGTTCTACCCCCCATGTTTTGGCTGATCAGTCTCATCTTGGTTGTAAGGAATTCTAGGCAACAAACACATCTTAAGAGAAGGCCAGGGGCCCCTGGGTGGCTCAGTCAGTTAAGTGTCTGCCTTCAGCTCAGGTCATGATCCCAGGGTCCTGGGATAGAGCCCCAGGGCCCAGCTCCTTGCTCAGCAGGGAGACAAGGGAGACGGCTTCTCCCTCTCCTTCTGCCCCTCCCCTTGCTTAGGTGTATGCGCCCTCTCTTTCTCAAATAAAATCTTTAAATTAAAAAAAAAAAGACAAGGCCATGAGGCGAGGAGATGGAGACAGGGAGAGTGCATCTTTTCTTCTAGTACTTTTTGTAAGAAAGCTTTCCCAGAGTTCTCTCTGCTGATGACCATTTACATCACATTGGCCAGAGACCATAATGAGCTTAAATTCTCTGTCTCTGTCTCTCTCTCTCTCTCTGTCTTTCACACACACACACACACACACACACACACATATACACAGAGCATACCTCCCAAGCCTCTCCTAATGCATGGGATCACCCAGTACCTAAACAAAATTATGGTTTAGGGGGATAGAAAGAAAATGGAGCATGATTGCTGGGAAAGCAGTCAACAGTGTTCTCACACTAATGTCTCATAAGTTAGTGGTCGGCCTATATGAGACTCCTGGTCTTCTGATTCCAATTTAATTTTTCCCTCTTGACATAAGTAACCTATTTGCTTAACAAATGAATATCATCAATATTGCTACTTTTTCTACAGAATCTTGAATATATCCACACCATCCTGCCTCAAATCCGTTTTGAAAAAAGGCTTACTATTCTAAAACTAGACACGCTAATTTTTTGTGTAAAGTGTATTGGATTCTTCAAATAAACTACTGGTTCATTATATGTATAATATTTCTACCTCTGCTCCTAATGTGCCTAGAAAACATACAGGCTAGCCCCCATTTTTGGTTCCTTTATTTGAGTACCTCCTGAGATTTCAAGTGTCCATGCCTCTGAAACTTCTTGACATTTCCTCGTCTTAATGAAATCCCTATTATAAATCCACTGCATGGTGTTCTAGATTCTACCACACATTATAGTACTGGTTTCTGTGTAGGTTTGTCTTCCTTTTCTACTCTAAGCTTTCATTGTAGCAATGGTTTCTCATTTGTCTTGATGAATCCAGGGTACAGCATGCTACTGTATGTGTAATAATTTTGTTTAAAGAATGGCTGGGTCGAGGGTGCCTCTGGCTCAGTCAGTTGAACCTCTCACTCTTGATTTCGGGATTGTGGGATTGAGTCTCTAGTCGGGCTCTGTACTCGGTTGGTGGAGAGTCTCTGAGGATTCACTTCCTCTCCTTCTGCCCCTCCCCTCATCTCTTTCTCTAAAATAAATAAATCTTAAAAAAAATGGATGGGTCATATACTAATTTGGAAGTGGGGAGGGATTTTGTGTTCTATTTGATTTTGTTATTTTCAACCAGTGGAACATGGATGTGGTTCTGTAATCTCTACTTTTTATTTTGAGGCAAAAGTGATTCCTATAAGCATAACTTATCTGTAACAAATTTTCTTTGGAACTTGAAGGAAAAGCATTTAATTTTGTGTGTTACTGCTTATAGAATGAATTTAGCGTTAGCCCTGGAGAGTTGTCAAAGGAGGTAAACATTACAAAATTGTACCTAATATAAATTAGATGTTCAGTAGACATTTATTTGTATGGTAGATATGCTAAAAATAGAACTATTCACTTTATGATTTAATTTTTCTTTTCTCATTTTAGCATTTATGATATTAACAGAGAACAGGACTATGTCACGAATTCTGGGGGTATACTTGGTGAAAATGAATTAAGACCACCCTCCCAGCTACATTGTCTCTTAGAGAAGACCGAGCCAGGGTTCATATCAGAAAAGAGTGGGTATTAAACCAAATGCTATGAGTTATTATTAATGAATCCAAAGTAGAATAGAACAGTACAATTTGAAAATTTCTAATTTAGATCATGTAAAATGAAAGGACTTTTAAAAATTTTTTTAATTTCTAGTGATTACAAATTTTATTAATCAAAAATCATTAATCTAAAATTAATAGGTAAAAAAATAAAAATAAAATAAAATTAATAGGTGATTAAATTTTTGAATTGCATCAGAAAAGATTCAAGGGAAATTGTCACATTTCTCTATTTGAATTTCTTTGAAATTATGATTCATTTTACTTGATTTTGAATTTAGATATTTTAAATACTAGAAGTAGTACATGCTTATGTAAGAGAAACCTAACTTGTAATAATATGTATAAGGTAAAAAGTATAAGTTCACCTTTATCCACTTCCATTTCAATAACCACTGGTTTAGACACTTACCAATTTGGTTTCCCATTTTTCTAGATCTTTTTCTATAAACTTTGAAACACATACTTTTTTTTAACCAAAATGACATTATTTGTTATTTACTTATTAGTATAGTAGACATCTTTATATCTCAGTATATACAGACTTTTTTGTTTGTTTGTTTTGATTTACTTGGTTTTTTAATGTAGTAGTTGTAAGGTGTTTCCTTATTGATGGCACTTTAGGTTATCCCCAGTGATTTTGCTGTTAAAGATGTTGGTGCATGGGGTAGCCTTGTGCATGCATATCTCCTGTACTCTCGTGCTAGATTCCCAGAAATGGCATGGTTATTAGGTATGCATATTTAAGTTTTTATTAGGTCCTGCCAAATTGTGCTGTAAAAAAAGTTGTATTTATCTTAAACTGGCAATCCCTTAAGGTCTTAAAAATAAAGGTAATACATTTTAGGATTAGATAATTAAGGAATGGGCTCTTCAACAACTATCAGATGCCTATTAAGATCAAATATGGAGGCATCAACGGCAATAATGGAGGTAGGTTGTAGTCCATTTTTAGGACATACTAATAAGGGCCCTTAGTGACAGATACTGTTGGGTTCTGAGTGTTTCTGTCATCGATGAGTGCTGTTGCATAATGCACAAACAGGAGATGTGGTCATGAAAGTCGTGGGGAGATGTAGAAGTGGCTAATTTTTGTTAGAAATATTATGACACCTAAGTTGTTGGCATTAGTTGATCTCATAATTTGCTTTCAGACCAGATGCTTACAGATTGGAAAACAGATACATGTGTCATAGCATCAGAGATTGGTTTATAATTTTCTGATCCCTCTTATTAGAAGTTAAAAAGAGAAACAGGTGTCCAAAGCAGACATTCCGTATCTCTGATGGATTTTGAGAAAGGAGGAGATTAACACAGGGTACTTTGAACATAATCCAGTTTATGTCAAGCTTTACTTAACTTTTAAGACTGAATCCACTAGGGCAGCCCAGGTGGCTCAGTGGTTTAGCGCCACCTTTAGTCCAGTGCGTGATCCTGGAGACCAGGGATTGAGTCCCACATCAGACTCCTGCATGGGGCCTGCTTCTTCTCCCTCTACCTGTGTCTCTGCCTCTCTCTGTCTCTATGAATAAATAAATAAAATAAAATAAAATAAATAAAATAAAATAAAATAAAATAAAAGACTGAATCCACGAATAACAAAAAATGTGCCCAAAGCGAGGTACTATTGGAAAGAATATGAATTCCGTTTCTAGTATCATTGTGATTGAACTTGAATTTTCCCGTGTGCTCTCTACTGGTCACTTAAGCCCTTATGAACATTCTTTCACTTTACAGACAGGTACTTTTTGAGCTTGTTTAAGGGTTTCTCTGTAGAATAATTCCATTTCTTCATTCTCTTAATGTTCTGATAACCTGGAATGTTTAAATGAAGCATGCATTTGTTCAGCAAAAATGCGGCCATTTATTTAGTGCTCGTACTGTTTTGTACACTAGTTTGCTCTTAAATGATAGTACATTGTGTAAGAAGAGATAATGTCAAATAATATCTTGATAAAATGTTCCTCTATCTCCTTAGTTATAGAGCAGGAAACTTGTGCTTTCTTGAGGGTATAACCAGGATCATTTTTTTATGAAATCATGAAAGATTCAAGATTTACTGTGGATTTCTAACAGTTTTGTTTGGACGTGCTTTTCCTTCTGCTAACTGAAGTGATTATTTGCATAAATGTTGCAAATAATCAAATATTGCTATTTGGATAATGCTGACCTAAAGGGGAAGCATTTTTAACCATATGTAGTTTTAGGAATAAAAATATCTTAGCACAAATCACTTCCTACTGTTTATTTTAAACGATTATCTCTATTCATAGTTTTACTGAGACCAATATTCCTCCTATTACTGAGACCATTGATTAATAAAGTGTTCTCTGACCACATGAATTTGGAAACACTGTGTTGGATGGGTTGTTTTTGTTTGCTTTTCAAATTGCACTGTTTTTCACAGTTTTTTTATTGTATATGTTGACCCTCAAAAATGTGGATATATGTAGTATTTGGTACTTCTGAAAGTTAAAAACTGTGTCTTCACTTTAACATCTTGTGATATTTAAGAGTTGATAATCATAGAACATTCATTTCCAAAGCTCTGACAACTTTTATTTCTTTCATTGTGAGCAACCTGTTTCTCAAATATTGAGCCTCAGAGTTTACTTAGATTTTTTAAATATTATTTTGCCTTTTTACAAATATTAAATACAAGGTTTCCCTAATTAGGATTTTTAGAGGAATCTGGATTTGCATTTGGGCTAGCAGTGCAGCTTATTTGTAAGACGGAGTCACAAATGCTTTGGCTTCCCAGTTTGTTTTGAGTAACGTAACTAAAGAGAGCCATCATTTTAATTGTTTTCCCTGTTGTTTTGCTATTTGAAACTCTTTAGAATATCCATATTTTTAAAGTATTCATATACTGATACTGAAGGAAAAAGTGAAACTGAGAAAAAGTAAAACAATTGCTATGGATCAGATGTATGAACTTCAGGATATTCTTAAATATTTCATCCTCTTTCTTGATACTTTAGTCTTTGATTTTTGATAGTAGGAAGTTTTGTTTATTAAAGCATTTTTAAGTTACTTGGATAATTAAAGTATTAGGAACAACTTAGTCCAAAATTAACTTTATTGAAATATTTTTATTTCTATGATAGTTTAGTTTTTTACTGTTGTTCATAAGTTCACTTTAATTAAGATGCTTGTCTTTCCTTTAGCTTTTGAACTTTATTGTAATTGACAGAGTTCTGGTAAAAGCAGGAAGCCATATTAATGTATTTATGTATACTCTATTACCAAAACTTCCAGTGCTCTGTATATTATTCCATTCTCTTTATTATTTATAATGTTTCCTCCCTGCCTTGACCTTGTTAAAGAAAATAGAGAAGATACAAATGTAAGGGAGTAACCAAATCAAATCATTAAATGTTATGAGAATTCATTAGGCTCAATTCTTGGTAAAGTAAAAATTTGCAATGCAAAAGGCAAAAAACCTCAGTCAAGAGAATTATTGGGTTATCAGTAAATCTGGATTAGCATGTCTCGTGGGAGGAGCATATCAGAATTTCTGGGGTAGCACATGAGTAAGGTTTGAAAAAAGCACTTTCTAAAAGTAATAAAGTGTTATTTTTGTGGAATGAAAATAAGTAATGATTTCATAATATAATCCATAAAAAGTCAAGTTCACAGATGTCTCTAGATCATGAGGAAACCCAGAGGTACAACAATTTCTTACTGTGTTTGTTGAGTGGGCAATAGTAGGCCCATTAAAAGAACCTAACAGGCTAACATGGAAGATTTGATGAGAAGACAGGAAAGGCAGGGTAAGTTTATCAAAATGTGGCAAAAGTCTAAAAAAACCTCAGAATGAGAAACATCGGTCTAAGTGATTACTGACCACCACCTTGACGTGACCACATTTGATCTATTCGTCCCACTGTGGTTGCAACACACAGCTTTAAACTAGAAGGCCTAAAGGATTTGGCAGGGTTTATTCAACTCTTGTGTTGAAAGTATTTTACCCACAATAACTCCCCTCCGTGTAGATTATGTTCTTCACATGAGAATTCTTTTAAGATCGTTACAGATGTGGCAGTCAAAACACATTGTAAGTGCCTGAGTTTTACAGGAGGAAACTAGATGAAATATTCAGTGATATTTAGTATGCAGCTTTTAACCCCATCCTTTGGTTATCTTAAACAGTTGCATTATTTTTGTTTCTGTTTTACAGTTTTTGAGACAGTGTCCTTGAGTTCAGACTCTCTGTTCCAGAGGGCAGTTTCAATTCTTCATACTTCTTACTTGGACTCTGCATCTGAGCATGGTTTTCAGTACAGTCAAGTGACTTTGGTGAAAAATGACATTTTCTTAAATGAGGTGAGGTGCTTGGTACACACTGTGTCTGTGTGTTAGTTTTATTTTAGTTTTAAAGAAATAGACCCATCATTTTTGGTATAAAAGCCTACCTAGTTCTTTTCAGCTATGACTTTCAGATGAGATAAATCCTTGGAAGGTAATAAGAATATATTCTAGGGAATAGAAAATTAATACATTTCATTAGTCCTTTAACAGGAGGACTTCAGATGATGCATTTTTAAAAATTAATTTGCAAGGCAAAATAATATGCTTATAGCATCCAATTATTCTTTCTTTTATATAGTACAAAACTTTTTACCAAGAAAAAAAAGCAAGTAATTACACTCAGGAAGAACTTCAAGAGACTTTCGGGTTTCTTCTGTTTGAAACTGAAAATCAGGTAAGGGAATTAGGTCATAGAGCATTAATTTTGTGATATTAATGTTTTTGTGATATTAATATTCTAACTTAAATATTGGTATTTCACTTCTAGAATTTTTTAAATTAATTAATTAATTAATTAATTTATGATAGTCACAGAGAGAGAGAGAGGGGCAGAGACACAGGCAGAGGGAGAAGCAGGCTCCATGCACCGGGAGCCTGATGTGGGACTCGATTTCAGGTCTCCAGGATTGCGCCCTGGGCCAAAGGCAGGCTCTAAACCACTGTGCCACCCAGGGATCCCCTCACTTCTCTAGAACTTTTAAAATTACTTTGTTGCTTTTTTGTTGCTGAGTCTAGTGGTAGTGGGAGTGATGGTGACAGCTAGGCCTAAAAGAGATTGGATTCCTACACCTTTTCACAAGCCCTCTTTAGTTTCATGGTAAATACATTTGTCAGCTCATGGTGAGATTTGGATTAATACAGCTTCCTAAGTATCACTAATGCCTTTTAATGGAGTGAATGGCATTTCTCCATTCTGGATCATTGTTCACATACTTTATTTCTTGTGGAGGTTTTTCAAGTTTCAGTTACTTAGTTTTGAGAATAAGGTGAACACTTTTAACAGTCGAGTTCCTTGAAATTATTTCATGCGTGTGTTTGAAGATGGAGATTCTGTATTGTTGCTCGTACCCAAATTGTGGGAGAAGGAAATTACTGTGTGGAGTATCTCCCCACAGATGTATGTGGCTTCCTAGATACAGTTTTAACAATACCAGAGATTTGTAATTCAACTTAAAATAATTTAATATTTTGATTGGGTTTGTGATTTTTTTTTTAAAGAACAAGGGTAGATTTGCTTAAAGAATACTTAATATTAGCATATAACAGTGATTATTTAGTAATGGGAGAAGAGTTCATTTACTTAATCATCTACTTAGAAATAAGATACTCTGTAGATTAGTGCTAAAAAAAAGCATTAAGGGGGGATCCCTGGGTGGCGCAGCGATTTGGCGCCTGCCTTTGGCCCGGGGCGCGATCCTGGAGACTCGGGATCAAATCCCACGTCGGGCTCCCTGCATGGAGCCTGCTTCTCCCTCTGCCTGTGTCTCTGCCTCTCTGTCTCTTTCTGTGTGACTATCATGAATAAATAAATAAAATCTTAAAAAAAAGAAAAAAAGCATTAAGGGAAAAGACATTTTCAAATTTAGTGATTCCAGAGCTACAATAGAAGTCTTCAAGAGAGGACTTAATCTGTGAGCTTGTTTAATTTGGTTTTGCTGGTGACATTTTTATTAACAGAAATGATAAAATTTTGTGAACTATTAACCAAACACAATTGCCTTATATATGCTTGCTTTGTGCCATAAATATATATCACATACAGGTTCTGTATTTATTTGAAAGCTTATATAGTGTTATTTCACTGTCTCTCCTAAAACTGTTATGATAAGCAAAGTACTATCTTTTATTTAAAGGCAAAGTTAGTATGTCAGCGTGGACTCTGTGTGGGCAGCAGTGCTATTACCACTCTCGGTGATCCAGCAAAAGGTAAGTCTGTAAGAAAAAAAGAATCTCTTCTTTTACAAGATGAAGTGAAGTTTAGTTAATTCCATAAGATACTTATATTAAAAGCCAGTTTTATTAATGATAAGTAATAATCTTTAGAATCAGAGCTTTAAACATAAATGAGCTTTGAATCTAAGACTTAAGATTTTCCAATAGGGGTTACATGATCAGAACTTTTTCTGAAAGGTTGGTTGGACTACAGGAGATGCTGAAGGTAGGTAGCTTTCAGTACCGAGATTAGTGTGGTCATTCAGGGCTCATTAGGATGTCTTCTAAACTATCATAATGGCAGTGGGAATGGAGAATAGACGGAACTGGCCAGACTTGGCAACTGTGGAATGTGAGGAGTAAGAGAAAGGACATACTCAGATTAAAGCTTGTCAGTTTACACTACAGTGATGTTAATAGAGAAGCACAGGAGGAGAGGAGACTGGTAGGGGAGCTGAGGAATTAAGAGAAAGGTAATCTTAAAGTTAATAATGTGGATTAGCACTAAATTTCTTTTAGCTTCAACTTCCTCATCTGAAAACAGTTAATAAAACTATCTTGTAGATCTGCTGTGAGGATAATGTGAGGCTATGTGAAGTGCTTAACCTGGGGCGAGCACCTAGTAAGCTCTCAGTTAATGGACGCTACTACTTTCACGAGTTAAATTTGAGAAATAAAAAAAAAAATTTTTTTTTTTGAGAAAGAGTGAGATTTTCCTAGGTATTTCTGGAGGAGACCCTTCTGATGGTAAAAATAGCTGGGAAAAGGTTTAGAACTGGAAGTGGAGGCTCAAGGTGGCGGGGCTGGTGTTAGTTGAAGCCAAAGATACTGTTTCACTGTTTCGTGGGGCAGTATTGAAGGAAAAGATAAAAGAGAACTGGTCCCTGTGGGACCAGTGGGTGGAGAGAGGAGAGGGAGGAGGGAGAGCAGGAGAGAAGGGGAGTAGAGGGAGGGAAGAAGGGCAGGGGAGGGGAGGAGGGAGCAGCCCAGTGGAGGAAGAACTGGGGAGTAGAGTTTGACAGAGCAGAAGACCTAGGGGATGTATTTGGGTATTTTGCACTATCAGGTGCTAGCAGTGTGGAGATTGGGGGTAGCCAGCTCCCTGCTGACCTTTTCTTTTTCACGGCTCTATCAAGATAAAATTTATATCCCCTGCAATTCACTCATTTCAAGTGTGCAGTTCAGCATTTTTAACGTATTCATAGTAGTGCTACTGTCAGCGCAGTCCACTCTAGACTATTTTCTTCATCTCCCTGAAAAGAAGTCCTGTGCTTGTTGGTAGTGATGCCCCATCCCCACCACCATCGGCCAAGGTGGCCATGAACCTCCTCTCCACCTCTACAGGTTCACCTCGTCCAGACATTCCAGATAAATTGAATACTATATGTGATGCTTTGTGAGTTCTTTTCTCAGTTCAGTGTCTTCAAGGCTCATCCACGATGTAGCTTATGCCAGTATTTCCTCACCCTTTAGGCTGAATAATATCCCATTGTATGGTTTTACCCTGTGTTCTTTTTTTTTTTTTTTTTTTTTTAATTTATTTATGATAGTCACAGAGAGAGAGAGAGAGAGGCAGAGACACAGGCAGAGGGAGAAGCAGGCTCCATGCACTGGGAGCCTGATGTGGGATTCGATCCCGGGTCTCCAGGATCGCGCCCTGGGCCAAAGGCAGGCGCCAAACCGCTGCGCCACCCAGGGATCCCTACCCTGTGTTCTTTATTTGTTCAGTGCTGGAGGGGCATTTGGTTGTTTGCATTGGAAATGCTGCTCTGTGTGTGTTCACGTACAGGTTTTGTGTAGACGTGTGTTTTCCTTTCTCTTAGGTATAGACGCAGCGGTGGATTTGCTGGGTTATGTGGTCACTCTGTGTAACACAAAATGCTTTAAAACTTACATTTTGCTCTTCTAACGGCCATAAGGGACAATAAATTCATAACCCCGGTAACATTTTATATAAAACTTTTTTTCCTTCTTATTGCTTTTCATCCCCCTTTCTTTTCATTGTAAAACATGCTAACATGGGAAGAGAGGATGGTATGATGTACCCATCCCCTTGTTTAACAGATCATGTTTTGCATTATTTCCTTCACTTGGTTAAAAAATTTGAAAGGAAATTATAACTAAATACTTTAGGTTACATTTCCAGAATATTAAGCCTCATTCTACATTAATCTCTGATTATATGGTCAATGTTAGGAGGCTGGCTTTAGCAGGGTGCTGGAGTAGAAACTGTATTATTCCTATCAAATAACACTTTGTTCTTAAACACATACAGGGGTGGGTAATCAAATAGCACTACTGGCCATGTGTGTACTAGAGTTTCTGGCTCAAATAGAAATCGATAGTTCTGTGAGTAATAGTAATATTTTATATGAATGTAGTGTCTTGGAGTTTTAAAAGTTTATGGATCTTTTTAAGTCTTCCTGAGGACCCTGTGACTAGATATCCAGGACCCAAGTCCCTCCAGCCCACCTCTGCCCCCACTCAAGTGACCTGCTCTTCAGTCACCTGGTTATTAGTAGGAAGTGAAAGACTTGACTGGAACGAGTTTATGTTCTTTCCAGGATATCACAGTGCTTTCACTGTTGTCTCGTATTTCGAGCAATGTCTCAGTTCAGGAATCTCTGTGGGATTCCCCTGCCGCCACCTGGGGACCCTCCTCTCCTGTCTCAGCTCCGACAGTAGCTTTCCGGTTGGTCTTGCTTCTAGACTCTCCCCTCTTGAGACTGTCTTAAGTGGCAGTCTGCTGCTGAAAACCCTTGGTGGACCTCTGCTGCAGGGTGTGGGTCTCACCTGAAGAGCAGGTCCTACCAATATCCTTAGCACTCAGTTCAAGCCTCCCTTTCAGCCTCAGCTTCCCATGCTTTCTCCCCTGCTCTCCACAGTTTAGAAGCCCATTCTCCTACACAGTTTAGAATCTTCTGTGCTTTCTACTTTTGTTCACTTTGTTCTCTGAGAATTTCATCCTCCTCTCTGTTTAAAGAACTCCTTTTCTAAGCAAATATAATTGCTTATTTCCATTTCATTGTGTCTTCAGATACATATGTCTGACAAATAGGTGAGTACCTACTCCATACTGGGCTGCAGTGTGGCTACAGTGGTGAGAGATCAAATGTGAAATTTGACAGACCAGCAAAATAAGCTGCTTCAAGGCAGGACCTTCTTTTATCTTCTCTGGTGTGGCTGCTGCCCAGCACACACCTGCCATGTAGCAGACCTTAGCGCTTATTGAATAAGAGTACTGACTGATTTTTTTTTTTTTTTTGCAAAAAATAACTTGAGAATCAGATTATTATAGATAGGCCTTTTCAGTGAATGATTGGGGAAAAAATAAAGTTAGAATTTACCAAGAATGTGATACTTTTGTCTCTTTGTAGTTATTGTACCCAACTAGAACATTGGTTGTCCATCAGATACATCTTGTCTTAGCTCTAATGTTTCCATACTTTTAGAATATCTCGAATTAGTTTTTAAAACATAAGCAGTTTCAAAACAGCTTAATGTTGACTTTTAGGTCTTTTGTGTTGTCTTGTTCAGTTAAGGATAGCCCTACATGTGAAATGCATATGAGTAAACAATCCTTTTATAGTGTGAATTAATCTGTATCTTACACTTTTATAGGTGTGTATATTTCCAAGTATTCAGACTATCTTCATGCAAGACCATGGTATCACGGGAAGTCTGGTTATGTTGTAATTTTTAACCTAATTAAGGTAAAGCCCGTACGTGCTTCTGTGTAATTTTTCTTTTAAAAACTAGAGGTTATTAGGCTGTGATGTTCTTGGCAGATCATTTGCTAAACATCATAGTCACCGAAGACAGCTATCCAAATTCAGAAAAGATAATTGCATTATTCTTGCTTTCCTCTAAAGACGAAGCTTTTTTGTTCATTTGTTACATGATCTATGCATATGTTTTTTAAAAACAGCTCTCAAAACAATACCTAAGGTAATCAGTAAAGTCTTCCTCTCACCCTGGCCCACAGTGCCACTTTTTAAACATTAATTAACAGAATACAAGAAGCAGCCTATGAAAACAATGTGATTACAGTCACAAGAGAGGAATTTAGAAAGCAAGTTTCATTTTCTGGTTCAAATTATTGAAATAAGAGAGCCTTAATTCCTTTATCCCTTAAACATCCAGGCCTGTTCACAGCTTTATGTGGCATCTGTAATGGCTGATCTCAGAAATGCTTAAGCACTCTCAAATAGATCAATATAAGTGAATTGAACAATTAGAATTTTTACTCAGGTAGTTCCTAGAAAAACTGTGACTCTGGAGATTGGTGGGCTCTGTGAGGATGTATTCTGTGCTCTCGTTTTGTTGTTTTTGCTTTGCTTTTAGCTTTCTTACTATCTTGAGTTCTCTAATTATGAACCAACACTACTGAGGTGTTTTTTTAAGAGTATGAACTCTTCACATTCTAAAGTTTGTCTCCAAGACCTGGAGGGAACATAGCATCACCCTGGCGTGCAGCCCACACCCACCCTCTGTCGTCCTGCTCTGAGAGAGCTACTGCCGTGGATGTACTGTCTCGGCTCAGATAACCCTCATTCAGTGTTTGGCCCTGGGGTTCTTGGCCCTGTACCCGCCCTGTCTGGTGAACATTGCTATTCAGTTTTCCCCTCTATGCTGTCAGTTCTCCTGACTTTACTGTTCAAAAGCCAGCCATGCCTGACAACATAAAGTATTGAGAGGGAGAAGATGCAGGTTGTGATTGCTCACTCAGAAGCACTGTTCATATTATTACTGTCCCTGGTGGTGCTATGAATGAAGAGACAGGACCTTAATATATATAAAAAAAAAAAAAATTAGATTCTTCCTGCAAAGATAAAAATAAAAGTTTCCTACAACTTTACCTCATTTTGGTATATATTTTGTGTATTTTTCCACATATGTCCTTATATTAATCACAACAGCTTTTAAAATCAGTATGATATTTCATTGGAATGTAACCTTGATTGGTAATCCGTGATGAAGAGAAAACCATAATCAGAAATACTGTGGCCTGTTCAGTAATCGGGCCCAGTTATCGGGATGTGTAACTTTACTGTGTATTTGTTCCTTGCTGATTTACTGGGTCCTGCCATAATAAAAGTAACTTGATCTAAAAATTATAATTGGTAACTTATTACTTCAGTTTGAAAATTTGTCTTGTGAAATTTTAAATTTTCATTTGTCACCTTTTATGTTACAATCATTGACTAAGCTAATCTTTTCAATTAGTTAGTTTTTCTTTTAAAGAAATCGTTCTCTTAAATTTGGGGTGATTCATGTACTCTTTTTATGTTATGATAAAAGCTGTGATCATTTACCCCAGAAAGATGCCCAGACGTACCAGATTTTTAAATACAACGTTAAGAGTCTCATGGATAATTAAAACTATTGTTGCCCTTAAGGTAATTCTCGAAGAACCATAGTTGTTAACACAATTTGTTTGTAACACATCCACATCCTTACTTATTAGGCTACTTTTAAATGAATCCTAGAGTAGAATTATTGCCATTTGAAGACCTCTGATTAGTCTTAATATTTTCATTCTAGGGAAAAGTCAAGTTTGTGTCTGAGAATTATACCACTAACTATACTAGCCCATCTTCTGGCTATGATTGCCACGTGGCTGCAAATACTAACAAGGTTTCTCACAAGACGAGTCATTTTCGTGCATTTGAACTGAGTCAGGTATAGTCACCTGGGAATAAATCATTCCAAAGATACATTTCTGAATCTAATGTGTTAAATGTCAGGACTGGGTGGAGTTGAGATAAACTTGGTGCTGATGGAATTCTGTAGTGCTACCCTGATAATCTTCATTTCTCTTCTTTCAGTATTACCTCTATGAACTTGCAGGCAGCACTGTTACTGAGCGGCCCAGGCAGATCTGTCCTTATGTTATTGTAGCTTTTCAGTACAGGGAACCGAAAAGGATGGCAGCATCTGCTCCTAGAAGCGTGTAAGTAATTACACACATGCTATATTTTAGTGGATCTGTTTTGTTTGCTCTTATAAATATACCTTTTCTTTTTCCCTAGATTTGAACTCCGTGAAAATGGTAAGAAATTATTTAATTAGTTCTTTTACGTTTTTTTTAATAAATGTTTGGCTCATAAGTAATTAGTTTTTTTCTTACTCATTTCTTAAAGCTATCACCTCTTTGTGGCAAGGCAAATTAATTATTCAAGGCTGTCTGCTGTGTGATATAACTCTGTGGTCCTCTCATGGTACTGTTCCAACACAACTGTAAGTATTGAGTTTGTGTCCTTTAGTATTAGTCTGGGCTTTTTTCCCCTGTCATTTGAGGTCTTGTTTGTTGGTTCTGGTGTGAAGCAAAGCAGTTGGACTTGGTTTTTGATTATAGTACTTTGGGGCAGATGTATAGAGCACAGGAAACTTAAATTCAGGTCTAAATTCTGAATTGGCTTTGAAATAGTTTTATAATCTTTGACAAGTCACTTTTGAAATTTTAGTGTCTTAATCCATTCATGAGAATATGACCTTGCAGATTGAATTGATACTAGATGTTTGACTCCCCCAAGAAACAAATTGGATTTGCCTAGATGGCAGATGTAGCAGGTCATAGACACTTAGTACTGTTGTTGAGTCTTTATTAAATAGAGTTGAAGGAGCTGATTTTGTAATTTTCTCATGATTTTCCTAGACCACTATTAACTAGAGTAGCTTTTACATATATTTGCATTACAAAGAATTATTTGCTTTTGGTGCATCTTATGAAATCTTTTATTTGGTCTATTCTTAGTTTGCACCCTACACTGTTCAAAGATAGACCTATTTTATTGAAATATAAGCTGAAAACAGGTGTGCTATTAGAATTCATTTTCTTTCTATTGATCTGTTTTAAGAGGGAGGAGTGAGTGGTATTGGAACCCCGAGAATAAAGTAAGAATTCTGTAAGTAGAGGCACCTGGGTAGCTCAGTCTGTTAAGCATCCAACTCTTGGTTTTGGCTCAGGTCATGATCTCAGGGTGGTGAGATCAATCCCTGCATCAGGCTCTGCACTGGGCATGGAGCCTGCTTAAGATTCTCTCTCTCCCTCTTTGCCCCTCCCCCCACTCCCTACTCCCTGTAAATACGTGTGTGAGGGCGTTTTCCCTCTCTCTCAGAAAAAGAATTCTATAAATGAATGGGAGAGACGGGAAAGTTCATTGTCACTGTGGAGTTTAACTAATGAGCGTTGAGAGAAGTCGTTAGATCCATTAAATGGTTAAGTTGGTTAGCATCACCAGCAGTGAGATAAATATCATGTACTTCCTGAAAGCATGCATGGAGAACGACACAGTGGCACTCGTGTGCTATTCCTGCCAATCTAATCAGCAGGAAACATCATACATACCCAGATTGAGGGGCATTCTGCAAAATACATGGTCTGTAGTCTTCAAAAATACCAAGGTCATTCAAGATAAAGACCAGAGGACTGTCCAGATTGAAGGTGACTAAAAAGACATGAACTAAATGCAGTGTGTCATCCTGGATTGGATGCTAAAACAGAACAAAATTTGTTTTCTTTTGTTATAAAGCCCCTTAGTGAGACAGTTTAAATTTGAATAGGTCTTAGATTAAATAATGGTATTATATCATTATTGTTTTCTTGATTTTGTTAATTCTGTGGTTGCATAAGGATGGCATGGTAAGCAATCCAGTATTGTCAAAAGTTGTCAACTCTTAGCATAATTTTTAGAAAATTCTCATTCCAATATGCATAGTTCTTTCATTCACCTATGTATATTTTGCTTATCTCAAAAATACATGTGCATTCAGAAAATGTGGAGATATTTGTAGACCATGGTGTGTGGGTCATATATTTGAAAATCTGTATTTCTGAATAGACACATTATTTGATTTGGATTCTGTCAATTTAAGGGCTTTTTGTTACGGTATTTTTGTTTGCATTTACATTAGGAAATTATGAAGTTGTAGTTTACATGTTTCTTAAATTGCATGGTGGTGTTTTGTCTTTTAGACCACATGAACTAGATTTTAAGTATGTAATGAAAGTGTCATCTTTGAAAAAAAGACTACCAGAAGCTGCGTTTAGAAAACAGAATTACCTGGAGCAAAAAGGTCTGTTTAGATGTAATGATACACTGCACGCCCTGGGTTCTTCCAGTTATTTCCCATTTATTTCTGTCACACGCACACACGTACACACTCCATTGTGGTTTTGTCCTAAGTGATTCGCAGAATGGCCTTTGGTAAAAGTTGTAGGGTTGCTGTGTGATGTAGTTCCTTGGAGGCTAACTAGAAACTGAAAAGTGGTTTCATCTAAGGTGGCAGAGACCAGCTTTACTATAGGACGCTGAGGGAGTCAAGCAGAGAGATGCTTACAAAGAGTTGGCAACTCATACCTGTACCTTTCAAGGAGAACAGAGGTTTTGTGGTGGTAGTTTTTATTTACTTATGTACTTCTAGCTGAAGAAAAGCAGCAGAAAACACGAGAAGGAAATTTCCTGGTCATTTAGATTAATTCATGGAACACTGATGTTTATATTATTTATATAGTATGTATTTATCTTGATAAATCCTGCAGTAGAGTCCATATTTATGAAAGCATTGTTTTCAAATACTTGATACAGTAACTTTTTATTGAGTTTTATAACAAAGACCATTGAATGTTAAATGTTTAAGAGTATTTCTAGTTCTTCTTTCATCTTTTTAACATATAAAATGAATAATTTAGTTATAAAAAAGTGTTACCACATTTTAAAATAAAAAAGGTTCTGTTTTTCTGATTTTTCTCCACAGTCTGTTGCCAAGATATATGCTTCAGGTTGTATGAGGTGGAACTATCAAACAAACAAGGGGAAAAAATAAATAAACTAACAGAATACATTAAAAATGAGCAATTGGTAAGAATCATCCATTTAAAATATTATTTTTTCCTTGAATTAAGAAATTGAGATCTGATTATTAGTTGGCTGTATCTAGAGTGAATTATTTTAGTTTGCTGAAACGATTTTCATAACCTAGTGTTTATTGACATATTCTTGACTTAATGTTTATTGTCTAATATTTTCATCCCCCTTTGTGTCTCAGTTTACTTTCATGTTGCTGGTCAGTTGACACTCCTGATTTAAAGAATAAGAAGACAATTTTCCCCAAATCCTTTGTTGTTGTTTTATGACTGAAGAATTGAGTTAGATTCCTAGTGTTTCTATATTAATCCAAGGACCACTTGTGAGATATTTCTTTAAAAGTCACCTTTGGAAATAATAAATAAATAAATAAATAAATAAATAAATAAATAAATAAATAAATAAGACCTTTATTGATCCGTGGACACATGAAGGAAAAACCAAATGCTAGTACTCCCACTCTTTCAGTATTGTAGAAAGGTAGACACTGATGAGACGTGTAACAATCCAGAGACTTCTGTACATTTTGTTAACCATTTTGTTAACTCACTGTGCAGAAGTAGATGTTGACTTTCTGTGAGTGAGTCCTAAACATCCTGAAGGAGATGTTTTGAGTGTAGGATGGCAATCTAACACCTGTGAGCCCATTGGTGGCATGCTGCACTGTCCCCATAGTAGATAGCAAGAAATCAGGAAAGGAAAATAGGGATGGTGAGTGAAGCTGTGACAGTCTTGGGGCAGTCAGTTAAGATACTTGGAGTTACGTGTGATGGAAACCCAAGCTGGCTTAAACAATAAAAGGATTGAACAGGCTTACATTTCAGTTCTAGATGATAAAGCCAGTTCAGGTACTGTCTGCTTAGGACTCTGTTTCACCTTGCCCTCTCTCATACACTAGTTTTGTCCTGTGTGTGTCCAGAGAGAGAGCCCCTCCTCACCTTTACTTCACTCTCATTAGACCAGTGTATGTCATCTGCATGTCTCTCATCTAGTAACTGACAGGGAATGAGGTGCTCTGATCCGCATAGGCCACCCCAAGCCCACCTTCCCAGACTGGGTGCAGGGTCTGTCCTGTTGAGTCCATGGTAGTGCTCAACAGCACGGAGAGAGGTGGCAGGGCTGCAGTGGATGCTGAGTGAATGTCCATTGAGTATCTGCTAGGGGGTGTGGGCCGTGTCGTTTTGCATAACATAGTCCATTTTATATTTGGAAATTAAAAGGAAAAGAATCCAAAGGTGTTTTCGGAAAATGCATTCATGAAGTGACTGTAAGTGCAAATGATCTCAAAAGTAGCAGAGACCTGGAGCACAGATCACAGATTACGTCAGGTCCTTCCTCCTTCATGTTTGTGTTTTTTCTTCTTTTATTTTGAAGTTTTTATGTTAATTTAAGTTGGTTAACAGACAGTATAATATTAGTCTCAGGTGTACGATACAGTGAGTCAGCATTTCCATATACACCCCCCAACCCCACCCCCCGCGAGGGTCCTTACAGCAAGTGCTTCCCTTCATCCCCATCACCTGTTTCTCACCCCCCCTTCCCCGTGACCAGCAGTGCATTCTCTAGAGTGAAGAATCTGTTTTTTCATTTTGTCTCTTTTTCCCCTTTGTGTGTTTTGTTTTTTAAATTCCACATGTGAGTGAAATCATAGGTATTTGTTGTTCTCTGACTGACTTCACTTAGCATAATACTCTGTGGTTCCCATGCTTTTTTTCTTGCCTCGTCACAGTACTTTACATAGACATCTCGCCACCGAGACATTCAATTCCTTGAGGGCAGTTACTGTATCTTAAGCATCTGATGTACAGAGGAAAAGCAATAAATGTCCCTTGAATAAAGTGTATGTGGACTTGTACCTACAACACTGACCTTTGAGAACAGTAGAGTTCTCTTTTTTAACAGGTTGTTAAGGACATAGATGGCTGTATTTTTCTGTGTGTAAATCGAAGAGTCTAGTAGATATGTAAAGGATTGTAAGATTTCTCCCCACAAAGGTTAAAATAGGAACTTCAGCCCTTTCATTTCATAATCTGAGAGACCAATAAGATACATATTTGTTTTATTTGCATGTTTCTTATAAGATCAAAATGTTTGGTTTTCAGTAGGTAGGTAGGTTTTACTTTTCATCTATATTACAAAACGAAAACACAGAACAATATGGAGGCTAATTGTTGTCACTTAAGCTTTTTACAGCAGTAAAAAATTAAGACAGAACTATACATGCAGCTAACTAGATACCAAAGCTATGGATATATTTAACACTGGTATATTTATTCAGTAATTCTTTCGTCAGTCCTTACTGTGTGCCAGAGCACAGATAAGACTGTTGTAAGGAAAAAAAAAAGACTGTTGTAAGATTGGACGAAACAAAAGCAGAAACTGTCAGGTGCCCAAGGGCTGTCAGAGCAGTGTAGAGTGATGGATCCTGGGGGTGTAATCATCCAAAGTCTTTTCTTCATACTTGAATTGTTACTGAATAATTTATTGATTCTCTATATTTGTAGGCTTATGACCTCTCAATCTTTGAAATAGAATGTTTTCTCGCTTTATAAAATGGTGTATTTTGTTTAGGTTTCTATTTTAACTGAAAAATTACTGTCTGAACATTGGATATTTTCTGTAATGAATTCATAAGCTTTTGAAATGGTGACCAGTGGAAAAGCTGTTATCTTTATGATTTACAGTAACAGCTTTTAGAGAACGTCCCCAGCTATCTGGAGAAAAATTCCCAGAATTACTGGAAAGATGAAAATTTCAGGATTTTTTTTTTCCTTGTGCTCAAGATTCCACTGAAGCCTATGGTAGAGAGAAATGAGAGGAAGAATTTATTTTCGTTTGTATCTTGTGCTGCCACTGGACCTAATTATGTTATTTTCTATTAGTTTCTTCTCTTAGGTTGCTGAAGGATTATTTTATTGGATGGCATCTTACATTTTTTGTATAAACATTAGCTCATGATGCTAATCCCAGGTCTAAGTCACCTTGAATTTGTAGTGGCTGAATGGTGACAGATTGGCTGCGTAGGCAGCAGTATGAATTGTCCAGCATCTCAGTGAAAAACTAAAATGTCTTTTCTAACTGATTTGTTATATAGTTGAACACTATCCTGAAACTAATCTTGATGTTCTGGTTCTTATACGTGGGCCACATGGGGCCAAGATCATTTGAACACTAAGGAACTTGCAGTTTCTGGTACTGGGAACAAAATTCTCCTGATTCTCACAAACATTTCAAGAATTGTTTTATGTTTATACTTTTCATGAGCTCACAGTCCACTGCAGAGTGTGGTAGAGGGAGGAGAGAGGGACTGGATCTTTCATTCACTTTTTTTTTTTTTCTTTTTAATGTTTAAGGCAATCATCAAATGCTTAGAAGATCGGGGGTTTTTCATCTTATTTACATCATCAGCCTTAATATCAGGAACAAGTAAGGAGAACTTTTTTGAAAAACCATTTTTAAGTATGTTCACTTTTGTTTTATATGATCACTTTTCTTACAATTTTTATTCTGTGTAGATTTTGAAGCTGAGCAGACAGGTCTACATGGGTTACATTTATTCCATCCGTCCCTTCTAGCAGGTAAGGACACAGTGATGGCTGGTTCATGGAGTCTGGGGATGTTTTTCAGCCTTCATCTTGGCGCTGGTAACATTTTTTGCTCTGAAATCACTCTTTCTTTAGCCTCCCTGGGTGATCCCTTTATCTCTTTTGCAGGCCTAGCCTTTCCTCTGAGCTTCACATACAGCTATTCAGATAATTTTGACATTTTCCCTTAGATATCTCAGGTGTTCCTCAAATTCACACCCCAAACAGAACTCCTGTGCTAGGGAACAGCTGTGGCTGGGACATGGTCATCTCCATGTGCCCGGCAGTCAGGACTTGGGGCCTTCCCAGACTCGGCTCCCTCTGTCTCAACAGCTCGTCTCTTTCCCCTTCGTCAGCTAAAGTTGACCCCTGTGAGACCAATGATTGGCTTATGGGGGCAAAAAAGATATTACTCTTACAGGATATAAATAGATACACAGTGTATCTGCGGTATTAAAATTTCAGAGGGAGATCAGGAGACAGAGTCTAAAAAGGCTCTGAGGTGGGGGGAAGATAAGAATTAAAATCAGGGAAGCATCCCTTGAGTCTGTTATTCCTGTCTATCCAGTGTCAGCTTAATATCAGCTGTTGCTCCCTCCACTCTCCTCTCGGTGGGACCTCCAGGCTTATCAGCAGTATCATTTCAGTATTTCTTTGTATAATTATTTAATACCTGCCTTTCTTGTATCCTACTGTATTCCTATCCCCTACTGGTACCAGACAACTGAATAACAAATGTCGAAGGCCCGGCTGATTCAGTCAGAGGACCATGCAACTCTTGATCTCAGGGTCGTGAGTTCAAGCCCTGTGTTGGGTTTAGTAGAAAGTACTGGGAAAAAAAAAGAAGAAGAAGAAGAAGAACATGTTTGTGGAACAAATAAATGAAAGTATAGGAGTCACTGTTTTTTGTCCTATGAGGATGTTTCCCTCAGATTTTATAATCACACTGTCTTTAAACTTAAAATTGTAGGACAGCTGGATGGCTCAGTCGGTGAAGCATCTGCCTTCAGCTCAGGTCATGATCCTAGTGTCCTGGGATCAAGTTCCATATCAGGCTCCCTGCTTATCGGGGAGTCTGCATCTCCCCTCTCCCCACCCCCACACATGCTCGCGCGTGCGCGCGCTCTCTCTCTCTGTCTCAAGTAAGTAAGTAAATAAATAAATAAATAAATAGATAGATAGATAGATAGATAGATAGATAAAATCTTTAAAAAATAAAAATTAAACCCCATAAAATGGCATATAGCATTTATTAAGCTACAACCAATACAAAAATGTTTTTAAAGTTGATTTTTAAACATTGTATTCAGTTACTCAGAGCAGAGAACTGTGCTGTCTTGGGCATCACTTTGAATGAAGCAAGACATTTGAAGTTATAAGAACATGATGGCAGTAGCTATGTGTACTTCTCAAGCATTTGTTGTATTTCTCAAGCCATGTGTGGTCGATTTAGCGGCCCCCAAGGCAGGTCTGCATGTGAGGACCACCTCAGAGGTGATGGGCTGAAACCTGAATTTGTCCACCGTCAGTTAAGCTGACTCCTTAGCTGCCTTCCAGCCCTGATCCCATATCGCCTCTCCTCATCTGTGAGACCTTGGACTGCATCCTTATTTTTAAATGTACTTCCAGCCAGCTGAGCAACACCGGTGCCCACACCACACACCATGGCACAGCACAGGCTAGTAGTGCAGCGTTACACTACTGTGTTCACATCCTCCTCTGGGGCCTTGAGACATTGTCTACTTGGGCACAATCAGAGGCTCAGAACTATGGGTACCTTAAATGCACGCTTTGCTTAAGCAGACTTTGAAAGTTCCTTTTCATAGATTATATAACAGTTTATTACAAATCATTCTGTTTCCACCTTTCCACATTCTTGAAATTATGAAGTTGTCTAGAAAAATACTTCTTGATTGTGAACTGTTGGTGCTATATAAGAACTTTTTAATATTTTTCCTTCACTTGTTACTTTTTAAATGATGACCTGCTCAAAGAAGGGAATTTTTATTTTAATGTCTAGCCACATTTTCCTGTTTATCCATATTTGCTATTCCTTTCCTTTTCCTGATACCTGCTCAAGGGCAAGAATATTCAGCTAGGACTGACTTGGTGTTTTTTGTTTTTTGTTTTTTTGTTGTGGTCGTTCTTTTAGATTTATGTATTCATGAGAGACAGAGAGAGGCAGAGACACAGGCAGAGAGAGAAGCAGGCTCCCTGCGGGGAGCCCACTCCCGGACTCCAGGATCACGCCCTGGGCCAAAGGCAGATGCTCAACTGCTGGGCCACCCAGGCTTCCCTGACTTGGCGTTTCTTAATTTTGCAGTTACTTTTTCTTTAAAAAGTGCTGTGACTCAGTTCAGTTCAGTAGACACCAGAGGCCTTTGTCATTCGTGGGTTTTTTTTCCTCTAAGAGTTACTGATGTCTTATATTTTCTAGAACTTTATTACCCACTTCTCAGTAACCTGACCTTTTCTCTTTTTTTCCCTCTTACTATTTTCCTTTAGATTATTGTTTTGTTGAAAAATTTGCATTTCAGTCAGAGAGAGCCAAGGAGAGAGAGCAGAACACAAGATTAGTCAGTTTAGTTACTTTTAAAAAAATGTTTATTTCCTTTTAATACCAATAGTTAGTTACAATGAGATTTGAAGGTTACTTAAAGGTTCTACTTTCTGTAGGTCAGCTAGTTTGCATTGTAACTTCTTTAAAAGAATTTGAAGTTAAATAAGACCTATTTCTAAAGCAGGAAATGAGCTTTGAAAAGTATGCTTGAAAGCAAATCTGCAGTGACACCTGAGCTCATGCTAGGCTCCTGGTCAGATGAGGTGGAGCTGGAGGCAGGTCTGCCTTCCTCCTTCTAACCTAGTGATTGCATTTGAATTACCCTTTTTTGGAGGGGGGAGGGTGTGGCGGGGGCTAGGGGGGGAATGTTACGTGAATACAGAGAGATACATATATTCATTATATGTACCCACAGGTCTTCTATTAATGGCTATTTAGATTCCGATTCAAAACACTACCATATTTAACCATCCCATAACTTTGTAATCTGAAACATTTTCTTCCTGAATGTTTTTGTAAAATTAAAAAAGAGAGAGACAAAACATGAGGTTTGAATGTATGTATATATGTTTTAGGGCTGAAAGAATCGAAAGTTGACAACATCTCATCGAAGGTGACACCTATTTTACCTGCCCTTAATTGTGCCCTACTAGAAGCAAAGAAGTCATTTACTGAGGAAGGAGTCTGTCCAAACATGTTAGTCAAGCACAATTTGCAGGAACTGTTCAAGGTGGACAAAGGCCCTTCGTTGACTGCTGCTTCCCAAAATGGAATTCAGGAGACTGCCTTCTTGGGCCAACTATCCAATGGCTTTGACTTGGTTCCTCCAGCGGAAAAGTGCCCTTCACAGTCTTTAACTCAGTTGAAGTCTTATTTTTCAGATCCTAGTGGGTACATTTTGGAAGTGTCTGCTGCATTAGATTTCTTGGCAGAGTGTCCTCAGTCTCCTTGTGTCTCAGATGGAATCTGTGATGCAGGATTTTCCTTAGTTATGACTCCAGATCCTGAATTTCTTGACTCTGAGGTAGAAGTAAGAAAGGAAACTGAAACCAAAAAGAATCCTGAAGAAATGGTTAAAGTAAGTCAAGGAGCAGTGGTTCTATTAAGCCCGGCATCAAATTTGAGAGTTCAGCCCAAGAGAAAGTCGAGTGTGCCACCTGCCGTGCAGAGTAAAAGGGTGAACTTATGCTGCCCCTTCCCCAAAAGAACTCCTGGCGGAGCAAGCAAGGGTTCAGACTCTCCAACAACTCCCAAATTAGTTAAAGGACCATTCCCTCAGAAAAGAAAAAGAGGTAAGTAGAATTTCTGTGGATTGTTAAATGAGCAGTTAGAAGTAGCTGTGGTTTCTGACACGGTTCCTGTTTGATTGTTGTACCCCAAGCTGGGCAGTCTCGGGTAGTTGCTAGAAACACCAACATTTCTCTCCAGGTAATTTATCTGCATGCTAAAGTTTGAGAAGCACCAATCTAGAGGACAGATGAAAATCCAGAAATAGGAAAAACTGTAAGATACCTCCAAAGCCCTCATCAAGGGCTCATATTTCATCTATAAAGTGGTTCCAACCATCACTCACTTGTTTATACTCCATTCTAAGCATTGGGGATTCAGTTTCCTTGGACGAGTAAGGGTGGAAGAAGAGGGTCTTCTAAAACCAGGGTCACCAATGGCAGCAGGAAGTGATAAATAGTCTGAACATGTATGAAGAGGGACTTAAATGCCTGGACTCCCCAAACCTCAAGCAGTCTGGGGCAAAATTTCCCATCTGTCGCGTGTATCAGTTTTAAAAATAGTCACCTAGATCCCACCATAGACCTATTGAGACAGTGACCAGTGGCCTAGAGACCTATATATTGAAACAGCTTCACAAATGGCTCTGTCGCCCCTGAAAATTTAATGAGAATCAGACTCTGGAGCTGTTCAGTATATAGTCAGATGCACTGTGGTGAATACAGCATAGAGAACAATTTTGGCTTAGAGTCATCTTACCTATGTGCAGTGTGCTTTGCTTTAAAGTGGGGAACCATGTGCTCCGTGACACCTTAGAGAAGGGGTTAGTGAACTGTGGCCAGAGGCCTCCTCAAGCATTTACCTGTTGTCTCTGGCTACTCCACACTTTGCTGTCACAGGTGAGCAGCTGTGACTGAGACCATATGGACCAGCAGCCCTTCACAGAAGAGGTGTGCTAACCCTAATGTTGGTGCTTAAAGAGGAAAACATAAGGGATATGCAGGTCTTCAGGATTCTAGATAATTAAGGCTTTACCTTGTGACTTAGCAGATAGTTATTTCTGGCTTATGTTTGAGAAATGGAGTGTGTATGAGGACGATGCGAAGTATGGCAGTAGACAGCAGTGAATCAGACCATACAAGTACTTACAGATATGTTCCAGGCCAACCATGTTGAGTTTCTTCTATATATAAACCAGTTTACTATAAGGTATAAAATAAATTATAATTCAACATATATGTTGTCCCTGTTTCTCAAATGTTTTTAATGTCATCCACTATAAGAATTGTTTCATGTTGTATAGTCCACTGCATGCAAATTCATGTGACTGAAACAAAAATTTCAAAAAATATTTACCCTAACTGTGCATACTATAATCTGGTATTTTCTATTCTGTTTCACTTAAGAAAGGATTTTGGTTGCAACCTATTAAACTTATTTTACAGTCCACTAGTGGATTGTGCCTACGAACTTGAGAAACTTGGCATGGAGTGCTGCAGATGGTCCCTGGGGGATCATCTTGTTCCATGTTTCCATTACCCTACCAAGACCTGGGTTGTGTGCAGCCTTCCTGCCTCCCTGTGCCGCTGCCAGGAGCTTCACCTAGGTCTTGTTCCTCTCATCTTAGGTTCTTTCTCTTCTCAATTTAGTCAGCTGTTTCCCCACTTGATTTATATTTTGCCCTTTTTGTGAGAAAAATTTTAGTAAATAGCTGGAGTAATAGAGTAAGAAGTCTTATTATTAAAAACAAAACAGTGTGTTGCTTTATAACTTTAATTGTTTAGTACAGAGGAAAATAATTAGACCCAGGGAAATGTACACATTAAGAGATGCCAGAGCTTTTTTCTTTTTAAACCACTCCTTTCTGAAACTCCCTAAAAATAAAATGAAATTGCTCTCTTTTCTACATTTCACTAACAGTCATCACAATTTCTTAAACTAGTATTGTGTTTCCTGTTCTCAATTAGAAACAGTTGATCCTTGAACAACGTGGGTATCAGGAGTGCCAAGCCCCCATGCAGTGAGAAAATGTCTATAGCTTTTATCTCCCAGACCTACTCATAACCTCCTGTTGACCAGGAGCTTACTGATAGTACAGATCGCTGATTGACACATACTCCGTATGTTTTCCATAATATACACTCTGTTCTTAAAATTATGTAAGGTAGATAAAAGAAAGTGCTACTAAAAAAGTGCTAATCATAAGGGGGTTGGCCCCTGGGTGTGACACAGTTGATTAAGCATCCAATTCCTGATTTCTGCTCTGTTCATGATCTCAGGATCATGAGATGAGCCCTGCTCTGTGGGGAGTCTGCTTAAGATTTTCTCTCTCCTTTCCCTCTGCCCCTCCCCCCACTCTCTTGCTTATGTGCTCTCAGATAAATAAATAAAATCTTTAAAAAAAAAAATCATGGGGGCCCCTGGATGGTGCCATCAGTTAAGCATCTGACTCTTGATTTTGGCTTAGGTCATGATCTCAGTGTCATGGGATTGAGCCCCATTTTGGAGTCTGCTTAAGACTCTCCCTCTCCCTCTGGTCCCTCTCCACTCGAGTGTGCACAACCATGCACTCTCTCTCAAATAAATCTTTAAAAAGAAAATCATAAGTTAATAATACATTGTACTTAGGTTTATTAAAAAGGAATCCATTCAAACCTTGTTGTTCAGGGGTCAACTGTATGTTTTCTCTATGTTGTAATTTTAAAACATTTGTGAATACTCGTGTGATATTTTTATTGACTAAATTTGGGACTTAATTTTTTGGTGAGAACAGCTAAAAAAAGTTTTCAAAGGGAACATTAACTTTTTTTTTAACTCTTGAAAGAGGTGAAACACTTTCTGTTGTGTTAAATTAGCAGGTAGTCATGAGTTTTTTTCCTACGTACTTGCCTCCTAGCTGTTTCCTTCCATGTGAGAAGCAAAGCCATGTACTCTGTAAGAGAGATGAAGCATTGTAAAAGGCTTGTAGGAAGTTAAATCAGGTGAAGGCTTCTTCTGTGGACCTTCCTCTGTCTGCTCCATAAAGACAATTTTTCCAGTCGTGTTAAGACTTGGATATTTAGGACTAGTTAAGCGAAATCTAGAAGATCGCTCTTTATGAATATACAGTCTCTTCTCTGCAGTGCAATTACAGTTTCATCTACATCGCCTTGTGGGGGCTGTTACTTTTCCATAAATCGAATTCTCCATCCCCCAGTGCTGCAAACTACCATCCTCAGCCCTTACCTGCTTCATCAGTCAGGAAAGATTATGGAGAATGTTTTTTTTTTTTTTTTCTTTAGTTAAGTCATGCCTTGTTTTATAAAATTATTACCCTGACATTTTCTTCTTCACCTGACAGGACTAGTCTGACGCTTAGATCATATTTTTATATTTATATGAGAACTTTTAACTTATGCTTTGTTTAAAAAATATTTTAATGAAATACCCCAAATTTGATATTTTCTTCCCTATTACTAAAGTTACCCCTCTGAAAAGAAGTCAAAGGAAAAACTATTGCTGATAAGTATTTGAGCCCCCTTCCCCTTAAAAAACAGTGTGTTTTCTACATAAGGTGCTGACGTGCTGGCTGCACAGTTTGTACAGACAACCAAATTGGATAGGAAAAACCGAGAAGCTCCCATTTCTAAAGATGCTCCAGTGGCAACGAATGCTAAAAGGGCAAGGAAACAAGAGAAATCTCCAGTCAAAACTGTTCCAAGGGCTAAGCCACCCATGAAGAAATCTCCACAGAAGCAGAGGGTAAATCTAGTAAAAGGCAAACAGAATCTCAGAATCAGAAAGCAGCCACAGCCTGGTAAGAAACACTCTTCCTGTCAACTTACACACTGCAGTGCAGACGAATTGCAATTGCAAGATAATGTGTTGAATTAATCTAAGAATAGCTGAAATTTACCAAGAATTCCTGCTATATCCTTGAGTTCAGAGCTAACCGGACTAAGTAGGTGGGTTTCCTATTGTAAATAAATCCGTAAAGTACAGGTTTGGACCTTCCCAAAATAGACCCTCCTTTTTAGTTTATATACAGCCTGGATGTGAACAGTCCACAAGAGTGTAAGTGTACAGAGGCTTTTTTAGAACTAAATGCACACAGATGGTATTTGGAATATTTTTCTGGGCCACAATCAGTTTAAAAAGTAGAAAGTTGTAAGTTTAATTTGTCCAGTGGGAGTTCTAAAGAGCTTGTTCAAGATGCTCAGTAATCCTGAGCCCTGTGTTTGGTTTTAAAAGGCAGTAGATTAATTTTAAAAGCAGTTTTGCAAAAAGAAAAAGTAAAAAAAAAAAAAAACAGTTTTGCTTGCTTAATGAATAATAAAGTTTAGTTATATGAACAAATGACCAACTGCTCTAGTTCTGTGTTTTCAACTTCTGGACAGAAAGTACCACTCTCACCGCAGACTTCTCCTCCCAGGCTGAGCTCACATCACATCCATGTCCCCTCTCACCTCACCTCTGCATGTGTAGTGCACTTCTTCCAATCTGGCAGGGTCTAACTTCTACTTCATCTTTGGTATTGAGGCCTGCTGGGTTGTATGTGTGTTGTTTTTCTTGTTTTAACAAAGACTTCATGTCTCACACCTTTGTATTCCTATCAGTTTTCTGTCTAATCTCCCTGGTTCTACTCTTTCCCTCATCTATTTTTAGGCTTTTAAAAAACCTCACAGTGGGAATTCAAAAAATTCTGTTTTGTTGGGGTGATGGTGTTATGGTAAATGTGGGCTTTTTTAAGTTTATTGGTTTTGTTTTTTTTCCTAATGAGTGACTAATTTTGAAAAGCTTGTCCTGTGATTCTAAAACCCAGTGTTGCAGTTTTGACACATACATACCAAATGTAAAGTCTGCTGGTTTCTTGGGCAGTTCATAATGGGGCCTTACCCCACACATCAATATTTCCCTCCTGCTGTTTCTTGGCCTGTCCCTGCCCTACCACGTACTCCACGCTTCTGCACACGCATTACACTGATTTTTGCTCTTGAGCATTTCCCTTATATCACATTCTGCACAGCTAGGTCCTGCCTCCACTGTGAGGCATTTCCTGATGCTCTGTTTTTTGTTTGTTTTTGTTTTTTGTTTTTTTCCAAAGATTTTTATTTTGGGGCACCTGGATGGCTTAGTGGTTGAGTGTTTGCCTTTGGCTCAGATCGGGATCCCAGGGTCCTCGAGCCTCCAGGATCGAGTCTCACAACAGGCTCCTTGCAGGGAGCCTCCTCTCTCTGCCTCTCTCTCTTTCTCATGAATAAATAAATTAAAAAAAAATTAAAATGTTTATTTTTTTTTTTACAGAGACAGCACAAGCAGGGGGAGCGGGAGGGAGGGAGAAGCAAGCTCTATGCTCAGCAGGGAGCCTGATGTGTGGGGCTCAGTCCCAGGACCCTGAGATCATGGCCTGAGCTGAAGTCAGAAACGTAATCAACTAAGTCACCCTGTCCCTGCTGCTCTGATCCTCACTGAGCTCTCTGTTTCTTTCATTTCCTTCTGGAGTTTTGAGAACACTATGGAATCAAATTTATACTCTTTTCTAATCATTTGACATTTCTTGGTCCTCTCTTTCTAATGAATTTATAAACGTTGTGAGCACAGATACACATATAAGCTTTGTTTGCTTAGCTGTGTCGTTGGAATTATTGGTACCGAATTGGTACAAATATTTATAGATGTTTGTAGACTAATTGGTTAATAAGAGGGATGCAGTTGGGTATTGGCATAAATGGCACCCAGAAAATGAAAAGGTTTTAAAATATGTATTCAGAAATAGGCTGATTTGTATTGTAATTTTCTGTGTATATTGTGCAGCCACGTGCCAGGTTAAAATTTTAGGATTGCCTACGTTTGAAATAACTCTTAATTTTTGTTATTTCTTAATCACCTGTAATAATCTGTTTCATTTCTTATAATTGAGGTATCAGAATTTAAGAAGGCTCATTTTTGTTACTGAAACTAATGCTTTTCTGCCTTCTTTTAAATTTTCAATACAGCTTTTCATTTTTGAGCTCTATTTTTTATATACTTCATTTGGTGTTGTCTTATTTGTATTTCTTAAAAGAGATGATCAGTATTCTATTTTTAATTGATTGAGAACCTCTAACAAGTCAGTAATTAAATGATTTACCTGAGACACATATTTGTTAAAATGAAGCCTATTTCTAACTTTAGTGCAGAGTTCTTTATATTAGGCTTTACTCATAAGTGGTATCTTATTTAAGAGCCATAGTGTTAACCACAATGGAATGAAATTACAGTGAATAAACACATCATCAGATCACAAAATGGATTTTGTGCTTCCAGCAGATCCATGGGGCTGATGAGGTGATTCTCTGCTCTGGGTCCCTTCCTTCCATCTACTCCTCTTGGGGTTGCTCTTTTAAATAAAAAGTAAACAGTGGTTGATTACTTTTATCATTCCCACCACACACACACACAGACACACACACTCTGATGACTCTCGCAGACCAGGGTTTTCTCTTTAAATGGATTAATCATTGGCCTTTGCAGGCAGGTTAATAATTCATTTCAGACCTGCTGCTGCTGTTACAAAGAAAAACACAGTTGGCTTTTCTGTCCATGCACCTGCTGTGGGGAATCGTTGCCTAGTATTCTTGCGAACTCTGTCCTTCATAATAGCCCCCTCTCAGGAGACTGAACTAACATCCTGGGAATGCAAGTAGGCTGCTGTCGAGGGTCAGCTTTCTGCTGTTGCAGACAGAGTAGAGAGGAAATGTTTTCAGTACAGAATTTAAAGTTTTAGAAGGTGATGAAATTGGTGATTCTAAATGAATAATCCTATGACTTCTGATTTTTTATTTGTATCGTTACATATTCTAATGAAATACCAATATGGTTAAGAGTTGTCTGTAGCTTGAACTTAGGTGATTTCTCTAACAGAGCACTTAAGGGATGTGCTTTGTAAAAGTGTGTTAACATAATATAATATACACTTCAAACTTAGAAATCCTTCTATTCGCACTAGATTGTAAGCTCTATGAGGGCAGGAGTCCGGGTCTTTTTTTTTTTTTTTTCCTCTTTGACTGTTTCTTTAGCTGAGCAGTATACTTTGTGTATAGTTACATACATGCATTTTTGAAAGATGATTTCTTTTTAAATCAATATGCATGCTCTTTAAGATTTGTTCCTGTGGTATAAATACATTATATTAGAACTGGCAGTTGGAAGAAACCTATCTGATAGGAATATTTCAACATATAATCTGTGTAACCTGTCCAGAGGTTCTTCTTGAATATAGTGACTTAACCATTAATTTTCAATAAGCCATAGTGTACTATAGCAGAGAATTAAAATATACGGAAATCAAATGTTACATGTCCTCCTTTTCTTTTATACTGAAGCAAAAGGAGAAACTGGTTCACAACTGCCATCAGAAATCTCATCAGTTGGACAAGAAGATGTTACTAGCATAAATGCCACTCAGACGGAAGGAATCTCAGTGGCTCAAAAAGACCTCCCTGAAAACTCTATTGTTAACTGTGACTCCCAAGCCCTAAATATGCTAGCTGACCTAGCCTTAAGTGCTGCTACTTCTACCACGCCGTCATCGGAGCCCAGGAACTTTCCCTGCTCCTCTGAATCACCACAGAATGATGTTCTGCTTTCTAAAGAACATTCTGTGCGTGGTACGTCTGACCATGAATATCACAGAGGTGTTAAGAATCAAAAAGGTGGACTGTTAACTAAGCCTTCCTCTGAGAAAAAGAGTAATCCAACATTGGATTCCACCATCAGCCAAATGGAAGAGACTTGGGTTCCTGGTGATCCGCCCCCTATGGAAGCCCCATCAGCACTTCCTGAGGAAACCCTAGAGACTAGTGATGCAAGCCAAAGCTCTTTTGTTGCTGTGGAACATTCCTACGCCCTGCTCCTTGCAGAACATTCAAAGAAGCATCTACAGCAGAGGGGAATCACAGGCCCTGCCTTCGCCAAGAATGGCACAAAAGGCCCTGAAGCAGGGACCCCGGTGGGAAAGGTAATGCCATTCCGGCACCAGCACAGCACCTCCCCTCTGCAGAAGCTGTCTGAGGACCCGGGGTGCAGGCGCAAGGGTAGTTTGCTGTCCTCCAGCCTGAAAGATTCTTACTGCTCTCATACTGTTTATAGCTGTGATGGCTCCTTTAAGGTCACTTTCAAATGTGACTCAGAATATGCATTCAGCTTAGACAGCAAATACACCAACAACCCCCTGGAGAAAACCATAATAAGAGCACTACATGGGTAAGTAAGAGTGATGCTCAAGGTAGATGGATGTGACTTTTGTGCTGATAAATGTGGTGGGAAGGAGTATTTGCACTAGACTTTGGGGAAAGAGAAGTACTGTGTGTGAATCCAGTAACTTAGTGATATTATCAAGCAGTCATGTTTACTGACAACTAAGAAAATGAGGCTGGTTTTGCCACTGTTGGTGGTCCCACAGAGACCTTTTGCAGGCTGACTTTAGCCTAGTGAACAGCTTTCTATTTTGAGATACTCCTATGAAAGCCTTTATGGTCTTTGAATTATAATATTTAAATGAGATCTTAATAGTGCAGATTTTAACTCAGGTCTCTTTGAGACAGGCCCTGAGAGTGTACATTTCTAACAAGTTTCCAAGTGATGCCAATGGAGGATGACAGTCTGTAGGCAATGCTTTTTAGATTTGATTTACTCATGAGATTCAGAGGCAGAGATACAGAGGGAGAAGCAGGTTACCCACAGGGAGTCCGATACAGGACTCGATCTCAGGACCCCAGGATCACAACTTGAGCTGAAGGCCGACGCTCAGCCACTGAACCATCCAGGTACCCTGGCCAGTGCTTTTAAGTATGAGTTTAGTAATAGCTACAAGTCAGGGTGTTGTGTATGTGAGGGTTTTGCACAGTGACTGGCACAAACTGGTAAGCAGTAGCCGTTATTATTTGCAAGGAGCACTAGCTATGTGAAAAGGCACTCAGCTGCCTCTTCACGGAGTGTCTTACCTAGGAGCAACTAAACTGTATTAGACTTCTTCCCATGCTCTGGTCACAAGCTCAGGCCCATAGGAGTGTACACTAAGTGTTCCCATCTACTCAAGAGGGTCATGTCCTGAGCCTTAATCCTGCCTGGCTGTATGGTTTCAGGAGATTTTTCAGGACTGTAATCTGAATTAAGGTATTTTAACCTTAAGACTTTCCCAACTATTAGAAGAGAAACACACACACAAAAAAAAGAAACACAAAAATGGAAAAGAAATGAGTTGGCCAAACCTGGCAAATATGAGGATTTGGGTGTTTGCTGGAGCCATTATTCACATAATAGGCATATTGTGTCCAGAGAGAGTTAGAGTAATAGAAAAATCCTAGCCCAGGAGGCCAGAGACCTCTGTTGCAGTCTTGGTTCTGCTGCGTCAGGGGTCTATGATCTGAAGGAAGTCACTTTTCAAAGCTCTTGAGTTTCAGTTCCCTTTCTTGCCTCTATAAAATGAGTGGATTAGATTCATTGTAATTACTTTTTTTGTTGTTTTTTTGGTTTTTTTTTTTTTTTTTGTAATTCCTTGTTAAATGAACTTCATTTTTATCTTATTCATCATTTCATGTTCATGTATTTTTACTATAAAAATGAACACATTTAAAAAAAAATGAACAAATTTAAAACTAAGATTAAAATGCAGGCACTTAATCAACTAAAATCACCATTTTCAGGATTTTTTTTGCATGTTTTTTCTTTAAAATCTCAGGCCCTGGAACACTGACTTACCTGATAACGTGGAAGAAGTGAAGCTTTTGCTTCATATGTGGGTAGCTCTGTTTTACAGCAATCAGAACAAAGTCATACGGTCATCCCGAAAAGTGGTAGAACACAGCAACCCAGCAAAATATGTGTCTATAAATAGCACATTAGAATCATTAGAATTCAGTGAAATCGAGGAGTCCTCCAATGTGGAAAGATGTCCTGTGGACCCTCTGTTGGAGACCAACGAAACTCCCAGAGGTCACGCTGCCGAGGTGTCCTTCCCTGACACCAACTCCTTGCTTCCCTTCCTTAAACCTCCACCCACAAGAGGCTTGGAACTCTGGGTACAGAAGGAACGGAAAGACATTTTTCCAAGAGAGGGTCATCCAGATACCCCAGAAAGCCAGAATTTCATTTATTCTTGTAAAAATGAGGTAAGTAAAGCTGAGTATATGCTGACATTTGTGAAGATTTTTTTTTCTAGATATGTAAAATCACATTCAAAACATATCATTGGTTTGTTTTAGGAAGGTGGATTCCCTGTCTATGTAAAGGACTAATAATACCAAAAACTGTTTCCGTAAGTGTCACTGTGGATTGTCTGCAGGTGGAGCTTTTCTCCATCCCTGATTGAAGTAGTAGTAGTAGAAAGAGAAGGTGGGTGTCAGATGGGTCTGAGAGCCAACCATAATGGTGTCACTTACTGTATAATTTGGGGCAAATTACTTGTTCTCTCTGAGCATACTCTCTTCTAAAAGAGGTATGTAATACCTGTTCTTATTTAGAATAGGTGTTGTTTTTTTGTTGTTGTTGTTGTTGTTTTAATTTATTAGAGAGCACGAGCAGGCCCGGGGAAGCAACAGAAAGAGAGGGAGGAGCAGACTCCCCAGTGAGCAGGGAGCCCGACACGGGGCCTGACACGAGGCTCGGCTCGATCCCAGGACCCCGGGATCATGACCTGAGCTGAAGGCAGATGCTTCACCAACTGTGCCACCCCGGTGGCCTAGAATAGTTTTTAAGGCTCATATGCAGTAATAAATATTAGAAATCTTTAATAAACCTTAAACTGAAATTGAATATATTCAAAATTATTTGTGAAAACAAAAGCAGGAACAGTAAGTACGGTGCCAGACTCCCCCAAGTCAGTCAGTAGCTATTTGTAAATATGGAAAATACACTTTGTTTCTTTCTGTTGTTCTCAGCTAATGTTCAACAAAACCAGATAATCACATTTTAACTGGAGCAAATAAAAAAATCATATCAAAAGTCTCTAAGTAACTGGATTGACAAAATATGTGCCCCTTTAAGGATTCAGCCTCCCTCTCTTCCAGAATTCTTTTGCATGGGTTTGGGCACCTACAGTACCTGTCTTAACATTGAGTAGACAGTGTTTCTTTATCTGGGGTTACACTTGGGGGTTGTGGGTCCAGGGGCGGGCCTCAGAGAGTTTATGTCTCCAGATGCTCGTCGTTATCATCACAACGCACTCATCAGTGCGTTGGGCCACTTGCTGTGGGCCAGACAGTGGTCTATGCCCTGTGCTCACATTAGCTCAGTCTTACACAGCCCAGTGCCATCCTACAGATGAGGAGACTAAGGCACAGGGAAGCATGCCATTTGCCTGAACTCACATAGTAAGTTGTTAAGCCTAGATTCAAAGCTAAACATCTAGATATTTCTCAGATTCTGTGTACATGTGTGTATGTGTTTATTTACTTTTTCCTCATAGGAAAGTCCCAGATGACAGTGTCTTTATGTCTGATTGATGCTGGTGTTTTGTTGTTGTTGTTTTAAGTTTTTATTTATTCATGAGACACAGAGAGAGAGGCAGAGACATAGGCAGAGGGAGAAGCAGGCTCCCTGTGGGGAACCCAATGTGGGACTCTATCCTAGGATCTCGGGATCACATCCTGAGTGGAAGGCAGATGCTTAACCGCTGAGCCACCCAGTGTCCTGATGCTGGCTGGTGTTTAAAATACATTATTCTTTGCTTTAAAAACTCTCTTTTAATCTTGCTGAAAACATTTAAAACCAAGTTTTTTTTCTCTAGTACGTGTCTGCATTAGGTGATGCTATTTAACAAACAAGCTGCATTTTCAGTGTTTACATTGTCATTGGTCCAGCCACTTCTCTTCTCAAAAGACAATTAAAAAAAAAAAATTGGCTGTGCAGTTAAAGTTTTGAAGCTCTCATCTGTGTGTATATTTAAAGAAAAATTCCTATTTGGGGCTTTTGTAGGTATCTAAAAAAGAGAGGGATGTGCTTGATTTCTACCCTGTGATATTAAAAATCAGAAGATTCAGAACAAACTGAAATTAATTCTTGTCCATTCTGTTTTTCCTTATATGTAAATGTGATAGTCTGTTTGACTCTTGATTTTTCTTTCTGTCATTTCAGGTAATTGGGGAAAAAGCCAAACCAGACTCCTCAGATAAAGTAGAGACTTCTAATCTTGTGTTTTCTAGTATTGGAAGTACCCAAACTAATGGACTTTCTGTTCCTAGTGAAGATAAAACCTTTGAACCACTTGATAGCTCAAGAGTGACTTACAGTGATACTGTCACACAAACCACGTTCAGCAAGACTTATGATGGGCTCAGCGATCAGTCGGTGATTTGTCATAAGTCTGTGTACAGCACCCTTGAAAAGGAAGTTGATGTTTTTCATGCAACAGTACAGACAGAAACCAGTGCTTTCCAGGGCCTTATCCAGCATAGCAGCCCCATGAGCAAAGAATGTCAGCCCTCATCGGAGAGGACGGATGATACAGAGTATGTGATAATTAATCTGGAACCAGTTACTTTCACTTTTGAAGAAAATACCTATGTACCAATACAGTCAGAAGTTGTAAATAAAACCGATAAGCCTGCAACCTTTAATACAGAGTTGATTAAACAGGTGTCACCTGCCTCAAGTCTTAGGCATCCTGTGTCTGCATTTGAGAAGGCACAAACACAGGGCCTTAGGGATGTTCCCTCTCTAGCAATCTCCGGAGAAAAAGATACTAACTACCTTTGTGCCTCTCCAGTAAGTGGAGAGACTCTTGGAAATGAAATGTGTTTGCTACAGAAAGAGATTCCAAACGTTCCATGCTCATCATCACCACCTGCTAATTCAGTGATAGCAGAGGCGTTGTCATTAGTTAAAAGCTCTAATTGTTCATTACCCAGAGAAGAAATGAAACTCTCTCAAGAATTTTTCCTGCAGACTCAGAATCTCTTTGGCATATCTTCGGAAGAGATCATAGAGCCGTCCCAGGTTGAAGAAGTGGTCTCGGCATCTGCCTCTGCCACTTCGGGAGGAAATTACTCCCATAACTGTATTCCATCAGTGGGTAACAAAGCAGAGAGCTCCTCAGAACCAGTGAATGATGGGAGTGGTCTAAAGAGTGAAAATAGGAATTTGGAATCCTTTAATTCAGCATTCACCAAACAAACCAGCCTCTCAGTGAGTAAAGAGGATGCCAGCCTGGAGTCCTCAGAAGAAGATTCTGACATTGATCTCATTCTCAGAATATCGCCACCCACCAGCACCAGAGAAGAGATGCCAGCGGAGGAGCTAGAGCCACAGCGGGAGGCCCCACTGTCAAATTTGGAACTTCAGGACATGACTGAAGAAATAATCAGGCCAGAAGAGGTGACTCTCCTAGAAAACCGAGAAGCGACTTCTGCAAATTATATATCCACTTACCCTGCAGTGCCAGAGAAATCATTGGAAAGTAAGGAGAGGAAAGGTGATAATTTACAGACAGTTACCTTAATACTTTCTAAAGAAACCTGTGCCCTTGAGATTGCAGAGGAGGTGAATGTTACCTCAGACTTTCCCTTTGCTTCTTTAATTGAAGAAGTGTCACCAGCTTCTAGTCCTGACCCCGAAGATCTAGTTGAAGCAGCACAGCCATCTCAGACACAGCCTGAGATGGCTGTGTCTCTGTGTAGTTTACAACTTGCTGGTACACAAGGTGAGAGAAGCGACAGATTCTCCCAGATTGAGTCTGTAGATTTGGCCGTAACGGAGAAAGAAAATTCTTCTGTTGGTCTTACCCATCCAGTGGCACAAGATAACTTAATTGGTGTACAACAAATGCAGTCTTCTGCCAAAATGCCTCTAGTAGGAAGTAAGCATCCAGGCAGAAAAGATGGCTGTTTGAGCTGTCCTGGTAAAGTAACCAAGGAAATTGTCCCTGGAGAACATGGCGAGGGTCTCTCAGAAGAAGTGCCATGTGGTGATATGGAGCTGAGCCAGCCTGCCTCAGATGCCAAGTACAGAGAGGACTTCAAGCTTTCTCTGGAAAAATTAGTGACATCAGGAGATCCACTGCAGCCAGTTAATGTACAGAACAGGAATTCGGACTTAAGTCATCTTGTCTTGGAGCCTGGTGAGCCTCCATTTAGCCCTAGAAAGATTATTGAAAATAAGTCTTTGGCTGACACAATTGTTTCTGCAACTACCCCAACTGGTAGAGTGGATCTGTCACTAAAACAGCAGCCCAGCCCTAAAGGTATTAAGAAAAATCTCTTTAGCAGTGGTGTGAAGACAAATGAAGCCGTTTACACTCAAGCACAGTCCTTGAGCTCTGGCTCAGTTGGCGGAGCTGATACACAGACACACGAGCACTCAGAGATCCCCAAACTTGCTTTTTCCTCAGATGGTTCCAGACCCGTGAACACAGAGACTGGGTTCCAGACACAAGAAATCTCCGTAGTCAAAATGGCCAGTTTACTTAGGAATAATGATGCTGAGGCCAAGCTCTATGAAGAAGCCACAGATCTAGGAGGTGTTGACTCCCAGCCAAACACCACATCTCCAAAAGACAAGCAAAAAGCAATCCATGCACAGCAAGATGGGGCAGTGTGTGAAACCAGAGATCTGTTGAATGCCAGGCCTTTGCTCACGTATGTACCCATGGATTTTTGCCTTCAAATGGCTGTTGCTAGTGAAAACACGAGTAGAGAGCCTTGTGCTTCCATCACTCCCCAGGCTTGTGCCCCTCTTGTTTGTGAAGTCTCTGAAGAGCAGATGGCAAATATGGGCTCTGGTGAGGGGCTCCGAGCCGAGGAGGACTTGGATACCCTGGGTGGAGACGTGGATGTCAGTGTGAATTCTGACATCCATTATGAGCCACTTTCCGGAGAGTCTGATCATGACTCCTGTGGGGATGGTAGAAATCCCAAAATGGAGGCGGAGGGTTCCTGCACTTTGAGGTATAGTCAAACCAAGAAAGAAGATGCTTCAAAAGATGATTCTGACTCTTTCCAGAGCCTAAGTAACAGTGATAATGAAGAGTGGGTCTACTCTACCCAAGCCCCAGGGCTGGAGGTGGGCATGGCTCCCAGACACTGGCTTGTTGGATTCAAAAAAGAAGACAGATGTGTGCCATCTTATGTCCAGATCCGAGACCTCCGTGGCATTCCCAGGATTTATGCTAATTTCACCGTCACTAGAGAGCTCACAGATACCACGAGAACTCTGCACAGCTTGAAGAGGCACCCCAGTTTCACTGCAAAATGTGGCTTGCTCAGCTCCTGGACAAATAGCTGGCAGGTGGCAGATGACCTCACACAGAACATTTTAGATCTGGAGTATCTGCGTTTTGCACATAAGCTAAAACAAATTGTAAAGAATGGAGATTCTCGGCCCTCTGCTTCCTCCACTGGTGTCTTTCCAAAGGAGCCCCCTCTCCAAATTGGTGCTCAAGCTTTCCCTCTGACAAAAGTATCCGAGTCCCTGGCTTTGCACCCCGCCTCCCGGAGCAGAAGTCCCCTTGTGGTAACAGTGGTGCCCTCGGGCGCCAGGCAGCGGAGTCTGCGTGGGAGAGACCATGCACTGGGCACTTTGGATGGTTCTTCCTTTTGGAAGGAGAGCTGTGGTCGCAGTAGAAATCATCTTGCAAATTCCGAAAGAAATCAGACTGGGTCGTTCCACCTCAACAAACTGAAATATAACACTACTTCAAAAGAATCCCGGAATGACGTTTCACTTATTCTCAATGAATATGCTGAATTCAGCAACATGATGTTGAATAGCCACCTCGTGGGTTTCCCAGAGAAGGAGTCAGCTGTGGCTTCTGGAGAGGCCACCTCTCGAGAGGTGTGTTCACCTATCCCACGGGCAGCCTCCTATGAAGATGTGATCACAGACCTGTGTACCAGTTTGCATGTCAAACTGAAAAGTGTGGTGAAAGAGGCCTGTAAGAGCCCCTTCCTGTTCTACCTCGTGGAGACTGAAGACCAGTCGTTCTTTGTGAGGACAAAGGTAAAGTGCCAGATTCGTCCTAGACTTTGCATTATTCTGATTGCCACCCAACTTTGTTTTAGAGGTAATAACATGTAGAACCCTTGGCTTCAGAGAGAAATCATGACACGAAGTGGCCTTGGAGTCTGACAGGGCCTTCTGTATCTGCATTCGGAACGTTCTGCTACAAGCTCTCCCGTTTGTGCTCTGTCTGAACACGTGTACAATGTTCTAGAATTAGTGCCGTGACTGATTTTTACACCAGAAAGTTACCACTCCAAAGTCTCATACCAGAAATATGACTCCTATTTAAATATAAGCACAGATATATTCCAAAGGTAGAATTCAACAAAAAACGAGTACGCGTGTCCTCCATTAGTGTGGATAGTTGAGAGAGACCGTTTGGGTTTGGGGTGTTTTCGAATATCAGGATAGCTGACGTTCTGGTGAGCACATGCTCCTGACCTTTGAATGCTAGGGCCGCAGTCTGTCTTGATCACTGTGAGCTCTCCTTTTATCCTCTCCAAATGCATTTCTTTTCTCCTTGGGGAGAAGACTTTTCCTTCTGCTTTTAAAATACACTGTCAACAGGCAGCCTGGGTGGCTCAGCAGTTTAGCACCGCCTTCAGCCCGGGGCGTGATCCTGGAGACCTGGGATCGAGTCCCATATCTGGCTCCCTGCATGGAGCCTGCTTCTCCCTCTGCCTGTGTCTCTGCCTCTCTCTCTCTCTCTCTCTCTCATCACTCATGAATAAATAAAATCTTTAAAAATAAAATAAAATACACCGTCAAATGCACAGACAGGCTACACAAATGGTGCCTTCCCCTGGGCCCCCTGCTCTTAATCCCTCTGAACCTTTTGGAAACAGGTTGCACACAGGATGCCCCACTGCCCCTTCCTGCTAAGCCTAAGTGTGTGTGACCTTTAGCTTTGGAGGCTGAGGTGCCCAAGGGCAGGGACACCCCTCTGAGTGATCACAGCCAGTGACCCATCATGCCATGTGCTCACCAGGCCCACAGACCTGGCCATGCGGCCAGCGTCATGAGTTGCTTGTCGTGTCTCAGCGCCCGTCAGCGCACAGTAGTTCCTCTGTCATTGGTTATCTCTTGTGACCTTGATGGTATTGAAGAGTGAAGGCCAGTTACGTGGTAGTTTCCTTCACTTGACATTCATCTCTTGCTTCCTCACGATTTATGCATGTTAGGAGAAAATCCCTGCATATGACTTCCTCCCCTCTGTGTCCTGTGAGGAGGCCCACCAGCTCCCTTGTCCTGCGCCTGGGTATTAGTTGCTGTCACGTGAGGATGCTTCTGCCGGGTTCGCCCAGTGTGAAGTTAGTAAATGTGCTGTGGTTATTAACACGCGGGGAGCTAGGATGGGACATCTGAAAATACCTTCTTCCTTATCACACTTCTGCCCATTGACGATTCTTGCCCGACGCAGTTCCTGATATGATGGGTGCCACATGGTGTTCCAGTCCCATGTTCCTTGTAAGTATAGTAGTGGGCGCTCCGCTGCAGGGAGGGCTTTCCCTTCTACCTCATTTGCTGCTTTATGTCCCATGAAGCCGCACTCTATCCCATCGTACTCAGGGTTACCGTCCAGTCCCTCATCATGAGTGCCTCCTTCACCCCCCCTCCCCCTTTCCTCCCCCTTCCCATGACCAGCAGTGTGTTCTCTGTAGTTCACACTCTGTTTCCTGGTTTGTTTCCCTCACTCTCTTTTTCCCTTTGCTTGTTTGTTTTGTTTCTTAAACTCCACTTGTGAGTGAGATCCCGTGGTCTTTGTCTCTGACTGACTTATTTCTCACAGCATCATAGCCTCTGGCTCCGTCCACATCGTTGAAAATGGCAAGACTTGTTCTTTTTGATGGCTGAGTAATAGTCCCGGGGGGGTGCGCACCTGTGCACGTGTATGGACATCATCTTTACCTATTTACCTATTGATGGACATTTGGGCTGCTTCCATAATTTTGGTGTTATACATAATGCTGCAGAAAGCATAGAGATGCATGCGTCCCTTGGAATTAGTATTCTTGTATTCTTTGGGTAAATACCTAGTAGTGCCATTGCTGGATCGTAGGGCAGCTCTATTTTTAACTGTCTAAGGAACCTCCACACTATTCTCCAGAGTGGCTGTACCAGTTCACATTCCCACCAACAGTGTAAGAGGGTTTCCCTTTCTCCGCAACCACACCAACACCTGTTGTTTTTTGTGGGGTTTTAAAAATTATTACTTACTTAAGTAATCTCAGCACCCAATGTGGGGTTCAAACTCACGACCCAAAGATCAAGAGTCACAGGATCCTCCGACTGACCCAGGCACCCTTCTTGTGTTGATTTTAGCCATTCTGGCAGGTGTGAGGTGTTATGTCCCCGTAGTTTTGATTTGCATTTCCCTGATGTTGAGTGATGGTGAGCATCTTTTCATGTCTGTTGGCCATCTGGATGTCTTTGGAGAAATGGCTGTTCATACCTTCTACCCATTTGTAGTTGCATTATTTGTTTTTGGCTGTTGAGTTTGGTAAGTTCTCTATAGATTTTGGATGCTAATCTCTATCAGATATGTCGTTTGCAAATGTCTTCTCCTATTCCCTAGGTTGCCTTTTAGTTTTGTTGACCGTTTACTTCATTGTGCAGCAGCTTTTTATTTCGATGTAGTCCCAATAGTTTATTTTTGCTTCTGTTTCCCTTGCCTCAGGAGACATACCTAATAAGTTGTTATGACCAGTGTCAAAGAGGTTACTTCCTGTGCTGTGTTCTAGGATTTTTATGGTTTCAGAAGGCCTCACATTTAGGTTTTTAATCCATTTTGAATTTATTTTTGTGTACGGTATAAGAAAGTGGTCCAGTTTTCCCAACACCATTTGTTGAAGAGATTGTCTTTTTCCCATTAGTCTTTCACGCTTTGCCAAAGATCAATTGGTCATATAGTTGTGGGTTTATTTTTGGGTTTTCTGTTCTGTTCTACTGATCTGTGTGTGTGTTTTTGTGCCAGTACCACACTGTTTTAATCACCACTGTTTTGTAATATAACTAAAAGTCTGGAATGGTGATGCCTCCCATTTTTTTCTTTTTCAAAATTGCTTTGGCTATTCAGGGTCTTTTGTGGTTCCATAGATTCTCTGTTGTAGTTCTGTGAAAAATGCTGTTGGTGTTTTGATAGGGGTTGAATTAGATGTGTAGATTGCTTTGGGTAGTAGTATGGACATTTTAACATATTTCTTTTGGTCCTTCATTGCTTATGGTAATGCTCAGATTGTCCCAGACACAGTCAGCAGGTCTTAAAACCTGGCTTGTCCTTCTGACAAGTCCCCATAATTGTTTGGATCCTTTCTTCCTTTACGGTATAACTCCATTTACAAATTTATCTCATATATTCTTTGGAGTAGAATTTCTCTAAGGAGTTGTGATTTGTTTAAGTGAAGAAGAGCATTTGGAATCAGTAACTGGGCACTGGGTGAACTCAGTGTCATTGGGTAACAATGACTCCAGGCCCTCTCAGCAGAGCCAAAAAATATATGGATATTTAAAAAACTAAAATGGGTGCACACTCATACCCAGTTCCAGTCCAGCATCAGGAGGCTTATTCTGGCCATCTTTGCCAGAGTAGCAGGTCTCCCCCCAGAAAGCCAGCTCCCATCATCCCAGATGCATCTGCCACCCCGCTTACATTCCCACTGGACATCCAACCCCCTTCTTCAGTGCCTGGACCACCAACCCAAAGCTGCTCCCCAGACACACCGCCTCCCTCAACCCTCTATGCTTGCAGCAGGAACTAGTTCAAAGGACAGCAGTCTTTAGTGTACATTCTAGAGTCCAGCATGTAAGGGGAGGGGAAATGTTGCCTTTCTGTCATGATCCTTAAAGCTAGTGGGACAAGGAAAACACTGGTAAAGCACACAGAGTAACGTAAGATCAACAGTCGAGGTAATGGCGCAGGTGTTTGGACATTGCTTTGAAAGGATAGGCCTAGTCAGGAAGGTCGGGACCTTTTTCTGAAGGAAGTGATGCTGGCCTGTTGTACAAGGCATGGACAGCTAGACTAGTAAGTGTGTAGGTTCTGAATGTTCACCTAGATTTGTTTCAGAGTGCACTTATATCAGCGCCTCAAGAATTCTAGAGTATCTGTCACATGGTAAGTGTCACTTGGCAGACCCACAGGTGTTGAATCACTATGTAACATTAAACAGCTGAAGATACTTGTGTCTGTCATCGTGGCAGAGTGTGTTAGGGGAGGCCAGGTCTTTTTTTTTTTTTTTTTTTTTTTTAAGATTTTTAAAATTTATTTATTCATGAGAGAGAGAGAGAGAGAGAGGCAGAGACACGGCAGAGGGAGAAGCAGGCTCCATGCAGGGAGCTCAACGTGGGACTCGATCCCAGAACCCCAGGATCAGGCCCTGAGCCAAAGGCAGACACTAAATCACTGAGCCACCCAGGGATTCCTGGGGGAGGCCAGTTCTGAGAGTTGCGAGTGGCCTCCACAGAAACAGCGTTGGTGGCGGCTCCCTGGTTGCCCTGCTGCCCTCGGGGTCAGCAGTGTGGAGGGCGTGGGGGCCCTCGGGCCAGAGGGCTAGCACCCCCCCCCCCCACCCCGAAGAGCTGGGTCTGGAGGTATGGACAAGGTACAGGTCCCACTAAGGCACTTGGATGAGCCTGAATTCAGTGGGGGAGGCCCTGGAAATACTTCTAAAAGATAAAGAACGTCGTGTGTGTGTTTGAGAGCCATCTCTTCGGCTGCAGTGTGGGGAATGGACTGGAAGCATGATGGATAAACAGGCCTTCATGTGAGCCTAGACTCAAATATGTATTCTTCTCTGTAGTGGCTGATGGCTCCTATTTTATACCATTTAAATATGATTTTTTAAATATGATTTTAAATAATTTATATTAAAAGATTTTTATTCCCCATCAACGATCCATTTGTTTTCCAAAGTTTTTCATAAATGGTTGCCAGGTCTGTTTCTGCAGCCCCTCCATCATCATTGTTCCAGTTTCCATGTTGCTTTGGTAAGCAGTGTGGTTGAAAAATGAAGCTTTTTTTTTTTTTTTTTTTTTAAGCTGCTTGGCCTCCAAAACTAATCTAAATATTATTATTTAGATAATAATAGATTTAGATAATAATCTAAAAATTATTTTTTTTTACCTTGAATTGAAGTTAATTTTGTTTGGCTGATTACATATACTGTACCTTGACCAGTGCTGAAATAAGGGGGCAACTCAGTGGCATCATGCCACAGTGAGCAAAAGACCCAGTTTCTTTTTGCTTCCATCTTCTCAAAAGCAACAGCACCATTCTTGTCCTTGACAGAGCGCAGAGGATGCTGTTTTTTTTTTTTTTATAATAATAAATTTATTTTTTATTGGTGTTCAATTTGCCAGCATACAGAATAACACCCAGTGCTCATCCCGTCAAGTGCCCCCCTCAGTGCCCGTCACCCATTCACCCCCACCCCCCGCCCTCCTCCCCTTCTACCACCCCTAGTTCGTTTCCCAGAGTTAGGAGTCTTTATGTTCTGTCTCCCTTTCTGCTATTTCCTACCCATTTCTTCTCCCTTCCCTTCTATTCCCTTTCACTATTATTTATATTCCCCAAATGAATGAGACCATATAATGTTTGTCCTTCTCCGATTGACTTATATCACTCAGCATAATCCCCTCCAGTTCCATCCACGTTGAAGCAAATGGTGGGTATTTGTCATTTCTAATAGCTGAGGAATATTCCATTGTATACATAAACCACATCTTCTTTATCCAATCATCTTTCGATGGACACCGAGGCTCCTTCCACAGTTTGGCTATTGTGGACATTGCTGCTAGAAACATCAGGGTGCAGGTGTCCCGGCGTTTGATTAGGATGCTGGGTTTTGTGCAAGAGAGAGAGCGTAGTAGCCACGTTCACTTCACACCTACAGCTGGACTGCTTCGAGACCCCACACATGGTTTGGGAGTGTGTGTTGTGTTTCATGGATCATATTTATCTCGTGGCCACTGTTTACAACAGAAAGTAAAAGATTGGGGGCCCCTGGGTGGCTCAGCAGTTGAGCATCTGCTTTCAGCTCATGTCGTGATCCTGGGGTCCTGGGATTGAGTCCTGCATCGGGCTTCCCGCATGGAGCCTGCTTCTCGTTCTGCCTGTGTCTCTGCCTCTCTGTGCATCTCTCATGAATAAATAAATCATAAAATAAAGTAACAAATTTTGTGCAAAGGTAAAACTATCCTTCAAGAGAGAAGGTGGACACAGTATAAATTAAGCGTCAGAATAAAGTACTATCAAGATAATCTAGAGCAAAATGTTTTCAAAAACTTAGCTCCCCTGGGAAGTTTTCTGGCCTGGGGAGTCCTGAGGCACTTGGGAGAGATGGGGCGTCCGGCCCCACTTATCTGTAAGATGCAGAAGCTCCTTTATTATTATAGAAATTCAAAGTGTGTGACCGAAGAGCCCAGGTTTCACGGGGTGTGGTAAAGGTGTTGAATGTCTCAGAAAATGTGTTCCTTCAGGTCATTTATTAGTAAATGAAGTCAGAGCCAAGGATCTGTACTGAGACGTTTCGGTGGGCTCTTCGTTAGATCTTACCTGGAGGAGTTTCTTTGAAGTTACGTTGCTGTGCATTTTGAGTTGAAGTATCGAAATGATCAAATTTGAGTTGTTTTGAGATCCAGGGACACTGTGCTTTTACAAAGGAAATAACAAGTGCTGGTCAGACCGTGCTCCTGGTGCCAGGAGAAGCCTCAGGGTGTGCGGTGGAAACGTCCAGAATCCTTCAGACAGAAACAGTGTCTGCATCACAGAGGGGTATGGAGTGAAGGAATTGCTCATAATTACTCGAGTAACTGCCAGTCAGGCCTGGGGCAGGTGGTCCTGCCGGTGCGGGAGCATCCAGGGGCTCCCCGGCCATTCATGACGCTCCGGGGTTTGCAGCTTGGCCTTCCCAAAAGTTGTAGGAGTGTTTCGACTGGAGGTGGCATTTTGAGGGTGAATATCTGCATCCCCAAGGTAACAGCCTCAGATCGCACAAGAGCCCCGTGTCTGTGCATTAGTCTGCTCTTGGCCACTTCGTGGACATAAGGATTGATTAGAAAGTGCTTTCCTTTTAAATGAACCTCTAAACCCAGTTGTTAGTGATGCCCAGGAGCCATCTGTTTCAGATGTGAAAGCTCGTTTAGAGATGAAATCTTAAAAAAAAATTTTTTTTAATTAGAATTAAAAAATAAATTAATTAAAAAAAAAAGAAGTAGGACTTAATTGCCACCCATGTTGCCTGGTTAGGATAGTTTAGGGACTAGGATGTGCTTTTTGATGTGCTTAGTGGACTATGAAAGTAATCCTGTGCAGGTGGTCCTTCTGTGGTAATAGTTACTTGTAAATCTTTCAGAACATCCTGAGGAAAGGAGGCCATACGGAAGTTGAACCTCAGCATTTCTGTCAGGCTTTCCACAGAGAGAATGACACCCTCCTGGTCATCATCAGGAATGAAGACATAGCATCACGCCTGCATCAAGTGTGTCTGCCCCTCTCTTACAGCGCTGTTCAGGCATTTTATGGGGTGTCCCGCGGGGTAGCTAACTGACCGAGGCATTTGTGGGGTGTGTTATGGCTCCGAGTGAAGACTTGCCTCCTAACTAGGGAAGAGCCCCGGCGAGGGGGGCGGTGTGGGGACATGGTCTCAGCCCAGATTTAAACCCACACAGCAGGAGTGAACCTTCCTTTACAGGGACTGGCAGAAGTTTTCTTAACTCTGTACTGATATTAGTGTGTCAGTTGAGTAAAAGGGGTTGCCTGTCCGGGGGAGCCCCCACTGCGCAGCCTGGGCTCAGGGCAGCTGTCGGTGTGGGAGAGGAGCCCAGTGCCTGCTTCCCGGCTCTAAGGTTCCTCCCACCCCCAGTGTCAGGCCCAGGGGGTTTCAGAGACTTCTCAGGAAATAGACAAGATGTTAGGGTCCTCACAGCAGGTGAGATGAACCGAATCCATATTCCTTAAGGGAGGTGCTGCTGGGGTGTGCTGGGGGTTATGGGAGGTGCTGCTGGGTGTGCTGGGGGTTATGGGAGGTGATGCTGGGGTGTGACGGGGGTTATGGGAGGTGCTGCTGGAGTGTGCTGGGGGTTATGGGAGGTGTTGCTGGGGTGTGAGGGGGGTGCAGAATTCTAGTCATTTAGCTTAGGTTTATTTTCAGCTGCTCCTGAATCTTGCAGCCCTTGCATAACAGTGACCCCACCAACCTCTCCCTCTGGGTCCTTTGTGTTCGCTAGATCCCCTTTCTTCTGAAGCTGAAGCACTTCCCCAGTGTCCTCTTCGCTGGAGTGGACTGCCCTGAGGATGTGCTCCAGTCCACCTACCAGGAGCTGTTCCAGACTGGAGGCTTTATGGTCTCAGATGACAAGATCCTGGAATCCTTAACATTAGGTCGGTCTTGTGTTTTCCTTCCTTGTTTCTGTCTTTAAAATCTAATTGGGTCCATTTCTCTTCCCCCAGCAACCCAAACACTACTTTCTCAAAGAGATTAACTCAGAAGTCGCTGTTAGTCACCACCTTGTGAGGCCTTCATTTGTGCCCCGTGCTCTGCTGAGCCTCCCTTGTGGCTTGCTGTCACCCCCGCCCCTGGCACGTGTGCTCCTGGCCTCTCGGGGGCCACCTGTTCTCTTCAGCACCAACCCCGCTGGGAGCACTGCCTGACCGTTCACGCTTGCCTCCTACGCCTGCCCACAAGCCCTCTCTTCTGCATTTCTCTTGTTAGCAGTCCGCCGTCTGGGTGATGTTCTGGAAACATGCCTCTTAAGTCTTGTTAATTATGCGCCAGGCACTCCTAATACTCTTCTCCCTGGGCAATGATTAGACGGAGGAGGTGGTGACAGCAGCCTGGCGTGGGGGCCTTTTGGTATAATCAAACCCTGCCCCGGCTGATGTCATACTAGAGCTCCCTGTAGACGCCACTCCTGGCCCATTGGAGGGGGTGGACCCCCACAGCCTGAATTTTGCACGGAGACTGGAGTGGGGAGTATTTGCAGGTGCAGGATGTGGACTTCCCACTTGTGGGGTCCCTAGGATTGGTGTCTGGGTGCCGGGTAGCAGGCCTAGGTGCCCCCCACCATCACAGTTTCTGGGCCCCACGAGACTGCTTCTCTTCCGTCTGTAGCTCAGTTGAAGGACGTGGTCAGAACCCTGGAAAAACTGAACAGAAACGGAAGGTGGAAGTGGCTGCTCCACTACAGAGAGAACAAAAAGCTGAGAGAGGACGTCAGGTGAGGCCGCGGGGCGCGGAGCCTGTCAGGGAGGCGGGGAGGCTGGAACCGCCACCAAGAGTTTGAGGCCCAGACTTTGACAGCACTGGAGGCCAACGGAGGTCAGACTCAGGAGTCCTGAAGTTTGGGCTCTGCCGCCGTGAGCCGTGAACCTGGAGGGACTAGAAGCGTGGCCATGGGCTGCTGCGCTCCTGGGCCTGTGTTGGGGGTGGGGTGGAATCAAGTCGCCAGTCACAGGATGGAAACAGGACAGGAACGTTCCCTTGGTTTAGTCGTTCGGGAACCAGCAGACTGAAGGAGGCAGCAGGGCGGGGCTTCTGGGCAGCGCTGCTTTCCAGGAGGAGCCCCGGGCCATGGGGCCTGTGCTGCGGTGGGGGCTGCGGTGGGGCTGCTGCCGCTGGGCCTGGGGTGGATGCGTGTGGAGCTGCCAGGAGCTGTCGCAGGCTCCTCGGGGACCAACTGGCGGGCGGCCAGTGTCGTACAGCGGCTGCCCCCACACTCCAGGGATTGGGAGTGGCCACACGGGCGCGATAGCAGACCTGACCCAGGTCAAACGAGGAGCTGTGGTGCTGGGCTGCAGGCCCAGAATGTTCGCCTTAACCGGACCGCTGTCCTCTGTGCCCCACCGCGCTGCTCCCTCCCAAGGACAGACAGAGTCGGGAACAGGTCTGGGAGAGGCTGTACCCGGAAAGCACTAGTGCAGGAGGAAAAAGCGAGCCAAGAGGTCTGAGCGGACCCCAGAGCAGATGCTGCACCTCTAGGGGGTGGGGGTGGGGGCGGTGGAGGCGGTTAACCAGCCCTTCAGAGTAGAGGCTCAAGCGCAGGAACGCACGGCGCACCGGTCCACCTGGCAAGCACGGGTGGATTTCCCATGTTTGGACATTAGGTAAATCGGTCCGCCACTGCCAGCCCTCGGATTTGCACTCCCGCCACAGTGGCCATCGTGGGCACTTGCCAGAAAACGTCCTGTTCTGTGGCCTCTGGAGGCCTTCATCTCAAACTAAAACCAAAACAACCTTAGCTTTTAAAAACTTCTGTTTCAGCAAAGATGTTTATAGTAACAGGTGGTTACCAGTAACCTCAAAACCACCCTCCGACCCAGCTCTAAGCAAACATGACCAATATATGGATTCCATACATTCATAATTTTTAACACATTTGCAAAATAAAGATTTTGCAAATATCTTATAAAAAGCGGGGCTCATAAAACATGTGGTGTGATGCCAGTCACTTAATTGTGTGTACACGAAGGGTAGAGCCTGAAGGAAACGCAGCCTGTGACATGGCCAGTGTCAGTGCCGCTGGAGACGTGGGGACCTGGGGGACTTGTTGGCTTTCCTCCAGAAAGCAGATGGACAGACATGTAGAAGTTAGAGGAGATTTTAAGGGAGGTCACAGGGCACTGGGGGCTCGTTGGGTTAAATGTCTGACTGGATCTCCGCTCAGGGCGTGAGAGGAAGCCCCGGGTGAGGCTCCGCACAGAGCGTGGGGTCTGCTAAAGCTGCGGTGTCCCCCGCTCTCTGCCCCTCCCACCTCCGCACACTCTTAATAAAAAATTTAAGGGAGTGAGAAATGACCGTTACGAAGCAGCAACTTCCTAATGAAGTTGCTAATCTGACTAAGCAGATCAGTGGTGGCCCTAGAACAGGGACAGGAAGCATCGCGGCACGACCCCTCCCGCAGCTGGGGGCCGCTGGACCTGCACACGGAGATGCCCCCCTGGCTTGGAACGAGGCCTGCATGTCCAAAAATGTGTGTTGACAAAAGGGAGGAAGTAGGCCTGTGCCGCTTGAGGGGGAACCTGCGGGGCCACAGTGAGGTCCGGGAAGCCAGGTGTGTCTTGGGAGTTTTGAGTGTTTTCACGTATTGTGAAGGCAAGAAGTCGAAGAATAAAAGCTAAAAATGAAGACACAGTAAAAAGTAAACTCGCAAATTTATACTGAACCTGAGCTTGGCTAACATTGCTGCGTCTGTTACAGAGTGGATTCGGTCGCACATAAGAAGAACCTAATATTGAAGTCCTACCAGAGCGCAGAGCTCATCGAGCTGCTTCATTACCACCAGTGTGACTCTCGAGCAGCAACAAAAGCAGAACATTTAAAATGTCTGCTGAGCCTGCAGATCCAGCACATCCAGGCCAGGTTTGCGGTCTTCCTAACAGGTAAACTCACAGCCTTCGTCCAGGCTCCTCTAGAAACGTCCAAGATCCGTGCGCGTGTCCACCCGGCAGCCAAGAACCAGCCTTTTGCTGTGTTGGGAGAAGTGCGCTGAAGGCCCAGGACACGGGCCACTGGGTTCGGTCTGGTGCACGGCCCCCAACCCACGTGTGCCTACGCACCACACCCTAGTGCTCCAGGCGAGACCCGGGGACCCTGTCACCCCCGGAGGACGGGGAGGACGAGCTGCCCTTCAGCAGTGGTGTTCTGCACCCCGGCGGCCGCTCCTGACCCCACACCTTTCCTCCCTACAACAGTGCCCCCCCCCAGAGATGAAGCCGTTCCCTACAAGTTAGTGGGTGTTTTGTTTTAATAAAAGGAGTCTGATGCTTATAAAGTATATACATCAATGAATTTTTCACCAAAAGGTATTTTTTTCTTTTTACAGAAAAGCCCACTGTCTCCAGAGAAGTCTTTGAAAATAGTGGCATCCTTATTACAGATGTAAATAATTTCCTTGAAAATATACAAAATATAGCAGCTCCGTTTAAGAGTAGCTATTGGTAAGAACACTTTCCAGAACTCTTCTGTGTGAACGGGACGTGACACATACTGACATTTGCGTCTGTGAGGAAACCGGTTGTTGGCAAACTCTGTTCTTTACCTTCTACATCATGCTATAAATTTTAAATCTGTATTAGGGGTGGAATTGCTGTTGGCTCAGCCTACTTGAGGGAACCCACTTCATCTGAACGGCACACGTCGTCACTGGCAGTTCACCTTGTTCCCAGGACACAGGAGACGGTGACCATGAGGTGCCTGGAAGTTGTCCCTGCTGGACCGCGTCCTGCTGCTGAAATACCAGTGTCCTGTTAATCAGGGATGAGCGGCAGCTGGCCTAGACCACGACGCCACCGCCAACCAATTCCTGGTTTTACTTTGAAAATTTTTTAGATAAACAGAGTCGTTTTCTCATATTTGAAAAATCAATGTTCTACAACTTGGAAGTTTTCATTTTCTTACACTTTGCTATAAAAATCTTGGCCGTTATTCAAGTGGAACATGAGCTGTCCACTAGCTTTGTTGCAGTGTTCGATATTATTGTTTTAAATTAATTTCATTTTATACAGAGAGCCTTCAAAACTATTAATTATAAGCTCCATGCTAAAAACAATTTTACAAACGTTTACTTAGTCGTAGCAAAAATAAGTATTTTGACCGATGGCTCGGTTTTTGCATGTCCACGTCCAGAAGGCGTACGTAGTGCATGGTAGTCCGTCTTAAAGGCTTGACCGCCCTTGTGAAAGCTAGGCTCTTAACTGGGGAATCTGCTGTTACTCTAGCAACACTACAGTCACGTTGCCGATTTATAAACTGTTTTCAAGAGCTCAGTTTTTGTAAATACTGCACTACAAAATCAATTCTGAGGAAGAAAATCACTTATTTATGGTATTAGAAATAATTTCTACAGTAATCTTTAAACTCAAAACCAAGCAAAAGATGTTTGTAGATACATAGTATCTATTTGGAACAGAGGTTTTTGTAACTAATTTGTTTCATTTTTTAAATAAAGACCCCTGAAGACCAACTTTCTGGGATTCCTTTAGAGCAAAGCTTGAATTTGTGGGGAAAGTGGTGGCAGTTTTCAGACCACTTGACAGAAGTGGCTCTGCTCCCCCCAGAGCAGGGTGCTGAGCCCCGGGAGGGACGGGCTTCCCCGGTCTTTCACCTGCGCTCTGGACAGTCCGCTCTGAGGCCTGGCCGCCCCATCTGACCAGTAGCCGTAGGTGGCACGACCGGCGCGACAGCACCTGCCGTCACTCCGCTCTCAGAGGTCAAGCCCCCCCCCACCCCCGCATCCATCCCACCTTTTCTAGAACTGTTTTTACACCTGACCACGGAGTAGCCTTCTCTGCACGCTCCGCCGTCCTCGTTCCCTGTGGGCCTGGCTGAGGGTTGCAGTCGTGCCACACGCATGCTACCCAAAGACTGGGAAGACCCGAGGGATCTCCAACCCAGCATGCGCCCTTGCCTTCGCCCGCAGGCCTGGTAGACAACTTGAATTAAGGGAAGGAAGGGCTAGCTGGGGTTTTAGATCCTCCTACCAACATGGAAAAGCAGGGGTTTCTCAACTGGGGTCAGTCTGTGCCCCAGGAGACGTGTCAGGAACCTAATTTGGGGTCTACTCACTTCGAAGCCAGGCCACGGGCATGCTGCTAAGCATCGAATGTGAATCCCCTGGGGCCATCGGGGTGGAGTCGGCGTGTGTGTGTGGGGGGGGCGGGGGCGCCGCACAACAGCCAGCACGATGCACGCCAACTCTTAACGCCAGGACAAAGAGACCAATGGAGCAGGAACTGGTTTCCAGAGTTTGGCTTTATTTTGCAGTACAGAAATCATGTGGAGCCGTTCGAGACAGACACTGAAGTGCAGGCCCTGTCAAATCAATACTGCATCGCAGCTTGGTCCGTTGAAGAAGCCACACCTGGGATACAAAAGAAGCTTCTACGTTTACCTGCTTACAAGGGGTTTTTTTCCCCTTCGCGCTCATCCATTTTATAAGGTTAAAACACCGCACACAGGCTTCCTCCGAAAGGACTCTCAGGGTCTGCAGTTGGGTTAAATTTTAGGCTCATGTCTCCCCACTCGTGGCCGTGTGCCACGGGCACTGTCAGAGTAGTGGACAGGACACAGCACGGGAAGGTGGGGGGGCGGATGTAGGGCTGCTGTCCCGTAGGGGAGATTCAGTCTTGAATCTCGACGCCAGGGGGACAGATGGCACGCAAGTGGTACTGCTCCGGCTCCAGAGCAGCAGAAGCACACGGCCGCGGCGGCTACACTGATTAAAAGATACAAAGTCTGTATCGAGTGCTCCGTACCAGGATCACGGATGTCCTCAGACTGCATCTCCACTAGGGAGAGCCAGGGCTGGCTAAGGTGAGCAGACGCGGTGACCTGCCGGTGCGGAGCAGCCCCGCCGTGAGACACGTTCCTACATGATATTAGAAAGGGAAGGAGTATTTACTGGTACAGTGCCCTGCAATCGCGGTGCGGATTACAGCAGCAGGCCTACGCTATCGGGGGCGAACAGTATGCGTCATTTGCCAGAGTTAGGTCTGTCCTAGCGAGATGAGTACGTGCACTGCTCCTAGTCTTCCCCGTAGATGTCGTTCTTCTTGCGCTTCATTTCCTCAAAGTCAAACTCGGAGCCGGTCATCCTCTTGTAGATGTTTTTAATATCGTCACAGGTGGTCTCAAAGTGAGTTGTAGCATCGTACGTGCGGGAAATAAAGATCTGCAAACAAAATCACCGAGACGTGAGGCAGGCATCTCCCTGCGCCGCCCGTGCCGATGCCCTTCTCAGACCGCCACTCACCTGGCTTTCCGTCCCCAGGTCTTTGGGTACAAGGAGGTCGCTGATGCTAACGAATCTGGAGGGGGAAAGAATGAAGTCAGCAGGTGAGCTGCCCCCGGCCACCCCTCGTCCTCACCGCGCTCCCCTCGCTGCCAGGTCAGAACTCAGTCTTGGATCTGAGCTCATCGAAAGGGACCCATCACTCACTTCTGTTCAATTGGTTCCAGAAGCTCCAAAGCTGGTCTGATTTCCTTCTCAGGTTCCTTGGTCTCCACCGTCGTGCTCACTATGGCGATGTACTTCCCTTGCGCGGCCACATTGTGTGCAGAGGAAATCATGCACACGTAGATGTCTGCAAACGAGTAACGCCATCTCACTGCCAGGGTTCACGGGCCTCAGCCGTGTGCGCGCACTCCATTCTCCCCGTATTTCATCAGGTGGAATTAAAATTGCTTGGACCAGACAAAACCTTCTAGGCTGAGGTGGCAAGCGTAGGCCGACGGTGCCCTCTCCGTTCCAGATAGGACCGCGTATGCAAGTACCGAGCCACTCGCAGCCTCCTGGGGCTGTGGGTTTCCGTGGCCAGAACTGCCGGGCTTGCACAGCTTGCTTTCTCCACCTCTGTGGCCGCTAACCGGACACCTGACAATCCCACTGACTGCGCTACTGTCTCCCTCTCCAAGCCCTGCATTTAGAAAGGGGCTGAACAGCTAAGGGACGGTTTATTAAGGACTAGCTTCTCGTTTACTTAATTGAAGTAACAAAATGACCAATCAGCACAAGCTACTCTTCGTTTCGCATCCTGTCGACTGCCCCCTCTGCGTGCCGCTTAGTAAGTGCGTCATTTCCAATACTAAAGTCACTACTGAGCTGCTTTCCTCTCGAGTTCACCAACCCTGGGGTCTGTGTGGGCCCCCTGCACGTCCCTTGGGTGCAGTCCTAATAATCCATGATTCCGGTTTCTTACATGGAAAAAACATACCAGTAGTTCTGTTTAAATGCTGATAACCCTTCCTAAAGTTGAATTTTCGATAAATAGATTTATGGCTTCCACCTCTAAGGATGGTGGGAAAAGGTAGGGGATGAAAGCAACTGCTCACCACAAGGAGATTAGGAATTCCTACTTTAGAAGTCGTCTTCTAGCACACTGCTGAAATCCAGCCTAAGCTGGCTCAAGACCACAGTAGAGCTGGGCCGCCTAATGCCTAATAAGCCATGACCTGCCTCCCCACCCCCACGTCCAGAGGGGCCAGGAGGCACCATGACCACCCAGTCCAGCCAGCTCAATTCCTCATTCTAGAATGAGGGAAAGGAGGCCCAAAGGAGGGGCCAGCAGGAGGGCGAGGCAGGGCTCCAGGGCGGAGTTGTGCCTTTCAATGCAAGGACCTCGCATCCCTGTGAGCTAAAGCCATCAGCTCTCTTCCCGTACGCGACCTAAAGTTTCTTATAAAAGAGCAAATAAGGATTCTAACAACGTGGCCCAAACATCTGCTGGTCTTCACACCTCACCTGACTTCCGATTGACCTGGTTCTGGGGGATGATGATCTGGCAGGAGTTGGCGTCATTGGTGTTCTTGATGGGGTGGCTGAGAATGCAGATAACCCTGATGACCTGGCCCACCTTCTCTACCCGGTCTTTGACGTAGCTGGGGTCACAGATGAGCTGCTTGCAGCGAGCAACCTGTAGCAAACGGTTGAGCTCCCATTTATAGCAGTCCGGGTCCCCAAGGCTTCCAGCTAGACTACTGACGCCACTGGGCCGTCAACACGTTCCCTTCATAAGGGTACCTGTCAATTACTGCTCGACTACAGATCACCTAAAACTAGTTTTGCCAACAATTCCACCCCCCCCCCCCATTCTCCTGGAACAGACCCGTGCATTCGAAGTCCTGTTCAACTACTAGGAAACCAGGTGCACAGTGTTTAGAAGCACAGGATTCAGAGTCGGGCAGACAGGTTTCCGACCTGGCTGAGCTTAACCTCCAACAGCTGTTGCTGGATTAAATGAAGTACCGTATTTAAGGGCTGTCGCTATATGGGATGTGCCTGGGGAGACGTGAATGTTTATCTCCCGCGAGGGAACCGCCGTGGGGGAAACAACAGGAGATGATCCCACACTAAGCAGCGCTCTGAGATCCCAGATGAATTGCTCCCCGTTTGTCCCTGTTCCCTAAACCCATTCTGATGGACGCACAAGGCAGTTACAAAGGCTCCACGGTAATGACTCATTCCAACGGTCCACCGCTGAGTGAGGATTACATGGGCCAACCCATGCAGTACCGCAGGAACGCCAACTAGCTCTCCGGTCTTAGCTTCTGAGCAGTGCCAGCTATCAGTACGAGTTGGCAGCTCATGAAATACGAATCAGCTGGTCGGCGGAACCTCAGCATCAGCCTCACCTGAGAGCTCGCGAGGACACAGACCCACGGAATCCGAATGAGCACGTGAACAAGGTTAACACATATGTACTCAATCCGAATCAGAGAAACTACTTGAAACTCCACCCAGCCAGCACTGAAGCTAAAACCCAAATTAAATAATAAAATGCCCAGTATTCACCAGGCCCAATTCCACTGATAAATTATAAATTATATAAGTTATAAATTATAAAGCTACATTTAAATGAAAATTCAGGAGACCGGCACCAACCTACACTCCATAAATAGAGCACCTACCACTAAGGTTTCGTCCATAACGTATAACCCAGTCTTCAGCAATAACCAACAGTAAGATTTTTGTAAAATAAAGCACAGTGGGCAGCCCTGGTGGCTCAGCGGTTTAGTACCACCTTCGGCCCAGGGCGTGGTCCTGGAGACCCGGGATCGAGTTCCACGTCAGGCTCCCTGCATGGAGCCTGCTTCTCCCTCTGCCTGTGTCTCTGCCTCTCTCTCTCTCTGTCTCTCATGAATAAATAAATCTCTAAAAAAAAAAAAAAAACCACAGCATCTCAAGCCAGTCCATACTCATTATGAACACCAAAGTGGCATAAAGCAGTCTGAAATCCAGCATCGATGCCCAAATCCCGTTCCACCAGGCAACATTTTCTTCACTAGAACACAGTATTATTTACATTGTGAAAGCTACTTACCTCTCCTTCAGATTTCACACCAATCACTTTGCCATTTTGCACAATGATTTCTTCAATGGGTTTATTGAGCATGTAGGTGCCACCATAAATAGCACTTAGCCTAAAAAAAGGTGAGAGGACAGTAACTTATAATTGTCCCAACTACTAAAAAAGTCTTAGATCTTAATGAGTCACAGGCAATGTGTATTTCCTCAATTTCCTTCTAGAAGGCAGTAGTTTCAAAGTCATTGAGCAGCAAGTACAAAACCATGACATGAAGTGTCCCATTCGCAGTTCTGAATACCAAGTCCAAAAAGAGCAGCAACCAGTAGTGAGTGAGGAACTTATGTTGGTCTAATCCTCCTGCATATAAATAAAGCCGAACTATAAAAATAGACAAATAATAAACTAAAAGCAGACAGACACTGGAGAAGACTTGGAGTTGCGTGTGGAGCTCCTGTGGTGGCTCAGCTGAAGGACCCTCTCCCTGCTCCTTGTCACAGGAGCTGCTGAACAAGCAGAAAGCCTGTGGTCTTGTCAATTCGGGGTCAAAGGATGGAATCCAGAGCTCAAAGGAGATGAACTTGTGGGAGGAAAGGATACAAAAAGGGGAGCCACCAAATCTGTAAAAGCTCTTCAAATCCTTCACTCCAGAAGTGCTCATACCTGTGACATTCCAAGGGGTCCAGCGAAAGCAATGCCCAAAAGGTACAAGGAGCTGAGCAAAGGGTATGGCTGGGGCCTCGAGGACGGCCGGGGCCTCGAAGACGAGGGGGTCGAAGTCTGACACTACCGCAGCAGATGGCCTGGGACCCGCCGTAAGTGCTCCACCAAAACCCGACGAAGGATTGAGCCAAAACAAACCCTGCCGTCCCATCCAATAAAAGGCAGAGTCAGTCCTGTGGCCAAGGACTGAACCGCCAACTCACACAAGTCACTCCTCAGAGGAAGGAAGGACCCAGCATCTCGACAGCGCACCAGTATTTACCAGGCACGGGAAGAAACAAAAAAACATGATCCAAAGTAAAGCCTCGGGAAAAGCAAATCAGTACAAACAGGTGCCCAGATCACCAGTGTCACCGTGTGCAGGGGGGTGGAGGCAGCTATTACTTCACTCACACAAAGGTTCAAGAACATGTTACTGCAAATATATTCAGGAGGGTCAAAATGAGTAACAGAATCTCACAAAAAACTATATTTAAAAAACTGGAAATTCCACATGTAGAAAGTACAGAACCAGAAAAAAGTTAAAACTCACTGAATGGGATTAATAACCTTTTAAAAATAACAAAAAGGAGTTCGTGAACTTGAAGACAAATCAACAGGCATTATCCAATACGAAGCACAGAGAGACCAAAATAATGAAAAGCACCTCAGTGACTATGGAATAATACCCAGCATCCAACACACACAGACCTGGTGTCCAGAGGGAGAGGATGGAGGAAATGGGAGGAAATATCTGAAGAAAATGAGGATTTTTAAATTCCCAATTTCATATAAACAATTAACTTCTACATCCAAGCAGTTCAACAAAACCATCCAGGCAAAACCATCTGAGGCAAATCCAAGTTAAGACTGTAAAACACCAAAAAGAATCCTGAAAGCAGCCAGAGGGGGGTAAAAAATGCTGGTTCCATACAGAGGACCGGGTACTGACCCCAGTGACGGCTCACTGTCATCAGAAACAGCAGCTGCAAAGTGCTGAATGAAAACACCTCAAGCCAACAAAAGTCCTTCAAAAATCAAGGTACAGACCTCGTAAGAGCAGACCTAGAACTACAAGAACACTGAAGAAGAGATAAAGAGAAGCGTCTCCAGAGAAATGGATGTATAAGAAAGAAGAGCAACTAACATGGTGGGGGGGGGGAGGGTTATGGCTACTCTTTCTCCTCCTCTCTTCAAACTGATTGCTCAGTGCAAAAATTATAATGCTGCGTGATGGAGATAATTAAAGCAGACATGGAGGGGCACCGGGGTGGCTCCATCAATAAACCATCCGACTCTTGGTTTGGGCTCAGGTTGTGACCTCAGGGTCCTGAGATCGAGCTCTGCGGTGGACTCCACGCTCAGTGGGGACTGCTTGAGAATCTATCCCTCTACCCCTCTCTTGCCCTCCCTGTCACCTCTACATGCATTCTCTAAAATTAAAAAAAAAAAAATTAAAAAAAAAAATTTGACCATAAAGTATGCCTTAATTTCAAAGATTAAAATTTTACAAGTTTGTTCTTTGTCATGGAATTAAAGTAGATAGCAGTTACAATATTTAAGATCTTCAAATGTTTAGCAATTAAACACTATACCTTCAAAAACCCAAGGATCAAAGAAGAAAAAAAGAGAGGGTACCATAGAGAATGATACATACTTAGAAATTTTAAACCTTTTTTTTTTTTTTTTTTTTTTTTTAAATCTACAATAGTCATAGAGAGAGAGAGGCAGAGACACAGGCAGAGGGAGAAGCAGGCTCCATGCACCGGGAGCCCGACGTGGGATTCGATCCCGGGTCTCCAGGATCATGCCCCGGGCCAAAGGCAGGCGCCAAACCGCTGCGCCACCCAGGGATCCCAATTTTAAACCTTTTAATCCTTATGTTACACAAAGTAAAACCCATGATCTGTTTCAATTTTAAAAAGCTAAAACTAGAAGAAAATTAAACCCATGTTGGAAGAAGAAATAAAGAAACCAATAAAATAGAAAATAAGCTACAAAGAAAATAAATAAAACTAAGGCTTCGTACCTTGGCAAGATTAATAAAATTGATAAAATCCTAACAAGACAAAGGAGAAAATATGACAAATCACAACGACAGTGGGAACACACTGCGGATTCTAGACACTGAAAGGATAATAAAAAAATATGGATTTGATTATCAGAAAATTCAAGAAATTATTTGAAATGTGGGGGCACCTGGGTGGCTCAGTTAAGTGTCCGCCTTTTGCTCCAGTCATGATCCTGGGGCCCTGGGACTGAGCCCCAAATCAAGCTCCCTGGCAGGCTCCCCCCCACTTGTGCTCTTACTCGCAAATAAATAAGATTTTTTTTTTTTTTTTTTTATGATAGTCACACAGAGAGAGAGAGAGAGAGAGAGAGGCAGAGACATAGGCAGAGGGAGAAGCAGGCTCCATGCACCGGGAGCCCAACATGGGATTCGATCCCGGGTCTCCAGGATCGCGCCATGGGCCAAAGGCAGGCGCCAAACCGCTGTGCCACCCAGGGATCCCTAAATAAGATCTTAAAAAAGAAAAATTAGAATACTCAGGATGCTATCTATGGTAATGGCATAAGAAAAATAAACTAATGGAACAAAACAGATACACATCTGTGGCCCGTGGATGTGCCACAAAGGTACTAACGTGACTGGAAAACAAAGTCTTTTCGACAATGGTGCTACAAGAATTAAGTACTGGTATGGACAGAAAGGAACTTCAAGGCCTACTTCACCTCACACACCAACATTATTTCACAATGAAAACTATGAAGTTTCCAGGAAAAGACACTGGCGACCATCTTTGTGCTCTCAAGGTACGCAGAGCTCTCTCAGGAAGGACCCAGTAAGCACTGAACGTAAGCAAAAGACAAGGCACTCCGGGAGAGAAGACGTACAGTACGTGCACTGCCACCAGAATACAAGGCCTCCTAAAATCAAAAACAGAAAAGACAACCCAATCTTGAAAAACATGCAAAAGACATTAACAATCATACCACAAAATTATACAAATGGCCAAAAAGCTCATGAAGGTGACCAACATTAGTTCTCAGGAAACCCAAGTTGAAGCCGTAATGAGCGCACTTCACACCGACTTGGGTGATTAAAATCGAGAAGCCTGACAACACTACGCACTGAAACCGCAGCGGGGCAAGCGGGCCGGCGGAGTACTCCCTCTCCGTGACCCTCCCGCACAGGCACGAGTGATCTGTAGTGGAAAGAAGTTACAGGTGGAGCTGCTACGAGTGGGGGTGGCTGATGAGGAGGTGACCCGAGGGAACTTCCTGGACAAACGTCCTCTCCCGGCGGTGGTGGTGGTACACAGGTCTGGACATGGATCAAACTGCATTTCTTTCCTGTAGATCCGTGGTTTCGTTATATATAAAAAGTTTTATTTCAATAAAAATAAGCAGCATCTCGTGACTCGCAGACGGAGCTCCTCACCCCAAGCACGCAGCACATACTTCCGCTGAGGAGGAGACGGGGTTAGCGACTGGCACTGACCTTGCAAATCCCTGCGGCAGCTCCCCAAGGCCATACAGTGGGTAGAGGTACGGGCTTTTGCCATATCTTGCCAGAGACTCGCTGTAAAGTTTAATCCTATTAATGGTTTCACAACATGGCTGATCTAAATAGCTAGGATAAAGGAAATAAATATTAGAAAATAAATATTAAAAACGTTTTTCTCAATGATTTCATTTCACTACTTTCATATTTTACTTCAAAGGTTCTAACACTAATTTACAGCTGGAACTTTTCATAATATAACCTGGTTATTTACTTGTTTTGTTAGAATTTCCATTTTGGAGAATGGAGAAATTCAGTGACAATTCCAAGAAAAACACAAATCTAAAAGCCAAAACACTTACTCATCGGTCCTGTAAAGTGCCAGGGCATGGCCAGTAAAGTCTATGACATCTTGTCCCAAGTCAAATTTCTTGTACACCTCTCGCATGGCAGTCTTCTTAGGATCAATGCCCTCAAAAGTTCTGGGATCTTTTTCATCAAAGTTGGCAACATACACTAGGAATTTTCTGAAGCGACGTTTTTCAAACAGTCCCATTAAGCCTAAAGAATTTGTCAAAAAGCAAACATTCACGCTAGAACATGAGGAAAAGAGAGTGTGAGAGGCAAGTTTAAATGTGCCATGGGAGGGACCCCTGGGTGGCGCAGCGGTTTGGCGCCTGCCTTTGGCCCAGGGCGCGATCCTGGAGACCCGGGATCGAATCCCACGTCGGGCTCCCGGTGCATGGAGCCTGCTTCTCCCTCTGCCTGTGTCTCTGCCTCTCTCTCTGTGTGACTATCATAAATAAATTAAAAAAAATTAAAAAAAAAAAAAATGTGCCATGGGATTACCCGAGGCTCTTCTAGACAGTATGGCTTCTACTTTTACTACGCTTCAAAAGAAACCAACAGAATTACAACAGATCAGCTATTAAGTCTTTAAATTTACAGTTACAATTATAATCAGCACTTAATTAAATGTAACACACTTAATTTTATCTCTTATTAAGGTGCAAGGTGAACATGACTTTGAAAGACTATTACAAGGGCATCCACCTGAATGTTCTCGACAACTCTGATCTGTACTCAGCCAACTGCCTAAAATTCTGAAAGCTCCTCCTTTTTCTGTATTCGGACATTCACTCCGGCACCTCACAGAAAAGATGTTGGTTATGCTGCCGGGCACTTACTTCAGGGAGGTCCTAGGTAATCAGGTAACTGCTTTTTATACGAGAAAAAGGAAGAGACAGGTATAAACTACTTTACAAACCTGCAGCTCTCTTGTCAGTAGTCCTGAGTTCACAGCCGCCAGGAAGACAAGGCCAAAGGAAAAAAACTGCTCTGGATTTATCTCCTTCCCCTTTCCTAAACTATATGACTACTGTAAAGACAACAAACTCTCAAGGAACAGTGAAATGTTTCGATATTCTGAACGCTATTTCCCCCAAGACTATAGATGAAACCAACAAAACTGAAATTAAAATGCTCATCAGGCCATTAACGACAGCCACTTATTAACATTTTTAAATTCTATTTACAACCTAGCTTTAAAAAAATGAGACGGGGGCACCGCCTGGTTCAGTCGGTAGAGCATGGGACTCGATCTCAGGGTCATGAGTTCAAGACCCACACTGGGTATGGAGCCGACTTTAAAAGACTGAATGAAAATCAAAATGGATTTTAAATAATTTTTTAGGAATTAAAAAAAATAAAGCGGGACCGAGTGCATACACAGTAAGGGTAATAAGGGTAAAAAAAAAAAAAAAAAAAAAAGTTCAATGACCACACAAGCACCAACTTATGTTGAGTTGTCAGGGATAAAAAGAGACAGCCAAAATAATACAGTACAACTCCAACTACTTCTCTGTGACGGTGCCTTCCCGGATCACCTTATTTAAAACTGTGTCCCCACATCCCTTCATCTGTCTGCACAGACTTATCACCATCTGATATCCTCTCCCTTATTTATTTATAACCTGAATCCTCTAATACAAGCTTCATAACAGAAAGCATTTTTTACTTTTCCCCTTCTGTTGAACCCTCCCTCCTCCAAACCTAGAAGGGTACACGGCACATAACACGTGCTCCATACTCCATTCACATAATTAATGTCTGATGCAAGGAAATACAAAAGTCTAATTATTCATAGATAGGATATACAATATAGAAGGAAAATATTCAACTATATAAAAAAAGGGTTAGAAAAAAACCCTTTTCCAAATTACTCAGTTTTCTAAGTTAAGTAGTATCTTAACATCATTTCAAATATTGTTTTACTTCTTTTCATTCACTTGCACAATAGGATTTACCAAAAAAAAAAAAAAACTTAAGTCAAGGCCTTTAAAACATAAAAAGTTAACAAAATCCAGAACAGTTTCATCAAGAGAAAAAATAAAAGCTTTAAGTGGGTATAAGATTGGACCACAGAGAACTGGAAGGATATTGTTACAATGTCCATACTTACCCACAGCAATCTACAGATTCGATGCAATCTCTATCAAAATTTCAACATTTTTCACAAAATTAGAATACTAGAATTTGTACAGAACTACAAAAGAGGGACGCCTGGGTGGCTCAGCAGTTGAGTGTCTGCCTTTAGCCCAGGGCATGATCCTGGGGTCCTGGGATCAAATTCTACATCCGGCTCCCCACAGGGAGCCTGCTTCTCCCTTAGCCTGTGTCTCTTCCTCTCTCTCATGAATAAATAAAATCTTTAAAAAATTTTTTTTTTAATTTTTATTTATTTATGATAGTCACACAGAGATAGAGAGAGAGGTAGAGACATAGGCAGAGGGAGAAGCAGGCTCCATACACCGGGAGCCCGACGTGGGATTCGATCCCGGGTCTCTAGGATCGCGCCCTGGGCCAAAGGCAGGCGCTAAACCGCTGCACCACCCAGGGATCCCAAAATCTTTAAAAATTAAACAAAGTAACCTATTCTTATTCATCCTTCTAAACTTCTCCACCTTTCCATATCCCATTCATTTTGCCTAGGATCTTCTAGCCTCCCATTCTGACTTCCAGATCCTATTCATTAACAGGAAAACAGTCATCTGGTAAAAATTTATAAAACTATATACTAAAACAGGTAAATTATACTCTATGTAAAAATTATACCTTGATAAAACTAACCATAAAAATAGGCAAATAAACACACTTGCTTATTTTTGGAAAAAGAAACATAAGAGGATAAACCAGAAACAAAAACGATGAAGGGGAAGGATGGAAGACAACAGAATAAAGACAGACTCTAAATACATCTTCTGCTATAATGTTGGCTTTCAAGTCATCTAAAGGCTTTACATATTTGAAAAATTTAAATCAGAAAAATAAAACTGCTAGAAGGTAAGTCCTTCACTGTCTGTTAATGAAGGAGACTGAAGTTATTAACAAAGGTAAGACTCAAATGGAGAATAAAACTTTGGAAACAAACTTTGTTGTAAGAGATTCTCCTCAAACTGTTTAACTTTTACTTCTATGAAAATACTTTATTTGGATAAATTTTACATTGTCATTTAAAATACTTTCTAATCCATGATGACACCACTAAGTCCCTCACTTTAAGTAGGGGCCATTTCTTCACCCACAGTTGTCAATCCTAACTTTGCCACAAACCTCCGTACTCATGTTTGACTTTCTGGCTATTGTGCCTTTCAATATTTTATGCCAGCACTTTCTCCTCTGAGAGCAAGAAGGAAGTAAATGGAATTGGAGAAGTGGCCAAAGTCATTCAAATTGGGTTTTTAGGTGAGAAAATTTTCCCACACTCACACCAAAATAATCACTGAGAATTTACTGGCACTTCCCATCTTCTCCCAATCCAAGTGGCTCCCTCCCCTGAGCTCCTCCAGTACTCATGGAGAAAACTAATCCACCCACCGCTATATAAATTCATCCTTTCTCAAACACCTTCAAGGACGTCTAATGAAAAGAGGCAGTAAGAGGAAAGGTTAACCAGATTAACCTTAGGTTGAGCCAAGAGGGGAAATAATTTTGGGCAAAGAATAAAGTCACTCCATACTCACTGGGAATTCCTAAAACCTGGGCTTCCAGAGAATGACAGCATCAATTAGAAGATTAGTTTTGCCAGAACAAAGTTCTTGCCTTTTGTAGCAGGTTGGATAATAAGGCGCAGGAGGTCAGCCCAGGTAGTAAAGTACACGCGCTGGAGCAATACCACAGTTTAAACCCTAATCTTCCCTGTCTGATTTTAGGCCTGAATCCCTCTCTATGAAATGGAAACCCTACCCCATAAAGGTGTTTCAAAAGTCAAAGAAGAAAATGAATGTGAAGTATTTAGCACAGAGCCTAGCACACAGGAAACACCCAAAACAACAGCTCTTATGAATTATTATGAAAGAGCACTGGCTGACCTAACAGCAGCACCAAGTTCCACAAGACAGAGACACTTAAACTCTCTCCGAGCTTCAGAAGAGAGGTGCTGAACATTCTCCTCACTGATGGGTCTCTCAACTGCCCAGGACAGTGTCCGGCAAGTAACAGACATTCAATAAATACTGTTGCCTGGATGAGTGGACAGACGGCTGTCAGACAGGGGACATTCACTGTGACCCCTAGGATTCCTTTCCATTATAAAATCTCAATGTTCTGAGAAAATAAAATAAAATCACTTACTAGATGCCAGGGCTTCTGCTTCAGTGGAAGGAACCTTGTAGATTTTTCCTCCCTTGTAGACAAAGCTCCCTTCAGTCACTTTGAAATCCAGATAACGAGTGACCTCTGTATAAAGCAGCATCTTCACAAGCTGACCTAAAAAAGTCCCACAATTCAAACTACAATTTAAATCTTACCACCTTCAAAAGCCAGCAGAAAAAAGAATACATTTATTGTTGGCTAATACTAATGGCTTCCCAGTTTTTTCTAGCATTGTCCGATAACCTCTACCAAAAAGTCTCCAATGCCGTGTTCTAAATGGGACCATCAGAATGCACACCTCTTACTAAGCAGATTTAGAAGTTTTTTTCCTATTATAAAACTTCAAGATTAATAACTTTATCAACTTGTATCAACTTGCTTTTGTAAAAGCTATACTAATAATGAGAGGTATGAGGTTTAGAGTTAGAGGACTATTGCAAATGGGTCTGAGTTTCCTTTAATAAAGTTCCTATTATAAAGAGACTCAAATGATAGGCAAAAATTTTCAAGAATTTGTGCTATTCAGTTTATATTGTTCAATCTGTATTAATTAAAATAGATATTAATTTAGTGGGCACTTGGATCACTCAGTTGAGTATCCAACTCTTTTTTTTCTTTTTTAAAGATTTTATTTATTTATTCATGAGAGACACAGAGACAGGCAGAGAGAGAAGCAGGCTCCGTGCAGGGAGCCCGATGTGGGACTCGATCCCAGGTCTCCAGGATCACGCCCTGAGCTAAAGACAGATGCTCAACCGCTGAGCCACCCTGGCGTCCCTCCATCCGACTCTTGATTTCAGCTCAGGTCATGATCTCAGTGTCATGAGATCAAGCCCTGCTCTGGGCTCCAGGGTGCATTCGGAGCCTGCTTGGGATTCTCTCTCCCTCTGCCCTCCTACCCCCCTAAAATAAATAAATAAATCTTTAAAAAATAATAAAAACATGAATATTAATTTCAGATAAAGAATATAACCAGGCATATAATTAAAAATATCACCTGTCCATAAACCAAAGAAATGTGGGATACCAAAAATAGCAAACTTTTTGAGAAATTATTTTAAAGCTCATTTGAAAGGATAAAAATTCTATATATATTTAAGATTTATTTATTTACTGAACGAGAGTGTACACACAAGTGGGTGGAGGGAGCAGAGAAAGAGGGAGAAGTAGACTCCCTGTAAAACAGGGAGCCCAATTCAGGATTTGATTTCAGGACCCTGAGATCATGACCTGGCCTGAAATCACTTAACTGACTGAGCCACCCAGGAGTCTCTAAAAAAAATTTTTTTTTAAATGATGAGAGTTTTATGCAGCCAGGCATTAGAATAAATTGCAGTTATATTGATTAGTCCACTAATTAGTGGGGATAAAAGAGACCCATTTCTAAGAATATATTATAAAAGTTCATATCAAAGTGGAAAAGATACATGGTGTTGAGGGACAACAGATGAACCATTCTGAAAAAACAAATCTCAATCTCTACTTCTCAAATGGGTTAACAGAGAGGACACCTGGCTGGCTCCACCGAAAGAGCTTGTGACTCTCAATCTTGGGTCAGAAGTCGAGCCCCATGTTGAGGTAGAGATTATTTAAAAAAAAAAAAAAAAAAAAAAAACCACACACACACACACACACACACACACAACCCCCCCCATGACTATAAAACCATTAATAGCAAATATTAGTATTTTTATAACCTTGAAGATAAAATTATAAGCATACCCTTCACAATAAAAAACAAAAAAATAACTCTATATTAACTTCATGAAAAGTAAAAGCTTATGTACAGAAGAAAAATACAGCACAGCTACATATAAAGCCAATCACAGACAGGAACATACCTTTAAATACACTATTTATTCCATAGCCTTTCTAAAGAGCTCTCTGACACATGGATAAGGAAAAATTTTAAAACCTCAAAAGAAAAATATACAAAGCCTAAGGCTGGCCAATTCACTAAAAAAATATGAAAGGCAATATACATCTAGAAATTATTTCACACTCTAACAAATAGGTACTTTTAAAAAATTCATGGGGAGCCTGACTGACTCTGGATAGAGCATGTAACTCTTGATCTTGGCATCATGGTTCAAGCCTCATGCTGGGCTTGGAGCCAACTTAAAATAAATAAATAAATAACCCACTATTTTATTTTGCCTTTAGCTATAACAAAGTGACAAAAATTAAAATGTCGGGGTGCCTGGGTGGCTCAGTAGTTTAAGTATCTGACTCTTGGTTTCGGTTCAGGTCATGATCTCAGAGTCCTGGGATAGAGCTCAAAACTGGTTTCATGCTCAGCAGGGTCAGGGGGAGGGTCTGCTTCAGATTCTCTCTCCCTGTTCCTCTCCCTCTGCCCCTCTCTCCCAGCTTGCTTGTGAGCACTCTGTGTTTCTCTCTCAAATAAATAAAACAAAAAAACAAAAACAAAAAAAAGGTTAAAATGAAGAATATTCAGGCTTGGTGAAGGAACTGGGAATGAGGTACTCTCACAGGCCGGGGGTTAGAGACAGATGTGGCAATATAAAATAAAAGCTTTAAAAAATCAGGGATCCCTGGGTGGCGCAGTGGTTTAGCGCCTGCCTTTGGCCCAGGGCGCGATCCTGGAGACCCGGGATCGAATCCCACGTCGGGTTGGTGCATGGAGCCTGCTTCTCCCTCTGCCTATGTCTCTGCCTCTCTCCGTCTCTATCATAAATAAATAAAAATTAAAAAAAAAAAAAAGCTTTAAAAAATCATTGCATCTATCCCCACACTTTACATCTAGGAGTGTATGGTGAGGTTCAACACACAGAGCCTGGCAGGTTATACACCAAAATATTAACCATGATTCTAGATGGTAAGACTCTGATTATGCACATTTTATTTCCTCTCTTGCTTATCTGTGTCTTCTTAATTTTAATGAAATAATTTTATTATTTATATAAAAGGTGCTTACAATTTATTTCAAAAGAATTTTAGGTAGGTACCTTTTTATTTCAGAGACAATTCAAATAAGATCTTTCCACTAGGGATGCTTGGGTGGCTCAGCGGTTGAGCGTCTGTCTGCCTTTGACTCAGGGCATGATCCCGGGGTCCTGGGATCGAGTCCCGCATTGGCCTCCTTGCAGAGAGCCTGCTTCTCTCTGCCTGTGTCTCTGCCTCTCTCTCTTTCTCTCATTAATAAATAAAATCTTTAAAATATATATAAAATATATATGTATCTTTCCACTAAAAAAACTATAAAATATCAACTCATAAAACAAAATACACACACAAAACAAAACCCAAAAACAGGGAAGGGCAGCTCTTCCCTGTTTATGTACCATGAACTTTAATTCATGGTACATAAATAGACTTCATACCAACAACCTGATTTTTTAATATCATTTCAGAAAAAGGTACTAATACCACAGCAATTAGCTCCCCTAATTAAAAACATGAGAAAAATGTGAAAAAATAGTCTTGAAAGCCTCCAAAGTAGGAGAAAACAAAAAACCCAAAAACAGGGAAGGGCAGCTCTTCCCTGTTTATGTACCATGAACTTTAATTCATGGTACATAAATAGACTTCATACCAACAACCTGATTTTTTTAATATCATTTCAGAAAAAGGTACTAATACCACAGCAATTAGCTCCCCTAATTAAAAACATGAGAAAAATGTGAAAAAATAATCTTGAAAGCCTCCAAAGTAGGAGAAAACCTTCTTCTAAAGGCCCAGTTATCTGAGACTGTTGGGAAAGCCCCGAGGAGTGCTGCAGACGCTTAGGGCTTTCCTACATACCGTGCTGTGTCCTAAAGGGGTCTCCAGAATCGACCAGATAGGAGTCACCCCATCCTCCATTCATACGGACTCCAGATGCCTCCACGGGCCCACACGCTACTCACCACAAACCACTGCCATCAACAAAAGCTACTTTCACATACCTAGCATAACACTCTGTCAAGAGCTAGGTTCTACCTTTAAGCCAGATTCAATGCACCCCCATAAATGCCAGAATGCTTTACCATTGGCCATGAGGAACTTAGGGATCAGGTCCACGTTCCAGTCTCTCCCTCTTCCCATCGAGGCTGGTGGTGCTCCTGGTATCTTAAATCTTTTGTATAACTAAAACCAAAACAAAAATTACCCACAATGTAACAAAATTTACTTTTTATTAAGCTACGCAGCAACCATTCCATGATGTGGTTTTGGTATAGTAACTGACCACCAGTAGATTTTATCAGATAAAATTTTTAGAGAAATTCCAATACATATCTAAGTTAAATAATACATTACTAAACTAACGAATGCTAAAATAAATATTACAGAGGTAGTATTTTCTTTACTAACAGAAAAGAATACAAAACAATTTTCAATGACACGCTAGCTCTGCAGATACACCCTACATATGTAGAAATCATTTAAACTCATTCTCTTCTGAATAAAAAGTTAACAAAAGGCTTAGTTTTGCTTCCATAGTTATGTAAGGAGTTAAAAATAAATTCTGGATTCTTCAAATCAAAAAAGACAAAGTTAGTTCCAGCTAATTTTTAACTTCTGTCAGTTGAGTAAGAGCTCTAGATAAAAAGAAGCTTGTTGTCTAAAATTTGGAAATACTCATTTGAACTCCTAAATTTTATTGCTAATGTGGAAGTGAGTAAGCAAAGCTGGCATATTTACTCCTAAAAAACCCAACCCCTTGAGTATATTCACTGTGGAAACAAACGAACAAAAAAGTCAGCTTACTCACCTCACTGAAGATTAGTAAATGTACTATGTAGAAGGAATGGTGCCAACATACCACTCTCTATAAGATTATTAACAATGAAGAGATCTGGTGGTCATCACCTTTACTAGGGTCAAAGTTGGCATCATGACCAGTGGAGGAGTCTAGACATTATATCCCTCCTGATATGATGCAATATTAAGTACACAACGTTTTCTTATTAAAAAGTAGTTTGGAGGGACGCCTGGGTGGCTCAGTGATTGAGCGTCTGCCTCTTACTCAGGCATGATCCCAGAGTCCAGGATCAAATCCCGCAACAGGCTCCTGCAGGAAGCCTGGTCTCCCTCTGTCTGTGTCTCTGCCTCTCTCTTTGTGTCTCTTATGAATAAATAAATAAAATCTTAAAAACAAACAAAAAACTAGCTTGGACTTTTCAAAAGATAGAAGTGAGGAGATTTCTATAGATTAAGAGAATAAAGAGAACACCAAAGGCAATGTGTAAAGCGGTTTAAAAAGAAAAAAAAAGAAACACTGCCACCACACACACAAGAGAAGACATTCTTGGCATCAGTGGGAAATTTGACTATGGTCTGGATATTACTGTTAATTTTCTTAAATGTGATAACAAATGATATTATGACCACATAGGAGAATGTTATTCTTAACCAGTGAACGCTAAAATATTTAGGTCAAGTATCATGATGTCTATTACTTTCAAGGATTCAAACCAGTAACAAAAGACATAAAGCAAATACTGCAAAATGTTAACTGCTAAGTCCAGATGGAAGGTTGATCATTGGTATTCTTTCAACTTTTCTGTAGGCCTGCATACAGAAAAATTTTTTGATAAAAATATGATATCTATGTTATCAGTCATTATGGACAGTAATTGATGATATCTATGTATCCCCTATAAAACACAGTACAGCTGGTATCCATGCATATGGATGCTGAACAGACTTCACAGAGAAACATTTAGCAAAACACACTCTGGAAATGCTTCATGTGCCTACATTCTAAAAAAGTAGGAAGCAGGGGAGAGAGCAGAGCAAAATGAACTAAAGCTGTGGAGTCTAACAACCAAGGCTCACAATGCTGCTCTGGGATTTTAACAACATAGGTTATTTTGTCATTTGAAAAACAGGGGATAGAAATACCTCTTTGAGTAACTGGGAGACTACCTAAAACCAGGTGGAAAGCACTGGTGCTGTGCTTGCCAATTAGTAGATCTCCATCAAGTCTACGCTTTTAACTTCAAGAGATAACAGATAACTGCTCCAGATGGCAGTAAAGGTCACAACTTAAATGTCTATAAGCTCTAAACTAGCTGTCCCTGAAAAACAGGATGCTATAGATAATCTAATAAAACAAAATTAACCTCTCTATACAGAGTGAAGTTGAGATTCACAAGTAAAAGTTTCAAAGAATGAAAACCACATTAATTCATTCTAATACTTACATCTTCCAGAGGTGTTATAGATGCACTTTCTCCTCCATAATATGGGTTTCTATCCATGTGAAGAACTTTCTTCCCATTCACCGACATTATACCTGACAGGATACATTCCTAACAAGGAAAGCAAAATTACTACATGTTTCAAACAGATTTCTTTTCCCCCAGATATATCTTTTTAAAGCCCCTCATTAGGGGTGCACCTGGGCAGTTCAGTCATTTGGGCATCTAACCCTTGATCTGGGCTCGGGTCATGATCTCAGGGTCCAGGGGTTGAGCCTGTCACGCTCGGTGCTCAGCTGGGAGTCTGTTTTTCTCTCTCCCTCTGCCCTCACCCCAGCCCCCCCGTCATGCGCACACTATCTCCCTCTAAAATAAATCATTCTTTGACAAAATAAAAGCCCCTCATTAAATACTCTCATAGTAACTAATACTTACCTATGTACAATATATCATGTAACTTAAGGACAAAGCCCTAAAGCGACTAGGGTTCAAAGTATGGTCTGTGGAACCCCATGGGCCTCAAGATGAAGACTATTTTCATAACACTAGGACACTATTCACTATTTTTTCCACTGTGCTGACATTAGCACTGATGCTGCAAGGCCAACGGTAGAGAAAATGAATCAGGGCAGTAGCTCCACATCGTATTAGTCACCATACTCTCCACCACCAAGCGCTCACAGTTTATAAAAAAAAAAAAAAAAAAAAAAAAAACAAACCAAGGCTAGTTTCACTTAAGAATGTCCTTGATGAAGCATTAAAAGTTACCTTTGTTAAACGTACACCCTTGAATGCCTACCTTTTTAATATTCTGTGTAACCAAACGGAAGTTCATATAAAGTAAATCTGGCTCACGGAAACACTTTTGTGCAACTGATTTGTAAGCTGAACTAGCTACTTTTTTTCATGGATCATTTTTATTTGAAAGAACCAATTTATTCAGACTTAGGTATTTGGCAGATGTGGTTTCAGATTTCATAGAATTACTCTTTAAAAAAAAAAACCTGCAGGAGCACCTGGTGGCTCAGAGGTTGAGCATCTGCCTTTAGCTCAGGGCATAATCACAGGGTCCTGGGATGGAGTCCAGCATCGGGCTCCCCACAGGGAGCCTGCTTCTCCCTCTGCCTGTCTCTGCCTCTCTCTGTTTCTCATGAATAAATAAATAAAATCTTAAAAATAAAAAAAAATTTTAAAATCTGCCACTAATGTTTTGATATAAATCCAAAACTATCCACTACCATGTGAAAGACTATTAAAATACTCCCTATTCCGGGGATCCCTGGGTGGCTCAGCAGTTTAGTGTCTGCCTTTAGCCCAGGGCGCGATCCTGGAGTCCCAGGATCGAGTCCCACGTCGGGCTCCCGGCATGGAGACTGCTTCTCCCTCCTCCTGTGTCTCTCTGCCTCTCTCTCTTTCTCTATCATAAATAAATAAATACATCTTTAAAAAAAAAATACTCCCTATTCCAACTACACATCTGTAGGAGGCCTGATTTTCTTCTTATACTTTGGCTAGAAAAATAGCTCACAAAAGTCTGAACACCAAAGCAGATGAAAATCCAGCTATCTTTCAAGACAGACATTAAGGAGACCTGCAGGAAATGTAAATCAGAGGCCCCTGGTGGCTCAGTGGGTTAAACATTGGCCCAGGTCAAGATCAGGGTCCTGAGATGGAGCCCCACATCCAGGTCCTCCCTCTGCTGCTCCCCCTGCTCAAGCTGTCAAATAAACCAACAAAATCTTTAAAAAACAAAAGACTCTCTCCTCTCTCTGACCCCTCCCCCCAACTAGCACTTGCCCATGCTCTCTCTAAAATAAATAAAATCTTTAAAAATAAATATTTTTTTAAATGTAAAATAATGATACTCTTCTCTCAATTTTTTTTTGTTTTGGAAGATATAGTTACACTTCATAAAACTTACTCATGTTAATATGTAACGGGCTTGTCATTAAGTGAATTAATAAAAAATTTTAAAATTTCTCAGTGTTAATTTCTAAAGATAAATATTAATAGACATAACCCTTATAACCAAAACTCTCAGAGTTCTTAATTTTTAGGAGTGTAAACAGGGATCCCTGGGTGGCGCAGCGGTTTGGCGCCTGCCTTTGGCCCAGGGCGCGATCCTGGAGACCCAGGATCGAATCCCACATCGGGCTCCCGGTGCATGGAGCCTGCTTCTCCCTCTGCCTGTGTCTCTGCCTCTCTCTCTCTCTCTGTGTGACTATCATAAATTAAAAAAAAAAAGGAGTGTAAACAGATCCCAAAGCCAAAGAGTTTGAGAACTAGAGCTCTAAAGGAAGCATCCAAGATAACCATAAATAAACTGGCAATAAATAGAAGACTATAAATGTCCACTCTCAGGAAAAAGGTAAATAAAGCATGAGTATTCTAAGATATAATATATCAAGATGGAGGGGGAAAAATAAGAATTCATTCAAGAAAGAAAACAAAAGGGATACACATTCACTCAAAACTCTTAACACCAGGGTTTTGGTGATCAGGGCTTTATTTTTTAAAAAGAAAAGGAAATCCCTTCTATCCTCATAAATCGTTAGGGCTTTTCAAATTTACTCCAAAGACCCTAGACAGCAGAGAACAATGTCATTCCCCTGGAAGTCGGACTTTGATATCTTTATTTTAAAAATTCATAAGTATTTCATATTTTACTCCATAATATATCTATCCATTTTAGATTTTTAAAGTTTTAATTATTATTAGGTTCAAATTTTACTCTAGGAAGATGTACCATTTCTTTATTTAGATCAAAAAACAAAACACTGAGTGCTCTATCTAGAAGGCCAGTTAGGCCCTATTTCAGTCCTAACCACAACTTCAAACCCACCCCCTCCCCTCGTGATTTCTAAGAGTGAAGATTTGCTCATTTTTTAAACTCTGAATAAATGGAATCATGCAGCATATCCTTTTTGTATACACCTTTTATTCAACATTATGTCTCCAAGATTTATCCAAATTACGTTTTATGTGTTCCTGAAGTGTACTTCTTCTCATTGCCACAGAGTACAGGTCCCCAAAGTACAAGAGCCAAGTGCAGCCTGCATACGATTTTCATAAATAAGGATTTACTGGTAAACACCCATTACCATCCATTTATATATTGTCTACATCTGTTTCCACTGTACCACAGAAGTGTAGTTGTGACAGAGGCTGTATAACCTGCAAAACCTAAAATATTTACTATCTGCACCTTTACAGAAGGTCTTCCTAACCCTGCAAGCAGTGGACAGATCGCGAAGCTTCCCAATTTAATATCACCCCTGAATGTGTCTAAAATGTTAATTCTAAGCAGGTTCTCAAACTTCATTTTGTATCCACATCACCTGGAGGGCTCATTAAAACAGATTGTGGGATTCCCACTCACAGAACTGGGTTCGGGCTAAGAATCTGCCTTTCTCAGGGGTGATGTTCAGGAGGCTGGTTCAGGACCAATTTTGAGAACCATTACTAAAAGCAATGCTGCTCCACTTTAACAAGCATAAGAATCAATCACTGATCAATCAATGATCAATCATGATCAGGGGGATCATGTTAGGGGTGCCTGGCTGGCTCAGTCAGTAGAGCATGGGACTCGATCACCAGATCACAGGAGTTTAAGCCCCACATTGGGCTTAAAGCCTACTTAAAACAAAAACCTGGAGATCATGCTAAGCTGAAGTTTTTGATTCAGTACACTCAGCATGAGGTCTAACCTTCTGCAGTTGATCAGACCACAGTTTAGGTGACAAAGCTGTAGAGGCTTTAGTTGAATGAATGTATCACATGAATATACATTTTTTAAAATCCATTCTACTATTAATGGAAATCTGGATAGTTTACAGTTTTTGACTCTCATAAATAATGCTCTATATTCTAACATGTTTTTATTATGCATTTACTGGATATGTATCAAGGAGAACACAACTATGTCCAACTTCATCAGATACTCCCAAACAGCTTTCCAAAGTGGTTATACTAATTCATACTTTTGTCATAGCAGTGCATGAAAGTTCCTGTTGTTTCAAATCCTTGCCCCACACTTGTGTCTTTTTAATTTTAGTCATTCTATACTTAGGATGTGGTTTAATTTGCATTTCCTGACAAATAGTGAGGTTGAACACTTTTTTAGTTTTTTTTTTATACTTTACTGATAATGACTATCTTCTTTTGATCAGTGCCTATTCAAATTACTTACTTTTTAAAAAATGTGTTTCTGTCTTTATCTTACTGCTATATAAAAGTTCTTTTTAAGGGTGCCTGGGTGGATCAGATGGTTGAGCATCTACCTTCAGCTTAGGTCATGATCCAGGGATCCTAGGATGGAGTCCCACATCAGGCTCCCCACTCACCAGGGGAGTCTGCTTCTCCCTTTGACTTTCCCATCTTGTGCTCTCTTTCTCTCAAATAAATAAATAAAATCTTTTTAAAAAAATAGTTCTTTTTCTATTCTGGATATATAAAAGTGCCTTATTGGTTATACATACTGCAAACTTTTTCCATCCTGTGTCTTGCCTTTTCACTTTCTTAACGATGTCCTGATAAAGAGAACTGAAGGCAATTTACAACTACAAAAATCAACCCTAATCAAAAGCAATTCACTTGTTCAAAATAAAATGCAAAGGAGCACTAACATATGTGGTCCAACATATTTCATGAAAATACAATAAAATTTACTTTCACACAGATTATGACATAAACAGAAAACGACGAAACAGTCTTATTTCCAGCAGACTTCAGAGTTCAACTTTTGAAAGCAAAATCTTAGCAAGCAACTCTGAGTATTGCATAACTTCTATATGTAACTTTGCACACTCCCCTGCAAATAAGCATGATCCACTCACTGGACCATGGCTCTAGGGCAAGCACTAAAGGTGCAGGCCTAAGATAAAGGGCTCTATAGTTTAAAGATTCACTAAAGTCCAAAGTGTTAACAACTACCTTTAGAGGCGTCACTTTGAACAAATATGACAAAAGCTAATTACACATCTACAGGTTCACAGATTCTCCTAAGCCCCATCTATAAAAGATTGCTTATACCACCAAAAGAATATACATAGTAGCATTAAGTGTAATACTTTAAATTTTACTTTAAAGCATGGGATGAATTTGCTGATAAAGTATATATAAAGTCAATCATATCTGGGCATAGGACATACATTAATGACCCTAAAATTTTAATATCTTACAAATAAACAACTCAGAATTAAAATCCAGTACTACTAGTTATCTGATGAATACAGAAGAACAAGCAAAAGCACATTCAAGCTTTTTAGAGAAAATACTCTAAATGAATTTCCTTTTTTTTGCACCAGGAAACCTGGTCTACCCATCATATCTATCAACAATATGGGTAACTTTTACCAGAAATCCTATGTAGCAGTGAATATTAACCAACATAGTTTTAAATCTAAGAGATGAGAGTACTCCACATTTAACTGAAACTCACCCACAAACGACCTAAGCTGGGTAACAAAGAATACAAACTTGCATCCAGAATAACCAAAACCATAAAACCATCTTCAGAATCCAAGTTCTTTAGGATAATGGCATCTGCCCCTCATCTGACATTTCATGTTCTCCTACATAAAGAGGTAAGCAGATCGAATGCTTAAAGGTCACAGCTACAGCCTAGTCCTACTATGTGGAGATATGTGAGGGTGTGGGACAGGCCCTATTAGTGGTATGAAGTTCACCTCCCTTCAGCATCTAGCATGTATCGCTAGAGTTGCAATAATCAGGGTAACTTATTTGGACAGCACCTAAATACATTAAGACAAAACACCTCTACTGGCCTGAAGGGGGCTGCATGGTGCTCCTACATATGAACTGTGATCAACTTAAAACTGCATTTCCTAGGTCAGTGGTACTTAAGAGTATCCTGGGATCTTGGAAAAATTAATGCCCAACCCCTTCCTGCTGAGAGAGCAAGCTTTGAAGAGAATCAAGCCAGAATACGTTAATATTCTGACAGACCTTCCAAGTGACCAAACTAGGCACCCACCGAAACTCTAAATCCTACTGAATTTTAAAGTTACAGGGAAAAACAAAACGACAACAAAAAACCCTGAGCAGAAAATAAAAGTACACAAAAAATGTGATCAGGAAAAAACACACTAAAGAAAAGTGAATTTTGAAACCTATTTACCTAAAACTATGGGGAAAATGCATTAAATAGAACATTTTTAAATCCGTTCATCTCCATGATATATGTCAGCAACAACACAGTAAAAAACCATTGTTTTCAGCAGAATGTTCCTTTAACTATCTGTCCCTTGAATGCATCTCATTAAATGCTGTCAAAAGATATTTTTCTTGAAACTGGTTCTAATTACATCTTTCTTGCTCAAAATCCTCTCCCATTGCCTAAAAGATAAAGTTCAAATTTCTTAGCCTAGTACATTCAACATTCCTAGTGAAAGGCCTTCTCTCCAACTCCGTTTCCCAATCCACCTCTTCATACCTTCTGTTTCAGGCAAAACTAAAAATAAACTCCCTATTCCTTATATACTTCCTGTTCTTAATATCAACCCATCCTGCTCACTCTGCCTAGAAAATCATGCCTCCTGGGGATCCCTGGGTGGCTCAGTGGTTTAACGCCTGCCTTTGGCCCAGGGCACGATCCTGGAGTCCCGGGATGGAGTCCCACGTCGGGCTCCCGGCATGGAGCCTGCCTCTCCCTCCTCCTGTGTCTCTGCCTCTATCATAAATAAATCTTTAAAAAAAAAAAAAAAAAAATATATATATATATATATATATATATATATATATAAATAAAGAAAATCATGCCTCCTGCTCAAAGCTCACCAATACTTTTAAAAGCTGGCTTACAAACGTCCTTCTTTTGAAGGTTTTCCTGCTTCCCGTCTGAATCCCCACACGTTCTCTAGCGTAACACCCAGTACACTTCCTCATATTAACTTTTATTATAGTCTCTCCTACATGAGAAACTGTTTATACGCAGGCGTATTTACCTTTGTACTGCCCATAACTGATCACAACTGTCACAATTTTAATTAATGAAACCCAGAAAGCCATTACTCCAGTAAGAGTCTTTAATCAGGTACAAGGGGAAGATAGAAGGGATTGCCCATTATTATGTACGGGAGCCAAAACATTTACCTAGCAGTTTTTCAAACCAAATAGCTCACTGCTACTTCTGTATGCTAAAATGTTTCTGATTTTACTTCTAATCTATGGGACCAGTATGCCTGCAACTCATTTAAAATAGACTGCAGGGACACCTGGGTGGTTCAGCAGTTGAGCGTCTGCCTTCAACTTGGGGTGTGATCCTGGGGTCCTGGGATCAAGTCCCACATCAGGCTCCCTGCAAGTCTCTGGCTCTGTCTCTCATGAATAAATTAATAAAATCTCAAAAATAATTAAAAATGAAAATAAGACACAGACTGCCTACAAGATATTTACACCGTCCCAAAGTAAGACCTTTGTACATATTGGCCCAATGATCACTACTGCAGTGGAAAGTCCATCGTCTACAAAACTTTAACAGCAATGGCAAGGATCTTCAAAGAGCAATTCTTAGAGGCAGTTCGAGATTTTTAAATCAGATATTTAAAAACTCTTTTAAATCAAAATTTTCACAAAGTAAAAGGGTAAAATTATGTCTGGGATGTAAAACAATTTCTAAACATATGCTACAGAGAACACTGGTGAAACATCACTAAAATACACGTCTCTATTCGTAATTCCCTGCCAGAATTACTATGTAGAACAAAACACAAAAACCTCTGGGAGCCACAAAGAGCTATGGAACTAGTTACCCTTCCATATACTAGTGCTAAGATTCATGAATTTATTGCCAACCCCAAAATCAATCAGAAGTAGCATATTTGGTGGTCAGATGTTGTCTATTCACCCTGAAATCAAAGTGAAAGTCACCAGACTAACAGGAAAGTAAGGGAGGAGGGAAAGAGTGAAGAGCAGACCAAGGGCTAACTCAGAAAGGCCAGCAGTCTGAGTAGCTAATAAGGATCCAAGTGTTTCCAGGGCTTCGTTGCGGCACAACAGTAACACAACCAGTAAACATCATGATGCGAAATCTTAGTTATTGAGCAAATCATGCTCCTTAGAGTTTGTTAAAGAACTTGTGATGTCATGTGGAAAAGCTTTTTTTTTTTTTTTTTCAGAAAGTGGTGATTCTTTAAACAGTTAATCTTCAATTCCTTAAGAAATTCAATTACACAGAATATTCCATTTCTCCTGGACAGAATGATCTTGTTCCAAGTTACACATTTTCTGTTAAATTTACTATCTACATCTGTGGATTACCATGACCTTTATTTTTAGAAGGAACTGATACTAAACAGTGCCAGTACCAGGCAACAGAGTAACTCTCACACTTACACTTTCTTCAAAGTAACAAGTTAAGGGCACTAAAAGTACTTGATACACAGCCATCCCCTCTGCCATCCCCTAATACTTTGTACCCATAATTGATAGAGTATGTCTGTTTTTAGGTTCTTAACTCTCTGGCACTAAATATTCATAAGCCAAAAATCAAGAAAATTAAGTGGTATGCTCACCCCAACAGTCAATTCTGATTTGAGGGTTTTTAACTTTGGTGTCTCATGTCACTAGAAACAAGTGATCATCAAATCATCCCACCATCACTACTCCTATCCGTGACGGTAATAACGAGAACGCTCTGCGTGGACAGAATTCTCAAAGACCATCTCAGAAAGCAATCTAAGGAGGCTCTTAGGAATCAAAGTCATCACAGCCATAAAGCGAGGGCTGAAACTGGTCGGATCTCTAGTTATTATGTATCTACTACCACTCATTAAAAAAAAAAAAAAAAAGTCACAATTAACCCAAACGAATATTTAGGTAAAGTGCATTATCTTAACTTGGCTGCTCTCCGGGAAGACCATGCCATCTCTGACACAAAGTGATGCTTCTAAACCAGGCATGTAGAAACCTGCAGGATGGATTTGTGCTCATTTGTCCACATCCAAATGACCTAATCTAGGGCAAATCTGAAAGACCAGCAATAACCGTAGGGGGGCGGAGGGGGGGGCGGGGAGCAGAACTGGCTTTTCCAACATGCTGGCAGCAACGGGTCCCTTCCGATGGGCAAAATCCCGCACAGACTCCTTAAGCTCAGCTGGGAATCCCAAGTGGACGCTTCAAAAATATTAACTGAAACAAACAGCCGTGCAGCTGGCACGCCTGTTCGTTCAACACATGCAACCCTCTGCCAACTCACCCACCGAGGAAGAGACTCCACCAAGTCCCTCACATTCGAAACCATTAGACAGAGCTCTCCTGGGTGAGCGACCTCGTGGATCTGCTCCTACTTCCCAGCCAGGCACGTGTCTGCGTGGGGCCGCTCGGAGGGAGAGAGGCCAAGGCCGGCCTCCAACCTCCAGCCTCCCATCACCCATCTATCGGGGAAGGGGGGAGAGCCCCCAGGGCTGGCAATGGACGCAGGGCACCGACCAAACCTAAAGGAGAAGACGGCAGGGCTCGGGAGACAAAGCGTCGGGTACACAAGTTTTGAGAACACTCACTCCCAATCCTGCGATTGCTCCGCAAGTGGGATGAGCGTGGTTAAAAGGTCTGTATAACGCTTCTCATCGGCGGGGGGGGGCTAGTTTTCTCCAAGTTAGCCGAGCTGCATCCGCTGCAGACAGCGATCATCCGAAGGCCCGTCACACACCTGGCCCCGGAGCCCAACGGGCAGGGCGGCCCGAGTCCAAGCAGGAAACGCAGCTGCGGGCGCGCCCCTCCCCCTCCCCTGCCCGCGCCCCTCCCCCACCGCCCGCCGCTTTTCCGCTTCCAGGCGGGAGAGGCCGTCCTCCCGGAGCCGGCGGGCGCGCGCCCACACTCCCGCCCCCGGCTCCGACACCCCCGCCCCGGGGAACCCCCCCCCCCGGCCCTGGGGACCCCCGCCCGCCCCACCCCGGGCATCCCCTCCCCCGCCCGGGAACCCCCCCTCGCCCCCCCGCCGGCGCCGGCCGTACGGGGCTCACCGTCAGGCCGGTGCCCAGCACGATCACGTCGTACTCCTCGTTCATGGCGGGGGGCGCACGGGGCCGCGGCCCAGAGGCAGCACGAGGCGCAGGGGCCGCAGGGGCCGCAGGGGCCGCAGGGGCCGGAGAGGCCGGAGGGGCCGGAGGGGCCGGCGGCGGCTCGGCCACCCGGAGCCGCAGCGGAAGCGCTCAGGCCGGCGTCGGGGCCCGACGGGAGCGGGGAGCCAGGGCTGGAACCGACACGGCGCGGGCGAGGACGGAGGCCGGCCGCCACCCGAGACGGGAAGAGGAGAGCGGGGCAGGGAGGGGAGGGCCGGGGAGGGCCGGGGAGGGCGGGCGGCGGGCGGCGACCGGGCCTCCGCAGCCGGGGCGGGGCTTGGGGACGGCGCGCGGGAGGCCGTCGATCACGCCCTTCCCGCCCTCCCATTGGCTGCGGCCCCGCCCGCCGGCCAACCCGCGTCCTCTCCCGCCTCTCGCGAGAGGAGGGCGGGCCGTGCGCCCGGCGCTTCCGGCTCCCCGCGCGGCCCGCTGCCACCGTGGTCCGGGGCTGAGGAGGCGCGGCGGCGGCGGCGCGGGCCCCGGGGGGCGTGCTGGGCGGGGGCCGGGGGGGCGCAGGGCCCGGGAGCGGCGGCCCGCTTCCTGACGCCCGCCGCGGCGTGGGAGCCCGGCACGCCCGCCGCCCTTGGACTTTGAGCGGGCGCCGGCCACGTGCGCGGGAGCGGGGGTCACGGGGGCTGCGGCAACCCCGCCCGCGCCTGCCCGGCCTCGGCCGCGGCGCTGCGTCCGCCCCGCCCGCCTCCTTTTTCTGAATGAAGCAGCACCCGCCGCCCTTAAAGCCGCAGAGACCTCCCCGGCTTCCTCTCCGTTCCCGCCCTGGTCCCCCCGCTTGCTGCGTGCGCCCCCCTCCGTCCCCGTGCCGGCCCCGAGGAGGTCCAGGGAGAAGGAAAGAAACACACAACTTTTCTATAAAGCTACCCTCAGGGCAGATGGGGGGAGCCAGGCCTGTTTGGGAAGCGGGGCTGCTGCGCCCCCGAGCGCCGCGCGGAGCAGGCCTCCCGTCACCCCGCGCACCCCCGCCCCAACCTTTGTCGGGCCCCCCCGGAATCCCCGGCTCTGGGGGGAGGTGGAAGGAGAGGCTGCTGCTCTCAGCCCGAGAGCGCGGACCCCCGCCAGGCAGTCCGGACAGGGATTCCCCGAAGGCCCGGGCAGCCTGCGCGCCCGGCCCGAGGCAGGTGTGAGCGCCCGGCCCGAGGCAGGTGTGAGCGCTCTGGCTGAGGCAGGTGTGAGCGCTCAGGCTGAGGCAGGCGTCGGCGCCCAGGCCCGTGGCAGGTGTGCGCGCCCAGGCCTAGGGTTCCTCTCCAGACACGGCCCGAGAAGAACTCATCGGAGTGAATCTTGGTAGCCAGAACTGCCTTCCTGCTTAAATCATTCAGATTCCGGAAATACTGTAACAGCTTTGTACAATGTTTCTTCACCCCAGGAAGAGCTTAGGAAACCTATCAGACGGTGGACCTTGGAGGCCGTGTGTGTGTGTGTGTGTGTGTGTGTGTGTGTGTGTGTGTTACATTTACACACCTTTTTTTTAAAAATTTTTTTAAGGTATTTATTTATTTATTTACGATAGTCACAGAGAGAGAGAGGCAGAGACACAGGCAGAGGGAGAAGCAGGCTCCATGCACCGGGAGCCCGACGTGGGATTCGATCCCGGGTCTCCAGGATCGCGCCCTGGGCCAAAGGCAGGCGCCAAACCGCTGCGCCATCCAGGGATCCCACATTTACACACCTTAATTGCATCTGTATACGTCGGACCAAATGCGTTTCTAGGAGTACACAAAAATTAAGTGCAAAGTTGACGTCTGAACCCACTATGGACCAGTGGGCGCGGCTGACTTTTCTGCTGACTAACCATGATGTTTTAGGAAGGTGCTTACTTCCTTACTCTCCAAGTATATGGTATGTGTGTGGATAGATGGATGAATGGATATATACACACAAACTTACAACAGAAACTTCTCACAGTTCTGTAGGCTACAAAGTACAAAACCAAAGTGTGGGGAGGCCTGCTTCCCGGTTGGAGCTGTCTTTTCACTTTGTCCTCAGTGGTAGGAGGAGAAAGGGGTCTCCAGGGTTACTTTTACAATGTTACCCATGTTTTTGAACTGACTTGAACTATTGACCCATTAAAAAAAAAAAAAAAAAAAACTAGCATTAATGATGGGGCACTGTGTGGTGGTTCAGTGGGTGAAGCATGGGCCTTCAGCTGGGGTCATGATCTGGGGGTTCTGAGACGGAACCCCACATCCTGCTCTCTGCTCAGCAAGGAGTCTGCTTCTCCCTCTGCTGCTCTGCCTGTTTTTGCACTTGCTCTTTCTCTCTCTCCCTGTCAAATAAGTAAATAAATAAAATATCTTAAATAACAAAACAAAACTAGCAATAATGAGCCTGGCTGTCTTAGTAGACCATGTGAGTCTTGGTCTAGGGGTCAGGAGTTCAAGCCCCACCTTGTTCTTGAAGATTACTGAAGAGGAAAAAAAAAAACTTTCGGGCACGTGACTGGCTCAATTGGTGGAGCATTCGCTCTTGAGCTCAAGGTGGTGAGTTTAAGCCCCACATTGGATGTGGAGCCTACTTTCTTAAAAAAATTGTAAAAAAAAAAAAACAAAAAACAAATTGTAAAATATAAAAACTAGCAAAAACAATAAAGAGCCTTTTTCCTGTATTGCCATCAACCTCTGAATGTTGAGGCTTTTAAGGATATTTGCTGAATTATGTTACCATGGGTTTTTTTTTTTTTTTAAGATTTTATTTTTGTTTATTCATGACAGAGAGAGAGGCAGACACAGAGGGAGCAGCAGGCTCCATTCAGGGAGCCCGATGTGGGACTCGATTCCGGGTCTCCAGGATCATACCCCAGGCTGAAGGAGCCACCAAACCACTGGGCCACCGGGGCTGCCCGATGTTAAAACGTTTTAAGTGAGGGGTGTTTTACCAATATTCAGATGGAGTGAGAAACTTTAAGCACTGGATATGAGGGATCTGAACTTAAGGCTAATGATCCTTTTCACAGAAGTTTAGTTTTGTTGGTAGTACAAGTCTTGTGACCCCTGTGTAGGGACAAAAAAAACATAAAAACAAAACCAACCGGTTTAATCCAAAATTCTATGCCTGCTCTGGGATCTTCATCACCTATTCTAGTTGCCAAGAAACTTGATAAACAACAAATCCTGTCTATGGTGAAGAAGCCTGAAAGCCACTAAGCGGTTGGGTGTATTTTAGAGGCCTCAGTTCCCAGCAGAACGAAACCTCAAGTTTGGGGGGAAGTGGGTGATTGATGGAAAGAAGTGGGAAATACCATCCCCGTGAAAGATCTTTCAAGTCTTTGTACAAAACAGGAGTCCAATGTGAGTGTTATTCATACCCAGCTGCTTGGGAATCACTGCTGATCTGTTGGCACTGAGGCCCCACACCCGCCTTTCAGAGGGAGAGACTTGAGTCCAAGGAAAAGAAAATCAGAATGAACCTTGGTCCCGGCCTTCTTTCTATCCTTTGCCCTTCTGCCTGGGTTGACCATTATCTTCCTAAAATGTCAATTGGATCATGTTCATGCTTCTGCTTATGTTTTGCAGTAGAATAAAACGCAAACCCCTTAGTATGGCCTAAAAGGTATTGCTTATCCCAACCTTTGCATCTTTCTCCAGCTTCATCTTGTACACTTCTTGCTCACTACACTCCAAACACACTAGACTTTCAGTTCCTGGAATCCAGTCAAGCTTTTAACCACCCAGGGGCCTCTACACCCTGTGGGTCCCATAGCTACTAACCCTCACTTCCCCTCCTACACCTCTTCTCACAGCTGGCTCTTTCCACTTCCTCGAGTTTCGACATGAAAACCTTCCCTTGGGACTCCTGGGTGGCTCAGTCAGGCTAGTGTCTGCCTTCGGCTCTGGTCATGATCTCAATGTCCTGGGATCGAACCCTGCATCCAGCTCCCTGCTCAGCGGGGAGCCTGCTTCTCCCTCTCCCTTGCCCCTGCTCCTGTGCTTGTTCTCTGTCTCTGTCTCTCTCTTTCAAATAAGTAAGTAAATAAATAATTTTTTAAAAGATAAGGGAAAAAAGAAAACCTTCCCTGACCACCTTATCTAAAGTAGGTTCCCCTCAACTCTTATTCTCTCACCTCCCCCCTGCTTATTTCTTTCATTGATTTTTATCAAATTGGTAATTACATTCTTTACTTGTTTTTTTCTTTTTTTGTCTGCCTGCTAATCAGAATGTATAAAGTCCATGAGAGCAGGTATATTCTCTATCTTGTGTAGAATTATGGCCCTAGAATAATGCTGAATACCTGGCAGATGATGAATAAATATTAGATGAATGCATAAGAGACATGGAAGTTGATCCCTAGATCAACAAGGACCACATGTGATGAAATAGGTACCAGTTCCTGCTGATACTTTTGAGAAGGGCGGCTTTCTTATTGCAGAAGATACTAAAATTAATATTTTTGAGGGTCTTAAAGATAGAGATCTATAAAATATAAATCTGATTAGCATCTGAAAATCTAATGCTGAAGATAAAACATATTAGGATATCTAGGAAAAATATTTTTTTCTAGGAAAAATATTAATTAAATCCCCAAAATAAATATTTCCTAGTTTATGATAGATTCATTTACCCACCTCCACCCAGTCCCACAAAGTGCTCATCTGCTCCCAGTCTCCATCTGAGTAGAGTCTGGCTCCGTTCTGGGTCTGAACCAGAACTGGGGATATCATCCTTGATTCTGTCTTCTTTCTCTCCTTCCACATCTATTCCTATTTCCCTTTGCTGTGTAACCAACCACCCCAAAACTTAGTGGCCTAGCAATGTATTATTATCCCTTATGGTTCTGTGGGTTGAATGGGGTCAGATGTGTGGGAATTGCTTGGGTCTAGGATGCTGCTGAAGTCAATGGCTGGGTGGGAAGACTGAAGACTTCCAACATGGTGCTCTCCCGTGGCTGACAGCTGCTGCTGGCTGTCAGCAAGAGCAGCTATGTAGGTGTGTCCTCTCCACTTGGCGTGTGCTTCTCAAAGTATGGTAGTTGTGGTCCAAGAACACATAAGTTCCAAAAAACAAGAAATGGAAGCTGCTGGTCTCTTAAGGTCTGAGCCCACAGATGGGCACAGCGTGCCTCCTGCCACATTCTACTTGTCTGAGAAATTACAGAACACACCCAAATTTCGAAAGGAGAAGCCCACCTATCACTGAGAAGACTTGCCAATGGATGTGTAGCCATCTCCAGTTTGCCACAATACCCCATTACGTTCTGGCCATGCCACCTCATAAAAATCCTTCCTTCAGAATCTCCAACCTCACTGCCTCTGCACTAGTACAGACCACCGTCCAGTTCTCTCCTGAGCGTGAAAGCTTTCTTAATTGGTCTTCAGTTTAGGTGTCCCAAACTTGTTCTCTACATTACAGTCCAAGTGATCTTCATCAAAATCGAAAATGACTGAGCTGAGCACATCTTGAAAACCTTTTCTGGGCTTCCACTGCTCTTAGGATCAAGTCCAAACACTGGCCATGTCCTAAGATGAGCTTCAAGGATCTGGCCCTCGGTGACCTAGTCCACCACAGCCCTCACCACAGCCCTCCTCCAGCCCTCACTAGAGTCTCCGAGTCATCGCTGCATTGGTCAGTGTCCAGCCAGAGCACAAGCCACTCTAGGTATCTTAAATGGAGGCAGTATAATGTAGGGAATTCGTTCCAGAACTTGAAAGGGCTGGCGAGGCAAAACAGAGAAGGTTACCCAGAGGTTAGGAGCGGCCTGAAACTCTGGAGCCAGAGGGGAAATGCTGCTCCCCAGTGTTCGTGCCCAGGCCGGCCCAGTGCCATTACTGCCACTGCCTGGGCCCCACCGCTGCTGGAGCCTCGGCGTCCCCTCCCTGGCTCTCCCGATGCCGTAACTGCAGATACTACCAACAGCCGGGGGACGTGCCTTCTCCTGTCTCCTGTCTTCCACCACCTCTTTCCATTGGCAGCACTCTCCAGAAGCCAGTTGGCAGAGGGCTCTGGGAAGGCTGGTTCGCTGACTCAGCCCCTGCAATCGGGAGAAAAGCAGGGATGGGGCTGAGGGCCAACAGATAGATGATTAGTAGAGCTGCTCCACACATTTTTCTGATCCAGGAGCTGGCCGTGCTCCTTTGCTTGTAGACATGCTTTTCCTTCGGTCTGGAACATTCTTCCCCTATTCTTCTAAGGGCCGTGCTTTCTTCTGCTTGTAAGAATTCTCAGTGCAGATGTGCCTTCTTCCACAAATCTTTCCTTACTTCCCACTCTGGATTAAATTCCTCTATTCTGGGTTACCGTGTACTGTCTACGACCCTTCTCTTAGCACGTAGCACCTGGGTTGTACCTGGGTGTTTACTGTTCGCTAGTCCTGTGGAGTTGTGTTCCTCTCAAAGGTAGAACTAGACATTTTCATCCTCTTTCCCTTACCACCCAGATCATACTAGGCACCAAATAAATAATGCAGGGGTTCATAACCTGGGGGATAATTACAATGGCCTCTAAATGGCCTATGAACCCTCAGATTCGTATGCAAAATAGAGTGCACGTGTGTTTTTCTAGAGAGAAGATCCACCATCCGATTTTCAGGGGGGTCCGTAACTCCTAAATAATTAAGAAAGTCTACATATGGGGGCAGCCCGGGTGGCTCAGCAGTTTAGCACCTGCCTTCAGCCCAGGGTGTGATCCTGGAGACCCAGGATCGAGTCCCATGTCAGGGTCCCTGCATGGAGCCTGCTTCTCCCTCTGCCTGTGTCTCTGCCTCTCACTCTCTCTCTCTGTGTCTCTCATAAATAAATAAAATCTTTAAAAAAAAAAAAAAGGTCTATGTATGGATGAGGAATGAATTGACAATATTCCTAAAGGTTGGATAAAGAAAAATATATCTTCCAGGAGGAAACTGAGTATCAAAGACCATTTTGGTGGCTTAACCCTACTTCACAACTGTTATTGAACTTCTGTATATATAGAAATGAAACCAGTACCAAGACTGATGATGTATCTATAAATACAAAATAACATGCAAAATAGAAATCATTAGCAAGTGCAATTAGCAGCTCTACAGAGTGCTTTACTTTTTTTTTTTTTTTAAGATTTCATTTATTTGACAGAGAGGGAGAGAGAGAGAACAAGCAGGGGGAGAGGCAGAGGGAGAAGGAGAAGCAGACTCTCCATCGAGCAGGAACCCGATGTGGGGCTTGATCCCAGGACCCCAGGATCATGACCTGAGCTGAAGGCAGATGCTGGACTGAGCCCCCAGGTGCACCTATGGAGTACTTTATATATAATGATGAGCAGTTGGTAGAATGAGGTGGAGTTTCAGGTGCTGCGGCCAAGCAGGTAAGTCGGGTGTCCCAATTTTCAAAACATTCATAAGCACAGGCCACACATGTTCCAGGGGCAGGGGAGGAAGTGAAAAATCACCTAGGGTGAGGGGCGCCTGGGTGGCTCAGTTGGTTAAGCATCTGTGCCTTTGGCTCAGATCATGATCTCAGGGTCCTGGAATTGAGCCCCGGAGTCCTACTCCCTACTTCTTCCTCCCCCTTTACCCCTCCCCCTACTCGTGCTCATGCTCTATCTCAAATAAATAAATAAATCTTAAAAAAGAAAAAAAAAACACCTAGAGTGAGAACCCCTGGACTAGACTATCCAAGTTTGCATAATTCAAAATCAAATTTCCAGAGAGAGAATCTGATTGGCCCAGCTTGGGGTCTTGTGTCCAACTTGATCCAATCAACTAAAGCCAGGGCATAGAGTCGTATGGCAGAAATATGGCTCCCAGAAGTCCACATCCATTGGTCTGGTGGCCAAGTTCCCAGAAAAGACGGATGAACAGATATCTTAGTATGTATCCATTACATATCCTTTACCCTAGAAGTGAGGTGCTCTAGCCTGACTCTCTGGATTCTACTCACACACGGTTTAGGAGAAAATTTTCTCAGAGCGATAGCTGTGATATCTGTATACTTTTAAAATTTTAACCCCAAATCTTCCACTGTAGGGCTTTTGCTATCGATTTTTTTCATTTATCTCTTCAACAATTATTTACTGTATCTCTTCTGTGCCAGGCACTGGGCTAAGCCTTAGCCAGTTTACACATTTTAACTCCAGATTGTTTTAATGGTGGTGATAGCATAATCCTATGTTGGGTTAGCCTTTCTTCATTTCAAATCCATGTTACCTTTGACATCCAATTACTATTTTTTAAAGATTTTATTTATTTATTTTGAGAGAGAGAAAGCGAGTGGGGGAAGGGCAGAGGGAGAGAATCTTCAAGCCAACTCCCTGCTGAATGGGAGCCCCACTCGGGGCTCAATCCCAGGACCCTGAGATCATGACCTAAGCTGAAATCAAGAGTCGGATAATTAACTGACTGAACCATGCAGGCACCCCTATCGAATTACTATTTTTAATTTTAAAGTTTTTAAGTCAATTCTCTTCTTTATACCACTGTATAAAGTGCATACCAGTGTATCTGCCTGTCAGAACTGAGCATTAGTCTTGGTATTTTTATCAGCAATTCATGACCACAGGCTCATATTTTACTAGAATAGTCAGTTTTGACCAGTGAAACTCACTCAGTTGCCCAAGGCCCTAAAACATAAAAATATTAAAGAATTCCAAGGTTAGTCTTGACTCCTACCAGAAGTAAATAACAAAGTGTTATGAAGAACATCTTGTCTTTTCCCAGATAACAGAAAGATAAGTTCTTACAGTAGCTGGCAAATAAGAATTCACTGTGCACTGAAGTTTACATGGAATGGCTCTGTTAGGTACAGACAAGCCAGGTTTCCAGCTTTTAGTCTCTGGCCATCTATCTCCCAAGCAGCGCATTGGTCTTCCTGTGCCGTGTGCTCTCTGTCAGATTCTGTGAGACCCTGAAGGCTCAAGATGTTCTTCAAGGAAAGGGCCCCATGGTCACGTGATTTTGAGAAACACTGCCCTTCTGTCCTCCTTGGGGAGGGTCCCAATGGAGATGGTAAGGCCTCTGAGAAGTTTTCACGGCCACAGTCACTTTGCAGAGAAATCTGGCGGTACTCACTGTCTCGGACATGTGCAAATCCTATGTCCCAGCTCTCTATTCCTGGGTAGGCACCGAAAAGACATTTTCTGGGGTATAAAAAGCAGCGCTAAAATGCTGGTCAAATTCTAATATACGGGAGCAAAGAGTTGGAGGTGACGTCCGGCAGCAACCAGAAGGACTAAACTTCGATGTAACAAAGTGGAAGAGGCTGAAAAGAGTTGAGACAAGAGGAGATTTCTAACACATACCCCACTATCATAAACTGCCACGGAGTCACACGCCATTCAAGTACACTCAGGTTTGAACACCAAAGTGCAAGTCACATTGCCAGGGCATTCATTAGAGAGGTGGGTGAGGGGGACGATAATACAAGGTGGAACTGGAGACAGCATCATCCAGATTGAGTGCATGCCTGTACCCTGGCTCCCTCCCCAAGGTCTCCAGAAATGGCATTAGCAGAATAAAAAGGACATAGAGTTTTGGGTTTAAAGAGAGCAGAAAGGGAGTCAGCCACTGGAAAATAGAAGGCTGACGGTCAAATGACCTAACAGACCAGAGGAAGCGGAAAAGTCAGGGCCGGCACTGGAAAATAGAAGGCTGACGGTCAAATGACCTAACAGACCAGAGGAAGCGGAAAAGTCAGGGCCGGCACAGAGGCAGGGCATTCAGAAGCGAACCCATTCAAGCTCCGAGACTCCAAAAAAGACCAGGAGTTCAGGGAACAGGTGCCTCGAAGGCCAGGCCGGGACGTGGGGTGAGAAAAGAACCCATTGAAGGTGCATACAAGGAGTGGGGGTGGGGGGTCCTGGATCCTCTCCTGCTGCCACTCCCTCCCCCAGCAAAAGGCAGGTGGTTGGCCAGGACGGGTTGGATCAGAAAAGCCCTGGTTCTGGCGTGCCAGAAAGAAAAAGCGTGCCACCTCCAAGCCAACGGGATTGTGGTGCGGGGTGCTGACAGTGGGGCAAGCAGGATGTGTGTGTGGGAAATCTATATCCTCAGCTCAATTTTGCTGTTGAGCCTAAGATTGTTCTTAAAAATAAAGCATATTTTAGGGGCACCTGGGTGGCTTAGTTGGTTGTGCTCTGGTGAGGATCTCAGGGTCCTGGGATTGAGCCCTGTAGGGGGCTCCTTCGCGGCAGGGAGCCTGCTTAAAGACTCTCTCTCCCTCTTCCTCTGCCCCTCCTCCAGCTCGCACTCTAAAAATAAAGAAATAAAATCTTTAAACAAAATAATAGAGTATACTTAAAGAAAAACAGCCCAAAGCGGGTGCCTGGCTGGCTCCTTCCTGTCCGACCTGTCATCTCTTTTCTACTCTCTCTCTTCTTCCTATTGTCATTTTTTTCTGGCTTTCTTTCTTCCTTTCTTTCCGGCTTTTCTTCCCACGGCACCTTTGACACTTAGCCCACCCCCCGGACAGGAGAAGGTAGAACCTGATCGAGTAGTGTTCAGTGGCACGACACACGGAATGGTTTCTGCCCCCGAGGCAGATGGGCTTCCCGTGTCCCCCACCTGTGCTCCATCCTCCGAGCACTAGCACACAGTGGCTTCTGGGGGCTCCGTTAGCTCTCAGCGCTGTTGGGTCAGTCCATCGCCAAGAGCATCCTCAAGGTGTGTGGTGGCAGTGCCCGGGGGCACGGAGTTGAGGGGGCACCCCTGGCTCCGAGGTAGCCCTTCCCAGAAACAGCCCTGAAGCCTATCATCTTGGTCCACCAGCTTTATTTGCATATTGGGGTCACCTGGCCTGGCTCTTCTGTGGGCCGTACCTGAGTGCATGTGGGGGAGCCTTCCCTCCCCTGTGGACCCAGGAAGCTAACCTTGATATTGACTCGGTGGCTCAGCCTGGTTGGCAGGACAGGAAGCCTGTGATGTAGACTTGTGACCTTAGAGCCTAACATTTCTACAATGTCAGAAGACAGGCACCACAGATGTCACCCTTAGAAAGCCAATATAAAAAAAAAAAAAAAAAAAAGGTGCCAGTATCACATATCCGTATTACTTAACATCTAATTTTAAAATGATTCACCTAGCGAATAAAAAAGAAGAGTCAAGTGAGACTTAAGAGTATCCTGCAGAAAATAGATGTGTTCCTTCTGCACAGACTTCCAGCCTTGCTGTTAAGTTTCTTAGGTGTCTTTCCAGAATATTCCATGCACATGCACACACACACCCACAGTAACACAAATGTCAATGCACTTATTCGGCTCCTACCTTTTCTCACTTAACAATAGATTTTACAGATTGTTTCATTTCTGTATAAAGAGATCCACTTGGGTCAGCCCCAGTGGCCCAGAAGTTTAGCGCCGACTTTGGCCCAGGGTGTGACCCTGGAGACCTGGGATCGAGTCCCATGTCGGGCTCCCTGCGGGGAGCCTGCTTCTCCCTCTGCCTGTGTCTCTACCTCTCTCTCTATCTATCTCATGAATAAATGAATAAATTTTTTTTTTTAAAGAGATCCATTTGAAACTTTCCAACAGCTCCATCCTGTAATTTGGCCTCATTATTATTATTTTTTTTAGATTCTTTTAGAATATTAGAAAACTTTATGAGGACAGAAGTTGGAAACCAGTTTGGGCACACTCGTGTAAACACCCAAATAAAAGAGTAACCCACACCTTTTTTGGTAAAGCACCCCCTTCGTGGCAGGACATGGGATTTCCCCCAAGGAACAGGTAGGGGGTTGAACGGTGCCCCACAAAAACCCCATGTCCTAACCCCTGGGACCTGTGAATGTGACCTCATTTGCAAAAAGGTCTTTGTAGGTATGATTATGGATTTTGAGATAATCATCCCGGATTTAGGGGGGACCCTAAATGACCAGTGTCCTCCCAGGAGAACAGCTGAGGGAGAAGCCACGTGAGCATGGAGTCAGCGACGGGAGGGACTCAGCCCCAAGGCCATGAAAGCTAGAGCCCCCGGAAGCTGGAAGGGGCCGGGGAGGACCCTCTCCTCGAGCCTTTGCAGGGAGCGTGGTGCCGCCGACACCTGGATTTCAAACTCTGGCCTCCGGAACCATGAGAGAATATGGTCATTTGTTGAGGCAGCCCTAGGAAACTGACTCAGGGCGCTAGCCTAGATGTCAGGAATCCCACTCATTCTGGGGCTGGGTTTGCTTCACGTCAAAAAAAGGAGAAGGTTGGGCCACAGAACCTAAAGTTTCTTTGTAGTGTAGACAGTTTCTGACCGCATTAGGTTGTCTGCGTAAGAGCCCCCTCGATGGAGGCCAGGCTGGGATGAAGGCAGCTCAGGCTGTCTCTGTGCTTTCCCACAGCTCGGCTCCTCTCTCCGTTCTTATCGAAGTGCCTTCTGGTCCCTGCGGTCACCTGCTGCCCCTCCATGCGTGCTGGCATGAACAACGTGACCCTTCTAACCAGAAGGGACAATCTTCCCTCCGAAAAGATCAGGACTCTTTAGGAACCAAAATGTGATTCAGAGCAGTTTAGGGAAAAGGAGAAATATGTGGATGCTATGAGGTATCACCCTGTTCCAGTTCACGAATGAATAAATCGCCACCCCAAATGCTGGGAGCGCCCCCGGCAGCCCCTTGAGGGACTGTGTCAGCTGGAGGGAGGGCCACGTGCCCGAGGCCATGCCCCTCCCAGGCCCACATCCACGGACTGGTCCTCCAGGGGAGGAAAGACCTGCCCCCTGCCCCCAGGACTCAGGAGGCCCACTCTAGGTTTCCAGGGGGCTTCCCAAGGCAGTTCTGGTGGCTGCACGGCAGTGTGGCTTCTCCTTCACCCCATACTCTTCCCTGCTGCCCTTCCACAGCTGCTGACACCAAGAGATTCCCTGATGAGCCACCTGCCCGTCGAACCCCATCGCCACCCAGCCTGGGGCAGGGAACTTACTGGCTCGTGTAACCGAACTGTTAATGAAGCTGCAGTACAGAGGCCCAGGAACCTACTGGATCGGGGGTTCCAGCAGAGACTTGCTCCACGCTGGCCTCATTGTGGCCTCGTGCTGAGGAGGAACCAGACCTCATCATGTCTCTGCCCACCCAGGGCAGATGTAGGAAAAGGCTCTGACTGGCCCCATGTGGGTCAGGCCCCTGGCTGCAGACCAAGGAGGAACCAGCATTTGGAAAACACTATCAGTGCCCACTTAGACCGTTTGTGTAGAGCGGGTGAAAAGTATAGCGAGAGGGACACCCAGGTGGCTCAGGGATTGAGTGTCTGCCTTTGGCTCAGGGTGTGACCCCAGAGTCCCGGGATCGAGTCCTGCATTGGGCTCCCCGCAGGGAGCCTGCTTCTCCCTCTGCTTGTGTCTCTGCTTCTCTCTCTCTCTCTCTCTCTGTCTCTCACGAATAAATAAATAAAATCTTAAAAAAAAAAAAAAAGAGGCAGGAGAGTGTTGCTGAACAGGTGGACCAATGAGTACTGTCCATGGGGTACCCTCACTTTCCGCCAGCTGACCCCTCCCCAGCGCGTCCAGGGGCCTGGCAGAGCGGTCCGAGGTGGCTAGGGCAGGCTGTGACTCTGGTGGGCTGATGGACCCCCTTGCTCCCTGCTGCTGCTGACCTTTTATTTCTTCATGTGGTTTAAAGGTATAAACCTTTAAGGTATATACCTTTGAGGTATAAATTGTATTCCTCACGCGGCCTAGACTGGGTTCGATGTGGGTCCGGAGTGGCAGCTGGTGAGCTAGCTGAACTCGGTAGTCCCCACTTGGATCACTTTGCAAGGACAGCAGGCCTTGAGGTTAATAAGGAAAGTGTAACAGTAAGAGAACAAAGCAAAAGCAAAAGCCCTGAGCCCTAACTTAATAGATAGACATGCCGGGCTGGGTCTCATGCCACCCACACACCCCACAAAGGCCAGGCGAGAAGTCCACCAGCTCTGTGAGGGAGCACCTCCCTCCAGGACTCTGCGTGCCCCCTGCCCCTCTCCCCTTCCCCTGCCTCTCTTCCCTGCGAGGACTGAGTGCCCCTGGATGACCCGGACCTGGCTCAGGGGGTCAGTCAGACACCCCCTCCAGCCAATGTGAAGTCTTCACCCAAAGGTGCCGCGAGTCCATTGGGCAGGTGCTCTGCAGGGAAGCCATGTGAAGCCAGATGACCAAGAGTCACCCTTAACCACGACTGCTGCCCTGCCGCGGCCAGGACGGGGCAGGGGCAGGGGTGCTGCAGAGGATGCAGGGACCATTAAATCACTTCCTGGGTTTCTGTGCCAAAGCCATCGGATCAAAGGAAAGGGGTCCACGGGCACCTGGGTGCCTCAGTTGGCTCAGTTGGTTACGTGTCTGCCTTTGGATCGAGTCATGATCCCAGGGTCTTGGGATCGAGCCCCATGTCAGGCTCCCTGCTCAGCAAGGAGCCTGCTTCTCCCTCTGCCTCTGCCCCTGCTTGTGCGCTCTTTCTCTCTCTCTCTCTCTCTCTCTCTCTCAAATAAATAAATAACTTAAAAGATTTTATGAATCTTCTCATGAGAGACACAGAGAGACAAGCAGAAGGAGAAGCAGGCTCCCTGCGGGGAGCCCGATGTGGGACTCGATCCCGGGACCCTGGGGTCTCGCCCTGAGCCGAAGGCAGATGTTCAACCACTGAGCTACCCAGGGTGCCCCATAAATAAAATCTTTTTTTTTCCTTTTTAAGGAAAAGGGTCCAAATGGACCCTGCCCCATCCACTACCCCTTGCTGTTCCACAATTCCTTCTTTTACTGAGTGTGGACGTGATGGGTGGCAACCAGGCCAGGTGACAGCTCTCTTATCACGTCCTGATAGCCATCAGCCCTTCTAGCAAACAGACTCAACAGGCTTCAGCTGGGCGCGGACTCCCCACGTTGTCTGGAAGGCAGGGCGGACCCGCCTTCATCTGAGGGACAGCCCTCGGTGAACACCGAAATGGTGTAAGAATCACCAGGTTTGTGATCTGCGAGTGGGGAGGGCTGGGCTCGGCTGGGAGGTGCCTCACGCCTGAGGACATGTGCTCCTAAGCCTCCCTCACACCTGGGCCCCGGGCCTGGCCCACACTGGGCACTAAAGCCACCGTGTCCGTATCCGGGAGGCAGACGAGTGGATGAACAACCCTCGAAGGATGAAGGGGTCCCCCTGAGGGCAGGCCCTCCTCCGGGTGGTGCATGAGGGCGACTGCAGGAGAGTCCCAGGAAGGGGAAGTCAACTTAGGGATTGTGCAGCACACCCCAGAGGAGACTGACCCTTCCTCTCAGGAGGGTCGTGAGGACCAGGCCTACGGCAGGACAGACAACTGTTGAGTCGCCAGAGAACAAGATGTGAGAAGGAGGCAGATTCTATTTGTCCAGGATTCTCCAAAGAACAGAACCAACAAGTTATACAGAGAGAAGAGAAGATGTATTGTAGGAAGGGGCTCACCCGGTGACGGCGGCTGAGAAGCCCCGTGATGGGCTGTGTGCAGGCTGCAGGCCCAGCAGAGCCCACGGGTCACTCAGTTTGGGTCGGGGCAGGAGAAGATGGACTTCCCAGCTCACGCAGAGAGATCCGCCCTTCCTCTGCATTTCTTTATTAAAGATTTTATTTATTTATGAGAGATACACAGAGACACAGGCAGACGGCAGGGCGGTGGACACGGTGGTTGCAGCCCCTGCCCCCCGGAGTCCAGCCTCGCAGGAAAGGTGGACATTTAACAAGCAACGGAAGAGGAGATGCACGTTACAAAGCACAGGACTGGGGGCCCGGGGCGTGTGGCGGGGACGCTGGGCGGGTGCAGGCCAGCAGCTCCCGGGCTGCCCTCCCCGAGGCCCAGGTCCTCTGCAGGAGCTGTGCCGCGGCGCCACGGTCTCATGAGATGGGGGCTTCACAACCATCCCCTGGCTAACAGTTTCTCAACTCATTAAAGAAGCCTTTTCATTGATGGCTTTAATTATCTGTTATGATCCTAAGCTACTCAGGTCCAATGGCAAAGTATTTACAATATAGTTTAGTTGTTCTGTGTTTTAACTCAAAATAGCTAGATTTTATACTGTATAGATGAGGAACCGGAGAGGATGAAGCCTTGCCCAAAATTACCTTACCAGTAAACAGCGAAGCTGGGATTCATGCAAAGCTCTGTTTGACACTCAACTCTGTGCTCTTTGGCTTTCTGTGGCAAATTATAGAAACCCAAGTCAAACTATCTTAAGGAAGAGAATATTTTGGGTCAGGTAATTTAAAAGTCTAAATGTCGGCTTTCAGCATGGCTGATCCAGAGGCTAAAATAGTGTCACTGGTGTGTGTGTGTGTGTGTGTGTGTGTGTTGGGGAGAATCAGTCCTTCTCTCCAGACACAGGACAGGCTTCACAGCCACCACAGTTCATGACCAGGCCACTCCCCTCTCCCAGGGGATAGAGCTGCTTCTATGGTGACCTGGAGAGGGCTTTGGTTTCCTAGCTTTGGTCCCACGCCCATATTAAACCCATCAGGTGGCCAGGGGTGAGGTCCTCCGGTTCCCCAGGCCTGGCCTGTGACTGCCCCTGGGTGGGCAGTGGCCCCACCTGAACCCCATGGAGTCAGTTCCCAGGAACGAGGGCTTCTGTTGCCTGAAGAAAGGGAAGGGGTGCTGATCGGGCACAGACCTCTGCCCGCCAAGGCTTTTAACCAGTAGGCTCTACATCAGGCTGCTTCCCGCCACAGTGGAAAGCCCAGAGCGCCAAGGCTCCGGTGCACACAGAAGACAAGAACATGAATGCAACGGGTGAGTCATGCTTTGTCACAGGTCATTTAGCACACACCAGTTATGCGACGCCGGGCCAGGCACCATTCGAAGCTCAAGGACTAGAGGTGTTTTGTTTTGTTTTTGAAGGCACAGGCCCTGCCCTTAAGGAGCCCTCCACCTAGGACTGGAGGCAGGCACGTAAGAAAGGAGTGGGTTAAGAGCAATAATAAGAGCATTTGAACTCAGGGTGCCGGGCTGGCTCAGTCAGTGGAGTGTGTGACTTGGAGCCAGTACAAGCCCCACGTTGGGTGTAGAGATCACTGAAAAATACATCTTTAGGGGGTAAAAAAGAAAGTGCGGGGGGATGCCTGCATGGCTTAGCAGTTAATCATCTGCCTCTGGCTTGGGGTGTGATCCTGGGGTCCTGGGATCGAGTCCCACGTCAGGCTCCCTGCATGGAGCCTGCTTCTCTCTCTGCCTAGGTCTCTGCCTCTCCCTCTGTCTCTTTCATGAATGAATAAATAAAACCTTTAAAAAACAAAAAGGCAGATGAACTCATCCGGGATATGTGAAGAATGCCTACAACTCAACAACAAAAAGATAAACAGTTAAAAAATGGGCGAAGAACTTGAATAGACGCTCCTCCAAAGACATACGGATGGCCAACAAGCGAGGGAAAAGACGTTCAACATCATTAGTCATGAGGGAACGCAAGGCAAAACCATGGGCTACTATGTCACCCCCACTGGATGGCTAACCTATTAAAAAAAAAAAACAGAAAAGACAAGTGTCAGTGAGGACTGGGGAGATTGGAAGCCTTGTAGATCACCGGTAGGAATGCAAAATGGTAGGGTCTATGGAAAACAGCTCAAGGGGTCCTCAAAAAGTGACATGGGATGACCCTGTGAACCAGCAACCCCACTCCTGGGCAGGTGACCCACAACTGCAAGCAGGTTGCAGACAGACATTCGTCCGCCACTGTTGCTGGCGGCGTCATTCACAGTCGCCAGAAGGGAAAGGACCCAATGTCCGCCAGCGGATGAATGGACACACAAAGCGTGGTCTCCACACATAGTGAAACGTTCAGCCATAAAAGGAACAAGTACAGACACGGGCTCTGAAGCCCGGTGCCGAGCGAAAGCCGCCCTACACACCAGGCGGGTGCGCACCGCCTCCCCCGTGGAACGGCCGGAGTGGGCACATCCAGGGACGGAGAGCAGGTGGGAGTTCGCAGGGGCTGCAAGGGGCAAGGGGAAGCCGCGGCTCGGGCTCCATCAGGTTTTATCCGGGGTGACGAGCAGGGGTTGGAGCTAGAGAGGGGTGGTGGCTGCACAATGATGGGAATGCGTGAAATGCCACTGCATCGTTCACGTTAAATGGTTGATGTTGCAAGGTCAATATAAAATAAAGAGGCCCATGGTGTGTGCGGGCCTTGGAGGGTGTGTGACCGGGCGCTCGGAGGTGGGGGGGCCAGTGCGGGGCGTCAGGACGCCTCTGGGGGTCGGGGACTTTCTTGGGGGCTGGTTCCCTGGTTTCCTCCAGGTGACGGTGGTCTGGCTAGGAGGCCGGTGCTGCTGGCCCTAGGCCGGCCTGCACGCAGGTGTCAGGGGCCAACCGTCCCATGTCGTCCGTGGAGGCCGGGACGAAGGGCGAGGACCGGAGGCCAGCATCCCGGAGGCCGGCCACACGGCTGCCCTTGGCTGCGGACGGAGCACTGACAAAGTACCTTGTCCTTCGGGGGTGACTGCGGGCCCACAGGCAGGAAGTCTCCTGCCATCTCAGAGCACCTCGCGCCGCGCCCCGCACGCTCGGGGAAGGGGGTGGCAGCAAGGGGCCTCCCGTTAGGGCGACCAAGTGCTCGGGCCCCCAGGCCTTGTCCCCAGCTTCCCGGGAAATCCCTGGTGAGTGACAGAGAACCAGACAGAAGCCGGTGGAATGTGCAGATCCCGGAATTCCTGGCACGCGGTCCCTGGAAGGGGTGTCGTTCTGCAGCAGCTGGCTCGGTGGCCGTGGGGCAACGCCGGGTCCCCCACTGTTCCCAGAGTCCCCGCCTTCGTTTGTGGCGTTTCCTCCCTCAGCGTGGGGCCCCCACGGGGACGCCCCCACCCCCAGGCTGCCCCTGGCTTGTCTTCTCTAACGCCATCCCACCTGTTTCGCTTCCCATCCTTTCAAAGTCCTTCTGACACGAGTGCAAACTACTGTCTGGAGGTTGCGTTCCAGCCGGGCACCAGTGGGTGTTGGGGACACTCGGGTTCACCGGGCCCCTGTCACCAGCATGTGAAGTGGGCATTACTGAGTCCTCTGTGCACCTGAGGAGCAGATGCCAGGACAACCGGGACTCGGCCAGGTCACCAGGGGGTTAGCGGCGGGACAGGATTCAGACTCGAATTGGATCCCTCCTCGTCAACCAGTCCCTGGGGACATTACACCTCGCAAGGGACATCATGCCTCTACAGACTACAAGTGGTCCCTTAACTTCTACGTTGGAGAAGGGAATCAAGAGCAAGACTCACCTGAGATCACAAGTGAGCTGGAATGCTCTTCACACCTTGCTTCGGGAAGCCCCCAGGCCCCCCCAACACACGAGCTGCCCCTCTCGTGCTATTCCCTCCACTAGGCTCTGACGTGCTGAGCCCAGGGGCTCCATGTGGGTAATCACCTTGTCTAGTGCTCTTAGTGGGGGAGGGGTAAAAAGGAAGACACGGAGGGGAACAATAGAAGTTTCCAGGTGTACGACTCCATATAAAAAGACAAGCTGATTATGGATAAAGAAGAGGTGGTCTGTGTATACAACGGAATAGTCCTCAGCCCTCAGAAAGGATGAACACCCACCATTTACATCGATGTGGATGGAACTGGAGGGCATGATGCTGAGTGAAATGTCAGTCGGAGAAGGACAATCATATGGTTTCACTCATACTTGGGATATAAGAAATAGTGAAAGGGATTATAAGGGAAGGAGGGGAAACTGAGTGGGAAAAGTTAGAGAGGGAGACAAATCATGAGAGTGGTTTGGGTATCACCCAGTAACTGGGTGACGGGCACTGAGGAGGGCATGTGATGGGATGAGCACTGGGGTTTATACTATCTGTTGGCAAATGGAATTTAAATTAAAAAAAAAAAAAGACAAGCCAATGAAAAGATGGGCCAGAGACTTGACTAATTCTTGAAGCAAGACCCACAAATGGCCAACAAGCAGGTGAGAAGATGCTCAGCATCAGGGAAATGCAAATCCAAAGCGGGAGATACCACCTCACACCCACGAGGACGGCCGGAACAGAAAGGACAGACAATATGACGTGCTGGCCACGACGTGAAGAGAGTGTGAAGTGGAGCAGCCACTTTGGGAAACACTCTGAGCGCCTCAAACCATTAAACTCAGACATTGGACGTACTCATACCTGGGGTTCTCCAGGCCCCAGAAACTCCACTCCTGTTCTGCACCCGAGAGAAATGGGAGCTGCGTGTCCACACAAAACCTTGTAAAGGAACATTCACAGCAGCCTTAACCGTGAGAGTCAAAGGGTGAAAGCAGCCTGACGTCCATCAACGGATGCCCGAGCCGACTGTGGTCTCTGCTGGTGTTACTGGGCCACAGGAAGGGATGGGATTAGCCACATGCTACAACACGGGGGAGCCGAGTGCACTGGGCCAGATGAGAGACCCCCCACAGACCACACGTTCTGGGGTTCCCAGGTATTTGTAGATCCTCAGGAGCCCTTGTGGGGTGATGGGCGGGGGGGTTGGCATTTCCCTGTGATGCCCCAGGGTGACTGTGGTGCTGGCAGCCCGACTCCGTGAATAGTCTAGAAACCACTATATGGCATATGAATTACTCACAAGCTGCTTTTTCCCCCCGGAGTTTCCAGAGGGCACTGTGCCCCTTCCTGCAATTCATCTTGGTTTGTATGAAGCTTAATTACTTGAGTTTCAGTTTTTAAATAGCATATAGATTTTTAAACCCCTCATAAGCACTTTAGCAAATACTAATATAGCATTTATTTTATTTTTTTTAACTAAAATAGCATTTAATATCTGTTTTCAAGGTTTCTAAATATGTAAAGCATTAATTTTTTTGAATTTTATTTATTTATTCATGAGAGACACACACAGAGAGAGAGGCAGAGATACAGGCAGAGGGAGAAGCAGGCTCCATGCACCGGGAGCCCGATGAGACGGGTCTCCAGGATCGCGCCCTGGGCCAAAGGCAGGCGCTAAACCGCTGCGCCACCCAGGGATCCCAGCCTTTGGGTTTTTAGGAAGATATTTACAGTTTGTTCAAAGAGGTCTATTTACACTCCGCCCTAGATTGACCGAGCGACCGGAGAGTCTTAGGAATGACATCTTGGCCTGGCGCTTGCTGGTCTTGTCGTTCCCTTTGGAGACCATCCTGAGGACCCAGGAGGACCTCGCCCTGGGTAGGAGGGATTCAGTGATTAAAACCAGGGTGCAGAGGTGCTCGGCTGGCTCAGTCGGTAGAGCATCCTTGATCCTTGATCCTTGAGATCCTTGATCTCAAGGTTGAGTTCAAATCCTGCAAAGGGCGTGGAGCCAACTTAAAAAAAAAATCAGTTTCATCAATTAAAACAAAAAAAAAGTGTGTGCAGATGGGCATAGGCAGGGAAAACCACACGAAAAGGTAAAAGCAGTGTATTTGTATAATGAGAGGATGATTACATCGGATCCCCTAAAATGGCCTTTCAGTATGATTATGATGTTTTAAATAAAATGTGGGTTAAAATATTCACTTGCTATTATACCCACTCAGGGGAATCCTATGTAGCAGCGAAAAAGTATAAGCATGTCTAAAAAGCACTAGGAAGGAAGGAAGGATGTCCAATCGTCATGGAAAAAAAAAAAGAAAGTGAATTCCAAAAATAAAGTAGTAATAAATAAGACAAAATATTAAAGGACGAGGGTGTATTTTGTAGTACCCTCCCCTGGTATGTATTTGGTTGCACACATATAAAAATCTAGAAAGCTAAGCCATTAACTCTGGTTGTTTCTGGGAAGAAGGCTAATAGGGAACTTTCACCTTCTGTGGTCATGTTTTTATATTATTTGTATTATTTAAACGTACGTATTTCTATTTTAATAAACATCTGAAGCATATTTTTAGACATTTCTTCCTTTTTGTGTTTTCCTGCACTTAATCATATACTGTTTGGGGTTAGCAGTTTTAAAAAAATGTAAATCATTCTTTTTGCTACCCTGTTATTGTTTTTTCTTTTGTAATTTCATTTTTTTTAAAAGTCTAATTTTTGAACTTGGGTTCAAGCTGAGGCTTGCACACACCCGATTTCAAACCAGCACCGTATTTAGCTTCTCAAACGCTCTTGCTCATGATGCAGAGAGCAGGTCTTCTCTCGAGCGGCTCCTCCTTCCTCCCTCAGTGACAAGGGTGAACTCACCCGGCTATTTTCGACTGCAGTAATGATTTCCTTCCTGAAAGCTGCCTTCTCCATCTTCTGTTTTTCCTGTTTATTGGAGGGGAGGTGATGTATGTTGGCTAGCTGGACCTGGCCATCAGGAAGAACGGTGAGCAGCTTCAGAGAGAAGCTGGACTTAGTTGCTGACCTCTGTTAAGAGCTATCATGTGGGAAAAAAAAAAAAAAAGAGCTATCATGTGAGCAGCTCTCAACTTTTTTTTTTTTTTTTTTTTTTTTACAGTCAGCTATGGGCTACCTGGGTGGCTCAGTGGTTGAGCATCTGCCTTCAGCTCAGGTTGTGATCCTGGGGTCCTGGGATCAAGTTCTACATTGGATTCCCCACAGGGAGCCTGCTTCTCCCTCTGCCTGTGTCTCTGCCTCTCTCTCTCTCTCTGTGTGTCTCACATGAATAAATAAATAAAATCTTTTAAAAAAATTAAAAAAAGAAAAAGTCAGCTATAGTGAGTCTTTGGTCTAGTCTTTGGTTCTAGGAACCCCTCAGTTTTGAGGCCTGGGAGATGAGACCACAGAGATGGGCACCACGTACTTTGGGGTGCCCGCCCCTCCCTCCCACAAGGCGGAACAAACAGGATGCGATGGTGATGTCTGTCTCAGGCAACACCCTGACAAATATTTGCTCTAAATCATAAACCTCATCTTACTTTGGTCAAAGGTACTTTTTGAGCCTTTATAGAGAAGTAGGCATTTCATTTATAACACAGCGCTGAACATACTCCTTGCCTGTCGGCCGGGGGGACAATCTGTAATCTGTACTGTCATTAGCCCCGTGGAAGTGTCCAGACTAGAGAAGGGAATCCTGTTACTCACTGAACATAACTCGTGAAGAAGGACAGGTTTGAGATGTTTTGTGGGTCAACCATGTTGAAGGACATGACCTGCCTGTGAAGCACACCACCTCGTCTTGGGGTTGAGAGGACAGGGGAAGTTACTGTTTGTCCCTAAGGTATGGGAAAATGTTTTCTTTCAGCCCCTGTCCCATCCTGGGACACTGGCAGCTGCGCGAGGTCCCAGCCACAAACCAGCCAAAGCTGTGGCAACAGGGCTGGGATGTCCTGGGAAGTCCTGTCGAGCAGGTGCTTCTCTCTTCCTGGGCTTGTGTTGCCTTGCGTTCAGGAAAGCTCTCGTCTAGATAAATTAACCCAAGCAGTACAGGTGATTGCATTTCACCATCTCGGTCTCTGTGCTGGGTCCCTGCAAGCACCAAAAGGCAAAGCAGGGGGAGAATGTGGTCACCAGCAGCCCACTTTTGCAGGAGACTAACATGGGAACAGTGTGTTTAGCCGTTATCCCTGGGGTGCCGTAGATGCTGGGGGGGGGCGGGGGGGCGTGGAGGGGGACTCCGGCATGCCAGGCGGTCAGGGGGACGCTGAAGCCAGGGAGAAAAAGAACGTTTCCCAGGCTCTTCCACCAGCTTATCTGCAGGCAACATGAATGTCCTGGGGCAGGAGCCTGGATTCCAGGCCGCCCCCAGATCTAATACCTGAGAGGGAAGGCAGCAGACCCTCCCGACTATCTGGAAAGAGCAGCAAATGCAGCTTGTCCCCTTCACCCCTTCACGTGGAAACGCCCCGGGGGGACACTGTGGACACTCGTTACTCGGAGGGCACGGAGCTGGCTGTATTTAGAGACACGTGGTTGTGTGAGCTCAGCCGAGTCACTAAACTTGATTGAACCTCAACTCGATTGGATGGTTTCTTAGATTTAAAGATTTAAGATATGGGGGCATCTGGGTGGCTCAGTTGGTGAAGCACCTGCCTTCGGCTCAGGGCGTGATCTCAGGGTCCTGAGTCGGGCTTCCTGCTCAGCGGGGAGTCTGCTTCTCCCTCTCCCTCTCTCCCTGCTTGTGCGTGCGCTCTCTCTGTCTCTGTCCAATAAATAAATGAAATCTTTAAAAAAAAATAAGAATTTAAGATATGAAAATCTTTGATACTACTGGGTTATTACTGGGAAACCACCACCACCCAGCAGGCCACGGAGGCACTTTGAACAGGCTACAAATGAAGCAACGATGCTATAGCACCGGCCCGTCGCTCGCTCTGCATGCCAGGCGGCGTGCTGGGTCGGTCCTGTAGGCTCTCTCCAAGTGAGCCCACCGAGGACTGTGGCGCCCAGTCTCGCGGACGGAGGAAGGCAGGGCTGGGATGTAAGCGGCGTCCTGGGGTGCCCAAGCCTGCGTCCCTTCCACTGGCTCCTGGCCGGGCGGTGGTGAGCTCAGGGCACACAGGAAGGGGACTTCTCCTGGGCCTCTGTGCATCTGGGTGGAGCCACCTGTCTGGTTTTGCTGCTGCCAAGAGGTCATTCGCAAGCCTGCCCGTGGGAGAGCCGTGTGACCTGTGGGGTTGCCCCTTCCCGGCTTTGAGACCACAAGCCAAGGACTCCAGGAGGTGGCTCCACTGCTTAGGGGAGGGGTGGGGGGTGGGGGTGGGGACAGGTGCCAAGAACATCCGAGTCAGAACCTTCCATAACCAAGAAACACACCTTTCTTCTGTTAAGCTTCTGAGATTTTGAGGTTGATTATTTCGGCAATGGTCGAGAGGCTGGGCTCCAAATTCAGCTCACTTCATGTTTTTTTTTCCGAGTTCAGCTAACAAATCGAGTTCAACAGAACAAATTAAAGGGCACATTGTTTTCCCCCTTTAGAGAAAGAGGCCAAGTTGACACATGAATTAGCATTTCATTGAGGGTTGCCAGACCCTGCGCATGAAAACACAGATGCCCAGTTAAATTTGAATTTCACACAAACAACAAATACCATTTTTAGGATGAGTGTGGTCTGTGCCATCCTTGGGACATACATATACTGAATGATAACTCATTTATCTGAAATTCAAATTTACCTGCATCTCATCTGGCAACCCGGATCTCATTCTATCACATCCTTGCTGTGGATCCTGCTCAGACAGCTTTCCCCATCATCTCCACAAACCTTACTCCCCCACCTTCCAGTCCTGGGATCGAGTCTTCCTGCGAGAAGCCTGCTTCTCCCTCTGCCTTTGTCTCTGCCTCTCTCTCTCTCTCTCTCTCTGTGTCTTTCATGAATAAATAAATAAAGCCTTTTTTTTTTAAAGATTTTATTTATTTTGAGAGAGAGTGCACCCATGTGAATGGGGCAGAAGGGGCAGAGGGAGAGAAAGAGAGGGTCTCCAGTTGACTCCAGTGCGGGGCTCCATCCCACGAACCTGAGGTCATGACCGGAGCCAAAATCAAGAGTTGGCCACTTGGCCGCTTAGCCGAATGCACCTCCCAGACGCCCCCAGGCTTGCTCTCTTTTTGGATTTTTGAGGTTTTTTTTTTTTTTTTTTTAGATTTTATTATTTATTCATAAGAGATCCAGAGAGAGGCAGAGACACAGGCAGAGAGAGAAGCAGGCTCCCTATGGGGAGCCCGATGTGGGTGGGACTTGATCCCAGGACCCTGGGAGCATGCCCGGAGCCAAAGGCAGATAGATGCTCAACCGCTGAGCCACCCAGGTGCCCCCGGATTTTAGAGTCTTGAGCATGGAGACAGATTCTTTGTCTAGCACTCGCCCATACCATTTGCTCACTGAACACGTATTTGCGGAGGGCCCGTGCCACAGCACACACGAGATAGGTGGGGGCGTTGGCGTCGTGGCTTCCACCGTCTTGCAGGAAAGACAGGCATTACTCAGTCCCAGTTAGGAGAAGGAATATTGCCAAGTGCAGAGACCCTAACGGTCCCCCAACGTCAGTTTTCCTCTAGCGCTCATGTGGTTGAGCTGCGGCCCGTGGGGCATGGATGGAAATGTCACACAAGCCACCTTAAGAAAGGGCACATGACCTCCCTTCGTCCTTGTCTCCTTCACAGGTTGGTGGGCTGGCCTGGACCCCACACAAGGGCCACCTGCTCAGGATGGCACAACTACAAGAAGGGTGGACCTGGGTCACCGACGCTGTGGGTCTGGACTGACCTGACTCAGCCGACATTGGTTTTGCCCAGGCTCTACCTAAGGAGAGAAATTAGCTTGTGTTTATGTTGCCGTAACTTGGGGCTTAGGTTCGCTCTGCTTGGAGAGTTTCTATCCTAACTGGGGTAGGCAACCCATGGGGTGTGAATAGAGGACAATGGAAGGTCTGAGAAGGAGCCATGACACGTGAAAATGTTTTGGCTGACCTTTTCCAGAGCGTGTGCGTGCATGACAGGTCAGGGATGTGGGGGTTGTGAGAATGTAGTATCCACACCAACAGTGCTGATGTCCCTCTTTCTTTGCATTTGGAGCATTTTTCTCTACTTATAGAGCAGTTCCTATCAGCTGGGGAGGGAAGACTGTGAGACCCGGGGCTCCGAACCCAGGGGGGAGCGCAAACCTCCAGCTGGAATTTGCACCACAGCCTTCCATGTCCATCTGAATCTTTGGTGATTGTGGATTTTCAGAAAACAGGGAAAATATGGGCCGCAGAGACGAAAGCTCTAGAACTCTGGGGGTTGCTTCCAGGCTCCTGGTGCTGCCTCTCATCCCAGCTGTGCCACCCCGCCCCCCACCCCCCCACCCCTGCCCCGGCCAATCACCCAGCGAGCCGAGCCTCCCTGTGTCTGCATCTTGAGAAATGTTGTTTTTCAGACATCACTTCAGCAATGTTGCCGCTTGTTTTGTTTTTTCTTTCACTTATAAACATATTCCCCACATCTTGTTCTTACTATCTGAATTTTGTGATGCTACTTAATATAAAAAGGACTCTTACAAATCAACAAGAGGAACAGAACAACAGACAAAAGACAAAGCAAGAGGTTGACTTTATAGATGGTCCCTATCAACTGCCTGTATCACGGGCGGGGTGGTGGGCTCTTATGACGATGCTGCGCTCGGCCGCCTGGCCATGGGACCTGCCTCGGCGAGTGCGACGGGGGTGTCTGCACCAACAGAGCAGACATGACAAAAGCACTGAGTCCTCTTTCCTCTCTTGGATCTCTGCCACGGTCATGAAAATGAGCCCAGGCTTGCCTGAGGAAGAGCCACACAGTAGAGCAGAGCCAACTCCACCCCACACCAGCCAGCTGGAGTGACCCGGACGCTGACCCCAGACACACGAGTGAACCCAGCTAGCAGCTGAGTTCAGCCAGCATCAGCAAAACCACTCGGGTGAACTGCAGAATTTTTTTTTTCTACACTTGAGAGAGAGAAAGAGAGTGTGCATGCGAGCAGGGGGTGAGGTGGGGAGGGGCAGAGGGAGAGGCAGAGAGAGAATTCTAAGCAGACTCCCCACTGAGCTTGGAGCCGGGCAGGGGCTGCATCTCATGACCCTGGGATCACAACCTGAGCACAAACCAAGGGTCAGATGCTTATGTGACTGAGCCACTCAGGGTCCCCACCTGTGGATTCTGAGAAATAATTCATAGTTGTTGTAAGCTTTGTCATTGACTGTTTTCCAAGAAGGCCTCTGACAGTTTCCCCGTCCCGACCACAGCCAACACGGCACACCTCTGGAGCTGGAAGGTGAGGGGCAGCAAGCCAGCGAGCAGAGACTCGCCTGTCGAGAAAGGCAGCACTTCCTTTCCAGGCCCAGGTCTGCAGCACGGCTCTGGACGTGGTTCCTCAAGAATCTACCAGAACTTGTCTCTGAGCTATTGCAACAGTGCTGCGCGCCAGCCCACACCCTGCAATAAATCTCTACTTACTTATGCTGGAACGCGCGCTATGCTCTGCACGCGGGCTATGGCCAGTGACACACATTTACAACGTCGCCTTTGATCCACGTCTAGGAATTTGTCCTCCAGTTGCATTCAGAAGGACAGAGAGATACGTGTTGACCGTGCTGCTGTTTACGACAAGGATTCTCAAGACCTTAGGAACCTCCCGAATGTCTGTTGACAGATTATGGACCATGTGAATGAGGCAGTGGGAAGACGTTCTCGAGACGCCGGGCTGCAAGGACTAATGAGAATCGCCGTCTGGAGTGCGCTGGTATGTTATGAAGCTTGCACAAGAGTAAGTATGACAGGATCCTATTAGGTAACCAGAAGCCCTCTGTGTCTGCCTCTGGTTGGAAAGCCCCCAACAGCAGTTACTTCAGGTCAGTGAACAGGCTGGGGACAGGATTTTTATTTGCATCGTTTGAATTCTTTTTCACCAAAGGAAGATGATTACTAATTATCATAAAAACCCGTTGAAAATCAAATAAGATGCACGAGTGTTACGTCATATAAGCTTCTTTCAAATCCACAAACAGTTCCTTGAAGATGTGACACGGGCCAGGCACTGGGCGCAGTGCTTCTGGGGTTTTTGAGCAAGAAATACCCCAGGGCTGCATGTTGGCAGCTCAACCAGGGCACACACAGCTCCTACACACGGCAGGCTACGTGGTCGGTGCTGGAAAGTGCAAAGCGAAGACAGGGAAGAGATGCAGGAAATCTGAAAGAGGTGTGAAGGCTCTGAGGCCCTGAAGGACGGGTCACTCCAGGAGCTCACGCGGACTCTCCGGCCTTTGAGGACTACTGACATTTCCTGTTCTTCGTGTGCCTGGCGAGTGCTAAGTGGGTTACATGTGGAAACTCCATTGTAGGCAGGTTATTGCCTCATTGTGCAGATGAAGGAATGAGCTTGGAGGTGTGCGCCAGGCCCTTAACCACTGTGTGCAGAGCCGGGCGTGGGGGGGCCTTCTCTCTGAGGCCAGGCAGGTGTGGGGTATTGACTTAGGTTTGGGGTGTACACATACACTAGATGTTGTACTGAATAATCCTTAGCTCCACTCACCCCACCTTGAGGAAACCTACCTTTGCGCTTGCTCCACACCTGAGCCCGAGCAGCTGACCGTGGGCTGGAAAGGCAGGACGATGAGCCTCAGCCAATGCCCTGCTGCATTGCTCCGTGCTGAGAGCTCTCACACCGCAGGTCCGACCTGAGGGTCACATCAGCCCTTCAGAGACGGGGCAGGATGAGGAGATGAGCGCGCACCAGAGGCTCAGACCGTGAGCCTCCCCCACGGCTCTTCTCAGGGATGTCAGAGGAACGAAGAATCTGGAAGGGCTCTGTGATGGGCCTCCATCACGCACAGTCCTTCCCACGACAGCTGGGCCCTCACTTGGGCCGCATCTCCCCCTACATCACATCACCCCCTACGTGGGGCCTGGAGTCCTCCACACCCCTGCTGACTCAGGAAAGCAGTTTTAAAAAGTCAGTAAAGACCCCAAATGTAGGTTAACGTTAACATACGTGTTCCACCAACCCCATGCCTGCCTGACATTAAATGAGATGCATGCGGGTTGTGCCGGAAACCTGTCTTCCTTCTCGTGTGCATCTCTGCATCCTGGCGTCTCCCTGGCCGCCCTCCCGGGGGGCTTTGGGCCCTACTTCCCCTCCCTCCTGACCTGCCGCAGAGGCCGGCTCTGCCAATGAGCCTTCATCTCTCTGGGCTTCAACTTTCTCCCCCAACTCGGCCCTATCTGAGGCTGAAACTCGAGGGTCTCACCCTCTCTGAGAAAATCTATCCTGTCCACCGGTCTTCCTACCTTTCCTTTCTTTTCAGCACTCAGCACCTCCAAGCATGCAGGCCCACTCAGGCCCAGCAGTCCCCATCCCTGCCATCCTGTGGCCCTCGTCCCCACTGTCTCCCAGCCCTGCTGTCCTAAGACCCCACGGCCCCTGTATGCCCGTCCCCACTGTCCCTCGGGTCCTATGACCCCATGGCTCCTCCATGCCCGTTCCCGCCGTCCCTCAGGCCCTATGACCCTGGGGCCCCTCCATGCCTGTCCCCACTGTCCCTCAGGCCCTATGACCCCATGGCCCCTCCACGCCCGTCCCCACTGTCCCTCGGCCCCTATGACCCCTCGGCCCCTCCATGCCCTGTCCCTGCTGTCCTTCGGCCCCTATGACCCCATGGCCCCTAGATCTCCGTCCCCGCTGTCCCCCGGTCCCTATGACCCCACAGCCCCTCCATCCCCCGTTCCTGCCCTCCCTCAGGCCCTATGATCCCCAGGCCCCTATGATCCCGCGGCCCCTCCATCTCTCGTCCCCGCCGTCCCTCAGCCCCGATGACCCCATAGCTCCTCCATCCCCTGTTCCCGCTGTCCCTTGGGCCCTATGACCCCGCGGCCCCTCCATGCCCCGTCCCTGCAGTCCCTCGGCCCCTCCATCCCCTGTCCACACTGTCTCCCAGCCCCATGCAGCCCTGACCTGGGATCAGACCCGAGTCTCTTTCAGTTCCTACACCCCTGCCTCTGCCTACAGTCCAGTCCAATGACGTCCTCCTAGGTCTTCTCTTAACAAAACAAAACAAAACAAAAATAACACCATCAGGGAATAAAGATGGGCAGCAACATCGAGAGGCATTAGACAGTGATTAAACTAAAAGTGCACAAAGGTTTGCAGAGTGTTAGGATATGCTTTCGACATAACGTCCGGGGACAGCATGCCCGGGGTCACCTCCAACACGTACACTTAAAGGCCAGGAGGAAACAAGAGTGGTTATTTCTGGGTTGTGGGAAATAGGTGATTTCTCTTCTGCCTTCAGCATTTTGTACATTTTAGAGCCTTGAAAGCTGGTGTGGCCCCACCGCCAGCCTTCGGGTCTGCCCCCTGCTGGCGGTGTCCTGTAGTGTGTGTGGGTCAGAACCCGCACCTGCCCCTCCTCCTCACCTGAGCTCCCTTCCGGGAGTTCTCTTTGACCCGACTTGTGTAATTTCCTTTCTGTTTTAAGATCTCCTTTTTGTATCCTCGCGGGGCCCCTCCCCCTTGGATGCCTTTGTTTCTTTATTTCCTTTTTCCCCGTCTTCCTACCTTGATAGAAGTGTGAACCCTCTTACACTGTTGGTGGGAATGTGAACTGGTGCAGCCACTCTGGAAAACTGTGTGGAGGTTCCTCAAAGAGTTAAAAATAGACCTGCCCTACGACCCAGCAATTGCACTGCTGGGGATTTACCCCAAAGATACAGATGCAGTGAAACGCCGGGACACCTGCACCCCGATGTTTCTAGCAGCAATGTCCACGAGAGCCAAACTGTGGAAGGAGCCTCGGTGTCCAACGAAAGATGATGGATAAAGAAGATGTGGTTTATGTATACAATGGAATATTCCTCAGCCATTAGAAATGACAAATACCCACCATTTGCTTCAACGTGGATGGAACTGGAGGGTATTATGCTGAGTGAAGTAAGTCAGTCGGAGAAGGACAAACATTATATGGTCTCATTCATTTGGGGAATATAAATAATAGTGAAAGGGAATATAAGGGAAGGGAGAAGAAATGTGTGGGAAATATCAGAAAGGGAGACAGAATGTAAAGACTGCTAACTCTGGGAAACGAACTAGGGGTGGTGGAAGGGGAGGAGGGCGGGGGGTGGGAGTGAATGGGTGACGGGCACTGGGGGTTATTCTGTATGTTAGTAAATTGAACACCAATAAAAAATAAATTAAAAAAGAAAGATCTCCTTTTTGTCTTGTGAATATTTTTTGCTTTAAAAAAAAATTTTTTTTAGGGGCACCTGGGGTGGCTCAGTTGGTTAAGAGTCTGACTTTGGCTTAGGTCATGATCCCGGGGTCCTGGGATGGAGCCCAGAATCGGGCTCCCTGCTCAGCGGGGAGTCTGCTTCTGGTTTTCTCTCTGCCTCTCCCCACCAGCTCACGGTCTTTTTCTCAACTAAATAAAACCTTTTTTTTTTTTTTTGGATCCCTGGGTGGCTCAGCAGTTTAGTGCCTGCCTTCAACCCAGGGCATGATCCTGGAGACCCGGGATCGAGTCCTGCGTTGGGCTCCCTGCATGGAGCCTGCTTCTCCCTCTGCCTGTGTCTCTGCCTCTCTCTCTCTCTGTGTGTGTCTCTCATGAGTAAATAAATAAAATCTTAAAAAATAACTTTTTAAAAAATTCAATTAATTAACATAAAATGTATTATTGATTTCAGAGGTAGAGATCAGTGACTCATCAGTCTGACATCACACCCAGTGCTCATCACATCGCGTGCCCTTCTTAATGCCCCGTTACCCAGTGACCCCATACCCCCATCTCCTGAATATTTTCTTGCATATTTTTTTCTAGTAATATACATTAGGCCATAGCTATTTTCAAACGATGAATTCTTCCCTATTTCTATCTCCTTCCAGAGGCTTCTGCCCTGATTAGTCTTAGGAGCAGACCTTCACTGTGGGTCAGGGATGTCTGCAGGACCAGCTAGCAGCCCTCGTGGAGGTGGGAGGGGAAACACGTGAGTCGTCAGCGTCCTGGTCACTGGGGAGAGAGCTTTGGGACAGCTGTGGGGGGACGGGGTGGCGGAGGGCACAGTTAGGAGGCCCACACCACCGTGGTCTGGATGATGTCCAGAGGGCTTGAACCCGGGAGTCATGGTGAACTGCAGACCTCACCGTGGTGGCCAACTGGGTTCAAGTGTAAGCAGCTCACGGAGAAAGCCAGGTTTAGGACACAGTGAGTGTGGGACGGGCTGGAAGGCCCAGGCAGCAGGGGACCAGGCTTACAGGGGCGAGATGGCTGGGGAGGACACGTGGAGCGAGGAGACACAAGCAGGGGCACACCAGCTTTTGAGGACAGGCCTTAAAGCAGGTGCTCACGGTGGACACAGAGACAGAAATGTCCGGGAAACCCGGGTGGGGGCTATCCGCCGGGTGGAGGAGGATTCCGGGAGGCAGAAGGGATTCAGACCAAGTCACACCAAGGTGAAAGGATCAGTAATGTGAAGGCTGCACACAAGCTGCTTGCTTGGTCAGCAAGGCCCTTGTTACCCTGCAGAGCAGCAGCGAGGGGCCTGCATGTGTGAGCTGGGGGTACTGGCTACAGACGTCTGGAACAGAAACGGTGCCCAGAGTGGAGTCAGAACAGGGGGGACAAAGAGAGACCACGTGGGCAAGGCACCCAGCACCACAGCTGGGACACGGTACCTGTTCAAGAAGCACGAGCCACCATGCTCATCTGTCACGTAATAATTTAAACCCCGCTTCGTGCCAGGCACCGTCTGGGCTGCGGAGACAGCGAGTGAACTAGGGAGACAAAGTCCCGGCCCTGAGCTCCCGCTCCAGTGGAGGGGACACGCCGTAAAAGAAGCACATGACAACACGTGTGGTGCATCGGTGGAGGTTTATGTACTAACAAGGAGAGAGCAAGGACAGGAGGCCCAAAATCTTAGAGGAGGGGATGAAGTTTTAGATCAGGTGGCCTGGCGAGGACTTCCTGGAAGGCAAGTCAAGCACCCACAATTAGGAAGTGAGGGCATGAGTCACTGCTAGCAGTGACCCCATGGGCAGACTTCCTGGATCGTCCTGCCACCTGTGCCATAGTTAACACCAGTGGCATCCACACCGTCATCCCTGGTCCTCGGGAAGCTTCAGCAGCCACGGTCTACACCACTGGCACAAAGGCAGGACCACGTGGGAAGTAAAAGTGCAGCCTCATACCCCACAGTCTGCTGCTGGCTTATGCAGCAAATGTGAGGGTGCAGATGCACAGGGACCCCCTGTGGAGCTGCTGTAAATCAGGAGCCACGTCATGGGTGTACAGAGGGGAGGCGGCCAGTGCCACACCTGCCCTTCCGTCCCCCCGCAGGTAACAGGACCATCCTCAGACCCAAGGGGCAGTGACACAGGGGCATCTCTTCAAAAGCAGCAGGAACCAAAGCTCCAACAGGTACCCATTACAAGAGGTACCACTTCGAGATCCCAGGATGACAGCACCAGCGGGTGCTGGTGGTTTGGACTAGGAAGCAGCCCATGCCACCCGGGATGACAAAGAACCGGGAAGTCCTACTCCTTCCCTGGCCCAGCAGGACGCTCAGACCCAGCAGGGCTGCAGTAAGTCCTGACTGGTTCACGACCAGCAGGAGGATCCAGTCTGGCTGTGCCGGACGCGTGTGATTTCCTAGGACTGACCTGGACTAATTACTCTTTGCAACTCAGAGAAAATGATCTTCATCCCTTCCCCCCAAAAGGAAAAAGGAAAAGAAGCTGAATGCCTGAGGACGCAGCCTCCCTTCAATCTGTCTAAAGTGCTACAGAATTTTTGGAGTTACGACATCAAGTATCCTCAACGCCCACGGGCTCTGGTGGGCAGGTGGCTTGGGACAGGAAACAGGATGTGTGGGTTTTAAGAACAAAGTCCCTTTTTTGACCGAGGTGATAGAAAAGTCTAGAAAAGATCTCAGCTGCATTTTTTAGATGTGTTTATTATCTGAAGGAAGCCAACACAGAACCATTAAGTAAAAATAACCTTGAGATTAAAATGTTCTGGCTTAACTAGTAGCGCTTAGAATGCACAAATATTTCCATTATTTCCGTGCAAACGCTTGTGCAGGCCTCTCCTTCCTGGCTACAAAACCCAAGGTGAAACCACTGCAACGGCCAAGAAGCAGCCCAAGAAGGAAGGAAGCAGCAGGTCAGTTGTGTTTGCAGCTCAAACTAACAGCAATCTCTTGTATGGTTCAGTATTGCCACTGCCTTTCCCCATAACGTTCCTCATAAAACACATTCTCTGTTATGTTTATGCGCATCACATGCTTCTCTCAGGGCTCTGACACTGACTTCATGAACATCCCTCAATTTCAGGTAAAGGGCAGGAGAGGCAGACTCTGGATCATGGAAAGACCCCAAGTGCTTCCCATCTGCCCGCATGCGGGTCACAGAGCCTGGAGCCCTCAGGGCCTGGGGTCTTGGCAGAGAGGGGCCGCAGGCTGGGGACCCCAGCGACGGAAGGAGCAGGAGCGGGTCACCGTGCATGTGGTTGTGCGTCCTCAGGATGTGGCATGGTGGTCGAAGCACCGAAGGATGTCCGCGCTGTGGGTGAGCTGCCTGGCCAGGGCGCCCGAGTCGTCGGGAGAGTCGTGCAGCCCGGACTGCAGGAGGAGCTCCACGCAGGCAGCGTGCTGGCCCGCACAGGCCAGGTGCAGGGCTGTGTGGGGACAGAGCCACATGGACTTGGAGCAGGACCCTGCAGTGATGCCTGCCTGGCCAGTGGCTGCTCCCAATAACAAGACTCCTTCCATTACGCGGATTTTATACTTCCCTGATTTGGCCCTGTGCTCTTGCCTCTACGGGATCAGAGCATTTCCCCTTTTAACCTGACTGGGTTCGAGATGGTTTTAAAAATAGCAACCAATTAGAGAATTTAAGAGATTTCTATCAAAAGCAATGAAGCAAGTACACAGAAACCAGATGAAAAGAAGAAAACTAGCACTTTGAAAACTAGCACTCAAATTCCTGGTGCCGCTAGCCCTAGGATCTTGCGTTCTGGGGACAAAGTCCTATGTCCTGGACTTGGTGACCATCCTTTGTGGCCACAGCAGGAGTTTCTAAGCATCACGGGGAAGCTTGCAAGGCGGCCGTGGGTGCACAGAAGGTTCATAGGAGGGCTTATTCAACTCAAGTCTGAAGAATTAGCTCTGAAGATATCTTCCTGGGCCTCAAGTTTAAAAAAATTATAGAGGGCTGCCTGGGTGGCTCTGTCAGTTAAGCATCTAAATGTTAGTTTCAGCTCAGGTCATGATCCCGGCGTCCTGGGTTCGAGCCCTGTATGGGGCTACCTGCTCAGTGGGGAGTCTGCTTCTCCCTCTGCCCCACCCACCTCTTGGAAATAAATCTTTAAAAAAAACTTACAGTAATTACAGTTTTCTTTTCTTTTCTTTTTTTTTTTTTTTTTAAGATTATTTATGCATGAGAGACACAGGCAGAGGGAGAAGCAGGCTCCATGCAGGGAGCATGATGTGGGACTCGATCCCGGGACCCTGGGATCACGACCCGAGCTGAAGGCAGATGCTCAACCACTGAGCCCCGCGGGCGTCCCAGTGATTATAGTTTTCAAATACACTCCAAAGAGAGACGACCTATGAAGAATCTGAACGTGGAGCAGCTGGCAGTGAGGTGGATTTAGAAAGTGCTTCTAAGAGTGAGCATGACTGATTGATCGTGGTACAAAGTAGTCAGAACAGCGGTGACAAGTGGCAGGCCCGCCATTGCCATGGTCACAGACACATTTCCAGAGCTCTGCAAACATGTTGTTTCAAAGAAAGGTGTCGAGCTACTAGAGCAATAGCATGAAAACCAGTGGTTCTAACATCAAGGATTGTGTACTGTGCGCATCCGTGCCCAGTAACTGCCCAGGCGTGTGAGACACGAAGCCGTACCTGATCGGTCCCTTTCGTCTTTGGAGTTGATGTCGGCACCCAAGGATAGGAGCACCTGGATTGTGCTCACGTGTCCTTCCTGAGGGTTGAAATACATGTTACCAGGTGACGACAAGGACAAGCCTTTAAATGCAAACTAGTGCACATCAGGTACTTTTTCTAAGATATTCATGCTAACACTGAATTTTCACACCTGGAGGAAAACTCGCATGGCTCTAAGGTTCGAGGGCCCGTTTGATGCTAAATGTGGCTTTTGGTGACATTTGGTCATCAAAACAGAGAATCTACTCTGGAGGCCAAATTACCTACTACTGCAGTCTGGGGCATGTGTCCTGATTCACACGGAACACACAGTTCCAGAATCTCTCCCAGCAAATATGTCTTTGCTGGAACTTCAGAGCAAAGATACACAGTGGGAGATGGTGACCTGTCCTGGACGCTCATCACAGTGTGTGTCACTGTTCACCAAGCACCTGACAGGCTCCCTGGCCAGCTGGCTGCTCCTCAAGTATGGAGCCAGGCAGGATCGCGGCTCCAAGTCCCATCCATCAGCGCCATGGCCTCGGCCACCCTCCTCTCTCCACTGCCTTCCTGGGGGAGGCAGGCAGCAGAGCCCCTTCACAAGGAAACAATTATTCCTGCTGCTGCTGGAAAAGCCAGTGGAGGCAGGTAGCCAGTGAGGCTGAAGATAACCTGCAAAATACTCCTAACGCCTCAAACAGGGGAGTAAGCAGCGACTTTCTGGTGAGCACCTTCTGCAGGCCTGCAGTGGCTTGTACGTGGAAAGCCTCTGCCACTCACACGGTAACTTCTGGAATCCAGTGTAAGGACAAGGCAGCAGGACTCCACATGGGGGGTTCTTATGATTGCAAACAACATTATTCCTGAACATGGAATAAAGGCTGGCAGGAACTAATGCGCAGGCATCATAAGGATCAAGGCAGGTCTCCATTGAGGGGACCCAGGTTCCAGGACCATGACCACATCCCAGGCTTGTCCCTGTGGTGATAGAGAGACCAACCTTAGCAGCGAAATGCAGCGGTGCCAGGCGGGTGGGCTCTGTCCTTGCGTCCACGTCAGCACCCAGCTCCGAGACCAGGAAGCGGAGAGCCTGGTCCTGCCCGGTGACGGCCGCCTTGTGGATGGCCTGAGCGCCCAGGGCGTCCCGCGCGGCCCAGCAAGCCTGCGGGTGGGTGGGGGGGGACAGGAGGCCCCAAGTGAGGAGCACGGAGCTGGGCTACGTGCCTCAGACTTCCAGGGCTCTCTGGTCAAGCACGGCACCCTCAGTGGCAGTCAGCCGTCTGGATTCTCCTCCTCCAACTGCTCCTCGCAGGGTCCCCCACACCTGAACAAGGACGTCTGCCTCCCCCTCGCCCACTGCGACACTGACCGCATTCGGCATTGAGGTGGGGCTGGGATTCAAACCTAGGATTGGATGTGCTCCCTGGCCTGAGACCCTATACCTTGTGTTGCTTGAGCAGCAGCCTGGCTACGTCGACGTGGCCGCACTGAACGGCGTCCATGAAGGGTGTGCAGCCGCACCTGTCTCTGCAGTCGGCTTCGTACTGGCACCTGCGGCACCAACCCAGAGCAGCAGGTCTGATGGGGTCCTTGTCCCCTAAACCCTTCCTCACTCCCATCTCTCCCCCGTCACCAGCCCGTTACCAAAAATCTCAATTCCACGAGACTACTCTCCCTCAGGCACCCTGGGTAGGTAGGACCACTCCTGCTCCAAGCCTCTATCTCCCACCCAGAGGGGAAACGTAAACCCTCAGGACCCGGGCGTCAGGAGAACGTGCTATCTCCTCACTTCCCTGCCTCCCCCGGGGCCACCCGCCGCCTTCCCGGGCCTGCCCCTCCCACCTGCTTCTCAGGCCTCCCATCCACCTGCCCACTTCCATCTCCATCCTGCCTTTTTCTTTTCCCACTAGCTTTGCTGTCCTATCCTTCTGTTCCTGTCCTTTTTCCTAATTCAGCCTCCGGTGTGACCTCCTTCCGTTCCTGGCGTCTTCCTGGTTCTCCTCTCCTCCTAAGGTTGGATCTCCCTCCTTCTATCACTCCTCCTCTTCCCATTATCCTGTCTGCTTCTGTCCCTCCCGTCTTCCTGTCTGCCTCCTACCTCATCTGCCTTCTTCTGTTCCTTCCCGGCCAACGTTTGTCTTGTCTCCTGTCCTTCCCTTCGGGGTCCCATCCGTCCTACCTCCTTGGCCCTCCCTCTACTCCATTATGGTCCTGCGTGTCCTACCCTCCTCTGGCTCATGATCTTCTCCTGCAGCTGTCCAGCTCTTTGCTGATCCCCTCTGCTTGGAACACTGGTTCTCCCTTCTTCACTTCAAATTACAGCTTTGACACGACCTCACAGAGCCCTCTCTTCTCTCCTCATCTACAGATGGGCCTTTGCTCCCTCGCAGCGCTGCCTAGAGCCCTATTCTCCCCTTACTATTCAGTATCTGCTCAGGTAATCTCTCCCACGCTCATGAATTCAGGCATCATTACTATGTCGATGATGCCCATGTTTGTTTCTCAGCTCACACCCCTTCCTGTAGGCTTCAGATCTGTGTCTGTAGTTGGCCACTCGACAGCTCTGCTCGGATGCCTCCCAGGTACAAGCAACTCAGCACGTCCCAAAGTGAAATTATCGTCTTCCTGGCAAAGCTGCTCCTCCACCAGTGTTCTCTGTCTCAGTAAATGGCACCGTCACCATCACCAGTTGTTTCAGCAAGAAACCTGTCATCCTTGATTCTCCTCCCTCATTCTCTTGTTCAAATTATTCACCTAGGTCTATTGATTCCACTTAAGTATCTCCAAGTGCTCCTCTTCACCCCTACCAGCAGCGTTTTAGTCCAACTATCGTTCTTTCTTTCTTGTTTAACTGCAACGGCCTCCTAGTGTTCACGGCACTCACCCCTGCTGCCCCCCTACCCCAATCCATCCGCTATTTTCCAACCAGAGGATCTCTGAAAAATGCAAGTTTCTTAGTACTGTCCACCTTCCGCTCTGCCTAAAACCCTTCAATGGCATCTGATAACCTAAGAAGAAAACTTGAAGTCCTCACATAGTTCAGTGTCCTCCCTAAGTCTGGCCTTCCTCATTGCACACTGTTCTCCCCATCACTTCTAAGGCTCCAGCACGCACTCAACTTTTCACTTTACCAAGCACCCTGCTTTCTCCTGGCTCTGAGCATTCCTGGGGGCTGTTACCTCTGTCTGGAATGCTGCCCCGCCTCCTGCTTTCAGCCTCATTCATGTCCTAGCTCGAGTATCTTAGGGGCCAAGATGCCTCACTCCCCATCAAGTTGGGTCTTCCTGGCATGTGTTCCTGGGGGGATCCTGCAATTCCTTGGACTCCTCAGACTCGCAGGATGTGAACAGTGAGTCCTGTCTGCCAGGCTGTGAGTTCCAGGAGGGGACCCAAGCTGGCGGGCTTCTGTTGTAGCCCGTGCATCTGCTACAACGCTTAGTGAGTGCTGACACACTGAATATATGAATGCTTGCTGAATGAACAGATAACACGGGTGGTTTTTTTTCTCTCTCATGTTACTTAGTGATTTTTGTTTTATACTCTTTGAGCTATGTCCTTTCTTCATTTCTCTTTTGGTACTTTGGTTTCTTTCTAAGCAGTTTTTTCTGAGCTTTTTCTATAGCATCGATACTGTCACAATTAGTGAATCTTTTCCTCCATTTGCTCTTTTGTTCTTACCTCTGTAGAAGCACCTTTACTGCCTCTAAACAGCCATGCATTGCTGGGAGAAGACAATTGAGAGAGCTTTTTAGTGCAGGTATAAAACTCTTCTTTCCTCTTCTCTCTTCCCCATCCTTTAGCTAGAGCTTACGGGAGGTGGCAATTAAATTAGGGACACTGTTACCATCCTAGAAAAATAAAAATTTAGCTGGATAAGTGGTAACGATGATGTTTTCACTTTTCACTTAATAGGCACTTAGCCAACACTCGATTATCTGGTCTTTGTGAGCACTTCCATGGCAAATTCTCAGTCCTAAACTTTCTCTTCATTCTTGTGCTGCAAATCCTTAGGGCTGGCCAGGTTTTGCCCAGGAAATGCAAAACATATTAATAATGATCCATGACAAAGTGGGCAGGAATGTAATTCTCCTACTAAAGAGAATGACACTCAATAAAGATTTCAGCTCTCTGTTCTCCACTATTTTCTGGGAATGGCTAGGTGCTGATGGTTTCTAGGGGAGCTAGGCAAACAATTCAAAGCAGAGGAAAGTTTTTCTACCACTCGTCAAGTTTTAAAAAGAAGTCCTTGGTTCCTAGCTGCTCTCAGTACCTGTAATAATTGTATGCATATTTCCTAAACTGAATCATGTCACAGGTATTGACGTTTTGAGAAACTAAGGCCCTGTATCCTAATTCAATGAATCATCCAGAAGGCTAAAGGTCATTTTAAAAAAATTTCTTGATCTGGACTCTTGAGGTCTTTAATATCTGTGTTGTCTTACATCACAGCACTTTTTGCTTTTCACTCATTTAAAATAATCTACAAATAGACGATTCAGATTTAAGGATAATTACTCAGTTGTAGTCCACTGCATTATCACTAGATAAGTCAAAGGCACTCAGGCACAGGTACTTAATTATAAGTACCTATATTTATTTAAATGGCTTAGCACTGTGGTATTGTTGAGGCTACGTGGACATATCATCTTTTTTTCCTGTGTATAACAGTAACATAAAAGTGATCCTGAAAATAGCTGCACCCAGTTGTTCTGTGCTCACTGTATGTCAAACACTGTGCCAAGCGATTTAAATACATCGTGTTCCTCAATCTCTACAACCTCTACAACAACCATAATGATATGGGCATCATTACCGTCATTATTTTGCTGATGAGGATTTGCTTAACAGTTTGTGTCCCTTGCCTAAGGTCAAAGACAGTGAGGAACAGAACCAGCTTTCTAACAAACTGGGGAGGACAGGACAGATACCCGTGAAAATGAGTGAATACGAGAAAGAAGAACACGTACCAACTTCCATTAGTTTTAGAAACAAACTATATGCTGAAATACCCTAAAGCTGTTCTTACTAGACTCTAACTAGAAGGCATTCTGCGGGGTCAGATGGGCGGGCTACACGTCCCTGCAGAGCTCCTGGCCATACCTGCCGTGTGCAGAGGGGTTCTCCCGATTTTGCTCTCTGTCTTCCAGGCAGCAGGGCAAACTGTGAGCAAGTACTGGAGGATCAGAGGGTCACCCTCTCGACTGGCAATGTGGAGACTGTTCCAGCCGTCTTTGTTCTTCAGAAGTGGGTTGGCGCCATGTTCCACGAGGTCCTGGATCACCTCCAGATTCTTCCTTGTGCAAGCCATCATCAAAGGAGTCCTAAAGCCAATCAGAACAACTGTCAGACGGAAGGGCAGCTGAGACATTACAAGCGTGTGGTCAGGTCTTCAGAAAACCCCATGTCTTTGGCAGAGACGGAACACCTAGAGGACTCAGGGGTCTGGGAAGCAGGAAAACTGCTTTAACAACTTCTCTGTCCCCCACCCCCTCCAGTGAGGCACTGGGAGGAATAAGAAAAGGAGAGTGACTAGGATGTAGGCATGTGTGGAGGGGAATGCCGAGGAGGCAAAACTTGCTTCTGGAGAATAGTTGAGAGTATGGGACTGAAGTGAGACACAGTTAAAACCATAGTTTGTCTTGAATATTTGTGTAAGACTTATCCCATTCATTTCAAACAGTAATCGTTTATTAATTGTGCTGAAAAAGGGCTAAACAGAACATCTGACACACTGCCTAGCCATGAGGAGCACACGTTGGCAACACGAATGAAACAGTGTGATTACAGTAAGTTTCTTAGTTGGCTTGTGTCCACAATTATGGGAATAAACTACGCTAATATCAAGGGAGGTGGCTCTATCCTTCTCATATATGATCCTTGATGAGTCATTTCAATTTCATGAGCTTCTGGTTTCTCATCTGCAAAATGAGGGAGACATAACTCCCGGGAAAGCAAGGTCAGGTCTAATCTACCTCCTGATTCCTGGGTTTCAGACCCAAGTCTGGCACACGGCTGGAACTCACTATACCTAGGTGACCTGGAAGGCCGCATCTAGGATCTATCTTCTAAGATTGCCATGATAAGAATTAATTAACCAACACTTCTGGGGGGTGGGGTGGGATATAATAATGAAAGTGAATGAGAAATTAAAAGGGAGAAACCCAGATAAATGAAGGCTGGAAACTTCCAGAAGGACTTCATGGCGGGAATAAATCTTGAACAAGGCAGGATGATTGGAAAAGCAAGGAAGGTATTGAAGAAAGCCAGAAAGGTGAGGATGGGCAAAAAAGTCTCATTGCAATTATACCTCCCAAATACATATTCAGATGAACTTTGTCTGCTTCATGTTTTTGGGGGGGGGGGGCGGGGGGAAGAGGTCAGTTCCCTATCCATAGAATTACTGTGATACATGAATGGGGTAATGTGTCTCTTGGAATGGTCCAGCAGCAGAAGAAAATCAGTCTTGTGCTAAGTCATAGCCAACGTGCAGCCCTCAAAACATGCCCACGCCGACTCCCCCAACCTGGTGGGCAAGATGCGCTTTATTTAAAATGTAAGTCTACCTGCTGTGATTCATTTCTATCAGATCAGGTGTCCGTTGCAGGCAGGAACTTCATTATGTCATGAATCTTAGGATGCTCGTGACCCTTAGGAGGCCCCCCGGAAGTGAGTACTGGAAACCAGGTCGATCTCACAAAACGCAGTTGGTTTGTGTGATCCTACGGGCGAGCATCTTGTCTGTGGAGGTGCTTCTGCACGTCTGCCCATGTGATAAAACCACATGGGGCATCATCACTCACTGAGCTCAAGTGTCCACATAGGCGGTGAAATCCTGAACAAGCGCACGCACTGCAGCAATGTCAGCTCCTCAGCCTTGGTGTTGTGCGGTAGCTCTGTAAGGTGGTAATTTAGGGGGAGCCTGGGCGCGGGGGGGGGGGGGATCCCTGGACGCTGCTTTGCAACCTTCTGTGAACCTCGATCCCGAAACAACCTGTTCAAACAACGCCCTTTAGCCCAGCGGGGCTCAAGCTGTACTTAATACAGAAAATCCATCGTCTGATCGCATTCCCTACCGGTTCCTTAATGGGAAATGGAGACACCCCCCCCCCCCCCCCCCGCAAGAGGGTTTGCAGGACGTACTCCGTCCTGCAGGGGAGGCTCCTGCAGGGGAGGCTCCGAGCTGCGGTGCCGAGGCGGGCAAGGTGCACGGAATCCGGGGCTCTGCGGAGGAGCGGGGCGCGCAGCGGGGTGGTCTGTGGGGCAACCCCGGCCACCTACCAGTCGGCCCTCTTCAGGCAGTCCACCGCCGCGCCCCGGCCCAGCAGGTACCGCACGCAGTCCCGGTGGCCCTGCGCCGCAGCCTCGTGCAGAGGCCGCTTGTAGTCGCGGTCGGCGGCCTCCACGTCCAGGTCCCAGGTCTCCACCAGGTAGGCCAGCACGTCCCGGTGCCCGTGGCGGGCGGCGCAGTGCAGCAGGGGGTCCCCGGCGCGCCCCGGGCCGCCCGCGCGCAGCTCCTCCCGCAGGGCGCTCAGCCGGCCTGCCTGCACCAGCCGGTGCAGCCGCCGCGGGTCCCCGGGCGCCGCCACGGCCGCCGCCCCGGGGGCGCGCCCCTGAGCCCCGCCGCGCGGACCGGGGGTGCAGCAGGTGCGCCCCGCCCCCGCCCCCGGGGCTCGGGAGCTCGGAGGAACTCTGGGAAAGTTTCCCTCGCCGCCTCGGCCCCGGCGGAAGCGCGGACGGGGCGGGGCCTTCGGCGGCCGCCGCGCCCCCTGGGGAGGCGCGTTCCTATTGGCCGCCGCGGCCGTCCGTCAGCACGCCCCCTCCGCCTGCCGCTCCGATTGGACGCGCGGGCGGTCCGTCAGGCCCCGGCGGCGGGCTCTTCCCGGGGCTGCGGCCGGGGCGGGGCTGGCGGAGGAAGTCGGCGGCCTGCTCGGGCTGGCGCTGCCCTGGGGGCGCTGGGGCTGGGAGGCCGGGCGGCCCGGGCCCTGCGGCGGCGGTGGCGGCGGCGGCGGCGGCGGCGGCGGGAGCCCCGGTCCGGAGCGCCCTAGTGCGTGAGGCCGCGGGCGGGGCGGGGCGGGAGCGCGGGCGGGGCCCTGCCGTGTGCACACTTAGGCGCCGGGGTCCCGAGCGGGGCGGGGGAGGGGGAGGGGGTCCGGGCGGAGCGCGGCCGTGCGGGAGCCCGGGAGCGGCGGGCTGCAGGGCTGCAGGGCTCGGCGGGGCTTGCGCGCAGGACGGCGAGGGGCGCCCCAGCCCGCGCCCTACGCCCCGGGGCCGCGAAGCTGCTCGCCCCCCACCCCCGGTCGTTGCAGAACGAGGCACGGGAGACGCGGCCTCGGGAGCCGGCCCACCGGCGGCCCCTTTGCAACCCTCCTGCTTTGACCTTGGGCGAGTCATTTGATGCTGTCCTCTCGCCACTCTTTTTTATTTGCAGGCTCCCTTACCCGAATCCCCCTTTTTCTCTGAATATCAACTAAATTAGGGCGGTGCGGGAAGGCCTCCGGCTTGTCGTGTGGACCGTGCAGGGGTGATGGGAGAGATTAGAGCAAGTGCTGAATCCCTAGCCTGATCCTTCTGGGTGCTGGTCCTGCAGACTTCCCGGTGCCTTCCGTCCCAAAGTTGCTATGCTTGCCAGGCCTGCAGACAGTTAGGCTTTGCATTCGGTGTCGCTTGCAGCTCTGCGTTTTAATGATCCAACCCTGCAAAAAGCAAGCCTGCGAGGCATCTTTACAGGTGGGGGGATGTTGGTGCATCAAGAAGTTAGATTTTCCCGTGCAGCTGTAGGGTCCTAAAATCTTCTGGCGCAAAGAATGGTGGCCCCAGTTGGTGTCTGCGGGCTCTGGGGGTGAGGTGAGGGCTGCCTCTGTGCTCACATAAACTAAGGGAGGTCAAATGAAAGAAGACGCCAGGTATGGACCCAGAAAAACAAGTCCGTTTTACTAACGGGCAGATTGAATTTGGTGCATTTACTGAGTAATACGGGTTGTCACTGGGGACAGGACGGGGTCCAGGGGTTAGCTTTGCCACAGTTCTCGTTCCAATCTGTCTTTTCCACTTCAGCAAAAGGTAGGCATGAAAGTCTTTTGAAATGCACAGAGTTTTCAAACAGGCCCAGCATTGCTCTTCCCGCAGCTGTTGGTTTGGTGCAAATGGAAATGCAGGCATCCAGTAACTTCATATTTTTTGCTGCTAAGCGCCCCCCACAGCCCCATCCTCATTACAGACCATCCCCACTGTGTCTTGCCTTGTGTCTCCAGTGTCCCTGTTTTAAAAAACGAAATGGGGACACATGGATGCATGATGAGACTATTTTATTACTTACCCCCGATGCAGTGCTGCCTCTTCCGTGTCCCCCTTTAGATAACTGGATGCTAACGTGTACGAACGTGACTGTGGCCCTTCTTGTGGTTTTTTTCTCGAGCAAAAGCTTGGTGTAGAGGGAAGGAATCCTTACCGTTAGTAGGTTCCCCAGTTGGGCCGCCCATTTCTTTTGTGCCGGCGTTTGGAATTTGTGGTCTGCTGGTTAGCGTCTCATTTCTCATGCAGTCGGTTTTGGCAGCGTGACTTGCTCCGTGGCCATCTTCTCTCCTTTCTCTTACGCTGTGTTTCGTGGTTGTGTACAGCACTCGCCTGCGGTCATCCGTGTCATGAGCCTTGGCGTGTCCTGTGATCCGTGAGTGTGTGAACACTAATGGTATCGGTCCTAGGACTGTAGGTTCACTGTTGTTGCCATCCTCTTTTCTCTTGCCTATCACATCCCACTATCCTTCGTAGGTGGATTTATTTGAAAACTGGGTTGGATTCTGTTTTGCCCTTCTGGCTTGCAAACCACTTATTCCTACTAGGAATTTGTCTCTCATTACAGCATCTCTCCATCTTCACGCTTCAGTGTCACTCACATGCCTTTTGAGGACCCATCTCCTATTTCAAAGTTCTTCCTGGAGCTTAGCCCGGCATCTCGCAGATAACTTTAAAACAAAGCAAGACAAACAGCTGTGTTCAAAACGGGGAAACTTTCCCCTTCCCCTTCCAGGAAAAAGCAAGTAAAACAAAAACACTGGCTCTCGTTACTCCTTAACGTGGTTAATGACGCGACCTCTGGGCTCCAGATAAAAATGTTAGTTACCTTTGTCCCTCCTTCTCCCTCATCTTTTCAGTCTTGTCGAAAAAGATATGTTGAACTTCCCATTCCCTCTCCCTGTTTCTGCTGCTGCTCTCAGGCCTTTCCCAACCCTTGTGTCGGTTAGGGAAGTGACTTCCTGTCGTATTTTCCTGGCAGTCTCTGTGTCCACCCATCTTCTACCGAGCTCCCAGGGTTACTGTTGTAGAGTGTGAATTTGACTGTATGGTGGCCCTGCTGGCAGGCTACATGATCCCCCGAATCGCCTACACGAGAAAGCCCACAATTTCTTCAGCGCTATATTTAAGGACCGTTACAATCTGTGCCTCCAAATTCCTTTTCCAGCCTCGTCCCCCATCTGTGAACCTCTTGTTCTCATAAAATTCGACTTCCCACTACACCGATGCTGTGCTATTTCTCTGTTTCGCACATAGTGTTTCTTTTGCCTTACTGCATCCTACTTGTCTTCCGAAGCTGAACTCTTCATAAAGCCTTTAAAAAAAAAAAAAAAAAGAGAGAGAGAGAGAGAGAGAGCATGAACAAAAGGAGAGGGAGAAGCAGACTCCCCTGCTGAGCAGGGAGCCTGACATTGGGCTCTATCCCAGGACCCTGAGATCATGACCTGAGCCAAAGGCAGACGCTTAACCCACTGAGCCACCAGATCTAGCCCCACATAAAGCCTTTTTCAACGTCCCTACTCTGGTCCCTTTACTCTCATAGCATTTCATGTGTGCATTTGTGCAGCACTCACTTTGCCTGATGTATGGTGGCTTGTGTTTGTTTGCTTACTGCCTTATGAGCAGACAAAAATTGTTTCTGTTTCGTATGTTCACGAGAAACCGAGAGAGAGCAAGCCCTCGTGGTGTTTGTAATGAGTCTGGGATATAGCACAACTTACAAGTGGCTGTGTAATGGATTGACAGTAGGAAAAGCCTTTCAAATATATGAAAATATACTCTGGTCCATAAGTAACCCTCATTTTCTTGTTTTTCCTTCCTTTTCACCATTCCTCCTTATCCTTGTGAGAAACCTGCAGTCGTCCCTGTGTGCTGTGTGTGATAAGTGATGCTATCTCTTCGGTGGGGGCAGGGGTTCATAGGGTGTGAGAGGATCCGGGGAAGATCAGGCCTGCCAGCCTAGGCCTTTGGGGTTTATAGAGAAGCAGGATGTGGGATGGGAGCTCTCTCTCATGAGAGCTAGGACCACAGTGTTTTCTTTCCATGTTTATTTCTTGCAGTGGTAATGGGGAACGTGACAGTTTGAAGTTTTTCTGTTTTGAGCTTACTGTAGTTAGTGATTATTTTCCTTGAAGTTGCGTTTCCTAAATAATTTCATGTTATTTTATTACATCTTCAGTTAGGACATTTCACAATGATGGAAAAAAAAAGTGACCTAGAAATGAAACTGGAGGTTTCCAGAGGCTGCTTTAAAGCTTCCTGGATATGGAAAGCAGACTGTTAACAGGAGAAAGAACACTTCCCTTGGGGAGTCAGAAGAGCTCAGTGCCGTTGCCCACAAGCTGTGTCGTGACTTGAAGCAAGCCTTCTCTGAGCCCCGCTAAAAGCCTGGCACACTTGTAGGATGGTGTGAGGTTCCAGTGAGAATACTTCCGGAGCTATGAAGCCCTTGGGAGCTGTAAGGTAGTGCAGGGTTTTTTTCTTTGTTTCTTTGTTTCTTATTTTTTTTAAAAAATTTTGTATATTTATTTGACAGAGTACAAGCAAGGTGAGCGGCAGGCAGAGGGAGGGAGAGAAGCAGGGTCCCCACTGAGTGCGGAGCCGGATGCAGGGCTCCATCCCAGGACCCTGGGATCATGACCTGAGTTGAAGGCAGACGCTTAACTGACTGAGCCCCCCAGGCACCCCAGTAGTGTAGAAAGGGTTTCAAAGCCAAGGAGGAACCCAACTTCTATGGAGGGAAGCAGGGGAGCGCTGTGGTTGTGCATTTGTTTGTTTGTTTGATCGCCAGTTATGCATGAAGCGGCATGAGTCCAGTGCTGGGCTGAGTGAGTCCCTGGCTTCTGTCTCCCGTCAGACAACTGAGCTTCCAGTTCAACAGTGGAAGTCGAGTTCACACACACACACACACACACACACAGTTGAAGGTAGTATACGAACAGTAAAATACACTGTAGCAATATAATTTGCATATGAGGCATATTAAATACATAGTTTTACAGAAAATTGTTAGAAGTATCTCAGGAACCGACAGGTTGGTTTTATTATTGCAAAGCGCTTCCTGGTTTGAGTGTGTTCTGTCTGCAGTGCTGAAGTTGGGAAGTGATACATTAACTGGTGAAATTGGGCCCTTTGGTCTCACAGGTTGCAATTTGACCTGTGGAGTACCTGGATCCTTGCAATAAGGAGCCACACTGCAGCGCACCTGCCATCCCCATAGGACACCGAGGAGGGGAAGCGTCCACTTGTGAGTCTTCACAGAGCCCCTCCCAGAGAAGCGGGAGGCTGTGGGGAACTCACAGATGAGGTTAGGTGACTCAGAACTGCCCTCTGTGCTTCTTGTTAGGAGCCGTCTGGCTGCTCAGGTACCTGGTACTAGACAATTACCTTGATTTCAGGTATTTTTTTTTTTTTAAAGCAATTATTTAACAGTCTTTCCCTTCAGGAATTGTAGGCGCTTAGTATCTTCATCTTGTCCACTTAGGTCTGTAGCCTGTCAGTTTTAGAGGACTTTTTGTTAGAAATTCTGATTAGCAATGATAAGGGAAGAGAGAAAATTATTTGGTATGAATTTCCAATAATCCTGGGAATGGTTCGAGTAGGTTTGGCTGCAGTAACAACCAGATCCAAACGTGAATGACAATCACAGTTCGTTTCTCAATCTCATGACAGTCCAAGGTGGTTCCAGGTTCATGGGTGTGCATGTGTGTGTGTAAGTGTTGGTGAGTGGGGGGAGTGACACCCTTTGAAGCAGTAATCCGAGGACCCAGGCTGCTGGAATTCTTTCCATCTTGAACACAGGGCTTCTAAGGATGCCCTGGAGAATCCAGTTCCTCATTGACTGGAAGGAGAGCAGAGGATGGAGGAACAAGCCTGAGAGGTTTCGTGTGCCAGGCCTGCAAGAGGCACCCTTCCCTTTTATTTGCATTTCCATGGGTGGAGCTCACTCAAGGCAGCATTCTAACTCTGGTCAACCAGAGGAATGTAGACTCTGTGCTAAGGAAGAAGAGAAACAACTGTCGTTGCCCCAAAGCAACCCCCAGAGCCCTGTGTTTCACTTTTTGTGACTTGTGAATTGTCTTGCAGTAAAGATTCTGGAATGAAGCAGACTGATGAAAACAGAGTTGAGGAATCCTAGCCGAACAAGTACCTGAGGGTCTGTTAACTTGCGATGTATTATCTTAAGCTCTTTGAGGAATAAGGTGGTGAGACGTGTTCCCCGCCTTCTGGGGGCTTCTAGTCCAGGGGAAGTCGGGAAGAGCTGGAGGTCGGGGGAGACCTCTGTCAGCGGGTGTGCCTAGGAAAGGGTGGCCCTGAGGCTAGGCTAGCGGGGGACAAATGTTGTCTAGTTGAAGAGGTTCTGGGCTGGGTAAAGGTAAGAATCACTCCAGGGACTTGCCACTTTGAGGTCAGCACAGAGTGGGAACCTGAGATGCCTGTGGTCTGCCGAGCTGTGGGATCTTGAAAAGGGGATCACAAGAGTGGCAGGCAGAGAGATGTGGTGAAAGTGGTGTGGTCACGGGCAGAGTTCTGCTTGACAAGATGGCTTTCATATGTCCTCAGTGCTTTCCTGTCCTGACACATGAGGGAGATGACTAACATCTCTGTTAGTCACTGTGGAAGTCTCCGAGAGGGGTGCACACCCCCACTTGGGTGCAGAGGAGGTCCATACCGCAGAGACCTCATGTAGCGTGGGCGGCCCATGAGTGCCCCTGCCCTCTCGCATCCCCTTCAGCTGCACACGTTCGTCGCAGAGCACTCTTTACCTTTGCTCCTTAAGGAGCCACGAGCAGCTTCTAACAGTAAGGGAAGCCCTGGGAGAAACTGGGTGCACAGTGCGCTTGCCACGGGGGTGGGGTGGGGTGGGGTGGGGATACCATGAGGTTTGGGTGACTCAGGGGAGGAGGAGGTAGCATTTGAACATCTTCCCTTTGATAAAATTATACTTGAACTGTTGGCTTGAAAGTATGTTAAGAAGAATAGAAAGGTGGTTAGAATTTTGCTGTACCTTTTTTTTTTTTTTTTTTAATGATTTCACAAGAACATTCTTGCCATTAAAATAAAACCCCTGCGCCTCTAAGGAGACACGGAGCGTGGTGCTGAGGACATGTTGTTCTTCTGTTTCAGCCACTGGGTTTGTCAGCCTCCGTACGGATGTCACTAGGTATATTCATATATATTGTCTCATGTGAACCACGACCGTCCTGTGAATTCCAGGTGGCAGGTTATTGTACTTCTCCACTTTAAATGATGAGGGAATCAAGGCTTCTGGTGATGAGTACACCTGCCAAGTAGAGGAGGTCTTGTGACTCTGAGTCGGCGTGTGCCACACCTTGAATCACAGGTCAGTGATGTGTGTGACTCCAGAGGTAGACAGACCCGGGGCTCCTGGCTCCCAGGTCACAGAGTCACAGCGCTTCATCTCTCACAGGTCTAAGACTCAGATAAAACACAATCTAGTTTTTCATACCCTCTAGCTGAAATCAGAAAAGTCATTTTCGATTTGTGAATCCAATAAAAGTGGTGGCTCTGTCTCCCGGGTAAGCTGTCACGGATGGCTCAGGTGACGTCCCTCCTGATGGACAATACCCAGAAGCCAGAGCGCTCAGCCTGGGTGCCCCTAATTCCTGCCGCTCTCAGCCTTGACTCCTTCCTTGATGGCTCCATGCCAGGATAAGTGGGAATTTACCAGAACTCTCTGGAAGCAGAATACTGTGTTCCACTCACTCCTGGTAGGTCTTCCTTTTGCTCTTCTTGTGCCTTTGGAAGATTTCTGCAAACATTTCATCTTCTCAACAAACATTTTAGATTCTGATGTATTTTAACAAAATAAATATGTAAATAAGAGCCTACCCTGTCCATTTATTTCTCATCTCACAAACTATTCCTTTTGGGTATCTTTGACATTCTCTCGTCTGGTCTGCCTGTGGCAGGTTCCACACAAAAGCAGTTGTGCAGCAAATTCCTAGTGACCTGGAGCTTAGGGTCCTGCGTGCCACCCAGCATTACCACTATCCCTGCTCTTTCTTTTCATATGTGCCATAGGTACAGAAAAGACAGAATAATTCCTTAACCTACTTGAAACAAACTTACTGACTGACTCCTGGGCTTGTGGTTAAGACATTACCACCCCGTTGATGGTCATCGTCAGCGCCTCCATGTTTTCATTATGGCATCGTCGTTAGAGTTAGTTGGCTGGGGAAGGCTGGGGTAAAGCCATTCTTTGGTACTTTTTACGGAAAAAGTTCCAAGGTGCTTGGCATCTCTATTAGTACCTCATCTATATACACCTGCTGTCAGCTACTGTCTTGTTTAACAGTTTCCCAAAGCCGAATTTAAGGTATATTGTAGATTTTCGTGGGCATCTAAACCCTTAATTGACTCCAGCATTCTAATTGGTTCTATGTCTATTGCCTTTTAGAAGTCGTCTTTTTTTTAAATTTTAAAGATTTTTATTTATTTATTTGAGATGGAGAGAGAGCATGAGCCAGGGGCAGAGGGAGAGGGAGAAGGAGAAGCAGGCTCCCTGCTCAGCAGAGAGCCCAATGTGAGGCTGGAGCCCAATGTGAGGCTCGACCCCAGGAATCATGACCTAAGGCAGAGGCAGGTGCTTAACTGACTGAGCCACCCAGGTGCCCCTTTTCAGAAGTCTTCTCTTATCCAACTCCTCCCAGTAAGCTAAGCAGGTCTGTGCTGGTCCCAAGGCCCTGGATTGTATGAATTTGAGTGGTTTTGGTGTTGTTAATCATATTCCTTTGTGATTTTATCCACGACAGGTTTTCCTGGCCAGGCCAGTTTGGCAATAGACCATCACTTTCTTTAAATAAGATACCGGCTATTAGTAGCTTTTTGCTACTATCTCCTGTTCTAATTCTAGATGTTCTGTTTGCCAGCTCTGAAACAGTTGGGGATATTTGAAGAGCCAGAAAAGCAAAGACCAGTCACGTACATGGGATCTACAGTGTTAGTGGGTTTGTTGGTTGGAATTCTGCAGCTGCTACTGTAAGTTGAACCAACTATGCTTGGAGCACCCGAATTGGGCACCAGGATTTGTTAGTATTCTATAAGGGCCACTGTAGCTCTCTCTAGCTTATGTCTTTTGCTAGTCTGATCAGAGGTCCTCATTCAAGGCAAAATAATTAGGTTGTTGACTTTGTTTGAAGCAGAAGGTGGTGAAGTGGTAAAGTTGTGTCCTATAATTAAAAAAGAGAATATCGTAAGCCTGTTTTTTTCAATGTAGAAAATTTCAAATATATTTTATTTTTTTAATGTAGACAAAGTGCATGTTCATTTTTTTTTTTTTGCCGCTGTAAGTGTGAATAGGACCCTTGGTTGTTTTGCATCAAGGAATATATTCAACAGCAAAAAAATCAGTTGTAAAACCTTTACACCGGAGGGGATATTTTCTGTTCATAGTAAGTAATTAAGATATATTACTTTTATTTCCCCACAGTATTTCCCACAGTATTCCCAGTAATACAGACCTAGCTGTAATTGGACTGCTAATGCATGTCTTACCATTAGGTGGCATCTTTATAATTGGAAAGTTATTTCAGTGTTTTATGCAAATCAGTCATATCTAAAGCTTTGTTAAGTAGAGTAAGCAGATGGGTATATTTGGGTGGGGTCTTAGAGTTCAATGACGGTTTGTGGCTGTATTTTCTCATTGAAGCATTGTAATATCTCTAAGTCTCAGAGAACTGGTGACCTGAGGTCCAGCAGCTATTCTGTGGCCGGCTAAGGGCTCACACATTGCCCCTTCCCATCTGCTGGCCTCTCGCTACACATGTGGCTTTTATCCCTCTGGCTGTGTTATCACTGCCTCTTGCCTCTAAATTCACATAGTTAGAAGGTCCCTAGCATCCTTTTGGAGGGGATTGCACAACTATTTTTGCATGTATAAATAATTTTTTTAAAGTCTTAAAATATTCATGAAGATTTTTCTTCCTTAAAACTTCTGTTTAAACCTTGAAAGAATGAACTGAAATTTGGAAGGATCATTTCTGAAGATGCCAAGGGTCAAGGGAGATTAATGATAAAAAAAAAAAGTAAATTGTGCTGGTTTTACTCATCAGTGACTTGGTTTCAGACATTTTCATGCTGAAATGTTGAGTGAGATTCTCGCATCTGACATGGGAATTTACTTGAATATTTTTAGGACCTGTGAAAATGTGGTAGTGATAGGAATGGATTTTATTCCTTCTTGACCATCTTCTGTAAAGGATAACTTTAATTCTGTTACATCTGTTCTTGTCCTCTAGCTCCTTTTTCTTTCTTTTTTAAGTGTGACTCTTCAGAATGTTTAACATTTAGTATAATCGTTCCATTTAATGCTGTAGAGAGGTAGCTATATCGTGCATGTGTTAACAGATACAGAAAAATGAAATCTTGGTTAAATACGAAAAAGCATTACCTGACAGGGACTAATATAAAACTACATATGTCAATACTCTTGAGAGAGAATTCTAGATACAGTTGCTGCTATAATGCGTTGCTAAGGGAGGGTATGAAATTCCCTCCTCTGAAGATCCTCAGGAGTGGATTGTCTTCCACTTGGGGGCCTCACTCCCGTCCTCTTCCATCACAGCCGGAACGGAGATCCAGGGGCTGAGGGGCGTATATTGTGGTCCCCTTTGGGACTTTACAGGGACTGTTTCATTGGTCACTGTGTTCTGCTTCAGAGATGTGGAGAAGCTAGTATATACAGAGGATGATGAATGAGTTTATTTTTGCAAAGCTATAGCAAATTCTTAAATATTTATGATTATTTTGGGAACATACACGGCCTGGCTAAAGTCAAGGAAAAGATGTCAGATCTCAACTTATTCATTAGTGGCAACTTCTTTTTGAACAAACAGGTCATAATCAGGGCTCCCAGGAAGTCTAATAAATAAAAATAATCATTGTAGGATCTTATTTTAGGATTCTTAAATTCTAAGGAAGACATGCTAAGAGACTGGGAAATGGCTAGAAGTGGATAGGAATACAGAGAAGAAGGAAAGGGTTGGCTGGGGTGGCCCACAGTCACTAGATTCCTGACAATTAAGGATAAGTTGCTGGCTCACTTGTAGAGTTGGTGATAACTAACCAGTGTCCCATTTCTTCTGCCCATTGGTACAAAACAGTGAGACGGTTTAAGCGGAAGCATCTTACAGCCATCGACTGCCAGCATTTGGCTCGGAGTCACTTGGCTGTGACCCAGCCCTTCGGTCAGAGATGGACCAACAGAGACCCCAACCATGGTCTCTATCCTAGACCCAGAACAAAAAGAGGGACTAGGGGTAGGTCTTCCAAAAATACCTTGCATTTCAGAATCTGTAGTGTGTGTGACCTTTGAATATTTCTTGATATTTGTAAATATTGCTGCTGTGATTTTGTAGTTCTGTTGGTGACAGTTTGACACGTTTTTCATTATTTGTGAGTTTCTGTGAAAATTACAATCCTATGATAGCGGTTGGCCAAAGACCCAGGAAGACATGGTGGAGTGAGTTGCGTTAGTGTGCTTTATCCCAGTGTGGTGGAAGACATGTACCAGCATCCCGCTCTTCCCCTCTAGAACTGCTGCGATGTCCTGATTCCAGCAGTCCATCACTACGTCCACTGTGCCATTAGTTTTCTCCAAAATGCCCCTCATGCAGTGCTTTCATGGTGGACTGTGCCCTGTCACCCGGTACCCAGCTGCTCAAGTCACCCTTCTCCTTGCCTTCAGGTTTTATTTCTTCCAGTTCAGCTGGAACGTACATCATCAAGTTTGTATTCTTGATTTCCATTTTCTGCCCTGCCGCTGCCACTCAAACACCTGCTATGAGATGTTTCCCTGTTACTATATGGACACAAGCTCGGACTTGCCACCGGCTGGTATTTATTATTAATTACATGCAAATCCTACTTCTGGCAGTTTGGGTTTTTTTATTGCCCATCTAGGTGCCAAACAAATTACTACTTTTGTTAATAATATCCGTCAGGATCATCCTAATTGCCTAATATCCCTTTGATATATTTAATTTTCAGAACCCAACTCAAATCTTATCTAGTCATCTTTAAATATCGTAATATATGTTTATCACTTTTTGGAACTACCGTGACCAATTTATGAGGCAGTTTAAAACTCAGTGGTGATATTCTGTTTGTGTGTAGAAGTCAATTTCTCTGTGTCGTGAGTTCTTCACTGACCAAGATTTTTGTCAGCATGTGTACGTTTCTGTGTGGAGTCCTAGCACTAAGCATATAGCAGGCTCTTGGTGGATATGGGTGTGATCAAATGTCACAATTAGAAAATATCAGGATTTCACCCAGACCTATTGCCTTCAAACTCTGGGTTTTGTGTGTGTGTGTGTGTGTTTTTAACGATTTTATTTATTTATTTGACAGATAGAGTGAGCACAAGCAGGGGTGTAGCAGAGGGAGAGGGAGAAGCGGACTCCCCACAGAGCAGGGAGCCCACTCAGGGCTCGATACCAAGACCCTGAGATCACAACCTGGGCTTAAGGTAGACGTTTAACCGACTGAGCCACCCAGGCGCCCCAAGCTCTGGATTTCTATCTGATTGCCTCAGAAACAGTTACCATTTTTTCCCTCTAATGTAGAAAACATTAAATCTATGAATTCTAAAGCCTAATCCTTTCTAGTACCACTCTCTTATTTTCCACAGTAAGAATTCTGGCTACAGCCATTTCAGGAAGGAACCATGTTTTTTTGATATATATTGATAAGGTGTTTATTTATTTATTTTTAAAAGATTTTATTTATTTATTCATGAGGGACACAGGCAGAGGGAGAAGCAGGCTTCATGCAGGGAGCCTGACGTGGGACTTGATCCCGGGACTCCAGGATCATGCCCTGGGCTGAAGGCGGTGCTAAACTGCTGAGCCACCTGGGTTGCCGTGATAAGGTGTTTAAATACATCATTGGCATTTTACAATAGGGTTTAAAAATACAGTAGTGATGTGTGAAATCACCATTTGGACACCCTTAAGTGCCTGAAAGTCTTGAGATTAGGGAACATGTATGCCATGTTTTACTTTCTATTTGTCTCAGAATCATGGATGCTGAATAGATGCCAACTGAATAAATGTGTGCACTAGGTTAGGTACCATTCTCCTAATATGAAGAGAATTCTGACTCTTTTTTTATTTTAAAATCAATTAATGTGTCAGCTTCACAGGAGGAAATAAAAATAAAAGGGCTTTAACTGAGTCAAAGAGTAAGTTTTTCTGAATCCTGATAACCTGAAGCATTTTCTTTCCTACTTAAGCAAACTTAGATTTTGTGTTGTAAGAGTAAGCCAGGAAAAGTGAGTTTTTGTAAGTGGGTGTGTCCACGTGAGCAGTTGTTGACTTTTTGTCTGTCCATTTGGGTGTTCAGTTTGTATATACTGCAAGGTGGAATGTGGTCCTCAGACCATGGGAGACTGGTGTCTGTCTCTTCCCATGTATGTGTCTGACTACATGATAGTGCCAAATAGAAATATTTTCTGAATTAAGTCATATATATGTATATAATCAATCGACCAATTGTTATATCCTTGTATTTCTTCACTATTAATGTATGTACTTAAAAATTAGCTGTCCTCATTTGGATCAACAGTGGGTCAGCAGTCATTCATATCTTGTTCATTCTGTTTGGGTTCTCTGTACAGGTCAAGGATGTCAAAGATACAACACTGAATTCTTCCTAGCTGGCCAGCAGCGGTGCACCAATGACATGGCCAAAAGCAATTCTGTGGGCCAGGATACCTCTAAGGACTCGGAGGGGGAAATGATCTTTGCTGCAGAGAGCAATTGTGCCCTGCCTCAGGAAGGCGATGGAGAAGTAAGACTGGGCTCGTCAGGGTCTGCCCTGTCTGCAAGGAAGCGGTCTCGGTCCTTTGAGGATGATAGGAATCAAGCTACAGGGACCAGTCAGTGGGATGGTGTTTCTAAAAAAACTCCACGGCATCGTTTGTCCCTGTCATGCACAAGACCCAGGGAAGCCAGGCAAGAAGCGGGGGACTCTCTGTCACGGTGTTCTGCAGAGTCTGGAGAACCCAGCCAACAAATGGAGGACATTGGTCTAGATCCCATTCCTGACTCTTACTATGGGCTTCTTGGGACCTTGCCTTGCCAAGAGCCCCAGAGCCACATCTGTAGCCTGCCCAGTGAAGTCCTAAGGCACATCTTTGCCTTCCTCCCCGTGGAAGACCTCTACTGGAACGTGAGCTTAGTGTGCCATCTCTGGAGAGAGATCATCCTTGACCCACTGGTATGTTGGACACTTGTGGCTCTCTGCTGCTTTCTGTAAAAGCACATAGGTTAGCTTCTCTTAAAGCATGCCTCTGATTTTAACGTGTCTTCAGAAATGGTAGCGTCCATTTACCAAATTCCCAGGAGGCATTTAAGGCTCTCCATGTGTGCCCTCGCGTCTGTTTACAGCCTCATTGCCCACTTCTCAACATATCCCTGTATTTTATCCACCACAAGTGATTTCCTGCATCCTGACTGTAGGCCACATGTTCCTCCCCCTCTGTAGGTTGGTCCAGCTCCCTCTGCACCCCTGCCCCAGTAAAGGGCCCCTTATACCTCTGTTGACCTCTTATGTCTTCAAGGCTTCACCCTGTTCCTTGGAAAGTGAGATAGAAATTTTTCACTTTCTCTTTCTTGTGCTTCTGTAGAAATTTACACCTGAAGCTTACCACATTCTGTATTATTGTGGAGAGAACCATCCTCTTCCTTTTAAAGATTTTATTTATTTATTTGAGAGAGAGAGAGAATGCCAGGGGGAGGAGCAGAGTGGGAGGGTTAGGGAGGGGGAAAGAATCTCAGGTAGACTCTGTACTGAGTGTGGGGCCTGATGCAGGGCTGGAGCTCACAACCCTGATCATGACTTGAGCTGAAACCAAGAGTTGGACACTTCACTGACTGAGCCACCAGGCGCCCTCCTTCCTTCTCCTCTTACAGTATTGATTCATGGATAGAAGGGTGCTGGTCTGTTTTTTGCAATCTCCATTATGCCTCATGATATATACATAGGTGATTCATAAACGAGTCTCGTGTGAAATTGCCCTTGTGTCCCTCTTGCAGTTGATACAGTGGGCAGCCTGTGCTCTCAGAAGAGACTTCCTGGTGCTGACTTTGTCCTGTCACTGCTCTGGTGCCCTGCCCTTCTGTTTGTGCTTCAATTATACTTTTTCCTTCCCAGGTGCAGGTTCAAGGGTAAACCCAATGGCTGGGAGCATGTTTTGCTTGCTCTACGATATCCCCTAGACTGTGGGGATAAACCATAGAAATGAAGATGAATTTTCCCTTCAAATATAGTGAAGTTTAGAAATTTAGGAATGGAGGGCTGCCTGATTGGCTCAGTCGGTTGGGCGTCTAGGATTCTTGACTTTGGCTCAGGTCATGATCTCAGGGTCTTGGAATTGATTCCCACATTGGGCTCAGCGCACGCTGTTCTTGGGATTCTCTCCCTCCCCCTCTGCTCCTGTCCCCACTTACGCTTGTCTCTCTTTCCTTCTCTTTCTAAAATAAAATCTTAAAAAAAAATTTAGGGATGGAATGCAAGATGGATATAGCAAGAGTTAGTACATTTTTCTTCTAAGCATGAAAGATAGTGGAGGAAATTTCATATTGTAATGTACTTGCTTTATTCTTTGCTTGAAGTCTCGTCTCCTACTTTTGGAGAACTATCTTTATGCATTTGGATGTGAATTCTGTTGTATGTCATAGTATTTCTACCCACTGAACTGAGATGTCTCCAGTGTGAACTAAGTAGTCACAGATGGGGATGAGTGAGTTGTCTTCATTCTGCTTGAGAAGATCTGGAGAAGAATATCCTGACTTACACTTTTCTCTAAAAATGTTAGACTGACGTTGTTTTTCATCATCACTAACCAGGATGCTACATATTTATTTCCAATGATCTGTTGTAGCCCTCGTCTTCCTTTCATTACTCATAGTATCTTTCTCTGGTTTTTGTATAGGGTTATGGTGGCCTCACAGAATAAGTTTGGAGGTCGTCCCTCCCCTTTAGTTTTTTTGGAGCATTTGAGAAGGAATGATATTAGTTCTTATGAAGGAATTAATACTTGGTGAGATTCTCCAGCAAAATCCTCTGGTCCTGGGTTTTCCTTGGTTGGGAGGTTTTTGGTTATTGACTCAGTCACTTTTTGGTCTGTTCACATTTTCTGTTTCTTCATGAGTCAGCCGTGCTGGGTTGTCCTTTCTTCTAGGTTGTCCAATTTGTTCATGGCCTTTTATTTCTGTGATACTATTTGTAATGTCCTCTCTTTCTCATTTCAGTGATTTGAATCTCCTTTTTTTTTCCTTACTGTACTGAAGAGGTTGTCAATTTTGTTGATCTTTTTATTTTTTTAATTTTTATTATTTTTTAAAGGTTTTATTTATTTATTCATGAGAGACACACACACAGAGAGAGAGAGAGAGGCAGAGACAAAGGCAGAGGGAGAAGCAGGCTCCATGCAGGGAGCCTGACGTGGGACTCTATCCTGGGTCTCCAGGATCAGGCCCTGGGCTGAAGGTGGCGCTAAACCGCTGAGCCACCCTGGCTGCCCTTGTTGATCTTTTTTAAAAAAAATATTTATTTATTTATTTGAGAGAGAGAGAGAGAGAGAGAGAGAGAACAGAGAGAGGGGTGGAGGGAGAGGAAGAGCTCCGTGAAGCTCTGTGTGGGGCTTGATCTCAGGACCCTGAGATGAAACCAAGAGTTGGGCACTTATCCCACTGAGCCATCCAAGCATTCTAATTTTGTTGATCTTTGAATAACACCAACTCTTAGTTTCACTGATTTTTTTTTTCTTTCAGTTTTTCTCTTTTCTATTTCATTTATCTCTGCTCTGGACTATTACTTCCTTCCTTCTGCTTGTTTTTTCCTAGTCCCTGTAGATGTAAAGCTAGGTTGTTGATTTGTGGTCTCTCTTATGTAATATAGATGTTTACAGCTAAAAACTTCTCTCTGAGCATGGCTTTCACTTCATCCCATCAGTTTTGGTATGCTATGTTTTTGTTTTCATTTGTCCCTAGGTATTTTCTAATATCTTCTTTTTTTTTTGACCCACTGGTTGTTTATAAAAATGTGTTGTTTAATGTCTGCATACTTGGAGGTTTTCCAGATTTTTTTCTGCTACTAATTTCTAGTTTCATTCTGTAGTGATAGAAAAGCATACTTTCTATAATTTCAGTCTTTTTAAATTGGTTAAGGCTGGTCTTCTGACCTAGCATGTGGTCTGTCCTGGAGAATGTTCCACATGTGCTTGAAAAGACTACATTCTTCTGTTGTTGGGTGGGATGTTCTGTATCTGCCTGTTCGGTCCACTTGATCTACTATTGTTCACATCTTCTGCTTCCTTATTGATCTTCTGTTTGATTCTTTAGTTCATTCTTGAAAGTGAAGTATTAAAATCTCCTGTAACTATCATGTTGCTGTCTTTTCCTCCCTTTAATTCTGTGCTTCCTCCAGTGAGGAACTCTGAGATTTGGCACATTTATATTTATGATTGTTATATCTTCTGGGTGAGTTGGCCCTTTTATCATTATATAATCTTCTTTTTCTTGGAATAGTTTTTGATATAGAGCCTATTTTTGTCTGATATTAGTATAGCCACGGTTCTTTTTTTTTTAATAATTATTTATTTATTCATGAGAGACAGAGAGAATGGCAGAGACACAGGCAGAGGGAGAAGCAGGCTCCTCACAGGGAGCCTAATGTGGGACTCAGTCCCAGATCCCGGGATCATGACCTGAGCCAAAGGCAGGCGCCCAACCACTGAGCTACCCAGGTGTCCCTAGCCACAGCTCTTTTTAAAGATTTTATTTTTATTTATTTGAGAGAGAATGAGAGAAGAGAACACCAGCTCCGGGGGAAGGCACAGAAGGAGAGGGAGAAGCAGACTCCTCACTGAGCAGGGATCCCAATGCAGGACTCGATCCCAGGACCCTGGGATTGTGACCTGAGCTGCAGGCAGATGCTTAACTGACTGAACCACCCAGGAACCCCCAGCCACAGTTCTCATATTGTTTGGTCTTCACTGAAACTCTGCAGTATTGGTGTCCTGACAAGGGAAATTGAACTACTGGCTTTTCCCAGATTCTGTATCTTTGGTTAGAACCAAAACCAAGACCCAGTTCTCCTCTTTTCCAGCCGAAATGTGTGTAGTGTTTCTACCCTGCTTGCCCAGCTTTTGAATTGTGAGCTGTAAGTGCTTTTTAAGTGTTTGAAGGTTGTATGTGGCTTAATCTGTTGTCTCATGGCCATTGCCTGAATGTTATTGTGGATTCTTTTTTTTTAAAACGATCCAGTTCATTCCTTGGAAAAAGCTGTATCATCGATACCTGATGAATGAAGAGCAAGCCGTGAGCAAAGTGGATGGCATCCTCCTGAACTACGGCATAGAGAAGGAGTCGGACTTGTGTGTGCTGAACCTCATCCGGTGAGTTGCTTCTCTCCTGGGAGGAAGACCGATTCTGAAGCCCCTTCCCAGATACTAGCACTTAGGATCACCTTTCTCATGGACTCTGCTGTGACTATTGTACAGCTATACAGCCACCACGAAATGCTCCCCAAGTGTGGATCCGGGACGGGCGTTGTGGAGTCTCAGGGACCACCCCCTTCTTCCCGAGGCAGAGGCTTGCGTGCGGCAGCACCTTCCTGATCTCTACGTGGCTGCTGCGGTAAGTGGGGAAGCTGTGGGAAAGTGTAGGCACAGGTGACACCCTTTCCCATTGCAACAGAGTGTATTGGTGATTAAGTTCGGCTGAAGGTCATTTTAGATCTATTTTCAAAATCTTTCCTTTTTTTTTAATAGAAGGAGTTGTGGGGCAGTGGGAGAGAGACTCTCCAGCAGGTTCCACGCCCAGTGCGGAGTCCAACACAGGGCTTGATCTCACAGCCCTACGGTCATGACCTGAGCCCCAATCAGGAGTCAGATGCTTCCCCAACTGAGCCACTCAGGTGTTCTCATGATCTCCCTTTAATCAAGCCTTAATCTTGTCATTCACCCCATTCTGGAAATAACAGGCCACATTGTTAGAGATCTTTCAATTTGGAAGGTACTTTAAAAAGCACTGAATCCAATTTCCCATTCTGTGGGGGAAGCTTCAACAGAGGATGGTTATCTGGCCTCTGAAAACTTTGATTAATAAGGATTTCTTTACAGGATAGCACATTTCATTGTCAACAACCGGGTTATTTGAGAGGACCAGAGAAATGAAGGTTCTTACTATAGACACTGTGAGTCGGTGGGAAGCTAGAAATAGTCTTCAGTTTCCTCAGGCTTTTTTTTTTTTTTTAATAAAATAAAATTTATTTACTGATTACATATAATAACATGAAAAGACACTAAAATGCTCACCATGCTCCGTATCTTTGGTGATATGACAGATGACCTTTTATTTATTTTTACATTTAATTTTGTTGTATTTAAATTCAGTTAATTAACATATAATGTATTATTAGTTTCAGAGGTAGAGTTCGGTGATTCCTCAGTTATACCTGACTCAGTGTTGTGGCTCCTTATCTAGATCAGAGCTTCTTCTTCTTCTTATTTTTTTAAAGATTTTATTTATTTATTCATGAGGATGGAGAGAGAGAGGCAGAGACACAGGCAGAGGGAGAAGCAGGCTCTCTGCAGGGACCCGATATGGGACTCGATCCCAGGACCCCGGGATTATGACCGGAGCCAAAAGCAGATGCTCAACCACTGAGCCACCCAGGCATCCCTGGATCAGGGCTTCTTAAATTTTATCTTGGAAGCTACATAGACCCTCAAGCCTGTATTCTGCAACCTGCAGAGTGTTAGAAATCCAGCCGTGTGCATTCCTCTTTTTTTTTTTCCTCTACTGTCTTTAGTGAAGTGATTGATGGTGATGATGGAGTAAGATTTCTTCCACAGGATGGTTGGACTGAGAGTTGCATGAACTAACCTTTCTTGGAATGATTTTTTTTAACAGGGATATGTGTAATAAAGTTAAGAATGCAAAAGATACTTTTCCAGTATTTGACTCTCTGAGTCTGTGAACATTTTCTTAGATACCACTAACCAGAGTGTACTGTGCCCGTTGTAATAAATTTTCAACCATTTATTTAATATTAATTAACATTAATTAAAACATTATATTTTTAAAGATAATGAAAACATTTAAGTAATATTAATTAGAACATTAATTAGCATAGTGTTTAATCATTATTAAATAATAACATGAAGTAAAGAGTAGATTAACGTCTTTATGCCAGGGAATTGTCAGTCTTGGTTTTGTCCCCTAAAGACTGCCATCTTCTTCTGTATCTCAGGTGGGCACTGGTCGTGTGGTGAGCCTCCTCTGACTCTGTCGAGTCTCTGTGGACCTGGGAGCTCACGCTGACCTGGACAGGAATGGTGGGGAGGTGGGAGTATGCGCTTTTTTGCAAGTTCCTTTGTTAAATCCTTTATTCATGTTTTTTAACTAAAGAAAACTAAGAACTCAAATATAAGAGTGATGAGAAGAAAGGGATCCAGAGTGAAAGGAAAGGTTGCCATGTTTCCAAATATCCTGGGGAAGTTTGCACTTGGCTAGGGCAATCTGAGATAGCGCGCGAATGTCAGACTTGGCTTTCTTTGCTGCTCTTTATTCATCGTGTTCTGGGTCTTGTCTCTGCCCCCGTCTGCCTCCCTCCACAGGGTGTCAACGTGTGGGCTCTCGTGGCAGCCATTGTCTTGCTGTCCAGCAGTGTGAACGACGTCCAGCAGCTGCTCTTCTGTCTCAGGAGGCCCAGCTCCACTGTGACCATGCCAGACATCACCGAGACCTTGTATTGCATCGCTGTGCTTCTCTATGCCATGAGGGAGAAGGGGATCAACATCAGCAACCGGTAAAGCGGTGGGAGGAGGAGCTGAGGCCCCAGTCGGGGAGAGGCCCAGTTCTGGCGCTGGGCAGGCCGCAGAGCTCACACCACCCCTACCCTGTCTCCCTTGTGGGGAAAGGAAGGTGCTGTGACGATCAGACCTGCTCTGCGAATGTGAAGTGCCACTGGGCTGGGAAGTAGCACTGAGGCAGGTGGACATTCAAGCCCGACGTGATGTTCCCCTTCCTTAGAAGGAGCCTTCTTTCTTCCTACATGGCTACATTTTGCTAGGGAAGCATGAGGATTTGGTTCCTCCATTTCTTTTTTGGGGTGGTGTGTGAGCCATGTGGCTGAGTCTCACTGGCCCTGCCGTCTCTAGTACGTGGGTGCTTCCTTCAGAGTGACCATCCCCGCTTCACATGCCAGCGGGTGTCACAGGTCAGCTGGTGTCACAGATTTAGCAAATCTGAAGCATTGGCTGCCTGTTGGGAGGGCCTGGTGACTGAGTCAGCTGCTATTGTAGCCTCGTGGACTAGGTGTCCAGGGGAGGGGTGACAGGTACTGCATCGGTGAATGGGTTAAACAGGAACATCGTAATGAGTGAAGAGTGGTACAAAGAAAACTGGGTGACAGATGAGTGGGGGAGAACACTACATTAGATTGGGTGCGAAAAGCTGCTCTGAGGAAGTAGCATTTGAATTAAAACCTGAATGTCAATTTTACAATGTCATTTTAAGATCGGAGCGAGAGCATTTTAGCAGGAGTAGATTATTTCAGGGCTCAAAGACAGGAATGAATTTAGTATATCCAAGGCAGAGAAGCGGTCTAGTGTGGGTGGACCGTGGAGGGGAGGGAGACAGCAGCCCGACGAGGGAAGTTGAGGGTGGCCATGGGGAGAGGGCAGTGTGACGCCGCAGCCTGTCCTGGGGAAGCAGAAGGCCCAGAGAGGATTGCCTTTCCCTGGGATCCGTGAGCCCGAGGAGGAACGTGGCTGGTGGCACCACGGGCGCTGTGGCCCAGTCATCCTTGGGGAAGTTCAGGATGGAACATGCAGATGTCACGTTCCATCCTGAACGTGATCCATGGTCATCCCCAGCAAATATCAGAGTATTTGCTGCGTTTCTGAGTTAGTTTCGGTCTGTTAAATGTCATTTATGTGTGTCCCGTGCCATGGCATTGACACACAGGACAGGGAACTTTAGGATTAATTGGGACAACACAAATGCACAAATCGTGAATGACGTTCTTAAGTGTGAATATGAACCTGCAGGTTATCTCCATGTCCACAAGGACAGAGATGAGGAGTGGAGGTATGATATGTTGAGTTTCCTTGTGTGTATGTATTTCGTCCTGCTTAACCTGGGAGATAATGTGACCAGAGACTGAAGTGTTGTGTTATTATAGGTATTTGTTGCATCAAAGAGATTGGTGCTCGGAGATATGTCTCGCTCTGGGGATGGGGAGCACTGTGCTAAATGTGGCAGTTGGTGATGGAGAGAATAGAGTTTGGGGGCATTGTGAACACAGCTTTGGAGCAGAGTGTAGCAGGCTGTTGGCCTGTTCCTGGCACGCAGCACTCCTGCTCTGTGTCATCTTGGGCCCCTTTAGGTGGCTTGGAGGCTGCTTTGTTTCCAGACCTTGGTGATCATATCTTGTTCTCTGTGTAGCACCCTTCCTTTGGGACCTTTAGGGATAGAATGTTCTTTGTGCTTCTACACCAATTATCACCTTACAAGAAGCAAAGGAGTCTGAGAAGGATAAGATGACATTAAGTTGATGCTGAACAGGAATCTCACTGCTCAGAGTAGAATTTACATTTGTTTCCAGCTGGTTCTTACTACTTTTGTGATTATTTGTCTCTTTAGGTCACAGCTAGTCCTGGCCTTTCTCCTTTGCCATTACACATTGGAGCCGGGCACCTTTCCAGAGCTGTGTTTTACGGCAGGGCTTTGGTCAGCTCTAGGTGTATTTGAAGTCTTTTATTTGTTAGTTTCTTTTCATTTTTTTCTCCTACAAATTGGTGGTAGGGTATTTTCTTTTTTAGAAATGGTAAGGAGTCCAAACACATCTGAGGGAAAACAAGATAGAGGTTGTGACTTAATTTGAGAATCTCTAAATCTGCTTTTTCCCTATTAGGATTCACTACAACATTTTCTATTGCCTGTATCTTCAGGAGAATTCCTGTACGCAGGCCACAGAAGTTAAGGAGGAACCATCGGTTTGGCCGGGGTATGTATATAGAGATTTGCGTGTGTGTGTGTTTTGTCTTCTCTTCTCCATTCCTTCTACTTAACGAGGAGAGGTGTTCTGTCCTAACAATTTCATTGAGATATAATTTACATAATGTAAAATCTACCCATTTTAATTGTACGATTCAGTGATTTTCAGTACATTTATTGAATGTGCAACCAATATCATAAACTAGCTTTGGAACATGTTTATCACTCCACGGGGAGGCCTTTTTGGTTCATTTTCTTCCGATTTGCCATTTGCTTTGTGATAGTCCATCACCTGGTCTTTTGAACTCCTTTCTATTTTTCTAATTTCTCTCTTATAATGATTTTAGCAAGAAAACAACCATCCAACTTACACATGAACAACAGCTGATTCTGAGCCACAAGATGGAACCTCTCCAGGTGGTAAAGATTATGGCATTTGCAGGTAAGGGACTGAAGAGTCCGGTTCATGCCTTTTATCCCCCTTCCCTGCTACCTGTCAGAATTTTTTTACCTTGGTCTGTTATCCAATTACTGCAATTAAATAATTTCAAAAACAGCTAAGGAATGCTTGGTTTTTGGTTTGTGTTGTGGTGGTGGTTTTTTGTTTTGTGTTTTACCAGTCCAGGGAGCATCCACACTGGACTTCCTGGTTGGACAGATAGTTCATAGGAATTAGTCTGTGGGATAGATGCCACCAGGATTGATCTAGCCGGCATTTATCGTTGTATATTATATGCTCTGGTACTAATTGCTCATGGAGCGGCAGGCCATGTTTCAGTAGCTTCCCGATTTCTGTAGGGTTAAACTCTGGGAGGCTGTCCCTGAGTTTGATTCTAACTTATAATCCTGAATATGCTGTCTGTAATTTTCCTGCCTCAGTCAACTAATGGTGCTTACAGTCTCCTACAGTGCTTGATTATTCTTCAGTCTGAGCCTTTGCTCAAACTGTTTTCTACCTGGAATCCCTTCCTGCTTCTTTTCTGTGTAAATATCCTGCCACGAACAACAGCGACAATTCATTCAATGCCTGGCACTGTGCCAAATCATGACACCGTTCTGTAAGGTTTGTTAGTTATCTCTGTTTTATAGATAAGGATTTGAAACTCAGAGAAATTAAAATGACTTGCCCAGGTTAAATAAACAAATAGTGGAGGAAGTACAATTCAAAGCTGGGTCTGTTTCTAAGAGCATGCGTCTCCCCACCCCGGCCTACCTTCTTTGCTGTGCTATTTTGACTTCCATCATTTCTATTTCTTCTTGGTGGAGGCTTCTTTAGCCATTTGAGTCGTATATGATCTCTGAACTCTTACTGTAACTAATCATCTGTATTAACTACTTGGTACTTGATTATTTAATAAGTATAGCTGATGCACACATTTTATAAATACTTCCACACTGTGTCATTAATCTTCATAATAGCCCTGTTAGGTAGGGAAAGAGCTACTATTTTTCTTCTTTTATAGGTGAGATTTTTTTTATTTCCAAATTTATACTTTTTTTTTTTTTTTGGTCTGCTGTGATGTTGTCATTATACTCTCATTTTGTTCTAATTGTTTCAACTGTGTGGTATTGTATCCCCGAGATTGTAGTACAAGAACTTTGCTTTATGTTTTTTGTTTTAACATAGTCCCAGTGGGGGCGCCTGGGTGGCTCATTTGATTAAGCGTCTGCCTTCGGCTCAGTCATGATCTCGGGGTCCTGGGATTGAGCCCTGTGTCGGGCTCCCTGCTCAACGGGGAGCCTGCTTCTCCCTCTCCCACTCTCCTTGCTCATGCTCTTTGTCAGATAAATAAATAAAATTAAGAAAAAAAATACCCATACTTACAGTGCTTAGCATACAGCTGAGCATGGAGTAGGTGCTCATAAGTACTTGTTAAGTGAATGATAACTGAATAAATGAATGCTGGAGAGGCAGGGCACACTCAAGAGCTCAGAATGGGCCAGAAGCATCCTTGAATCTCACTTGTATGCTCTTGCCATTGAAATGTTACTGTTGCCTAGGCCAGCAATAGCTACTCTTACCAAGTTCCTCTGCTCGGGTACCTTGATGATTGCAATTATCCTGCCAGACACTGCAAGGTCAATGTTATGCACGCATGGCTGAGGAGCACACCGAAGGCCAGTGAGGTTGAGTGGCTCGTCCTTCACTGCTTGGCTAGAACCTGCCAGAACCATGATCCCATGTTAATCTGGCTTAGAATCCACTGCTCCTTACCAGTATTGAAGAACTTGTCAGAGGCAAGATAAGCATGGATAACACCTAATAAGGGCATCCTCAAAGGGTCACTCCTTTCTTCTTGGCTTCCCCAGGCACTGGTAAGACCTCTACCCTGGTCAAGTATGCTGAGAAGTGGTCTACGAGCAGGTTTCTGTACGTGACCTTCAACAAAAGCATCGCAAAGCAGGCTGAGCTGGTCTTCCCCAGCAACGTCACCTGCAAAACCTTTCATTCCATGGCCTACGGACACGTCGGGCGGAAGTGAGCATTGCACTGCCACCGTCCTTGTTCTGTCTAATTCTTGGTTTTCCTGTTGTGAGCATCATGGTTACACATGGACTTATGCACAGCAGCACTACGAAAATATAATGCTTTCATCTCCACTGATAGGCAGGAAATATAAAGATATTTAGTGATTTGCACTTTTACCCTGTAAAAATACGTTGTTTGCAAATAGTAGTGTGTTACTGAGGTGAGCATTCTTATTTCTCTGGAACTGAGGCACAGAAAGTCTGAGTGACTGGCTTGGAGTGCAGGCTCTCAGCAGTCTTCCCACCGTTGAGGTTGTTGGGCGGGAGAAGACTCAGCTGAAGTGCACTTGGCCCAGGCCTCCTGGGGCCCCTGAACTAGCATTCCCTTGGATGGGAGGGCTTCAGGGAACTTGAATGTCCCCCCAGGGACCTTTTGGAGTCTGGTCCACACCATGGAGTAATAGCATCTGCTGTGAGCCACTTCATCTTCTGGGTTATTATCTGAGAATCCCTGAAAGCCTGATGAAGCCATTTCAAATCCTGCATGGACCTTGCTCAACCTCTCTGGCTTTTTTTTTTTTTTTTTTTAAACCCCTAACCTATATGTGACACTTAAAGTGGCCAGGTGGTGTCATTGCTGAGAAAGGGGGTTGGGATGGGGGGAGACAGGAAATACCCCATTGCAGTGGTAACAGTGAAATACTGTTTATTTGGTATGTGTATTACAGGTACCAATTAAAGAAGAAATTAAATCTCTTCAAGTTGACACCCTTCATGGTCAATTCTGTCCTCGCTGAAGGAAAAGGTGGATTCATAAGGGCCAAGCTAGTATGTAAGACTTTAGAAAACTTCTTTGCTTCGGCCGACGAAGAACTGACGATTGATCACGTGCCTATCTGGTGTAAGAACAGCCAAGGACAGAGAGTCATGGTTGAGCAGAGTGAAAAGCTGGTGAGTATCTAAATATCTTTAGTTTCAGGGATCTAGGATAAATGAGAAGAGCCGACACGATACAGTGTCCTAGTTGTCTTTCATTTCTTCAGAACTGCTAGCAGAATGTCTGACTACCAGCCCATAGGCCTGTCATGGTACCTGTGAGGTAGATAGTGTTTTCTCTGAAGAGGACTCAGAGACATTTTATTTAATCTTCACACTGGTCCTCTTAATTCAACAGATGAGGCTCCTCTGACCCAAGGTTTATTGGAGCTTGTCATTGGGTCTGCTGGATACAGGATCTAAAGATAAGAAATCTCTTCTCTGACTTTTATAATCTTTTCAATCATTGCCCATTCTTTATATGACTTAGTGGTCAGTCATAAATCCAGAAAATGAATCCAGCCTTCTCTAGCTCGTCAGATCTTGTGCTCTTCCCCTTCCCTACCTGCCCCAGATCTTGTAGTCTTAGAGTGATGTTCTGTTGCTGGGCTTGGTATGGCCCCAGCTTCTTACTCATCTCTGCACTTCACATTGTTCAAAGGCTATTGCGGAGCCAGAGGGAGGTTAGGGAGGTGACTGCCCCTCACTGTGCCCTGGTGGTGCTAGTGTTCTGTGTATGAGAATGAACGTGATTTCAGGAGGTGTCTTTTCCAGGGTCTTAAACTATGACTTGCCATTGTCACTTGCCTTCTAGAATGGTGTCCTTGAAGCAAGCCGACTCTGGGACAACATGCGGAAGTTGGGGGAATGCAAGGAAGAGGCTTACCAAATGACTCACGATGGTATGCCAGTTCCCACATCTTGCTACCTGTATGCGTGACTGCTCTATGTGCAAGTTCTCACTCTTACTGCTCCCTTCTTGTAGGCTATTTGAAACTCTGGCAGCTGAGCAAGCCTTTGCTTGCCTCTTTTGACGCCATCTTTGTGGACGAGGCCCAGGACTGTACCCCAGGTGATAAACTATTCAGGACATTAGTGGTCTCACACACATAGAAACAACATCCTGATTATGTAAAAGGACACACATGTGAAATGAGTCAATTATTCTTATTTTTCATGAAGAAGAGGTGCAAATGATAATTTAGTTATGCAGAAATCCTTGATTACTTGACTTTGGATTTCGGCAGTTGTCCTTCCTCCCCACTCAAAGCAAATTTATTTTTCTGTAAATGCTTTGCTTCGGTTATTCTTAAAACGTCGACTAAGCGTAGGTCATCAGGCGATTGGAATGTAGACTCATGCTGAGGGGGAGAAGCTAGTCAACTTCGAGTGGACAGTTTGTGTTGTGTGTTTCTCAAGTGGCCGATAGAAAATTGTGTGACTTTGTGGGGTCATTTTTGAGCTCCGAGTTATAATGTTAGAGAAGACAATTTGCCTCATTTTTCATTTGCTTATGTGGTTTTTTTAGACTCCCTCATTTATCCAGGACTAAACACAATCTGTATTCCTAGGCTTAGAAACGGTTTCTCTTGTCCATTATACAGTTGTTTCTTTGCATTGCCTGCGTATCCTGCAGGGAAAGACAACTTTGTTGTCCAGCGCGCCCTGGCTTAGTTCCACAAAGAATTTTCATCTTTTTCTGTCATAAATATGGTTTCTTTTGCTCTGTGAGTTGGCATTCCTTCAGCTCTCTCACTGTCCCTCTTATTGGTTGCAGCTATCATGAACATAGTTCTGTCTCAGCCATGTGGGAAAATCTTTGTAGGGGACCCACATCAGCAGATCTATACCTTCCGTGGTGCAGTCAATGCTCTGTTTACAGTCCCTCACACGCACGTCTTCTATCTCACACAGGTAAGAGCTCTCTCTGCTTCCGAGTCCCCAGAACTGTAGAAGCAAGCTTTGTGGTCTCCCCCGCACCCTCGTTTTTCTGTGGTTAGTTGGGGGCCAGGCGCCGTGCAAGGCTGTCTAGTCGGCACACAGCATGTAGTGGATCCTCGCTTCTAAGCAGTGGTGCCCTGTGGTTGTCAGGGGGTCTGCAAAGTCAGAACTGTTTTTACAACGGCATGTGCCATTGTCACTGTGTTCACATTTGCACCGCTGATGCCTTCCCGTGAATCAAGGTGGTGGCACCAAACGGTGCCGGCTGTCACAGTGTTCTTCTTGTAGCGCACTCAGGGTACAACGAACAAAAGAGGTTCAACTCCAGAACATTCCGATGTTCCAGCAGACATGATGAACTGCTAGCCCTTGGGTGTGTCTCTAGTATTCTGTGGGATAAGGGGCCGACAGAAGTGTGTTGGCTGTCTGACGAAGAGCACTTTTGTGATTGAGTTGTGAGCTCAACTGGCTGCTTTTGTGTGTATTTAATGTTGGTACTCGAGAGAACAGCTGACAGACTTGGGTACTTGGCATTTTCTCAAAAATGAAGGAAGTGAGCTGTGACTTCCAGGAAAACAACTGACAAATGTTTGTTGCCAAAGATAAAATTCTTGCTTTCAAGTGAAATAGAAATTTGGAAAACTCGTGTATGCGTGACACCTCGTGGCATCCCTGGTTGTCTGAGAAAGCCGTAACGACCCTCCCCTTGCCCATACCTTTCCGCATGAGGCTGCTGGGGTAGCCCCGTAAACTATTTAGAATTCTTCTACAAAGAAGATTTTTGTCTTCTCTCCCACTTACTTCTTTATTCGATCATTTATTTATATCAGTGTGGACTCGTGGATATTTCATTTTATTTTTTGGGTCATGGCTCCCTCAGAATGGTTCTGTAGCAACAAAGTGCTATTTGTTGAAAGGCTCATGTTTTCTTTAGTATTGTCAATGTTCACCAGAGCGCGTAGCAGTTTATTACTTTAAGTCCTTAGTACATGGCAAAGGGCTGTAAGTACCATGAGATTGGAGACGAGGGTGTCTTTCCAGCTGCAGTGATCAAGGACGTGGGTGTGGGGCCACGTTTTGAAGGGTAGAGAACAACTGGCCATGTGCCAAGGCAGGGGGCGTCCAGGGAAGGCTCAGAGAGTGACGATACTTGGGGCTGGCGTGTGGGGCAGTGGTTTTAAATTAACGGTGAGGGAGGCTCAGAGGCGAGATGAGAAACCCTCCTGCCCTCCCTCCATCTTTTGAATAATTGACACTCTCATTTGATTTGATTTGGAAGGAAGGGTAGATTTGCTTAAAAGCTAAGTTTTCCACTGGTCTTGGGGAATGAGAGGAGAAGAGGCTGTTCGGGCCGTGAGGGATGTTCAGAGTGCGTGTACTGCCGTTTTCCTCACGTGCTGCTCTTCCTTTTTTGTAGCAAGGGTGTGGCCTGATGAAAGTATGTGGGCAAGAGTCATCTGGCAAGAGGGCGGGAGAGACCGAGTGGGTGAGGCATGGAGTTTGGGCTGCTGAGCTGAGATGGTAGCAGTGGTGAGAAAAAGAGCATAGACCCTCTGGTGGGAGGATCGCCCAGATCTGGATGTGGGGGTAAAGGGTAAAAGAAGAGAGGTAACTGGAGGGTTTCAGGGTGAAAGCTGCAATTTCTGAAAGCTTAGAACTCAAGTCAGCGATGGTCTGATTGGCAAGATTCTTCGATTCCTCGTGAGCGGGTTTACAGTGGGGAATTTGCAAATCCACTTTCCAGATAGGGTGAGTCAGGAATCAACAAGCAGGGTCTTTGCGGGGACAGAAACAGGCGAACCTACTTCAGGGAGGGCTTGTTGACTCCTTTTGTTCCGTCATTTTCTCACAGAGTTTCAGATTTGGCGTGGAAATAGCGTACGTGGGAGCTACCATCTTGGATGTCTGCAAGAGAGTGAGGAAAAAGACTTTGGTTGGAGGAAACCACCAGAGTAAGGCCTTCAGTTACTCTTCATTTATTTGTTACAAAAGTTAGTTTTCCTGTTTACTTGGATTTGCCACAGAGTTTGTGCTCTCTCCCAACAGGTGGCATTAGAGGTGACGCCAAGGGGCAGGTGGCCCTGTTGTCCCGGACCAATGCCAATGTGTTTGATGAGGCTGTGCGGGTGACGGAAGGAGAAGTCCCCGCGAGGATACATCTGATTGGGGTAAGAGTAAATCTCTCCTGACTCCTCCCTGCACAGACACAAACCCAGCAGCCAATGAAAGCATTCAGCTTCATTAGGATTATTACACAAGCAAGCATTTAGGGTTTGGGGCACCATCTGCACCATGACTGAGGTCTTTCCCCCTAGCTGTTCCGATATGTTAGCATTCTTATGAGGAACCAGCAAGGACTGAGGATCCTTTTCTCTGTTCTTTAAAACACTGACACCCTTCTCATCTTTGGCTCTGCAAATGAGGCTGCCGGCTGGCTACCTGCGAGTGTTGTGGTGTGTGGTGTTCATTAGTATAAGGACAAGGGAGCTGCCAACACAGCTGGGAGGCGCTAGTGGGCTCCAGCGTAGAGGGTGTGGACACCTGGGTTCTAGATCTGATTCTGTCACTAACTTTGTGTGGCTTGTGGCAAGTCACCACTTCGGTGTGCCTCATTCTCTCCATCTCTGAGACAAGATTAATGCCTTTACCTGGTTCCCGGGGAAGTTAGGATTAAGTGACACATGTGTGACATTTCTGACTCTTCAAAGCAAAGTTACATGACTAAGAGATGTTCACTCTGTTTATGAAAAACAGTGTTTTTGAGGGCTTCCTGTGTGTGGGCACTCGGTATATACAGTCAGTGAGTCATAATCAAAAGATGTTCTGAATTTTCTCTTTTTTTTAATTGATAAAGATTATCCAGCCAAATTATGGAAGCTTTGGAAATTAAAAGGAAAAAAAAAACCTCACGCTCAATCTCAGTATTTCAGATAACAATTTTCCCTTTTGCTGTTCATGTCTGTGTCTTTATAGACACACATTTCTACATAATTGGAATTATAATGTACCTAAAAATGTGTTCTTTTTTTTACTCCACATGTAAGCATCTTTTCTTTCATGTTTCTACGTGAACGACTACAGTATTTCATCTAGTGGTTATAGCGTAGTTTAAGCATTTTTTGTTATTGTTAGAAAATAGCACTCTTGGAGTGTGGCCCACGTGGGGCATGGTAGACAGTAAGTGGTTGTGGTCCCTCTGTCACACCCACGTGTCGCCTGAAGCATGTGGCAGCACTCTCGATCACATCTGCTCTCCAACTACGATATGTGCTGGCTTATTTCAGTCTCTGTTTGATGTCAGCGATTTTTATGTCTCTTCCCCAAATGATGACAGGTCCTTGGAGGGTGGTGCCTCAGTCACGGGTTTCTTCTGCGCGGGGGTCCTGGACAGTGCTTGGCATGTGCTTTTAGGTAGAAGGGGCTATGCTGTGATACAGGCAGGGCTCCCCCACCCCCCCAGGAGCTAAGCTTTTAAACCACACGGCAGTCTGGACCTGTGGGCATCTCTAGCTTAGGTCTTCCTCCAAAGACACAGTGGTAAGTCCTGATGTTCTGCACGCAGTGTTCAGGTATCCTTGGAGCCTCCACTGCAGCCGTGTTTCTGTTCCTGAAAGGTAGATGGTTTCAGGTGCCCCTTTTTGACAAGAGAGCAACCTACAGCTGGGTCTTCCCTGTCCCCCTATTTTTTTTTTTAAACAGAGGAAGAGTTTGAGGTCACTTCGCACTTGATAATCCCAAGTGCTCAGGCTGCGTGGTAACCTCAGTGCCCTTGTGCTTGATGACATTTCCTCCTTCCTTTCTGATTGCTCTGGGTGTGATCTGAGATCCATTTGCAAGAAAACATCTCATTTCAAAATCCCATCTCTACATTTGCTTTCACCTGTTTTATTAAAACAACAATAACGAAACAAAACGGAAAATAACAAAAAAACAAAAATGCCACCAAAACACTTTTTCAGGGGATTAAATCATTTGGATTGGACAGAATCATTGATATTTGGATCCTTCTTCAGCCAGAGGAAGAACGGAAGAAACGTGAGTACCCTCGTGGCCGCGGTGGCAGTCGGCAGCATGCCAGTGATGAGGGCCAGGAGCGGGTGGGCTGGTTCGGAGTCGCCTCCTGGAGAAGAGGTGGAGCTAGTGTGGCTCTCTTGCCACCTGGAGTGGGAGGCTGAGGTCTCCTGTCTGCAGAGGTACCGAGAGCTCCTTCTAGACCCTTGTCTCAGGAGTCTGAACTTCCTCCTATTGTTGGTCCCGGAGGCTGTCTGCCCCTGTAGCTGCCCCACTGACACCTCTGCATGGGCCCCATGTGGCTGTTGCTAACATCTTGCAGTGCATTTCCTTTCCACGCTGCGCTGGTTCACATCCCTGTGAAGTGGGTGAATATGTCAAGGGTTGGGCCCTCAAGCCTCAGTGTGGAGACAGAGAGGCTAAGGCATAGGTCCTTTTGGACTTGCCCAGGGTCACACAGTAGGTTAGTGAAGGAGTCGGTACTAGAACCCGGATCTCCAAGCTTCAGGATGGTTTTCAAGGGTGCTGTTGGCTAGGAATGGGGAGCTGTGGCTGTGGTAGCTCACCGAGCCCTGTCGTGTTAACCCGAACGTGTGTCCTCCTCAGAGAACCTCGTTATCAAAGACAGGTTTATTAGAAGATGGGTACACAGGGAAGGCTTTAGTGGCTTCAAGAGATACGTGACGGCAGCCGAGGATAAGGAGCTGGAAGCCAAGATTGCAGTCGTTGAAAAGTATAACATCAGGATTCCAGAGCTGGTGGAGAGGATAGAGAAGTGCCACATAGAAGACCTGGACTTTGCAGGTGTGGACAACAGTGGGTTCTTCACTTCCCAGCGGGAGGAGGGTCAGATGGTCTTCTTCCTGCGGGAGTACTTGAGGTGGCCCGGTGGGGCTTTGCTGCATCCCGGGGAGCCTGGGAGGAAGGGGAACAGAGCTGCTGTTCCTCTCCAGGGGCCCTTCCTTTCCGTCCTGGCTCCAAGGCCACAGAAGGGGGCCTTCCAGTCTCAGCTCTGCCCCCATGTATGACTCTGACTCTGCTAGAGGCCCCCCGGGGCTCTTCTGTCCCTTTGCCCGCAGATGCAGGGGGTGGGCATGTTCCTGCGAGCTCCAAGGTGGGATTCGGGTACTAACGCGCCCACCGTGAACTTCCCACTTTTGCCATCTTTTTATTTCTCTCTCCCTCTCTCTTTCTTTCTTTCCTGATTGTTCTTTCCTGTTTTCCCCTTGCCCCCCTTCCCCCAGAGCAACATGCAGGTGAGGAAATGTTGTGGCCGCATCCTTAGTTTTAGGAGCCTAGCGGGAAGAGCCCGCTTTTCTTTTCCTCTCTGGTCCCTTCCCCTGCCAAGCCCCCATCTAACTGTGCTCTCTTTTTATTCCAGAGTACATTTTGGGCACCGTGCATAAAGCCAAAGGCTTGGAATTTGACACTGTGCATGTTCTGGATGATTTTGTGAAGGTGCCTTGTGCCAGGCACAACCTCGCACAGCTGCCCCACTTCCGAGTTGGTAAGGAGCCTCTGTGTGAGCCGCCTGCTGGGGGTGCTTCCTTGGGTTGCCTTGCTTTTTGTTGGGTGGTGTGGCCTCTTGGCAGGATCCTCTTCAAAGGAAAAACACCCACCTCCTGGTTCTAAGTTTTTTATTGTCCTACTGTGTGTTTTTGAAAATCGAGGGCTGCCAGTAGGGCGGGGTTGTGCTTATGGTGGTCCTGTTCCCCCTGGCATTAACTCTCAGATTTGGGCTTTTCACCATCAGTTATTGGGTACCCAGCCTCATAGAAGCTTTAAAAACATACAATTTACCTGCTCACCAAAGTGTTGTTGGTTTTGTTTTTTAAAGATTTTATTTTAGAGAGAGAATGACATAGCAAGAGAGAGCAGGGGCTGGAGGGGGAGAGGGTGAGGGAGAAGCAGGCTCCCCGCTGAGCAGGGAGCCCAATACAGGACTCGATCCCAGGACCCCAAGATCATGACCTGAGCTGAAATCAAGATATTTAAGCAACTGCGCCCCCTAGGCACCCCCCCAAGTGTTGTTTTTTAAAATTAAATCTCATTTTTACTAAAGGGGCCAGGAAATCATAAAAAAAAATAAGCACTTTGTATCATTTGTCTGCTTTTATATAAATTTATACTCAAGGCGAGTTGTTATGCTCTGAGTGTGCGATTATTTTGGTTTTAAATCTTAGGATTAAAACATGTGAAGTTTTTCTATAAACAAACATTCTATTAACCGTGCACTCAGAATTTGGGGCATAGCATACATTGGCAGCCTGAAAATAGAAATGCTAAAAACTCCTGGTCTCTGGTGGAATACATTCCTAACATTACAGAAGGACGTGGTGCTGAAGATAACTTAGAGCAGAGTTGGGGGAGGGAGGGGCCCTAGGCAACGGTGGCTCCATATTGGGTGAAGAAAAGTTTATCTAATATGCTGCTACCTTTTTTTTTTCTTACTGGCCAGTGCCTGTTTATATAATTTTTTGTTTATAACAGCTTTATTGAGGTCTAATTCCCATACCGTACAGTCTGCCCATTTAAAGCGCACAGTCGGGCACCTGGGTGGCTCAGTCGGTTGAGTGTCTTTGGCTCCGGTCGTGATCCCGGGGTCCTGGGATTGAATCCCACATCAGGCTTCCTGCTCAGCGAGGAGTCTGCTTCTCTCTCTGCCCTTCACCTCCCTTATGCTCTCTCTGTCCCACTCTCTGCCTCTCTCTCAAATAAATAAAATCCTAAAAAAAAATAAAGCACACAGTTGAATGGCTTTCAGTGTATTCACAGATAGCCGCTCGGTGCTGCGTTCTCACTGTTGTACTGGGTGTGGTGACTGTCAGGGGAGAGGCTTCAGGGGCAGCAGAGCCTTGTGATGTGTGTTTCTTCTCTGCTTGTTGTATGATAGCCCGACATTTCCAGGTTGGACTGGGTTGGAGAGAAAGACAGTGTCAGGAATAGGGAAGAATGTGGACCTTGGAGATTAGCAACCTTGAGTTCAGCCCCTGGGCTCTTGCTCAGCCTTGGCCCATGTGTCCAAGTGATTTGGGCCCTGTGAGCCTCAGTTTCCCCATCAGTCCCACACAACTGTCATGAAGAGACCTGGGAGGATGAATGAAAACATGCACCAGGCATGATGGATATTGCATGACCAGTGATCAGGCTCCCGGGATTTCCCAGTAGCTGCACATATTAAAACTCAGCATTTTGTGCCACCAGTCTGTGAGGTTTTTGTTTATTTTTGGAGGCTTTTGAGCTGATACCTTTCTTCCCTTCACTTTCTTTAGAGTCGTTTTCTGAGGATGAATGGAATTTACTGTATGTTGCAGTAACCCGTGCCAAGAAGCGTCTCATCATGACCAAATCTTTGGAGAACATTTTGACTTTAGCTGGGGTAAGAGGAACCAGTTACACAAGTTAATTTAGCAACATCCAGATTTTACTGGGTTTCAGTAAGGGATCAAACTTGTTGAAAGGGGTCAACCAAAGGCCTGCAGAGGCCTTTGGTTCAGGCTCTGGGGTTGAAAGAGAAGGGGCTTCTTTTGCTCAAGAGGACAGGGGCTCTCAGTGCAGGAAGAGTTGAAATCAAACATGTAGGTTCTTTTCTCAATTCTTTCCTGATTCAGCTTGAAGTGTTCTTTTTAGAATATCAACTGTGTTCATGTGTTTCTTTTCTTTTTTTTTTTAAGATTTTGTTTATTTAAGATTTTATTTATTCATTCATGAGGGACACACAGAGAGAGAGAGAGGGAGAGAGAGAGAGGGAGAAACCCAGGCAGAGGGAGAAGCAGCCTCCTTGTGGGGAGCCCAATGTGGGACTTGATCCTGGGATCACACCCTGAGCTGAAGGCAGATGCTCAGCCACTGAGCCACCCAGGCGCCCCTGTTCACGGGTTTCTTAATTTCTCCCTTGCTCAGTTTGTGCTCACCACTCTTGGGGCAACAGCAGCAGGAATGTTTTCTGGGTCTGCCCTCCTCCTCACCCCTTCCCTAGTCCCCACAACTTTGAACCCACAACTGCTGCTTTGAACCCACAACTGCTGCTGCCACCACCAGACTTCTTCCTGGGAATGTCCCTGGGGGAGGGGAGAATGAATATGCAGGCTGAGATGTGGGGAAAGTGTGGGCACTTGCTCTTTATCCCCTACAAACCAGCCTGCCCCACCACTATTTCCAGCTCCTTCCTGCCTTTCAGAGGTGGGAGGAGAAGCCAGTTAGTCATTTCAACCCAGTTGGAAACTTCAGCAGACACTTGAGCTCACGGGGGTTGTCTAGTCCATCTTTCCGTGAACCAGTTAAGCCAAAACCTAGAACTTACGTGTAAAAGTTACCGTGAATACTCCTTTCTCTGCCATCTCGAGAACAGAGAAGGTTTCGTATAGCAGAAGCGCCGAATCTCACGCTCTCTCAAGGGGATGAGAACCCTGGGAGCTGTGGAGTCCAAGCAGTGCCACCAGAACCTCGGGGCAGGAATCACTTTTTATTGTCATTGAGAGATGTGTGTGGAGATCACTCGTTGCTGTTCACACAGCTCTTCTCATCCCTTGAGACTGCTGAGGAGTACTCACTGGGTCAGCATGTCGTGGTTGGCGCGGCCCCACACGATGGCTGCTGGGTTCTTTGCAAGTCCTTTGCCTTCATTGATAACGCCACAAGGCGTCACAAGGCACAAGTCATTTTCTGGTTTGCAGGTGTGTCCTGGGGAACACATTCTAGAATCTCAATTTCTAGGTAAAGGATAAATGGATATGTGATTTTTCTAGATACTGCCAAATTGTTGACAGAGATTTTGACACCTCAGCCTCCCACCAGGTACATAGAGGAGTCGGAAAGGCTTTTTAAAGCTAGTTGAGGGACGCCTGGGTGGCTCAGCCATTAAGCGTCTGCCTTTGGCTCAGGGCGTGATCCTGGGGATCCGGGATGGAGTCCCACATTGGGCTCCCTGCATGGAGCCTGCTTCTCTCTCTGCCTGTGTCTCTGCCTCTCTCTCTGTGTCTCTCATGAATAAATAAAATCTTAAAAAAAAATAAAGCTAGTTAAATACTCATCAGTTGGTTATTATGTATATTTTATGGGGAACGTGAATTTTTCCCCATAAAGAAAAGGACATGGAATCTAAAGAAATACTTCCCCCTTTACTGAGTCTGAGTTGGAAAACAATCTGCTGTTCACAGAAGTGCTCTGAGGAAGCCCCAGAAGCGTGGCCCATCCATGTGCCCAGATGTTTGGGTCTGAAAGTCCTTGTGTGAGAGGGAATACTTCTGCTTTTTATCACAGCTTGCGACTCTGTTTGGAGACATCCTCTTTGGAAGTGGCTAAGTCCACCCTCTGCTCAGCGGGGAGGCTGTGGGGATTTTGAAGGCTCTGTGGATGGGAGTAGGGTAATAATTTAGAGAATGTGAAAGCACATGAACGGTGGAGTCCTGCATGCTGAGGCTTTGGAGCAGAAGGAGCCATTGGTTCCTGCTACCTAGAGTGAGAAACCATTTTGGTCTCGTAACCAAGATTTGGCCAGGCAGCCTCTTTTTCCTCTGACCCCCGTAGAAAATGTAGCTCATTCCCAGCCTTTTTGTTCCTTTGTTTCTTTAAGTTTTGAGGAAGTGAAGGGAATCATTACAGTTTTGTATTAAGTGTCATGAAGTCCTGCTGGTTGCTCAGAGACAGCTTCTCAGCCTTCCAGAATCTGAGATTCTTTTTTTTTTCCCTTTTAAAGATTTTATTTATTTATTTGAGAGAGTACGCACAAGCAGGGGGAGGAGAAGAGGGAGAAGCAGACTCCCGCTGAGCTGGGAGCCTGACTCAGGGCTCTATCCCTGCACCCCAGGATTGTGACCTGAGCCAGTGGCAGACACTCAACTGACAGAGTTCTGACTCACAGAATCTGAGATTCGTAATGCACGTTGCACAGGCACGTCCTCAAAACAGTGCTTGGCACATAGGTGGTGCTCAGGAAATGTCTGTGCTCTGGATGAAAGCAGCATCCCTCCTGGCCTCAGGCTGGGGGTCCTGATTCCACAGGCCCTGGGTCAGACTGCCTCGGCTCACAGCTCTGCTCTCTCGGCCTGACACTCTGGGCAAGTCACCTGGCACTCTGTGCTTCTGTGTCCTAATCTGTAAAACTGGCACAATGGCAGGACTTACACCCCAGAGGAGGGGTTAGAGATGGCTCTTGGTGGCCTGATGGGGTACCTGCTGTGGTGGTTTGGGAGGATGCAGGGGTCCTCTGAGGCAGTTACTTGTCTTTGAGACGTTCAGCTCCAGGAGGGGGAGGTATCGAGGGGAGAACTGCCATCTGAGGAGGAGCACGGAGTCATGGCAGGCACCCATTCATTCAGCAGTGTTTGAGGTGTGGTTTTTACCTGACAGAAGTTCTGTTGTTGTGTGCCTCCTTGCCATGTAGCTTTGTATTTACAGATTGTAGGACAGAGCGACTCATGTTGCTTGGTGCTGGGAGGGCACAGATCCTGGACTTAGACTTGGGTTTGAGTCCCACATCTGCTGTGATCTACCTCTGTGATCTTTTGCATAAGTGACTAATTTCTCAGCTATCGTGCCCTCCTCTCTGCCATGGGGACGATGACAGAGCGTTGGTGAGGATTATACATATGGCACTTCATAAGCCAAGGACCTAACTGCATATAAAGAACCAGTGTGTTTCAAACCAAAGCAGCCTGAAAGCATTTAAGGAAGTAGTGTTATCATGTGGCTTTGGGTTCCTGAAGGCTACGGCTTCTAATGAAGCTTTGGGGTAAGCATTGCTTTTCTTCCTTGGGATAGTGTTTGCAGCAACTGGCACTGCTCCTTCTGCCTGGACCTTACCAAGTGCCATAAGCCCCTTGGCAGTTCCCTGGATGATGGCGTTTCCCAGCAGCTACGGTCTTTGTACCTATGGAAGTAGTCGATACCAGGATGTCACTAAAGAGTGGAGAGGGGCTTGATCGATTCACCCATTCACTCAGTTGACAAAGTAGATTTATAGAGACCCGGTTATGTGCCAAGCACTGAAGTTCATGCTGGGGAGTATAGGTAACAAAACTGGTATGCTTCACGATCTCATGGACTTTACTGTGTGGGAGGGATGCCATTAGTCAGCTTTAGATCCACCAGCAAGATTTGGGGAGTTGGAGAGTCTACCGCTTTTACACGTGCTATAATCACGCCTTGGGCCAGATGGGAAGTTATCTCTGTCCCACCGTAGCACCGTGTCTGTCAGCGCAGCAATGACAGATTGTCTTCAAACTAATTGTCCGTATAGGAAGACTGATTTTTCCCATTATGTTTGGGGTTTTAAAGGTTCATTTTCTTTTTTTAGCTTTTAGAAATAGACCGTGAGACGATTCATTTGCCTAGTGGGATTCCTCTGTGTCGTAAAGATCTTATTTATGTATGGGAAGTGGAAGTTCTCCCTAAAGAGCATGGTCCGTGCCCAACAGGATTTGTAGCCTGGTGGAATTTGATAAACTGATTGTAAAATTCACATGGACGGATAGCCCAGGAATAGCCAGTCAGGGGAAGAATGTAGTGTGGGAACTTGTGGGTGGATAGTCTGAGTGTAAAGACATGCTAATGAAAGCAGAAGAGACGGGTCAATGGGAGTTCCCAGAAAGTTACAAGGATATGTGGGAACTTCACTTGTCATAACTAGGAGTTACACATGGTAGGGAAAGAATGTGCTGGAGTAGTTGGCTTTCCATATGGAAAAAAGTCAAGTTAAATTCTTTATACCCTCATCATAGATTCCAACTGGATTAAAGACCTAATGTAAGAAAACAGTTTTAGAAATGTCAGAAAAAGGGGCAGCCCCCGTGGCTCAGCGGTTTAGCGCCGCCTTCAGCCCAGGGCGTGATCCTGGAGGCCCGTGATCAAGTCCCATGTTGGGCTTCCTGCATGGAGCCTGCTTCTCCCTCTGCCTGTGTCTCTGCTTCTCTGTTTCTCTTTGTGTCTCTCATGAATGAATAAATAAAATCTAAAAAAAAAAAAAGTCAGAAAAATACCTTAGGATAAGGAAGGTTTTCTTCATAACCTTGACATAAGAATGGGAAGTCCTGTAAGTTCTATAACAGTTATATCAAAATGTAAAACTTCAGGGCGAAAAAGTAATAGGCAACATTTAATTAATCTTTAGGAAACATCCTTTGAGATGTGTGTTTTGCCGAATTTTCTCAGAGTTTGGCAGCAAGCAAAACCCATCTCTGCCCTCCTGGAGCTTATGTAACTGCAGAGAGTAGGACTGGCAAAGGTCATAAAGAACTATAGATTTGTAACACATAGGCCACCTAGTAGTTGTGTAGGTAAAAGATACAAATGAGAAGTTCACAGAAAAAAGGAGCCCTTGTGGCCAGTGCATAGAATAAAAAACCAAACCAAAACAAAAAAACCCCTCTGTCATAGCCCAGGAAACACAAACTAAAATAATCACGTTGGTAAAAATGAAAACATTTGACCTTTTCAGCTATTGGCAAAAATCATATGGAAGGCGGGCACCATCCTGGTACTGGTGGGAAAATGTGCACCCCCACTGCTCAGGAGTTTTCGCTGGAGCCAGCCCTGGTTCTAAAGTGTGGTCGAGGGCCTTCCGGGCACTTGACAGAGCCTAGCTCCTCACGCAGATACTATGCATGTCCCTGAACCCACGTTCGTTGATGTCTCCAGACGCCGTCATTGAGACATGAGTATGCAGCAAGGAATGGGTTTCTTCAAGAGGCAGCCACAGGAGGGGAGGGGGGAGGAGGGCTGAGTAAGCCTCCAGCTGCCTCCTGGAAGCCGGAGAGAAGGCAAGGACTCAGAAAATCCGAAGGCACACAACAAAGGCCTGGGCACCGCCCTGCTAACCCTTTGTTCTGAGGTTCAGTCCCCACTGTCTTTGGTCTTTCCTCGTTCCTGAGGGACTTGGAAGGATGACCCCAGCACCTACTTTCTGCTCAAAGGAGGCAGAGATCAGGGTTTGAGGAATGGAAGCCTGCTCTCTTTTAGAAAAACGCTTTAGTTCCAGGTTGAAACCCAACATCCTGCATTAGTGAGATTTTTATACCTTGGTTACTAGTTTTCATAGGGCATTTGATCTTGTTTTGTCTAGGGCCTCAGGGGAGTCGTTGTAACCGGGTAGCTTGTTGTATTGATCAACTGCTTTCTTCAGACAAGCTCTCCTAAGTAGTAGTTTCAGGTCCACTGGAGGCTCTCGGTTGTGAGCAGGGTTCTTTGGGAGATTGTCCTTGCTTGACGGGGTATAGGGAACCTGTGGATTCAGTAATCTGCTTGTGAGCCTTCCCAGCTTCATTCCCTGAAGAACCGTGGTCGGCAGTACCTCATATGGTGCTGATGAGGTTGGAGCTGGTCTTCTCGATGCCTCCACCACCTGTCTGGGATTCAGGCCACACAAGGGCACATCTGTGGGGCATGTCAACCTGCCTGATGCAGACATAGTGAATGTACCTGTGTCCAACCCCCTAATGTGAGCCTTGTCAGGAATTCCTAAGTCATGGAAAGTGTAGAAAGAACCTTCCAGGTAACACATCATAGAGGCTTAACCAAAGCCACCTCACCTCTAAGGGCTGCTCTTAGTTGACACAGTGCAGCCAGCAAGGCTTAGTCCAGTTTAACAGGCAGGCAAACCTTCAACGACCCTTAATTCTCAACTAGAATCTAACACCCATGGAGGTGTGTAATTGTAACAGTTTCTGTAAAATCACCCTCATTTTCAAAGATAGCCAAATGAAGATGATTCTGTTTGTAAAATTAAGTCCAGTTTTAATTGTTCACCTAAGCATGGCCAGAATAGTGATTGGCTTGTTGTTACTGTTTTTAAAAATATGCTGTGCTGGAACTTTCCATAGGAGTATCAGATTGAGCTTTTAACAGCGTCTCAAGGTGAAGAAGACAAGCCAAATACTTGCCACCACACTTTGTCTGCAATATCTACAGATTTGGGTGAATTCCTGTCTTTGAAGTCCCCAAATACCTTGAGGTTCCTGCACCTGCCAGGAGGTACCCTTTATTCCCATAGCAAGGCTGCTGGGCACCCTGTGACAAGGTCCACGCCAATTTTTCCAGGGGGTTTCATTGGCTCCATGAAGTCATCCTTAGTTCCTCAGAGCTGTCTGGTCACGTCTGAGCCTTTGCCTGCGTCCCTTAACTGTGACATGCCTGTCAAAGCCTTGGTAACATAACCAGTGTTTCCAGTTGTGTTCTGTCATAGAGACCAGATTCTTACTGAACTTACAGAAATAATTACATTGCTATGAAAATAAGAATAGTCACTGGGAGTTTCTGAATCCTGGAGGCATCTGGCTGGGAGAAAAAGATAAATGTCATATTTGTTTCCAAAGAAATATTTTACTGAATTGCTGGAAGTCACAGCCTTAAATCTGGAAGATCAAACGGGACCAGTGACATTTCAAGCAAAAATCTGTTGGAATGAAGTTTTCCCATTAGTTCCAAATCTTTAGCAGGAGTGAGGACTCTCAGCTGTGGGGAATTCGGCCCACAGCCCTCAGCTGCCACCAGGGATGCCCTCTACCCAGGTGGTCACATCCCATGACTATCTGCCCCAGAGTAGGATGTCCTGAAAGGTAATCCAACTTTTGGATTGTACCTCAGAGAATCACTAAGGTTTCTGTTGATGCCGAATCACTGCTCCACTGCTATCTGATCTTGTGCTCCCTCTCCTCCCCTCTGCCCCCTCTCCCCAACCTATTATCCCCCCCAGGTGTCGATCACGCTCTAATAGACTTTACATAGTGAGTCTCCATGGTCTTAGTCCTGACAATACACAAAATTCTTTTCCAAAGATTTCCCTTCTTACAGACTTTCTAAAGCTTAACAGAATTGTTTCCTTTATTTCCAGTAAACCAACAACCTTAAATTAACTTTAATTCCAAGTATTTTCCAAACAACATTTGGGTTAGTTTCTCCTAAGAAACTAACTTAGTCTAACTTAGTCTTTCTAACTAAGTCTTTCTAACTAAGTCTAAGTTAGTCTTTCTAAGTTGAATGCCCAATTTTTTCCAAGCGTTTGCCTTTAAACAAACTAGATATGTTTTACAAATTAATTTTAGCAAACCATCTAGAGGTAGAGGGGTGCCTGGGTGGCTCATTTGGTGAAGCCTCTGACTTTGGCTCAGGTCATGATCTCAGGGTTTCAGGATCGAGCACTGTGTTGGGCTCTACACTCAGCAGGGGAGTCTGTGTGTCCAGCTCCCTCTGCCTCTGCCCTTCCCCCTGGGATCCTGCTCTCTCACATGCACGTTCTCTCTCTCTCTCTCTCTCTCAAATAAATAAATAAATAAAATCTTCATAAAAAAATACCATCCGGAGGTAGAGAAAATAGCTCACATTTACAACATGCACGAACACAGAAATACACGAACAAGATGTCGTCAAAATCTTAGAGGCCCAATCTCCAAATCCCTCCCTTTTACAAAACAATTGTAAGATGGTATTATATGATTTATGGATTTGTTGGTCATTTTTCTCCAGAGTCTAATGACTCTTGTAGCCAACCAGTGTCACAAAAAATGGATGCCCAGTTTTCGAGAATGCAGACCAGAGGGTAGACTTTGCATGTGGGGCAAAGTATCATTTCCCATTTTTCAAGTAGAACATGGCTGGTTTTATTCAAAGATACCAAAAGCTAAGGCAACAAGCACACCAAAGTCCTGAGTGACTCCGTACGCACTGGTTCTTCCCCAAAGTCAGGGCTTCACAGGCTGAACCAAACAGCTTCTCCAGCCTTTGCTTAAGAAAAGGAGGCTAAGAGGCACTGGAACAGGAGGAGGAAACCTAAGAGCAAACCAAATGGGAGGAAGAAACAAGTTGGTGTGCCATCAGGTAGGAAGAACTCCCCAAGAGATGTCTACCCAAATGGAACCCAAAAACTATTTCCTTGCCACAAGAGTTAAACACCAAATATTGGCCGCACTCTGTCAGGATGAAGCCCCAGGGACAGACCTTAGAACAGAGAGCCCAGGCAGCTGCTTGGATTAGTCACCAGACTGTGCCACTGGCCAGCAACGAGCCATCAGCGAAGAGCTCCTGGCCGGCTCCCCAGATCTGAAGCCGAACCCAAGCTCGTCTGCTCAATGCACAGCAAAGACAGAGACATCAAGTATGCAGCAAGGAAAGGCGTTGTTGGGGGCAAGCCTCAAAAGGAGGAGAGTCAGAGAAATTTAAGGGCAAATGGAAAAGGCTTGGATAAAAAATTGGCAGCCATGATTATGAGTCCTTTCGACCTTTCAGCTGCCAGTTTCATACATATGTTGTGCTGTTTGTAGGATACTAGGAAGCCCTCCGCCCTCTCACTCAGGTGCAGTGTTTTTCAGAGGCCACATGGCATATGTTGTCACTACAGGCTGAACACAGAAGCAGAGATGACAGGACAGTTGTCTTCCTTTAGGCCATACACAAAAGGAGATTTGCAAAAATGTAAAAACTATGCTACTCTTCGAAGTTTTTTTTTTCCCCTGAAAATGCAGTTGTTTTTCATAAAAATATGTTAACATGATAGGTATAATTGTGATTCTTTTTTTTTTGTAATTGTGATTCTTTTTTTTTTTTTTTTTTTTATTTATTTATGATAGTCACACAGAGAGAAAGAGAGAGAGAGGCAGAGACATAGGCAGAGGGAGAAGCAGGCTCCATGCACCGGGAGCCCGATGTGGGATTCGATCCCGGGTCTCCAGGGTCGCGCCCTGGGTCAAAGGCAGGCGCTAAACCGCTGCGCCACCCAGGGATCCCCTGTAATTGTGATTCTTAAGAAGAATAAGCATTTTAAAATTTCTTAGCCTAAATTTTGTTAGGTGGTAAATATTAATAGATGAAACTCTCCTACATGAACCTTCTTTGGAAACCATACTGTTTAGTAGTGTCAAGGGGTCCCAAGTCCAAAGTGTTTGAGAACCGCTACTTTGGAGCCATGCTTTTTAAAGTGTCGGTTGCAATCTGTTCATGATTTATGAAGTTAATTTAGTGAGTTATGATAAGCTTTTTAAAAAGGCGAGATTGAAATAAAAATCCGAAAGACAAAGACTATACTCCAGGTTAAATACTCTTTCATGAAACTGTTGGCTCTTTTAAATATGTACATATGTGTGTTTAGAATTGTGATGCTAAGTAGATTTCTTGGTGTGGATCCTGCTCAGAAAGTTTGTAAAAAGAGAAACTCTTGCATGGGTGGGTGGGAAGGCATATAGAAGCATGTCCGTTGCTGCGTTGTGGGCAGTAATTTGGAAGCTGAATGGCTGAATCAAATGTGGAAAGAGTGGGATGATTGAGCCCCGTGTAGCACTTAGATGAGCTAGATGGGAAGCAAACTCAAAGTAGATCATTTATGTAAATAGATACCTGCAAGATGATAAGCTAACATTCTAGGACATGTATGTAAGCCTAAAGCCTTTAAGGATTGATCAAAAAGGGTGCATGCCAAATTCATGACACTGGCTACCCCTGAGAGTGGAATAGAGATGACAGGCAAAGGGAATTTCAGCAAAACCTGTCATTCTGCTTTGAAAGGATTTCCTGGTTTAGTTGTCCCTCAGTTACTGGTGGGAACAGGAGTGTTTATATATTTCCTGTTCTTTTCTGTAGCAGGCAGACAGATCCTGCATGAGAGAAAGCCAAATCAATCAAAATACTGGATATAGGTTTTGCCAAAAGTAGATCAATAGCCCGTTGTAGTCCAGAAAATTGAAAATCATAGTTACTTGGTTAGCAGATTTTGTGGTTCTGCTGTCAGCCACAAAACTCTGCCAGGGTGCAGCAGATGAGACACTGGTCCCTGTTCCTGTCCCTGTCCCTGTCCCTGTGGCTTTTCCAGTCTGGGAGGTCATTCACATTTGCTCTGGGTGCCAGGCCCTGAGCACTTAGCATGGGGGAGTATATCTCCTTCACATCAGTCAAATGAGGCAGGCACTGCGTTATCTGCATTTTACAGATGAGGAGGCTGAAGCTTGAGGAGGCCAAGTATTTGCTCACTCCTACAGCCACAGCCTGGGAAGAGGCAACACACTAGGTCAATACGGGCAGATCTTTTAAGGTTCCCCGTTTCAGCCCACCTGGCTTGGAAGGTCATTGTACAAATAATTTTTAATGATTCCAGATAGGTCAGCATGAGATAAAAATCCAGAGACAGTTCTGAAATAAGATTACAGCCGATAGTTGTTTATTTTTTATTTTTTATTTTTTTTACATGTTTGCCCATTAAACCTTTTATTTTTAAACTGGCCATTTTATCAAGAATCCAGCTGAAGTGCTTTAAGTGTTCAGTCTTGGAGACCACCTTACAGGCAGGGAAAAAGCAGAAAAACTGAGGGCAGTCAGTGCTTTTCTCCTGGGTGGACTCTGCTGAGTCCGAAGAGCGTTTCCCGCGCCAGCGCTATCGGAGTTTCCAAGCGGAGTGTGGCAGAGACACTGCTTTTATCCTCTCTCTCTTTTGTCATCAGGAGTACTTCTTGCAAGCAGAGCTGACAAGTAATGTCTTGAAAACCGGAGTGGTTCGCTGCTGCGTGGGGCAGTGCAACAACGCCATCCCCGTGGACACTGTGCTCACCATGAAGAAGCTCCCCATCACTTATGTATGTGGGCTCGGCAGGTTTTGCTTTCCGTAGAATTTGATTCAGTCGTTTGCTTCTTCTTACATGTGAGCCGTGTGCTTACCGGGGCTGAGATAACAGAGAAACGTGTATATAATCCTCGTTAGGAGCCTTTCACAGGCAAGGCACAGGAGACGTCAGGTCAGCCTCTGCGTCACAGGCGGTATAGTCAGGAGTCAGGCTGGGAGAGGGGGATGTGGTCCCACACTTACAGGACCACTGTTCCCCTGGGGCGCCCTGTTTAGCTTTCCTGGCCTCTTCACCCCGTGCCATGACAAAAGCTGGTTTCTGCCCCAAGGGAGTTTGATAGAGGTGCGTCTACCCTAGATGGCCGTGCTGTGGGATGGGTTACCTCAGGTTGTCCCGGCTCTGAAGACATCAGGATAATGGCACCTGGTCCCTTTGTGGAAAATCCCTGTTGCCCGATCACCCCCCTAACTCCTCTTCCTTCCCCCTCACTGCAGAGCAACAGGAAGGAGAACAAGGGTGGTTACCTGTGCCACTCCTGCGCGGAGCAGCGCATCGGGCCCTTGGCCTTCTTGACAGCTTCCCCTGAGCAAGTGCACTCCATGGAACGCACCGTCGAGAACGTAGTGCTGCCCAGACATGAAGCCCTGCTCTTCCTTGTCTTCTGAAAGCCAAGAGGAGCTTTCTCCACGGTACAGAATGCCTTGTGTGGACTCCAGTTACTTGAAGAAAGCCAGTGTGGGGTGGGGTCCTCACTCACCTGAGACTCTGAATTCACTCACAGAGCATTTTTTTTGAGGAATACGAAGCCAACGAGCGTTGGACCTGCCATTTCTCTATTCCCTGTAGGTAGCCAGTTTGCACTGCCCCTCCTCTATGCGCATCAGGCTGGGGACGCGGGGGATGTTCTTTTGATAAAAAACAAAACAAAACATTTTATGTATTTAAACTTTTATTACAAGGTTTCAATTAAACAGGCATTGTAGCACTGGCATACCACTGTGTGACACCTGGCCTCAGCCCTGCTGTTTTTGAACTTTCTCTTTTTCCTGCTTACTCTTTTCAACACCTGTGCCCCCGCTCACACGAAACACCAAGCAGAGTATGAGACTTCATGTCTGGGTGGTAGCTGACAGATCAAACACAGAGAGTTTTGTGCCGTGGGGAATCACACGCGATGAGACCTAGTGTGTGCCTTCGTCATTACACGGGGTGCACGGTTTAAACAGGGAAGCTTCATAACACAGGAAAAGACAAGTACAAAGTGACAAGAGCCAGACTTCTTGTGTTTCCCAAAGGTAGAACTGAGGATCAGAAACCCTTGAGAGAAAAGTGGAGTTGTCCGGCCACCGAGGGGGTGGGGCGAGGGGCCTCGGGAGAGATGGGAAATTGCTACCTGGTTCGCTGCCTGGGGATGCTGGGTGGATGTTGTAATAAAGCTGTTCTTACAGAAACCAATGACAAAACTCCCATCGTCTAGATGTACATGGATCTGGTATTTTTACGTTTTTGCCATGCAGCACTTCAGGGATGCAGATGGCAGGTGGGGGAGTTGGCACGGCATTGCCCAAAGAGCTCACCACATCTAGTCTCTGAGGCCACCAAGCGGCGTCCAGGAGCAGGCCTCGTAGCTCCCGTTGTCACAGCCTCCCCTTAGCCTCCTCCATCAGCCTGGTGGAGCTTAGAGTGCGGGCCGGTGAGTAAAGCAAGCGTGCTGTCGGATTGGGCTAGGGGTGCTCTAAAAGGGCGAATGCCAAGTGAATGTTTGCATATTGAGGAGCGTTCACAGAATGGGACCTGAAGGCAGAGGTGGGAGACGTCGAAGGCAGAGGGATGGGGCTATTTCATCCACTCGGCCAGTATTCCTGGTCTAGCCTTAATTAATGCTTAATGGGTGACTCAGAATAAAAGAGCAAGTGAAAGGAATTTGAATTTGGGTTGGTCACAATTTTCCCTGGCCTTCAAAAGAGGGATTTGGGGGAGGGATAGTGAGCAAGGGTTCATTAACGTGTTTTCTGGAAATCAAGTTGTGCCAACCAGAGAGGAAGCCATGTATTTGTTGGAGAAGTCATTAACTCACTGAACTGTCATCGAGCACTGTTGTGTGGCAGGTTGTATGTAAGTGGGTGTGCAGAATCACAGTGTGGTCCCGGCTCCCAGAGATTTCGGCCAGAATTATGATTGAGGGGTGTGGAGGGAGGGCTGCACTGGTGCTCGGGGCCAGACGGGCATCCTTACCCACAGGTGAGGTTGGAGGGCTGCCTGACGTGAGTGATGCTGGAGTTGTGTTTACCAACAGGACAGGTAGTTAGCTAGCTGTTCAAGAATGCAAAAGTTTTCGGGCCACCTGGGTGGCTTAGTTAGTTAAGCGTCTGCCTTCAGCTTGGAGTCCTGGGGATTAAGCCCCACATCAGGCTCCCTGCTCAGCGGGGAGGTGCTTCTCCCTCTGCCTCTGCCCCTACACTCGTGTTCTATTTCTCATTTTCTTTCTCTCTCAAATAAATAAATCTTTAAAAAAAAAAAAAGGAAAAATTATCTAGGAGGAAGGACAGCAGGAAGGACAAAAGGATGTGTGTGGTAATGGCATTGCCAGAACAAAATGTCAGTACTAGCATTTTGGTACTAGTTTTGAAAAACTTTTACACTGGAGTTTCATTGTCAAGTGTTAATTTTTTTTTTTTTTTTTTTTTTAAGAGAGGGTGCGTGAGCATGGTAGGGAGGGGGCAGAGAGAGAGGGAGAGAGAAACTTTTTTTTTTTTTTTTAAAGATTTTATTTGTTTATTCATCAGAGACACAGAGAGAGGCAGAGACACAGACAGAGGGAGAAGCAGGAGCTTCAACAGGAGCCTAATGTGGGACTCGATCCCAGGACCCCAGGATCACAACCTGAGCTGAAGGCAGATGCTCAACTGCTGGGCCACCCAGGCGCCCCCATGGAGAGGGAATCTTAAGCAGACTTCTGCTGAGCACGGAGCCCCGTTAAGGAATTGGATCTCACAACCTTGAGATCATGACCTGTGCTGAAATCAAGAGTTAGATGCTCAAGCAACTGAGCCAGCCAGGTGCCCCTCAAACATTAAGAATTTTTTAAAAAATTAGTGAAACTAAATATTTGGTGTGTTTCAAATAGAAAAACAATTTTTACTATCAGCAAAAATATAAATCAAAAGTTTTAATAGGAGCGATTAGATGAGGAAAATAAATGCATTACTCAAAAACAAACACTACATGAAAATGAAAATCTATTAAATCTTTTAAAAAGTAGAGTCTTCAATATAAGAGACTTTCATGATTTTATTTAGTTGTGACTGGTGTTTTATGCAAGATCTTCTGTAGTCTTTTTTTTTTTGGCATCATTAACTAGGGAAGAAATAAGGAAAATAGTTATAAGCTAGTTCCAAATATTTTTCTTTGACCTATTGATTTTTTTTTTATTAATTTCTCTTATTTGATGCCCAAAGATCTTTTCAAGTTCTTTTAAGAATCTTTAGTCTAGGGGATCCCTGGGTGGCGCAGCAGTTTGGCGCCTGCCTTTGGCCCAGGGCGCGATCCTGGAGACCCAGGATCGAATCCCACATCAGGCTCCCGGTGCATGGAGCCTGCTTCTCCCTCTGCCTATGTCTCTGCCTCTCTCTCTCTCTCTCTGTGACTATCATAAATAAATAAATTAATTTAAAAAAATATTAAAAAAAAAAAGAATCTTTAGTCTATTGATATGCGGCTCTAGTTTTTCATTTCAAAGAAAGCGTTTCTGATTTGTCTTGACCTTCTTTGATTTTTATTGTGTATGTAGGGATTCTGATGCAGTTGCCCATATACACACGAATGCTGTTATGTGTAGAAGGTATTTGAAATAAAATAAAAATTATTCTTGCAATATAAGTGTTACAATACTGCAGCATATCCTAGACCATGCATTAGTTGGTTCTTTCACGTAATTATTCGCAGGACGTATGTCAGATTTTAGATCTTTAAGAAGACAGTGAGGTGATAGTATTGGGACAACCTAGAATATCTGTTCATACATATTTAAAATACCCAGAGCATACCAGCAGCTGGAGGTGCAGCCCCTGAAGGCGTGAGGCCCGGGGTCTGCTCGAGCCCAGAGAGGTGTGCGTGGCTGCGGTGAGTCTCACAGTAGCAGGCTAGCAGGGGCCAGGCCACCATCCAGGCCAGGGAGGCTGAGATGTGGAAGAGTGCTGAGGAGTCACTGCACACTTTTAAGGCCTCAGCTTGCCTGTTCAGGAAGAGCTTGCTAGCTGTAGACAGGAAGACGTTTTACAAAAGTCAGGTAGGTTACGATGTTATATGATCTCAGCACAGGGCATGTGTTTCTGGATGAAGCAAATTAAAAGGGGCCGGTGAGGAGGGCTGCTACCAGATGAGCAGTTGTGAGTGTGGTCCCCAGAGGAGCAGCGTCAGCATCACCTGGAAACCTGTGAGAAATACAGTCTCCGTCTGGCTCGGACACTGTGATGCTGAGGCCCAGCTGCTCCATGTGTGATGCTGTTGCACACTAAATTTTCAGAATACCTGTTCTCGATAATAAGAATGTAGAGCCAATAGGACCTTGAGAGTGCTGAGATGAGGATGGGCTGTGACAGGACCTCAGTGGGACTTCTGGTCGCCTGGCCTGTCGGCCACAGGCTCTCAGTGGGACTTCTGGTCACTTGGCCTGTTGGCCACAGGCTCTTAGTGGGGCTTTTGGTCGTCTGGCCTGTCGGCCACAGGCTCTCAGTGGGATTTTGGTCACTTGGCCTATTGGCCATAGGCTCTTAGTGGGACTTTTGGTTGTCTGGCCTATTGGCCACAGGCTCTCAGTCAGACTTCTGGTCACTTGGCCTGTCGGCCACAGGCTCTCACTGGGACTTCTGGTCACTTGACCTGTCGGCCACAGATTCTCAGTGGGATTTCTGGTCGCTTGGCCTGTTGGCCACCAGCTCTTAGTGGGACTTTTGGTCGTCTGGCCGGTCGGCCACAGGCTTTCAGGGGACTTCTGAGTGCCTGGCTTTTTGCAGGGTAGATGAGAGCACCCTTCATTGAGGCAGAACATGGGAGATTTAGTAGGTTTGTGAGCATAATGATGACTTCGGTTTTTGGCATGTTGAATTTGGGGGCACTTGTGAAAATTCCAAGTAGATTTGTCCAGGGGCTGTTGGGAAACAGATTTATACTTCAGCAGATTGCTTTGGGCTAGAAATAGAGATTTTAGGGTTGTGAGTGTGTACATGATAGTTAGGGTGGTTCAGTTTAAAGGCTTGTGCTTATTTCTGCAGAATAACAAGAATGAAAAGAGTGGAGGTGTAAGAAGCCCCAGGAACACCAGGCTTGGGGTAAAGAAAAGGAGAGGATTTTGTGAAGGGAGTAATAACTGATTCCAGGAGATAGAATTGCTACTGAATTTAAGCAAGAAGGAGCTTGAACAAAAGTGGTCAGCACCTGTCAGGTGGAAGGTGTTTGTCTAACTGACACTCTGAGGTCAGTGGCGGTATTAGTGTGTCCAGTTTCAGTGAGGTCAGAAGCCAGTGGGCGGTGGGATGTGGCTGGGGGACTCTAGGTGATTTGCTACACTAAACATGTCTTCAGAAGCCATACTAAAATGGCAATAAAATGATTTTTTTTTAAAAGGCAGAAACCTATAAGGGCAAAGGAAGCAAAAAGGTGGCAATAGTCACAAAATTTTGGAAGTTGGATGCAGATAAGCGAGTGGTAAGTGACTTAGCTCATCGAGTAAACTGAGTCCTAAGCCCAAGAACTCTCATAAGATGTGGAGAATAATGGCACAAGGTTCTTCAGGAAGAAGGGTGTAAAGGTGGAGCAACAACCAGGAAGATTGGTAGAAAAGTTTATTTAAAAACACCACTTAAGGGGCACCCGGGTGGCTTAGTTGGTTCAGCATCTGACTCTTGAGCTCAGCTCAGATCTTAATCTCAGGGTTGTGAGTTTGGTCCTGTGTTGGGCTCCACACTAGGCATGGAGCCTACTTTAAAAAAAATAGAAAAGAAAAAAAATCATTTAAATCCTCAACTTTCTGGGCAGCTTTTCATGCTCAACTGTAGCAGAAGACCAGAGGTTTAATCTCTGGAGCAGATCATGTCACATAAGAGATGAGGCATAGCTGGGGGTAGGGCCATAGTAAAAACAAGGCCATGTCTTGCTGTGTTAGGACCTAGGTGGCTTATGAACGACAGACGTGTATTCCTCACAGCTCTGGAGGCTGGAGGTACAAGATCGTGGTATCAGCAGATTCGGTGTCTGGTGAGATCCTGCTTCTGGGTTCATTGATGGCCATCTTTGTGCTGTGCCCTCACACGGTGGGAGGCGTAAGGGAGCTCCCTGGGATCTCTTTTATGACACTAAACACATTCACCAGGGTGCCACCATCATGACCTAATGACCTTCCAACGGCCCTACTTCCTAATACCATCCCCTTGGGGGTTAGAATTTCAACATACGACTTTTATATACACAAGAACATGCACATGCTGGCACACATACTCTGCATGGGAGATTGCCAGTTCCTTCACTGGGGAATATGACCAGCTTTAGCAGAAACACTCATGGTGACATTGGGGCTTCCTGAGGCAATGGGCCAAGCAGATTACCCAGCGCCAAGGGCTTACAGTCTTCAGACTCTACCCAAGTCTTCAGATTTTCAAACACAGTTTTAGTGCCCCACTCCTAAATAGTGGTAATAAGCCAAGGAATGCCAAACATCTGAGAAGAAACTCTAAGATGAAGGTTGGATGTGAAAACAAACATTCAACTTGGAAGAAATAGTCCATGCAGGGAAAAGAAAACATCTAAATTTCTTCAGCACATTCAGAGAAAAGAAGACAGTGTATCCACAAAATAACAGGATCTATCTATCTATATATATTCACACACACACACATGAATATTTGGACATAATTAAACGTACGAAAGAAAAAACAAAACCAACAGAATTGTTGGAAAGATAGTTTGAGAAAATATCCAAAAGTAGAGCAAACACAAATATTGAAAAAAAGGAAATAAGTAGTTAGAACCAAGCAACTGAGCATCTGAATAATAACAGTTTCAGGAAGAGAAAGACGGAGGCTGGGAAATTTTTTAAAAAATCATGAAAGTTACCCACAGCCAAATATATGGGTTTCCAGATTCACATGGTCAGCAAATGCTCAGCAAAACAGATGAAAATAGACCCACAGTGAGTGTGTTATGGTGAAATTTTAGAAACACTAGAGACAAAGATCCTCCAAGCTCTCCAGAAGGAAAGAAAGTCATCTGCAAATCAAAGTATCTTCAGATTCCACAGCAATAGCACCATAGACCTGTACCTTTGAGGTTGAGGGAGAAATGATTTCCAACTTAGAATTCTAAACCAAACCAAAGGAGCAACAGAATAGAGGCACTTTCACACAAAAATTTTTATCTACCAACCAGAAGCTGCTGGAGGATCTAATTACATAAAGTCAAGAGCAAACCAAGGAGGAGGACTTTCCTCTAAGAAACAAGCTGTCCGAAGCAGAAGGGGAGCGGAGGGCGTACCAAGTGTTCCAGAACACCTTGGTCGGTTGTTTGCATTAACAGGCAGAGTGTTGAGTCTAGAGAGTGATAAACACCAGAAAACTAAGCAAATGGGACAGGAAAACGAGGGCATTATTCTTTAATAATTAAAGCAGTAGGTTGTATAGAAGAGAAGAATGTTGCTCAGCTGAACACAGTTGTGTTTCGTAGGCTTCCTAATGCTAGCGGGTGTGTTGGAGGCAGGGAAGCGTGTGATTGGAAGGGGGTGCAAGTGTTCCACCTTCTGCTTCCACAGTAGGAAGTTGGCCACTATGCCTGAGACTGAAAAATGAAAGTAGAAGTTGATGAGAGCTTACTTAGAGATACAGAGATGCACACCCCAACAAGCGGCCAACAGATTCTTTAAACAGTTTCCTTCCGGAGGGGCAGACGGGGGTGGGGTGCCTTTCCAGTAAGGTCTCTCCTATCACGATTGGTATGAATTCTGCCTGTATAGGCGTAGGAAGTGAAAAACCGACACGGTCCACGTAGACGAGTCTCCAGTGAGGTTGGGAATGGGGAAGACAGTGGAAGAGAGGTGACCTGGCATCGGGGAGGGGAGTTTGTCTTTAAAGTGCAAGAAATGTGAGCATGCCTCCGTGTTGAGTGGGATCTAGCAGAGGGGCCCATGGAGGAGGGGTGAGGAGCAGCGGGTGGGGAGGAGGGGTGAGGGGCAGCGGGTGGGGAGGAGGGGTGGGATCAGAGATAGAAAGGAAAACACCTCTAAATGGCGAAGGAGGAAGTTTAGGAAGCTCGCCCTCAATCATTTTAGCATGTCTTTAGTGACATCACCTTTCGGGTCACCCAGAGAGTGTGGAAGGTTTGAGGCCCGTGTGGAGGGCATGAGTGGAAGCAGCCAGCGCAGGCTAGATCCCAACACCATGCTTGTAGTGGATGCGTGCTTCTCCATCTGGCTGCCTGGGCGTGGGAACCAAGAAGGCCAACAGTTAAGATTCACACCCAGGTGCCTAAGCACTGAACACAGCAGAACCAGCACCCCGGGATGGGAAGTCACCCTGCCAGGAGAGCCTAGGCCCCGGGCGCGTGTTGTACCCGCTCCTACCAGGGGGCCGGGGCTGCCTGTGGGCCAACCACCTGGATGGAAAAGGGACTTGGATGCCCCTCAACGATCAGACCACCTGAGGTTCAGCACTTCTCCTCCGGCCTGGTCTTCAGCAGCACCCCTTCCTAAACGCCCCTGCACCGTTGGGTTTGCACACAGAGGGGTTGAAAGCTGACAGCTCTGGATCGCCGGTGGATGGGTGCAGTCGGCCTGGTCCCGAAGGAGGCACCGAGACTTCCTCCAGACACTGCGCCCAGACGATTCAGACCTCACACACCCCTCTCTAGGTGCTTCAAGGAAGGCCCTCAGCTGCGGCGCTGGGGGGTGGGTTTCAGAGCACGTGCCAGGGACTCCCTTCCTCCCTGGGGTCTTACTGCTCGATTCTCCTCGTGAGCCCCGTGGCCCTGTCCCTCCTGTCCCTCCTGTCCCTCCCCACCAGTAATTTCCTGGGGGTTTGAATGAAGAGGAAGAACAGCTGGAGAGAGGAGTTTCAAACTCAGTGCCTTTGCTTGCTGACTCCATTGGCCTCAAACATACCCAAAACTCACTCTTGATTTCTCCCCTGCCCCAAATGCTCCCTCCCCTCATCCTTCCCCACATCTGTAAAGGCACCAGCGCAAATCCTTCTGACCTGGCCTCTAAGGATCTTGGCTCCATCCATTTCTCTCCATTATCCTCCCTCTGGAACCAGCACTCTCACCTCACCTGGCCCGAGGCCACATCCTGCAGTTGCCTTGTACTTTTGCTCATTTTAGCTCTCCTACTCTCCACGGGGAAGGACCCGGCGTCTTAAAATGAAGGGGAAATTATGTCATCGTCCTGCTTAAAGCCCTCCGGGGGCTTCTTGCTGCCGTCAGAATGTCCAGCTTGTGCTTTGGGCAGAAAAGACCTCTTGGCCGGGCCATCGTTTCTGGTCTACTCTTCAACTGAAGAAGTAGCCGACACGATTATCAGTGCCTTGGTTTGGTTTTCCTTTTTTAAATGTCCGATTCAATGGACATCTTAAGCCATCATTTTCCTAACAGTATGTTTTCCTAATCTGGACCCAGAGTAAAACAGGCAACATTTTAATCTGTTGCTTTCCAGCTACAAAACAGAGGGGCCCTGGCTTTCTAGCCTAGAGTCATAGGGACATTACCACCTACCCTTCGTTCTGCCTCTGCTCAGCCAGTTCCCACATTAGGATCTGTTTTGATAGCCCCATTTCCTCTCACCAAATTCAGTATCGGATTTTGTATCACCCTTTGGGCTGTAACCCAAAACAAAAACTCTGAAGGGCATTGAACAAAAGCATGTTACGATTCCGCCTAGGATAGCAGATAAGGACGCACTGTGGGGTGGCAACATAAGCTGCTTGGCACTGTGGTGGAGAAGCCCTCTCCCCCACCTGACTTCCCTGCAACAGGCTGTTGGCAGAAGTTTTGGGCAGAGTGTCCAGATGGAGCAGTGACAGTGAGAAGCTGGTCTTCTGTGTCTCATAGGAGCCAGGAAACCTTTCCCAGCGGCTTCCCTGGTCAACCTCATGCCTCAGTGGTGAGAACTAGGTCACCTGCACATTCCTGAACCGATCTCTGGAAAAGGCATGGCTTAAAATAATCAGGATTTCCTTTCCTAGAGCTTGGGATGTCTGCTTGTGGCTATGTGGAAGAGAAGAAATACCTCAATGTTGGGACTTGTTCGAAAAGGAAGGGGAGGGGTGGGCAGCCACCAATAGGGGATTATCCAGTATATAAACAGATCTCGTTTAGGAAATGCCTCCCACATGGTAGACACACTTAGGACTTCATGTACCTTATTCCATGTGATATCCCACAACAAAGCTGGAAGAGCAGGTGATAAAACAGTCTGTAGGGTTGGACCCAGACCACCCGTACTGGGTGGCACGTAGAGCAGAGCCTGGGCTCCAATTCATGTCTCCAAACCCATGGTATTTGTCCTGCTGCCATGGAAACAGTTGGAACTACAGCTCTAAAAAACAAAAATAAAAAACAACAACAAAACTACATTTCTTAAAAACTGAGTGCATAGAAGGCTTTCAGATGTTCCTAGCCATGGCGTTCTTCAAAGTTGACGCCTAATTCAAGAGCATAGCAGCTATAATTACACAGGACTCAGGCAGGGCGGCAACTAGAATTTTTTCTAAGCTGCCCCTGATGGATAGCACCCAGGGTGCTTCTGGAAACAAAGGCTAATCTGAACATGCTGAAGACCTCAGCAACCACAGGCAGCCAGGCAGCCCTGTGGCCCTGTGGCTTAGAGCAGCTTGCATGCTGCTCTCAATCACCTTGCTCTCAAAGGGGATTTTGAAGCCAATACACTTACTCTGTACTTTGTGCTTTCATCTCTCTACCTGGAGAACTGAAGACACAGCCCTGGGAAGGTCACCATCTGAGTTCATGGTGATGGTATCTACCAGACAGGGGCTGTTGGGTAGAACCAGGGACGAGGGGGGAGGACCCCAGGGTTCTGACTGTATCCAGTCCCTGGAAGACCCTTGCTCTTAAAGGCTCCTCTGCTTCAGCTGGTTTAACATGGAGCTACCAAGCCATCCTGCCAGAGCCCCAGCTCACAGCCTTACTCTCTCCCACCAGCCAGCTCCCTCACTCTTCCTTTTCCAAGCGTGTCATTCTTGCTTTTAGAACCCTCCCTGCCTGTATCTATTTACTTAGATCCCACCCATCCTTCATCACAAGTCTCATTACATTGAAAAAGTGTCCTCAAACATCCAGGCCTTCTAGTGATTTCTTCCTTTCCCAAGCTTCTGCAACATTATTGTGTTCACGACTCCTGTGGCATCTCCTGTGGCATTCGTATGGACTAAGCTTGTGGTGTGAGGTCTTTGTTTTGATAGGTCTTTCTTTTGGCTGAAAGCACCTCAAGGATAAGTCCCAGAGCTTCAATTTCAGCATCTCTAGTGTGGAGAGAGAGAGAGAGCGCAAGTGTGAGACAGAGAGAGAGAGCAAGAGCACAAGTGCAGAAACATGCCAGTTACAAAGCACTTTCAAACATCCCTTTTGCTCCGCCCCTTGCTGAGGAGGATACGCACCTTATCTCCTTGTTCAAGACAGAATGTCAGTCTGTGTAACCCCAGGGGTTCTTCCAAGCTGACGAGGCCAGCAAAGTCCAAAGAAAGGTTGGCCCTCAGATTTTCTAAGTCCTGTGCTCCCTCCACTATACCAAGGTAGTAGTAAGCAAACGCCACATTTGTAGGGCCCGTAATGAATGTTACAGGAGCTCAGAGGCAGATGATTCTGCGTGTGTGTGTGTGTGTGTGTGTGTGTATGTGTGTGTGTGAGTAGTTAATGAAGGCTCCCCGGCGAAGGTAGAAATCAAGCTGCCTCTCGAAGGGTAGAGTGGATGTGCAGAGGGTGGCTAGCACTGACAGATGAGGTGATTGTGAGCAATGTGCCTGACCCATGAGCACGGAGCAAGGCAGGTCCTGGGAAGCAGTGGGAAATGCCGTGAGGGAGGCAGCATGGAGCAAGGTTCTGGATGGCCTTTGTGGGAGCCATTGGAATCTCTTCCCTTACAGAACAGGAGTTGGGAGGTGGTTCACTAGTAGGGCAGGCTTCCTCTTGCAAGATTATTCCTTGGCCAAGGAAGTGCCGTTACCTTGAAGTGAGGAGCAGCATTAACAGGCAAAACTGGGGGCTGCCTCTGAGGACAAGGTGGGGTAAGTGGGGGAGTGGCGTTACTTGTGAGCCCTGCAGATTTCCCCTGTATCTTTCTTCCAGTATTGTCCAACCATGCCCTGCCTTGCAGTTAAGAAACCTGGTGGGGCTGTAAACTTGGCTAATGTTTTTCAACAGCATGAGGACTCAGACTCTTCATTTGGGTTTCCAGCTCTCTTGGCTTTGCTCTCTGAAGGATGAGAGTCAGCCTGGTTATAGACGTCTCTAGGTTTCCATCTTTTTTTTTTTTTTTTTTTGTAAGGTTTTATTCACCTATTCATGAGAGACACAGAGAGAAACAGAGACAGGCAGAGTTGGAGAAGCAGGCTCTCTGCGAGGAGCCTGATGCAGGACTCAATCCCAGGACTCCAAGATCATGACCTGAACCAAGGGCAGATGCTCAACCACTGAGCCACCCAGGTGCCCCTCTAGGTTTCTATCTTTGGCTTGAATTGAGACTTTAAGGATTTGAGCTTGTTACTCTCTCTTCTAAATTATTCACTGCCATTAATAGTAGCCACCTATCTATGGCCTTGACTTTCTTTACCGATCACACTTTAGGATGGCAGGGATGCAGTCTTCCAGAACTGGGCCTTCAGTGGGTGTGCCAGTCCACGTGTCTTTCAGGGAGCTAATTCACTGCATGCCACGGGCTGCTGGGTTCCCATCTCATAATATTAGCAGGACTTTCACTACTTCCTACCCTCTCTCTCTAAGACAGATAACCAATCACAGATAGTCCCCAGTTCCCTACTTTTCTAGTTGGCAGTATGCTCTCTTAGCACCAAATTCCATATCAGTTAGGAATTTTTCAGTGAGAAGTAATGAAAACTGGGTCTGTTCTAAAGAGAAAGAAAATGTTTTGAAAGCATGTTGGGGACTCATAGGATCATGGGAAGTTGGAGGATTCGATTTGGAAAATGGATATGAACAAACGCCAAAATCTGCAGAGCCGATAAGCAGTATGATAACCGTTTGATCATTTTGAAGCATTGCTGGGTGCTGCTGTGTAAGTTCCATCGTGTTCATCCCATATTCTTAGCACAGCTTGTGCGTGCTACCTAGGTGAGCGTATCTGATGGGCTAGCATCAGGGCCCCACACCTTGGTGGGAGCAGAAGGGACACCTGCTTCTCTAAGTTACTGGGCAATAAGGCACTCCAACACAATATTGGGTCTCCAAAATGGGAGAAGAATGGATATGCTGCATTCTGGAGAGCTAAAAAGAAGAAAAGTAGAATGGGTAGATTTACAAATAGGCTCTTGGGGGAGAAAAGAGTGAGCCAGAATTCCACATAAATGTAGTGTAGTAGATTTATAAATTCTGGGAACATAGCCACACACTGAATTCCAGATACACCTTGGCAGCGTGATGTATTGGGGATACTACTATTTGAATCTAGCTGGTCTGGCCTTCAAGGAGCCTAGGCTTGTGGGAAAACAAACAAACTCAAGATTCTCTGTTACATTCTTGATGTTCTGAGTCTGATAGTCAAAGGTCCTTCCTTGATGAAGACAATTGATTGGACAGTTAGAAACATGGAGAGACCCTTAAATGTGTCTTTTTGGTCCCCGTTCTCTTCCTAATGTCTAGAAGGTTTAAAAAGAAGAAAATAAAAGTATTAATTAATGATCATGGAAAGATGAAAAGCAATCAATTTTCTTCATGGCAAATGTTGTGGATGACAGGAAATGAAAGAGGAAAAACAATGTGAATTATGTAGATTTGCAGCCAGCTGACAGATGTGAGCTAACGGCTTGCCCGTTGAAGAACTTTCAAATCCTTTTCCACTAAAAAAAAAAAATTAAAAGATGGACTCTTCTCAGTACCCTGCAGGTACCCCTGGATCATTTTATTCATTAATGCATCAGAGATTTTTTGGCATTTACTGAGTGCCAAATATTGAAAGACAAATTGCATTTCTCTGATGGCCCTGGGAGGTACTGTGGTAGGTGGTCTCCAAAGGTAGTTCCCATGGATTCCTTTTGTTGTTCCCCTCCCCTTGAATCTGGCTGCCTGCTGACTTGCTTTGACCAATAAAATGCAACAGAAGTGATGTGTGGCAGACCCTACTCCGGCCTTTAAGGGGCCTGGCAGTTTCTTCTGTCTGCCCCAAGGCCGCCATGCTGCCAGGAAGCCCAAGCTAGCTCAGAGGAGTGCTAAAGCATCCGATGAGCCCACGAAGCCTTCTTAGACCTTCTGGCTCAGCTCAGCCACACTCAGTGCCACTGAGTGAGTGCATCTAGTTGATGCCACATAAAGCACAGCCACCTGGCTGAGCCTGTTGGCCCCCAAAGATAATAAACAGTGGTAGTTTAAAGCTGCTGTTTTCCATGGTTGGTTTTCCGTCAACGGATAACTAGAGCAAGTAGCAGGTTGAAGGAATCAGGACTTTTGGGTAGGCTAGGGGAAAGTGGTGAGTCCTGAGAACAGTGGCATGCAACCTGCTGGTAGGGGGGAGGCAGGAGGGACTCGGAAGGGGCCCTGATGCAGTGGAAGAAGTGTGCCTCACACCCCTATGTAATACTTAGTTTCCCGTAGAGCTCACATCTGCCCTTCCACTGTAGGTTGCCTTTGCTCTCCTCATACTCCTCCTTCACTTCCAGGTCCCATGTGTCCTCTCAAGCCAAGCCGTCTGGGAATCAGTCAGGTACTATTTTTGTGTAAAATGAGGATAGAACTCGAGGCAATGCTTGGAACTGTCAAGGCAGGATGGGGAAACCAGATGCAGAAAGACAAGTGGCTGAGTGGCCCCCAAACATCACCTTCTTTATGGCCAGGCCTGAGAACAGGCTATCCTACGTCAGAAAAATGTGCTGTACTTTGGTTAAGAATCTTTTATTTATTTAGAGTCCCTTAATCACCTTCAGGGCACTGCATCAGTCCCTGAAAATTCAAAGGTGAAAATAGTTCTTAATTTCAAGATGTTCATCACTGCTCAGTGGGTGAATCCTGGGGCTGTGGCATGACTTGGCATCATACAGGTTACTTAGACGCGTCGCTAAGGACTGTATACCTAGTAAGAGAATTACTTTTTACCTCTTTACTTCTATTAAAAAAGTACTTGATTCATTTATCCACCCCGAACCCACCGGTCTTGGTCCTTCCAGACATCAGTCCACCCTGCTGGCTTCCCTGTCTAGATCTACTTTTCCTAGACCTAACTTTGATCATGTAATTTCCTCAGCTTGAATGTGGTTGGTGCCTGCCCAATGCATCACATACTTACTCTGTGGTGGACCTGAGCCAGGTGATTCTACAGCTCCGAAATGGGGCCCCAGAGTTCATCATGTTAGTTTTCCAAAGGTGACAGTAAAATGGAACTGCAAATCTATAAAGTAGCCTAATGGCCTTTTTACACTCATTAGAAACCTTTCAGAATTCTGGTTCTACTGAACAGCTACCAGTTTTTTTGGTGCCAAGTTGTGTCTTCTGTCAAATTGGTTTTTGAAATAACAAGGATCAGACTCTTTCAAACTGCTTAAAAGAACAAAATGGATCCAGTTAATGGTAAGCTCTAGAAATGTAGGGTAAACAGCTGAGGAGAGAAGCAAAACATTTAAATACTCAGATAGGTTCAGGAAAATCAAGTACTTAAGGCCAGAGAATACAATGTCTCCGCTCATGTGTGAGCAATGAGTTTCCTCTTGTTGGGAAAGAGAATTATAGGGAATGAAAATGGCACAGCTCTAAAATCGCAACACCAGCCATTGGAAATTCCCACCGTTCCTTCGCTCTTGATGAAACCATCTAAATCGATGACATGAAGAAGTTAGTAAGGAAAGGCCCTTTGGCAGCTGCTGGTGGCATGTGGATGGTTGCTGAGCCCGTGCCCCACTTTCCAGATGCTTGTGATGGCTGCCTGACTGCACCTGGCCATGTGTGAGGCAGTCAATGGCTGGTTTCTGGTTGGGACTGGTCCTCTCCTGCCCCATGACCCTTCCTAAATGTTGCCCAACCTGGCATTAATCAAGCCATGTGACCTTGGGCAAGTCAACTTCTATAGACCTCATATTTCTCATCTATAAAATGAGAGAGTCGGATTAGGCCCCTGAATTTATAAATAAGTGTTATTAAAAAAAGAGAACAAAAAAAATAGAAAAAGAGAACAATGTAGGGAACAAGACAGTGTATGGGCCAGGCCCACTTGGGTCATAACCTGCCACTTTTTGCTTCTCACATGGAAATCTTATTAGAGATTCTCTAAAACTGTGATCTGATCCAGCTTTAGGCAAGTTTCCCCACCCCCCTCCTCCTTTTAGAAAGAAAAGCCAAGCTCAACCATTTGGGATTCTGCATTCCCGTTCTTTCTCCTCTTCTTTATTTGAGGCCCATTACATCTCCTCAGCGATTCTTTCAGTGCATTTTTTTTTTGTATTGAAAATAGACATTTTGTTTATATAAGACACAATTTCAAAATAACGTTATATAAAATATGTAGCTATAATAGACAAGGAGTATAAATAGAAGTGCATATATATGGAAAATATCACTGAGTTCAGTTTCCTTCTTTCTGAATACTTAAATCAAGTGGATTAATGGAGCATAATACCTCTTTGCTCCCTTTCAGTGCATGCAGAACACCTAACTAGAGGGACAGCGAGTGTTTTGGAACTGCAACGCTGTTGTCATCCTTGTAGACATCTCCTAAGCCAGGAGGAGACTCATAATTATCTTAGAGCCTCATGATTGTCTTATAGCCTCCTCTGTAAACTGCAGGTCAGGATGAGGGGTGGAATAGTCAAGCTGCTAAGCTATCCTGAATAAATGTCACAGTGACATGAAAGGAAGGCCGAGGCCTTCGACCACTCTCAGGAAGGCTTCAACTGCTGGGATTCGGGGGACGCCAGCCCTATACCGGAGGCCAGGCAGGGCCGAGCAGGACAGGTCCCAACCATCCAACATGAGACTGAAGAGCCTATAAATACAGGAGGTGTCTTGAGTGGGCGCCGTCGATAAAATGAAGCCAAGGCATTTGTCTTCCTGACTGGCTCTTTCCTGGCACCCACCACCTTGAGTTGTTTTCAGGTCCTCTCTGGCTATGGCAGGGTTGGCGCCTTCGCTTCAGCCTCTGCTGCCCTCAGGTCCCCCCTGGAGTCTTCTAGGTTGTGCGGGTAGTTTTCTGCAGTGTCTTCTTTGCCATTGGCTCCCCTCGTCATTGGCACCTCTTCCATGCTTTCCATTTCAACCTGGGGTGTCTGCGAAGTTTGCCTGTAAAGCAGATCATTCACAGGTTTTGAAAGGAGGAGAGGGTCTCCCTGAGTGAACAGGTCATTCCCAATGAACACTCAGATGGAGTAAACCTAGCTTACATCCATTCAACCTGGCATTTCAATCTGACTTTGGTGTTTTAACCCCCTCAGCCTCCTAAGATTCCCCAGTGCTACTGCTGGAGCAGCTTACCCCATCTTCTCTAATCCTCTGCTAAGAAGCAGTAGTTCCAAGGGCAGGAACAAAAGGGAGAGAGTACCCAGGAGCCCAGCTAAGCCACATGTGATCATCTTGGCAAAAATGATGTCACCTTCATCAACCTTTTCAGACAGTTCTTGGTACTTGGTACGTGTTTCAAGAAACATATATGAATCGATTCCTGAGTAATGAAGAGTGGGGAGAAGCAGAACATGTTAATTCCACATGTTTCCCCGTCATTGAAGGACTTATGTTTTTAGGGCCTGGGTCAGCAGTGTCTGGGTCAGCAGTTTCCTCCACGGATTATAGCATCTACCTCTTGAGGAGAGGCAAGTCTTTAGGACATTTCAAAGTAACACTTTGAATCCAAAGAAAGCAAACCACCAATTCAAAGTGATATCTGCACCCCATGTCCACTGTGGTGTTATCTACACCCACCAAGATATGGAAGCAACTAAGTGTCCATCTACAGATGAATGAATAAAAAGGATGTGGTGTGTCTATACACAATGGAGTATTTCTCCACCAAAATAATGGAGATCTTGTCTTTTGTGACAGCGTGAATGGACTCAGAGGGTATTATGCTAAGTGAAATAAGACAGAGAAAGACAAATACTATACAATTTCACTCATTTGCGGAATATAAAAAACAAAAATAAAACAGACTTGTATATACAGAGAACAAACATGGTTGCTAGAGGGTAGGGGCTGAGGGGCAGGTGAGATAGGGGAAGGGGATTAAGAGGTACAGTCTTCTAGTTGCAAGATAAATAAGTCACAGGGATGTGATGTACGGCACAGGGAATACAGTCAATCATATTGTAGTAACTTCATTTGATTGTCAGACAGTAATTAGACTTATGGGGATCATCTCATAATGCATAAAAATGCTGAATTCATATAATGCACACCTGAAACTAATAGGATATTGTATATCATCCCCACTTCAATTATCCTGTACATAAGCACTTTGAGCTCCTTGGAGTGAGTGCTAAACTGTAAATCAGGGCTCTAGGCCAATGTACTGAAGATAATCTGCTGAAAGCCAATTTGTTGAATGACAAATCTACCTAATAACCCATTTGTAAAAAAAATAAGTATACAGCAAAGAATTGCTTCACAGAATGTACCAAGTAGTAATGCTTTTCAGGCTTACCAATTCTTAAAGATATAATTTATCAATGTTTCTTTTTTAAAGATTTTATTTATTTATTTATGAGAGACACAGAGGGAGAGGCAGAGACATAGGCAGAGGGAGAAGCAGGATCCCTGCAGGGAGCCCAATGTGGGACTTGATCCCAGGGCCCCGGGATCATAACCTGAGCCAAAAGCAGATGCTCGACCACAGAGCCACCCAGGCGCCCCAATTTATCAATATTTCTTTACTATAGTCAGTGAATATTGATATTTTCATCTTACCAGCAAGTTTATTGGCTATATATACCAAATTTACAAATTCTTATTAGATCCTATTTTTAATGTGTTATTCTTAAAAAAAAGTGTGTACATTTTTTAAGCCAATGAGTACAATCATTATAATCTCTTAAGAATGTAACTCCAAATACAACATTTCGTGTAGAAACTTAGTTGTAAACACTTTGAAAATCCTTTTAAAAGTCATTTTTGATTTTGCCAACATTTCAGCATTTGGGGGACTGTTTTGACAGTTTTTTGAGTAATAATACATTAACCTTCATTTCTAAATGATCTCTCAGGTTTATAGCATTTCTTTTGGTTGGGATGGCATTAATAACTTTCAAAGATTGATGTAAATTTTTATTTAATTTTTAATTTTTATTTAATTTTTAATTTTTATTTTTAAAAGATTTTATTTATTTATTCTGAGAGACACGGAGAGAGAGAGAGAGGCAGAGATACAGGCAGAGGGAGAAGCAGGCTCCTCAACAGGGAGCCTGATGTGGGACTTGATCCCGGGACTCCAGGATCACACCCTGAGCCAAAGGCAGACGCTCAATTGCTGAGCCACTCAGTCATCCCTAATGTGAATTTTTAGATGACTTTTTCATTTTGGCCTCACAGTAGCATTTCACGGAACATTCATTTTGCCAAAGTGAGGCTTAAAGGGTGGCATAACTCGGATACTGATATATTTAGAAAAGAATTCTTTATTACTAGCAACTAAAAGTTTAGTTTCAACAAATCTGATTTCCACTGTTCATTGTATAACATTGAGGAAGGATCCAGAACAGCCATATCAATATGGAATGCTGGTTACTGGTTTCTAACTGATAGATGTGTGAAATGAAGGTGGATTTGCCATTTGAGGTTTTAATGATAAAAATGCCTCAAGATTAGAATAATAATAAAAACTGAAATTTCAGCAAGCTTTTGTCACAAATGCTGAAATACAGAATTTCAGTTATTAGAAATACAAAAGTCAGGCTGACATGAATAAGCACATAAATAAAGTGTGCCTATATTTCATGAGTGCATTCAAGAAAATATATTCATGCTCATATTGTAGCAATTGCATATCTATCAGATTGGTTACCGGATACATTCTTTGCTTCTGAAAAGGAAAGAAAACTGTTCATTCTTTTCTTTCCTTCTGGTAAACCTTTGTTACCAGTTAGGTCCTGGCTGCTGTGCAACTGACTGGTGTCCTGCGAAGGGCCGCCCAAGGCTGGCTCTCCTTTTGGCCGAGATGGGCCTGTGGGTGAGCATGAGAGCCTGCCTCAATAGCCAGGAAGGTGGGAAGGCCCACAATCATTGTGATGCAGCTCTTTTCTCAGAGGGAAGCAAGAATCTCAGCCAGTAAGAATCTCGGAGTCTCTTGGCGCTACTCACCTCATTTTTTTGTAACATACCAGAAGAAATACCACACACACTACACAGAGCACAGTGACAGGTGTGAAGATCGCCGCTGCAAGAGAACAGAACTAAGCTGTCATGAGGAAAGTCGTGGTAGCATTTCTAAGAACCTGAGAGTTCTTCCCAATTTACATTCCTGCAGAGAGATCCAGATGCCTTCCCAGTGAGCTTACTGTTATTAACATTTCTTGAGGTCCATGCAGTCCGATCTACTCTCCTTTGGGGCAAAAAGTACAGTCTTTCCCCACCAATACCACCAGTTCATTTGACTCATGTCATGATCTCAGGGTGGTGGGATGGACTCCGTGTTGGGCTTCTGGCTCAGTGGGGAGTCAGCTGGAGATCCCCTTCCTCTCCCTCTACCCCCACCTCCTGTGTGCGTGCTCTCTCTGTCTTTCTCTCAAATAAATAAAATCTTAAAAAAAGAGTCGGATGCTTAACCAACTGAGCCACCCATGTGACCCGATCGTTGTTTTTTTATTGACAACTTTTTATGGTGGAGAAAGAGTGGTGAGGAGAAAGAGGAGGCGCTGTAAGAGAGGTGTTACAGATAGGAGGAGAGTCAGGTGATGGCTTAGGAGAAGGGAACCATCCTGTTTGGGCTGAATTGAAAGGAACAGCCTGGAGTGATGGCAGCACTTGCAGGTAGGAGGTCAGCGGTCCTAGGGCATTTGAGATTTATTAGACAGGATAGAAAGAGAGGGATCTCCATGTGGAAGCAAGAGGGCTTAGCCCGAGGGCCCGGTAAACCTAACTATTTTAAGAACACTTGCATTAGGGTGCCAGGGTGGTTCAGTCGGTGAAGCATCTGCCTTCAGCTCAGGTCATGATCTCAGGGTTTTGGGGTCGGATTGAGTCCCGTGTGGGGTTCCCTGCTCATCAAGGAGCCTGCTCCTCCTTCTCCATTGGCCCCTCCCCCTCCACTCATGTTCTGTCTCTTGCTTTCTCTTTTTCTCAAATAAATGAAATCTTAAAAAAAATAAAAACACTTGCATCAGTAATAAGCCCCAGGCAGAGTTGGCCAATTTGCCTTAATATTGTGAAATTGCCCTGCAAAAAACACCCACCTGCCCTACATGAAAGATCTCAGCCCTGAACATCTGGGGTGTGAAGCCAGGGGTCTGACTGGGGACTGTGAGTCACATCTAGATGTTAAGCTTTCTGGACCTATGTCTGTACAACCAGCATACGGCCTTGTGTACAGGATAAATCTCCCACCTTGGCCTTTCAAAATATAACTCTGTTGGAAAACAGAAAGACAAGGATGTGGGGAAACACTCAGATTCTCCACCAGGTAGGAGTAAAATGGTTCAGGTTTTCTCAAGGACAAGTGGCAACATATAACAAAAGCTTTAGAGAAGACCATACCCATTGACTCTCTTTAGTCCCACTTCTAGGAATTGATTTAAGAAAGTGGGCAAATAGATTCAGGAGTATTCACTAAAGTATTATTTAAAGCAATTTTTTGAGTGTTAACCTCAATCTCTTATTAATAGAAAATTAACTAAATAAACTGTAGTCCACCCATGCGTGGGAATATCATTCAACTTGTGAAAATTATGAAATGAATCTATTAACATGGAAGGATGTCCCTGTCCCCAATATCTTAAGTGGAAAAAAACTGTCTGGGGTAAAAATGAACCAAAAAATAGTGTCTCGTAAGCCATGTGTGTGCCTATATCCATAGGACAGCCTTGAAGAATAGATACCAAAGTCTTAAGTAATGGGGGGTGGGGGGGATTGTGGATAATCTTTATTTTCTTTTATAAAAACTTCACTTTTCCCCTGATATTTCTGAAATGGTGCTGTCGTCAGAAGAAACAATGAAGTTGTGAAAGCAAATCTACTTGTGCTTCAGTAAATATAAATAAGAATAGAAAAGTCCCACAGGAAATAACAGGAAGCATAGCAAATTAGTGGAAAATGTTTTGAGTTTTCAGACTTAACATTAATCATCATTATGATTGAATACCAGAAATACTTTCTAAGCAGAGATGGTGTACGCTGGGGTAAACTATTTCTTCACATTGACTAATCAGCTAGGCATGCATTTACTGTCCATGGAGGGATTTATTGGAAAAGGCCAGTTGATGTCAACTGTAGTTCTACTTTCACAATGCCTCTTCCTGCTTCTTCCGTATGATAAGCCTGTTGACTCCCAACTCCAGGGAGAGGAGGGCTTTTGATCCAGTGATGTGACCGAGCACTTAGAATCCAGTGTCAAACTCATGCCCTTGACCTCTTCCTCAGTTATCTCCAGGCAAATTGAGTAAAGAAATAGAAACCAAAATCACTAATATGATAGGTAAACATATCAGTTGCCTTTTGTGTTTCCTACAAGATGCATGGGTTGGAGAAAAAGCAAGAGAGTGAGGTTTGGCGAGCCGGAGGAGAACAGAGGAGGACTAGAGTCTGGGGGAGGAGGGAGAAAAACTGGATTATTGCTCAGGAGGCTGAGAAAGGCCAGTAGCTCCACACCTTGACTTAAACCCCACAAAGCATGTTGGGGCTAAAGTGAAGAAGGTGGCCAAGGCAGCCAGTGGCCACTTTTCAGTGTGGATGATGAAAAGGTCCTCTGAGAACATGGGAGGTCACCATTCCTTAGCAGTACTTGCAAACTAGGTCATCCAGGGAGTGCTGTTTCTGAGTGCCGATGTCCCTGCAACTGATGAAGGAAGTTTTAAAGTAAGAATATCCATCCATTGTTCCTGGGCAGTGTTTCTCTTCTGTCTCTTACTGTACTAAGCACGTAGTAGGTGTTGGGTTTAGAGTAGGCACTCAATAAATACTTAATTGGTTGAATTAAACCAGTTACAGTCCATAAATTGAGGTACTTGTGATGTGCCATTTACTTCTCAACAAGAAATCTGCATTTTGTTGCAACTTAGGACCAATCTGGTGTAGAGTTAGAACTCAATTTATATTGAATAAACGGATGAATGATATAATATAGAGCTAGCTCCTATTAAAGGCTGAGTATAGCAGCAGCAGCATATTTATTTCAGATATGAAAGATGAGATGCATAACACAGTTTGAAAAATTAACTCTTCCCTCCTAGTGTATTAAATAAACATGGGAGTGCAAACACTGTCATAGATGACATTCTGGCCTTTTCAGTTATAATCAGGAAGTTCTTGAGAATAGCCTAATCAAAGATCAGATATTGGATATTGGAATAATTGAAATTATTGATTAAAAGGCTTCCCAGGGGCACCTCATGGCTCAGTCGGTTAAGCATCTGACTCTTGGTTTCAGCTCAGGTCGTGATCTCAGGCTTGTGAGATTGAGCCCTGTATGGGGCTCTGTGCTCAGAGGGGAGTCTGCTTGAGATTCTCTCCCTCTCTCTTCACCTCCCCCCAGCTTGTGCTCTCTCTCTCTCAAATAAATAAATAGTATCTTTTAAAAAAGGCTGCCAAATGAGCCTGTAGATATTTAAGACAATGAAATGATGAACCATACTTCCTAAAGTCCTCAAGTTCATATATCATTTGCTCACCCATTTACTATTTATTGAGCATCTACCATTTACCATTTTCTGTTGAACTAAAAAGAAAAAAAACACTTTAAAAAGCTGTGATAATCATTTATGTAACTTATTTTAAAAATTATGATATTGGTAATTATCAATGGGCTGATGAAAATATTAAGTTAATCAGCATTTCCTGAACGACTACTATGGTGAAGCATTTATATTTGCTTACAAACATAGTCAACTGGTTGCTTATTCACACAGAAATGACAACATCTACCAATGCCCAAGGAGCCAGCAGGTGTCTCTGCCATTTGTACCTGACAGGGACATCCTCTTGGGTCTCAGGTGGCTTGGATTATGTACTACATACCTGGCAGGCATCATCAATAAGTGTTTTTAGAAAATTAGCATGATTTTAATGTCAGTTTACACCTTCTTAGCTGATAGAACTTAAATAACATTGAATGAAATAGAACTTATTTTTATTTCTATGCTGACAATTACTTGATCTGTCTTGTTAGTGCTAACATGTTTATTTTGAAGCCGGAAATATTTAAAGCTTTTGCTTTTGTTTTTTTAATCTCTGTATTTCCACAATTTCTTGCACAGAGCTATCTTTGCCTATTGCAGGTGTTAGTGCTTATTACATTATACTTCAGAATGTGGGAGAAAGTTTCTGATATTTCAATCTAATGAAAGTCATGAACTGGAAAAAATATAAGATGATATCCCATAATAAAGTAGTTGTTTGAAAATCTACATGGGAAACATACCCCCCAGGGGCACCTGGGTGGCTCAGTGGTGGGTGTCTGCCTTTGGCTCAGGCCATGATCCCAGAGTCCTAGGATTGAATCCTGCATTGGGCTCCCTGAGGGGACCCTGCTTCTCCCCCTGTCTGTGTCTCTGCCTCTCGCTCTCTGTGTCTCTCATGAATAGGTAAATAAAGTCTTTAAAAAACCCGAAAAGATGCCCCCCCCCCAAATTTTATGTGTAGGATTTATCCTACAGATATACTTGCATATAGCAAAGGTTAGAAGGTTTTCCAATTAATTACTGTTTGTAACATAGCCAAGGAATGTAAACAGTCACATGTCCAAATAGGGGGTTGGCTACATAAATTGTGACAAATCCATTTGCTAGGATATTTCATAGCTGTTTTAAAGAAGGAAGTGGTTTTTTATATATTGATATGGAGGATTCCTGAGATCTACCACTAGGTGAAAATCAGCAAGGTGTAAAATAGAATAAAATACTGATCTAGCATCAGGTTTCCTCCGTGAAGCTATTTATAGGTTGACTCTGAAAGGCTGTAGATATACATAAATCTGGTAGCAGGAGTTGCATTCTTCCTGCAAGGGGATTTTCAATGTGAGATGGGGCTTTTCTCTCTATATCTTTTTGTAATTTGTCATTTTTAAACCCTGTACAAATATTACCAATTCAAAAAAAAATGAATAAAAAAGCTTTTTAGAAAGGTTAATGTAGCATGTGACATAAAGAGAAAAGTTAGTTTGGCTACTTTACTTACTGGTTGCCTCTAAAGTGATAAACATATTTTTGTTTCAGCATCCTTGTCATGAAATCCCATCGTTTTTCCATGAAAATATTCTCCAGGGGGGCTTTTTAAAATGTCTTGCCTTTGCATATACATTTTAATCATTTTAAAAACTACTCTGATCAACTGACTGCTGAAATGACCGAAGCCACTTGGATGGCCTTTTTTTTTTTTTTTTTAAAGAGAGAGCGTGAGCAGGGTAGGGGGTGCCATGCCATGCGGAGGGAGAGGGAGAGACTCTCCAGCAGGCTCCAGGTTCAGTACAGAGCCTAACTTGGGGCTGGATCCCATTACCCTGAGATCATGACCTGAGCTGAAAGAGTCAGATGCTTAACTGACTGAGCCACCCAGGTACCCCTCACTTGTTTTGCTATTTTTTTTTTCTCTAGATGACACTGTTTTTAAAAAAGATTTTTTGAATTAATTAATTAATTGATTTATTTATTTTAAAGAGACAGAGGAAGAGTGAGTGGGAGCAGAGGGAGGAGCAGAGGGCGAGGGAGAGAAGCAGATTCCCCACTGAGTGCAGGCCGAACGTGGGTGATGCGAGGTGATGCAGGGTGATGCGGGATGATGCGGGGCTCAATTTCATGACCCTGAGATCACAACCTGAGCTGACATCAACAGTTGGATGCCTAACCGACTGAGCAATCCAGGTGCTCCTATATGATACTTGGTGCAGATAAAATATAGCCACAAAAATATGAGTTATTCTCCAGTAGGAAAACTAATACATAGAAAATAGAAATAACTTTTGTCTGTACAAAATTATAGTGGTTTTTTTTTTTTTTTTTTTTTTTTTTTTTTGGCTTATTGAAAACTTGTCAGACAAAAGTCTGATTCTTTCTTAGGATTGCATTTCTCTCTGCCTTCTGTCTCTTTTCTTCCACTTTCCTCCCCATCCTTCCTCTTTTTCTGTAAATCGTGCAATCGCTTTTCCACTCTCCTCTTCACACTCACTGGGTCATTCACTTTCTCTCCTAGCCTTAAAGTTATGTGTGTCTTCCATAAAACAGAAACCTTTTATACTGAGAAATTTGAGCAGTCCTCATGTAAGATGCATCATGCTAACACCCTGTGAAAGATGAATGCGGTTTATGGCAGAATAACAACATCATTGTAATAATAACAGCAGTACGCACGTGTGGGTTTCTGGTAAGTCCTGGATGCAAGGCTAGCCCTACTTAGGGGAAGGAGGCTCTTTTGTGATGCGTCAGCTCTCTGGTTCCCACATCAGTAGCCTAACAGTAAGGAGCTACCAATATTGAGATAAATAGTTCTGTTAGAATCCATAAGTAGGGTGATCCTATAACTTATTATCTAAGCTGAATCACTTTTGAGAGTGAAAAGGGGATGCTGCTAGAGGCCATACTGGGGCAGCACAGCATAAGCCAGAACTATCCCATGCCCTGAGACATTAGTCTTATGGGCATAAACACTGTTAGGACAAGACAAAAAGAAAAGACTTACCAGTCACAGCTCCGGAATTGTATGAATATGTACCTGCAGAGAAGAGATTGCAGCTCAGTTATTCCTGGAGTCCTAAGGGCACTTATTTCTCATTAAGCAGGAGGAGTTTTGGACAGTTTGGGTCCCATCTTAAAGCTTTGAGAGATTCATGGCTGGCAAAACCAACCTCCCTTTAGCAAAGAATAAGGATAGTTTATTTAGATGCTAGGCCATGCTTAAGAATCAAATATGCCCTGTTTGCATAGCTAAGGAAACCATCAACAAAACAAAAAGGCAACCTACTTAAGGGGAGGAGAGATTTGCAAGTGACATCTCTGATAAGGGGTTAATATCCAAAATGTATAAAGAACCTTTACAACTCCGCACAAACACACACATACAAACACAAGCACACACATGCGAATAATCCAATTAAAAATGGGCAGAGGACCTGAATAGACATTTCTCCAAAGAAGACATACTGATGGCCAACAGACACATAAAAGGATTCTCAACATCCCTTATCATCAGGGAAGTGCAAATGTAAAACCACAATGAGATATTACCTTACACTTGTGAGAATGGCTAGAATCAAAAAAAAAACAAGAAATAACAAGTGTTAGGGGGGATGTGTAGTAAAGGGAACCCTCATGCACTGCTGGTGGGAAGCAAACTGGTGCAGCCACTCTGGAAAACAGTATGGAGGTTCCTCAAAAAGTTAAAAATGGAAATATCTCTATGATCCAGTAATTCTACTGCTGGGCATTTACCCAAAGAAAACAAAAACACTAATTGGAAAAAAATATATGCACACCTGTGTTTATTGCAGCATTATTTGTAGTAGGCAAGATATGGAAGCAGCCCAAGTGTCCATCAATAAACGAATGGATAAAGAAGATGTGGTGTGTGTGTGTGTGTGTATATACACACACACACTATATATATACACACACATATATATTTATATATTTATTATATATATAATATATTTATTATATATTTAATATATATTAAATATGTATTATATACTATTATATATAATATATACACAATATTATAGTGTGTGTGTATATATATATTGTGTGTATATATATACACACTATATATACACACAATATATATATACACACACACTATAATATTGTGTATATATATTATATATAATTGTATGTAATATATTTAATATTTATATATAATATATGTTTACATATTATATATATTTATATATTATATATACACAATGTTGTATATTGTACATATATTGCATATATATATATAGTGTGTATATATACATATACACAATATTAGCCATAAAAAAGAATGAAACCTTTCCATTTGAGATAACAATGGATGGATATAGAAAATGAGTGAAATAAGTCAAACAGAGAAAGACAAACACCATATGATTTCACTTAGATGTAGTATTTAAGAAACAGAACAAATGAACAAACAGACAAAAGCAGAAACAGACCCATGAATCCAGAGAACAAACTGATGGCTGCCAGAGGGGATGAGTGTGAGGGATGGGCAAAATAGGGGAAGGGGAGTGGGAGGTCCAGGTTTCCGGTGATGGAGTAAATAAGTTATGGGGATCAAAGACACAGCGTGGGAAATACAGTCAGTGGTGTTGTGGTCGAGAAAAACACCCCACAGAGAATCAGATATGCCTTGACGGAAGATATAGATTTACCCAGAGCTTTTCCATCCCACAGAGTGTGAATCCAGACTGCAGAAGGCTTCCACTGTCCTCCCATATCAGGAGGAGGCAGATATTATTCAGACTGGCAAAGCCTCTGCCATGCAGGTCAATACGGTGAGCCTTGTCACATCCAGGAGATGGACTTTCTTTTCCATCTGGACTGAACCAGGGCAGAGCACAGAGGTTAGAGAGCAGAGCAGAGGGATCCCTGGGTGGCGCAGTGGTTTAGCGCCTGCCTTTGGCCCAGGGCGCGATCCTGGAGACCCGGGATCGAATCCCACGTCAGGCTCCCGGTGCATGGAGCCTGCTTCTCCCTCTGCCTGTGTCTCTGCCTTTCTCTCTCTCTCTCTGTGACTATCATAAATAAAAAAAAAAAAAAAAAAAAAAAAAAAGAGAGCAGAGCAGGAGACTGAGGGTTACTGAGTTGTCTGGACTTTGGATCGGATGGTATGATGCTATGCAGTCAGCTCCCTTGAGGTCTCCACCTGCACCTCAGAAGCAGCACAAGGGCGGCTGACCTCTCCTAAAGTATGCGAAGCCAGTGCTAACCTGGCGTCTCCTGGGAGGCAGAGGGAGTGTGTTCCAAGGCCTTTGCTGTTGTCTGAGATGGGGCTTGGGAGGAGGGTTCATTACTGATCAGCCCTGTGGTTCCTGTAGCAGGAGGCTTTGACGGCATCGGCCTGGAGCCTGGCACAATAGTTGGCTTTGTGGCCACTTTGGTGTCTGACTTGGAAGTGAAAGTTGGCTCTGCAGGAAAGTGCAAGATATGGAAAACAAATATTTAGAATAGTGTCTCTGCTCAGCTCCAGAAGAGAGTGGACTTAACACTTGCTCTGGTGAGTCCACGCTGGGCCAGCCCTCCCCCTCAGCACATTCCTCTATGGCTCTTTGGGAAAATCCCTTAACTATTCATCCATCTGGAATGGCCATGGGACTTTTGAGAATGCTAGGGGATCTACAGCTATTATGGTGCCTGTAAGTTGAAGATCCCATGGATTTGAGCAGACCTGGGCTGGTTTACTAGAGAAGGCACACAAGATGCTGTGAGAGTGTGCTCTCAAAAACTGAGCATAACTATATTTGCCCAAGACATCTGGGTTGTGATTTTAGTTTATTTTTTCCATGTATGCATGCCACTTTGGAAATAAGGGGAAGCCTGAGATTCAGGCTGACTGGATCGAAGAGAGGGTCCTGGTTTTGCTCTGATCTAGAGGATGGTAGCCTGCCTTGTGTCCAGGTCCTCACCCTCCCTGGCAGATGGCTGCCCCCAAACTGGGAAGCATGGTGAAACAACTTCACTATTCTCTTTCCATGAAGGATGGGTCTTCCATTGTGATTGGTACCGTACCTAGGAAGCCTGGAACAAAGGAGTAAGCAAAGTGCCTCTGTGACCCCAGCACCTTTGGCTGTCTGGCTGTGCTGTGTGGGGCTGCTCACCTGTGCTCTCCCAGCCGGCTAGGCTGGGAGACGTCCTCCTGCCCCTTAATCCCCTAGCTCACACGTTCCTCACGCCCCCTGGGCTGCCAGCACTCCAGGGACTGCACAGATAGAGCTCCCCCAGAACATCCCCACCCAAGTGCACATGGCCATGTCACCCCGCGTCAGAGATTACACTCCCACGTCTGAGATTTTGGCCGCACAGTTTCATCTCACCAGGTGTTTGATGCACAAACGCAAGGCTGGGAGGGACCGTTTGATTATTCTCATCCGTTGGTGAACCAGATGCACCTTGGGTTAAAGGGGTTTGGGAATTTCCCAAACTGAAATGCAGCCAGCACTCAGCCATATCTTCCTGTTTGTAGTCAACTAACTACCTCACTAACTAGGATGAAACCTCATTCTGGCCTCTGCATCCCCCCTTCAGCATTTGTTCTCAGCTTTGGCTTCCTAAGAATCACCATCCTAATTCCCAGCCCTAATTCCCAGACTGCTCCCCCAATGGCTAGAGTTCCGGGGCAATCCCAGTACACAGCCACAGTTAGGAAGCTGTGCTCCAGGGAAGGTGTGCCTCAGCAGTGCGGCCAACAACGGCAGGATGACTGTGCCTGGGCAGGAAGGAGCAGTCAGGGGCAGGGGAAAGCCACATTGGATAAAGGGACACAAAAAATCAGGCTTTAAGTGTAAAGTAAGGCTCTCCTAGGATGTAGGGCACATTGTGCCAAGATATTAGCATCTAAGATTTCAAATTTCCTTCACAATTTCAATTTACTTTCAATTTACTTAACATCAGGACAGTGCTAAGGAAATTGGGATAGAAGATCAGCTAAGACCTTGGAATTGTGCAATGCTTCCGTACCAGAGCGATCATCGTTGGGATCGTTGGGGAACAATTCTGCACAGGTCCCTCGTGTGTCTGCACCCCATGTCAGCAGAGGCACTGACAAGTCCCTCTCTTGGGAATGTCTTTTCAAAGATGTTCATGTAGCTTTGGAAGGTGGAGACAGTGCCTCCCTCTGGAGCAAAAAGGCAGACATGGTCAGCTGGTTGTAAGAGACTCCAGTTTCTTGGTGTGCCTCAGTGACTCTTGATTTCAGCTCAGATCATGAGCTCAGGGTTCTGGGATTGAGCCCATCATCAGGCTCTGCACTCAGCATGGAGTCTGCTTGAGACTCTCTCTCTCTCTCTACCCCACCCAAATTCAAACTCATACTCTCTCTGTCTCTCTAAAATCAATTAATCTTAAAAAGAAAAAGACTCCAGTTTCTTGAACTCAGGCTTCTTCTGTTAGGAAGCAGCCTTCTGCACGTACAGGCATCTTGGAGGCCAACCCCCATTCATTGCCCCTATGTGACATGGAGATGAAGGAATTGACACAAATATGCCAATGCTCCTGCTGCCTGCTGGGCCATGTACATAAGAAAATCCTTGGCCTCTGAAGTAGGAATGTAATGTTTTCTACTGGCACCCATGAGGTTTTGGCGGGCTAATGTGCAAGGCATGCAAAACGGTGGATCCTCCCCAATTTTGATTTGGAAGTGCGTCTACAGCTAAGTCTGATCTGGCATATTAAGATTAGATTTGGGGGGCACCTGAGTGGCTCACCCAGTTACGCATCTGCCTTCGGCTCAGGTCATGATCCCAGAGTCCTGGGATCGAGCCCCGTATTGGGCCCCCTGCTTAGCACAGAGTCTGCTTCTCCCTCTCTCCCTCTGCCTCCCCACCATTCATGCTTGCTGTCTCTTTCTCAAATAAAGCAATAAAGAAATAAATAAAATCTTTTTTTAAATAAATCTTTTTAAAAAGTAGATTTTGAATCATTATTAGTTATGTGCCAATGAAACCTAGATATCAAGCAACTTTGACTTAAAAGAGAAAATTAAGCTAATCTAAAATTTAATTTTAACTTTAATAAGAAGTGTGTTTGGTCGTTTAAATTGGCAGTGGAACTCCAGCTGTGGTCCGAGAATTTCTGAATTCTGAGGGATTCATAGAGACCAGAGTCATAGCAGGGAATGGAAGTCCTTAAAAAGTTTTCAGCATCCCTACCTTTTCCAGAAAGGGAGGTGCTCTCTGGCTCTGGGGTCACCCCTGCCGGCATGTCTGAGGAGGATGGCCTTAGGTGAGTCAGGGAGGGGTCTCCTAGAGAGAGGATAACCACATGGCATTTATGAGCCTGAGGGTGGAAGCTGGAGTGCTTCATGACTGCACATAAATAAAAAATAAATATATAAATTTAAAATGGAGATATCTGGCTTCCTGGGCTAAGTCAGAAGCACCAGAAAGAAACAACCAACAATGTTTCCCAATCTTCAATTCCCATGCAAATACAAACAGACTGCAAACTATTTTTCTTGCCTTTCAGAAAGACTGGACATGTATCAAATGTCTTTTTATTTTTGGTTAGAATGATACCACTGAGATCAACTCAGTTTTATAATACCGTCTTTTACATGGGAAAGTAAATACTACTCAGTAGATTCAGTTGTTTTATAAGAAAGAAAAATAAAGCACATTCCCAAGCACAGGAGGTTAGGAAAAGTAATGGAGGGAGTTGTTAGGTGTAGAAGGTGAGGAATCCTTGGGCTACATGAAACCTAAAAATCCTCCAGTCTTTAGGTTCTAAAAGTCTATGATTCCGGGTCTATCCCCCGTTTTTCCTCTACCCGCCCCCCCCACCTCCCCACTAACCAGTTCAGAGCCTGCAACTCATCTCCATCTTGGATCCATTCACCCAAAGGAATTGGCACTTTGAAGAAATAGTCACTTTGTCTGTGCTGGAAAGCCCTTATGTTTGCCCCTGGATGAACCCTCTGTGTCTTTGCCACAGTGTTATTGCTCATACCTGTCTTCACCCAGGTAGTTCATCACTTCAATGGCATTTGATGCCATGTGCCACTATGTTCCCCAGCTGAGCGATTCCTTTGCAACAAATAGAAGGCTTCCTCTTTGCCCTACCTCTGACGTCTGCATGACGTCATGCAGCGGGGAGGGGACAGGTGCACAAATCCAATGAGTAAGTCTGGCTCTTCAAGGAATCTTACAGCAGAGTGGGTTTGCTCTAGAACCACCCCTTTTGTCCACTCCCCTGGAGAGGAATTGAGAATTTCCACGTATACAAGAAAGTAGCTTACAGTTGGACATGTACCAAATATGCAGTAAACCATGAGTTAACGGTTATTTTTCTAGAGTAAGTGGCTTAGTATTCCTGGAAATAGCACTTTGGACTTCCACTCCAAGATTGTTGGCTTCTGACATAGTTATCCAGTTGTGGACGGTTAAAGAGAAAAAAATAGATTCTGACAACCATCCCTCATGTGGGCTCAGGAGTGCTGGCTGGACACAGGACATGAGGGACCAGGCTAAGGTAGTCTCTGCTCCTTGGGTAGCCCCCATTCTCCTGGGTGGGTAGCAACAGAGAACAGTAATAATTTCCCTACAGGCTGTCTTCCAGGGAGAGATTGGGGAAGCTTTCTGGGCAGCAAGGCTGCTGTGAGCACACACCCTTTGTAGTTGAAATCTTGCTACCGTAAGCGTAAATCATTGATATTAATAGTACAGGCATACCTCAGAGATACTAGGAGTTCAGTTGCAGACCACCACAATAAAGTAAATGTGGCAATAAAGCAAGTCAAGTGAATATTTTTGTTTGTTTGTTTCTCAGTGCATAGAAAAGTTCTGTTTGCACTATACTGTAGTCCATGAAATGGGCAATGGCATTATGTCTTAAAAAAATCAGTATGCATACCTTAATTAAAAATACTGCTAAAAATTGCTAATCGGTAGGTCATAATCTTTGCTGGTGGTGGGGGTGGGGGTCTTGCTTCCATGGTGATGGCTGCTGACTGATCAGGGTGGTGGTTGTTGAAAGTGGGGTGGCTGTAGCAGTCCCAAAAAATAAGACACCGGTGAAGTTTGCCATGGCGACGGACTCTTCCTTTCATGAACAACTTCTCTGTAGCAGGTGGTGCTGTTTGATAGCAGCATTCTACCCACGGAACAACTTCTTACAGAATTGGGGTCAGTCCTCTCAAACCCTGCCACCGCTTTATCGACTGAGTTTATGTAATATCCTATATCCTTCCTTGTCGTCTTCACCAGAAGTAGATTCCATCTCAAGAAACCATTTTCTTTGCTCATCCATAAGAAGCAACTCCTCATCTGTTCGAGTTTGATCATGAGATTGTATCAATTCCGTACTATCTTTAGGCACCACTTTTAATCTGGTTTCCACCTCATCTCTTTCCACCTCATCTGCAGTGACTTCCTCCACTGAAGTCTTGAGCCCCTCAAAGTCATCCATGAGGGATGGAATCAACTTCTCCAAAACTCTGTGAATGTGTATATTTGGGCCTCTTCCCATATTATGAATGTTCTTTTTTCTTTTTTTTAAGATTTTATTTATTTATTTGAGAGAGAGACAGAGATACCGACAGAGAGAGCATGAGCTGGGAAGAGAGGGAGAAGCAGGGTTCCTGCTGAGTGGGGAGCCCAACTCAGGGCTCCATCCCAGGACCCTAGGATCCTGACCTGATCCGAAGGCAGCCCCTTAACCGACTGAACTACCCGGGTTCCCCAATCATGAATGTTCTTAATGGCATCTAGGATGATGAATCCTTTCCAGAAGGGTTTTAATTTACTTTGCTCAGATCCATCAGAGGAATCACTATTTATGGCAGCTATAGCCAAATGGAATGTATTTCTTAAATAATAAGGCTTGAAAGTTGAAATGACTCCTTGATCCGGGGACCGCAGAATGGATATATTTTTTAGCAGGCATGAAAACAATATTAATTTCACTGTTCATCTTGACCAGAGTTCTTGGCTAACCAGGTGCTTTGTCAATGAGCAATCATATTTTGAAAGGACATTTCCTGAGCAGTAGGTCTCAACAGTGGGCTTAAAATATTCAGCCAACCATGCTGTAAGCAGATGTGCTGTCATCCAGGCTTTGTTGTTCCATTTATAGAGCACAGGCACAGTAGATTTAGCATAAATCTTAAGGTTCCTGGGAGTTTTGGAATGGTCAGTGAGCATTGGCTTCAACCTAAAGTTCCAGCTGCCTTAGCTCCTAAAAGTCAGCCTGTCTTCGAAGCTTCAAAGCTTTGAAGCTACGCACTGACTTCCCCTCTCTGGCTATGAAAGTCCTAGATGGCCTCCTCTTCCCCTCTAAGGCTGTTTGTCTATGTTGAGAACCTGTTGTTTAGTGTGGCCACGTTCATTAACCACCTTAGCTAGATCTTCTGGACACCTGGCTGCTTCCCTTTGCACTCTCCTATTATGGAGACAGCGTCTTTCCTTGAAGCTCAGAAAGCAACCTCTGCTGGCTTCAAGCATTTCTTCTGCGCATCCTCACCTCTCTCAGCCTTCAGGGAATTGAAGAGAATCAGGGTGGGGCTTTGGCTCAGGGGTGAGTCTTTGGCTTACGGGAATGTTATGGCTGGTTTGCTCTTCTATTCAGACCCTTAAAACTTTCTCCTTATCAGCAATAAGTCTCTTTTGCTTACTTACCACTTGTGTGTTCTCTGGAGTAGCTCCTTTAGTTTTCTTCAAGGATGTTTCTTTTACATTCACAACTTGGCACACGAGGGCCTATTTTTTTTGGTCTATCTTGACTTGATGTGCTTTTTTTCACTAACCTAATCATTCCTAGTTTTGATTTAAAGAGAAAGACATGTTTCTTTCTTTCACATGAACATTTAGAAGCCATCATAGGGCAATTAATTAGCCTAATTCCAGTATTGTTCTGTCTCAAATGATAGGGAGGTCTGAGGAGAGAGAGAGAGGTGGGAATGGCCAGTCCATGGAGGAGTCAGGATACATATACAACATCAATTAAGTTAACCATCTTATGTGGGTGTGGTTTGCGGTGCTCCAAAAGAATGACAATAGTAACATCAAAGATCACTGATCCCAGGTTACCATAACAGATATGAGAAAGTTTGAAATGCTATGAGAATTACTAAAATGTGGGATCCCTGGGTGGCGCAGCGGTTTGGCGCCTGCCTTTGGCCCAGAGCGCGATCCTGGAGACCCGGGATCGAATCCCACGTTGGGCTCCTGGTGCATGGAGCCTGCTTCTCCCTCTACCTGTGTCTCTGCCTCTCTCTCTCTCTGTGTGACTATCATAAAAAAAAAAAAAAAAAGACAATTACTAAAATGTGACACAGAGATACAAAGTGAGCAAATACTGCTGGAAAAATGGTGTCAATAGACCTTTTTGAGGCAGGATTTTCACAAACCTTTAATTTGTAAAAAACACAGTTATCTGTAAAGTGCACTAAAGCAAAACGCAACAAGATGAAGTATGGCTGGAGTCAATATTGACTAGGTTTCACTTAACACTTTTGACCCACAATGTTGATGTTGGGTTCATTTTCTAGATGAGGAACAAAGACTTCCAAGATGGTAGTCCTGAGCCCTCACTCAAAGAACCCCGTATTATGTGACCCTAAAGCCTATGTATTTCCAACTCTCAGGGGTGTTGTTTAGAGGTCCATTGGTTTATTTAGCCTCAGACGTCAACACAGATGCCTTGTCCCCCAGAGATGGGCTCACTCAGCTTCCCACACTACAGTTCCACTCTCTGAACAGCTTTGGTATGGGGGATGGAGAGACTTGCAAGGATGACTACTTACTGATGCACTTGAGACTGGGGATTGTCCAGTGGGCAGTGTTGGTGGTCTTGTTGAGCACACACTCAGTCAGGCTGGATGTCCCGGCTTTCCGCTTGAAGCCAGAGTTACAAGTGTACCGTTCCTTGGAGCTCACGCTGTAACTCTTGACCTGGATATCTGCGTGTTTGACAGATGTGGGAGGAGGGCATGTGATGCCTGCAAGGGTGTAGATAAGAGAGGAGAAGTGAACACATTTCAGGTTGTTCAGAGGTGTTCTCCAGGGCAACTTGGGCAGCACTCAGCACCTCTGTAGCCAGCGTCTGGCTTTCCTAGGGGCCCTTTAGGATACACCCCACATTCTAAACATGTGAAACATTCAGTAAGGGCTCTTATCATTTAGAAGTCTTCCAGGGAGCCTTGTCTTTAGTGCTTGCCTTCCAGCATGGCTAGGGCTTGGGGAGTCACCCCCAAGCAGCAATAGCCTTTGGATTGGTCTCCCTGCCTGTTCTCCCTGAAAGCCTTAAATCCATTTCTGTAATATAGCCAGTCATCTTCAGAAATGCACATTGGATGACTTCACTCTTTCCTGGTTGCCTGCTGCTCTTAGAATAAAAGCTAAAATCCTCAGGAGGTCTTCAAGGGTCTGCTGGACCTGCCTCCCACCCCACCTCCCTAGCTACTCTTCCCCTTGGCTGCACTGACCTTCTGTCCCCCCATGGCACTGTTCTCCCCCAGCTCATCTCCTGCCATCCTTCCTAACTTGAACATGACTTTCTCAGGAAAGCTGCCCCCATTTCTCCTCCCCATCCAATCAGCCAGGTCCCATAGTTCTGTGTTCTCTCCTTATACAGCCAGCCACATTCATGGTTGTAGTGAAGACAACAAGACGGTGTAATAGCTGTATATCTCATCATTTGCACTTTGAGCAGCAGAGAGTGGGAGCCACATCTGTCTTGCCCAGCACCATATTCTCTGAGCCTAGTACAACATCTGGCAAGAGACAGTGTTCAAGAAATAGTTGTTCAGAGAATGATGCTTATTATGCACCTGCCCTTTACCCCAGCAATGTCACTTCTAAGAATTTATCTTACAGATATACTAGTATACTTATGAAGTGAGCAGGTACAAAGCTATTGATCGTAATAGCCAGTATCTACAAATGACCTTGTATGTGGTCAGCAGGAGACTAATTTTAGTAAATTACAATACAGCTACCCCACAAAGAAGTACTACTCAGCTGTTTACAACAGATGGACTGAAGTGGAAAGGTCTCCAAGACACACTGTTGGTTAGGAAGGAGAGGAACAGAACTCAGTGCGTTACGTGCCACCATCAGTGCAAAAGGAAGAAATGGTACCTATACACAACTTTTTGTCTGGACATAAAACCTCTGAAAGTATTTGAGGGACTATTAACCCTGGAGACGAAGCAGCTGAGAAACGCACAGGGAGAGACAGAGATTTTTTCCTGAATGCCTTTTTATACTTTGTTTGTTTGTTTGTTTTGTTTTGTTTTTTGCCTTTTCATACTTTTTGAATTTTTAGTCCTGCAAATGTTTTACCTGCTAAAAATGCTTTTGAAAGTTTTTGCAATGCCCTGTGTCTTTAGCTGCTCTGTACATGGATGTTTATTATTCCCTTTTCCTTTTCATCTATTAATATATGCCAGGGTGAAAATTAAAATTAACAAGCAGTGCCACTCAGATATTCTGACCAATCAGGACAGCTGCTGGCAGTAATTGGGACAGGGGTGGGGTAGGAGTGGGGGTGGTTACCACTGGCCACACTGATGACAGGCCTAGCAGAATATTAGTTGTGCCCTATACTCATTCACTGTTTTAAGTATATGAAATATCTCATAATAGAAAGGTAGGTAGGGGAGGGGAGATTTTAAAGTACCCCGCTGCAGGAACTCAGAAATCTTGGTTGAGCCTAGGGCAAGAGAGGGATAAATGATGCCAAGTGTGGGTGTTTCATTTTTGTGGCATTTCTACAGATAGGTGCTCAGTAGATCCTCAGGATAAGCCCTACAACCAGTCTGATGGCTTGTGGGCATGACACCTAGGGAAGTTCTCTGTCCTCATGTCTGGGTTTTGGAATGTACCAGGAACAGACAGCTCTAGTCTGAAAGTCTGACAAGTTAGCTAGCTGAGTCTGAAAGGACGGTAAACAGCCCAATTCCCAAGTGGATGAGGTGAGCTCAGTCACCTACCCAGATTAGACTTTGGTGCTAGGTCCGAGGGGGACAGATTCTGGAAGATGCAACTGTCTTCTGCAGCTCTGCATATTATAGTGAGGATTCTGGCTTCTGGAACAAGAATCCCCATCCATCCTGGAAAAATGTAATGTCTCTGATCTTAACCTGGATGTTCTAAGAAGGCTTGGTTTCCTTCTGCATCCTTCAAATAAGCCCCTCTTGTTTGATTTACGCAAATAGTATCTGTGTCTGCTTTCCAGCAATCTGAGCCTTCTTTTGGTTGGGCAGGATCTGGAGTCAGCTTTGACTAGCCATGGGCCCCCAAATGGCACTTTCTCCTTCCTTCCTACCTACTTCCTGTAGGTTGGCTTGTTTCTGCCTAGAAACCCTAGCTTTTGGGACTAGGGCCCTGACCCCTCTGCCCAGGTCTTGCTCATCTTTTCCTCCAGAGAGCAATCCCTGGATTGCTACACTACCTAGTTGCTGGCTTAGGTTTGGATGTCCAAGAACAACTGCCAGAATCACCAGGACACTTATCGCCTGGATCCCTTATGCCACTTCCCACTGGCCAGGTGGGCCTCTGTAGGTATTAGAATAGGAGGATTCCACCTCCAAATTCAGAATGTGGTCAGAACAACCTTCTCTAAGTGCCTGGCAGCCTGCAGATAGACCAGCCCGTTGGTGGGTCAGCTGTCAGATTCTCCTCCACTACTTCACAAAGGCCTCCCATGTGGGCTCTCCTGGCTGGGGTTCCAGCATGTCTCATGCCTGAGTCCACCTGGGCTATGACAGCCCCATGGGTCAGGAAACCCCAGGCCTTACTTTGGTCTTCCTAGTCTCAAGAAAGGAAATGGATTATTTGACTTTCGTTCTTAATCTAACCACTGACTTTCTTTTAAAATCCCATCAACATCTAATCTTAGATTTTTGTATAATATACATCTGTGCTGTTTATCACCAATATCAGACTATCAGCATGATGATCTCAATGTTCTCTCTTCCTTCACATGGCTGCTAGAACGGACGCAAACATTCCCCTTTCCTTTTGAGTAAGGTCATAAGATAGTCTTCACTTTAACTTACTAGTCCTCTATTATTTCCTTACTATTTCTATAAATAAAGTTAATAGAAGAGAGAAGAAATCTATCTGCTTAGATTGACTTCCTTTACCTCTCTCTCTCCCCCCCCCCCCATCTTGTCTTTGGGATATATCCTGTTTGCCCGTATCCCTGCCAAGATATTTTTATTCACCAGGTAGCCCTCAAGTTCCATTTTAATTTCAAATAATGTTCTGGATCTACTGATCTTCCCTCTCTCAACTTTTTTCAGTCTGTGTTGTTTTCTGCATTTTTCCCAGATTCGGGATTTTTGTCTGCAAAAACCATTCTGCATCTTCTAAGTGTTGATATATTCTCCTCCACTTAGAATGGTGGTTTTCAACTTTCAGCATTTCTGACACACTTTGAAATAAAACATTTGTGACCTGTCCCTCAAGATGACTTTAAAAAGCCAAGGCAGTGGTGACCATATCAGCAAGAGTTATAAAGACTCACAGCTACAGTAGGAGGGCATCAGTGCTAACATGTGACTCATCCAGTTGTCCTTTGGAGCTGGTGGCTGTGTGTGTGGGACAGTTTATTGAGTATATGAGAACTCAGAGTTCTTACAGAGTTCAATAAATATGTAATCTTCTTTGTGGTAGCTTGACTTATTGCCCTTACCTTAGATTCATAGCAGATAGTGCCCCTCTCAGCTCAACACCCCTATTGCCAAACATTGTTGTCCTTGTCATATTCACTTTAGCAGCAGTGAATGTGACACATCAAGAAGGGAAGAGGTCACAGGAAGCAAGTTATATGCACGGTTGAGAACCACTGTTTTAGAAGGAAAAGCAAGCTGGGACAGACACTGAGTAAACAGTGACGGTCTTATGGTCCCTATAGATTCTCTTCTGAAGCCCATCTCTGCTGTTAAATCTGAGGGCCAAGATCTAGAATCACTGTCAACGCTTCTTTTCTCCTTGATAGTCTATAGGAACCAGTTGTCATCAATGAGAAAGACAGATGCAGTCCAGGTTTCTCACCATTGGAGGAAGAAGTTGTAACTATGGAACAAGGGAAAGGATGACTGGAATGTACCCATGATGTTAGAAGAGAATTGGGGTCGGAGATGTCGTATGTAATCATTGTGTGTGTTCACCTGCATGTGTACATATGTCTGTACATGGCAGTGTGTATGTGCAGGTGTGTTTGTGTGTGCATGATTTAGCACTGTCCTTTTATGATGCCTAGAAGCACTGACATATTAACAGTGAGCATACTTGGTGCCCAGATCTTGGTCTCCACTAGAAGAAACAATGGCTACTTGGAGAAAAGGCTGATACTTGATCTCAATAAAAGATCAACATGCTGTTTTACTTATCTTAAAAATATTTTATTTATTGAGAGAGAGAGAGAGAGAGCACATGGGGAGGGGCACAAAGAGATGGAGAGAGAGAATTTAAGCAGGCCTCATGCCGAGTATGGAGCCCAACATGGGGCTCAATCTCATGGCCCTGAGGTCATGACCTGATCTGAAATCAAAAGTCAGAAGATTAACCAACTAAGCCACCCAGGCACCCCACATTTTGATCTTTTAAAAGATCAAAAGATAAGCCTGGAATATTGTTGTACCAGAAAGTAAAGAAATACTCAAGGAAAGATGTCAAAAATATATTGTTCAAATGCTGAACTGGCTCTCACTAGCCACATCCAGGACCTTTTGAGTATTAAAGGAACAAAATAAAACAAAACTCCCTAAGTCTGTACTAATATAAATAAATAAATAAATAAATAAATAAATAAATAAATAACAGGGGAAAAGAGAGAGAGAGCCCTCCTTACAGTATAAAACTAACTAATTTAGAAAGAATAATGGAGTAATAAACGAACTAGGGGTGGTGGAAAGGGAGGAGGGCAGGGGTGGGGGTTACTGGGTGGTGGGCACTGAGGGGGGCACCTGACGGGGTGAGCACTGGGTGTTATTCTGTATGTTGGCAAATTGAACACCAATAAAAAATAAATTTATTATTAAAAAAAAGAAGAATGGAGTAAGAGAAGAAACAATGGATGCTAGGATGAGCAGATTGCAGTTTGATCAGGGACAGGATATTCATATAGGTGGTGGATTGCACTGGGTCAGTTCAGCTAAGCTGGACACACATTCCCTGAATCCCCTTTCCTGATGGTGCCCAGTTAACCTGTGACACAGTCACCAATCTTGTGCTGCCTGACACAATTCACTGAGAAGGAGATAACATCACACCTGTGGTATTTCTCTCCCGGATCCATAATCTGAATCTGATCATGAGGAAACACTAGATGAACATAAAATGAGGGACATTCTGAAAAATAGCCTGTATTTGAGGTCAAGAAAGATAAGGGGAGCACCTGAGTGGCTCAGTTGGTTGTGTTCAACTCTTTTTTTTTTTTAAAGATTTTATTTATTTATGCGGGGGGGGATAGAGAGAGATTGAGCAAGTGGGGAGAGGAGCAGAGGGGGAGGGACAAGCAGCCTCCTCCTGAACACAGAGCCTGACGCGGGGCTTGATCTCAGGACGCTGAGGTCATGACCTGAGGTGCTCACCTCTCACCAAGGTGAGACACCTAGGTGCCCCAAGTGTCTGATTCTTGGTTTTGTCTTGAGTCATAATCTCAGGGTTGTGGGATTGAGCCCCAAATGGGGCTCCACGCTGGGTGTGGAATCTGCTTGGAATCTCTCTCACTTTCTGCCCTTCCCCTCCCCCACTGTGGGCATGCCAGCTCATGTGTGCCCCCTCTCTCTCTCTGTCTCTCTCAAAGAAAGAAAGAAGAAAGAAAAAAGGGAAAGAAGGAAAGAAGGAAGAGAGAGAGAGAGAGAGAGAGAAAGAAAGAAAGAAGAAAAAGAAAGAAAAAGAAAGAAAGAAAGAAAGAAAGAAAGAAAGAAAGAAAGAAAGGAAGGAAGGAAGGAAGGAAGAAAGACAGGCAGAGAGGAAATATTCCAGACTGAAAGAGGCTAAAAGAGACATGGCAACACAAAAGGCACCATGTGTTCCTGGATTAGATCCAGAATTAGGGAGAAAATGGTGAACAAGGGCATTATTGGGACAACTGACAAAATTTGAGTATGGCCTGCATATTAGATAATAGTATTGTGTCAAGTGTAAATTTTTGATAATTGTTCTATAATCATGTGAGAGTGTTGTGTTTTAGGAAGGCACGTAAGAAAACGTATTCTTGGGAAATAATCCTGAGTATTTAGTCATAAAGGGGCATAATGTCTCCAGCTTAGTTTCAAATGCTTTAGAGGAAAATGCACATGTGTAATAAATTTATATAGTTAGAGATGGGGGGTGAAAAGCAATGGGGCAAAATGTAAACAGTTGGTGAATCTGGGTAAAGGGTATTCAGAGGTCTCTTTTATGTTTTTGCAGTTTTACTGTAAATTTGAGGTTGCATCAGAATAAATAAGTTAAAAAATAAGCAAAGTAAGTAACCAAACAAAAACCACTCGTTGAATGGTGCTTGGGTCCCTTTCTTTGAGGACTGCTCTTGAAGGAAACTCTAAGAGCCTTTGACAACTCAGGCCAAGATTATAATTAGTTAGGAAATGTTCTTTAATTATTTCCCTGCTCGTGGCTTTCAGATTGCGGTCTTTCCCTCTTTTCTTGCCCTCTATTCACACCTTTTAGAGTTCCTTCTTCCATTTCCAGGGTCTAAAAGTAGTGTTTGCACTCTTTCTACATTCGGTATTTTGACTGCAGCTTTGTTTTGGTGTGCAGGTTCATCATTGTCATATTTGAGTCCTCATTCTGCTACATCAGCTCTGCTCCTTACTACCTTCATCTTCATCATGGGGCCCGTCAGTGATTCCTAAATGTGAGTGTGCAGTAGAACCACCTGGAGGGCTTGTTAAAACACAGAGTGTGTGTTGGGTGGGGGGGTGCCTGGGTGGCTCAGATGGTTGGGTTTCTGCCTTTGGCCCAGGTCATGATCCGAGGGTCCTGGGATGGAGCCCCACATCAGGCTCTCTGCTTAGCGGGGAGTTTGCTTCTCTTTCCCTCTGGTTCTCCGCCCCCACTTGTGTGCTCACTCTAACTCACTCTCTCTCTCTTTCTCAAATAGATGATTAAAATCTTAAAAACAACAACAAAACAGAGTGATGGGCTCTCCTCCCAGAGCTCCTGAGTCAATAGGTCCGGGGCAGAGCCTGAGAATCTGCATTTCTAACAAGTTCCAGGTGACGGTAATGCCACTGGAAGCTTGCACCATGCCATATGGAACCATGCTATATGGCATTTACAGATGCAGAATCTCTCAGCATCACATCAAGTTGCTTTCTTGTGTGGATTTTCAGTTTCTCTTGAAGATGTTAATAACTGCTTGTTCATACCTTTCCCTGCTATTGATATCGTCAGTGAAGATTTCTTTTACAGGGTTCCTCATGATGTGCTCTTCTGAATTTCTATTCTAATAGTTTCTAACCCAACCCAATTCCCCAATCTCTATATAAAAAATGTACCCATCCACCATGCATATACGTGTCTGCATGTGAATGTGTATGTGTGTTTAGCTTGGTAGTTCTGTGGGTTTAGCTCCACGCTACCAAAATCTTAACTCTGCATCTGCGGTGCTCTGCTGTATGTTAACATAGATGGGAAAATACTTGGAAATGGAGGGTGGGGTGGAACAGGGAGGAATGATCATAAAACACTCTACTCTAGAAATATTTAACAGTAGACCAGAATGCATAGTCCCATAAAAATACTAGACTCTGCTCTATGATAAAATGTTCCTTCCTTCCGAGGAAGCCCTGATGGATGATCACCTTTGGACCTCTCGAGTAATATTACATCACTGGTAACTGGACAGTCTCCTTTCACACACAAAACCGTGATGCCAGAGGACACGAAAGACAAGAAGTCCCCAGAGGGAAAGGCTAGGCAAAGACTGGATGTCACTGGTAGGAGTGTATTTAACTGGTTTTTTCCTTACCTACCCCTTTCCTTCCTTATGCCAGGTTTGCTCTTTAATGCTGACAGCATAATTGTCTTAGGCTTGGAGGAACTTGTGAGATCACAGAGCCACGCTATCAGCCTCTGTAGGACTGATGGCCCCTACCATGCATTATTCTGAAACTTTGGAAGGGAAGGAGACTCTAAGAACCCATACCTCACCCCCAAACACCATACATAGTTACTTCCAAGACCAGTCCATTTTGGGGGGGATTGCAAAGACAGCTTGCACAAAACTGTATTTGTCTTTTTATACCTGTTTTCCCTTAGCATATTGTCCTTAGTGCAATCCACATATGCTACAATATTACACAGTTTCTTTTAAAGGCTGAATAATATTCCACTGTTATGTATATGCCACATTTTGATTATCCATCATTCATTTGTTGATGGACACTTGGATTGATAACATGTTCTAGCTCTTATGAATAAATCTGCTATGAACATGGATGTACAAATACCTCCCTGAAACCCTACTTTCAAATCTTTCTGGTGTATTCCTGGAGGTGGACTTGCTAGATCATATAGTAATTCTGTTTTTAACTTTTTGAAGAACTGCCATACTGTCTTCCACAGTGGCTGCACCATTTTGCATCCCCACCAACAGTGCACGAGTCCTCCTTTTCACTACATCCTCTTGTTTTTGTTGTTCCTGACAGTATTCATCTAAATGGGTATGAGATGGGCAGCCCAGGTGGCTCAGCGGTTTAGCGCCGCCTTCAGCCCAGGGCATGATCCTGGAGACCCAGGATCGAGTCCCATGTCAGACTTCCTGCATGGAGCCTGCTTCTCCCTCTGCCTGTGTCTCTGCCTCTCTCTCTCTCTCTCTGTGTGTCTCTCATGAATGAATAAAATCTTTAAAAAAAAATGGGTATGAGATGTACCTCATTGAAGTTTTTATTTGCATCGCCCTAGTGATTAGAATATTTTCATGGATTTAACTGCCATTTTTATATCTTCCTTGGGGAAATACCTATTCAAGTTTCTTGCCCATTTTTGAATTGGGCTGTTTTTTTTTTTTTTGTTTTGTTTTGTTTGTTTGTATTTTTGCTGTTGAGTTTTAGGAGTTCTCTATATATTCTGGATGTTAATCCTTTATCAGATATACGATTTGCAGATATTTTCTCCCATTCTGTGGCTTGATCTTTACTCTCTGGACAGGGTCTTGTGATGCACAAAATTTTAAAATTTTCACGAAGTCCAATTTGTCTATTTTTTCTTTTGTTTCCTGTGCCTTTGGTGTCATTTCCAGGACATCATTGCAAATCCAATGTCATGAAGCTTTAGTCCTATGTTTTGTTCTAAAAGTTTTATTGTTTTAGGTCTTATACTTAGGTCTTTTGTCCATTTTGTGTTAATTTTGATATATGGTATTATAGTAAAGTTCCAATGTCATTATTTTGCATGTCCAGTTTCCCCAGCACCATTTGTTAAAAGACTGTCCTTTCCTCTTTGAATGGTCTTGGCCCCCTTGTCAAAAATCATTTTGCCCTATAGGTGGTGGTTTATTTCTAGACTATTTCATTCATTTGTGTGTCTGTCTTAATGCACATACTATACTGTTGTGATTACTACAGCTTTGTAGTAAGTTTTGAAATCAGGGTATAGGAGTCCTCCAGTTTTGTTTTTTCAAGATTGTTTTGGCAATTTGGGTACCTTGAAATTCCATATAAATTTTAGGATGGGTTTTTCTATTTCTACAAAAGATGTCATTGGGATTTTGATAGGAATTGCATTCATTCTGTAAATAACTTTGGGTAGTATTGACACATTAACAATATTAAATCTTTCAATCCATGACCATGGGATTTTTTTCCCATTTATTTGTGTCTTCTTTCACTTCTTTCAGCAATGCATGGTAGTTTTCATTGTACAGGTCTTTCAGCTCCTTGCTTAAATGTATTCCTAAGCATTTTATTGTTCACTGTTAGTGAATAGAATTGCAAGTGATTTCTGTATGTTGACTTTGTATCTTGCTATTTTGCTGAATTCATGTATTCTCACTTTTTTTGTGTGTGGAATTTTAAAGTCTCTCACATATAAGATAATACCATCTGCAAACAAAGGTAATTTTATTTCTTCCTTTCTGATCTGTGTGCCTTTTATCTCTTTTTCTTGCCTAACTGCTATGGTAGAACTTTCAGAACTATGTTGAGTGGACATGGTGAAAGTAGGCATCCTTCTTGTTCCTGATCTTAGAGGAGAAGTTTTCAGTCTCTCACCATTGAATATAATGTTGACTGTGAGGTTTTTTGTATGGTTTTTATTATGTTGATGAAGTTTCCTTCTATTCCTAGTATTTTGAGTGCTTTCTTTTTTTAATCATGAAAAAGTGTTGAATTTTGTCAAATGCTTTTTCTACGTCAGTTGAGATGCACATGTGTTTTTCCTCTTTCATTCTGTTAATGGGTATGTTACACTGATCAATTTTCATAGGTTGAATCATCTTTGCATTCCAGGAGTAAATCCCACTTGGTGATGGTATATGAATCCTTTTAATATGCTGCTGAATTCAGGTTGCTAGTATTTTGTTAAGGATTTTTGCATCAATATTCATAAAGGATATTGGTCTATAATTTTTTGTTCTTACTGTTTCCGTATCTGGCCTTGGGATCAGGGTAATGCTGGCCTCACAGACTGGATTAGGAAATGTTCCCTCCTCTTTAAGTTTTTCTACCTTCTAGGTAGGTTTTGTGTTGCTAGGGATTTGTCCATATCACCTAGGTTGTCTGAATTATTTGTATACAATTACCATAGTAGTCTCTCATAATCCTTTTCATTTCTATAGAATTGGTAGTAATGTCCCCATGTTCATTTCTGATTTTAGTCATTTAAGTCATCTCTCTTTTTTTCTCAGTTCATCTAGCTAAAAGTTGGTCATTTGGTTGATCTTTTTTGAAGAATTGACTTTTGGTTTCATTGATTTTCCTGTTTTTCTATTCTCTACTTCATTTATCTCTGCTCTAATCTTTATTATTTCCTTCCTTTTGCTAACTTTGGGTTTAGTTTGTTCTTTTTCTAGTTCCCTGAGGTATAAAGTTAGGTTGTTGACTTTAGATCTTTCTTTTTTCATGTAAGCATGGATAGCTATAAAGTTCCTTCTTAGCTCCACTTTTACTGTGTTCTGTAAGTTTTGGTATGTGTCTTTTCATTTTCATTCATCTTGAAATATTTTTTAACTTCCCTTATGATCTCTTCTTTGATCTTTTGGTTGTTTAAAAATGTGTTGCCTAATTTCCACAATTTCGTGAATTCTCTAGTTTTCTTTCTGTTATTGATTTCTAACTTGATCTTGCTGTGATCAGATTAGATACTTTGTATGATAGCTGTCTTTTTAAATCTAATGAGACTTATTTTGTGGCCTATCCATAGTCCATCGTGGAAAATGTCCCATGTGGATTGAGAACAATGTATATTTTGGTGGTCAAAATGTAACCAATGTATATTTTGGTTATTAGGTACAATAAATGTCTATAACTGTTTTATCTTGCTATATTGAACTTTTTATTAATATATAATATCCTTTTTTGGTCTCTAACCTTTTTTGATTTAAAGTGTATTTTGTCTGATACTAGTGAGCGTAGCCATCCCTGCTCTCTTTCGGTTTCTATTTACTATTTGCATGGAATATCTTTTTACATCTTTTCACTTTTTAAAAAATATTTTATTTATTAATCAGCAAGTGAGACACAGAGAGAACAAGCAGGGGGAGCAGCAGAGGAAGAAGGAGAAGCAGGCTCTCCACTGAGTAGGGAGCCCCGTATGGGGGACCCTAGGATCATGACCCAAGCCAAAGGCAGATGCTTAACCAACTGAGCCACCCAGGTGCCCCCAACTTTTCACTTTTAATCTATTTGTGTCTCAGGATCTTAAGTTTGTCTCTTGTAGATAGCATATAATCAGATCAAATGTTTTTGTTGTTGTTTTACCACTATGTTTCTCCATTAAAGTGTTTAAATCCATTTACATTTGAATTACTGATAAGGAGGGACTTAGTTCTGTCATTTTGCTCTTTGCTTTCTACATGCCTTATAGCTTTTTTGCCCCTCACTTTCTGCATTTCTGTATTTTTTTATGTTTAGTCAATTTGATGTCATGAAATGTTTAAATTTCTTAATTTATTTTGTGTATATTCTATAGCTATTTTATTTGTGGTTACCATGGGGATTACATTTAATATCCTAAAGTTACAACACTCTAATTTGAATTCACACCAACTTAGCTTCAATGACATATAAAAACTGCTCTGGCACTGTTGCTGATGTCACAAAATTACATCTTTTCTTTTCTTTTCTTTTCTTTTTTTTTTTTTTTACAAAATTACCTCTTTATACCTTGTGTGCCCCAAAACATAAGCTAATAATTCTCAAAATGCATTAGTCTCTTAAATTATGTAGAGAACAAGATTTGGAGTTACAAACCAAAGTTACACTAATATTACCTTTTACACTAATTTTTTTCTTGAAATATATTAGTCTCTTAAGTCATGTAAAAAACAAAAAGTACAGTTAGAAACCATTGTTTAGTACCTTTTTTGAGGTAACTTACCTGTATTGAGATCTTTATTTCTCCATGCTTCAAACTATGGTCAAGTGTCCTTCTGTTTTGCCCTGTAGGACTCTTTGAGCATATATGGTAGGTCAGGTCCAGTAGTAGTGAACTCCCTCAGCTTTTGCTTATCTGAGAATGTCTTCATTCCTCTCTGACTTTTGAAGGACAGTTTTTCTGGATATGGGATTCTCGGTAGGCAGTTATATTCTTTTAGCATTCTGAATATATTGGCCCACTGCCTTCTGGCCTCCAGAGTTTTTGATGAGAAATATACTGATAATCTTATTGGAGAATCCCTTGTATATGATGATTTGGTTCTCTCTCACTGCTTTCAAGATTCTCTCTTTAACTCCAGCTTTTGAAACTTTGATTCTATTGTGAAGGTCACTGAGTTTATCTTACTTGAAGTTAATTGAGTTTCTTGGAGGTTTGTATTCATGTCTTTCATCAAGTATGGGAAATTTTCAGCTATTATTTCATCAAATATTCTCTTGGCTCCTTTCTCTCTTACTTCTTAAGACTCACACAACGTTGGTCTCTTGATGATGTCTCATATGCCCCTTAGGCTCTGTTTACCTTTCTTCAGTCTTTTTTCTTTCTGTTTCTCAGACTTGATCATTTCTGTTATTCCTGTCTTCAAATTTGTTAATTCTTCCTTGTACCTGTTCAAATCTGCCTTTGAATCTCTCTAGTGAAGTTGTCCTTTGAGTTATTGTACTTTTAAGCTCCAAATTTGTTTTTGGTTTCTTTTTAGGTTTTCTCTCTCTTTATTGGTATTCCCATTTTGTTCATACATTGTTTTCTTTGACTTTTGCTACATCTTCCTTCAGTTCTTTGGGCATCTTTAAGACAGGTATTTTAAGTCTTTGTCTAATATATCTACCATATAGTCTTTTTCAGAGACAATTTCTCTTGATTTATTTTTTTCTTTTGACTGGGTCATAACTTCCTGTTTCTTTATATGATCTTTGATTTTTTTTAATTGAAAACTGAACATGTGAATCTAATAATGTGGTAACTCTGGAAGCCAGTTTTGCCCATATCTCGGGATTTGCTTGCATTTATTTATTTATCTATCTATCTATCTATCTATCTATTCATTCATTCATTCATTCATTCATTCATTCTTTTGATTGTTGCAGGCCATCACTGTGCCAGAGGTCAGCCTGAGGTATAACCTTAAGGTCTTCTCAGGTCTTTTCTAATCTTTTCTCTGAGTTTACCTGGTCACCTTCTGTTTTTCCCTATATATGCAGTTGTTTATGAATGTCCTAGTCTTTAATATCTGGCTTACAAAAGGAGGAAATGGGAAAAAAGAACAGGGGAAGAGAAGGGTGCTGGCTGTCTAAACCCCCTGGAGTCACTTCAACTGCTTTGAGAGGGGCTTGCAACAATAGAGAGAGAGGTACAGCAGCAATGGCTTCCCACATCCTTGGCAGCACATCTGTGATCAGAAGCACCAATCAGCAATCACAGCAAGGATCCCTGATATTTATAGAACAGGGTCCTTTTTGCCCTACCCTGGATCCTGCAAGCTGTGTGCAGGCTGCTCCAGGCATCCACATCTGCCTGCCTTGTGGCTGGGGCTGGGGGCTGGGTAGCTGTTCCTTTGGAAAGTGCTGAAACTGACCACACTTTATCTTCCAGGTTTTTCCTGCAAGTTTCAAGCTTTCAACAGATTCCAGAGTTCCAAAATAGTTCTATCAGACATTCTGCCAGTGTAACTATTGTCCAGGAGAGTAAATAGATTCCTGATATTTCCTCCTCTACCATCTTCCCAGAATCCTGTTTCACCCTACTGTTATGAATAAACGTTTCCCCAGGTATACAATTCTATGCAGATGGTTTTTCTCCCCAGCACTTTGAATCCTTCTAGCTTTTAATGTTTTGTTCTACTAAAAAGCCCACCATGTGTCTAATTATTGTTTCTTTGTCAGCAGTCTGTCCTTTCCAGATACTTAAGATCTTCTCTTTGTTTGCGTGCTCTGCAGATTCATCACAATTGTTCTTGGTATGGGTGTCTTTTTGTTTAGCTTGCTTGGTGGTGTTTCCCAAATTTGACCTTTGGTGTCTTTGATATCTTTGACATTTCTGGAAAATACTCAACCGTTACCTCCTATGTCCTCTTCATCATCATTCATATTACCGTCTTATGGAGCTCTAATCATGATCCTTATTCTAGTTTTCTTAGTTCACGCCACTATAACAAATAGATTGGATGATAACATTTATTTCTCATAGTTCCAGAGATTGGAAGTCCAAGATAAGGTGTTAGCATGGTTGGGTTCTAGCGGGAGCCCACTTCATGGTTTACGGACCACTGCCTTCTTGTCCATTGTCACATGGTGAAGAAAGAGAGAGCTCTGGGCTTTTCTTATTCTTATAAGGATACTAATCCTATCATGGCTTCACCTTGATGACCTCATCTAAATTGAATTACCTTCCAAAGGCCCTACCTCCTAATACTATCATATTCAGGATTAGGGCTTCAGCATATGAATTTGGAGGGATACAAATATTCATTTGATAGCTCTGTCCTTCCTATCTTTAAATTCTGATTTACCATCTGTTTCTCTTGTTATACTCTGAATAATATTTTCAGACTTATCTTTTAGTTCACTCATTTCTCTTTAGCAGGCTATAATTTGACCTTTAGTTTCTCCATTTATTTTTTTGAATAGATGTTTGAATGTTGATAATTTGCAGTTGATTAAATCCATTTATTGTTGACAAGTGTTTTACCACAGTGAGTCAAAAATCAGCTACATAATTTGTATTTGAGAGGGATGGCTGTCTCAGAGTACCCTCTGCTCAGCATCCTCTTCCTCTTCTGTACGTGCCTAAAATACTCTTACTGTGAAAATCACACATACAAAAGTATATAAAATGCTTATATATAGCTTAAGGATTAATCATAAAATGAAGACTCATTCATAGTCCAATCAGTTTAAGAAAGAATATTACTAGTAGCTTAAAGGCCACTTGAGTGCCTTACCCAACTGCATGCCTCCCCCTTTATCTCTCCAAGAAATGAACACTATGCTGATGTTTGTAATAATCATTTCTTTGCTTTCATTTATGGTTTTACTATATAAATGTGCATTCCCAATAATATAGTATCTACTTTTTATGTTTTTGAATTTTTATAAGTTGAATCATATGACATATATTCTTCTCTACTATGCCTTTGACACAGTGTTATGTTTTTATTTATGTTGATGCATATAGCTGGAGTTCACTTTTGGTAGTAAAGTATTGTATTAATATGCCACAGTTTATCCATTTTTTTCTGTTTTAACATTTGGATTGTTTCCAGTGTCTTTGCTATTACAAATAATAATACTAAGACTATTCTTATATCTGTCTCTTGGTGCACATGAGAAAGAGTTTCTGTATGGTATTTTCTTAGCAATGGCATTGCTGGGATATAGCACATGCACAATATCAATTTTGCTGGATAATACCAAATTGTTTTCCAAAGTGACTGTACCCATTTACACTTCAACCAGCTATAGGTGAGTTATTTTTCCACAACCTCACTAACATTTGTCCATCTTAATTTTTGTCAAACTGGTATATATGATTTGGTAGCTCATGGGACTTAATTTGCGTTTCCCTGTTATCAGTGAGGTTGATCAGCTTTTCATGTGTTTATAAACTGTGTATTTTTTTTTAAGATTTCACTTATTTATGCATGAGAGGCAGACAGAGGGAGAGAGAGAGAGAGAGAGAGAGAGAGAGAGAGAGAGAGGCACAGACACAGGGAGAGGGAGAAGCAGGCTCCACGCGGGGAGCCCGACGTGGGACGCCATCCCGGGTCTCCAGGATCACATCCTGGGCTGAAGGAGGCGCTAAACCGCTGAGCCACCCGGGCTGCCCATAAACCGTGTGGTTTTTTTTTTTAATTTTTTTTAAATTTTTATTTATTTATGATAGTCACACAGAGAGAGAGAGAGGCAGAGACATAGGCAGAGGGAGAAGCAGGCTCCATGCACCGGGAGTCCGACGTGGGACTCGATCCCGGGTCTCCAGGATCGCGCCCTGGGCCAAAGGCAGGCGCCAAACCGCTGCGCCACCCAGGGATCCCCTAAACCGTGTGTTTTTTAATCAATAGCATGCCTGTATGTTTTTGCCAGTTTTTCTATTAGGTGTCTTTTGCTTTTTATTGTATTTTTTGTGTATTTTTGATACTAACTTTTTGTTACTTGGATGTTACAAATACTTTCTCCCAGATAATGGCTTATCATTATTTTCTTTTTGGTGCATTTGGATAAATAGAATTTTTTAATTTGAATGTAGTGAAATTTATCAGTGTTTTACATTTAAGATTGGAATTTTGGTGTCTTTCTCAAGAGGTTTTCCCTAAGTTATAAAGAGATTCTCCTAGTTTTTCCTCTAGGAGTTTTATATTTTTGCCTTTCAAATTTAAGTCATTATGCAATTGATTTTTGTGTACGATGTGAGATAAGAATTCAATTTCTCTCTCTCTCTCTCTCTCTCTCTCTTTTTTGGAAGGCTCCATGCCAAGCATGGAGCTCAGTGCGGGACTTGAACTCACAACTCTGAGATCGAGACCTGAGCTGAGAGCAAGAGTTGGATGCTCAATTGACTGGTGCATCTAGGCGCCCCTCAATTTCATTTTCTAAAACAAAGATAGCCACTTATTTCACTGATTTATTATAAATATTCATCTTTTCAGCTCTATCGTAAATTAACGATCTATATTTTGTCTCTAGTTAGGCTATTCTATTTCATTGATTTTTTTTTCTATCTCCATACCATAATTTAGATAGTAAGTCCTGATATTTTTTTTAAAATTTTTTTTTAACTTTTATTTATTTAGGATAGGCACACAGTGTAGAGAGAGAGAGGCAGAGACACAGGCAGAGGGAGAAGCAGGCTCCATGCACCGGGAGCCCAACGTGGGACTCGATCCCGGATATCCAGGACCGCGCCCTGGGCCAAAGGCAGGCGCCAAACCGCTGCGCCACCCAGGGATCCCAGTCCTGATATTTTATAGAGCAAGAATACCTTCCTTCCTTGTGTTCTTCTAATATATTTTCTTGGCTATTCTTGGCTTTTTGATATGAATTTTAGAATCACTTTATCAATTTCCACAAATAATCTTGTTAGCATTTTTATTGAAATTAAATTGAAGAATAGATTTGGGGAGAATTGACATCTTTTAAGATATTCAGTCTTTTTTATCCAAAAACAATGTCTATCTCTACTTATTTAGTTTTCTTTCAGAAAGTTTTATGATTTTCTATATAAGGGAGTGATATAGATTTTTTTGAAAAGATTTTTGTTTGAGAAAGAGAGTAGAGACAGAGAGGGAGAGGGAGAAGCAGACTTCCTGCTGAGCAGGGAGCCTGATGTAGCTTGATCCCAGGACCCTGAGATCATGACCTGAGCCACTTAACCTACTAAGCCACCTAGGTCCCCAGGAGTGATGTATCTTTTGTTGATTTATTAGTAGGTACTTAATTTTGGGTGGGGAGGTGTGCTTTGTAAATGTCATCTTTTTAAAAAGTGTATTTTCAAAATGCTTTTTGCAGGTACACAGAAAGAATATTGATTCTTGAATATTGAATTTTAATTCAACAATCTAGCTCAATCCTTAATAATTATCTGCAAATTATTGTGAGAGCATAACAATCATATATCTGAAAATAAGAGCTTGAAAAGTTCTTTTCCAATCTGTATGTCTGTTTTCTTGTCTAACTATATTAGTTAGGATTTCTTGTATAAAGTTGAAAAGGAGGGATTATAGTGTGAAACTTTGTCTTGTTCCTGTTTTGAAAGGGAATTTTCAGGTTTATTCTATTTCTTCTTGACTTAGTTTTGGTAATCATTTTTTTTCTTTTGGCTTGTGTTTTTATGTTTGCTTTTTTTTAGAAGGGGGAGGGGCAAAAGGAGAGGGAGAGAAAGAATCTTAAGCAGGTTCCACACCCAGCGTGGTGCCCAGTGTGGGCTCGATCATGGCCTGAGCCAGCCAGAATCAAGAGTTGGATGCTTCACCACTCAGACATCTCAGTAAATTGTTGTTGTTGTTTTTTAAACAAGGACTTGTCACCTACACTTTCAAATTTACTAGCATGAAGGTATTTTAAATGTTTCATTTATGCACTCTTTTACATGTCTAAGATTATTTATGTGTTCTCTTTTATTCTTGATTAATTCTGCTAGAGGTTTGTTCATTTTAGTAGATTTTTCAAGGAACCAACTATTGGATTTGTTCATCTCTCTAATGTACATCTGTTTTCAATATTATTGATATCTGTTTTTATCCTTATTGTTTTGTTCTTCTACTCCTATTGGACCTATTCTGCTTTTCTATAAGGTCTGTAGTTGGATGCTTAGCTCATAATGTGAGGCTTTCCTTATTTTCTAACATAAGTACTTAGGGCTCTAAGTTTCCAGAAAGTGGTGTTTGGTGCTTTTGTTTTGTTTTATCCTAGGTAATTTTTTGGTTATTTTTTTCCTGACTTCTATTCCTTGTGGTCAGAGAAGTTAGTCTATATAATACCTATCATTTGAAATGTATTAAGGCTGATTTTATAGCCTGGTAACAGAGAGTCAGTTTTTTTTAATTAAGATTTTAATTTATTCTTTCATGAGAGACACAGAGAGAGAGGCAGAGACACAGGCAGGGGGAGAAGCAGGCTCCCTGTGGGGAACCTGATATGGGACTTGATCCCAGGATCCCAGGATCATGACCTGAACCAAAGGCAGATGTTCAACCACTGAGCCACCCAGGGGCCCCAGTTTTTAGAAATGTTCTCTGAGTATTTGAAAAGAATTTGTATTATTCAGTTCTTAGACAAATTGTTCCATATTTGATCAAGCTTGTTAATTGTTTTCACAACCTTTGTATTCTCACTGATTTATTGTCACATTTGATCCATCAAATATTTAGAGGGGTATGTTAAAAGTCTCCATTATTATTGTGTATTTGTTAATTTTTCATTTTTATTTTTTTAAAGATTGTATTTATTTATTCATGAGACACACACACAGAGAGGCAGAGACATAGGCAGAGAGAGAAGCAGGCTCCCCATGGGTACCCAATGTGGGACTTGATCCCAGGTCCTCAGGATCCCTGAGCCACACACAGGTGGCTCAACTGCTGAGCAACCGAAGAGTCCCTATTTGTTAATTTTTAAAATAGTTCTGACCATTTTTGCCTCGTGTATTTTGAGCCTATGCTTTATAGGTATACAAGTTTAGAATTGTTACTGTTCCATGTTAAGTGATCTGTCTCCATGTAGTGATTATACTAACCTCTTTAACATGCATCCTTAATAATGTGAAGAAATTAATTGATATCCACAGCCTCCTCCCCAGCAATATAAGAACCTTAGAGATGCTTTAATGCCATTACCTGTTATTATTTTCTTTTTGTTTGAGTCTTTATTTCACTATCTTTCTTAAGTGACAATTTTATGCAGCATAGAATTCTGCATTGTCAGGTAGTTATCATCACCTACCTTCCATATTCCACTGCTGTTGAGGATTTAGCCATCTCTCAAATTTGCATGCCTTTGATTTATTTTTATGTTTATTTTTATTTTATTTTATTTTTTTTGAATTAGCCAGTGAAGCCATCTGGGTCTGTAAGTTTTTGTTGGAGTTGTTTTAAACTACAACTTTAACTCTCTAAGCTATAAGACAACTCAGGTTATTCCCAAATGGGCTTTTGTATTTGTGTTTCAATGAATTTGTCCATTTTACCTAAGTTGTCATATTTCCAGCCATAAAGTTATTTATAATAAGACTTTCTGAGCCATCAGATATCTGTAGGATCTGCAGTGATGCTCCTTTTCATTCCCAGGGTTGGTAGTTCATGTTTATTGACTTTTCTTCTTGATCAGTGTGGCTAGAGACTTACACTTTTATTGATCTATTGAAATGACCAGCCTTTAGTTTAATTGATATATTCTTTATTGTTTTCTGCTTCAATGTCATTGATTCTGCTCTTTATAATTACCATTTTCTTCCTTTTGCTTAAGGTTTATTTGCTCATTGTTGTCTGGTTTCTTCAGGTGAAAGCTTAGATCACTGATTTGAGACTTTTCTTCTTTTCTAATATAAACACTTAGTATGATTAATTTCTTTCTCAGATCTCTTTTAACTGAGTTCCACAAATTATAGCTTATTTAAATGTATTTTCATTATCATTCAACTAAAATATTTTCTATTTTCCCTTATAATTTCTTCTTTGGCCCATAGATTATTTATAAAGGTTTTGTTGAATTTTGACACATTTGAGGATTTTCCAGATATTTTTCTGTTAAGGCATTCTAATTTAATTCCTTTGTGGTTACAGGACATATTTTGTGTAAATTCAATGATTTGGAATTTTTTGAGGTTTGCTTTATGGCCCACAGTATGGTCTCTCTTGGTGAGTGTTCCAGATATATTTGAAAGGAATGTGTTATCTGGTTGTTGGACTGGAGTCTTCTGTAAATGCCAGTTAGATTAAAGTTTTGATCTTCTATATACTTATTGTTTTTTTCTATTAGGTTTTTTTTTTTTTTAGATTTTTATTTATTCACGAGAGACACATAGAGAGAGAGGCAGAGACACAGGCAGAAGGAGAAGCAGGCTCCCTGTGGGGAGCCTGATGTGGGACTCTGGGATCACACCCTGAAAAGGCAGATGCTCAACTACTGAGCCACCCAGGCATCCCAGTTTTTTGTTTTGTTTTGTTTTTTATTACTGAAAGAATAGTGTTAAAGTCTTTAACTATAATCTTGGTTTGTATTTTACTTCTTTCAGTTTTATTAGATTTGCTTTATGAATTTTGAAGCTCCATTGTGTAAGTGCAAACACAACTAGGATTTCTATGTCTTCTTGGTGAATTAATATTCCTGGTAATATTCCTTGGTGAATTAATGTCCTGGTAATATCCCTTCTTCTGATATTTACTTTGTTTGCTATAATAAAATATTCCGGATTTCTTCTGATTATTGTTTGCATGGTATATCTTTTTCCATTCTTTTTCTTCTAATCTGTCTTTGGTTGTATATTCAAAGTGGCTATTTTATATGCAGCATATAGTGGAGTGTTGTTTTTTTAATTTAATTGAAGATTCTCTGTTTTTTGATTGATATGGTTAGATCACTTGTATTTAATGTAATTATTAATGTGGCTGGATTTAAGACTACCATTTTGCTAGTTATTTGTTCCATCTGATCATTGTTCATTTTTCCACTATTCTGCCTGCTTTTGGATTGACTTATTTATTATCCCACTTTATCTTCACTATTGGCTTATTATATGTACCACTCTAAATTATTTTTAGTGGTTTCACTAAGGTAAACAATATATATCTTTACTTTATCAAAGGCTACCTTCAAACAGTATTACAGCTACAGCACCTCACATATAGTTAATAACTCTAGGGATGCCTGGGTGGCTCAGCAGTTGAGAGTCTGCCTTTGGCTCAGGGCGTGATTCCAGGGTCCTGGGATCGAGTCCTGCATCGGGCTCCCTGTGAAGAGCCTGCTTCTCCCTCTGCCTGTGTCTCTGCCCCTCTCTCTGTGTCTCTCATGATAAATAAACAAAATCTTAAAAAAAAAAGAACTCTACCAATGCATACCTAAAATTTCTCCCTCCTCCCCCTTTTTTTGCTGTTGTACATTTTACTTTTATATATTCTATAAATGCAATACTTTGCCATTTTTGCTTTGGATAGTCAGATATTTTTTAGAGTGATTTAAAAGGACAAATATATTTTATTTACTTCCATTTTAACCATTTCCGGAGCTTTTCTTTTTATAGATCCAAGTTTCTGTTTAGGATTATATTCCTTTTGCCTAAAGAACTTTTTTTTTAAGTGTTTCTTAAAGTATGAGTCTGCTGGTGATGAATCCTTTCACTTTTTGTTTGTCAGAGAAGAGTATTTTGCTTTCAGTTTTTTAATAACTAGTTATCCTGGTTATAGAATTCTGGCTTGACAGGTTTTATTTATTTTATTTTAGCATTTTAAAAACCATTTTTAATGGCTTGAATAATCTCTGATAAGTCTGCCCTAATTCTTATCTTCATTCTTCTGAGTAATGTATCTTTATCTGCTTTATCACAGTTTTGCTTCATCATTGCTTTTCAGTGGTTTAAGTATGCTGTGTTTAGATGTGAGGGTGTTTTGGATGGGAGAGGGAGGCATTTATCCTGCTTGGTGTTCTCTGAGCTTCCTGGATCTATGACTTAATATCTTTTATGAATTTGGGGACATTCTAAACTGTTACCTCTTCAAATATTTCTTCTGCCCCATTCTCCTTTGTTTCTGGAATTCTGGTTACACATGTATTAAACTATTTTCTGTTGTCCTATAGCTCTTGCATACTTTGTCTCACTTTTTTTTTTTTTCTCTTTGCGTTTCTGTTAGAGTAATTTCTACCGACCTATTCAAGTTTATGATTCTTTCCTTGGCTGCATCAAATGTTCTGATAAGTCTGTTGAAAACTTTCTTCATCTTGATTACTGTTTTGTTTTGTTTTAATTTCTAACATTTCCATTTGACACTATGTTACGGTTTCCACCTCTCAGCTGAAATTACTCATTTGTTCAGAAATACTATCCATCCTTTCCACTAGAGCCTTTAACAGGTTAGTGATATTTATTTTAACTTCCAGTCTCATAGTTCCAATTTTTGGGTCATCTCTGAATCTTGTTTTTTATGCTTTGTCCCTTGATAGTGGGATTGTATTGTTGTTGCTTTTTAGTGTGTCATATAATTTTTGATTGAATGCTGGACGATTTGTGTAGGACTGAGGTAAAATAGTATTTATGTCTGAAAATGGGAAAACTTCTTTGGCTAAACTGACAATGTAGGGGGATGGAGTCCATCTAGTCAGTTGTTGAATTGGGTTTCGATTTTGTTGCCTTCAGAACACCACTGGCTTCAAATTCCTCTATTGTTCTTGTGTGCTTAGGGTGGAGGGCCAGAGTGTTTCTCTGTGTTCCTAATCCACCCGTATTTTTCATCCTTCTCTATGTATCTAAACCCCAAGAGGATACCTCCACACTCTTGCCCACCACACCTTTGGTGGTTAACTGCTATGAACGTTACTTGGTGCTTACTTGCCTGGTGGTGGTGGGGTCAAGAGAAGTTTTCTGTTGTCCTAGTCTTGCCTCAATCTTAGGCAGGCTGTGTGTCTGGCTCTTGGGGTTGGAGCTTTCAGTTATATTGCTTCTTAACATCTTGTAGTCACTTCTCCCTTGGATCCTTACAGGGTTTGTGTAGAAAAAAGCTTCCTTGCCCTTTTCTCACAGTAGTGGACCTCTGGTGGTATTGGTTTAGGATCCTGAGCCAGGACCAAGTATGAGTGGGTTTATTTCTGGACTTGCTATTCTGTTCCATCGATATATCTGTCTATTTGTTAATCTTGACACCAATACCACACTGTCTTGATTATTATAGCATTATAATAAATCTTGAAGTCAGATAGTGTAAATTCTGCAACTTTGTTAATCATTTTTAAGTTGAGTTTGGTCCCTTACTGAATTTTCCAACCAGTATATCATTTTCTACTAACCAAAAAAAAGAAAAAGAAAAAAAGAGGTCTCAGTGGTTGAAGCATCTGCCTTCCACTCAGGTTGTGATCCCAGAGTCCCGGCATCCAGTCCCGCATTGGGCTCCCCACAGGGAGCTTACTTCTCCCTCTGCCTATGTCTCTGCCTTTCTCTCTCTGTGTCTCTCATGAATAAATAAAATCTTAAAAAAAAGAAATCCTGTTGAAAGTTTGATTGGAATTGCATTACATTTATAGATCAAGTTGGCTAAGAAATGACCTCTTAATAATATTGAATCTTCTCAATATCTATAAATATAGCAGCTCTCTCAGTTTATTTAAATCTTCAGTATTTTATCTCAGAAATGCTTTATAGGTTTTTGGGTACTGATTTTGTACATTTTTTGTCAACTGTGTTCTTAAATATTTCTTATTTTTTACGTCAACACAAATGGTCTTTTTTTTCATTTTTTTCAATTTCTAATTGCTTGTCGCTAGTATTTTATATATTGATAAGTTAATTGTGTAGTCTGCAACATTTCTTTTTTTTAAAAATTTTTATTTATTTATGATAGTCACAGAGAGAGAGAGAGAGAGAGAGAGGCAGAGACACAGGCAGAGACACAGGCAGAGGGAGAAGCAGGCTCCATGCACCGGGAGCCCGACGTGGGATTCGATCCCGGGTCTCCAGGATCGCGCCCTGGGCCAAAGGCAGGCGCTAAACCGCTGCGCCACCCAGGGATCCCAGTCTGCAACATTTCTATACTCACTTATTCTAAGAGTATTTTTGTGGGTCTCCAGGATCGCGCCCTGGGCCAAAGGCAGGCGCTAAACCGCTGCGCCACCCAGGGATCCCAGTCTGCAACATTTCTATACTCACTTATTCTAAGAGTATTTTTGTGGATTCCATAGATTTTCTAAGGAGATGATCATGTCATGAGATAATCTGAGTATATTTCATGATTTCATTTTATCCACTTTGTTGGCTTACTAACTGTAATTATTTGTCGTATGATTTTGGTGGTTGCCTTAGGGTTTATGGTATGTCTTTAACACTTCACAGTTCACCTTCAAGTGACATTCTACTGCTTCACAGATACAGTGTAAAAACTGTCAGCAATATCCTTCCATTTCTCTTCTCCCAGGCTTTGTGTTGTGTTATTGTTGTCATACATTTTGCTTCTACATATATTATAAACACCACCATAGATTTTTTTTGCTTTATAGAGTTGAATACATATTTTATTAGCTCTGGATTTTAATAGGTATTTGCTCTGTATTATTCATCATTTCTGGGTGTTTTGTAGCAGGAGATTTTTCAGACTATCTACTCTGCCATTCTACTAGACCACTAGTAGATTGTGAACAGGCCTCGAAGAAAGATACTAATTGATATATGAAGGCACAAGGATATCAATATGCTGAAACCAGCCCTGTTAGCCGCACAATGGCCAGTTATTTACCCTACAAAGCTAGACTCTTTCATAAGTACACTGGGGATAATACATTTGACTGTATCAATAACCTTTCTTTCTAGAGACCCCAATTATATCTTTTGATACTTCAGTTATAATTTCCCTATATGTTTTTTTATAATATTATTCCTTAGACATTCCACATAAGCAAGTCTTGCCTACAATACTGTAAGCTCCTCAGAGGTGGTAAATGTATTTCAAAGTTCTCTGGTACTCTCACAATGCTAAGCCTGGTATGTGATAGGTGCCTTCTGGGGTTAGTGGCTTATGAATATACAGAGAGGAATGGATGAAATAATGTAAATAGTCATAAATTTAAGGTTCTGGGATTTTAAAAACTCTTAAGTACCCCAAAAAACCCCCCAAAAAACCCCATATACAAGTCCCAGTGATCATAAATGAAGTCACCCAAATTGTGTTTAGGGCCACGCCTTTCTCTATGTTGCAGAACTTGTAAATCATACTTCTTTAACAAGTTGGCTTACAGTCTAATATGGTAAGTATTCTTGGCCTAGTCTCATATCCAGAGTTGAAAAGGTATTGTGTTAGCATGCCCCTCTCATTGTTTCAGGAGAGTCAGAATCCATTCCAATTTTTTTTTCCTATTGTTCTACCATTTATATGTATGTCTACAGCATGCAAAGAGTAGTAGGACACAAAGAAGTATGAGATGTCATTGCTCCTGTCAAGCGGCTCACTGTGACACTGATGCATCAAAAGTATAAAGCCTCTGTAGTCACATTAATCCATTTTCTTTCATTATTTTTCTAGCTGAAATGCCAACCAAGTCAACATGTTCACTTCCTTTTGCCACTCACTATAAGTACACACTCTACCCAGATCATTTTCTTTAACTCAAAATTCTGTTCTTTCTGTCTCAGGCTCCTTAACTGAGATTCCTAATCCACCTTTCATGTGGTAGATGAATTCATCATAGTGGGGTCCTTAAATATTGATTTATCAGGGCTTTGAACAGTTGAGTAGCTATAGGCTGAAGAGCAAATAAAAGGGAAAGAATGAAATACACTCTATGCTTGTAAGACTCAAAAGGAAATCTGCCCCCTCCTCTCTTCCTTAATGAGAGTGTCTCGGTTCAGGATTTCATCACCATTTACTGGAACTGTTGCAGAAGTCTCTAACTTAGCTTCCTGCCTCTAGACCGTCTTGACTACGGTTTATTCTTCACATTATTTAGAAGAGTAATCTTTCCACCATGCAGGTCCAGTAGTGTCCCTCTGGCCCAGAGACCCTCAGTGGCTCCCTACTGCTCCGAAGAAAATCAAGTCTTTCTTAGTAAAAAACATTCAAATAACATCAACCATGTGTAATAAGTAACAGGGATATTAATTCAAGCGTATATACTAGGGAATTTTATACATTTATTTACACAGTTACACACTATTTGGTAAAATCAATTTGGCAAAAGTGACTTAGCCCAAAAGAAATTAAGAAGTTAGTCAAAGTAATGATTTGATTGATAAAGAATATCCCCAGAAGCATTTATACCAATTTTTTTAGACTCTGAGAAGTTTTCCCTTGCCCTTTTTGCTCTATTTAGTTTATTTTTATCCAGTTGTTCCTACTTTTTAGAACATCAGACATTTTGAAACAACCTAACTATCCAGATGACACAGTTCTAGCAATAAGGAACTTTTAAACAAGTTGTAAATATTGTAAAATGTATTTATAAAATATTATAAAATGTAAAATGGTATGCACAAATATTATATATGGTGACTCTATAGTTCTAAAAATTCCAATTTGCAAAATTTATAAAATCATGAAAACATTGCCAAACAAGATCAGCTCTAATTAGTTAAAAATGAATCTGAAAAAAAAAACCCAAATTCTATATCTTTTTTGAGCTACTTCTTTTATAGTTTTATTTGCTTTTTACACAGGCAATTTCAATTATGACAGAAAAATAAGAAAAGGTTGACAACTACACACACACACACACACACACACACACACCATAGTATCTCCCTACTGAATGATAGCTACTTCTAGATCTTCTAGTAAAAACTGAGTAATATGATGCATATTATTTGAAAGCAACTGCATTTATTTATGCAGTCCTCCACTATTGAACATTTAGGTTGATTTCCATAAATGCCATATTTTGTGCATTTAAGTTTTTATTTTTGTTGCTATAAGTAGCAGCATAAAACAATAATAACTAGATAAAACTGATCTGAAATAAAAAATGAAGAGTTTGAGCAAAACTCCCCAGAATTCTGAAAAATGGCTTTTAAAATGTTTAAAGACCCAAAAATTGTAAAGCCACCCCAACTGTACTAAACACCCTGTATAACGAAATCCAAGTTGGTAAGGTATACTTATCTTCATCCACTCCAGCTGCTTTTGGAAAATCATCTGCAGCCTTTCAGGGTATGAGGATCTTTAAGCAGTAAATTACTTATTGCCTAAAATGATTGGTTTCCCCTCCAAATAATGCCTTTTTACTAAGAACAAATAACAGCAATTTTCTGTGTCTGTTAGCACTGTAAACTAGCAGGAACATATCTGAGACTATATATTCTTTGTTCCACTGGTGATAAGGAAGGGGCTTCTCTCTATAATTTCTGATCAGGATCATAGTACCAGGTAGCAAATTGGATAATTTGTATCCACTTCCCTTCCAAGCTCATTTAAAAACATTAGGCACAGACTATTCTGTTAGCCCTCTGTTCCTCTTTACCCTTCATTGTCTCGAGTACTGTAACCTTATGGTAAGTCTCAAAATCAGAAGTGTTATTTCTCCAACTTAGAGAACGTTGTTTTTCAAAGTTGTTTGGGCTATACCAGGTCTTAATGCATTTCCAAGCAAATTTTGGAATCATTTTTTAAATTTTTGCATGAAAGCCTACTGAAATTTTGACTTGGGGGTTGGAATCGTTACCTAATTGATTTGTCCAGTCCGTGAGGTATGTGTCTCCATTTGTTTAGGTCTGCTTTAATTTCTCTCAGCAGTGGTTTGTGGTTTTGAGTGCATCGGTCTTTCTCATCTTTTGTCAGTTTATCCATAAGTGGTTCATACTTTTTGATGCTATTGCAAGTGATGTATATATTTTTAAATTTCAATTTCCAATTGCTTATTGCTAATGTAGAGAAATATAATCAGACTGATGATATTTTGGCTACAGCAACCAACACTTCTATGAACATTTGATGTTCAAAGTAGGTGTAAGAGCAATTTGGTTAAGATCATCTTTTCAACAAATAGTGATGGAACAATTGGATATCCCTACGCAAAAAAAAACCTGAAACCAAGCAAATATGGAACTTTCAATCCACACTTTACATTATATAAAAAATTAACTCAAAATGAATCAGACATAAACGTAAAGCCTTAACGCTATGAAAACTCTACAAGAAAACCTTTGCGACCTTAAGTTAGGCAAAGATTTCTTAAAGATGACACTGAAAACATAATACCTAAGAGAAATAAACTGAACTTCATCAAAATTAAAACTTTCTGTTCATCAGACACTGTTAAGAGAATGAAAAGACAAGCCACAGACTCTGAGAAAATGTTTCCAAATTATATCTGATAAAGGTCTTGTATATAAAATACATAAAGAACTCTCCAAACTCAATAATAATTCAACAACTCAATTTTTAAAGGGCAAAAGTTTTAACCACGCACTTTACCAAAGAATACTGATGGCAAATAAGCACATGAAAAGATGCTCAACATCACTGGTTATTAGAGAAATGCAAGTTAAAAACTATGAGAAAAAAATATGACAGTCCACTACACACCTATTAGAATGGGTACAACTGAAGAGACTGACCAACCACACACACACACACACACACACACACACTTTGGTAAATGTGTGAGGCGATGAATGTGGTAATCATGTCACAAGATGTATATATATCAAATCCTCATGTTGTACATATTGTACATCTTAAGCTTATATGTCAATTATATCTCAAAAAGGTGGAAAACTTTTTTCAGGGATAAAAAAAAGACTGATCCTACCAAGTGCTGATAAAGATGTGGAGAAACTAGAACTCACCCCCTGCTGGTGGGAATGTAAAAATTAAACACATACATGTCATATGATTCAGCCATCCTGCTCCCATTTTCTCTACCCAAAAGACATGAAAGCCTGTGTCCACACAAAACCGATTAGTGAATGTTCATAACAGCTTTCGATGTAACAGCCCAAACCAGAAACAACCCAGATGTCTAGTAACAACCGAGTGGATAAACCAACAGTATGGTACCCATGGAATGAAATACTTCTCAGCAATAATAAAGAACAAGCTATTGACACAAATTAGAAGATGAAGGGGGAATTCTCAGAACAGTAACTATGCATAAAAGTAGCCAGACAATAAAAGAGTACATATTGTATGGCTTCATTTATATAACATTCTAGAAATGGCAACAAGTCAAAGTGACTAAAAGCCCGTGGTGGTGGCCTGGGGGGGGAAAGCGTTGGGCGTTGGGCGGGAGGCAAAGGTTATGGAAGACAAGAGGAGCCATTTGGTGGTGATGTTTATATTTACCTTCTTGATCACGATGGTTCCTGAGTGTATACATTTACCTCTAGACTTATCATGTAATTAAATGTATGAAGTTTATTATCTATTCTATGTCACCAAACCTGCCCCAGAAACACCGAGAAACAGCGGGAGCTGCAGAAAGGCAGCAGTACCATTGTGAGGTCAAACACGAGGGTATGTCAATGAACTTTGGAGCTCTTACCTGCAGTGCCCTCTGCACTTGTGGGGCCCTGACTAACGCTGCATCTCACTTTCTCACTGTGCTGGGAGCACTGCCCCAGTCGCCTGGCTATTCTGCACACTGGCTAGGGAGATGAAAGGATGAGAGTTCTCCCTAGGAACTGTAGGGAGATGAGATGGTGACCAGGTCACCAACAGCAGTCAGGGAAAAAAAAAAAAAAAAGACTGATTCTACCCAAGTGCTGACAAAGATGTGGAGGAACTAGAACTCACCCTCTGCTGAGTTTTCTCAGTTGTGGGAGAAAATCCATAGTCTCGAGAAAATAAAACTTCATGAAACCCTGCAGGGCTGCAGGATTCACACCAAGCCAGCTGGTGGCAGATGTGGATGGATGGGTCTGATCAAGTGCTAGGTATTAGGTGGATAGATCCACGGGACTGAATGCAAATTATTGGGAGTCTTGCCTTAACACACACAGACACAGACACACAGAGATCACTGAGTAAACTAACTCTTGGAGACTCTATGGATGGCCTTTCATGGGGCCCTGGCTTATATGCATGTGCATTCATGCATTTTTCTGGGGAGAGGGTTCCTAGCTTTCTGCAGAGCCTCAGAGGGCTGGCTCCCCGTTAAAGCCGGATCTATTCTTTCTCCTCCCTCCTCTCCAGCTCCCCGGGATGAAAACCTATGCGTCACTCACTGGGTTCTTCCTGCCGAGATTACACCTCCGCGCCCTACGTCCGTGTGGGGTACTCCAAGCCATCACCGACTATTTCTTCCCCTCGCCCGAGTGCCCGCGCTGCAGGCCGCCCCACCGCGCCCGCGCCCGCGCCCTTCCCGGGTTTCCTGCCGCTGAAGACCTCGGGGCTGTTTGCAGGTCGCTCCGGGGGGCCAGCTGCCCAACACGCGGCCACCCCGTCCTGCGCCCCCTCCCCCTGCAGACCCCGCTCCCAACCTCCGCCTCGGGGATGTGGGAAGCCTGCGCGTTCAGAGCCCGGCCCCGGGCGGCCGCGAGCGGGGCGGGTCGGCTCGGGGCGCTGCCCTCCCGCGCCCGCCTGCACGTGTCCCCGCGCCCGCGCCCTCCCGCCCTCCCGCCCTCCCCTCCCGCCGGGGGGCGCCGCCTCTCCCTACCCGGCGTCGCGGGCCGGAGCGGCGGCAGCAGCAGCAGCAGCAGCGCGGGGAGCGCGGGGAGCCTGGGGAGCCGGCGGCCCCGGAGCGGCGGCCCCGTCCGCCCCGTCCGCGCCATCCGCCCCGTCGGCCCCGTCGGCCCCGCGCAGATGCCCGAGCGCCGCGGACGCGGTGGCGGGCGCCGCTCCCGGGACCGGCCGCCCCGCGAGGCGCATTCGCTTTCGCTTTTGCTTTAGCCCCCGGAGGGCCGGGGAGAGGTGAGCGGCGGTGACAGATCCGTGACTCAGCATCCCCACCCCCCACCCCCACCCCTGGAAGCGGCCGCCGCGCCCCCGCGCCCCCGCGCAGAGACCCGACTCCGCGGCCCCGGGGGGGGGGGGGGGCCCGCACCTGAGTCGAGCCGCGCCCGCGCGCTCCTCCCCGCCGCTCCTCCAGGCCGCGGTCGCTCCGACCTCGCTGTGCAGGTGTCCCCGCGCCGCCGGGACGAAGGCCGAGTGACCTGGGCGGCGCGGGTCCCCCGGGCCTGGGTGGCCGCGGAGCTGTCGCCGCGGTGTGGCCGCTCGGGGCACCTGCCGCCAGAGCCACCTGCCCCGGGCCCCGCCGCGTCACCCCCGCTCGGCTCGTCCCGGCCGGTGCGTCGCTCCTCCCCGAGGAAGGTGCAGGGTGTGAAGGGGGCGCGGGAGGGAGAAGGATGAGGGGCCGGACCGCGTCACCCCCGCCCCGGCGCAGCCCGTGCTCCCACCCTGCCGGCTGGCTGCCTCTCTGCAGGTGGGCTGCTCCTCCCCTCCCTCCCTCCCTCTCTCCCTTTCTCTCCTCCCGCCCTCCTTCCTACCTTCCTTCCTCCCTCCCTCCTTCCTCCTCCCCTCCCTCCCTCCTTCCTTCCTTCCCTCCCTCCTCCCTCTCTCCCTCCCTCTCTCCCTCCTTCTTTCCTCCCTCCCTCCTTCCTTCCCTCCTTCTCTCCTCCCTCCCTCACACCCTCCCTCCTTCCCTCCTTCCTTCCTTCCTTCCTTCCTTCCTTCCTTCCTTCCTTCCTTCCCTCCTTCCCTCCTTCCCTCCTTCCTAACCTGAAGCCTGACGTTATTAAAAAAAAGCTCCCGATGGCACAGAGATCCCGGTTATAGGAGCAGGAGCGAAATGAGGCAAGAGACGAGTGAGTGGTCCCTGGGCGGCAGTCTGTCTCCCCCCCCCCCCCACCCCCCGTGTGGGAGCATCTGGTATGACTGTAATACAGTATCACAAACAGGAAATTGACCTTAACACCATCCACAGGACTTATTCATCTTTTGCCGACTTTCCACGCATCCGTGCGCGTGTGCCTTTAGTCCTGGACGGGTTTGTCACAGCGCCTCAAGGCACAGAGCAGTCCCGGTCACAAGGCGGGACTCCTCCTCCTCTGTTGCAGCCACAGCCGCCTTCCTCTCTCACCTTCTCTCCACGCCCTGGCAACCAGGGATCTTTGCTCCATCTCTAGGATTTTGTCACGTGAAGAGCGCTTATAAATGGAACCGTAGAGTCTGTAACCCTTAGAGGTGGACTTTTTTCTCACAGTGTAATTAATCCCCTGGGGATCCCTTCGGGTTGTCCTATGGGTGGTTTGTTCCATTTATGAGTAGCACTGGCGGGTTCTGTTTTTAAACGTAGGCATCTGTGCCATCCATGCTGCGACAACCCTGTGCTTTTCTATGTGTATTAGTTTCCTAGAGTTGCTGTAACAAAGTACCACAACTAGTTGGCTTAAGACAACAGGAATGGATTCTCTCACAGTTCTGGAGGCCAGGAGTGTTGGCAGGGCCTCGCTCTCTTGGAAGGCTCTAGGGGCAGATCCTTCCTTGCATCTTCGAGATTCTGGTGTTTGATGGCAATTCCTGATGTTCCTAGGCTAGTAGATGCATCACTCCAGGCACATGGCTGCCTTCTCCCTGTGCATCTTCACGCCATCTTTCTTCTGTGTGTGTCCGTCTCCAAAATTTCTCCTTTTTATAATGATTATTGGATTAGGACCCACCTACCCTAATCTAGATAACCTCATTTTCACTTGATGACTTCTGTAAAAACATTATATCCAATAAAGTACTGGGGGGTTAGACTTTGGGGATTGACACACTTCCACCTGTGGCAATATGGTATCTTTATTTCTGTAAAACGAAGTTCAGGACCTATATTCTCAGGCTAAAGGAAATTGAATTGACTCTAGAATGGCTGGAGGCCTGGGGTGCAGTGTCTACACTTCAGGGGTAATACAGGTGGCAGTGCCTTGGCGAGCTCCAGAACAGCGTGTCCATAGAGGGCTGGGGAACTTGGCCAGCAGCCGTCACTCTGAGCAGAGCTGGAGTTGAGAACAATGCTGTGTGGTCAGAAAGGACAGTGCTGTGGGCTGTCCTCTGTGGGGGCGGGGGGGTGGTAGACAGCAGATCCTTGGAGCTGGAGGGTAATATGTCAGATTGTGTCACCAAGAAGGAGAGAGCTATGGCTCAAGGCTGATGGATTCTTCTCTCTCTCTTTTTCTTTCTTGCTATATTAGAATCTTAAACTTTTAAATTCATATAACACAAAATTCACCATTTTTTAGTGTTAATTCAGTGGTCATTAGTATAATCACCATATTGCCCAACCATCAGCACTATCTAATTCCAGAATATTTCCATCACTTCCAAAAGAAACCCAGTGCCTCTTAGTAGTCACTTCCAGTTTCTGTTCTCCCAGCCCTTGTTAACATCTAATCTACTTCTATCTCTGTGGATTTGCCTGTTTTGAATAATTCCTATAAAGGTAATCATAGGGGCACCTGGGTGGCTCAGTCGGTGAAGAGTCTAGTCTGCCTTTGGCTCAGATCGTGATCTCAGGGTCCTGGGATAGAGCTCCAGGTCAGGCTCCCTGCTCAGCAGAGAGTCTGTTTCTCCCTCTGCCTCTACCCCCTTCCTCATGCTCTCTCTCTCTCTCTCTCTAAGTAAACAAATAAAATATTAAAAGAAAAGGTAATCACAAAATATGTCCTTCTGTGTCTGATTTCCCTCAGCATAACGTTTTCAAGTTTTGTCCATGTTGTAGCACATATCAGTACCTCTCTCCTTTTTATGACTGAACATACTCCATTAGATAAATATTACATATTTTGTTTATTTATCGGTTTGTGGATATTTGAGTTAGTTTCATTTGGGGGCTGTAATGCATAATTAAGTACAGTAGCACAACCTGGAGAAGGACATTAATGCAATGCAGGGACCTTATTTAGGTTTTGTCAGTTTTTCCCATGCATTTGTGTGTGTGTGTGTTTAGTTCTATGGAGTTTTGTCATATATGTGGACATTCATATACACGCTTTTGGGTCAACATGTTTTCATTTGGGGGGGCGGGTTGTGTACCTAATAGTGGAATTGTTGGGTCATGTGGTAATTTAGAGATTCCCAAAGGACAACGAGAAGACTCATGGAACCGCTTAGGAAGTCAGCACAATCAGTCCTCAGACCTGGGGGGGGGGGGAATGCATTTTGAGTGCTCACCAAGTGATAGCGTGCTTGGCTTTGGGAGATGTTGACTTAGGAACCACGGGACCAGCGTAAGGGCATCCAGCTGCTGCAGCTACCCTGGGGAAACCAAGGTTGGTGGAAATGAGGTGGAGGAGATGAAAGAAACTACTCTCCCTGTAGGAGTTTTGCTCAAGAGCAGAAAACAAGAACAAAAAACTACAGATGTAAGAGAGAATTGCTTCTCAGTATTCAAAATATAAAACAACCACGTGTCCTTATTTTTGTAAGTCATGGTTTTATCTGGCTCAGAGCGTCTACCTGCCAAGATCAACAAAAATTTGGTATCAGTCTCCCAACAACACCTCCCCGCCAATGGCAAATGGTTCTCTTCCTTTCCCTTGGGTCTCACCAGGACTCAGGAAGAATAGGGAGGGGGACTGTGACCTGTATGTTCTTGGCCACTCCTGATGTCAGTGCCTGATAATTATCTCAATTAGTCAAGGTCCTCCTCCAGAAAAGACTTATTTGGGTTAGCCTCCCAATCAAATAAACAAACACCAAGCAAATAAGCAATCTGTAAATTGCATCCCCAGGAGGGAGAGCCACAAATTCTAGAATACTAAAAACTTGACTGTTCTTGGGGAAAAATCACCCCTTACTTTCTTTTTTGTGATGATTCTTGGGAGCAAAAATCCACAAGAAGTTAGTTCTTTTCTTGATAGCTCACCCAGTTATATTAATTTAGAGTCTCATAACCATAATGTGATCACTTTTGTAGTTGAAAAAATTATGCTACAAAATGGATTTTGATTTTTAAATATTTAAACATGTCAGAGTAGAGTGAGTTAAACAACTATTTAAAGCTGTTCTGTTTTTGAACTCACAGTTGTCTTGGTATTACTTTTTAGCTGAGTTTGAAGCCATATTCTCTATGATTCTGCATTTTATTGGCCAGGTATCTCTTTTCTTAGCACTTGTACACACAGAAAAGACAACAGTGAATGGATGTCATGCAGATAAAACAGCAGTATTGAATAATTCTCAAACATCTTTTGAGTCTTCAAGAAAAACTGAATTATACCCCCCACTTCCTCTTGTTAAAAGACACTGTTTGCCACCTGTTATTTTGGTCATACCTTGTCTGTCTGCACTTCTCCTGCGCAAGTCCTATGGATATCTGCCTTTAAGCATATGGGTGAGAATTATGATGCTGAAATCTCAAAACTGTAACGAGATATTACCTCACACCCGTCGGAATAGCTATTTTTGTTTTCAGAATAGCTATTATCAAAAGACAAGAAATAACAAGTGATGGTGAGGATGTGGAAGAGTAGGAACCCTTGTGCACAGTTTCTGGGAATGTAAATTGGTGCAATTAGTAGTGGAGAACAGTGTGAAGTTTCTTTTAAAAATTAAAAATAGAAGTACCAGGAGCATCTGGGAAGTACCATAAGATCCAGCAGTCCCACTTCTGGGTATTTATCCAAAGAAAACAAAAACACTAACTGGAAAAGATATTTGTCCTCCCATGTTCACTGAAACATTATTTATAATAGCCAAGATATGTAAACAACCTAAGTGTCCATCGATGGATGAATGGATAAGGAAATTACCTCACACACACACACATACACAGAGGAATGTTACTTAGCCATAAAAAGAGCCATAAAAATCTTGCCATTTGTGGCATCGCAAGGGCATATGCTTACTGAAATAATGCAGCTACAAATTGCTTAGTGAAATAATATAGATACAAATAACGTATGATCTCTTATATATGGAATCTAAAAAGTATAAAAGAAAAAAGTCAGAAAGAAAAGAAAGAAATTCAATACAAAAACACTATTGGAAACCACAGCCCTGTGGCCTGTCTTGATGGATATAAAGTAACAATAGTCTTTTAAGACAAAGTAATTGATTGCTTATTACTATGCACATCAGTAAAGACATATTATTTTGAATAGGAAATAAGGAAATGATATGGAACATTGTTAAAATACTACATAGAAAAAGAATAGGATAAGGTGGACCAAGAATGTTTTATGCGGAAGATGCAGCTCTAAATATATTCTCATTGAGAACATGACATTTGAGCCAAGACATGAAGGAGACGAGGGCATTTAGTGAGGTGAAGAGAGAATATTCCAGATGGGGTAGACAGCCCATGCAGAGGTCCTAAGGCAGAAGCAGTAAGCTTGGTGAATTCCAGGGACTGGCTAGAGGACAGTGAGCAAGGGCTGCGTATTAGAAGAGATCGGAGGTTGCATGGAACAAGTCTGCAAGGAGCTCCCTTTCTGTCTTGGCTTTTACCCTCCATGATGTGGGGAGCCATTGTATGGTTTTAAGAAGGGGAGCAAAGCATTTGGTCTTCCTTTCTTAAAGGATCATTCTGGCTCCTGTGTTGAGAATAGACTGGGGGCTGGTGGAAGCAAGGATCCCTGGGCAGAAGCCCAGTGAGAGGGCTCCTGCAGTAATCTACAAAATAAGGAAAGAAGGGAAGAAACATTTAAAAATTCAAACACAGAGATTAAATTTCATCATTTCCCCATCCTTCAGTGGCTCCCCACTGACCTCAGTATGAAATCCAAACTCGAGGTTGTGGTGATGAGCGGAAGATTCCTGATCTGGTCCCCTCTTCCTCTTCCTCATATCATGTATCTTATTACTACTTGATTCTCTAGTAGCAAGGATGTTGATTGAGCCTTTGTGCTGGGAATACTTGACTCCACATCTACTTCAATTTGCCTGTCCTTTAAAAAACTGCTCAAGAATTTCCCTCAGAAAACAATCCTTGATCCCCTTTCCACGTCTGGGGCCGGCCCCTCTCTGTGCATGCCATTTATCACACTGCGTTGTAATGATCTCTTGGCATATTGTGTTTTTTACTGGGGCTTTCTAATGTTATTGACCCAGACCTATTTTTCTTTTCTTTTCTTTTTTAAAGATTTTATTTATTTATTCATGAGAGACACACACAGAGAGGCAGAGACACAGGCAGAGGGAGAAGCAGGCTCCCTGCAGGGGAGCCCGATGAGGGACTTGATCCCAGGACCCCGAGATCATGCCGTGAGCCAAAGGCAGATGTTCAACCACTGAGTCTCCCAGGCGTCCCCAGACCTATATATATATATATATATATATATTTGTCAACTACTTAAGATTATTCTTATTATTCTTTGTCAACTACCTAAGATGATTATAGAGAAAGTTGTCAGCTAAAACTGTTAAGTGCAAGTTAGGAGTTGAGAGCATTGAGAGAAATACTGGAACTCTCCATGATACTAAGCCAGAGCCATCTGTCAGGGCAGGATGCCAGAGGACCAAGAAGATAGATGGGGACGCCCATGAGCAGATGGTAATTTATTAACTCCACCCTGCATAAGTTCCAACCGCTGGAACCAACATTCCCACTTCTGCTATCACTTCCTACAGCGAGACTGCACCCGACTGAGATGATAAACTCGTAAAGCGAACCACCCCAAGATGAAGTGGCTTCACGTTCCACTCCCAATGACACCACAAGCATGCCTCACTGACCCTCATCTTCCTGGGAGCCCAACTTGTCCTTCACCCATGGATTCTTCCTTCCTCTTTACAAAAAAAAATGGTCTGCCCTTTCTCTTTTGCTCCCAAGCCCTTGCCTACCTTCCTTATCTCATCTCCTGCTGAAGAGAACTTGGAAAAAGAGAGAAAAACCTTTAAAGACTTTCTTGCTTTCAACTTTGTTTTTTTGGTTTAGCCCTTAAATAACTAGGATAAAACCAGGGAAGAAAAGGAGAGAACTTGAGGCTTTTAAGATAGCAAACCTGAGATTTATCTGGGAACCTCAAACCCAGATGCCTAGATGGACCAGACACCAGGGCTGGTGGTAGGAGACAAGAGAGGGTGGGAAGAAAGCGCTTGTAGACTGTAAGGGAGCAATGTGTGGCCAGTACCACCAGATTTTCAATTTTTTAAAAAGATATTTATTTATTTATAACAGACACACAGAGAGAGAGGCAGAGACACAGGCAGAGGGAGAAGCAGGCTCCTTGCAGGGAGCCCGACGTGGGACTTGATCCCAGGTCTCCAGAATCACACCCTGGGCTGAAAGTGGTGCTAAACTGCCAAGCCACCTGGGCTCAGATTTTCAATTTTTGAAGAAACTTTAAAAATATTGATTCTTTTGTAAATCTTCCAGTTTACAAATAGTGATTGTTGTTTTAGAAAAAAAGAAAATCAAAACACCATGCAGGCCAAACAAAGCCCACCCACAGGCTTTGCAACATCTAATATGTAGTGATATATTTTTTTTTGTAGTGATATTTTTATTCAGACAACTATTAAAAGTTTCCCGGGGCACCTGGGTGGCTCAGTTAAGCAACCAACTCTTGATTTCGGCTCAGGTCTTGATCTCAGGGTTGTGAGATCCAGCCCTGCATCAGGCTTCATGCTGGGTGTGGAGTCTGCTTAAGATTCTCTCACTCCCTTCTGCTTCTTCCTGCCTCTCTCTCTGAAAAAAAAAAAAAAATGAAAACATTTCTCTTCCTTCACTATGCTAAGAATCAGAAATGGTAGTTTACTGGAATGAGTTTGAGTCATGAATTTTTAAATCTTAGATCTATGACCAATCACAATGGGTAACCCAATCTTTTGGAACATTTTGCAAAGTTATGGGTTTTTGTTTTTGTTTCTTTTTTTTTGCGTGTGTACTTTTTGCAGAAAGGATCCATGATTTTCATCAGCTTTTTCAAAAGAATCCTTGACCTAACCTGCTAAGAATAAAATGTCTGTAAGGAGTAATATTTTATAGATATCGTAATTTTTTAAATGTGAGAACTTAGAGATTTTGAGTTGAAATATAAGCTATTTATGAACTTGAAATTATTGTATTTATTTCTCTGGGGTTAGAGTTGTAGTTAGAGTCATTTCCTTCTCTCTTTTCCCTCAAGTGATGTCTCCAGCTATGTCATAAACAATGTGTTAAAAAGCATCTTAATTGTGAAGAATGGAAATAACCCAAATGTCCATCAACAGAGAAATGATTGGATGAATAATGTAGCATGCATAAAGAGAATACCATGCAGTTATTTTAAAAAATTAGCTCCCCCCCTCTCTTTTTTTTAAAGATTTTATTCATTTATCTGAGAGAGAGAGAATGGGAGGACGTGCATGTGAGAGAGAGCAAGAGCTGAGGGGAGGAGCACAGAGAGAGAGGGAGAAGCAGACTCCCCGCTGAGCAGAGAGCCTGACTTAGGACTTGATCCCAGGACTCCGAGATCATGACCTGAGCTGAAGGCAGATGCTTAACTGAGCCACCCAGGTGCCCTTAAAATTTTGCTTTCTTGTATACTCGTGTGAAAGATCCCTAAGAAACATTTTAACAAAACTCATGAACAAACAACATGCAAAGGTTTGTACAGTACGCTACCTCTTATGTTAGGATGGAGAAAATAAGAATATATTTACCTGTGATCACACACATATTCAGTAACACAATGGAAAAGCACACAAGAGAGCAACGCACATTCTTCCCTACAGAGGTGTTAACTGAATAGATGGGAGATGGGGATAAGGGGTGGATGCCTCAATGTATACCTTTATTTTTACCTTTCTTTTTCCTTTTTCTTAAGGTTTTTTAAATTATTACTATTTTTAGAGGGGGAGAGGGGCAGAGAGAAAGGAAGAGAGAATCCCAAGCGGGCTCCAAGCCCAGCAGGGAACAAGACGTAGTGCTGGATCTCACGACCCTGAGATCATGACCTGAGCCAAAATCAAGTTGGACGCTTAACTGACTGAGCCACAAGGTTCCTGTCCTTTTTTTCCTTAAAGCATAATTGACATACAAAGATCCTATTTGTTTCAGGTGTACATCAAAGCGATTTGATATTTTTCATAGATTATGAAATGATCCCCATGATAAGTCTAGTTACCACCTGTCACCATACAAAGTTATCTTAATATTGAGCATATTCCCTTTGCATACATTACATGCCCCTATTTTATTTTATAACCAGAAGTCTGTACCTTTTAATCAACCCCCTTCACCTATTTTTCCCATCTCTCCACTCCTCTCCCCTCTGGTAACCAACAGTTTATTTCCTATATCTGTGAGTCTGTTTCTATTTCGTTTTGGTTATTTGCTTGTTTTGTTTTTTTTTTAGGTTCCTCATATAAGTTAAATTATATGGTCTTTGTCTTTGTCTGACTTTGTCTGACTTAGCATAATACCCTTGAGTCCCATTCATGTTGTCGCAAATGGCACAATCTTTTTTTATGGCTGAGTAATATTCCATTGTATACGTATACCACAGTTTATTGGACACTTAGGTTGTTTATATATCTTCACTATTGTAAATGATGCTGCTATGAGCATAGGAGTCCATAAATCTCTGTGAATTGGTGTTTTCATTTTCTTCCCATAAACACCTGGAAATGGAATTGCTGGAATTCTGGTAGTTCTGGTTTTAATTTTTGAAGGACCTCTGTACTGTTTTCCGCAGAGGCTGCACCATCTTGCATTCCCACCAACGATGTAAGAGAGTTCCCCTTTCTCCACATCCTTGCCAACATCTGTTGTTCTTGTATGTTGATTTTAGCCAAACAGATGTTAGGTGTTATTGTGGTTTTGATTTGTATTTCCCTGGTAGTAAGTCATGTTGAGCATCTTTTCATGTCCCTGTTGGCTGTCTGGATTTCTTTGGAAAAGTGTCTATTCGTGTCTTCTGCCCATTTTTTAATCAAGTTGTTTTTTTTTATATTAAGTTGTGTATGTTTTTTATATCTTTAGAATATTAATCTCCTTTTAAAAATTTTAAAACATTAAGTTATCAACTTTAAAAATTAAATTTAAAAATTCTCAAGAAAAGGTTAAATATCTTGTTTTAAAAACAAAGCTTTTAATTCATGGACAATTTTTTAAAAATTGAAACATGGCAGTAATATAGTTTTGCAGATATGCTTGCCAGTGAGTTTACTTTGACCATTTTATTAGGGAAATTTCTAGTGTAACATAGCTATTTAAATAAATAATATACCTAAAGTGAACAGGCTTCTCAATTGAAAATGTCACAAAAAAGAAAGAAGAAAGAAAGAAAAAGAATGAAAGAAAGAAAGAAAGAAAGAAAGAAAGAAAGAAAGAGAAAGAAGAAAGAAAGAAAGAAAGAGAAAAGAAAGAAAGAAAGAAAGAAAAAGAAGAAAGAAAGAAGAAAGAAAGAAAGAAAGAAAGAAAGAAAGAAAGAAAGAAAGAAGAAAGAAAGAAAGAAAGAAAAAAATAAAATGAAACTGTTTCCAGAAGAGTTAACCAATGAGATTTAAAGTCTAGCATTCTAGTAGAGTGGGAAGCTAGTTAGGCAAGACTGTTGCATAACTAAAAGACAGTTCATATGTTCCAGGCACCCTCTTAACACACTCTTCCAAAACCAATAGACAATTTTTGTTTGCTGTTTCAGTTGCAAAAGAAATTTGAAAACAACAGAGACATGCTTTTTATATCTTGTGACTCATTTTGAACAACCTTAAGAGGAGAGGATGTGCCATTTTTTACTGTTCCTCCTCCTTGCTAGCTGAATGTAGACATAATGACTGCAGCTCCAGCAGTCATATTGGACCATGACTATTCCTGATAATGCAAGCCACAGGCCACCCAAATAGTAGAAACAAGATAGAAAATCCAGGTCCCTGACACTAGTGAGACCAAACCAGCCTGAACCATCTTCCTTTGAACTTCTTGAATTTGAAAGAGATATTAAATATCTATCTTATTTGTCATTGTTGTTTTTGGGTTTTGTCTTACTAACAACTAAATGTCATCTTAACAACACACCTAAAAAGAGAAACTACATTTCAGATAGTCTTGCCTTTTTTCCCTTATAAATCTTCCTTATTTTTGTTTCTTCAATGGAAGGAAAAATATATAATATATTCTTTGTTCTTATCCATTTTAATGTACTGTTAAGCCTATCCTCACATCTTTACTATCCTTTATTGGTTTAAAATAAATATTGTATTTCATTTATGAAACACATACAATTATGCTGTATTTTTAAAGGATAGGAAGCCTGTTATTATTATACAGAAATTTAATAAATGATTAAATTTATGATACAATTGCAAGAGCATTTAAATCTTATAAATGTATAGAAGATTATTCTAATTAGTCTCTCTATAAAGGCATATTAACATTGGTCATTCATTTAACCTGGTGAGTTCAAGTTTAGGGACAAATTCTGACTAGTCATGTTACCTGCCTAGCCCAATTTATAATATTTTATGATTTAGGGCTCTGAGGAAACATCTGATTCTATCAGTGGCCTAAAACATTCCATTTCTAGATCAGATCTTAGTAGCTTTTGAAGGCCACTATCTGGTTAGCTGGATATACTTGCTCACTCAATTGTCTGTACTCCTAACTCAGATACACTCATACAACAGTTTCTAACTCTTTTTTTTTTTTTTGAGATTTAGTTACTTATTTTTGAAAGAGAATGAAAGTGAGAGAGAAAGAGAAAGCAAGCACGAGCAAGAGGGGCAGAGGGAGGAGAGAAAATCCCAAGCAGACTCTGCACTGAGTACTGAGCTCAGTCTCACAACCTGTGAGATCAAGACCTGAGCAGAAAAGAAGAGTTGGACACCTAACTGCACACCCAGGTGCCCCCCTAGCTTTTGATTTATGTGATTCTTCCTTTCCCTTAAACATTTAGAGGCCATTGTAGGGTGTGTTTTTTAAAAATATTTTATTTATTTACTCATGAGAGACAGAGAGAGGCAGAGACTTAGGCAGAGGGAGAAGCAGGCTCCTCTCAGGGAGAGCCTGATGCTAAACTTGATTCCAAGACCCTGGGATCATGCCCTGAGCCAATGGCAGATGCTCAACCACTGAGTCACGCTGGTGCCCCCATTGTAGGATTATTAATTGTCCTAATTTCCATATTGTTGTGTCTCGGGGAATAAGGAGGCCCAAGAAGAGGGAGAGAGAGCGATGGAAGAATGGCTGGTCAGTGGAGTAATCAGAACACACATTTACCAATTACATTTGCTGTCATATATGGGTGTAGTTTGTGCACCCCCAAAATAATTGCAGTGGTAACATCAAAGATCAGTGATCACAGAGCACCATGACAAATATAATAATAATGAGAAGTTTGAAATATTGCAAGAATTACAGAAAGGCAACACAGAGATGTGAAATGAGCAAATGCTTTTGGAAAGATGGCAGTGATGGGCTTGCTCAACCCATGGTTGCTGCACACCATCAATCTTAAAAAAAAAAAAAAAGAAAAGGCAGTATCTGCAAAGTGCAATAAAGCAAAGTACAATAAAACAAGATGTGCTTGTATATTTTCAGGCAGATAGAATATGAGATTAGAAAGAAATTTTGATCTACACATAGGAATGAAGAGTGCTGGAAATGGTAAAAATGTGGGCAAACATGGAAAATGCTTATTTCTAAAAAAAAAAAAAGAAAAAAAAGAAAATGCTTATTTCTGATTTTTTATTCTCTTTAAAGGATAATTGACTCTCTAAAGCAAAAATAGTAATGATGTATTATAAGAAAAAGGCAGGAAGTGAGAAAAAGTAACCAGGAGGACATGGGACAAATAGAAAACACGCAAGAGGATAGGTGTAAACTCAACCATGTTGATAATTAAATATAAAAGGGTTAAGCAACCCAATAAATTAGAAGAGGTTGTCAGATTCTATTTAAAAAGCAAAACCCAACTATATTATACCAGTAGAAACCCAGTTTAAATAGAAAGATACAATACAAAGATACAAAGTTAAAACAATGGAAAAAAGCACACCACCCTGATACTAATCAAAGAAAACTGGAGCTATATTAATATCAGATGGAGTAGATTTTGAACAAAGAATAAAGAATAGTATGAGGGATAAAGAAGGACATTATGTACTAACAGGGTAAATTATTCAAGAAGACACTGCAGTCTTAAATGTGAAAGTAATACCAGAGTTTCAAAACACATTAGCAACTGAAAGAATTGACAGGAGGAATAAACCAATCTATAATAATTGGAATGCAGTCCATCTCTCCTCTCTCACTAATTGATAGAACAACTAAACCAAAAAATCAATATTAAGGTAATAGAAGATTGAAAACACTACCAACCAACTAGACCTAATTGATACTGATAGAATGCTCCATTCAACAAGAGCATTGTAAAGAAACAAGAGCAATGTGTAAAGAAACACATTCTTTACAAATGCAATGGGACATTCCACCAACAGATGTCATCTTCTGGGTCAGAAAAAATAAGATTCTATTCTTAACTTTAATAAATGTAAGAGGATTCATACCATATAAACTGTATTCTCTGACCACAACATAATTAAGGTGGAAATTATTAACAGAAAAATACCTGGAACTGTCTGAAATATTTGGAAATTCAGCAAAATATTTCTAAATACTCTATGAGTCAAGGAAGAAGTTACAAGATGAAATAGAAATATGTAACTACATGATATTCATGTAACATATGAACATATGTTATACATGAACATATTGAACATGAACATATTCATACAACATTTCAAAATGTATGGGATACAGCTGATGTGGAGCTCACAGGAAAGCTTATCACGTAAAGTGCCTGTATTAAAGAGAAAGAAGGATCTCCAATTGATTTCTCAAGTTCCACCTAAAGGAAGTATAAAAAAATAGAGCAAATAAGAATAAAAATAAGCAGAATGAAGGAAATAATAAATATATCAACGGATCATTGAGATTGAAACAAAATCAATAGAGGGGTGCCTGGGTGGCTCAGTGGTTGAGCATCTGCCTTTTGCTCAGGTCATATTTCATTAGAAATATTAAGAGCAACAATTTGGGACTTTGTAGATGTGATTAAGTTAAAGATGTTGAGGTGGAGAAATTATTCTGAATGATACAGGTGGGCCCGCTGGGTCATAATAAGAGGGAGGCAAGAGGACCAGAATTTGAGAAGTCAGGTATATTGATGCTTCCAGAGGTCAGAATGACGTGGACATGAGCTCAGGAATACCAGCAGCCTCCAGATGCTGGAAGACAGGGAATAGATTTCCCTCAGGGGCCTCCAGAAGGAATGCAACTCTTTTGAGCCTTGATTTTGGCTCTATAAGATTCCCTTCCGGCTTCTGACTTGCAGAACTCCAGGTAATTAATTTGTGTTGTTTTAAGCCACCAAGGTTGTCATAATATCTTACAGCAGCAAATAGAAGACTAATACAACCTGTAAACTGAAAACTACTAAATTTTACTGAGATACACGAAGAATCTAAATAAATGGAGAGATATACCACATTCATGGAATGGAAGACTCAATACTCCTGAGATATCAAATTTCCTCAAATTGTTCTAATGTAATTTAATCCTGTTTAATGTAATCCTGTTACCTGAAACTAGGTTCACTGCTTGGGGAAATTTGTCCCAGAATATTTGATGCTTTTTGATGCTATTGTTGATAGTACCCAATTTTTCTTTACTTTTTTTTTTTTTTTAAGATTTATTTGAGAGACACACAGAGAAAGCACATGAGCAGGTGGATGGGGATGAGGGAGAGGGAGAATCTCAAGCACACCCCCTGATGAGTGTGAAGCCCTGACATGGGGCTCAATCCCATGACCCCAAGATCACAACCTGAGCTGAAACCAAGAGTCAGACATTCAATTGACTCAGCCACCCAGAGACCCCTAATTTTTATTTTACTTCTAATTGTTCATTAGAACTTAATCTTTTGTGCCAGTACCACACTGTTTTGATGACCACAGCTTTGTAGTACAAACTGAAATCCGGCATTGTGATGCCCCCGGCTCTGGTTTTCTTTTTCAATAATCCCCTGGCTATTCGGGGTCTTTTCTGATTCCACACAAATCTTAAGATTATTTGTTCCAATTCTCTGAAGAAAGTCCATGGTATTTTGATAGGGATTGCATTAAACGTGTAAATTGCCCTGGGTAGTATTGACATTTTCACAATATTAATTCTTACAATCCATGAGCATGGAATATTTTTCCATATCTTTGTGTCTTCCTCAATTTCTTTCAGAAGTGTTCTATAGTTTTTAGGGTATAGGTCCTTTACCTCTTTGGTTAGGTTTATTCCTAGGTATCTTATACTTTTTGGGTACAATTGTAAATGGGATTGACTCCTTAATTTCTCTTTCTTCAGTCTCATTGTTAGTGTATAGAAATGCCACTGATTTCTGGGCATTGATTTTGTGTCAAAAATGGGCCTTCAACTCTGTGGTCAACTAATATTTGACAAAGCAGGAAAAGACTATCCACTGGAAAAAGGACAGTCTCTCCAATAAATGGTGCTTGGAAAATTGGACAGCCACGTGCAGAAGAATGAAACTAGACCATTCTCTTACACCATATATAAAGATAAACTCAAAATGGATGAAAGATCTAAATGTGAGACAAGAATCCATCAAAATCCTAGAGGAGAACACAGGCAACACCCTTTTTGAACTTGGCCACAGCAACTTCTTGCAGGATACATCTATGAAGGCAAGGGAAACAAAAGCAAAAATGAATTATTGGGACTTCATGAGGATAAAAAGCTTCTGCACAGCAAAAGAAACAGTCAACAAAACTAAAAGGCAACCTACAGAACGGGAGAAGATATTTGCAAATGACGTATCAGATAAAGGGCTAGTATCCAAGATCTATAAAGAACTTATTAAACTCAACAGCAAAGAAATAAACAACCTAATCATGAAATGGGCAAAAGACATGAACAGAAATTTCACCAAAAAAGACCTACATGTGACCACCAAGCACATGAGAAAATGCTCCGCATCACTGGCCGTCAGGGAAATACAAATCAAAACCACAATGAGATCCCACCTCACACCAGTGAGAATGGGGAATATTAACAAGACAGGAAACAACAAATGTTGGAGAGGATGTGGAGAAAGGGGAACCCTCTTACACTGTGGGTGGGAATGTGAACTGGTGCAGCCACTCTGGAAAACTGTGTGGAGGTTCCTCAAAGAATTAAAAATAGACCTGCCCTATGACCCAGCAATTGCCCTGCTGGGGATTTACCCCAAAGATACAAATACAGTGAAACGCCGGGACACCTGCACCCCGATGTTTATAGCAGCAATGTCCACGGTAGCCAAACTGTGGAAGGAACCTCGGTGTCCACTGAAAGATGAATGGATAAAGAAGATGCGGTCTATGTATACAGTGGAATATTCCTCAGCCATTAGAAACGACAAATACCCACCATTTGCTTCAATGTGGATGGACCTGGAGGGTATGATGCTGAGTGAAATAAGTCAGTCAGAGAAGGACAAACATATGGTCTCATTCATTTGGGAAATATAAAAAATAGTGAAAGGGAATAAAAGGGAAAGGAGAGAAAATGAGTGGGAAATATCAATGAGGGTGACAACATGAGAGACTCCCAACTCTGGGAAACGAAAAAGGGGTGGTAGAAAGGGAGGTGGGTGGGGGAATGGCGTGACTGGGTGACAGGCACTGAGGGGGGCACTTGATGGGATTGAGCACTGGGTGTTATGCTATATGTTGGCAGTCAAACTCCAATAAAAAATATACAAAAAAAAAGAACTTAATCTTTTAAAGAAAGCTATTTCAGGTTGTAGGGCAGTACACACGTTGATCAACTCTTCAGAGGCCATCTAAACCTCCACTTTACAGACCAGGAGCTTCCTCTTGTCCTAGTACATTTATTATTATTGATGATGATTATTATTATTTTAGAAAGAAGGCAGAGGCTCAACCGCTGAGCCACCCAGGCGTCCCAAGTTTTGACACAGAGTATTTATCCTGTGCCTGCTTAGCAGCCACAACATATTACCTTTAGTAGAGGAGAGAGGAATTGAAGAACAGCCAGGAGAACTGGTGTATATTCATTTTCTCTTGCTGCCGTGACACATGACTACAAGCTGTGTGGCTTTAAACAAACACAAATTTATTATCTCATTGCTTTGGAGGTTAGAAGTCAAACACCAGTCTCACTGGCCCAGATCAAGGTATTGCCAGAGCTCCAGGGGGAGAATCCATTGGCTTATCTTTTCCAGCTTACAGAGGCTGCCCGTGTTCCTCGGCTGGTGGTCCAACGGCCTCACCTTCAAAGCCAGCAACGCTGCGTCTGTCTGGTCATTCTTCCATCATCACATTTCCCCATGACTCCTCTTTCCTTCCTCTCTCAATTTTTAAGACCCTCATGATTACATTGGGTCCGCATGGGCAAACTTGCCGTTTTGAGGTCAGCTGATTAAGCGACTCTATTTGCATCTACAAACTCAATTCTCATTTGCCTTGTAAGATACCATATTTACTTACAGGTTCCAGGAATTAGGATGCCGACGTATTTGGGGGGCCATTATTCTGCCTACAACAGCCAGAGTTTAGGCACACATATTGAAATGATAGCAAAATAATTTGTAATTATGATTGACATAATAAAAGATTTTTTCACAATCTCCAATATCCTCAGAGGTTTCCAGAATTCCCCTTTAGAGTCTCCAGAAAAATATGTATTACCACCTCATCTTTCTCTCATAAAGTCTGTTTTTCCTAATTGCACCAAGGCCGTAGATAAGTAAAGACGGTTTGGGGATAGGGATAATTAAATGATTAATAGTATACCAGTATTGGTTTATTTTTATTTAAATCCTTTTGAAAATGAGGTATACAACATTTTTGCCACTGGGTAGGTTAAAAGCAGTGGACTAGAAATCTAAGTAGGGTTTTAATCTGAGTGTGCAGGGATCCCTGGGTGGCTCAGCGGTTTAGCATCTGCCTTTTGCCTGGGGCGCGGTCCTGGAGTCCTGGGATCGAGTCCCACATCGGGCTCCCGGCATGGAGCTTGCTTCTCCCTCTGCCTGTGTCTCTGCCTCTCTCTCTCTATGTCTATCATAAATAAATAAATAAATCTTTTTAAAAAATAATCTGAGTGTGCAGTGTGCTTAAGCTTATTTTTCTAATGTCATCATCCAACTTCCACTGCCCATCCCTGAAGGAAATCAGGTAACTATTTCTTGAGACCTCCCCACTTCCTGATTCCAGGAAATTTTCCAAGACCACCAGGGATTTAGTTCCAAGGCAGTGGGTTTTGCATACAAAACCCAGAGGTAGAGAATTAAAACAATTTTTTTTAGTATAGTTTGCACAGGTGTACAACATAGTGATTTGACAAGTTTATAGTTTATGCTCTTCTCACACATGTAGCTGCCCTCTGTCACCACACAATGTTATTACAAGACCATTGGCTGTATTTCTTATGCTGCAGAGGCAGAGAATTTGAGAGGCATTTAATTAGTCCCCTACTTCTGTTGCTTCTGATCTTATATAATGTCACTGTCAAAAATAATTGCAACGTGATCTGATCTGTCCAAGGTCATCTCTGTCCATTACTGTCATGACGTTGACATTTGGCACTAAGCTCCATCGTCGTCCATCCATACTCTCTCTTATACTGCTTGAGCTTGAAGCCTGAAAACTTCATTTCATAACCTCCCTTGCCAACTGAGTCCAATTAGGTTTCGCCCAGTGGCACAAGATCGTAAATAGAAAGAATGCGTAAGCTGTTTTGCTCCTGGCAACCGATTCAGAAAGAACATAGAATTCCAGGCACCCACCCCACCCCCCCGATCAGCAGGGGTGGCCCTAACAGCAATGGAGTAGCAGTAGTGGCCTGTGTGTGTGCCTGGGCTCTGGAGAGTACCTTTTTTAACTCCAACTCTAGGGACAGTAGCTGAACCATAGGTCACCCCACCTTTTGTCCTGCTAACCATTCCAAAACTTTTGCAACCAACACCTTGTATCAAATCTCCTATGTCTGAAATACAGAGAAAGGTTTCTATTCTCCAGGCTGGACATTGACACAACTCGTAATGCATGTTTACCAAAGTGACTGCCTCGTTTGCTGAGCTAGGTCCAGCCAACCCCACAAATATCTGAGGATTAGTTCGGGACATGGGTCACTGGTACAGATGCCTGTTCCCTCGTGGTGTCTTGGAGCTTGTGGCGTCTATTTCCATGGGCTACTTCTTATGGGATTATCTTAACATATTAGAGAAGTTCTACACACACTGGACTTCAAAGGAGAAAGCATCTGAGTGTCAGCTTCCTCTCTCTGGGAAGCTCCCTTAGAAACTTTCCAGGAGCGTGGGTGGCCCAGTTGGTTAAGCATCTGTCTGTCTTCTGCTCAGGTCATGATCCTGGGGTCCTGGGATCAAGCCCGCATCTGGCCTCCTGCTCAGCCAAGAATCTGCTTCTCCCTCTGCCCCTCCCCCTGCTCTCTCTCTCTCTCACAAACATAAAGATCTTTTTTTTTTTTTTTTTTTAAGGAAATGTACTTTTTATTTGCAATTCTACAAGCTGAATGGGTTGGGAGGGTAGCCTTTCCCAATTGATTACAGGTCTTGTCACAAACTTTACCAGGGCCAGAGTTGTCACTTTGCTTCATATTTGGGTAACAAAGGTACAACGACTCAAAATGGGGAGGAGACCTTCTCTTCTAAGGCAAACAGCAATATCCATCCAGACAGAGAAGAGATTGGGTCCAGAGCTTAAATAAATTTAAATTCCGCTTCCCCAGGCACACTGCTAAATATGGGGGAAAAATGAATTTTGAGTTCCAAACTCCTTCCAGATAAGCTCTTTATAAGCTATTGTAACCAGGAGACTTCCATTGCAGAAAGGAAACCCACTCAAGAGATCACTGCAAGTAGAATCTAAATGTCATGGAGTTGCAGTGAGGATGACAATTTTGACCTAAAGTCAAGACAGGTGTGTTCCTGCTTCTTTAACCAAAAGAAAAAGAAAAAAAGAAAAATCTTGTATCATTTAACCATTCATTAAGGACTTTGAACTTAGACAACTTAAGAATTATGGGTCAATATGCCTGTTTGACAAGAATAGTATCTAGAAAATAATTAATGTGCTTTCCTGGTTTGTCTTCTGAGACCACGATCTTTATTGTTGTTGGCCTGGGGTATCCACATGTTTTGTGGGGAGTGGGAAGATGAGAGTTTAGGTTTGTTATAGGAGAAATGCAAAGAAAAGACTAAGCGACCAAAGGTCATTGATTCTAAAATGTACATTTTGCCATTTTTACCATTTCTAAACATGCATTTTACAGCCTACAATGTGTCATGGTTTTAGTGTTTTTACTCTTTCTCTTCTTGTACATAAAATAATGATGAGTCTTACAATTGATATCATCTTGGATTGAGTGAAAAACTACTGATAGTTTCTGATATCCAGCATAGGATTAACATTTTTAGTTGACATTGACTTTATATAATGAATTTTGACAAATGCACACACCTAAACCCTTATCAAGTCATAGGACATTTCCATCACCCCAGAAAGATCCCTGGTGTCTCTTCCCAGTCAATTCCCCCAGTACTCCCTTCCCTGCAACCACTATTCTGATTTTTTTAAATCATAATTTCGCTTGTTCTGAAATCATATAAATAGAACCATGTGTGGTCTTCTAAGTCTGGCTTCTTTTGCTCAGCATAATGTTTTTTTGAGGTTTATCTTGTGTATATAAGTAGTTTGTTTCTTTTTTATTGTGGGGGAGGATTCCATTGTTGAAATATACAATCTGTTCATCTTTCTCTTGTTTGTTGATGGACATGGAGTTGTTTCCAATTTTGGGCGATTATGAATATAGTTGCTATAAACATTTTTGTATGGACACTTTGTGTGTGTATGTATTGTGTATGTGTATATACATATAAATTTATATATTGTATATGTATATATATAAATTATGTGTGCATACCTATATATTATATATGTGTATGTATGTTTATGCCTATATAAATTTATATATATAGTATATATATGTATATTTTTCTTAAAATTGTTCTAGGAGTAAAATTGCTGAGTTATATGGTAGAAGTAGATTCAAGCCTTTAAACAGCCGATCTTGATTCATTATTGCCGTCACTAATGATGATGATAATTTTTATAGCCACCATTTATTACTTTCTAGATGTCAAAAATATTACATTTTTTTGCATATAAGCATTTCATTCAGTCATTAAAGAAATTAATAGCCACATTTTACCAACAAAGATGTGGAATATCAGGGAGGTTATGTAAATTTTCCAAGGTCACTAGTTAGTGACAGAGTAGGTTTGAGCTTCCCAGGATTGCATTAAATACTGTTTCTCATGTGCTTCACAAACTAACCCAAAATAGGATTTTGGAACAAAAGATTACATAGGCTTTTTGGCCAAGTTATATCCTTGAGAAAGAATTATCTTCAATGCCCTGTCTAGCATTTTGCTAGGTTTGGTTGCTAGCTTTATAGAGTTTTATATATGAAGTCCGGACACCATGAACTGGTGGTGAGGGTGGGGGAGTATCTACCCCTCTCTTTCCCCAGGAGATGGTGAGACAGAAAGAGAGAGGGAGGGAGGTGCGTGATGGGGTCAGATGTATGGGAGTCTGTGGAAAGAAGGACAGCTGCTTTGTGCAGTGGTGACTTGTGTAAAATGTACCTCTTGATCTGTCCCCACAGCATCGTGAAGCACAGCCATGCAGCCTCCTGGGCTGCAGTGTGTTCAGGAGGGAAAAGACTCTGTAGTTGGGACCCAGATAATCATTGCAAGTCTGGCTGGGAAGCTTTCCAGCGGGCTAAGTGTAGGGAGGGAAGCCTAGATGGATTAGGTGGGTCTCAGACCCCCCAGAATGGCCTCTGAAGCCTGAGATAAATCTGGATCAGCAGGGAAGAGCTATCAGGTGTGGTGGTTAGATCTGAAAAAAGTTGGGGGTGCAATTTATGACCATTGCAGCTGCAGCTGAAAATTCTAGCTGAGCGATCAGTATTGGGGTCTGGAGAAAGCAGAGGATGGATTTTGAGGACCCGGACTCTTTCCCATGGCCATGAAGTTGAATGAGCCTTACTTCTCCCCACCCCTCTCCACACTACCATCTTGGGCAAGAAGCAGAGAGAGAACAAGGATATTTGAGACACTGAGCATTTTTATTAAATAGAGACAACATTGCCTACAGAGACTGTTTAAATTGGAGAGGTTGTTTTGTTTACTTCATTTTACTATTCCTGCCAACTAGTGGGTGGGGCCTGATTTGTTGTGGATTAAATACAGAAGCTACATTTTCTGTACTGAATCCGTCAGAATCAGGCAGGTTAGGCTCCAGCGACAAACAGCCCTTACATATTAGTGGCTTGTAACAACACAAGTTCGTTTCTTATTCAAGCTACCTTGATGACAGTTTGCTTAAAACTCTGCTCTGGGATTTCACACTGCAATCCAGGCTGACAGAGAAACTTCTATTTGGAAACTTTCTGTGGCAAGGCATGTGCTATCTCTTAAACGTCCATTCTGGAGAGGTGGCACACAATACACGTCACTTCTTCTTCTTCTTTTTTTTTTTTTAAGTAGACTCCATGCCCAGTGTGGAGCCCATTATAGGGCTTGAACTCACAACACTGATATCAAGACCTGAGCTAAGATCAAGAGTTTGGTGGTTAATAGAGCCACCCAGGTACCCCACATTTAAAAAAATTCCAGCATACTTAACATACAGCATTATATTAGTTTCAGGTGTACACTATAGTAATTCAACAATTCTGTAAATTATTAGTGCTAACCATAAGTTTATTCTTAATCCCTGTCACTTATTTGACTCATCTATTAATACCACCACACTTTCTTTATCGATTTATCTATCAATGGACACTAGGCTGCTTTCATAATTTGGTTGTTGTAAATAATACTGCAATAAACATGAGGGTGCATATATATTTTCTAATTAGTGTTTTCATATTTTGTGGGTAAATTCCCAGTAGTGGAATTACTGGACCATAGGGTAATTCTTTTTTTTTTTAAAGTTATGTTCTCTTTTTTTTCATATTTTATTTATTTACTCAGGAGAGACACAGAGAAAGAGGCAGAGACACAGGCAGAGGGAGAAGCAGGCTCCATCCAGGAAGCCCGATGTGGGACTCGATCCCGGGACTCCAGGATCACGCCCTGGGCTGAAGGCAGGCGCTAAACTGCTGAGCCACCTGGGCTGCCCTCATAAGGTATTTTTGGTATTTTTGATTTTTTTGAGGAACCTGCATACCGTTTTCCATAGTGGCTACATTTGTTTGCATTCCCACCAACAGTGCACAAGTGTTCCTTTTTCTCTACATCCTCATCAATACTTGCTTCTTGTGATTTTGATTTTAGCCATTCTGACAGGTGTGAAGTGATATCTCATTGTGGTTTGATTTGCATTTCCCTGATGGTGAGTGATGTTGAGCATCTTTTCATGTGTCTGTTGGCCATCTCTATGTCTTCTTTGGAGAAATGGTCTTCTGCCCATTTTTAAATTGGGTTATTTGGTTTTTTGGTGTTGAGTTGTATAAGTTTTATATATTTTGGATACTAACCCTTTATTGGATATGTCATTTGCAAATATCTTCTCCCATTCAGTAGTTTATCTTTTAGTTTTGTTGATTGTTTGCTCTGCTGTGAAGAAGCTTTTTATTTTGATGTAGTCTTAATAGTATATTTTTGCTTTTATTTCCCTTGCCTCAAGAAACATATATAGAAAAGTTTGCTATGGCCAACCTCAGAGAAATTACTGCCTGTGCAGTCTTCTAGGATTTTTATGGGTTTCAGGTATCACATTTAGGTTCTTAATCCATTTTGAGTTTATTTTTGTGCACGGTGTAAGAAAGTGGTCCAGTTTCATTCTTTTCATCTATCTGTCCAGTTTTCTCAACATCATTTGTTGAAGAGACTGTCCTTTTCCTATTGCATAGTCTTGCCTCCTTTTTTGAAGATTAACTGACCATATAATTATGGGTTTATTTCTGAGCTCTCTATCCTGTGCCATTGACCTATGTGTCTGTTTTTGTGCCAACACTATACTGTTTTGATTGCTATAGCTTTGTAGTATATCTTGAAATATATTGTGGTACCTCCAATTTTGTTTTTCTTTTCCAAGATTGCTTTGGCTATTCAGGGTCTTTTGTAGTTTGATACAAATTTTAGGATTGTTTTTTCTAGTTCTGTGAAGAATGCTCTTGAGGGTACCTAAGTGGCTCAGTTGGTTAAGCAGGTGACTCTTGATTTCAGCTTAGGTCATGATTTCAGGGTCATGAAATTGAGTCCATGTCAGGCTCCACGCTGAATGTGTGGAGTCTGCTTAGGGATTCTCTCTCTCCCTCTCCCTCTGCCCTTCCCCTGGTGGCCTCTCTCTGTCAAAAAAAGAAAAAAAAGTAAAATGCTATTGGTATTCTGATGTAGATTTCATTAAATTAGCAGATTGCTTTTGTGTCCCTCTTTGTCTCTTGTTATATAGCCTTTGTTCTGAAGTCTATTTTGTCCTGTATAAGTATGGGTACCCCAGGGTTCTTTTCCCTTATGTTTGCATAATAAATGCTTTTCTATCCCTTCACTTTCAATCTTCATGTGTCTTTAGGTCTGAAAAACAGTCTTTTGTAGACAGCATACAGCTGGGTCTTAATTTTTTTTTTTATCCTTTCCATCACCCTGTGTCTTTTGATTAGGGCATGTAGTCTGTGTATATTCAAAGTACTATCGATAGATATGTATTTATTACCATTTTGTTATACTTGTTTTAAGTTTGTTTGTAGTTCTTTAATATTCCTTTCTTCTCTTGTTCTCTTCTTTGATAGTTTCTGGCTTTCTAATCTACTTGGACTCCTTTCTCTCATTTTTTTAATACTTATTATTGGTTTTCGATTTGTGATTCCCATTAGGTTCATATACAACATCTTATGCATATACCAATTGGTTGCTTAAGTTCAAACCCATTCTAGAAGCACTACATTTTTATTCCCCCACCCCCTACATTTTAGATGTATGATGTCATACTTTACATGCTTTTATTTATGAATACTTTGATTTTTTTTTATAGATACACTTAATTTTTCTGCTTTTGTGCCACCTACTTTTCTTACTCCTGCTTATGGTCTTTCCTTACCATTCAAAGAATCCCCTTTAACATTTCTTGTGAGGCTGGATTAGTGGTGATGAATTCCTTTAACTTTTGTTTGTCTGGGAAACTCTTATCTCTCCTTCTTTTCTGAATTGTAGCTTGTCTGGATAGAATATGCTTGGTTTCAGGGTTTTTTTTTCTTTCAGCACTTTGAATCTATCATGCCACTCTCTTCTGACCTGCAAAGTTTCTGCTGAAAAATCTGCTGATAGCCTTATGGTGTTTCCTTTGTATGTAACTGTTTTCTTTTGCTGCTTTACAAATTCTCTCTTTGTTAACTACTTTGTGCCATTTTAAATACTATGTGTCTTGGTGTGGACCTCACTGGGTGGATTTTATTGGGGGCTCTCTTTGCCCCTTGGATCTGGATTTCTGCTTCCTTCCCCAGATTCAGGAAATTTTCAGCTATTATTTCTTCAAATAAATTATCCGACTCCTTTTCTCTCTCTTCTCTTTCTGGGGCCCTGTAATGTGAATGTCTTTATGCTTGATGGTATTGCCAGGTTCCTTTAATCTATTTTCATTCATTCTTATTACTTTTTCTCTCTCTCCTGTTCAGTTTTATGGCTTTCCATTATTTTTTCCTTCATTGTTGATCCTTTCTTCTGCTTCCTGTAGCCTACTATTTATTCCCTCTAGTGTATTTTTAATTTCAGTTATTGTGTGTTTCATCTCTGGTTGGTTCTTTTTTATCTCTTTGTTAAGGGTCTCACTGAGGTCCTCCACTCTTTTCTCAAGTTTAGTGAGTATCTTTGTGACCATTACTTTAAAATCTCTATCATACATATTAAAATATATTACTTATCTGTGTTTCATTTAGCTCTTTTGCTGTGATTTTCTCCTCTTCTTTCATTTGGGACATATTTTCCTGTCTCCCCATAACCCTCTGTCTCTGTTTCTGTTAGAAAGTCAGCTATGTCTTCTGCTCTTGAAAGTAGTGGCCTTATGAAAAAGAGGTCCTTTAATGTCCTGCAGTGCAATATCCCCTGTTCACCTGGACCTGGGACTTTTAAGAGTGTCTCCTATGTGTGTTGTTTGCACACTACTATTGTGGCTGAGCCACATTTGCCTTCAGTCCAGGTTTCTACAATGGTTTCCTTTGCCTTTTGTGAGCAGGGTTTGGTCCCTGTTGTTAGTGGGCCAGTCTGAGGCCATCTTGGGCTTAAGTTTAGTCAAACCAATCATTTACCAGAGCTGTGGTAGCACAAAGCTGCAGGCCATTCTCCCTGCGTTGTTACCTAAGAAGCTTTCACTGGTGGGTGGGGATTATAGTCAGATCAGATGTCTTCCTCCAGCCCACTGTTAGGGCTGCAGTTGGATTAGTGGGTGTGATTGTCTTCCCTTCTCCCTGGGGCTAGGATCACTTTGGAGTGGTGCTCGCCCCTGTTGGGGCTGCTTGCACACTGCCAGGCTTGTAGTCCAACTTGGATGGACTCCTTCCAAGGGCATGTTGGTGGAGGCAGGTCCTCTGAGAAACATGGGGGTGGGGCATGTGGTGCTAGCAAGGTCCTCACAGGTCTAGTCTGCTGTGGGAGAGCCCTGCAGCTGCACAGGAAAATCCTGCCCAGGCTGGGATGAAGGGGGTGGGTCTGCAGAAGAATGTGGAGGTGGGGCATGCTGTTGGCAAGCCAAGTGGACAGTGTTTGTACTGTGCTGTTACCCCAGGTGTCCCTGGTATCTAGGTTGGGGTGGGGGTGGGGGATGGAAATGGTACCCTCTAGCTCTTTTCCTCTTGGAAAAGTCTCCCAAAGATCCCTGCCTTTCTAGCACATGCTCTGAAATTAGTAAATAAATCTCCTTTCCATATAGCCCAGGCATTTTTAGAACTGCTGTTTCTATGCTGTATCTTAACAGGGCTATTTTTTTGTGTGTGCTACCTCTTTAAGGGTAGGGGTGGGGACTCAGTTTCCTATCACCCTCTGGCTCTCTCAGAGTTGAGCCTGCTGATTTTTAAAGTTCTAGGTGTTAAGTCCCACTGATTGTAAGAATTCACGAAGTTAGGGGCAGCCTGGGTGGCTCAGCGGTTTGGTGCTGCCGTTGGTCCAGGGCCTGACCCTGGAGATCCAGGACTGAGTTCCACGTCAGGCTCCCTGCATGGAGCCTGCTTCTCCCTCTGCCTGTGTCTCTGCTTCTCTCTCTCTCTCTCTGTCCTTCATGAATTAAAAAAAAAAAAAAAAAGAATTCACAAAGTTAGGCCTGTCTGGTTTTCAAAGCCTAATGTTATGGGGATTTGTCTCCACAGTGCTGGTCCCCATGTGCCTTGGGTGCCTGTTGTGGAGTCTGCTTCTCTCCCCTCTCTGCACCCACAGCATCCTTGACTCTTGTAGATGGTCCTTTGGGTCTGTTTGGATCCGACCACATGTCTATGCTTCCTACACTTTTTGATGTGGCCTCTTCTCTACATGTAGCTGTAGAAGAGTTTGTTCTGCTGGCCTTTTAATCATTTTCCAGATTATTTACAATTATATGAGTGTTATTTAGGTGCATCCATGGGATGAGGTGAGCCTAGGATCCTCCTCCTTTGCCATCTTCCCCAGGAGTTTGATCTAGATTCTTTTGTTGTTGCCTTTGGCATTGTTTAGAACAAATAGGACATGCTGCTACTGCATGAACCAAGACACATTAAGAGCATTCTGAAATTTTTTGCAATAAGTTGTATTACTTGGACACTGCAGTGACCACTCTTTCTATGCACCCAATCTGATGTATCTACAGAATGGTCAGTAGCTAGTGCTCATACCCAAGCTAATGCATCAGTTTCCTGATTGCTGGGTCTAGCTTATTAGGGGGCTTATTGTGGGGGCTTATTAACTGGGGCATGAAAAGTAGTCAGGATGCCTTAGGCTCTTGCAGATGGACCCAAATGTCTTTCCACATACATTCTGGCCCCACAAGACATATTCATGATCACCCACCCTTCTGCTTCCCATTGTCCTAGACACAGAGTTAATTGCTTTAGAGCAGCCCTGCTGTCAGTGCAAAGGGCCAATAGCCAGGGCTTATGGGTGGTCACCAGCCAGTCCACTCTGAGCTCAGCCCTCTGGCTGCTGTACTGGCTGCTGTGTGAGAGGCCCCACCTGGAGGGGTGCTGTGGACACCAGTAGGAGCTAGTGTTCTATAGGGGTACATCAGCTTTCTATCCTCTTCCAGGGCTGGGACCAAAGTCCCAAAAGTACTCTCTCCTTCTGTGGTCCCTGCTGCAATGCCTGACCCATGTCTTCTAGAGTCATGAACACCTCTAACACAAATGGCAGCCCTGCTTAGAAGATGCCCAGAGCTGTTATCTGTTTTACTAGTGTTTTTGCCTTCTGGAGGTTGCTGCTATTCTGACCCCCCAGTCCCACATGTACCCTGTCTTTGCCAGGCAGCATAAGGGACAGGAACACTGTGCCAAATGGGGAATTAAAGTCCTCTAAACCCCCCAAATCTCTACACAGCTTTGCACTTCTTTCATGTTCTTAGGAGTTGGAGAAGCTTACACCTTATTAATCATAGCTTTTGGAACAACAGGTGTTTTACCTGGCCAGACGACACCCAAAACCTTAATGTAGTATCTGGGTCTTGAATTTTCTGTGGGTTCACTGCCCATCCTCTATAGATGCTGCACAAAGCCTACAGGGTGGGCAGCAGGGGCATATATCATCCATATAATGGACCCATTTCACTGATGTGGGAACAGGTCCCTGGTACCATCCCATGGCATATTGTTGAGCTGTACAGATGGCCTTGGGGGAATGCTGGAAAAGTTTATTATTATCTCTCCCACATGAAGGCAAATTGATCTTATCTACTAGAAATCTGTCAGAGTCTTTCCCATGAATATCCTTGAAGATGAAGCCCTTTTGCAGGAATGTTTTTGGCTAAAGCATCAGATAAAACAATAGCTGCAAATGACAAAAGACTTACAAATGGCCATGGTTATGGATCTGAAGAGAGGTCATTATAATGCAAGTGACAAGGGGATTTGGTTATTTCTCTGACATACATTTAAAAAATATGACTGATACTATTATACTAGGACATATTAGAATTTGGGGAATTAATACTAATACACCCTATAAGAAAGTTTAGCATCATTTCTTTCTTTTTATTTTTCTTTTTTAAAGATTTATTTATTTATTCATGAGAGAGAGAAAGAGAAAGGCAGAGACATAGGCAGAGACAGAAGCAAGCCTCTAGCAGAGAGCCTGATATGGAACTGGATCCTGGGACTCCAGGATCACACCCTGAGCCAAAGGCAGACGCTCAACTGCTGAGCCACCCAGGCGTCCCTAGCATCATTTCTTATTTGACAATACTTCCCATGAAATTTAACAGGTAACAAAAGTTACAGAGCTGTAAACAACGTGTTTTTTTTTTTTTTTTAAACAGAGGAAACTTAGTTTCTTGAGTAATCAAAGACCTGATAAGTACAAAACACAGAATCTGTATTTTCCAGGCAGGTTCCATCAGAGGTAGAGAAAAACCTTTGTTTGCAATTTCTTATTAAGAGCAAACCAATAATCTAAGAAAACTTTCTTCCTTTAACACAGAGGAAAGTAAATTCTAATTTTGTACCAGTACTTTCGATAGTAAAACTCTGTTGTTGTTTTTTTACCTTACGTAAGTCTATTTTAATCATAGCTCGACGACATATAACATGCCTTTTTCAAAATTTCTTTCCCATAGACCTCCAACTTTCTATATCCACTCAGCGTTCATTCCCAATCTCGAGCTGTGAATCATGTACCCACTCCCACAGCTAAAGCGTTTTACTGATATTTGTGATCTTTTGAAGGCTGTGGACTGGATTCTGGGCAAGGGAACTCCTACAGCATTCTCTATTTTAAAAAGCATGCCTCCCCCGTCCCTTTTGTGTCTTCAATCTCTGTGAGCAATGTTTTGTTTATCTCTAGGGGTGTTTACATTTCAAGGACTTGATGAGATTTACAGTATCAAGAGAAAGAGAAAGAATGCAAGTTTTCCCCCTAGGAGTTTTGGGGTCCTTGGAATTTAAAATGTTATTTCACATATGATGGGTCAGAAGGCATGGTACATTTTATCCATTTTCTCATCAATTACCATAATAGCCTCCTCTTCATTCTTATCACGACTCCATCTCTTAACGTCCTACTCAGGCTTTGTCACAAGTGCCCAGATCTTAATCCAAAGCATTGGGAGCCCTCCCAGCTTTGTAAAAACAGCATGATGAGACCTGTAACTTTTTTTTCTTTTTTTTGAGTGGCCTTCACATCCAGTGAGTAGCCCAACAACGGGCTTGAACTGACAACCCCAAGATCAAGACCTGAGCTAAGATCAAGCATCAGATGCTTAACTGACCGAGCCACCCAGGTGCCCCTAAGACCTCTAACTTATTATCCTGCTCTCCCACCATATCTGCCAGCCGCCGAAGCCTGTGGACTAGTGGATACCAGCATGTCCTTTCTGGATAGTTCTAACTTTCTGACTCAAGCTTCAGCCTCCAGGTGGGCATCAGTGGCCAGCAGAACTGCCCACAGCAGAGGCCCGCCCACTGCAAGGCCTTGCACTTCTCTTCTCTGCCCAGGAGCAGCATGTACTTCCTCAAACAAGCCCCTCAGAGCAGCTGGGGTCTTCAGGCCATCCCACACTCATGTGGCAGGACACAAGCATCTGACTTACAGGCCACCCATCTCCACACAGAGGTCACCTGCTAACCCAGGATTTCCCTGAGATGCCTCATTCCCAAGGCCCTATTCTCCAGTCCCCAGCAGCTGGTTTGCAACCTTTCACTTTCAGCTTCTCCAGTGAAATCTGAAACCAGCGTCTGTTGGAAGAGGAAAGGGGGAGATTGAAGGAAAAGACAGGTCACTACAGTTTGATGGGTGGCAGTTTTAATAAGCAAGGGAATTTGCATACAAGATGTAGCTTGGGTGGCAGCAAGACGAGTGGACCCCCACACCTACCTACTGCATCCTAAAAGTTTATAAAGAAGCCCTCACTGGGTCAGTCCTGTACCTCTTGCAGATGTTGTCAACACTACATCAATATCTCCAAGGCTGTGTCCTTGGAGCAGCCTCTGGGAGAGGGAATGTGGAGCAGAACCCACATTCCAAGAACACAGGAGGAGGGGCGAAGCCTCCAATCACTTGTCAACTGGCAATCACATCTTCTTGATGACCTTGACCAACCTGCACTCAACATTCTGCTCCATTCATTCCAGCCCTCTAGTACTGTGGCTCAGATCCTGAGTCTCCATTTCACTTGCACAGCCTAGCACATCATCAGTGGGAGAACATCAAAAGAGCCTTTCTACATCCTTAAAAACTCCCATGTGCTACAAATCTGTTGTCCACATTTTCTCTCTTGCTCCCATGACCGAGCTTTGACCTAGCCCTTCCTTTTTTTAAAAATTTATTTATTTATATTTATTTATTTATTTATACAATAGTCACACACACAGAGGCAGAGACATAGGCAGAGGGAGAAGCGGGCTCCATGCACTGGGAGCCCAACGTGGGATTCGATCCCGGGTCTCCAGGATCCCACCCTGGGTCAAAGGCAGGCGCTAAGCCACTGCGCCACCCAGGGATCCCCGACCTAGCCCTTCCTAAGCTTTATAGTGGTATGACTGATGTGAACATTTAGGCTATTCCTTAGTAGAATAATACTGGCTGGACGCAAAAGCACAAAGAAAATCGTGGTTGCTTCCCTACCTCTATTCTCCCTTCTCTTGGTAATGACCTACTTTTTGTTTGGGTCTTACTTTTCTGTCCACTCCAAGCAGCCAATGAGGGAAGTTGGTTCTACTCTTGGTTCTAGACGTGGGGAATATGGCTCAGGCTTAAGGAAATAAGCATCGCCTTACATCCTCTGTCCACAGTACAGACATGAGGCCTCATCTGAACCCATAAGACTGGGAGAAGCCTGTGGTAGTACTTCTTTCCTTGCACCCCTCAGGTAGGATAGATGGCTAGAGGAGTTGGAGTCACAGAATTCCCTTTCGTCTGTGGGAGGAAGGTCAAGATTGGGTATTTCTGTTCTCTCTGATTGGTTAGGTTCTAGTAAAACCCAAGATAGTTAGGAAAATAGTTTCTCCTGAGGACAGGCCTTTGGTAAATCATTTCAAAATGGTTCCTTTCCCCCTCCCCGCTATGAAACCATGAGGGGATTTTTCTCTGATCTTTACCGTGAGAACCTCAGACACTTTCTAGAGGTAAAACTCATGAAAGGGTAGGGCTCCTGTGACTTGAGTTTTTGGTCTTAGACTTGTCCACACTGATCCTCCAGCAATTCGTCATTTTAGCACTCGTCCAGCGTCTGCTTCTGGGCTTCTGCTCCAGTACTCTGATTCATCATACCCACCTGTCTCTTCAATGTGGGGGTAAAGGTCTGCCCAGATTTCAATTCTCTGAAGAGTCATTGATTTTCAGTTGTTTGGGGCTTTTCTTGTTGGTAGGAGGGGAGAAAGTGGCTTCCAAGTTCTTTCTATGTCAGACTGGAAACTGAAAGTCATAACAATTACTTTTAAACAAGAACACACTTGTGCTTTAAAGCCTAGTTATTTGAAAATCATAAGCCAGCCACACAGTTGAGGCAAAGATATATCACTGCATATGATGAGTAAGTCAGAAAACCCAAAACAAATTAAATTGATTATGATGAGTGTGTGTTGAGGGCCATCAGACACTACCCCTATGTGAAAAGTACTGATGGTAATTTATGATTTAGTTGAAAGAGTATCAGCAATTGAAAACTAAAACCAACCCAAGATCATTCTAGCAGTTTATCAATAATAGCATTCTTCCCGGAAGCTATGCAAATTTCACATTCTCGATAGAATCCTGAATCAGTCTTCAGGAAACTTTAGTAATATGGTAATTTTAGTTTAAAAAAATTCAGGGTCTCATAATAGCTTACTTAATAGAATACTAAAAAGTAAGTCACCATGAAAACTGCAGGCAGACCTTGGCCCTTTGTTGTGAGCTGAGGACTGTTCTTTGAGAATCATGAATGGAACCAGCTATGCTCAAATATTTGGGTCTCAGAACCTCTCTTTTTGTTTCTTTTAATTGAGGTGAAATTCACATAACCATAAAAAGTGTACACCTCAGTGGCATTTAGTGTTTTCACAAGGTTGAGGTGTAAAATGTTAAATAATCACTCTCCCAGCCCTGGTTAACCGCTAATATACTTCTGACTATGGATCTGCATAGGACATATCATATAAAAGGAATCACACAGCATGTGACTTTTTATGTCTGGGTTCTGGTTCTTTCACTTAGAATAATGTTTCTGAAGCTCATCCACATTGTACCATGTATCAATACTTTATCAATACTTTATTCATTTTTATGGTTGAGTAATATTGCAGTGAATTGATAGACCACAATTTGCTCATGATTTATTCACTGATGGGCACTTGGGTTGTTGCCACCTCTTGGATGTTTGGCTGTCATGCTGTTATAAATAGTCGTGTTCAAGTTTCTAGGTTTTCATGTCCCTTGGGTTTCTCTTGGAATTGCTGGATCATGTGGTAATTGTATGTTTAATGTTTTGAGGAACCACCAATCTGTTTTCCATGGTGTCCATACCATGTTACATTTCCGCCAGCAATGTACAAGAATTCCTATTTCTCCACATCCTTGTCCATATTTGTTATTTTCCTTTTGCTGAAAGTCACCTTAATGGATATGAAGTGGTATCTCATTGTGGTTTTGTTTTACATTTCTGGAATGACCAATGATGATGTGTTTGTTAACTATTAGCCAGGACCTCTGTACTTTCTTAAAAAGTATTGAGGAGGGGCTTCTGGGTGGCTCGGTCGGTTGAGTGTCTAACTTTTGATTTTCACTCAGGTCATGATCTCAGGGTCGTGGGATTGAGCCCTGACATTGGGGTCCCAGCATGCAGCATGGAATCTGCTTAGGATTCTTGCTCTCTCCCGCTCCCTTTTCTGGCTACCCCTCACCCCACTGCTGTATCTAAGGGAAAGAAAAAAAAGGAGCATTGAGAATCCCAAAGAGCTTTTATCTGCTTTTATTTGTGTAGTTATAGCTAGTGCTATTTAATCACACTTAGAGACTAAAAACAAGAAATTTTAAAAATATTATTTATTAGTTCTCTTACAAACAACAGTAATTAACTAACATCAGAGTGATGACATCATCACATATCATGTAGTTTCTGGAAAACTCATACACTTAGAATGAATGTGAAAAAGGTAAATAACATCTTAATTATTATTTAAAAAATCTGATTTCCTCCCTAAAAAATAGGTCTCCCCCAACAAAAAAATGAGCAATGATAATTCAATTTTACGCAAGATAAGTAACATTAAAAAAATTTTTTTTCCTTATCTGAGTTGCCCCTCAACTCAGAAAACATATACTTGGGGGAGGGATGGAATGGGGACACTGGAATCTGGATTATACTTGGTTACTACTCAGAGAAAGGGCAGAAAATCGTACTTTAATCTGGATATGGACCTGCTGACACCCGCCCACTTTTTAAATAACACTTTTCTGGCCTTTCAGAAATGAAAACTGGCTGGTTTAAACCTTTCTTTAATCTCCTTACTCAGGTGATTTTTGAGAATGGGTGGGCATAGAGAAGTAGAATCCAGTGGTTCTCCAAGTGTGGTCTCCAGAGCAGCCTCAGCAGCATCACCTGGAACTCCTTCCAAGTGTATATACCCCCCGCCCGGCCCCAGACCTGCTGACTCGGAGACCCTGGAGATGGGCCCAGCATGCTGTGGTCTAACAGGGCCTCCAGGTGATCTGACCTGCTAACTGTTTTGCTAACAGTTTGAGGCCTGCTAATGGATGACCTTTGCCATGTTACATCCTGCCAGTGTGATCTCTCTCCCTGCTCCCCACGTCCTTCTTTCCTTCCATCCATAAACATTGAATGTTTTGATCTCTTATCAGTTCTTTTATGACATTGATTAGGAAACGTAGGTGTTCGCACATGATGTGCCTGTGAACCTCAGATTCATGCAGACCAAATCCAGAGCATCATTTATAGCAATCCCACGGAGACTAACTCGTAAACGGATGTATTAGTAATGTACAAGGTAGAGCATTTTACTAGGTACAGTTCATCACCTGGGACTTAGTTAACCCTTCTTTTCCCAGCATACCTCCAGTAAAATCCTTTTAAATACAGAAGCTCTGTGATCCACAGAAGCTTGGTTGTCCTCTGCCAGTGTTAACCCAAAGATTACTCTGCAATGGCTTCTGTTTAGAGATTCAAATCGAAGGTTAAGTGGGAAGGGGCTAGTTTTAGAGGACTGCACTGAGGATGAAAAGGTTTGGAGTTGCCAGTTCAGAGTTCTACTTAAAAGGCATTCATTAAGGAATGTGGTTGGGAGAAGGGGCTAATCAACCAGAAGCTGGGAAAGGATCTGGGTTGATCATGGGACAGGGTCCAATTACATAGGTAGGGAGTGTGTATGTGTGTGTGTGTGTGTGTGTGTGTGTCTATTTACATTCGTCCTAGAGTTTTCCTTGGGATTTCTAAACGGGGAAGTTAGGATGAAATTAACATGAAGCTACTTCTCTTTAGACCATCTATGGTGTGCAGAGAGTGCCATGCTGTTCAAGCTTGAGTGACCATGTAGACATGAAAATAAGACCTACACTTCTGGCCGCTCCTTCCTGTTCCTCCAATGACCTTGGAACTGCTGCTTAGAAGCAGGTAGGGTTCACTCATTGATACTATAGAGCTGGTTTTGTAATGAGGTTGCAGTTGCCTGGTGTTTCAGCATGTGACATCAGACTTTTCCAAAACCCAAAAGATCTTAGGAGAGGCCTCTTGGGTGAGCATTTGACTTCCTTGATTTTTCTTGTGCTCCATGACTTCTGTGAGCTCTTCTTGGCTTCTTACCACTCTTGGTTTTCTAGATTGTTCTACTCTTCCTCCTGTAGTGATATAGCTCAGTCACAGTCATAGGTGTAATACTTCACCAAGAAAAAAATGTGATCCCCACCCTAAACCATTGTGGGTAGAGCATTCATCATAAACCTCTATTCACTGGCTAACTTAAAATTCCATCCCTGGATCCTGTTACCTTCTCACATGCTGAAATCTGACCCCAAGGCCTCCCCATGCCTCCAGAGGCCCAGACTGGCTGCCCCAGGGTTCCTACAGCATAATGATTCAATCACTGTGCATTGAATAGATCTGAGAAAGAGCCCAAGGAAGCTCTTCCATTTCCTTGTCAGTTCCAGGGCTGGGTGGTCACAGGTGTGGAGGCTGAGTGGGTCTCAGTGAATGCAGCATGGGTTCTGCTTAGGGGTTGATCCTCTAAAAGGTGTTCTACTGTTTGCATTTCATCCTAGTGTAGAGTGGCTAAGGGGTTCCATAGATTGTCATAGTCAAAAATTTGGGGTCATCTCTGGGCCATCTATCTTCCTTAACTCTCACTGCCAATCAGCTGGCAAATCCCGCTCATCTGAACCCCATTTATGTATTTCTTGATTCTTTTCCTCTTTTTAATGTGTACCCACTGACCTAGCTCATGCTCATGTTGTCTCTCTTGTGGATTTATTACATCATAACTGCCACCATGGTTACTTTGTCCCTTAAAACTAGCCTCTGTTGTAGACAGACTGTCCGAAGGGCCAGTGCTACTCTATGTCCCAAGGGAAAGCTTCTGTTGCCCTTAGGATAGGGTCTAAGTCCCTCCATATGACCTGGTCTTCCATAACGTGGTCACTGTCCATCCCTATAGCACCACTGTCACTGCTGCCCATGCACCTCAACTCCTAGTGTTCAGAACTTCTTGACTTCCCCCAGACATTGTCATGCCCCTTCTCACCCCATGCTCCCACGCCTTAACAGCCATCTCCTGCCTGCCTTTATCTGGTCTTAGGCATTGTCAACTCTAAAAGCCTTTGAGAAAGTTGGCTTATTTCCAGGTGTAAAAACGCCCAACATGCCCAGTTTCGAGCCATCAATGTGACATAACTTATTATAGAGTTGGGAAGGAATATGCAGTAGCACACCATCATATTGCAATTCCTCGATACAGATACAACTAGATATAAACTAACCCTGGGAACAAATAAAATAGTAAAATAATTAGTGGTTAATTTTGAGCATCTATTACCTCCATTTCTAATATAATCTATTTTTTTTTTTATTGGTGTTCAATTTACTAACATACAGAATAACACCCAGTGCCCGTCACCCATTCACTCCCACCCCCCGCCCTCCTCCCCTTCTACCACCCCTAGTTCGTTTCCCAGAGTTAGCAGTCTTTACGTTCTGTCTCCCTTTCTGATATTTCCCACACATTTCTTCCCCCTTTCCTTATATTCCCTTTCACTATAATATAATCTATTTAGTTATGTTTATATACTGAATTTTTGATAACGACGGTGCCTAAAAACAGTTCACAAAATTCCTAAAAATTTAGGAAAATTTTGGCTGTCAGGAGCCGGGGTAAGCCAACAGCTGTTGTTTATCACTGGCTCCTAGTAATTCGTCCAAAAACAAAAAACAGGTCAAATGTAGGATTTTTGTGTGGTCACAAGAGGGCACCATTAGATGAAATTAGATTCCAGGAAGGCTTTCTGCACAAGCTAGAGCTGATGGCAGAAGGACTTAGTTTGAGGACCAAGTAAGAGTGAGGCTCCTGGAAGGAAGACTAATTCTGGGAGCACTTATAGGAACTCATAGTTTCAGGCTGTTCGTTATGTCAGAACATAAGTTCCAAACGTTAACCACTTCCAAACAGCCTCCTCCCTTTGGGTCTGACGGCTTCTAATCTTTAAGCCACCAAATGAAAATTTCCTTGATAGGTATTAAATCTTGTCAGGGATTGGCCATGTGTCAAGTTCCCACAATGCACTGAGTACTTGACATAGCTCATCTCGCATTACCTTAAAATAACATCTCAGGAATCAGCTAATCCTGCAGAGAAGTTGGGAGACTGTCAGGTGTGTATATGAGCAGTTCCTAATATAACAACGTTCAGGGGCTGATCCTCTGCACCACAATAATTTGCACTTTTTAATTCACATGAGGCAGATGAGGAGAACATTGTGGGCCTGACGATCAATATAATGATAAAGGAAATCTGCTGGTTTTCCTCTGTCTGGGCTAACAATAGGATCTAAGAACTCTGGGTTTGGACGGGGGGTGAATCTGTGTCTTCTTGGGATCTTCCTGGGAAGTTTGTATCAAGGCTGGTTAGACTGCACACTTGCGGGGGGTGGTGGAAGGCTTTAGGGATGTCCTCAACAGTCAGGAGAGGGACACAGTAGGTCTACACTCCACTCTCTAAAGGGAGGGAGAAACTGGCCTGTGTGTGAAATGAATTCACTCTCTCTTGGTCCTTAATACTGTCTGTGTAGGGCAATGGTTCTCAAAGTTGGTGCCTGGAACAGTAGCATCAATATGACCTGGGGATGTGTTAGAAATGTGGATTTTTCAGGCTCCACCCCAGACCTGCTGAATCAGAAACCCTGGAGGTAAGACCTGGAAGTCCGTGTTTTAACAAGCCATCCAGGAGATTCTGGTTAACAAGCCCCCTCAAGTTTGAGAATCCCTGGCCCTAGTGCAGAGTTGTCAAAACTGAATGCGTATGTATTCAGTGCATCTGGGGAGCTTCAGTGAAATACCAGTGTCTCAGCCACGCAAGCTCACATACTGTGTGATTCCATTTACATGAAATGTCCAGAACAGGCAAATCCATAGAGATGGGAACTGGATTTGTGGTTTCCAGGGAATGGGGGAAATGGGGAATTCGGAGCACAGGGTCTCTTTTCGGGGAGATGGAAATGTTCTAATGTGTAATGAGGTGGTGGTTGGCATATACACAGCATTGCCCAAAATCACTGAATCATGCACTTTAAAATGGTTAGAATGATGAATTTTATCTTAGCTGAAAAAAAAAAAAAAAAAGAGGCCTAGATGTCGGGGATTCTGGTTGGAGAGTAAGCATTGGTTTAAAAAAAAAAAAAAAATACCACCTCTCCTGGTTGTTCTAATCTGCAACTACGGTTGAAAATCTGAATTAATGCAATTAAGGCCACAGGCGGGTCACGACCCTGTCAAGGGGGTTCTGGTCTGAATGTCTGCAGTAGGTGTAGGTGAGGAGCGCAAGGCAGATAAACTCAGGTGGATGGTGCCGTTGGTTTTGTTCTAGCCAAGTGGTGGGAGGAGGAGGGTCTTGGGCTCTAGATTCGGGTTGTAGTTTTGGCCTTGGCCATGCAATCCTGTTTGCATTGCCAGTTCGGGGAGCCTGTAGCTATTTCAAATGTTCTGAGACATCAGGTTGTGAGAATGCTCATTAGCTAAGCATCAGGCCTGGCATACAGTAGGCGCTCACGCAATGCTAGTTTCCTTTGCTTTCCCCGTTTCCCTTGTGCTTTAGTCCTCGTGGGACACTTTGGGGATGTGTGCGTTGGCCAGTGGGCCCGAGAGGCCCTGAGGCGCTGCAGGCTACCAGGAGAGTGGGGTGGGCTGGGAGCGCGATCTCTGCCCAGGAGCCCCTCCTGCACGGCTCCACCTGTTGGCCTGGGCCTGGGCTCAGTTTGGTGACAGCAGGGGACTCACCTTCTCCGCTGCCAGGTGAGCCCACTCAGCAGGACGATGCTGATCAGCAGGAGGACGCAGCTCGCCACTGTCAACAGAGAAGCAGTTCAGCAAGGGCGCCCGCTGGGCTGGGTGGCCGATGCCCCCGGGAGCAAGGGTCTCCCCAAGAGGGGAACGCTGGGGTTTCTCCCCTCCCTTACAGAACGCCGCTCCTGCCCGGATGTGATTTCCTAGGAGGCCCCCCGGGCCGGGGTCCCCTGGAGCCCTGGGGAGATGGGAAAGGACAAGGGCGCCTTTCCTCAGGGGGCTTGGCTCTTTCCCAGGGAAGTGACCTGACCTGCACGCTCTTCAGAAAGGTTCAGGGGCCTCAGGCAAGGAGGCTGCAGTGGCCTGCGATGGGTCAGAGGAGCATCGAAGTACAAGGAAAGATGCCACACAGTGTCCCCTGGAAGCGTCTCCACATCCCCAGAGCTGCGGGCCTCTGGTCCCCGAGCCGCCGCCGGCCACCCAGCTCACCGTGGGCCTCCCCGCACCCGCTCCAGTGACACGGAGTTGGCACCCTGGCCCGACGCGCAAACCGCGGAGGTTTAGGGCACACGGGGCCCTGAGCTGATGTGAGCACATATCCAAGCAGGACTACCAGCACGCCTCCTACTCGCCATTTCTCTTTGCAGTGGGAACACTCCCGTGGCAAACTGCCAGTCCACTAGACGGCAGTGGCGACCGCGGTCGCCGTTCTGTCCCCCAGCTCCCCGGGACCTACCCTCTGCCTGGAAGTGTGCGGCCTCCACTGGCACCTCCCGGGCCCCCACCCTCAGCTCCCGGTTTCGAGGGGCTCGGGAGTTTTCTCTAACGCTCTAAGCCTGTTTTCCTCTCCTCCCAGAGAACACCTGTAGCATTTATGGGATACCTTGTCATTTAGGATCGGCTCAGGAGGAGCTTCCTGGGGCTCGTTTGAGGCGGCCCGCCCTGCTGACTCTAGGGGCCACTGTGAGCCCATGTGGCTAACACCCGGATTCGTCTCCTACTGTGTAACTACTACGCAGTGTAAGGAGGGGGCATTTTTAACTCATCAACCACCCCACCGGCCCGCTGGCCCAGCCAGCAACATACCCCCAGTCTGTCTGGGTGTCGTCAGCAGGGGAAGCGCCCCCGACCCACCTGCTATCTGATACTCGGTTGTGAATATGAATGACTCCATGGTTGTAGCCACTTCTGTGTGTTTGTGGAAATCTGTGCAGAAGAGACGAGAGAGAATATGCTCGGTGTGTGCTGATGACCACTCAGCCTGGCTTCTCCTCTTTCGGACGCTTGCTTTTGACATGTTTTGTGTTCTTTTTTTTTTTTTTTAAATAAAAAAACTTACTTGTTTGAGAAAGAGAGTGAGCAGGGGGGGAAGGGAGGGCAGAGGGAGAGAGAGAAACATAAGCAGCCTTTGCACTGGATGTGGAGGCCACACGGGCTCGATCTCACGACCCTGAGATCAAGACCTGAGCCGAAACCAAGAGTCAGTCGCCCAACTGACAGAGCCACCCAGGCGCCCCGCGTTTGACACATGTGAGGGCCGGGAGGTCGTCTGGGCCTGCCCATCCCTGACGCAGCTGCGGGCCGGGCTCCGCGAGGCAAACCGCTTGGTTCCCTGCATGATGGTTTCAGGGCCAGAGATTGTAGCCTTACCTGGAGTACTTGTCGTTATGAAGGGAGACGAAGTGTCCCTCCCGGCAGGAGCATCAGTGCTTGCTTGAAGCTCTTCGTCATCTGGGGGAGACAGGGAGTGATGATGGAGGGGGACGTGGGTCTCAGTGCACCCCAGCCTGCCCGCCTCGGCTGACCCCACACACACTCAGCGAGTCACATTGTCGGGGGCCCCCGCACCGTGCGGCTCCCCATCAGGGGTCACCTCGCCCGCAAAGCTGGGTGAGAGGGAACTGTGACCCTGATCCCAGCTCTGGAGTCCTGAGCCACGTCTCCCCGAGCCTCCTATTCCGCCCTGGTTTCCACCTGTGGCTCAGAGACAGGTCATAGTCACACAAATGCCAGGGAGACCTGGGAGGAAGTAGGAAGGCACAGAAGGACAGGTTCCCTGTCCCTGTGGGGGCGTCCAGTTACCCAGGACACTGCCCTGCCTTGTCACGCTTTCACAGGGAAGCACACACACCCTGGCACACTGTGGGAAGGAAGCTCAGTGGCCCCCAAAGAGCCCCAGAGGAGGACATGGGGTGCGGGAAGCGGCGGTGTCGGGGAATGTCATCAAAAAGACACACACTCAGGGCAGCCTGGGTGGCCCAGCGGTTTACGCTGCCTTCAGCCCAGGGCCTGATCCTGGGACCCGGGATCGAGTCCCACATCGGGCTCCCTGCCTGGAGCCTGCTTCTCCCTCTGCCTGTGTCTCTGCCTCTCTCTCTCTGTCTGTGTCTCTCATGAATAAATAGATAAAATCTTAAAAAATAAAAAAAGACATATATGCCAGCTGACCCTCGGGCTGGACCCAGGCACTCAGAGCCTCCTCCCCTCGTCCCCTGTCCTTGGAATGTGGGTCCCGCTTGCCTTTCCTGCTCCCAGGGGCTGCTCCAAGGACACAGCCTTGAGTTAGTGATGTGGTGGGGAGAGCACCTGCAGGGTGTATGTGACCCAGTCCAGTTAGGATCCGGCAGGCGAGCACGGGGCTCCTTTCGTCTTGCTGCCACCCCAACACGAGCCTCATAAGTAAGTTCCCTTTGCTTATTAAAACCGCCACCTACCAGCGGTGGCCTGCCTCTCCCTTTGGTCTCTCCCTGCGCTCCTCCACCTGTAGGGGTGGTTTCAGATTCCACCCAGGGAAACTCCCAGAAGGGTTAAGAACCAATAGGTGGTGAGCTAAGAAACCTGTAACACTTATTTTTAAATGTGAGCGGTTTTTTATTATAAAAATGGTAATACACTTTCAGAATGAAACCCTCAACATAGGTGCGTTGTCTATACATGCGAATGAGTGTGTGTGTGTGTGCATGTGTGCACATGCGTGCTTGAATAAGCCCCTTCCCTGCACTTTTATCAAAGCTCAGGTGGGGATTACACAAGGAGAGGGAGCATGCTAACAGTGGAGCACTGTACAAATAATGAGTTTACGTCGCATAGCAGCAAATTAGAAGTGTGCGGGTGGCCAGAATGAATGAGAGGAAGTCTTGGTCGTTTAGAAGAAGCCGAATTTTAGGATCTGCTGGGAAGGGGCAGCGTTATCACTAGTGAGGCAGCATCTGAGTATCTGGGGGGCTTTAGAACACTCGAGAGATCTTCCTTCCTCCTCCACCTTCTGCTATTTGTTCTCACTCAGGGTGCACGGGACCTTAGGTGGTAGAGACCCTAGTTTGTCCAGTCTACTTTCTAGAATGAGAGAAGACAGAGGCCCACAGAGATGAAGTGGTTTGCCCGCAGTCACATTGCTTATGGGTCAGGAATTCTACTCCGGTCAGCCCGATGGAAAAAGCAGTGTGGTGGATTCAGAAGGTGCCCCCATACCTGGAAACTGACTTTCACTTATGCACTTGAGCGGGGGCTGCGTCCATCTGGTCTTCCCAAAGATGGTTTTGCAGATGCTCTTGGCAGGACCTCTGTGGAGGGCTGTGAATCCCTGCATGCACTGGTAGTGAAGTGTCTGCCCCACTACAAAGTGGTAAATTCTCTTGGAGTTTTCATGTTCCCAGGGAGGAGGCTCCCTGCAGTGACCTGGAAGAGGGGAAGGAAGCTCTGAGTGAATTGAGTTGTCTCTTCCTAGAGGCTGGGCCTGGGTTCTTATTGTTTTGTCCCCTCATTCATTCTTTCTTTTATTCAACCAGTATGTACTGAGAACGTCCGTGTGTCAGGAACTTCGCCAAGCACTTTGTGGGAAGGCACACAGACCCCGTCACTCCTGCGGGAGTGGATAATCCATCGAATGAGGAAGACATCTGGATACAGAATGCGCTGAGTGTTATCTCTGAGGAACAGACAGTTGCTGTGGGGACACAGAGGAACCAGCAGTTGCTTGTGGTGACGGCGAGGGTTCTCATAAGTGGACAGCTGTGGGAAGGGCTCTCAAGTGGAGGGATAAGGGTGGGCTCAAGCCCATTGGGGCCCGTGAAATACAAAGCCCACCCTGGGTCTCCACTGCTAAGTGAGGAGGCACATCCTCGGGTGGTGGCTGCTGGTCATCTTGGGGCCATGGCTGAAGGCCTGGAGATAAAGCCAAAGCCAGAAAGAAGGAAGGGCTGAGAGAATCTCGGGCAAATGGAACCTGATCTCTCATCAAGCCACACCTAAGGTCTGCTCAATGTGAGCCCTGCCACAACCTCTGAAAATTCCCTGTGCCCTCACTCGCCCAACGAAAACCCAAGCCTGACTGGCCTTTCACCCCAGTGATCATGTCCTGCTCTATTTTCAGGATTCCCTACCCCACCCCAAATCTGGATATATGGAACCACATGTCTCCATGGTTCCTGTCTCCCCAGAAACATGAGGCTACACTTATGCTCTGACCCTCCAGACCTTCCACGATCCGAATACCCAATATGACCTTCAAAGTATCTTACATATAACCCCCCTGCTCCAGACGGAAGCTCCAGCGGGAAGCTGAGAGTGGTCCTGCCCCAAGTGTTTTGCTCTAGTGTAACACCTTGCAAATCGTGACTGAACTGGTGTTTTCGTCTCAGAATAAAATTTCTTTTTACAGCCAATAAAATCCATAGTGGTCTGAACCTGTTTAAATTACGCTTGCTTCTTTCAAATGAAAACATCCCGTTAAGAAGATCTGTGGCCAGAACCAGTGGTTGTCTCTTGAATAAGGACAACAAACATTGACCTTCTGAGAAACTTTGAAATAACTGTTCAGAGGAATATGGGAAAAAGAGAGAAAAACAAACAATTGAATGTGTTTTTGAAATGCCATTCAGCCCACGGTTGGAGGAACAACATAAAAACATCATATTGCAAACAGTGCCCCTGGATTCGTCTTTTTTTTTTTTTAATAATGGAAGCTGCAAATAAAATTAATCTGAAACAAGTAATCAGTAGAAAGATCCTTTGTATATTTCAGGAGACCTGAGGTCTTACTCCTAAATGTAAATTTAGCCAAGTCTTTTAAACTTCTCTGTGTCTCATTTTCTTCAGTAAATCGAAGTCATGATCCTGCTCCCTGACTCACTGGGTTGTGGGATTCAAAAGAAATTATATACAAGATGGTAAAGTTTTTTGGTAAGGTAGTAAAATCAACATAGGACAATAGGGTCCTATAAAGGTGAGTGGGTCGCCCCAAAGCTCAGGTTTTCCTAACGGGCTCTAGTTCTTCCTGATGTGAGGACCTGACTTCAACGTGATTCATTTTAGAGCCACGGCAGCAGCTGGGTGGCCACGGTGCTCACTCACCCACAGCCCACTAGCTAGGAGGTGCTTGTCTGCAGCTTTCATACTCACCGACATGGCACAGTGTAGTTTAGGGCCCTGTTTATCAGAAACATTTTTAAGTAAATTGCTTTGCTGGCATTGATTGTCTTGTATTTAAGGGTGAAACCAAGCATTTCCTCGAGGGCAGAGACAGTTGGCTATGGTGCTGGGCATAGTTAGTCCCAACATATGCCTTGGAATTCAGTTCACGTGAATTGAATTGAATTGAGCTCAATTCTATCCCGCCAGCTCCCAAACCCAAGGAAGTCCAGAGCCCAGGTTGGCTTGAAATGCTGAGCTGTACTACAGCTTACGACCATGACACAATAGTTCCTGTTTACCTGATATCCTTAAAGAAGAGGATAGTGGGACAGACCTTCCTACTTTGCGGAACACACAATATCCCTACAAGAGAAGGGTTGGCCCTTAGGAGTCAGCCAGACAGCCATTCAGCTTCACCTCTTACCTACAAGGTCAACTTCGTCCATGGGCGGCGTTTGGCTCTGCATTTCTGTGGGGTTTTCTCCCTTCTGTTCCTCAGGTTTAGTGGTAACTTTTCCTTTTCTGTTCTCTGGGGCTAGAGAATATGGATAGAATGAAGCAAGTAACTTCACATATGCTTAAAATAGAAAACCTCTCTGTGTACTCATTTTTATTCAAAAAGAGTGCCTTTCCACTGCCTGTGACATGCCAGGCAGTAGCGGGGTGCAGGAATTACAAAGAGGAACCACACCACACCCTGTCCTTAGGGTGCTCTCAGCAGCAACTGTTCACGCCTGACTCAGCACTGGCCTGAGAGTATTCCTGTGCATGATGTGTGTGGCCTACTACATGTTTCTAAAAGAACTGAAAGATTTTTCTGGTGTTTGTGTGTCTCCCCAAAAGGGACTCCATTCTGGCTATCCACCTGCCACCCTGGTGCGTGGGTGTTTGCATGATCCAGTGAGGAATGAGGTGACACAGAACCCACTCTCTCCCCTTACCTCCCTAAAGCAGTTAATCTGTAAGTTGAAGGGACTCAATCTTAAAGCAAGGACAAGAGAAACCTCCTACCATACTCCTCTCTACCGTGAAGACTTTGGCAAAGGAGTTGAGTATGGGCACTGCCACGAGGGGCTTGGGATTCTAGCTGAGAGTCTGGGGAGGCTCTGCTGGGGAAAGAGGCAGCAGGATGCTTCAGCAGAGCAGCCATCTCCAGACCTTGGAGTCCATGCATGGCATGGCTGAAACAAAACTCACGGTGGCTCCCAGACACCATCTCCAGAGGTAAGAAACAAAAGGACAAATGGACCCACCACGTTTCACTGTGTTCCATTATCACAGAGTAGACAAAACACCTGGTAGAGAAATTGGGCTTTCAGGACTCAAAGAAGAGCATACACCAGCAAAAGTAGATCAACTTAGGTTTCGAAAGCCCGTCGGGGGTCATTCCCTCAACATTCCACTCCAGCGAGGTGACCCACCCACAGTCTCTGAGCAAGTGGCCTTCTCTGCTCAGCCTCACCAGCAACGATGAGGTTCAGGACCCTTAGTCCATCACCGATTACAATCACATTCAACATTGAGGGCCACAGGGCTCTCAAGCCAGGTTTTGAAATCCAGAAATGAAGAAATTTGAAAGGAATAGCCTTCTCTTCCTTTCTGCTTCCCTAATGAAGATTTGGGGTCTTGCCACATACCAGACTGACCTGCCTACGGGCTTGTTATTCTTCTTGATTTTCCCAAGCCCAGCCAGGGTCTTGCAGGACTGGAACAAGAGACAGCAATATTTGGGGGACAGGGGTGTTTGGGGGAATATTCCTCATGCTCTGGAATGTCAGTTCCTGACACTGGGCTGGGAAGACACTGAACTGACAATACTTCCTGCTTGACCATATATTTACCTCCAAAGAAATGCCTGAAAGAGCCCATGGCAGCCAGAGTGAAAATTTCGGTAATAGGTAGGACTCTGGAATTCAGTGGCATGAGCTTCCTTTCCCTTTTTACTCTCATCAGGGAAGGAAATGCCTCACCCACTGCCTCCACTTTTCTGTCCAGACCTTCTTCCTTAGGGTTGTGGAGATGGACACTAAAGAGGAGAGGGGACAGAGGAGCCATGGGGAGTTGTTGGGATTTCACGCTGCCATGTTGCTGGAGGTAGAGTTAGGATAGGTCTATGTCACCAGTCAGCATACGGGTGATAGGAGATGTGAGCTTTGGAAAGCAAAATGCAAAAGAGTTAATACAGCCCTACAGGTAGATACTCACTGGGGTTGCTATTATTTTTATTATTCTTTATATAGGTGCATTCTGACTATTCTTTTTAATTTTTAGTTCTAAAAATTGTGATAAGATATATGTAGTGTAAAACAATATTAATCATTTTAATGTATACTTTAGTGTCAATAAGTGCATTCACATTGCCATGAATTAGACTTATTTTCTAATTGTTCAGTAATTATTAGTATAACATCCGTACCCTCTTTCCCTGCAGAATATAAGTTCTTTGAGTGCTGCGTATCCCGAGTGCCTAGATCACTCCTTGGAACTGGGAAGTATTTCTTAAACATTTGTTTAGTGAATTATTTTCCAGAAACCACTAAGATGAGTTATTGTAGAGTTTGGGCTGCCCAGTTTTCATCTATAGGGCTGAGTGAACAAAAGCTGAAGCTCTTTCCCTCTTGTTAGAGTTCTTCTATTTCCCTCGGTAAACAAAAGGAAACACTTACATATACTTTTGCATTGACATTTGTTTTCCCAGGAAGCATGGCTAGAGTTTCCTGTACAATGCATGTAGCTGCTTATTCTGCGGAAGCCCCTCTCACAATCACAATTTAACACCGTGCCTGTCTTGTATGTGAGAGCTTTGAATGTGGCGTGTTTGAGGTTTGGTGGGTCATCATCACAGAGGTCTGCAAAGAAAAAGAGGCATGTTAGGAATTCAGGAGGTTCCAGTCACACACTCACATACTTAACCATGTAATGATTTCATCACACATTTCTTCACTTTATTTAAAAGGTTTATGGGTACCCCACATTTTCCCAGAGAGAACCCTAGGCTGTTGCCATTGTCCTTTAGAAACTTTTGTATCAGAAATGGTTCAAAATTTGACTTCAATCAAGTTCCTGTCCAAATTACAATATAATTCAAACTAAATGAATAGAAATGAATGAGGTTTTATTCTGAATATGCCTCATGCTGAGCAAGTATGGAAAGAGAGAAGAGGACCAAATGATATGAGAAAAGGAAGAGAGGAAAGCCATGTAAGTTTAATTGAGGGACAACATTGCATCTGTGAGAAATACTTTTCAGGAAATAAGGATTGTCAGAATTTCTATAATAAATTCTTTGCTTTGCTTTTTGAGAAATATATATAAAGTGCTTCACCCAAAGTCTGGATGTGAGTAAGAAATGTGTATTTTTCACCCACCTACCCATCTCTGACTTTACCAAGTTCCTTCTCATACCACAAAGACTTGACCTTTTCTCAGCCCCTTCCAAAATGGACTCTGGTTTCCCACCAAGGACACCTGAAATAGTGGCCAAATGCCCAAGTTATTAAGGTGGGTGGAAAGGCACTGCTCAAATGAGAAAAATGAATCCATTGTGTATCTTGCAATAAGTCCTGCTTCAAGAGATTAGATTTTTAGGGAAAAGCCACAGTTTAGATAAAGAAAGTGGATAGGAAGAATCACAGAAGCAGGAAAATCTGAGAAAGCACTGACAGCCTCTCCATTCACCAGTATAGGCACTAAATCCAGACTGGTTGCTTCACTCATTGCTCACAGATGATAGTCTACTGATTGCTTATTAGTCATCACTCTCTCTGTCCTTACACTGTGCCCAGCATCTTGCCATACTGAAGGCTACCCTCATCCAAGACTCAGGATACTCCTGATCTCCTGAATAACAGAAGATGAGGAGAGTGTGGACAGCTCACTCCACCTCTGACCAGGAAGGAACTAAATAGAAATAATTTGAATGGCTCAAAGGGCCAGTGACTGTAAAGGAATATGTAACATATATACTCAATAAATACTGGTAATCATATAATCATCATAATAAGGCAATAAAGGTAGCATGGTGGAAAGGGGAGAAAAATGGGCTTCTAGATCCTAGCTCTACCAGCTTACTAGGTATATAGTGTCATTCCTTTTACTTACCTGAGTTTTGCCCACTTTTTCTGTAAACTGGGCATAATCATCATCATCATCATTTTATTGTTTGTTTTAAAGATTGTATGAAATAACATTCAAAGGTAACTTGCAGAGCACCCCATACTTAATAGACACAGAATAGATGCCTGTTCTTCTTCCTTCCTTTTTTTCCTCTGTTCAGGAAAGGAGAATGGTACCTCAGATGGAGGCTGGGCTGAATTTTACCTTCAACCTTATCCTTCTGCAAAAGGTCATCTCTCTCTACAGTCCATATCCTCAGTACCACTCACTGGTACTTGTATATCAGTACCCACCTATGTTTTAAGTATCAGAAGGTAAACCTATTGCTAAGACAAGATATGCATAATAATAAAAAAATTAAAGAACAAGGCAAGGATATTCCTTCCCTCTCATCACCACTTTTCAACATGGTGCTAGAAGTCCTAGCTAATGCAATTAGAAAAGAAAAGGAAATAAAAGATGTACAGATGAGGAAGAAATAAAACTTTTTGGTTTTCTGCAGATGACATGATTGTCTACATAGACAGGCTGAAAGAAAAGACAAAAACCCTTGTGGCACTAATAAGCAATTTTAGCATGGTTACAGGATACAAAGCTAATATACAAAAGTCAATTGCTTTGCTACATACCAGCACGGAACAAATGGAAATTGACCTTAATAACACAATACCATTTCTATTAGCAGCACCACAATAAAGTGCTTTGGTATAACTATAACAACATATCTATAAGGACAATATGAGGAAGACTACAAAACTCTGACAAAAGTAATCAAATAACTCAATAAATGGACAGATATTTCACGTTCATGGATAGGAAGATTCAATATTGCCACTATATTACTTCCTCTCAACATGATCTACAGATTTAAAAAAAGATTTTTTTTTAATATATTAATGAGAGACACAGAAAGAGAGGCAGAGACATGGGCAGAGAGAGAAGCAGGCTCCCTGCGGGAAGCCTGATGCAGGACTTGATCCCCAGACCCTGGGATCAGGTCTTTTTTTTTTTTTTTAAAGATTCTCTTTTTTCATTTATGATAGTCACAGAGAGAGAGAGAGAGAGAGAGAGAGAGAGAGAGGCAGAGACAGAAGCAGGCTCCATGCACCGGGAGCCCGACGTGGGATTCGATCCTGGGTCTCCAGGATCGTGCCCTGGGCCAAAGGCAGGCGCTAAACCGCTGCACCACCCAGGGATCCCCCTGGGATCAGGTCTTGAGCCAAAAGCAGACACTCAACCTCTGAGACACCCAGGCATCCCTGATCTATAGATTTAATGCATTTCCAATAAAACTCCCAGTAACTTATTGTGTGGATGTCAATTCTGATTCTAAAATGATTCTAAAGTTTATATGAAGGGGAAAAATCCAGAATAGCCAACACAATATTGAAGAAGAACAAAGTTGAAGGACTTACACTACTACCTGACTTCAAGATTTACTATCATTGATTTGATTGTAATCAAAACAATGTGGTATTGGTGAAAGAATAAACAAATAGACCAATGTAACAGAAGAGAGAGTCCTGAAATAGACCCAGATGAGTATAGTCACAGATCTTTGGCAAGGAACCAAAGGCAATACCATGGAGCAAGTGGAGTCCTTTCATTAAATCGTTCTGGAACAACTGGATATGTACATGGAAAGGAATGGATCCAGACACAGACTTTACATCCTTCACAAAAATTAACTCAAAATGGATCACAGACCTAAATGTAAAACATGAAACTATAAAACTTTTAGAAGATCAGAGAAGTCTAGATGACCTTGGATTTAATGATTACTTTTTATATGCACCCCCACCAAAGGCACAATCCGTGAAAGAAAGACCTGAGAAGGTGAACCTCATTAAAAGAAAAAAATGTCTGCTCTCAAAAGACACTGCCAAGGCAGTGAAAACAAGCCACAGACTGGGAGAAAATATTTGCAAAAGGTATATATGCTAAAGGGCTATTATCTAAAGTATACAAAGAAGTATTGAATCTCAATTAGAAAGTGAACAATCTGATTTTTTAAATTAATGTTTTAAAAGATTTTATATATTTATTTGAGAGAGAGCACAGAATGAGAATACAGAGGGGAGGGGCAGAGGGAGACAGAGAATCAGACTCATCACTGAGCAGAGTCCAATGTGGGGCTTGATCCCAGGACCCCCAGATAAGGACACAAGCTGAAGACAGATGCTTTAACTGACTGAGCCACCCAGGCCCCCAACAACCTGGTTTTTAAAACAGACCAAAGACTCGAACAGCTACCTCACTAAGGTATATAGATGGCAAATGAGCACATGAAAAGGTACTCCACGTCATATGTTATCAGGGAAGTGCAAACTAAACAACAACAAGATACCACTACATACCTTTTAAAAATGGCCAAGAACCAGAACACCAAATGCTGGCAAGGACGTGGGGCAACAGGGACATTCATACATTGCTGGTGGGAATGTAAAATAGCACAGCCTATTTGGAAGAGGGTTTTACAATTTCTTACAAGACTAAACACACTCTTGCTGTACAATCCAGCAATCACACTTTTTGGTATTTACCCAAAGAAGTCGAAAAGTTATGTCTACACAAAAATCTGCACACAGATGTTTTTAGTAGCTTTATTCATAATTGCCAAAACTTGGAAGCTATGTTTAGCTGTCTTTCAGTAGGTGAATGGATAAGTAAACTGTGGTTCATCCAGGCAATAAAATATTCAGTGCTAAAAAGAAGTGAGCTATCAAGCCATGAAAAGACATGGAGGAAACTTAAATGCATATTCCTGAGTCAAAGAAGCCAATTTCAAATGCTACATACTGTGTTATCCCAGATATATGACACTCTGGAAAAGATAAAAATATAGAGACAGTAAAAAGATCCTGGTTGCCAAGTGTTAGGGAGGAGGGAAAGATGAATAATAGGCAGAGTAAAAGGATTTTTGAGACAGTGAAAATACTCTGTAGGTTACTATAATGGTGGATATATGTCACTATACATTTGCCCAAACCCTTAGAATGTGCAACACCAAGAGTGAAGCCTAATGTAAAATGTGGACTCTGGGTGATAATGATGTGTTAATGTTGGTTCATCAACTGAAACAAATGTACCATCTGGTGGGGGATGTTGATAATATGATAATGTGGGAAGCTATGCATGAATGAAATCAGGAGTATATGAAGAATCTCTGTAGCTTTTGTTTGGTTTTGTTGTTAACCTAAAATTACCTTAATCCATAAAGTCAAATTTTTAAAAAGGAGCAACTTATGAGGAATGGACATTCCCTGAGCTATATAAAATAATTGAAGGGAAGAAAAAAAAAGCAATGAGGACTTCTGCTTCCAGCCATGACAAAATTTTGGTACCAAAACCTACCCTCCCCCCCTGCTGAAAACAACTTTAAAACAAGACAAAATGTGCAAAAAGTGTTTTCAGGCATTTGGTAGCAATGTCTGTTATGATTCGAGAAGAGGGAAACATGAAGTGAACCCCACCATTGCCATGGATTCCTTCATGGCCACTTTCCTGCCAGGTAGAACCAAAGTGGAACCCAAGCAGAGCCATGGTCTCACTGACCTGAGGAGGGAAAAAATCAGAGTTTTAGGATGCTGGCATGGCTGGAATTTGGATACTCCCCCAAACAGACCCACCTTTATAAAGACTAAAACCAAACTTGACAAATAGGAGGAGGAACCAGCAACTTAACTCCTGTAAGAACAGAGTTCAATAACTCTTAAAGGAAAACAACATATTCCAGACTCTCCAAAATGTGTAATTCATAATATCTGGCAAGTTTTTTAAAATTCTGGACATGTTAAGAAATAGGAAAGTGTGACCCATTTGTAAAAAGGAATCAATTGGAACAGACCCTAAAATGACCAAGATTTTGGAATTAGCAGACAACTGGCTGCCATTTATTTTTATAAAGAAAGTTTTATGGGAACAAACCCATACTCATTCATTTACGTTTTGTTTGTGGCTGCTTTTGTGCTATAAAGGCAGAGTTGAGTGGTTGCAACAGAGACTATTTGGTCTGTTAGCTGAAAATATTTGCTTTCTGGCTCTTTGAGTAAAAAAATTGTCAACTACTAATTCGGCCATAATGAGTGAACCAATAAGATATCTCAGAAGATAAATGAAAACTATAAAAAAGAACCAGATAAAAATTCTAGAACTAAAAATTACAATATCCGAAATGAGCTTCATCACACCTTGAAGACAGATCAATAGAAATTATCCAAACTGACGAGGACAGAGAAAAAAATTTATTTTTATTTTTTAAATTTTATTTATTTATTCATGAGACACACACACACACACAAACACACACACACACAGAGAGAGAGAGAGAGAGAGATAGGCAGAGTCACAGGCAGAGGGAGAATCAGGATCCATGCAGGGAGCCTGACGTGGGACTCAATCCCAGGTCTTCAGGATCACACCCTGGGCTGAAGGCAGCACTAAACCGCTGAGCCACCTGGACTGCCCAAGAAAAAAATTTTAAACAAAAATTTGAATAGACCTTCAGTGACCTGTGGGATAATATAAGATGGTCTATCATATTTAATTGAAGTCCCAAAGCAGTAGGAGAGTAAAAATGGAGAAGAAAAAATATTTGAAGAAATAATGGCCAAAAATGTCTGAAATTTGATGACAAAAATTGACTTACAGTTCCAAGGTGCTCCAAACAGTGGACTCCAACCAGGGTAAATATAAAGAAAACCATACCTATATACATCATAGCCACACTGCTGAAAACTAAAGATAATTGGAAAATCTTAAAAGTAGCCAGAGAAAAAGGACACACTACTACATGGACCAACAGTGAATAATGGCTAACTCTTCAGCATCAATAATGGAAGTCAGAAAACAATGGCAGAACATATTCAAAGTTGTAAAAAGAAAAAAAAAAAACGTAAGTCTGGAATTCTACCTAGAAAAAATATCTTTCAAAAAATGAGGATGAAACTAATATATTTTCAGATAAACGAAAGCTTAGAGAACTTATTATCAGCACACCTGTGTTGTAGAAGACAATGCTGAAGGAAATTCTCCTGGCTATGTGGATATTACAAGTTAGAAATACAGATCTACAGGAAGGAATGGAGTGCTGGTAAATTTTTAGATAAATGGAAAGATCATCTTTTAATTCTTTGAAAGAGAACTATTTAAAATAAAAATAATTGTGCACGGTGAGTTTTATTGCACATGTAAATGTAAAATATAAAATAACTACAGTATAAAAGTTGGGGTAGGTGGAATGTTTCTATCATAAATCTTTTGTATCATATATGGAATAATACAATATTATGTCTAAAGAGATCATGATAAGTTAAGGATGCATACTGAAAAGCTTAGAGAAACTGCCAAATAATAATACAAAGTATGTAGCTAAAATGGCAATAGAAGACATAAAATAGAGTATTAAAATACTTTTTTTGGTTAGCCAAAATTAAGAGAGAAAAGGAGGAACTGAGGAATACAAAACCAAATGGAACACCTGGGAAACAGGGTAGCAAGAGGGCAGACTTAAAGCCAACCATATCAGTAATTTTCTGAAACATAAAGTAAACACGTAAATTAAAAGAAACTTTCAGGGGTGCCCAGGAGGCTTAGTCAGTTAAACATCTGCTTTCAGCTCAGGTCATGATCTCAGAGTCCTGGGATCAAGCCCCACATTGGGCTCCCTGCTCAGCAGGGAGTCTGCTTCTCTCTCTGTCCCTCCCCTTGCTTCTGTGCTCTCTCTCTCTCTCTGTCTCTCTGTCTCTCTCTCAAATAAGTAAATAAATAAAATCTTTTAAAAAAAGAAACTTTCAGACTGGAAAAACAACAGGCCCCCAACTCTGTGCTGTCTATAAGAGAACATACTTTAAATACAAAGACAATGATAGATTGAAAATAAGATGTATATAAAGATATATTAGCAGAAGTATGCATAAGAAAGCTGGGGTGGCTACATTAATATCAGAAAGTAGATTTCAAAATAAATAGTATTCACAGATGACTTGATTGCTTATAGAAAATTATCAAAAAATCTGAAAAATAACTACTACAACTTGGTAAACCTAGAGTCTCAATATACAAAAATCACTTGTGGTTACTTCTATGTACTGTAAGCAATTAGAAAATTAAAAAATTTTAAAACAATTTCATTTATGATAGTATCAAAAATAATGAAATACTCATGAATATATTTTCCAAAAACTTGTAAGACTTCTGAACTGAAAACACTGAAACATTGCCAACATAAATTTAAAAACTGTATAAATGTAGAAATGTGCAATGTTTATGGATTGAAAGATTCATTAAAAAAATACATCAGCTCAAAAAAAAAGACATCAGTTTACCTTAAACTGATCAACAAATTTAATACAATCATAATTTTTAAAAATCCAATGCATTTTTTAATAGAAATTTGGCAAGTTGATTCTAAAACCTCTTTGAAAACACAACAGACCTAGCATTTCTAAGGCCATCTTAAAAAGAATGTACAAATTTGGAGAATTCACATCTTCTGATACCAAGACTTTCTATACAGCTGCAGTACCCAAGGCAGTATATACTGGTAGAAGGATAGACAAATAGAGTAATGGAACAGAATAGAAAAGCCAGAAATAGACTCACACATGTGCATTCAGTTAATTGTTTTATAAATATGCAGGGCAGTTCAATGAAGACAGGAAGATCTTCTCAACAAATGCTCTGGAAAAAATGGATACATTTATGGGGGAAAAAAACCTTACTCCACATACAGAAATTAATTTTATTTTATATATAAACATAAAAAAATCCATACCTTAGATTTAACTATGATAGTTACACACATAAAAGTTAAAACTATAAAGCTTCTAAGAGCAAACTAAGGCAAATAGCTCTGCAAACTAGGAATAGGCCACAATTTCCTAGAGAGGACCCAAGACACACCGACTGTAAAAGAAAAGCAAATTAAAAACTTCCGCTCATCCTAAGATATTAAGAAAAAATTTTAAAAAGTGATAGATTGGGAGCAGGTGTTTGCAGCACATACCTCTGACAAAAGGCCTTGTGTCCACGTTACCTAAAGAACTATGAATCAATACCAAAATGCAAACAACCCACTAAATAGATGGACAAAGACTTGAACAAGTCACTCCTCCAAAGAAGACAGGTGATTATCCACAAGCACTTGAAAGAATGCTCCACATCATCAGACATCAAAAAAAAGCAAACTGGAAAGCACCATGGAATATTCCACCCAGAAAGGTTATTAGAGGTAAGACTGACAACAACAGAAGTGGGAGAGGAGGTGGGAGTGTAAAATGATACCCTTCCTCGGAAAGCTGGTAGTTGTTTTGTTTTCAGTGAAGGTAACTAGCTACCTCCCTACCCTATGATCCAGCTATTCCGCTCCAAGGTATTTATTGAAGAAGAGTGAAAGCATATGTTTAGAAGAAGACTTGTACAAAATCTTTGTAGTGGCTTTAAATAATCTCAAAAATATTGTGTTGAACAAAAGAAGATATACACAAGATCTTACATCCAGTTTGATTCCCTTTGTATGAAGCTTGCGAAAAGACGGGAAACAGTATACACGAAGAAATCAGAGTAGTGGTTGCTTGTGGTGAGTGGGACTGGTTGTAAGAAGGCAGGAAGTGATGGAAATGTTGATCACAGGGGTGTACATATTTGAAAACTCATCAAATTGTACACTTAAGAACTGCACTTCACTCTCACTCTGCCCTCAGGGAAATCAGTAAGAAGTATACTTAGCAACTCTCGTAATTATTCATTAGCACAACTAATCAAGGATTGACCTCAGAAGCATTCGGAATCTGACAACTTAATCATGAACCGAGAATGTTTCTAAACACCTACATCTTTTTTAAGGCAAATTGCTTTTGAGGCAACTTTGTGTCCTTAAAAACTGTTGAATTACATGACGGTATGCTTTTCTAAATAAGACCATGGAAGTTCCCAGAGTCATCCCAAATTTGCCTGAATATCTAAGGACATCCATCATATGGGGACGAGGGGAGTTCCAGAACTTCTTTCTCCCACAGACTTCATTTCCATAAAAGCATCTTTCCTGGAATTTAGAAGCACTGAACCTTCTCTGATCCAGAGCTAAGAACAGGTAAAGAGCTTGACTATAATCTTCTCCTCTGGAGTGCCTTGCCAAGGGTGTTCCAGATATTATCTGAAGGAAGTGGGAGGTATGAGAGTGTGGGAAATGTAACCCTGAAACGTTCCTTCTTTTTAATCTAACTGGAGTAAATCTGGGATACTTTTAGCCCTCCTAGGTAGCATTAAAAAACAACAACAACAGAAAACAAAAAAACAGCAGTACAACATCTAGGAAAAAAAAAAAAAAGAAGAATCAAAAACACTGTCTATTCTGAAGCCTTGCACAGGAGTAAAGAAGAAGATTTCTACATATGTGACTCAGCAAAATGTCTTTAAATACTTTTTCCTTGTATTATCACTTACAAAATCTCTTCCCACACAGCATGGCAACCACATTCATTCCCTGGTTTTACTCACTAAAAATTCTGAATATTCTTTCTTGAAATTCAGTTAACGGGGGATTTTCTCTGTTTTAACCCTTGTATCTCTTTCCAGATCCATTTCTTGCTTCTCCATCGGCTCTGACTTTTTAACAGAAATTGTTCTATGTTCCCAGTTCTACCCGTTCCCCTGGCTCACACCACAGTGGGCCTGGAAGCTCAGGAGGCAGACACAGAATTTTCTTTTTCTTTCTTTCTTTCTTTCTTTCTTTCTTTCTTTCTTTCTTTCTTTCTTTCTTTCTTTCTTTCTTTCTTTCTTTCTTCTTTCTTTCTTTCTTTCTTTCTTTCTTTCTTTCTTTCTTCTTTCTTTCTTTCTTTCTTTCTTTTTTCTTTCTTTCTTTCTTCTTTCTTTCTTTCTCTCTCTCTTTTTCCTTCTTTCTCTCTCTTTCTTTCTTTCTTTCTTTCTTTCTTTCTTTCTTTCTTTCTTTCTTTCTTTTTCTTTCTTTCTTTTCAGAATTTTCTTTAGAAAGTGGGTAGGGAAATAGTTTCCTCTCTGTAATTTTTAAGTATTGGTATAATTCTGGATTTAGATGTCATTTTCTCTTCTGGGAGTCAGATGTCTACTTTCTGTGGAGTAGAGGAAGAATTTCGGATTACTAACTTGGTGTTGGGGAGTGGGGACTAATGCACCGAGCTTGAAAATGGGGCTTCCAGGATGGGACTCCTACTATATAGGCTCAGAGGTGTATTATTCATATGGCCTTGCCTTTTAGCTCTTGTACCTTTTATGTGGGTAGAGGGGAAAAGAGGCAGATAACACCTATTATTAACCCTGAAAATCCCAAGGCCTTTGCCATGTACTAACAGGGAGTTACATCAAGCTCTTCTGACATTGAAAGTGTTTCACATCTTGTTTTGGAGTTTTGGTATGAATGATAATTTGAAAGACACAGGCAGGATCTCACATGTTCCACTTCCTTCTCATACTTCACCTTCATCACTGTCCCTGAAACAGTGTCGTGGGGCATCTTCCCATGGGATATTTGCAGATTTGCTGCCTCCAGGATTTTCCTACTTAACTGAAGTGCAACTCCCCTTGTGTGCTTTTGGCTTCTTCAGCTGACATTAGGGACAGTAACTAGAGCCACTTCCTCTGGACAGTGTCACCAAACAGGTCTGGGGAGAAGGGGGCGGGGTGAAGAGCCCTAGGACACTCTTCTCTTTTCGCTGTTGTTTTGTTCTGTTTTTGTTTTCCCTCCAATAGATTGCTGGAGGCTCAACTTCATCTTACCGTGCCCTGTAGGCTGGGAACGATTAGGCATTTGTAGTTCTCGTGTCATAGAGGACAGGAATGACAACCAATGACACACAGCAACAGATTTAGGAGTTCAAACTGGCTTTTTGGTCTCTCAGGCATCTGTTCTCTCAAGTATTAGATCATACCATCAACTACCCACCACTATTCCCAGAAGGACACCTGTGCAGCTTCTGCTGCTTGGGTTTTAAATAAAAGATGAAAAACTTGGTGAAATGAGATACTTTCTTCCCATAAGGGGCTCCCATCCCACAGTGAGAAGAATAGGAGCAAGAGATACAGATCAGAGGTTTCTACTTGGGTTTGGAATTGTGACACTCCCTTTATTTTGTTTCTCCACATGCCCTCAGCTCCGCCCCACCAGTATTAATCTACTCCTTTATCTTTTAACCTTTTGTTTTTTAAAGGGGAATAGAACTAAAGTGAGTTTCCTGCTGATGTTTTTGTGTCCCTCAAGTGAGCCAGAAATACTAAAGTTTGCACGGCAGTCATCATTCGATCTGAGAGAGTGATGTCGAAAGTGGATTCTCCACAAACACTGGGACTGTCCTTGTTGTCTATGGGCGTGGTTCTCAAATGCTAAAGTGCATACAAGTCACCTGGGGGTCTTATTAAAATATACATTTGGATTTAATAGGGCAAGCGTGGAGGCTAAGATGATTTCGGACAAGCTCCCAGATGCTGCGGGTACCTCAACCACACAGTAGCAGCAACTGCCACATCTCCCCTCTCCATCTGCCCCTTTCCAAAGGACCCACCTGTCCCATGGTGGGCAGGGAGCTGGTCTTGGGTGCCAGTGAACCTGTTTACAAAGCACTCTGTTTCCATGAGCCTTACTCAGTATCTAAGAGGATGCAGTGAAAACTCACTTGGCTGGAGGGAAGGTGGGTGGGTGAAAAACGGTTGTGGGCTAGGTGATTTGTTTTTCTTTTCTGATGTTGTTCAAAATGAAAGAGAACGCTTCTGGCCCTTGTGGCCCATGTGAGCAACATGAAAGGCAAGGAAAATAAAGAGGATTCAAAAGGATGTGGACAGAATCTGAGATAAGATTCTTTGCTTGGTGGGCGAATCAAGGTCAAGAGATGTTTACCCGCAGCTCCGCCAGAACTGAGAAGTAGATGGCTTCATGGTTGTGTTTTTCTTTCCTCCATCTATACAGTAGAAATTGGGGATGAACACCAGAAAAATTGACAAAGCACAGAAACTTCTGGATGATGATTTACTAAGCTTACATAAAGGACATAAGAGTACACAAAGAGCTCGTGCGCCTGATAAAGAAATACTGGTTCTTGACCCAAAGCCATTCACCTCCAAGTCAGATCTAAGAAAAATCCCAAAAATTGTACCTAATGTCAAAGATAGTCTCCAACTTCCTTGGCAAACCCATCCAGCATTTTGGGCCTTACAGAAAGCAAGTGTTTTGGTACAAAATAAAATATCAAGGCACATGTTGACTATTCCTCTTAATAGGATCCTACAATCTGAGAGCTGAAAGAGACCCTAAAGATTGTTTAGGTCCTCCCACACATTTTGTAGATAAGGAAACTGAAGCTATGTATCATTCCTCAGGTTTTTGCAAGTCTGACAACAGAGCCGGCAACAGAGCCCTGATTCTTAGGTCAGTGCTTTCGCATCATGTAGAATTATAATCTTCAGGAATATGCATGCTTTACACCCAATGGTGGAAGGTTCTCTCTTGCTGAGAGTAGAGCTATGTCTAAACTATCTGGGTCACTGGGAAGTGCTTGCGAAATGTTGTGGTTTAATTCAGATCATTATCTTTGAAGAAGTCAGAGAACTCAGATCCTCCATTTTGGCTATATATATATAATATATATATATATTACATATATATATATTTAAATACATTATATACATAATATATATTAATAACTATGATATCTGAGCGCTGCTGTGTGTTGCTTCTTTGTATAGATTACCTTTAAAGCTCACAACAACCTGTTAGATAGATATTGTCATCTCCACTTTACATGGCAGGAGATTGAGTTCCGGGGGGGTTCGGTAGATTGTCCAAACCACATAGCTCAAGGTGGTAGGAGAGGAATCACAAGAAAGGCTAGTATTGCGGCCCTCATTTCTGCCTTAAAAAAAAAAATCTCACTTTTATTTTCAGAAAAGGCTATCAAACATCAAACTTAAATGTGTCAGGAAGAAACAACAATGAAGAGGACAGAAGTGTAGAGAAAAGGTTTTCATTGACATTAGGTCACCACGAATGCTCAGAGGACAATGCAGTCGGTTTCTCTGTAGGAGAAGGACTCAAAATATTGAAGAAGCAGGATAGCGGTGTCAGGAACCAATGGGAAGAGATACTATAAGATTCTGGAGGGTCCTGAAGTCCCAGCATGACAGGTATTAACCCTTTACAGGCATAACTCGAAGATATTACAGGTTCAGTCCAATTCAGACCAGTGCAATAAAGCAAGTATTGCAATAAATCAAGTCCAGTGAAATTTTTTGGTTTCCAAAAATATTGTTTACACTCCACTATAGTCTGTGAAGTGTGCAATGGCCATTATGTCTTTAAAAAACAATATACAACCCCTATGTTTATAGCAGCATTATCTACAATAGCCATGATATGGAAGCAGCCCAAGTGTCCATGAGTTGATGAATAGTTAGAGAAGAGGAGATGAATACACACACAGAGACACACACACACAGATACGCACGATGGAATATTACTCAGCCATAAGAATGAAATCTTGCCATTTGCAATGATATGAATGGAATTAAATGCTATCATGCTAAGTGAAATAAGGCAGAGAAAGACAAATACCATATGATTTCACTCATATGGGGAATTTAAGAAATGAAGCAGAAGAACATAGGAGAAGGGAAGGAAAAGTAAAATGAGATGAAAACAGAGAAGGATGCAAACCATTAGAGACTTTTAACTCTATGAAATAAACTGAGGGTCACTGGAGGGGAGGAGGGTAGAGGGATGGGGTAACTGGGGGATGGGCATTAAGGAGGAATGTGATGAGCACTGGGTGTTGTATGCAACTGACAAATCACTAAATTCTACCCTGAAACTAATAACACAGTATATGTTAACTAAATTGATTTTAAATAAAGAATTTAAAAAAAAAACAAGATGATTGGGGCAGTGATTCTCAAGCCTTTTTGTATTGGGACCCCTGATACAAAGTCACTCTCAGAAATTGTTGAGGATGCCTAGAAGCTTTTGTGTTTGATGGGTTGCATCAATCATTATTTACCATATTAGAAATTAAAACAGAAAGTTTAAAAGTGCATGTTTATTAATTCATTTTAAAATAACAATAACAAGCCATCACACTAGCAAATAATTTTTATTTAAAAAAGTCTACATTTTCCAAAACAACAGCAATAAAAAGCGGTCAGAATAGTGGTATTGTTTTACATTTTTGCAAACTTTAAAAATGTCTGGATTAAATGTGGATTCTCACATTTAAGCTACTGCTTGTTGTTTTGATTGAAGTATATACAGAAAATCCTAGCCTCTTACTGTTACAAAACAGAAAAGTATTTTAATAGCCTTTTCAGATAATGGTGGACATTCTTTGTTGCTAACTCAACAGGGGATAGTTTCTTCATTGTTAGTTGCAGATCAGTGATCTATTAGGCCCAAATCCACGTGTCTATCTTAAACTTAGAACTTTGTGCTCATACCTGATTTTATAATACCATGCATTAGTAATTTAGGACAAAATGGTTTGCTGAGTTACACAGATCTTCTAAATATTGACACATTCATAATTCAACAACCAAAAGTTAGATTTATTAATATCACCTCTTATCTCATTAGAAAAATCTTTAAGTATTACAAAGTGGTCAAGATCAGGGTGATACAAGTTTCCCAAAATTCTAATTTTGCTCAAATTTGATCATTTTATCAAAATGTATCATGCATCATTATCAAACCTGAAAATTTATCACAATAAATACTATGAGTTGTTTTCCTTGAAGTGACAGGCTTACTGTTCAATGTCAAGAAATGCCTGTAGACTTTGAGAAATGTATAGGTTATGATGTACTGAATATTAGTTATATTTGCAGCTTCTAGAACATCACATCCTTCTGCATTTGCTGGAAATGGCATAGGGTCAGAACTTGTTCCAAGATTCAGTTATGTCAGGTTATTTGTTTTTAAAAATCTGTTGTTTTATTATGTGTTTGGTTTAGCTGACTTGTCTATAATATATGTAGGTTATAAATACATCTCTGGCCCTTTTAAAGAGATCTGTGCTCCCAGACATGGTAGCAAAGTAGCATGGAAGTCCAGCTCCCTCTTGCGATTCCAACCTGGAGTGTCATAGAAGCAGAGGGCTGTTTAGAGATCTGAGGAACTAGCACAAACATGATGGAAGGTGGCTGGGTCTTTCTTTCTGTTTATTTGTGTGTTATGAGGTATGAGGCAGCCAAAATTGGGGAGGATAGGAAGCTACCTTTGGGGGGCAAAGATTTTAATTGTCCTTCTCTCCCTTATACTTCCTTCTCTATCACTTCTATAAGGCAGAGAATCAGCAGCCAGCTACCAGTAGCGGTGGGGAGTGGGCTTACTCCAGGGTAGCTTTAAGCATGGTTAAGTGGACAAAGGGACAGCGACAGCCACAGGGGACTGACTGGTCCCTGGACATTCTCTCTTCCTGCACTTCTCCTCTTTACCTCTGAGGCTAGGTGATTACTATGGAGAACGACAGCTCTTCGAGAAGATCAATGCCCTTGTCTTCAGAGAGGTTGCCTGAAGGTGAGGATAGTGGTGTGACCAACAGGGGTGGGGGAGGCAGTGGACCTCTCTGGCCTGAAGAAGGTTTGCCCCCTTCCAGTCCCAAACTCACCAGCTGACCATGTCTGGGGCCCATCCCTTGCCCCTTCTCCTAGGACATTTGGGTTGATATCCCCAGGAAGAAGGATCTCAAAGGGGAGAATAGGTGAGGAATGCCATCATTAAAAAGAAAGAGCAACTAACTGAGAAGCCTATACTTGCCAAAGCAGAATCAACAGACCAGAAAAAAATAATTCTAATAAGCTTTTAATGGCCTAAAAGGGATGAGGGAGACTATGGAAAACATGAGGCAGGAATAAGAACATCTAGAGATTGACTAAAATGACTGAATAGAAAGGACCCAACAGATGGATTGAATATGAATATAGCAGAAATATGAATTAGGTATTTGGGAGGCCCAGATTGAGAAACTTAAAAAGCTGACAACTTTGTCAATTTTTGTATTGTGTATTTTGAAGCCATAGTATTGGGTGCATACAAGTGTATATGGTGTGTTGAACTTTTATCACTACTAACCAACCTTTGGATTTCTATTAATTTTTTTAACTGCAGAGTTTGGCCCATTTACATTGATTATAACTACGAATGCATTTGGATTGGTTGCTACCAGCTTATTTTATTCTAATGTTATACTTCATAAAGAAAGGGATTGAGTCCAGAAGGAAAGTATAAGTTGCAAGAAGGGATGGTGAGTAAAGGTAAAGGTAAACTTGTGAGTTTAAACCAATATTGGCTGCATAAAATAAACAAAATGTCTATTTTGGGCTAAAAGATATCAAGATAGAATTAAAATATTGAAAATCAGGAAGCTGACTGGAGTTAAAACATTCAAAGGTTATTTATTATTTGGGAGGAAGGTTATGATATTGATTAAATTTGGACTTTGTAATATCTTGATTCATGTCAAAATTTTGAAAATGTGCAGTCAAGTGAATACTTTACAAACTAGTAAAGAAAAAGAGTGGAATTGAATAAAAACTACTTTAAGTCCAAGGAAGGGAGGAAAAATGCATAGAAATAGAAGAGCAAAATAAAGGAAATAAAATAGTGGGAATCAACCCAAATATATCAACAATGAGAACCAATGTAAATAGACTAACTCTGCAATTAAACAAAAAAAAAAAGAATTTTTAAAAATTGAACTGACATGCATTTGTTTTTAAGAGACATGCTTCAAGCATAAGAGCTCTGAAAGTTTGAAACTAAAAGAATGGACAATCACAATCCAAAAGATTGTTTTATCAGTTAGTATCATACTTTGAGGCAATGCTATTCGTAGAAATCCAGAACTTTGGTAAAGGTCCAATTGACCAGAAAATATAATTCTTTACTTGTATGTGCCCAATAACACAGCTTCAAAATATACAAAGCAAACATCTAGAAACAATTTTTTTTACTTATATGTACCTAATAGCTTAGCTTTAAAATTCATAAGGAAAATATTGACAGAACAGGATGAATTTACAAATCCAACATTGTGAGAGATTTATCAAAGCCTTCTTTTTTTAAAAAAAGATTTTATTTATGTATTAGAGAGAGAGAGAGAGAGAGGCAGAGACACAGGCAGAGGGAGAAGCAGGCTCCATGCTGGGAGCCCAACGTGGGACTCGATCCTGGGTCTCTAGGATCAGGCCCTGGGCTGAAGGCAGCGCTAAACCACTAAGCCACCGGGGCTGCCCTCAAAGCCTTCTTATATGATTGACAGATCAAGCAGACAAAAAAAAAATAATAAGAATATACAGAAACTGATAAGCATGACTAACAAAGTTAATATAATGGAAAACTATAGAAAGATATTCCAACAATAACAGAACCTACCTTTTTTTTTTAAGCACACATTGTACATTTACATGATAGTAGAGGAGTTGAATGTAGGGACATAATGTTTATGGGGAAAATGGAAGTGTAAGAATAAGGAGAAGGAAAATAACAGTAGAGAGGCATGTATAGGTTGTATAGACCCATGAGGACAGCGCACCCTAGATTTTAATGACTAACTCAGTTTTGGATTTTAATGTACGATGAATGAATAAGTAAATAAATAAAACCAAAACCAAAACAAAGGTTTACATAAGATCAACAGGTGTCCAGAGCATACTAAGAGTAGCTCAAGAAACAAGGAGAGATTTTTCTATCCTAGCATCAAAGGATGGTTGTCTCTATGATTTGCTCCAGCTCTGCAGAAGAAAAACTTGTTTAAGGGATCTTTTCCTGGAAGAAGCCACACCCAGACATTGTGATAGAAAAAATGGGAAAAGAAGGAAAAGTTTTTCCGCCTGGTAATGAATTACTTCTGGTTGTTTAAAAAAGAAACTCGTTTCTTTGAAACCCAGGAAAGAGGTGACTAATAGCATTCAGTTTTTTTATAGATTTGGGACAGTATCACTCTCTGAAGGACATTATTATTTTTTAAGTTTTTATTAAATTCCAGTTAGTTAGCATACAGTGTAATATTGGTTTCAGGTGTACAATATAGTGATTCATCACTTCCATACAACGCTCTGTGCTAATCACAAGTGCACTCCTCAATCCCCATCCCCTACTTAACCCATCCCCCCCACCTCTGTTCTAATAACCATCAGTTTTTTCTCTATAGTTGAGTCTGTTTCATGGTTTGCCTCTCTCTTTTCCCCTTTCATAATTTTGTTTCTTAAATTCCACATGAGCGAAATCATATATTTGTCTTTCTGTGACTGACTTAGCATTATACATTCTAACTCTATCCAAATCATTATAAACTGCAAGATTGTAATCTTTTTTATGGCTGAGTAATATTCCATTGTGTATATACACCACCTCTTCTTTATACGTTCATCAAACAATGGACACTTGGGCTGCTTCCATAGATTGGCTATTGTAAATAATGATGCTATAAATATCAAGATGCATGTATCCCTTTGAATTAGTATTTTTGTATTCTTTGGGTAAATACCAAGTAGTGCAATTGCTAGATCATAGGGTAGCTCTATTTTTAACTTCAAAGGGCATTATTGGTAGGACTCATCTGCTCTACAACTGATAATGTGGTGTAGGAGACCATACAAAATGCCCACCATGTGTTGGGCCCTTGCTGAGGCCCAGGGATTAGAGTGAATGCTGAAGATAGGCCCCTTCCCTCATGGAAGTTATATTCTAGATAGATATTATATTAAAATATTAATATTTATATTAATTATTAAATAATTAATTACAGATATTAAATAATTAGTACAAATAAGTAGTTACAAAGATCTAAAATATCACAAAGATATAGTATAACCTACTATTAGAGCATATTTATATTTGACTCATATTATATTTCCCTTTTGTTTTATTTGATAATGACATTCTGTTTACAATTAATAATGTGAATTAACTTTGGTCCCTTATGAACTATTCATCCAATGAATATTTTCTAAGTATTTGTGACCCCAGAGGATAACTAGAAAAAATTAAAGTTGTGGTCCCTGCCTCCATGGTCTTTATAATTTAGTAAAGAGGATAGGACAGGTATATGATTTTAATGCAAAGCACAGAGTGATAACTGTGCTTGGACCCCTTCTTTAGGAAGAACAAGGGTACCAAGAGTGGGGCGCCTGCACGGCTCAGTTGGTTATGTGTCTGACTCTTGATTTCAGCTTGAGTCATAATCTCAGGGTCTTGAGATTGATCCCCGCATCAGGCTCTTCACTGGGCATGGAGCCTGCTTAAGATTCTCTCTCTCTCTCTCTCTCATTCCCCCTATTCCCACTCTTCTCAAAAAAGAAAAAAAGTGTAGCTTTTTTTAGACCTCTTGGGTCTATAACAACATGAGGTTAGCTGGGTGCAGCAGTGGGGCAGACAGAGGTGGGAGACAATTAGGCTAGCACTTCTCAAAGTTTTGCACCCAAGTCACCAGGGGGAGTTTCTTAAAATGCAAATAATGATCCAGCAGGTCTGGGGCAGGGCCTGAGAATTTGCATTTCCCCCAGAGCTTTCTGACGCTGTCCCATTCACACTTTGGAGGAGTAAGGAATTAGGAGATCACTTTAATAGGCTGGGTCAGAGCCAGGAGGAATTTGGGAATGGGAAGGAGCGGAGGAGATAGGCAGACTGGAGAGATGGGAAGATCGGTAGCACTGGACAACTTGGAGAGGTGGAGAAAGGAAGACAGGAAATCGATGACAGAGAAATCCGGCCGGGGCAAGGAGAGTGCTGGTGCAGTCAACAGAAATGAGCGTCGGTAAGGCAAGAAATGTGACCATCTTAAAGAAGAGAATATTTTGCCCTCACTTTAAAATGTAAGGTATTGAGCATGATGACCCCGAGTTGAGAGCTTGCCGTCCTCATTGGGTCTACCCTCTAAATGTCAGCTCTGGGTGTCAGAGACCTGAGTCTTTTTCCTGTTCCACTGATGGCTCACTCCGTCCCCTCATCGCCTCAGGTGCCCTCTGTCTGGAAGAGGGAGTGGGAAGACTTCCTCCCAGATCCCTGGTCAAATCTCACAGTACCTTAAGCTTATCTACCTCCTGTGGGAGGCCAGAAGGGGGACGTTGGAGCCAGAGGCTGTCCATGATAGTTGGGTGAAGTCTATGAGAATTTGGGGATCCTGGGGTCGAGATTTACTAGCTTGACAATTGTGATGTTATCTTTCAGCACACAGATTTTTTTTTTCCAAGCTTACCCAGGATTTTTCATAACATCCCTTGGGAAGGAATTGCATCTCGCTCATAGATAAGGAAGCGCAGGTTTCTCTTGTGAACAGCGTGTGCAGAGTGACACAGAAATCAGAAGATCCGACGTTCCTCTGGATTCCTACGGCCGCCCAGCCTTAGTGACCCTGGCAGTTTGTCCACATCAAGTGCTTGCTTGATCGCCCTTTCTCACTCACTCTCTCCTTTGCCCCCTCATTTCTGAACTTCCTCAACTTTCTTGCCCTGTCTCGCCATTTCCCCGTCACATCCCCTTGTACTCATCATAGCTTCTTCCTTCTGCATCAAACACATTCTTCTTGTCCCTAAGGCTGACATGGTGTGCTTCGGGTCCCCTCCTCTCTGCTGCCCCTGGAGCTGTGCCCCACCAGTGACCCCCTCTCGGGCCTCCCCTGTCTCATCGTCACCTCCTCAGCTGGAAGCATCCCAGGTACTAAGGCCTCCCCAGCGATCTATCTTTATTTCCTCCCCTCGGAATTCAGTATCTCACGGGAGTTGCGCACCTTGTGGTTCCTCCAGCCTCCCCGCCTGCTCACTGCATAACTGTTTATTGTGCCCTCTGCTTGCACTGGAATGATTTTTTTTTTTTCAGAGCACACCAAAAAAGCTAGGAGTCTGACAAGCCCAGGGGCACTTGTCCTCCTCAAAGTTTGTTCAGCATATGGTTCCTTTAGCTCTTCTTTCTTGATACTTCACTCAGGGTATCATAAGACATCACGACCCCCTGGTTCCTCATCTCCTTGGCTTTCTTTCTCTATGTTCACTTTACTCGGGTTTTATACGTCCTCTGACCTGAGTTTTTCCTGTTCTGAACATCCTAGTGTGGTACATTTGTCACGCTAATAACCAATATGGATACTTTATTATTAACTAACATTTACATTTTACTCAGATTCCCTTAGTTTTCCCCTACTATTCTTTTCCTAGTCCAGGGTCTTTTTTTTTTTTTTTTAAGATTTTATTTATTTACTCACGAGAGACACAGAGAGAGAGAGAGAGAGAGAGAGGCAGAGACACAGGCAGAAGGAGAAGCAGGCTCCATGCAGGGAGCCCGACGTGGGACTCGATCCCGGGTCTCCAGGATCAGGCCCTGGGCTGAAGGCGGTGCTCAACCACTGAGCCACCCAGGCTGCCCTATTCCAGGGTCTTATCCAGGATTCCTAATTTCACTGAGTTGTCATATCTCCTCCAGCTCCTCTTGGCTATGAAGATTACAGGACAGTGTCCTACTTGTTTTTGATGACCATGACATCTCTGAGGAATACTGGTTGGGTATTTTATTGGGATGCCTCAATACTGAAATTAACTGTCCTCAGTTTCTCTTCCTGTCCTTATTTGTCTTTGTGATCCTTACATTCCCATCATCTGTGTCACCTGAAGCTTGACACTTCCGCATCCTCCTTAAATTCCACCCCTGGGATGCCTGGGTGGCTCAGCGATTGAGCGTCTGCCTTTGGCTCAGGTCGTGACCCCGGGGTCCTGGGATCCAGTCCTGTATCGGATTCCCCGCAGGGAGCCTGCTTCTCTCTCTGCCTGTGTTTCTGCCTCTCTCTGTGTGTCCCTCATGAATAAATAAATAAAATCTTTTTAAAAATTTTATAAGAAATAAATAAATTGCACCCCTTCTTGGCCCCCGTATCAAATCACTTCCCAAGAGTCACTATTTCTGCCTCTGTAATCCCTTCTGCACATGATCTCCTCTCACGTCCATGACCTTCACACTCTGCTAAACCCCCAGCTACTCACCTGTCAGAGCAGTAGCATCTCTACCTCCCATCTCTCCACCCCTCCAACATGTCTTTAAAATGTTGCCAAATAAAGCAACCTAAATCACAGAACCCGTTGCACTAGGAGGGTAATAAATAGCCTGGAGGTGAGCACTAGTATCTTCTCCGCCTCTGTGATTAATGTCTGGTTGCAACAATAGTTCCCCTCAAGGCAATCCAGAAATGGGGTTTTGTTTTTGATCCAGAAAGTGAGTTTGTTGAATATGGACCAAGTTTTTGTTGGGAAGTACCTACAGAATTTCATGGATCTAGTTTGGAGATGGAGTCCGATCAACCAGCAGGTGGCTGAAGGAGTTTCTCTGAAACATTGGCTTTCACCATTGGTGCCCATTGGTCTTCTGGGCCTCCCAACATGGTGCCCCTGATGGGGAATTGTTCTCTGTCCATGGGCCGGGTAGGGAGGAAGGCTACTCTTGACTGGTGAAGCGTGAATAGGGTTCACCCCGCAGGTTCAGCAGACTAGGTCACCCCAGCAGACGGAATGTTGTGTTTAGGGAACTACGAGTAGAACGTTTTGCTGGCGTGTGAGTTGCAAGGGCATGAATAACAGAAATGTGTCAGCGGAAATAATGCGAGTGAAGGAACCTTAAATCTATAAAATGCCCCATAAATCCTCATTGCTGCTATTATCACCCCTCGAGCAGTGTTGTTTTCAGGGCCAAATGGTAAAATATATAAGGTTACTATGTGAACTGGGAAAAAAAATATTTAAAATGTTAATTACTTTAACCTTGATTATGTCAGAACAAGGAAATGGAGTTTCTTTGAATTCATCTTCTAAGAACTGTTTATGATAATTCACTGTGACTTTCCTTCTTCTCACCTATGTTCACATGAATAGGTTATGATGGATTTCAAATATTTTAAAACACGGTCAATTTCCTGTTCACCACCAACCGATCACCCCAGTTTAATTTGAATACTTCCAGTCATTTCTGGTGGTTGTTGGCTGCCCACATCACCTATTATTTATTTAAAGTATTTCATCAACGTGGGCAGCAGGAGGCAATGAATAAGTGCGTGGGCTTATTGGCATTGGCAATATTGTCCATTCATTCATTCATTCAGTCAGTCAGTCATGCAAACAAACATCCATCTTCGCTCGGCAGGCATAAATGCTGAGGGGAACGTGGCAGGAGCAAAGCTCGGTGTCATGGGGCTGGGAACTCAGGGGGCAGAGGGTTAAAAGAAGTTAGTGCCATCAAAGAAAACGTGCATGGTCCCTGAGGGTACAAGAGGGGATGCTGTGAGCTCTGAGGGAGAAAAATCTCAGTGCAGAAGGGCACACCCTGCGGTTGTGAGCATGAGCACTGATCATCTATGGCTCCTGTGTGTTGTCAGACCCACTGTTTCTGAGGTCTGGCTGGACCCTGCGGGCCAAATAGTCTGTTCCCACACCCCACGAAGGAGTGACTCCAAGGGTAAGACCCTTTGGAGGATAGCTGGTGCCTTCCAGAACATTTGTTACCAAGGGAAAACAAAAGAAGCAGGGGTGGGGTGGGAAAGTGGTAAATTTTCTGTTTACCTTGGAAGGGAGGAAGGAGGCAGGGAACCAAAAATAGTCTTCCCAGCAGCTGTCCCTGAATCAACAGGGACATGTTTGGGAGTCCCAAATGCCTCTGCAGGTGAAATGGGCAGGGAGCGGTTATCGTCTGCCCCAGGAGCCTTCTGGGTTGGCAACAAGCTCCTGCACATGAAAGAGTTAACCACACGCTCACCACAGAATGTCAGCCTGATGAAAATTAAAGCCTCATCAGATAAGAAAAACAAAAAGGGGTTAGAAAATAGATTCTTGTTCTTTGAAATCTAAAAGCAGTTTTTCTTCAAACCTTTGAAACCTATTTCTTGGGACCGGATAGTATTTTTAGTAGAAGCATGGTACATTGGTGAATCCCACCCAGAGTCTGCTGCCGAGACTCTTCCACGAAATAGAATTGAGATTCTCAACTACAGAGCAGCAGAGTTTCCACTGAGATTTCAAAGAGTACCAGACAGGTAAGGACGATGCTGGCGGAAACTGAAGATCAGAAAGGAAACCTAGAAAAAGAAGGAATAAGGAAAAGGTCTCGGGACATGAGGGAGCCTTCAGAAGTGAGGTGCTTCTCTGAGGGACCACAGCCCATCCCGGGTGTCAGGTGAGGGCCAGCTGTGTTGACACAGGCCCTAATTGTGTCAGGCACACTGAATCCATATGCTCAGAAGCCCGCGTGGCTCTGGATCCAAAGTTGCCAGCAGCCACCCTGTGTCCCAGCTGTCCCTCTTGTCCTCACTCGGAGGACACTCTGCCTTCCTGCTCTCAAGAATCACTCCAATTTGAAACAAGACATAGTGTATACTGTTTGGACTAGATGTTTGCACCCCACCCCAAATTCACATGATGAAACCCTACTGCCCAGGGTGATGGTGTCAGGAGCTGGGGCCTTTAGGAGGAGAGGGGTCATGAGAGTGGGGCCCTCATGGATGGGGTTAGCGCCCTTATAAGGGCCGCGGAAGAGCTGGCTTCTTCTCTCTGCTCTCCACCACCAAGGACACGATGAGATCATTATCTGCAGCCCTGGGGCGGGTGCTCACCCGAATCCCACCACGCTGGCCCCTGATCTCAGACTTCCAGCCTCCAGAACTGTAAGAAGCAAAGCTCTGTTGTTAATAAGCCCCCCAGTCTATGGTGTTTGTTACAGCGGCTGGAATGGACTAAGACATATGCACTATGTGTTGGTGACAGGGCCCAAAGCCCTTCCGAGAGAGTGACAATCCATTCATGGAAATGTGGGTCACCTGTCACCAAGTGACTGAAGGGGAAGCGCTGCGTTAAGTCCTGGGGTTCTAGGTGCTTTGGCAGCAGCCCACCTGCTTGTCCACCATGACTTGCTTACATCTGGCTTAGTATCCACAAACAGCGGCATGAAAGCATTCCCCAAATCCACATGTTGACGGGTGCTACCCCACAGACAGAAGAAGGAGAGGACGTTTCAGTGTGGGTGGGATGACGGGATGGACCACACAGTGTAGGCTGGGGGTAAAGATTGTTCACTTAATTATACCAAAAGCCCTCGCCTGTACTGCAGGAACTGGCCTCAGAATAGCAAACTCCCCCGAAAGGCTTTTGGGGGCCTCATCTGTGGACTCAGAGTGGGCCGCTCTCCCTTGGCGAGTGCTGAGGGACACACAGTCTTCCCCGTTCCCCGGGGCCCCCTGACAAGTGTCGCCTCTGCACCACCTGTGCCCTACCTAAATTCTCAGTTCACACACAAAACCACAATCTCTGATCATTTGGGTGAGCAGATGCTATTCTTTTCAGCAGATACCCCAAAGTTCCCAGGTGTGACCACAGGTGATGCTCCCGCAGCGGGCTTTAATATTGGGCTTCTTACGGAATTTAAACCCGAGGCAGCTGCATTTTTCAGGGACACGGGAACTTGACGTCTGTCTCCATGATTCACTGGGAATGCCTCATGCTAAAGAGTGACAAATGCGACTCATCAAAGATGCGGTAATTAAAGCATGAACTCCATAGACTCTCTTCCTTGGCTCGAGCCAATGCTTGGGCCCTACTCAGGGACGCACTGGATGCAGGTCGGGAGCTTGCTGTCCCCTGGGGTTAAATGGCTTAGTCGGCACAGTGTCGAAGAGCTGTTACTCGTCACTCTGCTACAGGGCAGCTGTTTGGTAAGCTGTAGAATGTCAGGACGCAAAGGGGGCTCTCTGTCGACCTGCTTGCGTGCGTAGACGGTGCATACCTGGTCTCAGAGTTATTGCACGCCCGGCACTGTTCTAGGCGCTCAATCCATGTGGACTTCCCTCATCTCCACAGCCACCTATGACGTCGGCTATTACGAATACTAGTGATAATTAACGCAACTATTCTTTTCTATTACTAGAATTAAAATAGAATCAAATGTAAGTATATAACGAAGAATCAAGGTATATAAAATACTATAGTATAATTAGCATGATTACAAACAAAGCCACGTAGTCATTAATTAATTATTAGATAAGCAGTTACTGTCTCAGTTTTATAGACGATGGGAGTGAGACACAAGACCCCGTGACCTTCCCGAACTTGCAGGGCCCGCTGATGGCAAAGGCAGCTTTTGGGCCTGGCAGCCTGACCTCCCTTCGTGTGTTGGCTGCACCCTGTTCCTGCGGCCGCTGGAGCCCCCGGTCCCCCAGTGCCCTCGTCCCACATCTGATCCAAGTCTGGGGAAGGCTGTGGCAGGCATCCCGGCGGGGGTGATGAGAGCGAGCCCGGAGAGGCTGCTCACATTCAGAGGCGGTGAGGGCTGGAGTCAAGCGGGGGTGCATTGGGGATGCTTTTCATTGAAACGGGAAATAGAGGAGAGAGAGCAGGGTGTGTGTGGGGGAAGTTGTATATTTGTTGAGTTTGAGAAGCCTGTGAGATATCCAGACATAGCTGCTGGGCCTTGGACTCTGCAGGTGAGAAGTCCAGCAAGTCATGTCTGTTGAGCACCTGCTATGTCCCGGTTACCTTAGGCAGGCTCTCTTGCAAGCCTTTTGGGCACCTGGTATGGGGGTGTGATATTCCCATGCCATTTTATTTCATTTTAAGATTTTATTTTTTAAAAGACTTTATTTTTTTATTTGAGAGAGAGAGAGGGAGAGAGTGAGCATGCATGTGTGCAAGAGAGAGAGCGCGAACGGGAGGAGGGGCAGAGGGAGAAGCAGACTCCCTGTTGAGCAGGGAACCTGATGTGGGACCTTTTTCCTAGGACCCCAGGATCATGACTTGAGCCAAAGGCAGACACATCACCAACTGAGCCACCCAGGCGCCCCAAGATTTTATTTTTTAAAGTATTCTCTTGGGATCCCTGGGTGGCTCAGCAGTTTAGCACCTGCCTTCGGCCCAGGGCGCGATCCTGGAGTCCTGGGATTGAGTCCCACGTTGGGCTCCCGGCATGAGGCCTGCTTCTCCCTCCTCCTGTGTCTCTGCCTCTCTCTCTCTCTTTATGTCTATAATCAATCAATCAATCAATCAATCAATCAATCTTAAAAAAAATAAAGTATTCTCTTTACCCAACGTGGGGCTTGAACTTACAACCCTGAGATCAAGAGTCGAACGCTCCACCGGTTGAGCGGGGCAGGTGCCCCAGTTATTCCCATTTTACACCCACAGCAGCCGAGGCCCATGGAGGTTTAAAGGACCCACCTGCCAGCGAGTCTTACCTAGACTGTGGAACGCACAGATCGTGTCTTTCCCTGGCCTGCGACGACCACCCTGTCGTAGCCTGCTCCTTGCAGGATGCGTCCAACGGCCTGAGCTCGGCAGGGCTCTGTGTCCGAGCTCACAGCCGCCCTGAAGGCTCCCCATCCACCACCCGCCTCAACTCCCTGAGTCTGGTGCAACTATGAGCCGCTCTCAGAACCCGCTTGTCTCGGCCTCGCTCATGCTGCTGCGCTTCCAACTCGGTTCCCGTCTTCTCGACTCGTGCTAGTCACGTGGGCCTCCCTAGCCTTTCCCTTGAGGATGCCCCCTGGCCCCTGCCGCCTGCTCGGCGATCCTCTGCCCTCCTAGACCACCCGCGGGTTCCTCACCCACGCCTACTGCCCTGTGTCAGCGGGTGCACACCCGTGGCTAGGCCTGCGGACCATGGCACTCACCAACAGTTCTGAAGACCAGCGGGGTCACCCAAGTCCGAGCTAGGCTTTGCATTCAAGACCCCCTAAGTCATGACCCCCTCCCCTCCCAAGATGCTTTCAGTTGGGAAGAAGGCCAAGCCGGCAGATGAGACGGGGAAGATTGTTCTGGTGAGAGGGAAGGTGCCCCAGGAGCCGAGCTCTGAAACCCTGGTGGGGAAGTTGCGTTTGCACAACAGGACTGCTGGCTGGGGTGCATGCAGCGAGGTGTCCTGTGAGCAGAGGGCCTGCAGCTGCTCCCGGGTATAGAGGATCCTAATGGACCGTGTCCCAGAGGCAGCAGGGAAGGATTGGAACTCTTTGGCTAGGGAAGAGGCACCCCCGAAAGTGACATTCAGGGGACTCTATCTGGGGATGCACGAAAGGCTACCTAAAGTGAGGGCCCTGGAGGCTTGGCCAGGAAGCCCGGGACCTGGTGCCGGTGCTCCTCTGCTGCACACAGCCCGCCCGGCCCATGGCCTCAACACCTCAGACCCCTGGCCTGGGAAATGGGAGCGATCGTGCCCCCCCACCCGCGCACAGGGCTGGCCTGGGGTGCCGGGTGCGGGGTGTGCAGCCCAGCGCGGCTCATCGCACACACCTGCTATGAGCCGGCCGAGACCCTGGGAGTCGGAAAGTGAAACTGCAGGGCCGCCGGGTGAAAGGCGGTGACAGCCAGTGAAAGCCCCAGCGTGAACGACACGAGCTGCTCGCTTCAGGCTGACACGCTTACCCTTTGCGGTCTCTGCTCCCCCGGGGGCCAGCTGGGTGTCGGAGGAAACTGCCTTTCATTATATAAAGGCTTTTTTTTTTTTTTTTTTTTGGTAGTTGTTTGTTTTGCTTTCCACTTAAAATAAGGAGTTTTCTCTTTACAAAGGTCCTTTTATTCTAAATCAGGCTCTGAACAGAGGTGTCACTACCACAGGGGCCGGAAGCAGACACCACACGGCTGCTCAGCTGGGTTCAAGGCGGGGAAGCCACCGCGGCCAGGACAGCTGTCAGCTGCGGCGCCTCCTGCAAAGTCAGCGCCCCCAAAACTCCCGGGAAACTCACACGGCTCCCAGACAGGAAGAAGCTGACGTCAAGCTAAGTTTCAGGGCGTCAAGCAAAACTCTCAGAAATGATCCCCCCGCCCTCTACTTGGCATCGTAAGAAACCCATCTTTCCCCGAGGGGATGGGCCTGTCTGCTCCCGGGGGCTCGTTTCATTTTGCAATGGAGAAACCCCTCGGCTTTGCTTCTAAGCAGGGATTCGGTTCCCTTCATCTCTTTCTCGGAGAGGACCGTGCTTGCTGCATGTCCAGGGTTCGGGGCCTGTTCACACACAGCTGGGGATGTGGTGGTTGGCCAGCACTGTCTACACGGTGCTTCTGAAATGCCTGGGGGCCCTGGGGGCAATCGGTTTGTTCTTCTTCTTCTTTTTTATAATATTTATTTATTACGAGAGACACAGAGAGAGAGGCAGAGACACAGGCAGAGGGAGAAGCAGGCTTCAGGCAGGGAGCCCGATGTGGGACTCAACCCCGGGACCCTGGGGTCATGCCCTGGGCCGAAGGCAGACACTCAACCCCTGAGCCCCCCAGGCGCCCCTGCTCTCTGCACTGCCTCTCTCTCCCGCTGGGCGAGGACTCCCGGAGGCCACGGACTGGGCTACTACATTCATCTCTAACCCCTCATCTGACACATAGTCGTTGCTCAAGCACTACCTGCTGAATGATTAATAAGCAAAGGAATGAACAGGTCACTGAAAGTCCTGCCGCAGAGGAGACTGTCCCCTGCCACCCTTCCGCTTCCCTCCCGTGCCCGTCTATCCACTGCACCTCGGTGGCAATGTTTTCTAAGCTCTGAAACGCTCCACAGCAGAGCAGACTCCCACCATCACGCCTCAGGGGCATACACCTTATCCCTGCCTTTTTTTCTTTCTCTTTTTTTTTCTTGCCGAGAATACCAAAAGCAGCGAGGCTTCTAAAGAAGGTATCTATTTCGGTCCCAAACAGAAAAGAGTGGGTGATTCCGTGGGCAGAGATTCCTGAACATGGTGGGGTTGACTCATGCCTGAAGGTGCTCAGAATTTCCTCTATTTTGTGGGCGGCCGGGGCAGACTTGGCTCCACTTAAGTGCTTTCTTTGAAGCAGTCAAAAGCAAGAAAGACACTCCAAGCTGCTCAGAGGGGCGGGGTGGTGGTGGTGGTGGAAAGAGCCGTGGAGGGGAACAGCAGGATTCAGAGAATTTAAGACTCCAAGGAAGTGATGGGACTTAAGAGGTCACTTGGGTCCCTTGGGTGGATGCCAGGGCAGTGACACGGCGGCAGGATTTGGATTTTGTGAGCACAGATGCAGAAATCTACACAATGGCAGGAGCAGTGGGCCATACCTTAGAGATACTTAGTTCAGCTTTTAAAAATTTATTTATTTAAAGATTTTATTTATTTATTCATGAGAGACACACAGAGAGAGGCAGAGACATAGGCAGAGGGAGCAGCAGGCTCCCTGCAGGAAGCCCGATGTAGGACTCGATCCCAGGACCCTGGGATCATGACCTGAGCCGAAGGCAGATGCTCAATCACTGAGCGCCCCCAGGTGCCCTTAGTTAAGCTTTTTACAAAGCGAGAATAAACTTCTTTATTAATACGGTGCTTGAATTTTTGACCTTGGCAGCAGTTTAGGAGAATAGTAAGGAACGCAAGTTTCCCTAGTTGTATGACTGGGCAACTTAACGTGCACGAGCTCCGGTGTCCGGCTATAACCCGGGGATGATAATAGGGCCCACTTATTCTGAGATTAACTGAAGTGACGCTCTGCCTTCAGGGAACACCTGAAAGGGAGCGTGCAGGCCGTGAGTGTTGGCTCCTGGTAATATGATCTCTGTCGAAAAAGTTTCTTGGAACAAGGCTGAAGGCAGATGAGCCTGAAAGCAGGCAGTAGGCACTGGTATGAGGTCTGCGGGCCGCATTGCTCCCCGCGGTCCGCTGTCCCCAGCCTACAGCTTCGCTCACCTGCTCCCACTTCTCTCCCGCAGTAGGTCCTGGAGACCGGGCCATTCTTCATGCTTTTCTGGGGAAAGGAACCAATTGCCTCTATTTGTTCTTTAGAAAATGCTGCTCGGGGCACCTGGGTAGCTCAGTGGTTGAGCACCTGCCTTTGGCTCACGGTGTGATTCCGGTGTCCCGGGATCGAGTCCCACATCGGGCTCCTTGCATGGAGCCTGCTTCTTCCTCTGCCTGTGTCTCTGCCTCTGTGTGTGTGTCTCTCATGAATAAATAGATACAATCTTAAAAAAAAGAAATAAAGATGCTGCTTTTTCTTCTACTTTTGGGGAAAAGCACTCAACTGCTCCTAGCCTCCTGGCACCAGCCTACTTTCTCACCATGTATGGCAGGAGGCCCATGGGGGTTCCAGAAAGCACATCTGATTAACCTGCCACCTGCCTTCCACCGTGGAGCAGGCTTGCTTAGAGGCATTCAGATGGCATTCAGATCGGCCCCTGACTCCTTCCCTTCATCTTCCCAGTGAGGTGAACTTCTGGTCACCCCCCACCCATACTGCCCACATTCTGGTGCCTTAGAGTTTTCTGTCTGAAATTGTCCCATATGTGGATATCCAGTTGAGCTGCTGATCAAAAGCCCCATGAATTGGGGGCGTGGGGGCATAGGGATGGGTTGTCAGGATGGAAACCCCTAGAATCTAGCCTCATGGTATGTGGTTAGCTGCAGCCAGGTCAGGGGCAAAATTAGTGGGGAAATTAGATCCCAGACTTCCTGACTATTACCAGGGCTGTCATATGGTATTGGTGATGCTGATCCAATGATTCATTGTGTGAAGGAAATCCACCAGACACCACTGACATGTGTAGACACCTAGAGGATGAAAGTGAGGGGAGGACTCAGGTGCTTTTTGTCTGAGCAAAAGTATTAGTTTTCATCAGAGAACCACTAGCCATTTGAGCCTCATTTTACTCAGCACACACGCAAATGCTTCTGTTTATACATGAAATATGGGCCATTGATTTCATTGCCCTCATAAAGACCTCAGTTTTCAGTCTATTACTCACAAGGCATGACCCACGTCTACAACTTTAGCAAAATCGTTAGAGATTACTATCCTCTCCCCCAAGTCCTGATAGTCATAAGCACAAATTCAGAGTCGTTATGTCCTAGAGCCTTTCCAGACTCTCCAGAAAGCATATTACCCTCCCTATTTTGATCGCTATGGCATGCATTGACTTTGCTGTGTACTACTTTGAAATATTTGATCTTGTGTCTTTCCCAAATTGGTTTTCCCATTTTAGTTGCAAGCTCTGCCTTGGTCCGTGCTACTCAAAATGAGGTCCCTGCACCAACAACATGGGCTTCACATGGGAGCCTGTTTGAACCACAATCTCAGTCCCCACCCTAGACATCCTGAATCAGAATCTGCTACATAACAATATTCCCAGGGGTGATTGTAAATACATTAAACTTCGGGAAGTACTATGTTAAGGAACCTATTCTTAGTGAATAGAAATGAAATCATGGAATCAGACCAACCATGGACATCGTCATTCTGTGGATTTTAATCCTGTGTCTTAAATCACTTGAGGAACTTAGAAAAAAAATGTTACTGTTATGTCCAGTTCTCATCCTCAGAGAGTCTACCCTAACTGGTCTTAATTGGTCCTGGGTGAGGCTTGGATATCATTTGTTGAAGCATCCCAAATATACCCTGGGAAATGCTGCTGTAAATACAATTTTCAGTGAGATTTGTGTTCTCTTATTGATGGATGCAAATCCAAGAGTAACCATAAGATAAGTCAAATAGCCAAAAACTATCTGAGTAATCTTAGGGTGGAAGATACCGAAAATACCTAGAGACAATTACATTACTGTTTGCCCCTAAGTGGGTGACTTATTTGAAAGCCTGGCGGGGGTTCAGCGATGGGTATTGACTCATCGGCAGACACTGTTTGCTCTCCTTTGACCGTCTTCTAGAAGGAACTGCCCAACAGATGTTTCATCTCCAGTGTTAAGCCATGAGCAGCTTGAGGGCAAGGACCACACCCCCTTTCATCTTGATGATCCTAACCAGTGAATGGATGGATGGATGCATATCACTGAGTGTCCCATGTAAACACATGCAGGAATAGTGGACTGGAATCTAAGAGGCCTGGATTCTAGTTCTGGCTCTTCATTCTTCTTGCTTGCCTAGTATTTTTGGTTTGTCCTTAGCACCCTTGTCTTGCTGTCCTCGCTAGGTACAACCATACCTCTTAAGTTGACTTTGCCAAGCCGGCTACGGCTCTCCTACCAGGGAGAGTAACTTTCTGTGTGTCATTCTTTCTGTTCATGACTATGAGTGTTATTATGGTAAAGAACAATTCAGAGGTCTTACTGGGTGACCCTGGTTTACAGGAAGGTTACGACCCAGATAACTATGCTCCAAAATTTTGTGTGTATAGGTACATTTTTCTAAGGAGACAGATCTCATCAAATTTTCTCAAGGACTCACCATTCAAAAAAGATTAAGAATGGAAAAGCTAGATGGACTCTTGCTGTCACATTGTTCTCCCTGTTGAAATGTTCAGGCTCTATGTATAGAAGTGACAAGTGAGTTGATCTTTATGCAGTGAGGTTCTCCAGGCCTTTTATTTATTTATTTATTTATTTATTTATTTATTTATTTATTTATTTATTTATTTATTTATTTTTGGCCCCCTTGATGCTACCTGGGGGGCACTGGCTGACTCCACCAAAGAATAACTTCCTGAAGAAATTAATTATTAGGAAGACAGGTGAGGAGGAAGATCTTTAAGGGTTTCTGAACTTTCCTCACCTCGCCTAGATGAAGAGCTGAACAAAAGACAAGGATCTTAGGAAGTTTAGAGACCATCTCCCAAGAAGCTTTTGAGGGCCCCCGGGTGGACCACACACTGATGCCGGGGTGGGCACTTATTGTTAGCCTGGAGAGAAGCAGTCACAGATTCTAAGTCCAAAGGGATCAGAGGCTCTCACTTCAGCTTCCTGCCTGGTTTGGGAAATCTCTGCACCATATCTGACAACTGCTCATTGAGGCTCCACTTAACCACTTCCAGAGAAAGGGAGCCCATGACTTTGTGGAGAAGAAAGAGGCAGAGGAACTTTTTACTCCAAATGTTTGGCCACTAGAAGCTCGCTGAACACAAATAAACCTATGGTTCAAGTTCTACCTTTTCAGAGGCTTCCCCTCACCCAGTCTCAGTTGCCTTCCTGTTCCAATCCCCTTTTCTTTTCTGTTTCTCACCACTGCCCAGAGTTTGGGGCAGGGGGCAGACAGTGGACTGGATTGTGCTATTTCTCCTAAAGCCAAAAATATGCACCCATGTGTGCTCTTGTACTTGAAAAAAAAGAAAATCACATATCTTTAATTTCATCTTCTAGAAGGGGAAGTAAAACATAGAGATTGGAAGGAGATAGAGGACAACCATGGGGGAAGATTGGAAAGAGGCCAGAATGCCACCCTGTCCCTCTTCCTGGCCAGCATGTGCACCTCTCAAGGGCATCCTCTAGAAGTAGCCAGAAGGCCTCAATTTGGACATTTTCAGGGATGGAGGGCTTATAACTTTTGAATCAATCAATTGAGTGAAGACCTTTCCTTTCCTCACAGACAATGGCCAGCAATAAAGAGAAGAGAAATAGTTTCCCACTCATGTAAGACCTCTCCTGTGAGGAACAAGGAAATTGTTTGAGGATGAAGATTCCCTGAGGAAGCAGGCAAGCAGTAGAGTGCCTCACCAGCACTCGGTGGTGTGTTTGCCTTCATGCTCACAACTGCAGCATGTACGGAAGCAGTGGGTCGTGCCTGAGTGCAGTGGTGTACCTTTCAAGAGTTGGAAATAACCTGCAATGAGATGTCAGGCTTTGGTACTCTGCCACTTAAATGTCTCTTTAACCCAGACCCTGTGTGTATGTCTTTAGTCTGGAAACTTTCTCATCTGAAAATACCCCAGCTTGAAAATGCCTTTTAAGCAGAGCTTATTTTATTTCCTTTTAAGAATTTTTGACAAAACAACAGGAGTCTCAAAATCATTTCTATCAACCTGCTCATTTTACAGAGAGGAACTGAGGCCCAGGGAGGTAGAGCAACTTGTCAAAAGTCGTGCTCTTCATGTCTTGTCTTCAGTCCTCCAACAATATTTGTGAGGAGCTGCCTTCACCCACTTTCATCTCCCTGCAAAGTTCAGTTTTCTCCTGATTCTTCTCTCCACTGACCTCAGGTGACAGACCCTACTTTCTAAGGGAATTCTTAAGTTTTGAGGTTTCTACTGACTCCTGGGCAAGGAGGGGAGCAGGGAAATTCACTTGAATGGCCACTGTGTTGAGGGATAGCCTGACTCAAGGGTGACTCTAGCTGTTACAGGAATGACTTTAACAAGACATTATAAGAAGTATCCAGAATGCTCAAGACTTAGCCAAGGAAATCTCATAATAAAATAAGAAATCTAAGATGAGTGGGGTCAAGTAATCAAGTTGTAGAGATCAATAACAATTCTTTACTAGTACCTCTGACCATGAGTGAAGTCACTTTTTTTGTGTGCCTTGGTTTTCTCAAACCTAAAATGGAGCATAGGGGCAGGTGACATACAGCACTGCCTATTTAAGACATGCTGTTTTAAAGGAAGTAGCAACTGATCTATGAAATATTCTCTAAGATTAGCAAAGCCCTGTCTCTCCAAGGCATATCTTAAAGATGAACAAGATTAACCATGATAATAATGCTTTGGGATCTAGAGAAGTGGAATGATTAAGTGTGGAGAGTTTAAACATTAAAACCCAAACATTTTGGGTTTTAATGACAAATGAGAAGATGGGAAATTCCACTGTGGGCAGTAATCTTTACAAGAAGGGATAATTCGACAAAAATATCATCTTAATGGGTTTCCATACTTTGGGTTTTTGGTTTTTTTTTTTTTTTTTCAGTCTAGGGGGTGAAGATTTGATCACAGAATTCCTAGAATGAAAGAAAGATGATCAAAGTATAGATAAGCTTTCAGAATTTCCACAATTCTGAGAAAGGTGCCTTTGCTAACGTGCCATGTTGGTAACATCAGGAGAATTCTCTTTTTAACCACATCCCAGGACCCAGTAATATAGAGAATAAAAACACCTAAGTTGACTAATACATCCTCTGCAACCCATCACAATTTTAATTGGTGGCTTTGGAAATTTTCAGAATGAAAATCTGCCTTATGAATCAGCTAGAAATTGTATCTGTTGACAGTCTGTTTGATTTCGTTAGAGACCTCCCCCTTGAGGAATAAAAAGTCTTGTTTATTTTAAGACTGGGTTCCTCCTCTTGGAGGAAAAAGTCTGAGATGAGATTCTTTCTTACCCTGAGGTGTTTCCTAAACCATATGTTAATCCCAGAAACTCAACCACTTCACTCTCTTTCACCACCTGGGTCCTCATTTGCCTTTTGACTGGACTATTTAGGGGCCTTGCACCTGATCCTTCTTCACTCTATGCCAGAGTCACCTCCATAGAAGTGTATGCAATGAATGGAAAGAGAGTAAGTCAGGGAGCCCTGGGTTTGAATCCCAACTCTGTGCCTGTCTGTGTGACTTCTGAGTTTTGGGTTCTTCATCCAGTGAGTTTGTGATATCCACCCTGCGAAGTAGTTATGAAGATTAAAATAACACTTACATGTCTGACACATAGGAGGTACTCTATAAACAGTCATTTTTATCTTCTGGTAGTCAGTCATTGACTACCAAATGAAAGCAAAATTTATAACTTGCTATCCAAGGCCTTGGAGCATTCATTTGGCCCCATCCTATCTTTCCAGACTTGATCCTCAATGTCCCCACATGCCCATCCAGTGTTGGGGCCACAGCAAACCACTTGCTGCTCTGCTGTGTCTTTGCTCACAGAGACCTTTCTTTCTGGAATGTCTACTTAGGGGAATTTACTAGTCTCTCAGGGCTCTTTTTGCATGCTCCTGTCATGAAGCTTCTCTGTTAGTCCTGCTTACACAGATCTGATCAAATTCTAATCTGTAGTACTGTTATGATACCCATGCCTTTCCCTCCCTTACTAGGTTATGTCTCTTAAGGGTTGAGACTGTCTTGTTCACTCTCATATTTCCTACAGTATTGAGACAGGGACTAAGAGGTATTGAATAGATTTTTGGAGACCCAAGTGAATGGAAAAGTCTTTGTAATATTCCACGTGTCACACTGCCACCAAGACGTTTCATATCTTCAGATAAGTCACCAGTGGCTAGCAATAACACAAGTTTTCTTGAAATGTGTTTCCCAGAGATAGGTCATGATTTATTGTAAAGGTTTTTCTGTCCTAACTTGGACTATCCTTCCACTTTGCAAAGACCATGCTAAAACAGAAATCATCTCATAAGCCTTCCGTCATGCCCTTTTCAACTCCAAAGTGAAGAAATTCCTACCCCTGGGTCAGTTCACAGCCCAACGTAACCCAACGTAATCCTCCTTATATGCATCAATACGTTTCACTTCTTAACACATCTTCCTATGGCCAGTTAGCATTATCATACATCTAGAAATTAAGGCTATAAAATTATAGACTTTGATATCTGTCTTCCTGGGTAAGCAAGGGAAGACGTTATTAGAAAATTCACACTCAATTAGGAAAGGTGGTTTGAGGTAGAAGTTAGTGGTTTCTTATTTGTTAAAAAAAAACATCTTTGATAAAACCCATTTGAAAGGATGAATGAAATCCAAAATTTGCATATGTGTGTACATAACATGCATATATACACATGAGAATATAAGAAAAAATAGTGTTCTGAAAGTGAGTATGCTTATGCTTTCTAAAATTTCTATGACATTGTACATGAAGGAGAATCCTGGGTATTATTTCCTGAGGCAGTGAAAAAACAGCATACAGTTCCTTTGGGATCTTAAATTATCCCAGTGTTTCCTATATTAGTTACTGACATCTCAGGACGTTATCCTGGTCTTAGAGAGATACCTAGTAGATTTTTATTGTTATCTTACAGCTGATTAGAAGCCATGAAAAACTGAATACATTGAAAAATAAGAGAAAACTTCTTGAGGAATCTGCTCATTAGTATCCTGTTAACATTCAAATATCATGGCACTCTATTCACCCCAGAGTTAGTCAAAAGACTTTGAGTGGCAGGAGATCCCACCATTTCAAGCTCTGTTTGTAGGTCAGGGATGATTGAAGCATAACATGGGGCCCTGGTGGGTCACGGACAAGGGGTAGACTTCAAGATTCAACCCCTTTGTCTGCACTTTCTACTTAGGTGACCCCCCCGCCGGCCCGCCTGCCCGCAGACAATTCTGTGGATGGGAGGAGGTAATATCCATTAGAATTCCAAGATTCTGAGGGCACCCGTGAGCTCTTACCTGTCGTGTAGCCAGATACTGTGATGAATGTAAGGATTCCCCACATCAGCAAACATGGCTCCATCTTCCTGGCACGTGGGATAAGCTGCCTTCTTGAGGGCAGTGAAGAGAAAGTGTTTCTTTGCAGAAGGCTGAGTTTGCTACCAGCCTCTTGATTTCATTATGCTGGGAGGATGGGAGATGAAAGGATATCAGTCCGTTCGGGGTGTCATCTTTGCTGTGGTCCCTCCAGTCTCTATGACAGTCTGGAGTTGTTCTCTATAAGTATTAGGCTGCTTTGTTCAGCCAGGAAATTGTGCCTAACCCCCTTTACTCTCAAATATAGGAAGTGGTTTTAACCAGGTTTTTTTTCAAGTTCAATTGCTGGGAGGTGTGGGCTGGGGTTAGTGAGAAGGATGGACTTCATTTATGAATCCTTTTTCAGCTTCACCCAGAAAAGGAAAGGGAGATTCCCCTGCTGCTGAAAGAGGGTGAGCAAGCACTTCTTGGCAGTGGTCTCATTTTAGTGTTTCATAAATGACATCACTGTGAAATTGAGGTTCTCCCCAGACCTGCAGCTCCTGGAGGAGTCAGCAGGTGCCACATGATGAGATGGGGGACCATGGTGGGGTCCTCAATATTCAGGTAATTGAAAAGGATGCAGAAGACTGACTCATACTCAGAATTCATGAATTGTCTCCCGAGATCTATATTCAGTAGTAGCCATAATTATTTCACCACGATGTCCAGGTGCCTGAATGTGATTTGTCATTTTACAAGATATTTTGCCTCTCTTAAAGGGTTGTGCGTTGTACTAAAAGTGGGCTTTAGTTTTAAACTTGGGCTTTTCTTTTTTTTTTTTTTCAAAATCAAATCTTTCTTCCCTGTTTAATTATCAGAGTTATGTCTGCTTTTCATGAAATGGTTGACTGTGTTTTGCTATCTGGAAATTCATGTCTATTAGCCATCATCTAGGTATAGTAAAACACAATTTTTAAAATATTCGGGAACAAGCAAAAGGAAACCATCTGGCCAAACCAAGGCGGTTCATGATTCTACTATGTATTATCTCTACCCCTGACATTCTCTTGGAAAAGCAACTGCCTCTGAAGAGAGCCTTGGAATTCTGCAAATGAACTAAGAGCAGTTTCCAAGCTGAGTACCAGAGTTTGCAGAGAAAAATAGTCAACCAATCTCTTTCTGGGAGGGAGACACTTATCAAAGTGTGACAAGATTATTTTTTGATTCCAGAGCAGGCTTAATCTCACTGCTGGAAACATTTTCAACTGTATGCATGAGTGTGACAATTCCTGTTATCCCAAGAGCCTGTCCCACTGATTAAACTGGAGCTTTTTGCTAGCTGTAGTTATTATTGTATAATTTTGAAACAAACTTCGAGAAAAATTGTAAGTACCATAAAAAAATCTCCTCCCAATAAACTATGTAACAGTAGTTGCTGGGGGATGTTCCATTGCCCGTCGATACTTTAGTGATCACTTTAGTGATCAGGTTCTGACTTCCCCCCACTGGGCTGTTCCCTGTAGGGACCCCTGTTCCACTCTGCTTAGACCCTGACTCCTCATTCCAGACAGCATCCCCTTGGAGACACCTTCTTCACTACCTTTGGGCTGTGACCCCACCACTATTCTGGGCTACTGTATCACCTTCCACCAGAAACTGCTTTTGTCTCCCTTGCTTTGCTCTGCCTGAAAATTTTAGGGCTGAATTTTTCAAAAAAAGGAAGGAAAAGAGGAAAGCTAGTGGCTAGCAGCAAGATTAAGTAGTAAAAGGAAAATAGGGCCACGGGATGTGAAATCCAGACAAGCTCAAAGAGTAAGCATCTATGTAATAAAGAAGCAAATAAAACCACAATTACCTCCAAGATTTTTAGTGACCTTCATGTTTTTCTTAACCTCTAGAAAGGTCTTAGGAATTAACATTTCTTGATGGAAAGTGAAAAATACCTAGTTTACTAATACCTTCAATTTTATGTCAGTTTCTTTTTCTTTTATGAATTAAAGTAAAATTAAACTTAATGATATTTGTTTACCAATTGTTTGAGGATCAAAGAAATACTAACCAGGACTCATAAGGTACATTTGGGTTAAAGAAGACAGCAAAAGTTAATCTCACAAATCAATTAATTTCTTTATAAAATAACCAAATTTGAAGCATGATTTTTTTTTGCTTTACAACAGAACCTCCCTCAGCTCCTCCTCATAATGATTAGGAGAGCTAAATCTATTTTATTTTATTAGTAATAAAGTAATAAAATATTAATAAAGTATATTAAATATCTTTTTTCACTTTTATTATAAAAAAGTATACAAATATTTTTTTAATGATTTACTTATTTCAAGAGAGAGAGAGTGAGCACATGTGTGTGCCAGTGAGGAGAGGGGCAAAGGGAGAGAGAGAGAGAAAGAATCTCAAGCAGACTACACACTCAGCCTGGAGCCAGATGTGGGGCTTGATCTCAGGAGCTGAAGAAATGCCAGGGTTTCCAGTAAAACTAATGAGGTGGAAGTCCGAAACATCATTTCCACTAATGTTTCTTGGCAAGAACTTCATCATGAAGATCATGACCCGAGCTGAAACCAAAACTCGGCTGCTCAACCGACTGAGCCACCCAGGCGCCTGGTATACAAATTATTAAAATGAAAATAGCGATTCAGGGGGTCTTTTAAACCATATAATAGTAATTTTTATGAGGAGTGTTGGAATCATGATCTTAGGTAGATCCTCTATCAGAGGCCACATTTGACAATCCTTATACCCTATCTTACATTGGTATGTTGGCAGAGAGAGAGAAGCATCGAAATTACACACTGCTCAGAAAAAAATTATCAGCTGATTTGCCTTTAGAAGCTCACTTCTCCATTTTCAGGAAATTTCAGGTTGCATTTTTTCACTTTCTCTTGGGAATGTTAGGACTCGTTACTTGCTCATGTCAGTCCCAGTTGGAAAACCATGTAAAATTATTTTAGTCACAGAACTGACTCTGCAGTATAAATATTGGGTATTCACCAAACTGAGTAATATCAGAAACACATGATAAAATTAAAATTCAAGTTACATGACAGACCAGAGACCACTAAATTGACAACCACAACATGACAGTGTGATGGAAACCTCTAGCAGTTCACCAGAATCATTATTCCTTTCTTCTTGGGCAAATGAATAGAGTACACTCCGTAGCATCCCATATAGCTATGATTCTATGATGAAGTTCTTGCCAAGAAACGTTAGTGGAAATGATGTTTTGGACTTCCACCTCATTAGTTTTACTGGAAACCCTGGCATTTCTTCTTTCCTGCTGACTGGAATGATGTGACCAGAGTAATCTTGGAAGCTGGGTATTGAAAATGCCAGTACTGTGCTCCAACCAGGCTACTGAATGCCTGGACACAGCTACATATGACCAGGTGTATGTACCTCAAACTGCTATATATAAGTAAACATTTTTTCACATTAAGCCACATCATTGTGGGGTCTTTTGTTACAGCAGCTTGACTTACCCTGACTAATATAATTGTGCTCAATGGACAGAGCAAACGTCACACATTCCTGCATTAGTGATTTCCCATTGGACAGCAGGCTTGCTTAGGAATGGCTCAACAATTTTCGAATCATGTAAGAACAACCATAACTCACCAATGGGAAAAAACAGCATTTTATGAGCTTCTAAGCAAAAATGCTTTTACCTTATCTTTTCCAAATATGGAGGTTCTGCCATTTTGCTTTAAACCATAAGTCTAGCTAAATGATTCCATTGTCTGACATAATTTGAAGTTTCTTCCTAATGTTAAAGTTTCATATAAACATATCTTGACATTTGAAACAAGATGGTGAAGGTCAAGTAGCAAAGGAACAAGTAGGTCCACTAGAAAAGCAGTACAAAAAAAGATACCTTTAAGTAATTGATTGTATTTATAAAATATTTAAATTCATGTTAACGGAAAGTTTCAAGATAATACTATATCACAAAGCCCCCACAATTTTTCTGACAAAGTAAGACAACCAACTCTCAGTATTTAGATGGACTAATATAAAACAAAGAACTTAGTTGACTTTTACAATTTGCACTGAGTGAACTTTCAGCCCTTGTTTCCTGACCTTGAGCTTTCTAGTTGATGTCACACTGCAGTATGCAGAGACTGAAGATCCAGGGATAGGCGAAGGTCACAGAACCATTTTGTCATGAATTATACATAATCTCACACTGACGCTCTATATACCAAAGCTGTTGTGCTTGATGAATTTATAATTGAGACGGAAAGACACTTGAGTATCACTTCCTCCAGGAGGCCGTTTCTAATCCTATCTACCACTGTCATAGTACCTGCCATGCTGTATTGTAATGCACTGTTTAAATGCTGTTATACTGCTATTTGTGAAGACAATTATGCATAAAATATAACTAGCATATGGTAAAGCAATTACAGATAAATTCTTTGTGAGTACATGTCAAAATTTTGTCTCAAGCCTGCTGCAAGGAGGTAATTTCCAGTGAGTCCAGTTCAAAGATTTTTGTTCTACTAGAGGGTTTTGTTTTGCTTTTTTTTTTTCTTTTTAAGAAAGTGTAGATAACATTGATAGATTCAGCCCAAGAAAGGAACATTTGGTTAAAGGCAGCTAAGTTCCTCACAGGACAGACGGTCAACTGTGCAAGTTGAGTCTCAGTTTATCAGGAAATTGCTCAACCCTGTTACCAGAAAAGCTTGGTACTTCCCAGAAGAAACTGTTCCTTACATCAGACAGCAAATTTCTGATCCAGTCTGCCTTATCTTAGGCTTGAGAGATGGTTTTCTAATGGTAAAAAATGATAAATACAAATGGTCATGATAAGAAGAAAAACAGAAAGCCAGGAAGGGAAAATTTAGTGGGTTGTTATGATGGAGAAAGGTCTAAAAATGGTCCTTGAGGAATAAGTGCAGCCTTGGTAGGTGGACATGCCTAGGTAACAAGGGATGGTCTGCAGTTGGCCAGAAGCAGAGCCAGGTAGACAGATAGTGGAAGCTGTGGGTAGAAATATCAGTTGGATTCAAACTGAGGTGGACCATGATGGACAATATAAGATATCTGAATTTTAATCCCTAAAGATATCAAAGCAAGGGCAGGCACAATCCAAGCGATGCCTGAGCTGGGGCAGCAAACAGGAGAGATTAAAGGTGCAGGGGAGACTGGGTGTACCGAGATGCTATGATATTCCCCAGGCATGAAATAATAAGGACCTGAATGAACTGATACAAACAGGAATGGCAAGGAGGAACGATGTCAGGATATCTTGCAAAGGAAAAATGCAGTTTTATTACCTGGTATACAGGGGCAAGAAGTAAAGAATGGCGGTTGTAAACTTTGGTAGAGTAAAAACTCACTGATTTAGATCTCATCTTTTCCCTTCCTTGAACGTTCCCTGGTGAAGACGCTAGTGGACACAGAATGAAGAGGCCAGCAAGGGCAGATGGGAGGAGACAACAGGTGGTTAAATCCAGGTGCCTGAGGCTAAGATGAGGTGAGGGGCAGAAAGGTGGTGCCATTAATGGACAAGAGCTAGTCCTTCACTTTTGGTTGTTCTCTCATTCCCACTATATTGGGTGGTCCTTGAAGACAGGAACTCTGTTTTTGGCATTTATCATCCAGACTATCCTAAACCCTTGGTTCCCGCATCTCTTCCATCACCCTACTAATGAATAGTTAGCTTATAGCAGAAACTATTTCTAAGAGTCTCGATGCAGAGAAAGGGGGTAAAGGAAGAGCAGGTGAAGGGAAAAGATGTGGTGAGAAATCTGTCACCTTCTTTCATTTTCCCCTCATTTACCATTATGGCTTGTCATTTTGCTGGTCCTTTCAACAAAGACCCTTGTCCCAAGTGGCACAGATTCTCCTTTGAAAGGAGATAAAAGAGCTGCATCTTGAATGCTTGAGAGCAGAAATAAAAAGTAAGGGGAAAGGATGAGATAAGGAAGAAAGAGATAAGAAAGAAGTGACAACAGTGAGGGATGGTAAACTTCATAGGTGGACGAGGTACCACAGCTTGCTGACTCCTATTTGTGGAGGATGGTGTCACCAGTTCTCCACAGAGAATAGGCAGAGTCAATAGGGTGGGCATGAGCATGCACATTAGACATGTCAAGGGTGAGAAAAATTGCTTTATAGTGGAAAAAGAGATGGTGAATTGGCAATGGAGAAGTAGAGATGACAGAGAGCACAGAGAAGGGGTGAGGAGAGAGGGAAAAACTAAGGGGAACTTTGGGGGAAATAATAGAGAGCTTAAAGGGATTTTTAAGATCATTGGCAAATAATAGTTTGCAATTTGCTCTGCAATGTTAACCCCTTCCCCCAACACTTCCACAAAAGTCTTGAGTAAAAAAAAAAAAAAATAAATAAATAAATAAATAAATAAATAAATAAATAAATAAAATTCCCATTTCTTGCTCCTGCCTTTTGGAGTTAACTTCACTTTGAGGGTGTGTTAAAATGCTGAACACAGCTTCCTCTGTGAACCAGGGGCAAGAGAGAAGGCCCATGAGCTCAGGAATCCCAGGATTTCTCCCTCTTCTCCCCTGCTGCTCTCCTCTTCACCATTTCGTAGTGGACTAACGTCAACAGGTGAGTCTCAGGAAGGGAGAGGGCAAAACTCAGATAAAGGAATTTCATTTCTGTCAAGTCACCCCTCAGCAAATGTTGCCTGCAAACCTGCGATTAAAGTATGGTGCTAGGATCTGGGGACAATCTAAGAAATTCAGACTCGCTCTGAGGATGCTCACAATCTACTCAGAGAAAGAAAGAAATGAGCTCTTGACAAGAGAAATGACTGGGGTTCTGCAGGGATCCTTTGAGCATGCAGGCCTGCCCTGCCTTTGCCAGCTGCACCACATGAAAGCGGCCCCACTCTCTCATCTCACACTCCTAGCAGAGCACGCTTGCAGAGCTGTGGCCTCAGAGTCAGAATCCAGAGAGAGGAGGACTCTAGGCAGTCAAATGACCAGGGGTGCTGCAGAGAGCCGATTGTTTACATAGCTCATGTTTTTGTTAGGTTCAGGAAGAGGCTGTTTTCCTAAGTCTGTGGTGCCCCAGGCCTTTCTGACCTTCATCTTCTAGATACGGGCCTGAAATCTCCATTCAAGGTCCCGCCATTTAGTTTTTTCCATACAGCATACGTGCTCTTGGGGGCATCCTTCAATAAGGTTTAATTCAAGGAATCAGATTGAGAACCCAGGAACAAAGCACTCAGTCCAGGGAAAGATGCAAAGACCAAGAAAACTAGGGTTCCTGCTCACCAAGAGCCCACAATGTAATTATAGGGTTGGGAGCAGAAAGGCCCCCAACCAATTGCAAACACATTTGTTAAATTGATAATCCCCCAAATAGCAAATCAACCAACACAAGGGAAGCCGGGGGTGGAGGTCTTCAGCACACGTTTGTTGAGTGGGTGGTAGATGTGGAGTCTGCTCTGCTGTGACACCTTTCATCGTTGAGAGGTATGTCATACTACTTCAGATTTTGCCCCAGTTGGTGCTATGCAAAGTCTTATTTCTCTCAAACTGGTGTTGAGAGAATGCTGCTGCTAATTCTATGAAATCTACAGGTGCATCCTGTTATTGTGATAGAGGGCTGAATTTCTACAGTTTGTAATTTCCACCAGATTTTACTAGATGGGGCACAGGGGCACCATGGAAAAACTAAATCCACTGTGAATCGAATAACTACCCTCCTCATATGTCTGGTTTCCAAGGAGCCATTTGACTATTGTGAATTGCCCTGCCTCTAAGATACTGGGAGGGAACAGTTGGTTTGAATGAATCAAAAACTGAGCCCTCCATCTGTAACAGGTGAAAGTTGACCCTGCCATCATTTTGCAGCTTCAGAGGACTAGTCCTGTTGGATCTCACAGAGATGGCCAGAAAGTTAGGTGCCTTTTCCCTCTTTCCATTTGAGACGTGTATTTGCTAGCTGGATACCAGCAAAAGCTCCCTCATCTCTTCCATCGTGGCTCTAGTTCAGGGATGGATAATCCTCCATCTCATCCTTCACGCCAGCATTGCTCAATTACTAACGGCTGCCTGGAGCAGATCCTGGGGCTGTATTAGAACTAGGGGACTGTCGGGATTTATGTGAAGGAGGCATGCTGTCTCCTCCATCATTCTTCTCCATTGCTTCCAGTTTAGTTTTCTTGAAGTGTAGTCATTTTTCCCTTCCTTTACCCCAAACCTAGAGTCTTCGGAATCCATAATGTCTTTGGATTAAGCCCAGATTCATCAGCCTGGCTTTCAAGATCCTTCCTAATCTGCCCTAACCTAGCTCTTCAACAGGAATTCTCCACTATTCTCCTTCCTGCTGGCTTTGCTACAGACAAATGAGCAATAAACAAAAATCATCAACTGCTCACTAACCTTACTGCAACACGACTTCCTCTTTCCTTAGTTCTCTCTGCTAAATGCCCAAGTCCAAATCTAACTGATTCTTTAAGATACAGCTCAAATGTTACCTCCTAATGGAAATCTCACCTTTTCCCTGTATCCTAGATGTATCCTCATCTCTCCTTTGCATCTCAGTGGCCATGATAATCACTGCCATTGATTAAACACACACTACATGGCAAGCACTGTGTTAAGAATTTCATATGTATTATCTCATTCGTTGCCTTTTCACAGCACCTGGATAAGGCCAGTGCATTATCATAATTTCCAGTTTACAGATGAAGACATTGAGTATCGTTGCAGCTATGAAACACCCACAGTCACACGATTAATTAGGGATGGTGTCATGTCTAGATACCTTAAATAGTGTCACTATTCCATCACTCTCAGGGCATTTCCAAATTTATAATGTGTTACATGTCTCTGGAAACATCTGATCATTCCAACCAGACTCTATGTGTTCCTTTTTTTATCTTTTTTAAAAAAAAGATTTCATTTTTTTTTGAGAGAGAGAGAGAGAGGGAGAGTGAGAGAGAATCTGAAGCAGACTCCGCACTGAGCACAGAGCTCAATGCAGGGCTTGATCCTACAACTGCCAAATGATGACCTGAGCTAAAACCAAGAGCCAGATGCTTAACCGATTGAGCCACCCAGGCACCCCTCTACGTGTTTCTAAAGACAGGAAATGCCTCTAAGTCACCTTTTTATTCCTAGTGCCTCATGTACTACTTTGTGCATAACAGGTATTCAGTAAGTATCTGCTGAATGAATGATTACGTGGAGAGTCCTTTTAGAGCTCTGGTTTGGGAGACAAGATCAATATGGTATTAGCCTTAACTGGTTTTCATTAGAGGTTTTACTTTAAGGAACTAGATTTGAGGAGAAATCATTTGATTGTGTGTATCTGAGTCCACAATTATGCAATAGGCTACAAAGGGTTTGATGGTACTCACACCTTCAGTTTTAGTAAGAAAGATGGTCAGTATCCCTTAGGCATGAATCCAGAGAATTGGTTGCAATTAGCCCTCTGATGTAAGCTCCTTTGTTTTAGGAACAGAGTGTGTTCTCTTTGGCTCTAGACCTGCTCTCCTTAAGAGCCAATGGATCTCCAGAAACTGAGCGGGTAAGAATGGAGAAATAATATTTTGCTTACTTAATGTTCTGAGCAACTTTACCCTTTCATGAAAACTCACAACTTTCCCTACAATTATTTCTAGCAACTTCTAGTTTCAGAGCTTGAGAAAAGGAAATGAAACAAAACAAAAAATAAAGAAAAATGGTAAGCAAAATCAAAACCAAAGACATTCTGGGTCATGGGGGCAAGAGGATTATTTTATGATAGGCAAATTTTGTATTCAATATGAACCTGGAGGATTAAAACAGAACAAAGAAAAAACATAGAAGTGACATTAGCAAGTTGTTAAATTCGTGAAATCCAAAAATCTATTCCATCAGTCATGACCAGATGGGGTATTAACAATACCTCGAATTGGTGAAATACATTTCTTCTTGAAAAAGCTCAAAACTTTTTGTTTGAGTTATTTCCTTTTTTTTTCTCCCCAATCTGTTGTGGAATATTCTGTTTCTTGTTGATAAATGAAGATATTGAGATCTGTTGAGATTAGGTTGATTTCATCCATGCTGTAAACAAGGACTAAATCCTACTTTTCTCACTTCTCTGTCTTTTTCTGATAAAACTCACATCTCCTGTTATTACCAATATTTCCTCATGTTGGTAACTTATCTGTTTTATACAAAGAAAGAAATTCTTCATCTTCTGATGAGCTCATTTTTGGTACTCTGTTTCCACTACAATTTATGTGCCAGCCACATGGCACTGGCATTATAGCAGAAACAAAGCAGAAAATCTTTGCTGTTATTGTGGTGCTTAAGTTCTGGTGAAGCAGATAGACAATAAGCAAGCAAACGAATAGATAGTGTAGTGTTTCATGGGGTAGGTGTTACAAAGAAAACTAATACAGGTAAGTAAAGTACGCCAGAATGGCACTGGACAGGATGCTACTTGAGGTGGGGAGGTCAAGAAAAGCCCATCTGAAGAGGCGACACTTGTCCAGAGTCCTGGGTAAGTGAAGGGAACAGCCATGTAGATATTCAGAAGAACAGGATCCCAGTGGCAGCATGAGCTTGGTGTTCTAGGATCAACAATCTGGCTAGTGTGAGTGAACAAGCCAGAGGACAGAGGAAAGAGATGCAGATTAAAAAAGTAGGGAGGGGCTGAACCATTTAAGGATTTGTAGACCAGGTCAGGAGTTGGGGATATTATTCTGAATTGATGGAAGCTATGAGAAAGCCGAGAGTGAAGGAGCAAAGTGATCAGATTATTGCAGTTGTCCAAGTGGACAGACTGTGGTGGCTTGGCCTGACATGATAGCGGTGGAACTGGTGAGAAGTGTCCATTTGGGGTATCTATTTTCAAAGGAGCACTCACAGAACTTGCTTGATAGATTGGGTCAGGGACATAAGGAAAATAGAAGAATCAAGTATGACTCAGATCTTTGGCTTGAATACTCAGTGAAAGATGTCGCCATTTACTAAGAGAGGCAAGATGAGTGGAAGATGGCTCTGGGTTATGAGGGACGGGTGAAGCCAAGAATTCTATTCTGGCCATGGTAATTGGTGTTGAAGTGAATGTTGTGTAGGTGAGAGATAAACAACTTTTGATAAAAAATTTGAACTGTAGTTGGCATACAATATTGTATTAGTTTGAGGCATACAATATAGTGATTCAACAATTCTATACATTACAAAATGCTCACTACTATAACCGTGGTCACCATCTGCCATCGTACAAGGTTAGTGCAGTATTATTGACTGTATTCCCTATGCCATGCTTTCCATCCCCATAACTATTTTTGTAACTTGAAGTTTGTACCTCTTAGTCCCCTTCACCTATTTCACCTATCCCCACCTCCTCCCCTCTGGCAACCACCAGTTTGGTCTCTATATTTGTGAGTCTGTTTCTGTTCCCCACCCCCATTGGTTTGTTTGTTCATTTCTTTTGTTTTTGTTTTTGTATTTTTTTTTAGATTCCACCTATGAGTGGGATCATATGGTGTTTTTCTTTCTCTGTGTGACTTATTTCACTTAATATCCTCTAGGCCCATCCATTTGTGAACAGCAAGATGTCATTCTTTTTAATGGCTGAGCAATGTTCCATTAAATGTAACACACACACACACTCACACACACCCTGTATCTTCTTTATCCATTCATCTATAGATGGATATTTAGGTTGCTTCCGTATCTTTCTATTGTAAATAATACTACAATACACATGAGGGTGTATATATCCCTTCAAATTAGTGTTTTTGTTTTCTTTGAGTAACTATCCAGAAGTAGAATTACTGGATTATATGATATTTCTATCTTTAAGTTTTTGAGGGACTTCAATACTGTTTTCCACAGTGACTGCACCAGGTTACATTCCCATTAACAATGCACAAGGATTCTCTCTCTTTTTTTTTTTTTTTAGGATTCTCTTTTCTCTATATCCTCACCAACGCTTGTTCTTTCTTTCTTTCTTTCTTTCTTTCTTTCTTTCTTTCTTTCTTTCTTTCTTTCCTTCCTTCCTTCCTTCCTTCCTTCCTTCCTTCCTTCTTTTCTTTTCTTTTCTTTCTTTCTTTCGTTCTCTTTCTTTTGATACTAGTGACTAGTGTGAGGTGATATTTCATTGTGGTTTAATTTGCATTTCCATGATGATTGGTGATGTTGAGCATCTTTTCATGTGTCTGTTAGCCATTTGTATGTCTTCCTTGAAAAATTTCTATTTGGGTCTTTTAATTTTTAATCAGATTATTTAGTTTTTGTTTTGTTGTGGTGTTGAAATGTATGAGTTCTTTTTATATTTTGGATATCAACCTCTTATTGGATATACCATTTCCAAATATTTTCTCAGTAAGTTGCCTTTTCATTTTATTGATGGTCTCCTTTGCTGTGCAAAAGGTTTTTAGTTGATATAGTCCCAAATGTTTAGTTTTGGATTTGTTTCTTTGCCTGAGGAGACAGGTCCAGAAAAAAATATTGCAAAGGCTGATAACCAAGTGTTTTCTTTTAGGAGTTTTATGATTTCAGGTATTATGTTTAGGTCTTTAATCCATTTGAGTTTATTTTTGTGTATGGTGTAAGAAAGTGGTCCAGTTTCATTCTTTTGTATGTACCTGACCAGTTTTCCCAACAATATTTTTTGAAGAGACTTCTTGTCCTCATTGTATGCTTTAGCTTCCTTTGTCATAGATCTATTGATAGATAACTCATTTGAAAAATCATGCTCTAAAGGAAAACAAAGAATAAACCAGTAGCTGGAAGGCATTGTGGGGGCTAGTGAGTTGATTTTTTTGTGGATTTTATTTCTTGAAGTGGTTTTAGGTTCACAGAAAACTTGAGTAGTAGGTACAGAGATGTCCTATTTACCCCTTGCCCACTTCCCCCCCACACAACCTCCTCCACTATCAACATCCTCCACTAGAGTGGTACATTTGTTACAACTGATGAACTTACAATGACATGTCATCCTCACTCAGAGTCCATAGTTAATATTAGGGTTCACTGTCAGGGTTGTAAATTCTGGGGATTTGGACAAATGTATAATGATATGTATATACCATTAAAATATCATACAGGGTAGTGTCACTGCCCTAAAAATCCTATGCTCTGCCTATTCATGCCTTCCTTCCCCCTAGACCCTGGCAATTATTGACTTTTTAAAAATGATTTTGTTTTCTAAGAAGAAAGTCATTATAGTATAGTAGTATGCTGATGAAAATGTGGGAGAGAGAGAGAGAAAGAGAGAGAGAATTGTAGGCACAATGTTTTCGAGTAAGAGAAAGACCAGAGGATTTGATGTTTTGACAAAAAAAACCAGCCTGAGATATCAGCATAGATAGTGCTTCCATAACAAGTAGGAAATAGTGAATAATGGGGCAGAGGTAGGTCTGCTGATAAATATAGTGGTGAGAGGTAAGATGAGTCTTCTGATTTCTTAATTTTCTCAGTGAAATGAAAGAAACAAGGTTGTCACTTGAGAAAAAGGGGAAGTCAAGGAATGTTAGAGGAGACAGCTCAGTCAACAGGTTTTATTGAGCAACTACTATGTGCCAGTCACCATTTGGGGGCTCAGGGAAAGCAATAGTGAACAAAATCATGTCTGTGCCTTCTTAGAACTTACATTGTAGTAGATTCAAGAAGATGTGAGAGGTGAGAATGGGTATTAGCCAGTTTTGCTGCAATAATAAATGACCCAAATCTTCAACGGCTTACAACAAAAACAGTTTAAATCTCACCCATGCCAAATGTTAGCTGAGGGTCATGCACACCTCTGCCTCACTGTCTGCTCTACTCCAGACAGCGAGGAGACTAGAACTCTTCTCAGTCTTGTTCCTCTTCATTTGCAGATGTCAATTAGAAAATCAGCCCCTGTTTGGCAGGTGTCAACCTTGTGACACAAGGAATCAAGCAAGAGAGTTTACAGAAACATAGAGTAGTTTCTAGAGCTTTCTGAGTGCAGCATGCATTCCATTCCATCAGCCAAAGCAAGTCACATGGCCCAGCATGACACCAGTGGGATGGGAAGGTAAAGTCTTCCCACAAGAGACAACACAACTCATGAGACAGAGGGCAGGTAGAAATAGAGAACCCTCCACCTGGATGGGGAGTGCCTTTCTATTTTCACTCTGTCTAGGCATAGCGGTAGCCATTTGGACCACTTGTAAATCTATACATTCAGCCTCAGTGTTCCCCCTTAGCTACAGAGCGATACATCAGGCTGCCTTTGAGAGACTTGCCCAGGTCCTATAAATCTCTCAAACTCAACACTTCGCAAGCTGAACTCTATCTTTCCCTTCAGTCATTTCCCTGGATTCTCCATCTCCTTCAGAGATGTCAGATCCTCAGCGTCTCTCTCCTTGACTATAATCCTGAGCTTCAGACTTACCTTCCATCTTGTATGCAACCATCTAAAAATAGGAATCTCATTATAGGATCATCTCTATTACTTGGAAATAAATCCCCAAATCCTTAGCCCAGCCTCCAAAGACATTTGTCATGTAGCCTCATTTCTTGCCACACTCTTCTCAGCAAGCAGCTACACCAACTACCTAGTCCCCAAAGTTCTTTGGGTGTGTCACACCACGCCATATCTTCATGACTCTTCTCATGTTCTGGAAGAACTCTGCCTGAGAAGGCCCTCCACCTCTTGTCTTTCAAAGTCAGCTTGTCTTTCTCCTTCTTTGAAGTTTTTATGACTTTCACTCCCAATAGAGTACACCATTCTCTTCCGTACGTGTTGTGAACTTGTTGTTATCATCTATAAAACATTTTGTGCTTGCTTGTTTATATGTCTATCTCCTTGTTTTGGGGGGTTGTTGGGTGATCCTGCCCTTCTCTGGCCTCATGTTTTCACTTGGAGGATCTTCTGCTGGACTGTGCAGTCAGCCTCTCTTCCCACTCCTGACTTACTCCTCTCCATGGAGGAGGACTGACCTACCTGATTGGTGGGTGACATCCACTGGCCTCTGTTTCTCAATTGAGTGGAGCTAATCTACTGCAAGTTCAAAAGCACTAGAGATTCACTCTTGTTCTATTACCATTCCCTGAGCCAACAGTCTTGGGAAGTGGGTCTACTCTGCAGCCATCTTGAGAAGCCAGGAATCTTTTTTTTTTTTTTTACCCCCAGCTTTATTGAGATATAATTGACATACACATTGTGTAAGTTTAAGGCATACAACGTGTTAATTTGGTGCACTTAAATATTGTAAAAATGATTACCACTGTGCGGTTAGCTAATACCTTCATCGTGTCACATAATTACCTTTTTTTTCCCCCTGTGGTGAGAACACTTAAGATCTCTCACGTAGCAACTTTTGAGTATGTAATACAGTATTATTAACTATAATCACCATGCTGTTCATTGGATCCGCAAAACTTATTCATCTTATGACTAGAAGTGTGTGCCCTTTGGCCAAAAAACTCCCCACTTCCCCTTCCCCCAAGCCTCTGGTTACCACCGCTCTGCTGTTTCTAGGAGTTCAGGTTTCTGAGATTTCACATATAAGTGAGATCACTCAGTATATTTTTCTTTCTCTGGCTGACTTACTTCCCTTGGCACAATGTCCTCAAAGTCCATCCATGTCACAATGTCAGGATGTGAAGCTAGCAATCTTGGGAAGTCTGATCTCTGGACACAAACTTCTCCTTGGATGGACTCTTGGGAGTCCAAGGACTGCCAACTCATGTGTAAATTTGGATGATAAGTCTAGAGGCATTTTCTCCAGTCCTTATGTCAGTAACAATGTTGACATTCTGATACCGGTAAGTCCCTGTCCTTCTTTTTTGTTTTCCTTTTTTCCTTTCTTCCTTCTTCCTTCTCTTTTTTTTCCTTTCTTCCTTCCTTTTTTCTTTCTCCTTTCTTTCTCTCTCCCTCTTTCTGTCTCTCTCTCTCTTCCTTCCTACCTTCCTTACTTTCTTTAATTGTGAGCCCAGGAGAGAAAGAGAAGGTTATTATCAATACATTGCCTAAAATGCCAACATCCCTTCTAGGGAGAAGTACCCTTCCTATCTCATTCCTCTTTGAATTCTAAATGCCTTGTACATGTCCAGGCACATAACAGAACCTTGGTAAATATTTGTTAAATACGTATTTACTGGAGTATAATTTCAGTGCATGTAACATTAAAATTCGTTAAGTCTTAAATGTGTAGCCTGATGAATTTCAAGCCACATACACACTCTGGTAACCACTACCCCAATTGTTATAGAATTTCCATCCCTCTAGGAAATGTCCTTCTGCTTATTGCCAATCAATGTCTCCTTTCTGCTAGAAAAAAAAAACACTTTTCTGATTTCATTAACCATACCCTAATTTTGTTTGTTTTTTCACTTCATGTAACTGGAACCATATAGTGTGTATTTTTTTGGCAGGAAGGGGAATTGGCTTCTTTCACTCAGCATGATGTTTTTGAGATTCATTTATGTCATCCCATATATCAGTAGGTTTTTCTTTTTGTATTACTGTGTAGTATTCCATCATATAAATATACCAAAATGTTTATTCACTCTTCTATTGATGAGCATTTGGGGTTATTTTCAGGTTTTGATTATATGAATAAATCTCCTGTGAAAATTGTTGTACTTTTTTTTTTTTGTAAACACCTACACTCAGTTCTCTCTGGTATATGCAGGAGTGAATTCCTGGGTCGTTGGTTGGTGTATGTTGACTGTATGAAACTGCCAAACAATTGAATACTGCCAGGAAGTATGAGTAAAGCCCCTAGGAACATCTTTGTATACAGCTTTTTGTGGATACACATACAATTATCTTGGGTATGTACATGCAAGTGGAATAATTAAGTCATGTGGTAGGTGTATGTTACCTTTATTTGAAACTGCCAAACACTTTTCCAAATTGACTGTTTTATACTCCTGCTAGCAATGGTTGTATACTCATATACTCACCAACACCCAGTACTGTCTGTCTTTTTCAACTTTATTAATTTTTAAAGATTCATTTATTCATTTGAGAGAGAGAGAGAGAGAGGGACATGAGTGGAGGAAGGGACAGAGGGAGAGAAGCTTCAAACAGAGCCCCAAAATGCACTTCAGTCTCACTACATTGAGATCATGACTTGAGATGAAACCAAGAGTAGGCCATTCAACTGATTGAGTCATCCAGGCACCCCTGCCTTTTTTAATTTTAGATATTCTGCTGGGCTTAATTTGCATTTAATGATTGTTAATAATAACATCTATTCTAATTACTTCATTCTTTCACATATCACTTTATTAATTTCACATTTCATTGTGGCTTTGATTTACATTTTCCTAATGCAATAATAATATTGAGGATATTTTCATATATTTATTGGCTATTTGGATATCTTTTGTCAGGTGTCTAAAATCTTTAGCCCATTTTTTAAAGTTGGGTGTTTTGTATTTTTTTAAAAAAATAATTATTATGAATTCTTTATATATTCTGCATAATAATGAATCATTTGATATATATATATATATATATCTCAGATATATATCTATGTTAGATGTATATATGTCAGGTATATAGATACTGGTGGCAAATATTTTTCCCAGTCTGTGGCTTTCACTTTCTAAATGGTTGCTGAATAAATTGAAACATGTTTTTAATTGAGAGAGAACAGTTATTTAAGAAAACAGTAAAAAATACCATATTGGAAAGAGAAATAAATCTCCTTTAAAGGGAAGAATTACCTTGATAATTTTTAAAGAAGATTTTATTTATTTACTTGAGAGAGAGAGAGAGAGAGAGAGACAAAGCATGAGCGGGGGGAGGAGGCAGAGAGAGAAGGAGAAGCAGACTCCCCACCGAGCAGGGAGCCTGAAGAGAGGCTTGATCCTGGGACCCTGGGATCATGACCCAAGCTGAAGGCAGATGCCCAACTGACTGAGCCACCCAGGCTCCCTGTCTGTTGTTTTTTTTAATGATGTTTCTATATCTGATTTTCTTAGCACAGACATCACAGCCAGATAAAGTTTACAGTGAGTATGACCTTCACTGGATACATCGGCAGAATGGGTGGTTATTGTCATATTCCAGTGTTTTGCCGTCTTGGGTGGTTCTTAGAATTATCTGGGGAATCTTAAAGTCATTTTTAATATCAAGGCCCTGCACTTGGAGTTTCAGACTCAACCAGTGTAGGATGTGGCTGGGGCACTGATAGGTTTTATAAAATTTCCAAGTAATTTTCAATTGTAGCCTGCATTGAGAAGCATGGTTTAAATGGTTACTAAGATTTGAGATTAAGAGTTTGGTAGTAGAGGAGGCGCCTGGGTGATTCATTCACTTAAAGCAGATGACTCTTGGATCAAGCCCTGTGTGGGGCCTCACACTCTGTGGGGAGTCTGCCTGTGGATTCTCTTTCCCTCTTCCTGTCCCTCTGTCCCTCCTCCTACTCACATATGCTCTCTCTCTCCCCTAAAATAAGTAAATCTTTTTTTAAAAACAGTTTTGGAAGTAGTGGGGGCATATGGTTTGATGTTTGAGAGTAACAGTAGGGGCCTTCTCAAAGATAGAGTGTCTTATGGAATATTTAGTTTCATATAACAGAAATCCAGTCAAGTAAGCAGAAAGAGGAGAGAGAGAGAGACAGACAGAGAGAGAGAAGGAGAGTATTTATGGAAAGATATTGGGTACATCACAGAATCCAAGGAAAGCTGAACTAAGCCTCAAGAACTGGTGACTTTGTAGGAAAGTATGGACTGTCGGTCTAATGGTCCAGAATTAGAGGACTGCCCATCAGTACTCAGTCTTCTCATCCATTGATTCACATCCACCAGAGATCATCTGACTGGCCATACACAGCCAATGAATTGAATTTCCTTAAGGGCAAAGGTCCATTCCTGGTCCAACCAACTGTGCCAAAGCGCCATGGCCATATAATATGGTTATGGCTACAGGAATTCATTTGTGTGTGTGTGTGTGTGTGTGTGTGTGTGTGTGTGTGTGTGTTGGGGGCATAGTTCCCAAAGATAGTGAGTCTGGGCTGAGTAGGCATGCAAAAAAGAATAAGGACAACCCAGAAATATAAAAGGAAGAATATGGATGGAAAGAATGAAATAATTAGCATATGTGGTGTTATCAGCAACTCTTGAGTCTGTTTGATGAATTTTTACTGAAATTTTACAATCTCAACTTAGCTTCTTTCTGTCTTAAAGCATACTTCTCTAAGCCTATATTTCTTTCAATTATTTTGAGCAGAGAAAACCTAAACTAACCGAATAACTGTGATAAAAACATAGATGAGAATTCAAACTGCTGCAAAATAATATATTTATACATACATCAAAAACCCACTGTGATGATTTGTTTCCTGTTTTGTATTACTTGTTCCCCTGTTCGTTTATGCACACTTCTTCCTCACTCTAGCCCATCAGTATGAAACGTAAGATCTACATTTTTGTTGAATAAAAGAGGCATTCATACACATAACCTGTTTCAAGGCTCTGACACTGTTGCAGAGGGAAGTTTGAAAGAAGAGAATGGACACTGGTTGCATCATGTTAGTGGAAAGCAAAGCAAAGTCTGGAGCCCCTTTCTCAAGTTGCAGGGACTGCGATTAACTTAAGGGGGTGGTCACTGTTCAATAAATGCTTATTGAAATAAGTAAATTATTGGAATAAATGTTTATCGGAATATTTAACTCCTTGGGCTGATGGAGTGAAAAGTAGAGGGCCAAGAATGAGACTAATGACAGCCATATTGCTCTGCAGTTCTTTACGTGTGGCTATAGATCAAGAATGGCAATGAGAGTGCCTTCTGATTGATAATGATGGTGATGACAGGACAGGTGTCACTTCAGACATTTGATATCTGTCCCATCTCTGTACCCTATCTATGCATTTCTAGATAGGCATGTAGTATTCTACTTATTTAACCCAGTCGCTGTCAAATATTTTGTAAAGCATGAAAACTTTCCTCTCTTTTTGAAACAAATGTATTAAATGAGTAAAGCCAATGATAAAACTGACAAAATCAGAGTCACTCTGGTTGAAGTGGAGGTGGGGGACCCCAAGGCCTCCCACTAGGCCTTTCCCTAGCTCCCCACTCCCCAGTAGGCCCAGGGCCTCGAGATGTCATCATGGAACCCTGTGTACAGTAGGACCTTTTGAAAATCTAACACAGTTGGTTGGCTTGGTAAAGAATGCAGAAGCAACTGTTGAAGATCAACTGATAGGTACTTAGGATTAGAATATAACATTCAAAATAATATTGAATCAAATGCTTGATTCAAAGAAGCAGGCTTCTGGAGAGATGAGAAGGACTAGTATAACATGTCAAGAGGTTAGAGATCTGCATGAACATTTATCACCTTGAAAACAGAAGCAGCCAAGAAGTAATTTGAGAGAAGATTTAAGAAAACCACATTCCTAACATAAATTGCAGAATGTGGAGTTTAGATAATTCTTTTTTTTAAAAGATTCTAAAAAAAATAAAAAATAAAGATTCTATTTATGTATTCATGAGAGACACAGAGAGAGAGAGGCAGGCTCCATGCAGGGAGCCTGATGTGGGACTCGATCCTGGGACTCCAGGATCACACCCTGGGCTGAAAGAAGGCGCTCAACCACTGAGCCACCCAGGTGTCCCAAGTTAGATAATTCTGATAAAGGAATATCTTTTAGAGTTTCCACAATTCAAAAAAAAGAAAAGCTCAATGAGATAAATGATGTAATTAGGTCCTTTATGTCAGCAATTTGCAAACTTTAGAATGCATCAGAATCACCTGGAGGGCTTGTTACAACACAGATCGATGGGCCTCATCTCCAGTCCAAGGACTGGAGAATTTGCATTATCCTGGGAACTACACTTAGAGAATCTTGGCTCTACATTATTCTAATGGAGAAGAAGAAAGAAATGAGTAATAGTAGACATAGAAGGAATTTGGAGTGGGGGGGGCATAACCATATTCCTATTTATTTTCCTGGAATTTGTGATAACCATAAAGGGAAAGCCTGGAAGCAATCAGACACATACATTTACCTTTAGAAAAGAATGTTGCAGGAGTTCACAAAAAGGCGGGCAGCATCAGGCAACATAAGACTTGGAGTAGAAAGATGGCCTGAGAAAGATGGAAAGCCAAGACATTTCATTTCTGCTAGTATAATTGCAAGTAATGATGCCAGTGAGAGAGGAAATTAAATAACTTAAATGAGATTCTGAAAAACTAGGATTTCAAAAGTGCATGATAGAAAGGTAAAAGCAACGGTGAATGCAAGATGAGCCACGGGTCCTTTTAATAGCATAGTAAAGCTAAAATCCAAATGGAGCTGAAATTTGAAAGAAAAGACAAAGTACAGCCACAACAGCTTTGCCATGAACAGTTAATAGTACAGAGACTACAGAGAGCCTAATTCTCCTTGCTTTCGTTTTGTTATTGTTGTTGTTGTCGTTGTCGTTGTTGTTGTTGTTCATGAACATAGCTTTTTGTATTTTTAAGAGGAAGAGATTGTTGGATAACACCTAACATCTCTTAACACAGTAACATTTTCTGGAATCCAGCAAGAGCTAATAAAGAAAATTGCAAAGCAGTTTCACAAATCTTTAACAAGTCATGGTTATTTCACTAGCAAGATATGATGTCATGGGCAGATTAAAATTATTGTGTCTTATTTCCTAGATTCATACCATTTATTTCATTTTCTCATCTGACTGCGTAGTCAGTATTTCCCAAGACAATCAACAACAGTGATATCAACAACAGTGATAAGAGTGGGCATACCTGTCCAATTCCTAGATTTTGATGAGAGATTTTTAGTATTTCATCATTCAATATAATAGTTTATTATTTTTAGTAAGTTTTCTTTGCATATTCAGTTATTTTTTACCATTTGGTCTACTTTTTGTCCATTGTAAATGATTGTGACCTTTAAACATCTAATATGCAGACCTAGACGGTGCCTGAGTGAACCAACGGTTTTTCATTTGAATGAAATGCTCAACTGAGAAGATGAGCTATGATGCTGTCTAAAGGTACGTCTCAAAGCTTTCTAAGGGCTATTACATGGAAGAGGAATTAGTCTTATTCTAAAAAGACTCTCAGATAGAACAAGTGCTATAAAGCAGAAGCAAAAAACAATATGGATTTTTGTTGCACATAAGAATTTTTCTAGAAGTCACTACTGTCCAGGTATAGACAGTTTCTGGATATTGTTTCTGGCTCCTGGAAGTACTGGGTGGAAATTACTCTCTTTCCTCCCCACGTCACTGCCTTTTCCTCAAGAGAGCGGTATGATTTCCTGATTGGCCAAATGTCAAGAGTCTAGTAGAGGCTGTTTATGTTCTATATTTCTGTGTAAAATAGGTAGCATGTTGTCTTCAACAGTACATGGCAGGCCTCTCCCTCACAGGGTTGGGCAGGAGTCTGTTTTACACACCCAATCCTCCCCATGTGTATCACAAGGCCTAGGCCTAGACCTACCACCCACTACAACCTAGTTATACCTTAGTAAAGCTAATATTTTGGTCCCTGTGTTCCTTCTTATAGGTGTTCTGGTCATCAATTTCGATGCAGAGGGCATGGGGCTAGGTGGTTCTCTCCATCAATAAGCAATTCTCTGATACCTGGTGGGTGTCCTACAAATTCAACTCAATTCTGATCCTGCCAACCCAGAGATAGTGTCAGCTCCGGCAGGTTAAATGTTCAGTCCTGCGAGACTGACCCCACCCCCCGTCCCTGCCTTGTACACACCAACCACAAACCCAGGCTGCTACCTATACTTCAGACCAACTGGCTACAAACTGGAGGTTCTGACAACCCCCTCCACCTCAGGATACCCATTACAAGTCGAGGCTGTTACCTATACTTCTGACTGACTGGCTATAGATCACAGGTTCCAAAGATGCCTTTCTTGAGTTTGTTTAATTTGCTAGAGTGGCTCACAGGACCCAGGGAAATATTTTACTTACTAGATCACCAATTTATTATTAAAGGATGTACACTTAGAAACAGGCAGATTGAAGAGATGCACGGAGCAAGGTATGGGGAAAGGGCGTGGAGCTAACATGCTCTCTGAGCGTGCCCCTCTCCCTGAATCTCCACCTGTTCACAAACTGGGAGCTCTCTTAACCCTGTCCTTTTGGGTTTTTATGAAAGTTCCATTACAGAGGTGTGGTTGTTAAATCATTAGCCATCGGTGATTGAATTCAACCTGCAGGCCCTCTCTTCTCTCTAGAGGTCAAGGGGAGGAGTGGGAACTGAAAATTTCCACCCTCAGATCACATGGTTGGTTCCCCTGGTTACCAGTCTCCATCAACAGGTGCTTTCAGAAAGACACCTCATTAATGTAACAGCATTGACGGATCACTCTCATCACTTAGGAGATTCCAAAGGCTTTAGAAACTCTATACCAGAAATAGGGATGAAGACCAGATATATATTTCTTACCCTAAGTCACAAAATCACACTTCTTTTATTTCTCAACAGGTTCAGAACCCGGAGGGGAAAGAGAGTAAATTGATTAGCACCGTGAAATCTCGATGTTGTGGGTACCATAGAAAAGATCCAAGCATTGAATATGGCGATGGGGCCTATAGTTTCTTTCAGCCCTCTGACTGTATGACTCTGTAACGACTGTTCAATTTCATTCCCTTCTCTCACATGAGAAAGCAGAGTTGTGTAGGAGTCATTTGTGGCCTTTGACAGGAGAATGACCCCAATCAGGTTTGAAAAATATGGTTCAGATTTGCTTTTTTTTTTCTCTCTCTCTCTCTAGGATAATATTCAGGTCCAGCAAACAAAATGTCTCTTCTTAGAGCAGGGAAGACCAACCATCACAGAAGAGAGAAGTCAGTGGATGGACATGGATTAAATTCTGTTTTTCAACTTTTTTTGGTAATAGAAACTATGTTTTTGCTTCAGGAAGAAGTCTTAGATATGAAGGAAATGAAAGGAAGGGAGGAGGGATACCCATGAAAAAAACAAGAAATTCACCAGTACTTCTTGTTCTGTTTCTCTGAAGGTCACAATTACAGATATTTTGATAAAGACATCCTCTTTAATGCTTGTGGTCTTTTCACATGATGGGGAAAATACAGTTTGCGCTGTTTATTCAGAGCTGTCACCTTACCTTGAAATGTAGCAGAAGGTAGGAGGTTGGGGAAACAGAAGAAAAGGTTTTTCATTTTCCCCAAGACCATCTTCATCATTTTTTTCCTTTTTTTTTTCATAATTTTTCTAACCACACCTGAATGTGTCCTCTGTACTTTGCATCTTGATTTTCATGCTCGCTGTTGGAAACAATCCTCTGACTTAAGAATATGCACTTTAGAATATGAGAGTGTAACAGGGGGAATCATTATTTGGAGTTATTAGACTAGAAAAAGAATTTAAATCATTAATACACCACTGAAAAGAATCAATAATCTATCATCAAGTTTGTAATTAAACATACAAGATATAATAGGCGATAATTTCTTGAAATCTTTATTGCAAAAGACATTTTTATGTAAGATACTAAATAGTATGCATGTGGCCAGTACACAAATCCCTAGAGCAGGGAAATAAATTACTTTTTGAAATGAATATTAACAAGGGAATGCAAGCCCCCATAGAAGTAAAACCATCATAATTGCCATGAATCTCTGGGAAACCTGGGAACATGTGCCCAATGAAGATAATGTGTGGGTAAGAATTGAGTGGAATTCACTTGAATGGAATTTTTTAAAAATTCAGTCTGATAAATTTTTGGTTGCTTGTTGAAAGAGTGTGGTACCAGAAGGAAGACCCTCTTCAGAGTTTCCTAAAGGGACCCCACAGAACAAGACTTTGTTATCCGAGGAGAGTGCTTTATCCGCCCAAAACACATGCCTCCTTTGTGCATGAGGATGGTTACAGATGGTACTGGAGGAATCATCTGGAGGTAGCCTGGCCACTAGTTGGCCTTGCCTTTATCCTCCTACGTTCCAAATGTCTCTCTTATAGATCCTTCTCTCATTTTGTGTCCCTTAAAAGGAAAGAGAAGCAGATCCTTATAAGTAGAAGAGGTCTTACGGTCATCAAGGTTATGATCTGAAATGGTGGTATTTCCTAAATTAGACACAGTTCTCCTTAGAACTTCACTTTGACTGACCTAAATATGGCTTTTCTTTTGACAGAAAAGTAAATGAAAGCACAGCTAGTTCCCATTCCTGCAACTCTGAAGTCTGTCTGGAGTATATTTTGGTGTATTGTGTGTGTCATGGCATATCCACCTCAGTGACCCTTGTGATGCACCTGGGCTTCCTCTATCCCTTTGTCCCCTTTGTATACATTATATCCACTTGCAAGTTCCCTCTCTGTATTCAGCCCAGAGCTGAGTCATGTACACAGTGCAAATAAGGTACTACTGATGATGATGAAATCCTGGATAGTTGTAATGTGTGCACGTTGTCTTCAAATGGCAATAACAGTACAGGCCATTTGAATAGCGCCAGAAGCAATTTAAGGACTCACTGCCTGCCCACCAGGAGCACTCAAAAGTGAGAGTACTCAGCTCTCTTCTATTACTTCCTAGATATTTCTGATACCTCTGTCTTTGAAGTTTTAAAAATTAGATCAAGTCTTCCAACTTCATATTGCCTATAAGAAACCCACTTTATTTTTTTCACCTTGATCACTAATTTCTTTATTATTCAACAATTATTGGTGGAGCATCTATTACTACATCAAATTATTTATCAGTTATACAGCAGTGAAATATGCTGTCAAATTAGTCACTTTAATGGAATTTATTTTTTTTCATTTTTTCATTATTTTATTTTATTTTTTTATTGGAGTTCAATTTGTCAACATAAAGCGTAACACCCAGAAACCCACTTTAAATATAAGGACACATACAGATTGGAAGTCAATGGATGGAGAAAAATGCACTAACACTATTCGAAAGAAAGCAGGAGTAGCTGTATTAATTCAGACAGAGCAGACTCCAAAGTAAGGAAAGTTATCAGCATAAAGAAAGGCATTACACGGTGAGAAAGAGGCCATTCTTCAAGAAGATGTAACAATTTTTATCGTGTATGCCCCTAACAACAGCATAGCATCATAACTCTGTGAGCCAAAAATTAATAGAACTACAAGGTTTATAGATGAAACCACTATGACAGTTATAGACTTCCACACCCCTTTCTCAGAAATCGACCAATTCAGCAGGCACCCAGCTGAACTTAGCAACACTTTCAATTAATTGGGTGTAATGTAGACCATTCAACATGAGCAGAATACCCATTTTCTCAAGCTTAACACAAAACATTCAAGTTAGATCATGTGATAGGCATAAAATACATCTTAGCAAATTAAAAAAAAAAAGAAGAAATCATACAATGCTGCTCTTACACCACAATGGAATTAAGCTAGAAACCAATAACAGAAAGATAACTGGAAATTCCCCGAAATATGTGGAGATTAAACCACACACTTCTAAATGGCACATAGCTGAAAGGAGGAATTTCAAAATATTTTGAACCAAATAAAAATGAAAACACAACCTATCAAAATTTGTGGAATGCAAATGCAAAGAAAGCAGTCCTTCGAAACGTAAGAGTTTCGCTCGAGAAAGAAGAGCGACTTAAGACTAACATAAGCAGAAAGGAAAAAAAATGATAAGAATTAGAGCAGAAATCAATGAAGTTGAAAACAGGAAATCAGTGAAACCAAAAGACGGTTCTTTGAAAAGATCAATAAAATCAATAAGCCTCTAACCAGACTAAGAAAGAAAGAGAGAAGATAAAAAAATATTAATATCAGAAATGAAAGGAGACACGACTACCAACATGAACATTAAACAGATGATAAAGGAGTACTATTAAAAAATCTATGCCCACAAATTTTATAGCCTAGATAAAATGGACCGCGTCCTTGGAAGACACAGCCTGCCAAAACCCACACTTACAAATGTAGGTATACTTTTGTCATACAAAGCAGCAATTGCATTCCTTGGTATTACCCACAAGAGTTGAAAAGCTAAGTGCACACAAATACCTGCACACAAAATATATTTATAGCAGCTTCATTCATAATCACCAAAACTTAGAAGCCACCAAAAAAAATGTTCTCCAATAGGTAGATGGACAAACTGCAGTGCATCCAGACGATGGAATATATTATTCAGCACTAAAAAGAAATGAGCTAATAAGTCATGAAGAGACATAGAAGAACCTATACATGCATATTACTAAATGAAAAAGGCCAATATGAAAAGGCTCCATCCTGTATGATTCTGGGAATACAACATTCTGGAAAAGGCGCAACGAATGGACCATCAGTGGTTGCCAGGTGTTGGGGTGGGGAACAGGATGAAACCGGCAGGGTACAGAGGATCCTTAGGGCAGTGAACCCACTCTGTATGATACCATAATGGTAGATAGATGTTCTTATACATTCATCCAAACCTATAGAATGCCCCAGAATATTTTTAGGGTTTATCTCCCACTCTCTGTGGCTCACGTGTCTTACAAAGGCTTCCAGCAAGCTAGCCATTTCTTGCTCATCTGGCCTGATGAGCAAAATATCCATGTGATGTTCTGCAGGATGTCTCAACCATCCAGATCTCTCCATGAATTATAACAGAAAGCGGGAGAGTTAACATGGCCCTAGGGCAAAACTGTGAATGTAGATTGTTGTCTCCTATAACTAGTTCTGATTGGAATGGAAAAGAACCCATTGGCCGAATCATAATGCCACATGCTATGTACCTGAGGCCACCTTAATCTGCTCTGGCAAAAATCCCATATTTACTGTGGTAGCAGCAACTGGAACTTATATGCGGTTGACTTTACGGTAGTTTACTATTATTCTTCAGGCTCTGTATGATGTTTTCAGAAGTCGGACTGGTGAATTTAATAGAAATATGATGAGGACCACTGCTCTGCATCATTTAGATCAGCGGTCCCCAAATTTTGGCCTATGGGCAGAATCTGACCTACCGCCTGTTTTGTACACCCTGCAAGCTAAGAATGGTTTTTATTTATTTTTTTAAAAGATTTTATTTATTTATTTTTAGAGAGAGAGAGTGCAAATAGCAGAGAGAGAGGAAGAAGAATGGTTTTTACATTTTTAAATGGCTGGGGGAAAAATCAAAAGAATAATATTTTATGACACATGGAAATTATATGATACACAAGTTTCAGTGTCTATAAGTAAATCATTATTCAAACTCAGAAACATTATTTCGTTGACATATTTTCCAAGCTGCTTTGTGCTACTATAGCAAAGACAAATGGTTGTGCTAGATAGAGACCGTATGGCCTGCAAAGCCAAAAATATTCATCAACTCCTGCTTTAGATCCTTAAACGTGGCACTCATCTTTGCTGTCCTTCCCATTCTCTGGGGCATGGTATTATATTCTATCTTGACCCCAGAGGAGGGAGCTTCAGAAAATTCTTTCCACCTTTCCCACTATACTTGCCCTTATGCATAGGCCAAGGAACCAAGGTGGAGACTGTGCCAGTTCTGAAGTACGTCAATGTCAATTGCACATTCAGAAACTGGGAAAATGTGTCACTAGGTGGGTCCATGTAGGAGGACTTTGGCCAGGACTCCATTTATTGTCTGTTCTCTTATACCCCAGCTTGCACAAGGGAGCCGTAGTAACCCTTCAGGTATCCAGGTATCCACGTCAACAGCAATTGTCACATTGTTGTTTTGTTTTGTTTTGTTTTGTTTTTTGTTATTTCTCTTTCCTTAGTACAGTTGCTTTAAAAAGGGCCACAGGTCGCTTGGGTGAAGGACAGGAGAATTATTTTTTTTTATTTTTATTTATTTATGATAGTCACAGGAGAGAGAGAGAGAGAGAGAGAGGCAGAGACACAGGCAGAGGGAGAAGCAGGCTCCATGCACCGGGAGCCCGACGTGGGATTCGATCCCGGGTCTCCAGGATTGCGCCCTGGGCCAAAGGCAGGCGCCAAACCGCTGCGCCACCCAGGGATCCCCAGGAGAGTTATTATTATGTGTACTTGCAGAGGCGTCCTCTTCTTCCTGAGGAATGAGCCTCCTCGTCTGTTGATGGGTTCTGGGTCGGCTAAGTGGCTCAGGTCTGGCAATTGGGCAAGGGATGATGAATTGTTATGAGGACAAACTTCACTCAGCCACCTGGTCAATCATCCTTCATTTTTTCTGATTGTACAAACTGAGTAGTACCCTTGCTGGCTGCCCAGCTAGGCTTCCTCACAGCAATGGGGGGCCCTGTAATAGAGCCAGGTGCCCGCTCTTAGTCACCAGAAGACAAGGAGAGCCCCTTTGTAAGCTAGTGGGGAATTTCCCTGGCTTTCAAGCTTGGCTTTATTAAATGCCCCGGACTTTTATTTGTTTTTTGTAAAATATCAATGGAACCCAGGAATAGCCATTTGCTATGGTCTGGAGATTTGTATCCTCCATACCCCCAAATTCGTATGTTAGAATCCTAACCCCAAAGGTGATGATATTAGGAGGTGGGGCCTTCAGGAGGTGACTGAGTCACAAGGGTGGAGCCCTCATGAATGAGATAGTGTCCTCATAAAGAAGACCCCAGAAAGCTAAACTCACCCCTTCTGCGTGAGAGAACCCAGTGAGAAGATGGCCATCTATGAACCAGGAAGTGGCCCCATCAGACTCCGAATCTGCCAGCACCTTGACCCTGGACTTAGAAATCTCCAGAGCTATAGGAAATAAATTCCTGTTCTCTGTAAGGCAGTAGTGTAGGGTATTTTGTGCTGGTAGCTCAAATGGGCTTAGACACACCCATCTCTCTGTGGTTACAGCTCCTATTTCCTGGAACTTCTCAAGCACCTGCTCCCTCACGGCAACTAGTACATTCCCTTCCACTGGTGTCCCACTCCTATCCGCCCAGAGAGCACATTAGAATTGCAACTCCATTAGCATCCACTCAGGTTGGCTACCTTTTCTCAGCTTGCTGTGTTTTCAGCTGGGCCTATTATCAGATGTCCCATTTCCACTGAAACCTTTGCACTAATTTCCTGAGCACAAGCAGCCTAGGTTTCATATCTCGTTTCCCCATCCTATCTTCCCTGAAATCTCTGCTCTGGGTTCTTATTTACAGAGGTCAGTGCTTTGTTACGCTTTAAAAATTCATGGTAATATATTTGGTCCCAGGACTCGCCTGTGATGTCACAATATTTATTGTGGGTAATTTTTTCTTCCCTTTTTTCTTGGTTTAACTTTATATTGATCTGTGCTGGGAACATTTTCCATTTTTATCGAAATTTCGATGAGTCGAGTCCTTTTTAAACAAGGCATTTGCAGGGGGCCCAGGTAGGGAAGATGCTGGGGTCATGGTCCAGAGTAGCAGAACTTCTGAGGCATGGAGAGTACGCGTTGGAGCCTGTTCTTTTCTTTGACTTTATTTCTCTCAGTCGGCAGCTGCAAGGATAGTCACAGTTGTGGTTTCTTCCCTCCACCCTGCCTCAGTTACAGAAAGCTTCCTCCAAGAGGGCTTTTCCTCAGCCACCCCACTTCCTCTGCTGCTCCTGCATTTCATTTCTACTGGTTCAAACAAAGAAATATTGGGGTTACTCACTGGTGTAAGCCACTTACTCTCGAGAGCTGTGTTCTTTTGACATACTGGGCAGCAGGGAGCTTTATCTTGTGCAGTTTTTCTTTCCCTGCCATCTGGCAACCCTTGCCCAGAGTCCAGAGTCAGAGAGATACATTCTTCTTAAAGATGGAGCTTCTGCTTCTACTTCTGATCCTATCTGCGGCTTTAGGTAAACATCTGAGAAGACAAAAAGCAGTGCCAACTCCACCTTTCCCTTTAAAACTGGAGGGCTCATTCAGCCTTGGCTTTGATGTTCAAAGTTAGGTAAAGTTCCTAGTTTCTGAACCATAATACTGATCTCGGATGAGTTTCTAAGAAACTGGGCTCAGAAATTCCAAGATGGGATTTAATAAAATCTAAGGAGGCATCCAAGAATTTTAAGTCCTACTGCAGAGTTAGAAATAAAATGTTACCTCAGACTTAAAAATATTTTTCTCTATATGGACATGGTATGTTGGAGTGAGTTTGAGCTCTGTGCATGTTTGATTAGTGGAGTAAGGCATAGAGGTTCAGAGAACAGATTCTGGAATCAGGGAGCTCTGGGTTCCTATATTTAGAACCTCGGGCAAATAATTTCTCTCAGCTCCCATTTCTTCATCTGTAAATGGGGTTGATGATAGCGACCTTCTAGGGCTCTTATGAAGAATAAATTTAGATGATATATGCAAATCACTCAGCCCAGAGCCTCCTACATACAAAGCGCTTGATAAATGGCATCATCTGTCAGAGTGGGAAGAATGGGAAAGTTCCAATGGAATGTGGAGATTAAACTGTAGAGTAACAAACTGTAGAGTACCGGAGGCATATCTGGTGTAGCATCACTGTCCAGTTCTTCGTTAAATTGCCTCCTGGTCAGGAGGCAGCTTGCTCTAATAAAAAGCATGCTAACAGAGTCCTACAGACCTGGTCTCTCACCACAGTGCAGCCAGCTACTAACTGTATAACTTGAGCACATTACTTGACCTCTTTGGGAGGTTCATCATAACACCCATCTCAAGCGGTATTTCAAGATCAAAGAAAGATGATTTATGTTAAAATTCCCAGCATAGGTCAGGACTGGCTCTCTATGGTTCTGTGGATGTCTGACCTCTGTGCTGGGCTGTCATCACTCCTCTGTGCACTGCTTTTCTCCACGGAGGAAGAGCATAACTTGAAAGGGTTACTAATCCCTCGAAACCCTCTGATCACAGATAAATTCATTTCCCGATCCTGCCACGTAAGCCACTGATCTGGTTTTGATGACCTGATCACACATTGAGGACCACATTAAGGTTGTCAGTCAAAGCTGTACTCATGATCAAAGTTCTGGAGCAAGCCTTGCTCCCGCCCACGCACTGTGGGGATGGCACCAAGCGACATGATGGAAAAGATAACAGACCCCCACGGAGTCATTTGCTCACAGATCAAGCTCTTGCTCTGGCTGCTTGAAGAGTGGGAAACTCAGTGCTGGAAACTGATAACGACAGTTCACAGTTGGGTTGTTGTTGTTGTTTTAAAGATTTTATTTATTTATTTATTTATTTATTTATTTAATGTATTTATTTATATTTATTTTAGAGCTAGAGAGAGGGAGAGAGAAGGAGAGGAAGAGAAGGACAAACAGACTCTATGCTGAGCATAGAACACGAGGGGAGCTTGATCCCACAACCCTGAGATCATGACCTGAGCCAAAATCAAGAATCGAAAGATAAACTGATTTAACCACCCAGGCACCCTGACAGGTCATAGTTTTATTGACTGTTTTAGATGAATGCATATGTATCAAAAAAAAAATCCACATGAAAGTTATAAAACATGCACAAAAACTATGTTTTTTTAAAAAATAAATTTCTTGGGGCATCTGGGTGGCTCAGTGGTTGAGCATCTGCCCTCAGCTCAGGTCATGATTCCAGGGTCCCGGGATCGAGTCCCCCATCAGGCTCGCTGTGGGGAACCTGCTTCTCCCTCTGCCTGTGTCTTTGCCTCTCTCTGTGTGTCTCTCTTGAATAAATATATAAAATATTTACAAATAAATAAATAAATAGTAAATTTCTTATTGAAAAGGTTAGTTTTCAACTAATCAACCCAATTAAAAGTTTTTGGAAAATCTGGTCAAACAAGCAGAATGGACAACTGTGGGTAGAAAATGAATTTAAAATTGCTTTTTTAGGGTTGCCTGGGTGGTCCAGGCTGTTAAACGCCTGATTCTTGGTTTCGGCTCAGGTCATGATCTCAGCCCCACCTCGGGCTCCCTGCTCAGTGAGGAGTCTGCTTATCCCTCTTCCTCTGCTCCTCCCCCTGCGCGATCTCTTTCTATCTCTCTCAAATAAATAAATATATAAAAAATATTTTTAAATGGTTTTTAAACTCAGAAAGTCCTACAAACCTGTAAAATCTTTTACTGGGAAAACATACAAACTAGCAAAAAATATAAAGAACTGATTTTACATCCCCACGTCTGTGCACCTAATCTCAGGGGGGTCCACCCTGAGAACCCGGAGCTCCAACCCTCCTCCCCACCCCGCCACCCTATCCCATTTCCTCTCCACCAAGATGAAAGAAACTACCCTGAACCAGGAGAAACTTGCCAAACTGCAAGCACAAGTGCTCAGTGTTGGGAAAGGAACTGCTCCCCAAAAGAAGGTGGTTCACAGAACTGGCTACAGTGGGTGATGAAAAACTTCAGTTCCCCTTAAAGAAGGTAGGGTTACACAGTATCTCTGGTATTGAAGAGGTGAATATGTTCACAAACCAAGGGACAGTGACCCAAGGTAACAACGCTAACGTTGAGGCATCGCTGGCTGAGAACACTTTCACCATCTCAGGCCACCCTGAGAAATGCTACCCAGTATCTCAAACCATCTTGGTACAGATGGTCCGACTGGTCTCAGAAGTTTCGCTGAAGCTCTGCCCAAACAATCCATGGATGGAAAAGCACCACTTGCTACTGGAGACGAGGAGGAGGAGGATGGAGTTCCAGATCTTGTGGAGAATTTTGATGAAGCTTCCAAGAATGGAGCAAACTGAATTGACGCAACTTCTGAAGAAGATAAAACGTGAAGAAGTTACTGGGAGCTGCTGTTTTATGTTATGACTGCTTTTTAAAATTTTGTTCATGGATCTGATGAAATCTAGATCTCTGATATTTTTAAGCCCAAGCCCCTGAGACACTGCAGCTCTTTCCAATTTTTGCTTCTTCACAATACATTCTTTGCAGCTAACTATGCTAAAGAAACCTGGGAATAAAGTTTGGAACAAGGTTAGTATAGTTCTTTGCCTAGAATACAGATTGATTGATTGATTGATTGATTGAAGGGAAATCCAATGCAACATACACTTATTGAGAGCCAAATATGCAGAACAAACATTTCAGGAAGTAAGGGCTAAGCCTTTTCTATCCAGCTGCAATGATTTCCCTCATCCTCAGCTTTGTTCTTCACCAAGCCAACCAGATTCATGGGCATGACTTTCCATGGGGCGTTGAATGTTCTAGTTTGAATATTTTCTCTTCACTTGCTCTGGAAAAACATCCTCCCACAAAAGATGTTTAGATTAAAGGTAGTTGTAAGGATGAAACAAAATAAACCACCACCACCAACAAAACAGAGAGAAAAAGCAGAAGTAGATTAAAGGCAGAGAGTGTAACTGAAGTGGTAGGTTCTTGTGTGTGTGTGCGTGTGTGTGTGTGTGCGCGCGCGCGCGTCTATCATTCTTTTTATTTTTTCTTTTTCTTTTTAAAATATATTTTTATTGGAATTTGATTTACCAACATATAATATAACCCCCAGTGCTCATCCTGTCAAGTGCCCCCTCAGTGCCCGTCGCCCAGTCACCCCGTCCCCCCACCCACCTCCCCTTCCACTACCCCTTGTTCTTTTCCCAGAGTTAGGAGTCTCTCATGGTTTTATCTTTTATTTCATTGGCACATTGATTTGTACACAGAAAGCAAAGTTGTTTATAGAAAGCTAATCGTGGCATGTAATATGGCTGGTAATCTTTGATGAAATTTGATTAAAGATTTTAAATGGCAAAGGAAGATGAAAAGAGAGAAAGAGAAAAAGAAAAAAGAAAGAAAGAAAGAATAAAGAAAGAAAGAAAGAAAGAAAGAAAGAAAGAAAGAAAGAAAGAAAGAAAGAACAAACTGCTGTGACCCTGCATATCTGGAGAAACTCAAATTGGCAAATAACCCTTAGATGCTTTCTCCAAATATACTTATTTTTAAGACAAAAATGGGATCCTTCCATATAAATTTTCACCCCACATAATTGAATTTATTGAGTCTTCATTATTGACTATGTAGTTTGTTTCTATATTTTTGCTGTTACAAATTTTGCAGAGCAGAAATCGCTGTAGAGATTTGAGGGGAAAAAATGTATGGGGGAAAAAAATTCTACAAAATGGGCAAAACTGCTTAGAGGTATATAAGCTTCAACAGAAACCACCCTCCGTGGTAGATCAAAAGGATCACTACACACCCAGTCCCTGGGATTATTATTATTTTAATGTTTTTTAGAGAGAAAGAGAGAGCAGGAGAGAGCAAGCCCACATGCACATGCGCTCAAGTTGAGGGAGCGGAGAGGGAGAGAATCCTCAAGCAGACTCCCTGCCCATCGTGGAGCCCCCTCCATGCAGGGCTCCATCTCACAACCCCGAGATCATGACCAGAGCAGAAACCAAGATTGGGGTGCTTAACCAGCTGCACTACCCAGGCACCCCCCAGGAATTATTATTTTTGATCAAATTAAAATTCCAATCAAACTTCCATTTTACCAGCTGGTTTCCCTCTGGTGTACCCAGCACCCCATTTCCTCATGTCTTGGCCTCCCCCATCTCTCTTGTCCCGTGTGCTACTGCATTCCCTGCCAGCCCAACATCTCCCTTGTCTCCTGTCTTTCTAGAACACCTGCCCTGCAGGTTTCCTCTACCATCCACTTTCTGCCCTCCTGCCTGCTGAGCACTGCTGGAGAAAAACCAGGTGTCACTGGGTACGTTTGCTCCCCAGCCTGGACTGCCCTCCCAACCCTGCCCCTACCTTCCACCCTAACACAAGCCTCTTGTGTCGTCCCTCTTCCCAATCTCCATGATTCGTTTATCCTGCCTGCTGGCTGCATGGCCCCAGCTGTACTCCTCCATCCCATGAAGCCTCTGATTCTCAGTTTGTGAAATAAAGGTAACACTGGCTTCCTTTGACAGGAAGCGGGAGGAAGAATGAAGTTTCTAATACACTCGACAATGAGGGAAAAAAAGATTTCCTCCTGGAATTAAACTAGAAAACTCTCAACCAGGGGAGGGGATTATGTCTGTGGCCTTTAAACCACAACGCTGTCTTGTCAATGCGTGTTGCAGTGATTGGGCAATGTGCAGGATCCAAGCAGAAGGGGGGGTGTAGCGCGCAGCCCACAAACCAGAGTGGCACATAGAGGCTTGGAAGACAGCAGATTCCCCTCCGAGGGTCCTGAGGGTCTACACCGCAGGCCCCAGGCTTTTGCACACCCACTCCTGCTTTGATTGGGGGTGGAGAGACCCAGCCCAGGCTCTGTCTTTGTTCTCAGGACCCTTCCCCACTCAGCTTGCGGGAGAGCCGGACGCTATCAGAGGCACTCGGTATAAGGCCATGTTCTTTCTTCAGTGTTCAATGAACATATCCTGTCTCATCAACGACTTCCCCTCCTGTTTTCCAGGAACCACATCGTGAGTGGGCCTGAAAGCTTGGCCAAGCCTCCCTCTCCCCTTGGTGCCACTGAGACGGAGCACCCACTTTGCAGTCAGGTGTGTATGCTCCCCTCCTGGCTGTGCCACCTGCTAACTGTGCTCATGACAAAGTCATTTCACCTCATGAGGGGTCCCCTGGAAAAGAGCTAATACACCTGATCTCAAACAACACGGATTTGAACTGCGGGGGTCCACGTACACGTGGGTTCTTTTTTTTTTGATAAATACAGTGCTGTAAATTTATTTTCTATTCCTTATTTACTTATTTAGTCATTAAAAGTAATCTCTACACCCAACGTGGGGCTCAGACTCATAACCCTGAGATTAAGAGTCACATGCCTACTGACTGAGCCAGCCAGGCGCCCCCTTTATGATTTTCTTAATAACATTTGGTTTTCTCAGGACTCCTGGGGGGCTCAGTGGTTGAGCATCTGCCTTCAGCTCAGGGCGTGATCCTGGAGTCCCAGGATCGAGTCCCACGTTGGGTTCCCCACGGGGAGCCTGCCTCTCCCTCTGTGTCTCTAGTGAATAAATAAATAAAATCTTAAAAGAAAAAAAAGCGTTACCCAAATAAAAGCCAGTCCCTCCCCTCCCCTGCCCGGTTTATATGTGCGGTAACAAAAGACCAGTGGACACTACTCTAGAAACTTTGACAAAAAAAAAAAAAAGTAGATCATTAGCATATTTTCCTTTTAAGGGCAAAATGCAGCATTTCGCACAGTGATTCAGGTGGAAACTTTCTCAGACTCTAGTATGGATGCCCCTCCCCACCCACCCCGTGGTTCCTAAGAGAGAAGAGGTTAAAATCTTGTCCTCTCTCGGGATCCCTGGGTGGCGCAGCGGTTTGGCGCCTGCCTTTGGCCCAGGGCGCGATCCTGGAGACCCGGGATCGAATCCCACATCAGGCTCCCTGCCTGGAGCCTGCTTCTCCCTCTGCCTATGTCTCTGCCTCTCTCTCTCTCTCTCTCTCTGTGACTATCATGAATAAATAAATAAAATCTTTAAAAAAAAAAAAAAAAAAAATCTTGTCCTCTCTCACTACCCTGCTACCCTTGGCCCTGTGTCCCTGCTGGAAACCTCCCTGGGGCTTCGGCCCCCACACCTGGCCCCCAGGCAGCAGCCGAGCCAGCCCCTGCTTCCTACTTCTCCCTCAGGCTCCTGAAAAGGCGGCGTCCAAAGGTTTTCAGAGCCCCTGACAAGTGTGATTCTTTTCTCACTCATAGGCTACATGTTTGTGTGTCCCCAAATTCCTGTGTTGAAGCCCTAACTCCCAGTGTGACGGTAGGAGGAGGTGGCGTCTTTCAGAGGCAGTGAGGTTGAGGTTACATCACGAGGACGGGGCCTCCAAGATGGGATCTGGATGCTTACGTGAAGAGAAAGAGACCAGAGCTCTCTCTCTCCATCAGGGAGCAAGATCGCAGCCGTCTACACCCCCAGGAAGTGGGCCCTTTCCCCAAGAACCAAACGTGCACTTTGATCGTAGACCTCCAGCCTCTAGAATTGTGACCAATGAGACCTCACGCTCCTGCTGGGGCGAGCCATTGCCTGTGTGTCTGAACCAAAGTTCCTTCCACTGAGAATCCAGTCTCACCGCTTCCCAGTGCTTCCCAGTCACTGCGCATCTTCCTGCCTCTGGGAAGGGCGTGCTCCCTAGGGTTGTACACATCCTTGGTTCGTGCCCTGACCATCTCTTCCTAGTTGTTACCTGCCTCTAGCAAAGTCTCCAATATGTCTAGTGCACTTTTCCTACCCCCTCCCTTTCTCCTTCTGCTAGGCTGAAATGCTTCCTGGTTGCCCACAGGCTCTAGAAGCAGCAATGCCTTTTGAGAAGCCTTCGGATTCCGCAGCTCGGTGTGAACCTGCGAATCGGGTCTTTGTGTGACCTTGAACCTAAGCCTCAGTACGTTTGGACCAGCCATCTGGAGTAGGAACGACTCCCCAGCTTTGGAAATCCTCACCTCTAAAGTGGAGCTGACCCCCCCACAAACCTAGGTCTTCTCCAAGCCAGCCCTGGAAACGAACCCTCCCAAGACAGGACTGGTTCCTTCCAAACTGCAATTGAGTGAGTGCTCCAGCCCTGAGCACGTTTGTCTTATGGCCAGAATGTCCCCCTTCTCACCGAGGGCTGATGGCCACAGCTCTGGGAATGGCCTCACCCTAGGACTGACGATCTCTGTCCTAATGTCATGCCATACTTCAGTTAGGGTTTTTGCCTTGACCATCATGAGAATGGCGTGTACTTTTCTTTGGGGCATATTTATTAGGTATCATGACTGTGCTGGCTCATTCAAGAAATTCGAAACCTTCCTTCATTTTCTATGCCCTGGATTCACTGGCCCTAAGGATTTGGTAAAAATTCCCCATGTGGACTTGCTGCTATTTTGGACAGGAGGTTTCTGCTTTTTTTCCCTATTTCTCCTGTGATAGTTGGTCTCCTTAAATGTTATAACTTGTCTAAAGCCCATTTTAAACAAATTATACTATCCTTCAATAACTCCTTGATCCAGATTTCCCAACTTATTTGATAAAACTCAACAAAGTTTTCTCTCTTTTTTTTTTTTATTTATGATAGTCACACAGAGAGAGAGAGAGGCAGAGACTTAGGCAGAGGGAGAAGCAGGCTCCATGCCGGGAGCCCGACGTGGGACTCGATCCCGGGACTCCAGGATCACACCCTGGGCCAAAGGCAGGAGCCAAACCGCTGCACCACCCAGGGATCCCCAAAGTTTTCTCTTAATAGAAACTTAAGGGATGCCTGGGTGGCTCAGCGGTTTGGCTCCTGCTTTCAGCCCAGGGTGTGATCCCGGAGTCCTGGGATCGAGTCCTGCATGGAGCCTGCTTCTCCCTCTGCCTGTCTCTGTCTCTGTCTCTCTCTGAGTATCTCTCATGAATAAATAAATAAAATCTTAAAAAAAAAACACTTTACTTTCCTCTGTGTCTGGAGCTAGTTGCTTTTATTCCATACTTTGTATATCTGTACTTTCTTCTTGTTTCCTTGTTTAGCTAATATCTTACCAATTTACTTTCAAATAATCAGCTCCTGGATTTATTTTTTTAATTCTGTTTTTCTGTTTTATTCTATGTTATTCTGTTTTGTTCTATTTCTAACTTCTTGCATGGGTGCTTAATTCATTCTGTTTATTCTAATTCTTTAATTAATATGATCATTTAAAATCATGAGTTTTCCTCTTAGGAATGTACCTAAATCCCATGGGTTCTGGTTTGTCATTTTCACTTCTGTAGTCTTGCAGGTATTTTCTACTTTGTCTTTGTTTTCCTTTTTGATCCAAAGGTCATGTAAGCCTTTTAAAATTTCCAAGGAGTAGGGATGTTTCATTTTCTGTTTTGTCATTAATTTCTAGTTTTATTGAATTTCTAGTTTATTGACCATATAATATTATCCATACGGTTCTACTTATTAGGATACATTAAGATTCTATCTATGGTCTAGACTATGCCCAACCACGAGTGTTCATTCGTTTTTAAATAATGAGGCTCCAAAATATATTTCTTTATATAAGTAAAAATGGCAATGAAGATACTAAAGGATTATTTTTCAGTAATGGTTACTTTTCTGTGATGGCCAATGACTCTAATTCAGCATTTCATATTATTTCCTTGTTGCCACAGATGGTTTGAGGCAATTACAGAATTCTAAGTCCACTTATTCAAGTTGCTATTGTCCTATATACTGCCCTGCACTTTTTAAAAACATTAATGTTTGGCATTTTAAACGGCATCATGATTTTATTTTATTTTATTTTATTTATTTTATTTTATTTTATTTTATTTTATTTTATTTTATTTTATTATTTTTGGCATCATGATTTTATTTATTTATTTATTCATTTATTTTTTCATTTTTGGCATCATGATTTCAAACTCGTTCACAATACACCAAGTTTAAACATTTATTAGGTCCTATCTATAAAGACATCGTCCTCGCCCTCAAAGAGTTGACTCGATTGGTAGTTTACAACTGGGGCAAAAATTCAGAAAGGAATGTTTTCATCTTTTAATGTCACATAATGATCTGTGTGCTTTATTTATCTTTCCTTCAATAAATAGCAGGCCTGGCAAAAAAATATTAAATAAATAAATAAATACATACATAAATAAATCGTGAGGCTTTAATGCCACTTGCGTTGTGTTGTGTGACCCCTCGTTCAGCCACCGACGTCGGTGCAGTGGCTTTGCAGCAGCCTGTCCGTGCACCTGCCTACCTGGGCTCCGCACCAAGGGGACTCCGCGGGCTCCCAGGCCGTTTGTCCTCCTCGCCGCGTGGGGGCGCTGCCAGCCTCGCCCACGAGTCTGAGAACTCAGGAGCCGCGCCACGGCGACCCCTGTCGGCGGGAGGGAGGACGCCGGCGGCGGAGTGGGGGGGCGGCGGCGGCGCGGCGCGGTCCTCCCGCCGGCAGGGGGCGCGGCGCCCAGGCGGCTCGCGGCGCAGGCGCAGGCGCGCCCCTCTCGCGGCCGCACGCCCCCTGACCCCGCGCCGCCGCGCGCGCTGCGGCCTCGGCGTAAGGGTTGGCGCCGGCCCGGGTGCTGCGGTCGCGGGCTTCCGTCTCCGCGGCGCCGCGGCCCATGGGGAGAGTCGGCCGGGCGGGCCGGGTAAGTGGCGCCCGAGGCGGCGTCCGTGCGCCCGTCCGTCCGGGCGGGGAGGGGGCGGCGGCGGGGGCGCGTCCCGGGCGGCGCTGGGCGCGAGGCCGCCGCTCTAGGCCGCGCCGCGGGGGGGGCGGGGGTGACGAGAGGTCCCGGCCGGGCTCCCGCCGTCCGCGCCCCGCCGTGCGCCCCGCCGCCCCCGCCGCCCCCGGCCCCCCTCCGCCGCCTCCGCGCGCGTCCCGTGCGGCCCGGGCACGCTGTGTCGCGCTCTGTCGCGCTCTGTCCTCCCGCTGCCCCGCGCGCACCTGCGGACCCCGGGGCCCCGACGGCCGCTCCCCGGCGGCTCCGCGCGACCTCTCCTCCCGCCGGGACCCCGCGCGCCGAGCCGCCGACGCCAGACGGAGGCGCTTGGGCCCCGCGGGGCGGGCGGGGGTATCCGGGGGGCTCCCGGGGCGCTGCCCCCCCCGGGCCGTGCGCACCGCCACGGAGAGGCGCCCCGAGGCCGCGCGCCATCAAGGGCCCCTCGAGGGGCTGCGAAGGGGACTCACGGGGGCGGGGAGAGCCCATGCCGGAGCCAGGCCTGCGGGGGGAGCAGCGGGCGGGCCCTGGACAAGGGCAGCGTTCCGCGTCGACCTTGCGGGGGCCGTGACCCCTGTCCTGACCCTGCCGTGACCCCTGCCGCGACCCCTACCGTGACCCCTGCCGTGATGCCTACCTTGACCCCTGCCACGACCCCTGCCACAGGTGGGCTCTGCAAAGGAGAAAGGCCCGCAGCCCTGGAGATACCTGAGGAATGGGCGGGGGGGGGGGGGGGGGGGGTAGGTAGTAATGAGCTGATGACTTAAGCAGAGGGTGGGCTTTGGAATTTCATTAGGAAATGTGCTGCCCGCGGAATAGCTTAAGGATTTTACTTATTATTCATTCATTCATTATTCATTCATTCACAGCTTAAAGATTTCATTCATTCATTCATTCATTCATTCGAGACAGACAGAGAGGCAGAGACACAGGCAGGGGAAGAAGCAGGCTCCTTGCAGGGAGCCCCACGTGGGACTCGATCCCGGGTCTCCAGGATCATGCCCTGGGCTGAAGGCAGACGCCAAACCATTGAGCCCCCCCCCCCCCCCCCCCCCCCCCCGCCCGGGGTTCCTCCCCTCATTGTACAGCTTAGGACGAGTGGGTAGTGAGGCGGGACTAGAACAAGGTGTGCCGGTTGTGTGACCAGGAGAAGCTGAAGGTGGAAAGCAAGACTGCGGGAGGGGTGCTGGTGTGTGCTCCCAGCTGCACGCGCAGAGAGCAGCCTTCTTTTACCGGGTTTGTCTTAAGTCACCTCCAGGAAACAGGTGGCCCAGGCCTGGCAGTTTCACAGGCCTGTCCTGCAGTGAGGAGTGGGCTTTGTTGGAGGACTGAGTTAACAGGTGACGCTCCTGGGCTCCGCCAGGGCCCCCCGCAGCCTGCGAGCAGACGCAACCACGGTGCCCCAGGGGGATGTAGGGGAAAAAATGTCGTGGGTTTTAGGTAGGGCAGGTAGATGCCTTTTATTGCTTATTACCTGGGTTTGCTTGTAAACCTCAACATGCACCGCCCCTCGTGTTCCCATCCTCTTCCTTTCTATCCGTGGGACTTCCCACAGTCCCCGCGCTTCCCTTTTGCTTCAGGATGCGTATTTAGTGACTGAAAAGAAAAAGGCCTCATCACGCTGTTTCTTCAGGTGCTCAGAACTCCGACCTTGACTCGTTGTCAGTTGTGTGGTCCTGGTGGTTTTTCTCCTGTTATGATGGTGTGAAATTTAAAACTTAGCACATGAATGTCAAATGCTAGTAAAAATAAGTTGTCTCCTTAAAAAGCACATCTGACAATCTCGTTTCATAATGTGATTTAAGTAGGTGCACTACCATTTTCCATCCGCTCGCTTCACTTAGAAAATATCTATGAGGGCGCCTGGGGGGCCCAGTCGGCTAAGCGTCTGTCTTGGGCTCAGGTCATGATCTCAGGGCCCTGGGATCCAGCCCCACGTCGGGCTCCCTGCTCAGGGCGGGGTCTGCTTCTCCCTCTGTCTCTGCCCTCCCCATCTCTCATGAGTAAATAAATACTTTTTAAAAATTAAAGAAAATACTACAAAGATGAAGGCAAAACCAGCCCTTACCTTGAAGGGGCTTATAATGGAGGAGAAGCAAGCCTGTCAACCAGGAAGCAGCGTAACGTGCAGAAGTTGCTCCGAGAACGTTCAGGGGAAACCAGCTGGGGCTGGCTGGCTGGTTTTATGTGGGGGTGGTAGCTGCTGAGGGCTTCGGAGATGCACGGGGTGGGGGGGGGGTGGTACGTGGGCTGCCCTGAGGACGCGCCTTCTGTGACGTTTTTCTACTAGTTGTACATTTTAAAAAAAATCTCTGCTGGTTGAGTTAGAATTTTAACAAGTCATTCTTCTGGCAGAACCACATTTACTGTTTCTTTAAAAAAAACCAGCATATATGAAAGATGTGTCAAAGTGTGCTGTTACCATAAAAAAGAAATAGCGGCTGTTTGGAAGTTCTGAAAGTCACGTGTGTGTTTGTGCCTGACCCTGGCTTAAAGGACATCCAAATGTCAGCGCTAGTTTTATCACCCGGCACCAGACTCCATGAAATAGATGCGCTCTGGCGTCTAAGTAGCATCTCAGCAGCAAGCAGGTGAGGTTCGGGTCCTGGCCGCCCCCTCCATGCTCGCTACACTTCAGCGATTGCAGTGTGGAGAACGCAGGACGCGGCCCTGACCCGTTACAAGTGCCTCAGGTGGCTAAACCCGCAAAATGTGTACACCTTTTAGGGAGATCGCATTACATAAAAGGAGGCTAGTAAGGAATTAATGGGAATGGGGTTCCGGGTGCCGCCCACCCCTGGGCTGGGGAAACCACTCGAATGGGCTAGAGGGGCATCGGCGGTGAATGTGGTTTGTCCAGGTTCTGGCTCCTGTTCTGCCTGGGACATTCCCCGGTGCCTGTAGCCATTAGAACAGGCCATACGTGTGCGGCTGGGTAACGAGTGTGTCATTGCTGTGATGGATCCAGTTCTGTGAATTTGAAGTTCCGTCCGAGTGGGAAAAGCGAAGAAAGCTCTTCCTCGTTTACTCTGGTGACGGATCTGATCTATAAGCTCTGTCACAGAAAACCGGCAGATGCTGCTAGGATGACATCAGTTGCTAATATTTAGAGTGTGTTTCCGAAGCTCTTGAGAGCAGAAACGGGGAGGTTTAAATGAATGATTTTGCTGCATAGTGATTTTTGAAAGTCGGAGAGGGATGCAAGTCAAATGGAATTGTTAACAGACCGTCTTCAATTTGGAAACAGGATCACCAGAAATAGGGTCCCATGGGACCTCATGAATTCAGCTACGACGTCCTCGCTAAATGCTAGATCCCAGATGGAAAAGCTCTGGTCCAGCAGGAGAGCCTCTATACTATACTGTTTGACTTTTTTTTAACCCCCCAGATTTGGGGAACTATTTCCGTTAGAGTTACTCTTCCTGGTAGGGAGATGCACTGGTGTTAATTGGCAGGCTGTTACCTCACCCCCCTCCCTCTTACCCATTCTTCTTTGTGGCTGGGGGGTCAGTGTAAGTAACACAAACCTTGGGATTTTAACCGTTTTTAAGGGCCTGGGACCGTGGCAGTAAGCACACACACGTTGTACAGCTGTTGGCACCATCTCTCTCCAGTGCCTTTTGCCTGTGGAGCCTGGGGCCTTGGGTGGTCTCCCTGCGGATTCACGTGGCTGAGCGGACTTCACTTAATTACTATTAATACCTCAGCAAAAGTTCACATACCGAACCCCTGCCCTGTGCCAGAAACTGGCGGTGCACAAATGGACAGGCTGGTCTCTTCCCTTCGTAGATCGGTGGACGTTTGGTTAACCCATTTCCGCTGGCACGAACATAACTGTAAATTATGTTTTCGAGGAGGTGGTTGCGTTTCTTAGGAAGAGGTACCGGGAGAAGGAGAGTTTGGGTTGCAAACAAATTTTGATGATTTATCTCTTTATAATTTCCTAGGGAAGCTTCTCTGTTGACACTCGTTTCCCAGAACGTGTCGGCGTTCCCTCGCCTTTCTGAGAATAAAGGAGAAAACAAATGGACCCGTCGCTGGACTGGGCGCCGCTTGGCGACTGGCTGGATAGAGCCCGGCCCGTGAAGCCGGCTCGGGTGAAGGGTGCGGGTCGCTCGCGCGGTGCCCTGAGAGCCACAGGCCTGGGCTGCAGTCGGCTTCGTTTTTCTCTGCTGTTGCTCCCGAGTTCTTCCGATGAAGTGGAGAGTGTAAGGCTACGTGTTTGTGAGAACCAGGAGTTCCCAGTACCGCATAGGCTCTGAGAAGGTACCGGGCAGCCCCGGGCTCTTCCTTCTGCGCGGTAGCCGTGGGCAGAAAGCTCAGAAAAAACGGCTCGAGAGGGTTTGTGAGCAGCGCCCAGACCGCGCAGCCGGCCTGCCTACTGTTGGGCCCGGCGCCGGCGGAAGCAGGTTCTCGGGGGGCGCCGGGCTCCCTCACTCTTCCTTTGTTGTCTCAGTGACTCAAGCTTCACGCGACCATGGGTTGCCAAGTCCTGAGTCAGGCGCTCACTCTGGCGCCGCGGGCAGCGGGCATTTTCCCACGGGACGTGCTGCTGTCTAGGAATGCGTGTTGGCGCCCTCCACGGAGCCGCTGAGCGCCACGGTGCCCGGGCCTCCTCTTTATTCTCCCGGCCTCTGTACTCCCTTGGGGGCCCTCCACCACGAGCGGACCTAGGAGCTGCAGGCAGCCTGAGGGCCCGGATGTTACGGGTCGGAAGGAACTGACAGCGGCGTGGGGCCCTGACGTCCGGGCAGAGCTGCCCGCTCAGAACCAGAGTGGCTCTCCCCCCACCCAGGGGTGGTCATGCTCATCCCCCTCGCCCCACGCAGGTGGATCCAGGGTCAGCCAGGGTGTTGCAGTGGCGGGGTCAGAGAAGGGCGGAGAAGTAAGCACATACCGGAGAGATGCGGGTGGGAGGCCGGGGGGCGGGCATTCAATATTTCCCTTCTCCGTCTCACCATCTCTTCCTGAGAGACAGGCGGAGCAGGATTTGTTTAACACACTTTCTATGGCAAAATGCTGTCTGGACCTGGGGACGGACAGATTTTTGAAATGTGTCCATAAATCGAAAACTACCCATGCAAAGTATGTATTTGCAATTTCGGAATTTCAATCATACTTTTTTTCTCTTTGCGTCTGTGAGAATGAGATTGATTTCTTCTTTTGCGAAGTGGGCTATGTCGCGGTTTTACCCAGAATGTTGAGTTTTTTAAAAAGGTGAGAGTATAGGGGTTTAGTGGCAAGGATTGTGGTGGACTAAATTTAAAACGGGTCTTCTCACCATGACCTTGGGCAGATGACCTCCCAGAGTCCTAGTGCTGCACCAGCCCAGGCTTTAGTGTAGCCTCGCACGAGGCTTCTCCAGAGGTTTCTCCAGCAGATCCTACATTTCCTACCACCCTGGCTCGATAAGGCTTTATGAAGCGTGAACTCTTGCTGTATTTGTTGTTGTCTTACATCCTTCTCTTCTGCAAGGATATTATGTATTGACCGTTCACATGTTGATTATTGATGATCTCTTTGTAATCAATGTTATTAAAGATTACACATTTCAACTTGGTGGGCTATGAGTTAGTTGAGGCGTTTATGATCCACCTCTCTACTTTCTTCAGTAATCAGTCATTTATGAAAATACGGCATCAGTGATAGCATTTCTTTTTTATTTTTTGTTTCTAGGCATGTGTTTACATTTCTTCTTCATAAAAGGTAGCTAATAGTGCTAAATCAACCTGGTAATGGGTTGTTGTAAAGTTTCTACTTTTTGTTGTTGAGTCAAAAAAGAATTTTTAAAAATTGGATATGTGTAATTGACAATATGTAATTATTAATAATAACCATTATATGCAATCGAGCAGAATGATTTCACTCATGAATTACTTGACCACATGATCTTATAGGTGGAAAAATTAATTCTTCAAGTGTATTTGTAAAGTAACATGTCGATATGGCGTCGTGTGTTAGGAAGGGCATTGATGGGTGGTATTGGGCGTTTTGACGTCTGTTGCTGAAGCTTTCTGGACCAGGTGACCTCTTCCACTACCTTTTACCTCTAAAATTCCATGATACTGAGCTATTTTAACATGAAAAGATAGGAAATCCTTCCTGTATTTTGCATTCTTTAAACCCCATTCTCCTTGCCTTTCAGCATTAAACTCAAAAGATGTCCCTATACGATGACCTGGGAGTGGAGACCAGTGATTCAAAAACAGAAGGCTGGTCCAAAAACTTTAAACTTCTGCAGTCTCAGCTTCAGGTCAAGAAGGCAGCTCTCACACAAGCAAAGGTAAGATAAGCCCATGGTGTGAAAGTGGAAGTCTACACTTCACTCAGCAGGTTCCTCCTGAGGATTAAGAGTAATTTGGTTTTAGCTTGTTCTTCTGCCTGTTTATCAGATATGTAGGGTTAAACATCTATAGGGGGAGAGGCTCTGGGTGGAGAGAAATAAGGAGTTTGAGATCATTGTGCTTCTCCTGAGTTGATGGATAGAACTGTTTCAGGAAATCGGAATGAAGAAAAGCAGGGCTCTCCATTTCCAGCGGTGACACTGGTTTTTGGGCTTCTGTGAGTCTAAGCTTATCTAAGGATTTGACTGAAATGTTGCCATATTCCTGGGTTGGGGCCTGGGAATCTGCCTTTTTAAGTAGCATTCCTGCTGTTTGTTGTGGGTGGTTTGGAAGCAGCGCTTTGAGGAGCGAGGCTCTGCAGGAATTAAGAATGTGTATGCATTAGTGAGGGCTCCAGTTAGTTTTGAACGTTGGGCATATGTAGTCTGGGAGTAATTGGTTTTGTTCCTGTTGTATACATGTTTGGCACTGGCAGTGTCTTTGGAATTGAATAGCATATAACATTAGGAACATAGTTGCCCACCGAATATATGATCTAAACTGTTACTGTCAGATACTTTTAGGAAATGAAATGAAAATGTTATTCTGGTTTGTGTGTTGTTTTAAGGGCCTTTATATGTTAGATCATATGGCCCAGTGGAGGCTGTATCACCCTAAATGTTCTCCTGGGAACATTGTCCCATCGGGAAATGAAAACTTTGCTCCTCTTATGTGTGGAGCACACATACGTGTAAGAGACATAAACAGATACATAGTATATCAGTGATGGTAAGTTTTATGGGCCGGGAAATATGTATTAAAAGATTTGGCGCCTGCCTTTGGCCCAGGGCGCGATCCTGGAGACCCGGGATCGAATCCCGCATTGGGCTCCCGGTGCATGGAGCCTGCTTCTCCCTCTGCCTGTGTCTCTGCCTCTCTCTCTCTCTCTGTGACTATCATGAATAAATAAATAAAATCTTTAAAAATATATAAATAAATAAATAAATAAATGATTTCTTGAGAGGGAAGCAATAATTTCATAATAGTGAAAAAACAAGTTAAGAAAATCTGCCTTAGAGCTATATTGAGATACTTATGATACTTTAGCTTGTTTTGCTGATTCTCCTGATCATGGTTTTTGTCTTTTTGAAATTCATCATGACCAGATTTAAATTTTTTTGCCAGTATTTTTTAAACAGATAATTTTGTCTTTTTTTGTTGTTTTGTTTTGAAAAGATTTTATTTATTTATTCATGACAAAGAGAGAGACACAGGCAGAGGGAGAAGCAGGCTCCAGGCAGGGAGCCTGACGCAGGACTCAATCCCGGAACTCCAGGATCACGCCCGGGGCTGAAGGCGGCGCTAAACTGCTGAGCCACCTGGGCTGCCTGATAATTTTGTCTTAAAACAGGATCTCACCCCACCTGAAGGGAAGATTAGCAAAATAAGTCTTGTTTTTTTTCCCTCTTAATTTTTTTAAATTGGTTAATTTTTTTTTTTTTTTTTTAAAGATTTTATTTATTTATTCATGATAGTCACAGAGAGAGAGAGAGAGAGAGGCAGAGACACAGGCAGAGAGAGAAGCGGGCTCCATGCAGGGAGCCCGACGTGGGATTCGATCCCGGGTCTCCAGGATCGCGCCCTGGGCCAAAGGCAGGCGCCAAACCGCTGCGCCACCCAGGGATCCCTAAATTGGTTAATTTTTTAAATGTTCTGAATTTCATGTAACTTACTTTGCACATGAGATTTAGGAATAAGGTTTTAATATTCCAATGCCAGTGACGTTTAATGTATTCTCCTTGAAGGCCTAATATTCCCTTTTGTAATGGGAATTGGTCTGGCTTAAGGAGCAATCTCATAACTAATAACATAAATTTAGTTATGTGGACACAATTAGTGGACAATCTTAGGTCAGTGGGAGGTAACAAAATAGAAGAACAGAAGTCAAAATATACTAGATATATACAGATTAAAAACTGAGCTGATTCTTCAAAATTACCAACATAAGTATTGTCAGCTTTGTGGATTATTTGCAGCCAAATTTTAAAAATTCTAACTAATTTGTTTCTTCCTGCCCAGAGTAACTTCAGGATCACTTACTCTATCCAATCAGTGCATATTTATAACCTATCAGTTAAAAACTAGCTTATATAAAATACAATTGAGAAAAATAGATCCTTTCAAACATATATTAAAAAGTTAAATGAAATTTATTCATTATGTACTGATTTGGATATCCTCTTTAGTATCTGCTTCAGTCTGTTTAATTTATGCTTATCAGGTTTTCCCTTCTCCAGTATAGTAATTTCAGCTACTAGGATATCTCCTGAGATTTCAAATAGGTTTTTAAAAGATAGGTCAGAATAAAAAGCGGCCTGTGAAATCATTTCTGCTAACTTTCTAAATCTTTCTGAGATTGCTCTGTGAAGTTAGCATTTTGTTTTTCTTGAAGGGAAGTGAAGATATGTTGCACTGATTCTCTTAGGTTTAATTGACTAATTAATTACTTAGTACTAGGTTGGCCTAACCAAATCTGTAAAGGTGTTTGGTAAAGAAAACTACCTACAACTGAAAGATGGAGCTGTGGTCTCATGTGGGATATAATAGAAAATACGTGATTTGGAGAATCTCCCCATTGTCTTCTAAATTTTGGTATTCATTTTGTGGATTGTATATCTAATGATTGGATTAAATTGGTTTCCTTAACATTTTAAGTACTGTTAAATTCAAGACGGCTAGTGGTTTATTTTGACCCTTTTGTAGTAATAACAATGAAAGCATATAACACTTTAAATTGCAAAGGGGGAATTAAACCTTTGTAACCACGAGACCAGATGGTCACTGTTGTGCCCATCTGATGTTAGCACTACTGCCAGACAGCCTGACCCTGCATGCCTGCAAGGGTGATGCCAAATGGGGCACACCACCGCACCTGTGAAGTATTCAGTTTTCAGGAATTATAAGGACATAGAGGAATAAGTGAAACTAGACCACCAGGAAGTTAACAGACAGGTCTAGAATGTGCAGCATTTTACAAGTGTCGGGGAAAAGAGGAGGAGACAAAGACGCGGCTCTGGTGGTGATGATGACAACAGCAGGGGAAGGAATCTGTTCTAAATTGAGAGATTTAAAAATCAGATGCTTTGGAGAACTTTGGTATGATTCTAGTTCAAAATAAAATCAGTCATTTTAGGGGACAGACTAGAAAATCTGAGTATGAATTGGATAGGAAATGATACAGGAGATTATTGCTTTTATGAGATGTGGTAATAGTACTGTGCTTATGTAAGAGAATGTCGTAATTTTAAGAGATTAAGGGAAAGTGTCATGAATTTCCAACTTCTTTTCAGATGGTTCAATACAAAATACAGGTGTTCAGTAAAGAAAACGTGGTAACAGTGGTACGTGAATGAGTATTGTTCTGTTTAAAACATTGTTTTCTATGGGCTCATAATAAAAGAGGTAGGAGTTTAGATTCTAGTGGGAGGGAACAACTTCTAATTCACGAATATCTTTTGCTCAGGATATGAAAGCATATCTATTCCTTGTGAAAGAGTCTCACTAGTCTTGAGTGTGATGTGCCCTCCTGGGGCCAAAGGGAAAATCAGTGTTAGAGCTTTTCTCATTTATTATTTTTCATGCAGATTTAAAGAAAAGAGACCAAGCTTACTGTAAACCTTTTATAAAAATAGAGGAAATTTGTGTTAAAAAAACGGCTATGGAAACCAGTATATGGTGGTATAATAATAGAATTAAAAGGCTGTTGTTTCAAGAATGTTTTTCTGATAATTGAAAGGTTCGTTACAGAGGCCAAAAAGCTTTGTTATAAACAGTATGAGTTTTAATTTGAAGCTTCAGTGCGCTCCTTTTGTTTTTCCATGATTTTAGAGCCAGAGAACGAAACAGAGTACGGTACTTGCCCCAGTAATCGACCTAAAGCGAGGTGGCTCTTCAGACGACCGGCAGATCGTGGACACCCCCCCGCATGTGGCGGCAGGCCTGAAGGTGAGCCGCCCCGGGCCTGAGCGGCTCTCCTGTGTTACGCGCGTGTCCCTAGAGCACGGTCTCCTCAGTGGGTCTTTGCAGGCTAGCCAGTGCTCTTTTCGGCTCAACTGTAACAATTATTATTTAAAATAAAATAGTACATTATGGAAAAATCAGAAACTGGTAATAGGCAGAAAGGGAAAAACAGACCTACTGTTTCCTTTCTGACAATGCTACCCGCTAGAAGTTAAAAACTTTATATTTTGGAATATCTTTCCGTTCTCTGCCTCCTCTACCTTCTGTTCCCTACCTTGGTTTTCTCACTTTATGTGCTGTGACCGTGTGTGTGTGTCAAAGAGTATAGATTGTCTGATCATTTTACCGGCTTCACTCGACTTCCTCACATGCGTATACCAGTTTATTTGGTTCGCTTCATGCTGAATATATGGGTTGTGTTTAATTTCTGGTGTCATAAGGACAGTTACAGTTAGTGCTTATTGTCTTGATTATAGACTACAGTAGAGAAGAGGTTCAAATTCTACCAGCCTGACCTTTACACTTCAGTGATTTTACACAGTCTTTAAAACAAACAGATGTGGTCAACTCTATAAATGGCCTAGTGAGGATGAGGAGGATTTGGACCAGGGTAACTGAGAAATGATACAAAATGAGGGATAAATGAATTCAGTGTAGAGTGGTTGAAATCACAACCACTCCTCAGGTAACCTAACCGTGTCCCTCTACAGATGGCGGGCAAGTAATAGGACTGCAAGAGTTTAGTAAGCAGCACGCACACAAATTGCTTGATGAAAAATGACCAAATGGTTAATAAATAGAATATGCTCTTATTGCTGTTTCTTAGCAAGGTCCTCTCCCTACCCCCACCCCGATTAGAAGGGACCCAGAAAAAGCTGAGACACAGTCCCACTGTATGCCCGCTCCCTTCTGTATTTAGTTTCAGTCAGAACTGTTCTGGGTTGGAATCTGCTTCCCAAATTTGCTTTTATTCTGAGATTTTTTGGCCGGAAGAACTGGTGTTGGTTGTGCAGGCTGATAGACTGTCAAGAAGGAAAGACATCCCCTAGTGGAGAGGTTTCTGGGGATTCTTTGTCATTTAACACTTTCCCCCCACAGATTATCTAATTTTTCCCCACCGCATTTAACCAAAAACTAGGGTTGTTGTTTCCTGTTACTGGGTCTTGACTCTACAGCAGCACCACAATATGTAGTTTACTTTTACCCCCCCGCCTCCCCAGCATTGGGGCATTGACATTTTCATTTCTAAAAATTGAACAGATGACTTTATTCTTAATGGCATTTAGAGATGATGGCTCTTTGTTCAGCTCAGCAGGGTTTATACAGTAAAAGTTGTTTACTTTCAGATTTTGAAATGACAAAGAATTAACCTTGATATTGACAGTTGGTTCAGTCAGAAACTCTGTGGTAATAGTATTGTATAAATTGAGTAGCTGATTGTTAGTTTTTCTCCTGTCTTAATAATAACTGAAAGGAAATCTTGTGTATATGCCTTTGTGTTTTTAAAATAGCTTTTATATGAATACAAATTCGTAACTACCCTTTGGGAACCTTGCTTTATTTGATTTGTATCAACTTTTCAGTGTTCTGGCCAGGAGCTGATTATAGTTGTTTTTCTAATTTCTTATATTCATTGGACATCATATTTCTGATTTTTAGTTATAAGAAAGCTTTGAAATGTTTGTTTACAATGCAAAACATCACATGCAACAGTGTAATACAGGAATTGTCCGTTTTAGATCCCTTGATAAAGAACGTAAGCTCTCTGTATCACATCAGTCTTGTGTTCACATATAAAACACATTTTACAAACAGCTGTGCTGCCTTTGCTGGTCTGGGGCAGTGTACTTCCTGAAGGAGGTGCAGAATGGGCCCTCAGAGACTCTAGTCCCAACCTGCGCTTTGCTCACAGTATCTGTGGAGACCAGTTAGGGCATTCATTTTTACAGAAAACTAACAAAGCATGGAGGTTTAGAGCCCCATTTCTGGTCACGTATTTTCAGGTCAGCCGTGCTCGGCCTGCCTTTTGTTTTTCTGATTTCTTTAAGACTACCTGTTTTCTCTCAAAGGGTAGCCCCAGTTTCTAAATGTACAGAAAAGAAATGCAAAATGTTAACATCCAAACTGATCTTAGTGGATGTTAAAAGAATTAATGATGTGAAGGGAATTGTATCCACCTGTACACCTGTATGAGACTCAGTGCCTGAAATGCATCCTACCTGGAAAGGATTGTGTTCCAGAGGCTTCAAAAAGTCCAGGAGGATGCTTTCTGCCTTTTATTGTAAAGTCTTAATATATCCTGTTTCCACTTAAGTAGAATCTAAAATTACTCTATTAAGTGGAATAATAAGAATGATTATTAGTCATGGATTGTTTAAGTTTTCATAGGGACATACAAAAGCAGAAGTATTCATTGTTTCTTATGAATAGTCTAATTTATTGCTTGAAATTTTAGATGGTGGCAGCTTGTTTACGAATTCCAGGAAGATGCCATAGGGTATTTATGGAATTCATACTCAACTGAAAGGTGAAACTCTTGGTTCAGCTGCTGCAGATAGCTAGGAGTGTGGCCACATCAGGTCACTAACCCTCTGTAGGCTTCCGTTTCCTCGTCTGTAAAGCAAAGGAGGCAGATAGATGGTCTGCAAAGCCCCTTCTAACGCTCATATTTTTTTACTTTAATTCTATGAATAAAATTGTAAAACATGAGGATGATACAGTTTGGTATTTTTGCCTTCCTCAGGATCCTGTTCCCAGTGGATTTTCTGCAGGAGAAGTTTTGATTCCTTTAGCTGATGAATATGATCCCATGTTTCCTAACGATTATGAGAAAGTAGTGAAACGCCAAAGAGAGGAACGACAGAGACAGCGGGAGCTGGAAAGACAGAAAGAAATAGAAGAGAGAGAAAAGTAAGGCTTTGTCTGGATTTGAGGATATATTTAACATTTGAAATATTCTTTGGGTTATTAATGAATGAACTTTAGTGCTATCTGTAAAGGCTGAAGTTCTCATGGTAGATCTGAGCAGTCATCAGAAGGAATCAGTTTATTTTCAAGAACTTAACACAGGCATGCCTCATTTTATTGTGCTTTGCAGATGCAGTCTTTTTTACAAATTAAAATTTGTGGTGGGGCGCCTGGGTGGCTCAGTGAGTTGAGCACCCGACTCTTGCTTTTGGCTCAAGTCATGATCCTCAGGGTTGTGAGATTGAGCCCTGCCCTGGGCTCCACGCTCAGTGTGGTCAGCTAGAGGATTCTCTCTCTCCCTACCTCCTCCCCTCCACCTGTGTACACAGTCTCTCACTCTTCTTCTCTCTCCCTCAAACAAATAAATCTTTAAAAATAAAATTTGTGGCAGCTCTGTATGGAGCAAGTCTATCAGTGCCATTTCTTCTTTTTCTTTTTTAAGATTATTTATTTGAGAGAGCGTGGGCAGGGGTGGAGGGGGCAGAGGCAAAGGGAGAGGAAGAGAATCCTCCAGTGGACTCTGTGCTGAGTGTGGAGCCCAGCACAAGGCTCTCCATCTCACCACCCTGAGATCACGACCTAAGCTGAAAGCAAGAGTCAGATACTCTTTGGACTGAGCTACCCAGGCACCCCTCAGTGCCATTGTTTCTAATACCATTTGCTCTCCTCATGTGTCTGTTACTTGGTAATTCTCAATATTTAGACTTTTTTCATTATTATATTTGTTATGGTGGTCTATGATCAGTGATTATGACTTCCTGAAAGCTCAAAATGGTTAGCATTTTTTAGCAATAAAGTATTTTTAATTAAGGTATATACGTTATTTTTTTAGACATAATGCTATTGCAGACTTAATAGACTACAGTGTAGTGTAAACATAACTTTTCTATGCACCAGGAAATCAGAAATTTCATTTCTGATTTCATAAAATTTAGTTTTATTCTCTTTATTGCAATATTTGCTTTACTGCAGTGGTCTGAACCAAACCTGCAGTATCTCTGAGGTGTGCTTGTGGTTATGTTCCAGCATGAAAGCAAACACTAGAACAGATCTCACATCTAGATGTAGGAAACTTGAAGTATATTTTGTGTGAGTTGTTAGAAAAGTGACTTAAAAATGATGTTGAATAATGGGTTTTTTCCTATGCCACTTGAATCATAACCATTTAAAATACTTAAAATATTATGGGCACCTGGCTGGCTTAGTCGGCAGAGCATGCGATTTTTGGTCTCAGGGTCATGAGTTCAAACCCCATGTTGAGCAGTAGAGCTTACTTTAAAAAATAAAATATTTAAATGTTTCTTTAATTTTGAGCCAGATGGAATTTTGAAAAGCTTATATGCATCTTTTGTTTATAATTTTTGAAAGTATGAGTAAAAAGGACTTACTTGTATTGCTTATTTTGAAAATATTGAATGTTAATTATTCAGTAGTTATATAAAGTTAATACTTTTTCTCATTTATTGAATCATTTCATGAGGTGAAAGCATGTTCTACAGAATCAAAATTATTAAAGTGTTACCTATGTTGATATGCTTTAAAATTAAAAGGTAAACATTGAGTAAACTTTTTTCTTGCTACTTATATTCATATGGCTGTTCAATTGTTCAACTTATCTTTTGAATTTTTATCACTTAATTTTTGCTACTTCTTCCTTCAACCAGTATGTGGTCATGTGCCCCCCCACCCCAAATAGCATAGTGAGAAAGAGAGGATTTGAGAATTTTCTAGCCAAGAGCAAGTCAAGGTGACATCCATATGTTCACATCTCAAAATTGGTTCGTCTGTAACGAATATTTGGTTCCTTTGTTGTCACAGGAGGCGTAAAGACAGACATGAAGCTAGTGGGTTTTCAAGGCGACCAGATCCAGATTCTGATGAAGATGAGGATTATGAGCGGGAGAGGCGGAAAAGAAGTAAGGCGTGGGACATATGTGTCGCATCTCAAACTTGTGACATTCTACTGCTTTTCATAGTCATAGACAAGTAATTGAGTTGATATTGATTAGGGTAATTTTGTCTGGAATTCCAGCAGTCCATGTTCGCAGAACAGTTCTAACCTACATCCTCTTTTCATGTACATTCCTCTGGGCTTCTCAATCCCTCTCTCACCTATGTTGCTTGGAGAGTTGGAGCATACCTTACGTATGTGCGCACAGCCACATTGATCTCTTCTCGTTGCCAGCTGTGTATGCGGTCAGCACCGAACAGAGTCCAGGCACTCGTTTCCAGTGTTTGCCACTGACCTGCATGAATTTGAGGAAATCAGTTAGCTTCCCTGAACATTGGTTTCTTCTGGGGTCTGTGGAGAGTAGGGAGACAGGAATTTGAGCCAGGTACTTCACTAAGCCCCTTCCATTTCTAAGATTTTACACGCAGAATTGTACTTGTGTCAGAGCTGAATTCTTCCTGCTTACTGGATAGCTAAGGAGTGTTCATCGGGGAGAGAACGGAATGCTTCTTTTCGTTGTGTTTTAATTGCTGAGATTTCCTTGGTTTAGTTGACCAGTTTGGTTGACAGGTTGAGATTTATTTGAGAAATTTAAACCTTCTACTTGTCTGCTAGATACCAGGTTGTACAGTTCTAAGAAGCACTTTACATCACACAGCTCCAAGTAGGAGCTGTGATTATCCCCATTTTAAAGGTGAGAAATCTTAGGCACAGAGGGAGTAAAGTGCTTTATATAACGCAAGTCCACCGTTTAGAGGATCCAAGATGTTTGTTTGCCCGAAAACCTCCCTTATCTTGTGGTCATCTTCAACACAATGTCATAAAGCTGCAGTATATTTCCACATGCATGAGCTCAGTTGTATGACTAGCAGTGTGGCGAGCCTGTTCTTCCCCAGTGTACAATGAGGCTAATTGAGGGTTTTATTTAAAATACTAATTGAGTTGGAAAGGAACACGTCTGTAATAATTGAGAACTCTTAATCTTCCAGTGCAGATATAAATTAAATGTATTTATTGGATGCTTACTAGATGCAACAGCAAAGAACCAAGTTCATAGATACACAGAGAACGGATTTGTAGTTGATAGAGATGATGGGGTTGGGGGTGGGCAAAAGGAACAAACTTCCAGTGATCAAATAAGTCATGGGGATGTAACATATAGCATTAGGTGTAGTTAGTACAAGTATATTGCGTATTTCAGAGTTGCTAAGAGTAGATCTTAAAGGTCCTCATTATAAGAAAAAACACTTGTAGCTGTGCATGATGGATGACAACTAGACTTCTTGTGGGATCACGTCACAGTATGTTACACACTTGAAATGAATATGTCATGTCAATTATACCTCATTAAAAAAAAAGTACCACATGCTGAGCAGTGTCAGGTATTATGTTGTGTTTCTAACAGGGAGGAGAGTTAACATTTGGGTGCACTGTGTATGTCAGGCATTTTGGTAAACATTCCATATCCATTCTCTTGCTGACTAACAAATGTTAATTAACTTGTTTTAGAATCCAGTGTATTTGTTCATCTTACTTTTCCAGCTTACAGATTGGCTGCCCTTTGGATAAGGAGCTGTGCTTTCTATATTAAGGACATTGTTTTTAACACAATCTATACAGACTAGTATTAGGAGAAAATAATGGCATTATTTTCATGCTGCTGTTAACTGATTAATGTTCACATTTTAACCAGATTAGTAGCACATTTCCAGTAATCACCTGCATTTTTTATATTAAATTCAGAACTGATTTTTTTTCAGAATCAGTCAGTAATCACCTAGGTCTCAGTGACAAGGTAAAAAAATGATAATAGGTACGTCAGAAGAAACACAAGTTTCTTTTAGGTTCTTATTTCTCCATAAGTCTAGTCCAGCCGTGTTCATTCATTGTGATGCACAAACACTAGCTTTAGAGTTTCTTTTGTGAAACCTTACATATGCTGGTACAGCATGGTTTGTAATGTTTGGGTTTTTTTACTTTACATTTTATTATTGTTATTGTTTCATTGGTGGTTTAAGTTGTAATACCTACGTTAGGGCCTAATGAATCTAATGAAAATCCCTTCTATCCTCCATGCCTGTTCTCCTCCTGGTTGCTGGATAGCAGGTGGAGTCTGTTTGGGTTCGTTGTGTCATCATTGTCCAGGAGACAGGAGCAGGAATGGCAACAACACAAGCACCAAAGTACCCACATTTCCAAATAGGTGTTTAGCTGCAGTGGTTGACGCCCTAGACAAGAGGGTGCTGGGTTGTGGTGGACTGTGTTGGCGCCTCAGGGAGCTGGGTTTTATTCTGTCTCTGCTATTCTGTTTTATTCTGTCTCCTCTGATCCTCTTCTCATCTGAAAACTGGAAGCAGTAAGACCTCCTTCTGAGGTTTCTTAGACCTAAATGATATCACAAGAAAGAAAACACCTCACGGCAACAGACTTCGAGGAGAGTTATGTTATAGTCTCTCAAGTAGCTGCTAGTTCTTTGAGCTGTGTTCTCTCACCTTGCAATTCACCTATTAGCTTCATTCTGGGGCTTTTGAATGCCTGCCATGAACAAGATGATTTTGTCTGCCTGTGTTTTGCCCATTTTCTGTGTTTTTAATCCTAGACTCAGAGATGAATTCAAAAATGTTAGCAGGAGGGATGAGGTGGCTGGTATCTCTCCCTCTTTGTCCCCCAGGGAAAGGGTGCAGTACATCGCGGGGGAAGGGTCAGCGTGTCTGCTCCTCTAACAGTGGATTATTGTCTTGCAGGCATGGGCGGAGCTGCCATCGCACCACCCACTTCTCTTGTAGAGAAAGACAAAGAGTGTACGTATCTGTTTCTTGTCATTTTTTATTCTGACCCACCTCTTGGACTGAGTCAGGGGAAGTCTTAGCTTGAATCAGCCAAGTGTTTTAAGTGTAAAGGGTAGTGGCCTGAAAACTCACCCTCTGGCTCTACCACTAAGGCCCAGGGGGAGACCACCCTTCCACTCTGTGCTCTAGAAGTTTTCATGCCAGGCCGAGGCTTGGATTTTATAGGGTGAGATGCTTTTCTTTTCATTTAAGTAATTTATTTTCTCTAACATTTCATAGTTGGAGTTAGGTTAAAACAAATGCAGCTCAGTTTACAGCTTTCATACTCTGGTTTAGAGGTTGTTAAATTCATGACCTTCCACAAGGTGGCAGTGCCTTCCTTAATTAGGTTTTTTTGCAGTGAGTTTCTATTTCCTTATATGTGTTGTGCATATTTACTTAAATTGCCAAAACATACTCATGCAGCGTTTCTTCTCCCAGTAGTCTAATTTAGAATATTTGGATTGGAATTGGACTTTGATAGAGCATCCAGATCATTTTCATATCCTCTGGGTTGGACCATACCTAAACTGTCCCAAGAAAATAAAATTATCTAGTGCTTTTTAGTACCTGTTGCACAATTTATGTCATCTTTTTAAAGATAAGTCAATTAAAAAAAATAAAAGAAGATAAGTCAAAAGATACTGTTAAATGCGTTTTATGTGGAGCACCTAACAAACCATAAGCCCGAGGAGCAAAGCGGAAATCAGGAAGAGAGTGTTCCACCTCTGATTTTTAAAAAAAGAAATGTAGTGGCTATAAGATTAATTTGTTTTTTATCTTATTCCTTGTAGGTAACTGATCTGTGTTAAGTATAATTCAGAATTCTTTTGTAGTATTTTGGTAAGCCTGTTTATTTTTATCCAACAGTACCCCGAGATTTCCCTTACGAAGAGGATTCCAGACCTCGCTCTCAGTCTTCCAAAGCTGCTATCCCTCCTCCAGTATACGAGGAACAAGACAGACCCAGATCTCCAACTGGACCTGGCAACTCCTTCCTTGCCAACATGGGGTAATGGTTCCACTTGCTCTCACCTCAGCAAGTGTGAGGACAGGACTCAGTGAGAAGTGTTGCCAGCCTTGTCAGTAGATGAGGCTTTTGGTGGAAAATGAGGCACTGTCAGGTTTATGGGGGGATGCTTGGAGTGTGCAGTCATACCGCGTTCTTCAAAAGAATCAGTGCTTGAGTCATGGGGAGGATGTTCCAGCATGGCACTATAAGGTTTTGTACCACGCATCAAGCCTTTTCATGTAAGATTTGAATGATTTAGACACTGAACATTATGTTCTCTAGGTAGGAACAGTTTCTGATAATTACTTACATTGGTTTTCATAACATTTGCAAACAAAATAGCTCATATGAATTAGAGCTGAGTTATGCTGCTATCCAAAGGGTGAGTAACTTTTTTCTTGATAAAATGAGCCATTTGCTTTATGGTCATGGTTCTGCACTTTGAGTTTAAAATACTTAGTCGTTCTAACTATAATTAGAAATTTGTTTGCTGGCATATGTAATTCAGTTTTAAGGTGACTTTCATATAGGGCTTGTGGATTTGTTTTTGTGACCCCCCTGTGGATTTGGCATGCTTTTTGGTTTAAGAATGTTTTATTGTGTTTCCTCTGTGTCTCATGCGATGAGGAGCTATCAGATGTGGCAACATTACACTAAGGCCTGCACTCTGCCTATGACATTGCTGCTGGAACTGTAGTGTGATGCTCCTCCCCTATGTGCATGTGCTTGGATTCCGAGAGCCGTTGGAGAGGGGTCCAGTCAGTGGGAGTAGATGGCGGGGGTTTATACCCCGCAAGAGGGTTTTCAGTGTCTGGTCATCTTGGTATCCATCTCCTTGACCTGCGCTGCTTTCTGTGGTATAATTGGTGGCTATTAAATTACTTGAAGATGAATACAATTTAAAATGCATTTCCTCGGTCACAGTAGTGTCCTCTTGGGTGCTCAGAAACCATGCAAGGCAGTGTAGAGAGCATTTCCGCTCTTGCAGAAAGGATTATTGGGCCGCCCTAGAACATGTGCTAGAGGGTGGACAGATGTGAAGCTAGGTTTTGTTCTGCTGAATTCCCCTTTGAACAGAGATTAAGTGTTCACCACACACCCAAGGAAAGTACAGGGTGGCGTAGCTCAGCCACCTTCAGGCTTCTCTGCTCTGGATCAGCTTGTTCAAGTGGAATTTGTAAAGAAATTAATGACATGTAGGAAACCGTGTAGGTGCGCTGTTACTTAAAACAGGGTTTTGTGATTCAAGCTTGAAATAGCAGTAGTTGCTGCTGGACTCCCTGGAGACCCTTGAGGCGCCTCCAGGGGCAGTTTGAACGCTCAGTACTAAGAGCTGTGGGCAGGTTCCAGCTTCACTTTACCATAAGCACCTCTGAAGGAATCTCTAAATTGGGGGTCTTGCTTTGCTCAGAGTCAGCCTTAAGCTGGTCAACTAATCTGGGCCTCAGTATCTTCCATTTTCTCATCTGGTAAATGGATGCGCTCTAAGAGTTCTTTTGTTTATAAGGACTGTCATCAAGAACTCTACTATTTAGAAAAATGTAGTCGTCTTCATTGTGTGAAAATCATGCTTGTTTTTTGACGGGCACACTTGGAAGTAAACCGTGGTCATAAATTGTATAGCAGTGCAGTCTCTGGACCACACAAGACGTCTGGTGTTTTCTAACAGTGATACTGGGAGAATTTGGGGAGAATATGGGCATTTTCCTTACCTCAGAGATAATCTCAGGATGTCCAGGATTTCAGCATTAGCTTTTTCCATTTTTTTTTTTTCATCCTGAGTATCCCCACAACCTCCAACGATTGGCCCGTTGGTAATTATGTGTGACCACATCGAAACCCATGTGGGATTTAGACTTTTTCGAGGGTGATTGCTATGATATAAAATTGGTTTATGCCATAGCTGGTGACTTCAAGGCCAGGAAATCCTTCTCTTTTCCTTCCTCCCAGTGGCACAGTAGCACATAAAATCATGCAGAAGTACGGCTTCCGGGAAGGCCAGGGTCTTGGGAAGCACGAACAAGGGCTGAGCACAGCACTGTCAGTGGAGAAGACAAGCAAGCGAGGAGGCAAGATCATTGTGGGTGATGCCACAGAGAAAGGTGGGTCTGCTCCACGAGCAGGGCTTCTGGGGTGGGAGCACGGGGAACGTGGTCCAGCATGAGAGGACCACCCCTCTCTGGAGTAGACCAAGAATATGCGATTATGATGTATTCCAGTTCTGTGTTGTGGAAACAGAGGCTCGGGAGGCTCATCGGAACAGATCTAGAGATAGGAAGGTTCATGGGGGAAAAGACGATAGACTCGCAGAAATAACACTCAGAGAAGTGTTTTCATGCCTATTTGTACTATGCAAAGACCTTGTTAAACTGGTAAAATCAGAGTTATGGTTTTAGAGCATGGAAGAGCCCTGTGCAGTGTGTCCGTGATGGTACTGGTGTATTTCCATCCTCTATGAGTTTTTTACTTTTTGCTTTTTCCTACCCTTTCAAGTGTGATTTCTCATTTTCTTACAGATTGATTGCTCTGTGAAGTCTGGTGTTATTTCACAGTCTGGTGGTAGATGATGCCTACTTGGTGTTTTATTTTCATCTTATTATTATGTTCTGTTCTGTGCCCAGGGCATATTGAAATGAGTCAAACGTGTAGCTTCACATTTTAAAAAGAATTGAGTTTATTTTGAGTATCTTAGTTTAGCTCCCTTTCTTAAGGAAAGAAGAAAACTTTGCTGGCAGCCCTGTCAACACATGGCCTGATGAAGCAGCTGGTTGGCCTGACAGGCTAGAAGCCAAAATCAGCCATCGCCCTGATTTGTAGGGTATATGAAGTTAGTCTGCCAGTGGCTGGCTAATTCACTGCTTATTATATTGGACTGGTGACCTTTGGCCACACTGCATGTGCCAATACTCTGACCTGTAAGGTTTGTGGTCTGTGCTCTGTCAACTGTGTGAACTAAGGAAGTGACCCTAAGCAAAAATCCCAGGTAATTAGAGAAGCTGAAAACTTGTAGAAATTATGGTAAAAACCTATACTGAAGCAGAGCAGATATTTTCATCATGGATAAGGCGACATTTTTGCTCAGAGACTGATTGCATAAATGCTTATAGATGAATCTAAGGACATAAATAGTGGGTACAAGTACTCTTGAAATTAAATTAGTCATTGTAACTTGGACTCCGTGTTCTAACACGCCTACGTCTTAAATGTTTTGCTACAGATGCATCCAAGAAGTCAGATTCAAATCCATTAACTGAAATACTTAAGTGTCCTACCAAAGTGGTCCTCCTAAGGGTAAGAAGCAGAATTGAAGAAACCCGTTTTCCTACCTTGATTTTTGCTTGTCACTCCACCTTGATCCATCTTTGCATGCTTTCAACCCTATTGATACAATAACAGTTAAAACTGAAAATAATTTTTCTGCAAATGATTGTTCTGGATAGATGCCATCTGAGGTTGATATCTTAGGTTCCCTTTTCACTAATGTTTCTTTGCTAAATGCAGTATTCAAGACTGCAATGAGTAATTGCTTTAAAATATTTGAAGTCGTTAGTTCAGTTTAGTTTATCTATTTTAGTTTATCTAGCATAGATGCTCTTGTGACTCTATGAAATTTAGTGTATGTGTGTGTGTTTAGTGTTTCTCAAAAGATTTGCTTATTTCACCTATTAATTTTACAACAAAATGCGTTCACTTTTGCCTTGAGCGGTAAGTAAGCCATGTTTAACTTGGGCGCCTGTCCATGTAGGATACTCTTTCAACTCAAAGTGGAACATCAACTCAAAAAATTATTTTTCAGTTAAATGAGTAAAGGGAATAAGAGTGTACCTCTGTACGGCGTTACGTACTGTGAGCTCATAATTTGCTTTAATTCAACGTGTTAAAAACCATAAATATTTTTTTTGTTAAGAAATACCAACTTTTGGATACTACAAGGATGAAAATTCTCATTGTGTCATTTGGGATTGAGAACATTTGCCATCGTGAAACAAAGTTATTTATTCATCTTTATTTGTAAATTACACTTGAACTTATTCATTTTTGTTCATAGAACATGGTTGGTGCAGGAGAGGTAGATGAAGACTTGGAAGCAGAAACCAAGGAAGAGTGTGAAAAATACGGCAAAGTTGGAAAATGTGTGATATTTGAAGTAAGAGGGCTTTCTTTTGATTTTTGTAACCCAAGTTGTAACTGACAGGTTACCAGACATTTTCTGCAAATAGAGACAAGTTGTACCGTGAGTAACATCGTCGAAGGTCACAGATGATGCTTAGATACACTTCGTTTACATAGTTATAACAATTTTAAACATAAAGACAGGAAGGACTTCACATTTTATTTGGTGAAGAAATTAATTATTTCCTTTTATGATTGAGGTTTAGTTTGATGACTAAAGACTACTGTCATGTGCTCAATAGTTGAGTTAGTTGGACGTACCTTTGGTTTCTTTCATTTGGCAACCGTAAATTTAGTGCCTCCCTCATGCTTTTGGAAGACAGGAAACATGTCTGTGCTCTCAGTGGTATGTTCAATTGAAGAAACAACAAAAAAGCACATGTAAAAATAGGGAATGTTCAGTTGCTAGACTCTGTAGTATTCACTATAAATACAGGAGTCAAGAAAAGGATTTGATCACAAAAAATAGAGCAAGCTTTGTGAACAGTATCAGATTTGGGTGAGCTTAGAATGTATGGGTAGGATTTGGATAGGAGGAATAGGTATCCTGACAGGGTCACAGCTTCTGGGAGACTAAGGGGGCTGCAGAGTGGAATGTTTGGGAGTGCTGCGAATGAACGGAGTGGGGGTGCTCACCTGGGAATGAATGGGGGACATGCTCACCATGGGGCCATGTTATACCAGACTTGGAGAGCGTGACAGAGGAACTTAAGCAAATGTGAGAAGCAATTAGAGCACAGATCTTTTCATCTTAAATTTCTGCTCCCACTGCTGCTTCTCTTCTATATCACGTTCTGTTTGTTGACTGCATAGTGATTTGTTTAGGTGTCGACTGGCATAGGATCTCTTCAGGGTTAAATGTGGCTGTGCTCAGTTAGCTCTGTGTTCTCTGCCCCAAACACAGTGCTTCTCATAAATAGACATTCAAAAAAAAAAAAAACCAGATGTTAACAAATTTTGATGATGAAAAAATCATTTATTTCCTTGGTATATGACTTGTTCTGTATATGATAATTGCAATACTTACTCGACAAAGATCAGTTAAGGAAGAAAGCTTGTATTCAACTATTATCTCCGTTGATAACTTCACCTGTTACACTTTCATTTCTTTCCCAGATTCCTGGTGCCCCTGATGATGAAGCAGTACGAATATTTTTAGAGTTTGAGAGAGTTGAGTCAGCAATTAAAGGTAAGTTGTACAGCTAAATGGAAAGAATAAAGAAGTTGAATTTGTGATCTAGATCCTTATAATTAAAACAATATTCTTGTAATGCCTTACAGATCCCTGTATTAACTGACATTCTTTCTGTTTGTCTTTTAGCTGTTGTTGATCTGAATGGGAGGTATTTTGGTGGACGGGTGGTAAAAGCATGTTTCTACAATTTGGATAAGTTCAGGGTCTTGGATTTGGCCGAACAAGTCTGATTTTAAGAACTAGAGCACGAGTCATCTCCAATGATCCTTAAATGAGCTGCAGGCTGAGCAGAGAAGGAAAAGGCCTCAGCCAGCCTGTGTGGCTGCTGCGTACAGAGACTCTTGGAAGGACTTCTAAGATATATGTTGATTGATCCCTTTTTTATTTTGTGGTTTTTTAAATATAGTATAAAAATCCTTTAAAAAAAAACCAACAATCTGTGTGCCTCTGGTTGTTTCTCTTTTTTTTATTACCACTTCTGAGATGATTACATTTTTTGCTAGGATTTCATGATAATTCTCAAGTGCTTCAGTGATACAGCATTTCTTGCACTAAAAAATCTAGAAAGTTTTGGGATATGGGGTTGTATTGTTACCCTTTGCTTTTCTTTCTTTTTTGAATTATTTTAATAAAACCTGCAAGTTACTAAACTGTAGCTTCATAAGTTCTATAATAAAGCATCATCTTGGCAGTTTGCCAAAGGTGAACATGTTTGCTTTCTCTAACAGAGAAGTTCTTATTGACTCCAATCTTAGAAAACTCTCTGTGACTGAGCTAAGGTTGAATTGCGAACCTACCATGATTGTTTGGATAGATCATCTTCGGTGAAATTAGACTGTGGGGTGTGTGGTTGGGGGTAGGGGTAGACGGGTGTAGAGACCATGGATCTAGCACTTGTTTTCAGAGACTCACCTATAGTCTCAGTGCAGGTCGGAAATTACATGTTGATCCTAGAATCCACAGGTACATTGTAAACGTGCGTCCAGTTATATTTTGGAAACGGTGGCTCATAGGGGGTCACGTTTCTACTGGCAAAATTTGCAATAGTGTTAGTTCTCATATGTAATTTTTAAATTTCTAAAGTGCTGCCACAGAAGCTACTTAAACTGTACTGCCAGTTGATAGAATTCTGGAATTGTGAAAAATTGTACCATTGAAGTGTGGTGGTATGTATGGCTTACAAATGTCGCAGTACCACAAAAACAAAACCAGGTAATGATACTTGGTACTGAGGTTCATTGCCAGCACAGGAAGTGTTTCCAGAATATACTGTGCCTGTGTTCTGTTCATTGCTTGCCCAAATACTGCATGTGACTTTCCTGGAGTGGCAACTGGAGAGCACGCATCTACGTTGTCTCTAGGTGATCACCACATGGAAGTGTGTTGTGACCCCATGGGTGAAGAAAGCACTCAGCAGTTCTTTGCATCCGTGGTTTGGAGACATAAGGAATATTCTGACCCTTTTTAAAAAAGGATTTTCTCATGTTTTTATTTAACATAAATAAACGAATAACATTTTCTCTTTTGTGGTATTATTTTACTGAGTAAAACTGAATTGAGACTCGGTTTTTGTGATAAAAGTGCACATATTGTATAAAATAAGTTTGGGTTAAAGAATATAAGGTATAAAAGAATGACATAATTGAATATTTTGCAGGAATAAAAATCAACAGCCCTGAGACTTGAACAGGTCCTCTGGTGGACCTGACTACCTGGACCAAACAGTAAATATGGGTGTATTACCTTTGGGCTTACAGGTACCTAAACGTGCGTGTACTGAGTACAGACCTTCCTCGACTTATGATGGGGTTACATGCCGGTAAACCCACTATAAGCTGAAAATCCATTTAGTACACCTACCCTGCTGAAAGGCCTAGCCTAGCCTCCACTATCTTAACTGTGCCCGCAGCACTCTCACCAGCCTTCAGGGGGGCGAAGTCCTCTCGCACAAAACCTATCTGATAGTCAGGTGTTAAGTGTCTCCTGTACTGAGGACTGCCTGGAAGTGAACAGAACGGCAGGATGGGTCATCTGCCCTCGTGGTCGCAGCTGCCACTGCCCAGCATCACGGAGAGGATCCGATCTCTAGAGAGCCTGCTAGTATGGTTTCTACTGAACGGGTATCATTTTCACAGCAAAGTTGAAAAACTGTTGAGGCCATCTGTATTTATTACGACAGCTTAATGTTCTTAAAGTGTAAGTTCCAAAACGTCTCTAATGACTGCATACTCATCCTGGTTTATAATAACATCATTGTTCATTTGCATTTTAGGTGGCTTTTTCCAGTGTTCTCATGATCAACTGAGGGAAATGCAGGTGCCTTACACTACTTTTTTATTAGCATGGGCACAACTTAGTGTCTCTCTCCATATCTCTCTGATGATTATTTTTTAAATTATCCGTGACTACATTAGTGATTTAGGGTGTTATTGGCAGTGAATTTCTAATATAACAAAGTGTCCTGCACGATACTGCCTGAGAACTTTGAACTTAATTTCCAGTATCAACTTCAATGTAAAAAAATCATTGAAGCTACAATATAATTAGAAAGGGTCAGCATAATAAACATCCGTCACCCCTGGCCCACCTGTGATCAATGAGCCCTTCTTGTCAGTTGCCTGCATCCACCTCCCTCCCTAAGGTCAAGATCAGAAAGTAGCTTTCCCCGCCTGTCTTGCAGCCTGGCCCTGAGTCTTCCCATCACTTGTGCCAGCTTCTAAAGAAGCCGTCCTCCCACTGGCAGGGGCAGGTGGTCTTTGGGGCAACCGTGGCAGAGACCTTGTCATGTTGTCATGGCATGTGTTGTGGGAGCAGGACAGGCTTTGGAGCAGTTTCGAGGTGTAGTTTGGCAGTGTTCTTGCTCTAGTTAAACCTCCATGACTGAGGCCAGTCTGGAGATTCTTGTTTCCAATCTAGTTTTTTGGGGGTTTTTTGTTTGCTTTTTGTTTTGTAAATTCCATTTTCTTCTTAAGCCCTCGTGCGTGCGTTCTTTCAATTGTAGCTAAGAACAACTGGTTGATAAACATGTTGGTATCTGGAATTGCAAATGACAAATCGCAAAAGATGAAAGAGCTAGGACAGGATTAGGGAGGACTCCCTACCTAGGTTAGTTGGTAAAAAAAATTGGTGAGCCTAGTTATTTGATGGCAGACCGTTTTGCCAAACCATTACTGTGCTTTAGCCTAAGGGCCAGACCGGTGTGAAGGGAAGTCAGAGGGAAACCACAGCGCATTCGCAAGTGTTGGTCACTTCTTAGGCAGCCGTGGTGGTGGTGGGGCCACTGGAGCGTTTGGGGTCCAACCCTGCTGCTGCTTCCTTGCTCTGTGACCAGGTGCCTCGGCTGGAAATGGAAATGAAAACCGCCCTTACCTAGGATTGTTAGGAAGATGAAGTCAATCATGTGTATCCCAGAAGTATTGAGTTAAATGAGAGCTGCAAGGTCCTGCAAAAGAACATAAAGCCAGACTAAGGGAGTCTGGCTCAAAAGCAAGTGTGAAGAAGAGAAGCCAGCCTTGCCGCGGGAAAAGCCTCCAGTGTTCTGGCCTGCATCCTCAGGTGACTCAGATCTCCGAGTTAGAGCCCCACCGCTGTGGGGAAACCCCATCATGGAAGCTCAGCCAAGGGCCCCAGCGGCAGCCTTAGCAGGAGTCCAGATTGGAGATCCTAGTCTTGCAAAAACGAATCTGAAGGTACTGCTTTTTTACTTGAAAGGTTGGTTTTGAACTGCCCAAGACAACAGCCTTAACTGTGAAGTAAGGTGAGGGGGTTGGACAGACCCCCAGAGAGCAGGTGCTGTAAGTGCTCGGGTGCAGGGCCCCCTCGGTGAGCTCGTCCATCAGGCTTGCTGGGGCGTGGAGCGGGCAGTTGGCCGGGCCGGGCCTGCCTCTGTGCGTCAGGGCCTGTGTTCAGGGCAGGCTGCCTCGCCTGGTGGCTGTAAGTGTGTACCAGGTGGGGCCCCATTTGGATCTGAAGGGGAAAGCCACACCGTTCACTCCCAAGACTGTGGCTGCAGTCAATAACTGGAAGAGACTTGGAGTCGGCTCTAGTCAGGGGTGAATGCTTTCAAAGTGTATGTGTGGGAAGAACGATGAAAATTTGGGGGAGCCTAACAGGTCGACTGGCAGACGCTGCATAGCCTGGTACCTATTCCCAAAATTCTATCTTGGGCCTCTTTTTTAAAGGCTGGAGAAGTTATTAAAAGTCTTACCTGGAGTCGGGCCGGCCAAGTGACACTTCTGGCCCGTGGGCTGTGAGTGGGGATGTAGTATTAGAACTCCTTTTATTCTCCCGGTGAAGCCACAGCCACCATGTAGTCCAGGTGATTAGCCAGCGTGCCAGCGTCAGCGGGTCTCATCTTTCAGCTTTTCCATACAGTTGTTTCTCTTTCGCTTGAAGGTGAATTTGCCTCTTGCGGATACAGTCTGTTTCCAAAATGTGTGTGATATTTTTGAAAACGGAGATTTTTTTTTTTTTTTGGCAGGTAATTAAAAATCACGTATTAGTATGAAAACTTGCAGACCCTCCTCAGTTTGCTTTTCCTAGAAGCAGTCCCTACTTAAACTGAAAGAGAATTTTGTTTGTTTCAACAAGTGTCTCTGTCGGCTGCTGTGCACAGGTATTGTTTTTAGCATTGGGAATGAAGACATGAATGAGGTAATAACCTGCGTTTTCAGAGAGTTCATGGTTGATTTCAGAGACACACACAAGCAGAAACCGTACAAGGTGAACCGTGCTGAGATAAGATATGTCACTGGACTGAATTCTTTGAGGTTAATGACAGTGTTCTCTTCCCAGCATCTAGCACACATCCGGTAAACAATAAATCGGCAGTAAATTTGCTGACTGTGAGGTCACAGATGACAGATGACTGAGCAGATCTGTTAGTGGCAAAGTCTGAGACTGCAGTTGAGGAGGAGGTGACTTGTGCTGTGGGTCTTGAAGGGAGATGGGATGGCCAGGGATGGCCCGCTGGAAAGAGGCGGGAAGACAGCTTCCCAACTGCCGGGAAAGGGCAAGGGAGCGATGGCACTGCCCCCGCCCGCCTGCCATTGCTGCCTTGCAGCATTCTGACCTTGCAGTAGTGATGGTTTCGTCCTCCGCTCTATTAGTTACTCTTTTCCCAGGTTTTTTTTTTTTTTTTTTTTAAAGATGTATTTATTCATGAGCAACACACACAGAGAGAGGCAGAGACACAGGCAGTGTCTGCAGGCTCCATGCAGGGAGCACGATATGGGACTCGATCCCGGGTCTCCAGGATCACAACCTGGGCCAAAGGCAGGTGCTCAACCACTGAGCTACCCAGGGATCCCCTTTCCCAGTTTTTAAAAAAAGTTTTTACTATAGATTTACAGAATTATTACAATAGTACCGAGTTCCCTTGTACACTAATCTTACATTCATGTGGTCTGTTTGTCACAATTCATGAACAATATTGACAGACTATTATATTCCTTATAGAATATATATTATAAATTATTAATATATAGCTAAATCAGATTTCTTTAGTTTTTACCTAAAATCCTTTCACTATTTTGGGACCCCATTCAGGACACTAGTTTGCATTTAGTTAGCCCTGTCTTCTTAGGCTCCTCTTGGTTATGACAATTTCTCAGACTTTCTTCATTTTTTTGATAATTGTGACAATTGACTACTGGTCAGGTATTTTGTAAAACAGTCATTGGTTGGGATTTGTCTGTTTCTCTCCTGGTTCGACTGGGGTAATGTAGTGGGGGGGCAGGAGGAGAAGGAGGAGAAGACCACAGGGGCGGGATGTCCATTTCATCACGTATCAAGGGCACATACTATGAACATGACTTGTCACTATCGAGGTTTACCTTGATCACCGGACTGAATCAGTCTTAGTCAGGTTTCCCCGCCCCGAAGGTTCTCTTTTCTCCTCCATTCTGTGCTCTACTCTGGAAGGAAGTCACGGTGCACAGCCCACACTTAGAATGGGAGGTGTGCTCACCTCCTTAAGGAGGACTAGCTACATGAATACTTGGAGTTATGCCTGCAAGATGTGTCTTCTCTTCCATCATCGGCCTACTTTTTCAGCCACCTAAGGTCAGCATGAACTTACTGATATGTAGCTTATACTTCAGGTTATAAACCAGTATTTATTTTTTCGGCCCAAATTGTTCCACCTTTGGCCATTGGAAGCTTTTTCAGTTGGCACCTGTATCCCTTTGGCCTTCGACATCCCCCTCATTGTGGAGGGTCTGTTTACAGCACTTCCTTACTTTCTGGCACTGCATGGTGCTCCCTGTTCAGCTTGCCAGTTTCCTGCCTGAGTCATAGCATCAGCACTTTCCCCAAGGAGCCACAGTCTGGTCCTTTTTACTGGGGATCTGGGCATTAGGTGTGCTCATTGCCATTAGGGATTGGGGTGCCATCGCTTCCAGGCCCTCTCAGCTCCTAGTGCCAGGAAATACATGTGTGTGGAATAACCTTATATGTGTGACCATCTGTATGTGCATAGAGTAAATATGAACCCATACTGATGTCCCCAACTCTGACCCTTGGCCCCCTGGATCATTCTAGCCCCCTCTCCTGGCTTATCTGTAACCTCCTCCTCCCAACATTGAGAAGCGCGACTCCCAGCTTCTAACATCCGTTTACTTGTTTCAATTCCGATACACATTTATAGCACTTCCAGAATTCTTAATCCATACTCTCATGGGACACAGCTTTATCAACTAGAGTACAGTGCTTCTGTACAGTTTGTCACACTTTTAGTCTTACAGACTTTGCTCATTTCCAGTTTTTTTTTTAGGTCAACTCCTATTCCCCTGCCCCAAGCTTCAGGGAGGTGGTTTTTTATGTTTGTAATACATTTAGATTTATCTGTCACATTGTGCACTTCACCCTGGGATCCCCCAGTCTCCTAGATGAGTTTTTAAGTTTTTATATACACGTGAAGGTTTACTCCTTGGGCTCGGAAGTCTTAGAGGTTTTGACAACCACCTTGTGCCTCGGGCTCACCATTACCATATCCCATAGAATGGTCTCACTGTCCTGATAAACATCCCTGTGTGGCCCCTGTTCAAATCTCTCCTCTCAGGCAGCCCCGGTGGCGCAGCGGTTTGGCACCGCAGTTTGGCGCCGCCTGCAGCCTGGGGTGCGATCCTGGAGACCCGGGATCGAGTCCCACATCAGGCTCCCTGCATGGAGCCTGCTTCTCCCTCTGCCTGTGTCTCTGCCTCTCTCTCTCTGTGTCTATGAATAAATAAATAAAATCTTAAAAAAAAAAAAACAAAAACAAATCTCTCCTCTCTCATGCCTGGTGACTACTGACTCTGTAGTTTTGCTTTTTCCAGAATGCCTCGTAATTGGAATCATACACTGTGTATGTGGCCTTTTCAGAACTGGCTTCCATCCCTTTACATTCCTCATTTGAGATTCATCCATTCGTTTGTGTGTTTCTGTGGCTTGGTAGCTCAGTTTCCATCAGTGAGCAATGTCTCATTGTCCCTGTTGCAGGACATCCTGGTCACTTCTAGGTTTTGGCAATTACAAACCAAGTGCTGTCACTGTTTGTGTGCGGGTTCTGTGTGGACACAAGTGTGGACATTAGTTGGATAAATCTCTAGGAGGGTGATTGCTGGACCATGTGCTAAGCCTCTCCCGTCTTTTCAAGCCCTCCCCAGACTGGCTACATTTCTGGAGCATGTGAATATTCTCAAATCTCTCCCTTCTGTAAGGGAGAAAAGTTAAACCCTTGAATTTTTAGCTCACTCTCCTACTCCCCAGTACCCTGACTCTCAAAGAATCACATGCTGTCTGTGGCCACCTGCTGACTTTGCTCCCCGCCCCCCCTCAGGTCAGCGCACACTTACAGGATGGGGACTGTAACTGACATGGAGTCAGACCTCTGCTGCCACCAGACCTTCTCAGTTGCTCCTGCAAAGATCACCGTGAGCCACTTCAAAGGGGGTCTACTCAGTTCCCTTTCTTGACCTTTTATGGCGTTTGACGCTCTTAACCACTCCTTGAGGCCTGTGACCACTCTTCCTGTTAGTGTTGGCTTATCACTCACCCTCTCCCTGGGTGATTTTATCTGCTCTCCTGGCCTTTAGTTTCTGCCGTGACTAACACACGTCTTTATCCCAGCCACTCATCACAAAACTTCTCATCTGTATCCAAGTGCCAATTAGATGTCTCCCTCCCATCTGAGACGTGTTCGAACTTCACTCACTTTTCCCTTCCAAACCTCCTGGTAAGCTCTCTAATTTGGGAAAAACGTCACCTAAGTCAGAAGCCTTTCTATCCCAGCTCTGTCTGTGATGGAGACCTGTTGGTCTTCTTTCTTTTCTGTCACATTAGCCCAGGGTACTGCCTTGATTTCAGAGCCTCCTTCCCTCTTGCCTGGAATGGATGGTGGTCTCCCAGTTAGTCTTCCGATTCTGACCTCGCACACTTCTAATCTGCCTAAGTCATACTTTACTCCCAAATAAAAGAGTCTTTGGTCTAGCCAAGCCTCGGCTCCATACGCTAGTAAGCTGGGGAGCCTCCCTCACCCTCGTGCTCACTCTCACCCCTCCGCACCTTCACCTTATATTCCAGCAGGTAGAAACATTGGCAGGTTGTTTTGTTCATGTTCTTCCCTCCGCCTGGAGAATTGACCGTTGCTTGTGTTCTCCCAACAAATATCCCACACCCACCCTACTCATGCAGGGCTTGTTGGCACCACAAGCCTTATGACGGAAAACAAAAGTCCTCTGCTCTATACCCCACCTGTGGTAACTACTTCTAACTGTTTTAGCGGGGTCGCTTCTGATTCTGCCTCCTTATTCCTAAATATATCCTCGTGAGGTTACTTTCCACCAACTGCCCCCTCCTTCACGGCTCCCATTCTTCGTCTTTCTCGTCCTAAACACGTTTCTAAGGATAGTCTGAACTCGGTTTCTGCCTTCCTAACTTCCATTCACTTTCCAACCCACTACAATGTAAGGAGAAAATCCAGGAAAAGGAAGACACCAACTCCCGGCAATAGGGGGCCCAGCACAGAAGAGAGGGAAAAGTAAACCCCATGATGATGGTGAAAGAAGCCTTGGCCCCGTAGCTGTGGAGAAGGTCCTGGAGAACTCGGTCCCCGTGGGAGCAGGAAGGTGAGGGCTCTCAGAATGGACACCTCCAGGGAGAAACGGGATACTCTGACTCACTGCCAGGAAAAATTTGACTCAAGTAATTCCAGGAAAAGTTGTACAATAATGAAAATTAACTATGGTAGGCAAGTGGCTCAGCTGAGAATAATATACAGAATGTTGCAACAATACACATAAATACTCATTTCTGGTCTATTTTTAATCCTGCTCTCTGACTAAACTGAAAGGACAAATGGGGGGGGGGGGCGGGTAGAAAGGCTAATGCTGCCATTTCCCAGAAGGTTACCAGATTGTTAAAATTATCTTGGGCTCCCCCACGTTGGATATCTATGCTGGATTCTCTGTCTTCATTTTCTGGATTTCTTCCCAATTTTTGGTGGGGCTTACCCTCTAGTAGTTTCCTGAGAAAAGACACTTGGGAGATATATTTTTGGAGGCCTTGATCTGAAAATATCTTGATTTTGTCATCTCCCTTGATAATTTGATTAAATATAGATTCTTGGTTAAAACTCACTGCCCCCTCCCTCAATATATAAAGGCATTGCTACCTTGTCCTCTTTCCTTGGTGCTGTTGAGAAAATATTATCCTTGCTGATCTGTTTCTCTTCTCTCTGGAAGGTTTATGATTATGCGTCTTGGTTTATATATCTTCATTTGTTATGCTAGGCGTTTGGGACGGACTCATTCAACCTGGAAGTTCATGTCCTTTGAATTCCAATCCTGGAAATTTTTCACATAATATGTGATATTTGATAACTTCCTCCCCTTCTATCATTACATCTTCCTTCATTGTATCTCTTTTGGAGATTTTATTAGTTTGCTGTTGAATTGGTCTATCTTTTCTTATTCGCTGACCTCTCATCTAAGGCAATACAATACAGAAGTGGCTGAGTCCTGGACCAGAACCTTAAGGGTTTAGATGTATCTGAATTGTGGAGATGCATGTGTTGTTTTATTTTTTTAGAAGCAGTGCATTATGGAGATTTTCCACACCTTTTGAAGAACAATTAATTTAATAATGACATATAAATGCACATACACCGACAATGTGGGAAAGTTAGCAATTTCCTTCTAGAAGTATATTCCTTTTAGCATTTAGTTATTAAGAGGTAGATGTTATTTGCTAAATAAAGAGTAAGACATAGACCTTATTCGGTGAAATGCAATTTAGTAAGTTTCCTTTTTCAGTTACCAGCTAGACATTCGCAAAATAGATCTTATTTTTTATTTTTAAAAATATTTTATTTATTTATTCATGAGAGACACAGAGAGAGAGGCAGAGACACAGGCAGAGGGAGAAGCAGCCTCCCTGCAGCAACCCCGGTGGGACCCAATCCCAGGACCCCGAGATCATGCCCTGAGCCAAAGGCACTCAACCACTGAGCTACCCAGGTGTCCCTAGATTTTATTTTTTAAAGATAACCTAAAACTTTTTTTTTAAGTGTGAGAAAGGGCAAGATTAGAGAAATATCTTACATGGGGAATGTCTTGGGTTCGTACAGCTACGATCAGAGAACAACCCTGTTAATGACATTATCGTCCCTCTCAAAGGTGTATAGCTTGCAGATTATTTTTAAATGTTTCAGGAGACCAGTGACTTCCAAATTTGGAAACAGCTGGGTCCTTCTCTTTAGCAACCGCCTTCTTCCCCTCCTCTGCACTATCGAATGATTAAAAATACCTCTTATTAAACCCCTTGTATTCTCCTCTTCCTGCTGCACTTTTCTCCCACCTCGTCAGTGTCCGGATAAGCAGGGAACACCTGATTTTTTCGTTTCTGATAAGCCAACGCCTTGTAGCCTGTGGGCGGGTCCCTGGCTTGTTGAAACCGGAGCTGACATGAGGGGAGGAAGTAGGTCCACAAGAGTGGAGTAGCTGAGGCCATTTTATCACTACTGACTTATCTTCAAAAAACAGAAGGAAGAAACAGAATCAAAGTCTGATAACCTAGCAAACAATCTTAAACCAGCAAAGACACACTTTGCAGTTGCTTGCAATGCTGAGCTCTTACTCAAGAACTAAGAAACCTGAAGAAGTCATGCTGGTGCTGTATCATTTGGAAGTAAACAGATGGCAAGTCAATGAACCCTTGCAGGCGAGTGTGGATAAGGGTACTTTATGAGGGGCCAGGTGTATTGAGTCATTCTGACCTGGATTTTGCATAATTCTTATCACAGTTCTGGTTGAAAAGTAAGTTCAGGGCTGTTATTTCTACTTTCAGTTTTCATTTTAATTTTTCAAAATAATATATGCACATAATTATAAAATCCACTAAGTGCTCAGAGGCTCGAAGCCAATTAGAACAGCCCTCTGCCTCACCCGTCTTGCTGCCCTCAGGAAAACACATTCAAGTCTCGTAACTGACTTTTTATAGCATTTATTTCTATTTTGAACTCATTTGCTCATAAGTAAGCTATGTCTTGACTTATTATTTGTAGATATGTTTCTAGTGCTTTTCTGTTACAGGAGAGGAGGGTTTCTCCCTCCAACTCTTGTAAACTGCTTACATCAAAATTCTGTATTAAAGCAGTAGTCACTGCAAACTCACTAGGACATAAATATGATTCATGCACGATCTGAGTAGTATATTACAGTTCATTTTTTTATACAACCCTTGGGTCTTCTAGAATTAATAATTGCCCAGTTTTTTTTAAACAATTGTTTAATGTATATATCTATTTTAGGATTTTTCTAATTTCTCCATTGGAGTTTATCTGCCATCTAATATTTTCCCCCAGGCCAGGCATATCAGTTAATCTCTCGCTTTTGAATTTTTCCTGGCGTCCTCCTCCCCAGTCTGGACCACTCACTTCCAAGACCTGCTGCATGTTCGATGCACTTCCCTTGGCCGTGTTTCATGTTGGGCCCTAATTTTTGGAGTCTCCTACCTTGTATGGTCTCACATCCTCCAGGCATTAATGTGATTGAAAATTCACGGCTGAGCGGAGTCGCATACAGCGTTGGAGAAGGAGCGACTTGGCATGTACCTTCTTGTCAGAGCATCGTTGCCGTGACGGGGGGGCGCTGATGGACAAGGCCATCCGCAGGGGCTGCTGCATCTGCCCTTTAGCTTGATGCCTGACCTTCGTGTCACGAGGAGAAGCAAAGGGCGAGGCCCTCGCACGTTTGAAAGCACCTGTTGTCTGCTTAGCTTGCCGTGGCGGCTGTCCGCCTGCAGCTCTGGCTGCTGCTGCCTTCTGCTCCAAGTCCGTGCGGTTACACATCTGGCATTTGAGAGTGAAGAAGGCCTCCTTGGGTCTAAAGTACGCCCCCCAGGGAGCTCTCTGAGCTTGTTTCTGCGGTGGCCTCCAGCTTCCTAGCATAGCACGGATGGGTCAGCAGGGGGAGGGTGGGGCAGGAATGGAGGGCACCCCTGTGTTAGGAAGTGAGCTCTGAGCCATCTCGTTAATCAGTTTTCCTACCTCATCTGGCTTTTTTTTTTTTTTTTTTTTTAATGAAATTGTAAGGAAAAGTGTTCACACAGAACAGGGCTGAGTCTCTAGGCATTGTAGAGAGGAAGGTTCCGGGCAGGATCAGAATGGAGCTGGCCATAGAACTGCCGTAATCTCCCATAAATCAGTGAGAATCATCAGTTCCTCAGTGGACAGTGACCCTGGAGCCACATGGAAAAGCTGCATTCTGCGTGGTTAGGCCTCCTATTATAACAGAGACGACAAAATGTAACCGTAGCTCTATCGGTTTCCTGGGCAGCCCAGAGCAAATCACCACAACCCTGTGGATTCAGACTGAATTTTTTTGCTTCCACAGTTCTGGAAGTTACATTTCTGAAATCAAGGTGCCAGTAGGGTGGCGTGCTCTCGGGAGGGTCCTTCCTCGCCTCTCCCTGGCTTCTGGCAACTGCTGGCCACCCTTGGCATTCTCTGACTTAGGGACTTGATTCCGGTTGTCATCACGTGGCGCTCTGTCTCCATTCTCTTCTCTTCCAAGGCCACCAGTCCCGTTGGCTTTAGGGCTCACCCTACTCCAGTATGATCTCATCGTGACTGATTACATCTGCAAAGACACTGTTTCCAGCTCATATTCTGAGAGGTCGGAAAGGACATAAATTGGGGGTGGGGGGAGGAGGACACTATTCAACCCAGTCCAGTAGCTTCAATAAGAGAATGCTTTTTGGATGCCTGGGTGGCTCAGTGGTCGAGTGTCTGCCTTCAACTCAGGGCGTGACCCCGGGGTCCCGGGATCGAGTCCTGCATTGGGCCCCCTGCACGGAGCCTGCTTCTCCCTCTGCCTATGTCTCTGTGTCTCTCATGAATAAATAAATAACATCTTAAAAACAAACATACACGGGATCCCTGGGGGGCTCAGCGGTTTAGCATCTGCCTTCAGCCCAGGGTGTGATCCTGGGGTTCCGGGTTCGAATCCCACATCGGGCTCCCTGCATGGAGCCTGCTTCTCCTTCTGCCTGTGTCTCTGACTCTCTCTCTCACTCTCTCTCTCTCTCTCTATCTGTCTCATGAATAAATAAATACAATCTTTAAAAAAAGCAAACAAAACAAAACCCTGATCTATGTCTGTAGGACTCAGAGCTGGCTAAGGAACTCCTCAACTGACTTTTTTTTCCTTGAAATCCAGAGCCACTGCATTACTCTAGAAACTCCGGGGATGTCGCGATGCTCAAGGTGTACCGTTGTGCAAGCATGACCATAAAACAGTGCCAGCCTCCCATATCGTGCCCAAGAGTCCTCCGGTCTGGGGAGATGAGTCCCCCTCACCCTCCTGCATCCAGGCCACCGAGTCTGCTCCGCGCTGCTCTTCCTCTAAACACGGTCTCTGTCATGCCCGTCCGTGCAGGTCCACCGAGCTCCCAAAGGTACAGCATTGGGGTTCGGCCTCAACCCAACCAGTCTGGACGTTCTCAGAACCAAGGGGGAAGACCTTTTTGGGGAGTGAGGGACAGAGATGCCATATCTGCTAAAAATAAAGACCTTTGGCCCCGTAGGCAGTCTCCAGGAGGCTGGGACAAGGATGGAGGAAGCCGGTTTTCTCACCTCCTGCCACCGCACACCTCCCCTGGTCGGCTGACTCAGCCTCTTGGAGTCGACTCGTGGAGTCTGAGTCACTTGGCTTCTGTGTCCGCCTGTTCCGAGTGTTCGGCCGAGGTGAGCCCCTCATTGGCGAAGATCGTGTCCTCCTCCAGTTTGTCCTCATGTTTGTGTCTCCCCTGGGCCTCAGCAGCCCCGGCAGTTGTCGGTGTCCCACACATAAAGGATTTCAGTGAGCCTCGTGGAGGAGACGTGCCGGTGGGGAGGGCACGGTCGTCCGGGCTCCCGTGGAGAGCTGGGGTGGCAGGTGTGCGGGGAGGGCCCTCCCTGCCCACCTCCCTGACTTCTGTGCTCCTTATCTCGGAGCGAGGGCACCCTGAGGGCCGCGCGGAGCAGGCCGTTGCCCGACACCACTAGCTGCAGAATGCTTCCTGTTTCTTGAGGAAATGAAAACGAGCCCTCTCCCGAGACTCTCAGTAGGCTCCCTACTGGACGGTGGCTGATGCAAGCTCGACGGTGAGGGTGCAATTTCCACACTTTGTGACATCTCGGGACTGTATTATTTTTCTAACAGTAATTCTGCAGGAATGAAGGCCATGCTCGTCCTCCAGACCATTAGACAGATGCGTGCTTTCTGCCACAAATAAACCTTTCTCCGACACGTCCTTGCGGCAGGACCAGCCGTTGCTTCCAGAGACTGAAGACACTGCCACCTGGGCGGTGCATGAGATCCACCGTGCTCTCTGATGGTCCGGGTGAGCTCATTTGTGCTGAGACGTTTCCTCTTCCCAGGGCGCAAAGGGGAAGGGGGTGCTGGAGCAAGATGTCCAACTGCTTTATGTTGCAAGTCAGATTGGAAATATTAGATGAGGAGGGAATAGGGCTCTAACTTGTTTTTTTTTTCAATATTATGAGATGCCATCTCCCTGCTTATCTGCATAGAGTAATTATTTAAGCTAAACTATAATTCATTCGCTGACTGGAGCAGGGTGAAAAACATATTCAGGGAAATGATGTTATTTCTTTTTTTTTTTTTTAATTTTTATTTATTTTTTTAATTTTTATTTATTTATGATAGTCACAGAGAGAGAGAGAGAGAGAGAGAGAGAGAGAGAGAGAGGCAGAGACACAGGCAGAGGGAGAAGCAGGCTCCCTCTGTGGGGAGCCTGATGCTGGACTTGATCCTGGGACCCCGGGATCACTCCTTGAGCTGAAGGCAGATGCTCGACCGCTGAGCCACCCAGGCGTCCCCTCTCAGGACTATTTTTTTTTTTTTAAATTGAACACAAAGCTTAGGAGGTATTGCTTGCTTGCTTATTTTTTATTTATTTATTTATTTATTTATTTATTTATTTATTTATTTATTTATTTATTTATATCTTTTTGGTATTGCTTATTTAACTGTCATTGTAACAAATGTTTACTGAGCACTTTTTATGCGCCAGGCCCTGTGCGAGACCAGGAGGACCAAGATGTATCTGCATTCCAGGCCACACGGAAATACCAGCACGAATTCAGCAAAGGTCGCCTTGTGATCGGCTGACTCACTCATTTAACAAATACTCGTTGCTCATCTGTAGTGGCTCAGGCTCTTGGAGCTGAAGAGACACAGGTGAATGTTCTCGGTCAGTGCTTCTAGGAGCACAGTCTTGCAAACATGCAGCCTTTGTCCCCTAAATGTGGAGGAACCACGACGGGGCAGGCTCAGGGGCTCAGGTCCTGAAGGAAAACATGGGTCAACAGGGTTACAGCCTTGCTCTGCTTTTGGGGGAGGGTCTTAAGTACCAAAGGCTGGACTTGGGGGGCTGGGGGCCGGCCTGAGGCGCCCCCGTGGGTCTGCTAGCTCTCTCCGTGGGGGGGTGAGGTCCCCGAGTGACTCGTGCACCAGCCTTTCCCCCTTGCTTCCCGTGAGTGAGGACATTCCCCTGGTCAGAAGGCCAGCATCCTCTCTCCAGCTCTGCTTCCCGTGGGGAGTTCCTGTGCCCCCAATGCCCGCCCTTGTCACCCCTTCCTTGCTCCCGATAGAGCCGCTGTAGCTGTCCCGTCAGGGCCCAGAGCCTCTCTGGGTCACTTGGCAGTGGAGACGGGAGATGAGTGCGGCGGCCCAGTGGGCGCTGGCACCTGCCCCCATCCCCCGGTTCCCCGCCCTTCTGCTGAAACCATTGCTGCATCTTGGACAGCGCGGGGCGAGCCACTCTCCTGACCCCTTCCTCCCGCCTCCCCAAGACGGCTCCGTGGTTGGTGGTGAGGGGGCCCCCCAGCCAGCAGCGAGCCAGATGATGGATGCCAGGAGGCCGTGAGGCTGGTCCCAGAGGCCCCGCAGGCCGTCACCCCTCCCCGCGGCTTGAGGGCTCTGGCTCTCGAGCTGGGTCACGTCAGCTTCCTTCCACATAACTGTCCTTTGGCCTAAGCTCCCTCAGGTTTGGTCACTGTCCCTTGGCACCAAGAGCCTGGGTGACCTCCATGGCTACTAGCGAAGCGCCCTTGCCCCGTGGGACTGTGGTTTCAACTCTTGCCCTTTCTCTAACCGCCCAGAGCCGGCCCTCCCTCTAGTCAACAGCTGTCCTTCCGTGCGGGCCCTGGGCCTTGGGACACTCCACAGGGACACGGCCACCGGCCCCCGGGGACACGGCACCATTTAGAAATTCGGTCCCCGGCTGACTCTTGAAGCCGGCTTGCAGCAGCGAGGGTCTCAAAAGCTCTTCTCCAGCCCCCTCTAGAAACTCCTCAGCAGCAGATTTAGAATCTTGCTTTCTTTTGAGGTTTAAACATTTTCTTGCAAAAATAACCCTCAATTCAGAACGTCTGGAAAACCCTTACCCTGTTTTATATCTTTTACTGTCTTCATTGGGATATTTTTGGTCGATAAATAACCTCAGTGTCTTGGGACAGGACCTGGACTTGCTGATAATGACATGATTGTTCCTTTATAGAGTCCCTTTCTTTTAACTGTGGAAAAGCTTCTATTTAAGCAGAGGAACATGAAGCACAGTAAATTCATACTTTCGATATTTGGGGTTAAGTTCAGGTGACTAGTATCTACTCGGCATTTTAAGAACTTGTAGTTTTAAGAGAATGTGGCGAATGTGAGTATCCAGTGGACCGACCTCGGTCCCACGTTAATATATATATATTTGAGTAATTGATGTAGACTTGTGATTTGAGCTAAAAGGTACAGTGTCATTTTGTTAAGATTATAAGCAATATGGGGACATCTAACAGGACTTAAGATTCACCATATTTAGTTGGTTATTTGGGAAGGCTTGCATAAAGCATTTCATAAATACAGTTTTAAGTTGAGAAGGTCTTTTTTTTTTAAGATTTTATTTATTTATTTGAGAGAGAGGGAGAGAGAGAATCGAGCCCAGTGTGGGGCTCGATCCCAGGACGCCAGGATCATGACCTGACCTGACCTGAAGGCGGACGCTTAACCCACTGAACCACCCAGGGTCCTCAAGAAGGCAGTTTAAATAACCGTATTTCTACACGGGGCCAGTCACAAAGGTTCCCCTTAACAGTGACTGTTATATTTTACTACAGTTTATGTGCTAAGGTTTTAAGTAGAATAGCATAGGTTTAAGTTAAGCCTAAAAGCTGAAGGAAAACCCCAACTTTCGGATTTGGATAAACTGAATATTAAAAATAAAAATAGAAAAACCATCCTCTAGTTTTAGGAATAACTCCGAGCAGTCTTTCGTGTGTATAAAAGCCACCCTCGTGTACAGTAAAAATAGACGCTCCTCTCACATTGGAAAGTCTGTGCTCTCTTCCCAGCAGTCGTGCGGTCCTCACCTTTGGGCAACAACTAATATTCCCTGCATCTTACAGACGGGGAGACAGAGGGCAAAGGAGGGAAGAAATGCCCCCCGCGGGCAGAAGGAGAGCCAGCCGTGACGCTGCCCCCGAATCTTCCACACTCCCGCAGCCTGGCTGGCCCACTGTCCACCCCACCGCTCCTCTCAGTCGTCCCTATCTCGGGGTCAGTGAGAGCCCATTGCAAAGACTTGCCCTGCTTCTCTGGAAGTGATTATGTGACTAATTTTAATCACGGCGACTGCTCGTCCCCCTGCAGAAGGACCACAGTGGGGGCGGGAAGCCCTTGGCCAGAGCCCTGGAGCCTGATTTCTGGGAAGGAGGCAGCCTGGCTCCTCAGCCCTAAATAGATCATTAAGACAAGGTCAGCCGAGGATGGATGGTTCCCTAGCCCCCTGAGGACTGCGACATCCTGGCTGCGGGACAGGGACCCCAGAGGACAAGGTGATCGGGAGGCCTGTGCTCCATCCTTTCTAGCTGGGCACTAGGCAGCCGCCTCCCCAGTGGAGGCCAGCTTTGTCCACAGAGAAACGGGTGGCCCCTCGCCTCTGCTGGGACCCAGTATTGGTCCACATGCTATGAAGAAGCAACCATAGCCTGGTCACACACTGGGTGGAGCAGCTTGGCTCCATCCTGGAGTCCTTTAGGGCTCTGGTCTTTTCTGGGGCTTCATCCTCAATTCAACTCCAGCCCTGGGCTCAGGGTGCCTCAAGGACCGGGTCCACCCCCTAGTGTGGAGCCTTGTTTCTGCGGCTCTTTCCTTCCCGAGCACAGGGCAGCTGTCCCCAACCCAACCAACCCGGCAGGAGCTGGGCAGCCTGAGGGCGCCACCAGCATGCAGCCTGGAGCCAACAGCAGGGTATGAATACAGTGGCACGTCCTCCCATCCCCGGCCTCCAGAATCGGAACAGGATCTGTCCCCTAGAGACCAGGCCCTGATTTCTGAAACTCCAACTGGAAAGAGGAAGAGAATAAATTACATCCCAATGCAGTCAGGGCCGGCCTGGGGACCAGTTCAAACGGGAGGGTCATGGGGAAGGAGGACACCCTCTGGGAGCCAGGTCGGACTGATTTGCTGGGCACCGCGCCCCCCGCCCCCATCATCCATAAACCTGGTGCCAGTTTGTACTCGTTTATCCCATTTGAGGACTTACTCTCTGGCCGGCAGGAATCCCATGTGGACCCCAGGATTCCCGGCCCTGGCATCCACAAAGCTTCCGGTTACTCCAGAGCTAATCTAAGCACTGCCAGGAAGAGAACTGGTGGGTAAAATTCAGATCCCAAATCGGCTGGGCTGAGGGTAGGGAGGTTACGTGCACCGGGCCTGAGTCCTTTAGGGCAGGGAGCTCTGGGGTCCCCGAAGAAGAGGTCAGGGCTCAAAGTGGGAGAAGCCATCAGCCTGCCCAGCTGACCTGAAGAATGGCGGGGGGGGGGGCTTGTGGCAAGCACTCCGCCCTGGGAATAAGGGTGGCCCCGGCTGATAGCCAGCAGGACGCAGGGATGTTCATTCCCACAGACCCCGGAGCTGAACTCTGCTGCTGGGCGTGAGCTCGGAAGCTGGGTTTCCTGCAGATGGTCTGCAGGTCATGCTCACCTCGATGGCAGCCTCCGGGGACTCTGGGCAGAGCCCCCAGACGCCTGCGTGTCTCCCCACCTACAGGACAGGTGGTGTTTGAAGTCACCAAATGTGTGGTGACAGGCTGGCTATACTGCCTGGAAATCTGGGGGTTCCCATCACTAAGGGCCCCGAGGGGCCCAGGGCACAGCCGGTTAATTTTTCAGGTCTCTCCTTTGGTGAGTTTTTTTTTTTTTTTTTTTTTAGATTGTATTTATTTATTCATGAGAGACACAGAAACACAGGCAGAGGGAGAAGCAGACTCCACGCAGGGAGCCCGATGTGGGATTCGATCCCCGGTCTCCAGGATCACACCTGGGGCTGAAGGCGGCGCTAAACCACTGAGCGACCCGGGCTGCCCTCCTTTGGTGAGTTCTATCTGCGGCCTCCGCGATTGCTAGAGATATTGGTTTTGCTTTTGCTTTTGCTTTTTTTTTTTTTTTAACTTTTTATTTTGAAATTTCAAGGTTACAAAAGATACTGCAAAGAGGACAGAATTCTCACCACCCCCACCCCGGACCTCACCCACGTTCCCCAGTGTTAAGTAAGCAGGGCACGGTTACCGCATCTGGGGGTGGCCCCAGTAGGCTTCCCGGGTTACCAGCTGCCCTACTCATGTCCCTCGTGTGGCACAGGAGGCCACCCCGGGGCCCGCATCCCCATTTGGGCCTCGCGTGTCTGCAGCTGCCTTTCAGCAAGAACGCTTCCTCTGTGTGCCTTTGTCTTTCACGGTTTTGACATTTTTTAAGAACCATCTGCAAGTTATTTTTGTCGCGTCGTCTAAGGGGTGTCACGTCTCCTCACGGGCAAGTTCGGGTTATTGCGTTTGGGGCGAGAGTATGTCACAGTACTGTGCCGGGTCCTCAGCACGTCATGTCAAGCGGCACCTGATGCCGGTTTGGGCCCTTACAGGTGACGTTAGCTTCGAGGATGTGGTCGAGGAGGCTTCCAGGCGTCTCTACCGAGAAGTCCCCCCACCCTTCCCCTTCGTAATTCGCAAGTACCTTGGGGGAGATACTTGGGGACCGTTGATCTTTCTCGCTGCGCTTTTGCTGGCTGATCCCCTCACCCACCAACAGGCCTGCTATGAAACAATTATGCCTGTGCTTCTCACCAAACAGCGACTTTTCTGGCTCCGTGATTCCTTCTGCGTCTATTAGCTAGGATTCTGACCATGTCCATAAATTCTAGAATTTGTGAGGAAGAGCTTTTCCTCCTCCCTTATATATTTATTCAATTTTTAAAAAAAATTTATGTCAGTATGGACTCCTGGGTTCTCACTTTATTCTCTGGGTCACAGTCCATTACTACCATGCGTTATCTTCTGGCTCAGGTTGGCCTCTGTGTCTTCTGGACACGTCCTCGTCATTTGTTGGCACCTTGGCAGAATGATTACTTATTTTGGGGGGCACCACAAAACCTTCCCGGCTCCTCTTGTGTCTCGCTGTTCCGATCCTCCCAGGTCTCTTGGTTCCTTTGGTGGGAGACTGGTATTACTGTTTACAGTTTTCTCCTGATGAGAAAATCTATGTGGATCATCGATTCTTTCATAGTTACCTACGTAGACATGCGTGTGCACGCACACATGCACACACACACTCACAATTTGGTAATGGACAGTTAGGGAGCTCATCCCCAGGCAGCTGCATTTCCCTTGTCTCACTCGACCCCACAGATGCTCAGCTCCGACATTCCTGGGCCGGCCCACATGCTCCCAGCCTGCACCTCCCAGATGCTCCGAATGGCTTCTCTGCTCTTCTGGGACCCCAGGGACCCTGTTCCAGCTCTAACAACAACAACAACAATAAAGCCAGCTACCTTTCATTGAGCACTTGTGCTCCAGGAAAATATGATTTCATCGAATCCTTACAGCAATCTATGAAGAACACATTACGCCCATTTTACAGACAAAACACTGAGGCTGGAGGAGGGTATGTCACAGAGCATAGGAAGCCGCGGCAGGGTTCCCACCAGTCTCTTCCCTCCATCCCTGCTCTGTCGGACCCATCCTAGGGCTGGCTCTCAGCAGGACCCCAGGTCCTGGAAAGCTGAAGGAAGCAGGAGCTCCCCACTAAGGGAACCAGGCTGAGGGGCATGGGGCAAGGGGGTGCCCTGCAGTGGGGACGCCCCCCGCTGGACTCTCCACAGGGGGATTCCGGTGGAGGTGGGGCAGGGCCCTGCTGCTCCCAGTCCCCAGGCACTCCCTTTCCTTCCTTCCTCCTTCAAAGGCTCATTACCGCTGCTCCCTGACCCCATCAAAAGGTTCCCTCCTAGGGCCCTAATTCCTTCGTTGGAGACAAAACCTTACCTTCTGCTAAAGAGGGAAGGCTTGGAGATGCAAATTCTTGCTAGGGAAAGGCCCCCCGCCAGGGAGGAACTGCCAGGGTAGAAAGCCATAGATCTCTTCTACTTGCATGTTACCCTCCCTGTGGGGACAGCATGAAAGAGGTCTGGGAAGGGGGCCCTTCTCCTCCTGCAGTAAGAAAACCCGAGGCTAGGGGCCTGGCGCTTCCTGCCCGAAGAGCCTGCGCAGGGTGGCACCCAGCAGCATGCACGGATGCCCGAGGGGGAGGCTGGCTGGTGCCCTGGGTGAAAGGAGCCCCCAATTTTGATCCAGTCCTGCCAGGGCCCTTCCCCTTCACAGCCCGGTTCCACGCTCCTCCCTGGGTCTCTGTCGAGGAGAACTAGCAACATCCCGATCACCTGAGAAGCTTGCTAGCGGCACAGACTCCTGCACCCTCACCCCTGGCCCTACTAAATCAGAAACTGCTGCGGAGGCCCAGCCACCCCGTTACCCACCCAGCCTCCAGCCCGCTCCCCTGCCCGCAGCGCCTCTGTTCTCCGGACCTCAGTGACCCCACCATGCCCCTGACGGCCACCGTTCTAAAGTGACCGGCACTGGGACCCACAGGAAGAGTTGAAGCTGGCCCGGCAACACTCCTCGGTTCCCCCAGGGTTCCAGCCACTAGATTTCCAGGCGCCCCTTTGCTGTTAAATGCTCGTCAGAAGAGCAGGGTTAAGTCCATTAGCCTGAGAGCAGAAATGTGAGCGGACACGGGTTGGGGGTTCAGCGAGTAACGACACGATGACTTCACTCTATGATTCCCACTATATTGTTCACGGCGCCTGGGAATATATTCTCAATCTAAAATTGCTTCACGTCTTGCCTCCACGTGAGCCCGGGACGCCAGGCCCCCCACCCGGCCCAGCTGCCCACCCCGCACCTGGTCCTGGCTGCCATGAGCAGATCCAGTTTTTCCCGCCACTCGCTTATCTCTTGTGCGGACTCCCTTGTGCGGAGGACACACTCTTTGAGTTCTGAAATGCCACCATCATGGCTGATTCTGATTGGGAGCGAAAGAATGTCCCCGGGGTTATTAACAACAGCTGACGTCCTGGAGGGCTGCTGCTCCACAGTGACAGGTGCAAGGCAGCCCAGAGTCCCACCCGTGCTCTTGTTCCTCTAGAGGACTGCGGCCAACGCGGGGCCATCGGGCTCCATGAGCCCGGACCGGTTTTCCTCTGGAGGCTCCTGAGACGCAGTGTGTGGGGTGTCCCCGCCGCCGGCAAGCCCGTTCTCCAGGGGTCCCGCAATCCTGTTCAGTTCTGACATAACTCCCTGGAGTTAGCACAGACCCCACAGGGGAGGTAGGGGGCTCAGCCCCCCAAGACCACCCCCACTTCAGATGCCAGTGCAGCTGCTGGGCACCAACTCTTCTGTCCAATTGGGCTACAAAGTCAGGGGGATCCAGAACTTTCCCTCTTTCAGGGTTGATAATCTGCTAGAGCTGCTCACAGAACTCAGAAAAGTGCTTTATTTGTTATTATCAGTTTATTATAAAGGATACGACTCAGGATCTGCCAAGTGGAAGAGATGGCTAGGACGAGGCGAGAGGGTACAGGTGCACCGACTGCCCGTGCCCTGAGCTCGCCACCCTCCCAGTGCCTCCCCGTGCTCACCAACCTGGAAGCTCTCTGAACCCCATCTTTTAGGGGGGTTAATGAGGTTTCATTATGTTGGTGTGACTGACCACTCATGATCCTCCTCATTTTTTCTTTTTTTTAAAGATTTTATTTATTTATTCATGAGAAACAGAGAGGAAGAGACATAAGCAGAGGGAAAAGAAGGTTCCCTGCGGGGAGCCCGATGAGGGACCCAATCCCGGGACCCTGGGGTCACGCCCTGAGCCGAAAGCAGATGCTCAACCACTGAGCCACCTGGGTGGCCCAGACCCCACTCATTTCCCAGGCCCTCTCTCCTCCCTGGAGGTGGAGGGGTGGTGCTAAAAGTCCCAACCCCCTAAGTATGAGGTGGTCTTTCTGGCCACCAGCCCCTATCCCAAAGCTGCCTGGGTGCCCCGGCCACCATCAGTCCTTCCACGATCACGCAAACACTCCCTCCTCCCTGTGGAGATTCCAAGGTTCCCATGTGCCAGGAACTGTGGACAGGGACCAAATGCAGATTTCTTATTGCATCACAGCCACATGAGGTCTCATGAGGCAGTAAAGGTGCCAGGTACAAGGAAGGTGGGCCCACCCACTCCAAAGTGCACGTCCTCTGGCTTCACTGTGACGTGTGGCTGGACAGTTCTGAGATGTGCGGTCTTGCACACTTTATCGGGCCTTAGATAAAATTTGCTTTCCTTGGCGTGTGAGTCCATGGAGTAAAGTGCAAGTCCACCAGAGGGTACAGATGTGGCAGGGGAAAGGGTAGAGGGAGGTGATAATCTCTCAAAACACCGCCCCATCCCTCACTTCCTGTTCCTCTTACACAGACTCACACCCACTCTCAGGAGGCCTGTGGCACAGGAGCCGAAGCCTGAGAGCTCATGGTCCCAATCTCCAGCCAGGCCCATGCGACAGTGGCTTTCCAGAAGGTTCCACCACGGCCATGTCCCAGGCCCACTGGCAACACCCTGTCTGAACAAGCAGTGACTTTCTTCCCTGAGACATGGGCTCTGAGCCTTTGAATGCAGGGCAGGAGTTTGGGCTGCTCTACCCACAAGGGAGAATAGGCTAAGAAACTGTGACCAAGAAATGATCAAAAACAAACAACTGACTTTTCGGTTCACCCGTATGGGTTTTTTTTTTTTTTTTTTTCATTTCATAGAAAGTGGGAGGGGATCCCTGGGTGGCTCAGCTTGTGGTGCCTGCCTTCCGCCCAAGATGTGATCCTGGAGTCCTGGGATGGAGTCCTGCCTCCCTGCATGGAGCCTGCTTCTCCCTCTGCCCGAGTCTCTGCCTCTCTTTCGCTCTGTGTCTTTCATGAATAAATAAATAAAATCTTAAAGAGAGAAAAAAAAAAGAAAGTGGGAGAAATTGCTATCAGCATGCGTGTCTCAAATATTAATTAGGTCAGGAGATCGTTCCTAATATCCTTCAAACTGCAGCCTAAAGTAGCACTTTTCACAAGAAATAGCTCTCACCTGAAGGAAGGGTGACCGGCCTGATGAAATATTTGATCCCATCAAACAGCACTTCCAGGTGCTGGCCTTCACAGGGGCGAGCCAAGTGCGGGGAGGTCTCCCTCCTGCCTCTGCGCATCGCGGTGATTTTTAAGTTCTTTTTGACATACTTACTGCCCTGCGTGCAAAGTGCTGGTCTGGGTTCCCCAGGACCCGGGGACCATAGAGGGCGGGATTGAATGTCAGAGGTGGGGGCTGCTGGGGCGCAGGAGCCCCGGGTGGGAAGGCTTTTGCAGGAGGGTGCTCGGGAGGCTGCCTGCGGGGATGCACTTTGCGCTTTTGCGGGGGGGGGCGGGGGGGTCCCTCCATCCGTCCTTTAATTGCAGTTCAAGCTGGAGGCGTCCCTGTACCCGCCCTGTGTGCCCGCGGACACGGGCTGAAGTTGCCCAAGCCCTTCCCAGGACCAGCGTACGCGCGGCCCCCAGCGCCGGCAGCGCGGGGGTTAAGCGGCTTCCGCGGGGCCCGCCCCGGAGCCCGCCCCGAGCCCGCCGCGGAGCCTCCCTGCGGCCGTGACGCGCCCGCTCGGCCCAAATACGTCCCTCCTCCGCCCGCCCCCCGCCCTCGCCCGCCCTCGCCCGGGGCCCGCAGGCGCCCCCGAGCCGCGGGGCTGCCACTCGGACGTCGCCCGGCCTCGGTGTCCCGGGCCGGCCCCGCGGGGCGCCCCCTCCGCGATGCCCTTCAGGAAAGGTAGGCGCGCCCCCCGCGCGGAGCCCCCGCCCCGCAGCCCGCCGCCCGCAGGTCCCCGCCTCCGTGCGCGCCGCCCCCCGCGCACCCCGCCCAGCCTCCCCGGACCCCCGCGCCTCCTCCTCCGCCCTCCCCGGACCCCCCGCGCACCCCCACCCGGCCTCCCCGGACCCCCGCACCCCGCCCGGCCACCCCGGACCCCTGCGCACCCCGCCCGGCCTCCCTGGACCCCCCGCGCCTCCTGCCTGGCCCTCCCCGGACCCCCGCGCCCTCCTCCTCCGCCCTCCCCGGACCCCCCCCCGCGCACCCCACCCGGCCTCCCCGGACCCCCGCGCCTCCTCCTCCGCCCTCCCCGGACCCCCGCGCACCCCGCCCGGCCACCCCGGACCCCTGCGCGCCCCGCCCGGCCTCCCTGGACCCCCCGCGCCTCCTGCCTGGCCCTCCCCGGACCCCCGCGCCCTCCTCCTCCGCCCTCCCCGGACCCCCCCCGCGCACCCCACCCGGCCTCCCCGGACCCCCGCGCCCTCCTCCTCCGCCCTCCCCGGACCCCCCCGCGCCCCCGCACCCTCCCCGCGCACCCCCGCACCCTCCTCCCGGGCCCCGCCCGCCGCACGTGCCCCGCGCACCCCGACTCGGAACCAGCCCCGCCTTGGACCAGCTGCGTCCAAGTGCGGGGGCGCCGGTGGGGCAGGTTGGCACCGCCGGGGGGGCCCTCGGTGGCGGCCCTGGGTCCCGGGGAGGGTCGGGCCAGGGCGCGCCGTGCGGAAGGCGGCTCTGTGTGCGAGTCCTGCCGCCGCCCGCCTCTGCTCTCGGACTCTCGGAAGTCCTCCGATCCCTGGTGAAATGGACCTGAGTGGGGATGACTGCGTGGGGGGCGGGGGGGGCAGTGCTCAGAAAGCACCCAGGCCGAGGGACGCGAGGTAGGCCTGGCCGGCAGCACCTGCCCACCCGGGGCCCTGCCTGGGGCGCCCCACCTGGCCCACCTGCAGGCCCGACCCGCGCCCCCTCTGCAGGGGCGGTGGCCCCAAGATGCTCCACGGCCCCCTGTCCCGGAAGGGGGTCCCCGTTGCATTTGGCCTCCTCTTCCGGGCAGGATGAGGGAGGCCCTGATGCCCCCAAGTCCCCGCCGAGCCGGCTGGGAGACTTTTACTTTGCCATCAGAGCCATGGGACTCCTTCCCTTTTCTGCCCTGTTGGGAGGGGCTCGGCTGGGGTGAGTCCCTGTCACTGGGAACCCCAGGCCTCTGCACCCGCCTGGGCGCCAGGCCCCGTGAGAAGTGAGTGGGAGGAAGCATGTGCTCCCTGCCGGTGCCTGGACCCAGCCGTGTGGCCGGCACCCTGTTCCCTGGGTCCCCTGCACACCCTCTCTTCCCTCAGCGGTGAAACAGGTTCCTGCTGTGGTGGCGGCGAGGCCCCTGTGGCCTGTGCGCCTGGCCCAGAGCCTGAGATGCCGCGGGGGCTCCTGGCGCCGAAGGGGGGTGCTTGGCACTCCTTGTTCCTGGGGGGATGGTGAGAAGTGAGGTGACTGAGGTTCTGCGGGTGCTGATGACACCTGCTTCCCGTGCTGACTGTCCTCGTTGTCTCTGCGATGCTATGACAGCCTGCCGCCCTTGTCTGGAGGTTCCCTCGGAGCCGCAGCGGGAGTACCCGTGGATGGCCGCCTTCACCCCCTCTCTGCCCGCTGGTCCCCGGCTCTGCTGGCAGGCTTCCAGAAGGCAGAGATGCCTGTGGGCTGGGCACCGCACTTGCTGCAGAGGCACGGGGAGGGGGGTGGGGGAGGGCAGAGGGGCTTGGGCGCCCAGATAAAGCACCGGGGCTGCTAAGGGAGTTTCTCTGTGAGGTTGCACTTGGCGGCGGCGCCGAACGATGCCGATGGCGCAGGACCGCACACTGGCCGCTGCTCAGTGCTAAGCTGTGTTGGGTTTTTCGATCTGAAGAGAACACTGCTGCCGGAGGGAAGATGCGCTTCCCCCGTTCTGTGGATGCAGTTCCTGAAGGTCCAGGATGTGAGGAATAGCCCTCAGCTGGGTTTTCCGGGAGCCTTGGTGGCCAGCCGGGGCAGGGACTCTGGAGGCCTCGCGTCCCAGGCAGGGCTTCCCCGCCTTGTCCAGGTGTGATCTCCTACTTGGTGGAAATGTCCCGGAGACCGGGTTTGTTCAGGGTCGTGGTGGGACATGGGGTGCAGCTGCTGCAGGGCTGGAGGTCGGCCTGGGAGGGCGCTCAGCACCCCAATCCTGGAACTGCCCAGATGGTGGAGACTTCAGGGCAAGTACTCTTTTATGTCTTTTGGGATTTTTGAGCCGCCTGGATGTATTAACTATCCAAAAAAGCAATTTAAGAAAGAAGGAAGGACTTTCCTGGCCCCCCTCCCAAGATGACCCCAAGCCAGATGGGGAAGGACTTCCTTCCGGCCAACCTCTAGAACGGCACCTTCCCTGGCCCTGTCTCTGCGTCCTGACAGCTAGCGTGCAGAGCCTGGACTCTGCATTCGGGGCACATCAGCCGTCCCACACTCAGGGCACAGGATCAGCACCTGGGATCCTGGGCTGCTGACCTGTTTCTCACCAGACCCCGTGGGTAAAGCGTAGGAAGGCCACAGAAGAGAGCGCAGGGCCCCCTGGCGTTACCACCTCAGGCCTCAGGGCCGAGGAGCCGGTGGCCTGATTGGAGCCCCCCACCCCGAGGATTGAAGAGCCCCCAGAGAGCGAGCACACTGGAAGGATCCTCCGACCTCTGCCCCTCCTGCCCTCTGACCTCAGGGCACCGCAGCCAGAGGGCCAGGGGGCCCACGGGTGTCCTTGCAGGTCCGCCTCCTAGGACGCAGCGCTGGGCGGACTCCCCTTTGCTGGAGGGTGGATCTGGTGAGAAAGCTGGTCCAGCCCGGGATCTCAGGTATTGGGACTGAGCAACACGGCTGATGTCTCCCGAATGCAGAGTTCAGGGATTGCACGCTACATCATTCATTCGTTCACTCATTTGTTCATTCGGTCCTTCATCCTCTAGATTGAGGGCTTACTCTGCGCCAGGCACAGGCAAGGTGCTAGCTGAACACGCGTGGCAGTTCCCTCCCTGGGCTTAGGCTCCACGGCCTGCATCTGCAGCCTGGTCCAGGCACCCCCCACCCCCACCCCAGCTCCCGCAGAATCCCAGCCGGATGACCTTCCCCACGGGTGATGGTGACCTTCCCCACGGGGTGGGTCGGGGTGAAAGGCAGATGCTCGGTCTTCTCTTGGTTCCAGGGTGATGGTGGCCACGGATGGGGACCAGGGCTGGGTCTGGAGAAGTGGGCCTTGAGATTGGGATGGGGCAGGAGGAGGCCCGGGCTGCCCTGAGCACAGGAGGGGTGGGGGTGGTCAGGAAAGCTGGGGCCAGACGCCAGGAGGGGGGCCACACCTGTCTGGGGGAGCTGGGGAGCCAGGCGGGGCGTGGGATAGGGACTCTTCCTCTGGGGGGCTCCACAGGTGGAGGTGGCCACTTCCCCTGCGACTATGGGTGCTCTGCTCCAAGGCCAGGGTCTCCGCTGAGTTCCTAGGGCCCTTTCTGATTGACAAGCCTGCAAAATGGTCTTCAGGGAGCAGGGTCCCAAGGATTCTACACAGCACCCCCTCGGAGGGGGTGGGGAATTGGAGTGCAGCCCCCCTCGGAGGGGGTGGGGAATCGGAGGTGCAGCCCCCCTCTGAGGAGATGGGGAATTGTGGGTGCAGTCCCCCCTTCAGAGGGGGCGGGGAATTGGGGGTGTAGCATCCCTGGGAGGGGATGGGGAATGGGGGGGAGGCTTGGAGGCCCGTAGGGAAACCGAGCTAGCGTTCTGTACACGCCCACACCCGGAGAGCCTTCCATGGGTTCACTTGTCCTCACAGCTACTGTGTGACGCACGTGGCATCGTTTCCATCATGACAATGAAGACCCGCGGCCGTGGGGATCATGCAGCTGGGCTGGGTTCCCGCGTGGAGCCATGTGCCCACCAGGGCTGCACACTGTGTGCTGCGCCTCCGCGGCCTTGCAGGACTGGTGGGGACGAGGTGGGAGCTGGTCACCACCGGGAGGCCCGTGGCAGCCGCTGTGGCCTTCCCACGAGCTGAGCCATGAGCGGAGACCTTGGCGCTCACCCCAGTACCCTGCGGGGGTTGCCGCGCCACCAGGCCACAGGCCGCAGCTGCTGGGCAGTGTCTGGGGACGCTCGTGGTGGCACCGAGGGAAGCACGCGGGGCAGCCCCTTGGGAATTGGGGCAGCGCGGCCCTGGCAGCAGGAAAACAGTCGCAATTCTTGCGATTTTGCAAACTGAGGTCAGCATTTTGACCTCACACCCAGGAGCTCTCCTTCCTTCGTCTCTGCTTCCCCGGTGGCAGGTGGTGGCCGGTGGTGGCTGGTGGCAGCCGTGCACAGACGCCCTCATGGGGCCGGGCGGCTGGCGGCCTTCCCTGCCCGGGTCCTCACTGTGCGGGGGCCACCCTATGCTCTGTCCGCGTCCCCTGGGGCCCGGTGGCTTACGGATGAAGGAAGGCTCCCTGGCCTGGCCATGTCACAGCTCTGTCCCTGATGCGCCCGCGGTGTGCTCCCCGAGGACGGAGACCCAGGGATGATGTGTATGACAGCACCATGGGGTCGGGGAAAAACCTTGGCCTAAGAGCTCAGGGACCAGGTAGTGACAGGCCCACCTGTGTCACATAGTGGCTGAGGAGCACTCGGCCTCAGTTTACCCAACTGGAAAAGGAGGATGCGAGCTGAGTTTCCCTCCCAGTCCAACTCAGTGCCCTCTGGCCATTTGTCACATGTACACGGAGTGGCCCCAGCTTCTTGCCTGTGCTGGCTGCAGGGGGCGGGAGGGATCCCCTCTGTGCCTTTGTCTTCAAAGAACGCACAGGGCACCCTGGCCTGGCCTCTCCCAGTGTCTCCACGAGGGAGGCTAAGTTTCAGGCAGGTGGTGAATGATGGGGTCACGGCCCTGCGACCTGTGGTTTCCGAGTCAGGTCTGACATCTGTGCCAGAAGGAAGTTGGTGTCGGTGTCCAGTTCTTGAGTGGACGTAGCCCTGTGGTCTGGTGAAGTCAGTCGGGGGGTCTCTGTCCGTGATGTCAGGCCTTCAGAGTCATTGGCCTGCAGTCCCTTCAGGAAGCTCTGGGGTGAAGAATTTTTTGCTAATCTTCCCCGAGTCTAAAGCAGTCACTACTAGCCGGCCTTCCCACATGGGGCGTCAGGTGGAGTGGCCGTGCCCGACGCTGGGTTGACGGTCAGCTCGTCCCCCACGTCCTGGGCCAGATGAAACGAGGCAGCCTTCCAGAAGTGTGCTCCCTGGGTGTGCACGGTGCTGAGCTGTGCGGATGCTTTTTGAGGGAACAACTGTGTCCTTCCTTAGGGCTGAATCGCTTTGGTGTTTTTACTGTATGCCTGACATACTGAACCCTAGCAATGGATTGGATTCAGGAAGCACCCCCTCTTCCCCCCACCCTGAGGCTTGGGGACCGGGCCCAGCTGCAGGAAGAGCAAAGTTTCATCAGTCAGTGGGGGCGAGCAGAGGCTCAGGGACATACCCCGAGGAAGCGTGGCCGCAGGTCGGGCTGGCTGAGTGGGATCCTGGGGGACAGTTATGGGTACAGAAGCATCGTTTCTCTAAGGGAGAAACCAGACCCCCGTGGCTCTTATTCCTGGCCACACATTTGGATGAACCAGGGAGCTTTTTGAAAAAAAGCCTGATGCGCCAGAATGTCTGATGTAATAGTTTGGGTTGATGCTTGGACAGAAATTTTCATGAAACAGCACTCATCCCAGAATGTAGGGTACACCGTGGTACTTTGTCGTCTGTTCCACTTCATTAAAAAGGACTCTGGTCGGCTTCCAATAAATTGATTTCAAGGCCGCTAGTGGTGAATAAATCCACGGTCTTGAAAATACTGCTCTAGCGTGACAGCTCGCGCCGGGGAGGCTGGGAAGCTGCTGGGAAGCTGGAAACTGCATTTCCCAGACTCCCTTGCAGCTAGGGCTCTGAGCGTGATGTAGGGTCTGCAGCAAGATCAGCGTGCTCCTGCTCAAGGCCTCTGGCAGGTACTGCTGCGGAGGCATCCAACCACTTGGTGGGGGCTTCCCCAACCAGGCAGCCTTGGGGGGAAGCAGTGAATCTGGATAAAAGGGGAGCCCCCCCCCATCAGCCATGTGCAGAGGCCACATTTCTCTGGGGACATTCACGAAATAACCATTTGGGAAGAAAAGGGGAGTGGAGGTTATAGACTGGTAGCTGAGGACACTTAGTATAAAAGGCAAGAAACAACTGGATTGCAGCTGGCTGCCTCTCCTAGCCGGTTGTGTTACTTCATTCGCTGGCACACACCCTTCAGTCATTGGGCAAACATCTGTTCAGCGCCTAGTGGGCCAGGCATGGGTGAAGAGCCGAGGGTACAGCAGTGACCACTATGGGCAGAACTGCCTGCCTCCGTGGGACTTACATTCTAACTGGGGTAGGCAGACAGTAAACAGAGACGTGAGTGTGCCCAGTGGGATGAAGTGCTGTGGGGAAAAATGAAGCAAGAAAGAGGAGGAGGAGGAGGAAGGAAGTTGGGGATGAGGGTGAGCGGCTGTTTTAAATAGGATGGTCACTGGAGGGTGACATTTGGGTAGAGACTGCAGGGAGTGAGGAGTGGACCGTGCAGTTTGTTAGGAGAGTGCTCTAGCAAGGGGACGTGTAGGTGCAAAGGTCCTGTGGCCATAGTGGGCTGAATGTTGGGGGGAACACATGGAGGCCGGTGAGGCTGGAGCTGCGTCAGTTAGGACCCCATTCAGAAAGGTAGCAGGCGGCTCCTGAAGACCAAGGCTTCCCTGAGGCCTCAGCCCCTTATGTGGGGTGGGATAGGGAAGCCCTTGGAGGGTGTAGGGGGAACCGTTGTGTGAATGAGCTCTGCATTACAGGCTGTCTATGCAGTATGTAGCTGCCTTCCTGGGAACAGACTGTAGGGTGGTGAGGGTGGATCGAGGAGACCAGGTGGGAGTCTGTCCGTGAGCGGCGAGGTCGGCTGAGGTCAGGGAGGGCGGGGGTCATACGGGGCTGGATGCTGAGTGTGTGTAGGAGACACGGGCCGCACGCGGTGTGAGGATTGGATGCCAGGGAAGAGGGAGGGTTGCCGCGGGGGGCTCCTGGAGCTGCCTTCTCTGGAGGCGCCCGGGGAGGCCCAGAGCCCCGGTGGTTATCCTGACGGCTGGAGCTCAGTGGGCTGTGTCCAGTAGCCTACAGACTTGGTATTCATGGTTCCAGAGGCTTGGGGCTCAGCACGGAGCCTTCCAGAAAGATCTATTATGCTCCGGGCCAATTGCCGGACAGACGCTTCTTTTAAGAGAAAACTGGCTTTGAGAGTCAGGGCTGATTATTCTTGCCCCACGTAAGGGATTCCATAACGCTTGGCTGGGTCTCAGGGACGGTCGCTGTGCGTGGATGTCGTCCGAGCCAGTGGACAAGCACGTGGTGGGCTTTTCCTGTTGCCGGTGCTTCCGTGTCAGTGGTTCCCCAACTACCAGTGACTGACTTTTCTTTTCTTTTCTTTTCTTTTCTTTTCTTTTCTTTTCTTTTCTTTTCTTTTCTTTTCTTTCTTTCTTTTTTTTAAGATTTTATTTATTTATTCATGAGAGACATAGAGAGGGGCAGAGACACAGGCAGAGGGAGAAGCAGGCTCCCGGTGGGGAGCCGGGTGCAGGACTCGATCCCAGGACCCTGGGGTCACGCCCTGAGCCGAAGGCAGACGCTCAACCACTGAGCCCTCAGGGGCCCCTGCCAGTGATTTTCTGTCCATTCTTCGGTCTCCTTACGCTGTGAAGGGCTCAATTGTAGGAGAAGGGAAAACTCTACTCCAGAAAGAGTCCCTGCACAAACCCAGCCCGGCTACCGGCTGGCCAAGTTAGCCTCCGGGCAGGGTCACCGACTCGGCCTGGCTTGGCCTGGATTTCCCCTGTAGAGTGTGGAGAATCATGAGACCCAGCAGCCCCCCCTCCCCAGTCCCAGGACGGCAGATCACCCCACTTACCTCCAGCCAACCCTGCGCCACAGGCCTGCTGGCCTCATTTAGAGAAATAGGTTTTAAAAGCTCATTAATGTTTGAATAACAAAAGGAAAGAATCCAAGCAAATTTGGTGGCCCTGGGCTCTGGACTTGAAACTGTGGAAGATCTGTTTCCGAGCCGCTCTGCCCCCAGACGTGTAAGAAAATCAAAACGGGGATTTTATCATCAACTTGCTGCCTCAGTGCAACGGCACAGGGATCTGAGTCGGCGCACTGGCTGGTCTCTGTGTGAAAAATCTAAAGCTCGAACGTCACACTTTTATAATAGAAAAAGCGAGGCAGTTGGCATCCATCCGCTTTGCCATGAGTCGTGTTGGCTGAACGTGAATGGAGGACAAAAAACGTGGAATCGACTCTGAGCCAAAATTATGTTTTGTGCAAATCCTGGAGTATATAAAAGGTTTTCCTTTGAAGTCATTCGAATGAAGCAAAAGGTTGTGTCGTCACTGCTGCTCTGTAGGAAATTTCTTTACCTTATAAAACGTCAAAAAAATTCATTATGGGGGGCGGCTGGGGGGCTCAGCAGTTGAGCGGCTGCCTTCAGCTTAGAGCGTGACCCCAGGGTCCCGAGATCGAGGTCCGCCTCGGGCTCCTTGCAGGGAGCCTGCTTCTCCCTCTGCCTGCGTCTCTGCCTCTTTCTGTGTGTCTCCCATGAATAAATAAATAAAATCTTTAAAAAATTCATTATGGAATGCATACCAATTAGTGATAGATGGCGTGACCATACAGTCATAATCCACGCTGCAGAAGAGCCACCCGTCCTGAGCAGTGAGGCAACCTTTTTTTTTTCTTTGTGGTTCTGTTCCTTTCTCCAGCTTCTGTTAAAAAGAGCTGAATGACTGGTAACACCTTTTAAAAAAAAAAAAAAATCAGGTAGTATGTAACGTAAGAGAAGGAGATAAAAACGTTGGACCTCCTCAGGGAGCAGGGAAGTGCAAATAGAGACCCCAATGGGCGATGCAGTTTTGCCCCGACGCGGGTGGCATAAGGGAGAAGCCAGCCCGTGTTGGGCGTCGGGGAGAATGTGGGTCCGAAGCGCTGTGATGCGCCGCGGGGGTGGGCACGGTGTAGACGTGCCCAGCAAGCAGTCTGGAGTCGTCTTGTGAAGCTGGGCTCCCCATGCCCTTCCCGGGCTGGTCACCGAGGGAAGCTTCTGCGCAGATGACGTTCAGTCTGGGCTCCAAACGAGCAGCTGCACATGCTTTGGGGGAAGCGTAGATGTGCCCTTGCCCCCGACCCGCGCGGGATGTTAGTCGTGCGGCTGTCGGACGGCCCCACTCTGAGGGACAGCTGTATTCGATGTCACGACTGCTTAAAACAAATCGCAAAGCATTAGGTGCAGTAAAATACTTTTTTAAAAAAAAGATTTTATTTATTTATTCATGAGAAACATTGAGAGAGAGAGGCAGAGACACAGGCAGAGGGAGAAACAGGTTTCCTGCAGGGAGCCCGACGTGGGACTCGATCCTGGGACTCCAGGATCATGCCCTGAGCCAAAGGCAGATGCTCAACCACCGAGCCACCCACATGTCCCCAAATACTTCTTTTTAAGTAAAATTAAAACACCTAAAACAATATGCTTTTGAGCACGACCTATGCAACCAAACAGTACGTCTTTTGTAAAATTCAGGGTCATGGTGACTTCTGTTTGGAGGGAGGCAGGAGCAGGGAGGGGGAGCTGAGCTGTGGATGTCGGTGGCTGGGGGATCTCTGCTCGTCCATTGCAGCACTTCAACGAACCATGAAAGAGGACCATTCGGGGATCAGTGATGAGTGTTCGAGATGAACCAAGGGTTATGAGGAAGCCACGTGTCTGCGCTGGGGGCCCAGTGACCAAGAAGGAGTGAAGAGGAATGGTTCCTCCTACTTGTTAGCGAGATCAGCCATTCCCAAAACCGTGTTTTCAGGGTCCGTCAAACGGTTGCAAGGCAATTCCAGTGCCCTTTCTGCCTGCGGTGGTGATGGTCTTCTGAACGCAGTGGAGCCGCAGCAGGAAGGGTATGGTCCACCCGGGACTGAATGTGGTACCTCCTCAAAATAGAGCATGACTTTGTGGTTTCGAATTTTAATTGCTCGTTCCCGTTATTACCAATTTACATTTTTTTAAAAAGATTTTATTTATTTATCTGGGGCGGGGAGGGGCAGGCAGAGGTAGAGGGAGAAGCAGAGTCCCCGCTGAGCAGGGATCTGGATGCAGGACTTGATCCCAGGACCCCGGGATCAGGACCTGAGCCCGAGGCAGACGCTTCCCCAGATGAGCCACCCAGGCGCCCCTATATTTGAGTTTTAACAAGGAAATGAAATTATTTAGAGAGCCCATGTCAAGTGGTAGGTACTTTTCAGTATTAGATCCTTAGAGGTAAGGACCCAGATTGGAGAGAGAGAGACAGACAGACATTGAGTGTAAATGCTGGACTGGAGCCTGGGCATTAGTGTGGCAATTGGCCAAATGCATTTGGAGTCTGTACTGCATTCAAGTTAATTTCCTGCTTTTGATGGCCGTATCATAATTATGGATGGAGGAAAGCATCTTGGCTTTTACGTAATAGACACTTAAGTATTAAGAGGGAGGGGAGCAGATTTTATCTTCGTGGTTCAGCAAAAAATGATATGTATACATTTTTTAAAACTTGTGTACTATTTTGTATATAAAAATACGTATTTAAGACTGTGATAATGTACAGAGAGAACGATAAAGCAGATGTGGCCACCTGTTAACGTTAATTGGTGAGTCAGGGTGAGGGATACATGGAAATTCCTTGACCTACTTGGAATTTTTCTGTAAAGTTGAAATGATGTCAAAACGAGAAGTTAAAACAGAAATGAGAGATGCGGGACGCCTGGGTGGCTCTGTGGTGGAGCATCGGCCTTTGGCTCAGGGTGTGACCCCAGGGTCGAGTCCCACCTCAGGCTCCCTGCATGGGGCCTGCTTCTCCCTCTGCCTGTGTCTCTGCCTCTCTCTGTGTGTGTCTCTCATGAATAAATAAATAAAATTCAAAAACACAAAAAACACATTCCAATTGGGTTTCACACATATGTGTATATCTGTTAACCCAACACCTGATCAAGTGATAGGACATGTGCAGTACCCCCCGACAGCTCCTTCATGCCCTTGCTTCTCAGCAGAAACCACTAGGCTGGCTTCTCTCATTATAAATAAATTTTGCTTGTTCTTGAAATTCACACAGATGGAATTATACGTCGTGTATCTTTTTAAAAATGTTTCATTTATTTTAGATGGAACTTGGGTGAGAGTAGGGGAGGGGCAGAGGGAGACTGCCCAGCAAGCGCAGAGCCTGATGCTAGGCTCGATATCAGGACCCTGAGATAGTGACCTGAGCCGAAGGCAGATGCTCAACCGACTGAGCCACCCAGGCGCCTCGTACATTATAGCTTTTGAATGTGGCTTCTTTCCATCAACATCCCACCTGGATTTTTCCATGTTGTTGTGTATGGAAATCCTTAGTTCATCTTCATTGCTGTATAGTATTCTGTTGTGTAAATAGATGACAGTTTGTCCCTTTGATTTTCTTTTTTTTTTTTTTAATTTTTTTTTTTTTTTATGATAGTCACAGAGAGAGAGAGAGAGGCAGAGACACAGGCAGAGGGAGAAGCAGGCTCCATGCACCAGGAGCCCGACGTGGGATTCGATCCCGGGTCTCCAGGATCGCGCCCTGGGCCAAAGACAGGTGCTAAACCGCTGCGCCATCCAGGGATCCCTGTCCCTTTGATTTTCAAAAAAAATTTTTTTTATTCTAAGAATTTTAATTCCAATACGACTAACAAGCAGTGTTATATTATTTTCAGGTGCATGATAGGTGATTCAACACTTTCCTATCTTTCAGTACTCATCCCGGCCCTTCTGGGGTCGATGGGCCTTTGGGTTGTTTCTGGGTTGGGTTATGACGTTCAGAGCCACCGTGAACATTCTATTGGTACCTGTCTTCTGGTTGGCAAGAGTACATGCTTCTATGGACCTGCTGGGTCCGAGTGCAGTGCTGGCTTAGCTCTGACATCAGCCTTGCTCGGATGGTTTTGGGACCTAGAGACAGCATCGTCTATCTGATCTGGAGAAAGGTTCTATCTTCCTCGGGAAAAGTTTACCTTCTCATGATTTTTCCCCGTCACCCCTTCCTGCCGGTGTCTTCGCCCCTTCGTAACAGGCTGGCTCATGCTCTTCGCTGTGCACGCCCCTTGCCCTCTCAGCTGTGCACTTTCTCATCAGCGACCTGCTTTCCTGTGTCTGTGCCTCTACCTTCAAGGCTCCACTCAAACCACAGTCGGCCTCGACGTCTTAAAGCTGGACGTGATCATGGTTCTTGCGCTCTGATCTGTGATCACTTGGTCCCCCCAGCCTGACCGTAACCACTCTGGGCAGTGCTCCTGCTGTCCAGCCTCGTGCCTGCTGGACGACTGACAGCTTACGTTCAGGTGATTCATTTATGGGGAAGTTCTCCCCGTAGGCGGAGGGAGAAGCAGACTCCCCTCTGAGCAGGGAGCTTGATGGGGGGGGGCTGGATCCCAGGATCCCGGGGTCCTGACCTGAGCCAAAGGCAGATGCTTCACCAACTGAGCCACCCAGGCACCCTTCATTCTCCATTCTTTTTTGTTTGTTTGTTTAAGATTTTATTTATTTATTCATGATAGACAGAGAGAGAGAGAAAGAGGCACAGGCAGAGGGAGAAGCAGGCTCCATGCAGGGAGCCCGACGTGGGACTCTATCCTGGGACTCCAGGATCATGCCCTGGGCTGAGGGCAGGCGCTAAACGGCTGAGCCACCCAGGCTGCCCTCATTCTCCATTCTTGATTAAAATTTCAGAGTGCATCGGAATCTTCTAGTACTTCCTTACAATGGTCGTAGGAAAGGTGTGGTTAGGGATCTGCTAAGGGAGGAATAGAAGGTGTGCAGCTTTCCCCGTCGGGCTCATGGAACTCCTGGCCTTTGGGTCTCTAGGTGTAGCTGAACCTGTGAAATCATTCGGGTGACTTATGTTGGGGTGTTGCATTTTGTTTTATTCTCCCGTGCACCCTTCCTGGTCCCTCCCCCCTCTGACAAGTCACACACTTATTTTTTAGAGGGAGACCACTTTTGCTTCCATGTTGCTTTCTCTGCGTTGCTTGGGTTGTGTCCAAAGTTATTCTACTTGGAATTATCCTCCATTACGATCACCTAGAGTGTCGGGTGGACATTAGGAATTGAAACAGAAGCTCTGAGAGGGTGTGCAAGGTACCAAAGTTCAGCGGTAAGCAGCTCTCCTCTAGAAGGTGTGGGACCCACTGCACACATCTGTCGAATGAGTGGACAAGACAGGCTTGGTGGCCTCCCTAACAAAAGGAGACCCAGGGATACTTAAGCAACAGCCAGACACGCATCACAGCAAAAGTGGCCAAAGGGAGCCCTCGATTTCAGATCTCTCTGACTCATTGAGCCTTTTTTTTTTTTTCTCAAGAGCTTTATGTATTTGAGAGAGTGAGAGTGAGAGAGAGCATAGAGGGAGAGGGAAAGAGAGAAGCAGACTCCCCACTGAGCAGGGGCCTGATATGGGGCTCGATCCCAGGACCCTGGGATCATGACCTGAGCTGAAAGCAGATGCTTCACCAACTGAGCCACCCAGGCGTCCATCGCCACCCACCCCCTTACAGAGCCTCCTAATGACCAATGTCCATCTAGTTCTTTGACTTGAAACAGAAAGTGGCCCCTCCCTGCCTTTCCGATAGCTGAGAGAGAGCCGTGACTCTCGTGACTCTCTCGGATTTGCTGTGTGTTTGTATGCTGGCCCCGGAGGGAGGGAGGCTCGAGACATGGCTCGTAAACAGGTGGGAAATACTTTGGGGCACTGAACTACCTGGGCGTAGTTCTCACTTGTCACCGACTTGTCCCTTTAATTTCCTATGTGATTTCATATCTACACGGACATACCAGCTTTGACTTGTGTTTGCTCGATGACTCAGAAGTGAAGTTTCTGTGTGTTAGTAAAAGTGTGCGAGGGCAAGGAGGGACTCTTGCCTGGGGAAGTTTCCATTTCTGTTTCTTTCTACCTTAATGAATGTCAGGCCTTCAGAAAAGTTGCAGGAATGGGATAGTGCACAACCTCCATCATTCAGATTCACCTGCTGCTGCATTTTACCGTCTTCATTTCTCAGTTGATGTTGTTGATGTTGAACCATCTGGGAACCGGTTGCAGACATCATGACACTTCATCCCTAACGTGCACCAGCATGTTCTTCCCAAGAACAAGAGCATTCTCTTCAATTACCACGGTACAGTTATCATCCTAGCTGGAAACTTAGCAAGGACACAAGTCCGCTACCTAGTTGCCAGTCCGTATTTGAATCGTCTCAGTCGTGTCTTTTATAGATTTATTTTTCTTTTTGCATCTAGGGTCCAATCAAGTGTCACACATTTATCTAGAAGTTTCTTTTTCTCTAGAAGAGTTCTGCAGCCTTATTTAGTGTTATTTCAGTGATACTGGTATTTGTGAAGATCCTGGCTGCTGCTTTTGCAGGGAGCCCCTCACTTTGGAATTGGCTGATGGTCTCCTTGTTTTTTTTTTTTTTTTTTTCTTTTTTTAAGATTGTATTTATTTGAGAGAGAACGAGAACATGAGCAGGGGCAGAGGCAGAGGGAGAAGCAGATTCCCTGCTGAGTAGCGAGCCCAACCCAGGACCCTGGGGTCATGACCTGACCTGAAGGTAGACGCTTCACTGACTGAGGCCCCCCAGGCGCCCCCATTTCAGTCATCCTTTCAACATTTATTAGTGGCCGTCTTTTGTAAAGAAGGGCTTTCCTACCCACTCTCCCCTTTGAAATAGATTCCATTTCATTATTTTTAACAGTAGTAATAGTATCAATATAGATTCAGGGATTTTAAAAATTATTGTATGTATTATAATCCATTCCTGACATTATTCATCTTGATGTTCAAATTGTTCCAAATTTGGATAAAAGCCTTTTCAAGCCATATCCTTTTGACACATCCCCCTTAGTTTGTGAGCTCTATCTTATATTCTGGCACAACCAGCTGTTCCAGGCTCAGAAACTTCCCCAGGGAGCCCTGGTGACACTCATCTGAACGATGATAGTTGGAAACCAGGGTCTGCACTCCCGTGTGCTCCTTGTTCCTGGGGTAGCATTGTTTCTAGGGCCTTTCCAATGGACAGAGCTGGGAAACAAGTTTTTTAAGATTGTAAGTTCATATTGCTCTTCATCCAGTCCAGTTCCAGAAAGTTCTCCCTCTCCTTTTCCCCTTCCATAGATTATATTTTTCATTTGCTTTTTATATTTTTTCCCAGGAATTAAAAAAAAATCTTGACCCTCCTTTACTCCTGGCCTTACTAATTATGAAAAAATCTTCATGATTGATGTCTATTTTCCTCATAAGTGATGACATTGAGTAGATCATCAATTTAATGCAAAGGTGAAGGCTGATGATGCCAGATCTCCTGAGGCTCCAAAAAAACCAGTCTGCACAGATAGGAGAGCCTGGAAGGAAACACAACTGGGAATGTTTCTTCCATATTTTCCTGTCATTTCACCATGAAAAGGATATTCCTTTTAAAGTAATACATAGGAGTATTTTAAGGCAAAAGGAACCTATCTGTAGGTTGGATGTCAACACCTTGGTCCTACTATTGTAGGGAAGGAGAAACAATTTTCCCTTTGCCCTTTTAGATTCTTGGCTGAGACTCTCCCTGCCTCCATAAAAAATAGATAGGAGAGAAAAAGCCAATTTTATAATGATGTATGTGCATACGTTCAGCAGCCCCACAAAGACTCAAATTGCCAGGTGGTAGAGGCTCACGGATCATTCTGAGCTGTGGTGTCCCAGGCAAGGAAGACTATGCCCGGGATCCCTGGGTGGTGCAGCGGTTTGGCTCCTGCCTTTGGCCCAGGGCGCGATCCTGGGGACCTGGGATCGAATCCCACATTGGGCTCCCGGTGCATGGAGCCTGCTTCTCCCTCTGCCTGTGTCTCTGCCCCCCTCTCTCTCTCTGTGTGACTATCACAAATAAATAAAAATTAAATAAATAAATAAAACATTAAAAAAAAAAAAAAAAAGACTATGCCCAGGAGGGTCAGAAGAGGAGGCTGTGGCAAACAAAGTCAGCCCCGCCCCGCAGGTGTCAGGTGCAGTGACGGGTGGGCTCAGTTCTCCCCCATTCCGTGTAAAGTCCCCCTGCAAAGGGGTATCCTGGACCCTGTGTGCAGAGCTCCTGCAGAGCTCCTGCGTCTGCACCAGATAATCCTTATGCCCAAGAGGCATGTTTGGGGGGTGTTGCATTTGCTGCCTGTCCACATGTCTCCTAGGAGCCAGGCACCGCGGGGGCAGAGGTGACCAAGGACAGACCGACAAGGCGGGTGGCAGGTGAAGGGCAGGGCTGGGGGCGGTCGAGGAGGAGCGCCCGCTCCCCCTCCCCCTGCACCCCGGCTTCCCGGACGGTGCCCACCCCAGCCCCCCGGCCGTGCGGGTGGGGCCGGTGCCACCTGTCAGGCCCAGGGCGCCGCTCCCTCGCTCCCGCTGATGCTCGGGACGACAAGGTCAGCGGGGCTCGGCCGGTAGGGGAGAGGTCGTCTGGGGACGCGGGGCGCAGGAGGGGCGGGGTGGGCGGGGCCGGCGGGACATGGGGGCGGGGCCTGGAGCCTAGGCCGGCCGGGTGGGCGGGGCCGCGGGGCGGGGGCGGGGCCTGCTGGGTGGGCGGGGCGGAGGGCGGGGCCGGCGCGCACGCGGGCGCGCCGATATTTTTTTTAATAATAAATTTATTTTTTATTGGTGTTCAATTTGCCAACATAGAGAATAACACCCAGTGCTCATCCCGTCAAGGGCCCCGCTCAGTGCCCGCCACCCAGTCACCCCCAGCCCCCACCCACCTCCCTTTCCACCACCCCTAGTTCATTTCCCAGAGTTAGGAGTCTCTCATGTTCTGTCTCCCTTTCTCATATTCCCCACTCATTTTTTCTCCTTTCCCCTTTATTCCCTTTCACTATTTTTTATATTCCCCAAGTGAATGAGACCATATTAATGTTTGTCCTTCTCCGATTGACTTACTTCACTCAGCATCATACCCTCCAGTTCCAACCACATCGAAGCAAATGGTGGGTATTTGTCGTTTCTAATGGCTGAGGAATATTCCATTGTATACATAAACCACATCTTTATACATTCATCTGTCCACAGACACCGAGGCTCCTTCCACAGTGTGGCTACTGTGGACGTTGCTGCTATAAACATCGGGGTGCAGGTGTCCCGGCGTTTCACTGCATCTGTATCTTTGGGGTAAATCCCCAACAGTGCAATTGCTGGGTCGTAGGGCAGGTCTGTTTTTCACTCTTTGAGGAACCTCCACACAGTTTTCCAGAGTGGCTGCACCAGGTCACATTCCCACCGTCCAGCGCGCGCCCGCCCCCCATCCCGCGCGCCCGCCCCGCCCCGACCCCCCGCGCGCCCGCCCCGCCCCCCCGCGCACGCCCCGCCCCCCCGCGCGGCACGCCCCGCCCCCCCGCGCGCACGCCCCGCCCCCCCCGCGCGGCACGCCGCGTTCACGTGGCGCCGCCGCGGCCCGCCCGCCTCCCGGGCCTGGCACGTGGGCGCGGCGTGCACCGGCGCAGCTGCGGGGCTGGAGGCGGCTGGAGCGCCCCGCCCCGTGGCCTGCTTTCGCGTTCAGGGCCGCGCTTTCTCCCCGATTAGGCCTGGGAGCGGACGCGCGCTGTCAGGGCGCCAGAGGAAGTAGGTCGGCAGGTGGCTGGCGGGCCCGGGCGGGGCGGGGGCGCGGGAAGGACACGCGGGGCAGCGTCCGGAGAGAGGACGCGCGAGGTTGCAAAAGAGCATGCACGCGCCGGAGCGTGCGGGGGCATCAACAGGTGCCTTTGTCCCTTTGCGGAGTAACTGGAAGTGCCCGGCGCTGCTTGTCTCTGCCGGGCGTGGACGCGATGTTCTGTCCCGCTGTAAACAGCAGGCACAGGTGCTGCGGGCCGCGCGGTCCCCCTGGGCACAGGTCGTCCCAGCCCCTGCTTTGGGGCCCCGACTCCCCATGAGCTGAGGACACTGCTCCCCTCCCATCCCCCATCCCCTGGCCTGGAAGGAATTGGGACCTTGGTTGCATCTGACCCTTTCGGCTTGCAGAGAGTGACTCAGCTGGTGGAGGGCAGGAAACGCGGTCCTGGGAGAGCTCGAAGAACGGGGGGTGTGGAGCCCGGACCAGACAGGCCCCGGGGCCCTGTGAGCCTGTCTGCAAGTATTTAAAGACTCATGTGATCAGTTCTGACTGGTCCCCGTGCTGCCCCAGAGGACGGGACCGAGCTGTTGGGGGAAGGTGAATTCCAGGTCAGTTAGAGAAGGGGGAGGAATGCACTTTGTGGAGTTCCCTCCAGGAAACCTCTGCATCTGTATCAGGAAAATGGGGGGAGCTCGGTTTCGACTTTTGATCTGTCAGACTCCAAAGCCTTTGGCTTTCATGATGCATTTGTTTCATGGACCAGGTGGCTTTGGGAGCCGTGCCAAAGGGCTTCTGCATGGATGGAACCTGCTGGGCTAGAGGTCATTCAGCGGTGTTCAGCCGTGTCACTGCTTCTCTACCTGGGATGAAGAGGGAGGTCATCCTGGGCCAGAGGAGGAGGCCACCTGTCTCACCAGCAAGTCACGTTTTTCCAGCAGGGCACAGCTCTGACCCCCGTGCCTGTGAGTGCTCTTCACCCTGTTAAAGCAGTAATCTTGACGTTGAGTTTAACAAATGCAGTCCCCGTATGCAACTGTCATCCAGCATAACTTACTGCCTCTTGGCCCTTCCTTTTTTCCAAATCTGACCCTCCTTCCTGTTGCCCAGCTCTCTGCCTGGGAGCCACGCAGTAAGAGCTGAGGAGTGGAGGCCTGGGAACTTGGGTGTCAGGCAGCACCAGATCCCGGTGTCGGGAAAGGTCAGGTGGGAAGCACCTGGGCTGCTCCCACTCGCTCCGCAGCCCTCGGTGTCTGATACAGCGTACCTCAAGCCTGTAGGAGAGGTGCACAGCGTACCTCAAGCCTGTAGGGGAGGGGCACAGCTCCCTGAAGGTTTGGATTCATTTTATGAATTAATTGCTTCACACACTGTGAAAAGATAGGAGCTCCTTTACGAATCTACTTTTGCCTCCACTTCATGTATTAAATTGTCGAAAAACAAACCCACGATGGCATCCCTGGGAGGAAGGTGGGCATATGGGACGGTGTAAAGAAGCAATACCTGGTTTTTCTCGGCTCTCCAGCAGACCTGGTTACGATTTCTTAATCAAAATCCAGCCAGGAAATGCCAAACCTAGTCCTCCTCCCCCAGAGGCAGCATCCAGAGTTGGGCCCCTCTCTACCCTGGACGTATTTTCAAAGATCTAGGAGCTGTCGCTGAGGACCTGCTTACCTTCCTTTCAGTGAGTCTGTGGTTCTTCCTTCTTAACCTCCTGGGTGTTACGTGTCTCCTCCGGGGTATCAAGGCTTTGGAGATCTTCCAGGTAGCCCGTCCAGCCCAGCTAAGCAGTGCTTAGATCTCGGATTAAGATCTAAGCAGTGCTTGTAGAGGAGGTGAAATGTGTCCACCTGCAAGTACTCTCCTGCGTTCTCCTCCCCTAGATCCTTCCATTCAGGAGGATTCTTTTTTTTTTTTTTTTTTTTTTTTTTAATTTATGAGAGATTGGGGCAGGGAGCAGAGACACAGGCAGAGGAAGAAGCAGGCTCCATGCAGGGAGCCCAACATGGGACTCTATTCTGGGCCCCGGGTCAGGCCCCAGGCCAAAGGTGGCGCTAAACCGCTGAGCCACCTGGGCTGCCCCATTCAGGAGGATTCTTAAAGCGATAATGCTCAGTTTGCTTTTTAACTGATGTCAAAGATCTTGAACTCAAGGGAGGGTATCCTCATGATGGGCTTTACAGCATAAACAGTTTAGGAAGAGGGTTGGAGCAAAAGTTTGGACACGTTATTCCGTCCCTGGCCCTATGCTGTCTCCACCCCAGCGTCCTCGTCTGACAGGGCAGCTCAGGTCAGGCAGCTGGAGAAGTGGAGGTGGTGTGTGGGAAGACTAGTCTCGAGCTCCCTGGTCACCCACCTGGCCGTCTTTGTATTCATGGATGAGGCAGAGATGGAACCCCTCTGGCTCTTGCTGCAGCAGGGAGCCAGAGTGAGGGGGTGGGAAGCTGCGCCTGGGCTCTGAGGTCAGACCTCCTGGGCTCCCACACCAGGTCCACCTCGCAGAAGCTGTGTGACCTTGGAGAAGTGTCTTTACGTCTCTGTGCGTCAGCCTCCTCACCTTCAGTGGCATTGGGTGGTCGTGAGGAGTAGGCCCCAAGCTCTCCAAACACGCCTGGCACCTGCTTGGGCCTCATAGGCGGTGGCTTTGACTCCTGACTTGAAGGAGCCCTCAGCCCGGCAGTGACAGCACCCACAGAGCTGTCACCACGGCTTCCGTGTGAGCTGAAATGGGCTGGGAGCCTCAAGGATGGGTGGTCAGCACAGCTGCTCCCGCCCCAAGCACTAACCTATCCTCCAGGCCTGCCCCGTGGAAGGCCAGGCGGTCTGCAGGGCCCTGACTCGCATCCAGCAAACTTGCTGATGGTCGATCCGCCCGAGACAACCTCTCCCAGATGGGTCCTTAGCCAAACGCCTCTCCTTCCTGTCCCCTGAGTTCTCTAACAGGGTCGCCTGTCCTGTACTCTTGCTATGAAGTAACAGATTGGGTGGCTCATGCGGCTGGGAAACAAGGCTTCCCATTCTTTCTCCTTCTCCTACCTGCGGAATTGAGATGGGGTCTCTGGCGGGGACCAGTAGGCCTGGAACTTAATTTTAGTGAAAGGAGGAATGAAGTGGCTCCAAGGTGGGCTGATGAAAAGGGGCTGGAGGCAGGGGGCATCAACAGGTGCCGAAAAGACCGGAGGCTTTGATGTTGCTCTTGGGCCTTTGTTTCTGCTCCCTAAGCTGCTCTGGGGCTGACCTTGCCCTTGCTGATGGTGGGCTGGGAGGTGTGGCTCAGGGACCGGAGGAAGGGGATTGTTTGCTGGGGTCTAGACCAAAGCTCACACGTGTGCAGAGTCTTTAAAAATACTTGTGAAAAATTCAGTATCTAAATGTTACGCTGTGGGGTAATATCCCAGTCCCTGAGCTCTTGCGTATGGAATTGGCCACAAGGCTCAGAGGGATTCAAGGGAGGACTGGCCCCTGCTTGACTCCCAGATTAGTGTTTTTGTAGTTCTTTCATGGATGTGCATTTTCTCAAACCTTTCCCAGCTTCTTGGAGATTCTGGGTCTAGATCCTGAGAAGGTGGCAATATTGATTGGTGGTATGTATGTGTGTGGCGTGTTCTCCGGAAAGACTTGCCCTATTCTCTACTTGAAGGAACCTTCAATTAGCAACGTTTTGGGAATTTTTTTTTTTTTTTAATGTGATGACTTTCCTGGACTTCTGTTTGTGGTTGTTTTGAAGTGGTGGGGTTGGGGGAATGTGCCCTGGGAGGCCCACCCTCTGGTTCTCCAAGGAGGATACCATGGTTTTGCTTTCAAGCAGGAGAATCATGTTTACCGGCTACCAGAGCTCCAAAAATAGATGCTTATCCCAAGACAGGAGGCGGTGGCAGGCTGAGAAGCAATTAAAAAACCCCTGTCGCTCTTGACTATCACCTTATCTTGAGTGACCTGTCACATTGTTTGTTGACCTAGGAATGAGGAAGAATACTGAGTGCCTTACCGTAAAAAAAAAAAAAAAAAAAAAGAAAGAAAGAAAGAAAAAGAAAGAAATCCACCTGCCAGACTCTTGCCCTCCCACTCGCCTCCACCCCTTGTTTATATTTTCTTTCTTACTCCTCTAATGAAAGAAAGGCAGATGTACATTTAAATGGGACTAGAAACTTTCAGCCACTGCAATTCCCAGGGCTGTTGATGCTGGGAAAGGGAAGATGAGGAGTAAAATTGGGGTGGGGTGGACATGTGCGTGGGGTGGACAGAGTGTAAGGAGGTGGTGGTCTGGGAGCTGGGTGGGTTTCCGAGAAGAGGAGAGGACCAGTAGGGTTTCCATTAATCCAGGCGTCAGGACAGGCAGGGCACACCTCACGTCCTTCTGTGGCCTCCCCACCCCCCCAAAAAAAAGATTACTTTGGGTGCAGGAAGAAAATATTACAGCTTCCCTTCTGTTTATTTCAGCGCATCCTTTTGAATTTCTAGTTTTTGCTGAAGTTTGATACGGTATAAGAGCACATGTGTATAATTTACAATTTAAAAAAAATGCCTTTTTGGGAGGTGATAGTTTGTGGCCAACGTTGGGAGGCTGCTCCTCCTCCCAGAAGTGATGACAGAGCAGGGAAACAGGCCCTGCTTCTCAGACTTGAATACAGAAGAGTCCTCGGCGTTGTCGCAGCGCAGATTAGTGGTCGGCAGGCCTGGGCCAAAGCCCCAGGTTCTGCAGGTGGAACTGACTCAGGTGGAGGGAGATGGTGTTCTCCTCTGCGTGCTGCTGGTGGCACTTGGGGTCTCGGACGAGAGGGAAACCCGAAGCTGCCGGGCGGTCAGGAACAGATGCTCCGGCTTTTCCTTTCCTGGAATGCCCCGCTCGCCCTCGCTCTTGACACCGCCAGGAAGTCCCGCGTGTGGATCAACTTGCCGGCATCCGTTCCCATCCCATTAGGGATGCATCACTGTCCTATGTCACGTGACGCTAATTTGCTTCTCGGTCCAGATGGTGTCTGTGGCCCACGTCTCAGAGTTGGAAGGCGCTGGGTGCAGGTGGGGAAAAGCCGATGGCTGGGGGGTAGACAGGTGCACCCATTACGCGGCGGCGGCCATCCCCGCCTGCTGTTCTGTACCCGGCCGGCTTGGGGGCCTTCCTTGGCCTTTCTATTGTTAGCTAACATTTGCCGAGCACATTTCAACCGACAGTTCCATGAGGCCACTCCTCTCTTTCATCACCTACAGATACGGAAGCTGAGGCCCTGAATAGTTAAGTCACAGATCTAAGATCATAGGGCTCGTACGTACGCCGTGGAGCAGGGCACGTTCCTCTGGCCATGGGCTCAGTGTGCTTTCTGCTTGAGCAAAACCTGCCGCTGTTCTGGGAGCCATGAGAGTTCAGAGGCTTGAGTTTCTGAGACCTTCTCCTTCATTCATCCATCCATCAAGCAAGATGATGTGTCTGGTACTAGGTCTTCAGGATTCAGAGATGGACAGAAATAGTCCGTGGCCTTCAGGAGGGGGGCAGAGAAGCAAAGATGCATTTACCTGGCTGTTGAGTGTCCTGATGGGGTCAGGGTCCCATTGCCCACAGAGGGCACGGCACAGTTACCTGGCACGAGCGTCTCTGAAGGGTGAATAATCCCACAAGAGGACAGAGGGGAAGGATGCTCCCGGCAGGGAAATCAGGATGCTGACATCAGGAAGGGTTCCTCAATACGACCCAAATAGACACGATGGTAATTAATACGTTTGAAACTTAATAAAGATAATCCTAATGACATGCTTGTTAATTGCTGAGTCTTCTTGCCAGATCGACTGGTTTAATCGTTATGAAATATCCCTCTTGAACCCCACAGGTAGTCTTGGTTTTGAAATTTACTTTGCTCTTGATATAGCTACTCCTTTTTCTGCCCATCACTGTTTGCCTGGTGTATTTTACTTTGAAGTGTCCACGTCTTTCTATTTCCAGTGGGATCTCTTAGCATCGGGCTTGCTTTCTCATTTTATCCAGTGTTATTGTGTCTTTTGATTAGGGTTTAGACCGTTTACACTTAGTGTAATTATAAACCGTCATCAGGTGCAAGAACCAGAAGCTCCTCGTCCCTCATTCCTCTCAGGGGAGCAGAGATGCGGGGCAGGAAGGATTGTTTGTCCAGCCTGTTCTGAGCCAGAGTCCGGATGTGGGTTGGGCTGGCTTGCTCTAGAGAAGATTTCCTCAGCAGCGGCCCCAGGATCAGTGGCCTCCTGGACGTGGGGCTCGTGGAGCTCAGGTTTGGAGTGCTAGTTTGAGAAGGAAATGGCCAGTCGGTGCAGCCAGTGTAGAAACCACTCTCTCCGCCCTTGCACCCACATCCTGCCGTGGAAGGCCTCCAGCATTTCCCCTCGAATCCCTTTCTGGCCTGAGAAAAGCTCACTGGCCTCATGAGGATGCCTTATAATCCTCCAGAGCTGCTTGATTTGCAAAAGGGGTTTCCTTCCGTAGCGTACACAGACCCAGTGTGGATCTCACAGCTTCCTGGGCTGCGGTGAGCAGCGCCAAGGCAGCAGAAGAAAAATCCCTTCAAAGGCAGCATTTCTACCTCCTTTCCTCAAGTCTGCAGTGCAATGGCCAGGACGACGTGACACGACCTGTGGCAAAGGGGATTGGCCCTGGGCTTGGGAAAGGATATCCACCTCTGTGTCCGTCCCGTCCAGATGGACAAATAGCCACGGTCTCCGGGTAAATAGCCACGGTCTCTGGGTAAATAGCCACGAGCCCTGTTGGTGCGCTCTGGCCTGGCCCCGGGCTCTTGCAGTGCCACCCCTGAGCTCTCAGATCCCTAATGAGACCAGGTCAGCGGGCGCGGGCTCCTTCCTGGTTGGGAGGAGCCACCAGAGGCGGGACGCCTGTGCCTTAGACTGGAGCAGAAGACCTAGGGTCTGCGGGGCGAGCCACCTGGCGGGTAATGCGCTGCGTGTGTGGGTGTGGTTTTCCTAAGGCACAGGTGGATTCTTCGGGGTCACCCCGCTGGACAGGAAGGCAGGAGGCAAATGCCCCCCGAGGCCCTGGGGCCTGGAGCAGTGTGCAGGCTTGCCCAAGGCCAGACAGTTGCCGCAGAGGAAGGAACAGAACCAGCTCTTCCACCGTGGCCTGCGGCGCTGGGGCATGGTTGGCCCATCCCTCCCTGCGGGGAGTCACTCTAACCCGGTGTCTTCACCCCGTTAAGCCTCGTGGAGGCTTCGATTATAATCCTCAGGCCTCGCCCGCGGCAGTCATTCAGGTCTCTGTGGCAGCCCCTGGCACCCCATCTCTGCCCGTCTGCCACCGGGGATGGGCTGCCCCCGCCCCCCGGCTCGTGCACTTCGGGCTGCACGGCACATACCCACCTGTACGCACAGGTGCGGGCCGGTCGCCAGTCTCAGGTAGCCGGGGCCCAGAAGCGTGTGGTCACAGCAAGTGGGGGACGCTAGTGGACACGTGGGATGCATGGCGATGAGCCAGGAGAAGGACCTGGGGGAGCGGTGGAGAGGCAGACGTGCTTGGGAAGAGAGGATGTGGGGGGCAGACGGTTCGGATGAGCAGAGGGGTGACGGAGAACCTGGGTCGGGAGCCCCCGGCGGGGCCCTGGAGGAATCGGGACACGCAGGCTGTGAACAGGGGAAGAGCAGAGCTGGGGGAGGCCCCGGAGGTGCGCACCTGGCCTGCGCTGGGGGCGGCTGGGGGCGCGATGGCAGCTGGCGCCCTGTGCTCTGGGTGAGGCGTCCAGGTCTGGGGGGAAGAAGGCCGATCACCGGCGTGAGCCGCACGGAAGGTAGGACTCGGAGCGGCCGGGGTGTGAGGAGCGGCCAGGGCTTTCCGGGGGCCCCCTCCAGAGGCCGGGCGCTCTGCGGGCCTCTGGGAGCCTCCGTTTCCTAGTGCGTCGGATAAGGGAATGGGCCCCTGTGACCCAGTCGGGTTTTGTGCCAGACCTGGTTGGGGAGGCCACGCTCGATGTGTTCACGCACACGGCGGCGGCAGACCCTTCCCCGGCCTCCTCCTGTCTGACCTCACAGCGCTGCCGGGCCCTGCAGCCCCGCAGCCCCGGGGCCGAAGCCGAGGCCTCAGGCTGGGTTGGCGGGTGGAGCTCTGTCTCTGGAGCCAGCCTGCTGGCCCCGGGCGGGGGCTCCAGCTGGGGGCCAGACTAAGCCGGGGGTGGGGAGGCCCTTCCCCTTCATTTCCTGGCCCCCTGGGCCGTGAGCGTCTCCTGGGGGGAGTGGAAGTGGGGGGCCCAGCTGCACTTGGTGCTCACTCGGAGGGCTGGGGGGCTCCTCGCTGCACGGACTTGGCGTCCCTGTAATGCAGCCCATGCGGGTGATGCCAGGACGTGGGGCCCTTGTGTGTCTCCTTCTGTTTCATTTCTGTTCAGCTGAGATCTGTGCGCCCCAGCGTCTCCCCCACATGCCAGATTCACCCCCAGTTTGGGTTCCACGCACAAGGGAAAGCTCTCGGTAGCAGGGGGGTTGTTTGCTGCAGTGCAGGTGGTGCCCGCTACCAGCGGACTGTGCAACCTCATCTCGGTCTTGCTCCGTGCCCGCCTCAGTCTTGAGCCCTCCCAGGGATGGCGTGCTAGGGCTAACTGCACGAAGCCCAGCGTATGGAGCACGTGGGATGTGCCTAGATCGTTCTAGGTGTTTGCACGCATGCGCTCACTCACGCAGCCCGGAGGAGGTCCCGGTACCCCCGTCTGATCTTACAGCGGGGGCTGGACGGGACCTGAGCCACCCAGAGGCACAGGCAGGCCCTGCTAGGGCTGGAACATCCCCCGGGTGGTCTGGCTCCCGAGCCCTTGCTCGGGAAGGGGTTTTGTTCATGCACCTGTGGATCCAGCGAGGTCAACCATGGAGAAAGGAAAAACACAAACCAAGCAAACTGGCACGGAAACAGGTGTGCGTTTAATAGTATTCACACAAGGAGATCTCCAGGGGGCCGGTAAGTAATGAAAAGCCACTCCAGCGCCTTAATCATCTAAGAAATAGGGGGCGCCTGGGGGGCTCAGCGGTTAAGCGCCTGCCTTCGGCTCAGGGTGTGATCACAGGGTCCCGAGATCGAGTCCTGCATCAGGCCCCCCACAGGGAGCCTGCTTCTCCCTCTGCCTCTCTCTCTGCATCTCTCATGAATAAGTAAATAAAATCTTAAAAAAAAATCATCTAGGAAATAGAAAGGGAAGCTACTGTGAGGTACCCCTGTATACATATTTTGTACTACTCTGTACCAGAACGGAGTGATGGGAACTGTCACGTGGAGTGAAAATTGGTGTAATCACTTCGGAAAACCATTTGGCCGAGCGGACACACACATGTGATCTAGCAAGTCCACGGAGGGGCATAGACCCTACAGACCTGCCTTGACGTGTGCGAGAGTGTCCGCGGCAGCATTACCTGTGACAGCCTCAAAGTGATGCCATTCGATGTACCGTCAACGTGGGTAAATAAATCGCGGTATATTTGTGCAGCGGGATCTGTAGAACCGTGACAGTGAAGGAAGGTCCGCTGTGGAGGCCACTCGAGAGAGGCTTATGGACAAATGTTGAGTGACTGAAGCCAGACCCGTAGGATACATACTGTGCGAATCCACTGATACAAAGTCCAGACCGTACCAACAATTCCCTGAGTCAGGATACTGGTTACGGGGAGGTGGGGGGGTGGACTGGCAGGGGGCACCAGGGGGGCTTCTGAGGTGCTGGCACATGACCTAGCTCTTGAGCTGAGCGATGGTCACTCAGGTGTGTTTGTTCGGAGCGTTTATGGATCCATGCATGTTTCATATTTGAGACATGACTGGGGGGACAGGGAGCCTGGGTCCCTGAGGACCCCCGCCCCGTCCGCCTGACTTGTGGGGACCTCAAGCAAATCACTCCTGCCTGGATCCGCTTTCTGCAAAATCGATGGTTTGGACCGGACCACGGTTTGCAAATCCGTCACAGCCCAGAACCATCTCTGTATAAAGCGTTGCCCGAAATCTAAATATGAAGCAGATCCCGTGGGTTGGGGTGCGATTGGGCGTGACAGCAGCCGAGGAGCCGTGGCCACTGTCTGGCTGAGGGTCCAGGAGGCAGGCAGGAGCACCCTGACTCAGCCCTGGGGGGCGGGGAGAACTGCAGGGCTGCATTTCCCACACTGGGAGGCGGCTCCAGGCTTCTAAAGCCCTCGGCCCGCGTGGGGCTACTACAGCACTTCGTGATGGCTTCCTGTGTGACAGATTGCCTGGCTGGACTGTAAACTCTGATGGGGTTGGCTGACTCATTTGATTTTCCTCCTGGTGGGTGGAGAAGTTCAGAGGCTACCTGGTGACTGAGCGGCAGCCGTTCACATCTTAGTATGAATTGCTCTTACCAGATTCCCCCCCTACACATAATAGAATCCAATAATGGAACTAATGGAAGTTTTTGATGCAGGGACGGGGTGGGGATGGTGAGAGGGCGACTGGATGAGATGAGAGCGGGAAGGAAAAGCAGCTGGATGGGAGTGCAGCGCGCCCGTGGGGTGGGGGGGACTCCTAATGCCACTTCCTGGGAGACGCAGGCCCAGCCCTTCCCCAGGGTCTGCATGGCCTCTGTCCGCAGCAGTCTGTACTTGGCTCTAAAGCGCAGCGGGCCTAGCGGGGTGGCGAGCTCCGTGGGGGCTAGCACTGGTGGTGCACAAGCACCCTGTCGGTCCCCCAGGCCTTGGCCCTTGGCGGGGCTCCCGCCACAACAGGCCGGGAGGGAGTGGGAGCCGAGGCAGGGGCCAGCGGAGGAGGGAGGGGAGCTCCCTGCGCTGCGGCCGCCTGTCCCCGTGAACCCACTTGTTGACCTCAGGCTGCGGAGGCGGCCACGCAGAGCCCGGGGCACCTCGGACACGTCCCCATGGGCCACACCTGCCGCCCTCCACGGGGACTTCGGTGCCTGTCTGCTGGGCCAGGGCCTGCGTGGGATGGGCGGCCTCTAGGGGGGACTTGTTTTAATCCTGAGATAGCAGGCAGGAGGGCTTTGTCTCTGGAAACTACCTAGGAGTTCGGGATCCTAAGGTCGCTTATTCAGCTTCTTGGACAAGGCCAGCCCAGTTCCTCATCCTCATAAGCGAAACAAACAAAAGGGTTTTCAAGGCTGCTGAATGGCTGGCTGGTCATAAGCCACTTAGGAAAAAAAAAAGTTGCAGACGCAGCAGGAATGTCGATTCCAAAGGGCTCACTTGTTCTAGACTCTTGATTTTTTGCTCAGAAATCTCCCTAAAATACCTCCACGCTCCACTGTGATTTTGTTTGCTCCTTGCTTCCCATGCATCTACTGCCCGTTTCCTCAACAGGGTAAAAAATAGTTGCATTCAGGTGCCATGTACTCCTCCCTGGTCCCGCAGCACTGGCCTGATGCAGGCGAAACCCAGAGTCTTCATGGGCTCGCCACTGGACTCGCTGGAGAGCTTTTAAGAAATTGCACAGCCTGAACCCCACCCAGCCTTCCTTTTTTTTTTTTTAATTTTTTAAAACATTTTATTTATTTATTCATGAGAGAGAGGCAGAGACAGGTGGAGGGAGAAGCAGGCTCCATCCCTGCAGGTAGCTCCATGTGGGACTTGATCCCAGGCCCCCCGGGGTCACACCCTGAGCCGAAGGCAGAGGCTTAAACCCTGAGCCACCCAGGGGCCCCCCACCCAGCAGTTGTGATCCAACTGGTCTAGCCTGGGCTTTACACACTGGGTATTGTTAAAAGGTTCTCCGGGTGATGCTTACACATCACAGGTGTTGAAAACCAAGGGACCTGGGTGGTGCAGGCCCATCAGTTTTCGGGTTCACTCTCCCCTGTCCCCTCGATTATCCAGCGTATCAGCCTGGCAATTCAGACATTGGAAACCTGATTTAAGTAGCCGGGAGGCCGAGTTCTGGCTTTCCATGCAGACTCCAGGGGAAGCAATGCTTAGGCCAGCAAACTGGGCCCCGGAGGGCTTCCTGGTGAAGTTGGGTCACATCTCCTCTCTGCCCACAGGACCTTCCAGCTGCTTCTGTACATTCTCATGTGACCCCCTCGTTGCTTTGGGAGGATTATGGAAACTGCGGCTGGTTTAGTGCGTAATCCATTTAGAAGGCATCCCAGGATGGGCTGTTTGTGCAGGTAGCTAAGCTCATCCACTTTCCAAGGGGGCCAGAGCTTTTGGGAACAACGTGTCCTGACCTTGGCTCCCTTTCCGAGGGTGCATGCTGTAGGGATCCTCTGGTCCCCCTTTCCTGCCTAGTAAACCTGTGATATCTGATTTTGAACCATGAATAACTGGTTACTGTCTCCTGCTTGTGAGGCTCGTCATTTTAGGCAGAGCCATCTAAATTGTGGGGTGTCTTCAGGGTCCCAGAGGTCACGAGGTGAGGTGGGACTGAGCAGTTCAGTTTTCTGTTTCATATGGAAAGGGCTGAGCTGGTCTCTGTGTTCTTCTGATGAGGCCCTGAGCATCTCAGAGACCACACACAGGGGCCTCTCAGTGATGGGACTTTGTGGAAGAAAGCCCATTTTATTTTATTTATTTTATTTTATTTTATTTTATTTTATTTATTTTATTTTATTTTATTTTATTTTATTTTAATTATTTTATTTTATTTTATTTTATTTTATTTTATTTTATTTTATTTTGTTTTAAGATTTTATTTATTTATTCATGAGACACACAGAGAGAGACACAGGCAGAGGGAGAAGCAGGCTCCATGCAGGGAGCCCAATGCAGGACTCGATTCTGGGACCCCGGGATCACGACCTGAGCTGAAGGCTCAACTGCTGAGCCCCCTGGGTGCCCAGAAAGCTCCTTTTAGTATTACATGTCAACCCATTTAAAACACTTTGCAGCTGTGTCAAAATTACCTGTGGCTAGGCACAGCCTTGCTCTGTTCCTGGCTGACCCTGGCTGACCCCTGCTGACCCTGGCTGTCCTTGGCTGACTCAGAAGTTCCTCCTCTCAGTGCCTTTACCCCACCTTCCAATGTAGGGCTCCTGAGTTCTCTTACACAACTGTCCCTTCGCCAAAAAAAAAAAAAAAAAAAAAAAGAGGATCAGAAGAAGACACCTTCATTTCCGCTTGTTAACTGCTATTTGGTTCATTGAGGGGGTGTCCTTCCAGGCAGCCGCGTCCTCTGGAATGACATGGGGGCTCTCGGTGGCCCCTCCTGCCTGAGGCCTCCTGGCAGACCTTCTCCAGCCCAGACCTGCTGCGCTTCCTCTTTCCTTGCTCCCTTTCACCAGATTTCTATATGCATTACTAAAAAAATAAATAAAAAATAGGTTTCATTTCTGGAAGTCAGGGCATAGAGCTCATCTGTATTGGAATCCCTGTTACATGGCCCATTGTAAGGCTTCTGTCTCTCTCAGTCTGCATTTCTTTATCTGAAAAATACTGACACTTACTTACCAATGAATGGTTGGGAAAATATTTGCAAAATTTGAGCACAGAGTCTGGCCCAGGATCGGTGCTCAGTAAATGGTAGCTGTTTTAATAATGATTGCTATTAGGGTTATAAAGTGGTTGCCGTGATAGTAGCATATTATGTAGTTACTATAAAATACACGGAAGACACACAAAACAAGAATGACAATCGCCTGTAATTCAACCACCTAGATGTATTATTTTTGAACGTATGGTGACACCCAATGCATTTTAGAAAATTGAGATTCCACTAGCATTACTTTCATGTAGAATTTCCTTGCCACCGTATCTGCTGTTAGTACACCTTATACATGGCTCATCACAGTTTTCAAAGGATTTGGTCATGTTGACAGTGACCCCATCGTGTCCTGTGCCATCTGTGTGCTCTGCCTTTTATCTTTTTGTTTCTTGTTTCCTGGTGATGAGTTTCTGACGACTCACAGCAGCAGCGTGTCATTGGATGGGCTCCTCTTCGTCTACGATGGTGCTTTCTACTTGATTTACCCACACCAAGAGACGCCCTTGTAGACAGAGCTGTGCCCCTCTATCCCCTTAGGGGTTCCCTCTCGTTTGGAGCAAGTGCTGCTTTCCCGACACATCTCTGCTAGTCCAGCCTCATGCCTCTGCCTTCTTTGGGGTGTCTTTCCAACTCTTAGGGTGGCAATCTGGAGCATTCCTGGGCCAGTACGCTGAGTGGCTCCACCCAGTTTCCTAAAGACCAAAGTGAAGGGGGAACCCCTTCAGAAGGCAGCCTGTGAAGGGGCTCACGGATCCTTCCAGAAGAGACCAGTCCCTTGAAGTAGACATAAGCCATAAGATGCCATTCCCAAGCCCAGCCAGGGGCAGGTGCCCATTGTCTAATGCAGGGCTTTGGTTGGTGCCTGACATGCTGTTCCTTCGGCTTTCTCCCTCTGCTAAGTCCTGGAGAAAAGTTAGAAGTCAAACACCATGGGACAGGGTTTGCTGGAAGCCATTTAGCAGTCATAGACACTCTAACTGCAATGGCGTGCAGATTCTTTTCCCAAAGCAAGTTTAATAAGGATGGAGATCACAGACCATAAAAACTGTCCATTGATGGGGGGAGGAGGGCATTGGAAGAAGACCAGGGCCTCCAAGTTGTCCCTTCTGGTCTCGTTTGTCTTCCATCTGGGGTGGCTGGACCAGTACTCCATCTGAAGGCCCAGCCGAGCCACTCCGGTTCAGACCTCACCTGGTTGTACTACATCAAAAGTCCCCCCCCCCATTAGAAAAGCCTCTGGAACCCCTTTCACAGCGATGTAGTCTCTGACTCTCCTGCAAGAGCAGGAGCCTTGGCTGAATTTTCTGGGGTGGCTCCAGTGAGGCTGTTGGTGGCTTACCTTGCTTTCAGGGTTGCAGAGTGGCCGAAATCAAAAGTTTTTGGTGGTGTTTTTGGTGGTTTATGAGAGAGAAATGATTTTAAGTAAAACTACTCTCAATTATTAACATTTTAATTATAAAGTTCGTACTAGTGAAATTTTGATGAGAGTCATGATTTGTTAACCAGTTAGGAACGCTTTTGGCTGCAACTAACAGAATACCTGACCAACAGTAGCTTAAACCAGAGGAATGTCACTTATTTTTTACCAAAAAGAATGGTCATACTTTCTTACACCATACACAGAAATAAACTCAAAATGGATGACAGACGTAAATGTAAGACAGGAATCCATCAAAATCCTAGAGGAGAACACAGGCAGTAACCCCTGTGACCTCAGCCGCAGCAACGTCTTACTAGACAGGTCTCCAAAGTCAAGGGAAACAAAGGCAAAAATGAACTACTGGGACTTCATCCAGATGAAAAGCTTTTGCACAGCTAAGGAAACAGTCAACAAAACTAAAAGACAACCTACAGAATGGGAGAGGATATTCTCAGATAAAGGGCTAGTATCCAAAACCTATCAAAGTCAACACCCCCCCCACAAAAAAAAATCCAGTCAAGAAATGGGCAGAAGACATGAATAGACATTTCTCCAAAGAAAACATACAAATGGCCAACAGACACATGGAAAAAATGCTCACTCGGCATCAGGGAAATACAAATCAAAACCGCAATGAGATGCCACCTCACACCAGCCAGGATGCCTAAAATTAACAAGTGAGGAAACAACAGATGTTGGCGAGGAAGCAGAGAAAGGGGAACCCTCTTGCACTGTTGGAATGCAAGCTGGTGCGGCCACTCTGGAAAACAGTCTGGAGGTTCCTCAAAAAGTTAAATGTGGAGCTACCCTATGACCCAGCATTTGTACTACTAGGGATTTATCCACAGGACACAAACATAGTGATCCAAAGGGGACCTGCACCCCAATGTTTATAGCAGCAGTGCCCGCCATAGCCAAACTATGGAAAGAGCCCAGATGTCCATCGACAGATGAATGGTTAGAGATGTGATGTACACAACCGGATAGTACTCAGCCATTGAAAAGAATGAGATCTTGCCATTTGCAATGATGTGGATGGAACTAGAGGGTGTTATGCTCGGTGAAATAAAGACAAATACCGCGTGATTTCACTCATGTGGAATTTAAGAAACAAAACAGATGAACATAGGGGAAGGGAGAGAAAAAATAAGACAAAATCAGAGAAGGAGACAAACCATAAGAGACTCTTAACTCTAGGAAACAGTTGCTGGAGGGAAGGTGGGGTCACTGGGTGACAGGCATGGAGGAGGGCATGGGATGGGGTGAGCGCTGGGTGTTCTTTGCAACTGACGAATTAACTGAATTCTACCTCTGAAACTAACAATACAGTATATGTTAATTAAATTGATTTTAATTTAAAAATTTTTTGAAAATACATTCTGGTTCAATTGGTTCTCTAAATTAAAAAAAAAAGAAAATTACATGACTACTTATCTCACATAGAAAGTAAATTACAGTTGGATAAAGCCTTGAGTTGGGCTCCATGCTGGGTGTGGAACCTACTTAAAAAAAAAAAAATTTTTTTTTTTTTTTGGTCTTGATTTAGCTCTATTTTTAGAATGCTTTCCCCTGGGAGAAGGAAGAAGTGTAAGGAGAACAGAGAAGGGCCAGGATGCCAGTTCTGATGTGGCAATCCCAGAGTTGCGTGCACCGCACCACGCAAGCAGGCCTTGCAACATAGCACCCATTCCCAACTTTCTTCACATTGGGCCCCCCTCGGCGTGTCCCCATGGTGCGCTTTTCATACTCAGCAGCAGGTGGTCTGCTGGCCAGTTTCTGTTCTCACCAGAGGTGGGGGGGCAGGGACCTCAGCCCTTGTAACCTGGGCTCTTCCCCTCATTGTGTGTGTGCTGGGGGGCCGGCGTTGGGTGCTAAGGAAACCGGGGGGGATGGAGGCCAGATCACAGAGTAGGGCACCCAGACGTCTTCATCACCCACCACGGGTGGGCCAGGGCAATTCAGAAATTCTAATCTTCGCATATTTGCGGAGTACCTCGTGGTCTTGCCAGGAGCGCTTTCGTGCAGGTCTGATTTGATCCTCCCGAGGCCCTCTCAGGGTGGACAGGGCCGGTGTTGTCCTCACTCTGCAGATGAACGTCTGGTAGCCGCAGCGCGTGGCCACCTGTAGGCCCTGTGGTCCCTGGAGCAGCTGTGGAGGCTGTTTCCAGTCCACGATGGGAGCCACCCTGGGTCATTGTGCTAGAGCCTCTCTTTGCATCAAACAGATGTATATGAACACCTCCCACGTGCCCAACACTTTGGTAGGCTCTGGTGACACAGAGCTTATAGCCCCATGATTATTGATCAAGTTTCTATTTATATTTCACCGAGAATGATTAGGATCGTTGGGGAGGTGGAAGGGATGCCGAGAGACCACCTACCATCCACCCAGATCAGCGGATGAGGGAACCGAGGTCCAGAAGCCCTGCGGCCTGGCGTAGCAGGGGCCAGCAGCAGGGCCCAGGCTCCTGGCTCCAGCCCGAGGCCCCTTCCCCGCTCCCTCTGGCAGGAGAGCAGACCTCTGGTTCTCAGTAGGTGAGAATCAAAACCTACTGAGATCCTCCATAGGTTCCCTAGAATTGCTTTTCGTCACAGTAGGTTTGAGTGCCTGGCTCATTCCAGTCTTTACCATAGATCGAATGGCATCACTCCACAACTTCTCCCTCGAACCTGGTGCTTTTAACATCACGAGACAAATTCATGCTTTTAGTTGGCTTTACCGTGTGCTGAAGACCATATTGACGCTGTTTTCAGGCCCAGGGGTGAGCTTCTTGGCCTGAAGGTTGTGTGTTTTCGTGGGAACATGATAGCTGCTCACAAATGTTAGAGGGCAAGCCTCTCTTGCCAGGATGGAGCACAAGCTTGTGTCCCCAGCAGCAGAGTGACAACCAACCCGACGGGGGAAAGTTATGGGAAGAGGTGTTTGGCTCAGTGTGAGAAAGGCTGTCTGGCCAGTAGCACTGTCTAAAAATGGAACAAGCAGCCTGAAGCCACGAGCTTGAGCTGAGGCTGTGCAGGAGGGCTGTCTGAGGGGGGTTTCTAGAAATTCAGGGAGGAAGTGGCCTGAGGGACACCCGAGGTTTGGCTGGAGCAGGATGAGCCGGTTCACTGCTGGGAACACCTCGCACTTGCTGTTCCTCATGTAGATGCTGTTGCAGCCACAGAAGACGCCCAGGGGAGGGTGAGAGGAGCCCGCCGTAGCCTTTCAGCCGTGTCTAAAAGTCTCAAAAATAGTGCTTAGCTGGCAGCTACAAACCAGGGCTCTGCTGTGAAGGAAGATGGGACTGCGATGTAACACATCTTCTACATGTGGACCAAGGGATGCCCAGGTCGCTGGTGAGACACAATTTTTGAGCGTGGCCATGAGGATGTTTCTGGAAGAGATCACGTTTGATTTGAGGGATGGAGTAAAGCAGATGGCTCTCTCCACTGCGGTGGGCATCATCCTATCTGCTGAGGTCCTGAATGGGACGGAAAGGTGGAGGAAGGGTGACATTCCATGTGAGGACATCCACCTTCTCCTGTCTTTGGACAGAGGTGCTCCTAGTTCTTAGGCCTTCAGACTCTGGACTGAAGGACATTGGCTTTCCTGGTTCTCCAACTTGCAGATGGCGTATCGTTGGACTTCTCAGCCTCCATGACCATATGGGCCAAATACTAGACTGTCTCTTCTCATGCATATGTACTTCCAACCTTAAAAAATAAAAATAACCAGGGGCGCCTGGGTGGCTCAGTTGGTGAAACAAATGGACTCTTATTTTCAGCTCGGGCCATGATCTCAGGGTGGTGAGATTGAGCCCCGTGTGGGGCTCCATGCTGTGTGCTCAGTGTGGAGTCTGCTTGAGACTCCCTCTCTCTCTCTGCCCCTCCCCTTGCTTACACGCTTGCACATTCTCTCAAATAAATAAAGACATGAAGTCTTAAAAAAAACAAACCAGTTAGTCGACCAGCAAAATGAGTTTATTTGGGAATAGCAGAGGAATTGCAATTTGGGACATGCCCACTCTGGTAAATCACAGGCCAGAGAACAAAGGAGAGGAACATTCTTTTATGGAGAAGAGAGGGGACTTAGAAGGAAGGAGTAGTGTTGACAAAAGTCCAATCCATGGGAGGAGCCTGGGAGTTTGAGGTGCAGGGGCTTCTCATTGGCTGGGCTGTTGCTGGACCAGGAGAAAATCTTCCTTGGTCCCCTTGGGGTAGTCAAGTCAGCCTCCTCCTGCCAGGGAATGTGGAGTCAGCTGCCCCAGGGGGCACGTGCCCAAAAGCTCCCCCTTCTGGCCTTTCTGACTCCATGTCAAAGGTTTCCCTTCACTAATTTTCACCCACCCTCCGCCCCTCCCTCCTCTCTCTCTCTCTCCTTCTTTCCTCCCTTCCTTCCAGAGCCCTGAGTAACAGGAAGTAACGAAACCTCCCCAATACGTGATCCTTGGCAGGAATGAGAAAGGAGGAGGAACCAGGAAACCCTCCATCCTCTAACGTAGGTACCGCAACCTGGTGTAGGGTTGGGAGAGAGGCAGATTCCGTGGAAAGCTGAGGGTTCCGTTCGCATAGAGCTTGTGGCCCCGGGTATTGAGTGTACCACATGCCAGGTCCTGTGCTCTGCACTGGGCATAACCATCTGTCAGCGGTGGCCATCGTCCCTCCTCTACAGCGCACCAAGCCACTGTAGCCATGCACGGGAGACCCGCTTGACAGGGGGTGATTCATTCCAAGTCCTCAGACTCCGCTCCTCTGCCTGCCACCACCCATGCTGCTGGTGCCCTGGGCCTCCCGTGGGGAGCTCTGGGCCCACCGTGGCTTTTCCCACCATCTCAAGTCTCTTGAATTTGCTTTTCCCTGCTCTTCCTACCACCCCCCTCTCCTGGGTCTAGTTAACTGCCCTGTTGTAACTCCAACAGGCTTCACATCTTCATGTTTCAGATAGCTTTCTGATCTACGGTCATTGGTTTTTTTAATTTTATTTTTTGCCTTTTTTAATTGAATTGAGATCACATAATATAAAACCGTTTCATTTTTAATTTCATTTTATTTAATTCAGTTAATTGACATATAATGTATTCTTGGTTTCAGAGGTTGAGTTCGGTGATTCATCAGTTGTGTAGAACACCCGGTGCCCGGCACATCATATGCGCTCCTTTGTGCCCATCCCCCGGTTACCCCATCCCCCTAACCCCCTCCCCTCCACCGACCCTCAGTGTGTTTCCTATGATTAAGAGTCTCTTACGGTGTGTCTCCCTCTCTGATTTTGTCTTGTAAAACCAACCATTTTATTTTTTTTTTTTATTTTTTTTGTTTTTATTTTTATTTTTTAAAACCAACCATTTTAAAGTGCACAGTTGAGTAGCACTTAGCACGTTCACGGTGTTGTACGACCATCACCTTGGTCAGGCTCCAGAATGTTGTCATCACTCCAAAAGGAAACCCCGTCCCCACGAAGTAGGCCTTCTCCTTTTCCCCCAGTCCCTGGTCATCACAAATCTGCCTTCTGTTCCTCTAGATTTACCAATTCTGGAGATTTTACATCAGTGGTATCATATGATATGGCTTTCTGTGTCTGGTTTCTTTCACTGAGCATGATTGTATTAGTTTGCTCTGGCTGCCATAACAAAATACTCTAGCCTGCTGAAATTTATTTTCTCATAGTTCTCGAAGCCGGAAGTCCAAGATGAGCTCTGGTTTTCCCTCAGGCCTCTCTCCTTGGCTTGCAGACGACTGCTGCCTTGCCATGTCCTCGTAGGGTCTTTCCTCTGTGTGCACGTGTGCCCGGAGTCTCTTTGTGGGTCAAATGTTCTCGCAGAGAAATTCATCAGGTTGGATTGGGGCCCGTCCTAACCTCATTTAGCGTAATTATGTGTTTCAGGACACTGTGTCCAAACGCAGTCACATGCTGAGGTGCTAGGGGTTAGGGTTCCACATAAGGGTTTTGGGAGAGGACAATTCTGGCCCATCAAAGTGACAGTTCAGGGTTCATCCGTGTTGCAGCATGCTTCAGTACTTTCTTCCTTTTCGTGGCTGAAGAATATTCCATTGTGTGGCTAGACCACATTTTGTTTATCCATTCATATGTTGATGGACATGGGGGCCTTGGGCTATTGTGAATAATGTTGCTACGCCCACTGTCTCTTTACACAAAGAGGTTACTGGCCCTGGGGGGTGGATGGGAGAGAGGGCCAGGTAGCAAGTGTACACTGTCCCAGACACTGGTGGTTAAGTGGCCGGGTGCGCATGCAACGTCCAGCCTTCGCTATCAGGGTTAGTTCTGGCATCGCTGTCCCCCTGAGGCTGGCACACAGGTGTCTGGCGACAAGCTGTGTTGTTGTGAGCTTGCCACGGGACGGGCGAAGGGGTTGGCCTCTTTCACGGGCTTAATTGCTGTCCAGCTGGTTGCGCACTGCTCTTGGCATCCCTGATCCAAATTGATGGGTGACTGATGGCTGAGTAATCATTTTCTTACTGATGAAGAAACAGCCTGAACTCTCAAGAACAATAATAATGATAACGCCAGGAGTTGTCTGACTTACCCTCCTTGAACAGACCTGTATACAGTTTATCCAATCACGCACTCTGAAAATCTTGCACCTTCTGAAAGTCCCATGGTCTTTTTCTTAGAAAGGTGAGTTTTCTCCCATTACCTTTTCACCTGTGATTTGGGAGAAAGTGTCATAAGGATCATTGGAGACCCTTAGATAGGAGACATCTGGGGTTGGGGTAGTCGTGGTTTCTCTCTACCCCATAATGAGTCTACCCAGAGATTGTTACACCAGCTTTTCTGGGTCTTAACTACACTCCTGGATGTTTTCTTCAATCTGTGTTTTGTATCTGTGTCAATAAAATATTGTCATTGGGAAGCTACTCTGGCAAGAAGCATAGCCACGAGTGTTCTAGGGCATATCTCCAGGCTTACAATGAAAAGAAGCAAGATGGAGGTGTCAGAAATCACCGGGCCGGTGGAGGGACCAATGTGGCTCGGGTGGCTGTGGTCCACTGGCCGAGTGTCTGGTCCAGTGTCTGGTCCTCAGGTGTTTCTGTTTAGAACTGGGTTTTAGCAGTGCATCCGGAGATAGTCGAGCTTTGGGAGACTGAGTCACAAACCAAACTGGTAAGAGAATGGCATGTAAGTATAGATTGCCCACTTGACACATTTCCAGCTGCTGGTTGGAAGAGAACATTCACAGCAGCTCACCCGTGGGTTCTGTGTGAGAGAAGATAAATGGTAGTTCTGCGAGAGGAGGTAAGTGGTAGTTCTCTCTGCGAGGGGAGGTAAGTGGTAGTTCTCTCTGCGAGGGGAGGTGAGTGATAATTAGAAGGCTGCTGTGCAGGGTAGAACAGAGAAAGGAGAAAGTGGGTTATTGGCTATTGTCGAAGAGCCAAGGCCGCCCAAGACATCGGGTTCACAGTGAATTATCCATGAATTTTTTTCTCACTGCAGATGATGACCTTTTTCATCATAGGAGGGCCCCTTGCTGCTTCATAGAGCTCAGTTACGGGTTCCCACATCCAGCTCTTTTGCTGCCCCATCCCTTCCTCTTGTTTTCAAGCCTTCGAGAGGAATTTTCCAGAATAAAGCTTTCTGGTTCGCCCTCCTCTTTCAGTTTTGCAAGGTTAACACTATGGGGTGAGGGGGAGGCGTGCAAGAGAACTCGAGAGCCAAGTTGTTTGAGACTTGTCTCCATGCAGGGGCCTGGTCATTCACCCCCTCTTCCTTATAAATCCAGACCAGAGATTCTGGACCTTATGATTACTTCAGGATCCTGGGATCATTGCCTGCCTGTTAGAACCTGTTCTTAACTCAGCAACCAGAGGCCACTCTTTAAACATGTTCTCATTCGGTCAACCCATGGGTGTCTACCGTGGCTGTGCCTGTGTTCTAGGCACCTGGGACGGCTACACCAGTGAACGTGAATGTGTTCCTGAACACGGCCTCCCTGCCCTAGCGGGTCATCTGTGTATTGCTCAGCCTTCTTATCACCCTCTGGTGGCTTCCTACCTTTGTCAGAAAAGGACCCAGCCTTCCTGATGGATCTGCAAGGTGCTACTCCATGTAGCACCTCTTTCCCCCTCCCTCCGAAGCCCTGCCTGTCCCACCCACCCTGGCTCCATCCCCAAATCAAGATCCCAGGCCAGAGCCTTTGTTCCTGTTCCCTCTCCTTGGATGGCTCTCCCTCCAGATGTCTGGAAGGGAGATCGGAGGTGTAAAGTACCTCAGTGTGTCATACTGTAACATGTGGAAATGATATTTTGGATTTATGACGTTAACTAAAATATATGAGTGATGCTAGTTTCTCCTGTTTCTTTTTACGACTAGAAAATCTTAAGATTGTAGCTTCTATGGGATGGCGCTGCCTTAGAGCTCATGAAGATGTCAGGCTCTTGACAACCGGGGTGAGGTGACCATTCTGTAAAAATGAATTATTAACAATAGAAATTTGAGGTTTATCTAATCATTTGAATGAGGTTGGAGATGGGGAAATATTTCTTCTTTTCTTCTTTCCCTTTGCTAATAAATCAGGACATCCTAAAACTTTTGTTTTGGGAAGTACACAAAATGCCAAGGCCTCCTCCACCTTTTTTTTTTCTTTTTGAATGCTGATGCATTTTCATTCCACAAAACCATTGTTTCTTTCTAAATTTACCATACTGGCGACCATGAGGCTTTCCTACACCGTTAGGTGGAAGGCTCTCCAGGCGTGCCTGCTGGGTTACAGAGATGCGGGCATCTCCGCGGGGCTGGCTTTGTTTTCATAGGTTAAGTAGCACCTTCCACTGTAGGATCATGTGAGAGTTTTTAGGTCTTAATCTTCCCAGTAGTTTCTGAAGATGATTCTTCATCTTATTTCAAAATCATAGCCAAATTCTAAGTAATTTTGAGTCCGTCGTCAAAGCCACTTGGATTCAAGATTTTGTCGTTGGCATTGTTATCGGGAAGGAAATTGCATGTCCCACTTGGAAGGGGATTGAAATGGGAGAGACTTGAAAGACTACCAGGCTCGTTGAAGATCATGGTTTTTTTTATTCCTTGGCTCATTAGCTATGTGACCACAGAAAAGTAATTTAATAGTTCTGAACCTCAGTTTTGTTAACTGTAAGGAACAAAGGGAGGAGTGAGTGAGTGTGTGTGTGCGCGCACATGCGTGCTAGGGGGACACTATAAAATTCAAAAGTGAATTTGCAGTTCTGGCAAGGACCACATCCTGCTTGTCCTCATCCTCCCTGATACAGTGGCTCTCAGCGGGTACTTGTTGCATATGGCAAGAAATGAGAGATACTGACTTTGTTCGATGTGTCTTCTTAGACAAACACCGAAGAAGCATGAGATGACTAGGACATGAAATTGCCAGCTGGCTTCCCCCCTTGAGGTGCAAACGTTTCTTACTGTCCCAAACGGATCTACCCATAGCCTCCCTTTACCTACCGCCTCTCTGTTTCCTGCTTTGATTCCCATACATGTACATTCCCCACTCCAGTCTTCAGTTACAAGGCCTTGGGCGTGGGAGCTTTTTCTTTGTGATACTCAGCATGAGGCTGGGCACAGAACACCATGATGATAGCTAGTTGCCCGCCCACTTGTCTTCCCTGGCTGGACCCCAGATCATTGAGATCCTGGTGTGGCTTGTTCTTTGCAGCGTCTGACACACAGTCGCTGCTGTGAGTGTCTAATAAATGTGAGCATTTAATGAATAGACACCAGAAGATTGGGCAGTGAGCTTCTCAAGTAGTTACCCATCCTTGCACGCCTTTCCACTCCAGGAAAGACGGGATCAGCGTGGACCTCTTGGAGCCACTGAACTCTGGAGTCAGCTGAACTCTGCATGACTGTCTTTTTCAAATTTTCAGCATGCACACTGGGGACAAACTACAGACCCATTGGTATTCTCCCAAATGTCTATGCAACGCCCAGAAATAGAATCATTTCCCCCTAAATTAAAACACAGCTTGAGCTTGATTCTGCTTTTCCACAGGTACAGGATTCATGCAAATTCTGTTTGTATATGTGTGTCATTTGCAAGAAGCAGAGATGTTAGGTGCATATGCAAATCACTGCAGAGTTGTTGACTACCTTTCTGGCAATTCCCTTCTCCCTCAATGCCTGGATCTGCACAATCTGCACCAGTTCATGTTGGCGCTAGTAGTCCAAATAGACATTGGCTCAGAGGCCCTGTACTCTCACCTATTTTAGATTTTTTTGTTTCTTAAAGCTTTTTATTTTGAAATACCAGAAGTTACAAAATAGTTCATAGAGTCCCGGGAACCCTTCACCCAGCTTCCTCTGTTGGCAACATCTTACATGACAGCAAAATATCAAAACCGGGAAATGAATGTTACATTGCTACCATACTGTTACCCAGACTGTGGGATATTTGGTTTTTAAAAAGCACCAATATTCTGAAGTTGTAAAATAATGTTTTTAAAACGCAAATGATTTATGTCTTGGTATTGGGTGAGGAGGTTGACAGGAGCGAAAGATACTCCGAAAGCAGTAGCCAGGCTTGGTGCTGGCTAAGAAACAAGGTCGGGCAGTTTTAAGAGCCTGGTCCCAAGCTCAGGGGCACCCTAAAGAAAGGAAAGGCCTGGAGAAAGTGGAGAAACAGAGCTCGGGTGGAGGGAGATGGAAACTTGCTGTTGGGTTTGGTGGGACTGCATGGTGTGCTTTTTGCCATGTTGGGCTGTTGTCACAGCCTCATAATGAGACGTGTGAGTCCACTTGATCGGAGACAAGCTTATGCCACCGGCAGAAACATAGCAATTTTTCAAATAGACTTTATTTTTGGAGCAGTTTTAGGTCCGCAGCAAAAGTGAGAGGAACGTGGAGCTGCCGTATATCCCCGCCCCGCACAGGTCTGGCACCCCGCATTAGCAGCATCTCCCACCAGAGTGGGGCGTTGTGGCTGAGGATGAACCCCCGCTGACACAGCATCATCACCCAGAGTCCATAGTTGACCTCGGGGCTCACTCTTGGTGTCGTGCATGCTAGGAGTTTGGACACACGTGTAATGACGTGCACCCTCCATTACAGCCTCTGACACGGTGGTTGCACTGCCCCACATAACCCCGTGTTTCTCCCATTAACCATCCCCTCCCACAACCCTCGGCAAACCATCGATCACTTTTTTTTAAAAGATTTTTATTTATTCATGAGAGACACAGAGAGAGGGAGGCAGAGACATAGAGGGAGAAGCGGGCTCCATGCAGGGAGCCCGATGCGGGACTCAATCCCGGGTCTCCAGGATCACGCCCTGAGCCAAAGGCAGATACCCAACCTCTGAGCCACCCAGGCGTCCCTGATCATTTTACTGTCTCTGTGGTTGTGCCTTTTCCAGCGTGTCGTAGACTTGCAGTCAGACAGTAATAATATGCACATTATCGTCTCCATGTCTTTTCTTGGCTTGATGGCTCATTTCCTTTCAGTGCTGAATGCTATCCCACTGTCTGGACAGACCCCACTTTATTTATCCGCTCACCTCCCGAAGCACATCTTGGCTGCTTGCATTCTTTGGCGATGATGAATGGAGCTGCCACCAAGCTCCATGTGCAGGTTTTGAGTTGGATTTTCAACCCACCGATGTGGACTTGGGTGGGCACCTGTGTCTGCGAAACCATTCGTGCATGAGTGAGGAACATACAAAAAAAAAAAAAAAAACTCACCCTCTCTCTTGTTTTTGGATGGATGGTGAGGTAAGGGTTTATTTCAGTCTTTTATTTGGTGTCTTGCCTCGCTCTCTCAGACTCGGGATTGTTAAGGGAGCAAATGATGACACTTTGTGTCTAATTAACAACTTCTGATGGCTCCCAGCCTGCCACAGCTTGTTCTGTCATTCTCCCGCCAGAGAGGAGGTGGGTATCGCATGGTTTCAGGGTTTCAGTCTGGCTCGCTGGCACGAGATCTTGGAAGTGGGGTTTGCTTTTTTGCTGCTGTGTAGCCCCGCCGGGGAGCAGGGGTAAGGGTTCGATGACACTGGCCAACAGGGGGAAGAAGAGGGTGCCACTCTTCCACCACCTTTCTCTGAGTCTCTACCTTATTCAAGAATTCTCTATAAGCACCTCCACCAGGCATGACTGTGCAAGAAGGTCTTTCTGTGCCCTTTTCTGTCCAACAGCTCAGCTGTTCTGGGCGAGAAGGCTCAAACCACAGACTCTACTCAGCACCCTGAGGTTGCCGTGCCCATCACATGGCCCCTTGGGAACTATCGGATGCCTGTGTCAAGTCGGGGAAAAGAAGTTAATAACTGGCGGTCCTGACCTTTGCCCTAGTTCCTTAACCTCTCTCTCTAAACTTCCTCTTACTCAATTAAAACAAAGGGCTGACTAGTCTGGAGGAGTCTGGTAGCCTTAGGTGCACCGAGGATCATGGAATCTCCCCTGGTGCGCGGAGCCGTCCTGTCTGTAAAGCATCACTGTTGGACAGATTTGTGTATCCCCTGCAGCCTTTTCCAAAGGACTGCGTGCCTTCTTGCCAGCTTGGGGACAGGGGAGTTGGCCGGAGATGGAGCTATTAACAGAGCGGGGTTGGGGGGGCCGGGGGTAGGACGATGTTTAAATCCATAAAGTCTGAACTCGCACATTCTTGGAATTCGGTTACAGTGGGGTTGTTTTTAAACTGTTTTGCAGTGAGGCAATCTTACCCTCCTAAGGACGCTACCCTAATGTACTTGAGGGTTGCAATTGCCACATGGGTTTTAGCTGTCCCCTTGCCTTGTGGTCACGTGTGGATTCCTCCCTGAACCCCACCAGTTCCCACATTGTTTGTACTCCCATATCAGAAGCTAGGGGGATTATGTGAACTTCCGTTTGCCTGTCCCCCTGTCAGGTGCAGGAGATGATGGGGGAAGAATTTGGTCTTTGATCCATGGCCCGGGACACACACGAGCCCGAGGCATTTATGGACACACAGGTAGGGCGAGGGGTCTGGTGGCGAGTGCCGGTGCTTGCTGGGGAACTTCAGGTGCCTCCTGCCCTCAGAAGCAGCCCCTGCCAGACACATTATCTAGGTCAGGACACTAAAGATTGGCCGCCGCTAGCGAGGACCCCACTGCCCCTGAGCTGGCCCCCACAGCTGTTTGCAAGCTTAGAGGTTGGAAGAATGCCACCTCGTCCCTGCGCCCTGCCTGTCTGTCCAAAAACGCCGATGGCAAGGTAGCAGGCACGCGAGCAGGCACACTGATTCTTCTCGGAGAGGCAAGCGTGCAAGCGTGTAGGGGTGCAGCCGGCCTCACGTGCACGACGGGCCCCCCCTTCCCTGACCCCAGTCAACCCCCAGCCAGCAGCTCTCCCGGGGGGCTCCAGAGCCCGCTTGCTGCTGTTTTTCTCTTTGGATCAGCCCACTCTTGTTTCAGGAGTGGAGTGGGACTCTCCCTGGGGCGTTATAGGGTGTCATCTCTGGCATTTGCTCCCACTGCAGAAAAACAAGTCCATTGCAATGCACTCGGGTTTCTGAACAGCTGCCCGAGCGCCGAAACCAGACAGTCAGCAAAGCTGTCAGAGAGAGAGCAGGGACTCCGGGGAGGGCCGCGGGGGGGGGGGGGGGGGGGGAGTTGCAGTCGGGATGCCCGGGGCGTGGGGGGGGCGCCCGCGGCCCCTGGGCCGGCTGGGGTGCGGGGAAGGGGGAAGGGGGAAGGCCCTGGGGGGGGGCGGGGGCGCCCGGAGTGAGGGTCGGGCTGGGGTGCAGGGAAGGGAGGGAGGCCCGGGAGGGAGGCCCGGGAGGGGCGGGGCGGAGCAGCTGCGCCCGCCGCCAGGGAGCGGGCGCGGTCCAGCCGAGCCATGCGGGACGTGAGCGACGTGTGGCAGGCTCTGCGCGCTGTTCTGCTGCAGAGTGGATTCCAGGAGCGCCGCCTTCTTCCTTCCAGGCGCACTGGAGTCGCGGAGGGAGCCCCGTGCACCTCTGCAGGGCAGCGCAGCCCCTCGGTGCCGTCCCCTTGCCTAAGGGCCAGTGTGCGGGCGGCAGTCCCCGCTCTAAACACCCGGATCTTCCCGGGGGCGGGGGGGGGGGGTCACCGGCATGACCACGCGGCTGTCCCGTGTCACGCACGAGCCGATGCAAAACCCCAAGGGCCGTGGAGGCCGGAGACACACAAACCCAAAACACGGCGAGGAGGAGGTGCGAGCTGTGCAGGGTGAACGTCCTGAATTTCAGGGGTTTGCATAATCCAGGGGCCACCTCCCAATAGTTATTCCAGGGTTTTGTAGTCAAGGGGACGCATTGCAGGCTCTAGTTTGACTCACTCTTCTGCTCGGAGTTGACAGTACCGTGAATATTGTAAAAGGTGACAGCGAAGACCAAGGTGCCTGGCCCGTTGCATTCTGCACCCCCCCCCCACCCCCACCCCGCTCCAGCTTTCCAGTCTGGGTCTGGTGCCCAGACCCCCGGGGCGGGGGAGGGGGGCTGGTTCCAGGTCTCGGGGCTGCTTGTGGGGGGAACGGTGCTCAGCACAAGTCAAGGTTTCTAAGGGATTTAGGAAGGCGGGCGGGGTGAGGATGAAGGACCAGGGAAGCCCCCTCCCCGGGTGGGGGGGGGTGCAGGGGTCGTGGCGGGTGAGACTCAACACGCATGATTATCAAGGAGCAGCTTTGGCAAGCGGGGTGACCCGGAGACCTGTGCCACACAGGCGCTCTGGACATCCTCCTCGGGCTCTCCCTAAGGTAGCAGAGACCCCCCCACCCCCGAACCCCCCAACCCCTCTTCCATCTGTAGCCCTGGGCCCGAGTCTTCAACTTCACCGCGCCTGACCTGGATCGCGCGTTAAGAATGTCGAGTGTTGGGGTCCCCGTCCCAGAGAGGCCGGGTCAGCAGGATGCATTTTAACCAGCATCCCAGGCGACGGGGCCGCCAGGGCCCTTCCGCGCACCACATGGACGGCGCCGCTGCGTCCCTGCCAGCACTGCTGCGGGGATGCTCCTGGGCAGCCGCGCCAGGCATCTTTAGGGGACGCAGGAGGGGCAGGCTCAGAGTGGGGCTCCTCGCCCGAGCCCAGTGTCGTGCGTCCGCCCCGGGACCGCAGGAGCCCACCTGCAGGGGGCGCCCGCAGGCCGCCGGCGGGCCTGCCCACCCCCCACGTGAAAGAGGGCTGGAACCCGAAGAATGCGGCCCCGCCCCGAGGCTGACGTGCGGAGCTGCCGGCCCCGACTCTTAAAAGCCCGGGCGCAGCGCGCGGAGTCCTAGCAGAGCTGGAGAGGCGGCGAGCGGGTGCGCGGGCGCCGGAGCGGAGCGGGCACCCGGCGACCGCGGCTGTCAGCGCGCTCCGAGCATCCCGGGCTCCCGCGTAGACGCGCCCGGCCCCGCGGCGGCCGCGGGTGCAGCCCCAGCCCCAGCCCCGGCCCCGGCCCCCGCCCCGGCCCCGGCGCGGCGCGCGTGGAGCCTCACGCCCCGGGCGAGCGTTCGTCATTTAGCACAAAGCACGTTTCCAAAAAGCGGCGCACGGGAGAGCTCCCGCGCACCCCCACCCCCTTCCCCTTTGTTTCGGGGGTCGGCAGGCCGCGCTCCTCCCCACGCCGGACTTCTTCGCGGGGGGGCGCAGGGCCGCCGAGTGCAGGCTGTGAAGATGCCCTTGGAGCTGACGCAGAGCCGAGTGCAGAAGATCTGGATCCCCGTCGACCACCGCCCCTCGCTGCCCAGATGTGAGTGCGGGTCCGCGCGGGGCCGGGCTGCCGGGGGCGGCGCGCCGCGTGCACGGCCGGGCCATTGTGTGGCGGGCGCCGGCGCCGGCGGGGCGCGGGGCTGCGGGCTCCGGGCTCGGGCGCCGCCCTCCTCGGCGGTCCCCGCGGGCCGGGCCGGGCGCTCGCCGCTCCTCCCCGCTCCTCCCCGCGGGCGGCCGGCGGGGCTGGGGCGGGCGCTGCGCCTCCTGCGGCCGGCGTCGGGGGCGCTGTGGCCCGGCCCGCGGGGCGCGGCGGGGCTCGGCTCGGCTCGGCTCGGCTCGGCTCGGCTCGGCTCGGCTCGGCTCGGCTCGGCTCGGCTCGGCTCGGCTGCGCTCGGCTGGCGGGGCTCGGCTCGGCTCGGCTCGGCGGGGCTCGGCTGCGCTCGGCTGCGCTCGGCTGGCGGGGCTCGACTCGGCTCGGCTGGCGGAGCTGGGCTGGGCTCGGCTTTGCTCCGCTCCGCTCGGCTCGGCTGGGCTCGGCGCGGCTGGCGGGGCTCGGCTCGACTCGGCTGGGCTCGGCTGGGCTCGGCGCCGCTGGCTCGGCTCGGCTCGGCTCGGCTCGGCTCGGCTCGGCCGGCGTGGGGAAGCGCACAGGCGCCGGGACAGTCGGAGCGCGGGGGCCCAGCGTGCGGGAGCCTCTGCTGCGGGGACGCGGGGCCCCGGGGCGCCCAGTCCCCCGGGAGCCGCGGCGGGTGCCCCCCGCCCAGCCTCTCCCTCCCGGCCCCCTACCTCGGTTTCCGCCGCCTCTCCCTCCCGCTGCCCATGCATCTGTCCCTTCTCTGGATTTCCATCTCCAGTTTCTCTCTTCTTTCTGGGGGTTTGAAATCTCCACTCGTCTTTATTATTATTTTTTAAAGATTTTATTTATTTATCATGAGACACAGAGAAAGGCAGAGACACAAGCAGAGGGAGAGCAGGCTCCCTGCAGGGAGCACAGTGTGGGACTCGATCCCGGGTCTCCTGGGTCACGCTCTGGGCCCAAGGCAGGCACTGCACCGCTGAGCCCCGGGCTGCCCAGCCCTCTTTATATTGCTGTCGGCTCCCTCCTTTGCCTCCCTGTCGCCTCGCTCCCTCCTTCTCCCTTGGTGCATTTTCTTTCTCCTTCCCGTGCCCTCTTCTCCGGGCCTCCACCATCAGTTTCTATGTTGGGGGTGACAAGAGAGCGGCCGGGAACCAGGCCTCTGCTCCTGGGTTTGGAGAGGGTCCGCACATCAGTGACCACACAGTTGACAGCATTTCTCACTTGCGTGCATGAGCACACCCACACACGCACCCCCCCCCCCCCCCCCACACACACACACACACTCCACTGTGCTTGGATTTTGCTGGCAGTTCACCTTCCTGCCCTGTCATCAGCCATAAATGCTTTGGAAAAGTTTACCTTTAACTTGGGCTCTTCCCTAGCCGCGGAGAGAGGCCCCTAGTAAGAGTGGTCCCAGTGGTTTGAAGGCAACACCTGCTGTCCAGGTAACCCACCCAGGAGCCTAAGGGGCCGAATGGGGCCAGTGGAATGCTGGGTGTTGGGCTTCAGGTGGGGTCAGGTTACCTGAGACTACACAGGGAATCCTGGGTAGCGATCCTCAGGGTGGCTTCCAGTCAGGGGTGGCTCCTGAGCGCCAGGCTGCCTGCTGGCCTCCTCTGTTGCCATGTTTCTCAGGAGATGGCCGCTGAGGCTATGGTGACATCTTGCCACCTCAGGCTTTGCCCGGGTCTGAATCACCAACCCTCCCCCTTCTCTCCCTGTCCCAGACAGGAGGCGGGGAGAGCTGGCTCTGGGGTGCTTCTAGGTCATCCTGTTGATGGGGACCTGGCAAGGTGCTCCTGACAGTGGGGGCCTCTCCTCCACGATTTTGTCTCCTCTGCTGGACCTCAGGTTCTTGGGGCCACAGAAGCCTTAAGAACTGGTTTCCTTGCAAGGCAGCCACGGGCAGGGGCTCTCTGCAGGTCTGTTTCTTGCTCCCAGCCCTTTCAGACACACTCTTAAGTAGCTTTCTGCACTGGGGCTGACCACAATATTCCCCTGTTGGGGTGGGGGAGTGGGCAGTACCCTGAGTCGTGTGGGAGATGTGGCCACAGCAAGACACAGAAACAGCCCCACCCTCTTGGCTTTTGAATAAAACCAGTATTTATGGAGCACTTTGTAAGCTATAATTGGCCATACAAATGTAGGTTGGTTCTCGCTCTATAGGTAAAACACGTGTTTTTGTAGGGGTGTGTGTGTACACATGTGCACCCATTTAGAAGGGCCCCGAGGTTCATGGTGGAGACGTGAGGTTTGGTGTGGAGCACACTGAGATTGGCTGGCATTCGCTCAGTCGTGTGAATCGGAGAGACACAAGCGTGCAGCTATGCTTCCTTCCTCCGGGCTTCAGAGACCCATCCATTAGACGTTATCAGTCTGCACGTCTCACACGCAGATGAGAGATTTGCCTAAAATCCCTGTGAGAACCATTAGAGCTTGGTGTGTGCATGGGGGAGGGGGGTGTGTGTGCTAAAGCTGATAGATTAAGTCTCCTGTCCCCGCCCACTCCTGGAATCCCTGTTCTGGGGTGTAGTCTCAGACACATTCTTCCTTATAAAAATATCTGCAGCCTGGGTATTTATTACATGACCTTATTTCAAGTAGTGGGGTCTTTCTCGGGTCACATAGTCACATTTGTCTCTCGACAGAATGGGGAGAAGAGGGTATTTTTCCTTGAAGGGTCTTTCCTGGTTCCCTTCCCAACCCCATCACCTTCTTCCCCTTCTTTAATGGTACTTGGAAACTTGGGTGGATTTTCTTCCTTCTAAAACCTGTTAACCGCCTTTCTAATTGGTGTCCTAATTGAAGGTCTGCAGCAGATTCCTCTGAGCTTTATTAATTAAAAGATGACATGGTGACCATTAGTGTTTGTGTACAAGGAACAGTAAAACAACGACCGAGCGCTCCAGGTGGGTTAGTCTGACGATGATGTCTGTGTCTAAAGCACATCAGTTGGGTTGCCCTGTTGCCGCACCCACGCTGTAGTAAACGTTTCTTACAAAACCTGCAGTTTCCTTCGATTGCAAACTGTGGCAGGACTTACTGACAAGGAAGCCGTCGACAAGGAAGTAAATTAGTGGGAAAGGCCAGCTGTGCGCTTAGTTTACCAGCGCTGATAGTTAAGAACCTCTGTATGTGAGCCTCTACTTTTTTGGGCGAGGTAGTTATCCACGCAAAACCTGAGTTTCTAGTCTATCTAATAGGGTACGTACTGTTGATGGACTTTCATCTCGGTAGGGGCTTCAGCCCGTGGGTGGCATTCCAAGTTGAAGACAGAAGGGAAAGGAGGGTGTTCCGGAGAATTCCCAACCTTATCTAGCAGTGATTCTCTGCCCTGGCTGCACTTTAGAGTTCTTTGGGGGGAGATTTTGGGGAAAAAAAATCGTTAGGGGTAGCCCAAGCCAAGTGGGAAGTGTTACAGTGGGGCTGTTTTCGGTTCAGCCACCGGTTGAGAACAGCCAGTTTAGTTTAGGAGAGCGCACCTGAAGACTTCCAGGTGAGAAAAATCTAGGCGAGCCCCAGTTCTGTCCCTCACCACGGGTGTAGGGGGACCCATCTTCACCTGCGGCTCTTCGTCACGTCTAGAATGATGGAAACCATAACGGCTCATACTGATGAGGATGCTGCAGGGAGCATGTTTTATGCCTATTGCATTGCAGTTGATCCTCCCAAGAGCCTTTATGAAGCGTCCCTCCATTTCCCGGGCAAGGAAACCAAGATGCTGAGAGCTCAAGTAACTTGGCCCAGGTCCGAGGAAGTGGTGGGGCTGTGCATCCAACGCTGTTTATTCGACTGCACGCTCTGTTCTCTCAGCCACCGCACTTCGGCTCGCCTCCCGGGGTTGTCAGATGAGTCACTAAAATGCCCGGTTCCTCACTATGGCCTGCAGAGACCATGTCAGGGGAGGAGGGCCATTTGTTGGACATGCGTGGGTTGAAGTGTTGCATGCAAAGCATTGAGCGATTTAGTATCCAGCAGTGGGACTGGAGAGCGTTCTGGGCCTGCCTTCTGTCACCCCAGGGTCAGGTATGTGAGCCCTTCCCAAGGAGCCCTGCAGAGGTGGCCGCGTCCCAGAGGGTCTCTGTCTGCAGCATTTGGTTTGCTCTTGCAAACTGTCCTGTAGACCCCTGGCAGGGGAGTCCCCCATCTGGACGTTCTGGGCTTTGACCCCATCCGCGTGTGCAGCTTGTCCGTCTGTCTGAAACACCCCTTCCATTTGTTTCCCCGGAACTCAGCACGGGAAGCATGATTACCTGCTTGCAGAAAGGCATGCCAGTGACTTGGCATCTCTGGAAGCTGGCGTTTCCGAGTGCCTTTGGGTAGAAGGAAGCTTCTCGCAGGAAATAGGGGAGCGACAATAAAGTGTCTTCCGATGGTTTCGTTTCTTTTCTGAGCGTGGGTTGTGGGTGTCGGTGTGGTGGGTGAGGACAGCTGCTGGGTGCCTGCTGGTGTCCGTGGTTACACGTTATCAGAGAAGTGAGTCATTTAATCTGGGGAGTAGGGCTGGAGCTGGAACCCTAGAATGAACCTGTGTGCAGGGCGAGGGGCATTACCCTGGCCCGTCTCACTGACTGTTTTTAGGACCGGCCACTCAGGTCACCCCAGGGGCTGCTGCTCACTGGCCTGGGCAGCTGGCTTCCTGGTTACCGTTTGCAGACTTTCCTGTGTCCACTGACACCCAGGGGCTGGCACCCAGTGGGCAGGGGGCATCGCGGGCTGATGGACTGGTGTGGCTGGCCGTGGACGGCGAGGGCTGGGCTCAGGTGCTCTTCAGGGACACTGGCCCTGGCGCCCCAATTCACCCCCCCCATGCCCACACCCGCCCCGCCCCAGCACTCCACGCACACATCTGTTCTGCGCCCTCACAGCGTTCACCACGCTCCGAAATGACTTTGTGCGTTTGTTTGCTCATACTTTGTCACTTCCCCACCCCAGACCAGATGCTGTGAGCACAGGGGCTGTGCTCCCAGGGCACCCAGCACGTGTGTTCCATGGGCCAATGAATGAATGAATGGAATGACGGGAGTTGAGGGGGGGCGCCCAGAACTCGGCTCTTGCTCTAGTGACAGCCTTAACCCTGGATGTGGCTTTTAGCCCGAGCTCCGTCCCCCTCCCTGCTGCAAACCACAGTCAAGGTGTTAATAGTCTGTTAACCCAGCTCCTTTCAACAATGGCTTCTCTGGCTTTAACATCGTGAACATATACGCATCCCCCGAAACATGCTTTATACACTGACATCTAAATATATCTGAGTATAAAAACTTGGGGGGGGAGGGTCAAAAAGAAGTTAAAATAGTAAATGTTTGTATCAGATGAAGGGAAACATACACGAACTTTTTGGAGACTTTTTTTTTTTTAATTTTTTTTTAAAGATTTTATGTATTTCTTCATGAGAGACACAGACAGAGAGGCAGAGACACGGGGAGAAGCAGGCTCCATGCAGGGAACCCGATGTGGGACTCGATCCCGGGACTCCAGGATCACGCCCTGAGCCAAAGGCAGGCGCTAAACCGCTGAGCCACCCAGGGATCCCCCTTTTTGGAGACTTTTGTGTTAAATTCCTACCTGCTCTCCCCCAGTCCCTTGCTCTTGGGGGAGAGGAGGAGAAAGCAGAGGCCCAGTGAGCCTGGTGTGACAGGGGGACAGAGGTGCTCCTCTTCCATGGGCTAAGAAGGATCTGCAGAGAAGAAGAAATCGAGGGGGGGTAGTGGGGGGCTGCAGCCTGGGCAGATGATTATAGCGTGAAGGCTCTTGAGATCACCTGGGAGTTTACAAAAGGAGCCGGGAGCGATGAGGGAGAGTCAGACTCTGAGCTTAGTCAGAAGGTTTCCCTGCTTGGAGTCCCAGGAGTGCCAGGGTGGAGGGACGGCTGCGACCTCTGCCGAGGGTTCCACTGAATCTTGTGCAAGAAGCCAAAGGAATAGGGAAAATCGCTTCTGCTTTGCCAAATCAGAGAGAAATGATTTATTGGGGTTTGAGATTCAGCTTGAATTTTTGGCTTAAGATATTTACTCTGCTGTGTCCACATGGCTTTTTTTTTTTCCTTCCAAAGCATCTCCTGCCAGAGATTTGTGCATAGGATTCCTTGATTCCCTATTTGATAAATCGGTCAGCCTCTGTCTCCACTTACTTGGCATGAGTCCATCATAAGCATCGCATACATGGGCACAGCTGTGGGGGGAGTCAGTCGGTTGGTGCCTGCATATTAGGATGCTCGTGGAGCAGTGGCATGGTGGGGACATCACGCAAGAGCAGAGGAAAGCCAGTGGCTTGAGGGAAGGGCTTGCAGAGTAAATGGTTCCAGGCATAAGTGAGAAGAGTCTTCTCATGAGTCACCTGCAGCTGCCACAATGCAGAGAGTGTGTCTTAGGGCCCCACTGGTTTTCCAGAAGGCCAGCACTTTTCTCTTCTCGCCCCTTGGGATTCAAGAAAGCCCACTGGCGCTTCTTTGCTCAACTTGGGTACCTAGGCCGGGCAGGGAAATGCCTCTTTGCTACGAACTCGTTTGTTCCCAGCCAAGGGGTTTTGTGGTTCCCAAATGTCTCCTGGCCTTCTGATGGCCTGTCCTCCTCCTGACTCTGCGTGGAGAAGGTCACTGATGGTCTCAAATGTGAAAGAAGAAACAGCCCCCTCTGTGTGGTTTGCTTCCTCCTTGCCCCCAGCCCACAGGTCCAGGGGGCAGATCCTAGAATAATACGGTGGGTGTTTGGACACGTGGTTGCATGGTCACAGGCTCAGCATGGGACCGTGTTGGGGCGTCCCCCTTGGAGGTGGTGTCCTCCTTCAAGCCGGTGCCTGTCAGTGGCCTGCTGGCTCTCCTTCCTTCCCCATCTGGCACTCACTCGCCTAGAAGCAGACAGAATCTGACGTTTAAATCTGACGTCTGCCTAGACCTGTGGCGTGGTGACAGTAGCTCTGTCTGCAACCACGTGGCCGGTGCCAGGAAGCAATGCCACGTAACCGACCAGGCGGCCAGCGAGCACCAGGCAGTGTGGCTGGGCTGGGAGTGGGCAGGCGGCTGGTTTCCTGCCCCCAATGGGCCCCTGACATGCTTGTCCCCAGGATGCTGGAGTCACCTTAGCATCTCAAGGGCAAGACACCAGTCAAGAAAACGTTGCCCATTGAGTGTCCAGAACAGGGTTCTTTGGGCTCCTTTCTTAAAACCAGTGAAAACCTCTCTCCCTGATGTTTTGTCTTATTGAAACACCTTTCCTACCACTAACGCACCCCCACTGGTATTGGGGAGTCCCTTCCTCATTCTCCCCAAGAGTGCTTTCTGCTCTGGGGTTAGTAATGGGGTTCCTGGCTGGGTTTAGGGCCCTCAGGTATCGGGTCGGTATTTGGGGTTGGGACAGCCCCTGCCACTCATGACCTGAAAACAAGATGGGGATGCATAACTGGGGTGGGGTGTGTGTGGGGGTGTCTCAGCCCCGCTGGACCCTGGGCTTTGAGGTGGGAATGAAATAGGAATTGCTACAGAATTCCTGAGAGTTCATCGTGGATTTAGTTCGTCACGGCACCTGCTTCCTCGCTCACTCCCTTCTTTGTTCTCCCCCTAGCCTGTGGGCCGAAGCTGACCAACTCCCCCACCGTGATCGTCATGGTGGGCCTCCCAGCCCGGGGTAAGACGTACATCTCGAAGAAGCTGACTCGCTACCTCAACTGGATTGGCGTCCCCACGAAAGGTGAGGCCAGTGCCACGGCCAGGCTGGTCACCTGGAGCGCTGTGGTCTTGCTCGCTGACCCCTGCAACCGATTAAATGGCTGCTGGGACCTGCCTTGTGGGGCCCCGCTGGGGCTGGCCTGCCCCCTGTGGTTGTGGGGGGGGTCCCTCTGGCCGTGTCACTCACCACCCTATGGACATACCCTTCGTTTGTGCTGGATGTTTTCCCACCTGCTGCTCATTTCCTACTGCCCTGCACCTCCTTCAAGACGCCTTCTCTGGCCACATGGTCTGGGGGGATCCATGTCCCTTAAGTCCCACCAGCACGTAGTTGTGTGCTGCAGCCTCTTTGCACGGTCTCATGCAGCTGGACTGCAGGCGGGGCGGTGGAAGACGGGCTCTGGAAGAGCAGGCCACCGTGAGCGGCACTGGGGCTGGGGAAGCGGGGCTGCCTCTGGCCTCCCAGCCCCGCGTGGGGAGATCCACTCCCTGGTCTCTGCGTCTTAGCGGAACCTTACTCGGGTTGGCGTCGGTGCGTTGGCGTGGCTTCCTTTGGTAGAGAGGGGGTCAGTAAGGGTCCTTGCCTTTGCCCCCGCAGTGTTCAACGTCGGGGAGTACCGCCGGGAGGCCGTGAAGCAGTACAGCTCCTACAGCTTCTTCCGCCCCGACAATGAGGAAGCCATGAAAGTCCGCAAGTAAGGCCCGAGCTGCTGCGGGAGCCTGGACGTGGGTTTGCTCTGCTTCCTGAAGCCGGGTTCTCTGGGAGAAAGAGGAAGCTGCCTGCGGTGTAGCTCCCCAGACGGGCCTCCGAGTGTGCTAGGGTGTGTGTCGGCCTCGCTGGGGCTCGCTGCTTCATCTGCAACCCGTAGCCCAGTTCATCTGAGGGTTGATACAGATCAGCAGTGATGCCTCGTCGAGGACGAACAAAATGTGTGTGTGTGTATGTGTGTGTAAAATCATCTGTTTACATTTGCTGAGCATTTTTCTTTTAAGCCCGGGGTGGTCGTGAAACCCAGGTCCCGTGGCGCTCAATCCCTGACAGCATTCTAGATGCACCCGGGAGCTTGGGAAGCTCCTGATGCCAGCCCTCCCCTAGATAGTGCAGTGAGAATCCAGGGGCAGGACCTGGGCGGCCGATGTGTAAAAGATCCCGGAGAGATTTCTGTGTGCAGCCAGGCATGAGCACCATCTCCCGAGGGTGACCGTGGCCACCCGTGCAAGCCTCCCCTAGAGCCTCTGGGTGTGTGGGGGCTGGGCCTGGCCGCCCTGGCCAGCCTGGCGGTTTAGGGGTGGAATTGCCGGTCAGTCTGTTTGTTAGGATGAATGGGGGGTTGCGTGGGCTTCCCCCTTGGGCTGTGCTGCTCTAATGCCTGCATTCTCTTTCTGTGTGTTCCAGGCAGTGTGCTCTAGCTGCCTTGAGAGACGTCAAAAGTTACCTGATGAAGGAAGGGGGCCAAATTGCAGTAAGTCTGGGAATTGCCAGCCCTGTCTCCAGTGCCATAGTGGGGTAGTGCCCTGGAGGGAGCAAAATGTAGAACAGTGGCCAGAGCAGTGCCAAGAGACATTGCAGGGACACCTCTACTGGGACAAGTGCCTCTGGCCTGAGAGTTGAGGGAAGCAAGTGGCTAGTGCAGCACAGGGACCCAGGAAGGGGGTTAACTGGGTGCAGACCCGGGGCACAGCTGGTTGGTATGCTCTGATCACCCCTCATCTGTATGCCGTTGGACACCACCCTCCAAGGCAGGCTGGGCCTGGGGTAGCTGTGCCATGGTAGCCAGGGTCCCTTCCCTTGCACCCTCTCCTGTGCGTTGCTACTGTTCATTTGGTTTAAGTACCATCCCCCAGCTCCCTATCTGTCCCAGAGTGCTGGAGGCAGCAGGAGGCCCAGGGGGCAGGGCACCATCTCTCCTGGAACCTCGTTTGGCTTACACCTGGAGGTGACAGGCCTGACCTACTTGTGGTTTGGTAAATACTATATATCTCAAACTTGGGCTCTCCTCACTGCCCGTCTTTCTTGCTATCAGGTTTTCGATGCCACCAATACTACCAGAGAGAGGAGACACATGATCCTTCATTTTGCCAAAGAAAATGATTTCAAGGTGAGCCAAACTTCTTGTCTTGCTCTGGAGCATGGAGGAGTGAGGAAAACATACCCCTCGGGAACTGGCTGATTGCCATGTCTGGGGCACCGCTGCTCCTTGCCTGCATCTTTACCTCCTGCTGCCCCTGCTTTGCTGCCTTACAGATTGAGTCTCCCTGGTGGGGACTCTCAGGGGTTACCATGACTAGGAGGTAGGATTGAGCAAGTGGTTGGTTTTATGTGTTTGGGTATTTTTAAAGAGGTCCTGTCTCCTCCAGTGTGGTGATGACATCACAGTGACACCCAAGTCAGCCCTTTGTGTTAACCACATTTGTGGTGTCCTAACGTTTTTGCCTTACTTTTACTTCCAGGTGTTTTTCATTGAGTCTGTGTGCGATGACCCTATGGTTGTGGCCTCGAACATCATGGTAAGACCACGCAGAACCCCACTCTAGGGTGGCAGTGAGAGAAAAGTGGGGAACCAGGTCAGGCCCAGAGCAATAACTGGGTGCTGAGAGCGAGCTGGCTGACCCACTTGTTGGTTTTGTCGGAGAAATGGGAATCCAGGGAGGAGGGAGGTGCAGAGCAGTATTTAATTTAGAAGCATGTTCTGTGACCTGGGCTGGCTTTTATCTGGGGTCCTTGCAGACCGTTGGCAGAAACCAATCTTTGCAGGACGTGAGAGATAAAGCAGGAGACTGGAAACAGTTTCTGTGGGTAGCTTGGCAGCCAGCTGGGGACGGGGCTGCTTGGGACAAAGGGCAGCTCACCCCCTCCAGATGGGAAAGGAGGCAGTGGGGTGGACTCTTTAGCTGTTAAGGTCTTAGTAAGAATGATCGTGTATCGATAAAACGCCATAGGACGCAGCCAACTCAACCAGAACCCCCATGCGTGGGAAGACTGGAGGTAGGAAAACGATCTTCCTGCTTTTGCATCTGTAATGTAACCTTCTCCTCTCCCGGTGCCAAGGGGGAGTTTGCCCAGATAAATTGAAGGTAACTGGCAGCTTAATTTGATTGATTCTTAAATTTTGCCACTTGAGAGCGATATATTGTAAGTGGAAACCATTACCATGAAGACCTTACCACAGGTCACCTTCCCAAGTAGATAATTTTCTGTGTAAATTACATGAGAGTAAGACATGTCTCTAATGACAAGCGGGTCTGAGGCTTGTACAGGGAGTGCTCCGGTTTGCTGTATACACATGTACATCTTTATTTTTTTTTTTAAAGATTTTATTTATTGACGAGAGACACAGAGAGAGGGGCAGAGACACAGGCAGAGGGAGAAGCAAGCTCCATGCAGGGAGCCCGACATGGGACTCAGTCCCGGGTCTCCAGGATCACACCCTGGGCCGAAGGCAGGGGCTAAACTGCTGAGCCACCCAGGGATCCCCCACGCGTGCATCCTTAGGGGGTTGCTGAAGATCCATTGGCTTGGAAGGCAGCGGGAATATTCACGAGCGTTTCTAAGAAATGAGTTTGTATGTCAGGAAGGGCTATTCAACTAGTGGAAAATCAGGCCCGGTTAGTTTCAGCACGTCCAAAGGAAGAGGCTCAAAGTACGGGGACGTAGCACAGACGTGGCGGTCATCGGAACAGAGGGTTTTGCTTGTGTCTCTTGGGTTTGGTCCTCATTCCCCTTGGTGGCGAAGCAGGGTGCAGCTGCACAGTTGGTGTTCCGCAGCGAGCGGGCCCCACGTGCTTGGCTGGGAGCTCCCCGCTTATCTCGTGCTCTGTTAACACATCTGGTCGTTTGCCCTGACCCCTCTGTGTTCAGAAATCCGGGGCTCTGCTTAAGCCCTGGAGCAGCTTTGGAGCTTAGGCCTTCCCGCTGCGCTCTTTGTGGTGGCCGTGCCAGGGAGAGAGGGATTTGGCCACTTAGATCGCTTTTCATCGCGGCCCGATAAATACACACGAGACCAGATTTGCCGTCTGACCCGTGCGAGCGTTCCGCGCTGCGGCGTTCAGCGCGCTCCCGTCTCCGCGCAGTGGTCACCTCCCCGGACGGCAGAAGGTCCGCGTCTTCCCAGGCAGAGGCCCTATGTCGTGGACCCCTAACTCCCCGCGGACTCGGGGTTTTGGAGAGTGTCCGCCTGTCTCACGGCTTGTTGGAGAGAGCACACGCAGGAACAAATCCTGAGTGTCCCTAAAACCTGCCCTGTTTCTCAGACATGTCACTCACTTACAGGAGACGGCAGCAGGTCTGGGGGTCCTTCCTCCTTGACCTCTTTTGTGTGGGAGCAAACCTGAGGAAGGCCCGAGGCGTGTGGTCCAGGGGGAGAAGCTCTGACCGGGGCCGGGTTGCAAGCATGCGCTGCCCGTCTAGGGCAGGTGGGAGGAAGAGTCCCGCCTGGCGCGCAGGGCAGAGCACCGCTGGCACCCCCGAGTGCACCTTTGCGAGCGGGCCACCTACTGTCCACGCGCGGAACGTCATGGGTGCCTATCCAGAGCTGGGATTGAGGGTGGCGGTCCGGTGGCGTCCTGGCCACTGGGTTGATCCCCAAACGTGGCCTATTCAGATGTGTTCGTTAGAATCCTGTGGGTTTTCTGTTTCCATCCCTCCAGGCAGGGATCCTCTGTGTCCCTTGGGTGCTTTCCCCATGTAATCATCAGACTATGACTCAATCCCCGGTGGTTTTTTTTTTTTTTCCCCCTTTTTTTTCCTCTTAAATGCCGGGTAGGATCATCATTATTCTGAGCTGGTCTGTGCTTTCCCTGTTTGCAAGCCCCAAATCCCGCTTCGTCTAAGCAGAAAGCCTTGCACAGCGTGATTCATCAGCTGCCTTTTTGTGGTGTTGCAGGAAGTCAAAATCTCCAGCCCGGATTACAAAGATTGCAATTCAGCAGAAGCTATGGACGACTTCATGAAGAGAATCAGTTGCTATGAAGCCAGCTACCAGCCCCTCGACCCCGACAAATGTGACAGGTAATTCATTCCTAAGAGGGGACCATTGCCCAATCCCCTGCGTTAGTGTTTTCTTGCTGTCCACGTGAAAGCACTTGCTCCTGAATACTCTCAAAAACTACCTTTTAAAATGTCTTTAAAAGAAGTCCTTGATCGCCTGTGTTCAGTGTAAATGTCTCAGGTGCTGAGTCGAGGTGTGGAAAGTGCGTGCTGAGCACCGTCTTGCTCCTGTTGCTTCCTTTCTGTTTTTTTTTTTTTTTTTTTGATTTTTTAAAGATTTTATTTATTGGGGATCCCCGGATGACTCAGTGGTTTAGCGCCTGCCTTCGGCCCAGGCCGTGATCCCTGGGGTCCCGGGATCGAGTCCCACATTGGGCTCCCCGCAGGGAGCCTGCTTCTCCCTCTACCTGTCTCTGCCTCTGGTCTCTCTCTCTCTCTCATGAATAAATAAGTAAAATCTTAAAAAAAAAAAAAAAAAAAGATTTTATTTATTCATGAGAGAGCCAGAGGCAGAGACACAGGCAGAGGGAGAAGCAGGCTCCCTGCGGGGAGCCTGATGTGTGGGACTCGATCCCGAGACCCTGGGATCACGGCCTGGGCCAAAGGCAGATGCCACCCAGGTGTCCCTGTGTCCTTTCTGTCCTGTTCTGTCCCCTTGCTTTGCTCTTCTCCCCGTCTGGGAGGCAGCGGCCTTTCCAGCATGCCCTGCACCCTTCTTCTCAGTCTCTGAGCAAACACACACAGTCTGTGCCCTCACGGGGCTCTCGGCCAGACGTCCGACGTGGTGGTTCTGGTGGGGCTGAGTGTGTGCGCTCAGCCTGGGGGCCCCCGGGGGGTGTGGGCCCAGGGGCTGCCGCTCAACTGGCCGCCCTCCCGTGCAGGGACCTCTCCTTGATCAAGGTGATTGATGTGGGCCGGCGGTTCCTGGTGAACAGAGTTCAGGACCACATTCAGAGCCGCATCGTGTACTACCTGATGAACATCCACGTGCAGCCCCGCACCATCTACCTGTGTCGGCACGGGGAGAGCGAGCACAACCTCCAGGGGAAGATCGGAGGGGACTCGGGTCTGTCCAGCAGAGGCAGGAAGGTAGGGGGGAGTGCAGGGAGTCCCTGCATGTGTGTGGGGTTGGGGGGGGTCTCCAGGGCTTTGGGGGTGCATGTCCCTGCAGGGGCTGCTCCTCACTCTTCTGAGGATGGCAGAGTAACGTTCCTGACGTGGCGTGGGACAGGCCTGCGCCACTTCTCCGGGGGGCGCAGGGTGGGTGCAGGAGCCTGAGCCCAGTCTGCGTGTCCCTCTTGTCCCGTGCCCTCCCAGTTCGCGAACGCCCTGAGCAAATTCGTGGAGGAGCAGAACCTGAAGGACCTCAAGGTGTGGACCAGCCAGCTGAAAAGCACCATCCAGACGGCAGAGGCCCTTCGTCTCCCCTACGAGCAGTGGAAGGCGCTCAACGAGATTGATGCTGTGAGTGCAGTGCGGGGTGGTCGGGGGTGGGCCCCACCCCCGGCCTTGGCTGTGGGAGGCGGGAGACTGGAGCCAGAGGGCTCGGAGGCTTCTCCCCTCCCCATCTGCTCAAAGTGAGAGCCCCTGCCGTGTGGGCCGGCTGGCGGTGACGCCCGTGTTCCTGCCAGGGCGTCTGCGAGGAGATGACCTACGAGGAGATCAGGGCCACCTACCCCGAGGAGTACGCGCTGCGGGAGCAGGACAAGTACTACTACCGCTACCCCACCGGGGAGGTACGTGCACAGGTGTGGCCGCGTGTGTCTAGGCCGGGCATGGACCTGGGGAGGCGGAGTGGGCAGGACGGGCTCTTGTATCCCGCCTCCCCCAGCGCCTTCGGACGCTTGTTCCGGGCACACTCACCCCTGACTCGAGGCTTCCTGGACTGAACCTTGTAAAGGGCCCCAGAGAAGCACAGTTGTATTTTCCCCCGTGAGCAACAGCGGGAGGCGTGCTCCTCTGAGGAGTTCGTACTGAAGTCACGGGCGGTCATTCCCTCGGCTGCAGACCAGACGGCAGACGTGACATTGGTCCGCAGGCTGTGGGCACGAATCGAACTGAGGGCACGCGTAGCCCCATCTGGCCAAGTGAGCGCTGGAGTGTGGGTGGCACTCTGGGGGGTCCGTGCAGGCCACCAGGTGACATCTGCTGGCTCCTCGCCACCGTCTGCAGGCTGTCTCCGTCTCCGTCTTGCTCGCGCTCAGGGTGCTGACCTCCTCTGAGGCTCTGGCCCTCGTTCCTGGAGCCTGATTAGTAAGAGAAAGAGGGGGGACCCCAGAGGGAGTGGCGTGCGTGGGAGCCTCGGTGGTCTTAAGAGCCATGGGCCTGCCCCTTTCTTCCTCAATTTCTTTATTTTATTAAGAGGAAATGCACATAATATAAAACTTGCCATCTTGAAGTATATGGTTCGGCAGTGTTTAGTATACTCGGGATACCGTGTAACCATCGCCGCTAATTCTAGAACATTCTATCACTCCAAAAGAAACCCCAGCCTGTGACTGCCTAGCCCCGGCCCTGGTGACCACGGACTGTTTGTGTCTCTGTGGAGTGGCCGATTCTGGACGTTTCATGGGCATGGGGTCGTACAGCACGTGGTCTTCTGTGTCTGGCCTCTTTCACCGAGTTAACACGTTCAAGGTCCACGTTGTAAACCTGTGTCGGGTCGTCGTCCCCTCCCTCCCCCGTGCAGAGGATCAGGATGCGGTAGTGGGAGAGAGGATGCTCTGTGCAACTCTTGGAGGATTGCTTCTCCACATCCTCACCAGCATGGGGACAGTGCCTCTTGCCTAGGAAGCTGGTTGAGGGGGGTCCCCCAGTGCCTATGAGGGCTGCACCCCTGAAACTGCCACCGGCTGTTGATGAATGATCCCACATCCTCTTGTTTTTCTTTTTTTAAAGATTTTATTCATGAGTGAGACAGAGAAATAGGCAGAGACACAGGCAGAGGGAGAAGGAGGCTCCCTGTGGGGAGCCCGATGTGAGACTCGATCCCAGGACCCTGGGGTCATGACCTGAGCCCAAGGCAGGTGCTCGACCACTGAGCCACCCGGGCGCCCCTGTGCCCTGGTTTCTAACGATAGGAGGGGCGTGCTGGGCTAGCAGAGCCCCCACCCTGCCTGCCTGTGCCTCTGCCCAAACCCAGCGTCCCCGTCCCTGTCTTGCAGTCCTACCAGGACCTGGTCCAGCGCCTGGAGCCGGTGATCATGGAGCTGGAGCGCCAGGAGAATGTGCTGGTCATCTGCCATCAGGCTGTCCTGCGTTGCCTCTTGGCCTACTTCCTGGACAAGAGTGCAGGTGCTGCTGGCTACTGAAGCTTCCTCTTGGTGGTTGGGTAGGGGATTAGGAGCCAGTTGGGCTCCCCAAAACGGAGGAGGGAACTGGTCTTTGAGTTTGGGGTTGCTGCAAACCAGGCCTTGCCCACCAGAGCACGCAGGCTGGCGGCTTGCAGAGAGGCCTTCCCGGCCCAGGGCTTCCTGGCCACCCTCGGGATGGTCTGCAGAGCACCCTGTGATGCTCAGTCTGATGCACAGTGGACCTGCTGGCTTCGTGAAATGGCCCCGAGAGTCCTCAGCTGTTCACATCTCAGGGGCTCAGGGGCCCTGGGTCGGGGGGCCTGGGGGGGGCCGCTCTTCCCTTCAGCCCACCTGTAAAGAACAAAGCACCCAGAAAACTCTCACGAGACTTGAAATTTAAACCTGTGTCTACCCAGGGCTCATACCTAAACTGTTTGGGGAATTGAGAAATGACCCCCCCACCTTTTTTTTTTTTTCTTTTTTTGTAAATTCTAATGTGTGAGGGTGTTTTTGGGGTTGGTTTTAATTCTGTTCGTTTGGCTGGATGTTGCTTCTAGGGCCACCTGCCTTGAGCAGGAGAGGCCTGTGTGTGGGGTGGGGGGAGGCAGAGATGCTCCTGCTCGGCCCGGACCCCAAGGGTGCCGCCACCACCACCACCACCACGGAAGGAGCTGTCCCTGGGGACCTGCAGGTGTCCATCCTCGAGGCTCCTGTCTCACCGTGAGGCCCTTTCTTTTCTTTTCAGAGGAGATGCCTTATCTGAAATGCCCCCTTCACACGGTCCTCAAGCTGACCCCTGTCGCTTACGGTGAGTACCTCGGCTCAGCTCCTGTCACACCCTGCACCCTTCCCACCCCCCGGGACGGTGGCTCCTGGCGTCTCTGGGGCTAGAAGTGGCCTGTCCCCTGGAGCCGAAGCCAACCTCTGTCCCCACCCTCCCCCAGGCTGCCGTGTAGAGTCCATCTACCTGAATGTGGAGTCCGTGAGCACGCACCGGGAGAGGTCAGAGGTGAGTGCGAGCCCGGTGCCCCCGGCCCTCCAGCATCCCCACCTTGTCCTCCGTCCATCCTGTCCTCCGTTCCCAGAGGGACTCTGTGGAGTGACAGGGCCGGTGGCTGCGAGCCCTCGGGAGGTCCCCACATTGTGTTGCCTGTAACCGTGCGCCTGTGTCTTCCAGCGGGTTCTCGCTGGAGAAGCGTGTGTGGAGTTGGCCGGTCTCGACCCTCCCCTGCCCGCCTGCCTTTCCATCCATGCATTCCTGCCGTGTCTTTCTATGTGGCTTCCTTGCATCTTCTTTTTCTTATTTTCCCTATTTTCCTCCCCCATTTCGACTCAAGTGGGTATCAGAGCAGAAGATGCATTCCGCTCCTGCAAGCTTGACCGTAGCACAGCTGCTGTCTGTTCCTCTGGGGCAGCTAAGTCTCCTTTCTTCGGGTTCCAGAGTTATTGGTGCAAACAGGATGGGTGGAGGCGCAGAATTAGCAGGAAGACGAAAACCATGGAAAGGAGCCGGGGCTGGCCAGATGCTGTGGTTCGGGAAGTAGGGACTCGAGGGAGGCTGGATGTGGAAGGCTCCATCAGGAGACCCTAGGCCTGGTCATATCCGATTTCCCCTGGGGAGGCCTTGCACTTGGGGGGCAGCCTGGCCGGAGCCCCCAGGGGCCAAGCAGCGCGCTGCCCAGGCGTGGTTGGGAGGGAACGGCGGGCTTGCTGTATACCAGCCGTCAGACCGCAGCGCATCCGTCGCCCGCTGACCCTTGCTCTCACACCACGGCGACCGTCCCGTCTGAGCAGGACACCTGCCTCCCCATTCCCAAGCGTGGCCACAAGATTCTGGCTTGAAGATCCCAGCTTCCACCAGTGGTTGGCTGGCTGGTTGGCCATAGGGAAAGGAGGACGGCCAGCCTCGGCCCTGTGTTGGCCCCGCTCCCGGCCGTGGGTGGGGGTGAGGGCCAGACGCCCTGCCTGACTCCTGCCGTGGGCCGGGGCCTCCGCTGGGCTCCGATGGCCCGTGGACACTGTGCGGAGCTGGGGCAGCGCCTCGAGGGAGACAGTTAGACCTCCACGCAGGCCGCGGGGCTGCAGGCTGTAGGGGCACAGGCCTGGGGACGGGCCCGGGTTCCCCAGGTTCCAGTTGGATTGTTACTTGCTGGGAAGGCTCTCGTTCGGCCCTGGCTTGCCGTTCTGCAAACCTCAGGTTTTCTGCCTCTTTGGTCTCCTTGGCAGGGGTTGAAGCTCACGTTTCTGGCCCTAAGCCGGGGTGTCAGGTGTCGTGATGGGGAGCAGGAGCCACTGTACACCTGCTGGCTCGCGACGGGCGAGGAGAGCCCAGCACCGCCCCCTCCCCCTCCCGCTGTCCCCTCCGCTCAGGTCCCCTTTCCCCGTTCTCGGCACTCTTGGAGGCTGGCAGCCGGGTCCCCTCCTCCGACCTCGACCTCGTTAGCTGCCGTCATGGGACGGCTGTCTGCACAGCTGGTCCTGCTGCTCTGCCCTCCCCTGCTTTGCGAGCGTCGCGTTTGTCCAAGTGGGCGTCTTGGAATGTTCCCGAAAAGGGGTTCAGCACGTCATCCCTCGTTTGTGCCGACCAGGGAATCCGCACCAAATGGCAGCCCCGAGGTCCCGGGGCCAGTCACCGCGCTCAGTCTTGAGTCTGTAAAATCCAGAAGCAGAGAAACATGTTTTGTTTGGTGTTGGGTTTTTTTTTTTTTTTTTTTTTTTGGTGTTTTTGTTTTTGGCTTATTTACCGCCCCACTCCTCGTAACTGTCGCCTTCTCTCTTTTGTCTTTGTCTCGCTTAGGATGCAAAGAAGGCACCTAACCCGCTCATGAGACGCAATAGTGTCACCCCACTAGCCAGCCCCGAGCCCACCAAAAAGCCTCGCATCAACAGCTTTGAGGAGCATGTGGCTTCCACCTCCGCTGCCCTGCCCAACTGCCTGCCCCCGGAGGTGCCCACGCAGCTGCCCGGACAAGTGCGTTGACCCCTTTCCTCTCTCACAGTCACTGTGGGTCGGGAGGAGAGCGCCCGGGGGGCCGCGGGGGCCGCAAACCCAGGCCTGCGTGTGTGGGAGGTGGCGGGGGGCAGAGCGGGGGAGCGTGGGGGTGTCCCCCCGAGGTCGTGCACCCTGGGGTCCTTCCTCGCCGGCCGCTTTCTGAGGAGCTGGTCTCCATGGGGCAGAACTGGGCAGAGCAGAAGAAATTCCCGAGCATCTGCACCCCACTCTCATTCCCGAATGCTCTGTTGTCACACGAAATCGAAGACCAAGCCCTAGTCGACAAGCCTCCCTTCATTCAGCTCTGGGTCACCGGCCACGCGTGGCCTGAGGACGCCTCTTCTGTCCCAGGCCGATGGCCGAGTATCTGCCTCACGTGCCCCCGTGCACATTCCCTGTCGTAGGGAAAAGCGTGTCTTCCTCCAGAGCCGGGGTAGAGCCGCCTTCTCACGTGACACGGGTGCCACCTCACGCCACGTAGTAAAGACCTCAAAAGGCAAAAACCCCAGCTAGCTTTCCCTTGTGCCGTTTGCTGTGAAGATGAAAAGCTGCAAGATATTGGCTGTTGGGCGCTAGGATTTATTTTCAGAAGAGCAGCAATTGTCTTTCTCAGTGGCCACTAGGAATCTTTGCCACTACGTGAGATCTAGGAGTTTCCCGGGCACAAATTTGGGGGCCACCTCCAGATCTCCCCTCACCTCCACCCACCGTGTCCGGGCCCTTCGCAGATAATAAGCCAGAGGCTGAATCTCAAATTGGATGTAGGAGCTCAGTGCCGGGGCCCACAAACCCGCATTTGGAGGCATGTTTAAATCTGGTGGTGTCTGGACTTGGGTCGTGGGGAACAGTGCCGGGCAGCCTCAGACAGGCCACCGAACCTCTTCAGGCCTCAGTTTTCCCATCTGTGGGTTGGGGGCAGGGAGAGATGGTACCTCCTGCAAAAGGCGGGTCATGCGGGGCAGTTTGTGCTGAGCCTCTGACACATCGGTGTCCACCACTGCGCCAGCTGTGGGATCTTATCGTGTCTTTGCGTGAAAACCGAGGACTGAAGTGGTTTGTGGGTGACATTTGGCGTTTGCTGTGCGGGCACAGTTGGAAGTTGAGAGGCTGCTGTCACAGACACTCCGAGGCCGGACTGGCCTGGGCTGGGACTGCGTCTGCAAGGTCACGGAGGACGTGCGGCTGGGGCTCCCCCGACTCTGACAGGACAGCCCTTGGGGGTGGTCCACCCGAATCCTCAGGAAGTCTGGAAGCCATTGGGTGGTGCTGGGCGGGGAGGGTCCACGGGGCCTCATCCCAGCAGAGGATGTCCTGGTTTCAAGTGATGCGGGGCCTGTACCCTGTCCCTCTACTCACTTCTCTCTCTCCACTTTTTCTCTCTGCAGCCTTTGCTAGGGAAAGCCTGTTTGTAAGTATTTTTCTCTGAATAATTTTGCTACTCGCACCTGTTTCTCCTTGCTTGCCAGTGTGGCCTCCTGCCTGATAAAATGTGGAGGATGAGGACAGTTCCTGTCAAATCTGACAGAGGGAGATGGCCATGCGGGAGGGGGAAGGGGACTCATGAATATTTAGAAAAGGAGCCAAGAAGCTATGTGGCCCAGCTACCCTCAGTGCGTCCTGCTGCCGCCACTGGCCACGGCTGGCTCCTTCCTTGCCCGCACCTTGGGGTCCTGGTGACTGTTTGGACTTGCTGTAGGGCATGGCTAGACCTGAGTCTACTTTTTCCCTCGGAGTCAGAATTTGGTGCCAGTCGACGATGCCTTACGCCCGATGCATCGGATGCATCGTCTTTGAGGGTCTGTGCCTCCGCGGGGAGAGGCCTTTCATGTTGAAAGGAAAAGTAACTCAGGGCCTAGTTTGCAAGACAGGAGGACAGACTCTGGGGGGTGGGGGTGGGGGCTGCAGCCCTGCAGCCTCTCCCTTCTGTCCCAGCAGAGACCCGCTTCCCTCGGGGCTCCGGGACCCCGGCACTCTGGGGAGGTCTCTTTGGGGACCGTGGCTGTGGATCTGGTTGTCCTGTACCAGCACCTGCTTAGCCGTGATGGTCACGTTCAGGATTGGGTGCAGCATTTGAATCAGACCCGTTGGTTTCCCATGTCCTTTGCTGGCGTTCTGCAAGGCGTCTCTGGCTAACCGTCAGCTGGAGCAGCTGCTAGATAATTCGGTGTCTCCAGGGCTCCTGTGGCCCCCACCAAGGAAGGAGCCCTGAGGCCTTCCATCCTGGAGTTCCATTAACAGCCACCATGATACACCCACCTGCCCCGGCCGCTCAGGGCATTATCTGCCCATTCTCCCTTTTGCCAGTCGGGTGACTCGGTGAGCTCAGCCTGGGGGCTTAAAAGTGTGGCTTGTTCTTGGAAAACGGTTGTTTCATCGTGCTTGGATCAGGGGCCCCCACCTGCAGCGGAATCTATTTTGCGATGCGGCTTGTTTGCATATAGCCCGTGTCTTTGGGCCTTAAAATACCCCAGGAGGTCCGTGGGGGGCAGTTCTGGCCCTTTTTACCAGATGACCCAGAGTCAGGCACTTGCCTGTGGCCGTCCAGCTAGTCAGTAGCACACCCGGGTCTCCTTCTCCTGAAGGCCGACCACTTTCCCTCTGCTGGCATAGTCTGGGCACAGTCCGGGTGCTCTCACCTACCCCTGGCCCCGGGCACCTGACGTCTGCGGCCCGTGGGGCACTGGCCAGAGCTGTTGGGTGCTCCTTTCAGCTCTTGCAGCTTCTCCCTTGCAGCTGTCCTCTGCGCCTAGGCTGTGTTTACTTACCGGGGGCCTGTCCGTTAAATTCAGTCTTTAAAGACAGACTGTCCTATGTCTGGTTCCTCCTGGAACCCAGGCGTTGCACACCGAGTGCTTCTAGAGCAGGAGATCCCCTGCCGTGAAAATCAGCCTTTGGATTTGGAGCCTTCTACTTTTGCATCTGTGCATATCCTCTTCTTTTTGAGTCTTATGGCCTGGTGTTGCCAGGAAAGAGAGCTTCCTGCTGGGAGGAGGGTCCCCCTTGGGCATCTCGCCCACCTTCTTTTTTTTTTAAGATTTTATTTATTGGGCAGCTCTGGTGGCGCAGCGGTTTAGTGCCGCCTGCAGCCAGGTGTGATCCTGAAGACCTGGGATCGAGTCCCACATCAGGCTTCCTGTATGGAGCCTGCTTCTCCCTCTGCCTGTGTCTCTGCCCCTCTCTCCCTCTGTCTCTATGAATAAATAAAATCTTTAAAAAAAAAAAAGATTTTATTTATTGATTCATGAGAGACACACAGAAAGAGGCAGAGACACAGGTGGAGGGAGAAGCAGGCTCCCTGCAGGGGTCCTGATGTGGGACTCAATCCTGCCAGGATCAGGCCCTGAGCTGAAGGCAGATGCCCAACCGCTGAGCCATCCAGGTGTCCCACCCCCGACCTTCTAAGGTTGAACTTGCCCCTTCTCCATGGCTCCTAATGCCTTTGGCTAGAATCCCTCCAGGTCAGCAAAAAATGTACCCTCTGGACCCATCACACCCTGCATTCCACTCCGGGGTCCCGGCATCCAGCCCAGCCTGGAAGGGTGAGCCCGTGTCTGAGACTGCAGGCCCCCGGTTTTACGCCTCCATTCAAACCGAGCCGGGTTTGGATCTTGGTTTTCCTATCTGACCCTCTGTCTTTGGAATTCTGGGCGAGGTCCTGCCATTCCAGGCTCTTCTGTTTTCTCATCTGCAAGACGGAGACGGTAACGTTACGAGGCGTTTTGGTGGTGACGCTGCAGGTGCAGCGCTTAGGATACCCGGCACAGAGAGCGCGGGGCGGGCAGGAGCCGTTAGTGTAGGAGAGTCCGCGCCCCCTGCTTTGCTGCGGTGCCTGGGGTGCTGGGGTTTGGCTCCCGCTGCACTTTGATCCCTCCTCCCCATTCCTCTGCACGGGCCCGGTGGGGTGTCTTCTCAGGAGCAGCAAGAGCGCCAGGACTGGGGACCGGGGGGACCCCTGGGGCTCTCCGGGGTGTGGCCTGAGCACACCCGGGCTGGGCGCAGCGCCCTGCAGTCCTCCCCCAGGGTGGCGCCCGTGCTCTGGGGCCGGCTGGCCATCGGGCGGCCTCGATTTTGAAGTTTCAAACGCACACGAGAAAGAAGCTCCTACTAAAGCTGTTTTCTGTTCTTTTCTGACATGCTCTTCCCTTCCCCCCCACTATGCTTGAAAGACGAACTGTTTGTCACATTTTCTCAAAGTTTTCTCCCTACTAACCTTGGAAAGGTAAATGGCTCGGTGCATGCCCCTCCCTGTCCCCCCCACATCTCCCCGAGTCATGGCATCTCAGCCTGCCAGGGCATCTCGGTCTGTGTGAAGACTGGCCATTGTCAAGTCTGTGACTCATACACCCCGTGCCGGAGAACACGTGTCTTCCAAGAGCCGCACCATTGTCTGGAGGTCCTCTCTCTCGTTTCCTCGTTTCCCCGTTTCCCTCCACATGGCCTGAGCCAGGGCACCATGAGTGAGTGATGTGACGTGGCCTGTGCCTGCAGTCCCCAGTGTCATTGTTGCATCTGTCATCATCCGCGGGCGCTCCAAGCCCTGGGCGTGAGAGGTGTGCGGGCGGGCTCGGGCCGGCAGGTGCGGCGGGAGCCCCCACGAGTGGCGGGGTGCAGGCTGCCAGGTGCCCCCTGGGGAGGCCCCCCGGCCACAGACGCCGCGTGGTGTCCTTGTGGCGGGGGGCGGCCCGGGCTGGGTGGGGCTGAGCACGGGCTTGCGTAGCCCGGTGCTTCCCACGAGGCTCTTCTCTGCAGATGTCCCCGGTCCCGCACGGCAGGGGAGCCGGCCGGCGCCATCCCTGGACCCCTGCGTGTCTGTGTCCCCGGCTTCCGCCCTCCCCTTAACCCTGCCCCCTTTGCACCGACTTGCTGGAGACACTCGGGATGGGAAAGAGCACCTTCCCAGATTGGGTTTCCTTTCTTTGTGGGGTGGATTGAGGTTGGACAGAGAGCCCGCCGCTGGGCAGTGGCAGCTGCCATCTGTCCCCAGCTGATGGGAACACTTTTTTTTTTTTTAAGGGGGTTTTGAGACTGGTCAGCTTCACAGGGGGTGGGACTTCCAGCTACGGTTGCTTTTGTTAGAACAGGAAGAGCTTTAGTAATACTTGCCTGTCCCTGCCTGGCTTCCTCGCCGGGGTTGTCCCCGTCCCCACCCGCCAGCCAGTGGCACCCGTGTCCAAGCTGCCCAGCCCATGTTCTGGAACTGAGATTCCAGGGGCCGGAGTGTGTGGTCTACTTGAGCCACGTTGGGAGGAGAGTCCTTACACTTCTATGGAGGAAGGCGCCATCCCCCACCCCTCCCCATATCTCCGCAGGCGGCAGGAGCCCTCCAGGTACAGGCGGGGGCAGTCCCAGGGCTCCCAACAGTCCCCAGAGCCCCGACCCACGAGAGCTGCCTGCTGCCCCCTGCCTCCTAGAGGCAGATGCCAGGCCTCTGCCCCGAGGGCCCTCTCCCGGTGACCCGGGCCTAGCTTCCACCACGCTCCTGCAGCCCACCTGCCCTTCTTTCCACCTGTTAGGCCCTGGCGCTCTTCTGGGGCCATGTCCTTTGTCTGAGGGAGGGGGGGTGGTCTCGACTGCATGGCTTCATTTAGTCTTTGGGTTTAGGAGCCTAGTGGATGGTAAGTAATAATTCCCCTTCCTCGCCCCTCTCTTCTCCTGGAAACAGAACCTGAAAGGCACCCAGAGCGGCATCGACGCCAGGACCCACTGAGGCAGCCCCGTCGGTTCCATGCCAGTTCCATTCCTACCGCTTAGTTAGTGCTTTTCCATCTACCTGAGGCCAGCGATCCCAAGGACTGCTTCCAGCCCCGGGTGGGTGGTGTGGAAGCGGGGCCCGCCGGCCGCAGAGAACCGTGCCCCCCACCCGCCAGCAGCGGGGCGGCCCAGACCCCAGGAGGCCTCTCCTTGTGTGCGCACACGTGTGGAATTCGTGCTGCGGCCACCCCCGCCCTGCGCTCTCCTTGGACTTGCGGACCCTCCACGGGGCTTGGGAAGGACAATGAGCCGTGGAAGACGTGGGACGAGCCCCTCCCCAGGAGGGGATGTTGGCCTCCATGCTGTTTCATTTTGTTGTAGTTTCTATGATCCTGACCTGGTATGTCCCCAGCTTGGGGAGGTGACGCTGGCCCCACAATCCTAAATTTCAAGGCAGCCTAGATCCCAGTTGCTGAAGATGAAGGGATGGTGAACACTTTCACAGGGCTCTTCTGTGCCTCGGGGCCTGGGACGCCGCCCTGCGAAGGAAGGGTGCGGACGGGTGCGGGGCGGGGGCCGCAGGTGGAGAGGGGGGCGGTGAGCCAGATGCGCCTGTGCCATCAGCAGCCCCCCGCCGCGGGTCCCCACGCCCCGCCTCTGTTCTGCCCCTGGAGATGCTGACGGACAGTCTGGCCTTGTAGACAAGAGGAAATAATCTTGCCGGCATAGCCCTGGGGCTGCCGTCCTACGAGAACCGAGGCACCCGAACCGAGGCACCCTTGAGGTGGCTCCCCGGGGGCCGCTTGCTTTTGCACTTTCTAAGTGGCGGAGCGCGAGGCCGGAGGGATGCACCTTCTCTGGAGGACCTTGGGTGATGTCTGGGTTTCGTGCCCTGGGAGGCCAGAGCTCCATGGGGAGTGGGGCATGCCGCCCGCGCAATGGGGAGCTCTGGGGGACCCCAGTCCACCAGGCCGGGAGCACGCTGTTCGGATCATTGCAAGGCTGACCCGGCACATGGAGTAGAGGTGATCAGGGGTCCGGCCTCCTTCCTTCCGGGATGTTTGTCGCCTCCCTGTGTTTCCGGGGAGGGGACAGTGGCCCAGCCCAGGCCTCAGCTGCAGCCACTTCCAGGAGGCTGGCTGTGGTCTCCTGGCAGGACTGAGCTCAATCCTGCGTATTTTTGTGGAGCATCTGCTGTACACCTGGCACGCTGCCGGGTTGCTCGGAATTCCGAAGAAGAGAATGTCCTCGCCTTCGTGGCTCCTGTGGCATCTTTGGGGGGTGGTTCAAAGCAGGGCTTGTGGGACATACGGTTCTGAAGACCTATAGTGTCTGCCTGCTGGTTTCTCCTTGCTGCCTCCGTGGACTGGGGACCAGGAGGTGTCTTGAGGCCCAGAAGAAAGGATTTGGAGACTCTGGTAGAATTTGTCCAAACGACCCTTTGAAGGATCTCTAAAAGCTGGTGCCAAAGGTCACTTCCCTTGCTCGCCCTCTGCTTTCGAGCCTGACAGCCTTGCCCCTCCTAGGTCTCGAGGCAGGTGCTGGGAGCGGGGTCACCGGGGCTTGGGCATCCAGAGCGGGAACCGGACGATGCGCGTTTCCCTGCTTGGGGTTCGGTGGGAACCTGGGGTGTGCTTCAGGTACCATAGAGTCCCATCCATGGGGTTCACACCGAGCCATTCAGATCCTCCCCCCATTCTTCCCCAGGGGGGCACTTTGCCCGAGAGGATGTCCGTGTATCCCAGTTCCTGTGCAACCGAAGATGGGTTGATTTCCCTTTCCTGCCATCCCGAGTCCCGTCAGATGGCAAGTGTGTGTGCGCACCAGCACGTGCTTGTAGGTTGGTCGTAGTTTTTGACAGAAGGGCCTGCGGCTCTGCTCTTGAGAATGGCCTTCTCCTTTTCACGCTGGCTGCCAGAGCCGACTCGGAGTCTTGACCCTTCCCAGCCATCAGGTGCACCCCGCCTGCCTGACTGCTGAGGTCGGTCCCTACGGAAGCTAACATCCTGAACAGCCGGCTGTAAAGGCCCAGGTGGGGCGAGAGAACAAACACGGACGAGGAGAGAGACCTCTGAGAGAACAGAATGCTGTCCGGATGAAAGCCGTGATCTGACTTGAGGCGCCGGACAGAGGGAGTGTTTGAGCTGCAGTCACGGGGCGCCTGCTGCTCTGGACTCTTGCCTCTCACCCCCCCCTCCCCACTCCACCCCCTGAAAAATATTCGGGACCAATTTTGTTAACTTGGCATAAGTTTGTTTTTGGGTGGGTTTACCCCTGCCCGTAATTCTGTCCTGAGACCATGGGCGAAGCTCATCACTTGTGGGGAGAAGAGACACAACCACACCAATGATGTTTTCGTTTGTAATACTTGAAATTTATTTTTTTATTATTTTGATAGCAGATGTGCTATTTATTTATTTAATATGTATAAGGGAGCCTGAAAATAGAAAGCTGTATAGATTGGGTTTAGTTGTTCGTTGGTTGGTTTGGGGGCCTTTTACGTGTGACTTAAGACTTCTCTGTGTTCTGTATGTTGTCTGAATTAATGACCTGGGATGAGGCTGTGCCAGCTTTCAAACAGGGGATGCTTTTCAGAAATTTGTATATTTTGCAATTGCCGAAACAATAAAATACCTGGTTGAAATAAGCGGATGAAGTATACCTCTGATCCTTCTCTGGGGGTGTGGGGGGTGTGGTGGTGGTGACACTTGTGGTCAGTGCACCAAGTTTCTACCACTGGGCTCTTGACTGACCTACCATCCATCATCGTCCTTTAACCAGGACATGCAGGTCCTGATAGGTCCTGGTGGACTAGAACCCCCAGTTTACAGTAGGGTGCCCTATGGGTTCTATGGGTTTTGACAGATGCATACCGATGGGGTGTCCCATCACCACTACAGAGGCCCCACGTTTTGTGTTCCCTTCATCCCATACCCTTGCTCTTCAGCCCGTTCAACAGAAGCATGCTCATGCAAGCATTGCAGCTCATGATGGCCCTGGGCAGAATTAGAGGAAGGCATTTGGTTTTAGGTTCTGGGTTCCTTTCACTTTCCCTGCCTTCCCCCTACCCCCTTGTGGCCCTTTCAGTTTCTACTGGGGAAAAAACTCAGTCGAACTTCTAGGGTCACTCTGCTACTATTCCTGAGCAAGTTATTTTGCTTTAGCACTTTTGTCTCTACGGATGAGGACTCTCTCATACAGGCAGGGTCGAGGGCTGGATGAGAACACGTGAGTGGCCGGAAGGCAGCCCTGAGTATCTCCTTCACACAGAGTATTGATGACCGACAGTGCTCTCATTGGGTCTGACTTTTCTCCCATGGGCGCCCCCTGTTCTGCTCCAGAAATAGACCTTGCTCCCAAATATTCTTTCCGCCTCCCTTTCGCTTTCTCAACCCTAGCTGTGAAGAGAACAGGAGTCAGCAGTTGGGCACCTCTATTCCAAGGTTATCTGTAACCAGCGTGGCGGGGCCAAGCGCTTTGATAAAGGGCCTTGGCTGGCAACAGGGAGTGCAGGCAGCCGCTGCAGGCCGGGCCTGACCCACGCTTCAGGCCAGCCTCTCAAGTTCTGAGCCCATGTTTGAGTGCTCGTTATGCGTTGGGTGCAGGGCTTCGCTATGTGGCCTTCACAGATGTGGGTCTTTGCCCCTAGATTGGGGCTGATGTCTTAGGTTATCTACCAAAGAAATTAGAAGGTGGTCCTAAAAGAGGTTGTATGCATACTTTTTTTTTTTTTAAGACCCCATTTATTCATGAGAGACACAGGCAGAAGGAGAATTAATCAGGCTCCGTGGGGAGCCCGATGTGGGATTCAATCCCAGGACCCCGGGATCACAATCTGAGCCAAAGGCAGATGCTGAACCACCCAGGTGCCCCTGTTTGCATACTTTAAAGTCCTGGGCCTACCAGGTGATGGGAATCTGCAAGTTTCCTGACCTTTTGGGCAATCTCCTGAATACATCTGTGTGTCACCTTGGGCCAGAGCTATAATGACTGAATAAATATTGAGGAAAGGGTGACCAGGTGGGTGAGTGGGGGAAGAGAGGCAGAAAGCTGCGGGAAGGCGAATGCCAGAAGGAAATTGATTCATTACTGAGGTCCTACAAGCCACGCTGTGCCTCTTTATACCTTGAAAACCAGAGTAGGAATTCCCCTGGAGCAGATAAAGCTATGCCAAGGACTAACCACTACATTGCGGAGGACTTAGTTAACCATCTTCAGGGACTGTTACTGTCACATCTATTTTATGGATGAAGAATCTGAGACTTAATGAAGGTGACTTAGCCCTTGCGTTGGCAGGTAACTTTTAGTGATTCAAATCCAGGTATCTGGGACCCTAGAGTTGGTGGCTTTAACCATTAAAAAATGTTCCCTTCATGTCTCCTTGGTCTTTCCACAGTAAAGTGAGTTAGCAGTGGAAGCAGGGCGGCTTTAAGCTGCTTGCCTGTCGGGCTGGGAGGCATGGGCGTTCCCTCCCATCATGCTCCCTGTGGTGCTCAGCTGGTGGTCAGATGGTCAGGATCTTTAGAGAAGTCATCAGCAGAAGATGGGAGCCATGGCTCAGATTTCAGAAATCCCCAGGTAATATCCAAAATCTATCTTGGCAGGAGTTCCTCCCAAGAATTTTATTGGCACTTCCAAGAAGTAGCAGATAGCACTGTGCCATAAAGGGTGGGAGGCCCGGGAGGGGTGGGGAGTGGGCAAGTGGGTGCTCAGGGAGGTTTACCTCTGAGTAAACAGAGCTGGTGGCATCACTCTTCTGGGGACCTGGGCAGGACCTGCATTCCTGATGCTAGATGCTGCCCCCCTGTAGTCCAGACCTGCTGGTGGGAGCAACCAGCTAGTCTGACTCTCGTCACACTTTGCCCTCAGCTCCTTTAACATTTTTCTCACCAGCATTGTTGGGAATATTTTAATTTGGGATTATTTAATAAACCTAACTGAGAAAAATAGTCCAGTATTTGACAAGCAGCAGCTAATTAGACCATAGTGTTGCACCATCCATTTGAGCGAGGTGTTAAAAAGTATCAAACTATTAAAAAGGAGAAGAAAATACTGGGTGGACAAAAATCAAGCTTAAAAGCTATAAAAGAAGCCACAGAGGAAACACTGAGATTCCACAATGTAAATACTTCTAATTTCAAAGTCATTAGCCACCGTTGTAAGTGGATGAAGTGGAGCTCATGGAGAGCTCAGTGGAGCTGAGTGGAGCTCAGTGGAGAAGTGTCCCCTTGTGCAACAGGCTTCATGACATTGCGTTGTCAGTGAATCCTCAATGCTGGGGTCAGGTGGGGGTACAGGTAAGCTCTTTCCAGGCTGCAGGCATCAGAGTAACTCTACTTCGACATGTTGGATCACTGAACAAAAGATGCCTCACCTGGATATTTTGGCAACTGCATTTGGCGAGTAAAGGACAGAGGGGACACTCAAGGTCTGGGTGGGACTCAGTTCATCTCCAAGTCCTGGCTGTGTGATAGAATTCGGGGACTGGGGCGATGAATTGACCAGGCAACCCCAGGCTTTGGAGATGGATAGTCTCAGGTCCATCTCTTTTCCCACCACGTTCTAGATGTGTGGCCTTGGACAAGTTCATGTTTTTTAACTTGTTTCTCAATCATAAAGTGGAGAAGTTCATACCACATTTTTTTAAATAAGATTTACTATCTTTTTTTTTAATTTTTAAATAAGATTCACTATCAATTTTTTATTTTTTTATTTTTAAATAAGATTCACTGTCGATTTGATTTTCACACAAAGCAGAATGAACCATCTGCACATCCAATGCAAGAAAAAAGTTGAACTTTTGGGTGTGTTAAATGTAGACGAAATTTGTCCTTAGAAGTAGAGAAATACCATAATTACTTTTCAGACTTTGTCAGGGACTTTTATAAATGAGACCTTGACAGAGTAAGCACCCAAGTGATAGCTATTAATCTAATGATGCGCATCAGATGCTTCAAATGCAAAGCAGATATTGTTACTCCCACCTTATAGAGGTGTGGCTGAGGCCAGGAGAGCTGAAGGATCCTGCTTGATTTTTGCCTAGCCACTACTAGGGGTAAGCCCCAGGCTGGTTAGACTGCCAAATCACGCAGCCTAAGAACCACACGGCTGAGCAAGGCCCTGCTGGATGAGTCACCAACCACAAGACTGGGGCCGAGTTGCATGTTAATTAGCGAGCTCGCTTTTGTGTCCTGGGGCTATGGAGAGGTCTGTCTGCATCCAAATGAAGAGCAGATTTTCTTTAAAGGCCTGTGATTCAGGAGGCTTGCAGAGCCTTGAAGACCAGATATCCAGTGTCTAAGGTTCTGTGTTTTCCTCCACTCACCTCTTCCAAATAGGGCCTATAGACCAGCGTCTTTGGGGCTATCCTATTCCTGGGTGTACATGAAGACTTTCGTACACGAAAAGACTTTTCGTATCACACACACGTAGATAGTTTTAGGGGAATAGATTTACAGATCCTCAACTTCCATAGTCACTCTTTTATATTATTTTTTAATATATTTTTAATTTATTTTTATTTTTTATTGGAGTTCAATTTGCTAACACATAGCATAACACCCAGTGCTCATCCCATCAAGTGCCCCCCTCAGTGCCCGTCACCCAGACACCCCATCCCCCGCCCACCTTCCTTTCCACCACTCCTTGTTCGTTTCCCAGAGTTAGGAGTCTCTCATGTTCTGTCTCCCTCTCTGATATTTCCCACTCATTTTCTCTCCTTTCCCCTTTATTCCCTTTCACTATTTTTTATATTCCATCACTCTTTCTAAAACAGCCTGAGAAGTTTACGCACCTTCACAGTTCGTGTTTCTCTGCTTTGCAAACAAAAGGCAATCCCTCACCCACCCCAAAAGCAGTTACTAGAGTGCATTGCCCAAGGGTGGAAACATCTCCTGGGCACCCAGCAGAGGGAAGCCTCCTTTAATGATTAACTCCAGACACTGTGAACGCCCATGGATTTCTTTCCTAACCTGGCTCTCTATTAAAGCTGGGATTCCGCTACTACTGGAATGTTCTAAATTGAGAACAAGTGAAGCACTATAAATTAGTACAGCAGTTCCCCGACTTTCTGGTCTCAAGATTTTTTTAGACTCTTAAAATTTCTAAAGATTCCAAAGAGCCCTTGTTGATATGGATTACTTCTACCCATATGTAGTGTATTTGAAATGAAAACCGTGACATTTTTTTAAAAAGACGTGTACTTAATAATTTATTTTAAAATAACAAACTCCTTACAGGTGATAAATGACATATGCAAAGCAACTGATTTTCAAAATAGAAAATATGCAGTGAGAAGAATGGCATTTGTATTTTTTTATAAATCTCTTTCAGGGCTAATTCTCATATCTGATTTTGGTATTCCATCTGTTGTGATATATTTATTGCTTGGGTTGAAGTAAGTATATAATGAAAATCTGGCTTCATACAGTTATGTAGATGAACATGAGCAGAGTATATTAATATCCTTTTCAGATAATCATGAGTATTCTTTGATCCTACACCCAAAGTGGACACATTATAGTGTTTTAAAATTTTGTTGGGGTGTTGGATCTGCAACGGTATCAGTGAATTTTTCATACTTTGTTACATTAAAATTCATTTGGTTGATCTTGCTCTTTGAATTGATTTTTTTCATCCATGCATAATTATATAATATCCAACATAGGTCATTTGGAAAACATTGGTTCACCGAGTTACAGAGATCTTCTAAATGCTGACACATTTCAAAACGTAATATTAAAAAATCACATTGATGGATATCCTTCTAATGCTCGCTTCAGCATCATATATACTAAGATTAATATCCTTTTAATCTCGTTAGAAAATTCTCGAAGCATTGAAAAACTATCAGTCTTGTAATGACAGATATGTTTTCTACATTTCTAATTTTTATTTCAAAACTTGAAATTTCCAACAAATACTGTCAGTTGTTTTCCATAGTGGTAGCTCACTGCATTTTTTAGAGACTCTAGGTATTGTTTTTACAATTTAAACGCCCCCCCCCCCTTATTGTAGAGTGGAAATCTGACAATTCCTATGCATAAATCCTTTCACTGGCCACCCATTTATTTCCCACAAGAAAAGGATAGGATGTTAGCATGGTGACAAATTCCCCAAGCCAAGGACCCTTCTGCTTACCTCTTAATCCCGCCCTCATGACCTCCAGACATTGCCATCCCAACTGTCACCATCCTGAGCCATGCCCTCCATTCTTGAACCTCTCCACTTTCTCCTCTCTGGCGGGATCACAAATATTTCCCTCCAATTCCACCAAGTCCCATTAATCCTTTAAGATTCAATCTGAGATGTCAGTCTTTGGGTCTGTCTTCCCTTCACCTTTGTGATGGTTAATTTTATGTATCGACTGGGCCATAGGATGCCCAGATATTAAATATCTGCAAGGGCGTTGTTTGTTGTTGTTGTTTTGCAAGAGTGTTTTTGGATGAGATTAACATCTAAATGGGTAAATGGCATAAAGCAGATTGCCCTGCCTCATATGGATGGGCCTCACCAAATCTGCTGAAGGCCTGAATAAAACGAAAGGCTGACCTCCATCAGCTCTTTTGGGTCTCTAGCTTGCTGACTGGTCCTGCATATCTTGGGATTTATTAGCTCCCCCCCCTTCAAATATATATATAAATACATATACATAAAGTGTACAGATTATAAACAGACTATTATGTAGCCATATGACAACATGAAGCTGAGTGTGGGGTGCTCTCAGAGTATGGAATGTGGAGGTGTCAGGGTTATTCTCCAGAGGAGCAGAATGAGTGGACTCGTGTGTGTGTGTGTGTGTGTGTGTGTGTGTGTGTGTGTGTGTGTGTGTTAAGTACTCTGTAACCAACCACAGAATGAATAAGATGATGGTGAATGAGTGAGGAAAGGACCACCTTGTGGGGTCTCTCATCCTTCTGTTTCAGGTTACTTCCTACCTTTTTGTCTTTGTCAACCAAATTGTTTTTCACTTGATTGATCACACATCATATTCTCAGCCACCATTCTGATCATACAGTATTTGTTAGATGCTCTAACTATAGCCACTAACCAATGGGCAAAATGGAACCCATGCAACTCTGCACTTCCCTCTGATCCCAGGAGTCAGGTGGGGATGGCCTGTGTCCCTGACTGCTTTTGCAGAATCTGGGACCAGTTGGTCTTCCCCCAGTTGAATCCCTTCTTTTCTCAGACAACCATGATTTGTTTAGCAAAGTGGCCTTTAAACTGGTACAGGGTTCCCCCTGGGGATTTAGGGAAGGCCTTCTAAGAAGTAGGGGAAATAGCAATACTTTCTAGCCAGCTCAGATCTTGAAATCCCCGGTTTATGCTACCTTCATTGAATAATTAAGGGAGTCTTATTCTTTGTTTTGTGCCCTAGAATTTTCTTATGTCCTGGGGGCCATGCAGCTAAGTGAGATTTGAGATAGACAAGAGGTGCATTCTCAGATCGGATCTGCAAAAGAATACACACGGAGTTTAAGGATTTTTGTGACATATGCATTTTTTTTTTTCAGGGAGAGTCATTTTGATATATTATTCCAAATAATATATGGTAGAATGAAGTGGTAGAGATGATAATTTTGTCTCAGTGTCTTGCCCTCTTCTATTTCTCTGCTAGTATCGGAGGATATAGCCTTCTTGTGAGAGAGTTCCCCTTGAAAGCAAAGCAGAGAATATCAGAAAGAAATATCGAATGCTAAAAATTAAAAACGTAAAAACACGAACAACATTCTCAATATTCTCGAGCTGGAAAGAAAAGTACCTTTAAATAGTTGGAACAACAATATAGGTTAGCCATACATATTCTTTAAAATGTAATGGAAATGTTTTCTAGAACTAAAAGTATTTTCAGAAAACATTGGAAAAATCCCCACAGATAAAAACTTCTCTTGTCATCTGTTATGCTACAGAAGCTCCAGGACCGTGATGTCTCCATACCTACAACTTACTCTAAAATGATTGAGCTAAATTCACACACACACACATGCACAGAATGAATAGTAAAGCAAATGGAGTACAGTGTTGACAATAAGTACATCTGGTAAAAGCATATAGTTTGCTGTGGTTCTCTTCTTATTCCTGCAATTTTGCGATATTCTTATAATAGTCTTGCAAACAAAAAAGTGTTTTCTCAAGTCGAAGTCGGAAGCAGTTACTCCCTGAAATGTTCAGTAAAATAATGTCCAACATCAATATTTTTAAAAGTTAACTTTTTAAAAAAAGATTTTATTTATTCATGAGAGACAGAGACAGGCAGAGACACAGGCAGAGGGAGAAGCAGGCTCCATGCAGGGAGCCCGACGTGGGACTCAACTCCAGGATCATGTCCTGAGCTGAAGGCAGGCCCTAAACCGCTGAGCCACCCACGGATCCCCGCAAAAGTTAACTTTTCACATTGTCTTTACCACTTTTGATCTTCTGAACAGTTTTATTGAGCCAAATAGGATAAAAGATTACAGGTTCATTTCATCTTCAGGAATATAAAGGTCTAATTATTCAAACGGTTTTTGTTACAAAACTAAACTCCGAAGATGTCTACAGAGTTGGCTTTTAAATTGATAGACCAACAAGGACTAGAAAAGACAAAGCTCTGTCCAGTGTTTCTCACAAAACGGAAAGGGTGATAACATGAACACGTAGATATAGAAAATGTGTAAAATAGTTTCTTCTTAAAGGATTTCATGAATTCTTGAAGAGTCTCTGCCATTTAAGGTGAGACTAAAACCTGTGATATCAAATCATGATAAAATATTTATTCTGATTACTGCCAATCCTCCCTATATTTTATATTCTGTGCAGTAATGTCTACCTCCTATTAACAAAAATTAAAATTCTGTGCCCATGGCCTGACAGACTAGATTTTAGATATGCCTGCCTTTCTTTATCATGAAGTGTATGTAGAGAAAATCGGAACTTGATGGCTAGTAGAAGCAATGAAGCTACTTCTGATTTTTACTTTGTTTTATCTTTTAAAAACAAAACTTAAAAAACATGACTATCCTTACTTTACAGAGTCATCATTTGTTTGGACCTGCCCAGGACACCTGGGTTCTGAAGGCTGTTTACTCACTAGCTATTAGAATAAAATCCACATAATTAAAAATTCATCAAACACTTACCATGTGCCTGCTTCTAGGATGCTGGACATTTTTAAGCTTAGGACCCCTACCTAGATTTATATATAAAATGAAGAGCTTAGACACCAATCTCTTTAAAACTTTGTCAAAAGATTTATTTATCAGAGAGAGAGAGAAAGAGTGGAGGGAGAGGGGCAGAGGGAAGGGGAGAGAGAGAATGTCAAGCAGACTCCCCACTGACCATGGAGCCCAATGCAGGGCTGGAGCTCATGACCCTGAGATCATGACCTGAGCCGAAATCGAGTCCGATGCTTCACTGGCTGAACCACCCAAGCGCCCCTAAAAGACTTTTAAATTTTAAATAGTTTTAGATTTACAGAAGAGTTGCAAAGATAGTACAGAGAGTCCCCATATGCCCTTCATCCGTCTTCCCGAATGTTAACATCTTACAAACATACGGCACAGTCATCAAAACTAAGAATTAACATTAATACAATACTATTAAAACTACAGACTTTGTTTGAATTTTCCCCAGTTTTTCCAATAGTGTCCTTTTTTTATTTTTGGTTCCAGCATGCCGGGTCAGGATGGCGCATTGCATTTTGCTCTGCTGTCTCCTAAACCTCAACCCATCTGTGATAATCTGTCTCTCCTCTTCTCTCATGGCCTTGATGCCTTTGAAGAGTGCTTGTCAGGTGTCCTGTAGAATGTTCCTTATTTGGGGCTTATCTGGTGTTTTCTGGTGATTGGATTAAGGTTATGCATTTTGGGGAAGAGGCGTGCAGAGGTGAGGTGACTCTCTCATCACACCCTGTGTGGGGGAAGATGTGACAACAATAGGACTTACTACTGGTAATGTTAACCCATGACTTGGAAGGTGGCATCTGCCGGTTTTTGCCACTGTCGAATTAGTATTTTTCCCTCTCAATGTTTAGTTATTTGGCAATGAGTCACAGTTCCCATGCGAGGAAGACCATTAGCTCCACTTCCAGCAGGGAGGAGTATCAAAGAATTTGTGGACATATGTTAAAACCACCGCAGTAATTAATATGTATATTGGGAGAGATACTTTGAGGACATACAAAGATTTTGGTTCTTAAAGTTTCAGCCTCTGATTTTAGTGCCCATGAGCCTATTTTCCTTGCAGCAAATACTATGATGGTCTAATGGCAATTTTTAAATTTTCCTTATTCCTTTTACACTTATTATGAGTAATTCTTTCCTAAGGAAAATTTTGCCTTTTCCCTATTTTTGTTTTTAATTCAACTGTGTGTTTATATCACTATGGAATCACAGATCTTCCTTCATAGATGAGGTTTTTTTTTTTTAAGATTTTATTTATTTATTCATGAGAGACACAGAGAGGCAGAGACACAGGCAGAGGGAGAAGCAGGCTCCATGCAGGGAGCCCAATGTGGGACTCGACCCCAGGATCCCAGGATCATGTCCTGGGCCGAAGGCAGACTCTCAACTGCGGAGCCACCCAGGTGTCCCCATAGATGAGTTTGTATGTTTCTTACCAGCTTTGTAGTTCTTCAATTTCCATGAACGACAGGCCTCCACTACCCAGAATATTAAGCACCTAATATACCTGACTGGGCAAGAGGTGGATCCCTGGGTTTCCACTCTGACCTACAAGTCAGCACCATCCTGGCTCATATTTTCCTCAAATGGCTTAACTAGTATGGCAAGATTTCACTTGGCTGTTCAGATGAAGCCTGTAGGTTGAAAATATTCTCATGGTAATGCACTGAAAACGGTTTTTTATCTTTTTAATTATTTTTAAAGATTATATTTATTCATCAGAGACATAGAGAGAGGCAGAGACACAGGCAAAGGGAGAAGCAGGCTCCATGTGGGGAGCCTGATGTGGGACTCGATCCCAGGACCCCAGGGTCACGACCTGAACTGAAGGCAGATGCTCAACCACTGAGCCACCCAGGTGCTCCAGAAAATGTTTTTATAAATAGTACGTTCGGGGGAATCCCTGGGTGGCTCAGCGGTTTAGCACTGCCTTCAGCCCAGGGCATGACCCTGGAGTCCTGGGATCGAGTCCCACGTCGGGCTCCCCGCATGGAGCCTGCTTCTCCCTCTGCCTGTATCTCTGCCTCTCTATGTCTCTCATGAATAAGTAAATAAAATCTTGAAAAAAAAAAAAAAAGCATGTTTGGTGACTGTGCAGCCTGGAGGGGTTCGGTTTTAGCTATTCCGTGAGGCCTTCCCATGTGACGGGGGGGTGGGGGGGTTAGCCCCGGGGCAAGCCCCTGTGGACCGCCTGTGACGTGCAAGGCTAAGTGTGGTAGGTATCAGAGCTAGCAGCAATCTAATGGATTCTCTAGGGATGCTCAGGTCCGTGAAGTTCCAGAACAGCCAAGGTAGCTGTGTGGAGAGGGAGGCAAGAGCTTCAGAGAACGGGAAAGAGAAGGGAGAGAGAGATTCCTTCACACATGTTTGGAAATGGAGCACCTGCTGGTCTCAGCACAACACACTTAGCATCTTTTGTCCAAGACTTGAGGGAAGCTTGGTCCCAGACTTCTTTCTGTTGTTCTTAAATTCCAGAAGGCATCAGTGGATGCAGTGTCTGAGGAACGACAAGTAGAGAGAGAGTCACACACAAGGAGGGAGAAGTAACCCCCCGTGACGGATTCGGGAAAAGCCTCCTTCCCTTCTGCCAGGCAGCGAGGACGTGGCCCCTCTGAGCAGGCTGGCCTTTGGGCCCTGTCATTCGATGTCCTTTGCACACCGGAGCCCTAGAAGCAGGTACGTTTTCCTACCGGGGCCTATTCTCTTTTTCTAATTCACTTTGCACCTCGACTACGCGGAATGGGGAAGAAGGTGCGACATAAACCGTTAGTCTTCATTTTATAACCTCAGGGCTGGGGAGTTGAAGGGTTGGCTCTGTTTCTTCTGCGCATCAGGGGACAGGGCGACCTCAGCTCAGCTGCGCAGGCCTTTCTGGGCCTCCGATCCCTTACCCGGACTAACAAAGCACTAGACACAGGCGACTCAGTGAAGCAGGTTTAGGGACCCCTTGACCCAGCTCTCCGAGGGAGCTGGACCACCACGGGCCACAGGAAGGCGGAGTTGGTCGGAGTGGAAGGGAATTCCTGGGGACACTACGGTGTCCCTGGAGCAATCTGCTTGCTCACTCTGTCTCAGAAGGACATGAACTGTATTCCAATTCAGACCACGCCTGACAGTGTGGGCCCAGCACCTGGGAAAAGCTGCACTCGGCAGGTGTTCTGGGTCAGTTGGACCCGAAAGTACACCCTAGCCCAGTCAAGAATCTGGGCTCTGTAGCACATGGTGGGCCAGCAGATTGTACGTGGACAAGTCATTCTGGGTCTTTTAAATCCACAGCTCACAAAGGATTAGGGTGGAGCAGGTAAGGACAAAGGTGTATCGCCCTGCCGTCTGGGGCCCCATGTCCTGAGGATGGCACTGTGCCCAAGTGCCAAGAGTGGCCTCAAATCAGGTTCATTCACTCACTCACTCCAAATTCATGGAGTTCCCATTATGGCCCAACACCGTGCTACATGCCAGGAGGAACTTTTATAGGAGTTGCAGGAGAAAAGCATTAGTTCTTATCAAAGAGAAGTGTAGGGAGCCTGGGGGGTTCAGTGGCTGAGCATCTTGTCTCCAGCTCAGGGTGTGACCCCGGGGTTCTGGGATCGAGTCCCTGCATGGAGCCTGCTTCTCCCTCTGCCTGTGTCTCTGCCTCTCTCTGTGCTTCTCATGAATAAATAAATAAAATCTTAAAAAAAAAAAAGATTAAAACCACAGAACACAACCATTTCATCTCAGAGCAGACAATCACTTAAAAGAATGACAAGAAGTTCTTAGGGGCTCCAGCATGCTGAAGAAGAATACATCAGTTTTGCAAAGTCGGGTGCCCAGAACTTTTGTTGAGGTGGCAACAGCTAGCCAGCATGGGTAACCAGTGGCTGGTGGGGTTACCCTTCCCTAGGAGTCTGATATTTGAGAGAACAAGGGAAGGGAGAGACCCGAGGCGGTTATATGGATAAACCGGAGGCAATCTGCTTGCATTGGTTCACTGGAAGTAGAAACAAGATGTCTAAATGGTGGCCTTCCTGCCCTGCTCCGCCAGCAGGGCCTCACCTCCTGCTATGTGTCACAGTGGGACCGGTGGTTTTTTTTTTTTTTTTTTCGGGTGGAAAAGTCTAGTTTGGTCTCTGGGGGAGAAAACATCGTCAGCTCAATAAAAAAGAGGCAGCATTTCTTTTACTTTGGGGGCCAAACCTCGAGCCTCTGATGTGAGGGGCTTCGCATCTCAGACAGCCCGATTTAATTGCTGCACAAAGCTCTTTTCTTTGTGGGGAAGAAGGAAGAGGACTCCAACAATTAGCCCTCTCAAAATGTAGGTCTATGAAAACAACCGGGAGGAAATAGGCAATGACCTCCATCCGCCCACTGCTCTGGGTTAGTCCAGGGGAAGGCAAAACAAAGGAAAACACATCTAGTTGGTTCAAGAGTTCAGCTCTCTCCCTTCATTAGGAGAAAAAACCATCTCTCTTTTCCTGGCCCGTCTGGAGCTCTGTTCTCATTCCACTGCTGTGATGTTTTATCTTCCAGGCCTTTCCTAATTGAACCTTTCTGCTTTGGGCAGGCATATCTCCTATCTCTTCAGCGGTCAGGTTGGGTGCTCAGACAGTTCTGGGAATCACTAGAAGCGCGAACTTGATTTTCTTACCAGAGAACATATGAAAAATGGTCCCAAAGAACAATCAGAAGTACTGTCTGATGCCTACTCTGGGCTAGATGTTTAATTTTAGGACATTGCACCCAATCTTCTCCATAGCTTAATGAGCTACTTCTCTGTTCCTTTTCCATTTTATATTGTTAAAAACAAGATAACAGCTTCCAAGGGGAGTCAGTTGTGCTAAGCCCCATGTCACCAAAGCAAGACTTAACTTAATTACAGCTCGGGCTCTCCCAGAAATGGAATCCTAAATTTGCGGGTCAAGAATCTCCTGATCAGCACTGGCTAGGTCATGTGCGTGATAGACCCCTGCCACCTCCTGAGGAAAGTGACCTTGCAATAAACAACATGCATTTTTTTATTTTTTTTGGCTTAGTACAGCCTTGTTCCCACTCCCCTCTGCCTATAAAAGTCTTTCATTTTGCGCAGCAACTCAGAATTCCTCTTTATCTTCTAGATTGGATGCTGTCCTATATGAATGGATTTTTGCTCAAACTCTCAAAAATTGTAATAGGCCTCAGCTTATCTTTTAACAACATGTATGAAAGAAGTCTGGCTCAAAGGTTAAATAATTTTGAGAACTTGAATAATTTGCCCCAGATCACACAGATGGTCATGGGTAGAAGGGGAATGAAAGCAGGTAACCACAGTTACCAGGTGGCCTTAAAGCCAACGCCTTTGTTCTTTTGCTGGATCCGACTTGATTAGAGAAAAGTCAGTGAGTTTCCAGAAAGAGGAGAAACCCTGTGGGAACAAGATTGTGAGATGGGAAAATGGACCTTTCCTTTCATTTCTGTTCATGTGATTTCCATGGAAATGTAGTCACTAGTCACTTTCACTTTCCTGAGCCGGTAGTGTAAGGTCTGAATTTTTCTGGCGTGGTAATACCATTCTCTCTCTTTACTTACTTAAAGTATTACATTTATAATTTTAATAAATTATAATTTTAATGTTTTTTAAATTTAAAAACATGCATTTGGTTCCTGATGTTGAGTTCCTAAAGACTAACTCTCATGGGAGTGTGTTTAATCAGTCACTTTGAAAACATTTATTGAATCCCTACTATATGTAAAGCACTGTCTTTATTTATCACTTTAATAATTTAAAATTTTTTTATTTTTTAAAATTTTGAGTGTATTTAGCACACAATGTTATATTAGTTTCAGGTATACAATATAATGATTCAACAATTCCATACATTCCTCAGTACTCATCAAGTGTTCATCATCAAGCCCCTTTATCTATTTCACCCCGTCCCCCCACCTACCTCCCATCAGTAACTACTACTTCATTCTCTGTATTTAATGGTATTTTTTGTTTGTCTCTTTTTCTTTATTTCTTTTCTTGCTCAAATTCCACATACAAGTGAAATCCTATGGTATTTGTCTTTCTCTGAGTTACTTGCTTCACTTAGCATTATACTCTCTGGCTCCATCCATATCATTGCAAATGGCAAGTGTCATTCTTTCTTATGGTTGAGTACTACTCCATTGAGTATATATACCATGTCTTCTTTATCCATTCATCTATTGATGGGCACTTGGGCTGCTCCCAGACCTTGGCTATTGTAAATAATGCTGCAGTAAACATAGGGGTGCATATATCTGCATATATCTTTTTGACTAGTGTTTTCATTTTCTTTGGGTAAATAGCCAATAGTGGAATTACTGGATCATATGATTATTTTTAATTTTTTGAGGAACCACAGTGGCTGCACCAATTTGCATTCCCACCAACAGTGCATGAGGGTTTCCTTTTCTCCACATCCTTGCCAACACTTGTTATTTCTTGTGTTTTTGATTTTAGCCATTCTGACAGGTGTAAAGTGATACCTTATTGTGGTTTTAATTTGCATTTTCCTGATAGTGGTGTTGAGCACCTTTTCATGTGTTTGTTGGCCATGTGTATGTCTTCTTTGGAAAAATGTCTATTCAGGTCTGTGTATTTTTTTATTGGGTTATTTGCTTTTTTGGTGTTAAGTTGCATGAGTTCTTTATAAAATGAATATTAACCCCCTTATCCCATATATCATTTGCAAATATAATCTTCCATTCAGTAGCTTGTCTTTTTTTAATGGTTTCCTTCACTGTGCAGAAGCTTTTTATCTTGGTGTAGTCCCAATAGTTTAATTTTGCCTTTGTTTCCCTTGCCGGAGAAGATACATCTAGAAAAATGTTTCTATGGCCAATGTTAAAGAAATTACTGTCTATGTTTTCTTCTAGGAATTTTGTGGTTTCAGGTCTCACATTTAAGTCTTTAATTCATCTTGAGTTTGCTTTTGTATATGGTGTAAGAAAGTGGTCCAGGTTCAATCTTTTGCATATAGCTGTCCCAGTTTCCCACCACCATTTGTTGAAGAGACTGTCATTTTCCCATGAAATATTCTTGCCTCTTTTGTCATAGATTAATTTGCCATATAATCATAGGTTTATTTTTGGACTCTTTATTCTGTTCCATTGATCTATGTATCTATTTTTGTGCTAGTACCATACACTTTCAATCGCTGCAGTCTTCTAGTATATCTTAAAGTCTGGGATTATGATACTTCTAGTTTTGCTCTTCTTTTTCAATATGGCTTTGGCTATTCAAGGTTTTTTGTGGTTCCATATAAATTTTAGGATTATTTGTTCTAGTTCTGTGAAAAATGCTGTTGGTATTTTGATAGGGATGGCATTGAATCTGTAGATTACTCTGGGTAAGTATGGACATCTTAACAATATTTGTTCTTCCAATCCATGCGCATGAACTATCTTTCCATTTGTTTATGTCATATTCAATTTCTTTCTTTTATAGTTTTCAAAGTACAGATCTTTTACCTCCTTGCTTAAGTTTATTCCTAGGTATTCTTTTTAGTGCTATCATCAATGGGATTGTTTTCTAAATTTCTCTTTCTGCTGCTTCATTATTAGTGTATAGAAATGCAACATATCTCTCTATATAAATTTTGTATCCTGTGACTTTCTTGAATTTATCAGTTCTAGTGGTTTTTTGGTGGAGTCTTTAGGGTTTTCTATACATGATGTCATGTCATCTGCAAATAGTGACAGTTTTGCTTCTTTCTTACCAATTTGGATGCTATTTATTTATCTTTCTTGTCTGATTGCTGTGGCTAGGACTTTTGGTACTATGTTGAGTAAAAGTGGTGAGAGTAGACATCTTTTTCTTGCTATTGACTTTAGAGGAAAATCTCTCAATTTTTCATGATTAGGTATCATGTTAGCTGTGCTTTTATATATATATGGCCTTTATTATGTTGAGGTACATCCCTCTAAACCTGTTGTGTTGAGAGTTTTTATTATAAACGAATGTTGTGCTTTCTCAAATGCTTTTTCTGCATATATTGAGATAATCATATATTTTTAACCCTTTTTCTTGTGATGCATCATGTTGATTGATTTGTGAGTAGTGAACCACCCTTTCATTCCTGGAATAAATCTCACTTGATGTGGTGAATGATTTTTTTAAAAATGTGTTGCTAGAATCATTTTGCCAGTATATTGTTGAGGATTTTTGCATCTATGTTCATCAGAGATATTGGTCTGTAGTTTTTTTTTTTCTGTAGTGTCTTTATCTAGTTTTCATATCAGGATAATGCTCACCTCTGGAATGAATTTGGAAGCTTTCCTTCCTCTTCTAATATTGGAATAGTTTGAAAAAAAATACATGTTAATTCTTCTTTAAATGTTTGATAGAACTCACTTCTGAAGCTGTCTGGTCCCAGACTTTTGTTTGTTGAGAGTTTTTTTGATTACTGATCCAAATTCATTGCTAGTAATAGGTTTGTTCAAATTTTTCAATTTCTTTCTGATTTACTTTTAGAAGGTTATATGTTTCTAGGAATTTATCCATTTCTTCTAGATTGTCCAATTTGTTGGCATATAATTTTCTATAATATTCTCTTATAATCCTTTGTATTCCTGTGCTGTTGGTACTTATTTCTCCTTCATTTCTGGTTTTATTTATTTGAGTCTTCTCTCTTCTTTTTATAATGAGTCTGGTTGAAGGTTTATCAAAGAACCAGTGCCTGGTTTTATTGATCTGTTCTATTATTTTTTAAGTCTCTATTTCATTTATTTCTGCTCTTATTTTTATTATTTCCTTCTTCTATTGGCTTTGGTAAAGTCTATGTTGAATGCTATGAAAGATATAAAGATGGCTTATATATTGCCTGAGCCCTCAAAATTGGGAAGGAGATAAAATAGTGTAACACATAAAAATCTAACCTAAGCCATAAGGGATCATATGAGCATGTTGAAGTAAGCCAGTGCCTCTTAATTTTGGCCGCACACCAGAATCACCTTGTGAACTTTACTGAGTGCTGAGGTCTGGTCCTTAACCACAGAGGTTTTGTTTTAATTGGTCTGGATGCACCCTTGCCCCTGCACCTCCTCCCCCTCCATGGCTGTTCTTTCAAGTTTCCTAGGTGATTCTAATGTGCAGCCAAGGTTGAGAACCACTGAACTACAATAACCCAAGGTATCTTTTCCAACTCTCAGATTATGTAAGTCTAAATTGATGTGAGGAAACCTTGGATGAAACCACCAAACTAAATATTTTATCTCAGTGAATCGTTGTAGGGATTATTCATCGTCTTCCCTCAGTCTACGGCAGACCCATCCACCCATCCACCAACCACCATTGCCTTCGGAATGAAGTGCCTTCTACATTTACAGGGAGGAGACCCTTGCTCCTTCTACAATTTAATTTGTAGACTGCCTTGAATCCATACTTCCTAATAGCTTTTTAACAAATACATGTTTGTTGGTTTATCTAGTTTTCTTTTTCTGCTTCCCCGTTTCCAGGTGTTGTGGTAGGTGGGTGTGATGGTCTCTTCTACATTCCTGTAGGAAGTGGAATTCTTTTAGGTACTGGGAAGCCCTGGAAAGGGAAGCATGCAAATTGCTGTATGGGAAGATTCATCTGGGGGCAAAGGCAGGATGAGTTAAATTTAGGAGAGCCAGGATATGGGCAGGAGGGAGGATGTTGTAAGAATGGAACGGAAGTTGATGAATGAGAGAGGTATTATGAGAGAAAAAGCTTCAGTTGTAGGTAGGGAAAGATTTAAATTGGTGTCTGACTCCAATGCCTGAACTTTTTAATCTGTATCCTTTGTGTAATTGGCCACAGGAAGCTACTGCCCCTGCCGAATGGCTAATATAGAAATAATACTGTTTGGCTTAAGCTGTTATTCTGGTGTATTTGTAGAATATACTTTTGGCTCTTGGGACTCCTACACAGAACTTTGATCTGAGAATGAATGACATAGTTCGGAAAACTTATGCCAAAACTCATGGTATAATTGGTAACAGATACCCAGATCGTTGTCTATAAAAGTGTCCCTTGTGACTTTTTTGGTGTTGTTTGTGATTAACAGTGGTGTATGCTTTCTGATTGGTAATCAGGTAAGTAAGGATGTAAGACTTTTGTTTTAAAAAGTTTGTCTCTTCCAATTCAGTGATTCAGCTTCTAGAAATCTGTCCCAAGATATAAAGGCAGACAAAGATTTATACAGAAAGTCATATATAATAAGGATAAATTTGGAAATTATTGAAAAGTCTTACATTAAGGAATGACATATATATATATACACACACACATATGTGTAAAGTCATTTAAATACGGTTATAACAGGGTTAGCAACAACTAAATGGCTATCAATATGGAAGTGGCTAAAAAAACTATGATATAGTCATACAATGGAAAGCAATAATTAAAAATAATGAGATCAATATACATGTGCAGATTTGAAAAGATCTCTAATACATATTATTGACAGTATGGAGTCATTTATGTCCTGTATATGCTATTTATATATGCTATGTGCTATTTCAGAGAAAAAAATCTTATGCATATAGAAAGATGCATATCAAACTGTTAATGGAGATAAGTTAGTTTTGGAGGTGAAATGGGTGGAGATGATAAAGCAGGACCTTTATGTTTTATTCTGTAAACATCTATATTTGGATCGCTTCCAAAGAGAACAATTATATCCACTACATATATAATTAAAAATAGTAAAATCTTAAAAAGCCTTGACCTTTAGTTTCTTCCTATGTACCTTCTTTTGAAGCTTGGCTGCTTATTGCAAGACAAAAAAAAATACCTTCTAGAGATCTAAAGTGGTTTCATAAAATTAAACAAATTGGGAAAATGGTTTGAGGTGAATGGGCTACTTGGCAAAGTTGCAAACAGGTGTGTTGAAGTGGATGTGGGTGGCAGGATGTGGTCTAATGCAGACAGATTTGCTCCACGTGAGGGTGACAGGGTGTCGTCACCCCACAGCCAGTGGCAGGGTGTGTTCTGTGACACGTGTTGTTACCTCGGGGTGAGCACCCCCGTCCTTCATTCCCACAATCTGCTCCCTGGGTTGCTGGCATAGAGAAGAGAAAGCTAAAGTGCGTGGCTGTAGCCTGGTGGTGGGGTAGCTGCAGGGAGGGCAGCTGGTGCTCCATCAAGACAAGGGAAAGAGCACCGTCGCTAGGCAGCCTTTCGAAAAAAGCAGCATGTTTCACTTGGGACCAGAAATAGTCTTTTAACTCATGTACTTTCCTCTTTATCCACTTCTGATGATCCACTCGAGCCAGTCAACCCACGGTGTGCTCCTTCCTATTTAGGAGTCGAAGCTGGTGGGCGTAGGTAGACAGGGCATCCAGGGGATCCAGGTGGGGAGCTGGCTCTCCACCCAGCAGCCTGGGGCCCAGGCTGGTCTTTTACTGCTCCTGCACTTCTCTGGTTCTCCTGAAAGCAGCTGATACCTGGCTGACAGTAACCACATTAACCTGAGACCAAGATGAGCCTCAGAGACAAGGATTCATGGTTCTGTGGCCATTTGGCACTTTCTCAGGTCAGGGTAAGTTGTGTAAAATAGAAGTTGTAGAAACACAGGCCAAGGGAGAAACAGGCTTCATGTGGGGAGCCCGATCTGGGACTCGATCCTGGGACTCCAGGATCACGCCCTGGGCCCAAGGCAGATGCTCAACAGCTGAGCCACCTAGACATCCCTTCGCCTGGCCTTTTTTTTTTTTTTTTTTGTGCCATTAGTTCTCTTGGGCCCCATTTAGAGCATCATGAGGAGTATTTACATCTCTTTATATGTCTAACCCCGATGTGAATAAAATAACATTGAATCAACTTCTTTTTTAAAAAAATCAATCAATTTTAATACACAAATGCAAAATATGTTTTGTCCAGGTAAGATGCTTTCAACAGGTGTCTTCCCCTTGCAACGATGAAAACTTGAGAGCAATAAAGAGTAATTTTTTTGTGTTGTTCGGTTAGCATGCAGAACTCCGCCAGGTCAGGCAAACAGTGGGGTTTGTTCGATGGGCAGGCTTTGCCCAGTCTGGATGCGTGGATTTCATGGGGGGAAGGCCCTGCGTTTTGAACATCAGCCCACCGGCAATGCTCTGGGTTCTTGGTCCAGGGGGTGGCTTGGGCGGGCCTGACCCTAGAGTCAGGGAAAGGAAGCACTGCTGCTTCCCCCTCAGGGCCATTAGTTTAGCTAAGTGTGAAAATAAAAGTGACAACGGCATTCTATAATAATAATAATACCAATAATAGTAATAATAATAAAAAGAGAATGTTGGCAGGTGATCAGAGGGGCCTTGACATTTACCGACTATTCTCTCTCTTGTGTTCCTTGGGCTTCTAATGACATTAGCAATGTATTCTAGTGGAAAGAGCCCCAGGCCAGGAACTGAGAAAGCAGACTGCAATCCCTGACTTGCTGCTAATGGCCTGCTTTGGGGTAAACCACTGAGGCTCTGAAAACTTGTATTCCACACCCCACACCCTCGCAGTCTGATCGCCGGGTTCCCTTCTACACAGAGATTCTAGGGCTGTGCCCTCAGCATTTACTTTGTCTTTGGCTCAGCATCAGAATGAGATGACTTTCTGAACATTTCATTCTCCCCTTCTTGGATGGTTTGGCCCAGCATCCAGCCAACCAGAGGAAGTGAACTGCCTGAGACTAATTGAAGAATTTTTTTTTTTCAGGACAGGAAGGGGTGGGTCAGTAGGAGACTGAGAAGTACAGGTGAGTCAACCTGTTTTAAGTTTGTCATCCCTGATGGAAAAAAACAAAAACAAAAACAAAAAAACAAGAAAGATAGTGTCCTTGCTAGGATGTGAGTGCTAGCACCCAGGGGAGATGGCTGTGTCTGTACCCAGCTGGTCCCAGGGCTGGGTGTTGGGAAGATGTGTGCAGTGCTCTCTCCTACTCCCCACTGAGGCCAAGCTACCATGGAACTGGGGAGATGCAGCCACCACACTTCTTTTTTTCACACGATGGCTGTGTTGTAAGTGGACCAACTTCTTTGATCGCCCTGGGAAACCGCAAGAACGAGGTGGGGCTCACTACCAGGCATGTTGGAGGTGATGGGGATTTGTCATCCTGAAACTTCATGCGGAACTTATTCAGTGAGTGGAAATACATAGTCGGAGGTGAAGGGGGGGCCTTTCAGACGTTGGTAGATAATTTCACCCATGAGGAGAGAAAAAGGAAGGAACCAGATTACTGCTGCCTGAGGTTCTGTGCCAAAAGAGAAGGATATGGAGGAAATCTCTATTCTGGGGATTCCCTGGAGAGTAAGACAGTTGAGCTCATTTTTCAAGGTTTCCTAAAGAAGAGTTGCAAGCAGATTTTCATACGTCCTCGCTGATGGTTTCAAAAAGAAATACCCAGCCTGCTTGGAGCCCTTTCCTTTCAGGAATTCCCAGAAAATTTCACAGTAGTGTCAGTAAATGAAGTTCTCAGGCACCAGGAGCTCATCTTTTTTATTTGGGACCATCCAAGGAGTTGGTTGAAGGTTACACACAAGAGAGACCGAGAGAGACGAGAGACGTAAGACCCCGTAATTTCTCAGACAAAGGACTCTTTCTGAGTCATTGATCTGAATAAATGTCTACACCAGCCTCCAGGGAGGGTGTGTGATAATAACCATTGATTACTTAGGAATCTGAGAGTAGGGTGTTTCGGGAAGCAGTGTGGGCTGAGCTCTTTGATCCTAACTTAACTCCAGGAAAAATAAACAGGCACACTGAGTCATTTATCATCAGGGTTGCTAATAAAGGTAGTGGGCTGCTTGCAGGGGCGTTTACCTTCTTATTTTTAAAGTCTGACGTTGGGAGGCCAGACAACTGACTTGACCACCAGAGCAACTGGTAAGCGTAGCCGGGTGGGGGGTGGGTGCCGCGAGGGACCTCTGCTGTAGGAGTAGTGTGCACGAATGTGTGTGGCACGGTCTGGGATAGGCAAATTCAGAAATAACCTGAAAGACCATTAACAGATCACTTGGGCCGATGAGGGCACATTGTATACCATGGAATATGGTGCATCATCTTTCCAGAAACAGCCTGCAGTGAGGACTCGTCTGCATATGATTTGTTAATGATTTATTACAGAAGCCTTCCTAGGCCCCTAGGAGGAGGGAGGCAGGAGTGGGAAAGGGAAAGAAATCAAGTCAGGGAATGACTTCAGACAAATCCCAGCACTTACTGATTGATCCCTGGGGTTGGGGTGGGTGAGAGGGTAGCTCTGGAGCACAGATTGAACCAACTGGATGCAAGGAGCTAGGGTCCCACAGTCCCACAGCCCCTCCTAGCTCTCTGTGTTAACAGGTAGAATGGCTCCAGAACCTCAAGGGCAGAAAGTTTTCCAAGAAAGGAGTTGCAGGTGCCTGTGGCTAGAGGGACACACACTGAAATGGTGAAGGGATTGGAGGGAGGGTTTGGTTAGTGTTGGCTTTACTATCCAACTATTGAAGAGAAGGAAGTGCCAAGTCCTTCCATTGAAAAAAAAATATTTTATGGTAAATTCTGAGCGAAAAAGCAGGTTCAGAAGCAACATATCCTAGGGTGTTTCCTGGCACCAACCAGCTGGGTCTCCAGGGATTCAGTTCCATTCTGGAGTGAGTTTCAGTTTCCTTAAGTCCCACAGGAGCCCCCACTGCAGTCCCAGGGGGTCAGCTGTCCTCTGGCCGACTGGCTACTTGTTGGGGCTCTCAGGACCACCCACTCAAGTTTGACAATTTGTTACGATGGCTGACAGGGCTCAGGAAAACACTTTTACCCAACGTTACCATTTTATTATAAAGCGTACAGCTCAGGAAAAGGCCAGTAGAGGAGATGCCTAGGACGAGGGATGTAGGAAGGGGCACAGAGTCTCCAGTTCCCTCTCTGGGTGCAGCTCCCCTCCCAGCACCACCACGTGTTCACTGACCTGGAAGCTCATCAAACCTCATGCAAGAGTTTTTATAGAGCTTAATTTCCAGCCCCATCTCCCCTCTTCCCTGAGGTTGGTAGAAGGAGCTGGAAGTTCTGATTCTGTAATCGCCTGGGAGCAGCCCCATCCTGAAGCTATTTAGGGGCCCTACTTGTGTCACCTCCTTGGCATAAACTCAGGTGTGATCCAAATGGGTCCCTTATGCATAAAAAGGCACTCCAATCGCTCAGGAAATTCCAAGGATTTTAGGAGCTCTGTTCCAGGGACTGGGGACAAAGACCAAAGAGATTGCTTCTTATACCATACAGAGATATTTTGATAACTTTTTTTTTTTTTTTACTTTTTTTTTTAATAAAAAGAAATGTGCATCTGTGTGCACGTAAAGAAAAAAGTCTGGAAAGAAACAGATCGAACTGTTGATTGTGTTACCACATGAGGGACTGGGGAAGGCTGGGGTGGGGGGGCAGGCAGAGATGTTCAGATTTCTGAGCAAGCGTGTCGTTATGCTTTATAATAGGAAAAAAAAATAAAGCAGTGTACAAGACCTCTGTCATGTGACAAGAGCGTGTGCCTCTGTGGCCCATGGGCATCTCTGTGTGCAGTTCTGAGAACCAGACAGGCTTACGGACCGAGTGCCATAGTGATCGCTTGGTGCATATGGTGCTGTTTCCCCGTGATGGACAAAACTTTGAAGTCTACAATTACGTACAAGACTAGACTGGAAATTGTGGCTTCAGTGGTCTCCATTCCAGATGCCTGTTTGTCATTTTCGACTGTCTTAAGAAAACATGTTTTTAGCCTGGTGCCTCCTCTTCATGCTTGAGTCCCTATCCCTTGGATGTTCATTGGTTTAGCCTCCCCTCCCCCTGGGGGGTCTGTCTGGGTATAAAAACTATTCTAATACTCTGCCTTCAGCCTGAATTGGTAGCCCTGCCAGACGCTTAATTTGTAGGTGAAATCAGCTCTCCTCCTCCTTGATGGTAGGTATTCTAGATCCAGGTTGATATAATCCCTTCCTCTGGCCAGTAAACAACCAAAAAGAACCATGAAAAGGTCTGCAAGAGTGGTACCAACATCCCTGTAATCACAAAGCCTGAAATAAAAGCTTTGTGTATGGTGTTAAGCTGTGGGCAAAGAGAAGGGCTTGAAGAACGTCTCCTCACTTTGGAGCTGCAAGATTTACATCAGACCAACTCTTGTTTCAATTTATCGACCCATCCTCCAGTCCATTCACTCATCCACCCAACCATCTGCTCACCCACCAATCCACTCACTTACTCTTCATCCAGCCACCCACCTGTCTTTCCATTGATCTATGCACCCATTCACCCACCTGCTCATTTCCCCATCCATCCATCCATCCATCCATCCATCCATCCATCCATCCATCCATCCATCTTTCTAATAATTTTTGAGAGACTCTCATGAGCCAGGCAATGCGGTAGGCATTCCTAGTCTTTTGCATTTATCTGCAAACACTCTTAAAACTCACCTTCAGCTTTTACCTACAGCCTTTAGCATATATTAGAAACCATGTCAGGTCCTCTGACTACTTCTCATTAGGGTTTGTTTTCTCCTTGCTTTGGGTTCGTAGCTCCTTCTGTCTCTCAGTACTACCACACCGGATAACAACTACCAGGTACTGAATGCTCATTACCTGTCAGGTACTTTGCAAAATTCCCTGTATACCTTATCTCATTTAATCCTTACAGGGATCCAAAAAAAAGAAAAAAATCCTTACAGGGATCCTAAGACGTGTGTATTATCTACATTTTCATCCTCTTAATTGTGAGATACAACACATATCAAGAAATGCACCCCCAAAATAAAGTATGACTCTATAATTTATTGTAAAGCAAAGTTGTGTATATATATATATATACACTCAGAAGCCCTCTGTGTGCCCCTCCTTCAGTGCCACCCACTCCTTACCTTCTAGACATCACCACCATCCTGAGATTTTATATATAGATATATATGTGTATAATAAGGACCTCTACTTTTTCAAAAAAATAGTTTTAACGTGTAAGCATGTGTCGCTAAACACTATAGTTTGGTCCTGCTTGTTTTGTTAAACATAAATCATATTGTATGTTTTCTTTAGTGATTTTGTTTTCTCCCCCCACAACATTAAATTTTTAAGGTTCATGTTGCATTAGTTGTATCTAGTTCTCTTTCCTGTATAGTATTTTCTTATATGAATATAGCACCATTTATTTTCCAGTCTACTATTTTTTTGGGCATTTGTGGTTTTCCAATTTTTGGCAATTACCGAAAATGCTGCTATGAACATTTCTGTGCATGACTTTCAGTGAAAATAGCCTGAATTTTACTTGGGTTTTCAAATAGGAGTGAACTTGCTTGGTGATAGGCATGCATTGAATTTTGGTAGGTAATGCAAAACGGTTTTCCAAACTGGTGGTACTAATTTACCCTTCCACCCGAAGTGTACCAGTATGTTTGTGGCGCTGCGTCCAGTCTTTTTAATTCTGGCTTTTTTGGATGGTTTGTAGTGGTATCTCCTCTTGGGTTTAATCTGCATCCCATTCATGACAAATTAGGTTGAAAGCATTTTTGTATATTTTTGGGACATTTTTCTATCACCTTTTGTGAAGTACATTTTGAAGTCTTCACCCCTTTGATCAGCTTTATTGAGGTATAATTGCCTTTTAATCCTTTAAATGCTATTTTTCGATATCTTTTTCCTTTGTGGTTAGCACTCTTTGTGTCCTGCTTAAGAAACCTTTCCTTCCCCTGAGGTCATAAAAGAAATCTTCTTGCATGTTATTGTATCGGTGGTGGCGGAGCCAGGAAACGGACACCACGTACAACAGAGAGGATCTCACAAGGAGAAATGGTTGCACGGATATCAGAGCCCGAAGACAAACAAGGAAGCTCACAGCAGCACAGAGATAACGGCTTCAGAAAACAGGGGTGGCCCTAAGAGGAGGGGAGCAAAGAGAAGAGGTGGTGTTACCAGAACCTGAACTTGAGAGAAGGGATTCTGGCAGCCCAGCCGGGGAGGCAGGTGCAGGTGCGCTCCAGCTGCTGCTGGGTCCTGGGGGGGGGTGGGACTGGAGGGGCCTGGGGGGATACCCTGAGCCGGACCTGGAAGCAGGTGCTAGGGGCCTGGGAGGCTGCAGCTGGGGAGACGCGTGCACAACAGCACAAGGCTCTTCTAGGCTTCTCCCGTCTCCCAGTCTCCTCCGTGCAGCACCTGACGCGGAATCTAGCAGGAAACCAACTAACAGGAGAAATGTAGGGTCCCAGCCCCCGAATCACAAAGCAGAGTAGATCCAGAGCTGAGAGACAAGAGCCTCATACCTGGCACAGAAATCTTCTTAAAGTTTTATTGTTTCGCCTTTTTTTTTTTGTTTCGCCTTTTATATTTACTTTCCATCCTCCTGGAATTGATTTTGCCATCTCCTCATTTTGCCATGGCTTTTTTTATTTGCTATTTAACCTTGTCCCAAATAAAAAAAATTAAATTTGAATTATTTGCATGAATTCTACTGTTCATCTTTATATTGCACAATGGCCTTTTTATTTTTTTAATTTTTAATTTTTTAAAATTTTTTAATTTTTATTTTTTCACAATGGCCATTTTAAATGCATATAAGCATTTAAATCCTAAGTGAAGGGGCGCCTGGGAGGGTCAGCATCTGCCTCTGGCTCAGGCCATGATCCTGGGGTCCTGGGATCAAGTCCCGCATGGGGCTCTCTGCTCAATGGGGAGCCCGCTTCTCCCTCTCCCTCTGCCTCTCCTGCTTGTGCGCTCTCTCTCTCTGTCAAATAAATAAAATCTTTAAAAAAAAAATCAAGAAACTCTTGAATGAAATCCCCCAAATCACATGATGTGACTATTTCCTAGCTTGTACGTGTGTGTATATTTTGTTCTTAGGAAGAAAGCGGGATGGTTGTACAAAACTAACTTTTTCTGCTTCACTTCTGAATGTGCTCACATTCGACCAACCGTTCTAGTAACCCTTCTTGGGGTTACTGATAAGTGAGGAAGGACTGGGAAGAAAAGGCAAGAAAAGGCACCCTGGTCATCTGTCTCTCCCCTTCTCTGTATGTCATCGTTTTCGGCCTATGTGGTTGGTGGATGAGGGGGAGGAAGGTGGCCCTGGACTCCTTGGCCGTGAGCCTGCCCTACGACGGACACGCCGCCTTCTGTGCGCAGTCACAGCAAGTTCTGACTCAATGAAGCGTGGTCTCCTGGGGCTCTCGTCTCACCTACCGAGTTGTGGACATTACACACTTTCTTTGCACTCACTTCGAGCCTCCCTGAATTCTACACTGATGGTGTCCCTTCAAAGATAAACCTGTGAAGAATTTCAGGATGGTGACCACAGAACTTTAGGCCAAGTGCATCCTTCTGAGCACAGAGCCCTGTGTGACTGCACAGTGCACAGGATTCCTATTTTTCAAGCATCTTCTTAAGCATCCCTCCCCACTCTTTACTCCCAAAGTCTTAAAGCCCGAGCAGAGCTCCAGCCACAACTTGCTCTGTTGCCATTTTATTTTATTTTATTTTATTTTATTTTATTTTATTTTATTTTATTTTATTTATTTAATTTATTTTATTTTATTATTTTATTTTTTATTTTATTTATTTTTTATTGGAGTTCAATTTACCAACATATAGCATAACACCCAGTGCTCATCCCATCAAGTGCCCCCCTCAGTGCCCGTCACCCAGTCTGTTGCCATTTGGTGCATATTTCTCTGCATAACTTGAATTTCCTCTCAATTCTGGTAATGCTGAAGGCATGTGTGGTTTATTTTTACTCCTTGATCTTAGGCGGTTTGGGGGAGGTTGTGTGCAGAGTTTTAAGCTCAAGTGGCTGCTGTTATCCTACAGATTAGGATGTGTGTGTGTGTGTAAGTGTGTTTGATGCTATTGTTAAAATTTATCTTCTTTTTCCACAACAAAAGACTGTTTGTTTTTTTTTATTTTTATTTTTTATTTATTTATGATAGTCACACACAGAGAGAGAGAAAGAGAGAGGCAGAGACGTAGGCAGAGGGAGAAGCAGGCTCCATGCACCGGGAGCCCGATGTGGGATTCGATCCCGGGTCTCCAGGATCGCGCCCTGGGCCAAAGGCAGGCGCTAAACCACTGCGCCACCCAGGGATCCCCAAAAGACTGTTTAATCAAAAACTTTTTTCGGGGTGGGGGTGTGGACTGGATAATACATTCACAAAGATCAAGCATAAAGAAGTTAAAGGTATATTAAAATTTTCATTTTCTAATTATTTACTACAGTTACGTAGAAATAACTTGAAAAAAAAAAGTATCCTTGTAGTTCCAGACCTTGTTAAATTCACAAACTAGCTCTTAATAGTTCAGCTGTAATTTTTTGGGGACATAAATCAATCATGTAGTCAGGGAGAATGATGACAGTTTTCTTTCTTTCTTTCCAATTCTATCCTTTCTCCATTTTTCTTGATTTACTGCTGTTAGGCCCTCTGGTAGGGCATTGAATAGGAGTGTGGTGATGGTGGGCACTCATTCCTGATCTCAGAAGGAAAGTGTGTAATTTTGTTACCAACAATGTTTTTAGTAGATGCTTTTTAAATATAAAAACAGCTTCTATTCCTAGTCTTCTGTGGGCTTATTTGTTTTTATAATGATGAATGTATGTTGAATTTTATGTCTTTCCTGCATCTATTGAGATGTCATGTGATTATGACTTGCTGGTTTTTGAAGGTTACACAAACCCAGTGTTCCTGGAAGGAGCCTACCTTGGCTATAATATGTTAATTTCTTTATATATACTGTTCAATTGGCTTTAAGGTTCTGTGTGTTCATGAGTAAGAATGTTCTGAAATTTTCCATTCTTGTAATATTCTTAAGAGGTTTTAGATTATGGTCAAAAAAACAAGTTTGTGATTGCCTTTTTTTTTCCCCCCCCCGTCTCCTCTTGGAGTTTGTGTAAACGTTGTTATTTCTTTTCCAAGTGTTTGGAAATATCAGTGAATATATCTGGACCAGGATTTTCTTTTTGAGGGAGTTTAAATTATGGATTCAATTACTTTAATAGTAACATGACTGTATTTTCTACTTTATTGTGCCAGTTTGGGTAAGCTTTATTCCTCTGATAAGTTGACCATCCATTCAACCTTTCACAGGGTTGTTTCTAATACCTTCATAGTATATTTTTAATATGTGTGGGACTTTGAGTGCTGCTGCTTTTTTATTCCTGACTTAGTATATGTGTGCTGCTTCTAAGCACTTTTTTAAAAAAGATTTTATTTATTTTTATTTATTTATTCATGAGAGACAGAGAGAGAGAGAGAGGCAGAGACATAGAGGGAGAAGCAGGCTCCCTGCAGGGGACTTGATGTGGGACTTGATCCTGGGACCCTAGGAATCCTGGGACCCTGGGATGATGCCCCGAGCCAAAGGCAGATGCTCAACTGTTGAGCCACCCAGGCATCCCTGTTTCTAAACACTTTAAAGATAACACTCTATTGTTCCCCAGTGAGAAGTCAGTTGACATTTTATTTTAGGTCTTTTAAAGATAATATGCCTTTTTTTTCCTCTTGCTGTATTCAAGAGACTCCTTTTGTCTTTGACTTTCATCTGTTTCATTATGGTGTGCCTAGGGAAGGGTTTCTTTTTTTTGTTGTTTGTTTATCCTGCTGGAATTCTCGGGGTTTTCCGACTTTGAAATTTGATCTTCACCATTTTTGGAAACTTCTTAGCCATTATTTCTTAAATATCACATTTCCCTCATTCTCGTCTCTCCTCGAATTTTGTATGTACATATACCAGACATTCTCAGTGTATCCTCTGAGTCACCTACTCTGTTGTGCTTTCCATGTTCTTGTTGCTCTGTGCCTTCTTATTATGCTTTGCTTCCCCCCCCTCTGTATTTTTTGATTTCCTAACTTTCTCTTAAGCCTATCCATAGAATCTTCTTAATTTTGGGCATTGTATTTTCAGTTCTAGAGCTCCCATTGGCTCTTCTTCAAAGAAATAATTTCCATTCCTCTGCTAAAAGTTTTAGTTTTGTATGTTATCTCCTTGGCATATGAAACATTTGCCAGTCTGTGCTAGTTCATTGGGGGCCCTGGGTCTTTTTTTCCCACTGTTTATCACTCAGTGGTCTAGGACGATTTAGACTTGTATTAAGGAGTAACACAGCAGTGAAGAAGTTCGGGTGACTTAGAGCAGAGAAAGGGAGGAGAAATAAGTCCAGTGTGTGGAGAGAAGAGGGAGTAAGACTTAACCACTCCTAGGAGTGGACGACAGGTGGCTTATATTTCTGGCCCCTGGCTGAGTCCTTTATAGCCACGGGATGTCACAACTTAGCATGTCAAATGCATAAGTTGAGAAGTCATATCTAATATGATAATTGACAGATTTTTTTCTTTTTTTAAAAGATTTTATTTATTCATGAGACACAGGCAGAGACAGAGGCCAAGGGAGAGGTAGGCTCCCTGTGGGGAGCCCGATGTGGGATTCAATCCTGGAGTTCCAGGATCATACCCTGAGCCGAATGCCGATGCTCAACCACTGAGCCACCCAGGCGTCCCAATTGACAGATTTTTCAATCTACTTTTTAAAAACTGGGTGTTTAGAGACTTGGGAACATGGGACAAGAGTTCCATGTTTTAGCTTCTAGTGTGCTACGAGTGGACAAGTCACTTTCCTTCTCAACATGTCATTACTGTCATCTCTAGAAGAGATAATAATTCATACTCTTTCCTATTTCATTTTTTTAATCTTTCCTATTTCAGATGAAAAGTACAGCATGACCCATATTACTCATTCTGCTACCATGAGAGTACTGTTTTGGAGGCAACAGTTTCATTGTGGCACGCGGGTGATCAAAGCCCTTCAGTGTCTCCCCATGCTCTTGGGCTTAGTGACAAACTCGCCCAGCACAGCTCACCCCGTACCTGGTGGCCTGGCCCCTGCCCAGGTCCCTGGCCTCATCTTAGACCATTTACTCCTCCAGTCCTACTGACTTTCTGAAGCTCCCTTGACCTGGCCATGTTCCCTTCCTTGGAAAGTGCATCTGGCTAGCAAGTGTCCCCCTGGCCCCCTGGCCCACTTAGCTCCTGATGCATCTAGGGTCTTGTCCTCAGGGCAGTCTTCCCAGCCTGGTGACTAGCTCAGATCCCCGTGAAATGCACTCATTAGACCGCAGGCCTAACCTCTCTCCTGTTGGGCCCCCAGAATTGCAGTTTTATGTTCGTTGGTGTGATTATTTCCTTCATGCCTCCTCTCTTACTAGACTTCAGCACCTGGGGGGAGGCACCCTGCCAGTGTTTGCTCATCGCTCTCTCCCCAGCATTTAGCCCACTGCCTGGGGATGGGAAGCATCCAGTAAATATTTGTCAAATAAATGAAGGAAGGAAAGCAAGCTTGTTAATTTCATTTAATTCATCCTCTCTGTGGATTTTGCTGGTTTATTAACTTGTTTTCTGTAAAGGGGGTTGGGCAAATCGCATTAGGAACAGATGATTCAAGTTGTGAAAAGAAGTGAAAGATTGGTCTTTAAATGTCCTTGGCTACAAGTAATTAGTATTCAGCTGCTTCCCTCGTCTGGAACCTGGCTTCAAGTGCCAAGGGAAAATGTGTTTAGAATTTAAACAGATTCTCCTGGAAACATTCGTGCAACGCAATTGCGAAGATACATCCAAGGAGGCTGTGTGGGTGAAAAATCTCTGTCCCTTATAGGTTCTCGCTTCTTCTTTTTTTTTTTTTTTTTTTTTAGCTGCGGGCTTTGTAGTAGTGAGGACCTACAGGGTCAGGGGAGGGGCATTGGTGTTTCCAGGAAGTGGGGAGACCTCTTCCCTTTGCTCATCAGCCGGGGCAGCAGGGACTGGTGGTGATTGCTGCTGCCCTGGTGCTGAGGTTCCTCAGGTAGGACAGGGCTGAGAGCTGGCAAAGAAGTGTGGTCTCCCGGCTGACAGCCTGGGAAGGCCTCTAGTCCCAGGCCAAGAAGCATGGGCGCAGCGCTTAGAGACCTAAGCCAGAAGGACTTTGCAGGTGGCAAAGCCACAGCCAGACGTTTACAGGCCTAGTGTCCGGGCCCTGGGCCTGGTTCCTCCCGGTGGAGCAGAGCAGCCCTGACTCCCCACGGGGGCTTCTCCCCGAGGACCCGCGCCCCCTCCTTGATGGGCTGTCTGGGGGCAGGCACATCCTGGCCCATGGGGGGAGGGCTCAGCCTCAGTGGAACCAGTCGTGGGCACCAGCGGTCACCTACACTCCCGGCGGACTGCCTCCAATGCGGGTTTGAGGATCTGCTAAGCCTTTAATTTCTTTACAAGAGACACACAAAGACAGGCAGAGACCCAGGCAGAGGGAGAAGCAGGCCCCCGGGAACTCGATCCCAGGTCCCGGAGTCATGCCCTGGGCTCAACGCAGGTGCTCAGCCACCAAGCCAAGCAGGCGCCCCTGATGATCTGCTTAAACCGTTCACAGAACTCAGAGAAAACACTTGACTAGCTGTTACTGGTTTATCCCAAGAATGCAACCCCCCTAGGGGTGGGGGGGATGCACCACCCCCTCAGACCCCCCTCCAGGGGGAAGACATGCCTAGGTCTTTTGCGGGGGGGGGGGTGCTCGCGTGCTCTCTCTGCCATAGCACCCTCCCAGCACCTCTCCACCATCACCAACCAGGAAGCACATCTCTTGGTTCAAAGGTTTTATGGGGCTCCATCTGCGGTCCCCACTGCCCTATTGAGGGGTCCGTGAGTAGGGCTGAAGTTTCCCCGCCCTGAAAGCCCCATCCTGAGGCTATCTGGGGGCTCCACCTGTGTCACCTCGTTAGCATAAACTCAGGTGTGATCAAAAAGTGAAGAGCAAAAGATACTCCTATTACTCAGGAAATTCCAAGGGTTTTAGGAGCGCTGCCCCAGGAATAGGGTACACAGACCAAACATATTTCCCAGTATGCCCTCTTAGCTGTGTGACCTTACATAAGAGGTCCAACCCTGAGCCTGAGAGTCTCTAAAATGAAGCCATTGTGGAGAATAAATGAGGCAGTGTCCAAGTATCAAGTATCAAGTCTTTATACTTGATAGCAAGTATAAAGGCAGCTGGGGTACTATTACCCGACAGCCGCAGGGCCTCATTGAGAGGCGGGTCCATAAGGCAGGTTGCAGCAGGGGTTTTTGCTCCACCTTTTTTGAGCATATTTTTAAAGCTAAATTTAAATGAACTTGGGTCACTTTGAAGGGCAGAGAGGACTGCAACAGGGCATAGGCTCTCAGGGAGGTGGGTATTGGAGTGGGAGAGGCATTCGTTTATTTGCTGAGCAAATATTGATGGGTGTGGGCCATGTGTGGGAATCTGTGCTTAGCACTGAGAGCACGGTGGTGGGAAGGAGACACGGTGGCCCCTGCCCTAGGATCTAGTGGGGAAGACAGGGATGCAGCAGTTAGGTGTTTAATCACCGTCGTGTGTGTAGTTAGTATGTGGGGAGAAGTGCAAAGCGCCCTGGGTTCACGCCACGTGCAGGCTGTAAGCAGTCTGTACGCTTTGGTGAAGGGCCGAGGAGGGCACAGCTCAGAGATGACAAGTGTCCCAGATGTCGCTTTAGGACTTGCAGGCAATAGTCTCTCCTGTTCCCTGCCTTGACTTCCACCTTCCAGCTAGAGGAGGTGACCATTATGATTGCCCCAGGAAGACATGGGGGTGCTGGTTTCTTAACTAAACCCTGAATGACAATCAGATATATGGATCCTGGCCAGTGTATTGAAGTCGGTCTATCTGGATCCCAGCAGCTCTCTGCTTGGACTGCTTTCCATCAGACTTGTTCTGCATCTTGGGTTTGTGCATGCCAACAGCTCTGCGGAAAGAGTCCATTTCAGTTCTCCAGAGAACAGGGTCAGACGGGGGAGACAGGATTTCAGTGGGTTAATAGGCCTGAGGTCAAGATTTATCAGAGAGGGAGAGTCTCAGAGAGAAAATAAAGGGTGAGAAAATATTCTCATTTTCCTGAAGTGTTCAAATGTCTTTGGTGCAGTAAGTGCAGTCAGGGTTGCAGGCATTTTCTTGGGGACCGCAAGTGGACTCCCCATGCCCCATCACTCGCCACCTTGTATGCAGGTGATCATAACTGCTGCAAAATGTAAAGATGGGATAGCAAGCAGCTTCCAACAGAAAATAAATTGTATCACAGGTGATTCCCATTCCTCCTCTTCTGGGACCAAAGAACTGGCTGCCCGGTAGGTGAAAGGTTTAGCATTCAGATTGGGCCTCTCGGGCAACTGAGAGAGTCTGCAGCGGGGAGATTGCCATTTACCTATGACTGTGCAGCCCTTTACAGTCCACAAAGCCCTTTAAGTCCTGAACGAGGTGTTGGGAAGCCTGAGTTCTACTAGTAATTTTGTCAGTTACTCCTCTGCTCTGGGGCTGAGGCTCCTCACCAAGAAAGCAGGGAGATTGGACGACAGTATGTGCCTGTTGTGAGTTGAATTGTCCCCCCTCCCCCTCCAAAAATACCATATGTTGGAGTCCTCCCCTCCAGTACCCCAGAATGTGACCTTACTTGGAGATAGGGTCTTTGCAGAGTTAACGAGGTTAAAATGAGGTCATTAGGGTGGGCTCTCACTCAACATGACTGGGGTCCTGAGAAACAGTTTGGACACAGGGACAGTGTGAACAGACACAAGGAAGGCCCATTTTCTACAAGCCAAGGAGAGAGGCCTCAGAAGCAATCAACCCTGCCGACCCCTCGATCTTGGGCTTCCAGCCTCCAGAAATGTGAGGCAAATTTCTGTTGCTTAAGCCACTTGTCTGTGGTACTTTACTATGGCAACCCTAGCCAACTAGTATGATGCTTTTATGCTCTTTCCCTTTGGTGATCTAAGATTGACCCTGGATCCCTTTCTCAGAATATGCCTCCATGTGAAAAACATTACATCGAATGACTAAGAATGTCTGTTGAAATACAGTTCTCGAAAAACCCAAACATTTGTGAAGAGGAACGTAGGTGCTACTTTAATAACGGATTAAAATGGCAAGATATCGTGGCGAGTCTAAAACAACCATTAGTTCTAAGGAGGGATGAAGGGCGAACGATATTTCAAGATATTTGCAACAACCATAATGTGACGTGAACATATTATGATTTTTATTGGTTGCAGGCACAGATGAGGCTGATGAACTACATTCATAGTTAAAATACTAAATATCTGGGAGCCCGGGTGGCTCAGTCAGTTGGGCATCGCCTTCAGCTCAGTTCATGATCTCAGGATCCTGGGATGGAGCCCCACATTGGGGTCCCTGCTCAGCAAGGAGCCTGCTTCTCCCTCTGCTCCTCCCCCAGCTTGTGCTCTCTCTCTCAAATAAATAAATAAAATCTTTTTTTTTTTTAAATGCTAAATCTCCATTGTTGGTTAGCAGAACAAAGATTTTTCTATTTTTTTCATCCAAGTGTACCTATTCCTGGACTGGATGAGGTCTATGGCCTAATCTGTGATTAGGAGACTCTGGATTAATTCCTCTTGGAGGCTAAAGTCTGTGGCTTTCTTGCCTGGTCCCGCTAACCCTCCAGCTGGGCCTTGGTGACTTGGTGCCAGGAGCTGTGGTCATGCCGTACCCTCCTTTCTGTTGTCATGGTGGCAGGGCCTGTTTGGTTTCTGGAAGTGACCCCCTTCTCAAGCATAAGCAGCACAGTGCTTATTCGGGAAGACTTCTCTGCATAGCTGGCCTGTGACTCAGCAGAGCCACCCCAATCATTGCTGTGTGACTCAGCTAAGCCTTCCTGGGGTCCCACACAGGCAGGAAGTAGCTGATTATCTATCCCAGAAACTGCATCCTTGCTCTTGTAATGGAGCTAGTGGTCGATGAATCATGGGCCTCCAGTCAGCTGGTCTCCACTCACACATGGCGTATCCCAGGCTCTGGTCTCTCTGGGAAGTTTCACATGAACTCATCTCATTATTGCAAATAACCACACACTCTCCCCTTCCTCATATAGGTTCTTAACCCACAAAAAGGAAACCTCTGTTTGGACCTTGTAGTTTGAATGGAGGGATTGCATCACCATAAGTAGAAACATTTTCTTTATGGCATCAGGGAGGATCCTGGTTCAAATAAACACAGGGGTTACCTTTGGATGTATCTGGATGGAATTTTGGAGGTATTTGGATGGAATATTATAGTGTTCCACTGATTCTATGATTGATTGATTGACTTGATTTGAGAGTGAGAGAGGGAGCGTGCATGAGCATGAACAGAGGGAAAGAGAGAACCTTCAGCAGTCTCCATGCCCCACATGGAGCCCAACATGGGGCTCAATCTCACGACCCTGAGGTCATGACCTGAGCCGAAATCAAGAGTCAGACACTTAACCAACTGAGCTGAGCCACAGTGTTCTACTGATTCTAAGACACGCTTCTTTCATGCTTGAATATCTCTGAAGTCAGGATGTTTCTTATAATTCCAGGCATCTTGTATTTGACAAAATGGGGTCAAAAGGGGGCATAAGAAGAAAGCCCATTAGAGAAGTAGAAGATTTTGATGGAAAAGAAGACCAACACATCTGCCCACCCATGAGGAAACTTTGGTCACTTAGAGTAGATAGGCAAATGCTTCCTTAATTTTGTGGGATTTTTGGCCATGAATCAAGTTCATGGGCAGTATATTTTATGTACAGATTACAAGCAGGATAATTCTTTAAAAAGCATGGCATAGGAATAGAAAGACTTATATTTTTTTATGTATGGGTCATAATGTGTTTTAGATCATACTTTAAAAAATGTATAGTGGCACCTGCATGGCTCAGAGGTGGAGCATCTGCCCTTGGCTCAGGGCATGATCCAGGGGTCCTGAGATCGAGTCCCACATCGGCCTCCCCGCAGGGAGCCTGCTTCTCCCTCTGCCTGTGTCTCTGCCTCTCTGTGTGTCTCTCATGAATAAATAAAAAAAAAATTTAAAACGTATAAAAGTACAAAATGTGTGTTTGTGGATCTATTTAACAAAAGGATTATGCTTCAGCAAAAAACAAAAATCTCTATACGAGACTGTCATTTTAACATGCTGGTTAGTTGCGTGTTAACGGCTGATTTACTAAACTATTGACTATAATAACCTCAATTTCTGCCAAGGACCAGCAAAATCTTTGCTTTCTCAGGGCAATGGCCTCAGGGCAATGGCAGAGGAGTTACAGCTCCCAGTGGAGTTCAACAGTGTCTAAAAAAGGAGAATTACTTGCATAGCAGTTAAATTTTTTGAAAAAAATTTTGAAATCCTTGTAGATTTAAGGGAGTTGCAAAACAAAAAGCACTGGGAGGTCCTCGTGCTCTTCACCTAGCTTCCCTCAATGGTAACACGCCACGTGACTATAGGACAATATTACCACCAGGGTGTTGACATCGGTCCACAGAGTTTATCCAGATTCCCCGTGTTTTATATGCATTCGTGTGTGTGTGTGACTACTATGCAGTATTAGCTCATGTGTAGATTCCTTTAACTCGCCAAAGTCAACCGGTTCCATCAACATAAGTCTTCCTCAAGCTACACCCATCTCCCATCCCTAATCCCAGGCAACTAGTAACCTGTTTTCCATCTCTATAATTGTGTTATTTCAAGAATGTTACATCAATGGAATCATACGGCGCTTAACCTTTTGGTTGACTTTTTTTTCACTTGGCATAATTCCTTTGAGACCCATCCAAGATGTTGCATGTATGAGTAATTTGTTCCTTTTTATCGCTGAAATAATAGTCTGTGATATGGGTGTACCATGGTTTTATTTGACCATTTCTCCAAGGAAGGAAATGTTTTTCCTGTTTTTTTTTTCTCTCTTATGAATAAAGCTGCTTTCTGCATAGTAATATTAAAGGTAAAAAAAAAAAAAAGTGCCTACTAGACCAACAGTTTGCTGAGGGCAGATTGCATTTTATACACATTATTCCCTGTTCTTAGGTTACTGTTTACATGCTCAATAAATGCTTAGTTAGTGACAGGATAGATGCCAACCAGCCATTTCAAGGAGACAGTAGGGGGCTGGTTAAAATAAAAGATTTAGATCCAGGCTAGAATTTGGGGCCTGGCCGATCTAATGCAGACCTCTGTTCCTCATCTGTAAAATGGGATGATTCCAGGCCAGCTGTCGTAGGGGCATTATTGTGAAGACCCATGAAGCTCTGAGCATAGTCTGGTTTTTTTGTAAGTGCGTAATCAATTTTCGTTGTTGGTACTATCCCGAAGCAGATCATGGTTCTACCTAAGATCATCATGATGCAGTCACTGTAACTCTTAATTGCTTTTCTTCAGAAATGCTTAATCATTTGATTGAAGATGCACCATTATATTCATGACATTTATGCAAATTTAAATTGCATTTATGTGCACACGAACGTTTAAAATGCCTTGTGTCTCCTTTTTTGAAATGACAGCTCTTGCTTAACATTGTAAATTATGGTGCCATGAACATTCATAGTCAAACATCTAACATGCATATGGCCATATCTTTAGGCATTTGGAAGGATGGAAATGTTCTTTTCTGTGCAGATGCTCAGTGGTTTCTATCAACCTTGGAAAATGGCATCTAGTCTCATAAAAGTGGGTGAACAGATTTTATTTTTCCCTTTCCTTCCTACTATCTGCAGCAAGTGTCTTGGTTCTTTTTTGTCTTTTCTTTTTCAGAAATTTCAATGCTATCTGAACACTTAGAGAAGAGAGAGTATCTCCTCTTGTCCACTTGTGCTCGCAGCCTGTGTGCCTGGGGTCACGTTCAGGAGGAGTGTCTCCAGTGACCTCCTGGAATGTCATACTCAATAAAACCCTGAGTCATACAGAACCTCCCGCCAGACAACATGAGGCAGCAATTAGAAACTAACCATTAACTAGCTGCAGGGGCAGGAGGAGGTGAGTAAAATTTCCAGCTATTTGACAAATAAAGACCAGTGATATTTACCATTACATAAATGGAGCTAGAGTCAACTGGCTTTGACATGTCAAGGCCCTTCTGTGAGGGAGGTGTGCGAGGCAACGTTGGGTTTATAAAGATTACTTTGTCATTGTGCTTGACCCTGGCAGGATGCAGTGTGTGTAAGAAAGGTTGTTAAGAAATGCCTCTTGGAGGAATCTGGGATTTGCAGGTGGGTGAAATAGCCAGATATGACAGACAAAGGATTCCGGAGCTTTCTATACTGTCAACATCACACACTAGCCACACCTGACTAGTTACCTTCCTGCCATGGTATCTTCACTCAGGTGCCTCTTCTCCCTAAACCACCCTTCCCTGGAGAAATTCTACTCATCTCTCAAGACCTAGTTCTAGCGTCACTTCCTCTATGATGCCTTCCTTACTTCTACCAGATAGAAGTCAGGTTTTTTATTTTTTTCCTTTGTGGTGACAGCCCTTTATTATATTTATATGATTAGTCATAAAAAACTATAAATATATAATAAAATATATCTTTAGCCTATTGATGAGATGGAATATGTTCATTGATTTTGAAATGTTGAGCCAGCTTTGCATACTGGAACCAATTCCACTGGTCTGTGAAGTATTATTCTTTTTGTACATGGTTGGATCCAATTTGCTAATATTTTGTTGAGGATTTTTTGCATCTATGTTGATGAGAGATAATGGTTTGTAGTTTCCTTGGGGTGTCTTTGTCTGGTTTTGGTGTTAGGGGAATGCTCATAGAATAGTTAGGAGGTGTTCCCTCTCCTATTTTCGAGAACGGATGGTAAATAATGAGTGAGGCTTGCTCCTTAAACGTTTAGCAAAATTTACCAGTGAAACTACCTGAGCCTGGTGCTTTCCATTTTGGAAGATTATTAATTATTGAGTCAATTTATTTAATAGATATAGGCCCATTCAGATTGTCTATTTCTTCTTGTGTGAGTTTTAATAGACTGTGTCTTTTAAGGAATTAGTTTGTTTGTTTATTAATTAATTAATTTATTTATTTAGAATTAGTTCATTTAATATAAGTTATCAAATTTGTGGCTATATAGTAATCCATAATATTCCCTTGTTACCTTTTTAATGTCTGTGGGATCTTTGGTGATGAGGTCCTTTCATTTCATGTATTAGTAATTTGTGTCTTTATTTTTCCCTTGGTTAGCATGGCTAGGGGTTTACTAATTTTATTGATCTTTTCAAAGAAGTACCTCTTGGGTTGATTGATGTTATCTATTGTTTTCCTGTTTCCAATTTCACCGATTTCTGCTCTAATTTTTATTTCTTTTCTTCTGCTTACTTTGGATTTAATTTGCTCTACCATTTCTAGTTGCCTAACATAGAAGCTTAGATAATTGATTATACATATATTTATATATATTTATGAATATACATATATTTAATATATGCATTCCATGCTAAAAATTTCCCTTCAAGCATTGCTTCTACCAATTTTGGTGGGTTGTATTTTAATTTTCTTCAAAACATTAAAATTTTTTTCTTTGATCTTCTTTGACTTGTGTTATTTAGGAGTGTGCTGTTTAATCTCCAATTATTTTGTGTTGTTGTTGTTGTTGTTTTGGTCCTGCCATCTTTCTACCATTAATCTCCAGTTTCATGCCTCTGTGTTTGAGAATATATTTTGTATGATACATTTTCTTGCCCCAGAATATGGTCTCCTGGTGATTGCTCCATGTGAGCTTGAGAAGAATGTATACTCTGTTTTTGGATGAAGTGGTCTATAAATGTCAGTCACATCCAGTTGAATGATGGTGCTGTTCAGCTCAGCTGTGTCTTTACTGATTTTCTGCCTGTTGGATCTGACCATTTCTGATAGAGGGGTATTTATTGAATTTTTCTGTTTCACTTTGCAGTTCCATTAGTTTTTACTTCATGAATTTTGATACTTTGTTTTAGGCACATACATGTTAAGAACTGTTATGTCTCCTTGGAGAATTGACCCTTTTATTATTATGTAATTCTCCTCTTTATCCCTGGTTATTTTTCTTGCTCTCAAGTCTGAAATTAATATAGCTACTCCAGTTTTCTTTTTTTTCCCCAGTTTTCTTTTGATCATGATAGCATGATATATCTTTCTCTATTCCTTCTCTTAATTTTTTTTTACTGTGGTAAAACACATAATGTAAAATTTACCATTTTAACCATTTTTATGTGTACAAATCAGTGGCATTAAGTATGTTCACGGTATTGTGCAACTATCATGGCTACTCATTTCCAGAACTTGGAAACAGAAACTCTAACATTTAAGGATAACTACCCCTGCCTACACACACAGCTGGTAGCCTCTATTCTACTTTCTGCCTATATGAATTTGTCTATTGTGAGTACCTCATGTAAGTGGAATTGTACAAAGTTTGTTCTTTTGTTTCTGACTTTTAAAATTTATAATGTTTTCAAATTTTATCCATGTTGTAACATATCAGAGCTTCATTCCATTTTTAAGGCTGAATAATATCTCATTATATGTATATACCACATTCTTTTCATTCATTTATCCATTAGTAAACATCTGGGTTGTTTCTACTTTTTGGCTTTTATGAATAATGCTGCTATGAACATGTATTTGTTTGGGTCTCTACTTTCAATTCTTTGGGGTAGAAACCTTGAAGTGGACTTGCTGGATCATATGATAATTTTATGCTTAAGTTTTTAGGAACTATCAAACTGTTTCCTACAACAGCTGCATTAGTTAGCATTTATTTTTCTTTTAATATTAATTTATGTGTGTTTGTGTGTGCGTGTGTGTGTGAGAGAGAGAGAGAGAATGTGAGAATGTGGGAGGGGCAAAAGGAGAAGGCAAAAGGAGTAGGAGAGAGAAAAATACCCAGTAGATTCCCTACTGAGTGTGGAACCTGACATGGGGCTCAATCCCATGACCCTGAGATCATAACCTGAGCTGATATCAACAGTTGGACATTCAACCAACTGAGCCACCCAGGTGCCCCTAGTTTGCATTTCTACCAGAAGTATACAAGAATTTTAATTTCTTCTCTACCTATTTACTTTTAATCTATCTGTATTGTTATATTTCAAATGGGTTTCTTATAGACAACATGCAATTGAATGGGTTTTGTGTTTTTAATTTACTCTGACAATCTCTGTCTTTGAATTGGTATATTTAGACCATTCATATTTAAAGTGATTGTTGTGATTATTATTATAATTGGTTTAGTATTTACTATGTTTGTAACTGTTTTCTATTCATTGCCTCATTGCCCTTGGTTCTTTTTTTTTAAGATTTTATTTATTTATTAATGAGAGACACACAGAGAGAGAGGCAGAGACACAGGCAGAGGGAGAAGCAGGCTCCATGCAGGGAGCCAGATGTGGGACATGATCCCAGGTCTCCAGGATCATGCCCTGGGCTGAAGGCAGGCACCAACCTGCTGAGCCACCAGGCTGTCCCTGCCCTTGGTTCTTTCTTTTTTCCCCATGTCTACCCTTTTTCTGTCTTATTTTATTTTTTGAAGTATAGTTAAGATACAATATTATGTTAGTTAAGGTGTACAAGATAGTGATTCAACATTTATATACAGTATGAAATTATCACCACAAGTGTAGTTACCATGTCACCATACAATGTTATTACAAGATTATTGATTGTATTTCCTATATTGTACTTTATATTCCCCAGTTAATATATTTTATAACTGGAAGTTTGTACTTCTTAATCCTTTTCACCTTTTTTTCACCATCCTCCCCTGTCTACTTTGGCAACTGCCAATTTGTTCTCTGTATTAATGGTCAGTTTCTGTTTTGTTTTGTTTGGTCATTTATTTTGTTTTTTAGATTATATGTATGAGTAAAATCATATTGATATTTGTCTTTCTCTGTCTCATTTATTTAACTTAGCATAATACCTTCTAGGTCCATCTATGTTCTCACAGATGGCAAGATTTCATTCTTTTTTATGGCTGAGTAATATTCCATTATATATATCTCACATCTTTTTTTTATTGGAGTTCAATTTGCCAACATATAGCGTATTACCCAGTGCTCATCCCATCAAGTGCCCCTCTCAGTGCCCATCACCCAGTCACCCCATCCCCCCACCCACCTTCCTTTCCACCACCCCTTGTTCGTTTCCCAGAGTTAGGTGTCTCTCATGTTCTGTCTCCCTCACTGATATTTCCCACTCATTTCCTCTCCTTTCCCTTTTATTCCCTTTCACTATTTTTTATATTCCCCAAATGAATGAGACCATATAATGTTTGTCCTTCTCTGATTGACTAACTTCACTCAGCATAATACCCTCCAGTTCCATCCACGTTGAAACAAATGGTGGGTATTTGTTGTTTCTAATGGCTGAGGAATATTCCATTGTATACATAGACCGCATCTTCTTTATCCATTCATCTGTCAGTGGACATCAAGGTTCCTTCCACAGTCTGGCTATTGTACCTCACATCTTTTTAATCCATTCATCTATCAATGGACATTTGGATTGCTTTTATATCTTAGTTATTGTAAATAATGCTGCAATAAACATAGGTGTGCATGCATCTTTTTGAATGCCTTCTCTGGTTTTAATTGAACACTTTGTATGATTTTATTTTTTCTCTTCTCTTAGCATGTCAATTATACTTTTTTTTTTTTTACTTCTCTCAGTGGTTGTCCTAGAGAGTGCAATCTACATTTATAACTAATTCAAGTCCAATTTCAAACAACAGTGCTGCTTCACTGTTAGTGCAAATAACCTTATAACAGAGTACTCCCAATTCTTCTCTCCTGTCTTTTATAATGTTGTCGTCATTCATTTCACTTTTCTGTAAGCTATAATAACCAAATTATTGTTATTATTTTGAACAAACGGTTATCTATTTGATCATCTAAGAAGATTGAATTTTACCTTCACTTATTACTTCTCTAATGCTCTTCCTTTCTTTTGTACATTTGATTTTTTTTACCTATATCATTTTTCTTCTCTCTGAAGAATTTTAAAAATGACTTCTTATAAGACAGTTCTACTGGTAACAAATTTCCTCATTATTTGTTTTTCTATAAACATCTTCATTTCTTCTTCACTTTTGAATAATAGTTTTATTAGATACAGAGTTCTAGTTTGATTATTTTTCTTCTAACACTTTAAACATTTCATTTCACTTTCTTCTTGCTGGCATGGTTTCTGAAGAGAAGTCTGATGTAATTCTTATTCTAGTTTATCTGTAGGTAAAGTGTTTTTTACCCCCATGGCTTCTTTTAAGATTTTTTTCTTTTTCTTTGACTTTCTGCAGTTTCAATATGATATACCTAGATATAGATTTTTAAAAATATTTATTCTGGTTGGTGTTCTCTGAGTTTCTCTTCAGGAAATGCTCACCTGTTATTATCTCAAATATTTTTTTGTTCCTTACTCTTTTTTTAATTTCTGATAGTCTCATTATGTGTATGTTACATTGCTTATAGTTGTTTACAGTTCTGGGATATTCTGCTCCACCTTTTTCATTATTTTTTCTTTGCTTTTCCATTTTGAAGTTACTATTGACACCTCTTCAAACTCACTGATTCTTTGGCTATATCCAGTCTATTGATGAACTCATCAAAGGCATTCTTCATTTCTGTTACAGTGGTTTCAATTTCAAGCATTTCCTTTTGAGTCTTTTTTAGATGTTTCCATCTCTCTGCTTACATTACTCATGGGTTCTTTCATGTTGTCTGTCTTTTTCCATTAGAGCCCTTAGAATATGAATCATAGTTCTTTTAAAATCTCAGTCTCATAATCCCACAATTTCTGCCATATCTGAGTCTGGTTCAGATGTTTGCTTTGCCTCTTCAGATTATGCCTTTTGCCTTTTAGCTGCCTTGTAATTTTTGGAAGTTAGAAGTCAGATATGATATATCAGGTGAAAGGAAATAAGGTAGGTAGGCCTTTGATATGAATTTTAGGTCTAATTGGCTAGAAGTTAGTCTGTGTTTACTCTTTACTGTAGCTGTGGTCTCAGATGCTAAAATTTCCTTTAATGTTCTTGTTTTCATAATGTTCTTGTTCTTTGCTGTCTTAGATTTTCCTAAAGGCTTCTTAAATACAGTTGGTGGTTTTCTTTTCTTAAAAAAAATTGTTTTGTTTTGTTTGTTTTTTTTTTCTGCTGTAATCAGCTGTTATATACAGGAGCCCTACTGATGTGGTGGTGAGATGTGAGGGGTAGTAAAGATTATGAGGTCTCGTTTTTTCCATGAGCCTCAGTTGAATATTCCTCCCCCATCTTCCCACCCTAGCTTTGGTAAAGCCCCAGTTGGTGAGACTCTGGTAAATAATTCCTCTTGAGGGCAGGCCTTGTTAATGAGAATAGAGCTTTCCATTCTTCCTGTTGGAAGCAAGAGGAGATTTTTCTCAGATCTTCACAGTAAGAACTTGGCAGGGTCCCTGGAGGTAAAACTTATACAAGTGTGAGGAAAGTCCTAGGACTGAGTCCCACTAGAATTTCTCATTCTCAAGCTTGTCTACACTGAGCCTCTAGCAATTAGTCAATTACAGCTTACTGTGTTCTACACAGTAGGAACTCCAGCTCCAGCTGCAGGCTTCTACTTTGGGTGAGCTGTGATTTTTTTTTTTTTTTGTATTTGCCTGTCTATCTCTCCAGTTTTGGGGACAGCCATTTGCCTTGTGACCTCAATTTTCTGATGGCTCTAACAAGATTTGTTGATATTTAGTTTGCTCAACTTTTTTTTCTTGTTTGTGAGGATGGTAGTGATGACTTCTAACTTCTATACCTGTTGGACTGGAAACAAGAAGTTAGCGCTTTTCAGAAAGTACATCTCAGTTTGAGGACTGAGATTACCTACTATAGATAGATGTCTGCAACTAATGTCAGAGACTCCCTGGAAGCTACTCAATTCATAAAAGGGGCTCCCATACCTAGTTTATAGAACGCTAAGGCAGAGGAATGATTGAACTGGACCTCACCTGCGCATGATAAAGGTGTAAGGAAAATGGCAACACAATCTTGAGATGAATTACTGATCTATCACTGATCAGGCTTCCCTGGGCAAATTGGGATTTTTTTTTATTGGAGGGAGGGGGTATCTGAGGACATCTTTATGTGTTCCACTAGAGCATAATCTGACAGTAAAAGTTAGTCTGAGTGCTAGAATAATGGCCTAGTGTCCCACTGCCAAGTATGCATTTATAATGGTTGACATGCATGAAAGAAGAGTTTTTCATGGGAGAAATTATTTTGTGCAGATTTCAGAGAGAAAATGGAATATACCACTTATTCTCAAGGTAGGAAGGACACAGGGATGATGTCTGAACTCCAGGGAGAGAGTAGGTAAAAGATAAAAATACTGCTTTTGTGTGAGTCAAGGACAGGAGGAGGGCTGTTGTAGGGCCTAGGTGACAAGATGAAATGTCAGAATCTGGAATAGAGTTGTCAGTGAGGTGTCCATCCTATTCTTTGCAGAGATTTTATGGATGCAGCACAGTTGGGTGGGGTGTAGGGATATCGTTGGGAGGAAGAAGAATGTTTTCTGTTGCAGGAGCTCTGGCAAGATGCCACCATGAGGGGTGCATGGAGGATGGAGTACAAGCAGACCTGTTTCTGAGTGTGGGGACCTGTCTGAGGTCATTTGCATTTGAGAAAGAGGCTTGTTATGTGGATCAGTGCTCTCTTGATGATGAGGTATTAGAGGCTGTGCAAAGTGGAGAATACCTTTGAGTGGGCAAACCTTTCCTTCTCACTATATCACAGGTGGGTCTTCTTCCTGTCTAGATATTCTGGCTCTAATACCTGTCCCTGTCCTTGTATTTTTGTTTAACAGCTGAGTCAAAGGTGTCCCTAAAGACCAGGCTTTCTTCCCTCTGTTGACAACTTCCTAGGGGCATCACTCTATTCATCTGTTAAGAATGTGGTTTATGTATACAATGGAATATTACTCAGCCATTAGAAATGACAAATACCCACCATTTGCTTCAACGTGGATGGAACTGGAGGGTATTATGCTGAGTGAAGTAAGTCAATTGGAGAAGGACAAACAGTGTATGTTCTCATTCATTTGGGGAATATAAATAATAGTGAAAGGGAATATAAGGGAAGGGAGAAGAAATGTGTGGGAAATATCAGAAAGGGAGACAGAACATAAAGACTCCTAACTCTGGGAAACGAACTAGGGGTGGTGGAAGAGGAGGAGGGCAGGGGGTGGGGGTGAATGGGTGACGGGCACTGAGGGGGGCACTTGATGGGATGAGCACTGGGTGTTATTCTGTATGTTGGTAAATTGAACACCAATAAAAAATAAATTTATTTAAAAAAAAAGCATGTGGATGAACAAAAATAAATTGCATTTTCAAACTAAAGTGGCTCTTAATAATTGGGCTGGTCCCATAAGTCACTATGTTCTGTTTAGTTGAAGAACTTATCAAAGCAATAAGAAGAGGAAAAGAGACTTCTTGGCTAGCAGTCTACCTACCTTGCAAATCAGTCTGAGTAAAAGCCAAAAGAAAAGGTGCACATGCTGTGACCCAACCCAGGGACATGTAGGTGCAAATCAAGCCTAGCCCACAGCTATATTTCAGCTCCATGAGATTGGTGCTGCTTCTTCCAGGGTAACCATTACAGAATGTCCTTGGGTGATGCCCATAGAAGCTGGATTGAGAAAGGAGGTGGGAAAACAGTGAAGCCATAGTCCATTTTTCAGTGAATCCTTCATCCTCAGAGGCATTCTCAATCCCAGGCAGCTGCTCAGGTGTATTCGAGTTGTGAACGGTCTTAAAAGATTTAGGGTCTTCCAGATGGATCTCTGTGATATACCCCCAAGTGGATACTCCCTACAGCCTTCCCAAATCTGTTGGTCTTAAAAAAGAGCCCAGCATTTGGTGGCTGTGAGTAATGTCGATCATTTAAAGAGCTTATTGTGTGGTACCAATCACTGCTCTGATGTGTAAAATGTCTTATTTTCTCTGCCTGACTCTGAGCTTCTTGAGGATGTGTCTCTTTCATCTCTGTATTTCCCATAAAGCCCCAAACCCGTGCTGACCTCTGCTGATTTCATTTCCTTCCCTGATAAAGCAAAAGAACCCAAACTATAGCTGTTGACTCCTTGCTTAACCTACATGACTTTTAAATTCTGTTTTTCCCAGTGCTTTCTTTGTAGGACTGAAAATGATGGCCTAGCTTCCACACTAGGGGAGATAGGTCAGCTAACACCACAAGGGGAGATATCAGTTGCTAACCTACAGGGATACATTCTGCCTGTATTTTTCAGGAATGATACGTGCTTGCAGTGATGACTGTGTTGTCACTATAATGAGCCATACTTGGTTTTTGTCTTTATTCAGAGGCAGGATTTATACTCGTATGTCTACATTGTTCCTTTCTCCTGGACTGGGATTTATGGGCAGGCGTGAATTGGCTGACCCCAGGGGGTGGTGTTTCCAAAGCCTGGACAGAGAGAGAGAGAGTCCCTGGAAGGCATGGAGCCACCTCATGGTGCTTATGTAGTTTTGTGGAGATAAAGTAGCTAAATCACGTGCAGCAGGTCAAGGGCTGTTGGACATGAACTTCAGTCTCTCCCTGGCATTGATCATTCACAGGCTGTTGTTCCCTCTGTTAGGGCAGATAAAGGATAGTACTTTTCCTCTTTTCTCTGATTTTACTACTTGTGCTCCTCAAGCAGGAATCGCTCAAACTTGTCTTCCCAAGAAATTGCCCAGTCGTATGGGCTCTATATATTTCCTTGGCTTAGAACCTCTTCCCCCAACTTTGCTTCTCCTCCTAATCTCTACCCTTCCTATGAGGCTTTGTGGAGACAGCACCCCTTTTCTTGAAAACTGTGATTCCTGAGCAAGGCTAAAGCCTGAAAATGTGTGTGTGTGTGTGTGTTTTTAAAAAAAACATGTAACACAAATTTACCCTCCTAACAATTTTCAGTGTAGAGTAATAGTAACTATATGCATGTTATAGTACAACAGACCCCCAGGGCTTCTTCATCTTCTGACATGGAAACTCTATATGCACTAAACAGCAACAACTCAGTCTTCCCATTTCTCATGGCCCCTGAAAACCACCATTCTCCTCTCTGTCTCTGTGAATTTGACTATTCTACCTACCTCAATAAGTGAGATCATGCAGTATTTGTCTTCTTGTTACTGGCTTATCTCACTCAGCATAATGCCCTCAAGGTTTGTCCATATTGTTGCATGTGACCGGATTTCCTTCTTTTTTAAGGCTGAATAATATTCCATTGTGTGGATAGACCATATGCCACGTTTCCTTTATCCATTCACTCTTTGATAGACACTTAGGGGGCTCCTATATCTTGGATATTAGAAATAATGCTGTAATGAACATGGGTGTGCAAATATTTCTTCGAGATCCTGCTTCCAATTCCTTTGGATATATACCCAGAAGTGGGACCACTGGATCAAAATATAGTTCCATTTTTAATTATTTGGGGGCTGTCTATACTATTTTCCACAGTGGTTGTACCATTTTACTTTCCCATTAACCATGAAAATGTTTTGATTACAGCACTTTTTAAAACTGAAACTGGGTTTCCTTGTTGGTGGGTGTTGAGCCAAAAGGCAACACCAAGCCAAAGAATAGGAAAAGGAAGAGTTTTACATGCAACAAGTAAGAGAGAACACTGGGGATATTTCTCAAAGCAGATCTCCCTGAACAACAAAATTGAGACATTTTAAGTTAAGGGTGTTTATGTATTCATGAAGGGGCTTGCACAATGGGGAATACAGCATGGAATGGAGGCAAGTCATCTTAAGGTGACTGAGTCCAGCTCAAAATAAGCATCATCAATTCTCTGGCTCCATTTGGTCCAGTATCTGAATGCTCAAAGTTGGTTTAGATCCTGTAAAGTTAACTCAAGAGTCTGAGTCAAGTCAGTCTTCACTTCTGAAAGGATTAGGTTTTCTCTTGGCCTGACAGAGAATCTTAAGCAGGCTCTATGCCCAGTGCAGGCTCGATCTCGTGACCCTGAGATCATGACCTGAGCCGAAATCAAGAGTTGGATGCTTAACCAAGTGAGTGCCCCAGGCGCCCCATGCTATTTTCTTATTAACTGCACCCAGAAGCTCAGGTTTCAGCAAAGCCAGTCTTGTGATGCAGAATGGAAGTCAGGAGTTGTATACAGTGGGATTGATTTCTTTCCAGATTTGAGTTCTGGAAGCCTTGGCTTCTTGAGGTCATTATGCCATAAGTAGTAAAGACAAGCTATTGCCTTTAAGAGAAGGGTAAATTCAAGATTAGGAAGGGGTCAGGAACCTGTGGGTCCCATGAATAGGGAGATCCTGCTCTTCTCTCTCTGGCAACACCTGAAAAGGTGGGAAGAATAGTGAAGGGAATGGCCATGTGGTGCACCATGGATTCGAACCCTAGCAACTGAAGCTACCATCTTGCTGCAGATTCCTCTGCCCAAGTTTGGCATGGGAGCCACAGGCTATCAGATTCCAAAGGGCTATGTGAGTATGAACAGAAGATGAATGTTTTGCTCTTTGTACCTCTTTATAACCTTGGATAAGGTGTTGAATGGGAAGAAGCATCCACAATTGGACTTTGCACTATCTCAGTGAGTTGGAGATGATTTTGATTTAAGGAAATAAAGTAATGTGATGATTCATGCATATCTGGAATGCAGGACTAAGATTTATTCCTAGAATCTATATAAGTCATCTTGTAGTTCCTGGATGTTTAAGGAACTTGATAAAGATTATTTCCCTTCACTATTCCTGTAGGTAATGGTCAATGTATAGTCTTGGATTGTTTGAGATACATCCTTTAAAAATATTGAGTGTTGATCGAAAGGGTTTTCTTTTTGGAAATTGACTTGTTCTAAATATACTAGGGAAACATGCCATTCTTAAAGTGAAGAGTTCTTTTTTAAACAGAATTGTGCTAATTTGGATTTTCAGAAACTTAATGTGATAACAAATAGATTAAAGAAATCTCCCCCCCCCTTTGAAAAGCACCGGTTGATATAATTGCGAATAACAGCTTGACTTAGTAGGGCAACAAGTCTGCCTTAAGTAGCAGCTTAGCTCAAAGATCTTGTGTGGGCATTGTCCTAATAGGGGCAAACCACAGCAGAGATGGGATTCTAATTAATCATCATTACTCCATCCTGATAAGGGAGGCTCACTGCAGATCACCCCTGTTATGACTAATTTCCAGGAAATGAGAGCTCACAATATCCCCCTGCAGAAAGCTGGGTGGAGGTCCACCTGCTGTGCTATTTGTTCTGGTAAATGATTAATGACTGATCAACCTGACAGATTCCTCATGAGACTGTTCAGTGACCAGAGTGTCACTTCGCTTTCTCTACTTCCTCATGGGACAGGGACAGAGAAGTGTGCTGATTTTATTACTTATACAAAGCTAACATATTTGTGATTTTTTTCCATACCTGCCTCCCTTTTAGGTAGGAAGACAAAGCAAAGAAAGAGAAAAACAGTCTTGGTTTTAAAGTGATCTTCCTTAACTTCTGAGCTGAAGAAGTCATCTGTGGAATTCAGAAAAAAACTTGGGTTGTTGGAAGAAGTTTTGGATATCACATCTATTCAGTACCCTTTTTACGGATAAAAATGAAACTCTAGGTGATGTAGCATTGTGACATGCCCCAGGTAAAAGTGGAACAGAGCAGGGACTAGTATCCATCCTCTAATGGCTGGCATGTACCAACATGCTGATAAAATCAATCATCTGGAAAGTCTTATAAAGCATAAATCTTTTGTTTTTCGACAACTATGCATTAACTCTTAAAAAATCCTGCTTGATGTCGTTAGGATTTATGGACCACTACAATCTTACAAGAGTAATAAATTTGTCATATACTGTGTAGGCAGCACATTGATTCATTTACAAAGGTAGAAGAAATCTCATACAAAGAACTAGAAAGAGGAGAAGAAAGGAAATAAGAAGAGACTGATTTCCTTTATAGAGAAGTAGAAATTCTTTTTTTTTTTTTAATTTATTTTTTATTGGTGTTCAATTTACTAACATACAGAATAATACCCAGTGCCCGTCACCCATTCACTCCCACCCCCCGCCCTCCTCCCCTTCCACCTCCCCTAGTTCGTTTCCCTGAGTTAGCAGTCTTTACGTTCTGTCTCCCTTTCTGATATTTCCCACACATTTCTTCCCCCTTCCCTTATATTCCCTTTCACTATTATTTATATTCCCCAAATGAATGAGAACATATAATGTTTGTCCTTCTCCGACTGACTTACTTCACTCAGCATAATACCCTCCAGTTCCATCCACGTTGAAGCAAATGGTGGGTATTTGTCATTTCTAATAGCTGAGTAATATTCCATTGTATACATAAACCACATCTTCTTTATCCATTCATCTTTCGTTGGACACCGAGGCTCCTTCCACAGTTTGGCTATCGTGGCCATTGCTGCTATAAACATCGGGGTGCAGGTGTCCCGGCGTTTCATTGCATCTGTATCTTTGGGGTAAATCCCCAGCAGTGCAACTGCTGGGTCGTAGGGCAGGTCCATTTTTAACTCTTTGAGGAACCTCCACACAGTTTTCCAGAGTGGCTGCACCAGTTCACATTCCCACCAACAGTGTAAGAGGGTTCCCTTTTCTCTGCATCCTCTCCAACATTTGTTGTTTCCTGCCTTGTTAATTTTCCCCATTCTCACTGGTGTGAGGTGGTATCTCATTGTAGTTTTGATTTGTATTTCCCTGATGGCAAGTGATGCAGAACATTTTCTCATATGCATGTTGGCCATGTCTATGTCTTCCTCTGTGAGATTTCTCTTCATGTCTTTTGCCCATTTCATGATTGGATTGTTTGTTTCTTTGGTGTTGAGTTTAAGAAGTTCTTTATAGATCTTGGAAACTAGCCCTTTATCTGATATGTCATTTGCAAATATCTTCTCCCATTCTGTAGGTTGTCTTTGAGTTTTGTTGACTGTATCCTTTGCTGTGCAAAAGCTTCTTATCTTGATGAAGTCCCAATAGTTCATTTTTGCTTTTGTTTCTTTTGCCTTCGTGGATGTATCTTGCAAGAAGTTACTATGGCCGAGTTCAAAAAGGGTGTTGCCTGTGTTCTCCTCTAGGATTTTGATGGAATCTTGTCTCACATTTAGATCTTTCATCCATTTTGAGTTTATCTTTGTGTATGGTGAAAGAGAGTGGTCTAGTTTCATTCTTCTGCATGTGGATGTCCAATTTTCCCAGCACCATTTATTGAAGAGACTGTCTTTCTTCCAATGGATAGTCTTTCCTCCTTTATCGAATATTAGTTGCCCATAAAGTTCAGGGTCCACTTCTGGATTCTCTATTCTGTTCCACTGATCTATGTGTCTGTTTTTGTGCCAGTACCACACTGTCTTGATGAGCACAGCTTTGTAGTACAACCTGAAATCTGGCATTGTGATGCCCCCAGATATGGTTTTCTTTTTTAGAATTCCCCTGGCTATTCGGGGTCTTTTCTGATTCCACACAAATCTTAAAATAATTTGTTCTAACTCTCTGAAGAAAGTCCATGGTATTTTGATAGGGATTGCATTAAACGTGTATATTGTCCTGGGTAACATTGACATTTTCACAATATTAATTCTGCCAATCCATGAGCATGGAATATTTTTCCATCTCTTTGTGTCTTCCTCAATTTCTTTCAGAAGTGTTCTATAGTTTTGAGGGTATAGATCCTTTACATCTTTGGTTAGGTTTATTCCTAGGTATCTTATGCTTTTGGGTGCAATTGTAAATGGGATTGACTCCTTAATTTCTCTTTCTTCAGTCTCATTGTTAGTGTATAGAAATGCCACTGACTTCTGGGCATTGATTTTGTATCCTGCCACGCTACCGAATTGCTGTATGAGTTCTAGCAATCTTGGGGTGGAGACTTTTGGGTTTTCTATGTAGAGTATCATGTCAGAGAAGTAGAAATTCTAATAAAAATTATGCTGAGTGAAATAAGTCAATCGGAGAAGGACAAACATTTTATGGTCTCATTCATTTGGGGAATATAAAAAATAGTGACAGGGAATAAAGGGGAAAGGAGAAAAAAAATGAGTGGGAAATATCAAAAAGGGAGACAGAACTTGAGAGACTCCTAACTCTGGGAAATGAACTGGGTGGGGGGGTGGAAGGGGACATGGTTGGGGGTGGGAGTGACTGGGTGGCGGTCACTGAGGGGGGCACTTGATGGGATGAGCACTGGGTGTTATTCTGTATGTTGTCAAATTGAACACCAATAAAAAATAAAATTATATAAAAAGAAAAAAAATGAGTAAGTGGTACAACATAGCAATATCACACCATACAATGATGGTTTGATGTCAAAGAAAGCACTGGTGTCTTAATATAAAAAGTTTTATAAATGTAAATATCACAAAGTTGGGTCTAATACAGAAAGCTCATGACTTCAATAAATGCTAAAATAGCATTGATTTACTCTTGATTAAAAGACAAAAATCGGGAAAATGAGAAATAAATAATGATAGTGAGTTATAGCCAGTGGAACAGTGACAGAAGCTGTTCATTTTTAGGCAAGACTTTGAAGACACAGGTGCATCTCCATGCTTCAGGGTTCACCTGCTGGCTGCATTCGAATGAGAAAGAGTGTCCAGAGGATGGTAGAGACACAAGGTGGAAGGATCCTGGGTCTCTGAATTACCTCGTGGAGCAGTTGTGAACAAAGCTCATTTGCTCTGATCAGTGTTCTAAATAAAAGTCAACCTGTGTTGAGTTCGAGTAGTGATGCATTTGGGTCAATGGATTACCGTAGTCAGCCTGCGTCTGTGCTGTATCCCCCGTCATTGCTTCAGGCCTCTGTTCCAGGATACGAATTCTCTTCATACGCTACCACAACTAGTTTCTGTTTGTATCTACTCTGCTCCCTAATCCCCCAGAAATTTTAGTGGAAATTATGCATTCTTCCATTTATGAAATTTATATCTTTTCAAATATGCTCAGCCCTTCCTTATTGTCTCACATTCCTTGCTTTTGCTTTCAAGTTTCCATCCATTTCTTTAAGGTTAGCAATATAGTCGAAAAAATATTCTGTATCAGATAATCCCAATATGTAGGAAATATTGGCAAGCCTGATTCAGCTGCTTGTTGTTGTTGCTTACTTTCACACATGGTGCTTTGCTTTCTTTTGTGTTTAGAGATCCTCTTATTGAGAGTTGCTAATCTTCCTCAGTTGCTTTATCTGTGGGATTTCTTTGAAGCCTTGGTTGAAATGCATCTCTCTAGAGAATTTCTGCTTCTGCTGGTTGTCTGGGAGTGCTATCAACCTTGACCACTTTAAATAAAAATATCAAAATGAACCTTTTCAGATCACACAGCAAACTTGCGTTCAGACTCAAAACATGACTGAAATCTGGTTTCTGGTAACAACTTAAAAAAATTTAATTTAGTTTTATTTAAATTCAGTTAATTAAGGTTTCTGGTAACAACTTCTAAAAGCAGATTTTTTCCCCCTTTCCACACTGTGCCAAGGTCAAGATAAGCAAGTTTTGTTGCCTTTCTTTGTATGTATTAGGTTAGTTTCTCCTTCCTCTTATTCTGGTAATCTGTCCTTGGTGGGTGGTTGAGGGGAGTATGTGTGTGTCGGGGTTTGGGGTGGAGTTGTGGGGAGAGGCCATGTCAAGAGCATACCTTGATCATGCCCTGAGCTTTATCTCTTGTTTTCAGGCCTGTGCATCTGCCAAGGCAGAAACTTAGCATATGAATGGGCTTCCATGTTGCCTTACCTCTCAGACATGCATTTGAAAACATCTGTTCAATGCTGAATCTAGCTTTTTGGCTATTTTCATTGCAAGACTCTTTGAGGGTATTCAGTCCTCTAGACTGCTGCAAATGGACTGTTTATGCAGCTTCCCCATGGGTTTGTGGGTCAGCCCAGTGACAGTGATGTGGTGGGAGGGAGGTGGGAGTTGGCTCAGATCAACAGGTAGCTGAAGTCAGGTTTGCTTTTCTTAAATGTAACATATTTGCCTACATATTATACTCCCCCAAACAATGAAATAACCATATAGACTCTCCAGAAAGGTGAGCTCAGAGATTGAGTGAGTAGAGGGAGGAGGTAGCACCTTCAGTCCTACCACAGAGGCTCTGTTCAGTGGAATCATTATTTTTTCAAGACATTGTATGGGGAAAGCCCTGTCCTTGGCCCACAGAGCAGTGCAGTCTCAGGACTGGCTAAAGATGAGGACACACGTTTCTTCCATGAGGCTTTTCCAATAGGAGGTGGGATAACTAAGCTGTAGGGCAATAAAAGCAGTAATGAGGGCAACTTTCCCAGCTCTTCAGAGTGATGGCTAAACTTATGTGTCAATTCGACCAGGTGCCCAGGTGCCCAGATATTTGGTCTCATATTATGCTGGGTGTCTCTGTGAGGTGTTCATGGATGAGGTTAACATTTAAATGGTTGGAAATCAGGTTGCTCTCCATAATGTGGGCAGCCTTATCTAATCAGCTGAAATCTTGAATAGAGCAAAAGGCCTGATCTCTCCCAAGCCAGAGGGAATTCTCCAGCAGACTACCTCTGTACCATCAACTCTTCTTGTTTCCACAGCAGACAACCTTCAGACTTAAACTGTAATATTGCCTCTCCTGGATCCTCCAGCCTGCTTGCCCACCCTGCAGATTTTGGACTTGCCAGCCTCCATAATTATATGAGCCAATTCCTTATAATAAATCTTTTTATATTTGTATTATATAACTCCCAGGTATATAATGCATCCTATTGGTTCTGTTGTCTGGAGAACCCTGACTAATACATCCGGGATGTAGATGGGTACCAAGCAAGAGTGGCCCTAAGGGAAGGATAATTTCAATGCTCTGAGAACGGATCGGCTTAAAATGCCTGCCTTCTTTCCTTCCTTCTTTCCTACCTCACTCCCTCCTTCCCTGACTTTTTTTCCCCTTCCTTTCTTCTGCCATAATTATATCTTGCACCACCTTGGTCATGGCAGAAATTTGATAATCCAGAATCTGAGCATCCACAGTCTGGTGCTATAGCCCAACAGGTGATGAAAATCCTTACAATAGATTTTCAGTGGAAAAGCTCCTCAGGAGGTAGCATTGTTATTTGTTTTGGATGCCACTGGGTTCACATATAGCCTTCTCAGCATTCTTGACACACATCTCCCTAACACTTTTAAGCAATGTCAGTGACAGATATACCTCCCACAAGAAAAGTCTTTCGTTGGTATAACTTCTAAATAGTCGCTGTGCTTATGGCTGGGTTTTAATCATATAAATTTAAAGTGAGTAGATTTTTATTACTTGTTTGTTCATAAATATTGTTTCCCACGTGACAGTTAATCTTGAAAACTCCTAGTTATGGAGTCAGCCTCCAACACACATGGACTTGGGTACCCACCTTTGTTTCAAGAGGAAGTTTGGAATAGCCCAGCACCATTCTGATGCATTTTGGACACAGTTACTGTCCCCGGTGGCTGCCTTACTACATATACCTATATTTAAACAGGTTCAAATAAACAAGGACATCCAGTCAGAAGGACCAGTTGGTTGGTTGGAAACAAGGAAGCCAGTTGGTTGGAAGGACTGAGAAACAGAACTTGAGTTATTTCACGGTTGTCTGTGACCACCTGGAATTATTCATTAGTGTTTAAGATTTAAATTGGTAAGGGACACCTGGGTGGCTCAGTGGTTGAGCGTCTGCCTTGGGCTCAGGCCATGATCCCGAGGTCCTGGAATTGAGTCCCCGCATTGGGCTCCCCGCAGGGAGCCTGCTTCTCCCTCTGCCTGTGTCTCTGCCTCTCTCTGTGTGTCTCTCATGAATAAATAAATAAAATCCTAAAAAAATTTATAGTATTATTTGTGATACCTGACTAGTATCGCTCTGTACGATTATATCATAATTTATTTAACTCACATTCCGTTAATGAATCTTTAAGTTTGTTTTAAACTTATTTTTACTGCTTAAGAACAATATCTATGCTGTTTGTGATCATAAATGAATCCTTAAGGAAATGAATTAATGCTTAATGACCCTTCAGATAAATTCCTGGAAGTGGAGCTGCTAGATTAAAGGTTAAGAGTTGATAAGCTGCAGGTAATAGATAAAAAGGTTTGTATGGGTTTGTTACTGTCCTATAAGAAGAAGCCTGGCCTAGAGGTAGGGGATTCCAGGGTCAGTTCTGCACCCATGAAGCCATGAAGGATCAGGCTCTCCCTTCTTCTTATGCTGTCATTTTTTTGTGTGGTTGAAAATGTCTCCTGTCACAGGTGATGACAGATGCCACAGCTCAAAGCATTGTGTACTCACATGGTGGAGTTCAAGCAGGAAGGGAAAGGTCCAGGGCGAGGGACTTTCCCTGACACTGTCCCCTCTGTGATTAAGGAGGAAAACCTGACCTAGAAGCTCCCAACAGTCTTTCTCTTGCATCACATTAGCTAAACCTGGCTCGCCTGCCTGTCTCTAGGCAGCCAATTGTAAAGGGGAGTGAAATCACCCTGACTGACTGACTTCAAACATGACAAATCTCTGGGGCTTGGCACAAACTGCCCCAACTAAATCAAGTTCCCCAACAAAGGAGGCAGGGGGATGGGCTGCTAGCCTCCAAGGGTGAATGCCACTACAGATGTTTCCCAACTGGAGACTTCATTGGGCCCAAGGTCTGCTTTCTTATCACCACTGCAAACAGAGTATTTGACATGTAGTGGGGGCTTAATAAAGGATTGACTGAATGAAGTCCTTCTTGGGTCATCCTTTAAAAAATATTCAAAAGAAAGGCTAAGAGTTCACCTGGAGTTTTGGTGAAAATTTCAAAGATTCCTGAGGTGGTGCCTAGCTTCTATGGCCTCTTGCACTGGATTTTTTTCTTTTCTTTTCTTTTCTTTTCTTTTCTTTTCTTTTCTTTTCTTTTCTTTTCTTTTCTTTTCTTTTCGTTTCGATTTTATTTATTTATTCATGAGAGACACAGGCAGAAGGAGAAGCAGGCTCCATGCAGGAAGCCCAATGTGGGATTCGATCCCAGGTCTCCAGGATCAGGCCCTGGGCTGAAGGCGGCGCTAAACCGCTGAGCCACCCGGGCTACCCTTGCACTGGATTTCTGCGCAAACCTAATCTCTATCCTCAATTATGTATTGTGAAATTTTTCAGATTTCATACCTGCTTTGTCTACAAATATATAGAATATTTACATACATGACACTTCCCTCCTAACTCTTTTGTTTACATCTCTTATTGACATTGTCCTACATAATTACGAAAACATGATGTCACTCAAAACAATTAAGTCTTCATTATCTTGGGGTGCCTGGGTGTCTCAGTTGGTTAAGTGTCCAACTCTTGATATCAGCTCAGGTCATAATTTCAGGGTTGTGAGATAGAGCCCCACATCAGGCTCTGTACTGAGCGTGAAAGCTACTTAAGATTCTCTAGCTCTCTGCCCTTACTCTTGCTGGTACTCTTTTTCTCTCACTGAAAAAAAAAAAAACTTCAATATCTTGTAAGATTCAGCTCATGAATATTTGAATAAATCTCCACTCATGCACCAAATACATTTATATATATGTTCTACATATTTTTCGAACTGAGATCAATCAAGGGTCATGCATTGCATTGTGGTTTTTGTGTCTCTTTAATCTCTTTTGTGCCAGAATAATCTCCCCACTATTTTTTGCCCTATGACCGTAATCTTTTAAAGATACCAGACCAGTTGTCTTATAGTATGTCCTAAATTCTAGATCTGTCTGATTATTCTTTGAGATGTCATTTAAATTGTTTCTCTATCCCCAGTGTTTTTTGTATACTGATTGAATTCAGGTAAAACATTTTTTGGCAATAGGTTCTTATAGTTGTCATATCAATAGATTCTGTGTTCATATAGTGTCATACCAAATAGCTCGCAATTTCAGATTGTCCTACTATTAGCAATGATAGATTTGTCAAATTTGATACTCCAAGAATGGTGTCCAGAGCAGTTTCCTTCTTATTATAATATATATACAATTATATATAATAGACTAATGCTAGTATTTGAGAATAGTAGAATGGATTTTTAGCAGAACATAGAAAAAGAAATAGCTTGGGACACCTGGGTGGCTCAATGGTTGAGTGTCTGCCTTTGGCTCAGGGCATGATCCCAGAATCTGGGGATGGAGTCCCACATCCGCTGTCTGCATGGAGCCTGCTTCTCCTCCCTCTGCCTATGTCTTTGCCTCTCTCTCTCTCTGTGTCTCTCATGAATAAATAAATAAAAATATTAGAAAAAAGAAATAGCTTAAGACTCAGTACTAGATAGTTTCTGTATGTCACAGGGATATCCTCAACAGCAATCTTTCTACTTAGATATCATTATTGCTGTATTGCACAACCATGAACTCTATTTTTTTCTCAGTTCTACAAGCTCTCCCCACTTCTCTTCCCCAAACCTTTAAAATTCTCACTAGGAAAATAACAAATTCATGTTGCTTTATTATGCAATGCCATATTTTCTTCCTAGGGCCATTATTTTTTTAATCAAAATAGACCATCAGGGTATCCCCTTAAGCAAAAAGCCATTAATTCCAATGCTCTATCCATAGATACACTAAGAGCCATCAAAAGTTTAAAATTCCGGTTTTCTTAAAAAAATTTCATCATTTTGCATAATTAACATAGGTGTAGGTTTAAAAATTGTAAGTACGAAAGAGCTTACAGTATAAAATAAGACTTTCTCTAACCCCCGTCTCTCAACTTCTTGCCCTAGATGCAACTACAGTTGTTAGATTTTTATATATCTTTTCAGAGATATTTATAAACAGGCAAATATCTATAAAATATGTTCTTAATTTTTATATAAACACAGTTTACTATATCATTCTCTATATCTTGTTTTATTTCATTTTTACTTAATATATCATGGATTGCTCCATATATGCATAAGTAGAACAAGTTTTCTTTTTAGTGACTCTGTAATATTTCATTCCATTGTTTGGATGTACCAAAATTTATCTAATACAGTCTCTATTGATTGCCATTTATGTTGTTTGTGATCTTTTGCTGTTACAAGCAGTGCTTTAATGAATATATATATTCATTATATATATTCATCATATATTCATCATCATATTCAAAGATATATATATATTTTCACACTGGCACAATTCTATCTGTAGGATGAATTCTAAAAATGAAATTGTCAGAATTATTTTGGAAGACAATTCTCTGTGGGTCTCTCATGTTTCTACATGTCACTCATGGCTTTTGTTTCATATGATCTTTTCAAAGATATTTGTGTAGTAAGCAACCTTGAGAATCAGAGATGGTGTCTCCTTCTAGAGCAAAGGTGAGGTTGTTTACTCTTCAGTGTGGCAAATTTAGTGTTTCTCTTTGGTGCAATGGTTAGGTAGTCTTTGCCTATTCTAAAAGGTTCCATTAGCTTGGGATTTGTCTACTGTAATGCAACCCCATAGAGACACATGCCTTACCTGGCAGTCATTTGTAGCTTCATGGGAACTAGGGTTTGGGGAATGAGTGGAAATGCTGCTACTCTGAAAGCTGCTATTGCTGTGAATAACAAACTGTCATTTGTCTCTGACCCAAGTTTTGTGCCAGCATCTATGCTATGCCAGGTGAACTTGATAGCTTTCAAGGGTAAAAATCTCAGATCCATCACAGATTTTGACAGTTTTGATGATGAAGGTGGGATGCTGACAGAGACATGGCCTTCTGGAATAGAAAAGTTGAAAGCCTTATGTGTTGATTAACAGGATTTGACAGAAATCCATGAAATTATTAGCAAAATAGAGGAGGATAATCTCTGAGCTTGGTTTATGGACATATCATCTAAGTAGGTGATGCAAACCAAAAATGGCCTGTGGCTAGTTAGAAGTGGCCATGAAAGACAGTAGTGAGGAAAGAATCTCCCAGTGGGTAGAACTTTGGGTGTTGAAGCTGATTGACTACTTTGTGCTGAAGGAGAAGTATTCTGAGTTTAAAATATTTGTTGACTCAGAATGGAAAATGGCATGGATAGCTTAGCCAGCCATGAAAGTCTGAAGGGAGAGATTTTGGAAGACTAGGGACAAGGAAGTTTGGAGGAGGGATGGAATAAAATATGGAGATAGTTTTATCACATGTTAAACCCGCCAGGGAACAACCATCATAGAAGAGGCATTAATGTTTTGGCCAGTTGACATTGGTCAAATGTCAGTGCTGGTGACACATGAACAAGGAGTCCATGGTAGGAGAGAATAAAAGCTATGCATGGGCTCATCATTATGGACTCCTTTTACCAAAGCAGATGTAGCTATTGCAACTCTCTAATATTCAACCGGCCAGCAACAGAAACCAATGCTGAGCTCTTGATTAGGGTTATACTTTGAAGTATAACTAGGTGACCAGTTTACTACATTGGGCCCCTTCCATTATGGAAGAGCCAGAGGTTTGTTATAATAGAAATAGACACATATTCCAGGAATGGGTTTGCCCTTTGTTCCTACAGAGCTTCAAGTAGTACCACTATTTGAGGGCCCTAAGGTATATGGCTATTCCTATGAACATTCGTGTAAACTTTTTTGTGTGAACATAACATTTTTTCCCCATTATGCTAAGAGGGGTGATGTATGGCAAGAAATTAAATAGCTGTGTCTTACTTTGTAAATGTCACCAGCCTGTTAACTCATCATACTGTAGAGGGGTCCTGGGAGGCGGATCAAGCTATGGAGATCCAAGGATATGTACATTGTACAACATCATATATATACACACGTGTGGCAGCATGGCCACTGCAGCTAAAGGTTAAAAGCAGTTCTAAGAGGTGATCTCAAAGCTATTCAAAGAATCAAGGAAGAGAGACAGAAGTCAGGGTGTTGTTGGTTTATGCATGATACTTCAGAGGAATGTGTAGACATAAACTTATTTCTCTGGAATAAATGAAGAGAAATGCAATTTCCAGGTTGTATGGTCAGTGAAATGTATTTTTTGCTGGCTATAGAATTCTTGATTGACTGTTTTTCTTTCAGCACTTAAAAATATCCCATTGTTTATGGCTTGCATTATGTTTACCTGTTTCATTTATTTTATTTTTTTTTATCTTGCTTGGGGGTTTTGAGGATTCTTACATTTATGGTTTGGTGTATTTCATTATTTCTGGGAAATAAGCCCCTTACAACCACAACTGAGTTTACATTAATAGATAAATTTAATTGTATAATAAACTAGTAATCTAGTAAGTAAAATATTTCTCTGAGTTCCATGAGCCACTCAAGCAAATTAATTGAACTCAAGGTGGGTGTGTGGTGGTGGGGTTTTTGAATCTCCAATCTTTAGCTGGTCAGTCAGAAGCACAGGTAACAACCTGGACTTGTAATCAGTGCCTGAAGCAGTGGGAGGACAATCTTGTAGAACTTATCCCTTAACCTGTGGGATCTGACTATCTCCATGTAGATAGTGTCAGGATTGAGTTGAATTGTAGCACACCCAGCTGGCGTTAGAGGCTTATTTGGTGTGCAACTTCCCCCTGCACCACATACATTAGAATTGGTATCAGAAAAAAAAATTGGTATCTGAGTCAGAATACAGTTAGAAGTTAAGAGGAAGTTGGATTTTGTTATGGATATGATTACCTTCAGAGCATCACTAGTTTCAAATTTCTCTAGAATTTTCTTGTGCTTTTATCTGAGGTGCTGGAGGATTTGTCCTCAGTATCTTCATTCTACCCCCAGATTTTAGCTTTCCCTATATTCCTGTACTAGGGTCTTCTGTCCCTTTCCAAGTGGCTTAAGATTTTTGTTATGTAGGAAGGGAAGTTTCAAGGAGACTCTGTGACTTTCTCACGGAGATAGCTACTTTTCTCCCCTAAGCCTAAAACACTGAAGGAACAGTTTCTCTGGTTTTCTTTCCAGCCTCTAATCTTTCTTATGAATATACCATAGAGATCCATGGAGAACGCTCTGGGTAGGTGCAAACTCTTTGGGTCTGCAACATCTGGTATTCTATATCCCCATGGTAGCCCATATTCATTTTATTTTAGCATTTTTAAATAATATAATGGTGGTGTTCATTTTTATTTTATTTTTTAATTTTTTATATATTTTTTGTTGGAGTTTGATTTGCCAACATATAGTATAACACCCAGTGCTCATTCTGTCAAGTGCCTCCTTCAGTGCCTTTTACCCAATCACCCCATCCCCCCACCCACCTCCCCTTCCACTACCCCTTGTTTGTTTCCCAGAGTTAGAAGTGTCTCATGTTTTGTTACCCTCTCTGATATTTTAGCATTTTGTTAAAAATCTGAAATTCTTCCTACTTGCTGGTGTGATGACCGAGGTCTCTTCCTCTTGTGCTCTGCCACAGGTGAGCCATGCTTGGATCCATCTCTCCTTGGAGACAACTGTCTTCCCTTGGATTTTAGGCTATTTCTTTTCTCTACAATTTAATCTCTCTATGAGTTCAGGAAAAGTTATGCTTTTAAATTTTATTCATCTTTCTCTTGTAGGGATGACAGCAATATTTTTTCTAGCTTTTCTGTATTGTAGGTGGGAGTAGAAACTCCTTATGGAGTGTTTGAGTCACTGTCATGGGATCCCATGTAACACTGTGTCAGACCATGGCCCCACTTTCATCAGAGGAGGTGTGGATGTGGCTCCATGACATGGGTTCACTGGCTGTATACATTCCATCCAATCCAGAAGCTGTCAGCTTGACAGATTGTTGGGATGGACTGCTAAGATGCCACTGAAGCTCAGATGCAGTGCCCTGTGTAGATGGTACCCAATTTCCAAGATAAAATATCTGAATTGGAGACCTGTATATGGTTCTGCATGCCCACTGGGAGAAACACATGGATCTGGGAACTAAGAGTAGAAGCTATCATTAGTCCCAGTGACCCACTAAGAATCTTTGTGTTTTTTGTCTCCGCAACTCTGAGCTCTGCAAAAGGAGTGTTCTCTCACCAGCAGAAAAGTAAGGGTCCCACTAAATTATAGTCCATGGCAGCTGATTGGGTAGTGTGAGCTCCTGGTGTCCAGAGACCTGCAGGCAAGGAGAAGAGTCACCATCGTGGCAGGGGTAAATGACTCTAATCAGCAGGAGGAGGTGGGGTTGTTGTCATGCTGTGGGGGAGGAGAGGAGTGCAACATAGGTCACCTACTTGGGTACCCCTTGTGACTGAATGGACAAGGGCAGCAACACTGCTAGAGAAAGGTATGGGTACCAAGGGCTTAAATCCTCAGGAATAAAGATTTGTATCATATTACCAGGTAAGTTCCCAGGGCTTGCAGAGGTAGCAGCTTAGAGCAAGATGAATTTTGAGTAGGTGGTATAGGAAGGAGGCAATGACAAACTGCAGTGATAGGAACTGTATTTCTTCCCACTTACCTCCCTCTTAGGAGGTAAATTTGCCCTTAGGAAGAGCAGCCCACTGGAACCTTGGGGGCTGATCCTGACATGTGTGTATGAAGAAGTGGTTCTGTGAGGAGCAAGAGGCAGACTGTGGTAGATCCATCTTTCTTTCCCTCTTTAGGCCCCCAGCTCTGAGAACTGTGGTTGGCCGCTGTCTCTATTAGCTCCTTCAGGATCCAACTCAGTGGTTCACAAAGCCACACTCCTCCCAGCAAATCCTCAGTCAATGACTGGGCAATCCTCATTCAATGACTGGGTGGTCACCCAGGGCAGGTTTCCTAAGGTGGCTGCCCTGGCCAGAGACTTAGAAAGGAAGTGGCATAAGAGCCTGCCCATTATGAGACATAGTGGGTCCAGGAAGTGTTATGATTTTAAAATTAATTCAAGCTTTGTCTTATTCTAGGGTAGTAGCAACATATTTCCCCGCCTTTTACCTCCTAGGTATAGGCAACCTTTCTTCTGGTAGTGAGCCTTTGTGAAGAGGAGGTAACAAATTGTTCTGAGACCTTTTGGTATCCAGGGGGGATTTCTGTATTTCACTCCAGAGAAGCAGGGTGGCAGACACTGGAATCTAGGAAAGCTGGCATCTTAGAGTCAACGATGAGAAGGAAAAAATCCATTTTCAGGTTCTTCCTAGATTGTCCAACTCAACCAGGGCAAGGAAGATGGTAGGGAGTCTAGAAAATTGTCATGTTTATTAAAAAAAGAGTATGCATTTATTGAGGGTTGGTGCTGTGTTCTCAGGGCTGTGGAGTGAAAGGAGCTGGATGGGGATATTGTAGCAGGAAAATGAGCACTTCAAAACCCTGAGGTCTAGGATTCAGCAAATTAGTTACATCAATACCTCATTTACATTGGTTTCTATCTTGCCTTCTTCCATAAAGAGCAATGATAGCAGATCCAAGATGAAATGCATTTTTGAGTGATTATGTAAAATATGTATAATTTGGAGGTTGGAGGCTGAGGGTAGGAATGGGTGAAAAATCATGAAGAAGTTTGAGGGTGGGCTGTGTAGGAGGGATAGATCAGGGGAAGGGTATTGGAGAGAGGGGAAACTGAGCAAAGACTGCATGTTCTCAGGGGACAGTGGCTTTACATTTGGTGTGATAGGTACAGAATCTTTGGAAGCATCTCAGTGATTCCCAGCATGACCAGGGATTTTTAAAAAATCCTTATGATAGAAGCAATGTGTGCTCATGATAGCAATTCAGATAATAGACATATGTAAAGTAAAAGTGTGAAAATTGCCTTTCACTGCACTATGGTCCCCCCATCCTACATCCACTTCCTAGGAGGTACTTACTATTACCAGGAACATTCCAGAATTTCTATGTGCTCCTCATTTTAGGGGAAGGGATGGGTGCAAGGCTCCTTCAGTGGGGAAGACTCACTGAAGGTGTTTGGAGGACCCCACCCGATGTTGCATTGGGCCACCTGCCTTTCCCGAGACTGGTCCTGGGAGCAGGTGTGTCCTACAGTGCCCCAAATGGCTCCTCTTTGATGAGGACCATACTGGAAGAGCAGAGGATTTTTGAAAGGCATGTCACTTGCTTTCTTTTTTTGGGCAGGTGTACAATGATGGCCTTGAGGTTCCAGGACAACCTGACTGGCTGGCAACTTTATCTCTTGGAAGCTCAGACGTGGACAGAAAGTCAGAAGGATATGAAGTCTCCTGCCCATCTCCAGAGCTGTGCTTCAGTTTCTGCCAGCAGACTGTGGCTGGCCACATTCCTGCCAACAATCACTCCGATGTTTTGACTTGAAACAGATGCTCATTCCATGTTTACACCCGACCACTATGATTTGTCTGCTGTGGCTTTGTAGTGATTGATGTCATTTACTCCCCTGTGGAAAAATCCCAGGAGCCTCACAGATCAAGCGCCTGGAGGAAAGCATGTGGGAGGCCACGGACAATTTGTGTAAAGGGGAAAAATATTATTCCCAGCAGGCAATCCCTCCACGGGGCTGTGGACTCAGGCCATTGCATGGAGCTCCAGCTTTGCGGTGAAATTGGGAATGTGTCATGCACAAATGTGAACAGGCCTGGCAAAGGTTTGGAGGCCAAGGGAGATTTTCCAAGGCTGCCTCCATCCATATGCTTCACCATCATCCTGCTGTGGTCCTGGTTCAAAGTGTGGCTTTTTGCTATTTGAGACCTGCATTTCCCCACATCCTAGCATCGTGTCTGGCACAGGGCCTGAGAGTAGGTGCTTGATATTCATAAGAGGAAGCCTTTCAACTAATATTTACTGAGTCCCTTATATGTTCTAGATGCTGGAGATTCAGTGGTCAACAAATTGGACAAGAATTACTCATTCTGATGATTCCTGATAAATGACCTCCCTTGGCATATCTTCTTCCACTTTGGTATATTCTATAATCTTACTGTGTTTACATAATTTTATTTGGCTTTCTTTCCCCTGAAAGAAAAAAAATTCACCCTGTAGAGTATGACTCTTATGCAGGTCAATAAGCATATATTAAGAGTCCATCTACTCTCTTTTGCACTCACCTGGCAAAATTCCAACCCTGGTTGAATTGAATCCAATGATCTCCTTCCTTTGTACTTGAACTGAACTAATGAATATTGTTGGAGAAACTCTTACCTTGCATTGAGTGGCTTCACAATTATGAAAGCCTTAAGTGAAAGCTCAACTCCACATGGAAATTCTATTTTGTTTCCTTTACCAGGTTTTCCATCATCTGACACGTCTATACCTTTCTTCTTCTCATTTTCTTTTGCTGACTATTCCTTCTTTTCCTGACTTCCCCCCAACCCCCCAGATAATTATATTATGTTTTTAAAGGATGTATGATCAATTCCTTTTTTTTTTTTCATATGATCAATTCTAATAATGCATTACGTTTCCTCTAGTCTATCTTTTGCTTAAGGCTATAAAAAGCATGTTGTCTTCTCAAATTATCTTATGTTTTGCCAGTTTTTTCTACCTTAATATTAGCTTTTTAAAAAAGATTTTATTTATTGAGAGAGAGCAAGAGCAAGCGTGAGCAGGGGAGAAGAGCAGAGGGAGAGGAGCTTGATGTGGGGCTCCATCCCAGGGCTCTGAGATCATGAGCTGAGCTGAAGGCAGATGCTTGACTGACTGAGCCACCCAGGCACCCCTTAACATTAGCTTTAAAATTAACTTTTAATAACCTCTAAAAGACCTCACTGTTTTTTTTTTAAACAATTACATTTAAAGAACTTTCTGTTATCTTAGTTGACATACAATGTTATATTAATTTCAGATGTTCAACACAGTGACTCAACAATTGCATACATTATGTACTACTCATCACCATAAGTATGGTTTCCAGCTGTCACCATACAACATTATTAAAATATTACTGACTGTATCCCCTATGCTGTGCTTTTCATGTTTCAATACTTACGTATTTTGTAACTGGAAATGTGTACTTCTTAATCACCTCCACTTATCTTGCCCAACCCTCAACCCCTCATTCCTCTGACAACCCTCAGTTTGTTCTCCGTATCTATGAGTCTGTTTCTGTTTTTTTTGTTTGTTCATTTGTTTTGGTTTTTAGATTCCACATATAAGTGGAATCATACTTATCTTTCCTGTCCAACTTATTGCACTTAGTATAATACCCTCAAGGAGAATCCATGTCATTGCAAGTGGTAAGAGCTCATTCTTTTTCATGAGTAATATTCATTGTATATATACACCACATCTTTATCCATTCATCTATCAGTGCACATGAAGGTTGCTCTCATGTCTTGGCTATTGTAAGCAATGCTGCAATGAACATACAGGTGCATGTATTTTTTTTTTTTTGGATTAATGTTTCTGTATTTGGATAAATACCTACTAGTGGAATTATTGGGATCAGGTATTTCTGTTTTTGACTTCTGGAAAAACTTCCATACTTTTTCCCACAGAGGCTGCACCAGTTTCCATTCCCACTAACAGTGCAAGAGGGTTCCCCTTTCTCCACATCCTTGCCAACACTGCTGTTCCTTGTATTTGTGATTTAATCCATTCTGACAGTTGTGAGGTAATATCCCATGGTAGTTTTGATTTGCATTTCCCTGACGATGAGCATCTTCTCATGTGTCTGTTGGCCATCTGTATGTCTTCTTTGGAAAATATGTCTATTCAGGTCTTCTGCCCATTTTTAATTGAATATTTTTTGGGTGTTGAGTTCTCTGCGTATTTTGGATATTAACTGCTTATAGGCATATTATTTGCAAATATGTTCTTCCATTTCATAGGTTGCCTTTTTATTGTGTTTATGGTTTTCTTTGCTTGCAAAGCTTTATAGTTTGAAGCACTTGGGTGGCTCAGTTGGTTGAGTGTTCAACTCTTGGTTTTGGCTTGGGTCATGATCTCAAGGTCATGGGATTAAGTCCTGACTTGGGCTCTTTGCTCACTGCAGAGTCTGCTTCAGATTCTATGTCCCTCTCTCCCCCCCTTCTCAAATACAGACATCCATACATAAATACAATATTTTTAAAAAATTATAAAAGCTTTTTAGTTTGATGTAGTCCCAATAGGTTATTTTTGCTTTTGTTTCTCTTGCCCGAGGAGACAAGGCAATGCTAATGCTGATGTCTGAGTGATTACTACCAATGTTTTCTTTTGGGAGTTTTATAGTTTCAAGTCTCGCATTTAGGTCTTTAAGCTTATTTTTGTGTGTGGTATAAGAAGGTGGTCCAATTTTATTCTTTTGCACATAGCTGTCCAGTTTTCCCAACATCATTTATCGAAGAGACTGTCTTTTCCCCATTGTATATTCTTGCCTCCTTTGTTGTAAATGAATTACCCATGGGATGCCTGGGTGGCTCAGTTGGTTAAATGTCTGTCTTTGGCTCAGATCATGATCTTGGGGTCTGGGGATCCAGCCCTGTGTTGGGCTCCCTGCTCAGTGGGGAGTCTGCTTCTCCCTCTTTCTTTGCCCCTCCTCCTGCATATGCTCTCTCTTTCTTAAAGAAATCAATGAAAACTTCAAAAACATGAATTAATCATATAAGCATGGGTTTATTTGGACTCTATTCCATTGATCTATTTTTGTGCCACTATCATTTTGTTTGTTTATTTTAAAAATTTATATATTTATTCATGAGAGACACAGAGAGAGAGAGAGATTGAGAGAGAGAGAGAGGCAGAGACACAGGCAGAGGGAGAAGCAGGCTCCATGCAGGGAGCCCAATGTGGGAGTCGATCCCGGGACTCCAGAATCAGGCCCTGGGCCGAAGGTGGTGCTAAACCGCTGAGCCACCCGGGCTGCCCTATCATTTTGTTTGGATTTTTATAGCTTTGTAGTGTATCTTGAAATCTGGAGTTTTGTACCTCCAGCGTTGTTCCTCTTTCTCAAGATTGGCTATTTGAGGTCTTTTGTGGTTTCATACAAGTTTTGGGATTATTCAACACTACATTTTTTAAAAATCAGAAACAAACTGATAAAATTGACTGATCATAGATCTTGGAGTCTTTCAGTCTTAGGTTTTAATGTAGGCTGTGAAGTGTGACTCTGGGCAAGTTATTTAATGTTTCTGAGACTCAGTTTCCCACATTGTAAAAAGAATTACAATAATCTTTCTATTTTATTGTTATGAGTACTGTCTAAGGTAATGTTTATGAACACATCTAAGTCTAGTCATTAATGAGAGGGAAGGAAAAATAGAAAGGAGGGGAAAAGGAAGGAAGGAAGAGGCATTAATTCTATGAGTGACAGAAGGTGCAGATGGCACTATGACTGAAATGAACTGTTCTGGAATCAGAGATTTCTCATAATGACATCTTCTGAAATAATAGAGAAAGATAAATTTAAAAAATCACTTGGTATTATGACTTCTTTAAGACTACTTTCATATTCCTGTGGGACAGTTACTATAAACTAAACCTATCAATCTTCACTCTTCTGAAGGGTTAAAAGAACTTCTTCAACCCTTCTGTTGATAGTAAGTGTTGTAGTAACTTCAAAAATTCATCATTTGGGAATCATCTAAAGCTTTTCTGATGCCTTGTAACATCAGCAGTGCAATTTCTTTATATTTGTTCCCTTCTAGACTAAGATCAAATTGTGATGCTGGGTATCTAGCACATGAGGTCAAAGGAAGGGATAATGCAGGTTACTTAGTGGGAGAGGGGGAATCAAGGCAGTGTAGATGTCATTACATGGTGACCGGCAGGGTGTTTGTTCTCTAGCCTGATCTGGACAAAGCTTATTAACACCCACTGTGCCGGTGTTCAGAATGCCACCGTGACACCAACACCAGTTGGGAATTTTGATAGCAAGCCCACCTCAGTGCTTGATCCCTCATCTCCTCCTCTTCCCCTCAACTCCAGGCTCATTTCCTCAGCAGACTGTGAACTCTTTTGAAAGCAGAGTTCTTCCATCTTATTCATCCTAACACCCTTTTCTCCCCACTTCTCACCCTCTGAGACCTAGCCTTACGTTTTACACACTATATGTGTTTGCTATATAAATAATTTAATCTTCCTATTTCAGAAATGAGGAAACAACTTCACTTAAAGAAGCTTGCTTCAAAAAAAAAAAAAAAAAAAAAAGAAAAAAAAGAAAAAAAAGAGGCTTTCTTCAAGTTGCACATTAGGACAGGTGAGGATCTGAGGCCAGGATTGCTAACTCTGACTCTGTAAGGTAATTAAAAGAGCACTGGTACCACTTCACACCCATTTAGAAAGCCATTTATATATGTTTATACACACACATATATATCCTATGTACTATATACATATATACATACATACACATATACATATAAAACAAGAAGTGAGGGTGAGGATGTGGAGAAATTGGAACCCTTGTGCATTTGCTGGAGGGAATGTAAAATTATAAAGCTGCTTTGGAAAAGAGTATGGTGTTTCCTCAAAAAATTAAACATAAAATTAGTCAAAAATCCCACTTTTGAGTGCTAAAGAATCGAAAGCAGAAACACAAATGGATTACTTGCATACCCGTGTTCATAGCAGCATTATTCCAATAGCTAAAAGGTCAAAACAACTGAAATGTCCATCCACAGAAGAATGGATAAACATTCTCATGTAGTCTTCTTGTGGTCCATTCATACAATGGAGTATTGTTCAGCCTTAAAAAAGGAATGAAATTGTGACACCTGCTACTACATGGATGAATCTGGAGGACATCATGTTGAGTGCAATAAGCTGGCAAAAAGACAGATGCAGGATTCTACTTATATTAGATACCAAGTCAAATTATGGAGACAGGAAGTAGAACACGGGCTGGAGTGAGGGTGGAATGGGGGAGTTAGTGTTTAATTGGTACAGAGTTTCAGTTGAGGAAAATGAAAAAGTTCTGGAGACAGATGGTGGTGATGGCTGTACAACAGAGTATGTTTAATGCCTCTGAACTGTACACTTAAAAATGATCAAAATGGCAGATTTTATGTTATATATATTTTACCACAAAAAAAAGAAAATGGGGAAAAAACATTGAGAAAGCACAGTTGACCTTGATTTTGGGAGTTTACAGCTTCTCTGAGTCTATAAAAATAAATCCTCTTCCTACAGATATGCGTATATGCATATACATAAAAGCTTCAGCATATATTTTTAAAATATAATTTATCGTGCATTATTGAAAATAATGTATGCATTATTGAAAATATGAAACACTAAGAGTGAAGAATGCAGAAATCATTCATAATCACAAGCACTTTATATTTTACCTTGACCTTCTAAGTTGCCCTTCGTATTGTTCTGGAGATAAGGTCAAATAGTATCTATCATGCTATTTCATGCATCATGAATATTTACCAAAATTCCAAAGTCATGAAAGTGACTGTGACTGTGTGTGTGTGTGTGTGTGTGTGTGTGAGAGAGAGAGAGAGAGAGACAGACCTGGAAGATTTCTAGCGCTTCAGGGTGTGACACCAGGGACCTCAGTGTGACTCACCCAAGAAGCTCACTCTTCTTGGGATCATTAAATAAGTGTTTCCAGTTACCCTGTGACCTGTAGGATCATAAATCCTTCCAGAAACTCCAGGGAGAGTTCTGACATTTGTCAGGGAAGGGAAGAAAGGCCTGTGTAAGGCTAGCATGGTGAATAAAAGGGGTACCTTGCATGTAGGCCTCTCAGAAAGAGGAGCCCAGGAAAAGCCATGAGTATTTTAGTAACCAAAAATACACTACCCCAACTCAATCAGGAAAATAAATATAATCTTGCCTTTCATGGAGACAGAAATTTCTTAAAAGAGAAAAATGGCAGCAGCACTCTGAATAAAGATGTTTTCAGAATTAAATTAAAATGGAGTATCCCCTTAAGGATCAATTTAAAGTGACATATAAAGTAATAGAACACGGTGAGTATAATTTCTAAGGAAATGATCAGATTGTCCGATGGAAACAGTAGCAATAAGGCATGTTTTCCGGCAAATACCCACTATTTGCTTCAACGTGGAGGGAACTGGAGGGTATTATGCTGAGTGAAATAAGTCAATTGGAAAAGAACAAACATTATATGGTCTCATTCATTTGGGGAATATAAAAATTAGTGAAAGGGAAAAAAAGGAAAGGAGAGAAAATGAGTGAATATCAGTGAGGGTGACAAAACATGAGAAACTCAACTCTGGGAAATGAACAAGGGGTAGTGGAAGGGGAAGTGGGCGAGGGGTTGGGGTGACTGGGTTATGGGCAATGAGGGGGTCACTTGGCGGGATGAGCAGTGGGTGTTATGCTATATGTTGGCAAATTGAACTCCAATAAAAAAAATTAAAAGAAGAAGGCATATTTTCATTGATTTCTTGAATGGTGTCTGCGGACAGCACAGCCCAGAAATGCACACTTATTTCACACTCAGCAGTGGTTCATCAAGATGGAAATAAAAACACACCTGCGTAGTTCCCTCCCCAAACTTCCTTCTCTCCCTCCACTACCCTGCGATGAACTAGTTCTGATCGGGAACTTTAGAACATCGGGAAAGGTTAAAGGTCTCATAAAGGTACTTGTGGTCAACTATACCCACGTAAGTGAAGACTAAAACGCGCACACAGAACAATGGTTATACTAGGAAAACGTCTTCTCGACATGACCCATCTGGCCTAGAATTCTTCTACTGACCTCTTCCTGAACTTAGCTGTCGTCTACATTCTGGGGTTTTCACAGAACTCCTAGTGCTCATTCACGAAGCTTCCAGAGGTTCAGAGTCCACGTGAAGAATCCTGCTACTTGGGGAGTTTTATGTGCTTCTTACCCATTCCACAGTTGAGTCACTAAAGGAGAGAAGGCCTTCTGTGAACTCCTTTAATGCTCTCCAAGTGGGGCTCTGCCTCCGAGAAGTGCATTTGCAGTTACTGAAGTGCCATTTTACCCTGGGTCTCCTCCCAGGAGAGGACTGTTCGCCTCCCAAGGTTCCTGGCATTTTGGAAAGAACTCGAAGCCGCAGCCAGCTTTACTTTGGCAAGTCACTGCTTTCCCTTTCTTTCTCTCTTTCCTTTCCCATGGAACCTGCTCCTTCCATCTGTCTTTCAAACTCTGCTTTATAAATAGCAATTCAAGTTTTATTTTCTTCTTGAATGCACTCTCTCTGTGAAAGAGGCTTTTCACCAAGAATGTGGTGTCTGATCAGTATCTTGCCAATGGGTTAAACAAAGATCTCCATGCTGGGTAAGACTTTGACAGACCCATTCACATACGCCTGCTTTTCTCGTACTTGGCTGAAACCAAGGGATGAAAAGAAATCCTCCCCCAAAGTAAATTGAGAAATGACTCGGACATCGTGTTATTAAATTGCGTCTATTTTGCTTCTAGCTTTTTTTCTGGAATGCACTAAGTCAGATAGATGCACACAGAGCAGCTCCTACACCTACTTCTGTGAAACGCGCAAGTGAATGCATCCGTTCAGGTTATCACTCAACGTTGTACAGTGATTAAATCATCTGATGTTTTAAAAACTCGGTTAATCTTATAAAAGCCCTTGAACTTCTATGTGCTGAGCGCTTTCAAAAGAATTAAGAGCATAACTAGGAATTTACCCCTTGTCTCCAAAGTATGAGAAACTGGGAAGATCTCAGTTTCACTTTCAACCCAGAGAGAGCTGTAGGCACAGGTAGAGGAGAAAGCTGATCACTCTTGTGCTTTGGAGGATGTGAGAAAATGCTCCAAGGCCCACATTCCCCTCTGCTGAATGGACTGAAATTTCCAAAGCTCTGTTCTCCAGAAGAGTCACACATGCAGGTGTTAACAGTGATGGAAACGCTTGTGGGTGAATTGATAATTTACGTTTTACCGAGCCTCTGAGCCGGGCCTCCTTCCCTCTCACCCTCCTTGCCAGCACGTTGGCCTTCCCCTTTCCCTCTTGGTTATGTAATCTTTATGCGAGGCTTCTGGAACTTCTCCAGGAAGTACATTTGATGTGAGGCTGAGTGGCCTCTGACTCTTGAGAGGAGGCCAAAGACACAGAAATGCATTCAGGAGACTTTAAAGCAGAAGAGGAGAAAAGTGTGCCCCGGAGACTGTCTCCCGGGAGATGGTGAGACAGGACTGGTTGGAACGTCCCACGGACAGCTTGGACACTGGACAAGTGGAAAGCAGCTGCCCGGATGGGAACCCTCTGTGGATTCTGCTCACCTGTGCAGCCAAAGGCAATAGCTCCATTATGTTCCTTCTCTGCCAGTGGTTCTCACCTTGACCACAGATTAAAATGAGATTAGAACCCTCATAAGGAGACACTAGAGAGCTTGCTTTGTCTCTCTGTTCTCCACCACGTGGGAGGGAGAGTGAGATGACAGTCATCTGCAGACCAGGATAAGGGCTCTCGCAAGACCCTAGATCTGCCAACAGCTTTGTCTTACACATCCAGCCTCTGGAGCTGAGAGAACTAAGTGTCTCTTATTTAAACCACCCAGTTGGTGGTGTTTTTGTTATAGCAGCCCAAATGGACTAAGACAGATGCTGACTTTGCAAAGGTGAAGATATGGTGCCAGTACTTGCAGGGGACACATCTGGGGCTACACAGCCAAAGATGGAAGGGAGCCCCATGCGTTTGGTCATGGGCTCTCTCCTGCTGCTCACATGCTCGAAGACCATGGGACTGCTTCCTCTTCCAACAGCTGCCCTGTGCTCAAACATTGTTAGAAACATAAAACAACCAGGACTTCGGCTTGCCACACAACAACCTTTGGACATTTCAATAGAGAATCTCGGTGGCTTTTACATTTTTGGTGCCACTGCTTTTCTGTACACATACAGCCAGTCCAGATTTGAAAGCGGTTAGTTTAAAATCACTGCATGTTAATAATAATAATAAACAATTGGGCAATGCTTTATGTTTCTATAAAATACCTTCAGGTTAAGCAGTGTTCCTCAACCAGGAGAAACTCCAGGACTTCCCTCCTCTCCCCACGTGAACATTTGGTGTTGTCCAGAGACATTCTTGGTTGTTCCAGCTGGTGAGAGTGTTACTCTAATAGGTAGAGGCCAGACTTGTTGCTAAATATCCTATACTGCACAGGACAGCCCCACAACAAAAGGTTATCTGGCCTAAATGTCTATAATTTACTTTAAACCATTAAAGGGGAGTAAAGATGTGAGGATAGGCTTAATAGTACATTTAAATTGGTGAGAATAAAGAACATATATTTTTCCTGGGTTGAGAAACTCTGACACATAGGATCTCATTTAGTCTTTGCAATGACTGCATGAGCTGGATATCATTACAATTAGGACCCCCCACAGCAAGGGCTGATGAGTTATTCATTCAAGATTGTAAGTCAGAAGCCAGGGACCTCAGGCTAAGCTTGTTTTGTTTGTTTGTTTGGCTCACCCAGCTATATTGAGGTATAATTGACAAACATTGTATATATTTAATGTGCACCATGTGATGTTTTGATATATGCATATATTGCTACCAAATCAAGCTCATTAACATGTCCATCACTTCACATAGGTATCTATCTATCTATCTATCTATCTATCTATCTATCTATCTATCATCTATCTATCATCTATCTATCTATCTATCATCTATCATCTATCTATATTTATTTATTTGTGGTGAGAACAGTTAGGATCCATTCTCTTAACAAATTTCAAGTATCCAATACGGTATTGTTGACTATCACCACTATGCTCTACGTGCATAACTTTTCGTTCTGCATAACTGAAACTTTGTGTTCCCTGACCAACACCTTCCCGTTTGCTCCTTTCTTGAACCTCTGACAACCACCATCATGCTTGCTTTCTACTTCTATGAGTTTGACTTTTTTAGATTTCATGTGTAAGTGAGATCATGCAGTATGTGTCTGGCTTATTTCCATTAGCAAATGTCCTCCAGATTCATCTATATTGTTGCAAATGGTAGGATTTCCTTCTTTTCTATGGCTGAATGATATTACAGTGTGTGTGTGTGTGCACACGTGTGTGCACGGATGTATCACATTTTCTTCACCCATTCATCTGTCAATGGACACTTTGGTTGCTTCCATGTTTTGACCATTGTGAAAGATGCTCAGAGGAGATGGGAGTGCAGATATCTCATCAAGATACTGATTTCCTTTCCTTTCCATAAATACCCAGACATGGGGTTGCTGGATCATAAGATAGCTCCACTTAAAATTTTTTTGGGGAACCTCTACTGTTTTCCACAGTGGCTGCACCAATTTAACATTCCCTTCAACAGTACACGAGGGTTCCCTATTCTCCACATCCTCGCCAATGCTTGTTATCTCTTGTCTTTTTTGACAAAAGCCATCCTAACAAGTGAGGTGGTATCTTACATATTTTTAATGATGAAATTACATAAATAAATCCATATACGTTTGTTGATATGTGAATATATAATGCTTTCAGAAACAAATTGAAATGGACTAAAATATGTATGTGGATGTGTGCGCATTTCCTCACATTGGAAAAGTATAAAGAACCATAATGGTTTTGATTTGCATTTTCCTGATGACTAGTGATGCTGGGCACCTCTTCATGTACCCATTGGCCAAGTGTATGCCATGCGAAGCCTATGTAACTGCAGGCTAACTTCATGTACAACCACTGTGGTAAGGGCAACCAGGAGATTTACTATGAGCTTCTGCTTAGATTAGACACCCTCCATGGAACAGAAAGTTGGGTGGGGTCACTTCAGCTGAACAAAATAACTTTCCTAACCTTGTCTGATTCCTTGGTCTTAAAACTGGTTATCAGGTTAAAGGAATGAAAAGTTTGGCCCTTGCACATTTTATTTGGCACTTTTCATTTTGGTTTTGATTATAGTTAAGAATATTTTGGCTGGCACGGGAAGAGCCAACCAGACTAATCTCTGACCTTGTCCTTGAAAATTCCCAACCAGGAGCCAAACCATCTGAAAGTTCAATGCCTCTGGCTCGCCACAACCTAACTGGAAAAAGGCAGAACCTCTCCCCTGTGCTTAGTGTGGGCAAGGCAGGCCTCTGAGAGATCTCCTGGCGCCAGGTTCGTGGAAGCAACCACAAGCAACAGAGCCCACACTCGTCTGTGCCACCTTGGCCTTGGAGTTGGAGGGGGGGTGCTGGCCAATTTTAATCCTTCTGGCTTGGTCCAAGCTGGGAATTTAGAGTCTAGAGTCCAGAAAACTTGCTTGTGGTATGACCCAAGAGAAGTCTCATCTTCTTAAGCCAGTTTTCCCATCTGTATAGAAGGAAGATTTTCCAATCTATTTATATCCGTCATGGTTCTCTAGAGAAGCAGAACCAATGAGATACACACACACACACACACATAAATATAAATCATGAGAAATACATCTGTTAATTATAAAGAATAATAAATATACGAGGAATATTATATGTATAAATGATAAAGAATTGGCTCATGTCAATTATGGAGGCTGACAAATCTCACGATCTATGTAGCTGCCAAGCTGGAGACCCAGTGGAGCTGATGTTATAGTCTGAGTCTGAGTCCTAAGGCAGGACATGATCTGCATCTCAGCTTGAAGGCAATAAGTCTTGCCGTGGACTGGATGAGGCCCACCCACCGTGGGGAGAATGAACAATCTGCTTTACTCAGTCTGTTGACTCAAATATTAATCTCATACAGTACTATAGCTGAATATTTGAGTCCCCTACCAGACTCTTATGTTGAAAGCTAATGCCCCCTGTCATGGTATTAGGAGGTGGGGCCTTTGGGAGGTGATGAGGTCATGAAAGCAGAGCCCTCACCAATGGGATTAGCGCCCTTATAAAGAGACCCCAGAGAGTTCCCTTTCCCATTCTGCCAAGTGAGGTTACATTGAAAAAGACAGCTGTCGCTGAGCCAGGAGGTGGCCTTCATCAGACATAGCCTACTGGCACCTTCATCTTGGGCTTCTACCCTCCAGAACTGTGAGAAAACAAAAACAAAACCAAAAAACTCCAAAAGCTCAACTAGAGAGTTATAGTGACGATACAAGACCAAAATTAAGTGGTGAAAGTATTTCTAAGTTTTGAATCAATGACTGTTATTCAGAAAAGATAACGTACACATATATAGAAGGGTCTGTATTTGACTTTTGGAAAATTAATCTTATTATATTCATGTGGTTGTGTTTACTTAAAAGGTGTATACTCTGGATTCTAAATTCTTAAATGAAATGTTGCCTTTTAATTTATTTTTTATTTTTTAAAAGGTTTTATTTATTTATTTGAGAGAGGGAGGGAGAGCAGGAGCAAAGGGAGAGGCAGAGGGAGAGAGAGAGGCAGACTCCCTGCTGAGCAGGGAACCCCAGCAGGTCATGATCCTGCGGCTGGATTCGAGGACCCCAGGATCATGACCTGAGCTGAAGGCAGATGCTTAACCAACTGAGCCACTCAGGCGCCCCCAAATGTTGCCTTTTTAAATTAAAAAGAAAAAAAGTAATTATCATAGCGTTCTGGCAAAAAGAGCACAGTGCTGTGGATTTGTAGAATAAAGAACAGAAATGTTTTTGCCAGATTGAAATAATCTCTTTCTTCCACAGTGAAAAGAATTTTATGATAGACTACAGTATTGTTAAAAGTAGTAACTGCTCCTTTCTGGGCAGTTACTGAGGATTATAATTCTCACCCCAAGAGATCAGGCTGGCTCATGTGTCTTTGGCCAACAAAGTCATTGTGGGTTTTCACAGTTCCCCCTTTTCCTCCTGTCTGAAGATAGGCAACGTTTCAGATAGAGGCTGCCCCCAGCTTTGGTTCCAGACGTGGAGCTAAGCCTTTACTGACCTGCCATGGACACACTGTCAGCTGCAAATAAATTGTTTGTTATCCTAGACTTTTGGGATTTTAAGGCTGTTTCTCCTTGCAGCATGACCTAGCCTGTCTTGACTATTATGTGACTTGATATTTTTCCTAAACTGTAACTTCTGTTCATGGGAAGGCCTCCCCGACTTGAGAAATAAGGTAGATTCAAAGGGTATGCACTTTCCATTGCACTGAGGGTACATCACAGAAAGAAATGGGCTTTGCTGGAACTTCAGCGAAGATAAAGCTGACATACAGAGAATAGGTGAGGGCATAGGGTTTGGAATCAGGCAGTCCTGAGTTCAAATCCCGGTACTACTACTCATTTGCTGCATAGGCTTAGGGACTTACCCAGTCTTTGTCAGAGATCACTCTCCTTTCCATAAACCTGGCATTAAAATACCCATATTCCAGAATTCTATGAAGATTAAATGATATCACACATAACACTTAGAAAAGTGTAAGAGCCCAACACAATGGGTTTACCAGATGTAAGAGCTCAACAAGGGTAGTCATTATTAACATTCATGTATATACATACAGAGGCATTTAAATAACTTACGTACACAGTAAGTGCTGTGTACTGATAAAACATTCACAAATACAGAGAGAAATGTGATAAATCACTCCTTAGCATAAAGGATGTATCATATGTTTGCTCTAATTGCAATATGGCTAGATAGCAATATAACTGTTTAACGATTATCTAACATTTGAGAAACCAAGTTGATTTGAAACGGTTTTTGGAAAGAGGAAACGTTCATAAACTGTCAAAGTTCTGGAGGCATATAGAAGCCACCGAGTCATTTCAGCCAACTTTAACAAACATGCTTGCTGAGGGGATGGCTCGGGATCCGGTTAACAGCAGGCAAGATCAAAAAAAGTACATCACGTGTGGTTCATACCCCAACTAGTTCAAGTTTGGAGGCAGAAAGGGGCACATGAATGGCTAAGGCTATAATGAGACGGGATGACAGCTGTGCTGAAGGAAAGCTGGAGTAGTAACAAGCTCAAGTTGTAACAGTTGTGTGTAACATGATGGGTTTGAGATGATGGTATTTCAGTTCCCTCTGGTTGCCATAAAAAATACCGTAGCCCGGAGGCTTCAACAACAGACATTTATTTTCTCACAGCTCTGGAGACTGGAAGTCTGAGGTCAGGGGCCAGCATGGTTGGGTTCTGGTGAGAGCCCTCTTCTTGGCTTGCAGATGGCTGCCTTCAGGCTATGTCCTCACATGGCCTTTCCTTAGTGCAGGGAGGGAGGCAGAGAGATCAAGTGCTCTGCTGTCTCTTCTTATGAGGGCACAAATCCCATCAGACCAGGGCCTGGCGCTCATGATCAAATCACCTCCCAAAGGCCCACCTCCAAATACCATCACGTGGAGCAGTAGGGCTGCGACATTCAGTCTGTGACAGATGGCAATGGCATACAGAAGTTCTCAATACCAATAGAAGCTCAGCCATGACTTTATGAGGACAAGCACTGCCTTGCTGCCACTCTGGTAAACTTTAGCTCTGCTTGGAGACAGCAGCAGCGACAATGACAACAACGACAAAACCCTTAGTGAAACAAGGGGTCTTCATTCAACCACGGGATCGGATACTGTGGATAAGAGTGGGAATGGGAGAGTCAGGACACCTGACCTCATGGTCCCTCCACCAGCCAGCTGGCGGCTCTGTCAGAGATTATAGGGGAGCATCAAGCTCAGATGGTGGGGAGGTCTAGGACCAGCTCAGGGAGGGGTTTCCTGAGTACATGACGTTTAAACTGCAGGAGAGCAGAAGAACAGAAGAAAGGAAATTCCAGGCACAGGGACGGTCTGCGTGAGGGGGTGCAACAGGGAAGTGCTTTGTGCCCCCTAGTGATGAGAAGAAGACCAGTGAGGCTGGAGAGGCCCGGGAGGGGCTGAGCTAGTGGGTGAGGTGGGAAAGGTCAGGGCAGATCAAGCAAAACTGGGACACTGTTTTCTTGCTGAGCAGGTGTGACAGGGGGTCGTCAAAGGACTTTAAGGAAAGACATAATCTGGCTAATGTTTATAAAAGTTTATTATGGTTCCTCGAGAAATTAAACAGAATTATCATGGATCCTACTCCTGGGAGGATACCCCAAAGAATCGAAAGCAGGGACTCAAACAGATGTTTGTACACTCATGTTCTTAGCAGCATTATTCTCAATAGCCAAAAGGTGGAAAACAAAATGAAAGAATAAACAAAATGTGTGTGTGTATATATATATATATACACACACACACACATATATATATACACACACAATGGGATATTCAGACTTAATAAGGAAGTTAGGACACCTGCTACCACACGGATGAACCTTGAAAGCATTATGCTAAGAAAAAAATAAGCCAGATACAGAGGGACAAATACTATATGATTCTAGATACAGTATTCTAGATACTGTTGAGGTATCTAGAATAGATTCACAGAAATTTAGAATGGTGGTTACCAGGGGCCAGCTGGTGGATGGGTGGGGAGAATGGGTGTAATTATCTAATAGGAACTGAGTTTCAACTGGGAAAGATGAAAAAGTTCTGGGGGTGGATGGTGGTGACGGTTGCACACAATGTACTTATGTGCCACAAAATTATCATGGGATATGACTAGTGATGCTGGACACCTCTTCATGTACCCATTGGCCATGTGTATGCCACTCGAAGCCTATGTAAATAGGCTAAAGTGGTAAATGTTATGTATATTTTACCACAATTTTAAAAAAAAGGTTTTCTACAGTTGCTACACAGGGATGTGGGGGTGGGAAGCAAAATGGAAGCCAGCCCGCAGGCTCTTGCGTAGCCCTGATAAGAGGGCAGGACAGAACAGGTAGAGATGAGCAGAATCGGATGGATCCTCAAATCATTTTCAAGGTTGACTGCACTGGGCTAGGTGTGGACCCGGGGGTAGTGATGAGGGAGATGGGGACAGAGCTGCCAGGGAGGGAGGTGTCGGACGCCACCGTGGTTACTGACATGAGCAATGAGACACTAAAAACACCACTTACTGAGATGGCAAACACCGGAGGAGGAACATATTGGAGGTGGAGGGAGGTTGGGAGTTGGGTTCTAATGCTCAGGTTTGGTTACACTGCGATCAATATGTCTGTGAAGGATCCAAGTGCAGCCATCAAATAGGGATCAGATATACAGGCCAGGAGCTCAGAAGGATAGGAACGGGGAGGTGACAAGTCAGAGGATCACATGAGATTGTGTCAACAGAGTGTAGACCAGTGAGTACAAAAGGCAGTCCAAGAAATGCAGTGAGCCCAGGGCTGGAAGGTTGACATTACATGAGTGTGCTTGTTTTTCTCTTTAAACCAGAGACATGGGCACTTGACGGAGAATTACTTTCTAGATATTGAAATTGTCTAGATATTGAAAATATGTGCTAGAAACCAAGTGCGTAGGGCAGACTTTGAGGTCCGGTAGTGCCTGCCACGTACCCGGATACCCCCAGGTGCAAGATGGAGACTATTGGCGGCCCATGTAGCTGGAGAAGGGGTCAGAGCATGAGCCCAGGTGCTGAGTATCCTGTCTCACTAAGCCAACCTTTCCAATCGCTCTCTGCTTGAGGAGGTTGGACATGAGAAAGAGAATTAAGACCAACTGTGATGGCCAGGAGGGGGTGTAGACCAACTAGATTCACAGTCTACCTCAAAATATCAAGCTTTTTGCTGTTTCAACCTACTTGTGTTTGAATGGTTCCCCCCTCACTTTTCCTTTGACTAGTCTGACCGAAGCTTTGGAATCAGCAGGCAAGAATCAACTAACCTAGATAGCAAACATTCTCATCTGGAAGTGAGATTAATACCAGTGTCATATTCTAATGGTCACCAAAACATCAGCTACGTTACCATGCACAAATATTTAATGGGAATTCCTCTTCCTCTCCGCCTCTTAGAGGAGACTTACTTTGGAGCTTACGGCTAGTTTGTATTTCCTGCACCTACTCCAGTTGGCCCGGGAGTGAGTATCAGTGAGGATCTCGTTTGGAAATGATTATGATTTTTCTGAATATGTAAGAACTTCCTAAGAGCAAGTGCTACTAAAAATTGGTACTTCTCCGGGGCAGAATTTACCACTCACAAACCTGGACTAGGCTAGGGGCCAGGAATAGTCCATGTCAGTGTCTACACTGAGGAGTGGGTGTCTGCGGGTGGGAGCAGGGGACATGGTTTTAAGAAAGAACTCAGCTGCAGGTGGGGAGGCGAGGTTTGCCAAGTTGTTCCCGGCGGACAGGCCACAGAGCTCAGGGATTCGGATCAGGCTTTGGTATTTGGTTCCAGTGGAGGCTGGAGGGCGGAGAAGGTTCTAGAACCTGAGTCTAAACGAAGGGAGTGGGAAGGAGAGGACTGGCGGTGTGGGGGAGAGAGGGACAGCTCCAGTGAGCCCAGGGCTGGAAGATTGACATTACTTGAGTGTGATTGTTTTTCTCTTTAAACCAGAGACATGGGCACTTGACGGAGAATTACCTTCTAGATATTGAAATTGTCTAGATATTGAAAATATGTGCTAGAAACCAAGTGCATAGGGCAGACTTTGAGGCCTGGTAGGGCCTGCCACGCACCCGGATACCCCCAGGTGAAAGATGGTGGAACCGGCTCTGCAACCCGGAGGTCTCCATTGGTAGGCGGGGGCCCTGGGGGTCAGTGCGGGACGCTGGGGTGCTGCACCCGGAGGGCCTCCTGGGTGCGGAGGCAGGCTGCTGGCCCCAGCCCCGTCGCTCCTGGCTGGGCAGTGGGTCCGAAGCCAGGGCGCAGGGGTCCTGAGCCGCAGACCCAAACAGAGCAGGGACGCACCTGCATGGCGACCTTCGGCGGGAGCGAAGCTTGTGTACCTGCGTGTGCACCTGCTTGTGCACCTGCGCTCCTGTGAGCGTGCGCTCGTGGGCTGCGGGGCTGCGCACAGATTGAGCGGGAGGCGGGGGGAGCCGGGCGGTCCTGGGTGGGTGCCAGGGGGCGGGTGGGTGCCGACCTGCCCTTCCCCAACCCGGGCTCTGCGTCTGTGGGAGCGCGGGCCTGTGGAGTCTACGCGGGCAGGGGCAGCCCCGGGTGTGGGGGGGATCCCCAGCCTGCTCTGCGGGGTCCATCAGGTGGGTGCTGCAGGCTCAACAGGTGTGCGTGGGGCCGCGGCCTCCCCCATCTCCCCGGGGACCCCCCCTGGCTGCGCCTGGGAGGGGTACTGGGGGGGCAGGGGGGGCTCCTTTCTTCCTCCTTTGGACGCATATTGTTTTTTTCTTGCTAATCATAAAACAGGCAGGAGGGGCAGCCATGCTCTGAGGTCGGGCTAAGGAAAGGAAACTGCTCCCCGAGGTCTCTTTTGGTTAAAGGTCAGGGGTAGAGATGCCAGCCTGGGAGCCAGCTCCAGGACTGCCCTTCTGCTCCTTGCGCGGTCCCGGCTCCCCTTCCACACATTTGTGCCCCTGGGAGCGGGAAGTCGAGGTTGGAGAGGCTCCAGAGGATGCTTCTCCCCGAGTAGGAATCCAAAGTCAGGATGGGAAAGGGAGCCTTGCTAGGGAGCTGCCTGAGGGGGGGCTAGGATGCTCCTGTAAGGTTGGAGAGGAAGGAGGAACAGTGCAGGGAAGGTGCCTGGGACTAGGACCCCCAAAGAGCTTTGGGGGAAGGAACCCTGTCTGAGACTGTTACCTGCTTGCTCAGTATCCTATTTTTATCTCGGAATCAGGGCATTGAAAATGACCTTAAGCGTCACCCACTTTCTTTTGCCCCCACTCCCCTTCATCACCATATGACCCTTTGAAATTAGAAGGATATTGGGAGGTTTGTCCCAAATCATTTCACATCAGACCCCAGCGGTGGGATCGCTGATGCCAATGAAAGCAAACACAGGTGAGTTTGGTTTAAGGACACATGGAAGGGGGGCTGGGGCCTGGAGGGGCCTGGGAGAGGAGGGACCCGTGCAAGCAGCATAGCGCTGTGAGGGGTCATGGCAACTAGGCCAGAAAGTCAGTATATATTCTTTTATTTTAAGGAATCAATAGCGCTGTGCAAAAAATGATCTGATTTATCTCTATCACTGCCCCCAACGATTTAGAAAAATAATGCCTTTTTCACAGACGGCGACTACCCCAGGTTGGCTGAATGTATCTGACGCCGCTGTGAAATTGGCTGCAAGGAAGAATGCAATTTAGGCCCTCCTGCTGTCTCCTTCAAGTGTTATTTCCCCAAACAGAGCTGAATTGTAGGTGGGGAAGGATAGGATCAAGAATAGTGAATTAAAATTACGAGTGGAATTCCTGAAAAGAAATGGAGATTGCAGGTTGGAGCTGGAGGTACTAATACTTCACAGTGCGAAACACTGAGGACCAGTTCTTTTATTATTTGGGTAGTTGGATGGTTTGCCCCAGGAAGAGTTTCTGAGAAATAAACTCACCTTTTCCTCCAAAATATTTGAGTATCTGTCTACCTACTTATCAAGTGTTTCAGGAAAACTCTGCTAAACGTTTTATATACACAGTACTCCTAAGAAACTGGTGAAGTTAAGCGGCTCAACTATAGGAAACAAACTGAGGGTCGCTGGAGGGTGGCGACAGGTGAGGGAGATGGGGTAATTGAGTGATGGGCATTCAGGAGGGCACTTGATGGAATGAGCAGTGGGTGTTCTATGAAACCCATGAATCACTGAACTCTACCTCTGAGACTAATAATACACTATATGTTAATTGAATTTAAATTTAAAAAAGGAAGAAACCCATGAGGTATGTAAATTAGGAAATGAGATTAAAGATATTAAAAATAGTTAAGTAATTTGCCTGAGATCGAAGAGCTAACATGCCCAATATTTTTTTTTCATGCCCAATATTTTGTATGTGTCGATCTGGTTCTAAACCCTACACACCGAATTGCTTTTCTTTTTTTTTGTTGTTGTTGTTTTATTGCTGCTTATTTTATTTTATTTTATTTTTTTAATATACATTTATTTTTTATTGGTGTTCAATTTGCCAACATATAGAACACCCAGTGCTCATCCCATCAAGTGCCCCCCTCAGTGCCCGTCACCCAGTCACCCCCACCCCCACCCTCCTCCACTTCCACCACCCCTAGTTCATTTCCCAGAGTTACAAGTCTCTCCTGTTCTGTCTCCCCTTCTGATATTTCCCACTCATTTTTTCCTCCTTTCCCTTTTATTCCCTTTCACTATTTTTTATATTCCCCAAATGAATGAGACCATATAATGTTTGTCCTTCTCCGATTGACTAACTTCACTCAGCATAATACCCTCCAGTTCCATCCACGTCGAAGCAAATGGTGGGTATTTGTCATTTCTAATGGCTGAGGAATATTCCATTGTATACATAGACCACAGCTTCTTGATCCACTCATCTTTCGATGGACACCGAGGCTCCTTCCACAGTTTGGCTATTGTGGACATTGCTGCACAATGAGATACCGAATTGCTTTTCTAGGTTGACTTGCAGTGGTTTACATGTCTACATGACAAGCAGACAGAGGATTCATCTCAGCCAATCCATACTGATTGTGCAGACCCTGGGCAGGTAGTATTAAAAACATTTGTTTGATGGCCTTTGGTAGAAGACTCTGTGTACAACCTATCCCTGTTTGCCCTGTGCTCTAGAAACTTGCTTAAAATGCCCAGTAAAAAAGGTGTGATGTTAAAAGTCATTGGATGGAGCGCTTGGGTGGCTCAGTCGGTTAAGCATAGGACTCTTGATTTCAGCTCAGGTCACGATCTCGGGGTCATGAGATTGAGCCCTGTCCTGGGCTCTGTGCTCCACATGGGGTCTGTTTGAGATTCTCTCTCTCCCCCTTTCCCTCTACCCTTCCCCCCTACCCACATCCCACACTCTCTCTCTAAAAATAAATAAATAAATCTTCAAAAAAGTCATCAGATGAGTTGAGTAAGAGGAAATCATTTTAGTGGCAAAGGCTAATGAAATGCAAGTCTCCAATGGTCAATAGAAAAGGAACCCTCCTAGATTATGACTTATCCCCTCAATTCAGATATATCCACCTTTCCTATCATGCCTTCCTTAGATATAACTGGGTAGAAGAAGGTCAGCCAAACCATGTCTTAAATGCGAGTTCTTTGCTGGATACCTGAATATCTGAATTATAAATGTGTTCTGTTTCACAGCTTAGCATGTACTCTTAGTCCTTCAAAGGACATAGCATTCCAGTGTCGATCTCCCAACCAACCTCAAAAGTCCCTAATATGTAGTTATTTTAATTTTGTGGAGGTGTAGTTAGTTTTATACGCTTGCGATACTGTCCATGCTCCATCCAACCAGTATCTGGAATTCCACGGTTTGTGAGGGGTGAGGGGACTAGCGAACCCTGTAGAGCATTTTGAGTGATGAAATATTCCTTTCTTGTTAGAAATATAGATTTCTAGTAATTTGATATGAGACAAAATATTAAGTTGAAAAGACAACTTGTGGGATGAGGATATTTCTAGAACTGTGACTCAGTGGCATATGACTCCAGAAAGTCAGGAACCCATGAATACATTTGATTCAATAGTCTGGAACTCTCTAGAAGTCTGGGAATACGTTCTTTACGAGTGTGTAAGGTCTGTTGGGGGACCGAGGTAATTCAGGATTTTTATAAAATTGGTGAAACACTCATGAAAGGGAATATGCATTTCTGAATATTACCATGTGCCTTATTACTGCGTTTAATTTCCCACTCTTTTTTGTTCCTTATAACAAATGAACATATAAATACACTTTATTATTATGCCGCTTCTGTTGGGGGAAGAACTCATTGTTTTATCTGAGACATGACATGAATCCTGACCAGATACCACCCACAAAATACAGTTTCCTTTTATTTTTTTTATTTTTTATTTTTTTAAAGATTTATTTATTCATGAGAAACAGAGAGAGAGAGAGAGAGAGGCAGAGACACAGGCAGAGGGAGAAGCAGGCTCCATGCAAGGAACCCGATGTGGGACTCGATCCCTGGTCTCCAGGATCACACCCTGGGCTGCAGGCGGCACTAAACCACTGCACCACCGGGCTACCCCTACAGTTTCCTTTTAATCTAGAGACACTTCCCTGTAGGATCAGGGATTGAGAGTCCAGAAATGGGAAGAACACATATCCTTGGTGCTGGGCCTGCGGCTGGACCCAAAGGCCCTGCATTCAGCCACAGGGCTGGAGAATTTCTGGTCGCCTGATGCCAACTAGTTCAGAATCCCCCTCTGCACAATGTCACATCGCCAGAAGAGATGCAAAGCAGTAGTAGAAGCTCCTAAAGGACTTTATTGGGCCCACAGGACAGGATGGTATGAACTGGTTTCTACTACCTGCCTAATAAATATCTATATGCATGGTAGGAAAAAAAAATAGTTTCCTTTGGTCTGTGCCTGCCTGCCTTTTTGCCACCCATATCAAAGCAAGGCTGCTCAGTTGTGTCCCTGGGCATATCTTATATGGAGCTCAGGTATCAGACAGCAGTTATCTGAGAAAGAGATTCAAATCAAGAGAAAAAAAATTAGGGAGCATTAACCTGCATCTGGACGTCAGTAAGAAGGAAGCAATTTGCTTTGAAGCAATGCAGCCATTGCTGTCAGTGTTGGCTCTTTCTGCTCTGATCTCTCACCTATTCATGCAGAAATGTTCCTTGGACAGGGGAGGGACTTCTCTCAGGTGGAATGACAAACTCAGGTTTGGATTTGCCCATGTGGCTGAGAAGGTGCTGCACCCCTGGGTGTCAACTCCCCACCACGTGGAAAGGGGCACGTGCAGGGCACGGTTATGTTAGTCATCACCAACCATCCTCTGGCATGACCGGGGACCCCGAGCCCCTTTCAGTTTGATGGCTTGGCATCTCTAATTGAGTAAGGAGGAATGTGGGGGCAGGAATTATTGGGCCAGCCTGGAGCATTTGGCTGCCTTCTTTCCCTTCCCTTTTGAAGCTCTTGTGCTGTGTTTGAAATTAAATGTATGTTTTCTTCCAAAATGAATGACAGAGAGAGAGAGAGAGAGAAGGAAAAGCCACCCAGGGTTGAAAAGTGGTAGCTTCTTGCAGCTGACTTCCTGCCTTTGCCAAGAAGGCAACTCAGCGTGTCCTCAGCTCACCCTTGTCGGGCCAGGCTCTATGCAAATGAGAAGCTGTTTCCATGTCTGCCCATCTGAGGCTCTTAAGCAAAAAAGAAAGAAAAGAAGAAAACCGCCGTCACCACCAACAAAAAAAAAACCCCAAGACCAATTAATTCCAGTAGATTGCAGCAAAGCAGGGGCCTTGGTGGGGACACATCCTGTTTTGACATTGAAGCTGTCACTCCCCAAGCCAGTAACCTCGCTGATGGACCGTACTCAGTCGTGAAAGAAATCAGGGGCGACAAAGAATTCAAAACACTGGCAGGACCATTTTTCTAACCTTAGGTCACTTGGAATGTTATTTTTTTTTTTTCTTTTAAGGACTAATTTGCTTTGATGGAAAAACAGGAAAAGCAAACCTGAGTCTTAAACGATGCCTACAGATCTATTTTAGGGTCGGACTTGAGGTCACCTAAGTTGGTTTTTGATCTTGCAAGAATCATCTTTGTCTTTTAACAGCTGTGGTCTTGTGGGACCACTGCCAGGCTGCAGGGTCCCTGTCCTTTGCTTTTGTACTTCTAATACCCGTGTTTGATTTGAAGACTCAGCCCCTAAGCAACACCTGATGATCATGTAGCTGCCACTTGTGTGTTCTATTCCAGGACCAGGTAAGAAATTTAAGTCTTAGCCAGAACGATGTAGTGTAGGCTCTGGACAAAGAGTACATTAAATAGACTGAATTCAGTGGAGGTGGGACCAGGAAATGGATTTATTTATTTTCTGTCTCTGCTGTCAAAGAAGCGGTCTTGGACAGATTCCTTAATTTACCCCTTCCCTGTCACCTTCAGCCTGAAGCATAGTCTCTTTTTTGAGATCATGAAAACTCACTTTCAGGGTTCACAAATCCTGTCCAGGCCAAATAAGACATCAGCCGCACATCCAATCCAAAACTCCTTCAGTAATGTTGCAGGGAGGTTTCAGGTGAGGCTGGGGAGACAGTCCACTGGGGGCTAAAGGAAGACAGTACCAGCACATGTGCCCATTTATTTTTCCCATTCCCTTTTAATTTCTCTTTTGTGCGTGTTTATGCCTACACTTCAGCTCAGTGGAGGCATTGTTGGTTTGTGCATAAATATAAATATATTTGGGGGTGGGTTCAAAGTGTTGAACTTTATGTTTGGGGTGTGGGGTAAGATGAAGCCATGCTAGGCAGTAGAGGAGGGCCTGCAGGGGAGGCAGCCCGAGGGGGAGGAGCCATTGGAAGCAGTCAGTGATCCAGGAGGACACTGTTAGCTGAGGAAGCCCCCTGTTCCAGAGCAGAGGGAGCCAGAACTGGAGGAGCTGGTTCCTGAAGGGGCCACGGGTCTGGGAGTAGAGGGGTTGGGTTCGGCCCGTGAGGGAATGTGCCTCTCGTGTGCCCACTGTGTCCCAGGACTCAGCCGTGGCTGGGACAAGTTTACATTGGCCACAGTCTTAGTGCCCTGAGGCCCTGTCTGATTGTCGGCAGCATGTCCAGTCTACTCCACCCCACCCTCAGTCACCCCTTTGCTTTGTCCAATCAGAGCTGTTGCCATCCTTCTGCTCTCCTACCCAAAGCCTCGGCCCTCTTCCTGTGGTGCCTCTCCTGCCCCTAGGTTAACATCTGTGCTGCTGTCTGTGTGAGGCCCACCTGGAAAGCCCTACACCTTCTAGTGTTTTCTCCCTTCAACTCCAGCTTATTCAGAGGGGCTTCGGAGAGCTGACCCAGCTTTTATACCTCCACCTCTTTTTGCCAGCATGGTGTCAAAATAAGATCGGACAACAGCTTCATGCTGTAAGAACTGTTCTCTTCATCTTCTACACTAGCCTGCTCAGGGCCAGACTTCTTCAAAGACTTTTTTTTTTTGGGATCCCTGGGTGGCGCAGCGGTTTGGCGCCTGCCTTTGGCCCAGGGCGCGATCCTGGAGACCCGGGATCGAATCCCACATCAGGCTCCTGGTGCATGGAGCCTGCTTCTCCCTCTGCCTATGTCTCGGCCTCTCTCTCCTCTTTGTGACTATCATAAAAAAAAAACAAAAAACAAAACAAAAAAAAAAAACAAAGACTTTTTTTTTTTTTTTTCACAGCCTCATGCAAATTAAGGGATGTGGCTGGCTGAGAGTCTTCAGCATGTTTGAGCCTCATGAGTGTTGCAAAGCCCAGGATCATGCTGTACCGTTAGAAGTTTGCTTTAACCAGGACAGCCACAGAGGGCTGCTTCATGAGGGTGTGGGTGGAATCCACATGTTTCTAACAGTCTTGCTCTGACTTGACTCCAAACACAGATACCGGAGTACCGACAAAGGCCATAATAATTAGAGAACAGGTGTGAGGGAAAGAGGATGAGTTCATATCTGAACAGTTGAATTTGAAATGTGTCCAGTGGATGCAGAGATGTCAATGTCCAGTTAGCTGTTGAGCATATGCATCTATAGAACAGTAGGAAAATCTGAACGGTGTTGGAGAGGAAAGACTTTTCTCTCTTAGGTTCATTGTTTGGAGGTGTCTGCAAATTAAACTCAGACTGACCGATTAGCAGGAGAAAGGACAAACTTTCATCATATATGTACACATGGGAGTTTACAAAGTCCTGTGGCTCAAAGGACAGTTAGAATTTGGGGCTTATATACCATCTTATGAGGTGAAGGGGACGGGGAGAAGGGCACTTATGGGAAAACTATTATTTTTATTATTTTTTTATGAGAAAACAATTTAAACGTAAAGCGGTTATCTTTCTTTTTGGAAAGATAAATGGTCCCAAAGGAAATGGATGGGAGATACGACAATTTTTGACAATGTCTGAGTGTGGTGCTGAGTTATCTCCAAAAGGGTTACCGTTGCTCTCAAGGAGGGACTTATGCCAGTTGAGTTATTATAGGAGGCTCAGTGTTTAGACAGATAAGCCATTTCAGGAATTCAAATGCCTTCAGCTCAAAATAATTTTTATGCCATTTTTATTCTGAATCCCTTAACAGGAGTATTTAGGGTCACAGAATGGGGAAATTGAAACCGTAGGTGAATTACAACGTACAAGTGACCAAATGTCCTTGGATAAATAGCTGATCCAGATTTGGGTCAGGAACTATATAAGAGGAGCCAAGAACCTTTTCTCAAACCAGCATGGAAACCATTAATGACAACTGGGGTCAGATCACAAGGGCACAGAAGTTCCCATTGGCCAAAGACAGGACAATTTGAATATCACAAAGTATAATGACTACAAGGGATTTAAACACATAAATATGTATAAATCCATGAATTCACAATGAACTTCAAAACAACAGTTCATTTGTTTTGTTTGGAGAAGTCTGTCACCTGTGATTATTCTGAAAACTAGCCAAGTAAAGGAGGAAAGATCATACATTTATTCTGCTTTTAGTTCTGCCAGTTTAGAGAAAGAAACTACAGAGGGCAGGGGAACATGATGAAAGACACTTTAGGGGTTGTAATTAATAAGATCTAGGGTGTGACTAAAAAAAAAAAAAAGACCTGGGGTGTGGGAGACTCTATAGGGCAAATAGCTCTGTTTCTTCAATAAATAAAATGCAAGAATTAGGGAGAATGAACCTATAGAGATTTAAGAGATACAGTCAGACTGATGCATTGCCCTTATTTGGATCTTAATTTGAACAAGCCAATTGTTGATAAATTATGACATTTGTGGAAGTCTTTATCTTTCAGCAGTACATATTGAAGTATTGATAGATGGAATAATATGATATTTGAGACTTGCTTCAAAAATAATCCAGTGGTGTTGGGAAGGAAAGTGAGTGGGATATAAAACAAAATTGGCCATGTGTTGATATTTGTTGAACTGGATGATGAGTACTGTTGGTCTTTTTACCTTTACATATGTTTGAACATGTTTCTAATAATTTAGAGTAAGGCGAAAAGAGGCCTAGGTCTGAAAGAGGAAGAGGATCCAGTGTAGGGGGTAAGCTAACAGAAGAACCATCCTCTGGATGACTGAAAATCCCCATGGACCTGTAAGTTTGGAAACTTTCAGCTAGAAGAAAAGTTAGTTTGAATGACAGGACAAAGTTCTTAATTTTCACTCCATATTTGCCTACATTTTCTAAATTATACCCCTGTATGCCTCTGAAAATATCACATTGCACCACACAAACATTATAATTGTTTGTGGTCATATGTCCTGTTGTATGTGTAATATGGGGATTATATATAGTTCTGTAGACATTTAGTCAAAGAAGAAGTTGGATTTTTGATCTTCCTCCTTTTGCCCACCTGGAGTGAGTCAGTCTCCCAAGTCAGGAGTGGCTATTTGTCCACTTTGGGAAGGGTAAGATGTTAGCAAGCTTGCAGGCTTCCGTTTCCTGCTCAATAAATATTTGAGTGTCCCAGTTGTTTTCTTTTGGCGGAAACTCTGTTAGGTGCTGGGAACAGACTGATTACAAAAAAAGAGACATGGTTTTCTAGGCCTCCTAGAGTTTAGATTCTAGTAGAGATACATATTAAGCAAACAACCACGAAAACGAAATTAAAATGTCAACTATGGTAAGTGCAGGGAAGGACGAACATACAGTGCTTTTAACGACTTAGAAAAAAACGAATGTGACCTAGCCTGCAAAATAAGTTTGGGACAGCTTCTTGAGAGAGTGCCTTTGGAGATGAGATGGAGAGTGACCTGAATAACGGGAGGAGGAGGAGAAAGCGAGGACTTTCTGGGCAGAAGCAAGTGTGTGTGTGTGTGTGTGTGTGTGTGTGTGTGTGTGAAGATCTTGTGGTAGGAAGGAGCCCGGTACATGAGAGGAACTGAAAAAGTCCAGGGTGGCTGTAGTGCAGAGAATGAGAGGAAGAGAGAGGCAGATGGATAAACATGCCTATCTAGGCAGGGGACAGATCATGCAGTTTCTTATAGGTCATGACAGGAGCAGCGAGGGGGCAAAGGAATGACTCACGTCATGAGTAGAAGAGGAGAGGTGGGGGTAGAGGAGAGAGCAGTGCTGAGAAGACACTCTTGTACCGTGATTTGTGTGAAAAAATCCTGTTCTGGCTGGGTGCGTCACCATTGTTGGGTGTTCTCTCTGCTGTTGTTTTTCTCATTTGTCTTGACTCATGAAGGAAGATCAGGGGCTCAAAAGATAGTGGCTGTTTATAGCATTCCCCGTTTGGTTGCCACAGGCCAATGGGTTTAAACTCCTTAAGAGGATTGGAGTCTTGCTCAGGGACCAGTGTGGGTATTCTGGGCAGCTTATACTATGAAGGTGGTATATTAAGAATTATGTCTGTCAGATTTAGCAAATCTAACTGTGGCATGCCAAGTTAAATTTGAATTTCAGGTAAATAAATACTTCCATTTAAATGACAAATAAAGAACGAATAGGTTTTTAGTATATGGGATAATAAATCATTTCAAATAAATCGATGCCCTATTTTTACACGGTACCTTAACCAGAAAATCTATGTTATCCCTCAAACTAAAAAGAGTTTTGAGAAGTTATCAGAGATGCATACAAATCCATATCAATCATCCATTGATATCTATCTATCCATTCCTATCCATCTATGTCCATCCATCCATCCATCCATCCTGAGCTTTTACTATGTGCTAGACACCCTTTGGGGGCTGAGGGTACTGTGAGCAATAAGACAAATTCTCTACCTTCATAATACTTACATTCTAGGAACAAAATGTTCATCTTAGAGTGATTATAGCAAACCCTTAGAGATAATATTTATGTCCAACAATAGAGGAATGGATAAATAAATGATGAACTGTCCTGCATACAATCATTACAAAAATCATGTTTTTGAAGATTATTATATGTCATGGGGATTACATGTTTCCAATGTAAAAGCAAATTAAATAAAAGCAGTCCACAAAACCGTAAGGTATAATATAAATTAAAATTACTAGGTATGGATGTAAGGAGGTACACCAATAGTGGGTATATCTGAGCATAGGAATTATGGATAGCATTTTATTAAATCTACGTATTTTAATTTTTTTCCTATACATTTTCTACAAAAACTTGTAGGGGCACCTGGATGGCTTGGTTGGCTGGGCGGCCAACTCTTGATTTCGGCCCAGGTCATGTTCTTGGGGTTGTGGGATCAGTCTGGTGGGGTGGGGGTCCCTGCTCAAAGGGGAGCCTGCTAGAGGGTTCTTCTTCCTCCCCTTCCCCTCACACTATTTCTCTCTCTTTCTCTCTCAAATGGATAGGTAAGTCTTTAAAAAAAAAGTTGTGTATTATTTTTATGTTTGGAAAAGTTTTTTTTCAGAAGCTCCACAGTAGCCATGGAAAGACTCAAGTTTGGTGCTGGTTTTGGCTCTGTCATTAATTCTCAGGACAACCTTGAGCAAGTCATGTCCCTTGTCTGGGCTTCAGTTTGTTGGATTTAAAATGAAGAGACTAAGCTGTGATTTTTATGTGTAATTAAGACTCAAGCTAAGGTTTAAAAAAATGTGCTTACTTTTGTGGAAGGAGCTCAGAGGGTCCATCATTATACTCCTGTGTATCTTTTTTAAAAAATATTTTATTTATTCATGAGAGAGAGAGAGAGAGACAGAGACAGAGACACAGGCAGAGGCTCCTCAGGGAGCCTGTTGTGGGACTCATCTCAGTCCCAGAACCCCAGGATCATGCCCTGAGCTGAAGGCAGATGCTCAACAACTGAGCCACCTATGTGTCCCTTCTGATTTACTTTTAAATATTTTAGCATAGATAGTGGTTCATGTGTGTGTGTGTATGTACATACATACATATGTATGTATGTATATTTTGTTCGTAATCCTATATGGGGTTGTTAGTTAACATTTAAAATACCATGACTTAAAAATAAAATAAAATAAAATAAAGTAAAATAAAATAAAATACAATACAATAAAATACAATACCTTGACTTTTTTTTTAAAAGAGAGATACAGTGTACAAGTAGCAGGGAGGCGCAGAGGGAGAGGGACAGAGAGAGAAAATCTTAATCAGGTTCTACACTAAGCATGGAGCCCAACATAGGGCTTGATCTCCAGACCCTGAGATCATGACCTGATATGAAACCAAGAATCGGATGCTTAATCAACTGAGCCAACCAGGTGGTGTCCCTAACTGGACATATTCTTTAGGAGTATTGAGGAGTTACTATAAGGCTTTAGTGATCTTTATCTCTGGTCAGTTCTAGAGGGTTCCTTAATAAGCCTAATAAATATGGGAAGTTTTATTCATTGGAGACTTGAGTGATGTTCTTGATACATGAGTTGGCTAGAACTATTTAAAGATTTTCTTGCATGAATAGGGTTTAGGAATCCAGTAATTCTAGCAAATTATAAACTTTGCAGTGATGTCTAGGCCAGATACACCAATTTGTGTAGAATCAAGGGTTCTAGCAACTTGACCCCACGAAACATGGCAGCTGAATACTAGTGCTAGTATATTGTTACATCTGTTTTGATTTAATATTTCATGGAAAGGTCAGAGCTTTGGTACTTCATTGAGTTTACAGAAATGACTGTTTTTGTGCCTCCTTGCTAATGAATATTTCTACGTGTGGTAGAATTTGGCCTGGGACTTGTCTCAATCAGACATCTTCTAGAAGCTCAGTAATGGATGATGAGAGCTATAGTTCTTATGTTTAGTTATTAGATGTGCAGAGTCTGATAATTTTGAATGATTGAGTTGAATCAGGTCACTTGACATGCTAATTGTAAACTCTGTGTTTACAACTCCTTCATCCATTTGAATTTCTAAAAAAATAGAAATGAACACACATTTTAGGCAACCATTAAACACTAAAGAATATAAAGTCTCTCACCAGCCCATTCCTATTTCTATTAATTAGACATATTATGTATATTTATGATGTGTCTTTTATTTGTTGGAAAGAGCTATCTCCTGTAAGTTCTCTTTTTGGGCTTGTATGTACGATAATTCATTTAAAATGGATGCTGGGTTTGTAAAGTGTCACCTGAGTGCTAAATATCAACAGACAGCCTGGTTCTGCCTCTTTGGAGAGAGTAAAGGGATGCGTTGGCAGGAAATATTGGAGATAACTGGCTTCTCTTACTGCTTTTATTTTGATGAGTTAATTTGTATTTATCCCATATTGACATTCTAAATGCCAAAGAAGGCAAAAATACTACATAGCATGTTTTAAAGTGTTTTTCTGCTAAAGTCAAATCACTTGAAAGCTAGGAAGAGTCACTTATGGAAAATTCAATTCTAAAATTGACGGTTGGCCCTGGATAGTCACCATGGGGGCTAAGCACTATAACTGTACCTAGGACTGGACCCCGTATATAAACTGGTCCCCAATGTGGGTGGAGAAGTGAAGTGAATGCTGGAGGCATATGGGAAGTCAGACAGGAACCTGATTCCTTGTCTGCCAGCGGCTACTCTGGGAACTTAGGTGAACAATGACACTTCTGTGTGTGACCAAGTCACCACCCCCAGAGTGGAACATGTCAAATGACATCATTTGAGGAGAAAATTCCCCAAAACCTCTCTTGGGAGACTTAAAGGCACAGGCAATTGGTGATGGCAGTTGGGGGGTGATTATATGGCAGAGGGGAAGAGTTGGAGTTTTGGCAGCAGCCAGTGTGACCTTGGGCAGGTTGCTTATCTTCTCAGCCTTCGGTTTCTCACCAGCAAAATGGAGATAAGACACGGTGGTGGTGAACATTATAAGTGTAAATCAAATCGCTCATCATTCTAGATGATGTTCTGAGCAGCACAAACCTATATGTGCCAGAGACACAGATTCTATCGTCAAGGAGTTTATAGTGGGGAATAAGATCTATAAATAAACAAAACCTCAAAGTGTGATAGTGTGTCCTCATCAGCCTAGAGAAGAATATTCAGAGCCAGTGAAGCCTGCACCGATTCTTTAAGGATGGGTGTCAGGTGGGGTGTGAAAGTGGGTACACTTAACAGGTTACAAAACCATTCTGCAGTATGGTTTAAAAATTTGTTTTTATTTTTATTATTGGTGGTGGCAGTGTTGCTGTCCTTGCCTTTGAAGGCTGATGCTATTTTGGGAGAAATGTGCTAATTAAACCTGGAAAATGCCATGAACAACAGCATCTAACAAATCCAAGCTGTTTAGGGCTATGCACCCAAGGGCTAGGGGGATGTGAGAGGAACAGCAGACATTTCCCAGGGATTGACTGGGTATGATGGAATCTGATATCTTGACAATCCTTCCAGTTCTGTAAGCGTAAGCCAATTTCTCAACCTGAATCTTGTTGTTAAGGCTAAGGCATGGGCTGACGTTTGGAAGAAGGGGGTATGATAGAGGGGAAGCCCTCGTGATAAAGGAAGGGGAAGTAAGAGAAAAAGTGGACTTTTTTCTGACCCCGGAGACCACCTTGCTGCTGAAAATGTGGTCTGCGGACCAGCAGCATTAGTGGTTCCTGGACTTTATGGGAAATGCTATCATGTCCATATGGGAGGGGATGACTTGCATTTGCTTCTGCCACAGCCTGGGGCCATCTCCAACCTTCAACGTCTTTATACAAAATTTTCATCTTGAGACTGTCAAGACCCATGGTATGAGTTTGGATTGCAGACTTGGGTACTGGCCTATGGCCATAACCTCTGAGAAGTATTGTTTTCCAGTTTGTACCTTGGCCTGAAATAGGCAACTTTCCTCCTAAGAGCAAACTTATTTCTTTTTCATCTTATTGTGAATGTGTTTGGAGCTGTTTTCTAGTAGACTTCTTGTCACCTTGAGCTGGCTCTGGGCTTTATTTCTATTTACTGTACCACAGGAACCTCTGAATGCCCAAGCTTAAATCCACTTGGTATAGAAAATACCATCAAGATGAGAGCAGATTTACCTCTCTGAGTGTCTTATAATTTGGCATTCATGTACTCTTTCCTTTTTGGCCATCTTGTTGCTCCTTTTAAAGACATGTCTTGCCAACACTTTTACTTATCTGCAGTGGGAGAATTGATGAGGACATCCAGCATGTCATGCAGCTGAAAATTGGAAGCATATTACCTCTTTACAGTAGTTGCTTTAGGACAACTGTAGTGGGGAAAAAAGTTGAGAGGATCCCGGCATCCCATGACCTCCTAACTTCCATACCTCAGGATGGGGAAGAGGAAGGAGATGAAAAAGATCATTCATTTTCAGCTGTTTCTCATTGTGTGGCATGCCCTATGTTGCTTCATGGGCTATAAATTCCCAGACAATGGAGATCCTTTTTTTATTTTATTATACAAAGTGCCTTCTGTAGTATCAGTTTCATTGCAGTCTTAGATTTTTATCAGTTGCTATTCCATACAGTTCAGTTTGCTGGCATCACACTAAGAACTGGACTTGTCTCTAACAGAAGCAGAAAGATTTTGGCATCACACAGATCTGGGTTCTGATTTCTGATCTGATACTTTCAAGCTGTGTGAGTTTTAGAGCCAGTTTACCTCTCTGAGTCTCAGATTCTCTATTTCTAAAATGGGGTGATTCATACCTCCTCATAGGGGTATTGTGGAGATTAAATAAAAGACATCTATAGAGACATATTGGCAGATGTTAAGATTTAATAGATGGTAGTCTTTTCATTGAGCTTCAATTTTTCCCCAGTAAGTTTAGGATTACAGAATTCTAGGATTAGAAGAAATCACAAGTGCCTGGTCTCAGACAGAAATTGCATCTAAACTAACTTGGAGCATGCTGTTGGAGGCACAATTTTAGAAGACTTAGCATCTTGATCTAGAATTTAAATTAATTTCCCTTACTTCAGTTGAGTTTACTGCTGGCAGACTGAGAAGCTATCATAAAAAGTTAACAAAGATATTTCTAATGGAGGCTTTCAGGAAGGACAGACATAAGGAATGTGAAGTTGAAGTTCCAGAGGAACTCAGTCTTAATTGCCTTCAGGGTAAACAGATCAGCCTCCTATTCCAGGACCAGCATCTGGATGTGCATACCAGAGGAACATTAGTATTTTTACCACATCTAGACATTCTTGGATTTTCCCATAGCATGTGTGTATTCTTTCTATCCCCCTTGAGAAAGTTTGCACTCAAGAGAATATAGACCCATTTCAATAAAAGCCAGTCTGGACCATGACTTGGATAAGGCTTGATCAGAAGGTTGAAATCAAAGAGGGGGCAGTGATATAGTGGGAGCCTGGCTAACATTTTCTCCAGGTTAAGAGGATGAAACTTCTGCTTCTCTTAACTACAGGGGCACTTTACCTCTTCCCTCTTGATACAATTTTTTTTGTACTTTTATTTGTATTAGAGTTGTTTATATATCATCCTGTCTTTCTAGATTATAAACATCTCCCAGGCAAGATTATCATAATCAGAGTATTGACTCAAGTTTATGTGGCCATTTATGCTGTCGATTATTAAACATACACAAAAGATGTAGCCAAAAGGTATATCTGTGAATATTCATGGTCGAGTAACTACCACTGAATACTCTGAGTCATAAAAAAGGCTTAAGGTTCAAACTCTGCTGGAAATGTCTCAAAGGACTCCTGTATGGGAAAGGAATTGAAGTGGATGAGGCTTGTCTGGAAGTACATGACCAAGATAATTCACTAAGTTTCAATTTACTGATCCCATTAGGCACAAGGGAAGATGGTATTTTTGTCCAGCTCTATGGAATCACTGAATGCGTGTTGTTTTGGCACATTTCTGTCTTCCAACAGAGGCAGAACCTCCACCCTTGTCTGGCTGTGCAGCCAATTCCAGGAGAATTCACAGTCTTTGCTGTTACCCTGCCTGGTGTTTCAGGTCACTGTGACCAGAGGAGTGTTGGGTTCTCTCTCACACTTCAAGCCTTGTTCTCTGTGTTCAACGTGACAATATCTCAGAAATATGCAGCCGTCCATTAAAATTAATTTACCTTGTTAAAAAAAAAGATATTTGCTTGGGAGACAGTTAGAGGCCAATTTCCTGCCAGCTCCATTTGTGATCACTGTTGACACAACTAGACACCTCTGCACCAGCCTTGAAAATGCCTTCCATCTTTTTCTTTACGAAAGGTCAACTTTATTTGAGAAAAGGCCTGCCATGTTGATTTCCACATTTCTATTTTTGCCACTACTGTTTGTTTCAGATCTTTATCTCTTATGTGGACTCTTGCAGAAAGTGCCCGAAGCCAGCTGTCCCTCCTTCCGTGTAGGCGCTGTGTTTAACCATAGCTTGCACCTGAACATAGCCCCAAGGAGAACTTTCCGTGGCTGTCATTAGGAACAAGTCCACTTGTCTCAGGCTGATTTTCCAACCCATGAGCGGTCTGGGACCAGCAAGCCTTTCTGACTTTTCCTCCTGGGCTGCCCTTGTGATCCAGAGCCCCAGTCGAGCTCCACATCTCACCAGTTCCATAACAGGTCATGCGTGCTCACACTTCTGTGACCTTGGTTCCACCTGTTTCCTCTGCCTGGATTATTAATCTTTTCCTCTTTTGCCTGGTGTACACCCATTCATCCATTAAGGCATGGCCAAATGAAATGGAATCTGTACACATTGCCTTATCTGACATGGTTGACACCACCAATAGCTGATCAAGCAAGAGTCAGTTAAGGAAGAAAATTAAAAAAAAAAAACTACTTAAACATTGTCACTTATATTGAGAACATTCATTTATTGACTCTTTGGTGTAAGGCTTTTTGAGTGTGTTTTCACCAATTAAAATCCTTTATTGGCTTTCTTCGTAAACAATAGTCAGAAAGTTTTGTTTTCCACTTTTAAAAAGTGAGAATTTAAGATGCTTGAAAAGTGATCTGAATGCATATCTATACTTTCATTATTTCATCCCTAATTTTTTTACAATTGTCTCACTGCTAATTAAATAGCATTAACAAAAAAATAAATAGCGTTAACAAACCCCAATTTAAAAAATTATATATATATTTTTAATTGAAGTTTGATTTGTCAACATATAGCATAACACCCAGTGCTCATCCCATCAAGTGCCCCCCTCAGTGCCTGTCTGTCACCCAGTCACCCCATCCCCCTGCCCGCCTCCCCTTCCACTACCCCTTGTTCATTACCCAGAATTAGGAGTCTCTCATGTTTTGCCTCCCTCTCTGATTTTTCCCACTCATTTTCCCTCCTTTCCCCTATAATCCCTTTCACTGTTTCTTATATTCCCCGTATGAGTGAGACCATATGATGATTGTCCTTCTCCGACTGACTTACTTCACTCAGTGTAATACGCTCCAGTTCCACCCATGTTGTAGCAAATGGTGGGTATCCGTCCTTTCTAATGGCTGAGGAATATTCCATTGTATACATAGACCACATCTTCTTGATGCCTTCATTTGTCCATGGACCCCGAGACTCCTTCCACAGTCTGGCTATTGTGGACATTGCTGCTGTGAACATCAGGGTGCAGGCGTCCTGGCATTTCACTGCATCTGTATCTTTGGAGTAAATCCCCAGCAGTGCCATTGCTGGGTCCTAGGGCAGCTCTATTTTTCACTCTTTGAGGACCCTCCACACAGTTTTCCCGAGTGGCCGCACCAGTTCTCATTCCCACCCACAGTGCAAGAGGGTTCCCCTTTCTCCACATCCTCTCCAACATTTGTTTCCTGCCTTGTTAATTGTCCCCATTCTCACTGGTGTGGGATCTCATTGTGATTTTGATTTGTATTTCCCTGATAACAAACCCAATTTTGCATGAGAGTGCAAATGTACTTAATGCCATTGAACTGTATGCTTAAATGTGGTTAAGATGCTATACTGGCTGCTTGGGCTGCCGTCGCAAGCCTGAGTTTGGGGAGGGCTTAGACAACAGACAGACTGGTAGTCCATGATGCATTTGTATCCAGTGATGACCACTTCCCCCTCTGTTTTATTACATTAAAGATAATCTTGGCATCTCTTCCTGGCAACTAGCAGAGGTTGGTTGGAACAGTGGCAAAGTCAGGATTAGCTGCTGGGTCTCCTGACTCTCAACCTAGGTTTTTCCATTCTTGTAGGTCCCACATGCTTGCTAGTGTTTATTTATTTTATTTTTAAAAGATTTTATTTATTCATGAGAGACACACAGAGTGAGGCAGAGACACAGGCAGAGGGAGGAGCAGGCTCCCTATGGGGAGCCCGATGCGGGACTCGATCCCAGGACCCCGGGATCATGCCCTGAGCCGAAGGCAGACGCTCCACCACCAAGCCAGCCAGGCGCCCCTCTTGCTAGCATTTAAACCTCCTGATGGCAACACTAGTTTCCTTAACTTGATATACATTTAATTACCTGGGCAGAGCTTTGCATATACCTGGAGCTCCAAAACTGGTTGACTCAACAGCATCATCACCTGGATCTCCAACCCAAGGGAGCCCCTTATGGCTACAACAGTGCCACCTGGTGGCTTCCGGGCACTGCAGCGAGGGGTGAACGTTCCTAGGGGAAGGGAGTTCATGCCGTGGGAGGAGCAGAGACCCCTTAAGAACTCAGGCTTCTTTCCTTGTGCTAATTGTTTCGTCTTTCATTTTATTTTAAAGATTGATTGATTTATTTTGGAGAGAGGGAGTGAGAGAGCATGAGCGGGAGGGGCAGAGGGAGTGGGAGAGAGTCTGAAGCAGACTGTGCTCAGCTCAGAACCTGACCAGGAGGCTCAATCTCAAGACCCCGAGATAATGACCTGAGCCAAAACCAAGAGTCAGACACTTAACCGACTGTGTCACCCAGATGCCCCAACTTTTTCTTTTTTTAATTACACTTTGTTTTTTTTAGAGCAGTTTAGGTTCATAGCAAGCTTGAGGGGAAAGTACAGAGATTCCCCATTTCTACATTCCATCCCCCATCATCACCGCAAGTCCATGGTTTACATTAGGGGTTACTCTTGGTGTTGTACGTTCTATGGGTTTGGATAAAGGTATCAGGACAGGTATCCACCATTATAGTATAGAATGTATAGAACCAACAGAGTAGGTTCGCTGCCCTAAAACTCCCCTCTGCTTTGCCTGTTTGTTCCCCACCCTCAATGACCACTGATCCCTTTACTGTCTCCATGGTGCTGCCCTTCCTGGAATGTCACATAGTTGGAACACTGCAGTATGGAGCCTCTCCACACTGGCTCCCTAAGTCCTCGGTGTCTCTCCATGGCTTGATGGCTCACTTCTTTTTAGTAGTGATTACTATTTCATTTTCTGGATATGGCGCAGTTTGTTGATCCATCTCCTGAAGGATATCGTGGTTGCTTCCAAGTTTGACAGTTATGAATAGAGCTTCTGGAAATATCCATGTGCAGTTTTTCTGTGTGGATGTAAGATTTCAGCTCTTTCGGGTAAATATCAAGGAGTGTGATTGCTGGATCGTATGGTAGGAGTATGTTTAGTTTTGCAAGAAACGGCCAAACTGGCTTCCAAAGTGCACCATGCACATGCACCATGTTGCATTCCCACCAGCAGTGAGGGGCAGTTCCTTTGGCTCTACGTCCTCAGCAGCGCTTGGTGTTGTCATGACTCTGGATTTTGGCCATTCTAATTTCTAATTCAGAAGTTCTTCACTCGCTGTTTATGTTACTGGGGAGAAGGAAGGGAATAAGCAGTGCTTTCAAAGGAAGGAATTTCTCACCTGGAGGAGATACCGGTACCTTTCGCCAAATCCAGGGAAATTGGAATTTTGCTTAGCACCTGAAGTAAAGACAGACTCCTCCTCCATCCTTGCAACTTGCAGATATGTGGAAACCTTGATATTTCTCTGCAATTTCATTCAGTGTTCTTTTTCACATGTCAGTTCTACCATGGGGGTTCCAATTTTCACGGGGCCGAGCTCTCCTAGGATGGGAGGAGAGAGGATGCTGCTTTTGTCTCATCAATCTTTTATAGCTTAGCTGGGTGCCCCTCCTGCTGGTGGTCCCATCTGCTCTGTCTTCTCAAGTCCTTCCTGCCTGCCCCCAGCCCCATCTGGTGGAGACCGGTTAATCCTTTAAGGGCCAGTAACCTTCCCTGGGCAGGACAACAGGTTGTATTGGTTTCCTTTTCTGAATCCCTAGCGCTTTTAAAATTAGAAATGTCTGTGTCTCTACTTATGCTATTTTTTTTTCCCTGAAATTCTCTGTTCCTCTTTTGCTCCTTAGTGAGATCTTACTCAGCTTTAAATGTACAACCAGTATATCATCTCTTATGTAAAGCCTCACCCCATCCCTTAAAAGCAGAAAAATAGGCTGTCTGCTGTTGTATTTCAGTGACCCATCATTACAGACAATGGTGTGCTGGTAAACCACCTCAAAAACAAAAACAAACAAAACCAAAAGCCCCACCAAAAAACAAAAACCACACAACAGAAACCAAAAGAACAATAGTAAGAGCCTGGTCTGTAGTGGTGACCAGTTTCTACAGTGTAAATACTCCCACCGTGGTTGGTCCCAAGCTCCTGTGACATTTCTGATGTGGGGTTGGGGAGAGATGCCTACAGTTTTCACATAGACTGCCGATGTTTTGATGATATGGAGAGTGGGGGCACGTCTTGCTCATCTTTGGGGTCTGGGGTCTAATCCTGTATTTGGCATATAGCAAGACTTTCATGTGATAAATAGCCAGCAGCAGCTATTTATCACATGAAAGTCTAGCTGGTCACCAAAGCTCCCCATGAACCCACAGGCTGGATGAATCTGTGGATGGGGTCACTGTGACTGCGCGTACACGGGGCACCCTAAAGAAAGCCACATCACCCAGTGGGATGCAGGACAAGCAGCATACATGCGGCCGTCTTTATTCTGGAAACAGGGACAGAGATCTGGGGACTCCTCTATCAAGATCTTTCCGCTTCTCCACTAGTTTGCCTCACAAACTCTAGGATTAATGTTAATCTAAAATGTAGCTACAGCTAAAGTGGTGGGTGCAGGGATGTCCCATGGGCACCGTGAAAGGTTGTCCCAGAGATGGGCCAGGAGCCACTCGCTGCAAAAAAAAAAAAAAAAAAAAAAAAAAAAGTCGCCCCAAAAATATCAGGCCTGAACTAAGCTTCAGCTCTCCACATGGTTGATGTGACATTATTACCACGCAAGGCAGCTGAAAAAGATGGATTTTAGGTTCAAAGGCCTGCGGGGGTGGCATGTGTGCAGATGTCAGCGCTTGTGGGCACGCAGAGGAATAGAGCAGACACGGGCCAGCGAGGACGTCTGGCTCACTTTGCTCTCCCCTTCCTTTGCTCCTTTCCATTCCTGCTGGGGCTTGGCTCAGGGTTTCGGGCTATGACTAAGGTTTCGTGATCTTTGGTGGCTAAGAAGACATCCAGCAAGAGGACACTTCTCCCAGTGCAATGGCTCTGCCCGAAGCCCCACTGAGGAGGTCACATTGGCACTGGACTGTTGCTTTTCTCTTTCCTGGGAACTTAGACCGCAGGCGACTTGCTCTCAGGGGACTTGGAGAGTCTGCTTTGGACTCAGAGAAGATGAGGCTGGACCTTCTAATAAGTGAGCTGAGAAATGAGGGAACCTTGGGACTTGTCACCCTGTAGTACGAACTTGACAGTCACCGAAGCGGTCTGCCTTGGATTTCCTTTCTACCCTGAGCCCCTTTCTTTCCATCTCTGTCAATGCATCTCTGTCCTCTGGCTTTAACCTCTCCTTATTTCAGGAGCCTAGTTCTCTCAAGATGTCCCCATGAAACCTCCTTGCTATGGAAAACTACTCTATCAGTCATCTACATGTTAGTATAAATTTAAGCTAACGTTCTACCTCCATATGTGACACTACATTTAAAAATCTCCAAGCTGGGCACTTTTCCAGCTGCTTCCCTAGGAGCAACAAGATAAAATGCAGCCTTTTGCGGGTTCTCTTGCCCTGTTCCTGTGTACACACAGGGATAGGAAGGGGCTATTTGGAGAAGACTGCACAAAACTCCTTATTCCTTTTACATATAGGAAGATACATTATTCTCTTCATTAGCTTAAAAACATTAGCGTCTCCTTTCTTGAAAGTTTGAGAGTATGAGGATGGGAAAACTAATATTTTAGCACAGGAGTCTCTACAGCTAGAACCAAGTTTCTAAAAATGTGCCATGTTATGTAACCCAGGGGAAGGGATGGAAAAGTACCAGCTGGTGTGAGGCTGGAGACTTTTCTGTCTCTGACTCATTCAGGCAAAGGCCCTTGAATTAAGATGCATCTCAGAAAAGCCAAACAAAACCCATTCATTCTCCAGGGCTTCGCGTTTGCTGGGGGGAGCTGGAATGTCACCACGGGACAGAGTCTTCCTGGGCACTGTTGTGAGCATTTACAAGGATTTTTCTTGTGACCCTCGAGGCCTGCTTCCAGGGCCTTCTGGTCCCTTTCACTTGTCCAGCACCCTCCGGCTGTGTCTATGGAGCCACACCCCTACCAGGCGGACTGCGTCCGACAGCCCTAACTAGCTTCCCTTGCAACACTCGCCTCTTCTCCGTCCTGTGGCCTCCAGGTTGTACTTGCAATGTGTCATTCATGGGTCCTTGCCATGGAGGACACCTTTAGAAATGATCACGATTTCACTCAAACCAGTGCAAAGCTCCTTATAGAGACAGAATTGGCCTTCATATTAGGAATGAGGAGCCTGATGGGAAGGAGATGTCTTTGGCCAAATAGAGCCTTCGGAGCTCTCTCCAGTCACCCTAGTGGCTGGCCAGCTGCCTTCTCTACCAGCAGAATTATGGGATGGAGGCTGCGGCAAGATCTTCTTTTCCCAAAGCCCCTAACTGCTCCAGGATTTGAGAGGAAGCAATTGGCTGTCTCTAAACTAGTGCCTTTGTAGAAACTGGTTTATCTTGTTGCTGCTTCATTGCAAGACAAGCTGAGGACTGGTTGGAATGTAAAGAGCCTGGGGGGCTCTGCTGGAGGCTGTCGGGAACCAAGTGTGAAGTGGTTACCCTAGCACCCGGGTTTATGGGTGGGGGCGGTGGGGGCCTGGCATGTCAAGAATGCAGGAGGGGACATGTGTTTTCCTATGGTGGAAACTTTCCACCAAAAGGAGTGGAAACTGCCTCTGTTTCATTCCCAGTGCTGGTCCTACGGCTGCGGGGGTGGAGATTGCCACCGCTTTGCTCTCCTCGGTCCCTGCCTGCTGCCTCGCTGGGCACTGCGCTTTGCCACCAGGAAGCGAGCAGGGCCCTGCAGCGGCCCAGCATGTGCTGGAAGCATACAGTAGAAGGAATGATGGGAACACTGCCCTTCCTTTCAGGGAACCTCTTGATCTAGAAGGAGTCAGTAAAAACTCAGAAATACACGCTCGCCTGAGATGGGAAAAGTGAGGAAGAGAGTGAAGAAAACCGAAAGGAGAAGCGAGGTAGACCTGTTGCCCACAGTTGTCCTAGAGAATATTGGTTGTCCAGCCTCCCAGCAATGGCATGAGGCTTCTTCTGTGCCTTGGAAGCTGCCCCAGAAGCCTCTGAGATCTCCGGATCCTTGAGAAGCTCTTGCCTTCCAGAACCCCTGATGGAGTCTCGGAGAACATGCCATGTTTCAGATGGGGCTAAGTGTGCACGATGGATGGGAAATCTGGACCACCCAGACCCACCAACCACAGCTACTTCCTTGTCCACGAGGCTGTCACCTTGTCAGACTGACCGAGTCAGAGTTTCAGGGGTCCAGTCATGTGGATTTGAAACTTCTGGAGATTTCAGTGTGTGGCCAGCATGTGACTGTGACAAAGGTCAGCTCTGATGGGAGCTACAGCAAATCCTTCTGTTTTACAGACAGTAGAGTAGCAGGGCAGCAGCCCTGGGCGTGTTAACCCTTTATACCCTTAGAGACTGTTTCTAAGGCAGCTTCTTCCTCCCCAAATGGTACTATTTGTTTCGGGTCCCCTTTGCCGTGGTTGACATCTGAATGCCCTAGTCCTCTGAACTCCAGACTCTCCATACCCCTCTCAAGTTGTGGGAAAGAGGAGATAGAGCGGCCCATCGTAGAGCCTAATGTGAAGGTTTTGTCACCTGAGTTGTGGCCTTTACCCCTGATATTTTCACAACAACTTATATTCCACTGAGTCACACACAGTGTTTTCTTATGACCTCATTAATCTATTTCAAAAAAGCTTAGATATTTACAGAGCCTATTGATGAATGGGTTACCTGAGTCAGTACATATTGATTCTAGAAGTCATATTGTCTCACTTCTAGGATTACGTTGGGTCCTATGAATCATTTTTGCTAAATATTTCCTTTAGAGATCTAAAGATATGTCTGTTTATGTCCAGGGAAGGCCCAAGTCATTCTACAGAATAGAAATTCAGAGCTGGAAGGGAGTATAGAGATCATAGGGTCTAATGCTCTTTTTTTTTTTTTTTAAGATTTTATTTATTTGAGAGGCAGACAGAGTGAGCATGAGAGAGAGCACGAACAGTGTGAGGGGTAGAGAGAGAGGGAGAAGCAGACTCCCTGCTGAGCGGGGAGCCTGTGTGAGGCTCAATCCCGGGACCTTGAGATGATGGCCTAAGCCAAAGGCAGACGCTCAGCCGATTGAGCCACCCAGGAGCCCCTTATTCTCTTATTTTATATGTAAAGAAACTGAAGTCTGTAGAAGTGAGTCAGTGACTAAGATCATACACAGAGAAGTGGTAGAGACGAGGTTCCAGTTCACGTCATCTGACTTCCGGTCCAGTGGTATTTCTACTAGTCTCCTACTTTGATACTTGGCTAATCCACACATGATTCCTGGCCCCAAAGGCACTCATCATCTCTGGCCTGCACTCCTGTTGCTCTCTTCCTTTGCACTAAAAACTACTAGTTATTTAGGAAATATTTCTTGCCCCAGAATTGTACCCATTATATGTAAAAAGTAAGGAAGTGCCTACAATATGGACACAGTTAAGCAATTATCCATCATACTTAAGAGGCTCTTAATAGAACACATGTGGTGTAGTTAAGAAAAGCAGAACCACATGCAAGTTACTTTCTATAGAATCACACATACATACTTGGTATATCTATGCATCATTGAGAACCTTACATTATTTGATGAGATCCAAAGTCTTTCCCTGTCTCAAATTATAACGCAGGTTATAGTTCATCTCTAGAGCCTGATGAGTGTTCTTTCGATTTAAAGAGCTCTAGAGAACAGTGAGCAAGCTTTCTGCGCTTACCTGCAGGAAAATTTAAGTTCCTTCCAGATTTAGTGTCTCTTCAAGTTTGGTAAGCCGTCCATGGCTGGCTCCATATTTAATACTTGCTAAAGCTGACATAACCTTACACGGAAGTGAGTGACATTTTAGTGACCAACCCTCCAAGTCTGCATTCCCCAGTTGGGATTTCAGCAAGATGTTGATGGGCTTGCATCCCTCGGATTCAGCATTGTGACCCTCACTGACAATTCCTGAGCTTCATTTCAGGAATTTGTATAGTGTGTCTCAAGTCCTGTCCTGTCCTGTCCCTCTTGCATGGCTCACAGACCTACTCGTGTGCCTCTGGTCCATGTAGCCCAGTCTTCTCTTTCTTATTTGATCTTTGATTCCCCGCCCCCCCTTTTTGATTGTCATGTTTTTCTTACGGTGAGCTGTTGTGCAGAAGTAGCAGAATCAAGGTATTTTAAGATGAACTGTTCAGGGATACACTTCTGAGTGGTAGTCTCTCAAAGCACCAGGGAGTCCTCCTGTAGGGTTTCTGTAGGCACCGCTTGGCTGTTTTATAGATAATGTGACATCCAGAAGGGAGGCTTCCCGTGTTCCTATGGGAGGAGCCCGTCCAGCTAAGCAGACTTTGAGATTCTAATCACATGGTCATACAAGTCATAAGAATCAAAGGAAACTCAGTAAACTAATATGAATGCCAACCCCTCTGTGGCCTGGTTGGAATGTTTTATACTCCACCGGAGAGAAGAGAAGTGCTGGTGAGCACTATGCCTCTCCATTTTGAACCTGGGGAATTCTAGATTTTTGAAAGTCGAGGTAAAAACCTTTGAAAGTAGCTTTCTTTTGCTTAGTCATATAAAATAGAATCACAGGATGCTAGCACTGCGGGGATCTAACTCCCTCCTGTTCTGGAGGAGGACACTGAGAACTTCTGGAGGCGGACTGGTTCATCCCCCACACACAGGCTGTTAGTGCCTGAGTGGGGAGTGCAAGCCAGTTTTCCTGACTCCTATCAACTCTCCCCATGACATCACACAGCCTTATATCCACGTCCTCATGCAACGTGATGTAACGAAGCATATTGAATCCTATATATCATTGCTCAGGCCTGGTACTTTGAAGTAGTAAAAAACAAAACAAAACAAAACACACTATGAAGTTTTTGTAAACATCCCCCAACAAGAATGTAAAGACTTTGGGAATGAGGAATTCTCTGCCCTCGGCATACCGTAGAGCTGTGGTGATAGCCATCATGTTTTCTGAATTAAATTATTGGGGCACATAGTCCTTACCTCTGGCTGGAACACTTGAGTCTTTGGATATGGAAATGTTAGATTAAGGAAAGTTCTGATGTTTTGTTTGTTTGTTTGTTTGTTTTATTAGGGAGGGGAGGGTATAATAAAGGGGATCTGGAATGCATGAAGCTAAGAAGGGTTTTCACCTGAGCTGATTTTGGAAGAGATTATACCTGGCACTGGAGTGAGGAGGCATGACGAGGGTGATCACGACACAGTGAGGATTTTGAGTTAGGCTTTTTTAACTGTAAAAAGTAAAACCTCACCTTACTGAAAAAGGGCACGTTGGGCTGAATGTATACATGTATCTTTCCATTCCTACCTGACCTCACCAGGGCCCTCAGGTGCTTGTCCAGTGGTGGGAACTACAGCAGCTCTGGCAATGATTCCTCCTCCCCACCTCAAGGTCTCCTGGTGGCCCTGGCTGCTCCCACCACATCCAGCCTCAGGTGGGGTGCTGCAAGGTGGTGTAGGATCTGGATTCCCAGGTGCTAATTGGAGAAGCTCAACCTGGAGATGCAGGTGTGTTCACACAGCATGGGGTGGGGGGTGGGGGGTGGGAAGCAGGGATGCTCAATGCCCCGTGCAGTCAGCTCTGACCAACGAGACAGTAGAGGGGAAGGAGTTGGCACGTAAATTCCTTCACCCGCCCCTTCCCACCTTCCTCCTGCCCCCACACATGAACTCTTTTAGTGCAGCGATGCCATTTGACCTTCCCCGAAATGTTCCACATGACTGACCAGACAGCTGTGTTTTCTTTCGAGGTGATGACAGCTGGGTAGCACACACCTTGTATTTGCTTTTCCCATGTTCTCACTTCCCTTCCCTTCTCCCCTCACTCTGGCCGCCCTGGGGACTGCACTCGCCTCTCTGTAAAGCACCAGCAGGTGAGATTTGCTTGTGGACATAACCAAGAAGCTAGGAACATGCCACACGCAAGTGCTCCTTCTAACTCAGTCTACCTGTGAACCCCAGAAGTGGCCCATAGGGAACGGACACCCCAGTGTTCTCTTTGTCTGGTGCAGCTGCTTCTCTATATGTGTGTGCTGTGGCCTCCTCTTCCTGACGAGCCACTTATTTCCCTGTTATTTACGCCAAATTTCACAAAGATTCAAACAGACTGGTTTAACCGATGACTGTCCTAGTTCCTGGGCAAATATTTTGCCCCAGAGCTAGGAAGCAACATAGAAAGGACACAGTGGAAAACTTTGAGAATTGGCAGGTTGGACAGGGAGGGAGGCCGAAGAGAAGAGTGGGGTGATCGCAGAGGAAACTTGTTTGCTGAGAGGCCGTGGTTAGTTAGTTACGGAGCATCACTCTACATCAGACCTTGCTCCGAGGGCTTTATTTGGATTCTTTTACTAAACCATCGGAGCAATCTAATGAGGTTTTACAGATGGGGAAGCTGAGATGCAAAAAGGAGCAGTAATTTGCCTAAGGCCCCTGCAGCTGGAGGGAGGCAGGGTCAGGAGCCGGTCCTTCCCCTGCCAGGCCTCCTCTGCCCCTCCCAGACCCCCACCAGAGACCCACGCGAAGACATGACAGACGTTAGAAAGACCTCCCAGGTCACTATAGAACATGCTTTCGGTAAACAGTTTGTTGTATAGGCTGAAGTTACCTTTCTGTTTAGAAACACAAGTCCCAGTGTTTCTGTGACAACAGCAGAATGGTGTTGCACACTCCCCAGATCACGGCAAGACGGCTGACCTGTGAGGGTTTGTTTCACAAGTGTGACCAATCCTTTAAGATTCCATGTCAACCATGCATTTAGAATCCCATCCATTCGTTCATCCACGCAATCACCCCGCACATAACTATTGAGCTCCTTCTGTATACTGCGCTCCATAATGACGTTGTATTGAGCTGTGTTCAGAACAGCGAGCAGTACCGATGAGGTCCCTGCCTGCCCTCAAGGGCCCCAGTAGCCACCGGCCACTCCTGACTATTGAGCACTTGATACGTGGTGGGGCCTTGCTGAGGTGTACTGCAGGTGTAAGATGTATGCCGATTTCAAAGACTTAGTATAATGAAGGGTAAGATATGCTGTTAATGACTTTTTCTATTGATTGCATGTTGTACCTGTAATATATTGGACTTAATGGACTAAATAGGAGGCTTTATTGAAATTGATATCACTTGTTTTTAGTTTTTTTAAATGCAGCTACTAGACAATTTAAGATTACACATGTGGCTCATATTATATTTCTGTGGAACAACACCAGTCTATACAGAACACTAGATCCTGGGCAAATAATTAGAGCACAAAACGTACTCCTGAGGCAGAAGCCATTGGCACATAATGTCGTCTCCTCTAGGAAGCCATGGAAGGTGGTGTGAGAAGAAGCTTGTGCCTCCAGTAAATGGTGGAATTTGTTATTCTTTGTGTTATTTCGAAGAGCAGCAATCTTAACTGTGCAGCTATTTTAAGGTATAAAGGATCCATTTGTTTCACTGCTAGACTTGGTCACGGATAATGATTAGATTAGCTCTGCCCTTGTGCTAATGAAGGCCTGACTGCATTTTGCAGATAAGCTGTGAATGGTGCTAAGTGTGTGTGTGTGTGTGTGTGTGTGTGTGTGTGTGTGTGTGTGAAAGGGCAGTGCCATGTTTTAATTATGAGTTACCATTTATGGAGGATTTGCTTTGTACCTGAGATAGTCTTCTAAGTGCTATTTTTGTATTATCCCCCTCATCCCCGGACAACCCTCTGAGAGGGTATTGCTATCTCCTGCTTATGAATGTGGGGTGGGAGTGGGAGAGTCCAGGAACTGGCTTTGGGCACATCGCCAGCACATAACTATTGAGCTCCGTCTGTATACTGCGCTCCATAATGACGTTGTATTGGGTTCTCTGCTCAGAACAGTGAGCAGGACCGATGGGGTCCCTGCCTGCCCTCATGGGCCCCGGTAGCTGTGGCTGATCCAGGACCCATACCCAGGTAATTTGTCTCTAGGGTCACATCTATCCCCCAGGTTTGAATTCTGGTTCTGTCCGATATGGGCACTGAGGTCTGGGTAAAATGCTCACCACCACTGAAACCTTAGTTCCATCCTTCATTAGCCCAGGGGATACCTTTCTTGCAGTGAGATTTGGAGATAAGCCTACATGAGAAACATACCCAGCATGGTGCCCAGCACTTCATATGAGCCCAGTAAACTAGCTATTTTTGTCCTATTTAGCGCCTCCCATGAGAGTGAATTATTGCATTAAAATCTCCTATTTTTATAAACCCAGACTAGTGAGTTGGGTAGCTGTGCCCAGTGTGTATTTGTCACCTAAATACATGATACACAGGCTCCTGGCACAATGTGGAAAAGTGAGGACACATCTACTATCTGTTCAGTCCTCAAAGTGTGCTGAGTGTGAACCTATGAAACTGTCTCAGAGGGTGATCAGATATTTCTTTGCCATCTTTTTTCTTTCCTGAAAACTCTCTGCTGAGGTCTGGCATCACAGGAGTTGAGTGATTTTTCTTTGAGGAGGTCATCTCAAGCTGGTGACAAACATCACGGATCCTAACAAGTGGAGTACAATTTCAGCCAGCAGAGAGCAAACACAGATGCTTCCATGTGCGTGGAGGCATGACCAGGCCTGCCGTCCCCCAGGAGACCCTGAGGCTTCAGTTGGAGGTAATCTCTGGTTGGGGGGTATCACCTTCCAGCCTGTGCCATCCCCCAACATCAACATCTGATTCCATGGAGATAGAGCAGTGGAAGGCTTGAGTTACTCTCTTCCCGTCAAAAATTGTCAAGAAGACAGTTTTCTCCAAAACTCAAAATATCCAGCCAGGATTCCTGACAAGGAACACAGATGGGTTGGTTTTGTATTAGAATAATTTCTCTAGGTTCTCCAGAGAAACAGAACCAGTAGGTATACACACAAACATGACACACACCTATATCTGCCGTCCATATCTATGCTGGAGAGAGGCTTATTACAAGGACTGGCTCATGCAAGTCTAGAGGCTGGGAAGTCCCACACTCTGCCCTTTACAAGCTGGAAACCCAGGAAGGCTGGTGGTGTGATTCAGTCTGAGCCTGAAGGTCTGACAACCAGGGAAACTGATGGTATAAGCCCCAGTCCGAGTGCCGGAGAAGATGAGATGAGATGTTCCAGCTCAAATAATAAGGCAGGAAAAAAGGGGTCAATTTCTCTTTTCTCTCCTTTTTTCTCTATTCAGGCTCTCAGCAGAGTGGTTGACGCCTACGCACATGGGGCAGGGCTGTTTACTGAGTCCATGGATTCAAATGCTAATTTCATCTAGAAACCCTGAAATAATGTCTAATCTGGGTTCCCTGTGGCCAGTTAAGTTGATATATAAAATTAACCATCCCCAGCTCCCAGGGATCTCATTCATTCATTCACCCATTCATTCATTCACCCATTCATTTGTTCAGTATTTACTGGGCACCTGTTTTGTCCCTGGCACTGAGTATGATACTGGGGAATCAATGAGGAACAAGAACCGGTAAGGCCCCTGCACCCCTGGAGCTGGTGCTTAGAGGGGTAGGCAGACACTAATCCAATAATCTGAAAGGCTCTGGATTAGAGGATTTCTGAGGTCCCTTGTAGCTCTTCTGAAGTTAAATACCTCTCTTCAGGCTCTGGACCTCATAACTCATAAAAAAAAAAAAAAAGAGAGAGAGAGAGAGAGAGAGTCACCAATTCCTGGCAGTCCAAGGCCCCAAATTAACAGGAACTCTCCTGAGTTGGCCAGGGAGAGTTTCCTTGACTTGGCCTTGGTCAACAACAGTACCACCCTAAGCAGAAGTCAAGTCCCGTCATTCTGAAGGCTCAGTCCTTGACTCGCTTGCCCTGGCATGTTATTTGTTTGCTTTGGGGGAGTGGATTCCATCTTTGGTGATGAGCACTGACACTGCAGAGCCCATTACTGCCTGGTGTTGAGCATGACATCTCTTTGGCTGCAGTCCTGGCTTCTTTTCTGCTCTTTTAGCCATTAGCTTGTTGCTACCTGGTTTGCGTCTCAGGGCTTGCCTCTGAGCCAAACAGCTACAGGCACTCATGAGGGATTAAGCAGGTTTCTTAGCCAACAGCCTCCCGTCACTCCTTGACTTTCAGTGTCACCAGTTCTCGTACTTTCCAGGCTTCTTTGGTGGACTACATGTTCAGTTTGGAGGCTCATTCCTTTACAGAAAAGGTATGGAATGCCTTCTATGTGTCAGGCACTGGCTAGAAGTTGAGACTCAACAAATATAATGGTCGGACTTCCTGTTTCATTGAGGGAAAAGTGGAAAGGACCAAGTACACACACACATGCACACAAAGCCAAAGAAAAGGAAACAAGGATGAAAGAATATGGGATTTAAGGAAACAGAAGCTTCAATACAGAGTGAAAAAATTTGAGGTTGTAAAAACTAGAAAATATTGAATGAGGACTCAAGGGTCAGAACATAATGTAAAGGAACATTTTTTAGAGGAAAGCCACCCACATCTTTCCACTCTGTGGAAGACAGAAGAAGAAATTTAGATGACATGAAAAGAAAAAAAAATCACATATGAGTTCTGCAGTGAGGAAATGTCTTTAAACTTCAGTTTTTATCAAAGTTATATGTTCACCAAGTTTCAAGAGTCATGTAGTTATCCAGCTGGGTTTATAATCCCAGCAGATTCATTTTTAGTGTTTGCCTTCCCAGGACTGTCTACCTGCTGAGCCACCTAGGATACTATACTGGTTGTCGATTTCTGTATAACCAATTACCTCTGTGGCTTAAAACCATACGTGTTTATCATCTCACCGTTTCTGTGGTTAGAGCTCATGTATGGCTCTCCAAGGCCTCTGGTCTCTTACACATGGCCATGAAGGTTGCTGGCTGGGGCTGTGGTCACCGTGGGGACCAACCTAGGGACATTTGTTTACAAGCTCACTCACGTGGCTGTGGGCAGGATGTATCAACTCCTGCTGCCTAGGCCTTCCCAGATGGCAGCTCACGACATGGCAGGTGACTCCCCTCAGAGAGAGAAGGAGAGAGCAGGATGGAGGTCATTCTCTTTGTCACCTGATCTCAGGAGTGACACTCCATCATTTTTGTCATTAGAGGTGAGTCAGTGGGTCCATCCACACAGTTAAGAGGAGGGGTTTGTGTAGTTATCAACTGCTGATAGCAGTATCACCACACTTTTAGTAGCTTATTTATTATTTCGGGGTATCTGTGGGTCAGGAGCCTGGCCATGGCTGAGCTGTGCCTTCTGGTGAGGGTCTCAAAGCTGCACGGAAGGAATCAGCCAGAGCTGCCATCTCCTCTGACACTTGACTGGGAAGGGAACCATCTCCAAGCTTATCCAGGTTGCTGGTCTTGTAGTTGCAGGGCTGAAGGCTGTGGTTTCTTGCTGGCTCCCTGCTGGAGGCTGCCCTTAGTTTGACCCGGACACCCACCCAGCCTTGTCATGTGGGGCTCCCCAACATGGCTGCTCATTCCCTTAAAGTCAGCAATGACAGAGACTTCAGCAGGATAAGTGCTACAGTCTTAACATGATGTAACCATACTCATTCCATCATTTTTGTTGTATCCGATTGGCTAGAAGCAAATCACAGGTTGCACCCATACTCAAGGGGAAGGGATTACAGAGGGTGTGGACATGGGGTCACAGGGTTACCAGTTGACTCTGTCTGCCATGGGACCTTGCAAAGGTGGGAATGTCTAGAGGCCAGGATAATTGTAGGCTGGTAGGGACTGAATTCTGTCCTTTCAGTTGCACCCATTCACATGTTGAGGTCCTAATCACCTATGTGACTGTATTGGGGGGGGGGCTTTTGGAAGGTAACTAAGGTTAAATGAAGTCATGAGGGTGGGGCTATAATGTGATAGGACTTTTATAAGAAGAGGAACAGACACCAGAAATTTCCCTTTCTCCACCCTGTGAGGACTCAGCAAGAAGGCGCCATCCACAAGACAGGAAGTGAGCCCTCCACAGAGACCAGCCCTCCTATTTCCTTGATCTTGGACTTCTGGCCTCCAAAACTGTGAGAGAGAAGTGTCTGTTGTTTAAGCCATGCAGTCTGTGATGTTTTGTTCTGGTAGCCTGAGCAGCTAACCCAGGGATCATTTTAGAGACAGTCTGCTACATATACTATCATTACTTTTTCTTTTGAAATGATTTTAGGGATATAGAAAAGTTGTAAAAATAGTATAGAGTTCACACATACTCTTCCTCTAGTGGTAAATCTTATTTTACTTGACACAGCCTTCTGTTTTCTATAAAGTTAAACCAAGCTTGTATTTCATTTTCTTGATTTTTTTAATGCACCTATCACTTCACTAATAAAACCCCAGATTTTTCTATCAAATATCTCCTTAAGACATTTAGAGGCTTCAGGTGTTCTATGTCATTCAGGTGTTCTATGTCATCTTCTTAAAGACTGGAGCCTTCCAACCTGCTCCACTTCTTGACTACCTGAACTCTGTGCTAGGGAGGACAGCTGTCACCTTGGGATTTCTCTTCATCAGTGTCTCAGGGATTCCCTTATTCACTCGGAGGTAAAAATCATGTTTCTCATATTTCCTGATTTCATCTTTCTTAGTTTATTTTTTCAATTTGGTGAAGCATCCTCTGATACCTTCTTGAAAATGGTGCATGGTAGGTGATTTTTTTTTCCTTTTACTTTGCATGTCCAAAAATGTGTATATTTCCTCCTGACACCTGAATAATGTTTTATCTGGATATACTAGTGTGGGTTGGGAATCCTTGCTTTCTCTCTATTTTTTTTTAAAGATTTTATTTATTTATTCACGAGACACACACACACACACACACAGAGGCAGAGACACAGGCAGAGGGAGAAGCAGGCTCCATGCAGGGAGCCCAACATGGGACTAGATTCCAGGTCTCCAGGATCACACCCTGGGCTGAAGGTGGCGCTAAACCGCTGAGCCACCCGGGCTGCCCTAGGAATCCTTTTTCTATCAGGACTTTGAAGACATTGCTCTATGGCCTTCTATCTCCCAGTGTACTACTGAGAGATGTGATGTTATTCTAATTCCTGAGCCTTTGAAAAAAAAACTATTCTCCATCCCTCTTGGAAGGCTGTAGGATCATCTCTTGTTCCTGGTGTTCTGAAATTATGTGATAATATTCCTTGGAGCAATGTTCTTTCGTCCTCCTGGATATTTTGTAATACCTTTAATCTTCACATGCATGCCCTTCAATTCTGATAAATTTCCCAGAACCACCTCCCTGATGATACCCTCTCCTCTGTTTTCTCTATTGCTTTCTGTATTCCTAGTTTCAGGGATTGGATCCACTGGCCTGACTCTAATTTTCTTATTTTTATTTCCTATTATCCATCTCTTTATTTTCTCTCCCTTATAGGATATTTTCCCAATTTTATATTTCAGGTCTCCTATTGTTTTTCATTTCTGCACTTGTATTTTGAATTTTCAAGAATTCTTTTTTTGTTGTTGTTGTCCTTGGAGTGTTACTTTTACACAGTGTGTTTTATTTCTTTTGTTTTAAGATTTTATTTATTCTTTTTAAAAAAGATTTTATTTATTTATTCATGAGAGACCCAGAGAGAGAGGCAGAGACATAGGCAGAGGGAGAACGAGGCTCCCTGCAGGAAGCCCGATGTGGGACTCGATTCCAGGATTCTGGGATCATGACCTGAGTCAAAGGCGGATGCTCAACCGCTGAGCAGCCAGGTGTCCCTTACATAGTGTATTTTCTTGTTTCTTGTATAGCTCTCTAAAGCTATTAGTATAACTTCTCTTTTGGAAGTTAATTTTCCCTTTAAACCTAGGCTCTGTTTTCTCTAAATTAATTTTTTTCTTTTTTAAAAAATTTGGCCTCTGTCTTTCTTATTAGAGGTGTTCTTCAGCTGTCTGGTAATCTGTGATTGTTTCCTGACAACCATAGATCAACTGTGACATTAATAGAGATATGTGCGTGTGGATGGAGCATGCTAACAGAGCTTTAGGGAAGGACCATCCAACTGAGTTGTTGAATTTGAGAGCTTCCTTGGTTGTCCTGCTCTCCTGTCCTCTTGAATGAAGCAGATTCTACAGAAAATACATGGATCTCTTGTCTGGGATAAAGTCCTGACTCTGAATTCTGAGAATCAAAGAGGGAAAGAGGGCTGGGGTGGGGATGGAGGAGGTCTCAGCATATGTATATGTTCACTTAATCCCTTTTGTGAAGCCTCTAGTTATCCCCCAGATACTAATGTGCAGGGAGAAATGATTTCATAGAATACATGTGAAAAGGAAGCTGCTACTACCATTTATGTAGGACTGTTAAAGTCTGCTTAGTTTATTCGCACAGGTGGGCTTCAGTGTGTTCCTTATCTTTGGTGGTAGATGGGTATTTAGCAGAGACCTGAGGGATTTTGACTTTGACACACTCTAGGCCATCTGTCTCTGCCTCATTGTCTTTCATTTGGAGGCCTGGTTTCTGGAGAAGTGTTGTGTCTCCAGTCTGCTTGCTGATTCATAGGGCAAATGACAAACTTTTGATGGCCTGGAGCCTTGAACATTTTTCGAATTTGCCACTTATTTCCTAAAGTTGAGGGGGAAGAATTAAAATATCTATCTAAAAGTGTCTGAAAATGTGGGAGTAATCAGGTTATTGGTTTCAAGTTCAATGAGCAACACCATCCCTCATCCTGACTATGGGCACAGCTTGGAGCCTGGTTGTGTTAGGGACCAGGGGAACCTGCTTTCTCAGGCACTCATTGTCAATTGTGTGTGCCAAATTATTGCAAGTGGAATACATACTGGATAGTCTGTTGAAGTCAACTTATTTGGCTCAACAACGGATTGAGAAAATAGGAAGTGACAGTTGAAAATCCAGGAGGAAAAAGAAAACCCATGTTGCTTCCAAGAACATGGAACAAGTTTACAGTCTATTTTCTAAAAAATAAATGATGAGTATGCCTGAATAAGAATGATTGAATACCTGAGAATGTTTTTCTCCAGAAACATGTCTTTCATCCCTTCTTTTAATGATTATTTCCTGAAGAACCTCCATGTGCCAGAGGAGTGCTGCATTCATTATTTTCAACACTGCTGGGGTCCTGTCTGTCAGGACACTATGCTGAGTACATCTCACAGAAGCTACCCTTTTGCTTTTCCACTTTTCTTAGCTGTCATGACAGTCTGAATGAACCACTGTAATATTTTCCTAATTTTCTTTCTCAGTGAGAGGTATGCAGACTTAACAGAATCTGCAAGTAGTAAGACCTTCCAACTCAAGGGACAAAAAAATTAATAGATATTAAAATTGCCCAATATCAAATAGCTAATTAATAGTGATATCATTTCTGCTCTGGGAAGGTAAAGGCTAATATTATCACACTAAAATGTATCATAACTCAAAAAAAATCATCTATAAGTACTAGAGCCCAACAATTAATTCCCATCATCACTTGCTAGATTTTAATTCTTTAGCTAAAAACAAGTCTTTTTCCCCCTAAAAAGTTGATTTTTTAAAACAAGCTTTATTGAGATATAATTCACATACCACAAAATTTATCCTTTTAAAATATACAACTCAGTGCTTTTTGTAAATTTACAGAGTTGTGCAACTACCACTATAATCTAATTTTAGAACATTTTCATCACCTCCAAAGAGATTTCTCCATTTCCCCAATCTCTGACCCTAGGTAACTGTTAATCTATTATCTGTCTCTAGAGTTGCTTAGACTGGATATTTCATAAGAATGGAATCACATAATAAATGGTCTTTTATGACTGGCTTCTTCCTCTTAGCATAGTGGGGTTTTTTGTTTGTTTGTGCCTATGTTTTTAATGATTCACAGGCAAAGTACCTTTGTTTTTCACAACAAAATAATCCATAAAGTCAATGGCCCATGTAGAGAAGGAAATTTTTTTCCTTTCCCCTTTCTAGGTTCTTTGGCTAATTAATGATTAGTTAACAGGATAAAAAGGATTAACAGGATAAAAGCAAATTAAATTTCATACATATAGGAGCCCAGAAAAATAGGAGACTTGGGCAGCCCAGGTGGCCCAGTGGTTTAGCGCCGCCTTCAGCCCAGGGCCTGATCCTGGAGACCCGGAATCGGAATCGAGTCCAACGTCAGGCACCCTGCATGAAGCCTGCTTCTCCCTCTGCCTATGTCTCTGCCTCTCTCTCTCTCTCATGAATAAATAAAATATTTAAAAAAACATGAGACTCAAAGAAATTATTAAAGCAGATGGTCTTAGTTTTTATATCTTTTAGAAAGAGAAACAATAAATTAGTGAAGAATTGACAGTATAAGGGGTTTGGACTTGGTAGTAAACTAATGAAGAAGTAATTTTTGTATGTAGCCTCATGGCCCTAAATTCCCTGTCTCTGGTGATAAGGTTGTCTCTCTTCCTCCTGGTACAGGAAGGGTGCCTTTCACATGGGAGATTTATTTCCTGATTTTAGGGGACAGAAGAAGGTCAGAGTATCCTTTTTGCACTTGACTGTTTAAGTAACTTTAATTTAAAATAATCAATAGGGACACCTGAGTGGCTCAGCGGTTGAGCGTCTGCCTTTGGCTCAGGGTGTGATCCCGGGATCCAGGATTGAGTCCCACATCGGGCTCCTTGCATGGAGCCTGCTTCTCCCTCTGCCTGTGTCTCTGTCTCTCTCTCATTGTCTTTCATGAATAAATAAATAAAATCTTAAAAAAAATAAAATAATCAATATACCAAAATGGCTTATTTTGGGATGGCATATTGTGTTTCCCTTCACCCAACATCACTCATTTCTCTGTCATTGAAAACACAGTTGCTGCATGTTTGGTATGAATACATCTTAAGGCATCACTATTTAGTGCTGTAAGAATGGGCTTTTTCAAAATTCCATCTGCTCAGTTTTTTTTTTTTTCTAACCTAGGTATACTTTGTGTACACAAAGAAAGTACTGTGTTCTTCCCTGTTGTGTAATGACAGTTTCATTTTAATGAACTATAAATAATAATGTTGATATTTGGTCAAATTTATTACAATAGGATTCCATTCAAAGTATCCAAAACATTTAAGACAACTTGCTTTAGTGTCCTACAACTGCCTTTAGGAAAAGCACATCCTGTATCAAGGATATTAGACTTGGCAGGCACAATGGTCATATTGGTTATATTGCAAACTGTGTTAAAAGTGGTATTTCTCAAAGTGTGGCCATAACCAAGCATAACAGAATTACCGGACGGCTGCTAATGGACAGATTCAAGAACTTGCTCCTTACCCATGGAATGGGAATCTGTGTGAGGCCTTTCCATCCAAGTGTGAGCACCAAGTCTAAAGCCTTTGAGGACCCTTCTTGGTCACTGCCATCCAAGAATCTTAGCACCTCTACCTTCTATGGTTTGGGCACTTAACAAACCAACACAGCAATTAACATGGTAACAAATAAACGCAAACAGAAAAATAGGAATAAGAAATATTGATTCCTTAGGAGCATTGATGGGGTAGTGGATTGGAAAACAAATGGGAATTTGATGTATACTTCAAAGAAACCAAATTGCTGTGTATATGCTCACTTTGCATTTTATGCACAACTCTGCAACCCCTCATCTAAAACTCTTGGGTCTAAATACATTTCAAAATTTGGAGTTTTAAAAATATTCTAGCATGTTAATAGGATTTATATAACCACCAACAAGGTTTGAAGAAGCATCTTATAAATTGAACACACTAAAATTTCTCTGGTGAAGTTATATATGCTTTATCACCCAACCTTTGCACATTTAGGATTCTTTCCTCCAACAGAAATAAGTACACATGTGAACCCCCAAACTAGCATGTACTTTTGTTCATAGCAGCTTTATTTGTCATGGCCCCAAACTAGGAAAAAGCCAAGTGACCATGAAATTTATGCTTTTGGAAAGTCACCCTAGGAGTACTGTCAAAAGTTGGAGAGTTAGGGTGGTAAATCTTATGTCACGTATATTTTACTTTAATCAGTAAGAAGAGTAAAGCTTGTAGGCACAGGCTTGGGAAAATGTGTTGAAGATCTGGACCAGGGGAGAGGTAGCTGGGACAATGTGATGAAGAATTCAAAGGCTTGAGGAGTTTTTTGGTGGCATCTTTAGGGTTTTCTATAGAGTACCATGTCATCTGTAAAATAGTTTGACTTCTTCCTTGCCGATTTGGATGCTTTTTATTTCTTTTTTGTCTTATTGCTGAGACTAAGACTTCAAGGGTTATGGTGAAAAACAGTGGAGACAGTGGGCATCCCTGTCTTGTTCCTGACTTTAGGGGAAAATCTCTCAGGTTTTCCCCCATTGAACATGATATTAGCTGTGGCGTTTTCATACATGGCCTTTATTATGAGGTTGAGGTATATTTCCTCTAAACCTATTTTGTTGAAGTCTTTTTTTTTTAAATCATGAATGGATGTTGTACTTTGTCATATACTTTTTTTGCATCTATTGAAAATATCATCCTGTTCTTATCCTTTCTTTTATTAATGTGGTGTATCACACTGAGTAATTTATGAATATTGAACTACGCTTGCAACTCACCATTTGATCATGGTGAATAATTTCTTACAATATATTGTTGGATTTGATTTGCTAATTTTCTGTTGATGATTTGTGCCTGTAGGTTCATCAGAGATATTGGCTAGTTCTCTTTTTCCGCAGTATCTCTATCTGGTTTTGGTATTAGGGTAATGCTGGTCTCAGAACAAATTTGGAAGCTTTCTCTCCTCTCTTATTTTTTTGGAATAGCCTGAGAAGATTAGGTATTAACTCTTCTTTAAATGCTTTGTAGTATTCACCTCTGAAGCCATCTGGTCTTGGACTTTTGTTTGTTGGGAGTTGTTTGATTTCTACTTCAATTTGGTTGCTGGTACTCAGTCTGCTGAAATTTTCTATTTCTTCCTGATTTAGTTTTGGGAGGTGACATATTTCTGGGAATTTACCTATCATCACTCATCATCAGGGACATGCAGATCAAAACTACAGTGAGATATCATCTCACACCTGTCAGAATGGCTAAAATTAAAAAAATGCAATAAACAACATGTTGGGGAGGGTATGGAGAAAAGGAACCCTCATGCACTGTTGGTAGGAATGCAAACTGGAGCAGCCACTGTGGAAAACAGTATGGAGGTTCCTCAAAAAATTAAAAATAGAAATACATATGATCCACTAATTCCCCTACTGGGTATTTACCCAAAGAAAATGAAAACACTAGTTCAAAAAGATATATTCACCCCTGTGTTTATTGAAGCGTCATTTACAATAGCCAAATTATGGAAACAGCTCAAGTGTCCATCAACTGATGAATGGATAAAGATGTGGCATATATATATACAATGGAATATTACTCAGCCATAAAAAATGAAATCTTGCCATTTGCAACAACATGGATGGATCTAGAGATTATTATGCTAAGTGAAATAAGTTAGTAAGGGAAAGACAAATACCATATGACTTCACCCATATGTGGAAATTAAAAAAACAAAGAGACAAACCAAGGAACAGACTCAATACAGAGAACAAACAGATGGTTACCAGAGGGGCGGTGGAGAGGATCGGAGAAGTAGGTGAAGTGGATTAAGAGGGCACTTGTGGGGGATCCCTGGGTGGCGCAGCGGTTTGGTGCCTGCCTTTGGCCCAGGGCGCGATCCTGGAGACCCGGGATCGAATCCCACGTCGGGCTCCCAGTGCATGGAGCCTGTTTCTCTCTCTGCCTGTGTCTCTGCCTCTCTCTCTCTCTGTGACTATCATAAGTAAAAAAAAAAAAAAATTAAGAGGGAACTTGTGATGAGAACTGAGAAATGTATAGAATTATTGAATCACCATATTGTACACCTGAAGCTGATGTAACACTGTATGTTAATTACACTAGAAAAAAGGTGCACAATTTAATGTTTTTAGTATAGAACATTATTAATCTCTTAAAGTTGTAAAATACATATAGCATAACATTTGCCATTTTAACCATTACACAAATAAACAAAGGCATGAGAGAAACAGAATGGACAAACACAAGTGGCTGCTTTATGTGGGGAAAGGGAATCTAATTTGGGCAGGTCAGCAGATGGCGGAGTCATTCCCGGAGAGGAATGCAAGAGGAAACGCAGTTGGGAACATGTCAAAGCAGAGGGATGTGGAACATCTCAGGTAGCAATGACTAGTGTGTGATTGGGAATAGAGCTTAGAGCAAAGATTTGAGCTGTAGATAATGCTGTTGGGGAATCACCATACAATAGGTGGAAAGTGAATCTGAACAGGATAAAAAAAGAACAGGGTTAAGTCAACCTGAAGTTGGTGAACAACTTGCTGTTCACAGCAAGGTGAACCTTGCTTGCTGCTTTGTTCCTTTTGCCCATGAATTATTCTCATAAATAAAATGAGGAATGATACCTTGTCTATAAAGCTATTGAGCAACATCATTTTGCAAAAAAAAAAAAGGGTACTTAAATATTTAAACATAGAAATAGAACAGTATCTAGAATGGGAATTTGGAATTAAGTAAATGTGTGATAGATTTAATTTACAGTATAAATGTTATTAAGTACCTATTATAGTACTTGGCACACAGTAGATACAAATTAAATGTTTGTGGAGGATTTTATATATGGACTCATACGTTCAATTTCTTGAAGCCCATAAAATGGAAGGCTTGGCACACACCTCTCAGCTCATATTGTTATCTTTAATTTGCATCTTTTCCAAATTTGCACTCAAGTGCAGTACTGACTTCTAAGTACAACACAAATAATCTCATTAAAAAACAAAAACAAAAAACAACACCTAAAGGCAGCATCAGTATGTGATTGGTTTTATGCTGGAAGAAGACTGTTTTCTCCCGTACAGATGACTCCCTGAACTTTCCTTCTCCACACTGTCCAGTTAACATCATCTTTGGTGCCCCAAAGAAGATAATTTTTCATCTGAAAGCATTTGTCTTGCTTGGAAAGCTGGCAGTGAAGATATCAAGGAACCCTCTCTTCTAAGTGGAGCTAAGGGAGGCCAAGTTCACATCCAACTCCACCGGAAAGACCTTTGGTAGGATGTTGCACTTGCTTATCTTAGGATAAAGGACACTGCAAGGCTTGGTGTAGCAAATAGATGAAGAGATATTTCAGACTCCCCAGCATCCTGGCAGAGGGAGGCATATTTCAGGAACTTAAGCTGACATTTAATTTTATGAGAATATTGCTAGTAGTCAGCATTAGTTTTTTTTTTTCTATTAAAGGTAATTCTCAAACCATTTAAGAATTAACTGCTTACTTAAGAGCAAATCCTGTTCATTGGGAGAAATATTTACTGAGTGATTACTGGATGCCAACCGAGCATATTAGGTGTTGGGGTAGGTAAATGCATTCCTCTTCTGATGTGAAACTTCTTGTTTTACCTTTTCCTATAAATAAGAGGCCAGGTAATTTTTTACTTTCTTTTGAAATAAGCCTTCATATCTATTTGGGTGAATTTAAAACAAATAGAAAAACCTCACAAGCTCCTAAGAAGTCCATCTACTAAAAATTTAGCAGGGATGGAAAAACTCTACAGGTTTGCGGTGTTTTTGAAGCTCTAAAACATCTGCTTGGGATAGGTACTGGCCTAAAGAGATATCTCAATGAATTCCCCATCAAGTATATTTGGGATAAACCTATGCAAGAGACTTTTATCCATGGACTTGCCTGGTTTCTTCTTGCGTTTAGTTTGTTAAAATAACAGACATCCTGTAGCATCTGAAAATTCTTCTGATGTCTTAGCATTACAAAAGCAGCTTTGACCTTGAGTGCCCTTGAAAAGGTCTCAAGGACCTTCCCAGACTACTTTGGGAACCACTGCCCTAGTCTAATCTCATTTTACATACTAGAAAGCTGGATCTCACAGAGATTAAGCTAACTATAGGACAAAAATCCCAGATGGATTGTTTCACTTCTCTTAGGTTCCCAATCAGAAACCTGGGAAGTAGACCCTAATGACCTGTCCTTGTCCTGTTCACTGTCATTGCAAAGACTATCTCAAAACTGTTTTGTTTTAAATAAAAGGAAAAAAATCAGCAACCATGGTAAAATTCTGCAACTGGCATCCTGAATTAGGATCTCTATTTGAACTGAAGCACTAAGGCAAGTCCTATTGCATTCCAGTCCATGCAAGCCGCTGCGACCAGCTGCATAGTAAGTATAATAGAGAAGTATGGAATTACCACGATGTCACCGTTTATCACATTTTCTGAGTCTGAAATGCAACTCATGACCTAATGCCAGAAAATGTCCCTCAAGTACAGGCTGAAAGGGTGGTGGGTATATAAAGAGGTGGCAAACAGCTGGCAATCCCATGGAACTTATTACATACAATGGAGTTGCTCTGAAATGTAGGTTCTTTTCATTCTCTAGTTGGACCTTATTTTGTCTTCTTTAAATAAATCAGGTTATCTTCTTGTTCCCCTTGTATCCTGCCAGATGGTCCACATCTTCTTTAAATGGGTCAGAACCTTGTTCCCTTAAGCAACATGGTACCTGGAAAGGCTGGTCCAGTGGAGGAGACTCTTCCTGGTTTCAGCTTTCATTTTTTTCAGGCTCTGCCTTCTGTGGTTCTGGAGTCACACCCACCTCTCCTTTCATGAATATAGGGACATGCTGGTAATTCTTTCTCAATAAAAGAATTCACAACTGAGGCAAAGCAAACATTTTTCAGGTCAAGAGCTGCTTCTTTTCTGGTTCTCCTTTGAGCACTGAGCTCATTCTTTCCTACTTACTGAACACAAATGGCCCTAGAGAAGTTGGAACCTGCTGGCTCCATTTGACCTTTATTTCTTCCCCAGGAAGACGCAGTGAGGATGCCTGCCGCTAGTCACCACTGCTCCTACCACGACTCCAGGCACTTCCCCAGCGGGCCTATGCTTAATGGTCATAGCTCACAACCCCTGGAGCTGGGGGTGAGGGACACAGCCCTTAGGATAGTTTTTTTGGGTTTTAACCATATTGTAGCATATATCAGCACTTCACTCCTTTTTATTGCTGAATAGTATTCTGTTGTATGGATATACCACATTTATATATTCATTCATCATTTGATGAGCAATTGGATTGCTTATACTTTTAGGCAAATGTTGCAGTGAAGCTTTACGTACAAATCTTTATGTGGCCATATGTTTTCATTTCTCTTGGGTAGATACCTAGAGAGGAGCTGCTAATTTATCTGGGAACTATATGTTTAACATTTAACTGCCAAACTGTTTTTCAAAGTCATTGCACATCTTACATCCCTATTGGCAGTCTATGGTGGTTCTAATTTCTCTACATCCTTGACAACACTTGTGATTGTCCACCTTTTTAATTTCAGCCATCCCAGGGGGTGTGAAGTAGCAGCTCATTGTGGTTTTATTTACATTTCCTGAATGATTGAGCATCTTTTCATGTGCTTGTGGACTCTTTGTATATATCTACTTTAGAAAACTATCCATTTACATCCTTGGCCCATTTTTTAAAATTTTATTTTAAATTTTTTTTTAAAATTTTTATTTATTTATGATAGTCACACACAGAGAGAGAGAGGCAGAGACATAGGCAGAGGGAGAAGCAGGCTCCATGCACCGGGAGCCTGACGTGGGATTCGATCCCGGGTCTCCAGGATTGCGCCCTGGGCCAAAGGCAGGCGCCAAACCGCTGCGCCACCCAGGGATCCCTAAAATTTTTAATTAATTAATTATTTATTTTTCCTTGGCCCGTTTTAAAATTAGATTATCTTTTTCTTGTTAAGTTGTAAGAATTATATATTGTTTATGCTAGACCCTTATTGGATATATGATTTGCAAGTAGATTTTTCAAGTCTGTTGATTGTCTTTATACTTTCTTAATGTTACTTGGAGTGTAAACATTTTTAATTTTGACAAAGTCCAATTTATTAATTTTTTCTCTTCTGTGTTTTTGTTAAGTCTGAGAAATCTTTGCCTAATCCAAGGTCATGAAGGTTTACTCCCCTATTTTTTTTCCTGAATTTTGTAGTTTCTTTTTTTTTTTTCTTTTGGGTCTGCGACTTATTTGCAAGTTAATTTTTGTGTATTGTATGTGTGTGTATTCACCCTTTTGCATGTGGATATCCTTTGCATGGGGGGTATGCTCAATCTCTTTCTGCAGGCTGACTTTCCCATTTAAAGATCGCTTTGTACTTGCTGGCCGGCCTCAGGCCATCGACAGTGCTTTTGGCAGTCAGCTTTGCCCTGGAGCCTGCACTTGCCCTTTCTTCCTTTTTTGGCCCAGGGTGTCTGGAGACAGGTTGAATAAGCACCCTGGAGTTCCTCCAGAGTCACAAGATGAGGAAGGGCAAGAAGCACACACAGGAGCTGGGGAGGATGCTGGTGGGGGGGACGCAGAGAAAGTTCAACATCATGTGGTTTCACTGGCTCGAGCATACATAAGTGTCAGTGTTAGTTCAAGCAATGGAGACTTACTGAGATGCTGTCCCTTTCCCCTTCGAGTCATTTGTTTACTCTTATCTGGTGAGTTTGCCTGGCCATTTCCCCAAACTCATGAACAGAGTTCTTCAGGCGGAGCCTTCATTCCTGCTGGGTAGGCAAGCGGTTCCAGGTGTCCAACCTCCAGAGTGAGCCCAGCTATAACCCTAATCACATCATCCACTGGGGCAAATGTCTGGCATAAAAAGAGGGTACTGAGTTGAGTTTAAGAGAGGATCACCAGATTTTGTGTGGTTCTCTCTGTACTTATGAGGAAATGAATTTGCATGTGGAGCAAGATTAGCTGGATGTCAGAGCTGAAATAAAAACAGTGTTAAGGTTGAAATCAGGGACTGGAGACAGACCACCTCAGTTGGAACGGGGGTTCAATCACTCCAGCATCTCTGTTGGAGATGGTGGGCAACCCACATGATATTTCTGCACCCATGTTTTCTCACTCAACACTCCAATGTCTCTTGCTTTTATCTGCAGCTCTGTGACCTTTTCATATGCTCTGCAGTTTATTTATCATGTTTATAGCTTACTGTCTGACTTTCTTGTCCCCTCCCCTTAAATAACAGAAATCTTTGTTTTTGTGGTGGTTGTTTTTGATGTGTCCTGAGAATCTAGAAGACTTGAGACATGTCATAGATGGTCAATAAATATTTGCCAGAGATAGTTAATAATAGTACCAACCTAGATGTATTGTTATGAAGATTAAGCGATTTAGTACTATAATATGTTTGTGGTAGTGTCTATGGCTTACTAAGTGCTATATGATTAGAGTGACCATGTGTCTTATGTCCTGGCTGGCCTGGGACAGTCCTGCTTATGACCCATTTCCTGGAGTAGTTACTAATAGTGCTTCCTTTCAGTTAAAAAAAAAAAAAGATTTGTTTTGGATACTAAATTATATGATTTTCTTACATGTAAGTGTTTTTATTCATTCATTTAAGAAACTTAAAAAATATACCTACTTTTTACCAGGTACCATTTTAGATGCTAAGAGTAAGGGCCATAGCTCCTTCTTTTCCACAACTTACGGTTTGTGGGCTCTCTCACTGGAGAACTTTCAGAACATGATTAAATAGACAACTTTGGATCTTGAACTGCTGGTTAATAATAGTTGGATTCATATCCATGTAGTTCTTTGCTATTTTATGAAGAAGTTTTCCATTTATGAGTTTATACAGCAACCCAATAAGGTGGAAACAATTATGGTTACTCTTTTCCTGATCAAAATGGGTTCAGAGTGGACCGATAACTTGGTAAAAGTTGCATAGCTAGAGAGCACATGGCTCAAGGCTCTAGCTCCCACATGTTTTCCTGCTGAGTAAGAGCACGGGCCAGATGACCTGATAGCCCGTTATGACTTGGACTCACTCATTCTGCATTGCTCTATAATGAGCAGCTCTTTTTCTCATTCTTAGGAAATGTGTTGATTACACTGATTAAATGTAGATGCACATTTTGAATTAAGGACAATCAAATTCTGATTCCTGATCTTGCCTGGTCAATGCAGTGCACATGTTCTCAGATCAAGTCTAGGATGGTCCCGGCTCCTGGTGGCAACTGCAGCTTTTCTCACGTTCCTCTGTCTCCCTCTAGTGACTCTACCATATATATGTATGTATGCATTTTGTGTATATGCATTTTACATATATATATTTTACACACACATTTTGTAGTAGGGAGTTAGGGGTTACTGCAAGGACACAGAAGCTACAAAAATAAATAAATAAAAGCCAAGCCTCATTTATTCCCCCCTTACCTCCTTTACATCTTATATGCGTGAAACATTGAACTCAATACCAAGGACACCAAGATAAAAGCCTGACTCAGCGTTTCCCCACTTTACAATTCTTCAGCATACCCTCTTTGTACCTAAAGATACAGAAGACTTAAAATTTCAAAGAAGAGTGGAAATAACTACTCCTGGTTCCAGTCTTTCTTATACCAAGTTAAGCATGGTGTGGCACTTGAGACATCCATCCATTCAGAAACTATATTCTGACCACCTTTGTCCTTCATGCCTTCCTGTTTTCCTCTCCCTGTTCTTCCAATGCGCTTTTATTTTATGTTTTATCTCCTCTGCCAATCTATATTCTAGACACAGAAGCCAGAGACAGCCTCAGGCACCGCTCAGCCCTGCTGTTGGCTCTCATGGCTAAAGAGATCCCTCACCTCCATGCTAGAACATTTAGTTTCCAGAAACTTGTAGGCAGTAAAAACTCAGAGGCAGGGTGGGGCAGGAACCAGGCTTCTCAATGACACTGTAATCACACAAACACAGAATTTGCCACTAGCCATTTAGTCAAAACAAGGCAAGACTGCAGTCTAGTCCAGGTAGTCCCTTCTAGATTGGAAATCAGGAAGGCAAGGAAGGGTTTCTAGCATGTTCTCGGTACAGAAGGATCTGAAAGGAAGGAAAAATTCTTCCTCTACCCTGAAAGGTCTTCCAGCTGGACTAAGAATAAAATTTACATGACATAGATGAACAGGAGAAAAAAAAATCCCAAGCTTTATCACATGCACATAAACACCCAGTAATGAAATTGAGAACTAAAGAATGACCAAGGCACGTTGTCTTTATATATACTTTTTTAGACAAAGAGATAAGAAGTCTGTGAGGAATTGATAAGACTAAGAAAATGTAACTTTGAGAGCTTCCATTAGTGAGGAATTATAAACAGACTTTGGACTGTGATAGTAAATCAATACAAAGTAATAAGGTTTCTTCATATAGCCTTCTGGGCCCAAATGTTCTGTCCCTGGCGAGAAGGACGTCTCTTTTCACAGGGGCGATTTATTTCCTGCTTTCAGGGTGACAGAAGAGGGTCTGAGTAGTGTTCTTGCACAGGCTGTCTCTTAGGTAACTTTTATTTAAAATCATCAATATGCCAAAGTGGCACATTTTGTGGCAGTCTGCCCTTGGCCCCTACAGGTTCAAGTGGCTTGATCGCCCCATCCAATACCTGAGGAGTCTAGTGTAGCATCCCCATCACTGTCCTGCTGCCCAGTGTCTCTGGACCAGGCGTTCCTGGATCACTCCTAGGGGACCTTTGATAGGCACAGAAACTGTGCTTCACCCCATGCTAGTGACTTAAGGGGACTTGGGAAAGATATTACATGAATATTTCATCTAGAATTCCAGGCAGTTTTTATCTGCGTGTTTCTCACTGTACCGAAGCACAATGTAATCTCATCCAGGGTTTATCTTGCCCACCAGGATGGAAATAGCTGTATGGCTTAAATTACGTGAATCTATTTTTGGGTTTCCCAGCATCTGGGACATGGTTGGTGTTCAATAGTTACTTGTTTCAAGAATGAGCGAATGAATGAATAAACAAGTAATGATTAGGTTCAGCAATACTTTGTTCTGATTTTCAGACACACAAATTATACTCCTAAGCACACTTTCTGGGGCAACAGGTAAGTGCGATATGAAGGCTTTTGAGAAGGGTCTTTGTGATTTCATAATCTTCATGGTGAGAGATAAGGCATAAAGGTACATATGAACTTAAGATACCAGGGTACAAAGGCAAACGAACCAAAAACAAGCAAAAAAGACAAACTGTAATAAAAGGTACCTACCAATTTTGTAACTCAGAGACACTTTCTAGCCATTATGGCCACAGTTCCAGCAATCAGGATAAAAGACACAATTCAACACTTTCCTTCCCAAGGTTAATAAAAGGCAAAATCAAGAGAGAGAGAGAGAGAGGAGAGAGAGGTATTATATGGAAACTGTGAGATTTGGACATACTCAAATCTCACATAAGGTTTAGAGAGTCTCTTCACCACCAATCTCTTTTGACAATGGGTTGTGTTTTCCATATTAACCAGATTTGCTTGTTCTGGGCAGTCATTTGCCTTCTAGCAAATCTGTGCATTAGGCAACTCTAAGTTGGCCTTTACTCACCTCCATGTTCATGAGCTGTCCTCCTGCTTCGTGCCCTTGCCGACACCCCCAGGGCTCTTCCGGTCTTATTTCTCACAGGTCTTCAAATTGCGAACCCTTAATTTCCCTGTGCAATTGACATTTTAATCAGGAAACTCCCACACCCTGAAAATCTTTCTGATCTAGAATAGTAACAAATTTATTACAGTGCGGGGCCCCTGGGTGGCTCAGTCAGTTAAGTGTCTGCCTTCAGCTCAGGTCATGATCACAGGGTCCTGGGATCAAGTCCCACATCAGGCTCCCCACTCAGTGGGGAGTTTGCTGGAGATTTTGTCTCTCTTCCTCTTCCTCTGCCCTGCCCCCCATTCATGCTCTCTCTCTAGCTTTCTCTTAAATCAATGAATAAAATCTTTGAAAAAACTTATGGAGATATATATATCACATGCACACAATATATCACAATATATACATTTATCACATCATTATGACGTCCACCTTAAAACTAATATGGTATTTTATGTCAAATATCTTTTTTTTTCTTTTCAAATTTTTATTTAAGTTCTAGTTAGTTAACATACAATGCAATATTGGTTTTAGGGGTTGCATTCAGTGATTCCTCACTTACATCACTTACATACAACAACAGTGTTCATCATAACAAGTGCCCTCCTTAGTACTCATCACCCATCTAGCCCATCCCTCCACCCATTTCCCTTCCTCAACCCTCAGTTTGTTCTTTATCTTTGAGTCTGTTATGGTTTGTTTCCCTCTCTTTCTTCATTTTCTTTTTTTTTCTCCCCTCGCATATGTTCATCTGTTCTGTTTTCTTAAATTCCACATATGAGTGAAATTAAATGGTATATATTTTTCTCTGACTTATTTTGCAGAGTATAATACACTCTAGCCCTATCCACATCATTGCAAATGGCAAGATTTCATTCTTTTTGATGGCTGAATAATATTCATATAATCTCCCCCACATCTTTCTTATCTATTCATTAGTCAATGGACATTTGGGCTCTTTCTGTAGTTTGGCTGTTGTTGATGATGGTGTTACAAACATCATTGTACATGCACCCCTTTGAATCTGTATTTTTGTATCCTTTGGATAAATACCTAGTAGTGCAATTGCTGGATCATAGGGCAGTTGTATTTTTAACTTTTTGAGGACCCTCCACACTGTTTTGGAGAGACGCTGCACAGTGTGCATTCCCACCAACAGTGCAAGAGGGTTCCCCTTTCTCCATATACTCATCAACATCGGATGTTTTTTTGTGTTTCTAATTTTAGCCATTCTAACAGGTGTGAGGTGTATCTCATTATGGTTTCGACCTTCATTTCCCTTAGGATGAGTGATGTTGAGCATCTTTTCATGTTTGTTGTTAGCCACCTGAATGGCTTCTTTGGAAAACTGTCTATTCATATCTTCTCATTTTTTAACTGGATTATTTGTTTTTCGGGTATTGAATTTGATAAGTTCTTTATAGATTTTAAATACTAACCCTTTATCAGATATGTTATTTGTAAATATCTTCTCCTATTCTGTAGATTGCTGGAGGTTAGTTTTATTGGTTGTTTTCTTCATGGTGCAGAAGCTTTTTATCTTGATGAAGTCCCAATAGTCATCTTTGCTTTTGTTTCCCTTGCCTCTGGCATCAGGTCTAGTAAGAAGTTGCTCTGACCAAGGTCAAAAAGGTTGCTCCCTGTGTTCTCTTCTAGGATTTCGATGGTTTACTGTCTCACTTTTAGGTCTTTCATCCATTTTAAGTTTATCTTTGTGTATGGTGTAAGAAAGTGGTTCAGTTTCATTCTTCTGCATCTGGCTGTCCAGTTTTCCCAACACCATTGTTGAAGAGACTTTTTTCCAGTAGATATTCTTTCCTGCTTCATCAAAGATGAGTTGACCACAGAGTTGAGGGTCCATTTCTGGGTTTTCTATTCTGTTCCATTGATCCATGTGTCTGTTTTTGTGCTGGTACCATACTATCTTGATGACTACAGCTTTATAATATAGCTGAAGCCCAGAATCATGATGCTTCCAGCTTTGTTTTTCTTTTTCCATATTACTTTGGCTGTTTGGGATCTTTCATGGTTCCATACAAATTTTAGGATTGTTTGTTCTAGCTCTGTAGAAAATGCTGTTGGTATTTTTATGGATTGCTTTGGGTAGTATGTACATTTTTTAAAAAAGGTTTTTATTTATACATGAGAGACACAGAGGCAGAGAAAGGCAGAGGGAGAAGCAGGCTCCCTGAGGGGAGCCCCATGTGGGACTTAATCCCAGGACCCTGAGATCACACTCTGAGCCGAATGCAGCTGCTCAACCACTGAGCCACCCAGGTATCCTGGCATGTACATTTTAATGATGTTGTTCTTCTAATCCATGAACATGTAATGTTTTTCCATTTCTTTGTGTCCTCAATATTAATTTTAAAAAAATAATAAGATTTTTAACAGTAAAATGTTAAGCTGGGTAGGTGGGAAGACAGATGTTTTGGAAGAGTAAATTTGCCTGGCATCTTCCAAACTACTCCCTGGAGGTGACTCAGTTTTATGTTCTGTTCTTTCCAAAAAGACATTCACATTATTTTAGAGGCACCAGGCTTTGAATGGAGGATGTGAGAGTACCGGCTGCTTTACCCTACTGTCCATGTTCCCTGTTGTGCTCATGGGAACAGTGATAGCTCCAAAATCTAAGGCATCTGTTGCCAGTGAAATCCTCTGGGTGGAATCATGATTCCAGCTTGGGCAGGATTTCAAGTTAGGCATGTTGGCTACTAAGAGCTTGCACACCCAAGGTGTCCCATCTTTGAGGGCAGTTTGGCTGGTTGTTTTGAACCTCTGTAGCAACTAGCATTTTTCATATTTTATTAAAGTGGCAAAAAAGCATAATAGTTATGTCCTTTGAAGTTGAGGTTGGTTTGTAAACAATGGTATGGATTTAAAATATACCACATTTTAGAAAATTCTTGATTTATTTTAGAACTGGGTACCTTAGAGCATGCCTTACCAAATATCACCCTAAGATTATTCTTTTAAAACTCAAAACTGTGTTCTAGATTAGTCTCTGCCACCCACGAACCAGGTCACTTTTTTTGGCATCTCTGAAAGGGTAGGTTTGACGGTGAAGCCCTATGTTCTTTTACACTCTAACCTGTGGCTCCAGAAATTGGCTATAATGATGTTAATTTGAGTTGTCCTCCAGTGACTAAAATTTAAATTGCAGATTATACCAGTGCAGAATTTCTGATTTTAGTAAGAAACTTAACTTCTATAACACCACAGTGATTACCTTTTTAACTCAAATAATGCACTTACCACAACTGGCACACAAGCCATCAGTAAGTGGTGGGAGTTCTTTCCATGTACAGCTTGTTCTCACTGTACTCCAGAGGAACTTTTACATAAATGTGAAAAGAAATCTTGATGGCTGTGTATTATGATTTTATGTATTAAAATGACAATTAGAAATAGCCCAAATGTCTATTGGTGGAATAGTAGCATGTTTGCCCAATGAATACTATACAAGAGTAAGAATTATCTAGAACGACATGTATCAGTTTAGGAGTAGAATTGTGAGGTCTCCACAAAAATGCTCCTTTAATGCAAATTACTCTCCCAGATAGTTCTACCCATCTATGCTCCTAACAGACAGTTCCCACTTCCTCAGATATTCACCAACACTCGCAGTTGTCTGATTTAATTTCTTTCTGCCAATCTGATAGGAAATTCTGTTTTTTTTATGACTAGAGAGGTTAGGCGTGTTTTCATATTTTTATTTGCCATTTGATTTTCTCTCTGTGACTACCTTTTCCAATCCTTGTTTCATTTTTCTACTGATCTGAAAGTCTTCTTATTTATTTGTAAGAGCTCTTTACACATAGATGACAACTTTTCAGAGTACACTTTCTTCCAGTATATGGATTATTTTTTTCACTTTCACAATGATGCTTTTTTGTCAGATAAGTTTTACACTTTAAGGAAGTCAAATTTATTATTTTTCTTCATGGCTTGTTTTATTTTGTGTGTGTTATGTTTATGCAGTTCTTTGCCACTCTTAAGTCATACAAATACTCCAATAGATGGTCTTTTGAATGTTAAAAAAGTTTTTTTTTCATCCAAGTCTTTAATTCTCCTGTATTTGATTTTGTGTTTGGTGTGATGTTGGGAACTAATTAAAATTTTATATAACTAATAGTCCTATCACCATTTATTGAACTTTTTTTTTTCTCTCTCCTAAGGGAGGGAGCTGTGGGATCAAATGGCCTGGGTCCAAACTCCAGCTTCACTTTCAATTAGGGCTGTGATCTAATTGAAAATGCTACTCAATTTATCTGGCTTTCAATTTCACCACCTATATAATAATAATAATAACACTAGTTACCGGACAGTTGGGGGGCAGGTTAAATGAGTTAAATCTGAAACACTTAGTGCCTGTCACAAAGTTGAGGACATTTGGGGTGGAGCACTGGGTGTTGTATGTAAGTGATGAATCGCTGAATTCTACTGCTAAAATCCATACTACACTATCTGCTGACTAACTGGAATTTAAATAAAGATTGGAAACAAAAAAGACTCATACATATTAGCCATTATTTTTATCGCAAATTTCTAATGGCTGTCTCTGTCCTATATCAAATTTTCACTTGTGTCTAGGTCTAGGTCTGGATTCTCTATGCTGTTTCTATTTGTCTAGTTTTCTGTCTTTGCTCCAATGCCACATGATATAAATTATTAGAGCTGCATAATGAGTACTATAGGCCAAGTCTCTCTGCCATATTCTTCTTCAAAATTATCTTGGCTGGTTTTTGTCCTTTACTCTTTCTATGTAAACTTTAAGGTCAATCATTCCAGTTCCCCAAGCAAAAATCTCTCTCTGCTCTTCCCCAACACACACACACACACACACACACACACACACACACCAATTCTGCTGGGAGTTTGAGATATGCATTTAATTTGCTGATTGATTCATGGAGATTTGCCATCTTTATGATATTGATTTTTCCCCTGTACTGGAACAGAAAAATTTAATACAAAAAAAAAGCCATTAATTAGTAAAAGAATGTTAGGAAGGGGTAAAACTATATATAGCTATATAGCAATATGGGCACAGGAAGCAGCTACAACCTCAGCAGCAAGAGGAAGTATGTGAACAAGGAAGGAGCCATGATCTCGGAAGGCACCTTCCAAAGCTGAGGCTGAGAGCGAGAGGCAGAGTGTACAGTTGCCCCCGGGTGCATGTCCTGGCTGCTGGTGAAGAAGCTTGTATAGTATTCAGGCCAGATCTGTCTTTGACAGAGATATTTGCTGCAGTGGTGACATGCTACTGATGATCTGAAGGAATCTGCTCACTGGGGTGCTGGAGAAATTCCCAGGAGGGTGAGCACCTGCAGCTCACCTATGCTCTCCCATAAGCTACTCCACAGGAAGACCATTTCCTCTCTCAACCTTTCCTACTTCCTTCCACCCTTCTCAGCCCTCAAGCTGTTGCTGAGAGGGGACCACTGAAACTCTCTGATACTTCATGACTTAATAATAGCTAGTTACCTTATTAACATGTAAAACTCTGATGCAATTAAAAAGTGGAATAAAGACACTGGAGTAATTATTGGATGAAGTGAGTAATCAAGTGGAAATGAATGAATACATGTTGAACATGTAGAGTATGTTGTAACTTTTTTATTACCATTGAGGTATAGTTGACATGCAATGTTATATTAGTTTCAGGTGTACACTGTAGTGGATTCAGCAGTTCCATACATTACTCAGTGCTCACCACAATAAGTGCAGTGACCATCTGTTACCACATGCTATTACAGGATTATTGACTATATTCCTCTGCTGTATTTTCATCTCCATGTCTGATTTATTTTATAAAGTTGGCAACTGTTAATTTCCTTTATCTAATTCACCCACACCCCCACTTACGTCCCTTCTGACAGATCCCAGATTGTTTTTTGTATTTATGAATCTGTTTCTATTCTTTTCTTAGTTTACTTTTGTTTTTTTTTTTTAGATTCCACATGTAAGTAAAATCATATGGCATTTGTCTTTGTCTGACTTATTCACTTAGCATAATACTCTCATGATCCATGCATGTTGCAAGTGACAAGGTTTCATTATTTTTTTATGGAAGAGTAATATTCTATTGTGTATATACATATATACATTACATTTTCTATGCCTATTCATTTGTCAGTGGACACTTGGGTTGCTTCCATGTCTTGCTATTATAAATAATACTGCAATAAATGCAGAGGTGTGTGTAACTTCTTGAATTAGTGTTTTTGTTTTCTTTGGGTAAATACTCAAAGTAGTGGAATTACTGGAGCAGATGGTATTTCTAATTTTTTGAGGAGCCTCCACTGTTTTCCATAGTGGATCTACCAATTTACATTCTTCCCAATAATGCACAAGGGTTTCCTTTTTTCCACATCCTTGCCAACACTTATTATTTATTGCCTTTTTGATTTTAGTCATTCTGATAAGTGTCAGGTGGTATCTCATCATAGTTTTGATTTATATTTCCCTGATGACCAGTAACATTGAACATCTTTTCATGTGTCTGTTGGTCTTCTGTACATCTTCTTTGGAAAAATGTTTCTTCAAGTCCCCTGCTCATTTTTTTTAAAAAAGACACATTTATTCAGCATCATAATCAAACTATTACATTTAGCAATCAATAGCATGGGTGCAAACAAAAAAAAATCTACATTAAAACCCTCTGTTGGAATGCTTTATACTTCCCATAGGACAGAAACTAAAATAACCTGTTACACAATTAGTCACAAATACAGTCCTTGAGTTTTTTGCCTGTACACATGAGTGTTGTCTAGAGCATGTCTTCTTTGTAGCAGCTTGGCCCTGCTGAGTTCACAAATCTGTTGTAACCTGTAGCCTCCCTGTCACTTCTCTGGCTCTCCTTTCCTGCTAAGCTTTGTTTCCTGGGGGTAATTAAAACCTTCTGCCCCTGCCATAGCTATTGCTGCTGCTGGGACCGCTATAGCCACCTTGGTTTCATGAGGTGGCAAAGTATTGGCCTCCACCAGCATAAGGGTCAGAGCTTTTGCCTCCAAAATTTCCTCCTTTCATGGGTCCAAAATTTGAAGATTGATTGTTACAATTGCCAAAATAATTATAGCGTCCATTATCTACAGAGTTGCTTCCATTATTACCAAATCCATGATAACCACCCCCACTGCCACCATATATGCCACCACCTCGACTGCCACCAAAGGCACCTCATCCACTGAAGTTCCCTCCACAACCAAAGTTGTCATTCCCATCAAAACCACCTTCATGATCACCACCAAAGTTTCCAGAACCACTTCAAACTCTTTGTCTGGATGAAGCACTAGCCATCTCTTGCTTAGATAAGTCTTTCCTTAATTCACAGTTGTGGCCATTCACAGTATGGGATTTTTTAATGATAATCTTGTCTCCGGAGTCCTGGTCATCAAATGTCACAAAAGCAAAACCTCTCATTTTGCTACTGCCTTGCTCAGTTATGATCTCAAACACTTTAATTTTCCAGTACTGTTCAAAAATAATCTCTTAGATGATGTTCTTCTGTGTCTTCTCTAATGTTACCAACAAAAATCTTTTTCACAACTAAGTGGGCACCAGGTCTTTGAGAATCTTCTCTTGAGACAGCCCTCTTTGGTTCCACATCTCTTCCACCTACCTTGTTTGGCCCTGCATTGATGGTTGAATTCACCTCCTCCTTCAGAGTGGCATATGTGACAAACCCAAGGCCCCTGGAGCACTAGGTGTTTGGATCTCTCATTACCACACAGTCCGTAAGCATTCCCCGTTGCTCAAAAATAGCTCCTTAGACTCTCAACAGTTGTTTCAAAGCTCAAACCCTGATGAAGAGCTCCTGCAGCTGTTGAGGGTCTTTGGGAGACTCTGACTTAGACATGATGGTAGTGGGAAGGGAGACTTTATGATGCTTACTTGGAGATGTCCAGGGGCAGAAAAGCTCCCCTGCTCATTTTTAATTGGATTTTTTGTTATTGTTCTTTATATATTTTTGAATATTAACCTCTTATCAGATATATCATCTGAAATGTCTTCTTCCATTCAGGAAACTGCCTTTTTGTTTTGATGGTTTCCTTTGCTGTGCAAAACAAATAGTTGACTTTTGCTTTTATTTTCCTTGCCCGAGGAGAAATATACACAAAAATGTTGCTAGGACCAATGTCCAAGAGATTACTGCTTTTGTTTTCTTTTAGGAGTGTATTACTGTATTACTTTGTTCAGGTTTCACATTTCAGGTCTTTAATCCATTTTGAGTTTATTTATGTGTATGGTTTAAGAAAGTGGTCCAATTTCATTCTTCTGCATGTAGCTGTCAGGTTTTCCCAGCACCATTTTTTGAAAAGAGTGTCTTTTATCCCCATTGTGTGTTTTCATCTCCTTTGTTGTAGGTTAATTGGCAATATGTGGGTTTATTTCTGGGCTCTCTATCCTGCCCCATTGATCTATGTGTCTGTTGCCAGTACCATACTGTTCTGATTTCTATAGCTTTGTGGTATATCTTAAACTCTAGGATTGTGATACATCCAACTTTATTCTTTCTCAAGATTGCTTTAATTATTTGAGGTCTTTTGTGGTTCCATATAAATTTTAGATAATTTGTTCTTGTTCTGTAGTATGGACATGTTAATGATATTAATTTTTCCAATCCATGAGCATAATGTATCTTTTCATTTGTTTGTGTCATCTTCAATTTCTTTTATGAATATCTTGTCATTTTTAGAGTATGGGTCTTTCATCTCTTTGGTTAAATTTATTCCTAGGTATTTTGTTCTTTTTGGTACAATCCTAGGACTCTTCCAGGATCATGACCTGAGCTGACTTAACTGACTGAACCACTCAGGTGACACAAGTTTGTGTTTGTCTCAGGTGTGAGGTTAGTCTATTATAGGTAGCATAGAGATGAATCTTAGTTTTTAATCTATTCAGTTACTCTATGTCCTTTGATTGGAGCATTTAGTCCATTTATTTAAAGTAATTATTGATAGGCATGTACTTATTGCCTTTTTGTTAATTGTTTTCTGGTATTTAGTACATATTTCCTGTTCCTTTCTTCTTCTCTTGCTCTCTTACCTTGTGGTTTGATGGCTTTCTTTAGTATTATGTTTGGATTTCTTTCTCTTTATTTTATGTGTATCTATTAAAGGCTTTAGATTTGTGGTTACTACTGTTTTTATATATGACATTTTTTTTGTGTGTATAGTCCTCTGTCTCACATGGATTGGCTTTAGTCCCAAATATCCTGAAGGAACAGAGTTAAAAGTACTTTGAAAATTTTGTAACTATGATTTTAAAAACACAACTTAAGTAAAACATTTTCTAAAAAGTATAAATGAAATAAACTTCCCTAGAAATAGGAATTATGTATTAGTCAATGCCCTTAGGGAATTTGATCTATTACACAAATGTCTAAATGGTTTCCAAACCTTCAAGGAGAAAATCTCTCTTGTTTATTTTAAAGGACTAAAATAAATAAATAAATAAATGATTCTCTTTTATGAGACTAGTGTAACATTTAAAGCCAGACATACAAAATATGAGAAAAGATAATTACACAATAATCTTATTGATGAATTTAGAGACAAAAAATTTAGCAAATGAAGTTTGTATTGTATTCAATTATGCATTATGACCAATATACATCTTTCCCAGAAATGTGGGGAAATGTGAGGATGTTTCCACTTTGGAAAAATTAGTATTAGCTTACTTCCTTACAGATTAAAGGTGAAAAAAACCTATGATTAATGTAATGCATGCCGAGAAAGTTTTCAATGAAATTCAACATTCATGGTAAAACAAAACAAAACAAAATTATCAGCAAATAAGAATAGAAAGGAATTTCTTTAATAAAAATTAAAGAACATCGTATTTGATGATGAAATTCTAAAATACTTTGTATTAAATTTAGAGACAAAAAGCCTTTATTATACCATTATTAAATATTGTTCCAGAAGTACTAACCTAGGCTGAAAAATAAGAAAGAAAAATGTGTAAGAGTTAGATGAAAAAGAGAGTCAAGAAGTCATTATTTTGAGATACTAAGATTACTATATAGGGAATTCAAGAAAACAACTAATAAGAAACTTTAGTAATATTTCTGGACCCAAGCTAAATATTAAAATATTAGTAGCTTTTCTATAGATTAACAATAATCATTTATATAATGTATAAGAAAGAAAATATACCATTTATAATAATTGAAATATGCCTAGTAATACATTTAACAAAAGATATAGGATATCTTTATGGAAAAAAAATATTATTGGTGAACCAAAAAAAAGACCTCGACAAATGAAACAACAGATAATGATAATGGTGGATGGGAGACTTATAAAGATGGTGCTTCTTTTCATATAATCCATAAATTCCATTACAGTAAAAACTATAGGATATTTTTAAAAATGACACTTGACAAATTTATCCCTAAATGTTTACATAGGCTATGAATATAGATTTTCTTTAAGTAGGATCAGGATAGGGAAACGGATGATATTTGTGAAACTAGACATTGAGACACATTTATAAGAGTGTGGTGTTTGTTCAGATCAGAGAGAAGGGAACAAAGTAGAGAGTTAAGACAGACCCATGTATGTATGGAAACTTGGTAAATTATAGGATGGTATTATAAAACACTAGGGAAAGGATCATATATTCAATACATTCTGGTTCAATTGGTTATCCAAATTAGAAAAAAGAAATAAAATTATGTGACTACTTATATCAAACACAAAGTAAATTCCAGTTAGATAAGCATTTTGAGTCCTTAAAAGAAAATATAGTAGCAAATCCTTATCATCAGCCATAAGAACAAGGAAAAGACTGGTAAATTTGACTACACTAAAATTAAAGATTTTTTTCTGAAGAAAAGGGACTAATTGTAAAAGGTAAGCTATAAGGTACTAGATAATGTTTGTGCCATGCATAATTGACATAGATATTACATCAGAAGTATGGATCTAAGGGATCCCTGGGTGGCTCAGTAGTTTGGAGCCTGCTTTCTGCCCAGGGCGTGATCCTGGAGTCCCAGGATCAAGTCCTGCATCATGGAGTCTGCTTCTCCCTCTGCGCCTCTGTGTGTGTGTGTGTGTGTGTGTGTGTGTGTGTGTGATGAATAAATAAATAAAATCTTTAAAAAAGAAGTATGGATCTGAGGATGAATTCAGATGGGGAATTGCGGGAATAAGGAAGGTACCAAAATGCTAACATCAGAAATTGAGGAGAGATGTAAAGCAATGATGGAAAATAGGCAGAAACTTGGAATAGCTTATCTACTTCCAAGCACAAGAATGAGACTAAACAGGAACACAATGAATCTGATCAAAAATATCTTCCAAAGTTGTCTTTGCTCACTGCCCATGTAATGAGATTTTCATGACAATAGTAGTATAATGAGGAAACCATATGCAAATGAGGCACAGTAATTAAGGAAATACTGAATGACTTTCTCCAAATGATAAAAAATATCAAATTGTAGATTGAAGAAACCCAACAAACCCCAAGCAGGATAAATACAAAGGAAATCACATGAAGATGCAGGTAATATTGCTGAAAGCCAAAGATAAAGAGATAAATGTAGCCAAACAAAACAAAACAACCAAACACACACAAAAAACCCAATCCCAAACACACTATGTATGAGAAGAACAATGATAATAGGATCTGACTTCTCATCATAAATAATTTAAGCTAGAAGACAACAGAATGACATATTTAAAATGCTAAGGGAAAAAAATTAAAGTAGATGTGGTAGGCTAATAATGGACCCCAAGAACTGTCATAACCTCATCCCTGGAACAGTGAATGTGACCTGATATGGCATAAAAAGAGCCTTTGCAGATGGGATGAATTTAAGGATCTTGGGATGGAGGATTTATCCTGGGTTATCCAGGTGATCCCACAATAATCCCATGTATCCTTGTAAGAGGGAGGCAGGAGGATATCATGCACACCCAGAAGAGGAGAACGCATGGAGGCATGGAGGCAGAGATTGTGGTTATGTAGCCACAGAAGCTGGCAGAGGTAAGGAGCAGGTCCTTCCCTTGAGTCTCCAGAGGGAACATGGCCCTGCTGACACCTTGACTTTGACTCAGTGATACTGACTTCAGACTTTCTCCAGAACTGCTAGAGAAGAACCACCTGCTGTTTTAAGCCATCCAGTTTGTGGTAATTTGTTACTATAGTCACAAGAAGCTGATATGCAGGGATAGAGTGGAGAAGTACATGAAAAGCCTGGAACCTCTTGTGCAGAAATGTATACAAATATCTTCAGCAGTATATAGGCAATCTGTCATGACCAAGTAGGGGTATTCAGAGAGTACAAAGTTGATTTAATCTTTGAAAATCGGTCAGAGTTATTCACCACATTAAGAATAAAGGAGAGGGAAAGTACACATCATTTCATCAGATGCAGTAAAAGCATTAGGTGAAGTTAAAATCCAGTTTATGAAAACACAGTCTCAAAAATCAAGAATAGAAGGAAAATGCATCATCCTGAGAATAGAAGGAAAATGCATCATCCTGATAAAAAAGCATCTATAAAAATTCTATTACTGACATCGTACTTATTGGCGGAATATTAATCTTTGTCCCCCTGAAACTGGGAACAAGAAAGGAATGCTTGTGCTCACCACTTCGATTTGACATCAGACTAGAGGCCACAGCCAGTTGAGCAAGAGGAAACAAGAATGTACAGCTTGTAGAGAAAGAAGTAAAATTGTTTTCATTAGCACATAACATGTTTCAACAGAAAACTCTAAGAAATCTACAAAATGCTCTTGAAACTAGATGTAAATGAAGTAGCAGGATAGGAAGTCAACATAAAAAATCAATTATATTATAAAAAACATACAAAAAATCTATTATATTTTAAATATACTTGTGCCAGATGGAAAATAAAGTTAAATATCAGTTGCATGAACTGTATGCTCTTCAGCAAATGACACAGAGAACTCTAAATAATGGATTACAGTTAGTAGTTTTTTTTCACACAGCAACAAGCTGAAACCACTGTCTATATATTCTGGGATTGTAGGTCTAGATAAATATATTGTAAATAGCAGGAATAATATTTTTCACTGTTGGATAAAGTAGTTACAAATATGAAAAGGCAGAGAGACAGAATGAATGCTATGGTGTTGGGGTGAAATTGGAAGTATTGTTATAAATTCATGGTTTTTAAATATATAGATGTAGACATAAGCATAGAAATAGGTGGATATTGAAATGCATATTTGCACACACATGTATTTATAGTACCTATTTCCTGGGTCTGTCCTCTGAGAAATTCTAAGCAATGACACCACAGTGACAATGTATGTAGTTCCCAGATCTTGGTTTCTGGGTGCCATTTTTTCACCAAAAAATCAGGGCTCTTTGGAGAAATGGTTGATACTTGGTCTAGAATAGGGAGGATATATGATGAACCTGAAGCATGTTGTTCACCAGAAAGTAGAGAAGTGCTCAGAGGATGATGTAGACATGTCAAAAGAACACAGAAGCCAGCCTAAAGAAGCCCCCACTGAACAAGTCTGGGGAAATTTGAACATCAGCATAAATAGTTACAGTAAAGGTTTATGATCCATAAAATGAAATAAGAATCTAGGAAGTACATGATGATAAAAATAAATGCATCGACAAATAGAATAAACGAAGGAGAAGAGAGCCTGGGTGGCTGAGTTGGTTAAGCATCCAACTCTTGATTTCAGCTCAGGTCGTTCATGATCTCAGGGTCATGAGATCAAGCCCATACTGGGCTCCATGCTCAGCATGGAGTCTGCTTGAGATTCTCTCTCTCCTTCCTCCGCCCCTCCCCTCGCTCGTGCTTGACTTGCTTGCTCTCTCCCTCTCAATACATAAGTAAAATCTTTAAAAACATAAATAAAGGAGAAAGTAGAGAAAGTTTATAATGGAGAAAACTGGTAGATTGTCAGCTTAACCAAATGATGAAAGTTAACTTCACCAGTAATGGGAAAAAATACATCATGCACTAAAAAGTCCTCCTCCAGTTTGATAGAAACTGCTTGACAAACCATTGCCTAAACTTTCACTTTTGAGTTTTTCTGTGTGTGTGTTTGGTTTACTTTGATAATTAAAATTTATTTATTTATTTATTTATTTATTTATTTATTTATTTATAAAAGATTTTATTCATGAGACACACACACAGAGAGAGAGAGAGAGAGAGGCAGAGACACAGGCAGAAGGAGAAGCAGGCTCTGCACAGGAGCCGGATGTGGGACTTGATCCTGGGACTTCAAGATCACACTCTGGGCCAAAGGCAGGTGCTAAACCACTAAGCCACCCAAGGATCCCTAAAAATTTTTTAAATTGAGTAGAGTTGACATACAACTAGCTTCATAGTGACAACATAGTGGCTTGACAATTAGTATAGTTACTATTACAAGCTTACTACTATATTATTGACTATATTGCTTATTCTGTGCTTTTCATTCCCATGACTTTTTATTTTATAACTGGAAGTTTGTATTTCCTAATCCCCTTCACCTATTTTAGCCCATCCCCCATACCTTCTTCCTCTAGAAACCCCCAGTTTGATCTTTAGGAGTCTTTTTATTTATTTATTTTTGTTGCTTGTTCATTTGTTTTGTTTTTTAGACTCCATATATAAGTGAAATCATATATTTGTCTTTCCTGTATGACTTACTTCACTTAGCATAATACCTCTAGATCCTCTTGTATTAGGCAAGAGTTCATTACGTTTTATGGCTTAGTAATATTCCATCGTGTATATATAACACATCTTTATCCATTCATCTATCAGTGCTCACGTTGCTCCTATGTTATGGCTGTTGTCAATAATGCTGCAATAAACATAGGGGTGCATATATCTTTTTGAAGCAGTGTTTTCATTTTCTTTGGGTAAATATCCAGTGGAATTCCAGTGGAATTACTGGATCATATGGTGATTTTATTTTTAATTTTTTGAGGAACTTTAATGCTATTTTCCACAGTGGCTGCACCAACTTGCATTACCACCAAGAATGCACGAGGGTTCCCTTTTTTCCACATCTTTGACAACAGTTGTTCTTTTTTGTGTTTTTGATTTAACCATTTTAACTGATGTGAGGTAATATCTCATTATGGTTTCGATTTGCATTTCCTTGATGAGGAGTTATGTTGAGCATCTTTCCATGTGTCTCTTGGCCATCAGTATGTCTTATTTGGAAAAATGTTTATTTGTGTACTCTGCCCATTTTTAATTGGATTTTTTTTGTGGGTTGTATAAATTCTTTTTGTGTTTTGAACATTCACCCTTATCAAATATATCATTTGTAAATATCTTTTCTCATTCAGTACATTGTCTTTTTGTTTTATTGATGGTTTTCTTCACTGTGAAAAAGCTTTTTATTTTGTGTAGTCCTAATACTTTAATTTTGCTTTTGTTTCTCCCACCTTAGGAGATAGATCCATAAAAATATTGCTGGGGCCAATGTCTATGGGTTTACTGCCTAAGTTTTCTAGTATTTAGTTATTCAGGGTCTTTGGCGATTTTGTACAAATTTTAGAATTTTTTGTTCTCCTGGTTCTCCTACCATTTTGCAATGATATTGGTATTTTGATAGAGATTGTGTTGATGGTATAGATTGATTTCTGTAGTATGGACATTTTAACACTATTATAACTTTCAATCCATGAGTATGGTATATCTTTCCATTTGTATCATCTTTAGTTTCTTTAATCAGTGTCTTATAGCTTTGATCTTAGAGGAAATACTTTCAGTTTTTCAGCACTGAGTATAATATTAGCTTTTGTTTTGTGATTTATGGCCTTATTATATGAATATGTTCCTTCTATACCCACTTTGTTGAGAGATTTTATCATAAATGGATGTGGAATTTTGTCAAATACTTTTTTTATCTATTGAGATGATCATATGATTTTTTTCCCTTCATTTGTTAATGCAGTACATCACAAGGAATGATTTGCATATATTGGATCATTTTTGCATCCCTGGAATAAATCCCACTTGATTGTGGTAAATGATAGTGTTAATGTGTTGTTGAACATATTTTGTTGAAATATTGTATATTTCAATATATTTTGTTGAAGATTTTTGCATCTAAATTGCCTATAATTTTCTTTTTTTTACAGTGTCTTTTTCTGATTTTGGAAAGGGTAATTTTGGCCTCACAGAATGAATTTGGAAACATTCTTTTTCCTTCTATTTTTTGGGAATAGTTTGAGAAGGATAGGTATTAACTCTTAAAAATGTTTGGTAGAATTCACTCTGAAGCCATCTGGTCCTGGATTTTTGTTTGTTAAGGTGTTTTGGTTACTGATTCAATTTTATTACTTAGTAATTGGTCTGTTCAGATTTTCTATTTCTCCCTGATTCAATTTTCGAAGGTTGTATGATTCTAGGAATTTATTTATTTCCTCTGGGCAGTCCAATTTGTTGCCATATAATTTTTATAGTATTTCTATGTCCTTTGTATTTCTGTGTTTTCAATTGCAATTTCTCTTTCATTTCTAATTTTATTTGTTTAACTTGATGCATCTGGCTATATAAATTTATCTTTTCAAGAAACTAGCTTTTAGCTTTATTGAGTTTTTCTTTCTTTTTTTTTTAGTGCCTATTTCATTTATTTCCACTCTGATGTTTATTATTTCTCTCTACTTACTTTGGGATTTTCTGGGTTCCTTTTCTAGTTCTTTAAGTGTGAGGTTAGACTGTTTATTTGAGATTTTTTCTTGTTTCTTGTGATAGAAGATTACTATAAACTTCTCTTTTCCCTCTGGTAAGTACTACTTTTGCTGCATTCCAAAGAGTTTGAATTGTAGTGTTTCCATTTTAATTTGTCTAGGTATTTTTTTACTTCCTATTAGATTTCTTCATTATTGCTTAGTAGCATATTGTTTTGCCTCCCCACATGTTTGTGTTTCTTCCAGTTCTTTCCTTGTAACTGATTTCAGAGTCTTACCATTGTGGTCAGAAAAGATACTTGATTGGATTTTAATCTTAAATTTATTGAGTCTTTTTTTGTGTGTGTGATCTAACATGATCTATCCTGGAGAATGTTCCATGTGTACTTGGAAAGAATGTAAATTCTGATGTTTTTGGATGTAATGTCTGTGTATATCTGTTAAGCCTATCTGGTCTAATGTGTCATTCAAAGCCACTCTTTCCTTATTAATTTTCTGTCTGGGTGATCTAATCATTGATGTAATTGAAGGTATTAAAGTCCTCTACCATTAGTTATTACATTGCTGTCAGTATCTCCCTTTGCATCTCTTAATGCTTGCTTTATATAGTTGAGTGCATAGATATTTCCAGTTGTCATATCCTCTTGATCTTTTTATCATTTTGTAATGCCCTTCTGTCCTCTCTTGTTACAGTCTTTGTTTAAAGTCTACTTTGCCTGGTATAATTATTGCTACTCCAGCTCTTTATTATTTTTCACTTCTATTTGCATGGAATATCTTTTTCCATCCCTTCATTTTCAGTCTGTATGTGTCTTTAGATCTGAAGTGAGTCTGGTGTAGGTAATATGTAGATGGGTCTTATTTTTTTTTAAGTCTACCATCTAATGTCTTTTGATTAGAACAACTCATCTATTTACATTTAAAGTAATTATTGATAGGTATGTATTTGTTACCAGCTTTGTTAATATTTTCTGGTTGTTTCTGTAATTCTTCTGTTTCTTTCTTCTTTTCTTCTCTTTCCTAATGGCTTGATCACTTTCTCTTGTGTTATGCTTAGAATGCTTTTTCTTTGTTTTTGTGTCACCACTATAGGTTTTTGGTTTTTGGTTACCATGAGGTTCACATCCTATGTACATAGCAATCTATATCAAGTTGACGGTCACTTAAATCTGAGCACATTCTAAAAGCAGTGAATTTTAACCCCCCTCTCCACATTTATGTATATGGTATCATATTTTACACTTTTTTATTTTGTGTACCCCTTGGCAAGTTTTTACAGAGATAATTGACTATACTATTTTTGTGTTTTTAACCTTCATCCTGACTTTATAAATAATTTATAACTACTTTTCTCTGTGTTTGCCTTTTCTGCTAATTTTTCCCTTCATAATTTCCTTACTTCTGATCATGGTCTTTTCTTTACGTTTAAAGAATTCCTTTTAGCATTTCTTGTAAGACTGGTTAGTGGTGATGAACTCCTTTAACTTTTGCTGTGTAGGAAACTAAATCTCCTTCATTTCTGAATGATAATCTTGTTGAATAGAGTATTCTTTTTTTTTTTTAATAGAGTATTCTTGGTTGTAGTTTTCTTCCTTTTAGCACTTTGAATAAATCCTGCCACTCTCCTTTAGCCTGCACAGTTTCTGCTGAAAAATCAGCTGATAGCCTTTTGAGGTTTCCCTTGAATGAAACTATTTGTTTTCTTCTGCTGCTTTTAAGATTCTCTCCTTATTTTTATTTTATTATTATTATTATTATTATTATTTTAATATTTATTTATTTATGATAGTCACACACACACACACAGAGAGGCAGAGACATAGGCAGAGGGAGAAGCAGGCTCCATGCACTGGGAGCCCGACGTGGGATTTGATCCCGGGTCTCCAGGATCGCGCCCTGGGCCAAAGGCAGGCGCCAAACCGCTGCGCCACCCAGGGTTCCCTTATTTTATTATTTTTTTAAAGAGAGAGAGGCAGAGACACAGGCAGAGGGAGAAGCAGGCTCCATGCAGGGAGCCTGACGTGGGACTCCATGCCGGTTCTCCAGGATCACACCCTGGCCTGAAGGTGGCGCTAAACTGCTGAGCCACCTGGGCTGCCCTCTCTTCCTATCTTTAATCTTTTAATTAGTATGTATCTTGGTATGGACTTTCTTGGGTTCATCTTTTTAGAGGCTCTATGTGTTCCTTGGGCTAGATGTCCATTTCCTTTCCCAGATTAGGAAAGTTTTCAGCTATTATATCTTAAAATAAGTTTTTTTTTTTTTGTTTTTTGTTTTTTGTTTTTTGTTGTTGTTGGTTTTTTTTTTTTTTTTTTTGGGGGGGGTCTTTCCCTCTTTCTTATCGTCCCTGGGCCCCTACCCTATAATGTGGATGTTAATACTTTAAGAGTGGAGACCGGTTTCCTACAGCTCTCAATCTTTCTTGGAGTTAAATCCCACTGACTATCAAAGCCAGACATTATGTGGTCTCACTCGCTGAGTACAGGTACCCCAGGCTGGGGTGTCTGGTGTGGTTCTTAATCCCCTAGTTCCCCCATGCTTGTGATGTCTCTCCTGTTTGTGGGGAGCCACACAGGTGATTGGGTTCCTGACCACAACTCTGCCCCTCCTACTATTTTTGATGTGGCCATCTCTCTTTATGACTTTTTGCTGTGGCAGATGTGTTCTGTAGTCTTCAGGTTGTTTTCAGAGGGAGTTGAAATACATACAGTTTTTGCCTTGGTATGTCGGTGGGAGGTGGCAAGCTCAGGATCTTCCTGTTCTGCCATCTTCCCTCTCATGATTACTTTTTCTATATACACCCCCCCCACACACACACCAACACTAAAATATATATGGATACATCAAAGTGGTCATATACATTTTTTCTTAATGTAGAACTTTATTTTCTTAGCTATTCTTTTCCTCCTTGTAGCAGGACCCCTCATTCCCTGTGTTATCAATTTAATATGCATCCTCTCATTTTCCCCATACTCCTATCATTCTAAACAGACCTATAAGTGAATATTAGTATATTATATTTTTTCTAACCCAAACTGGGAAACTAGAGCTTATTAAAAAAATAAATAGAAAAATGGATCAATGATATGAATAGGAAATGTTACAGAAGAACAAACCTAAATGGGCAGGAAATAAAGGAAGATATTGCAATTTACATGTAATTAGGGAAATGCAAACTATACCAGCAATAGTGAGATATCACTTTATACCTATCAGACTGGCAAAGTTAAAAAGAACTACATTGCTTGTGGGAATGTGAGGAAACACATTCTCCATCATCATTGTTGGAATTGCAAAGTGCCTTTTTTGGAAAACAAAGTGGCAATAGGCATTCAACCTGGCACTTACTCCCTTGAATATCAGTCTCATGGAAATAAAAGTAAATATACATGGGTATTTATTACCATATCCTTAGTAGCATTCACTAACTGGAAGCAAGCTGAATGTCTATTCATGGGGAAATGGTTGACAAAATCATGAATACATACTACAGAATAGGATGCAGCCATTAAAATGAATGAATTAGGGCAGCCCGGGTGGCTCAGTGGTTTAGCGCTGCCTTTGGCCCAGGGCTGATCCTGGAGACCCGGGATCGAGTCCCACTTCGGGCTCCCAGCGTAGAGCCTGCTTCTCTCTCTGCCTATGTCTCTTCCTCTCTCTCTCTCTCTCTCTGTGTCTCTCATGAATAAATAAATAAAATCTTTTAAAAATAAAAAAAAATAAAATGAATGAATTAGAAGCTTACCAGATGACATGTAGGGTTTCCATGAGGAACTGTTGAGTGAGAAATACATGCATTAAAACATATAGTTATTATGGAATATTACTCAGCCATTAGAAATGACAAATACCCACCATTTGCTTCAACGTGGATGGAGCTGGAGGGTATTATGCTGAGTGAAATAAGTCAATTGGAGAAGGACAAACATTATATGGTCTCATTCATTTGGGGAATATAAATAATAGTGAACGGGAATAGAAGGGAAGGGAGAAGAAATGGGTAGGAAATATCAGAAAGGGAGACAGAACATGAAGACTCCTAACTCTGGGAAACGAACTAGGGGTGGTGGAAGGGGAGGAGGGCGGGGGCTGGGGGTGAATGGGTGACGGGCACTGAGGGGGGCACTCGACAGGATGAGCACTGGGTGTTATTCTGTATGTTGGCAAATTGAACACCAATAAAAAATAAATTTATTATTTAAAAAATAAATAAAATGAAAAAAAAAAAACATAAGTCATTTCAGTTTTACAAAACAAAGAAAAAACCCCAAGTACCTTGAAGCTTCTGTCTGAATAAGTTTTATTCTCCAGTGTCCCTGTTTATCTTCTACCTTGTCCAGTCTGGTATGAGGCTCCAAGCTGCTCTTGGCCAGTCTCCAGTGATCTGAAAGGCACCACATCTAATTGTCATGTTTTAGTTTTTAGGTCCTTGCCCTTAGTCTTGAGTTCTCTTCTCTCCAACACTTTCTCTATGGGTAATATAATCCTTCCTGATGACTTTAAACAGTTTCCATATGCTAAGATTCCCAATTTTTAGATTTCCCCCGAACCTTTAATCTCTAGGATCATATGCTATCTATCTCTTAACATCACCACTTGGTCATCTTGCTTTTCTCCATATTTAAGGAAAGACCACCCAAACTGTGGCTCATGCCAGAAACTTGGGAATGTTCTTAAGACCTCCCTGCACTGCCTTCACATTGTAGTCTGTAGTCAAACTTCATAGATTCTAGATCTAAAATATGATCCAGGTGCCTGGATGGCTCAGTCAGTTAAGCATCTGCCTTTGGCTCAGGTCATGATCCTGGGGTCCTGTGATTGAATTTCACCTTGGGGTGCCTGCTCAGTGGGGAGTCTGCTTCTACCTCTCCTCCCCACTCATGCTCTCTCTCACTCACTCTCAGAAAAAAAAAAGAAATCTTTAAATAAAATATAATCCAAAATTTTTTTCCCCTCTATCCGTGTAATTGTATACCCTCTTGTGGGGATACTTGTAGCTGGTTCCTGCCCAATACCCTGAGTTTTAGCCTTCTCCACTCCAAACTATTCATATAAACTAATGGTGTGATCTTCTGTATGTTAAATCTGAACATGGTACTCCCATGTTTAAAAATTTTAGTAGTTTGCTCTTGCAGTGAGAAACAGTATCATTAGCTGAATGCTGCCTAGAAACATCTACCTGATGTGCCTTATCCATGTCTCTAACTCAGGCTCCAGCCACACCACCCTTCTTCTAGAGTCTTGGATGTACCAATCTCTTTCTACTGTGGTACCTTCAAAATCATGATTTCTTTAACTGGAAAAGCTGTTTTCCTTTTTCTTTTCTTTTCTTTTCTTTTCTTTTCTTTTCTTTTCTTTTCTTTTCTTTTCTTTTCTTTTCTTCTTCTTCTTCTTCTTCTTCTTCTTCTTCTTCTTCTTCTTCTTCTTCTTCTTCTTCTTCTTTTTTTTATCTGATAAATGCCTGCTTACTCATCAACCCCTAATGTAAATGTCAATTCCTTGGGGTGACTTTCCTTGATCTCCGATCTAAAAATCTCTGGCCATTCTTTCTCACAAATCCCTTTTTCTTCTTCTCTTCCTCCCTTCTGGGTAAAGCACTTCATGTCACACTAACTATACCTTCAATTGCTTACTTTATTGGACTATAAGCACCACAAGGACAGAGAGCAGTGCCTGCGTTAAGGTCTGTCCTGAGCATAGCGTCTAGGACTGTGTCTTGGTAGGTTAGTGCTGGTTGTCATAGAAGAACTCTGGGCTAATAGAGCCAACACAGTAGAGCTTCCTTTTTCACTCATATTAAGTTCAAGGTTGATGAAGAGGTGGGTGGATGGAGAATTCTGTTCCACACAGTCTCCAAGGAACCAGGCTGATGAAGGCACTGCTGTATTCAATGTGGGGCTTCTACAGGGTCTCTAGGTGTAAATGTGCTGTTGGCAGACAGTAAAAAGAGAATACAGAGCATTATGGAAGGTTTTTGTGGGCCAAGCCTGGAAGTAGTTGACGTTATTTATTCCCACATTTTATTGGCTAGAACTTAGGCACATGGCTTCAACTAAGTGCAGGGTTGGCTGTGAGATCTAGCTGAGCTAAATAAATAAGATAAGATAAATAAAATAAAATAAAATAAAATAAAATAAAATAATAAAATAAAATAATAAAATAAAATAAAATAAAATAAAATAAAATAAAATAAAATAAAATAAAATAAAATAAAATAAAATAAAATCTACCTGAGCTGTGTGTTCAGGAATTAGAAGGAAAGCAGGATATTGGAAAACAGAGGGAAGTCTCTGCCGGGGTACTCACTATACTTTTCTTGAATATATTAGTAATCAAAACACATAAGCAAGCAATTTCTTTTCCTTACTTCTTTTGGGTTTTTTTGTTTTTTTAAAAGATTTTACTCTGCCGGGGTACTCACTATACTTTTCTTGAATATATTAGTAATCAAAACACATAAGCAAGGGATTTCTTTTCCTTACTTCTTTTGGTTTTTTTTTTTTGTTTTTTTAAAAGATTTTACTTATTTATTGAGACACACACACACACACACACACACACACACACACACACACAGAGGCAGAGAGAGAAGCAGGCTCCATGCAGGAAGCCCAACATGGGACTCAATCCCGTGTCTTCAGGATCACGCCCTGAGCTGCAGGAAGCTTTAAACTGCTACACCACCGGGGCTGCCCTTCTTTTGGGTTTTAAATGAATCTAAGAACCTAACGTTGGAAGTAGTAGTCAGTAATCTTCAGTGTAGAGTTAACTTATGATTCCCTTGGAAATGTCTTTAATGCTTGCCCTAAATCAGTAGGATAAACTAAACTGTGTAGTTCAGTGAACTGCACAGCACAGTTTATAGATATTTCTGTTAAAAATAATTATAAAACCTTCCAGTTCTTGAATAATTAACTCTCAATTATCAGTAGGGCTGTTTTCTGAAGTGAATCATTCCCTGAAGGTTCTAAATAAGATATGAATTGTAAAACTTAAAAAAAATATGGAGGCATGCTAATCTTTGGGAGGCTTTCCTTAAATTTAGTAAGCTATACATCTAATTTCCAGCTGACACAACGTGTTATAAGTTTTCTAAGGTCAGTATTGTGTTGGTAGCGACAGATTTTGGTTTATAAATTTTTTTAAATAGAGTATTAATAAAGTATAGGAAAAAAGACAATAGACAAAAGACAAGAGTATAGGAAAAGGCAAAGGTACAATTTAGAAAATAATAACAAATATCCATGTATTTACCAAAAAGGCCAATAAATAGAATGTAACCATATCTTAGGAGTTTCTTGTGTCTCTCTCTAATCTCTCAGAGGTGACTACTTGAATTTTGCTTTAATATCTTTGCTTTATGTTTTTTAAATTTTTTATTTGATTTATTTAAAAATATTTATTTGACAGAGACAGCCTGCGCATGCGGGAGCACAAGCAGGGGGAGTGGCAGAAGCAGAGGGGGAAGCAGGCTCCCCACTGAGCAAGGAGTCTGATGCTGAGCTAAATCTGGAATCATGACCTGAGCCAAAGGCAGATGCTTAACTGACCGAGCCATCCAGGTGCCCTACTTTATGTTTTATAAGTCAATTATTTTTTAAATTTATTTTTTATTTTTTAAGTCAATATTTTGCTTCTTTTTACTTTTATTTAGGAACTTTACATATATGGAATCAAAGTGTATGTATTGACCTTTGACCTAGTTCTTTTACTTAACTTTGTGTCTTCGTGATTCAAACTTGCTAATGGATAAACTGTACATTATTAACTGTTATATGTTGTTGACAGAATATACTAGAAACAATTGTCTCATTTGAAGAACTTTTTATTACATGGAGAATTCCAACTATATACAAACACAGAACAGTATAATAAATCTTCCTGTACCCATTACCTAGGTTTGGTAATTACCAATTCTTGTTTCACCCATGTTCACATTGAATTCATTCTTGCTGTTCTTGAAAGCAAATCATTTCACTGCATCTCTAAATACATAAAATAATGTACATGTATTTCTAAACTTCTCTAAAGAAGTTTTTAAAAGACATAACTACGATACCATTTATTATACTAAGAAGATCAGCAATAGTTTTAATATTACCAATGCTTCAGTGTTTCAAATTTCCAAAGACTTCATGTCATGTTTGTTTATTTGTTTTGCAGTTTTTTTGAATCAGGATTCAGATAAGGCACATGCACTGTGATGAGTTGATGTCTTTTGAGTCTTCTTAAATCTATAGTTTTACCTCTTCCCCCTTTTTCCTTGAACTTTATTTGTTGGAAAACTTTTGTCTTATGGAATTGCTTAGCTTGGATCTTGCTGATTCCATTCCCTAGGTGTACTTTGACATATTACTCTGTGTTCTTTCTGTATTTCCTATAAATTAATACTTGGATATAGAAGTTTGGCTAGACTTAGGTTTGATTTATTTTTTATTTTTTGGCAAGGATAACAGTGTTCTGTTCTTTTATGAGACAAAATTGGGGTTATCTTTCTTTTGGAGATGTTAGAAGCTGATGCTTAACACCTACATCTATTAATTCTTTAGGTGTTACTATTTATCCATTCAAATGTTAATGGGCATTTGGAATGCCTCCAGATTTTTGCTATTAAAAACAATGTTGTTATACATATTCTCCTGCTATCTTCTGGTTAATAATTTTAACAGTAATTTCTCCATAAAAGAAATGGCTGAGTTTAGGGTATATTTAGCTTCACTAGTCAGTGCCAAACTGTTTTCCAAAGCAATTGTCCTAATTTATGTCTCTACCAGCAGTGGGTGAGCGTTCTTGCCGCTTTACTTCCTTGTCTAACTTAAGTTTTGTTCATCTGGCAGATGTGTGATGGTATTTCATTGTAATTTTCATTTTCACAGTAATAGAGAGGGCTAAAAGGAAGTTTAGTATAAAGACTTTACGTGACCAAGGACATTTTTCACCATTCAATCTGAGCTGCCTCAGGATTTATGGAAAAAAGAACTAAATCCAGATGTTTGCTATTCCTTGTAACCTCATTATACAAGACTTAATACCGGAGTTCCTCTCCCACCCCCCAGTTGGAGTATTCCTTTCTGTTTCATTTCACATATACTTTCTAGAATTTCTCATTGGAATTCCATTTCAGCTATTCCTAAAAGGATTTCCAAACACTACAGTTTGATAACAGTAAGATAATATCCTCCACTTGGGTTAAAGTGAGTCAACCTACAGAATATCTTTCACTTTATAGCCTGGAGGAGATATTGTAGCAGGAATGTCAACATAATAATGAAAAGCTATTTTTCATGGAGAGGGAAAAACAGCTAGGATTAAGGTAGCAGACCAAGAGGAAGTTTCTTTGTTCATCCATTTACTCCCAATGGCAAAATTACAAGGCCTGTAATGTGGCAAGGTGAGTTCATTAGGCTTTTGGGGAAATGTGTTAAAAGGTTGGTTAATGCCATGATAAGCACAAAATTTAAGAAGCGTTTTTAACTCTAGAACTGCCTTCCATCTGAGGTCTGGTAGCATGCTCATTAACTTTGTAGGCAAATGTTGTGGGGACAGAGCAGAGGCCTAGCCCTTTAACACTTTGAGTACTCACTTGTCAATAAATGTCTTCATTTACTGATTGGTTGATTTTGAGATGATTTGCAATTTGTTCTTATTAAGGGACGCTTACAGGATTGTTTAAAGTGTTGCCATTTTGGCAGGATATGCACTTTTAAAGTGAAATAAATCCTTAAGTAAATGAACAAAGCTCCTAAGTTGGAATCTAAAGTGCCAGAGATTGCAGCTGGTTTTCTGTATGGGACTCTTCATCATCCTGGCTGAATGAGGCTGATGAGAAAATACCTTTTCCTTCCATGCTACTGCCTTCTTGGGAGGAAATCTAGGGCAGAAAGTGGAGCTTTATTTCTAGGTTAACAGCTGCGAAGGTTGACCCCCAACAGCATTACAATCCAGGGCTTTAGGTAGCAGTGGTGTTTGGAAACACATGGGTGCATTTTTTAAAAAAATTTCATTTATTTATTCATGAGAGACACACACACACACAGAGGTAGAGACACAGGCAGAGGGAGAAGCAGGCTCCATGCAGGGTACCTGACATGGGACTTGATCCCAGGTCTCCAGGACCACGACCTGGGTCGAAGGCAGCGCTAAACCGCTGAGCCACCCTGGCTACTCCGCATTTTTGGTTTTTGAAATGGCCCCCAAGGTAGCAGTGGTGGGCATTACTGGCATTTAGGTATTGGGGACCAAGTGGGCAAAGCATCTTACAATGAGTTGAGCATCTCAAAACAGCAAATAATGGTCCTTCTCCTAATTCTAGTTATTACTTTTGAGAAACACTGCAGACTTCTTAGAGGAAGTAACCACTTTGACCTTCAAGTTTTATACAAAATCTAAAGGTTTTTTAGGCAATAAGTAATTTTTATTTTAGCCTCTAGCTTATAATGGGAGAAGAGTCTAGTGTTAAAATCTCAACTAATTCTCTAATAGTGGTGTAATCCTGGCCTAGTTACTTAGCCTTTCTGTATTTCAAATTCTCCATCAGTTAGGTGAGCATAATCTTAGTACCTACTTTATGTAGTCATGAAGATTAAATTAACTAGTGCATTTAAAGTTCCCTACCATGTAGTAAGTACTCAAAAAAAAAAAAAAGTTAGCCATGATTATTCTCCTTATTCCTCTTGGGAAAACTTGTCATTGTTTAGTAGTTATAGCAGAAACATGACTCTGATTTGGGAAATTTCCAAAAGTCTAACATTATTTTCTCTACTGTGAGACAAATTCCTATGATGCCAAATCACTTCAGAAAGACAGAAGATGTGGGGCATCATGATCAGATATAAATGACTTCTTTTTTAAAATAATAAATTTATTTTTTATTGGTGTTCAATTTACCAACATACAGAATAACACCCAGTGCTCATCCCGTCAAGTGCCCCCCTCAGTGCCTGTCACCCATTCACCCCCACTATAAATGACTTCTTGACTTTTTTCTAGGGATTAGCCAATTCCCAATTCTAGGGATTAGCCAATTCCCAATTCTAGGGATTAGCCAAAATTCCATTTTGTAAATATATGTAATATATGTAATTCCATTTTGTATTTATTTTGTAAATAAAATTGTATTAGTACACCCATTTGTTTCCATATTGGCGGTGACTGCTTTTGTACAGAGGGTTGAGTAGCTGTAACAGAGACTCTATGGCCTGCAAGGCTAAAATGTTTAATGTCTAGTCCTTTACAGAAAAAGTTTGCTGACCTCTGGCTTAGCACATAATTTACCTTATAATATGGCTATTTATCACTGTTTCCCAGTGACCATTTATTAACATAGCTCAGAAAGAGAAAAACAAAGGGTTTCTATATTGATAATAATACTGGTGATAATAGCTAGAATGTGTTTGCCCACTACGGCCAGACATGCTTTTAAGTATATTAGAGGTATTAACCCTTTTAAATGAGTACTTATGATAATGTCTGGCATCTTAGTATGTTCCTTAAGCTTACTTAGTAACTGGCAAAATCAGCTTATGAACCCAGGCAATAACTGGATGTTGAGGAGAGGCTTTTATTTATTTATATTATTTATGCTATTTATTTATTTATTTTAAATATTTTATTTATTCATGAGAGACACACAGAGAGAGATAGAGACAGAGGCAGAAGGAGAGAGGCAGGGTTGCTGCAAGGAACCCAGTGTGGGATTTGATCTCATGACCCCAGCATCATGACATGAGCCGAAGGCAGACTCTCAACCACTGAGCCACCCAGGCATTCCCCCCCCTTTTTTCTAGAGAGAGGCTTTTAAATGTGATAAAGTTATGGTAAGAAAAATCTAAGAAGCCATATTTAGGCAATGGAGAATTTAGTTATCTTAGAATTTGCTTAAAGATGTAAAAGAAATACATTATCCTAAAATTAGTTTATAGATTCAGTGCAATCCCAATAAGAATTTCAAGTGGGGGGACGCCTGGGTGGCTCAGTGGTTGAACATCTGCCGTTGGCTAAGATCATGATCCCGGGGTCCTGGGATCGAGTCCGGCATCAGGCTCCCTGCAGGGAGCCTTCTTCCTCTGTCTGTGTCTCTGCCTCTCTCTGTGTGTTTCTCATGAATAAATAAAATCTTAAAAAAAAATTTCAAGTGGGAATTTTAAAAGTAAAATGTAAGCTGATTTTAAAGCTAATTTGTAATGGTAAATATGTAAGAATAGACAAAAAGTTTTTGTAAAAGAACAATTGCCTTACGGGATGTCAAACTGTATTATAAAGAGAAAATAATTAATCAAAACGGCTGTTGGTGGAAGAATAAATAGCTTAACAGATCATAATAGGAAATACTCAACAATGTGTGTGGTAAATACTACATGACGGAGATAGAATTTTGAATCAATGGGGAAAGAATACATTATCCAATTAGTAAGTAGTATTGAGTCAGTTGGTTATCCATTGGAAAAATCAATAAGGTTACATCCCTGCCTCACACCATATATTAAATAAATTCCTGATTGATCGGATAAGAACATTCTGACCACTGTGCCTCTGTACACTGGTAGAGTGTAAGTGGATAACACGTGGCTTGAATTACTGATTCCTGCAACAGTTAGGGCCAGTAGACACAACTGATGTTGTCAGAATTCCTAGGTTTGTTGTCTTCCACAGTCATTCATGAATACAATTGCTCAGGTGCCCCAGTTTTTTGCACATAAATAATTTTCTGTGTGTTTCCACAACTCTCAAAAGGTTAGGCTTAATTTAAAAAGCAAAAACAAATGAATATTAAAACTTCTGTGTCACCAATAAGAAAATGATCTCTTTTGCATTCCTTAGGTCCTCTGTAATAAGCCTAAATATTTTTAATTCTAGGGTAGATTTGGACATGAGTAAATAAAAAATTCTCTCTCCTCTCTCTCTCTCTCTCTTTCTCTCTCTCTCTCTCTCTCTCTCTCACACACACACACACACACACGATTGGAAAAAATGTTTGAGCATTCCACTTCTTGCCAAGATGGAATAGCAGGGACTAGTTTTGCCCTTCTGCCTGAAATAACTAAAAAACAACAAAATAAATGAAATAACAGCTCTCAAGTCATTGGACATCACATAAGAAAGGACAGTGATTGCCAAGAGATGGGAAAAAAATGAGGTTAGCCTTAGCCTTGTACCAGCTGATTCAAGGTTATGGAGCATGGAGGGGGAATCCAGGGAGATTCTGGCAATTTCCTTGAGTTGAGCTGATGGAAGCAGGAGTCCAGAGATTCTAAGGCAGCTGGAGTTCACATGACAGTGCATCAGAGAGCTGGGGGCAATGGGAATCCTAATATCTGTAGAGGGTCCCACTCCAGTGTTTAGCACATACATGAGGAAACTGCCCATGGCTTAGAGAAACTACCAGAAAAGACTAGAGAAAAAAGTGCCCAGAGCTCACAAAGAACCCAAAATAGTGCCTGTTTCCAACAGCCAGATTGCAAATCCTCTCACTCTACAGGGCAGTGGCTAAAATATAAGAAGGATCTTGCCTCAATAGTGCAGAAAAACTAAACGTTTTTCTGGTCTTTTCTATGAGAGCTCAAAGCAAGATCTGAAAGAGCAAGCAGTTTCCAAGTAACATTATCACATCACAGAGAAAGCTCAAAAATACTTTTTGGGGGGAACAAATGTATCCAGTAACCAAAAAGAAAATTTTCCGTGTTTGACATCTATTCAAAAGACTACCAGGTGAAGGGGACACAAAGAGATGGAAAGACATTCCATGATCATGGATTGGAAGAAAAAATATTGTTAAAATGTCTCTACTACCCAAAGCAATCTACACATTTAGTGCAATCCCTTTTAAAATACCAACAGTATTTTTCACAGAGCTAGAACAAAGAATCCTGAAATTTGTATGGAACCACAAAAGACCCCAAATAGCCAAAGCAACTTTAAAAAAGCAAAGCAAAGCTAGAGTCTTCACAATTCTGGACTTCAAGTTATATTACAAAGTTGTAGTGGTCAAAACGATGTGGTACTGGCACAAAAAAAAAAAAAAATAAATAAATAAATAAAAATTAAAAAAAAAGACACCTAGATCAATAGAATGGAATAGAAAACCCAGAAATAAGTCCACACTTGTATGGTCAATAAATCTTTGACTAAGCAGGAAAGAATATCCAATGAGAAAAAGACCATCTCTTCAACAAATGTTGAGAAAACTGGACAGCAACATCCAAAAGAATGAAACTGTACCACTTCTTACACCATACACAAAAATAAGCTCAAAATTGATAACGGTCTTAATTGTAAGACCTGAAACCATAAAAATTCTACTAGAAGACGACACAGGCAGTAACCTCTTTGACATAAGCCAGAGCAACTTCTTTCTAGATATGTCTCTTGAGGCAAGGGGAACAAAAGCAAAAAAAAAAAAAAAAAAAAAAAAAAAAACAACCAAACAAACAAAACAAAACCCTACTAGGACTACATAAAACAAAACAAAACAAAACGAAAGAAAGCTTCTGCAGTGAAGGAAACAGTCATCAAACCTAAAAGCAATCTACCAATGGAATGGGAGAAGGTATTTGCAAATGACATATCTGATAAAGGGTTAGTATCCAAAATATGTAAAGAACTTATAAATAAAACTTAACACCCCAAAACAACTTAAAAATGGGTAGAAGACATGAATAGGTATTTTTCCAAAATCAACAACAGAAGAAACATCAGGTGTTGGCAAGAATGTGGAGAAGGGTGGGAATGCAAACTGGTGCAACCACTGTGGAGACCAGTATAGAGGTTCCCTGAAAAATTAAAAATAGAACTAAACTGTTATCCAGCAATTATAGTACTGGGTATTTGTCCTAAGAATACCAAATACTAATTCAAAGGGATACATTCACCGTAATGTTTATAGCAACATTATCTACAATATCCAAACTATGGAGACAGCCCAAGGGTTCATTGACTGATGAATGGATATAGATGGAGCTACATGTTAAATGAAATAAGTCAGAGAAAGACAAATACGATACGATTTCACTCATATGTAGAATTTAAGAAACAAAATAAATGAGCAAAAGGAAAAAGGGAGAGAAGCCAAGAAACAGACTTTTAATTAAGAGAACAAACTGATGGTTACCAGAGGGGAGGTGGGTGTGGGATGGATTAAATAGGTGATGAGGATTAAAGAGTGCACTTATGTGATGCATACCAGGTGATGTATAGAGCTGTTGAATCACTATACTGTACACCTGAAGCTAATGTAACACTGTATGTTAACAAATTGGAATGTAAATAAAAACTTTAAAAAAAAGGCTGCCAGGCATACAAAGAAACTAGAAAATAAATCCTATAATTAGGAGGAAAAAAAGTCAACTAGTCAAAGCTGACCCAGATATGACACAGATCATAAAGTTAATAGTCAAGTGCATTAAATATGTTATAACTGAATTTGTAAATTCAAAAAAGAAGAAATATTAAGCATGTTAGTATAGACATGAAAGGTATTTTAAAAAGTAACCTTCTGGAGGTGAAGACTACAGTGTCTGAGGTGAATATGCACTGATTAGATACTGTAGAAGAAAAGATTTGTAAACCTGAAGATGTAGAAGTAGGAAACATCCAAGATAAAACCCAGAGAGAAAAGTGACCCTCCTCCCCCCAAAACAATAATGTTGGTGAGCTGTGGGATAAACCTCAGATGATCAAATATATATGTAATTGCAGTTCCCAAAGAGAGGAAGAGACAGGAAAAATATTTAGAGAAATAATGACCCCTTTTTCCAAATACGATGAAAATGTTAAACCAGCAGATCCAATGAAACAAAAAACATGAAGGAAATTACATCAGGCATATCATAATCAAATTTCTTAAAACTAGCAATAAGAAGAAAATTAGTTTAACCCAAGAAAATACATCTATCTATCTACACAGTAAAATTGGGAAAATGTGGCTCATTTATAAAACCCAGGTTAAGGACTCCCTAGTTTAGATCAAGAGAGTGAAGTGAAGATAAGCTCATGGTCAGGGAGAGGTAACAAATCATACTGAAAACCAGTGGTTAAGGTTTTGTTACCACCATCCATAAAATTCCATTTATGTTAAGAATCTAGAGAGTGGGGATCCCTGGGTGGCGCAGCGGTTTGGCGCCTGCCTTTGGCCCAGGGTGCGATCCTGGAGACCCGGGATCAAGTCCCACGTCGGGCTCCCGGTGCATGGCGCCTGCTTCTCCCTCTGCCTGTGTCTCTGCCTCTCTCTCTCTCTCTGTGTGACTATCATAAATAAATAAATAAATAAATAAATAAATAAATAAATAAAATAAAAAAAAAGAATCTAGAGAGTGTATGTTTTTGTGCACTGTTCTGGGATTGGTGGGGTCTATGGAACTCCTCTGTTGGAGATTGTTTCTTTTTCATTTCAAGTTTTTATTTAAATTCCAGTTAGTTAACATTATAGTGTAATATTAGTTTCAGGAGTAGAACTTAGTGATTCATCACTTACATACAACAACCAGTGCTCATCACGACAGCACCCTCCTTAAAACCCCTTGTCCATCAGGCCTGTCCCCCACCAACTTCCCCTCCAGGAACCTTCAGTTTGTTCTCTGTAGTTAATGGTCCCTTATGGCTGCCCTTCCTCTCCTTTTATTTTCTTCCTTCCCTTATGTTCATCTGTTTTGCTTCTTAAATTCCACATCATGAGTGAAATCACATGGTATTTGTCTTTCTTTGAATTATTTCACTTGGCATAATGCTCTCTAGCTCCACCCACGTCATTGCAAATGGCAACATTTCATTCTTTTTGATGGCTGAGTAATATTCCATTGTGTATACACACCTCTTCTTTATAGAGATTTGGGCTCTTTCCATATTTGGCTATTGTCGATAATGCTGCTATACACATCAAGGTGCATGTGTCCTTATTTAAATCAGTAAGACTGATTTAAATCAGTATTTTGTATCCTTTGGGTAAATACCTAGTAGTGCAATTGCTGGATTGTAGGATAGCTCTATTTTTAATTTTTTGAGAAATTAAATCAGTATTTTGTATCCTTTGGGTAAATACCCAGTAGTGCAATTGCTGGATTGTAGGATAGCTCTATTTTTAATTTTTTGAGAAACCTCCACACTGTTTTCCAGAGCAGGGCAGTTGCTCCTAATGTTTTTTTTTTTCCTTTTGAAAAAGGATTGGGCCAGTTTATAGGCTACTTGGCAAATACATCTCCTTGGGGGAGTCAAATATTCACCGTGATAAAACAATTTAAATATTTGTTACGGTTGAAGAGACATATAACAAGCGCAAAGTACAAAAGATTCTTATTTTCATTTCGCTCTGGGGTTCAGCTATTTTAGGATCAAACTTGGCTAGTAGGATCAACTTTCCTTTTGATAAATTCTTCCTCATAAATACCAATACCATCATTTATACTTGGAGGAAATACAATTTTAGGACACTAGAGGTCTCTACCTCACCATACAACAAATAACTTCTCAGAGGAAAACCTTAAAAGCACAATTTCCATGGCAACAATGAGTAGGTGGTGGAGGATGGTAGGAGGGGGGGAGGTTGAAGAGAGAGAAATCTGTGTGACCATGAGGACAGTTCAAAATGGGTGGTTTCTAGTTTCTCTCTGGTGGATGTCATCTGTTGGTGTTTTGACATACTGACTGAAATTTGAGTAGGCTTTGTTGGACTTAGATTTTCCACTTGTTTTTCAGATTTATATCTTTGATTGGACACCCAGAACTCTTAAAGCCCGAAGCACTGGAAAAAAACAAATACCGTGTGGTCATTACTACAAGCGCTTGCGGAGATATCCCCTTTCCCTTTAGGTTTAAGCTATTTCTAAATAGCAACATCTCTTTTAAAATTAATCACATGCTGCTGTTTGCATTTTAAAGTGCCACGAGTGAATGCAGAGGAGAACTTTTGCATTTGTTAGAAAGAAAAGAAGAAGATGACCTCTGAAATACGTGAGGCAGAATCAGTCTTTGAGTATGAACAGTTTTTAGACTGATAACATTTCTTGGCATCTGTCTCTTGTCAGAGGACACTGATGAGCTGAGAACCCATAGGAATGCTAGAATTTGTTCCGGTGTAAATCCCCACGTACTCCTTCCTGTGAGAGGCCAGTCTGGGCCTCCTCTGACTTCCCCCAAGAGACAGGAAACAAAGCTAAGCCTGGTTCCTTCTGGTTGTGGTCCTTTCCCTCTGTCCCCAGCTCTGGTGAGCTGCCACAGTAAGGGGCAGGTGAGGGTGGGAGGGGTGAGCCGAAACCTGTCTGCTCATCCTTTCAGGACTCTTTCCAGCCCTCTCCCCACCCTAGGCATTCAATTTAGGAGCTGTCAATCGTACCTTATCTTATCTATCTTAACCTGTCTAGCTTAGCTTAATATATCTCAAGTACATTTGGGTATTGCTCTTCCATGATTTGTAAATGTTGAGATTATCTTTTGTTGTCCTGATACTAAAGACGAGCATTTATTTCACCCGTTCCCTCCTACACTTGCCCTCCACTCTTCCACTGGTCTCCCGATTCCATTAGCTCTCAGTTTGATTAATTCTGAATTTACCTAACGATTGGCATGTGACTTATTCACGGTGGATCCATCTAATGTATTGTGATTATACATTTTTATTTTATCTAGAACTAATAGCTACCTCATTTATTTGTGAGTTTGGTTTTCTGTATATCTATCAGTAATTTACCCTCAAATCTCTGATAGAAAGGAAGGCTTTTGTGTGTGTGTGTGTGTGTGTGTGTGCACTTAAACCCACCATATTCTCTTCTCTGTGTTTGGTTCACTTCCCCTCAGGGTGAACCTTCTGGTAGCCTCTTTTGCCTGCTGTCGTCTGAACTGGTTGCCCTGTTGGGCTACACTACAGCAAGGCTGCTGTGTTGTAATGTTTCATCGCTGGCCTGGGAACTCACGCTGTTATAATTGATCCCATTTTCACTTGTGTCCGTGTTCTGTTTTCTCTAACTTGTAGCTGAGACAAATAACTCTTTTTTATGTAACCCTTCAAGTATTTGTCCTAGAACCATAGCTTCTCTTTTCCTTCTACCTTCTCTTCTTCAAGCCAACCACCTCCAATTCTTTTGACTATTCTAGTGTAACATAATTTGGTTTCCTTTTGTCTTTCTGATACTGCCTCCCCCCCGCCCCCTCCGCCAGCTTCAGGTCTTCGAGGTCCCTTTTAGAATGTAACACCCAAATTCTTGACATGGCCTTATAATTTTAGAATTTGCTACTGTTGTTCCTAGATTCTCTACTTTGAACCCACTACCAGGTCTGTTCTGGGGGAGTAGAAACCTTGGTGATCAAGACTGGAATTGAATAAATCTTCCCAAAAAGAAAGAACACAGTATACTATAGAGGAGTATTCCTCAAATTGGGACATTTTCGATTGTCTGAAGGGTCTCACTACACATTTGAAATTTGTGTGTACTTACACATATGTATGTTATTTTGGTTATATATATATATTTATACACACACATGCATAGATTTTTTATTTCTGTAAGTTATGGATCATGCTAAGTGCCTTAGTACCAAGTTCCATCTTGAGATTTCAGAGCTGTGCTGTCAACATGGTAGCTACTAGACACATGCGACTATTTAAAATTAAATTATTAAAATAAAAACATAAATTCAGTTTCTTAGTCAAAGCCACGTTTCAGGCAGTAGCCATGTGTTGCTATTGGCTACCATTTTGTACAGCACAGATACAGTACATTTCTAACATTGCAGAAAGTCCTATCAGTGTTGAAATCCAGAGCTTGTGGTACATTTTGTTCACAACTGTGTTAGCAACAACGGAATTACTTTGTCATGCGCTGTAAGAAAAGAGCTGAGGTGCACTTCAGCATTTGCGACAAACAAAGGTCAAATGAATCCAGACATGTAGCTGATTCTATGATATTTCAGTAAAGAAAAGCAGTGGATGGACTGAGTCATCACACTGTACACGGTCATCTAAATTGTGCCAAAGTTGAAAGAATTTATTCTGTGTAGTCAGGACACATTGACACTGGGAGTGGTGGTTTCGTTTCAGCTTCCAATGTCATCAGCACGTACAATTAATATTGTTAATTTCAGTGTTGTCACTTTCATAGTTTTGTCTCAACTTTTACAAACCATAACTTTGCTTTGGTTCTATTGCTGCATGAGAGCAATAAGGTAGAGAGTGTGTGTGTGTATATTTATTTTTCACTTGTTCATATTAAAGTTTGATTCCCTCCTTGGTGATAAGACAATTATTTCTCCTATAAAAGAGATCTCTAAATTATTTGTTGAGCTATGTTAGTATAATAACAATGCTGATGTATTAGTGGATGCTTATTGTACAGTAGAGGGTCTCTTAAGTGTTTTGTATGTATTAACTCCTTCACGGCTCACAATGCCTCTATGAGGTTGGCATTGTTCTTGTCCTCCTTCTGGAAAGGAAGAGACTGAGGCATGTAGTGTTTAAGTGACTTGTCCAATGTTATGCGTCATATAGTAGTAAAACTGGGATATTCCTCAGGCAGCCTGAATCCAGAACCACTCGCTCAGCCATGATGCCAGTGTGCATCCCCTTGTAGTGATGGAAGGCACAGGCATTGTAATCAAACTTTTTTTTTTTTTGAAGACTCTAGGCAAAATACCTAACCTTTCTAAATCTCAGTGTCCTTATTTATAAAATGGGGGCAATTATGTTGTCTTCATAGGGTTGTTTTGAGGAAGAAGTGAAATAAGATACATAAACCCTCCAGCACAGTCCCTGGTATGTGGTAAGAGTTTTCCATGAGGAAATCTCTTGCTCCCCACCTGCCATCTAGGGGCTGGCCCAATAGCCACCTTATTAATGAAGCGAATGCATTCTATTAATCAGCAATCAAAGTGATACAGATGGTAGAGGACCGAGAGAGAAAAAATAGGTTCCTTTCCTGTCTCCCAGAGGGAGGCCCCCTGGGTATGAGTTGCTTCTGGCCTCCAAGGTGCTTCCCTGACAGTGAGTTTCAAGCTGTACGAAAACTGCCTACTCCATCCCCCTGTATCCTTGGGCTCTGGTTATTTGGGCCGGCTTTCACATTCTGTCATTTTAGAAGACAAAGTGAGGGGAGAAGCATCCTTGACCAGTGTCTACTGACATGGTCAGCAGAAGCCTCCTGCTGGGGGTTTGAGTCTCAGCTGGGCCTTGGGGAGCAAATTGGCTTTGGGGTTGTTTACAAGATATGGAAGGAACTTTTAGGCTGGGAGGAGAAAATGAGTCAGTTCTGGGACATCAGGTATGTAGGGAACAATGAGTCAACCAGTCTGATACTAATAACCGTATGGTGTATTTTGTAATAGTTAAGAAGAGATACACTCAGGACTCTCTGGGGTCATGGCTTCTGAGGTACGTAGAAAACAAGGCAGTCGGGACTCCATTGTGCTGCTAATCTTCATGGAGTTGAGGGAATACATGCATCCTTTGGTTTTCTAGCTTGCCTTCAATTGGTGGATGCTCGCACATTTTTCAGGACAGTTCCCTGAGTGAGTTAGAGTCAGCTCAGTGAGTCAGAGAACCAAAGCAGGATTGACTAAAGGGTTACCTACAAAAACTCCCCAGACACCTTGTGGAGACCTCAGTAACTCCAGGGCGTTAGAGCAACTCTAGGTGCCCCCAGAATTGGTGAGTTCTAGACCACTAGAGTAGTTCCCCATTAAGTGACAGGCTACACTCCCTATCATCTTCAGTGATTGCTCTCTTCCTCCTGGCTTCTGCTGTTTACCCCTTTTGTTTTTTTGATGCCTTTTCTCTTGGTCAACTGGTTTCTGCCCTTCCTAAAATTCCCCAAGAGAATCTGGTACCAAAATTCTGACAGAGCACTTACCACCAGGCCTCCTCATCAACCAAGCCCATACATTGATAGATGATCATAATTATGTGCTCACCCACAATCTCACTCACTCACTCACTCACTCACTCATTCATTCATACATTGTCTTGAGCAACTGCTAGGGCATAAGATTAGTGACAAAAGGGCAGATGATCTCTGCATCCAAAATCTCTCATGAGTGCTGTGGTGCCAAGAGCAACATCGTCTTGGCTCTAATACATGTTTGTGTGTAAACAGAACTCTTAGGGTAAAACAAAACAGAGCCATCTTTGCTATTTTTTGTCTACTGCACCCAGACTTGCTCTGTGAGACTAATTCTTCAACTTTTGAAATCTTAAAGGTCCCATGACATTTCTGGTTGTTTTTTAGGTGATTGAAAATGTTGCTCACTCTCTTCTGCTCCTCCTGAGCTCAAGTTTCACCTCTGTGATTTAAATATGCAGTGCCATGGCAAAATCCGCAATTTGTTCAATGTAGGTCTTCTCCCCTCTAGTTCAAATGGGCTGCGTGGTGGCCACTCAGAGTGGGAAGAAAGAGGCTCACAGCTTAATTATGGCTTCTCATCTCCCTGTGCATCAGTCTTCTCCTTTTCTGACTTGACAACTATGATTTCTGCCCTCCTGCCCTCTTCTAAGTAGGGAGAGGGGACGTAAAAAAGGAGGGGCAGAAGAAGTCTTCCTTGATTTGGACAGTTGTGAGTGGATTCATACCTTTCCGCAGCCTGGTAGGTGATTAAAGCTGATGGTTCCTTTCATGGGGGTCCTTGGTGAGTCTATCCAAGACAGATGCTCTGAATACTGAGATGTCCACCTGCATGTTTTAGATGTGTGCAGAGCTATCTTTCCTCTGGCTGGTGGTGTATGACTTCTTCCTGCACACTTTGGCATGGATGGGAAAAGCCCCAGAAAAGTGGCTGCTCTAGGTAGTTCAGCTAATGGGCTCTGAGAAAAACAGGGTGGGTGGGGGGAGTCACTCTCTATGGCCTGCATCTTGTACACAGGAAGTACTCATGTCTCTTTATTTGTTTGCATGTGCACTAAAGGTTCCATGAGAACAGCCAAACTTTCATTCTATATCTTTCCAAAAGAAACACTGATCTCCCCCTTTTCAATACCTTTGACTGGGATCCAGGGAAGAGTTCCCATTTTTATTGGCAAGATTGAGTCTAGGCAGAAGTATGATATGGGAGAGCATTGGGAGAGGTGGTAAGGGCCAGGCTTCCATGGAGTGGTCTCCTTGTGCTGAATTCCCTAGAAATGGAACAGGTAAGGCCAGGTGTCCCTGAATAAGGCAAGTCAACTTAAAACTCTGTTCAGGAAATTACAGGGCTATTATAATATTGAAGATGGATACAGGAATAAAGCAGGATCTGATCTTAAGAAATCTGGGTTCAAGTTCCCACTGTCAAGTGGGAACTTTCTATATCCTGGAGCCTCAGCTTCCTTACCTGTTAAGTAGCTATGTTAATAAGTAATTTCAGAGGGCTACCATAAGAATGGAATGAGATGTGTCGACATTCTGTATAATCTAAAATATGAAGCAAATATTGTCAGTCATCTAACAAATTCATATCAGCAACATCTATTAAAAGCCAATTATGGATTAAACATTGTTTTGGGTGTTGTGGAATGGATAAAAATCTGAATGTGATTCTTTCTTTCTTTTCCTTTCTTTTTTTTCCAGAGATTTTATTTCTTCATGAGAGACACACAGAGAGAGGCAGAGACATAGAGGGAGAAGCAGGCTCCCTGCGGGGAACCCGATGCAGGACTCGATCCCAGGACCCCGGGATCACGCCCTGAGCCAAAGGCAGCTGCCCAGCCACTGAGCCACCCAGGTACCCCTGAATGTCTCCTGCAGGGGGCCTGGGCCTGGATGCCTGGGCAAGGGGTGTGTAGAGACCTAGACTAAGGGAGAGGCATGCTGAGAGAAAGAGGGGCCTGAGGCTTCCCTCAGGTCTACAAAGCTCAGAATCAGTGAATTTCTGTATGTGTGGAAAGTATTGCTCATCAACCTTTGCAGACCTCAGGATTTTGATTCAGATTAGAACCAGAAAATGTTCAAGTTAGAAGGGATCGTAGATATCATCTTCACTGACCCCTTATTTTGAGGCCCCAGGAGATTAAATGACTTGTTCAGAGTTTCACAGTGAGTGAGAAGCACAGCTGTTTCAGAACAAATGACCCAGACATTTCCGAACCTCCGCCCATGACCTTTCCTTTCATTCCTTGCTTCCTTTGTCCATTCTCCTGCTCCTTCAAGTATGAGCATTTGGTAAACATCTGTGACCATTTTCATCTAGAGCAAAGGAAAGAGAAGTATTGATTTTCTATATAACTAGAGAGCTGTGGTATTAATAGTATTTTTGGAGCAGAGGACCCAAGCACTGAATCAGTACTTGTGAAGATAGCCACCTATTTTCATCTCATTAGATGAGGTTCTCAGGGTTCATGTCAGCAGAATGTCTTAAAATTCTCTAAAATGCCATAATAGCCTCAAGATAGTCATGATAATTTCACAGCACACCTGTCAGACTGTCTACTCACTTTTATTATTGCCTTAAGGTAACATGAATTCCCTAGCCCTTTGGCCTGCTACGATGATTTATTTTCCTTAACAGGCTTTTTATGTCTGGAACAATTCAGTTTCACATGCACTTGTAGATTATTCCTCATAAGGGTCATCGTGGTGCCAAAAATGGGCCGGGGGAGGGGGGCGGTGGAAGGGGAGGCAAACAGAGCAGCTCCAAAATGGGTTTAGCTTTATACTTGTGTTTAATTTGAAGCTTTGAGATGCTAACTTTACCTGATTATTATTTCATTGTAATCACTTTTTCAGGTGACTTATCTGCTGCCCCCCCGAAACATCTGGCAAGCACCGATCTTTATATTGTCTCCATAGTTTTGCCTTTTCCAGAGTGTCATAGAGTTAGAGTCATGTATCCTTTTTAGATGAGCAATATTCTTCAGATGGATAATATTCTTTGTCTGGATGCCCCACAGTTTATTTATCCATTTGCCTACTGAAGGACGTCTTGGTTGCTTCCAGGTTTGGGACATTTTGAATAGAACTACTATAAATAAACATCCCTGTGCAGGTTTTTGGGTGGACATGAATTCTGTACTCCTTTGGGTAAGTATCAGAGAGTACAACTGCTGGGTTATATGGCAAGAGTATATTTAATTTCATAAGGAAATGCCAAACTGTCTTCCAAAGTGGCTGTACCATTTTGTATTCACACCAGCAGCAGGTGACAGTTTCTTTTTCTTTCTTTCTTTCTTTCTTTCTTCTTTCTTTCTTTCTTTCTTTCTTTCTTTCTTTCTTTCTTTCTTTCTTTCTTTTCTTTCTTTCTTTCTTTCTTTCTTCTTTCTTCTTTCTTTCTTTCTTTCTTTCTTTCTTTCTTTCTTTCTTTCTTTCTTTCTTTCTTTTCTTTCTTTTCTCTTATTTATTTATTCATGAGAGACACAAAAAGAGGCAGAGACACAGGCAGAAGGCTGAGCCACCCAGACATCCCCAAGTGAGAGTTTCTGTTGTTCCACATCCTTGTCAGTATTTGGTGTTGTCAGTGTTCCGAATTTTGGCCAATCTGATAGGCATGTAGTGACATTTCATTGTTGTTTTAATTTGCACTTCCCTGATGACATATGATAAGGAGAGTCTTTTCATATGTTTCTTTGCCATCCACATATATTTTTGGTTGAGGTCTCTGCTAAGGTCTTTGGGCCAGTTTTAACCAGGTTTTTGTTTTTGTTTTTGTTTTTTGCTGTTAAATTTTAAGAGTTCTTTGTATATTTTAGATAACAGTCCCTTATCAGATATGTCTTTTGCAAATATTTCTCACAGTGTGTGGCTTATCTCTTCCTTACCTTGAAATTGTATTTTACAAAGCTGAAGTTTTAATTTAATGAAGTCTAGCTTATCAATTCATTTTTTCATGCTTTATGCCTTTGGTGTTATGTCTAAAAAGTCATCACCATACACAACATCACCTAGATTTTCTCCTACATTATCTGCTATGAGTTTTATACTTTTGCATTTTACATTTAGAGCAATGTAATAGAATGTAAGGATGTGTGATCCTTTTTGAATTAATTATTTTGAAGGGTGTAAGGTCTGAGTCTAGACTGACTTTTTTGCACATGGATGTTCAGTTTTTCCAACAGTATTTGTTGAAAAGCCTTCTTCATTGCATTGTATTTACTCTGCTATCAAGGATCAGATAACATTTTTATGGGTTTATTTCTAGGCTCTCTCTGTTCTCTTCCATAATACCAAACTGTCTTGATTACTGTAGCTTTATAGTAAATCTTGAAGTTTGGTAGTATCAGTCCTACCACTTTGTTTTCTTCTTTCAGTATTATTTGGCTGGTCTGGTGTGTTTTGTTCTCCATATAAACTCTAGAATCAGTTTGTTGGTAATCACAGGATAATTTGCTGGGATTTTGATTGGTATCTCTAGAACAAGTTTGTAAGAACTGACATTTTGACAATATTGAGTCTTTCTGTTCATGAACATGGATTATCTCTCCACTTATTTAGTTCTTTGATTTCTTTCATTAGAGTTCAGCAGTTTTCCTCATACAGATCTTGTACACATTTTCTCAGTATGTACTGAAATGTCATACTCAAAGACATACTCAAAATGTCTTAGTATGACATACCTAAGTATGTCATTTTAGAGGGTGCTAATGTAAGTGGTATTGTGTTTTTAATTTCAAATCCCATTTGTTCATTGTTGGTTTTTAGGAAAACAATTGATGTCTGTATATTAACCTTGTATCCTGCAACCTTGCTATAGTTGCTTATTACTTCCAGGAGTTTTTATGTTGTTTTTGAATCTTTTGCATTTCCTCCATAGATAACCATGCCATCTGCACACAAAGACAATGGTATTTCTTCCTTCTCAATCTTCTTCCCCTTGTTTTATTGCATTAGCTAGGATTTCCAATTTGATGTTGAAAGTGGTGAGAGGGGATATCCTTGCTTTTTTCCTGATATTAGAAGGAAGGCTTCTAGTTTCTTTTTATTTATTTATTTGACAGAAAGAGAGAAAGGCCGAGTACACAAGCAGCAGGGGGGGGGGGGAGTGGCAGGGAGTGGGAGAATCAGGCTCCCTGCTGAGCAGAGAGCCCAACACAGAGCCATCCCAGGTCCCTGGGGTTATGGCCTGAGCTGAAGGCAGATGCTTAACTGACTGAGCCACCCAGGTGCCCTGGGAAGCTTCAAGTTTCTCACTAATAAGTATGTTAGCTGTAGATTTTTGGTAGACATCCTCTATTAAGTTGAGGAAGTTCCCCCTCTATTCCTAGTTTACTGAGAATTTTTACCATGAATGGGTGTTGAATTTTCTCAACTGCTTTCTTTACATGTATGGATATGATCATGTGATGCTTCTTTTTTAGCGTGTTGATATGATGGATTATATTTAATTGAAAGTGGTATTTGCTTTGCATACCTGGAATAAATCCCACTTGGTCATGGTATATAATTTTGTTTTTTTTTACACATTATTGGATTTGATTTGTTACTGTTGAGGGTTTTCACATCTATGTCCATGAGAGATCTTGATCTGGAGTTTTCTTTTCCTGAAATGTTTTTGTCTGGTTTTGGTATTAGGGTAATCCTGGGATCATAAATTGAATCAGGAAGTATTTCCTCTGCTTCCATTTTCTGTATGAGATAGTAGATAATTGTTAGAATTTATTCTTTAGATATTTTCTAGAATTCTGCGAACTCATCTGGGCCTAGTGCTTCCCATTTTGGAAGGTTATTATTATTAAAAATTATTTATTAAAAGGTTTTTTTTTTGAGAGAGAGAGAGAGGAAGAATGAACATGAGTAGGGGGAGGAACAGAAGGAGAAGAAATGAGAGAATTTCAGGCAGACTTCCCGCTGAGTGCAGAGCCCTATGCAGGATCAATCTCACAGCCCTGAGATCATGATGCAAGTCACAAGAATCAGATGCTTAACCAACTGAGCAACCCAGGCACCCCTGGAATTATGATAGATTAATTATAGATTAATTATACATTCAACTTCTATAGTAGATATAGGCCTATTCAGATTTTCAACTTCTTTTGTGAGTCTTGGGAAATTGTGTCTTTCAAGGAATTAGTTCATTTAATCTCTGAAATTTATGGGCATAGTTGTTGTTCATAGTTTTCCTTTATTGTCCTTTTTATTGCCTGTGGGATCTATAGTGACATTCCTTCTTTTATTTCTTTTATTTGTAATTTGTGCCTCTTTTTTTTTTTTTTTTTTTTTCTCATTTGGCCTGTTTAGAGGATAATCAATTTTATTGACCATTTCATAGAACTAGCTTTTGGCTTCCTTGATTTTCTTTATTAGTGTCACTTTTAATTTCATTGATTACTGCTTTAATTTTTGTTATTTCTTCTATTTACTTTGGATTTAATTTACTCTTCTCTTTTTGCAGTTGTCTAAGCTTACCTGATTGATTTTGGATCTTCTTTTCCCATATATGCATTCATTGCTATGAATATTCTGTAAACACTGCTTTTGCTGCATTCCACAAATTTTCATAGGTCATGTTTTTATTTTCCTTTAGTTCAAAATATTTAAAATTGGAACACCTGGGTCACTCTGTGGTTGAGCATCTGTCTTTGGCTCAAGGCGTGATCCTGGGGTTCCCCTGCAGGGAGCCTGCTTCTCCCTTTGCCTATGTCTCTGCCTCTCTCTCTGGGTCACTCATGAATAAATAAATAAAATCTTTAAAAAAGTATTTAAAATTTGTCTTGAGATTTCTTCTTTGATCCATATGTTATTTAGAAGTGTGTTTTTTAGGGGCATCTGACTCTTGGTTTTGGCTCAGGTCGTGATCTCAGTGTCCTGAGATTTAGCCCTGCATTGGGCTCCGTGCTTAGTGTAGAGTCTGCTTGAGAGCTTTTTCCCTCTCCCACTGCCCCTCCTATTCATGTATTCTCTGTCTCTCTCTTTAAAATAAGTAAGTAAATCTTTAAAATGTGACCACTTTTCTTTTGAATATTAAAAAGTTGATTTTCCAGTTTTTCAACTTTTTACTTCTGGTTAGTCATGTTGTTCAAATCTTCTATGTTCTTATTGATATTTTCATGTTTGCTCTGTGAATTGATTACTCAGTGAGGTATGTCAAAAACCCCTACCATGATAATGGATTTGCCTTTTTCTCAATTTGTCAACTTTTAAGATTGAAATTTAGTTGACATATAATGTTATAATAGTTTCAGGTGTACAACATAGTGATTCAACATTACACAGTGCTAATTAAGATAGTATAGTTACCATCCATCACCATACAATATTATTACAATATTATTGACTGTATTTCTTATGCTACTTTTCATCCCCATGACTTATTTATTTTATAACTGGACATTTCTACTTCTTTAATCTTCCTCACCTATTTTGCCCATCCTCTGAACTCCTCTCTCTTCTGATAACTATCAGTATGTTCTCCATATTTATGAGTCTGTTTCCAAGTTTGTTTGTTCATTTTCCTTTTTTTTAGATTGCACATATCAGTGAAACCAAATAGTATTTGTCTTTCTCTGACTTATTTCACTTAGCATAATGCCTTCTAGGTCCATCCATGTTGTTGAAAATGGCAAGATTTTATTCCTTTTTATGGCTAATATTCCATTGTAGTTGTGTGTACTGCCCCCATAATCTAGGTCCATTCGTATATCAGTAGACAGTTGGGCTGTTCCCATATCTTGGATATTGTAAATAATGCTGTGATAAACCTAGTCATGCATACATCTCTTTGAATTGATATTTCTATTTTCTTCAAATAAATATCCAGAAGTGGAATTGCTGGGTTGTATGGCAATTTTAGTTATTTGACAAACCTCCATACTACTTTCCATAGTTGACAGCATTAATTTACATTCTAACCAACAATGCATGAGGGTTACGTTTTATCCACATACTCACTAATACTTGTTATTTCTTTTTTTATATTAGCCATTCTGAGTGGTGTGAGGTGATACCTCATTGAAGTTTTGATTTGCATTTCCCTGATTAGTGACATCAAGCATGTTTTCTCGTATCTGTTGGCTTTATGTATACCTTCTGTGGAAAAATGTCTTTTTCAGATATCTGCCCATTTTAAAATCAAATTATGATAATTTTTTTGGTGTTGAGTTATATTAGTTCTTTATATATTTTGGATTTTAACCTTTATCAGATGTCTTATTTCCAAGTATCTTCTCCCACTTCTCCCACTGTGTTTTCATTTTGTTGATGGTTACCTTTGCTGTGCTAAAGCCTTTTAATTTGATGTAGTCTCAATTATTTATTTATATTTTTGTTTCTGTTATCCAACATCCAAGAGATTATTACCAATGGTTTCTTTTAGGAGTTTCATGCTTTCCAGCCGCACATTGAGGTTTCTTTTCTTTTCTTTTTATTTATGATAGTCACACACACACACACACACAGAGGCAGAGACACAGGCAGAGAGAGAAGCAGGCTCCATGCACCGGGAGCCCGACGCGGGACTCGATCCCGGTTCTCCAGGATCGCGCCCTGGGCCAAAGGCAGGCGCCAAACCGCTGCGCCACCCAGGGATCACCCCGCATTGAGGTTTTTAATCCAGTTTTGAGTTTATTGTTTTGTATGGTGTAAGAAAGTGCTCCAGTTTCATTCTTTTGCATGTACCTGTCCCAGCTTTCCCAATACTATTTACTGAAGAGACTACTCTTCACTATTGTATATTTTCCCCTCCTTTATCATAGATTAATCATGTAGGCATGGGTTTAAGTTTCTGGGATCTTTATCCTGTTGTATTAATCTATGTTTCTATTTTTAGGTCAGTTCCATTCTGTTTTGGTTACTAGAGCTTCGTAGTATATCTTAGAGTCCGGGATTGTGATACCTTCAGCTTTGTTCTTCTTTCTCAAGATTGCTTTGGCTACATTTTTGTGGTTTCATGCAAGTTTTAGGATTTTTGCCCTTGTTCTGTCAACTATACTATTACTATTTTAATAGGGATTGCTTGAATCTGATCTGTAGATTGCTTTATGTAGTATGGACATTTTAACACTATTAGTTCTTCCAGTCCATGAGGATAATATATCTTTCCATTTTTTTGTGTGTTGTAATCAATTGCTTTCATCAGTGTCTTAGAGTTTTCAGAGTACAGGTCTTTCACTTCCTTAGCTAAATTTATTCCTAAGTATTTTATTATTTTTGGTGCAATTGTAAGTGGGATTTTTAAAAATCATTTTCTCTTTCTGTCCCTTTGTTAGATTTCTAAGTGTTAAATTCATATGCTACTACTTTATCAAATTCATTTATTCTAATAGTTTTTTGATGGAGTCTTAGGGTTTTCTCTATATAATATCATGTCATCTGTGAATAATGACAGTTATACTTCTTCCTTAACTGTGAATGCCTTCTATTTCTTCTTTTCTTTTCTATTTTCTTTTCTCCACTCACTCACTCCCTTCCTACCTTCCTTCCTTCCCTCTTTCTTTCTCTCTTTCTTTTTTCTCTGATTGCTATGGCTAAGACTTCCAGTACAATGTTGAATAAAAGTGGCAAAGGTGGAAATCCTTGTCTTGTTCTTGATATTTGAGGAAAACTTCTCAATTTTTCACCATTGAGTGTGATGTTAGCTGTGGGTTTTGTATATATGATCTTTATTATGTTAAAGTATATTTCCTGTCGGCCTACTTTGTTGAGAGTTTTTATCATGAGTAAATGTTGAAGTTTATCAAATGCTTTGTCTGCATCTGTTAAGATGATCATGTGTTTTTTTTAATTTATTTTTTATTAGAGTTCAATTTGCCAACATATAACACCCAGGTTTCTTAAAGAGTTAAAAATAGATCTGCCCTACACCCAGCAATTGCACTTCTGGGGATCATGTGTTTTTTATCCTTACTCTTGTTAATATGGTGAATCATATTGATTGATTTGTGAGTACTGAATCATCTTTGCATCACTGGAACAGATCTCACTTGATTGTGTTAATGATGCTTCTAATCTATTGTTGAATTTTCTTCCAACCTTTGAATATATACTGCCACTTTCTTCTGGTTTGTAGAGTTTCTACTGAAAACTCATCTGATAGCTTTATGGGGTTTTCCTTTTATGTGCCTGGTTGGTTTTCTCTTGCAAGATCTCCCTCTTTCTCTCTTTTTCTAAAGGTTTATTTATTTATTTGTGAGAGACACAGAGATAGAGGCAAAGACATAGGCAGAGGGAGAAGCAGACTCCCTGCAGGGAGCCCAATGCGAGGCTTGATCCTAGACCCCGGGATCATGCCTTGAGCAAAGGCAGATGCTCAAACCATTGAGCCACTCAGGCATGCGGCAAGATTCTCTCTTTATCTTAGTATTTGACATTTTAATTTTTATGTGTCTTGATGTGGAAGTTCTTAGGTTAATCTTGTTTGGGGCTCTTCTTACTTATTCAACCCAAATGTCTTTTTCTTCCCCAGGTTAGGAAAGTTTTCAGCTATTATTTTTTCAAATAAGTTTTTCCCCCCTTTCTCTTCTCCTTCTGGGACCCCTATGATGTGAATGTTAGTTAACTTGATATTGTCCCAGAGATCACTAAACCTGTATTCATTTTTAAAATTCTTTTTTCTTTTTGCTGTTCCTCCTGGGTGCATTTTATTACCCTGCCTTCAAGATTGCTCATCTATTGTTCTGCACCCTGATCCATTATTGATTTCTTGTAGTGTATTTTTCATTTCAGTTGTTGAATTTTCCAACTCTGATTGGGACTTTTTAACATTTTTAATCTTTTTGTTTGCAGTTCTGGGTTTATCACTCTTATTTTCAAGTGTGGTGAGCATCTTTATGACCATTACTATGAATTCTTTATTACATATATTGCTTATCATATATATATATATATATATATATATATATATATATATATATATATATATATTGCTTATCTCTCTGTTTCATTTAGTTCTTTATTTCCTGGAGATTTATTCTTTCACTATGAACATTGTCCTTTGTGTCTTTATTTTATTTGACTTTCTGTGATGTTTTTATTAATTAGGTGGAACATCCACTTTTCCGAGTCTTGAAGGTATGGGTTTGTATGAGAAGGTGATCTATGCAGACTGCATGTTGCTGGTGGCGTTGGCAGGCTGGCTGGATCTGCAGCAGGTATGGGCTAGTGGTCCTGGGGCACTCTGTACCAGGGTTGCCCTGCTGGAATGGCTGGAGTTGAATCAGGCACAGGTTGGGCATTGTTGGCATGCTCTGTAAAGGGTACACAATAGCAGGATGGCTGGAGCTGAAGTTGGCATGGGCTAGTACATTGGAGGGTTTTCCATGCAAGGGCTGCCCATATGCGACAGCTGGAGCTGAAGTTGGTGCAGGTTGGGGGTTCTCAAGGTGTTCCACTCAGGGTTAATTTGTTAATTTTTTGCCTTGTATATCTTGAAGCAATGTTATTAGGGGCATACAGATCTAGAGATTTTTATTGTTGAATTAAAACTTCAGTCATTGTGAATTATTGTTCTTTTTAAATAATGCTTAAAATGTACTCTTTCTGATATGACTACAGCAATGCCAGCTTTTAAAAAATTGTTTTCAATGTGTCCATGGTAAAATTATTTTGTAGCCCTTAAATTGCAACATTTCTGCATACATGTATTTTAGATGTTTCATATACAATTAACATCTAATTATTTTTAATTATATTTTAAAGTTTTTACCTTTTAGTTAAAGCATTTTGGACATTTAAATTTAATCTGATATCTGATACATTTGGGTTTCAATATATATTGTACTATTTACTTTTTATTTGTCTTTCTTAATTTCTACTTTCCTTTTTTCTCGCTTCATGCCTTCTTTTGAGTTAACTGGAGTCTTTAAAAATATCTCTAGAATATTCCATTATTACTTTCTGCTACATAGTAGTTATGTATTTTATACTATTTGTAAGTGATCTCCTTAGCAATTATTCCATATATTTTTGCCTTATCAAAGTCCAATGTTATTTTTTACTTTCTGCAGCTTCCTATGCAATTCAGAGACCTTTGTGCATTTCCCACTTCCCAATATACTCTTTTTGTATTGAAAAAATATATACATATATATGTTTTATGGTCATATATACACATTCATACATATACTTGACTCAAAAAATGGAAGTTAGCATATTATTGACTCGAAAAATGGAAGTTAGGAGCACTGCCCCTATACATTTGAAAACCCTTGCATAAGTTTTGATTGCCCCATAATTTAACTACTTATAGCCTACTATTGACTAGGAGACTTACTGATAATATAGTTGACTAACACACATTTTGTATGTTATATGTACTATATACTGTATTCTTACAATTAAACTTTAGACACTTTTTTGGTATTTCTAGGCTATGCAGTTCATAAGCAATAATTTTTTTAAAAAAACTTGCATATCTCCATGAAGTTTTCCAATATATTATTGAAAAAGAAATCCATGTATAGGTGGAATCATATTTTACCTTTTTCATTGTTCTTTTCCTCTTGCACCTGTAAGCTTCCATGCTGGATCATTTTCCATTTTCCTAATAATATTTCCTTTAAAATTTCCTTTAATATTTAGTATTAATCATATTTATAAATTATATTTAATATTTCCTTTAGTGTCGGTCTACTGGTGATAAGCTATCTTCATGTTTGTTTGAAATATCTGTATTTTGCTTTTATTCTTGAAAGATATTTTTGCCAGATATAGAATTCTAAATTGGAAGAGTTTCTTTTAGCATCTAGAGGATATAATCTGACTGTCTTCTTGCTTTACTTCTGAAAAATCAGCTATCTATCTAATTGTTCCTTCTTTGTAGATTATTTTTTTTCTTTGATTAAAGTTTTTTGGGTCATCTTTATAAAATATGCCTAGATGTTTTCTTTCTAGTCTTTGAATTTCAAAGGTCAGGATTTTAGAGCTTGAAGTCTCTAATTATTTACCAAATTTATCATCCATTATCTTTGAAAATATTGCTTCTGCCTAGTCTTTTCTTTTTTCTTCTTTTGACTCTAATTAGATACCTTCTTTTCTAGACCTTGTGTCTTTCTATACTTCTGTGTATTTCTATACTTTTGTCTTTTCATACTTCAATAGATAGTTTCTTCTGACTTATCTTCTACTTCACTAATTCTCTACTTATTTAACTCTAATATACTATTAAAATCACCCATTGTGGTCTTATTTGTATTAATTTTTCATACAATTTTCATACTTTTATAGCTAACAGTTCTCTCCTGAAATTCTTATTTGTATCTTTTATATCTTTGAAAATATTTTGCATAATTATTGTAAGGTGTATCTGATAACACCTGTTATCTGGATGTCTTGTTGGCCTGTTTTGATTTTCTCTTATTATTGTGATTTCTATTTTTGCTTATATTCCCACATGCCTAGTATTTTTTTACTGAGCATTGTACATTGTACAAGAGAAGTACAGAAATAATTTAAGTCCTACCATGATGGTGACTTTCTCCAGAGAGGATCTAAGTTTGCTTCTTGCATTCAGGTAGCACTGCTCGTAATCTGGAATTATTTTCATTCAGTTTCAGTGACTTGGATTATTTAAAGCTGGGCTTTGGTTTTTGCTAAAACCAGTCTTCATTAGGGGGCAGGTATCACTTTGAATTAATATTTTTGTATTCTTTGGATAAATACTTAATAGTGTAATTGCTGGATCACAGGGTAGTTCTATTTTTATTTTTTTGAGGAACATCCATACTATATTTCAGAGTGGCTGCACCAGTTTGCATTCCCACCAACAGTGCAAGAGGGTTCCCCTTTTTACACATCTTTGCCAACGTCTGTTGTTTCTTGTTGATTTTAACCATTCTGACAAGTGTGAGGTGATATCTCATTGTAGTTTTGATTTGTATTTCCCTGGTGCTGAGTGATGTTGAGTAGATTCTTTTCATGTGTCTGTTAACCATCTGTATGTCTTCTTTGGAAAAATACCTACTCATGTCTTCTGCCTATTTTTAAATTGGGTCATTTGTTTATAAGTTCTTTACATATTTTGGATACTAACTTTTATCAGATATGTCATTTGCAAATATTTTTTCCCATTCCATTGGCAGGCTGCCTTTTAGTTTTGATGATTGTTTCCTTCACTGCAGAAACTTTTTATTTTTATGTAGTCCTAGTAGTTTATTTTTGCTTTTGTTTCCCTTGCCTCAGGAGACATATCTAGAAAGAAGTTATTCTGGCTGATGTCAAACAGATTACTGCCTGTGTTGTCATCTAGGATTTTTATGGTTTTAGGCCTCACATTTAGATCATTAATACATTTTGAGTTTATTTTTGTGTATGGTGTAAGAATATGGTCCACTTTCATTCTTTCGGCGGTTGCTGTCCAGTTTTCCCAACAGAATTTGTTGAAGAGACTCTTTTTTCTATTGGATATTCTTTCCTGCTTAGTCAAGATTCATTGACAAAATAGATGCGGGCTTATTTTTGGTTTTTGTATTCCATTCTGTTGATCTCCTTTGTGTGCAAGTATCATACTTGGTTTGATCACTACAGCTTTATAATATAATTTGAAGTCCAGAATTGTGATGACTTTGGCTTGTTTTTCTTTTTCAAGAGCACTTTGCCTATTTGGGGTCCTTTGTGGTTCTGTAAAAAGTTTAGGGTTGTTCTAGCTCTGTGAAAAATGCTTTTGGTATTTTGATAGGGATTGCATTAAATGTGTAGATTGCTTTGAGTAACATGGACACTTTAACAATAGTTTTTCTTCCAATCCATGAGAATGGAAAGCCTTTCAAGTTTTTGGTGTCCTCTTCAATTTCTTTCATCAGTGTTTTATAGTTTCAGAGTATAGGTCTTTCACTTTGGTTAGAGTTATCCCTAGGTATCTTACTGTTTTTGCTGCAAATATAAATGTGATTGATTCCTTAATTTCTCTTTCTTCTGCTTCATTATTGATTAGTAGAAATACAACAGATTATTTGATTTTATATTCTATTGCTTTACTGAATTCATGTGTTAGTTCTAGCAGTTTTTTGGTGGAGTCTTTCAGATTTCCTAGATATACTATCATATATCTGCAGATAGTGAAAAGTTTTATTTCTTCCTTACCAATTTGGATGCCTTTTATTTCCTTTGATTGTCTGATTGCTGTGGCTAGTACTGCCAGTACTGTGCAAAATAATAGTGGTAAGAGTGGATGCCTCTGTCTTGTTCCTGACTATAGAGGGAAAGCTCTCAGTTATTCCCCATTGAGGATGATATTAGCTGTCAGTTTTTCATATAAGACCTTTATTATGTTGAGGTATGTTTCTTCTAAACCTACTTTGTGGGTGATTTTTATCAGGAGTGGACGTTGTGCTTTTTCAAATGCTTTTTCTGCATCTATTAAAATAATCATATTTTTAATTTTTTTTATTATGTATCATGTTGATTGATTTGTGAATATTGGTTGCATCACCCTGCAACCCAGAAATAAATCCCACTTGCTTGTGGTGATTGATTCTTTTAATATATTGTTAGATTCGGTTGGCTAGTATTTTATTGAGAATTTTTACATCTAGGTTCATCAGGGATATTGTCTGTAGTTCTCTTTTTGAGTGACATCTTTGATTTTGGTATCAGGATGATTCTGGTTTCATACAATGAATTTGGAAATTTTCTTTTCTATTTTTTGGAATAGTTTAAAAAGACCAAGTAATAATTGTTCTTTAAATATTTGCTAGAATTTCCTTGTGAAGCCATCTGACCTAGGATTTTTGTTTATTGGGAGTTTTCTGATTACTGATTCAATTTCTTTCGTGGTTATTAGTATATTCAAATTCTCTGTTTCTTTCTTGTTTCAGTTTTGGTAGTTTATATGTTTCCAGGAATTCATCCATTTCTTCCAGGTTGTCTGTGTTGTTGGCATTTAGTTTTTCATGTTATTCTCTTATAATTGTTTTTATTTCTGTGTTGTTGGTTATGATATCTCCTCTCTCATTTGTTATTTTATTTACTTGAGTCCTTTCTCTTTTCTTTTTTTTTAAGATTATTTATTTATTTGAAAAAGAGAGAGAGAGAGAGACAGCAAAGGCAGGAGGGAGGAGCAGAGGGAGAGGGAGAAGCAGAGGAGTCTGATGTGAGGTTTGATCCCAGGACCCTGAGATCATGACCCGAGCTGAAGTCAGATGCTTAACCAAATGAGCCACTCAGGCACCTCTCTCTTTTCTTTTTTGATAAGTCTGGCTATAGGTATCAGATTTATTAATTTTTTTTTCAAAGAAACAGCTCCTGGACTCATCGATCTGTTCTATTGTTTGTTTTGTTTTTTAGTTTCTATATAATTTATTTCTGCTTTAATCCTTGTTATTTCCTTTGTTCTTCTAGCTTTAGGCTTCATTTGTTCTTTTTGTAGATCCTTTAGTAAGGTTAGGTTTTTATTTGAGATTTTGTTGTATACTTCCCTCTTAGGACTGCTTTTGCTGCATTGCAGAAGTTTTGGGCAGTCTTGTTTTCATTCTTATTTGTTTTTCTATGTTTTGAAAAATTTCTTCTAGTGAAAGGGAATATAAGAGAAGGGAGAAGTGTGTGGGAAATATCAGAAAGGGAGACAGAACACAAAGACTCCTAACTCTGGGAAATGAACTAGAGGTGGTGGAAGGGGAGGAGGGCGGGGGGTGGGGGTGAATGGGTGACGGGCACTGAGGGGGGCACTTGACGGGATGAGCACTGGATGTTATTCTGTATATTGGCAAATTGAACACCAATAAAAAATAAATTTATTATAAAAAAATTTCTTCTTTGATTTCCTTCTTGACCCATTCATTGTTTAGTAGCATGTTGTTTAACCTCCATGTATTTGGAGGGTTTTTTTCTTGTGGTTGACTTCTAGTTTCATAGTGTTGTGGTAAAAAATGGTGCATGGTATGACTTTAATCTTTTTGTATTCATTGAGGTCTGATTTGTGACCTAATATGTGATCTCTTCTCAAGCATGTTCCATGCATACTTTTTAAAAAATATTTATTTATTTATTTATTTATTTATTTATTTATTTATTTATTTATGAGAGAGAGAGAGAGAGAGAGAGAGAGAGAGAGGCAGAGGAGGAGGGAGAAGCAGGCTCCATGCCGGGAGCCCGACGTGGGACTCCATCCCGGGACTCCAGGATCGCGCCCTGGGCCAAAGGCAGGCACCAAACCGCTGAGCCACCCAGGGATCCCCTCCATGCACACTTTAAATGAATGTGTGTTATGCTGTTTTAGGGTAAATGTTCTAGATATATCTGTTTAGTCCATCTGGTTCAATGTGTTATTCAAAGCCATTGTTTCCTTGTTTATTTTCTGTTTAGATTATCTATCCATTGGCGTAAGTGAGGTGTTAAAGTCCCCTACTATTATTGTATTATTATCAATTAGTTCTTTATGTTTGTTATTAAATGTTTTATATATTGGGTGCTCCCATGATGAGTGCATAAATATTTACAATTGCTGTATATTCTTGTTGGATTGTCCCCTTTATTATGATATGGTATCCTTTGTCTCTTGTTACAGTCTTTGTTTTAAAGTTTGTTTTGTCTGGTATAAGTATTGCAACTCTGAATTTCTTTTGACATTCATTTGTGTGATAAATGTTTCTCCATCCTCTTATTTTCAGGGATCTTTAGGTCTAAAAAGAGTCTCTTGTAAACAGCATATAAATAGAATTTTTTTTAAAATCCATTTTGACACCCTATGTGTTTTGGTTGGAGTGTTTAGTCCATTTAAATGGAAAGTAATTATTGATACATATGTATTTAGTGCCATTTTATTACTTATTGTTTCTGGAGATTTTCTCTGATCCCTTCTTGTTTTTGTCACTTTTGTTCCCTCCTTTGCACTCCAAGCATTCCCTTTAATGTTTCTAGTGGTCATGAATTCTGTACGTGTTTGTTTGTCTAAGAAACTCTCTCTTTCCATTCTGAATGAGATAGTCTTGTTGAATATTCTTGACTGGCTGCAGATTTTTCTCATCCAGCACTTTAAACATATCATGCCACTTTCTTCTGGCTTGCCACATTTCTGTTGAAAAATCTCCTAGCCTATGGTTTTATCTTTGTGGTAAGGGTCTCCATGATATATTCTATTCTTTTGTCAATCCCAGTGAGGCAAGCTTGACTGAAAGGGAGGGGAGCACAGGGGATTAGGGCTCGGTGTAGGCAAGTTAGGTAGCTAGTGTCAGTGCTGTGCTGCTTTCTACAGGTGGCTCTCTGTTTAAGCCAACTTCTTTCTTCCTGGAAAGGTGTCCCATGAACTCTGCCTCTCAGGGACACACTACAAGGATAGTGAATAGTTTCCTCACTGTGTGCCCCAGAGGTTCTTCAGATTTCTGTTTTCATGTCATCTGCCCCTGGATTGTTTGTCTGTCTTCTCTCCAGGAACAGGGCAGGATCCTGTAGTCTGTATCCTAGGCAAGCCTGCTGACATTTATAACTCCAGGCTTTAAGCTGCACTTGTTGCAAGAACTCATGAAATTCAGTCCTTCTCATTTTCCAAGCCAGTGTGACTTTGTGGAAACATTCTCCTTGTGCATTCCCTCTGTGCTCCTCTCTCTTTTGCACCCCTCTCCATGACCACAACTCCCTTGTTGCAGCAGTAGCTATGATCTGTTTCTCCCCTAAAACATGTCTCTGCACTTCTTACCTTCTTCCACGTGGCCTCTTCTGTCCCTTTAGTTGTAGAGTTTTTCTGCCAGTCCTCAGATAGATTTCTGGGGTATTTAGGATGATTCTATAGTTATCTAGTTGTGTTTGTGGGATGAGGCAAGCCTAGCATCTTCCTGTTCCATCACCATTTTCCTGCTCCTTCTCTTATTTGAATGTTTTGAGGAACCACCATAGTGTTTTCCATAGCATTGCACCATTTAATGTTCTCACCAGTGGTGCACACAAGGGTTTTAATTTCCCTACAGCCTTTTCAACACTTGTCATAGTCTGTTTTTATTGCTGTTGTTGATGGTAACTATTTCAATGGATGTCCAGACTATACCTTATTGTAGTTTTTATTTTAATATTATTATTTTCACATTTTCTTTTCTTTAATTGAAGAATAATTGACATATGGTATGGTACTAGTTTCAGGTGTACAACAAACTTATTTGATGTTTATATACATTATGAAATGGCCACCCTAATAAATCTAGTTATCCTCTGTTACCATACAAAATTATTACAATATTATTGACTGTATTCCCTGTGCTATATTACACCCCCCATGTCTTATTTATTTTATAAGTGGAAGATTGTACTTCTTAATTCCCTTTACCTATTTCATTCATGCACCACCCCCTACCTTGTGGTAACCATCAGTTTGTTCTCTGTATCTATAAGTCTGTTTTTGGTTTGCTTGTTGGTTTGTGTTTTAGATTCCACATGTAAGTGAATTCATGTGGTTAGTTTTTTTTTTTTTTTTCTCTGACTTATTTCACTAGCACAATACCTGCTAGGTCCTTCTATGTTGTTGAAGTGACAAGATTTCATTCTTTGTTATGGCTGAGTAATGAATACTTGTATATAATATACCACATCTTTATCTATTCATCTATCAGTGGACATTCATGTTACTTCCATGTCTTGGCTATTATAAATAATGCTGCAGTAAACATAGGGGCGCATATGTCCTTTCAAATTTGTGGTTTTCTCTTTGGATAAATACCTAGAAGTGGAACTACTAGAATATATGGTAATTCTAGTTTTTATTTTTTGAGGAACTCCATGCTGTTTTCATAATGGCTGCACCAACTTATAGTCCCACTGACAGTACATACGTGTGCATATTCCCCACATCCTTGCCAACACTTGTTACTTTTTGCCTTTGATAAGAGCTACTCTGATAGGTGTAAGATGATCTCTTATTGACAGGTTTTGATTTGTATCTACCTGATGATTAGTGATATAGACCTCTTTTCATATATTTGTTGGCCATTGTGTGTCTTTTTGGAAAAATGGCTATTCAGATCATTTGCTGATTTTTATACCAGATTGGTTTTTTTCTATATTGAGTTTTATGAGTTATTTATTAATTTGTATGTTAACTCCTTACCAGATATATCATTTGTAAATATCTTCTCACATTCAGTAGGTTGTCTTTTCATTTTGTTGATGTTTCCTTTTCTGGGAAGAAGTTTTTTTAGCTTGCTGTAGTCTTATTTGTCTTTGCTTTGTTGTCCTTGCCTGAGTATATAATAATATATCACTAAGAGCAATATCTAAGAGCTTACATGCTATTTTTTTCCCTAGGAGTTTTATGGTTTCAGGTCTTATATTTAAGTCTTTAATCCATTTTGAGTTTATATTTGTATATGTTATAAAATGGTGGTCTGGTTTCATTCTTTTTCATGTAGCTGTCCAATTTTCCCAAAACTATTTATTGGAAAACTGCCTGTCCCCCATTGTATATTCTTGCCAACTTTGTCATAGTTTAATTGACCATGTAAGTATGGGTTTATTTCTGGGCTTTCTATTCTGTTACTTTAATCTGAGTCTGTTTTTGTGCCAGTATCATTCTCTTTCCATTACTATAGCTTTGTAGTATAGTTAGAAATAATGGAGCATGATAATTCCAGCTTTTTTCTCTAAAGATTGCTTTGGCTCTTTGGGGTATTTTATGGTTTCATACAAATTTTATGACTTTTATTCTAATTCTATGAAAAATACCATTGGCATTTTGATAGGGATTGCATTGAATTGCAGATTGCTTTGAATAGTGTGGTCATTTTCACAGTATTAATTCTTCCAATCCATGATCCCAATGTATTTTGCCATTTACTTGTGTTCTCTCAATTTCTTTTATAGTGTCTTGTAGTTTTCTGAGTACAGGTCTTTCATCTTTGGTTAAACTTTTTCCTAAGCATTTTATTCTTTTTGATGAAATTATAAATAAAATTATTTTAAAAATTTCTCTTTCTCATAGTTTAGTGTATAGAAATGCAGATTTTTGTTTATTGATTTTGTGTCCTTAAACTTCACTTAATTTATTTATCAGTTCTAATAATTTTTGGATGGATGTTTTAGGGTCTTCTTTAGAGAATATCATGTCTTCCACAACAAGGGACAGCTTTACTTCTTCTTTTCCAAGTTTTTTTTTTTTTAATTTTTCCAAGTTTGATACATTTTATTTTTCTTGTCTAATTGCTTTGGCTAGACATTCCCATTCTATTCTGAGTAAAAGTGGGGATAGTGTCTTATCCCCTGTCCTTGTCTTATTCCTTATCTTAGAGGAAAATCTCTCAACTTTTCACCATTGAATATGATATTATCTGTGAGCTTGTTACATATTACCTTCATCATATTGAGAGGTGTGTGCTCTCTAACTTTGTTAAGAATTTTTATCATGAATGGATATTGAATTTTGTCAAATGCGTTTGTTTATCTATCTATCATCTATCTATCTATCTATCATCTATCTATCTATCATCTATTTATTTAGAGAGAAAAACAGCATGCAAGTGGGAGAAAGCAGACTCCATGTTCAGCACAGAGCCCGATTTGGGGCTCAATTCCACAATGCTGAGATCATGACTTGAGCCAGAATCACATAACTACCCAAGACCCTGCATTTTCTTTATCTATTGAGATGATTATATGATTTTTATCTTTCTGTTTGTTAATATGGTTTATATTACATTGATCAATTTCTGAATGTTGAACAAATCTTGTATCCTGAAACAAATCTCACTGAATCACAGCGTATGATTCTTTTAGTGTTGTTGAATTCAGTTTGCTAATATTTTGTGGAGGATTTTTGCATCAATGTTCATCAGGGACATTGGCCTATAATTTTCTTTTCTTTTTTCTTTTTAAAATAGTGTCTGATTTAAGTACCAGGGTAATACTTCATTTAATGAGTTTGGAAGTATAGTTTACTCTCTGAGTTTTTGAAATAGTTTGAAAAGGGGCTGCCCGGGTGGCTCTGCAGTCCTGATCCTGGGGACCTGGGATCGAGTCCCATGTCGGGCTCCCTGCAGGAGCCTGCTTCTTCCTCTGCCTGTGTCTTTGCCTCTCTCTCTATCTCTGTCTCTCATAAATGAATAAATAAAATCTTAAGAAAGAAGAAATAGTTTGGAAAGGATAGGGTAATACATATATTTGTTTATATGTTTGGTAGAATTCACCAGTGAAGCCATCTGGTCCTTGTCTTTTTTTTGTTGGGAGATTTTTGAGTAATGATTCAATGTAATTCCTAGTAATCAATCTGTTTCTATTTTATTTTATTTATTTATTTTTTTAAAAGATTTTATTTATTCATGAGAAACACAGAGAGAGAGACACAGAGAGAGAGGCAGAGACACAGGCAGAGGGAGAAGCAGGCTCCATGCAGGGAGCCCGACATGGGACTCCATCCCAGGTTCCCAGGATCACGTCCTGGGCTGAAGGCGGCGCTTAACCGCTGAGCCACCCGGGCTGCCCCCTGTTTCAATTTTATATTTTTAATTCAGTCTTGGGAAATTGTATGTTTCTAATAATTTATCCAATTTTTTAGGTTCCATTTTTTGTTGGTGTATAATTGTTTGTAGTGATCCTTTATATTTCTGTTGTATTGATTATAACTTCTTTTTCATTTCCAATTCGATTTATTTGGGCCCTCTTTTTTTTTCAGGTTTCAGTTTAAATTCCAGTTAGTTAACATACAGTGCATTGTTTGTTTCAGGTGTATAAAATGGTGATTCAACATTATATACAATACCTGTTGCTCATCACAACAAATGCATTCCTTAATCCCCATCATTTATTTAATCCATCCATCACCCAACTCCCCTTTGGTAACCAGCAGTTTGTTCTCTATAGTTAAGAGTCTGTTTCTTGGTTTGTTTCTCCCTCTCTTTTTCTCCCTCCTTTCCTCATTTGTTTCTTAGATTCCACCTATGAGTGAAATCATGTTGCAATTGTCTTTCTTTGACTAACTTATTTTGCTTAGCATAATACTCTAGCTCTATCCACATCATTACAAATGGCAAGATTGCATTCTTTTTGGTGGCTGAGTAATATTTCATTGTATATATATATGCCATATCTTCTTTAATCATTCATCAATCCGTATATATTTGGGCTGCTTCCATAGTTTTGCTATTGTAGATAATGCTACTATAAAACTTAGGATGCATTCTTTTTTCTCTTGACAATTCAATTTTGCTTATCTTTCCAAAGGACTAGCTGTTAGTTTCAGTAATCTTTTCTATTGTGCTTTTGTTTGTCTTTTTTTGGGGGGGGCAGTGTCTCTCATTTATTTCCACTCTGGTTTTTATTCCTTTCTTCTATAACATTGGGATTTGTTTGTTTTCCTTTTTCTAGGAACTTTAGATGTAAGATTAGGTTGAGACTTTTTCTATGTCTTGATGTAGGACCTGTATCTCTGTAAACTTCCCCCTTAGACTGCTCTGTCACCATCTCAATGATTTTGGAGGATTGTATTTTGATTTTCAGTTGTCTCCAGGTATTTCTTTTTTCATTTTCTCTTGATTTCTTCATTGACTCATTGGTTGTTTAGTAGCATGTTTTTTAGTCTCCATATTTTTATGTTTCCCCTGCCCCCACCCCCGTTATCTTCTTCTAGTTGATTTTTGGTTTCATACAACTGTGGTCTGAGAAGAAGCTTGATATGGTTGCACTGTTCTCAAACTTATTGAGACTTCTTTTGTGGCCTAACATGTGATCTGTCCTGCAGAATGTCCCAGGTGAAGTTGAGAAAGATGTGTTTTCCACTGTTTTTGTATGAAATGTTCCCATATATATATATTAAGTTCATCTGGTCTAATATGTGATTCAAAGCCCCTGTTTCCTTATTAATTTTTTGTCTGGATAAGCTATCCGTTGATGTAGATAAAATGTCAAATTCTTCTACTATTGTTACATTACTGTAAATTTCTTTCTTTGCATTTGTTAATATTTGCCCTATATATTTAGGTGCTTTTGTAACGGGTGTTTAGGTATTTACAAGTATTATATCTTCTAGTTGGATTGATCCCTTTATCATTATGCAATGCCCTTCTTTGTCTCTTGTTAAAGCTCTTTTTTTTTTTTTTTAGAAATATGTTTTTTCTGATGTAAGTATTGCTACCCCCACTTTCTTTTCATTTCCACCTAAATGGAATATCTTGTTCCATCCCTTTACTTTCAGGCTGTGGGTGTCTTCAGATATGAAGTGAGCCTCTTGTAGGCAGCATACAGATAGGTTTGTTTTTTATTCATTTAGTTATTCATTTTGGTTGGAGCTTTATTCCATTTACATTTTAAGTAATTACTGATAAGTTTATATTTACCATCGCTTTGGTAATTGTTTTTTGCTTCCTTTCATAGTTCTTCTTTGTTCTCTTGCTCTTCCTTTGTAATTGATGACTTTCTTCAATGTTATGTTTGGCATTCTTTTCTCTTTATTTTTGTGCATCTATCATAGGTTTTTGGTTTCCATGAGGTTCAGATATAACAACCGATATATGCATATATATGTTTTAAGTTGGTGATCATTTAAGTTCCAATGCATTCTGAGAGGACTGCATTTTTAATCCCTGACCATGTTTTGCATTTTTGATGTCATAGTTTATATCTTTTTACTTAGTTTATTCCTTAAGTAATTATTATAGATTTAATTGATTTTTACTACTTTTGTCTTTTACTTCTCATACTAGCTTTATAAGTGGTTGATTTATGGCCCTTTTTATATGTCTGCATTACCAGTAAGATTTTTTTTCTTTCATATATTTTTTTAGTGCTAGTAATGGTCTTTTCTGCTTAAAGAAGTCCCTTATTATTTCTGTAAAGCCTATTTATTGATAATAAACTCCTTTAGCTTCTGCTTATTTGGAATACCTTTATTGCTCCTTCAATTCTGAACAGTGACCTTGCTGTGTAGTGTTTCTGGTTGTAGGTTTTTTTCCTTCCAGTACTTTGAATATATCTTACCACTCCCTTCTGGTCTTGCTACATTTTTGCTGAAAACTTAGCTGATAGTCTCATGGGGGGGGGTGGGGTTCTCTCTGCATAATTAATTGCTTTTCTTTACTGTTTTTATGATTCTCTCTTTATCTTTAATTTTTGACATTTTAATTCTGATGTATTTTAGTGTGTATGTCTTCAGGTTCATCTTGTTTGAGACACCTACTTTCTGAACCTGAATGTTTGTTTCCTTCTCCAGATGAGGAAAAATTTCAGCTATTTGTCTTAAAATAACTTTTCTGCATCTTTTTTTTTTCTTTCTGGGTTACTTATAATATGGATATTGAGATACTTCATGTCTCAGAGGTCCCTTAAGCCACCTTCATTTCTTTTAATTCTCTTTCTGCTACCTTGAGCCTTCCTCTTTTTTTTTTTTTTGAACCTTCCTCTTCATTGCAGTTTGGATTTGCATTTCCCTAATGATCACTTATGCTGACCATCTTTTCATGTACTTGCCAGCCATTTGTATATATACTTTGGAGAAATATGTTTTCAAGTCCTTTGCCCATTTTAAGCCAGATTACTTGTTTTTTGTTGTTGCTATTGAGTTAGGAGTTCTTCATTATTCTGGATATTAATCCCTTATGGAATATGTGATTTATAGATGCTTTCTCCCATTATATAGGTTGCCTTTTTACTCTGTTGATTGTGTCCCTTGATGCACAAAAATTATTAATCTTGATTTAATCTAATTTATCTATTTTTACTTTTGTTACCTTTTCCTTTGGTGTCATATCCAAGGTATCATTGTCAAATTTAATGTGATGAAGATATCTCCCTATGTTTTCTTATAAGAATGTTATTGCCTTAGGTCTTATGTCTAGGTCTTTGATCCATTTCAATTTTTGTATGTGGTTTAAGATAAGGATCTAACTTTATACTTTTGTATGTGGATATCCAGGTTTTCCAATGTCATTTGTTGAATTAACTGTCCTTTCTCCATTGAATAGTGTTATCACCTTTGTTGAAAAAACCATTTAACCATAGATGTGAGGGTTTGTTTCAGGCCTCTCTATTCTATTACATTGGTTTATATGTCTGTTTAGGCTAATACCACACTGCTTTGATTACTGTAGCTTTTAAATAAGTTTTGCAATCATGAAGTGTGTAAGATGTTTAATTTTATTCCTTTTTTTCCCAAAGATTTTATTTATTTATTCATGTGAGACACAGAGAGAAGGCAGAGACACGGCAGAGGGAGAAGCAGACTCCTTGCAGGAAGCCTAATGTGGGACTTGATTCTGGAACTCTGGGATCATGCCCTGGGCTGAAGGCAGTGGCTCAACCACTGAGAAAACCGTGTCCCTAATTTCGTTTTTATTCATGATTTTGTTTTGGCTATTCAGGGTCCCTTGATATTCCATATAAGTTTTAGATTTTTTTTTTTTTTCTGCAGAAACCGTTATTGGGTTCTAATAGAGGTTGCAGTAAATCTGTAGGTAGTGTTGGGAATGTTGACATCTTAACAATATTAAGCCTTCCAATTCACAAACATGAGATGTTTACTTTATTTATGTCTTTATTTGCTTTCAGCAATATTTTGTAGTTTTCACTGTACATATATTTTATTTAATTAGTTAAGTTTATACTTAAGTATTATATTCTCTTTAGTGCTGCTGTAGTAAGTAGAATTGTTTTCCTAATTTCTTTTTTAGATTGTTTATAGTTAGCATAGAGAAATACAATGGCTTTTTTTGTGTGTTGATTTTTTTATCCTGAAATTCTTTTTTTTTATCCTGAAATTCTGCTTAATTAATTTATTAGTTATAATAGTTTGTATGTGTGTGTGTGGGGGGGTGGGGATTCTACATATAAGATCATATTACTGCAGAGATAATTTTACTTCTTCATTTGTAATTTTGATGCCTTTTATTTCTTTTCTTGCCTGATTGCTCTAGCTAAGATTTCTAGTATTGTGTTGAATAGAAGTGGTGAAAGCAGATATCCTTGTCTTATTCCTGGTCTTAGAGGACAAATTTTCAGTCTTTTCCAATTGAATATGATATTAACTTTGGGGTTTTCATATATGGCTTTTATATCTTGAGACAGTTTTCTTCTACTTCCATTTTTTTTATCATGAAAGGATGTTAAATTTTGTCAAATGATTGTCCGATATTATTGAGATGATCATGTGTTTTCCCCCTTTAATTCTGTTAATGTGATATATTACATTAACTGAGTTTTATATGTTGAACTATGCTTGCATAAATAAATCCCACTTGGTCAGGATTAATAGATTTTTTTAAAACCTATTTCTTAAAGTCTATTTTAATGATTTATGTTTTTTCTAGGATATGATCCATTTCATTTAGATTTCCAAATTTATTGAGATGTAATTATACATGATATATTTTTATAACTTTAATATCTATCATTTCCTTTTGTTTTTGTAATTATAATCCATAGAAGCTCAGTTGTTAACAAGTAGCCAATTTTTTTACTTAAGAAACCAAAATTTGGATTTATTCATGAAGTATACTATATAATTTTTCTTAATTTCTGTTTTTTATCAGTATAATTTTCTTTTAATTTTTAATGTTTCTTTGCTATTTTGACTTCTTCTTGGGCAGCCCTGGTGGCCCAGTGGTTTAGTGCCACCTTCAGCCTGGGGTGTGATCCTGGAGACCCAGGATCAAGTCCCACGTTGGGCTCCCTGCATGGAGCCTGCTTCTCCCTCTGCCTGTGCTTTTGCCTTTCTCTCTCTCTCTTTCTCTCTCTCTGTGTCTGTCATGAATAAATAAAATCTTTAAAAAAAATCTAGACTTAGAATGACTTCTTAGTTCATTTTTAAGTATTTTTTTTTAACACCTGAAACTAAAACACTTTTAATGTGGAAATTTTCACATACATGGAAGTGGAGAAGATGCTACAAAAAAAAAAAAAAAAAAAAAAAAAAAAAAAAAAAAACCAATCCCTAGACATCAGTCACCTAGTTTCAACAGACATCAAAATTCTGCAGGTTGTGTTTCATCTCCTTTTAAACTTTTTCTTTCTGGAATATTTTAAAGCAAATCCCAGATGTCATATTTTTCACTTGAGTACTTTAGGTTTTATTTCTAGCAGATAAGGACTTTATTTTTGGTGGTTTGTTTAATAAAACCACGTTTCATTTATTTATCTTCCCTGTTTTATAACATATAAACTTAAAAAAAAATTTTTTTTATTTATTTATGATAGTCACAGAGAGAGAGAGAGAAGGCAGAGATGTAGGCAGAGGGAGAAGCAGGCTCCATGCACCGGGAGCCCGACGTGGGATTCGATCCCGGGTCTCCAGGATCGCGCCCTGGGCCAAAGGCAGGCGCCAAACCGCTGCGCCACCCAGGGATCCCCTAACATATAAACTTGTTACATTTTTTCTTTGAGAACTTTTATGGGATATCCCACAGATATTAACCTATATATTCTTATTGTCATTCATGTCTAGATAATTTATAAATTTCATTTTGATTGCAAGTCTGTTTTAAACTCCCCATGTAGCTAGAATATCATTGCTATCTTCCTACTGCTACTTTCTAATTGTGGTCAGGGCTACAGCTTTATGACTTTTGCTTTGTAGAATTTGTTGACATTTTCATTGGCAAATTTTGAGAATAACAATAGCATGAACCTATTGAGTATTTACTAGGTGCCCCACACTAAGTATTTTCCATATGTTAACTCATTTAATTCTCATAGTAACTCTGTAAGGTAAGGTACATTTTTCCCTGGAAAGAGTGTATATTCAATGTTTATTGGCTATAAAGTTCTCTTTTTATATATTAGGTCAAAATTCTTAATTCTGTTGTTGAAATATTCTCTGTCCTTACTTATTCTTGTTTAAGACATGGGTATTTTAATGCTTTCCATTGTGACAATGAATTTGTCTTTCATTTTTATCAGTTTTGCTTTTTATATTCTTTTTAAATCCTTGTTTTTGCATGTATTTTCATGTTTTTCTTCAATGTGGAATGTATTTGTTTCAATTCTGTTTTGTGTGGCATCAGTATTACTAACCTGAGTTTGTCTGTTCCTCCCTCTCTTCGTTTCCACTGTTCCTTACTTTACCTTTCTTTTCTTTTCCATTTGACTAGTATGTCTTATCTTCTTTTCTTCAAAATGTCTTGTTATCTGTTATAGATCTACCCCTCTTCAAAAGCATTCGACAGACTTTTTTTCTTTTTTCTTTATCAACCTGAGACTCTATCCTTTATCAGAAAGATTGAACTCATTGGCATATATTATGATTTGTGTCATGCCTGGATTTATTTTTCCCTTTTACTATTCTTCTTTTAATTGTTTTTTTTTTAAAACTTTGTTCTGTTTTTCTCTTCTAATTGTTTGTAAGTAAAATAGCCTATTTCTAATCTTCTAGGGCTTTTCCTTACATTAAAAGAAAACATTTAAACCTAGTATACTTTCTACCTCTAATTTTTAATAAATTTAGGTAAATAATTTTGCCTCATCTTCTTTCAGGTTTCCTTATTGTTTCCTTCTCTTTGACCATTTTACTATTGCAATTAAAATCATCTCTACTAGGGATGAATAATGAGCAGACTGCTGCATTTCCTTTACAAAAGGTAATTGCTCCCATGAGTGAACAAGTCTTTGGATTTACAGTCTATTGACATTTTAAGTATCTTATTTGAAATTTGAGAGTGAGGATTGTGACTTGTGATTGTAGACCTATATCGACGTTTTTAATGTAGTCAGGGGATCTTAAGGCAGCAAATTATTATCCTTCTGAGTTTACAACTTGTATTTTTTTAAGGGATCATCTTGTTAGAGTGTATGAAGAGGATCAGTGGTCTCTCAGTATTGATGATATTTGCCCCGTGTTCTGGAAAAATGCTTGATGGCTTGAACCAAATGTTTAAGAGGGAATTTTTGGATCATATCAGCATTCTAGTTATATTGTTTTTCCTGTCTTTACATCATCATTGACTGTTGAGGATTGGCCTTTTTGGAGAAAAGGAAGAGGAATGATGCCTTATAATAGCACTTCTACTTAGTATTTCATGTATGCATTCACTATGTATTTATTGAGCACCTGTGATGTGCTAGGCATGATTCTAGGGGCTAACGGTACACTCATTGTCCCTATCCTCAGGGAGTTCAGTCTGGTGGCAGAGACAGACCAGTATAAGAAGGGCCAGGGTAGGGCAGCCTGGGTGGCTCAGTGATTCAGTGCCACTTTCAGCCCAGGGCGTGATCCTGGAGACCCGGAATCAAGTCCCATGTCGGGCTCCCTGCATGGATCCCGCTTCTCCCTCTGCCTGTGTCTCTGTCTCTCTTTCTGTCATGAATAAATAAATTAAAAAAAAAAGAAAGAAAGAAAGGCCAGAGGAGAGGTGTGCAAAGTGTGCTATGGAAGCATAATGGAAGGCCTCTAATTTGGCTAGAAGGAGTCAGGAAATGTTTCCCAGACAAGGCAATTTTGGGTCGAGAATTGCAGGATGGTTAGGAATTGGCCAAGGCAAGAAGTGGCAACCCTATTCTAGGCATGTTCGACTGCAGGCTTAAAGCCAGGAAGTGAGCAAGAGTAGAGTTAATGGACTGCAAGTGGTTGAAATTAGGAAGTAGGTGGAGGAAGAGTGGAAAATGCAGATGGAGAGAGAGTCAGGACCCAGATGTGAAAGAAAATGAAGAACTGTAATACCCAGGGTTATTAATTTAGGCTCAACAGGGAGACTTCAGGGAGTCCATGCCCCCTTTGACATTGTATGACAAATTGCATTCACAAAAGGTCAGAACCATTGCTTTAAAGGTACCTAAGAGGGCAGCCCAGGTGGCTCAGTGGTTTAGCACCACCTTCCGCCCAGGGTGTGACCCTGGGGACCCGGGATCGAGTCCCACATTGGGCTCCCTGTGTGGAGCCTGCTTCTTCCTCTGTCTGTGTCTCTGCCTCTCTTTCTCTTTGTGTGTCTCATGAAAAATAAATAAAATCTTAAAAAAATAAAGGTACCTAAGAAGGAGAGGTAGGAATGATACTATCATATTAGCCTGTTAGAATGATTTTGGGCACACTACGGATGCATCAGAGAGGTTGGCACTATAACTGGGAGACCCTTAATGCACTCTTGCCTGGTCCAAGCAGGAGGAAATGAGAACTAGAACTAAGATTAGGCAGTAGAGGTGGAGGGCAGAGGACAGATGGGAGGAGCAAAGACAAGACTGCTTGACAAGAAGTCGGAGATATAGGAGGGAGAAGGGGAAGCATGCAGGAGGACCCCAAGTTTTCTACCTTGAAATTCAGGGTGGATGGGTTGTGGTGACCTTCTGAGATTTGTTATGACACAGTAGAGTTTATGCAGTATCCTTATGTAATATCTTTGATTTTAGAATCCTTGCTTCTGAAGTGTGTCTTATTGTTTCCATATTGCAAATGTGCAAACCATGTTAAGAAGACCTTAAGTGGCCTTTCCAAAGTCACTCAAAACCATGTTTTCTGACATTAAGTCTGATGTTCTTTCCACTGCACCATGACCACAGCATGCCAAGGCAACATTTGGGGCAAAATAAAAAGGACTCACTGCAACTATTACTAACAATCTATGATTCTATTATTTTTTTTATGGAAATAATTTCAAATTTGCAAAAACTGCAAAAACAAAAATAGTACAGAGAATACCCAAACACTCATTACTGGATTCACCCTTTCTGAATGTTTTGCCCCGTTTGCTTTATCATTTGTTCTCTCTTGTTTGTATTTTTTACAAACTATTTGAAAGTAAATGACATACATTATGGCTCTTTATCCCTAAACACCTCAGTGTATATTTCCTAAGAATGAAGATAATCTCTTACAAAATTATAGTTCAGTGATAAGCTTCATAAACTTGCAGTGATACAATATTTTAGCTAATAAACCTTCCATATTTAAATCTTGCCAATTGACACAATAATGGTATATTTTCTTGCAGCATAGGACCCAATCTAGGGGCAGGCTTTGGATTTAGTTGTGATTCTTCAGCCTCCTTTTATCTGAACATTTCCAGTCATTGTCTTTTATGACATTGATAATTTTGAACAATATTCTCCTCTCTTTCTCAACTTAAAAAAAAATTTACATCTTGTGCTCATCTGATGCTTTCTCATCAGGATTATATTGAGGTTAGGGATTCATGGCTGGAGTACCACATAGGTGATATGTCCTTCTTAGTATAGATGGTATGGAGGTCCTATGATTCTCTTATCCCTTATTGATGATGTCAAAGTACTGCCCAGTTTGTATACCACTAATCACTGGGTTTTTTCCCCTTTCCTTGCAACTAAGAAAGCCATTTATGAAAAGACACTTTATGACAGTGCAAATACTCTGTTCCTCATCACAATTTCCCCCTAGATTTAGCATCCACAGATGGTTATTGCCTGCTCCAAATGATGCTTTCCAATTCTAATACTGTCTCCATATTTACCAGTCAGTCCTCAGCATTCTACTTCTTCACTTGTTTATCTATTTATTAATGGGTTTATGGACTAACACATTCCTCATTTTCAGTGATTTATAATTCATTACTATGCTGCACTATTTTGTGTTTTTTTTTGTATATTTTTTTATTGGAGTTCGATTTGCCAACATATAGTAGAACACACAGTACTCATCCCATCAAGTGCCCCCCTCAGTGACCATCACCCAGTCACTATGCTACATTATTTTGATGCCCAGACTGTCCCTGGTGTGATCAGTGGGAGCTCCTTCCATCTGGTGCCTTGTGACACACTCCTATCATTTCTTTTGAGTACTTCATTACTTTGTGATATGACAAGAAGTCCTGGCTCACACCACACCAGCCATATAATCAGCCATTTCTCTAAGGAACTCTGGTTCCTTTAATGAAGAATAGTATTGGAGACTAAGACCGGAGTGCTCCTTGCCACTGGGTGTCTTTAATCCTTGGCTTTTTCAGCAGAAAGAATTGAGACTATAGGCACATGAGAAACATACATACTCATGTATATGCACATATATATGCACATATGTATATCAGCATAGAAGTGAGAGTACTTCTAAGCATGTACATGTTAGAAATTATGAGCCCATACTGATTCAATTCCAGCTTATCGGCCAAGTTCTTTCTCATCTCTTTCCCTTCAATCTCTGTATGTCCCTTCTTCCACAGTGAGAACCTTGCCTCCAGTGTCAACATATTCAATCATTTGTTCAACCCTGTATTACATCTAAAGCACTGTCAGAATTGCTTTGCTGATACTACTGTAGTTAAAACAAAATACCGAAAAGGAGTTCCGGACTTGTTTGCAATTCTTCAATCCATTCTTCCTGGACTCAGGATATTTATTTAAATACTGTGTTCAGGGCAGCCCTGGTGGCTCAGTGGTTTAGCACTGTCTGCAGCCCAGGGTGTGATCCTGGAGACCCGGGATTGAGTCCCACATCAGGCTCCCTTCATGGAGCCTGCTTCTCCCTCTGCCTGTGTCTCTGCTTCTCTCTCTCCTCTCTGTGTATTCTCATGAATAAATAAATAAAATCTTTAAAAAAAAAATACTGTGTTCATGAGTTACTTGGATTAGTTCTCTTTCTTTCTCTTCCCTTTTTCTTTTCCTTATTACTTTTCTTTCCTTCTCCTTTGATGAGGTTATCTTGTTCATTTGAAATACAATTGGACTAATTTGTCTTAGTTTGCTTTCGGTTATAGATCTTTATCTCTCTTCCTATTCTACTCTGATTTTTCTTTTTGAATATGTAGAATTTCCAAGTCAAAGCATATTTTCCAAAGTCAAAATTATATAAGAGGTGTTCTTAGAGAATACCATTCTTTCCCAAATCTCTTTTGTCACTTTTACCCTTGTGGGTAACTACCTTTGGTATTTTTTGGCTTCTCCTTTCTGTGCTTCTTCCTGCAATGATAAACAAATGTGTATGGATTTTCCCTTTTAAGAAAAGTATTGCATACTATATACAGCTGACCCTTGAACAATATTGCTTTGAACTGCACAAGTTCACTTAGATGCAGATCACAGTATGTGCTATAAATGTACTTTCTCTTCCTTATCACTCTCTTAATGACCTTTTCTCTAGCTTACTTTATTGTAAGAATACAGTATATAATACATATAATCTGCAAAATATGTGTTAATCAACTGGTTAATGTCCTTGGTAAGGCTTCCAGGCAACAGTAGGCATTGTAATGTTTTTGGGGAGTCAAAAGTTATATGCAGATTTTCAACTGCAGGGAAGGGTGGTTGGTGCCCCAACAATGGTGCTATTCAAGGGTCAACTGTATATTCTTGCATTTTTCTTTTTTTCACCTACCACTGTCTCGTAGAAAGCACTCCCTATCAGTTCTTAGAGGTCTTTCTTTATTAGAGTAGGCAAATGCTTTTTTGAATAAGTTTTTAGTAGTAGCTTGACTTTGGATCATTTATATAAAAATAATTTACATAATTTTAAGCCACAGGTAATAGCAAACAAAATAATCTACTTGAGAATTGGGTATGGTGCAATAACAGGCACCCAGAAGGTGCCCCTTGCCTTCTCAGGACCTTTTTTTAGCTTCACTTTCCCCAACTTGAAATCTGATCATGTTGCTTTCCTACTGCTCACCTCCGGTTTTCTGTAGGATCAAGTCTAGCCTCCTGGGCTCCGACATGCTGGCAGGCTTGCTTATTGCCCCCTTCCTCTTCACCTCAGATTTTCCAGATGTTCCTTAGTCCCCCAAACCCACTGCATTCTCCTTCACCTTCTGGTCTTTGGAACTTCCCTCCCTCTTTGCATCATTCATGTCACTTTATTATTTATTTACTATTTATTTATTATTTATTATTTATTTATTTATTTATTTTTATTTATAAATTTATTTTTTATTGGTGTTCAATTGGCCAACATATAGAATAACACCCAGTGCTCATCCCATCAAGTGCCCCTCTCAGTGCCCGTCACCCAGTCACCCCCACACCCCCCGCCCACCTCCCCTTCCACCACCCCTAGTTTGTTTCCCAGAGTTAGGAGTCTCTCATGTTCTGTCTCCCTTTCTGATATTTCCCACTCATTTTTCTCCTTTCCCCTTTATTCCCTTTCACTATTTTTTATATTCCCCAAATGAATGAGACCATATAATGTTTGTCCTTCCATTCACGTCACTTTAAATGCCTCTTTACCAAGGAGGCCTTCCTTGACCCACTATTTAATTTACAACCCCCATCCCCTGCATTCCCAGCACACCCTGTGTTTCATACTTTATATTTATCATGATGCAAATTGTATGTTTGACTACTGTACATGTCACAAAGGTAGAAATTGTGCATCTTCCTCAGTGATTCATTCCCTCATATCTAGCACCATATTTGACCTATGTTCAGCACTCGTTGAATGCTGTGAAATTAAACTTCAAGATGGAGAATGTGTTCCAGGTTTTCTGAAGAATGAATCAATGAATGAATGGGTGGATGAGTAAGTGAAATGGTGCCAATACTCATTTAGGGTAGCCTATGGGTACTACGGGAGGAATTGTCATGACATGTGGATATCATTATGGTGCCTGGAGGCTCATGATGACCTTCCCATGGAGATCCAATCTTGAGGTCAGGTATTTGGAATACCAATTTGCTAAGACTACATTTCCATTTCCTGCCACTACCCACTGTAATCCTAGGGCTCTGTTGTTACCTAGCATCAGTAAAGGTTTTCTCCACACATACCAAGCTCAAAGTATATGAAGAAAAAGGACAGCTAGTCCTTTTTATTCTATTGTGCCTCCAGTTTCTATAAAGAGTAGCTGTGTCTCCCTTCCTCACACTGCTATGGGTGAAAATACTTCACAAAAACTCACAGCTCTAGTAGTTCTGAAGGTCAGAAAAATTGCAATGTCTAAAAAGGTCTTTTTCTTCCGGCCTCCTCTTGTGCCTTTTCCTTCCTTTCAGTGATCTTGGGTTATCAGATATTTCTGTTTACTGGCTGGCTCATTCCAAGTTCTTAGCAACTCTGACCAAGCATCAGTCTGTGGGATCTTGTTTTTGTAGGAGTGTTTTGAACTGTAAAGGAAGGTTTTCAAGCAGCCCTAGGGTCACACTCTATGGGTAATGACATATACTTGGGGCAGCCTTGCCTAGGTGCCATTTCTACCCCCAAATACCAGTTGCTTGTGTAATCAGAGGGCTCTCAGCTCATCCTTTGGTCACTTGATGTCTCTCCCTAAAGACTGAGGAGCAAATAATTTGCTAGGCTATATAAAGTGCCAGAGACATTCAGCTTTGGAGAATTTCTTAGTCTATTTGGACTGCTATTGCAAAATACCACAGACTGGGTAGCTCATACACAACAGAACTGTGTTTTTCACAGTTCCTGATCCTGGAAGTAGGAGATTAAGATATTAAGATATTAGCCTTCTGGTGAAGGCTCTCTTTTGGGTTGTAGGTAGCTATCTTCTTGCTGTGTACTTGCAAAGAGCAACTCTTTGGGGTCTCTTTGGAGTCTCTTTTATAAGGACACTAATGCCATTCATGAGGGGTCCACCCTCACAGTCTAAATACCTGTGGGTTAGGTTTCAACATGTGAATTTGGGGGGGACACAGTCTATAACAGAGGGGTGAACAGAATTTGAACACCCCTTTTATGAAATCTGGCAAAATGGCTCCAGAAAACAACTACTGGGAAGAGAATTTTTACGATCAGTATAATTTTATTTCAAGGGATCTCCTTGAGAATCTTGGGTCAGTAAGGCTAATCACCAGCATCAGGGGCATAGGTGCTGTCATCCTGTCTATGACACAGTGTGGGGAAGCTATGTCTTTAAGGTGAAGCTACACCACCATTTTATAACTTGTTCTGCCTTTGAAGGAATTGCTTGTGCTCCTCTCTGCTGGCCTGGAAGGGAGTAAAAAAGGCATAGTGGTCTGGATATTTTCTCATTGCTACGTCTTCTGTAAATGGACTCCCTTGTTAAGATGATGGGTAAAGCAGTTCTGAGGGAGGAGTGAGAGTAACATGGAAGCTATACACACTCGCCTGCCCACCCCTGCTTTTGTTACTGGGCATGATGAAAAATTAAAGAAGGTGCTGAAGAAAGAGAACTTGCTAGACTGTCCGGAGGACAGGGACAGGGACTATTTCATGCTGATAAGGCGGAATGTAGGTTCAATGAGGAAATGGTTGGTGGTGTAACATGGAGGGAATGGCCTCACATGGAAAGAGTATGGACAGTTTAGTTTGAAAAGGGAGAGAATTAGAAAAAGCGTGCTGTCAGGTTAAAAGCTGGAGGAGCTTTGAAATTAGAGCGACCGAGGTTCAAATTCTGCTTTGGCTAATTGGCTGTAAAACGAGGCAGTGAAATGGATATAAATTATAATACCTGACTCAAGGGGTTGTGTGTGTATCTTCTCTCTCCCTGATATATAAGCTGCTTACGTATTGATTCTTCACCCAACTTCCCTTTTCTAAGCCAAAGCTCTGGTATGGAAAATTTGGAATTTATCTTGCTCTGCATGGTTGAGGAAGCAATGGATTGGGTCATAATGACCCAGAAGAGGAGCTCAGAAATGGCAATCTCTCTCCATCATTGTCTAGCTGTGACTTCAGGGGAGACCACTTGTCTTTCAGAAGCTTTTGTTTCCTTAAACACAAACTAAGGGGTCAGGATAGCTAAGTATCCTCCAGTTCTGAAATGCAATGAGATGCCTTTATAATTTTAGGAGGCCATGGCCATCTGCCTTCGTGCTCCCTTTCTATGAAGATGATAGAAGATCTAGAGAAGAGGGTTAAGCTCAGTGATCAAGGGCAAAAGTTTGTTCTCTGGAAATCAGAATCTGTATTAAATTAATTAAACACTTTCATCCCATTTTTATAAGTCAGACCATCACACACTGCTATAAATAGACTACGTAAGTATAGATGAATGTTTTAAATATGCTTTTGTCACAGAAGCTGTGACATGAACAAAGAAACCAAAATGGACATAGATTTATTCTCAGAGTTCCCACACACATCTGGAGGGAATGTGTGTAAGATTTACAGTAATATAAGGCAAGGATGTCTAGAAAAAAATAGAGTTTGCTTTAAAAGAAATGGTGGGCTCGTGACACAGAAACCATGAGTTTGTGAGCATAGATTAGAGGCACTAATCACTTTCCTGCATCAGAAGGAACCTTACTTCTTATGAAAAGGCTAAGAATACTGCATTGACCAAAAATAAAACTGGTCTCAAATTCATTCTAAAAATCAATGTAACAAATACATTAAAACACCAAGAACTATTTGGAGGGCCCCACTGGGCTGATTCATCCCAGGCAGAAATTACCTGGGTGTAGTCATAAAAAATTTTTGTTCTGATGGGAGGAATGGGTACTTGCTCTTCTGCTTCCCCTGGGAGTGTAGTGGGGGCCTCTTCTGGGACAGAGAGAGGTTTTTGTGTTCTCTGCATGCAGGTATCCAGCCCCTGTGGCCTTCTCACTAAGGGACAGTAGACAGCTCTTTGTGAACAATCGGCCAGACCCACAGGCCTCTGTCTAGACACAGGGGTGGGGAGGCCAAGGGATGGGGAGGCCAAGTGCGTGAACTCTAATTCTGACTCAGCTACTCTGTCACTCCATCTTCCTGGTCAATACTTTTCTCCTCTGAGCATCTTCCTTCTGTAGAAACCAAATCAACTTTTCTGGCGTTGGTGCCTCAGGGACCTACTGCTGCCAGAGGCTTGGGAGATGCACATGCTTCTTCATTCATACAAAATAAGCAGTGTACAAAATATGTATAGGCCAATTTAATGTAGAGAGATTATTTTCTTCATTGTATTTATGTTTGAGTTTCTTTCTTTAAAATTAAAAGAAAATTTCCCCAGCTATACTGAGGTATAATTGACAAAACTTGTGTAAGGTGTACAACTTGATGTTTGGATATAGGTAGGCACTGTGAGATTTTTCACCACAAATTAATTAACATATCCATTTTCTTCGCATACTTATCTGTGTGTGTGTGTGTGTGTGTGTGTGTGTGTGTAGAGAACACTTAAGATCTACTCTCTTAGGGATGCCTGGGTGGCTCAGCAGTTGGGCATCTGCCTTTAGCTCAGGGCATGATCATGGAGTCCTGGGATCGAGTCCCACATCGGGCTCCCTGCATGGAGCCTGCTTCCCCCTCTGTCTGTCTGTCTCTCTCTCATATTAAAACAAAACAAAACAAAACAAAAAAAATCTACTCTCTTAGCAAATTTCAAGTACACAAGACAGTACTGTTTTATAGTCACAGTGCTCTAGTTTAGAACTCCAGAATTTACTCATTTTTGCGTAACTGCAGCTTTGTATCCCTTGACCAGAATCTTCCCATTTCCTCGTCTCAGCCCCTGGCAACCATCATTCTCCTCTCTGCTTCTCTGAGTGTGATTATTTTAAATTCCATATGTAAGTGAGGTCATGGAGCCTTCTCTGGCTCATCACTTACTGTGATGTCCTCCAGATTCATCCATGTTGTTGCAAAATGTCAGAACTTTCTTTGTTAAGGCTGAATAGCATTTGTTGCATATATGCACCATACTTTCTTCATCCATTCATCCATTTATGGGCATGTAGGTTGTTTTTTATATCTAGGTCAATATGAATAATGCTACAGTGAATATAGAAGTGCAAATCTTCTGAAGTACTAATTTCATTTTTCTTTGGACGTATACGTGCAGAAGTGGAATTACTGGACCATAGGATAGTCCTATTTGTAGTGTTTTGAGGAAACTCTGTACTGTTTTCCATAGTGGCTGTACCAGTTTACATTCCCACCAACAGTGCATGATGGTTCCCTTTTCTCCAGGTCCTTGCTCACACTTATTTCTTGACTTTTTGATACTAACATTCTGAGACAGATGTGAGTGAGCTAGTATCTTGTTGTAGTTCTGATATGCATTTCCCTGGTGATGAGTGATGTTGAGTACCTTTTCATATAACTTTTTTTTTTTACATTTTTAATTTAAATTCAATTTGCCAACATATAGTATAACCCCCAGTGCTCATCCCATCACGTGCCCTCCTCAGTGCCCATCACCCAGTTACACCATCCCGCCAGTCACCTCCCCTTTTGCAACCCTTTGTTTCTTTCCCAGAGTTAGTAGTCTCTCATGGTTTGTCCCCCTCTCTAATTTTCATCTACCTTTTGTAGCCATCTGTAGGTCTTCTTTTGAGAAATATCTATATATGTCCTTTGGCCATTTAAAAAATTTGTTTCTATTTACTAGTATGAGTTCCTTATGTAGTTTGGGTATTAGCCTCTTAGCAGAAATGTCTGCAGCAGTGGAAAAGCTGCTGGGGTCCTAGGTGTGCAGGCCTTTGGAGTCTCCTGCCCTCCTTTTCCTTCTCAGGGAGAAGCTGTGCCTGGAGGACTTCTTGCAGCTGAGTGGTGCCAGTATGAGAAATAGTGATGCAGGTAAAACACGCCAGTACAGTGGATGCTTCAACAACCCAGGTTTAAGCTGCACAGGCCCACAGATATATAGTTTATATCTATATATCTATATCTATATAGTACTATAAATGCATTTCCTTTATGATTTTCTTAACACTTTCCTTTTTTAGCTTTCTTGTAAGAATACAGCATATAATACATATAATATACAAAATAAGTGTTAATAGGTGGTTTGTTATTAGTATGGCTTCTGGTCAACAGTAGGCTATTAATAGTTATGTTTTGGGAGAGTTAGTAGTTACTTGTGGATTTTTGACAGCACAGAAGTTGATGCCCCTAATCCTCCGATTTGTTGAAGTGGGTCAACTCTACTTTTCTACATGTCCATCCTTGGTTTTTTGTCCTCCACTGGATTGTTGCTGCCTCTCAGTTTACTTGGGAGCTCTCCCAGAACTATTTACATCCATGAATAGTTGTTCACTCATTGTTTCTGCAGGGGTATGAGGGCCAAGACCTCTTACTCTTCCATCTTGCTGAACTCCTCCTCCTCCTCAGATGATATGATCTTATGTGTAGGAAACTCTGAGTGGGTCTTTGCTTTAGAAAATTTGCTTCCAGGTTGGCAGAAAACTTTCTCTTTTTTTTAATTAAAAATGTTTTCACTTGTGTTTCTGGTGCTTATGCCTTGGGGATTTCATTGGGGTTTGTTGGCATAATTTCAGTGGCTCTACCTTGCTCACAGAATGACATTTAAACTCTTTGTCCAAATATTTGCAGCACTGGAAATCTGGCTGTCATGTACTTTTCTGTCTTTAATCTTCTGTTACTCCACATGCATCTGCTAGGCTGTTGGTTTGCCTACTGCCCCTGAAGGCCAAGCCCCATGTGTGCAGTCTTTGCAATAGCGTGGAGGTTGTCACCAGAAAAAGAACAGCAGAGTCTGACTACAAACTAGTCCACCACCTTGCCTTGAAGATAGCAGAAGTTCATCTGCCTTCCTCACAATTCAGAGTAAAGGGTGCTCTTTGCAAAGAAGCAAGACTAGCCCTGAAGACAGCTTCAGGGAATTGATTAAGGAATAGTATCACCATTTAAGAAAAAAGTCTTTAGTCTGTGGGAGAAAAATATATAGATTTAAAAAAATCATGTCTATGACAACTGCACTTACCAAATTTTGGCTAAAAAATTTTTGAGTTGCACATATCTTACATAGAACAGGAAGTAGGGATCCCTGGGTGGCGCAGCAGTTTGGCGCCGGCCTTTGGCCCAGGGCGCAATCCTGGAGACCCGGGATCGAATCCCACATCGGGCTCCCGGTGCATGGAGCCTGCTTCTCCCTCTGCCTGTGTCTCTGCCTCTCTCTCTCTCTCTCTCTGTGACTATCATAAAAAAAAAAAAAAAAAAAAACAGGAAATAGAGAGGAAAATTAGAGTTCTTTGGGAGGGTCTTGAAGACAAACCAGGTACTTCTAGGTACATAGTAGGTGCACAATAAAGATTTGTTGAATGATTTTGTGATTGGGGACCAAAACAATGTCTGAGAAATAGTGGACTGACCAAGTGGTTTTCTAGTCTCTTATTAGTGTTTTAAGAGGAAGCACAAGAGTGTGCCTTTAAATAGAATATTAGAATTGTTTTCATGCCAGCCTATCTTTAGGGTAAATTAGACTGACCAAGGCAAGTGAAAAAAATGTTCCGTGTATCTTCCCAAATCCCCTCCTTATACTGAGAGCTAGGAAAAGATGGGGTTGGGGAAGTATAATTTAGAAATCTCAAATCTTCTCTCAATCCAGAAAATCTTTCCACAAAATTGGTAGAGAAAGAACACAGTTTTTTCTTTTTTTTTTTTTTTTTTCCTGAGTAGGCATTAAACCAGACTGTAACATGTATCACAGGTAAATCTGCTAAGAGATTGCAGAGATAGGAGGCCCCTTATGCAGTGAAGCAGATACAACCTCTCATAAATACATGTTCTCAAGATAAATAAGAGGTGTTACAGCATCTTTTGCTGTACATAGTTCATAGTAACTGGGAGACCACCTGTCCTGATTTTATCCAGAGAAGAAACGGATTCCTCATAGAATTAGGACAGGAGGTTGTTTTGCAAATGGAAACAAGGTACCCAATAAAGTTAGGCTCTTCTCCTCTCAAGGGAACAGGGATACAGGGGGAGCTACCTCACCTGATGTTTGCATTTCAAAAAGGGTGGCTCTCAGGTCGGTGAGTAAACATTCTTGAATTATGAGACCTGAAAAAGGTTACTTAGTCATTATAAAGTCTTACATACACTTGAAAAGGACAGAGAAAGGTTCAGAAAGAAAAGGGAGAGGTGGGGAAGATGTTTCTTTCCTTAGTTTTAACAGAGAGAATTAAACCTCTTTTGTTAATTTGTATTTGTCTTTACCCTGGAATTATTGTGGGCCAGATGTGATCCAGGTTATCAAAAATCTTTCTGTAATCTCTGTAGGTGGTGGGATGGGAGATGGAGGGGGCTCCACTTGCAAGCCAATCTGAACTGAAGACCACCCAATAACCAGGAGATAGGCAATTAAAAAAGAATTCCCTCATTTTAACTAAAGTTGCTAGATTCTCTTTTTTCCAGTCACTTCACACTATCAAGGCAAAGGAGGCTAGTAACAGCCACTCAGTTAATGTCACAAAGGCTGTTTTTGTACTACTTGGTGGAGACAATAAATAATTATTTCTCTTGCTGCCAATTTCATTTATAAGACACACTAGATATATCTCAAATCTACCTAAACATCTGTCTAAAGATATAGATATATCTGTTTATCTTTCCGCCTGTCTATCCATCTTCATACAAGCATATCATGTTTCATTGAGCTTTGCTTTATTGTGTATCATACACATTTTTTTTATAGATTGAAAATTTGTGGCAGCCTTGCATCCAGCAAGTCTATCAGTGCCATTTCTAACAGTCTTTGTTCACTTTGTGCTTCTGTGTCACATTCTGGTAATTCTTGCAATATTGCAAAGTTTTCGTTATCATTTTATTTATTATGATGAGCTATGATGTAACTATAGCCATGAACTGCACCTGTATAAGATGAGAACTTAACTGATAAGTGTTGTATAGGCTTTGCTTGTTCCACTGACTGGCCATTCCCCCATTCTTTCTCCCTTCCCTCTGGCCTTTTTATTCCATGAGATACAGTAATATTGAAATTAGTCCAGTTAATAACCCTACCATAGCCTCTAAGTTTCAAGTGAATTGAAATCATATATCTCTCATTTAAATCAAAAGCTAGACATGAGTAAACTTAGTATGGAAGGCATGTTGAAGACCAAGAGAGGATGAAAGGTAGGCCTGTTGCACCAAACAGCCAAATTGTGAATGCAAAGGAAATTCTTGAAGGAAACTACAAGTGTTACTTCAGTGAATACATGAGTTATGAGAAAGCAAAACAGCCTTACTATGGATATGGAGAAAGTTTTAGGGGTCTAGATAGAAGATCAAACTAGCCACAACATTCTCATAAGCTAAAGCCTCATCCAGAGCAAGGCTCTGACTCTTTTCAGTTCTATAAAGACTTAGAGAGGTGAAGAAGCTGCATTAGAAATGTTTGAAGAGAGCAGAGGTTGGTTCCTGAGCTTCAAGAAAAGAAGCCATCCCTATAACATAGTAGTTCTATGTGAAGCCGCAAGTTATCCAGAAGATCTAGCTAAGGTAATAAAAGTAGCTACCCTAAACAGCAGATTATCAATGTAGATGAAACAGCCTTCTATTGGAAGAAGATGCCATCTAGGACTTTCATAGCTAGAGAGGAGAAGTCAATGCCTGGCTTTAAATCTTCAAAGGACTCTCTTATTAGGGGCTAATGAAGCTGGTGACTTTAAGTTGAAGCCGTGCACACTGACCAACCATAATGACCGCTGTGAAAATCCCAAGAACCTGAAGAATTATGCTAAATCTACTCTGACAGTGCTCTATAAATGTAATAACAAAGCCTGGGTGACAGCACATCTGTTTACAGCATGGTTTACTGCATATTTTAAGTCCACTGTTGAGATCTAATGGTCATAAAAAAAGATGCCTTTCAACATATGACTGCCTATTGATAATGCACCTGGTCACTGAGAGCACTGATGGAGATGGACAATGAAATTAATGTTGCCTTCATGCCTGCTATCATAATATCCATTCTGCAGCCCATGGATCAAGGAGCAATTTTGACTTTCAAGTCTTATTGTTTAAACAATACATCTCATAAGGCTACGGCTGCCATAGATAGTGACTCCTCTGATGGATCTGAGCGAAGTACATTGAAAACCTGCTGGAAAGGAGTTATATTCTAGATGCCATTAAGAACATTCATGATTCACAGGAAGAGGTCTAAATGTCAACACTCACAGGAATTTGGAAGAAGTTGATTCTAACTCTCATGGATGTCTTCAAAGAGTTCAAGGCCAGTAGAGGAAGTCACTGGAGATGAGGTAGAAATAACCAGAGAAGTAGAATTAGAAATGGATTCTGAACATGGGACTGAATTCCTATAATTTCATGGTCAAACTTGAACAATAAAGAGTTGCTTTTTATGGAAAAGCAAAGAAAGTGATTTCTTGAGGTGGAAACTCCTCCTGGTGAAAATGCTATGAAGATGGTTGAAATGATGACAACAGATTTATAATATTGTATAAACTCAGTTAATAAAGCAGCAGCAAGGTTTTAGAACATTGTCTCCAATTTTGAAATAAGTTCCATTATGGGTAGAATGCTATCAAACAGCACCACATACTATGGGGAAACCATTTGTGAGAGGAAGAGTCAGTTGCTGTGGCAAATTCCATTGTTGTCTTACTTAAGAAATTGCCACAACCACCCCCACCTTCAGCAACCGCATCCCTGATCAGTCAGCAGCCATCAACATCCAGGCAAGACCCTCCACCAGCAAAGGTTACAACTTACTGAAAGCTCAAATGATGGTTAGCATTTTTTAGCAGTTAATATTTTAAAATTAAGGTATACATATTGATTTTTTAAAGATATAACACTATTGCACACTTAATGGACTATAGTATAGTGTAAACATAGCTCTTATATACACGGGGAAACCATAAGCTTCATTTGACTCCCCTTGCTTTATTGTGGTGGTCTGGAAGTGAACCCATAATGTCTCTGAGGTATTCCTGTAGATATCTATCTATATTAAGAGATAGGTAGGTAGGTAAGCAGGTACATACAGGCAGATATAAATATCTTCTGGCAGGCTTATGATTAACTTGAAATTGTCACAATAACTCTCATTTCGGAAACATCCATTAAAGTTCCCCCACTGTGCCAGAGCATCTCGTATTCTCATAACCACACAACACACTGTGGAAAATGAGCTCCATTTTATATGGAAAAAATCCCATCCAGGAAAGTAACTTCCACAATGCTGCAAAGCTTATCATGCTGAGCTTGGACTTGGACTGAGGTCTCTCTGGCTCCCACACTTGCCATTTTTCTATAGCACCCCATGGCCTCACAGACCCAGCACATCTCAGCGTACTAATGAGATGAAAGGAAGGCATTTCTTTTCAACAAATGTGTTCACAGCAGGGAGAACAACAGCCTTTCAGTGCTGTATGGGAACAGTTCTGGGACCACAAGGAAAGCTAAACTAATTGAAATCCCAAAGCCCTCACAATGCTAAGACTGTGATCTTTGCTGGTCACTCCTTGACCAAACTCTACTCAGGTTCTCCTGAATTCTTTTTTAATGAGGTATAACTTTTGGGCTTCTGTGTTTGTCTTTGCATTGTCCAATTTTAGCACAAATCTTGGCAAGTTGGTTTAACTAGAACCTCCTATTCTAGATATCTGATTGAGTTCCTAATTTTCCACCATCGGCAGGTAATCTCTGATCACCTGGTTTGGTCAGAATCCCTCTTACTCCTTCTTACTTCCCCTTCATTCACTGACCTACTGTCTATAAATTCCCACTTTGCCATGCTGTATTTAGTCGTCCAATCTCTCTCTCCCTTGCAAGACCTCTTCACAGGGGTCCCTACAACCATTGTGATGGCTCTCCTTGAATAAAGTCTTCCTTGCTAAGGGAGGCAGGTGAGGGAAAAAGCAGGCAAGAGAAATGAGGTAATAGGAGAAAAATGCAAGGAAGAGTGGGAGCTACTTCAGAGAATTCATATGGACAGAAAGTTGAGTGATACGGGACATTACATCATAGGAGAAGTGGTGTGAGGGTCTGGCAGGAAGCAGACACCCCTGTTTGTGTAGTGGCGGGGGTAGGCAGGGCACACAGAGCTCCCTGTAATTCCCTAGTGCACCCCTGGTGTCATTTAATAGTGTGTATTTCTTGCGGTTGCTAGAATAAGTTACCACAAACTGGATGAACCAACAGAAATCTATTCCTTCACAGTTTTAGAGGCCAAGAGTTCAAACTCAAGGTGTTGATGGGAGCATGTTCCCTCTGAAAGCTCTATGGTACAGTCCTTCTTGGTCCCTTCCAGCTTCTGGTGGCTTCTGGTGTTCCTTGGCTTGCAGCCACCTCACTCCAGTCTCTGTCTCCCTCTTCACACAGCCTTCTTTTCTCTGTATGTCTCTCTTAAGGACACTTGACACTGGATTTAGTGCCCATCTGTACACTCCAGGGTCCCAGGTGGACATATGTTTTGAGGGGCTACCATTCAGATACTTTTCTGTGCATCTGTTTATTACTCATTTGTCCAATGATTCTTTTTAAGCACTAATACACCACTGATTCCTGAAGAAATCAGGTTTGAACTGTGCATATCCACTTATATGTGGATTTTCACAGTACAGTACTCTAAATGTATTTTTTCTTCCTTATAATTTTCTTAATAACATATTCTGTACTCTAGCTTACTCTTTGTAAGAATACAGTATAGAATATCTACAACATACAAAATATGTGTTAATTGTGCATGTTATGGGTAAGGCTTCTGGTCAATAGCTATTAGTAGTTGATTTTTGAGGGAATCAAAAGTTATATGTGGATTTTCGACTATGCAGGGGGATCACTGTCCCTAAATCCCATATTGTTCAAGGGCCAACTGTACAAAGGAGCTGTGGAAGCATAAAAACAAACTGGACTGAGTTCCTACCCTTAGGGGTTTACAGCCTAGAAAGGGAGGCAAACCACACACTCTCATAGCTTGATAGAGTGCCATGAGAGGACAGAGAAATACAATCATTTTTTTTAATAATAAATTTATTTTTTATTGGTGTTCAATTTGCCAACATACAGAATAACACCCAGTGCTCATCTCGTCAAGTGCCCCCCTCAGTGCCCGTCACTCATTCACCCCCACCACCCGCCCACCTCCCCTTCCACCACCGCTAGTTCATTTCCCAGAGTTAGGAGTCTTTATGTTCTGTCTCCCTTTCTGAATCTGATGGGAGCTTAGAAAGGTCAGAGATACATAAGCTCATGGGATACCCCAGGGCAGAGATACTTTATGGCAGATGTGTCAACTGAACTGGATCTTGAGAGACAGATGTTGAATGTGTAGAAATGGGATATTCTAGACAGAAAAACTAATATCAGGGAGTCCCAGAGGTGGGAAGTGGTGGGAGTTTAGGTGGCGCTAAGAAATTCAGATTGACTAGAGCACAGGTGAGTGAAAGGTGGAAATGGGAAGTCGGGTAGAGAGGTTGGGGACAGAATGGGTGGTCTTACATGGGTTTTAGGCAGTGAAGATGACACAGAGTTTTGAAAATGAGTGTGATGGGATTAAAAACTTTGATTTGTGAAGATATTTTCATAAATAATAAAGATTATCTTAAGCTAAGACACTTGGGATTCAACAGATGCAGAAAGAGGCCTTCTGGGAGCTTTCCTTATCTAAGAACAGAAATTTCAGAGAAATGAGGACTCCTAAAAATTCCTTCTTCAGAGTGGGTCTATTGGTAGGCGTGAGACCAAGAGTAAACCTACTTATCATAAATCCCCTTTCTGGGGGAATGTTATGGCCCTAAGGAAGATGGAAAGAGCACTCATACCTGTATAGACAAACATTATCACAAACTTTCTTATTTCCTATTTGTTCTCCTGAAACCCCATTTACACTACTTAAAGAAACTTATTTGTCCTTCCCATAGGAGGCTTTTCTCTGCCCCCATCCTCCTTTCTCCTGCTAAGCTAGGAACTTAAGTCCCAAATTCCCCAAACCACTCCTTTGAAATACTCATCACTGGGCAATCCTATATATATGCATGTAGCATGTGTAAGTAAAAGTAGGCTTCTCTTGCTGATGTCTTTTGTCAGTTTAATCAGCAGGCCCAGGTTATTAATGGAGGAGGGTAGATAAAAAGTTATTCCTACCCTATAACGTATGTTGTATGCATGAATTAAAATGGGGAGAAAGGCTTAAGATGGGGGATATTGATCCAGGCATGACTAGCAGAAGAGAATGTAGAGATGAGTATGTTTTTTTGGACACACTACAAAAGCAGAATCATAAGGATTTGGTTAAAAATTAAGGAGAGGGGACAGTGAACAATGACTCTGAGGTTCTGAGCCTAGATGACTGGACCTAGAGTGGTACCATTAACAGAGTTAGGAAACACAAGAGAGATAGAGATTATAAGAAAATAGAGCAAGTCAGCAGAGACTGTTTGAAAGCTGGAAGCAAAGTTAGAACTGGAGATGTGGACTTGAGATGATATGCGCTGGGTGATGAAGGTATGAGGTATGATGTGGCAGGAAAGAACCAAAGGAAGGTGAAACCAAGATGAGGAATGGGGCCTTGGAAGTGATTTGAGGTAGGAGGAAAGGGGCTGGTCAAGGGGGCAGTCAAAGGTGGAGGGAGAACAAGGGAAAGTGCTGTGTCACAGTGTCTAACGGGGCTGAGATTGAAGGGAGGATCTTTCCTCGTATTAAAAAAAAAAAAAAAAAAAACTGCAGAAAGGTAGGTGAGGACCTAGTGCATTCCAGGAAGGTAGTCCTGGGAGGAAGCAGTGCCTGGGGACATGTAGGAGGACAGAGCTGGATTCAGATGTTGGAGGAGTAGAGACAATGTGTAGACCACTCCAGAGATATCTCATGGTGAAGGGAAAGAGGAACATAGTAACAGTAATTTAGAAGTTACCTGAGTTTCTCACCTATTTGGGGATTTTTAGGGATTCCCAAAATTTACAACATAAACTCCATGCTAGCTACATTTTGATGATAACCACACAAAAAAACCCAAGTTCTTAGGGGCAAGTAGGGAATAAAACTATTAGGAGGCATCTTTCTTTCTTTCTTTTATTCCATTTTTACATATCTCCACCTCTGTCATTAAGTCACAATATTTTATCAAAATATACAAATAGCACAGATACTTAAAAATGTATAGCTAAAATTCTAGTTAAACAAGATCAACTGCTACAAGTAGCATGCATAGGTCTTTTATCTTGAATAATGCCTAAAGGGAGACAAATGAGTCATCAAATCAACTTTAAGGGTATAAGAGATTGCTTTGCTTTTCTGTTGTAAGGATTATGCACTTCCTTTTTTTTTGTTACAGTGTGAAGAGTATGGTAATGAGTGACTTACACTGATACTGAAATCAACTGAGAATGGGTGGATGGGGTGGTTCTATTGGCAGGAGTAAGTGATTCTATCTTTGTTGGACTCTACTGTCTATGTTGACAAGATAGCCAGAGTAGGTGTTTTATTAAACCCTCCATCTCAGTGACATGAGCTCTTCTTTACTTTCCATTTTCCTCTTTCCCGAGAATCTCATGCCTAATCAGAATGAATGGATCTGTAAATCTCGAGTTACAAGCTATGTTTATTGTGAAGAATTCCCATAAAAACCTATTCAGGGCTTCCCCCACCACCATTTACGCTTCCACAGATGCAAACAGAACAAAACAGGTTAGTGGTTACTTGTCTGTGGCTGAATGAAGTCCACTCCTGCAGAGGGTGAGGCGCTGTTTCAGTCTTGAGACGTCTGTGCTCACTCTGCCTTCGGCCACTCATCAGCTGTTGATGCCCATGTGAAGAGCCATGATTTCGGGCAGTATTAACTTTTCAGGTCTTTTCACATTGCAGAGAACCATTGTGCCAGTAAGTAACTATGGTTAGTAATGACCTCGCTTCAAGAGTGGCCACAGGAGAGGACAGAGAAGCACCTAAGGGTGTAGTTATTAGTGGAGGAGTTGGCTTCTGCTGTAGATGCAAAGTCAGTGAGGAGCTAAAAGGTCTCAGCCTGTATTATTGAGTGTTTCTTTTCTTTCCCAAGGTGAAAAGGAATCCAAGGAGCGTCACTGGAACCAGTTCACAGACACAAGACAAATTCCCTTGTGTGTCAGGGGATGTGCTTCAGGATATCAACTTCTCCATCCCTGGGTTAATGAAGGAAAAGTTTCTGAACATGTTCTGGTCCATGCTGTTGATCAGGGCTCTGTCAGCAAATGACAGCCGGGGTTTCTCATTTAAGAATTCTTTGTCGAAATTGCTGCAGTCATACGGTGATTTCTTCATCCGAGTTTAAGGGAAGGGTGGAGGGAAAAAGGGAAGAAAATCAGGCACTGAATTATTTATCTTCATTTTTGTTATCTGGGTTCAATCTGTGTATGACCATGTGGGCATTCCAGGTAAACTGAAATAATATTTATAGATGGTCATAGGATTTATGGAACATTTCTAAGATCCTGAGCTGTGCCCTTAGCAATGGTACAATTAAATTCATGTCAAGGAATTTCATTATATACATCAAATAGTATCTCATGCTTCTGGTCAATAGTTTACATGAAACAGGATTGACAACCTTTGAAACAGTGGTGAGCCCAGATTTGACCTGTAGCCTTTTGGTGTTCAGGGGACAGTTTGGGGAAGGGGAAGAGGGTCGGAGCAGAAGTCAGGACTTTTGCAGATTATATACTCCTGTTCTTATATCAATATCCTTCACTATTTTTAGTCCTCTACCCATATTAATTTCATTATTAACCATTTTGGACTTCTTCTATAGACAGATTGGGACTAGCTCCCCTTAAGCCACCTGGTCCATTGGTGCTCATGAGAAAAGAAAAAGAAAGAATGTAAAAACGAACACCTATTTATAAATACTGCTTTGTATGGTGTATGGTTCAATTTTTTTAGATTATCAAAAGTCACCTTTGTGTATATATGAGTAACTAAGAGTCAGGCTCTTCCTATCCTCAAGAGGGCTCCTGGCTGGTGAGACCAATAGCCTGTGGTCTCTGCCTACAAATAGCTGTTTAGACAACACATGAGGGAAATTCCTTCCTACTGGTAGAATCGAGAATTGTCCTCTAGGGAAAGTGTAGATCAAAAGTCTGATTTTTAGGTGGATAATATCAAGTTGATTGTAATGTACCATGGAAGTTGAGACATGAATTATATTGTTCTGATGAGCTAAAACAAGGTAAAAATTCATTTTATCACAAATTATTAACTCATAGTTTAGGTATGACGCTATTAAAAATAACAAGAGTGCTATAGGCCAGCCTGTAGAACCCTTAGAGCATCCCCAGAGCTTGGGTCAAATGTTGAGACTAACTTTGCTAACCCTGAGAACACAGTTGCCTCCTCTGGTCAACCGCTATCCTGATGAATGGGAGTAGCTCTTTTCTAGAGTGGAGCATGTCATCCCACCCATGGAACATCTCACCCATGGAACAGACATAGAGATGTCATCTCTATGCAAAGAGATAGTCGAGATGGTTTATATCTATCTGGGTCATTACTTCTTTTTTTCCCAGGAATCACCAGGAATGGGTAAAGATGGCAAACACACCCCTTTGGTTTACTCTTTTAAAAAATAACTTCATGTAAAAATTGTACTAAAATATACCTAACATAAAAGTGACCATTTGAACCATTTTTAGGAGTACAGTTCGGTGGCATTAAGCGCATGCATTGTTATCAACATCCATCTGCAGAACTTTCTCATCTTAACTGTGTTTTATTTTTGTCTTCACTTTATGGCGGCTTGTTCTGCAAGTGGTCAAGTCACTTTTTCTCAGTGAGGTTAGTGACTTTTGCTAGTGAGCGTACACATGGGAGTTTAGAGACCTGTCTTTTCTTAAGCTCCAATTTACTTCTTAAACCAAAGAACATGTAACAATCACCATTAGGAGATACAGGTATGTGAATGAATTACAAACATCAGACAAACTCCTTATCTCATCTGAGAGTCACCTGGCACGTGCGTGTTAAGTCTGAGGCACGTACGCCCAACAGCTCCTTTTCATGCAGGTACATTTTCGTTGCAGAGGTTAGATACTGCAAACAAGAGTAACATCCCCTTGCTCCCCAACCCCCCACCAGCCAAACAACCTGAATTATGGTTAAGGAAGCACCTTCCTCCAAGAACTGAATCCAGGAGGGAAGCTGGGGCCCACACAGGGGTGAGGGGAAGCAGGCAGGCAGCCTTGGGGGTGAGTGGAGCAAGGCGGGAATGGTGGGGAGCCAACGGTCCTGGGTGGGTCCTTACCACTTTAGGCCGGAATGGTGGGTCAATCTCCTTTCTTTCAAGCTCTTCCCAGTTGATCTCCCGAAACAAAGGATGCTGGCGGATGTCTCCCCTCACTCCCAGCCTCTTTTCAGGTTCCCTCACGAACAGCTGAGCAACAGCAGAAAGGAGCAGTTATTTCTAAAGGGAAGCCTCAGACAAGGTTGCATCTCTTAGTACCTGAGCTTGGATCCCCAGGAATTTGACTCCATGAAGGTAAAGGCTCAGCGATTTGACACATGCTTTTCTAACTTTATTTTCCTACTTACCAGTGTCACCTGTTGCTTCAAGTCACACCGGTGACAACATTCTCCCTCAATTGAGCCTTCTAAATATTCTGGAATCTGGGCTTTTGCTTCCTTGCTCTTTGCCCTAGAAATGCTGTCTTTCAAGGGGATCTAGACCAATTTATAGGACCTCTGGTAGGATACCAAACTTTTCGACTCAGTGTCCTCATGTGTAAAGTGAGTCAAGTGTCCTTCCTGTGGGGCTGTTCTGTGGGTGGGATGATAAATAAACACACACACACACACACACACACACTGATTCCTGGGGTGTAAAGTGCAACAACATAGAATAAGTGATCAATTGGTTGACTTCCCATTGATCAAGTCTGATTTCTTACAAAGCTGCCTTCTAAGGATAACCGTCTTGCTATGAGGAGAAGCTCACTTCAGGGATAATATAAACTAGTTGCCAATAGCCCCCTTGGAACAAGACATCTGCAAACCTGCTGGTAAAGTAATGTTTAATTCAAATCATCTTTAATATTTTTTGACTTGTTTTTTTCCCCACACTGTCCCCTCTCCTGTTACTTTCCTCATGAGGTGAAATTGAACATTGGCCAGGATAGGAAAGAAATCTGGAAACTCTTCGAACTGAAACACAGCAGGTCAAGGGCAGTACTGAATGGGAGAGACCAAGCCTCTTGAGCCAAGAGGCAAGCCACAGGTCCTGAGTGCCTGCAGTGGTTACCCCTTTTTTCATACCCCTGCTAGATGTTTGTTTAGAATGTAACCGCTGGCTACAGGGTGTCTTAAGGACACCATGGGTCCCTGAAACAGAAACCAGAGTGAAATGAAGTGATTTTCCATGAGCTTCTGGCAGGAACTCACCTCCATGAACAACTAATTTATAGGGATCTCTTGCTTTTACTTCTTTTAAGAACAGCCAGTCTATATGTTTTCAAACACTACTTTACTTGTCTTGCCTTCCTACCTGAAAATCTTCAGAGGCTCTACCAAAACCACCCTTATCCCGCAATCCCAAAACTAAAATAACAAAAACCAACATGCTTGGATGTTGCATGTTCACTTCGTGCAAAGTGAAGTGTTTTTTTCCTTTTTTGTAATTATGATAATCTTTTTAAAAGTCCAAGTGTAACACTCATGCAACCACCTAGTAGAGCCACATGGCTAGTCACCCTAACTTCCTTCCCCCCTTACCCTATGCTGGCTGCTGAGGTCTCTCAATGGAACTTAAGGTTCAGCTCTGTTAGAAAACCACTAACATGAGGCTGTCACCCAAGAGACTTACTACCCACGAGGCTGTGGGCAAGTTTTCTGAGTCTCGAGTTCCTCACCTGTAAAATGCAGGGTGAAGCAAGGTCATCTCTATGCCCTGGTGAGCCCTAGTCCTCTGACCGCCTAGTGACCTAGGAACGCCTAGGGCATCCCAGGCTCTCTGTTGACACACATCCTTCCATTCCCACTGTACCCCTCTATTTTGTGCAGACATGTCTACTCACTGGATGTGCCACCTGTCTTTCCTACCATTGTCCTTCACTAGTGACATTTCCATCTTGCAAGGAGGTACTTCTCCCCATATTCTGCTCCTATTTCCTTCTCCTCATCTTTATTTTTTTTATTTTTTCTCTCCTCTTCATCTTTAAATCCCAGCCCACCAGTCATGGTGACATTATACTCCCTCTTCTTTGTGAAGCTTTCTTTGATTACATTAACTCTGGTGAGCTCTCCCTACCCTTCAAGTCAAGCTCACGGTCATATGGTTGATTCTCTGACTCATTCCAAGCAATGTTCTTTGAGAGTCAGGGATGCTGCTAGATGTCTCAGCTACGTTCTGTCTCCCTCTGGGAAACGAACTAGGGGTGGTAGAAGGGGAGGAGGGCGGGGGGTGGGAGTGAATGGGTGACGGGCACTGGGTGTTATTCTGTATGTTAGTAAATTGAACACCAATAAAAAAAAAAAAAAAAAAAGATGTCTCAGCTATATCATCCTGATTTTAAAAACAGATTCTAAAAGCAGATATCAGTGTCCCATTGTCAGCTGAGGAAACTGAGGCTCAGAGTAGCTATGTAACTTGCACAAGACCACAGATCCAGCCCTAGTCAGGGGTAGAGTCTAAAAAAAAATAAATTAAAAAAAAAATCTTACAAGATTTATCACTGCCGGATCCTTGGTTGTGACCACGTCTGTCTCAGTTCTCTAGGCTGGAGGAAATTTTCATCTCCCCAGGGGCTTTGTGACACATCATTGAAAAATGTTCCTTGATATGGAAGGTAGTTTTACACATGAGGATTCGGCAGCTTGAAATATGTAATTAAAACATTTAATTTAAGTTTCAGACTTTAAAAAAAAATAAATTATAAGCAGCCCCTTCTTGCTCTGGTGTTGAATTAGTCTCTCCTCTAAGCTCCACAGAACATTTGAACATATTTCCTTCATTAGAGAAAATATCACTATATATATATTTTTAAAGAGTATTTTTGTTTTACCAGAGTATAAGCTCTGAGGGCAGACACCATTTATGTTTCTCTTTCTTACAGAACCTTGCACAGCCATGCAAAAAGTAGATGCTCAATAAATGTTTGTTGAGTAAGTGAGCAAGCTATCCTTCTACTTTATTACTTGCAGACCATGTCTTCAGTCTCAGCTTCTGTTAGCCTCTTGTTTTTAGCAATAGAACAGCATATAGAAAAGGCACCAAGGTCACACAGTAAATATTTTTCCTGCAGACTCAAACACCAGTGTAAGTCAACAGATGGAAAGCAGATTGAGGGGCACTTGGGTGGCCCCAGATGATTAAGCATCTGCCTCCTTCATCTCAGGTCATGATCCTAGGGTCCTGGGATCAAGCCCTGCATTGGGCTCCCCTGCTCAGTGGGGAGTCTGCTTCTCCCCTCTGCTCATTCTCTCTCTCTCTGTATCTCTATCTTAAATGAATAAAATCTTTTTTTTTTTAAACCAGCAGATTGATTTCTTAGAAGCAGAGGGAATAAGTGATTTGCCCTGTATCTCTTCCCTTGAAACAACCATAATATCCTATTGACCTCTACTTCTTAAGGATATTTTGATGAAATAAGATGAGAGGGAAGATGTGCCTTGAGCACAGACCAAAACGTAGCTTGTGTTGTTATAATTAAAGGCTTCAGTGAATTAAATTAGAAGTAACTGCCCCAGGCCACATGTACACCATGCTGTCTCCCATTAGATTTTCCCAGTACCATGTGTGGCATTTGTACCTAGAGCATCATGACAAAGCTTTCTGAGCCTGGTCTATGTACCTGTGAAGTTAAATATATATTTAAAAAGATAAGACATGTAATGAGACTATAACATGATCTCCAGCTTCAGAACTCAAATTTCTTTCTAGTTTTGCACAAGAGTAAATCACTGTCTTCTCTGGCCTATGGCAAATCACTCCTCCTCCTCCCAGGTCCTGAAGATGACTGGTGAACTCACAGGAGGCCATTGGCTCTGTGCCTTGGATGCTGCACGGGGGGGACTCAATGTTCATGAATAGAGACTTGCTTTTGTTCACTAACACTGTCAGAGAATGGTTTACATTTATAGGAAACAGCACACCTTGTACATGAATGGCCAGGATGCAGCTGGAGTTTGTTTAAACTTATCCGACTGTCTGGGCTAGAACGTCAGTGCTGGGCTGCTGAGGATGGCCACCAGCATGTAGTGCCCATCCCAGGAGTGCTCTCCCCTCTTCATTCCCTTCTCAGATACATCTTTCTACAGAAAGGAAAGGTGGTTCTGTTTGAGATCATTCATTTTCCAGCAGTTTCCAAATAAACAAGCAGAACATACTGGATGAATGAATGAGGGGTGTTTCATTGGCAAGAGTCAACTGAACAGCAGTGTCCCTTTTGTAATTCTTGACAGAGCACAGCCTCCTCCACTGTGTAGCTGTTCAGGACACCACATGCATCTATGCCCTATAAGGGCTAAAAGGGATAGAGGCTGACATTGCTGCTGCTGCTGTAACAGATGCCACTTTTTCAGAGGACCCATTTCTTCTGGGTTTTACAACATTATATATAATCCTCTAGAGGAAGTTTCTCAGAAATGTTACTACCTTTGATCTTTGCAGAAAACGGATCTGAAGGATGTGGGGAACTGTTGGATCAAAGTTATAGAGCAAATGGGGAGCAGAGATGAAACTAGAAGCCAGTCTTATTGTCAGCAAATGGCATGATGGAAACTAATTTTTATCAGCCCAACTGCTGGAACACAGGAGAGGACTTTCTTTCTCATGCAGCAAAGGACAGGGAATTTTTACTAACTCACATGGGAACGAATAAGCCCCATCTCCTCAACAGGGATTTAAAACCATGTTCACCAACCAGCCCTTCCCTCCAGCATTCTTTATCTCCAGTTGTCTTGGTTTCTGCTCTGTTCTACAAGATTTATTTTCCACTGTGACAGCAAATCTTTTTCCTGCTATTGAAGCTGCACCTGATTTTGGTTTTGGTATTTGTTAGCTTTAGCCTTAGATTTTATTTTGTTTTTACACTTTTTTATTTTGAAGTAATTATAGTGTCGGTCTGCTTGGGCTGCTAAAACAAAATGCCATCGACTGAGTGGTGGCTTAAATAGTAAACATTTATTATAGTTCTAGACACTAGAAGTCCAAGATTGAGGTGCCAGCCTGGGCAGTTTCTGGTGAGGACTCTCTTCTTATCTTGCAGGTGGCCACCTTCTTGCTATGTCCTCACATGGCCTTTCCTTGGTAAGTGCACTTGGAGGGAGCAAAATCTTTCTCTTCCTTTTTGTATAACTGTACTAGTCCATATGGTCCCACCCTCATTATTTCATCTATGCCTAATTAGGTCCCAAAGGCCTCACCTCCTATAATCGTCACTTTTGGGGGTCAGGGTTTCAATATAGAAATTTGAGGTGGGCACACTCAGTCTGTACAGATAGATTCACAGGATGTTAAGAGCTAGTACAGGTGTCCTGAGTACCCTTCACCGAGTTTCCACTAATGCTTACGTCATATGTGATGACAGTGTGACACCAAAACCAGGAGATTGGCATTGATACAATATCTGTGTCTGGTTCTCTGTCATTTTATGTCCTGTGCAGATTGGGGTAACTACCATGACACACACGATACAGAACTGTCCTGTCAGCACAAAGCTGTCCCTAGGGATACCCCTTTACAGTCATACTCCCTAACCCCCACTGCCACTAATCCGATTTCTGTCCCCACAATGTCCTTTCAAGAATGTTACACAAGTGGACTCACACAGTATGCGGCCTTTTGAGACTGGGTTTTTTCACTCAGCATAATGCCATACAAGTGGTTTTGTGCATCAATAATAGTTCATTCCTTTTTACTGCTGAGTAATATTCCATACATGTGACTTGTCATCTTTCCTCCTCCAACTGGATGCCTTCTTTCTTCCCCCCACCCCCACCAGTCCTTCTGTCCTTTAAAACTATCACTCCCAGCATTTACTTTTGATTAACTCCACCTGGCCCCATTACTCCTTCACCCTCCTTCCTCACTGGGAGCTCTTCCAGAACCCAAGGAGGAACTGGGTTTGGGAAGCACAGCTATTGAGCTTTATGGAACACCAAGAGATGAAGGTGGATCGCCTACAGGCAGCCCCTACACTCTTTCCTTATTTCCTTCTTCCAGTGGGTTTTGTGGGCTCAGGCCTTCCCAGTGTACCCTCACACCACAGATTGAAGTGTGTCCCCTCAAAATTCATATATTGAAGCCCTAACCCCCGAAGTGAGTGTGCCTGGAATGAGGGAGTAATTAAGGTTAAATGAAGTCATATGGGCGGGAAGCTGGTCCAATAGAATTAGCTCTTCTAAACAGAAACAGCAGAGAGCTCTTCCGTGTGAGGACATGGCAAGAAGGTGCCTGCCTGCAAGCTGGGAAGAAAGCCTTCACCAGAAACTGACCCTGCTGGACCTTGCTTTTGGACTTCTAGCCTCCAGAACTGTTAGTAAATAAATTTGTTAGAGTCTGAGTACCTCAGTTTGTGATATTTCATTACAGCAGCTGGAGCCAACTAACCACCTTAAGTCCTTCGGAGGGCAATGTGTAAAATAACAGCAGCAACTCTAATAATGTTTGAACTTGCCTTTATGTAAAGCAAAATTGTTCCCGTTCCTGCTTTGTTTTTACTGTAGTCATATTTTTAACTGGCTAATTTTGAAATCAGCTTTCATTTAATATGTGTGTTGTTCAGTCATTAAAAGTGTATTTAATTGGTCGTTCTGAGAGTTTTCTAGGTTTATGGCTTGTTTGGATAATAGAAATGGAAAGCTGAATTGAACTGAGTCAGATTTTAAATGCCATCAGCCTTGGGCTAGGTGTCCTGGGAGGGCTTTGTCAGCACTTTAGATTCAACATCTTGATTCCTGAGGGGGAACTTTAGAGTTGCCTCAACATTTCAAAGACTCTGGACAAGTTGTCAGTTGTATGAGAGCGGGAGAAGCGGATGCCCTTTACATTTAAGTCCAAATAGTTCATAAGAAACAAGTAGACTAGTGGAAAAAAAAAATGAACCTGGTAATCTTTTTAAGTTTAGATTTAAAATCCACTGGTATGTTCTGATGTTGAAAAGTCTTATTCCCATTTCTCATTATAAAGACACCAAGGCTGAAAATTATTTACCTAAATGATTTTTTAAAGCAAGCTGAGATAGGAGATGTCAAAATTCAAAACACCTGTATTCTTGGCCCACTTCTTTTAGAGTTGTTAGCTTCTTGATCACACTGGTACATCTTTCCTTGATCTAAGTAGCTGTCAGGACAGCTCATTGGGTGCAGGTGGTTGTTATATGTAATAGGATTTGTAGTACTGTGATTTATGTTTTTTTTTTTTTTGTACTGATACACTGTTTTGCATCCTACAAAAACGTAAACTAAGACTGCCTAAAATCAAAAAATTTTTAAAGATTATTATTTAGGGAGAGAAATTGGCGGGGAGTAGCAGAGGGAGAGCGAGAGAATCCGTAGCCGACTCTGCTGAGCACGGAGCCTAATGCGGGGCTCAATCTCACAACTCTGAGATCATGACATGAGCTGAAATCAAGAGACACTTCACTGACTGAGCCACCCAGGTGCCCCTAAAATCTAAATCTTTAATGACGGCTCTCAGGTGCTTCTTATGTCCCTACATTAGTTTATCCGAGGAGCTCCCAGTGCCCATCTGTGGCATTACCAGTTCTGCATTGATTCTGGGCTATCATGGATAGGGATCTGACTCCTATGGTGGTGATTTCTGGGGACTGCTGCAGAGGTGATGACAGTCTGAATTCTGAGATATAGGGTGAAAAATGCATCCATTTTTTTTCCAGTGAACAGAGGAAAGTGATGTGGCAGGGGAGCTGGTCTGCATCATTTTAAATACTGCCTAAGAGGTTCACTCAGCAGGCAGCGAGTAGTGAGATGGAGCATCATGAAAGTGGAGTTTGGTACAGTAGCTGGGCCAGGGAATAGACTGAACAGCCTGTGTATCAAGGGCTGCCACCAAAAATGTCCCCACCAAATAGTACTTTGAAAAGACCCACTAGAATGCTCCACAATAGTGGTGGCCTTAACAACCCACCAGGTTCAGAGTATGAAGCCACCCAGACAAAAGAACAATTATTTCTCCTTATCCCTCCGTTCTCTCCCTACTTTTAACTGGGTATGACCTGAAATAGAAACTCAAGAATTAGGAAGAGAACAGTTGGAGGACACAGCTGACCACAATATGACCACATTTCCTTCTCCAAAGGTGATTGGCTGCCAGCCCTGAACATGATGGAGGAGAGGCATTAGAAGTCTTTGCTTTAGGGATTAGGTTGATGTGATGACTTCTGTCTGGGGTTGAACAGTTTTAATTTCTAAACTGAGATTTTTATGGCTTAGGAATGATGAAAGATTTGTCTTTCACCGAAGAGTGAACAGGAATGTTGCACGTTCTGTCCAGGTGGGAAGGGGAAGATTAACTGGACCAAGTGGGTTTAATGGGGACAATGGGAAACCAAAGGTTGAGTGTGAAGCCACAAATTGTGCTTGCAAATGGGCCAGTTATATCTGAGAGTGAGGGCATTCGAGAGTCATGGAACTCGGAATGCCTGGGTGGTTCAGTGGTTGAGCGTCTGCCTTTGGTTCAGGTGGTGACCCCGGGGACCTGGGATCAAGTCCCCCATCAGGCTCCCTGCAGGAAGCCTGCTTCTCCCTCTGCCTGGGTCTCTGCCTCTCTGTGTCTTTCATGAATTAATAAACAAATAAAATCTTAAAAGAGTCATGGAACTAGTTTTTGGGCCTTTCTTGTGTAAATTATGCCCATGAATGTTCATCTTCTCATTTTGGTATCTAACGTCCATCCTGTTGGTAACTCGATGCAGATGGTTAACATCCCATTTAAACCCAGTTTGAAAGGACTATTGTTTACCATATATAAATCAGAGCTTAGATCTGTCTGGGAGTACCAATCAGAATATGTAATACTAATCCTATGGAGTCTCCTTGACTTCATTTCTTACCTTCACTAAAAGGTCCTTTGCCTCCTTCTCAAGCCATCGAGGGTAAAAGGGATTGTCCATGCGGATGGAGTGGAAAAGCTCTTCTTCATCTTGCCCATGGAAGGGTGACTGACCAATTAGCATCTCATAGAGGAGAACTCCAAATGACCACCAGTCAACAGAATGGTTATATTTCTGACCCAGCAAGATCTGTGACCAAGAGGTAGAGGTGTAATTAATAAACATGAGGTGGATGAGTGAAAACCCTGCTTGAACTTTTCAACACCACTCAGTAAATAGTTGATGGCAATGACACTATGTGGTTTTAACACCCATCACAGTGAAAACTGCATCTTTTGAGAAGCTAATGATTGGATAGAAATGAGTGGGCAGTGCCAAACTGAGCAAACATTTTTTGATTTTAATTTATACTTTTCCTCTGGCCTTATGTGCAACAAGTGACTTGTGCAATTGGCCTTCATTTTCCCACCTGGGATGTGAGGACTTGGGTGGTAGACTTAGACCTAAGCAAACTGGTATCTGCTCTCCTGTGAGTAGCTAAACCAAACCCACATGTTTTACTGACTTCTGCTGACCTGAGACTTTGCATAAACTTTCAGTAGGTAATCACACATCCAGATAAGTCATCTGATCAAATCCATTCCTTAAAACCTGTCCAGACACAGTTGTATGACTAAGGAGTTCCATCTATGGTTTCTGTTAAAAAGTCAAGATATAGTGGGGCACCTGGGTGGCTCAGACGGTTAAATGTCTGACTCATGGTTTTGGCTCGGGTCATGATCTCAGGGTTGGCAGATTGAGCCCCGTGTTAGGCTCCACACTGAACCTGTTTGGGATTCTTTCTCTCCCTCTGCCCTGCACCTACCCCCTCCTTCGCAGCTTAAGTTCTCTCTCTTAGAAAAAAAATTTAGGGAGTATGCCTAGCTCAGTGGCCCCCCTGTATAACAGACTAGGATAACAGACTTCAGATTCAGAAATCCTCTGAGAGTAGTGTCCAGCTTGACAGCAGTGCTTTGAGTAGAACTGATCTGATCTGTCCTTTAGGGACATGGGTTTAAAGTCTGGGATCCCACCTAACAAAAAGATTTCTACCCTTTCACCAATCCACTCTCCTGGTAGGAAAGACTGTATTCTGGCCTTTCAGCTGCTTCCTTGTTTAATGTTAGAAGGTAGAGAGCATACACGTGACTGTGCTTGATGCTTGTCATCCTAACAAACCGAGCTGTGACCTTCTCTAAAACTGTGCAAGTGTCCATCAGCAGATGAATGGATAAACAGTGTGGTCTATACATACAGTGAAATATTATTCAGCCTTAAAACAGAATGAAATCCTGACACATGATACAACCTAGATAAACCTTGAGGACATTGTGCTAAGTGAAATAAGGCAGACTTAAAAAGACAAATACTGTAATGATTCCACTTATATGAGGTCCCTAGAAGAGTCTTATTTATAGGGACAGGAAGGAGAGTGATGGTTGCTGGGGTTTGGGGAAATGGGGAGTTGTTTAATGGATATAGAGTTTGAATTGTGCCAGATAAAAAATTCTAGAGACTGGCTGTACAATAATGTGAATGTATTTAATACTAACTGAATAATATTCTTAAGAATGGTAAAATGGTATATTTTATAGTATGTATATTTTGCCTCAATTAAAACCAGTACACCGTAGGAATACAATAACAATTTGTTAAATGAAGAAGAGGAGATTAAGATTTGTAGGGAATCAGAAAAGACCCCAAACAGCCAGAGGAATATTGAAAAAGAAAACCAATGCCAGGGGCATCACAATGCCTGATTTCAAACTGTATTACAAAGCTGTGATCATCAAGATAGTGTGATAATGGCACAACAACAGACACATAGATCAATGGAATGGAGTAGAGAACCCAGAAGTGGATCCTCAAGTCTACAGTCAACTCATCTTTGACAAAGCAGGAAAGACTATCCATTGGAAAAAGGACAGTCTCTTCAATAAATGGTGTTGGAAAAATTGGACATCCACATACAGAAGAATGAAACTGGATTGTTCTCTTACACCAGACACAAAGATAAACTCAAAATGGTTGAAAGATCTAAATGTGAGACAAGAATCCATAAATCCTAGAGGACAACACAAGCAACATCCTTTTTGAACCCGGCTGCAACAACTTCTTGCAAGACACATCTATGAAGGCAAGGGAAACAAAGATGAACTATTGGGACTTAAGATAGAAAGCTTCTGCACAGCAAAGGAAACAATCAACAAAACTAAAAGACGACCTACAGAATGGGAGAAGATATTCACAAATGACATATCAGATAAAGGGCTAGCATCCAAGATCCATAAAGAACTTATTGAACTCAACACTCAAGAAACAAACAATCCAGTCATGAAATGGTTAGAAGACATGAACACACATTTCTCCAAAGAACAACTACTCAGCCAGCAGAAAGGATGAACACCCACCATTTGATTTGATGTGGATGGAACTGGAGGCTATTGTGCTGAGTGAAATAAGTCAATTGGAGGACAATCATCATATGGTTTCACTTATATGTGGAATATAAGAAATAGTGAAAGAGACTATAAGAGAAGGAGGGAAACTGGGGAAAAATTAGAGAGGGAGACAAACCATGAGACTCCTGACTCTGGGGAACAAAGGGTTACAGAAGGGGAGGAGGGTAGGGGGATGGGGTGACTGGGTGAAGGGCACTAAGGAGGTCACTAAGGAGGTGGGATGAGCACCGAGTGTTATATGTTGGCAAATTGAACTTAAATAAATTTTTTTTTTTTTTATGGGACACTCAGGTGGTTCAGTGGTTGAGCATCTGCCTTTGGCTCAGGTCGTGAACCTGGGGTCCTGGGATGAAGTCCCATATTGGGCTCCCTGCAAGGAGCCTGCTTCTCCCTCTGCCTGTGTCTCTGCCTCTCTCTCTGTGTCTCTCATGAATAAATAAATCTTTAAAAAAATATTTTTTTTTAAAAAAGAGAAAATCATTGTCTTTCACAATTGCCACTTCCAGGATGGGTTGGGGACGAGCTGCTTTATTACCCAATAGGGAGAAGTGATAATAGTATTGAAGCACAGGATTAAAAAGTGAGACTCTTGGGATGGCCATCCTTCCCGCCCCACAATTTGAGGCCTACCTCAGTGGGCCTCCCTGTGTGAACATATACTCATAAATACACAAAGGTCATTTTACTGTTAGAATTCCTTGTTTGAAATGGAATTTTTTCTTACACGGACCTATGGAATGAATAGTAGAAGTACTATTCAAAAAGCACTGGTTGCTTTTGGAAAGGAAAATGATGCTACATTCTAGACATTCCATGTCCTGGTGCTGGTGAGGCTTGCGATGCAGCAGAATGATGTGCATAGCTTCCATCTCTGACCGCTACCTGACTCCAGGCCTGTCCTGGGGAATCAGATACATCTGGTATGAGTCTCAGGGATATGGCAGGAGTGTCTCTAACACAAGAGTTGATAAGCCACAATGCAACTGTGTCAACCATGCAAAATGTTGTGGGTTCTCTCTCTGGCTCAGTCCCTCATGGTGTAGTTTGGGGCAGATTCTTTCACGGCCCCGCCCCTGCATCTCATTTGTGAAAAGTGGTGATAACATTTGGCTTATTACTGGGTTGCTGTGAGAACCCAGTGAAAAGTAGGCAAGACCGCTTGCTGCATCCTATGGAAATGACTATATGTCCTAGGATAAAGACCTATCTTGGTCAACTGGTACCCATTTGTGAAAATAAAGACTAAGTTGCAGACAGATGTTTGCAATCTGCGGCTGACTTCCAGCATAAAAATGCTAGCCACCATCTGTAACTCAGTTTTTAAATACAAAAGTTGAAGTTTAGAGAAGATGTAGTATTCCTTAAGGGAAAGTTTAAAAGTAGCTGCAGGGAGAAAGATAAAGAAAACGTTTGTGTGCATTTGCATGCACACAATTTTCATTCAGATGCATTTGCCTTAAAAGGGTTGGGAGTGGGGGTGAGGGTGGGGGAGGGGGTAGGGGTGGGCTGCTTCACATGCAATTCTCAGGACATGTCAGAAGGGGGAGCTAAAGCAACCAGAAATTGCTCTGAGCTTCAGGTCTTCATAAACCACTTGATCTGGAAGGACAGATGAAATTTGGAAGACAGGACACAGCTGTGGTGGAAATTAAGTTTTCTAAAGCTAGGTGATGTTCTTTTTGTTTTTGATTTTGTTTTTAAAGATTTTATTTCAGAGAGAGCTAGTGAGAGAGAGAGAGAGAGAGAGAGAGCGCGCGCATTGTGCCAGGGCACAAGCAGGGAGGAGGGGTAGAGGGAGAAGCTGATTCCCCACTAAGCAGGGAGCCTGATGCAAGACTCCATCCTAGGACCCTGAGATCATGATCTGAGCAGAAGGCAGATACTTAACCAACTGAGCCACCCAGGTGTCCATAAAACTAGGTGATGTTAATAAAGAATTTGTTTTAAGTAGGGAGGAAGAAGCACAAAGCAGACTCACACAGCCACAACAGAAAGTCTGCAGATATATGCTGACGTGCATTAGGTGTTTGCCATAATTATTTGTTTTATTTATAAGAACTCCTGAGGCGCAGGTCCTGTGATACCTATATAACAAAGGGAGTGATTGGACTTCGGGTGGTTACCTGTCTTATTTAAGATCTCTTAGTGAGCTGAAGTGATATTCTGAAACCTGATCCTTTCATATTTAATGTCTCCTAGATTAAACCGCAACCTAACATGGCTATACTCACATTGTCCATATTTTTTAAAGAAACTGGTAGAGAAACAATGGCTGGAGTGGCTCCTTTTTCTGCTTCACAGCCTCTGCTGCCTTCTTATGGCCTCATCATCTTTTGTCCTGTTTCCTTCCCCAAATGAGTGACACTGGTGCCCTCATTTAGAATTTTAAACAGTAACTGAGGTCTCCAAAGAGGAAAATGGGAAGCCCCTCTCAGAGGGAGTGTGGGGGTGGTTGCATTTGTATGTTTGCTTTCAGCATATTGTAAGGTGTGTTACCATCATTGCTATTACTTATTATCCTGAGGCATGTCGTTTATGTTGTGTGCCCAATTATGTGGATTGCTGGGCTCTCTTTAAACAAAATTCATTTTGGCAAAATGGCAAATCCTTAAAACTTTGTCTGGAGAGAGGCTTGAAGATCATGCTGAAGAATACAAGGATATAGAATGTAAGAAAATGGTAGCAGAGTGGTCTCTCTGACTCTTAGTACAGCTCTTTGTCACCAACAGTGCCATTCATTGAGACAAGAAAGCTAAAACAATAAAAAAGTCAGATGTATCAAAGACATTGTTTTGAATTACGGAATTATTTGAATTGCAACCACTACCGTCAATGATGAAACTTGCCCAAAATATATACTGTGAAGTCTAAGTGAAACTATGCCTTCATGAGCTATCTTTTCCAGGTATGATGGCCAATGAAACTAAGAATTAAAAAACTAATCAGACTTTTGAATCTCAGGGTGCTAAAACATTAAATTAAAATTTTAAGAAGTTTTTTGATCTCAGTATTTTAATGAATCACAAATGTACTATTCATAAACAATAAAATTTAGTTACTTAAGATAATTTTATTTTGGAGTGCCTGGCTGGCTCTTGATCTCAGGATTCTGAACTTGAGCTCCATGTTGGGTGTAGAGATTATTTAAAAAGTAAAATCTTAAAAAAAATGTATATTTCATTTTTAGTTCAACCTGATTATATTCTTCTCTATGCATGTTTTATAACACATAGGCTATACTGGTTGGCAATAATATGTGTGATTCATATAAAGAGTAGACTGGGGATGCTTTTAAGTGATGAGGGAGCATCTTTTACAAAACTTTAAAACTATGTAAAGAGAATGCCCTGAAGTTGGATGGTGTTGGAGAGCAGAGGGCGTCCAGGCAAGAGATGCTCAGGGCCTGGAGTAGGGTAGCAGCAGGGAAGTTGGTGAGGGAATTGGAGAATCAATGGAGGTCAAATCAAAGGGATTCATTTTGAGGATTGAGAAGGAATCAAGGGAGATTCTTAATTCAGTCACAAGACTGGGGAGGGGAAAGAATAGACTTCCCTGAGGGCTACATTTTGGCGTTTGGATTTGGGAAAGGTAAGAAAGATAAAACTCAGATTATTCCTAGCTTTCTAGCCAGGTGAGTAGATGAATAGGTGTGTAATTTACCAAAACAGGGATAAAGGAGAAGGGTGGGGTGGGGCGGAGCAGGTTCAACAGAGAAAGTGAGTTTGAGACCTGTTATATTTGAATGGCCTGTGATAGCTGGAGCAAGAAGTTTGGGCTGGCCATATTGAGTTTGGAGTTAGAACCATAGTCCTAAGTACTATGTCTCATGGAAAATCTATAGTAGGAAGACAAGGGGGCCCAGAACGGAAGAGTGTGAAGACAAGCATGCTGGAAGATGAGAGAGACTGAAGTTGCAAAGAGAGAAGTTGGTTGCTGACGCTATATTCTGGAAGATGCAGAAGGAATCAGAACCAGGGAAAGGCTCTGGTGTAAGGAATTTGCAGACAAGAAAGTTGAAGTTCAATCAAAATTAAATACCAAATAAGCACAGGACAAAGCCAACATATTTCTTAGACTCAGGGTGCCACAATTATGCGAGCAATGACAGACTTGCTAAGTTTTGACCAAAGAAATCAGAATTCCATCACTATCGAACAACCATCCCCTTTTTCCACATTGATTGATATTCATTCATCCTTCTGAAAGATATTTTATTAGCAGTGCAATGTGTCAAGCGCCATGCTTGTTCCTTGAATATAAAATTGCATAAGATCACACTAATCTATACATATGATAAAATGATACAGAACTATATATACGTTGTACCAATATCCATTCCCTGGTTTTGGTATTGTACCATAGTTAGAGAAGATGTAGCCATTGGGGGAAACTAGAGAAAAGGGGTGTGTGTGTGTGTGTGTGTGTGTGTGTGTGTGTATACATATACATATACACACATACATATATATACACATACACACATATATACACACACACACATATGACATTTCTGTACTATTTGTGCAACTTCTTGTTAATCTATAATTTCAAAATAAAAACTTAAAAAGTAAATAGCTTGACTTTAGAGCAATCATCCAGGAGCACAGGGAGATTGAGATAAAAAAGGCAATAAAGACGAGTGTTTTGCTATGAGAAGGCTCAAGTGGTAGGGGATGTCCAACCTCCCTGGGGTTGACAGCTGGGGAGGACTCCATTACCAGGGGGCACATGGATAGAGTACTACTGCTGGATGCCTTCTGAGCAACTTCCATTCTTCTAAGGGCTTAGAATATGAGCTCCTCACCCTTTTTTTTTTAAAAAAAAAAAAACACTTTCGGGATGCCTGGGTGGCTCAGTGGTTCAGCGTCTGCCTTCAGCTCAGGACCTGATCCCAGGTCCAGGGATCAAGTCCCACATTGGGCTCCTTGTGAGCCTACTTCTCCCTCTGCCTGTGTCTCTGCCTCTCTCTGTGTGTCTCTCATGAATGAATAAATGAATGAATAAGTAAATCTTTTAAAAAACAAAACAACTTTTATAGGCTTTTCCATTTTTTTTTTTGGCTTTTCCATTTTACTCTTAAAATGTCACTGACCATAAATATCCTCCTCATTTTACAGAAGAGGGGATGAGGGTCAGCAGACTTCAGCAATCTGGTCACATGACACAAGAGAGCTTAGAAACCAGAGTTTAGGTTTTTCTGGTCCCAAGGTGAAATCACTGGACTTATTCAGGTGGATACTTATGAGCCTGTTCAGTGACCACCTGGATCTTCACTGTTGTTTCCTCTGGCTGGTCTGAGTGGAGTGAATACAGCTTAAGGCTGTGGTAAGGAGGAGCCAGGGCTATGGAGGATATGCTGAGCCATTCAAGACTTAGACTAACTAGTCAGCTGAGCACTCATCAAATAATAATATAGCCCTGTGTGCAGCCATATTTATGAAATACTCAGAAAAACAAATATAAATCCTGAAACAAACTACTTAAATTCTTTGGATTTTTTTTTTTCAGGAGAGGAAAGAGCAGTGATGCTTGGCTTGGGACATGTGGGGCTGGGCAAGGGCCCGTGCACACCATTCGGGCAACACATCCCTACCTCTGGGGCAATGTAGTCAGGGGTTCCGCAGAAAGTGTTTGTCTTGGCATCTCCTAACATGTTCTCCTTGCACATTCCAAAGTCTGCTATTTTGATATGTCCATCTTTGTCTAACAGGATGTTATCTAGCTTCAGGTCTCTGAAAAACAAAAGCAAAGCAAAATCTCACTTTAATAAATACATATTTTGTTAAAATAGAATTGCCACATGAGGGGCATTCACTTGTCCCATCACAGCCTAAGATGATCATGGGCACATAATTTGCTGCTCCTCTTCTTCCCTTTCAACCCTGTTCTTCAATCTATGGCTCTGTCCATGGGCTCACTGCCTTCTCCTTGGTGGTTCTTCCTTGACTAGTGTCTCGTGATTGGGACTTGACCTGGCTCTACTTGGCTCAGGTCAGCTTTCTCAGGCTGGACTCTGACAGACTTTTGCATCCCCCATGCCCAGTGAAATGCTTGGTGCATCTCTGGAGCTATGGATGGATGGCTGCATGGGTGGTGGGACAGGAAATGTGTTTTCTCTCCAGTGTAGCATCTTTCAGTTTTAAGGTGGCTTCAAGAAACTATATTGGGATGTAAAGAAATAGCTAGTGATGAAATGCCATCTGGGTTTGTAGTTGGGGATGGTCTGACATAGGGTCGTATTTAATACTACACAACATGTACACCTGTCTACTTGTGTACAAGATAGCGGTGTGGGTAGCACTGACTTTTCAGGGGAATGGTTCAAGTTTTCTGATTCCTCTTTCTGACTGACCAAGTGCAGCTCAATATACTAACAATAGGCAAGACATGGGCTTGGGACTCTTTATCCCAGTTTCTTTCTTTCTTTTTCTTTTTTAAAGATTTTATCTATCTATCATCTTATTTATTTATTTATTTATTTATTTATTTATTTATTTATTTATTTATTTATTCTTTCATTCATTCATTCATTCATTCATTCATTCGAGAGTGAGCGAGAGAGAAAGAGAGAGGGAGAAGCAGGCTCCGTGCAAGGAGCTCGATGTGGGATTTCATCCTGGGACTCCAGGATCATGCCCTGGGTCGAAGGTAGGTGCTAAACTGCTGAACCACCCAGGGATCCCCTCAGTTTCTTTCTTTTATGGAGAGGGAAGAAAGGCCTGAAAAATATACTCATTTTATGTGATTTTTCATGTATTTCTGTTTCTTTGTGGATAAATTATACTGCACCTAATTCCAAGACTGATGGAGGAAGACTGCTCCTAACTAAGAATAATTCTAGAACCAGAATCCATCTGATGCTGGAAACCATATCAATAAATTCCTCTTTACTTAGAGAACTAGTACCCTTGTAGATTACCCATTCCATTTTTAGGTAAATGTGACTGATAAGATTAAAAACAAAAACAAATTATGCCTCCCTATGATTGTACTAGATCACTATTATTACACATGATATTCTGAATATTTGGAAAGTGACTTCAAGTTTTGTCTTGTCTTTCCTTCACCGAGGTCAAGAATTTTGTTCCTCATATGGCCTGGTGTTCAGATGCTTTAGCATTCTGGCCCCTGCCCTCCAAATAGCTTGAATTCATCAGTTTTCTCCTTAAAATTTGGTGCTGAGACTGGAACCAGTATCCTCCAGAGATATAATCGAATTGTGCCAATGACCGTGGGTGGCACTGATAGCTTCTGTCCTGACTCCCTTGCTCCTTCCTGCTGCAACCTAGGGGTTTCCCTGCTAGGTCCTAACACTCGGTTACTGTAGCGGTTAGTAGTGAGCTTACTATGAACTAAAAAGTCCAGGTGTCTTTTTCTTTTCCTACACAAATTGCCATTATGCCAATTTCTTCTCACTCTTACCAGTGAAATTCATGTTTTAAAGATCATCCAAGTACTACACTTGACATCAATTGCTTTAAACTTTTTTTTAGTTGATGGTAGCTTATGAATCCTAGTTTGTTATATAACATCCAGGTTTCTTTTCCTTTATGTCCTCTGCCCTTGGATTTCTGAATTTTCTGAAACCCAAGCTTAGGACATGTGGCAGTGATGGCTACCATGGTCTTCCTTATTAGTGAAGGTGACTTTGGAGAAAATAGGAACAGCTGTCGGTTTACTCTTTTCTGTACCTCCTCTTGGAGAATTTGCTTAGCATTTTCTTCTCAAAGATCCTGCTCCCAAAGGGCCTCGCAAGTAGCCCTGTCTCCTCCGCCTCAGGTGACTAGATTCAGCTGGATCATTCAGGTTTTCTTTTGGGGGATGTTGGGGCTGTGAGAAGGCAGCACTAATTGGTCTCTCTGTCTCCGTTAGGTTTCTGATAAGGGCTGCTGATGGATGTCCTCCAGCATGGCCTTGAGGAACGGATGACCAGTTAGAAAAGTGAAGTGGCTAGGCCAAGAGCAGAGACAGAGCCTATGTAAACCCAAAGAGAGATAGTGATGAGAGAGAAGTTACTTGGTTTCTGATGGGTCTGTGCTCTCGGTTATAGTTTCTCAAGGAGGCTGAGATTTTGCTTAAGCAAAAGTTTGAGTGGTCTTCAGTATTCATATTAGCCTGAGGTTCCCATCACTGTTTGCTTTGCTTCTCATTAAACCCTTCATGAGGGTGGAAATGTGTATTGTTTGCTGTCCACTGTATGTGACACCTTGGGCAGGAGGGTAGCACATATGGAGCATTCAATACATGTTCGCTGAATGAATCGTCACCTACCAGGGACTGGCTCAACACCAGCAATTAGGAGTTGCAATGAAGTTCAGAGTCACTGTTCCCTTCCATTGCTCTCTCCACCTTCTGCTAGAGTAAATTAGCTACAGAGAATGAGCATGGAATGCAGCTGTGTTCTGGTGGAGTGACACTATTACCAGATGTCCCTAGAGTTGACATCTTCCATCTGGGCTAGCTTGGTCCATAATCCCCATAAACCAGGGCATCACTGACTGTTCCTGTCTGGTTGGGTAGCCAGAGTATCTCCAGAGGGACACGTGAATATGTATCTCACATTCATATCCATACTGGTTCTGTTTCTCTCTCATCCTAACTCAAATGTTGTCACACTTTTATTATCAGGACAAATATATCTGTCCAATATGTCTGTCTTTCCTTAGGTCTTCTACCTTCCTGTTCCTTAATTTTTTTCTGTTCCTTAATTTTAATTAAGTACACTTTCATTGTGATTTATGAATTCCAATAAATCCAAGTATAGGTTATGTTACTCCTTATGCCAAAACTACAGATTCATTTTCTAATCTACACTCTATGCAATGTTGGCATCATTTTGGGTTTCTGCTACATGGAACATATTGCATCATTTATAGCCATGTACACATGTTCCTAGAAATTTGGCTAAAGGATGATTTGGGGGTCATAAATAGGGAGCCAGATATCCAGCTACAGTGCTATATGTAAATCCTGAGGATAGTGAATATTGTGTCTAATATTTGTATTGGATTTTCTTGCTCTCACATCCATTTCATCATTTTATTCTCACAACAGCCCTCTGACCTGGAATTATTATTTGTATTCACATTTTTTTTTGACTGAAAGCAAGGCTCTTAAGGGTTGTATAATTTATTCCAGCTCACACAATTAGGGAGCCAGGATGCAAACCCAGGCCTTCTCTTCTACATCCTCTTAAACCAAGCTTGCCTAGTCTTTCTCATTGAACTGAATTTGCTAACATCCAGGGTCTTCTGTGACTACACGGGTGAATTTTAATCAATCCTAAAAATAAATGTTCTCTGGGCCTCAGGCTAGGAAAATGAGCATCATGTTTGATTTTCATTCCACCCTCTAAGGTGAACCAAGTGTTAAGGATTGGGAGAGAAAAGGTCAATGATGTTTTGAGAGATTAAGTTAGAATGTGAAAGGTCCAGAGGTCTGCCCTGCAGAGCCAGACCTCCATGAGGAAAAGGAATGAGGGCAGAGGAAGACTAACTGGAAATGCCACAGAACCCAAAGGCCAGAGCATTCACAGGTACATCAGCTATTCACTCCACATATATACCTTACAGAACACCAGCTCAGCCAAGCTACCTCCTCACTGAGCCTCCATGACTTATCTGGAAAATGGGTATAATGATGCCTGTCTTGCTTATCCCGCAGTACGTTTGTGAGCTTCAAATGAGGTAATTCATGTGAAAGCATTTGTAAGTGGCTTCAAATATAAGGGTTGGGCCAGTGCTATCACTAATAAGATATCATCTTAAGAGGGATTTCAGTTCTAAGATTGGAGATTCTCTTATCTTTCTTTGTCTGCATATTTCCCAGCTCCTCATTTTTACATTTAACCCAAACCAGGGCTGAGACATCTTTTAAGATGTCACAATTTTTATAACACTGGCAGATGGTAAATGATGATGTTAGCACCTGCTTCTCTACTTCTCTCAGCCTCAGTTTTTGGGATTCTTTAGCCATAACCTTTCCAATAAAACTGGACCCATTTGTTTAGTGTTCCTTCCTTGACCTCCTTACTTCTGTTTCTGTGCCTTTTCTGGAATCACATCTTCTATCTGCAAAGGCTCTGTTCCTCTAAAAAAAAAATCCCCTTTCTGATAGGTTTTTTTTTTTGTTTTTTTTTTTTGTTTTTGGCAAACCCTCCCCTAATTCTGAGGACACCATTTTTCTTCCTGTTGACACTTTTAATTAGAATCTTACTCACTTGGACTTTTTTTTTTTTTTTTTTGAGTGTAGTTTCATGTACTTATACTTTACCTCCAAAAATTATAAAATAAAAACCCAGGAAGTGCCTGCATTAGGCATCCAGGGCTTGGAACTTCAGTAGCTTTTGTGCATGCCACAATGCTTAACAAAGGGCCACACATTCCAGGGCTATTCCATCTACATCACCAGCCATATGGGGTTGAATGGTGGCTCCTGAAAAGATAAGCTCATATCCTTAATTAAGGATCTTGGAATGAGATCATCTTGGATTATCTTGATGGCCAAGTATCTTCCAAAGAGATATACAATGAAGACAGAAGAGGTGCAGGGAAATGAGAAGGCTGTGGGAAGACAGAGGCAGACAGGAAGGATGCCACCCAAAGCCAAGGAGCGCCTGAGCCACCAGATGCCAGAACAGGCAAGGAAGCATTCTCCTTGAGAGCCTTGGGAAGTAGGATGGTCCTGCTATCAGCTTGGTTTTAGAGCTCTGGGCTCTAGAACTGTGAGGGAATAAACTTCTGTTGGCTTAAGCTGTCAACTGTGTGGTAATTCTATAGGAATGCTTTAAAACTAACATACCTCTTTGATGAACAAACCCAGACTTCATAAATCCAAGTGGTCAGAAGAAGGAAATTAATAGAATCCCCTTGTTAACTTAGTTGCCAAATGGACAGTTTGGGTCAGTAAAGTTACACATAGGGAGCTGAATGGTTTTTAATGCAAGCCAGTCTCAGTCTCATGTACTTGCTAGATGATGACCTCTTCTTAGCTTTAATTATTTGATGGTATCTTTCAAGGTCTCTCTACAACTTCAGTGAATACACTACTAAATAAACCCAATATTCTGTCTTGGTGCATAAAATTCTGTCTTATTGGTTCATGATTTCTCATACATGGACATAGGAAGGGCCCTCAGGTGGGTACAGTTTGTGACAGTAAAGACAGTTAAGGATGCTATTGGTCTTTTTGTTCTGAATGTCAATTTATAAGGTGAAATGTTAGAGAAAAGCACTGTGCTATGGAGAAGTGGACTGTACGGGGGCATGTGGGCTTTTCTCTCAAGAGGTTTCTTTCAGCTCTAAGATGTCTTGCTCTTTCTAATCTTCTTTCCTCTCTCCCTCCAATCCATGCAACCTACACAAGCTACTGAGACCTCAGTGCTGGTATATTTTGTATATATTACAGGCATTACAGATGTAAAGAGAAAAAAACCCATAGATTCAGATCAGGGTTTTCAATGTTCTGATGGGTATTTTTCAATTTTCCTGGAGATTAAGGAATTGTACAAAACAACTTTTTCATGTTATTTTTGTACAGAGACCAGAAACAACCCAAAAAACCCCCCAAAACCAGCCCCATTATATCCAAAGATTGCCAAAGAGACTGCTTAAGAAGAATGACTTGCACACCTCCCCTAAGACTATTCTGTGACTTGAAATAGGGCAACTCTCCTGTGACTATGCCCTCCAGGAATGGAGAGTTTTTTTTTTTTTTAAAGATTTTATTTATTTATTCATGAGAGAGACAGAGAGAGGCAGACACAGGCAGAAGGAGAAGCAGGCTCTGTGCAAGGAACCTGATGCACAACTCAAATCTGGGAATCTGGGATCACGCCCTTAGCCAAAGGCAGATGCTCAACCACTGAGCCACCCAGGTGTCCCATGGAGAGGTTTTTCAAAGTGTTTGCAGCCTACCCTGTAAGTATCTCAATATTGACCATCTCTGATGGAATGTTTCTGGGTTATATTACACAGTTTGCAACCTTCAACACTCAGTGTGGAGCATCATTTAACCTTTCTTTTGTGGAAGTATAGTTGACAGAGAATATTATATTTTTCAGGTGTACAACATAGTCATTCAACAATTCCATACCCTATGCTATGTTCACCATGAGTGTAGTCACCACTTGTCCCCATACGACACTTTAGCAAGATTGTTGACTATATTCCCCATGCTGTAATTTTCATCTCTGTGATTTATTTGCTTTATAACTGGAAGTTTGTACCTCTTAATCTCCATTTATTTCACCGATCCTCCCTGCCAGTCTCCCCTCTGGCAACTAGCAGTTTTCTAGCAGTTTTAAGAATCTGTTTCCAGGGCATCTGGTGGCTCGGGCAATTAAGCGTCTGCCTTCTGCTCAGGTCATGAGGTCCAGGTCCTGGGATTGAGCCCCATATTGGGCTCCCAGCTCAGCAAGGAGGCTGCTTCTTCCTCTCCCTCTTTTTGTGCTCTCTCTCAAATGAATTATAAAATAAAAAAAAGAATCTGTTTCGATTATGAGTCTGTTTCTGGTTTGTTTGGTTGTTTTTTTAGATTCCACGTATAAATGAATTCATATGGCATTTGTCTTTTTATACTTAGCATAATATCCTCTGGATTCACATTTCGTAAATGGCAAGATTTCATTCTTTTATATGTTTGAGTAATATTCCATTGTATATTTATAGAATATCTTTTTTTATTAATTCATCTATTGACGGATAGTCCTGTTGCTTTGATAGCTTGGCTACTGTAAGTAATGCTGCAGTAAACATATGGGTGCATGTGACTTTTCAAATTCGTGTTTTTGTTTTCTTTGGATACATACTAGAAGTGGTAATACTGGGTGATATGGTATTTATATTTTTAATTCTTTTAGGAACCTTCATCCTCTTTTCCATAGTCTTTTTGATTTTAGACCTTCTGATGGGTGTCAGGTAATACCTTATTGTGGTTTTGATTTGTATTTCCTTGATGATTAGGGGTGTTGAGCACCTTTTGTGTTTCTTGGCCATGTGTTCTTCATAAAAATGAATATTCATGTACTTTGCCCATTTTAATCAGATTATTTTTTGGTATTGTATGAGTTTTTTATATATTTCTGATATTATTGCACACATTGCAATTATCTCTTATTGCATATATTATTTGTAAATATCTTCTTCCATTCAGTAGGTTGCCTTTCTGTTTTGTTGATGGTTTCCTTGCTGTGAAAAAGCTTCTTAGTTTGATATAGTCCCAACAGTTTCTTTTTGCTTTTGTTTCCCTTGTCTTTGGAGTCAGATTTAAAAAACGCCATTAAGTCTGATGTCAAAGAGCCTTATTTTCTATGTTTTCTTCTAGGAGTCTTATGGCTTCTGGCCTAAAATTCAAGGATTTATCCATTTTGATTTTTTTGTGTATGGTGTGAGAAAGTGGTCCACTTTCCTTCTTTTGCATGTAGCTGCCCAGTTTTCCCAACACCAGTTATTGAAGTTTTTACTTCCTTTGTCATAAATTAGTTGGCCATATATGCATGGATTTATTTCTGAACCTTCTATCCTAGTCCACTGATCTTTGTATCTGCTTTTGTCTTAATACCATATTGTTTTGATTACTATAGCTTTGTAGTAGAGTTTGAAATCAGTTTGATACAGCTTTATTTTTCTGTCTCAAGAATGTTTTGGCCATTTGGGGTCTTTTGTGGTTCCATAGAAATTTTAGAATTTTTTGTTCTAGTTTGGTGAAACATGACATTGGAATTTTGGCAGGAATTACACTGACTGACTCTGCAGATTGCTTTGGGTAGTATGGACATCTTAACAGTGTGCTCCAAACCATGGGCGCCAAATATCTTTCCTTTTATTTGTCATCTTCAATTTCTTTCATCAGTGTATTACAGTTTTCAGTGTACATATCTCTAACGTCCTTGGTTAAATTTATTCCTACGTATTTTTTTATGTAATTGTAAATGGGATTATTTTCTTGATTTCTCTGATACTTCATTATTAGTATATAGAAATGCAACAGATTCTATATTAATATACTAATTATTAATTTTGTATCCTGCAACTTTATTGAATTCATTTGTTAGTTCTAATAGTTTTTTTCCTGGGATCTTCAGGGTTTTTTTTTTACATATAGTATCATGTCGTCTGCAAATAATGAGTTTTACTTCTTTCTTGCCAATATAAATGTTTCTTTTTCCTGTCTGATTCTAGTACTATGTTGAATAACAGTGGCATGAGTGGACATCCTTGTCTTGTTCCTGATTTCCTGATCTTAGTCAAATGCTTTTACTACATCTACTGAAAAGATCATATGATTTTTATTTTTCATTTTGTTAATGTGGCATATCATATTGATTAGCAGGTATGTATCCTTGCATTCCTAGAATAAATCCTATTTGATCATGGTGAATGATCTTTTTAAAGTATTGCTGAATTTGATTTTTTTTTTTTATTATTTTTTTTATTGGTGTTCAATTTACTAACATACAGAATAACACCCAGTGCCCGTCACCCATTCACTCCCACCCCCCGCCCTCCTCCCCTTCTACCACCCCTAGTTCGTTTCCCAGAGTTAGCAGTCTTTATGTTCTGTCTCCCTTTCTGATATTTCCCACACATTTCTTCTCCCTTCCCTTATTTTCCCTTTCACTATTATTTATATTCCCCAAATGAATGAGAACATATAATGTTTGTCCTTCTCCGACTGACTTACTTCACTCAGCATAATACCCTCCAGATTTTTTGATTACTGAATCAATTTCGTTATTCATAATCGGTTCAGATTTTCTATTTCTTCTTGACTCAGTCTTGGAAGACTGTATATTTGTAGAAATTTATCCATTTCTTCTAGGTTGTCCCAATTTGTTGGCATGAAATTTTTTTGTAGTAGTCTCTTATAATGCTATATACTTCTGTGGTGTCAGTTGTAACTTCTCTTTCATTTCTGATATTACTTATTTGGGTCCTCTCTCTTTTTGTGATTAGTATGACAAAAAGTAGGCAGCATATAACTGGGTCTTGTTCTTTATTCAGGCATCTCTGTCTTTTGACCAGAGCATTTAGTCTGATTACATTTAAAGTAATTTGATAGGTATGTACTTATTTCTATTTTGTTAATTGCTTTCTGGTTGTTTTTTGTAATTCTCTATTTCTTTCTTCTTCTCTTGTTCTCCTTCCTTGTGATGACTTCCTTTAGTGTTATGCTTGGATTTCTTTCTCTTTAATTTTTGTATATCTATTATAGATATATATGTCTCATGGTAACTCCATTTATATAATACCATCCTGGATATATAGCAGTCTATATTAAGTTGATAGTCACTTAAAAGCAAACACACTACATTCTTAGTCCTTCCCCTCCATGTTTTATATTATGTTCTATTTTATGTACATTTTTATACTGTGACCTATTAATTTTTGTAGATATAATTGATTTTACATTTTAACCCTCATACTAGGTTTAAAAGTGATCTATATGTTTACTTTTATCAGTGATTTTTTTTCCTTTCATAATTTTCTTCAAGGCCTTTTCTGTTTAGAGAAGTCTTTTTACCATTTCTTATAAGGCTGGTTTGGTGGGGAAGAACTCTTTTAACTTTTGTCTGTGAAATTCTTTGTCTTCTTCAATTCTGAATGATAACCTTGTTAATCACAGGTTTCTTCCATGCAGCACTTTGAATATATCATGCCTTCTTGCCTTCAAAGTATCTGCTGACAGCCTTATGGGGTTTCACTTATACATAACTAGTTGCTTTTCTCTTACCTTTTTAAAGATTCTCTTTAATTTCTTACATTTCAATTATTTTTAATTATTTTATTTCTTGGTGTGGACCTCTTGAGTTCATCTTGTTTTGGACCCTCTATGCTTCCTGAACCTTGATGTCTGTTTCCTTCCCTAGGTTAGGGAAATTTTCAGATATTATTTCTTCAATTAAGTTTTCCACCCCCTTTTCTCTTCTTCCCTCTCTTCTAATACAAATGTTAGTATACTTGATGGTTTCACAGATGTCCCTTAATCTACGCTAATCTTTTAAAATAAATAAATAAACACATAAATAAATAAATTTATTTGGCATGAAATTTTAATAAATGAAATAAATTCATTTATCTATTTATGGCGGGGGGCGGGAGGAGAGAAAGGGCAGAGGGAGAGAATCTTCAAGCAGACTCCATCCTGAGCACTGAGCCCAATATGGGGCTCAATTCTCACAACCCATAAGATCATGACCTGAGCTGACTGTGCCACCTAGGTGCCCCTATGCTAATTTTTTAAGACTCTATTTTCTTTTTGTTGTTCAGCTTTGAGTGCTTTCTATACTTTGTTTTCTGGATGCTAATCTATTCTTCTTTATCTTCTAATCTGGTATTGATTCCCCCTAGTATATATGTCATTTCTGTTATTGCATTCCTTATTTGATTCCTTTTTTGTATTTTCTGTCTGTCGAAGTCTCACTGAGTCCATCCACTTTTCTCTCAAGTCTGGTGGCATCTTTATGACCATTATTTTGAACTCTTTGTCTGATTGCTATCTCTACTTTGTTTGGTTCTTTTTCTGAAGTTTTGTTTTGTTAGCTTGGAGCATATTCCTTTGTCTCTTCATTTTGACTTTTTGTTTATTTCTATGAATTAGGTGAAAAAGGTACCTCCCCTAGTCTTGAAGGAGTGACTTTGTGTAGGAATGTCCTCTGTATGGACTGTGTATGCCTGGGTTGGTCTGGCTAGAAAGCTTCTTGGAGGGATGGCTGGAGCTGAAGCAAGTACAGGCCAAGAGTTCTTGGGGCATTCTGCACTAGGGCTGCCCTGGCAGGATGGCTGGAGCTAAAGTTGGTGCAGCCTGGGGTTTCCTGGGACACTCCACACTGATAGGTAGGGTCCTGATAGGGTAGCTAGAGTTGTGTGGGCATGGGTCAGCATGCTGCATATAGGGGGTGCCCTGGCAGGATGGCTGGAGCTAAAGTGAACAGAGGCTGGTATGTCCTAGGGCAACTTGCATTAATTTGCCCTGCTGGGATGGCTGGAGCTGGAGTGGGCATGACTATGGGTGTCCTAGAGTGCTTTGCATTTATGCTGCCTTAGCTCGATGGCTGGAGGTGAGGCAGGCACAGGTGGAGGGCTGCCTTAGGGGGATGGATGAGGCTGGGTACTGGCACCCTGGATCTTATGGAAACAGCAGCCTGGCTAGAGTGCCTGGACCCTGTTCCTATCTGCACTATCAAGGTGGAGGGAGAGCTTAAACAGTGCCAGCACCCTTGACCTTGGAGAGAGAGTTCCAGCAGTTCCTCTACTGTTTGGTGGACATTTTAGGATTAGTAAATGGGTTTCCTTCACTTAGAGTCTAGTTGCCCTTTAAACCACTGTGCCTCCAGCTGGGCAAGTCTACATGGCCCTCCTCAGTGCCATCTCTCCTCCCCTGCAGTTGGTAGTGTTGGGGATGGGGCTCCGTCATTACTGTGCCTCTATCCTTTATTGAGGAGAAGCTGTCCAGCTGGCGCTCAGTTCTTCAGGAGGAATTGCTCCTTTATGTATTGGAGTAGATTTGTGTGTCCATGGGAAGAGTTGAGTTTAGGGTTTTCCTCTGATGCCATCTTGGATCCCCTCTTACCACTGAGCTTTATTGATGACTCTGGGTCAGTGTTATGAACATTTGCCACAGAAGAGCACATAATCCCACTCTCCTAGAGCCCCCCCCCCCCCTTTTTTCTTGCATCTTCCATTTAGGTCAGATTCAACATGCCCTTCTCACTGTGCTTGTTTGGTCAGCCTCCTGTCTAGCTCTTTATTTTATTTTATTTTATTTTATTTTATTTATTATTTTATTTTATTTTATTTTATTTTATTTTATTTTATTTTATTTTTTTAAGTTTTACTTTTTTCTCTATCCTCAGTGAGTCAGAAATGAGACAACTAAGCTTTTGATGATTTCTATGTTAAATAAATGTCAACTCTATTTTGAGAAAGGAGGTAAGGAGATTAAATAGCTTTCCTCTAAGAAGGATGTGAAAAGATGGTATAGGATAGAGACAGTTTGGATGAGTATACACTCATGACAGAGGGTACATGTGACTTCCTATATACTTCTACAGGCAAGAAGGTTTCCAGAGGTGTGTTTGGGTATTTAAGGGAGAGTTCTCCTCCCTTACCCAAGAGGAGAACATTCAGTAAGCATTTCTAGTTGGCCCAAGCAAAAATAGGAAATATGAAAAAGGCAGAGAGAGAAAGCCATAAGATGCCAAAGAGAAAGCATGGCAATGGAAGGAGAGGAGAAAAGTGGAAGTGAGAGGGAGAAGAATTGTCAGGATTAGAATAAAGAACAAAATGAGATCAGAACCTTACTGCTTTTGAGACTGGAGTTTCTGACTTGATTGTCATCACCATGGGTATGGAACTTCCTGCCCCAAAGTACACTCACCATTTCACATCACTACAGTGGCTAAATTAACTGGATAGGGAAATCCAGATATCTCAGTATGTGTTTCCAAAGAGTAAAATTTACCTGTACACAATTCCTTTGGAATGAAGGAATTGTAGACCGAGAATGATTTCAGCAGCATAGAACCTGAAGGAAGGAAAATCAAAGTTGAGTATGGATGCATTAATGGAACAAAATAAAATCCCCATTTTGTATAGTGAGTTTTCTGTCAAGTACTGTCCCACGTGTGTACACACAACTTTGTACGTCACTTTATTCAGTCCTAACAAAAGGGAGACGTCATCCATTCTACTGGTGCAGCCCCAGCGCTGAGAGGTTGAAACAAAGAAGTTACCTTAAATTAGTCTTACCTGTACTAGTGCTTATTTTTATACATTAAAGTTAATGTTCAAACTAATTTTTTTGCTAATAAAACACACATGGACATCAAACGTAATAGTGTAAGTATTAAGGGAAAATAATTTTCCCTTTTATTTTAAATTCTGCTTAGAGCTCTTAGACCTGCATTCAGAGTCATTCCACATAGACCCGAGTTGTTTATGGGCAAGAAATGCAGCCCAAAGGCAGAGGCTAGGATATTGGAAGATAGGAGTGAGATGCTGCTCTCCATATCCAGTGATGACAGACACCTGGGAGGCATTGAAGGCACAGCAGACAGTGAGTCTGTGATGGCATTCCAGAGGTAGTGAGGAAGGCGGACTGAGAATCCTTTAGCACAAAAACTGCCTGATGATTTCTCTGCTGCAGAAATCCCATTAAAATATCTCCGGGCACTTTGCTTATGGTTCCTGGAGGTGATGAGCTTAGTGGTATGCTAGCCCCTGGCTTTGACAAAAAGCCGTTTCAGTTAGAGTTTCTGTAGGAGCTGGTAGGACCAGTCCATCTTTCAACCCAGCTCAGCATAAACTACTCAAAGTGCTCATTAGGGGCTAGTGAAGATTACTGAGCATCAGGCAAAGAAAGCTAGCATGTACCTATATTTTTAAGTGGGCCTAGTGGCACAGTTTTCTTTTTTCTGAATGTCACAGTGGTTTTATCACTGAGGAAACAAGGCCCACAGGAGGAAGAGTGGCAGGGGATTCTGTGGGACTCAGCTGAATTCACACCTGCTAAATGCAGCCTGCCCGATTTCACTTGACACCAAAGAAGGTGAAGGAGTAATTCTCAAGGAGTAAAAGCCTCTTCTGGTTTCCTAATACTCATGCCTCTGGAACCAGATGCTTTACGCCTTCACATTGAGCTTCCCATTAGTTAAAGCCTTAGTTAAAAGCTTTAGTTGAAGCTTCATCCCCATGACCACCTTTTAAGATCTGTGTTTCATTTGACTACTTCTTTTCAAAGGGCAAATATTTGCCTCTGTGTTTATTTAGAAGTGTGGTGAATTGGGGCAGTTTCTTTTTTTTTTTTTTTTTTTTTTAAGATTTTATTTATTTATTCATGATAGTCACACAGAGAGAGACAGAGAGGCAGAGACACAGGTAGAGGGAGAAGCAGGCTCCATGCAGGGAGCCTGACGTGGGATTCGATCCCGGGTCTCCAGGATCACGCCCCGGGCCAAAGGCAGGCGCCAAACCGCTGCGCCACCCAGGGATCCCATGGGGCAGTTTCTTAAGAAATTAAGTCATTGATTTCAAAACACAAAGAAATGAAACAAAATGCATTCTAGTTTAAGCTTCACAAATTGGGAACATAGTTACCTTGTTTGATATGTCCCCAGAGGGTTACCCTGACCTGGGAAAGTGCCACATGGGAGAAATATTCTGTGGGTATCATGGGTACTCAGTACTTGATAAGAACAGTGGAAAAACCTCAAACCCTTTAAAAGGCTCTTACGTTGCTCTGGAAAGATCAAACTTGTGGCAGCTTTGGATGTGGTACATTAAGTCTCCTCCATTGAGATACTCCATCACAAAAAAGAGGTTTTCCTAGGAAAAAACAAAACAATTCCAAATCAGCTTTTTAAAAAAGAAAACAAGGACTACTTTTTAAATGGATTTAGGTTATTTCAGGGGAACCAATTTTGTCTTGAGATCACTTATAAAAAATCTGTCAAAATAATTTAGCTACAGATCAATATCCCTGATGAACATGGGTACAAAAATTCTCACCAAGATACTAGCCAATAGGATCCAACAGTACATTAAGAGGTTATTCACCACAACCAAGTGGGATTTATCCCCAAGATGCAAGGGTGATTCAACATTTGTAAAACAATCAACGTAATAGATCACTTCAATAAAGAAAAGGCAAAACCATATGATCCTCTCAATAGATGCAGAGAAAGCATTTGACAAAATACAGCATCTATTCCTGATTAAAACTCTTCAAAGTTTAGGGATAGAGGGAACATTCCTCAGTATCATAAAAGCCATTTATGAAAAGCCCACAGTGAATATCATTCTCAGTGGGGAAAACCTGAGAGCCTTTCCCCGAAGGTCAGGAACATGACAGGGATGTCCACTCTCACCACTGCCATTCAACATAGCACTAGAAGTTCTAGCCTCAGCAATCGGGTAACAACAACAAAAAATAAAATGCATTCAAATTGGCAAAGAAGTCAAACTCTCCCTCTTCTCAGATGACATGATACTGTATATAGAAAACCCCAAAGACTCCACCCCAAGATTGCTAGAACTCATTCAGCAATTCGGCAGTGTGGCAGGATACAGAATCAATGCACAGAAATCAGTGGCATTTCTATACACCAACAATGAGACTGAAGAAAGAGAAAGTAAGGAGTCAATCCCATTTACAGTTGTACCCAAAACCATAAGATATCTAGGAGTAAACCTAATCAAAGAGGGAAAGTATCTGTACCCCAAAAACTACAGAACACTTATGAAAGAAATTGAGGAAGACATAAAGAGATGGAAAAACATTCCATGCTCATGGATTGGCAGAATTAATATTGTGAAAATGTCAATGTTACCCAGGGCAATTTACACATTTAATGCAATCCCTATCAAAATACCATGGACTTTCTTCAGAGTTGGAACAAATAATCTTAAGATTTGTATGGAATCAGAAAAGACCCTGAGTAGCTGGGGGAATGTTGAAAAAGAAAACCAAAGCTGGGGGCATCACAATGCCTGATTTCAAGCTGTATTACAAAGCTGTGATCATCAAGACAGTGTGGTACTGGCACAAAAACAGACACATAGATCAATGGAACAGAATAGAGAACCCCGAAATGGGCCCTCAATTCTACGGTCAACTCATCTTTGACAAAGCAGGAAAGACTATCCACTGAAAAAAGGACAGTCTCTTCAATAAATAGTATTGGGAAAATTGGACAGCCACATGCAGAAGAATGAAACCAGACCATTCTCTTACACCGTACACAAAAATAAACTCAAAATGGTTGAAAGATCTAAATGTGAGACAAGAATCCATCAAAATCCTAGAGGACAACACAGGCAACACCCTTTTTGAATCTGGCTGCAGCAACTTCTTGCAGGACACATCTATGAAGTCAAGGGAAACAAAAGCAAAATGAGCTATGGGGACTTCATCAAGATAAAAAGCTTCTGCACAGCGAAGGAAACAATCAACAAAACTAAAAGACAACCTACAGAATGGGGGAAGAGACTCACAAATGACCTATCAGATAAAGGGCTAGGATCCAAGATCTATAAAGAACTTATCAAATTCAACACCCAAGAAACAAACAACCTAGTCATGAAATGGGCAGAAGATTCACCAAAGAAGACCTACACATGGCCAACAAGCACATGAAAAAAATGCTCCGCATCCCTTGCTATCAGGGAAATACAAACCAAAACCCCAATGAAATACCACCTCACACCAATGAGAATGGCTACAAGTAACAAACAGGGGAGGATGTGGATGTGCACTGTTGGTGGGAATGTGAACTGGTGCAGTCACTCTGAAAAACTGTTGAAGTTCCTCAAGAATTTAAAAATAGAGCTACCCTATGACCCAGCAACTGCACTACTGGGAATTTACCCCAAAGATACTGATGTGGTGAAAGACTGAGATACCTGCACCCCAAAGTTTATAGCAGCAATGTCCACAACAGCCAAGCTGTGGAAGGAGCCACGATGTCCTTTGACAGATGAATGGATATAGCAGAGGTAGTATATGTATATAATGGAATATTCCTCAGCCATCAGAAAGGACGAACACCCACCATGTGCTTCGATGTGGATGGAACTGGAGGGTATTATGCTAAGTGAAGTCAGTCAATCATATATGGTTTCACTTATATGTGGAATATAAGGAATAGTGAAAGGGACTACAAGGGAGGAGGGAAACTGGGGAAAAATTAGAGAGGAAGACAAACCATGAGAGACTCCTAACTCTGGGAAACAAACAAAGGGTTACAGAGGGGAGGAGAGTGGGGGGATGGGATGACTGGGTCAAGGGCACTGAGGTGGGCACTTGAGGGGATGAGCACTAGGTGTTATATGTTGGCAAATTGAATTTAGATAAAATTAAAAAAAATAATTTAGCTGATCTATAGCATTTCTGAACACCAAGAAGCTTGAGGCATCTGGGAGGCATATGTGTAACATTTCTTGGGATACTTTCATGCTATGATTCAGCAAATGGGGCAGTCTGAGGAAGGGTCCAATTGGACTTGCCCACCCAACAACAGGATGATGTTGGGCACTTAATAGGTGCTGACTGTATACCTATTGAAATTGATAGTGTGTAGGATGGTAGAGAATATAAATCAGGGCTCCGATTGGGGGCAGGACTTGGAAGCATGTATTCAAAACTTAGTTCTGAACATGTTCTATGAGCGTGGCACTATGGGAGGAGTGAGTGGGGACGTGCATTCCTGCCTCATCCACCAGAGATGATGAAACACAGTCCTGCCTTCAGAAACCTTACAATTAAGTATAGTCTTATTTCTTTCCAGTACTGATTTTTCTTGTTTCAATCCACAGCTGATGAGCTAGCACATTGCTCCTAACAGAAGACGCCATGCTTGTTATTAGAGCTGGCCCCCTTGAATGACAGCCACCAAAAGCAAGGCTGAGTGGTCTTCAGGTTGTGTTTAGAGCATCAGAAGTGACTACAATTGCAATGAGCCTGAGGTACTCATACTATGTGAGACAATACTTCTTCAGTAAGTACATTTATGACATTTTGAGCATCTTGATTTTGAGAGCCCTCATGAACCACAGAATTAGTCATCCTTAAAGTGTGAAGACATTTAACATGTCAGTGCATGAATTTGCACCCAAAAGCCTCACTTGGGTGATTTTTTAACAGAATTAACCTTTGAGTTTTGATGTGAGACTAACCAAGGCCCTGGGGCATACGAAGTGATGGTGTTCTGGTCTGACAGTGACATACACTGCCTGCCACTTCTACTGGGAAACCAAATATTGTGGCTATTACCTCAGTGGTTCAAGTGAAGGCTAAGTGTTGTCCTGCTTTTTCTAAGGTTGACCTCTGATCTAATTTACTAGTTCTGTATATCTTTAGTTGGGTCCCTTTTTCTTATGGATAGGCCAAAATACTCTGCTGACAGAAGTCCTAACTTAACATTGCTGTTTCACACATAACTTGAGATTAATCATTTGTCTAATCTGTACATATCTGTTTTTATCAATAGCACATCTTTCCTTTAGCTCTCATTGGACAGCTTCTAACTACCTTTCAACATAAAACTATGATGGCCTATATGCACACAGTAGTGGAATCGCCTAGGTACTCAGGAAAGAATGAAAGATATAAAAGCTTAAAGTAAGACCATTTATAATAGTGCTCAGATGAAGGGATCCTCTTAAGAGTTAGGAAGCTTACAAGTTCCTATAAAAGTTGAAAATTGGGGATCCCTGGGTGGCTCAGCAATTTAGCACCTGCCTTTGGCCCAGGGTGTGATCCTGGAGTCCTGGGATTGAGTTCTGTGTCGGGCTCTCGGCATGGAGCCTGCCTCTCCCTCTGCCTGTGACTCTGCCTCTCTCTCTCTCTCTCTCTCTTTCTATCATAAATAAATAAAAAAATCTTTAAAAAATTAAAAGTTGAAAATTTATATATTGTCAGTTAGGACTAGAGGCAAAAGGCCAACCCTAACTTCTACACAACCCTGGGCATAGTAGTCCCACCTGTTCTTAGGCTTAAATCAGTTCTGCACCTAGGTGTGAAGGATTGGGTGCTGAATCTGTGCAGTGCAAAAGTCTAAGATATCATAGGCACAATCACTGTTTACTCCCTTGAGCATTCCAAGATGACCACAGTATCACAGTGATTATTAATTAAATAGTAATGGAGATTTATAGCATCCTGGATCCACACTTAATCCTACTAAAATATTTTATGTCTCTACAATAAATCCTTTAAAACAATCTCTTCTAATTCTCATCTTTATATTAAGCCAGGGGCACTGAAAAAAGCCAATCGATCATCTTTGGTTATTTATGATGGCATTTTGCTTCAGTTGGAGTGCTTGATTTGGGTGACTACCAGCTAAAATGTGCTGCTTACAGGGAAAAGGGCAGCCCATGTCTAGAGGTCCAGTTAGGATGGGCAGGATGGAGGAAACCTGTTATACTGCTAGATGGTGCTGCCCTTTTCTAGAGGGTTTGGAAGTCTCAGGAATCTACTCATCCAGGGAACTTTTGGGTCCACTCTGAGCCCAATGAGATGGCTCTGTGATGAAATCATAATAAATATATACACATACAAACCATGCAGTCCTAGGTTTTGTGTTTCAAGAATCCCATTTTGAAGGATGGATAAACCTTTTAAAAGTTGAATCCCAAGTGCCAGTCATAAAAAGAAAATACAAATATAATAGACTCAGACTTTCATAAATGGCTGTAAGAGGGGTGCTCAGAGCTGAATGAAGGTGACCAGCCTTTGACCTGGAACCCTGCAGGACCACTCTCAAAAAGAAAAGTCTGCCACTGAAGACTCCACTTTGGGTCTGGTAGAAATAAACCCAGAAGGACAAGACTCAGGGTAATGGTCAAGACCAGGGGCTTTGCCCTTACTGAGAACCGAGTTCATGCTTCCTCTATTTGTGACCTTGAAGAGGTTAACATCTTCTAAGCTTCGTCTTCTTATCTGCAAAATGGAGGAATAATGTTCCTGCTTCATAGGGTTTTCATGAGTAAGACATGAAATGATATATGTAGAAAGCTGGCTCAGGGTTAGCACTCAGCATGTGCTTGCTAATTGGTAGCTGTTGTCACATGAAACAATTTAAAATCCACTCAAAAAACCTCAGCAGATCAGAAGAACTAAATAAATGGAGAGAGATTCCATGTTTATAAATAGGAATTAAATATTATCAAGATGTCTGTTCTTACCAACTTGACCTACAGATTTAGTGAGATCCCAAACAAAATCCCAGTGAGTTATCCAGTGGATATCTACAAACTGATTTTAAAGTCTACAAAGAGAGGCAAAAGACCTTGAATTGCAAAAAAATAAAAAAATAAGTAAAAATTGAAGGAGAGGAATAAAGTTGAAGGACTGACATCACCCATCTTTAAGACTTACCATAAAGCTACAATAATCAACACAGTGTGGTATTGGCAAAAGAACAAACAGATCAATGGAACAGAAGAGACTTATACAAACAGTCAACTGATCTTTGAAAAAGCAGCAAAAGCAATACAAAGGAGCAAAATATATTAAAGATACTCTTCAAGAAATGGTGCTGGACATGTATAGAAGGAATTCCACCTTTCTTAATTTTCATTATGTCTTAAAGGAAGAATTCACATGATGTCAAAAATGAAATAATAGCAGATACTTCTCAGGAAAGGGGCCCTCACAGTCCTGGTGGCTCTTGAAACAAAAAGGAAAGCAGAGAGCTAGGTCTCCTCCAGTGCTGTCCTATCTGTTCTAGTCATGAGCTGAGAGAAAACACAAAGCAGGCTAGTGAGGAGGGACGTGGGCTTGTGAACAACATACAACAGTGTGGACTTCCCTTAATGCTGAGTAAGACATTAACTGATGCACATAATTCTTTTGAGGAGTGAGAACTAAAGGTGGTAAGGGTGTTGGGGGATGGGGTGCTCCAATCTGCCCTGGATTTAGACTTTATCAGCAGCTCCTGGTACAGCATCCATGAGGTGGAAATTCTTGTCTCTGTGCTGTCACTGACTGGTTATGCAATCAATAAATCACACCATCCCTGGACCACAGTCTCAACCTCTGAGAAATGAGGAGTACTGACTAAACTCCCCTTTAGTGGCCTCAACACCCCCTGACTTTCACCATACATTTTATTGTTTTCCTTTGGGAATAAAGATGACATTAACAACTAGAGCATGGAAGATCCATGCAGTGCTTCCCAGATGATAAAATACATATAAGAGGATGTGATACTTGCAAAAATGTTACAAAGAGTCTTTGTCTAGTAACAGTGCATATTTGAAGTAAAATTGAAGAATAGAGATGAGCCTCCTCTTGGAACCCTCCTCAAAGGATGTCAGTGTTAAGGCCCACCATGACACCCCAAAGAAGGTTCTACAATAGTGGTCAGATGGCTTCCTTCCATTTAAGTGGCCTCCTGGTTGTGCTCCTAGAACATGGCTATTGGTTGAGTGCAGATACCTCTGTTTCCCAAGGGTCTAGAATGTGACTGCTTTAACAGCTAAATTAATCCTGCAAAGGACTGAATGTCACAATGGATTAGGGGCCACAGAATGTGCCTTAGCATTGTTCTGAGCAGACTCTGAGTGGCAAAAGAATAACTTTTTGATTGGTCTATATTATTTCTGAATCATGCATCTTATTCTTTTTTTTTTTAATTTTTTATTTATTTATGAGAGTCACAGAGAGAGAGGCAGAGACATAGGCAGAGGGAGAAGCAGGCTCCATGCACCGGGAGGCCTGATGTGGGATTCGATCCCAGGTCTCCAGGATCGCGCTCTGGGCCAAAGGCAGGCGCCAAACCGCTGCGCCACCCAGGGATCCCGCATCTTATTCTTTTTGAACTCAAGCAGACCTGCTTTAAGAACATCTCCGACTTTAGAAAAGAATAGAAACAAAGGAGTAGAGCCTGACCACCTGTAGGGTTATTGTCCCTAGTTCAATCACTGAGCTTTCTCATTTTGTGTATGCAGGTGGCAAAAACCTAGCATTTTGTCAAGTACTCCTTGGAAAAGTGAAATTTATAGAAGATTGCCTTGCTTAGCCAGTTTCCTGCAGTAGGAAACATGCTAAGGTTCTTGCAAACTCTGTTGGTGTCAGCTCAAATGGACTGATTCATAAAATGAGTGTTTAGTAAGGCTTCGTGGTCTTTTGAGTGAGTTCTATGAGTGACCTTCTATCATCCACTGATTTTGTTAATAAAGCAGTAAAAACACTGAGCATATTTCCATCCTGTCAGTAAACTAAGTTTAGTTGGGGTTTGAGAGTACAATGACATTAGAGCCACTGGAAGAAGCACTTCATTGAATAGTCCTGCAGAACCTCTACCTAACAAGAAAGTATTTGGTATACCATTCAATAACTTTTATCTATCAACACTCCAGTTCATAAATATACCTGTGGCATGCTGTTCTATACGCCAGACCATAAAAACAAGAGAGTGACAGTTATGTATTGCTTTGCTGTGATTTTCTGACAACTGAACACAATAATCAATGCTGATACTCGTAGATAGATGGGCAAAGTTCTATAGCTAGCTGTTTTCTTTGGTGCTTTAAAAATGGTATTTATGATATTCTTATAAGATCACTTAATACATATCAAGTACTATCTTTTTTCAAGTACTTTCAAAAATTCAAAATAGTCTAGCATTTTTGCAAAGAATTCTGTATGTTTGTGTACAAAGTACTGGATTTTCCAGTTCCCACAAATCTCTTTCATTACTTGGCTGGTGGGACAGTATAGTTGGTTCTCCTATATTTTTACAAAAATATGAAATTGCTGTAGGGAGACACTAATATCTAAATATCTTTGTATTCATATACTTTATGAAATAGCTATATCAAATTTAGCTGTAAAAATGATTTATACTGGTAAAGAGGAAAGGAAGTAAATATCGTATATAAGAATATAAATATTTAAGTACTTTGCCAATCCAAGAACTAGAAAAAAAATCATTTTTTCAGCTATTATGTACTAATTTCAGTGGTATTCAAGGCTGAAACCTCTAAATCATTCTGTTCTAAATTTAACCAAGATGTTGCCTTTGAATCTCTACCTTTGTGCCTCCCATCATTTTTACTTATACCCTTGACATGCTGAGTCTTAACTAGTATTAGAAGCGGCTGTGGGTCCTCTTCAGAGTGTGAACTCCCTTAGAAGTTTTTACTTCTGCTTCTTGTCCCCCCAAAAGTAAGGTTTTAGTTGAGAATTACAACCTGTGAGAGTTGCCTTTTTGACATCCCCAGCTCTGTGGTCATGTAGAAATGGAGGGGTTTCCTGTCTGGAAGAACACAGAGCTGGGTGGGGGCAGAGCTGCCCAAGCTGTGTGCCTGGAAGGAGCACCCCAGGTGGGGGCAGAGCTTGCTTCTGGTGGGCACAGGATGGTGGGCTCACCTGGGTACTTACTTACACACCCTCTGTCAGTTTTGGTCACACCAACACTCAATTTCTTAGTTACGTCTGCAGTTTAGGAGGCTGGAGCAATTATGAATCTGGGGGATTATATCTATTGCTTTCTTCTCATGTGAGCTATATATTTAAACATCCTACAACAAACAACAGGTTTATTTCCCTTTTCATTAAGGACACAGTCTCAAACCCAACAGATAATCACATGTGTACATTTTATATCTAAATATGGAGTCTATGGAGTGGGGGTAGGAAAGGGAAAAGAAATTGCTCTCTGTACACCAGCAAACTCATTCATTATAGCTTGTTTATATTTCTACTGTAAACTCTAATTAGTAAAATTCACTGCCTTTAATAGACCTATTAGTACATTTCAGAAATAATGTGCCTGAATTGCTAGAGGTTTGTACCTTGCAACAGGAACTCAGACTCAGTTGGTATTTACTGGCTTAATTGTCCCACGGGGTCTTTTTGCATTAACTAACAAATTATTTCCTTCCATAACAAAGTACAAACAGGACTCCATTTCATGAATTTTAAAATTGTTTTAAAACAGGTCTCTACTGAGAAGCAATATAGCAGTTAGGCCTATGGACCTCATCACTTGAAACGCCTGAGTTTGAATCCTGGCTCCCCTGCTTACCAGGTGTTTCACCTTTGATGTGTTGCTTATCCCCTTAGGGTCACCTCAATTTCTTTATGTATAAAATGGCTATAATAATAGGATCTACTTCATAGGGTTGTTATGAAGAGTAATTGAGCTAAAATATGTAATCTGCCTGCAACATGGACTGGAGTGTAGGGAGTGAATGCTCTATAAATGACAGCTCTTAGTACATTTATAACTTAGTACATTTATTGTCTATGTATGATATATGTGAATATGCATGTTGAGATATATATTCTCAGGCACAAAGTGATCTCAGGAACAGACTGAGTTTTAACATAAAAGGCAAGTTTAAGGAGTATATGGTTTTCTTTTTTTTTTTTTAGACTTTATTTATTTGAGAGAGAGAGAGAGAGAGAGAGCACAAGCAGGGGGAGCAGCAGAGGGAAAGGGAGAAGCAGGCTTCCCATTGAGCAGGGAGCCTAATATGGGGCTCGATCCTAGGACTCCAGGTTCATCATCTGACCTGAAGGCAGATGCTTAACGGTCTGAGCCACCCAGGTGTCCCTGGAATCTATGGTTTTCATGTGAAAATGACTTACTTTGCTAAAGATTTTTAGTTACTACTAAATTTAATTTACTATTTATTACTATTTAGTTAATACTAGATTTAGTTAACTAGTTACTACATTATTAGTTACTAAGAAAGATGCAAAAAGAAGATAAAATACTCAAAAATCCCACCTCTGAGCACCTTTGAATGATATAACTTGGAATGACTCTCTTCCTTTTTCTAGTACTTTATGTATTTTCCACTTTTTAATGTATGTTTAGGTATAATTTTATAATTAGGGAAAATATTAATGTGACTTAAAAGTTGTAAGGGAGGGGTTTTTCTATCACCTTATATTTATATGGTATAGATTCTCAATATTTTCCCAGGGAACTTGTTAATCTTGTTCAGATTTATGCTACTGAGGAACAAATCCCCAAAGTATAAGGAATAGCTAGGGCCTTGCGCTCTAGGCAGTGCATCCATTTCACTGCACTCTAGGCAATGCATCCATTTCAAAGAGGTCTGAAGAAGTCTGATCCATTGATAGATCAAAATGAGTATTGCTATTTGTAGTGCTGGCACAGAAATTTAGATTAAGTGTTTGATATAAAGCAAGATGCTATCTTTTTTGTAGCTCACCTAAATTGAAATTGGCAGGTGTAAACCTTCTGATGAAAGTATGGCCCAGGCACAGAGTAGTAGTGTCTTCTGATTAGAAGTGCTTTTGAAAGTATGTAATCGAAATAGTATATAAATAGAATAATTATTTCAAAAAAGACTCAAAACTGAAAAGATGTAAAAAGGCAAGCATCCTTAGAATAAAAATCTATATTCATGATATGAAAGAAAGATGGTTAAATAGAAGATGAAAGCGACAGATTTCATAAAACCCGTTGTATAATTCCCACAGGGCTGTTTGCAGACAGATGTCATTTAGTGAAGTTTAAAGTCCTAGGGCTGTCAAAACATGTCCTCTTAAAATATTATGTGATATTTTGTGAATGAATATTCTAGAATTAGTGAAGGGGGGGAATTGCCAAGGTAGACTAAAAAAATTATGTTAAAATAATGTGCCCTCAATGCTGTCTTCTCCTTAAGAATCACCATAGTTCTTTTTAATAAGAGAATGAAAATAAAGAGCATGGGAAATTATTTAGTGAGGACCACTATTCAATATGGCCAAGTGCTGAATAAATAAGAGAACAGTTGCCAAATGTGCTCATGTTATTGGATGAATGCAGACTTTATGACATTAGAGACATTAATAATCTTATCAAAGCTGTAATGATTTTGAAAAATAATGGAGAACTTGGCAAATATGCACATGAGGTCAGGAATATAGACTCTATCTCCAGAAAAAAGGAAGAGAACTATAGTCCTTTTCCCTAGCTTTCTTCAAAGGCTAGTAAGAATGTCATAAATTGTATACAAGAGAAGACATACAGTGTCTGAAGAAATACAACTATTTATTACAAAGTATACCAGTACCTCTTTCAGAGTATCCTCTGTCAAGTATCTTTAATAAATGCTGTAATACTCAAGATTATAGTGTAACAATATGGAAATTGGAGAGAATTAAAGTCTTTGGGATATACTCTAACAGAGCCAGTGGAAGGAGTGGGAAGTGCTCCCTGGAGAACACAGAAGAGCTGGTCCAAATTAAAATGAAATAATACACCTAAACTATTTAGCTCTATGCCTGGGATAGTGCATATTACCATTATTTTATCACACAGGGAATGAAAGCATTAATCTGTATTATAGTCAGAGCAAGGATGGCCCTCATATCTGTAAGGTCTGGAGCAAGAGTACAAATGGATGCCAATACCATGCATATAAAAATTTAAGTGTTCTAAATCAAGTTTACCAGTTTGTATTAAATATATTCTATATTCCTATATATTCAAATATACAGAGTGCTAGAGAGAGAGAACTAGAGAGCACCCCCTCTATTGCCTCTCATTGATCTCAACATGGTCCTTTTATCCTTTGTTGTGATGAGCACTTCATCTAGTTTCATATATTCTTCAGGGGGAAATGATCCCCATGCAACCGTGGATTTGGTCTGTCTGCGGGAGGACACAAATTCAAGGTCTTCATATGATACCATCTTAGACCCCTTCCCCAACGCCTTGTTAATTGAAAGCCTCTTTAATAATGCCTTATCATTAGAAGAAGAACAAATGAGTACAGCAGATATAATTAGTAGTTCCAAGCAACCAAGATGTTCCCCAACAGGTGAATGTTTAAACAAGCTGTGGTCTATCCAGATAATGGAATATAATTCAGCAATGAAATGAGCTGGCAAGCTATGAAAAGACATGGGGTAACTTTAATGCATATAACTAAGTGACAGAAGCCAATCTGAAAAGGCTACATACTGAATGATTCTGAGTATATGACATTTTGGAAAAAGCAAAATTATGGAGACAGTAAAGAGATCAGTGGTAGCCGGGGGTGGAGGAGAGGGAGGGAGGATTTTAGAGCAGAGAAATAATTCTGTATGATACTGTAATCATGGATACATGTCCTACATTTATCAAAACCTATATAATGTTCATACAAAAAGTAACGCTGATAGAAACGATGGACTTTAGTTAATAATAATATATCGATATTGACTCTTCAGTTGTAACAGACATACCACACTGAAGCAAGATTTAAACATAAAAACTCTCTGGCTAGCAGGGAGGAATGAATGTCTACTCCCCAGTTTTTCTATAAACCTAAATCTGCCCTAAAAATATAGTCTATTAATTTAAAAAAGCTAGTAGCTCTAGGCTAGCCAGTACATTCAAAGTGATGCTAATATACAAGAAGCCTAGAAGAAAAACATGCTTAAAATTCTTCCTCCTGTGGAATTCACACAAATATCAATAGAATAATGACTGAAGAATATGAAGACTAATAAAACTCCCCTTTCTAGGACTCTATATGTCCTAGAAAGGTAGGAATTTATACCAAGAAGGTAGCATTGCAGGTCCTATGTAAAATCTTCCTTGAAAATATGACTTCCAGAAACATTTTTATTTACTTTGGTTGACAGCATCTACTTAATCAAAATATTTGTAACTGCTCTTCTAGAAAAAAAATTTTTATAATAGAGTTTCCTGGAGAATCATTGCTTATGTCTTTTAACCTATTACACACTTAGGATTTAAGAGCTTATTCATATTCTAGCTAAATCCTAATCCTTATAAAGTGGATGCAGAAGGTATACTGTCATTTTATTTCGATTTATTTGTCTAAAGGCTGTTTTCACCTTGCCAGTTTCTATCCCTGGCAAATTCTCATCCCACCTTCCTCTTCACACTCTGGCCCTTAGATGGCTCCTCACAGTTTGTGCTCTGTCTTGTACTAAATTGTTATTGGTGCCCTCACTGCTGACATTTCAAGCCTTTTTTTTTTTTTTTAAGATTTTATTTCTTTATTCATGAGAGAGACACAGAGAAAGAGGCAGAGACACAGGCAGAGGGAGAAGCAGGCTCCCTGCAATGTGAGACTCGATCCCAGGACCCCGGGGTCATGCCCTGAGCTGAAGGTAGATGCTCCACCGCCAAGGCACCCAGGTGCCTTTCAAGCCTTTTCTGAGTCTGCTGGTGCTCATTCCCACTCCTGTCCCTGTCATTTCCAGCCTGAGAAAGCTCCCTTCCTTCCTGTGGTGACATGCACATGCACTCAAACATCTCCTGGCTCCAGCTTTCACTTCATGTCCTACAAGTGCCCCTCTCTTTACCAGTTTGTTCTGTGATTTATCCTAACCTCTTCATTTTTCCAAAATCTTCCTCCATGAATTCTTGCCTTTTGTTTGGCTTCCTTCTTCCCAAGAGTTCTCCCTCCATTGACCTTTGAGCCCTATGATCACATGCTTTCTGAAAGACTTCTATGTAACCACTGAGTCTACCCAAACTGCCACTCAAAACTCTGTAACCCAACCGAGGCCCTCATCCTCTCACTAGATGCTTCTTTCTGTTCCTCCTAAACCACCCAGTCAGACCCCTCACCACTCTGAATACACAGTCCGTTCTTTTTTGAAATTCTTCCCTCTCCATTAATCTTTCTGCTCTGATCACCCTCTACCCCTGCCCTCCCCCACCTCCCCACACTTCCCTCCCCAGGGGCCTTTGTCACTTATCTTTCCTCTTCTTCCTTCTACTTCCTAAGATTGGGGGGTGATTTGGTTTGGTACTTGAACCTCTTTAGTGGGTTTATTACAACTCACATATATTCCCATAGTTTCAACTACTGCCTGTTTGCAAAGAGTACCACATGTAAAGCCTCCTCAGTGTGTATGCATAATCCCCGTAAATGCAATGTAGTCTTTGCTTTTGTTAAAAAACGAGACAAAAGATGCAAAACACAATCACTTGAGCTAAACCCACATCATCAAACCAAGATGTAATATCTAACCTCACTGCAGTTTCAGCCTCTCTCAGCAATGTGACTTAACCAGTCAACCTGGAGTTACCTGGCCAGTCCTAGTGAGGTAAACTGCGTGATAAACCAGCCCCCACCACCCTTCCTCCAAAAGAAAGTGGCTTGCCTGAAACAATACGCATTCTTTGTCTTGCCTCCTTCCTGCCTATAAAAACCTTCCATTTTATGCAGCTCTGTGGAGCTCCTTTCTATTAACTAGATGGGATGCTAATTTTAAATCATTGAATAAAACCAATTTGATCTTTAAATTCATTCAATTGAATTTTTAAAAGATTTGGTGGCAGGGATGGGATCCAAGGCAAACTTCTGACAGTATTCAGACACAACAAGAAACACAGGTGTGGTACCCCTGAGTTCTTCTGAGCACCCCCACCCCCCATTTCTGAGGGCCATGGGTAAGTTCCTCTCAGTTCTCTCTGTGTGAAGCTCCTGATCTAATTGGCTTTTAATCAGTTGTACATGGGCAGCTGCTGGTAATTCAAGCCACAATTCTCATTTAATTGGTGGAAACATCCAGCCCTTAATTCTGTCCCAGAATCCACAGGGGAACTGTTAATGGCAGTTTGCAGTTCCCTGCTTAAGTAGAGCTGCTAAGTCCACAGTCTGCATTTGTTGAGGTCTGCTGGTTCAGCTGTTTCCCCAGTGCAAGGTTCCAGGGTGGGAATTGGTGCCACAGTATGTAAGCCTTCTCTTGGCAAGGATGCGATAACATCTCTTGGTTACTACTGACAGACTAGGGTGCACATGTTTGTTTGTTTGGCATGGGGCCTTCTTTGGGTCAGGATGTAATAAAATATCTTGATTACTACTCTACAATGTTAAGCTGCACATACTTTTTGTCTTGTTTTGTGTAGATAAAGGCTGTTGCTAATGGGTAGGTGTCCACTGTTAGAATGCTCGCCACCTAACTCAAAGATACCTACATTAGGATAAAATTTCTATGCAGCAAGGTACACTGAAAAACACCACAACGTCCCCAGCCCAGCAGCAGCACATACACCTTAGGGGTTAGCTTGACACCAAGAGACTTACTTTAAAAAAAGAAAAAGAATCCTTAAATTCTAAAAAGTTAAGCATGCTACCTGCAAGCACACCTGCTTATTTATGTCTAAGAACTTTGGTCCTGGAAGCTATAAATACTACAAAATGGCAAAATCTTACTAAAGATAACCTAGGATGATAATGGCTATTATGGGGAACAATTAGACAAGATCATTCATTTAAGAAATGTACTTGAAACAAGAGTGGAATACATAAACAGAAATACCTATTTTAATTTATATGCATTTTTAATGCATTTTAATAGGCTTCAAGATTCCAAAATGGCTTTTTAAAAAATTATTGCAAAGGCTAATGAAAAATTAAAGATGCAAGAGGCACCCAAAATAAAGATGATAAAACTGATGTGACTCTTTGTTTCACTCTATCCTCCTTTGCCTGAGCATTCATGGTCTACTGATCCTCTGAATGCCTTTCCACTCCAGTTACTTTTTAAACAGTTACGTTTAAAAATAAAGCTACTCAAGGTTACAGGAGACCTTCCTCAGGTATCTTTCATTCTTTGGTCAAGGACTGAACTAAGTAAGGACCATAGATTAAGAACCTCCTCAACCCAGGGGAAGGTACACAAAAGCATCTGAACAATTTAGGGTCATTACCCCAGGCTTCCAGATCTTTTCCAGCTTATGTATCTGTTGGTAGAAAAATGCAAGAAGCGGGATTGTGTAACCCTGAGGATGATATCCAAAATCATTGCCTTTCAACATGGCTCCCACAAAGACCAGAAAAAGCTGGCTTTTAAAAGATCAGTTGCTACTCTGCCATTCTTGGAGTCCTCCAAGCCCACATTGATTGGCCTATCATTCAAAGATGCAAACAATGAAAGATAAATTCGTGGCAGACTTTAAAGCTAGTCTGGAAACTCTCTTCCTATGGCATTCTAGATTCCATACATTAAATGAGGTCACCCAAACTGTTCTAGCTGCCCTGTTTGTAAATGGAATATCTCCTGAGATTAGATTAAATAAAAGGTAGAAAATGGGATGGGAGGCCACCAGTTTGACTGAACTTGTGAACAGAACTGAGCACTGCGAAAGGAGTTTGGAAGACAGCTGTAAGCGAAAGTCTACCAAGATACAGCCCTTTCAGCTAGGACAGCTCTAAGGGCAGGGACCTAACATAACACCTGGACCCTCCCCACATGACACTCCCCTACAAATCCACCATCCAAACAGTGACCTGCGGTCAATCATCTACACCAGAAAAAAAAAGTGTTCTCAGAATTCCTATGCAAATTCTTCAGTGTCAGCTCAAATGAAATAGATGTATCCTACACAAATATTAGTAAAAAGCTTTGGCCATCTGAGCAGATAATCTTATTATACCTACTTAGAACCAACTTCTTGGCCTGCGCCCGCCCTGAGCCCGCGTCCTCCACTCGCCCCGCAGCCAGGGACACGCACCGCGCACCGACCCCGACGGAGCGGACATGGGCAGAGCGATGGTGGCCAGGCTCGGACTGGGGCTGCTGCTCCTGGCGCTGCTCCTACCCACGCAGATTTATTCAAATCAAACAACTATTGTAACACTTTCAAGTAACTCCTCCCAGAGTACCTTGACTGCCCCAAATCCAGCAAATACCACCACCACACCAACTGGCGGTGCTCTGCTGTCAACAGCCAGTCTCTTCGTGATCTCGTTCTCCCTTCTACATCTCTACTGTTAAAAGACTCAGGCCAAGAAACGTCTATACTTCCCCATCTTCTAAACCCAATCCAAATGGCGTCTAGACATTCAGTGTGACAAGGAAAAATACAGGTCTTCATTGAATCTGCTAATTCCACACCTTATTTTATTGACACAAAATGTTGAGGATCCCAAATTTGATTGGTTTGAAGAACATGTGAAGGGTTTGACTAGATGATGAATGTCTATTAAATCTACTGGAGTTTCATGTACAAGATGAAGAGACAACATCCAAGATTAGATAAGAGATAATTTCTTTAAATGTGGCTTAAAAAGTATGGACATGTAAAATTCTACCTTGAAAATGAGAATAGATTTTCTCTTACCGAGATGTAAAAGATGGGATATGAACAGATTCAGTTTTCATTCGGTTCATTAAATCTTGAAGGCCATAAAACTGTTAATACAAGAAGCTTCCATGATTCTATTTATATGTACATTAGAAGGAACTTCCAGGTGTTACTGTAAATCCTCAATGCATTGTTTCAGCAGTACTAATTTAATGCCTATGTACTCTAGATAAAAGTTTTACATTGTTAAGCTATCACTGTTTCTTGGGAACTGAACTCTTTCCTCTGAGGCTTTGGGTTTGACATTGCATTTGATTTTTTATATAGTAATTGACATGTGCCAGGGCAATGATGGATTGGAATCTACCCCTGATTGTGAAGCATAACGGATAAATTTTGCTTTAATACTTATCACTTATTCCTATTGAACAAGGGTGCCAGATTCATTTAGCTAAACTGATTCCAAAGAGTAGAAGTACGTTGACTTCAACTAATTTCAAAATGCTTATTTCTACATAGGTGGAGTACTTCTTAAAATTTAAAAATGATCTGTTTTGAAGGTAAAATCGACAAATCTTGAAATTAAAAAAGGCAAAATATGTGCGGGAGCCAAAAATCATAAATCAAGTATTTGGGAAGTGAAGACTGGAAGCTTGCTTACATTAAATTCGGAAAAACTTTTATACTTTTTCTGTAAATACTTTTTTTTTTTTTTTTAAAAAAAAACCTCTGAATCAGAATAGCCACATTTGGAACACTTTCTGTTAGTCAATATTTTTAGATAGTTAGAACCTGGTCCTAAGCCTAAAGTGGGCTTGATTCTGGAAAGTAAATCTTTTCACAACTGCCTCGATGCAAAGAAAGCTTTTTAAAAATAGACACTCTAAGGTCTTTTGTTCGCATGGTCACACACTGATGCTTAGATGTTCCAGTATCTAATATGGCCACAGTAGTCTTGATAACCAAAGTCATTTTTCCCATCTTTAGGAACCTACACCAGAACAATATCCAACAGATCTCAAGCTACTGTGTGTGTGAATGAACATTACGTTTTGTTTCATCCCTGAATGCTGTACATCAGTTTTGGATTGTATATTGTGTTTGTGTATTTATGCTTTGATTCATAGTAACTTCTCATGTTATGGAATTGATTTGCATTGAACACAAACTGTAAATAAAAAGAAATGGCTGAAAGAGCAAAAAAAAAAAAAAAAAAAAAAAAGAACCAACTTCTTTATAAGTAGTAAGCTTTGCATTGTACCTGATTCACGGCAGTAATTTTTTTTTTTGTAAATTTATTTTTCACTGGTGTTCAATTTGCCAACATATAGAATAACACCCAGTGCTCATCCCATCAAGTGCCCCCCTCAGTGCCCATCACCCAGTCACCCCTCGCCCAACTCCCCTTTCCCCACCCCTAGTTCGTTTCCCAGAATTAGGAGTCTCTAATGTTCTGTCTCCCTTTCTGATATTTCCCACTCATTTTTTCACGGCAGTAATTTTTAAATGGAACTTATAAAGTCTCTCTGTTTACATCTGTTAATATGTGTTGTAGATGTGTGGTATTTTTAATGCTAAAATTAATTTGTAAAAGAGATGTAATTGGCTTCAAGAAAAGTAAGCACTTATATAAAGTATTCCTAAAATTCTCCAGAAATATAATAGAAATGAACTCAAATGCTTTTCAGGTTCACATGACTGGGAACATACTCAGCATTAAAACTAATTTAAGTTTGTGGGTTTAATTAAAATAGACACGTCTTTGGCCCTCTTAACACTGAATATAATGCAGACCTACAACATTTATTCTGCCTGGGTTTACTAGTCAAGTAAGTTCTTACTATTAAAAAACTTGTCAGAAAGAAAAAAAAAAATAACCAGTCTTACTTTAGGACACTTCTGAACTAATTGCTGAAAACAAATGAATTAAATAGATGTAATTAAAATCAAAGTTTTTAGAGGAATTTTTAAAATAATTTTCCTAATCTTTTTGGTAATTTTCCTAATCTTTTTGGTAACCTGAAACCTTAAAGTTAAGTAAGTGAAATTAACTGATGAATAGTCGTTAAATATCTAGATCATTTCCAAATGAGATAAAATACTGAAAAATTAACTATTAAATTTTTGGTTTATCCATTTTTGGTTTATCCATTTTTTGCTTCCTTTTACAGAGGAACTAAAGATACTTGGATTTATTAGTAAATACGTTTTGTGCCGTGCTGAGAAATTTGCTTGAGAAAGCACACATTTCTGGAAATTATAAAAAGCATAAATCTGCCAATCCACTAAATGCTAATGTAAGAGATAATTCATAATTAAGGTGTTTAGGGTTAAAAATTCTAATATATGTAATTAAAGCCTCTAAGGCTTGTGGAGAGGAATTGTAGGTGTGGTCAGGACTGGCTAAGATTGGAATGAATTTAATTAAATGAATTTTTTTTTAATTTTTATTTATTTATGATAGTCACACAGAGAGAGAGAGAGAGAGGCAGAGACACAGGCAGAGGGAGAAGCAGGCCCCATGCACCGGGATCCCGACGTGGGATTCAATCCTGGGTCTCCAGGATCGTGCCCTGGGCCAAAGGCAGGCGCCAAACCGCTGCGCCACCCAGGGATCCCTAATTAAATGAATTTTAATAACAAAAGTAAACTGGTACAAAATTAGAATTTGATTTTCTCTTTGTTATTAAAGGACAAAGTTTTCTGGATAAGAGATTGTAAAACATTTTTTTGTTTACCTTTTTAAGTAATATGCCTAGAAAAACAAAGATTTTGTCTTCTGTTGTTTTATCAGTTCTCTGATTACTTTAAAACAATACTTAAGTATCTAACCAGAGTGACAGAGAATTTCGAAGGCTTTAAAGAAAGTTAAATAGCAGTAAAACATTAACCTTAGCTTTTTTTAAATGGGGAAGACTCCATTTCTTTTGTTATCTATGATCCTTTATGACCAAATATTTTTAAAACTTTTGATATTTTTGACAACTTCTTAATACCTATTAAGAGATCAAAAGTTTAAGAAAACTTAAGAAAACAAAACTTAACTTTGTATCAGTGTATTTTTGATATTAAAACTCATTAACTTACTTTAATTTGTTCCAGTCTTAGCACTGACCACACACAATTCCCTTCTGAGATTTCCGTCATTGCAAACCTTCTACAACTTTACTCTCTACATTCAGATTTTGTCTTAAGTGTTCCTTCTTTTAAATAACCAGTCTCACTTTAGGACAAAATTGTTTTCTTTTCCCTCAATAAAAAATGTATTCTCATTCCTCATATTGTTTTTCAAAAACACAAATCTTTGTTTTCTTGTATATAGTTGTTTCCCTTATTTCCAATAGTCTTAATTACATTTAGAATTCTTAACTCTTAGTTTTCACTAGAAACTAAAGTGATGTGGGAAACAAAGGCAGAAGAGAAATTTTTAGATTTCCTTACTACTTACAGCCCATTGATAAGTCCTTGAGACAGACAGAGTGACCTTCCTCAGGGACTCAGCTACTTTGGTGTTATACTCTGCTCAGGGCAAAAGGCAATTGTAGCCCAACCCCCAGAATCCTGTGAGTCTACTTTTAACATATAAAAATTCCTTTAGAAACTTCCTTTATGTCTAAACCCCCCAAGATACGTGTTGGCGATCATCCTCCAAGCACATGACCCACAGATGTACATCTGAAGGGTCTCATGACTCAGGTTTTATTAGATGGTAACAAATGACCTTTTCCCAACAATAGCGACCCCCTCAAGGTCCTGGGAACCTTCCTTCCAAAATTCCTTAAAAGGCTTAGGCTCTCCTGACCCCCTCCCAACTTGAAAGTATATAATGAGCCACTCCTCATGCCCCCAGTGCTGCTCTTCCTGCCCACAGGTCCTGGCCCCAGTCTTTAATAAAACCACCTTTTCCCACTAAAGACATCTCAAGAATTCTTTCTTGGCCGTTGGCTTTGAACCATAATGTCCTTTCCTACATCAGTGAGTAATTGTGAAATTTTGTTGTATCAGTATTCTTTTGTTTGTTTGTTTGTTTTAAGATTTTATTTGAAAAAGAGAGCAGGAGCAGGAAGGTGGGGCAGAGGGAGAGGGAGAAAAGACTCCCTAAGAGCAGGGAGCCCAACATGGGGCTGAATCCTAGGGACCCTGGGACCATGACCTGAGCCAAAGGCAGACACTTAACTGACTGAGCCACCTCAGTATTCTTTCAATTAACAAACTTATGAATACATTTACTGGAATTTAAATTTTAAAACTATATAAGTTTTGATCCCAAACTAACTTTTGAAGGAGGTCCATAGGTCACAAAAGATTTGTTCTCTCTCTTTTTATAAAAAGTGAGATAGAAAAAGTATTAGGCTTATTTGATATGTTAAATTACATAGGAAGAATTGTCAAATAGTAATCAGCTTTGTTATATTTGTATGTGTTTTAAGTGTTCTAAAAATAATATGAAATTCCTAAAAATCAGAGCTGTTTTGGTATGTGATTAGTAATACTTTCCTATAGCACAAATCAACTACATATCCTTGTCAATTCTACAATAATGAACTCTCATCAGACGTTTAACCATGGACATTCAGTCTTTTGTCATTCAGTCTTTTACTCTGATGCTTTTGCAAAAGTGTTCCTGCAAAAATTCATCTTTGAGGAGATTCTGGAAAGGACTTTAAGATCATAAAACTGACTTGGGTAAGTATTTCCAGAATTAGTAAAAAAAAAAAAAAAAGCTAGATTCAAGCAGAACAAGAATTAATAACGGGACTGAATGAAGTAAGGAGGAGGATTATAGTTTTTATGACTTCTTATCTGAACAATTGCTGGTTCACTAATTTTTTTTTTTTTTTTACAAATTTGAGGAAACTTTTTCTGTTAAGCTATCTATGGTTTATAATTTGGTAAAGTATAGCTTTGTAAACAAAGACGAAACATTTTTTTCTTTCTGCCTGATTCTTCCAGTGTTGGGAAACTCTTGAACTCTATTTCATGGCAGTATAGTTATTTATATAATAGGACACAACTGAAAACATTGGCTATGTCGTGATGGCTTTGACTGGAATGGCCCTGCAGGTAAAGTCTGATGGTGAACCTTGGTTTAGCTTCCTGGCCTCAGAGGCTTCTGAGGGTTCAATCTGACATTCCATGTGAAAAGCTCCAGCACAGTCTTAAAAAAAAAAAAAAAAAAAAAGCTTATAGGGTCAATCACCATTCTTGCTACTCTTATGTAACTAATCAGGCCACACTGAATGCAAACAAGTTTGTTTTACTATAATTATCTTTGACTAAAAAATGGGGGTAATTAGAGAAATTATGTCTGCACCTTTGCAGATATTAGATTCCAGTCTTGTTAATTGTATTTGAAGTTTTGTTATATACCTGTAAACTGGACTGGCCCTGAATTATCCTAGCTCCCTTAAATATCTGGCTACAACTCTCCAAACTAACATTTTCAGTTTTCTCCCACCGTTCTTAAGAATTTGGAATCACTAAAAACAAAGACTGGTCTTGAATCTCCATGGGAGGGACTATACCATGTCCTCCTCCCTCCCCATATTGCCTCCCAACTTTAGGGCATATATATAAACCTGAGGCACATATTTCACAGCTAAAGAAGGCTTTGCCTGGCATCTGCTGCTATGTAAATCAAAGTGATGATGATGAGGAGGAGTAGCTTACATTGATGTAGACTACTTCCTCCCAAGATGCCTGCCAAGACTTCATACATTAAGTAAAATCCTTTCTTCTTTTTCTTTCCTTCATGCTAGAACTGGCCTGGAAAGAAAAGCCCATTGTCCATATCCCCCCAGCCCTTACTAAGGGGAGTAACCCTTCAGACCACAGGATTTGGCATCAAAACCTGATCTGTATGGGGATACCTGGGTGGCTCAGCGACTGAGCATCTGCCTTTGGCTCAGGGCATGATCCCGGAATACTGGGATCGAGTCCCACATCAGGCTTCCTTCATGGAGCCTGCTTCTCTCTCTGCCTGTGTCTCTGCCTCTCTCTCTCCATGTCTCTCATGAATAAATAAAGTCTTAAAAAAAAAAACAACCTGATCTGTATGTCAGAGACCCCCTTCCCCCCCACTCCCCCCGCCCCCGGCACCATTTTCTTATCTCTGATTAACAACCCCAAACTTGGGAAACTTCATATTCAGGCTCTCTGCAAAGTAAGGGACAATAAGGCAAAGATAGCCAGAATAAAACTGCCTTTGTAGTCTACAGACCGTTAAAATTTCACTGGCCCCTGTGACTGTCGCCTTTCCAGTTTCAAACCACATATTCAAATAGGAATTCCCAGGATGTGTTCAGGATTCAGGATTAGCTTCCTTTGGCAGGGCCCTACTTTCCCAGCCACTTAATGTACCTGGATTAGCACTTCTAGGGGAGTTGAAACTTGGTTATGCAAGCCACTCAGTTTAAAACATAAGGTCTTTCTTTGAAACAGATCAAAATCAAGACCCCAAAAATCAAAGTCAGTCTTAGGGACCATGGCTACAAGAACCCTCCAAACAATGGGAATTATCCTGCTAATAATAATCATAGTAGTTTTCCTGGCATATTGTGTTCTCTCAAAAGCTTTAAATGCATGTTTGTAGCCACTAACCACAAAACAAATGACCAACTTAAAAATTTGAACACCACACAAAGCACCAATAAAACAATGAAAACTTCAGCGGGGTAGCTGGCAGTGATCCAATCCCTTAAATTTTGATCAACAAAATTTAGCAGTAAATTGTCTCAGATGGACTAGGAGTCTGATCAAAAAGGGGGATGTTGTTTAAAAAGAGACAAAAGACACCAAGTAAGAGTCACTTGTGTGAAGCTTCCATCAGCAAACCTAGATTAATGTCTAATCTAACTGCAGTTTCGGCCTCTCCCAGGAATGTGACCTTTAGCAGTAAACCTGGAATTACCTGGTCAGCACTAAGTGTGGTAAGTTGCATGACAGGCTCCTGACCTTCCTCCAAAGTGACCATGCCTAAAGCAATACACTCCACGTCTTGCTCACTTTCTGCCTATAAAAAGCCTTCCAAAGTTTTATACAGCTCTTTGGAGCACCTTTCTATTTGCTAGATGGCTGGTGCCCAATTCATGAATCTTTTAAGAAAGCCCATTTGATCTTTATATGTACTCAGTGGAATTAAAAAAAAAAAAAACAGATGAATAAGGGAATGCATCTTCAGGTACTCTGCTTTCAGAAAATATTGCTGAGAACAATACATTTTAATCTGTCATATGCTTTTTATCATGTATTTCCTTTAAGATTGTTAGCTGAGAAAAGGACACTGAAGCAAAACGAGTTTTAATGTAGAGAGACTAGGAATGAATGATTTGGAGATGAAGGCAGAGGGTCCAGAGACCGGTAGCAAGCACAAGATCACAGGAACAGAGAAGTGGTAGAAATTATGCTAAAGAGGCCTACTCTCCTCTATAGTTTTGTCCAGGACCACCTGAGGACTCTGGCAGACATAGTATAGTCAATATAATACAAGCAATAGAATTTGCTATAGGACATTTCTTTCTTTTTTTTCTACCCTCAGAACATTAGCAGTCTGTGGGAAAATATAAAACAGGAAAAGTGCAAAACATTTTTCTCCATACGAAGGAATGTATTAAGTGGCAAGATAGAGTAAGTACATATGAAAGCAGTCACAGAAAAAGCTGAATAATACAGGAACAAAACCACCTTTCCGGTCTTGTAAGCTGAGCAACCTTAGGGAGTGAAAGACAGTGGTAATTAAGCAGAATTGAGTGAATCTGAAAGCCATTATGGAGGAGATGGTCTTGGAGCAAGCTTTGAAAGGAAGGTATGTAGATTCACAGAGAAGGGGTCTTTTCCTACTCTTGAGGGAGATGCAAAATGGTCATGTCTTGAGCAGAAGCTGGTGACAATACGTTTGGGGCTTTGAGAGAACAGCTGACAGAGGAATAGATTGACGTTGTGTGCACATAATCCCTGAAGAAACATTAAAAAGTCATACACAAAGGTGAGAAAATATCTGTGAGCTTAAAAAGCAGATGTGCAGAAAGGACATGACATTTCAGACTCACCAGGCAATGCTCATAGTCAAAGACTTCCTGAATATTTATTCACTAATTGCTGATTATCTCCAGTGTCTTGTGGAAGGAAGAATCTAGAGCAAACTTTGCAACACAATTTACCATAACTCTATCATCTGCCAAATCACAGTCTGGTTGCACACAAAGGGCATCCAAAGCACATCAAAGTGATGTGCAGTTTCTGAAATAACAATTTTCAAGTATTCTTAGTATCAGAAAACTGCTAAAGTACTTTAAAGAAAAGAGACTTACCAGTCACTATAAATGGGACAACACAAAGTTAATTCTTACTTCATGGATAAGTGTTTTTGAGGATGTGGTTTATGTGGCTTTTTTTTTTCTTGCTAAAATTGTGATAATTAGCAGCACTCTTAACTGCAGGGCTTATGGACTGAAGTGTTAGAGATTTAGATGAAGCAGTTCCTGAATAAAATGCTTGAAATTAAAAACCTTCTGGCAATCTTGGATGGATTTTGCCTTCAAGCCATGGAAATACCAGAATGACATACTTTAAAAACCTACCATGTTGAAGGGGTTTTTCTTCTATTTCAAATAGTAATAATATCTTGAAGTCAGTATGGTACTTTATCCACAAAGGATTCAAACCTCTTTGTAAGTGTTCTTTTTAAAAATATGATCCTTTTGGAAGCAAAAAGAGGAGAGCAAAGGATATAAACAAGTGGTGACTTGAAAGTCACATGAAGCATCAGGCATAAACTCATACCTTGAGATCATAAGCAGAGGGATGACCATGGTAAGGTTGGTCCGGAAGTTAAGCTTTGTGTATTCTATATATATGGAAAGTGAAACTCCATTTTATTTTTCATAAAAACTAATGTGCAAAGTGATACTGACATAAAAGGCTCAACCGATTCAGCATGGGAGTGTGGAAGTCAAGGGCAGTGGTATAAATATGTAAAGTAACACTAGCATCCTCACTCCTGACATCGTGCTGGAGAGGTTGTATACAGAGACCTGTAAAACCACAGTGCTTTCACTCACATTCAACCTGAGGGGCCCAGAGTTGTTCTCAGACAATCTAAAACTTCTCTTAGAGTGTGAAATTCTAACATTTCTCAAATCAATTCAAAGGAGATACAAATGAAGGTAGCCTATAGTTTTAATTTATAAGGAAAAATTATTTCCTTAAGACTAAGGATCCAGTTCAAGATGGTGACACAGGAAGACCCTGAACTCATCCTTCTCCAGGGACAGACCATATACCTATTTATACAGCAATTCTTCCTGAAGAACTGACAGATGGCTAAAGAGCTTCTGCATGATAAAACATATAGACCATATAGAAAAACAGCAAAAGAGATGGAAACATGGTAATAAAAGGAACCCCGACTCTTGAGGCTGGGAACTACAGTAGGGAGAGAGAGTACTGAGGGCCATGGGGCACAGAAATAAGCAGAGATCTAAAGGGCAACTAGAATATAAAGGAATACGCCTTAGAACTTTGACAAAGAGTGAGAGAGGTACTAGAACTCTCTCTGGGTCAGAGGGGCAGGCAAACACTGTGAATTATACCCCCCTGCCCTCCAGAACAGATGAGAGCAGTGTTTGGTTGTCCTATCCAGCCTACTGTCTCAGGGAGCCCCAGGTCCCTAGCCCACACCAGGTCTGGATGCTCTAGTGCAGAGAAAAGAAGCTATGGCTTAGAAGAGCAACTAGAATATAAAAGATCTAGCCCTAGAATTCCACCAAAAGGTGGGGGACTTGCTAAAACTCTCTCCAGTTGGATATATTCCCCATCTACCTTGACAGCACAGATAGGAGCAAGTAGTGTCTGGGTATCCTCACTAGCCTACCACCCCAGTCCTGGGCACTCTTACGATTCCCTGGATTGCACCCATTTCAACGTCAGCTGTCCTGCTAAGGTGCTCTCTGCACAGAGACTGCAGGGGCCACCCCACCTGGGCCATCCAGGTACTGAATACCCCAGGATCCAGTTACACCTTCAGCCAGCCATTGTCACCAGGTACACAGGGGAGGATCATACACATGGCCATTTCTTCAAGTTTAGAAGTAGTTTTTCTTTGTATTTTTTAAAAATTTTATTTTATTCATGAGAGAGGCAGAGACACAGGCAGAGGGAGAAGCAGGCTCCATGCAGGGAGCCCAATGTGGGACTTGATCCTGGGACTCCCGTATCAGGCCCTGGGCTGACGGCAGCGCTAAACCGCTGAGCCACCTGGGCTGCCCAGAAGTAGCTTTTCTGAATCATTCACAGAAACACAGAAAGTCAAAAATGACAAGACCAAGAATAGCTACAAACAAAACAAGATATTGGAATGGAAATAATATGCATGGTAAAAGGTTTAAAGTAATAATCACAAAGATCCTTACTGGACTAGAGAGAAGAATGGATAAACTCAGATCTTTAACAGTTAGAAAATATAAAAACCAATCAGACTAAAGAATACAATAGCTGAAATGAAAAAATACACTGGAGGGGATGGAGAACAGATTAGCAGATGCCAAAGCATGGGTCAGCAATCCAAAAGACAGGAAAATGGAAAATACTTAGGTTGAACAACAAAAAGAAAAAAATTTTAAAGAGGCTAAATTAAGGGTCTTTTGAACAACTTCAAATGAACAAAAATTTACATTCTAAGGGTCCTAGAAGAAGGAGAGAGAGAGAGAGAGAGAGAGAAAGAGAGAGAGAGAAAGGGGCAGGAAACAGACACCTAGGCTCAGGAAGCACAGAGAATTCCAATCAAGACGAACCCAAGGAGATCCACCCCATGACACATAATAATTAAAATGCCAAATGTTAAACATAAAGAGACCATTTTAAAAGGAGCAAGAGAAAAGCAAATAGTTGCATATGAGGGAAACCTCATAAAGCTACCAACTTATTTTTTAGCAGAAATGTTGCAGGCCAGGAATGAGTAGCATAATACATTCAGAGTGCTAAAAGATAAAAACCTACTACCAAGAACACTCTATCAAGCAAGTAATAACATTCAAAATTTGAGAGAGAAAAACAGAAAACAATTAGCAAAATGGGGAATACATACCTATAAATAATTATTTTAAATGGTTTAAATGCTCTAACCAAAAGATGTAGGATGGCAAATCGGATAAAAAACCCAAACCCACATATATGCTCCCACCAATGTACTCACTTTATACATAAAGACAGATACAGACTGAAAGTGAAAAGATTAAAGATATTCCATGCAAATGAAGCAAACCAAAAGGCAGGGAAACAATACTTATATCAAACAAAACTGACTTTAAAGCAAAGACTGGAACAAGAGATGAAGAAGAGTATTAGACAATGATAAAGGGATCAATTCAACACATTAGAGTGTCTAAATACATAAAGCAAATATTAACAGACCTAAAGGGACAAACTGACAATAATACAAGAATATACATTCTTTTCAAATGCACATGAACATTCTCCAAGATATATTACATGTTAGGACACAAAACAAGTTTCAATAAATGAATAGTGAAATCATATCAAACATATTCTCTGACAACAAAAGCTGCATGAAATTAGAAATCAATCAAAAGCAAAAAATTGGAAAAAACAAAAACAGACAAAGGCTAAACAATGTGCTACTAAACAGCAGTGAATCAATGAAGAAATCAAAGAAGAAAGCAAAATAATATAGAGACAAATGAAAATACAATAGTCCAAAATCTTTGGGATGCAACAAAAGTGGTTCTTAGAGGGAAATTTATAGCAATTCAGGCCTACCTCAAGAAATAAAAATCTCAATCTAACCTTTACCAGGAACTAGAGAAAGAAGAACAAAGCCCAAAGTAAGAAGAAGAAAATAATAAAGATCAGATGAGAAATAGACTGAAAAAAAGGAAAAAAATGAAACCAAGAGCTAGTTCTTTGAAAATATAAAATTAATATACCTTTAGCTAGACTCTACAAGAAAAAAGGGAATCCAAATAAATCAGAAATGAAAGAGAAATAACACCTGATAGCACAGAAATAAAAGATTATAAGACTGCTATGAAAAATTATATGCCAGAAAATTAGACTACCTGAAGAAATGGATAAATTTAGAAACATGCAATCTTCCAAAACTGAATAAAAAAGAAACAGAAAATCTTGGGGTCCTTGGGCGTCTCAGTCAGTTAGCATCTACCTTCAGCTCAGGTAATGATCCCAGGGTCCTGGGATTAAGCCCTGAGTCAGGCTCCCTGCTCATTGTGGAGTCTCCTTCTCCCTCTCCTTCTGACCCTCCCCCTGTTTGTGTTCTCTTACTCGCTCTGTCAAATAAATTAAAAAATCTTAAAAAAAAAAAAAAAAAAAGGAAATCTGAACAGACCAATTACTAGTATGAGATTGAATCAGCAATCAAAAATCTCCCAACAAACAAAGTACATGACCAGGGAGGAACTTGGAAAATGGCAGAGTCAGAGGACCCTAAGTTTACTCCATCTTATGTTTACAACTAGATATCACTCACATCCAATAAACCAGAGAGTGATCTGTAAAAATCAGTTAAGAGAAATACAAAAGAATATAAAATATGATACAAAAGATCTGAAATGTGGAGGGGAGAGGGCTAAGGATGAGTTCAATGTTAAGGAATCGATCATCAGCTTAACATAGACTGCTATATGTAGATGTTATATATAAAGTAAACAAATGGTAACCACAATGCAAAAAATTGTAAGAGATACACAAAATAAAGAGGAATTCAAGTATTCTGCCAAAGAAAGCCAACTAATCATGAGAGAAGCTATCAAGAGAAGAAACAGAGAAGAACTACAAAAGAAATCATAAAACAAGTCACAAAATGGCAACAAATACACACATATCAATAATTACCTGAATGTAAATGGATTATATGCTCCAATCAAAAGACATAGGGAAAAGGCATGGTTAAAAAAAATAAAACCCATCTGTATGCTGCCTGCAAGAGAGTCACTTCAGACCTAAAGACATGAAGACTGAAAATGAAGGGATGGAGAAACATTTATCATGCAAATGGAGGTGAAAAAGTAGCAATAATTATATTGGATAAAATAGGCTTTAAAATAATGGCTAGGGGATCCCTGGGTGGCTCAGCAGTTGAGCATCTGCCTTTGGTCCAGGGCGTGATCCTGCAGTCCAGAGATCAAGTCCCACATCGGGCTCCTTGCATGGAGCCTGCCTCTCCCTTTGCCTGTGTCTCTCATGAATAAATAAAATCTTTAAAAAAAAATAATGGCTATAGCAAGGGACAAAGAAGGACACTACATAATGATAAACAGTGCAATCCAACAAGAAGATAAAGTAATTGGAAATATTTATGCATCCAAAATGGGAGCACCCAAATATATATAGCAGTTATAACAAAAACAAAGAAAATAATTGACAGTAATACAGTAATAGTAGGGGACTTTAGCTCCACTTACATCAATGGATAGATCATCCAAACAGAAAATCAACAAGGAAACAATCACTTTGAATGGCACATTGGACCAGATGGATCTAACATATATTCAGAACATTCCATCCCAAACCAGAATACACATTCTTTTCAGTGGCACATGGAACGTCCTCCAGAAAAGATCACATATTAGGCCACAGAACAAGTATCAACAAATTAAAAAAGATAGAAGTCTCACCATGCATCTTTTCTGACCACAACACTATGAAACTAGAAATCAACCACAAGAGAAAACCTGAAAGGCAAACAAATGCATGTTACTAAACAATGAATGGGTCAACCAAGAAATCAAAGACAAAATAAAAAACTACATGGAGACAAATGCAAATGAAAACATAGTTGTCCAAATTTTTTGAGATATAGTAAAAGCTGTTCTAAGAGGGAAGTTTATAGAAATACAGGCCTAACAAAGCAAGAAAAATCCCAAATAAACAACTTAAATTTACATCTAAAGAAACTATAAGAAGAACGAAACCCAAAAGTAATAGAAGAAAGGAAATAATAAAGTTAGAGCAGAAACAAAACAGAAACTAAAAAGACAATAGAACAGCTAAAGATCAGTGATATCAGGAGCTGGTTCTTTAAGAATTTCAAAAGAATTGATCAGTCTTTAGCCAGACACATTAAAAAAAAAAAAAAAAAGAGCAAGTATTCAGATAAAATAAGAAATGAAAGGGAAGAAATGACAACCGACATTACAGAAATACAAAAGATTGTAAGAGCTATTATGGAAAATTATATGCCAACAAATTGGACAAGCCTAGAAAAAATAGATAAATTCCTAGAAACATATAACCTTCAAAAACTGAATCAGGAAGGAATAGGAAATTTGAATAGACCAATTGCCAGCAAGGAAATTTTCTCAGTAATCAAAAAACTCCCAGCAAACAAAAGTCCAGAGCCAGATGGCTTCACAGGTGAATTCTACTAAACATTTAAGGAAGAGTTAATACCTATTCTTCATAAACTATTCCAAAAAATAGAAGAGGAAGGAAAACTTCCCAATTCATCCTATGAAGCCAGCATTACCCTGATACTGAAACCAGATAAAGATACATTTAAAAAAAAAAAAAGAACCGGGATCCCTGGGTGGCGCAGCGGTTTGGCGCCTGCCTTTGGCCCAGGGCACGATCCTGGAGACCCAGAATCGAATCCCACGTCGGGCTCCCGGTGCATGGAGCCTGCTTCTCCCTCTGCCTGTGTCTCTGCCTCTCTCTCTCTCTGTGTGACTACCATAAATAAATTAAAAAAAAAAAAAAAAAAAGAACCACAGGCCAGTATTTCTGATGAACATAGATGTAAAAATTCTCAAAAATATACTAGCACAAATTGGTTGGGAAGAAGTAAAACTCACAATTTGCAGATGACATGATACTATACATAGAAAACCCTAAAGAATTAAAAGAATAAATGAATTAAATGGAATAAATCAGTTATGGAATATAAAATTCATATACAGAAATCATTTGTGTTTCTAAATACTAATGAAGTAGCAGAAAGAGAAATTAAGAAAACAATTCCATTTACAATTGCACCAAGAGAATGAAATATCTGGGACTGAACTTAACCAAAGAGGTAAAACTTGTACTCTAGAAATTATAAAACTTTGATGAAAAAAAGGAAGATGATACAAACAAAGGAAAGACATTCCATACTCATGGATTAGAAGAATAATATCGCTTAAATGTCCACATTACCCAAAGCACACTACAGATTCAACGCAATCCCTATCAAAGTACCAATAGCATTTTCCATAGAATTGGAAAAATAATATTAAAATGTGTATGGAACCTAAATGATCCTGAATAGCCAAAGCAATCTTGAGAAAGGATAAAGCTGGAGGTACTACAATTCCCAATTTCAAGATATACTACAAAGTTGTAGTAATCAAAATAGTATAGTACTAGCATAAAAATAGACACATACAGTAATGGAACAGAATAGAGAGCCCAGAAATAACATTTATATGGTCAATTAACCCATAACAAAGGAAGCAAGAATATATTATGGGGAAAAGCTACATGCAAAAGAATGAAATTAGACCACTTTCTTAGACCATATATAAAAGTAAAATCATAGTGGACTACAGACTTCAGTGTGAGACCTGTAATGAAAATCTTCTATATGAAAATATAGGCAATATTCTCTTTGGTACTGGCCTTAATAGCATGTAGGATTCCTCTACAGGAAAGGGAAACAAAAACAAAATTAAACAATTGAGCCTACTCCAAAATAAAAAAGCTTTTGCATAGTGAAGGACTATCAACAAAATGAAAAGGCAACCTTGAATGGGAGAAGAAATTTGCAAATGACATTTCATATAAGGGGTTAACATTCAAGATCTATAAAGAACTTATATAACTCAACACCAAAAACCCAAATCTGATTTAAAAATAAGCAGAGAACCTGAATAGTCTTTTTTTTCCAAAAAGACATAAAGGTGACCCACATACATGTGAAAAAATGCTCAACATCACCAATCATCAGGGAAATGAAAATCAAAACCACAGTGAGATATCACCTTATGCTTATCAGAATGGCCACTGTCAAAAAGATGGGCAATATCAAGTTTTGGCAAAGATGTGGAGTAAAAGAAACCCTCATGCACTGTTGGTAGAAATGTAAATTGGAGCAGTCACTGTGGAAAACAGTATGGAGGTTCCTCAAAAAAGTTAAAAATAGAACAGCCTTATGATCCAGCAATCACACTACTGTGTATTTACCCAAAGAATATAAGAACATTAATCCAAAGGGATAACATGCACCCCTATGTTTATAGCTGCATTATCTACAACGTATGGAAGAAGTTAAGATACGGAAGCAACCCAAGTGTCCATTGACTGCTGAATGGATGAAGAATGAAATCTTGCCATTTGCAACAACCTGGATGGAGCTAGAGAGTATTATGCTAAGTGAAATAAGTCAACCAGAGAAAGATAAAATATGGTTTCACTCATACGGAATTTAAGAAACAAAACAAATGAGTAAAGGGGGAAAGAGAGAGACAAACCAGAGAAACAGACTCTTAACCATAGAGAACAAACATGGTTGCCAGAGAAGAGATGGGGGCACAGTTAGTTAAATAGGAGACGGGGATTAAGGAACGCACTTGTCATGATGAGCACTGGGTGATGTATGGAACTGTTGAATCACTATATTGTACATCTGTAACTAATATAAAATTGTAATGTTAACTAGGATTAAAATAAAATAATTAAAAAATTAGTAAAACACACACACAATGGAGTATTACTCAGGTGTATAAAAGAATGAGATCTTGCCATTTATGACAACATGGATGGATCCAAAAAACATAATGCTAAGTGAAATAAGTCAGAGAGACAAATATCATATGATTTCTCTTTATCTGGAATCTAAAAAACAAAACAAACAAAAATAGAAACAGACTCATAAATACAGAGAATAAACTGATGGTTACCAGAAGAGAGAGGAAGGATGGGCAAAGTTGGTGAAGAGGAGTACGAGGTACAGGGTTCCCGTTATGGAAAGAATAAGTCACAGGGATGAAAGGTCAGCATAGGGAAATGTAGTCTGTGGTTTTGTTAATGTTATATGGTGGCAGATAAAAATCTACACCTGTGGTGAGCATAGCATAATGTACAGACTTGTTGAATCAGTATATTGCACATTGGAAACTAATGTAACATTGTCAACTGTACTCCAATTAGAAAAAAAAAAAAGCAAAAACAAAACCATTCTCACATTGTTAGATGCATCTTTCCTTACCAAACTAATTTAGCAACTAAGCCCCCCTTATTTTTCCATAGTGTTATCAGAGATAGAGAAATTTTGGATTATTGTCCCTTTTTTTTTGCCCTAATATAATTAGGAATATTACTTTTCATGGTGTTTTTGCATCCCTAAAAGTATACATTTAGTGATTAGAGAGATGACATGTTGCCAAGACATTTGCAATGTATGAATATACAGGAGGCCAATATCTGGACACAGAGACAAAAGTAAGATTGAACATTGTTCCCAGTTCCCAGCTGAATGGTCTCAGGCAAAGCTCATCCCCTTTAGCCTCAGTTTTCTCATAAGTAAAACGAGGTTTATAATAATACCTGCTTCATCAGAGTTAACAGAATTCAGTGAGATAATATTTTTAAAGTTCTTAGGAAGCTACCTGGAACAAATAGACCCTCAATAAAGGTATTTTTAATCATATTTTTCTATTTTAAAATATTTGTCGGTACAGGGATGGCTTGCCTACTTTAGCAAAAAAATTTATTCTGGGTGCCAGTGTGCACAACTGAAAGATTAAATGTCTAGCTTTCCTTGCAGCTATAGATGACTCAGAAAAATGTAAGTAAGTTTTTTGTGGTCCTATGGAAAAGTGATTTATTAAAGAAGAGAGTTAGCATGGGGTTGTTCTATCCTTTCCCTCTACCTCCAGAACCCTATCTAGACCATGGCTGTGAGGGTTGGGTTCCAGCAACCACGTTTGACTGAGGAGTACCCTTGAGGATGGAAGCAAAGTGCTGTGGATGATGGAACAGGGAGCAGATGGTGCCTGGATCTCTGATGACACCATAGAACTGTCAAAGCTGCTCTGAACTGCATGTGTCTCACTCCCTTTAGATGAAGAAACACCTCTAGCTCATTGAACCATGTCATTGTTACCAGCAGCCAGTGGCAATTTTTCTTTTAAGGTTTATTTTAGGAGTAGGGAGGACAGAGGGAGAGGGAGAGAGAGTCTCAAGTAGACTCTCTGATGAGCCTGGAGCCCAACATGGGGCTTGAACTCACAACCCTGAGATCAGGAACTGAGCTGAAACTGAGAGTCAGATGCTTAACCAACTGCACCCCCCAGGCGCCACCCCAATGGTAATTTCTAATTGACACATTTTCACATTTAGACAATCTTAAAATTTGGAAATAGCTTCTAATATATAAAATTTTAAAATAATTGTTTTATCAAGAAAATTAATACTGCATCTCATTGTTAAAGATATCTTAAGATAAAGAAATTGGAATATTTTCCAAGTTTGGTAGGACTTTGTCTTCTGTTTACTAGATTTAGGTAGGAAAGGGAAATAGCCTTGTGATTTAATCCCCATACAGTTTTAGAATCTTGCCTATTTTGGGGAAACGTAGAGAACTTACAAACAGTAGGCCCACAATAAAAATTTGAATTACAGAGTAATGTTTGAAAGTAGGTTTTGAAATGGATGTTTTTTTAAGGTTTTATGATTAATTTAATTCTAATAATTTTTAATTTACTTGTTAGTACAGTGAAAAGATTTATGACAATTATTCTTGTAGACAAAACTTTACTGTGGATTTTCTTATTTTTACATTTTTTTGGAATGTAAGTAATGGGAAATATGTACAGAGTATATGGGCTTAAAACACAGTAGTCTGAAATTGGCTGGCATACATACTGAAATTGATACCAAGAGGAACCATGCAATTTTAAGCCCTTCTGGACTTTCATATAAGATATGGAAAATATAAATATTTTTAAAATGGAGGAATGTTAGTAAAAATAAAGAATAAAAAGTCATTCCCTCCTGCTAAGACAACTTTTCATAATATTAATTTATACTAGACTCTGATACCAATAATTGATGCTGTAGCCTGAACGATGTACAAAGTAATCTTGATGTATCACAGAAAAAATTTCAAAAAAATTTTTTTGAGCCTCACTCAGATTCAGGTTTAGATTCAACTGATATTGTTTTACATATCTAGATCCTAAGCACTCTGATTTCACATATGGTACTGGGTTTATACTCTACAACCCTTCTGTGTGGTAATTCTCTCTATTCCATGCAGGTGAGGAAGGGAGCCTCAGAGCCCTGTTGATAAATGGTTGAGCTGGGACTAAACTGCTTGAGAATCCAAGTCCACAGCTATTTTCATTCTCTATAGCTCCCTAAATGGTTTTGCCATATTTGCACACACTTCACATGTCATAGGTTCCTCATACTGAACTTTAAAAGCCTTTAATGATTTAAACCAGTTTCCCTCATAATAAATGAATAAGATCAGTCCAAGATGGTGCCACAGGAAGATGCTGCACTCACCTTCCCTAGACATAATGAATATATACCTACATATAAAGCAATCCAAGTGAGTTGCATCACTTAAGTTGTTGGCTTGTGTGTCCATGTTGGGGGGATAGAGGTGAACTCAGGATTTCTAGTTACGACCTTTTCTTTTCCACTAAAGACAACCCTTTAACATTTCTTTTAAGACCAGTATAGGGGTGATGATAGTTCTTCTTCCTTTTTTTTTTTTTTAAAAGATTTTATTTATTCATAGAGACACACAAAGAGAGAGAGAGGCAGAGACACAGGCAGAGGGAGAAGCAGGCTCCATGCAATTCTCTAGAAAAACAATTGAGGGCTAATTGAACAGCTTTTGCTCAACAAACAAAAGAGGGGCCAGATAGAGGAGAGCAGGAAAGATGGAGACAAGTGGTAATGATGGGAACTCTACTCTAACATAGTGACCTACAGTATGTAGGGATATCACTAGGAGGCTGGTGTGTACTCACTTGCTCTAGGGCACAGCAAAAAAAATTAAAAAAAAATCTGGTTTAAAGGCAACTAGATTGTAAGTGAAATCCAATTACAAACCCTAGGGTGTCTACCAATGGGTGGGGAACTGCTGGAATTCTATCCAGGGCTGGAGATGCCAGGAAGTACCATTTTTATGTTCACACTCTACTTCAATAGGACAGATGGGGGCAGGATCCAGTTGCTCTGGCCAACCTGCTAGGGCTACCTCAGTGAGTCTCAGACCCCTTGTCCACACCAGCCCCAGCAGTCCCCACAAGGTGGCCCTACCACAGTGTACCCCAGGTACCCTTGCCCACCCCTGGCCCAGATCAAGCCATATCACCAAAGCAGCCTCAGCAAAGTGTGCTCCAAGGCCCTCAGCCTATGGCTACTCTAGCTCTAGCTATCCCTTCAGGGAGGTTGACTGCAGTGCACACTGGGATCCTCCGGGCTGCACCTGGTACAATACTGCTGTTGTGACAAGATGGCCTGTGTGTGGTATATCTCAAGTCTACTTCCCAGCCTGTGCCCAATCCAGCTGTTTAACAAGACGGCTATAGTAAAGCTCACTCCAGTACACCTAGCCCACAACTACTTCAGCTCTAGCTGTCCTGCCAAGTCAGCCCAAGGGAAGCATGCTTCAGGACCTTCTTGCCCATGCCAGCTCCAGAACCAGCCATCCCTCAAGGTGACCCCAATGCAGCATGCCCTGGGATCCCTAAGACTGCACCTGCCAGCTTTAGCTGGCCTGCGAAAGCTGCCAGACACATTCAGTATAAAAATGATGCTGAATTTTTTTCAGCAGAAACTTTGCAGGCTAGAAGGGAGTGTCAGGATATATTTAAAGGGCTAAAAAGGAAAAACTTTCAACTAAGAATACTCTACCCAGAAAGATTATCATTCAGTAGGAGAGATAAAGAAGTTCCCAGACAAGAAAAACTGGGCAGCCCGATGGATCAGAGGTTTAGCACTGGCAGGGCATGATCCTGGAGACCTGGGATCGAGTCCCACATAGAGCTCCCTGCATGGAGCCTGCTTCTCCGTCTGCCTGTGTCTCTGCCTCTCTCTCTCTGTGTCTCTATGAATAAATAAAATCTTAAAAAAAGGAAGAAAAACTATCATCACCCCTATACTGGTCTTAAAAGAAATGTTAAAGGGTTGTCTTTAGTGGAAGACAAAAGGTCATAACAAGAAATCCTGAGTTCACCTCTATCCCTGCAACATGGACACACAAGCCAACAACTTAAGTGATACAACTCACTTGGAAAGACTTGAAGTCTAACTGTACAGATCTTCCACAGCTAAAGACATAAAGAGGAAGTCACACTTTATGGTGTGGATGGTGGAAGAGGCAGAGATGGAGTCAGGACTAAACTCTTAGCATGGCAGACCCCAGTGGGTTCCCTCTGAGGAATGAGGGGATTGAACCCCACATCAAGCACACACCAGCCCTGGGTACCTGTACCTGGAAGACAAGTCAACATAATATCCAGTTTTGAAAATCTGTAAGACTTAACTCCAGGAGCTCTGAAAATCAGTGGGGCTTACCTCTGGGAGAGCTGGAGGGCTACAGGAAACAGAGACCCCATTCTTAAAGGGCCAGTGTTCTATAGCACTTGGTTTGAGATAGCACAGAGGCAGCATTTAAAAACCTCCTTATATGTGAAGGAGATTCAGTGACTAATTTTAGAACATGTGCTCGAGGGTGAGGGATCTGTGGGAGCTTTCTCCAGAAGGAAAAGTCCTGGCAGGCACCATTTTTCTTGCCCTTCTTCATCCTAGCTCGCCAGACACTTACAGGAGCAAGTTCTGACACTTTTCATTTACTTTGCTAGTACTGTTCACCCTGTGGACCTACCCCATCCAATACAACTGCGTTAGCAGACACCCCTCCAAAGCAGCTCCCATCTGACCACATTTGGTGGGCAGCCTTGATCAGCACTGGCAAGCTCCCCCCCGCCCTGCCCCCGGAAAGTGACTACATCTACCACACCTAGCAGACAGCCCTGGCAGAGACTGATGACTCTGCAAGGCCTCTCCCTCAGCACAGGGGGTAGCCATGCCCATGAGTAGATCCTTAGCAGTTGCAGTAGACCTCTCAAGTAGGTGTGGTAAACACACCCATAAGTACACCTGTAGTAGCTCCAGCTGGGTTTCTCAGCCTGCCATGATAGAGTCAGCTCTATCTACTAGTGCTCCTGCATTAGTCATGGCCTGACATTGTTAATACCTGGGTGGAGGACCAAGCCCATCAACCAGGGTGCCAGCAGCAGTTTTAGGCCAGTCATAAAAAGAGGGTTCATGCAGCTCACAGAGAGGATACCCTAGAATCCCTGGTTCTAGAAAACAATGAAGGATTGTGCAACAGGGTTTCATAGGACACCTACATAAGACCACCACTTTTAAGATTAGGAGACATAACTAACTTACCTAATACATAGAAATAAACCCACAGAATCAGACAAAATGGGAAGACAGAGGAATATGTTGCAAGTGAAAGAACAAAGCAAAAGCTCAGAAAAAGAACTAAATGAAAGAGAGGTAAGAAATCTTTCTCATAAAGAGTTCAAGGTAATATCACAAAGATGCTCACTGGACTAGAGAAGAGTGGATGAACTCAGAATTCATCCATCAGAACATAATTAGAAAATATCAAAAAAGAACCAATCAGAGCATAAGAATGACTGGAATGAAAACTGGAATGAAAATCCCCATTAGAGGGGATCAACACTAAACTAGATAATATAGAAGAACAAATCAAGGATCTGTAATACAGGGTAGTGGAAAGTACCCAGCTGAAGAGCAAAAAGAAAAAGAATTTTTAAAAAGTAAGCCTGAAAAAGATGAACCTAAGAAGGATCACATCAAGACACCTAATAATTAAAATTTCAAAGATTACAGATAAAGAAAGGGTCTTAAAAGCAGCTAGAGAAAAAAAGTCACATAGAAACCTATAAGGCTGTCAGATGATTTTTCAACAGAAACTTTGCAGACCAGAATAAAATGGCATGATGCATTGAAAGTTATAAAGGTAAAAAGCTTATGATCAAGAATACTCTACTTTGCAAATTCAGAATTGAAGAAGAGATAGTTTCCCAGACAAACAAAATTAAAGGAGTTCACCACTAAACCAGCCTTACAGGAAATGTTAAAGGGTGTTCATGAAGCAGAAAGTCAAAGGCCACCAGCAGAAGTAAGAAATATAAGAAATTTATGAAAGGAGAATTTCAATGGTTAACCCAAATATATAGTAAAGGTAGTAGATCAATTATAAATGTAGTATGAATGTTAAAAGGTAAAATTAATTATAATTGCATAAATCAGATAAGAAATTCACAAAATGATTGTCCTTCTCCGACTGACTTACTTCACTCAGCATAATACCCTCCAGTTCCATCCAAAATGAAAAGATGTAAAACATGGCATCATATACATAAGACATGGTGGGGGAAGCAAAAAGGTAGTGCTTTTAAATATATTTGAAGTTAAGTGATTATTAACTTAATACAGACTGCTATATTATGTTATAAAGCAGCATGTTGTATAGAAACCTTATGATATACCCAAATTATAAACCTATAATTTATACACAAAAAACAAACAGAAAAATCCAAGTATAATACTAAAGAAAATTAATAAATTAAAAAAAAACTGAGAGCAAGAAAAGACTGAGAACTACAAAAAAAGTCAAGAAAACAATGAGGAAAATGGCAATAAGTATACATATCAATAAACACTTTATTTTATTTTATTTTTTTATTTATTCATGAGAGACACAGAGACAGAGAGAGAGAGAGAGAGAGAGAGAGTGAGAGAGACAGGCAGAGGGAGAAGCAGGCTCCATGCAGGAAAGCCGATGTGGGACTTGATCCTGGGTCTCCAGGATCAGGCCCTGGGCCGAAGGCAGCAGTAAACCACTGAACCACCCGGGATCCCCTCAGTAAACACTTTAAATGGACTAAATACAGCAATCAAAGGACATGGTGACAGAATGAATTAAAAAAAAAAAAAAAACACAGTAAGACTCATGTCTTATTAGCTGCCTACAAGAGCATTACTTCCACCTAAAGACACATACAGACTGCAAGTGAAGGGATGGAAAAATATATCCCATTCAAATGTAAATGAAGAGAAAGCTGGAGTAGCAATATTTATATCAGATAAAATAAACTTTAAATCAAATACTACCCAGAGACAAAGAAGGGGATTAAATAATGATGTAACTATTTATATGCCCCACGTAGGAGTACCTAAACACATAAAGTAAATATTAACAGACATAAAAGGACAAATTGAAAGTAATGCATTGATAATAGGGGACTTTAATACCTACTTACATAAATGGGTAAATCATCCAGACAATATCAATAAGGAAACAATGACTTTGAAAAACACATTAATGAGATTGACTTCATAGATATAAACAGAACAGTCCATTCAAAAGAGGAGAATGCACAGTCTTTTCAAGTGTTCACGGAACACTGTCCAGGATAAATGGCATGCAAGGCCATTAAACAAATCTCAATAAATATTAAATACTGAAATTATATCAAACATCTCTTCTGACCATAATAACAGTATGAAACTAAAAATCAAGTAAAAGCAAAAAAAGAAAAAACTGTAAAAAATGACAAACACATGGAAATAGATAATGCTACTAAGAAACCAATGGGTAAGTGAATAAATCAAAGATGAAATTAAAAAATACATGGAGATTGAAAATGGAAACACAATGGTTCAAAATCTTTGGAAGACAGCAAAAGCTGTTCTAGGAGGGAAGTTTATGTGATACAAAAAACAACAAAAACAATCAAGTAAACAATATAATTTTAAACCTAAAGAAATGAGAAAAAAGTAAACCAACAAAGTCAAAAGTTAGTAGGAGGGTGGAAATAATAAAGATCAGATTGGCAATAAATGAAATAATGAAATAGAGACTAAAAACCCAATAGAAAAGATTAATGAAGTTAGTAAAGTTTCTTTGAAAAAATAAAATTGATAAGCTGCTAGTAAATCACATCAAAAAAGAGAGAAAGAAAAAAAAAAGTGAGAGAAAGGACTCAAATAAATAAAACCAGAAATGAAAGAGAAGTATAACCAATACCACAGAAATTGATAGTATTATGAGACTACTACTAGTACTACAAAATCATACACCAATAAGTTGGATAAAAGAAATGATAAAATTCTTAGAAACATTCAATTTTATAAGACTGAATCATTAAGATATAAAAAATCTGAACAGACCAGTTACTAGTAATAAAATTGAATCAGTAAAAAACAAAACAAAACAAAACAAAAACTTGCAAAAAACAAAAGTCCAGAACCAGATGGCTTCACTGGTGAGTTCTGTCAAATATTTAGAGTTAATACCTCTCCTCCTAAAAATATTCCAAAAAATAGAAGAGGGAGGAATGCTTCCAAATTTATTCTTTAAGGCTAGCATTACTCTCACACAAAAAACAAAGAAACCACAAAAAAGAAATTATAGACCACTATCTCTGATGAACATAGATACAAAAATTTTCAACAAAATACTAGCAAACCAAATTCAACAATACATAAAAGGGTTATTTAACATCAAGCAGGATCTATCCCAGAGGTGCAAGACAGTTTGACACCAGCAAATCAATCAATGCGGTACATCACAATAATAAAATCAAGGATAAAAATCATACGATCATCTCAATAGATACAGAAGAAGCATTTGACAAAATTTAAGATCTGTTTATGATAAAAATGCAACAAAATGGATTTAGAGGGAGTATACCTCAACATAATAAAGACCATATGTGATGGACACACAGCTAACATCGTATTCTTTGATGATCAGGATTCAAGCAAGATCAGGAACAAGACAAGGATATCCATTTTTGCCATTTTTATTCAACATAGTACTGGAAATCCTAGCCATAGCAAACAGATAAGAAAAAAAAAGACATCCAAATTTGCAAGGAAGAAGCAAAACTGTCAGTATTTGAAGATTATATGATATAAAAAATGATGACTCCACTAAAAAACTCTAATATAAATGAATTCAGTGAAGTTACCAAATACAAAATTAATATACAGAAATTGGTTGCATTTTATATATTAATAATAAGCTAAGAGAAAAAGGAGTTAAGAAAACAATCCCATTTATAAATGCATCAAAAGTTTAAAATATTTAGGAATAAATTTAACGAAAGAGGAGAAAACCTTGTATTCTGAAAACTTGTAAGACACTGATGAAAGGAAATAAAGATGACATAAATGAAGGGACAGATATTCCAATCCCATTAATTGGACAAATTAATATTGACAAATATCTGTACTACCAAATCAATCTACAATCCAATATAATCCCTATCAAATTATTAATAGTAGTTTTCACAGAGCTACAATAAATAGTTCTAATTTGTGTGGCGCCATGACAGACCTCAAATAGCCATTATAACCTTGAGAAAGAGGAATAAAGTACAATACTAGGTTTCAACTACACTACAAAGCTAAAGTAATAAAAATAGTATGGTACCAGCACAAAACTGGACACCCATATCAGTGGAACAGAATAAAGAGACCAGAAAGAAACTCATGCTTATATTGTCAATTATCTGTGACAAAGATAGCATGCATATGAAAGGGGAAAATACAGGTCTTCAACAAATGGTGTTTGGAAAACTGGATGATTATGTGAAAAAAGAAAGAAAAAAAGAAAAGAAAAGAAAGAGAAAGAAAGAAAGAAAGGGAAAGAAAAAAGAAGGAAGAAAAAGAAAGGAGGGAGGAAACTGACCTTTTTTTTATACCATATATACGCACCCACATAACCTAAATGGATTAAAATCTAGCTGTAATGCTCAAAGCCAAACAAGTCCTACAGGAAAAAAAAAAAATAGGCAGTAAAATCTTGGAGAGCAGCCTTAGCAGTGTTTTTCTGGATCTGTCTCCTTAGGCAAAAGGAAACATAAGCAAAAGTAAATATTTGGAACACATTAAATTACAAATTTTTTTGCACAGTGAAAGAAACCATCAACAAGACATAAAGGCAATCTACTGAATGGTAGAAGTTACTTGCAAATGATTATTCTGTAGGAGGTTATTGTCCAAAATACAGAAAGCACTCAACATCAAAACAACAACAGCAACAACACAACCTGGTTAAAAAATGAACAGAACACTTGAACAAACATTTTTCCAAAGAAGACATTCAAATGGCCAACAGACACATAAAAATATGCTCAACATTGATAACTCTCAGGGAAATGCAAATCAAAACCACAATGAGATATCACCTCCCACCTATTAGAATTGCTAGTATTAAAAAGACAAGAAATAACAACTGAAACTAATGTAATCTTGTGTGTCAGCTATGCTCAGATTTAAAAAAAGAAAGAGCAAGTGTTGGTGAAGATGTAGAGAAAAGGGAACCCTAGTGCACTGTTGGTGGGAATGTAAATCGGTGTAGCCATTATGGAAAAGTATGGAGGGGTTTCCTCAAAAATTAAAATACAATATGATCTAGGAATTCTACTTCTGGATATTTATCTAAAGAAAATGAAAACAGTAATTCAAAAAGTTATATGCACCCCCATAAATAATAATTCGATGCAATATTATTTATAATAGCAAAGATGTGGAAGCCACTTAAGTATCTATCAATAGATAAATGCTAAAGAAGCAGGATGTGTGTGTGTGTGTATGTGTGTGTATAAAATTGAATATTAGCCAAATAAAGAATTATATCTTTCCATTTGCAACAACATACATGGACCCAGAGGGTCCTAAGGGAAAGGAGTCAGAAAGAGAAAGACAAATACTACATTATTTCACTTATATGTAGAATACTAAAAGAAAACAGATACATAAACTAACAAAAACCAAAAAAGACTCATAAATACAGAGAACAAACTGGTAGTTGCCTCAGGTGAGGAGCTGTATGGATGGGTAAAATAGGTGAAGGAGATTAAATACAAATTTCCAGTTATAAAATAAGTCACAGGGATAAAAAGTTCAGTATAGGGAATACAGTGAAAGTATTATAATACCTTTGTAGGGTGATAAATGCTAACTACACTTATCACTGTAAACATTTCATAATGTTTATAATTGCCAAATCACTATGTTGTATACTTGAATCTAATATAATATTGTATCAACTATACTGCAGTTAAATTTTTTTTTAAATTAAAAAAACGAAAATATAAAAGGAATAAATCTTATTGCCCAGGGCAATTATATAGTAAAGGTAGTGGATCAGCCACTTAAAAAAAGCTAGTATGTAAGTTGAACAGGCAAAAATAGTAAAATCAGTTATAACTACAATAAGTAGTTAAAGGATACACAAAAGAAAGGTATAAAATATGACATCAAAAACTTAAAATGGGAGATGCCTGGGTGGCTCAGCAGTTGAACATCCGCCTTCAGCTCAGGGTGTGATCCTGGAGACCCGGGATCAAGTCCCACATCAGGCTTCCTTCACAGAACCTGCTTCTCGCTCTGCCTGTGTCTCTGCCTCTCTCTCTCTCTCTGTGTCTCTCATGAATAAATAAATAAAATCTTAAAAAGAGAACATAAAATGAGGGTATGTTGTATTTTCAGAATGTGTATAAACTTGAGCAACTATCAGCTTCAAATATACACACATACATTCACACATATATATAGGCTGACAGTATATACAAACACACCACACACAAATCATAGTACTGAGAAACCAAAAACCTACAATAGATATGCACTAAGTAAAGAAAAGGAATCCATATATAACACTAAAGAAAACCATCAAACCACAAGGGAAGATAGCAAAAGAAGAGAGAGAGAAAAAAAAAAAAGAACTACAAAAGCAACCAGAAAACAATCAATAAAACAGAAGTACATACCTATCAATAATTAATGTAAATGAAAATGGACTAAATGCTCCAATCAATAGACACAGGATAGCCGAATGGATACAAAAATAAGACCCACCTATATGCTGTCTGTAAGAAACTCACTTCAGATGTAAAGACATACATATTGAAAGTGAAAGGATGGAGCAATGCTTCTATCAGACAAAACAGACTTTAAACAAAGACTCTTAGAAAGCACACACACACACACACGCACGCACAAAAGACATTAAATAATAAGGGATCAGTCCAAGAAGATAAAACATTCATTAATATTTATGTACCCAACATAGGAGCACCTATATGTAATAAGCAAATATTAACAAATATAAGGGAGAAATTGATAGCAATACAATTGATAACAGTACAATAATAGTAGAGAACTTGAATACACCACCTATATCAATGGAGACATCATCTAGACAGAAAAGTAAGAAAACATTGACATTAAATGACACGTTAGACCAGATGGACTTAATTGAGAGTACAGAGAATTTCACCCAAAACAACAAAATGTATACATAGAAGACTTCCAAATTGGAAAAGAGTAAAACTCATTATTTGCGGCTGAGATATTATATACAACTCTAAAGACTCCAGCAAAAGACTATTAGATTTAATAAACAAATTCAGTAGTCACAAGATACAGAATTAACATTCAGAAATTGGTTACTATATACTAATAATGAACTATCAGAGAAAATAAGAGAGCAACCCCATTTATAATGCATCAAAAAGAATAAAGTACCTTAGAATAAATTTTATCAAGGAGGTGAAAAATCTGTACTCTGAAGACTGTACGACACTGGTGAAAGAAACTGAAGACAACACAAATTGAAGATATATAATGCTCATGGACTGGAAGAATTAATATTAGATACTACCTAAAGGTATCTACAGATGCAATACAATCCCATTCAAAATACCAGTGGAATTTTTTCACAGAACTAGAACAAAGAATTCTAAAATTGTATGGAACCACAAAAGACCCTGAATATCAAAGCAATCTTAATTTATTAATTAATCACTAATTATTACTATTTATTTGGGAACCACAAAGACTCTGAATACCCAAAGCTGGAGGTATCAGAAGCCCAGATTTCTTTCTTTTTTTATTTTTAATTTTTAATTTTTTAAATTTATTTATGATAGTCACAGAGAGAGAGAGAGAGAGGCAGAGACATAGGCAGAGGGAGAAGCAGGCTCCATGCACCGGGAGCCCGATGTGGGTTTCGATCCTGGGTCTCCAGGACCACGCCCTGGGCCAAAGGCAGGCGCCAAACCACTGCGCCACCCAGGGATCCCAGAAGCCCAGATTTCAAGCTATATTACAAAGCTCCAGTAATTAAAATAGTATGGTACTGGCCAAAAAACGGATATAGATCAATAGAATAGAACAGAGATCCCAAGTATAAACCCACACACTATGGTCAATTAATCTATGATAAATGAAGCAAAAATGTACAAGTAAAAATACAGTGCTTTCAATAAATGGTGTTGGGAAAACTGGACTATGATTTTATACTATACAGAAAAATAAATTCAGAATGGATCAAAGACTTGAATATAAGACCTGAAACCATAAACTCTTGTAAGAGAACATAGGCAGTAAGCTCTTTGACATCTATTTTAGAAATATATATATATTTTTTATCTTAGCAATATTTTTTGGACCAGTATCATCAGGCAAGGGCAACAAAAGCTAAAGTAAACAAATAGGTTTGCATAAAACTACAAAGATTTTGCATAGTGAGGGACACCATCAACAAAATGAAATAGCAATCTCTTGAATGGGATAAAATATTTGCAAATTATACATCTAATACGGTGTCAAATCCAAAATATATGAAGAACTTTAATGATTTATTATTTAAAAAACCCAAACAACTGGATTATAAATGGGCATAGGACCTGAATAAACATTTTCCCAAAGAAGACATACAGATAGCTAATAGGTATGTAAATGAGTCTCAACATCACTAATTAATGGGGAAATGCAAGTCAAAATTACCTCACACCTGTCAGATTGGCTATTATCAAAAAGATAAAAAGAATCACAAGTGTTGGAGAGGATATGGAGAAATCGAAGCCCTCGTGCACTGTTAGTGGGAATATAAACTGGGGCAGCCACTGTGGAAAACAGTGTGGAGGTTCCTCAAAAAGTTAAAAATACAATTACTGTATGATCCAGCTCTTCCACTTCTGGATATTTGTCCAAAGAAAACAAAAACACCAATTTGAAGAAACATATGCACCCTTATGTTCATTACAGCATTATTTATCATATCCAAGATATGGAAGCCACCTAAATGTCTATCAATAGATGAATGGATAAAGAATATGAGAAATGTGTATATGAATATATATACATAATACATAATAACACACATACATACAATAGAACATTGCTCAGCTGTAAAAATATATAAAGTGTTGCCATCTGTGACAACATGGATCAACCTGGAGGGTTTTATGTTAAGTGAAACAGGTCAGATGGAGAAAGACAAATACTATATGATCTCACTTATATAGAGAATCTAATAAAACAAAACAAAACAGAAACTGATTTATAGATACAGGAAACTGTGAGTCATCTGAATGGGGAGGGGTTGGGGGAGGTCAGTGAAGTAGGTGACAGGTTTTAAGAGATACAAACTTTCAGTTATAAGGTAAATAAGTCACAGGATATAATGTTAGCATAGAAAATGTAGTTAATAATATTGTAATAACTCTTTATGGTGATGGACGGTAACTACACTTATGAGGATCATTTTGTAATGTATACAAGTACTGAATCACTATGATGTACACCTAAAACTAATATTACATGTAAATTATACTTCAATAAAAATAATAATAAATAGTAAATGAATAACTATCATCAGAATCTCTTGAATCATCTGGCATTCAACAGCTGGGCTCTTTGAAGGTAGAAGGCAATGAATAACTTTTCCTAAAAATAACAATTCCACAGAAAAGTACATAGTACATTTATGTTATCTAGTACCTTCCCTCGTGTATAAAGGTAACTATTATTCCCTCAAGAAAGGCAATTTCCAAAATGTTCCCATAGCAAATTGTCATCCATTTCAACTGTTGCTTTTCACACTCATCTTTGGTGTTTAATTGGTTATTCTGTTTGACATGCAAGATCTGAATAATAAGTCGGGACATCTCAAAAAAAGCAACTCAGTGTCCTCGGGAAAGTATAATGCAAGATGAATTCCTCCATCCCTTATTTCAAAACGAACTCACTTCCTTGAACTCTAAGTAGTGAGCCAGTCAGTTTTTACATTTGATGTACATGTTCTCTGCCACTTTCCCCCATGCACTTCCTTCTCTAGTTTTGCTAATACGTTACAGCTGCATGGAACCTTAAAAGCATCTTCTGAGAGAAGAAAAGTAGCAAACACTGCCTGAAGCTCTGATAGACAAGCATGAGAAGGGAATATAGTTTCTACAAAGAGGATTATAAGAGCTTTCCCCATAGGATATAAAAACAATTATATATATAACAATTATATATATAAATCTGTATGTATGCATAAACAGGGAGAAAGTACCAGATGAAGCCTGATTACATCATACTCCTACAGGGACCTCGTCTTAAGTGTATTTAGCAGTTGGATACAAGCCTCACAATATTTCAAGAGAAGAAGTGAGATCACACAGCCCAGGATGCACAGATAATCCCGAATGCAGACTGTGAGCACATTGCAGAGCACTTCACTTCGCCTTTGGTAACATAGTGACAGATATTTATGATCCCCAGGAGGAAATTTCTGGGAGGAAATCTCTAACTCATTATCAGAAATCTCAAACTCTTTCTTGCTGAAGAAAATGAGTCTACTTTTTCTCAAATAGCTTATAATCCCTTCATTCTTTTCTGGTTTCTCCACTAGCCACCCGCACCTCTTCTGCCCAAGACCCTTTCCGCCTACTCGTACTCTAATTTCTAGCTTCTCTCAGCTCTGGGGACTCTTGTATGGAGTCTCTGTTCTGCAATTTAGTATCACTCACCTCTTTTAGTCTTGCCCCCTCAGTATTACCATGAAATTCCTGAGGTCAGGAACTTTATTTTACACTCCTGTATCCTTGGTGGTGCTTTAGATACTATACATGATTATTAAGTGCTTTAAAAAGTCATCTGGTTTCTTTCTTTTTTATCTAAGTGTATTTATGCATTTATTACTTTATTAAACATTTGTTGAGAATCTACTGGGGGCTGGGGAAGTAGGGATGAAAGGCCTACTTGCCATCCACATTTTCTGACTGATTCCACAGCTTCCCGAACACTCTACCCTCTGTGACTGGGGCAGCTTAGAGGCCTTCTGTTACTCGTATTTACATTAAGGTAGAACATTATCATGCAGGCTTGAAACAGAACAGCAGAATAAAGTCTTCATGCCCTTTGGATCTTAACCACACAGTCCCACGTGGGTCTGCTTACTATTCTAGCCCGTGTACAATGTGGAGAGAGTGAAGGAGAGTAGAAAAATGAAAAGAGAAAATCATAATGCTTGTGTATGAAGACTGATCTGCAAGGATGTTCATTTCAGTGTTATTTAAATCTGAACAGAAAGTTAGAAATGTTCTAATTGGATCAATCCCGTTGTAGAATATTCACTGATGTGAGGAAATATATAATAAGAGAGCATTGAAAATGCCAGTTATAGAATAGGAGGTCTTTACAATGGGTGTTTATTTTTATTTGACAAAATCCACTGGGGGAAAAAATCTGAAAGTTTAAATTTCAAAATACTAATTGTGAGTATACCCAAGTGATGAGATATTTTAAATGATTTTTTTTTGAGTATGAAGCATTTTTCCAAATTCTCTAAAATGATCTTGAATAACACTTTAGTCACAAAAAATAGGCAATTAAAAAATTTATTTAAGGAATAAGGAGATCAAGAAGAGAATCTTCCCAGAATAAGAGAACCTTCTGAAAGAATTCACTCTTTTACCTCATTGCTCAGGCCTCACTCACTGATAAAGCTCACTGTAAAGGCTGCTTCTTCACTGACCATATTTAGGAAAATAATAATGCACATGTATTTTTATCTACTGTCCAACTTTTGTCTTTTCAAATACATATATGGTAGATAAAGAAACAAGTGTTATGTCTTTCTTCCTCATAAAACACTGCTTTGTCAAGCAAGTCAGAGCTGCTTAGAATCCTGGTTGTTATATAAATTAAACCAAATTCTAAAACACAAGCAAACAGACAAACCCACAAGTAAAGCCCTTTCCCAACCGACTATGCTAAAAAATTTAAAATAATATCTCAGTGATGTTTGGACAAATGGAAGGTGAGCTGAAAAGTAAAGAAAAAAATATGGAGACAATTCCCCACATTTCCCAATAAGGGCACCTTAGGGGCACCCTGCATAGACAGGCACATTTGCTAAGTAAGAATTGGATGAAGAGTTGTCCAAATAGAAGCCTTACCTTGGTCTGGAATGTACAGAACATGTGCGTTAAGAACGGATGCTCCCAGGCCAAGGAGAGAACTCTCTTTTCTACCATTGTACACTCAACATCGTCATCCATCAAAACCACATCTTTCTTTAAGGCTTTTATTGCGAAAAATTGATTGGTTTTCTTGAACTCTGCTAGGAAGACCTAGAAGGAAGGGTGAGAAGTAATTTTATTTTAGAAGTTGATCTCACACTCATTAAAGAAGAGACAAAATTCTGAGAGAGATCTGTGTTGGGTGAGAAAAGAGGATTTCTTCTCCAATATCCCTTTATAGAGACAAAATAAAGCACTTTACTGATTTTAGGATATTACCTAGTAGTTTCAGACATGCTTTGTACCTTTCAAAGGATTCCACAAAAGTACTGTACAATTGGATGGGTTACTCTCAGTCCCTGAAAAATTCTGTTTAAAAAAATATGACCTGTCTGCCTAGGGAACTGAGTAAATTTATAATATAAATCCCCAGGGACTAAGGGCATACTGAAGGAAGCAAGAATAAGCAGCAGAGAGAGGAAGATTTGATTACACTTGAAACATCAGTGCAAATGAGCATAAAACTTATATGCTTAAAGAATGTACACCATTTCATCTGATGGCATAGATGCTAATGCCATTTTTATCACCTACTATGTGCTACACACTCTGCTATGCTTTATATGTGCTACCTAATTCTTAGCTCAGAACTCTCTGCAAGACAGATAGTAATTTAAAAAAAACAACAACAACTGGGTTTAAAGAGTAAACTTACTCAACTTACTCAAATTCATGGAGCTACTCAGTAAGAAAAAAAAAATCTAATTCCAAATTTACTTTTTCTACTTGATTTCATGGATCTTATATGAAAGGACACCAGATGGCGTATAATGGGGAGTTTCTACAACTTTTGCTTTTGCAAATGATGCAACAGATGACTGACAATTGTGAGGACATGGCATTTGGAAGAAGAAAACTCCAGCTTGGGTCTCTTTTCACAGACATTTACTAGCTGTGGGAATGTGGGCAAACCAATTAACCTCTCTGGGCTTTAGTTTCCTAATGTGTAAAAGAGATAATTGTCATGACATTCTCCAACTTGCAAGACCATTGTGAAAATCAAATGACTACCACATGGGAAAGTGATTTGGAAGCTATAAAATGCTCTCTAAATGACAGTTATTAAGAATACTTGTCATTTGTTTCTTGACTTTTAGGGAATGTCAAAATCAATGACACCAAACCAGTACTGAAAATGCATGTGTCTATATTTAAAATAATATGGCGCAGATAGGGATCCCTGGGTGGCGCAGCGGTTTGGCGCCTGCCTTTGGCCCAGGGCGCGATCCTGGAGACCCGGGATCGAATCCCACGTCGGGCTCCCTGCATGGAGCCTGCTTCTCCCTCTGCCTATGTCTCTTCCTCTCTCTCTCTCTGTGTGACTGTCATGAATAAATAAATAAAATCTTAAAAAAAAATATGGCGCAGATATATAGCTTTGAGGGTAGCTGGCTTGATAGAGGGCATAGAACTTAGATGAGAATGCAGGCAAATGGATGATGTGCATACCTCCAGAAAACAATGCTATTTTTTTTTTCCTGGACCTCAAGGTAAATTGAGAATAAGAATATAGAGGCTAAAAAAAAAAAAAAAAAAAAAAAAAAGGAATATAGAGGCTACCATTTTGATGAGAAACCATACTTTCTATCTACAGCTAAAAAGGGAGAAAAACAAGTTTTGGAGTATTCTCAGTGTTGTAAGAAAGGGAAATATGGCTGTTCCATTTTGCTTTGGTGCTTCGTCCTCCTCTCTGAGCCCTATGGTTCTATCTTCTCACTATGTAGGGACTCAGGGTCCTGATGGCGAGGGGCATACTGCTTTGGACAGAGAGCAGAGGATACCTGAGGCTCTCAATTGTCTGTTGGGATATTTTACTAAGGCTTGTAGGTTTAACTTAATGTCTTTCTTATTAACCTTGTTCATATATAGAAACCCACATGGGAACAAAGAAATATAAACATTTCATTAACAATTAAAAGTGCTCTTTTGGTAATTGTTTCTTTCAATAAAACATTCCCAAGCCAGCCATAAACTAAGAAGCTGAAAAGGCAATTTCCATCTCTATAATGGGCTTTCAATTTTTGGTAACAGGTTATAATTGCACATTAATTGATGCTAAATTATAATGAAGACTGGCTGTAAAATTGCCTATCACACAGATTAACACCAAATGAGCCTGCTGTGTTTCATATTATTGTGGAAATGAACTAAAAGAATTAATGGATATCAGCTAGTTTGCAGGGCAGAACAGATTTTGCCAAAAGCAATGTGCGGTGTTTCAATCCAAACCCAATTGTAGCACAGTGTCATTCAGCTGTGGTGATGCTCAGTTGCATTCTAGTTTATTATTAAATAAACTGGGTGAGTTTCCTGGCCAAAGACCAGGGAGCAGATGTGGAGCATAACGCTGGCTTTGGATGCACAAATTCATAGAACAGTAGTCTCTGGCTAAAATTTTCCGAAGAGTTTCATCCAAGACTAGGACAACAGAGGGTGCCATTAATATAGTAGATATCCTTAATATCTAGAATAATCTCACAGTTAAAGTTCCATGGCATCTCTTTTTACATTCACTAGCTTGAAATTTTTTTCCATCACTGATAGTTGATCGTTAAATTATGTCATCTTCCTTCTTTTCCTCTTGTCCTTTGTGACTGACAGAGATGGCCCATAACTTGAGTGTGTGGCAGGAAGAGTTTAGAGGAGGGACTTTCCCCCATGAAACTCTTCTCATGACTCTTAAACTACAGCTTTGTGATGAACTGAATTATGTCCCCTCCAAAAATTTACATGCTGAAGTCCTAACCCTGGTACCTCAGAATGTGACTATGTTTGGAGGTAGGGTCTTCACAGAGGTAATCAGGTTAAAATAAGTTCATTAGGGTGGGCCTTAATCCAACATGACTAGTGTCCTTATAAGAAGAAAATACTAGGACACAGATACACACAGAGGGCAATCATGTGAAGATACAGGGAGAAGATGGCTATTTTTATTTTATTTTATTTTATTTTATTTTATTTTATTTTATTTTATTTTATTTTATTTATTATTTTATTTATTTATTTATTTATTTATTTATTTATTTATTTAGGCTATTTATTTTATAAGCCAAAGACAGACCTCAGAAGAAACAGCCCTACCAACACTTAGGTCTTAGACATTTGGCCTCCAGAATGAAAAGAAAATAAGTTTCTGTTCTTTCACTCACTCAGTTGTGATACTTTACCTTCATCTTAGCAAACTAATATAAGACTGAGGACATTTGATAAAGAAAGAAATTGCATTCAAAGTAAAACAACACTCCAAGTGAAGGAAACAAAAGAGAATCATCAACAACAAAAAATCCTGTGTGAAACAGAAACTGGCTGAGGTAGCTTTTCATTTTTTTGATGTCCAACTATACCAAACTTATAAGTGTGTGGGTATGCATCTTTGAAACAAAATGGCTTGGGAACAATGATTCCCAGGAAGCAGAGGCCACTATTTCCTAGAGTTCTTGGGTTTCCTTTTTATTAGGACTCCTCTCTATCCTGTTAAAAAATGCACAGGAGAAATGTTCTCCACGTACACACAACCAGTCCTTATCCCATGAGTTTAAGAGCTTTGCTTTTCAATTTCTATAAGTTGGTCTACAGAATTCCATAGTGTATGTCATACCTTGCCAAAACTTCCTTTCCCCAACATTTTGTGCAAGATAAAATCCTCAATTTTTAATTTCATATGTACAGATGGTCTTTCTACATTCGGTTCAGGTTCCGGACGATGGCATATTTTCTCCATCCCATCCAAAGGAGACTCCCAAGAGATTCCCTGAGGCTCTGAAAATAGTAAGCCAGTGGTTAAAAATAAACAAGGAACAATGGAGGATCATTCTATTATTTTGAGAACACTTTTTCTTCCACTTCCCACTCTGAGGCTCCATGCACAAAAATGAAGAGAAGGGTCCCCTTTGGTGGAAAGGCAGTACCTTCCGCCTGTGAGCCTGGTACTTGGAACATGGACTGTATCTCTTATCTACTCAACAGACTGGGAGAAATTTTATGTTAAGAAACATATTATAATTAGTAAAATACCACTATGCAAAACAAAGGAGAACTTCAATGTCAAATCATGGACAAATAAAGATTTTAAGCAAATTTGAGGAAAAATGGTTCTCAGCTACTTGCATGGCTCACAGGCATTGTAGCATCATGTGATGTTGCATGTGAGGGAAGAGGAAATGGAAACCAGACTGCTGGAGATCAGAATTGCATCACCCCTTACTCTATTCAAGTCAGCCAATTTATTCCACACCCAATGCCAGAGGAAGTGCAGAAAACTTTTTTGAAAATATCCTCCTTTCCACTTACAACATTTCTTTCCCTAAGATTTTATTTATTTATTCATGAAAGACGTAGAGAGAGAGGCAGAGACATAGGCAGAGGAAGAAGCAGACCCTCCGTGGGGAGCCCAATGCGGAACTCGATTCCAGGATCCCGGGATCACACCCTGAGCCGAAGGCAGATGCTCAACCACTGAGCTACCCAGGTGCCCTTTCTTTTCTTTTTTATTGAAAAATATTTGACACAACATATGTTAATTTAAAGGGTACAACATGTTGACTTGATACATTTATATATTGTGACATAATTTGCCATTTTACAATAGCACCTCTATCACATCACATAATTTCACTTGTTTCTCGTGGTTGGAATAATGACATTTTTTTTATTTTAAATCTCTGGATATACCTTTCTTCTCCCTGAGTCCAAGGAAAGTCAGTAGAGGCATCCCCCTAGTTTTGAAAGTTCGCCTTTGCCACTTTGCTTTCATTAAAAATCTACATTGTTACCTGTTCTCGCTGACCGTAAAAAACCTGGAGAGAACTTTGTCTTTTACAGAAAAAAAGAGAAGTGCAAATAATATTCAGCACTGGTTTTGCAGTGGGCCGGAAGAGGCAGTGCACCTGAGTGAGAGCAGTGCCACCCAGCCCCTTCTGTGGAAACAACACTCAGCACCTGAGCAACCAGCTGAAAAAGCTTTGAACTGTGTGAACATCTGTGCTTGATGTTGAGTATTCTGTGCCTCTGTTAGCAACATGTGTTCTAGGCTATCAGAAAAGCCTAAGGTGATTTTTGGGGCCTAGGAATACTAAAAAATTGTTCTATGTAAATTAACAGTAATTGCTTCTTTGCTTTATGCCATTCTGGCTTACAAAAGATTTTTCAGGGAGTCAAGGGGAAGATGGTGGGGGAGGATCCGAAGCTTACCTCATCCCATGAGCACAAGGTAATAGCTACATCTATGCAACTAACACTGAAAATGGTCTAAAGGCTGGCTGAACAGACCTTCCACAGTTGATTACAGACAAAAGGCCACAGTGAGAGAGACCGAAGGAGTGGAGATGCAGTTAGGAGCCAAACCCCTGTGAGACTAGTCACAAATGGGAGGGACACCACAAGCATAGAGAAGCCACAGGTGCCACAGGTGCCACAGGTGCCACAGGCCTGGGTGGGGGACCTGCAGTGGGAAGACAAATATCAATAACATTTGGCTCTGAAAACCAGCGGGGCTTAAAACTAGGAGCTTTAAAAATCAGCCAGTCTTAACTTTGTGAACTTTTAAATAATAAGAGGCCTTAACTTTGGGCAGAGCAGGAGGGCGATAGGAAACTGGGTCCCTACTATATAGAACTTAAAGAGCCACCATAATAACTTGGTCCAAGACAGCACAGAAGCAGCAGTTTAAAAAATGCCTGGGGTTATACATGAGGAGGTCTATTAATTAATCTTTGAATGTGAGCTGGAGGGTCAGGGATCCTCAGGAGATTTCTCTGGGAACCAAACTGCTAGCAGGCACCATTTTCTTCCTCTTCCCAATCCTAGATAACCAGATGGTTGTGAGCACCATCAACCTTGCTAACACCTGCCCCAGTGATCACCTGTGGACCTGCCCATTCAACCTGCCCACTTTAGCAGGCATCCCTCTAAAGCAGGTCTTGCCTCACCCTCCACCCCCAGGAAGTCCCAGTAGAGACCAGTACCACTCCAAAGTGACTCCTCCCCTGGGGAGTAGGAGAGATAACTTCACACACCAGTGCACCCCCAGTTCCAACAGCTGAGTCTCCTACCTGGCTGTGCAGGGAGCAATCCCTGCCACTCAGGGTACCTGCAGCTATGGCAGAAAGGCTAACTCCAGATAGGCTGACTGATGACCCCACCCACCAACAACCCCATAGTGGCTTCTGATAGGCCTCTCAACAGCGTGGGGAAGAAACCCTGCCCTGTGCACCCACAGCAGGCAAAGTGGGTCAGTACAGCCAGCTGGGCGGAAGGCAATTATGGCTCAGCCTCCATAGTAGGGTAAATGCAGCACAACCAGGGATACCTCTAGAGCTCCCAATTCTGATGACCAGGGGGACTGCACTACATGACACCACAGGACTTCTCATCAAGGCCATTACTTTCAAGACCAGAAGATGTAGCTGAATTACCTAATACACAGAAACACAGATAAACAAAATGAGGAGACAGAGGGGTATGTCTCAAAAGAATAAGACGAAATCACAGTGAAAGACCTAAATGAAATGGAGATGAACAATTTTCTTGATAAAGACTTCAAATTAGTAGTCATAAAAATACATCCTGGATTGAGAAAACATTGGATGATCTCAGTGAGAACTTCATCAAAGAGATAGAAAATATATATATAAAAAAAGAACCAGAGCTGAATAATACAATAACAATTGAAATAAAATTACACTAGAGGGAATCCACAGCAGGTTAGAGAATGCAGAAAAACAGATCAGCAATCTAAAAAGGAGAGTAATGGAAAGCAACCAAGCTGAATAGCAAAAAGAAAAAAAAAAAAGTAAGAGTTTAGTTAGGGAAGTTAGCAACACCATCAAGTATAATAACATCTGCATTATAGGGATTCAAGAAAGAGAAGAGAAAGAAAGGGGAACAGAAAATTTATTTGAAGAAATAATAGCTGAAAACTCCCCTAATCTGTGGGAGAAAAATAGGCATTCAAGTCCAGGAGGCACAGAGAGCCCCAAACAAGATGAACCTACGGGGGTCCACAACAAGACACATAATGATTAAAATGGCAAAAAGTAATGATAAAGAGAGATCTTAAAAGCAGCAAGGAAAAAGAAAAGAGTTACAAACAAGAGAGACCCCATAGGGCTATCAGTTAATTTTTCAGCAGATATTTTGCAGGCCAGAGAGAGTGACATGATATATTCAAAATGCTGAAAGAAGAAAATCTGCAACCAAGAATACTCTATCCAGCAAGGCTATCATTCAGAATAGGAGGAGAGGTAAAGAGTTTCCCAGACAAACAAAAGTTAAAAGAGTTCATTGCCACTAAACCAGCTTTATAAGAAATGTTAAAGGGAATTCTTCAAGTGAAAAGAAAAGGCCATAATTAGAAGAAAGCTATGAAAGGAAAAACTTTTACTGGTAAGCATAAACATTTATTAAAGGCAGTATAGTGGTTAGAACACAAAAGTAGTAAAATCAATTATATCTACAAAAATTAGTCAATGTAGTCACAAAATGAAAGCATGTAAAATATGACATCATATACATAAAGGGTGGGGGAGGAGTAAAAATTCAGTGCTTTTAGAATGTGTTAGAACTTAAGTGACCATCAACCTAATCTAGACTGCTCTACACATACGATGCTATATATGAACTCAATGGTAAACACAAATCAAAAGCCTATGATATACAAAAAATAAAGAGAAAGGAATCCAAGCCTAACATTATAGAAAGGTATCAAATCACAATGAAAGAGAGTAATGAAGGAAAGAAAAAATAGAGAAAAACTAAAAAACAGCCAGAAAACAATCAACAAAATGGCTAGAAGTATATACCTGTCAATAATTACTTTAAAGGTAAATATACTAAACACTCCAATCAAAAGTCTCAGGGTGCCTAAATGGATAAAAAACCAAGACCCATCTATATGCTGCATACAAGAGACTCACTTCAAACCTAAAGATACATACAGACTGAAAATTAAAAAGATGGGAAAACATATGCCATGCAAATAGAAGTGAAAAAAAAAAAAGGCTGGGGTAGCAATACTTACATCAGACAAAATAGGCTTTAAGACAAAAACTGTATCAAGAGACAAAGAAGGGCACTAAATAATGATAAAGGAGTCAACCCAACAAGAGGACATAAAATTATAAATATTTATGCATCCAGCATTGGAGTACCAGATTATATAAAGCAAATATTAACAGATATAAAGGGAGAAATGGACAGTAATACAGTAACAGTAGGGGACTTTAATATCTCACTTACATCAATGGATAAATATCCATGCAGATTATCAGTAAGGAAATGGTCGCTTTGAACAACATATTAGAGCAGATGGACCTAACATATATAAAACATTCCACCCCAAAACAGCAGAATACACATTCTTTTCAAGGACACATGGAACATTCTCCTGAATACATCACATGTTAGGCCACAGAAAAAGTGTCAGTAAATTTAAGGATGCTGAAGTCGTATCATGCCTCCATTCGAACCACAATGGTATGAAACTGGGAGTCAATTACAAGAAAAAGATCTGGAAAAAACCTAACACATAGAGCTGAAGATACATGCTCCTAAGCAACACAAATGGGTAAACAACTCAAAGAGGAAATCAGAAAATACATGGAGACAAATAACAAAAAAATGTTCTAAAATCTTTGGGCCCCAGCAAAAGCAATTCTAAGAGGGAAATTTATAGCAATACAGGGGTACCTCAAGAAATAAGAAAAATCAAATAAACAACCTAACCTTACACCTAAAGGAGTTAGAAAAAGGAAAACAAAGCCCAAAAATAATAGAGGAAGGAATAATAAAGATCAGAAGAGAAATAAGTGAAATAGGGATTAAAAGCAATGAAAAAAGATGAATCTAAGAGATGGTTCTTTGAAAAGGCAAACAAAATTAATAAACCTTTAGTCACAATCATCAAGAAAAAAAAGACTAAAAAACAAATAAAAGTCAAAAATACAAAATTAATATACAGAAATCTGTTGCATTTCTATACACTTAATAAAGGGAAAAAGTCATTAAGAAAACAATCCCATTTACAACTGCATCAAAAAAAAATACTTAGGAATAAACTTAACCAAGGAGGTGAAACCTGTACTGTGAAAACTATAAAACATTGAAGAAATTGAAGATGACAGGATCAAATGGAAAGATGTCTGTGCTCGTGAATTGGAAGACTTAACATTGTTAAAATGTCCATACCACCCAAAGCAATCTATAGTTTTCAGTGTCCCTATCAATCCCTATCAATCAATCCCTATCCCTATCAATATACCAACAGGATTTTTCACAAAACTAGGACAAATAATATTAAAATTAGCATGGAATCACAAAAGACCTTAAATAGCCAACATAATCTTGTGGAAGAACAAAGCTGGAGATATGACAATCCCAGATGTCAAGATATAGTACCAAAGCTATAATTATCAAAACAGTTAGGTACTCCCACAAAAACAGACACATAGATCAATTAAACAGAATAGAGGGTCCAGAAATAAACCCATACCTATATGGTCAATTAATTTATGATAAAGGAGGTGAGACTATACAATGGGGGGAAAAGTCTTTCTTTTTTTAAATAGTCCTTTCTACAATGGTCTTGGGAAAACTGAACAGATATATGCAAAAAAACAAAACTGCACCTCTTTCTTATACTAAATACAAAAACAAACTCACAATGGATTAAGATTTAACTGTGAGACCTGACACCATAAAACTCCTAAAAGAAGACACAGACAGTAATCGCTTTGACATCAGTCTTAGCAACATGGATAGGTCTCCTGAGGCAAGGGAAACAAAAGTAAAAATAAATTATTGGGAATACACCAAAATAAAAAGCTTCTGCACAGCAAAGGAAACCATAAACAAAACAAAAAGGCAACCTAGAGAATAGGAAAAGATATTTGCAAATGATATATCTGATTAGGGGTTAATATCCAAAATATACAAAGAACTTATAGAACTCAGCACCAAAAAAAAAAAAAAAACAAAAACAAAACAAAACAAAAAAACAAAAACAAAAACAAAAAAAACCAAACTGATTAAGAAATGGGCAGAAGACCTGAACAGATATTTTTCCAAAGAAGACATACTGATGTCCAACAAACATGTGAAAAGTTGCTGAACATCATCAATCACTAGGGAAATGCAAATCAAAACTACAATGGGATATCATCTTACACCAGTCAGTATGGCTGGTATCAAAAAGACAAGAAATAACAAGTACTAGCAATGATATGGAAAAAAAGGAAGCCTCATGCCTTGGTAGTGGGAATGCAAACAGATGTAGCCACTGTGGAAAACAGTACGGAGGTTTCTCAAAAAATTAAAAATAGAAATACCCTATGATCCAGTAATTCCACTACTAGGTATTTACCTAAAGAAAATGAAAACACGAATTAAAAAAGATATGCATTACTATGTTTCTTGCAGCATTATTTACAATAGCCAAAGTAGAGAAGGAATCCAAGTGCCCATTGATAGATGAATGCATGAAGTAGATGTGGTATATGTAAAATGGAATATTACTCAGCCATAAAAAGGAATAGATATTATGGTAAATGAAATAAATCAGACAGAGAAAGACAAACACCATATGATTTCATTTACATGTGGAATCTAAAAAACCAAACCAAACCAAACATTTTTAAATATAGAAAACAAACTGGTGGTTGCCAAAGGGGAGGTGGGTGGGGAAGCAGGTGATGTAAAGGGGATTAAGAAGTATAAACTTCCAGTTACAAAATAAGTAAGTCACAGAGATGAAGAGTACGGCATAGAGACTACAGTCAATAATATCGTAGTGACATTGTATGGTGACAGATGACCATTGGGTAATATGCAGAATTGTTGAATTGGTATATTGTACACCTGAAACTAAGCAATGCTGTATATTAATTAAATTTCAATTAAAAAAAAAGGTTTCGCAGAAATACTATACTTTAGGATAGTGGGGAAAAATCTGTATTTCATGCTGTATCGTGAAACTATTCTGTTCCCGGATTCACGTAGGCATATCCTCTAGTGAACTGCTTTCAGAAAGTAGGGGTAAACTTCCATAATGTCACAAACATTGAGGTCCCACCTTTCTACTCTTCAATTTCCCAAAAGAGTCTCCAAGGTATGTAATATGATGGTCACCTGTGGCATTTCCACCATTAAGATTTCTGGTAGATTTATTTTGCAAAACCTTTTAACAGTGACAGGAAGTAACATTCTAACATTCTAAGGAAACTTCTGCAGTTCTTTACTACAGACCTATTCCATTTTCTCCCTGCCCCCACTTCCCACCCTCTTATAAAGGTTTCCTAATGGGGCACATTTGGGTTTCACTTCCAAGACGTAGGAGCCTCTTACCTATCAGACCAGGTAAATGGAGAATTTAAATGCAGAAGACTCAGGTTAAGGTTGACCAAGATTAATTACTGACAATGTTTCTATTGAGGATCGGGATAGCTACCTTTTTTCCCAGGTGCTGGTACACATGGCAGCCTTGCTTCACCTTTTATGGAGCATGGGAGACCAATTTCAACCGGACCTTCTCTGAAGATGTGTTCAGTATCTCTTAAGCAGCGAGCCTAGATAACAAACAAAGAGTCAGACCACCCACCAACCCACCCACTACTGTCAGGACAGCTTGGCCTGCTGCCCTTGGAGATGAAATCCATTGAAGATTCCTAAATGCATTAGATAACTAACATTCTTCTTTCCTTCAGCACTCTTTAGGGTCCCATACCCTGTAAGAGTGTATTATATTTTGTGCACAGCTGAACACGTTTGCTTCCTTCATACTTTTCTGGGGGGGCCAACTGGTTTCTTCCATGCTATCTACATAATTTGGTCACAAATAAGAATGGAAGGTCAATGTATGGAAAAAGAACTTACATAAACAACATCAAGTCTTAAAGAGGGTTTGTTCTTGGATACGTAAATTCCACACACTAGTGCTAATGCATGTGAGTAAATGACAAGGCAAAAGTCATCCTGGACTCCATGTTCTGTGCACATCTTAGGGATGAATCTAGCAAGTATATAGGTATAAAGCTTGTAATGAATCCTCATTTTAATGAATTTGTTTCTGCCCCTGCTCATTCCACAAAGAAATTTTTTAAAAGATTTTATTTGCTTATTCATGAGAGACAGAGAGAGAAGGCAGAGACACAGGGAGAGGGATAAGCAGGCTCCTCACAGGGAGCCTGATGTGGGACTCGATCCCAGAACTCTGAGATCACACCCTGAGCTGAAGGCAGATGCTCAACCACTGAGCCACCCAGGAGTCCTGTCATTCCACAAAGAATTTAAGATCTTATAAAGATCTATGCAGGACAAAATCATTAAGTAAGTAAATATCTCAAAGTGGGGATATGTGCATGAGGATGAAAGTCAAAGGCAAGACAAGTGCTCAGGAACAGACTCCATGTTGTCCCACAGCTCCAAGGGCAAACGGACTAGAGTAGTCTTTGCTGAGTTGAAATTGCAGGAACTTAACCTAAAATGCTTTCTTACCTGTTGAGTGCTCTCGATCATTGCCAGTGCTTCAGCCATTAGCTTCTGATTTATGCCACAAAGGTTGGCCACCTTTGTCTGGCATCTGTGATGTACGTTCATGCCACATGCTGAAAAGGAGAAAGAGACACTGAACAAGATGAATAGAACTCACCGAGTGGACTTTGCACAGGACTGTTTAAGGTACACAGATGTTGAGGAGCAATTGGCAAATCCCTAGAGCCCTCTTCCCAGCAGAAGGAGAGACTGCATACAAATAAATTAAGGCATTGCTTTTACGATGCCACTACACATCCACCCCCCCTTCCGAAGACCACACCAGATGCTCTTCCATGTGAGGCTGCAGAATGACTCCCACTAGAGGCAGAACCAGCAGCACTGAAGGCTGCTGTCCGTGTAATGCATTTACACTGTGCCATTGCTGAGGAAAAAAACCTGACACTGGGTCTCTCTGGTGGAGATGTGCAATGCTGGGATGGAAGGTGTTCAATTCCCACTCTAGATTGGAGCCCATGCATCCCTTTTCCTACATGGGCTGCAAGGAGCTTCTCTCCCCTCTAGATTGAAGTCTAGGGTGCAGCCTCAGCCTATAGAACTGAAATAGAAATAAATGGTTGGGGTGGTCTGTGCATAGGAGCAGGAGTGGGAGTACAGAAAGTGGGCTAGAGACCTCATTCTCACCCTATGGCTGAGTTGTGCTAGTTGAATCAAATGATTTATATAGATCTATAATTCTGGGGGGAATATTATGATTCATTAGTCCTGAAAATAGCACAGTAAAGGTCCACCTTCCACTCACTATGATCCCAGGAGGCTTCTTGGATTGGGATGTATCAATACACACAATACAGATTGTGTGTCTGTATAAAGACAACTACTAGCTTGGAATATTGAAATTCTGATTATGAAACATCACTGTTACTAAAAAAAAAAAAAATCTAACTTAAGATTTCCAAACCTGGCTGATAGAGTTAAATTCTCAAGTTCTATTTCATTCTATCAAGGTCTATTAAAAGGGATTATTATAAAGCTATAAAATAAGCACTTTTACCCCCACATGCTTATGCAAAGAACTTAGCACAGTGATTTGCATCAAATAATCAACAAATCAACTATTTCATCTTCATTATTTATTCCAGTAAGATATGTGTTTAATATTTAAGTGAAATTTTAGCAGGCTTCAGGCTTTAGTTTTAACTAGCTTACTCTTCCTCAGATAGTTCATAGTAAAACAAAATAAAACAGCATTTTCTATGTAAGTATAGACCAGTACTTGTGCCAGCATATATGCACTGATACAACCAAAATCCATTCTAAGTGAAATCTTCTACGTATATCTAAAGCCTTTACTATAGTAAAGATGCTATTGATGAGGGCTTTCTTCTTTCTGAATTTAGCATGACTCATACTGGACTTGTTGATACAGATTGGACAGCCCTCACTGAATTTCTTTACTCATTAGTGCAAGGCAAAGGGAGGCAGTGAGCAAGGACTGAGCATGAGGGATTGGAGAGTTTCACTTTGCTTTCCCAACATGGAAGCTGGACCTAAGCTTGTCTCAGATGCTCTCACAGGAAGATAGGCCCCATTCATTCCCACTATGATGTCATATATCACTGTTACTAACCTATTAGGTGACAACTTGATCTCTGTGAGTGCGAACAGTCCCTTTGGATGATGATTTTCATGGGAATTAAAGTGAAGACAGAAAGAAACAGAGTCAAGATGAAGGGAGGCCGTACTTAGGAAGGTGGTTTAGAAGAGAACAAGACAGAAAGAGTGGGGCCAAGGCAGAGAAGGCAGGGCCTGAAAAGTAGATTGGAATGGGAGGTAAAGTCAAGGGCATGGAGGGTGGGTAAGGACACAGAGATGTCTGCAGGTGTCAGCCACAAGAGGAGAGGGTGCTGGGGAGGAGAGGGAGGGGAGGAGAGGGGAAAGGAGAGGAGAGGTGAGAGGAGAGGGTCTGCCTGGCGTGGAGGCAGGAAGAGAGAGAAAGAAAGAGAAGGGACCAGGGGGAAAGAATGTTAGGGGAGATGGAACAGAACAGGCATGTGGGCCATGAAACAATGGCAAGGAACCCTTGTGGAGGTTCTAAGCTCAGAGGCATCATCAGGCTGTTGGCAACACCAGGCAGGTGGGATGTTCCAGCTACAGGGAAAAGAAACCTCCCCCCAGGTGAGGGAGACCATTAGAAGACCCGGAGGGCCATCAGAGGGGATCTGATTATTCATGTCTCCTTGTTCAGTTCTGAAATTACATCTCGCCTATGAACTCCTAAATATACTCCATACAGTCAGTACCAGCTCCCCGTGAGCTCTTGGACAGGTGTAGAGAGCAGGGTGCCCAGTGATACTCCTGGAGGGATTATTAAGGTGAACTTTCACTGCATGTGGGTTCTGCTTTCAGTATGGCTTGAAAACCCAACCTTCCCTATCTCCACTAAGATGTCCCTCCAGACTCTGTCAGACATGGGAGTACAACGGGGATGAGGAAGAGAAAGCCATGGGGGGGTGATCCTCACCTTTAGCACTTAAAGGATAAAAATTGCAAAAGATTTAGTCAGTGGCATTAAAACAAAATGGGGCAGCCAAGAAGAAATAAAGTGGCTTCCATATTTAATAATTTGAAATAGGCCTCTGATGCAGCAGGATGCCCTCCTTTTTGAATGTCTATCTGGCCTTTTGAATGTCTATCTCACCCCCACTTACAAAGCAGAAGTGCCTTGCTGAAATTTTCCCTCCCTACTGCCTAATCCTGGTGTAACAGCATCTCAGTTTCTAAAGGTTATCGTCTTAGCAATTTGAACTTTTAGGGCAAGAAAGTTCTTTTTGCTCTTTCTCAGGACCAGTCTGAAAAACTTCAAAAGTCAAAACTCAAAGCTCAAAACTCATCAGTTTTGAACCTCTCCTTGTGGAACTGAAAGAAGGGAGAATGTGTGACCATATGCATGTCCCTGGTTTGCAACCTCTGGTGTCTTAGCAGAGACTCTAGCATAACTAACAGAGCTACAGGCTCAGGCCCTGATGTAATGCCAGCCTTTAAGGAGAGACCAGAGGAGAGAACATGATGGCCAGTGTGGGGGACTGGGCCCTTACTGGGCATGCTTTGGGCACAGACTCTCCAATCTAAGTCACAGAATGCCTATGTGCAAGATCACCCATTGGCCAAACAGAATCTGTTCCAGGCTTGGTCCTTGATGGGCTACAGAAGGCATCTTAAGGTGTGAGGGAGAGTGGTGGGGGCACAGCTTGAGCTGCCAGGGTCAGAAGGGGCAAAAGGGCAGGTCTCAGTGAAGGGGGCCAGGTACAACGGAAGAGTGACAGGCCAGGAGACTTGACATTGAGTCTGAACGGGTTTGCACTTCTCTGGGATCCAAGGATGATGGTGTTGGGGATGGAAGGAAACAGGCAGCAATTAGTTCATTTTCATGATCTCGGGGTCATCTGGGCTAGTTAGAGAAGTCAACCCTCTATGCTTCCTCCTCCCCTCATGCTCTCCATTAGAGCTGCAAAGCCATCCTGTAGGGGTTCCGTACCAGGGCCCATGTCCATTTCCCGCTGGACTCACCATCACACTTGAGTCCTTGCCTGGCCAGGCCCCACAGCAGGGTCCCACAGTGCTCACAGAAGGTCGGGCTTTTGTAATTGTAGACTTTAAATCTATGCGGCATGTCAATTTTGAACCTCTCCTTGTGGAACTGAAAGAAGGGAGAATGTGTAACCATATGCATGTCCCTGATTTGCAACCTCTGGTGTCTTAGCAGAGACTCTAGCATAACAGAGCACTAAAAACACTGGGACAATGTGTGCTTTAAGCCATAAGCCTTACTCATCAAGCCTTAGAGCCATGGCCAAAGAAGGCAGGCAGCCATTAGCTCTTCCAGGCAAGGGGCATGTGTGCGATATACACATATCAAGTAACCCGGGATAGGCTGAAGTCTGAGGCATTCCCACAGATAGGCTAACATCTTCAGGAGGACGGGAGTAGGGTTATTTATCTAAATGGGATCTGAGCAAACATTGGACTGTCCTTCCTATTTTACTATAAATATTTTATTTTCTTTTTCAACCCAGAACTAGGACTCTAAGCTTTGGAAGAGGTTATATAATACCTCCTCTAGAGGAAACACTGCTATGGCTCTATTAGTATAAAAGCCTGAGTATGAACCATTTCACAGCTATTACACATGGACCAGAGGGGGTGAAGGGCAGGTAACAGGTCCTGCCAGGTGCTGCGGACAAGTGTGTCACATGTATTTTTTTACACCTCTGATACTGGAATACCCCCTTTGAAGTAGCCTGTATTAGAATCTTCATTTGATAGATGAGGAGGTTAAGCTTGGAGAGGGCAAGACACTTGTCCGGATCACGCAGCTAGAAACTGAGCTAGGACATCTATAAGCCTAAAGTCAGAATCAGCCTATTCTCTTTCCACCGTTACCCCTTTCTTCTCTCAAAGTCAATGTGATGAGTTAGGGGATGGGGAGTGGGGTGACAAGAGAAGGATGCTGGCAGTTGATATATTACAGGATTTTTTTTTTTTTTTAGTTTTCCAGAGTTGAAATTTTCTCCTTTAGCCAAACATATCACATAAACAACAACAATAACAAAATCATGAGGTTTGATTCCTGGTAAGAATACCAATATTCATGTGTAATATAGAAAGTTTTACTTAAGATTTATGATCTTTCCAAGAAGTTTTTAATTAAACAATTCTTTGTGCACAGCAAAGAAGCCTTTTTCACTAATAGTGATATATCTAATGTTCCCGCTGAGGATGTGGGCTAGCATTGGGTCATTAGAACAGCTGTTTAGAATTGTTTAAAAGTTGCCCAGAACTTATTTTAGCCATTTTCAACCAAGAAAAAATAATTTTCAGGTCCCATTTATATAAACGTTTCCATGCAAATATTAACAATTAATGTCAATATTCTGGCTGGAAGACTTGCAACTCAGATCTTGACTCCTAGCTCAAAATAGTTCAAGATATGTCTGGAAAAGACTGTAGATTTGTGCTTTCCGATATAATATCCACTTAGCCACATGGACCAAGTGAGCACTTGTGAGGTGGTAAAACAATATGCTATCAGTGTAAAATACACACTGGATTCTGAAGATTTTTTTTATGAGGAAAAGAATATAAACTATCTCCTTATTTTTTATGTAAGGATACCCAAAAATTTTAAATTAAACTTGTGGCTTTCATTCTATTTCCAGGGGACATTAGCTATTGAGGTTAACAGTCATTCTTATAATTTGTGATTTTCCCAGGAAAGCTGAAGGCATCATGTAGAGAGAGCAGGAAGGCAGGTTGGGAGGTGGCAATTTGACTTAAACAAACAAAACGCTTGCCAGAGAAAGACACATGTTGTATGATCTCACTTATACGTGGAACCCAAAATCAAAATAAATCCAACCCTCTGCCCCCAAAAAAGAACACCAAAAGACCACACCAAACTCCAAGAAAGGGATCAGACTGTGGTTGCAGAGGTGGGGGGTTGCAAGAAAGGAGGAAGTAGAGGAAGGTGGTCTAAAGGTACAAATTTCTGGTTATAAGATTAATAATTCCTAGGGAAGACTGTCCAGCATGGTGACCACAGCTAACACTGCTGTGTGATATACAGGGAAGGTGTTAAGAGGGTGGATCTTAAGAGTTCTCCTCACACGGAGAAATCTTGTTTTCTCTTATTGTATCTAAGATCTACGTAAGGCAGCTGAACCTATCGTGATCATTTCATAGTATATGTAACTCAAACCATCACGCCGTGTGCATTAAACTCACACAGTGATGTATGCCAAGTATTGCTTAATAAAACTGGGAGAGAAAAGTCAATCATACTGCTCTGGGAGATTGAGATCTGAAATTTCGACCCTGCCAAGTTACATATACCATAGGTGATTGACTGCAAACAAACTACTTTAGCCTCTTTGAGCCTTAGCAGAGTCACTTGTTATAGGAAATTGTCCCCTTCTGGCTCTAAATTTTAGAAGAAAGTCTACTCTGCAAAAACTCCACCAATTTGTCTTTTCTGAGCCTGTCCTTTGGCTAGAGAAAATCACACACCTGGGCAGGCTGGCTTCTCAAATTCAAGTGGACTTTTCACTGTCCTCAGCAATCCTATTGCTCTTCTCCAGCCACTTGCTTCCCATCCTGAGATAATTATCTCACAGATCCTTTCTCCCCAAAGCCACTTGCTGCCTTCTCTTCTTTCTCTCAGCCTTCAGACTACACTGAAGATATAAGCTGTCTAAGGGAAGCTCTCTCATCTGCCTGCCCCCAAATCTACAACCCACTGCCCTCTGCAACCATCTTCTCTTCCTTTTTTGTTACAATTGATGAACCGCCCACCTGTCCATCAGAGACCCATCTCCACCTGTGCATTAGACTTCTTCCCCCTTACTGCTTTGTTGTCCCTTCCTCTCCAGCTTCATCCACCTCTCCTCTCTTCTCTAGCTATGTGAGTACTTCCATCCCTTGGGTTTCATGTCCTTTCAGCTACTGTTCTACCTCAATGAACTTCAGGTTAATGTTCTTGATAATATTAGCATATAAATTGTTGCCCTGTCACCAACTTTCAGTAATCCTCTGTGTCGGTCAATGAAGCAAACACCTTTACAATTCTATGAAATTTTTTGGATCTGGAGGGCTCTGGAGATCTCCACGTGGATCCCATTTTCCTCAGCATCTTAGCTGCACTGAATGCAACTGACCCTTTTGCTTTTTGGTTTCTATAACTTTATGTAATTTTAATATATGAAGAGCCCTCTCTGAATTCTTATTCTCAGTCTTTATTACCAGCTCCTTCTCTTCTCCCTACCATGTAATTTTAGATTTTGGAGTGTGGGGGGGTGGTGGTGGAATTTATATATTTGGTCTGTTGGCTCCCGTGAATTCCAAGTGCATGTAAAATTGTCCACTTGAAACCTCCACTTGGATATCCACAGGCATCTCAGGCTTAGGTTGGACTTATTAAAAACTGAAATATTAATTTCTCCCCCATTCTTACATTGTTATGGTTCTGCCACTACCCCACTGCTCAAGACAGAAACTTTTATTTTTCACACCCAATTTATTGACAAATCTAGTCATTTCTAACAAGGAAATAACCTGAAAATCTGCTCCTTTACTCCACCTCCATTGTTACCATACTGGTACAAGCCATCAACCTTCCCCCTTGGGGGGACTTCTGTAGTCGCCTCTGGTTTTTATGTTCATACCTCAACCCACAGTTTCCCCAACAGCAGTCACCAAGAGGGCTTCCCACTATAGGTCAAATAAAATCCAACCACTTCTCCAGGGTCTTAAAAAATCTAGGTCCTGCCAAGTTCCCCAACTTCCTATTCTATTCACTCTCTTGCTCTTGCTGTTCCAGCTGCATGGTCTCATTTCAGTTCCTAGAACATGCTGACTTTTTCCCCCTTTGGGCCTTTTCTGTCCGAAGGCTGCTTCCTCCTGCTGTTCATATAGCTGGTGCCTTTCACCCTTAGCTCTCAGCTTACATGCTTCCCTGGGAGATTCCCTGGCCCCAGTTTAAGTAGGTCACTCATTTTTTTTCTCCATCATCACACCTTATTGGTTATTTAATATAAATGGAAGCAATACATTGTCTTTTGTTAGTTATGTGTTTCCCTAATTTTACAGTAAGGTCCCTGAAGCCAGGACCAGGTCTGTTTTGTGCTCTGCTGTGCATTGTACATAGTATAGTACCTTCCGTGTATAGATACACACTAAATATCTGTTGAATGAAGAAAGTGTAGGAAAAGGAAGTGTGCTTGACTTTCCAGCTCTGCTTGCTTATCCTGTGGGGTAACGTCTAATCTGTCCCCATGCTATATATCTTAAAATTCATTATGAAAGAGACATTTGTTTCTCAACATAAGAATTAGACTTGTTATAGCTCATACCAACCTTGTAAATGCTTACATCTATATTTTGTCATCATTTGCCTCTATTCCTTAACTGTCACTTATAGCTATAGATACCACGAGAGTTGTTCTCATATAATTGACCAAAACTGTGTTTTCTGGCCACTTTCTATCATGCTTTTCTGGAAGGTAGTTGTCAACAATTTTATTATGCTTTTTATATTTATTCCCTAGTTTTGGATCTCAGTAACAATCATATTGAAGAGGAAAGGGTTTTAAGGAGATTGATGTTCATTGACACGTTTAAGGATTCACTCTCAGGCAATACTAAAAAGAATTAGTGGGCTGCCAAATTTAATGTTAGGATAAAATTAACATATGCCAGACAAAAAAGAAGAACATGAACACATACCATGGTTTCTCGGCTATTGATAGCTGATCCTGTGCACTTAGCTATAACTTTATCGATACACTTCTTGTGAATTGCCGCATTACACTCTGAAAAGAAATTATTGCAGCTTAAGATTTTCCAAAGTTAAGGAAAAATGAAATAAAAACAATGACAATAATACGACAGAAATCCTTCTTACTTACGTCGACACTGGTAGCCTTGTTTGTTCAGACCCCTGCAATAAAGCATATGTTTGATTTACTTGGATGTCTGAGTCAACAGCAGCACCATCAACATGAAAACAAGATCTCAGAGTTTCCTACCACAGTATTCTCGGATCAGTAGTCGGTCACTGGCCAAGAGTGTTAACACATGTTTTTTTTTTTTTTTTTTAAGTGCTTTGTTAAAAGTCTGATAATTAAAGAAACGAGGAACTGCTTTTCTTCTCTTTTGTGTCTTTCCAAACAAACATGTAGAGATGAAAATGCCTGACTGAAAACGCATCACAGGCTCCTAGTAGCAAATTTCATTGTCTAAGCTCAGTATAGATGAGCAAAGACATCTGTACAATGTGTTTCCTTTTTCCAAGTATCTGAGAACACTTGCAACTACTAATTCTTAAGCTTAAGATCCATTCCTGAGTAGCACTTACTATTAGAAAGGAAGGCAATTCTAATCATTCAGTGAAAACAGTTGGTGGAAATCCACCAAAAGTCTATTTGACCTTTGAGTACCCTAGTTAGGCTGCAGTTGTGAGTTGATGGATTCTGAAGTAGCCCAAGAAAAAGAACACCCTACCAAGAAGCGAGAAGGCTGAAACCAGAGACAGGAGTCATTTCAAGTCTCTGTAGTCCTATCGCCTTTGCTATGTGCTTACTGAGGCTTGAACCGATCTCCGTCTGAGGGCTGCTAAGATGCCCAAGAGCCCTGTAAACATCTAAACCCATTAGCTCCAATGCAAAAGTGTTGTCTTTTGCACACATTAGCACAGTTGGGCTATCAAGGTGATAGACATTTCAACTATAAAACTGTGCCAACAGTAAAGATGTTTCCCTCTTCTGTCCTTCCCTCTTACCCCCAGTGGCTCCCATTTAATCAGAAGCTAAAGTTCTTAAAAACTTATTCTACTAGAGTTGGCTTCCTTGCTCTATAGGAGTCATAGTATGAAAATATTGTTTAGAATCATACTCTTTCAGCCTTATCCTTCCATGTAGTGCTTATGCCAGCACACTCCCCTGAGGCGGAGCATGCCAGGCCTGACAGGTTGAGAGGATCTGACAAAATGCATAAGCTGAAGCTTGGAGTGAAATGCCAAGTTACCGTACCAGACAAACTCATGGCAGACAGAGCAAAATGTGGGTTGTGGGAAAAAGGTGGCGGTGAACTCATGGCACTTGACATGATGGACTTTGGCCTGTTTGATGGCTCCTCGGCGGTGATGCAAAGCAAAGAAGCCTTCAGTCTCAAATTCACTCATGTCCTTTGTGTCTGCAGGAACAGGACAAGGTACAAAGTAGGTGGAGAGGGTTGGGGAGATGGAGAAAAGATGGAGATGGACAAGGAATTAGGCAAGCATTGAAACCAGTAAAATCCCAAGTACTTACTAAGGTCGGTATAGCTCTAAGCTTCTTTAGTTCTCTAATACAGAATTATCACAGGGTGTATTACTATATGGTTGAAACAATGGGGTTGGAGTACTGGCTCAATCCCTCATTCCTCTTTGACTATGCTGAGCTATTCTCTTTCAGTTTTTAAAACCAGAGGTCAGAACTTTCAAAGTATTTATCAACCTCTCCTATTCACTGTCAGTGATGAATCAGCCAGAAAAAGCAGGAAGTGGTAAATACTTTTCTGCCTGTAATTCTAGAGAACAATGTGGTTACTGACAACAACTTAGAAACAGCATTTTTAAAAAATTTCCCAAGATACTTTATATCTGGTTGTTTATGGGCAGGGTCCAGTAGACTGAGGGGAGCTAGCTGGACTTGTGTGTGAGGGCCAAATAACTTTGGAAAGTTGTTTATGCTCTGGTTCCCGATGTCCACAGTAGTCAGGTGCACCAGATATTGCTTATAGACTACACTGGTCAGTGTGGAAAAATCCAGAAATCAATAGATCACTGCAATTGTTTTTTTAATGTCTAGGTATCCTGGATATTATTTAGTCATCTACATAAAATCATCACATTCACATTTTTTCAGTTCACCCTGGATTCAGGATACTGGTGAAGGTATTTATGACAGTGACTGTAGTGCCCCATGCCACATAACATCTTCCCATAAGGCTGATAGAATTCTGGAAATACTAGTGATTCCCTGGCTGTAGGCCATACTCAGAAAAAACACACAAAAGCAAGGCAGTCATGGTTCAACAGCATAATAACAACTCCAGCATGCAGGACAGAATAAAATGGTAAACAAGAAAGCAATATGAAAAATAATGATCATTACTAAAATAAAGATAATGCATTTAGTGCTTTTAACTTCTAGTGTTATAATTTTTAGTAGCTTGAAAGATTCTCAGATTATTTATTCTATTATACTTTTACAAGTATAAAAAATAGAGCTCTAGTGAGAATAAGAGGCTCATCTTTCACAAATATAAAGAGTTAACAATATTTAAACTAAATACTACCACTCTGAATAAACAGTGGCTAAGGTCTGCTAACACACTTGAAACAAATGTCTCTGCCAAGGCATGTTATTTTCCATACTCCTAATAATGGCCAGGCTAGAAGCTCATTGGGTAAATAAAAGGTGGGAGGCATGTGGATGGAGACCTCCCCCCAGGAACCCATCATCCTAGTCACATTTTATGGCTAACATCTTTTCTACAATGGTCCACAGGTCTGTTTTATGGCAATCCAAACTCCCAGATAAAGAACACTCTGAATAACTCTCTAAAAAGTTCTGTACTTAATACTCTAAGGTTAGGTAATGTAGGTCTTTTTATTTAGAACTGGGTTAGAGATAAATTAGCTTTGGTGAATGAGGGGTTAAATTCAGGGTCGCTGAGGCAACTGCTGCTTTCTGCAAGTTCTGGTATAGCAGATCTATTTCCAACTTGTGACTGGTGGTAGTAGGTGGTTTGTCAGTAAGATTTGACTCATTTCTATTTTAGTTCAGATGAAGTGAAATAAAGTATAAAATTACTTTTAAATTCAGGCAATGGAAGTGAATTATTCTGGGAACCCTAACTGTATTACTGTAAAAAAAAATTATATATATATATATATGTATATATATATATATATATATATATAGAGAGAGAGAGAGAGAGAGAGAGAGTCTGAGCACTAAACTTTAATACTGTAAATTTTTTTAAATGTCAAAAAGTGCTAGAAATAAATTTATTCTCTTGGGTCTTCCTCTGATTTTTTTTATCCTCTAACCATTTCGATCATTACAAGAGAGGAACTATATAAAAGCTCAGAATTTCTTGAATTCTTCTGGTATTTACTATGCTTTATGCTTTTTTTCTGAAGTTAATTTGTTTTTGTGTTTATTCGCTTGAGTAAGTTTTTGGTTTCTGTATGTTTGGTTATTTCTTTTATAGTAATGGTTCCTAATCTATCTATTTAGCCTAACCTATCACTTATTTGTAATCAGTCAACCACAGATGTTTCCTGGACAGCTATGAGCAACTGCTATGCTGAATGTTCTAAAGAAATATGAGATGTTATCCCTAATTTTTGAGTGGCTAACAGTCAAGTCAGGGAGACATGTCACTCACACAAAGAACAGTAAATGATGGTTTGGAATAGACGTAGAGACATGTACACCCATATCTTTTAGGGTAGTAAAAGGAATTACAAAAGAAACCATGAAGAAGCAAGCTAAAAAATTAAGAGGAAATCTTAAATAGTATCAAATTGAGTAAGCCAGGAAGAAATGAGTTTTTCAGCATTGATATAGGGATATCAGGGAACTGGATGGAGCCTAAGAAATAGACATTTGTTTTGAGGAATCAGTCTTGAAGAAAGCAATGTAGTGGGATTGGTCAAAATATAAGCCAGCCTCTTAGGGTAAAAAAAAAAAAAATTCCAGATTGGACAAGATGGTTTAATTCAGTATGTCTTGGCAATGAGTTGGAAACTGAAAAGAAAAGGAAACATTGAAGACACTACAGGGCTTATGGTATATAGCTGCTAGGAATTTAAGGCAGGAGACCAAGAAAAGGAGGGAGGCAAAAGAGCAGGAAGCAAGTGTAGGGAGCAGCAGCTATCTCTAAAGTGCAGAGACAGACAGAAGACAGAGTCTTTCCCAGTTAAACTGGGGGCAAGGCCAATCTCCAAAAGTGGAAGAAGGAGATAAACTAATATGGGAATTTTTGGAATAGCCATTGTATGGGAATCAAAAGAAAACAAAAGGAATTTCTAAATGCCAGGGTGAGTCTGACTGAATAGTTCAAACAAACACTTATTAAATACCTCCTATGTACCTAGCACACAACCTGGTGCTGGCGTTAAAGAGACAAATAAGATGTGATTCAGCCATGCAAGAAATTTAGAGTCCACAAAGAAGGACAATTAATGTAGTAAATGTCAGAACAGAAATATTCATAGGATGCTATGTGACCAGAGGTAAGGAAACTACACCAGATAAAGCAAGTATATATAGGTGGAGGAGAGAAAAAGAGGAAAGTTGAGCAGGAAAGCTACTAAAAGATGATTTCTGGGCTGGGTTCTGAAGAATAAATAATTTCTACTAATGTGTGGGAGAAGGAATGGTGGGGAAAAGCAAAAGATGTTCTCTTGAGATGGAAGAGAATGTAAAAGGGCACATTCAGATAAGGTACCTGAGGATGTGTGTACTGTCAGAGTGTGGAATATGAAGCAAAAAGCATCAGTGATCACACACAAAAGATGTGTAAGTATCAGGTCAGTTTGAATATTTTCCTGTAGATAATTTGTAAACACTGAAAAGCTGTAGGCAGGGGCAGAGCCAAAAGGAGGAACAGAGGCATGGCATATTCAGAACAGAGTTTATATAGTTTAGTTTATTCTGGCAGCCATGGAGGGGAATGACTGGGATTTGGCAAGAGGTAATGATGATGCAAAGCAGGGGAAAAATTAAAAAAAAAATACTAAGGAAACAACATGGGTAGAAACTGTTGGATTAATGTGGAAGGTCAAGAAAAGGGAGACTATAAAAGTTAATTCCAGGCTTCTGGGTGGATAGAGTAATAATTAACTGAGATAATAACTACAAAAGGAATAGGAGACTGATGAAAATGGTGAGCACAACTTTGAACATATTGAATTTAAAGTAACTGTGGGAAATCAACTTAGATCCACTAAGCCATTAAGTATATGAGTCTGGAACATGAGAATATTATCTACCAGCAACAGTCTGTAATGGACTCAGCTGGATGGCATTTTCTAGCAAAACCTTGAATAAGAGGAAGACATGCAAGGTTTGGAGATCAGGACATCTTTGGCAGAAGAGGGTGTTCATGAGAGCTGGAAAGGGTTATGGACTTAGGCCAACATAGGGAGTCAAGGCCAATGTGGGCTAACGAAAGGTGTGAAGAGAGAAACCAGATTACAGCAGATTCTTGTATTGAGTGAGTGAAAGAGAGGACAGAATTGATAGGGGAGGAGGCTGAGCTCTGAGAGAAAGGTTTGACCCTGAGTCCTTGACAGTGGAGAATTCCAGGTGACAAACTCTGGTGTCACTGCTGGTTCTTGAGAGGATAAAGAAAGATGTAGGAAGGTGTCAACATATGAGGAGGGAGTGTTAGATGGTGATGGTGAACACTAAAGCTACCAAGAGTGATAGTAGGAAAGCAGGGGGAGAAGACAAAGTAATTCTATCACAGAAATCATGGAACAAAGATTTTGAAGGAGAGAGAATGGACTGATGTGTGTGTGGAGAGCAATGAGCCATTTGCTTCCCTATAGAGTAGAAAAATATTGATGCTTCCATAAAAGAAGAGTGTGGAGGACATGATATAATCTTAAATGTTATCTACGATGAAATCCCATATCCTCTCCCAATTGCTTTCTCTTTCCATATCTCTAATCTCTACCACTCCTATTATCATTTTCCTAGTCCAACTATTCTAAGAAATACCATCAACATCTTTCCCTTCATTCAACTTTTATTTTTAAAGAATTACAAAGCAGTTCAACTACATACTTTTTAAAAAAAGATTTTACTTATTTACTCATGAGAGACACAGAGAGGGAGAGAGAGAGGCAGAGACACAGGCAGAGGGAAATAGGCTCTATGCAGGGAGCCTGATGTGGGACTCGATCCCGGGACTCCAGGATCAGGCCCTGAGCCAAAGGCAGGCGCTCAGCGGAGCCACCCAGGGATCCCCCAACTATGTACTTATAATGGACATACCCTTTCATCTACACTGCCATGAGCTCTTATTCTCTTTCTTTTATTTCATACTTCAATCTTATAACCATAAGATTGGACCAGTTTTTCATCACCTCTCCACTGAAAAAATGAAATTTTATAGTCTCTCTTTATATCCAGTCTATTTCCTTTCCCATATCTGTCCCACATTTTATTAAAAGCAATTTCTCCCAAACATTGCTTCCAGAATATTCTGGCCTGCTCAAGAATGGGGCTGTGACTCCTTGTTGGTGACTTTCCGGGGTCTTCACACTCTTGCTTGGTTTCCAAGTCTTCCAACATCTGTCTTAGATTCTTCATTCTGGTTTTAGCAGGGGCCCTCTGTTCTGCCTAGACTGGTCTTCTCATGGTTCTGCATCCATTTATTTTTGCTCAAATCTTCATGTTTTCCTCCTAGAAAGCTATCCCTCTTGTCTGCAAATTCAACTCTGCCTATCCTTCAATGTCCACTCTGGATTTTTCTGGAATGAAGGTAACCCAAACTGATCTCTTGGTTAATCAATATTTATGTGGTTTAGGACTAAATTCTTCTCCAGTTGTTTAGTTTGTATCACCTCTCCAAACTAGACTTAAGTTCCTTGGGTATGAGAACTTGTGTCTTGGTTTTCTGAATCCTTCTGAAAACAATTTCTTATATATAATAGTATCCTTAAAATGGAATGATATCCTATACTTCTTGTCATCAATAAAGAATTTTCTAGTTGGGTAATTCCACAATATTGTTTGTTATAAACCAGAGCTTTGAGATATATAAAAATTTAGAAATGGAGTCTCAATTTGGGTCTAGATAGAAAAGATTTTAAACATGACAACATTTTATCCTTAAAAAAAAAAAAAAAACCTTCCTGGACTTCCATAATTATTGTCTATGAAAGATCATTGTTTTCACCCCACTTGAATGTTCTCTCTCTCATTCTAAGAGAAAATTTAAGTTTCATAGTAATAGGATAAATATTCATGGAATTATTTATCAAAGTGGCAGTCTTTAAACCATTTACCCAAAATACCTGGCATTCTCATGGAAGATTTACTTCAATTTACATTAGATCATGTTTTGAACTAATGGAAAGAACATACTTCCTTTTCTTGTGGGAATCAAACACTATTGGCATTATCATTTAGCCCGGCACTTGCACTTGTTATGCAAGCCTGGTTATTCAGCTCCTACAACCACTCTATCATTTGGCCAACTCAGAAATACTATAATGCTATGTTCTTTGGCCAACTCAGAAATACTATAATGCTATGTTCTATGTATCTAGAGCCTCCACCACGAGGTAAAAGAAGAAAGTTCAGACTGTATTGCTACCTCTTTAAGGATCTTTTCTTCTAAAAAAATTTTTTTTAAAAGCTTTATTATGGGAATTTTTAAATCCATACAAAAGTTGAGCAAATACTGGATTCAATTTCCCATTGCTGATCATCCAGCTTCAATAACGACCTATCCATGGTTACTATTTTCCAATATACACAATCTGCTACCCACACCTTCATACCAATGGGTTATTTTAAATCATATCTCTGGTATTATGTTATCTATAAACATTTTAGTATGTGTCTTAAAGATGAGGACCCATTTTAAGAAGTAGAGCCATAATACCATCATCACATCTAAAAAAATAATACTGCCTCAATATCACCAAATATATGGTAAGGGTTCAAGTTTCCCTAATAATCTCATGACGTGTTTTTTTTTTTTTTTCAATGTATTTGTTTGAATCTAGATTGAGGGACATTGTATATGTTAAGCCAAAACCCAGAAAGCACCATAAATCTCTAAACTAAAACTTGTTTCTTTGTAGTAAAACTGATTTAGGAAAAACTAAAATTAGTTTGTGATAGGAAGTACACATATTCACCCTGAGGTTTAGGATTTCATGAGTAGTAGCATTTGATTTGTTTGCACAGCACTTTGATGACAGAGTACAAATGCAACGGAAGGAACTGACGGGCGACTGTCACAGGCACCAACCACACTGCTCATATATGTAACCTCTGTGATGCATGTCTGTGTATGGCATTGAAATGACACTCCTTAGCGAAGCATGTTTTCCTTCCTGTTCCTAAAAGGATTTGAGATGACTAACTTGAAGCACTATTATTTTGCTATTAGCATTATGAAAAATACTGGTTTCTTATTTATTTTATATTTCACTGATAGTGTGATCATTTGTTTTATTACTCATTTATACACAGTGTGTGTATATATATAGTGACATGTATACAGAGCCTCTTGTATTTATGTTAAATTCCCAAACTAAAATAAAGACAATATAAATGCACTGGGCACATGAGTTCACACTATTTAGAAATTAATGCTATAACTGATGAATTATTGAAAACTACATCTGAAACTAATTATGTGTACTATCTGTTGGCAAATTGAATTTAAATAGAAAAAAAGAAAATAATGCTATAAATGTTTTATATTTCTATGTGTATCTGGCGCAGATATTACATTTTCAACTAATATTTGCGCACCACTGAAAAGTTTTAAGAAAACTTCCTGTCTTTCCTTTTTCTCCTAATTCTTTTCTTTGCTATTGTAAAAGTCAAATAAATTGCACATGAGAAGGAATATGCCCTATTCACCCCCAGACAAGAAGATAAAATGTCACTTACCACTCATTTCCAGAAAGTATCTGGCATTCATTAGCATTCGGCCTTGAGGTTTCAGCTCTAACTGATTGAGAGGAAAAAAAATATCAGAATGTGAAACAAGTACTGCCAGAGTTTAATGACATAGTAACTGACAAATGTGGGAATGGCAGGAGATTTCCGATGTAAAGGTGCCTCTTTTCATTTCATTCGTACCAATTACCATCAGAATAGCACAGCATCCATGAATACAGCCTTTCTTTTATTTTAAAATTTCTTTTAAATTATTATTATTTTTTAATTTAAATATTTTTATTTACTTATTTGAGACAGAGAGAGTATGAGCAGGAGAGAGGAGCAGAGAGAGAGAGAGAAGCAGACTCCCTACTGAGCAGGGAGCTCCATGCAGGACTCAATCCCAGGACCCTGAGATCATAACCTGAGCTAACGGCAGACGCTTCACTGACTGAGCTACCCAGGTGCCCCCAGCCTTTCTTTTATTAAAACACCTCAGCAACTCATTAATTTTGCTTGGAGATAAAAATTTCTGGGTAATTACATCTATGGGTTAACGAGAATAGCTGAGAATTAACAAGAAATGTCTGGTTGAACCCGGGACCGAATTTGAATTGTGGTTCAATAATTTACTGGCTGTGTGACCTTGTGCATGTCCCGAAGCCTTTCAGGATCTCTGAAAAGCTGACATGATAGTGAGACTTATGTCATAGCATCACAACTATTAGAATTTTACAATAATATAAGCATTTACTGCTTGGTCAACTATATAAACCCTCATGCTAGCTTAAACATATCAATGAGAAGGGAAGTGCTTTTAACACCAATTATACACCTTGTTCTATGATTTAGGGGATAAGTAATAAAGATGGGGATAAAAAGAGAACTAGAAGAGCAAGAAATAAGGGGCTTGTTCCCAAGCGAAGTGGGGGAAAATTGATACCAAGTAACCACAAAGTTATCACTATTTGGGACTTAGTGGTGATCAAGGAAATTGAATCAGCTACTGGAAAAACAATCATGTATCCACAGCAAATCACGTTGCATCATGATTTTAAGAGCAAACAAGAGGTAACCACACAAACAGTCATAACCCTGGGAAAGCAGAAGGCAAGTCTCAGCGCAGTATGTAGAAACTAGATGGAGTCTGTGGAGCTAAAGAGCAAATTTCAAAAAATAAGTATTTTTTAAATAGAAAATTTATTTTTAAGAAAATGGACTTCAATAGAGCAAGGGGAAATCTAAGTCAAAAGTACCCGGTTGGTCTTTAAACACTATAAATGAAAGTAAACTAAGAAATATCCCTGGGAAAAAAAGCTGTAAAACGTAAAAAGTTTGCTTAAGTTAAATGAGGATCTGTAGACCACCAAGCGCTTATGTCTAAATAATCCTAGAATGCAAAAAAAAAAAAAAAAAAAAAAGTGAAAACTCTGACAGGAATAAAATCAGAAGAAGCCTAACAAAAAATCAGATACAACTTTTAGAGAGATAAATAGAAAAGCAACCTATTCAACAGCAAAGCCTAAACAAATCACTTAAAAATTAGTTATCCTTTTGTTAACTGAGAAGGAAATTAAATAGCATGCTGCTTTTGGTTGTTGTTGTTGTTGTTGTTTTTAAAGGTCTTATTTTTGGGACACCTGGGTGGCTCAGTGGTTGAGCATCTGCCTTCAGCTCAGGGTGAGATTCCCAGGTTCCAGGATTGAATTTCGCATCAGGCTCCCTGCATGGAGCCTGCTTCTCCCTCTGCCTATGCCTCTACCTCTCTCTCTATGTCTCTAATGAATACAAAAAACTTTTTTTTTTTTAAAAAAAGGTCTTATTTTTAAGTATCTCTACACACATGTGGGGCTCGAACTCACAATCCCAAGATCCACAGTCACATGCTCTACAGACTGAGCCAGCCAGCCACCCCAAATAGGATGCTGCTTTTAAAAATTAGGGATTTGATGACCCTTTTTAAAAAAATGAGGCAGAAAACAGAAAATAAATGAGGATGAATGGAAAACCAGGGAACATTTCATCTAATTAATCTCTACTCCTAGCTGAGCTAAGTGCTGTAGCAACTCAGGCCCCAAACAGACTGAAGTCTCACACTCCCTGTCTTGTGTAAACCTTTTCACACTAAGTGGCACACCTGTGACATTATCTAGTTCTTTAGCCTTTTTTACCTACCTAAGCAGTGCCCCCAAGATAAGATCTGTTTCCATGATTGTTTCTCCAAGTGGACACAGAAGTGCTCCCCAGATATTGCTGGACTACATTTTCCAACATATCTAAGCATGAGAACTTAAAAAAAAAAATCTTAGTATATGTTTACCTTCAAAGATTACTTTAGTGTCACCAACAAAGATGTATAAAAATACATATTCCCCTAAAAAGTACTGATTTTTTTCCCTGAGGTCAAAAATAGAAAAATGACCCCAAAATCTAATTGTTAGCTTTTTATTATTCACATTTTGAAACAAGCAATTACAAAATCTTCAGGGTGGACTTCTTAAAAATCTGAGTTACAGGAAATAAGATGGAAAAAGGTAAAATTCTTCCCTTTTGCATAGATGATAAAGCATTTGAAAACATTTTCTGGGTGTTAGATCATTTAAAAAACAGTTTTTACTGGTGTTTGTTACTGTTTTGTTTTTCATTTTGTGGATCCCAGAAGTTTTCATGAGAATTTTTTATGCTTTTATCTCACTCTTTAACATTTCTAAACATTCACTACCCAAACAGTTATAACCTAAGTTTTCAAAAACTGTGGCAACACAGATTGTGTATGGTGTACTGCTTAGTACAAAGGGAGCTAAGTGAATACATTATGGCTAAAAAAATTAATAGGGCTTGGCAAAGTATGGAGGGAGAAGACCAAGCCTCACGTGGATGTAGCTGGTCCTCTCTCATATCTATCACCTTATCTAATCTATCTTATCAAGAGATCACATAGATACTGTATCTCAACAAATAGACAACAATTAGGTTCCCAAGTTAAGGGGAATTTGTGATATTTCTGAGCTTACTTTTATACTTATAAATCAATAATAGTTCTTCAGAGCCTAAGAGACCTCCTTCACCTTTCACAGGAATCAAGATATTTGAATATGTCTATAGTCTACAATGGATGGTCATTGTCATTATCAAGTCATCAGTGAGTAAGTGGTAGGGAATCTGTTTACCCATGACTGGTGTGTCATAATTTCAGGATGACACTGAAACTATGCATTAGTCTTCAGTGAGCCTGGTGCTTACCACTTAATAGTGTGAACACTTTAAAAGAAACTCACAGGCTGGATATTTACCCATATCTCTGCCTTCCCATTGTTCTTCCGACATCGCTCTGCCAGAGAGGAGAGCTCCACAGTAGTTTCAGATATCAGGTCCACGTTCTTGCCCTTCACAATGATCTGCATTACTCTTCCCTTGTTGATGTGAGCATCAAAAGTGCTGTCCCAGGGTGGGTACATAGTTGGTTTCTTCTGGATATACATCTGCCCATTCTCTAGGAACAGAAAGATATGTTCTCATTACTCCTTTAGCCAAATCAGGAAAATAATTAGACTTGACAGCGGCACCTGCTCCCTCTGTTCTCTAGGATATATAATTCCATTGGAAAGTCAAAAAAAAAAACAAAAACAAAACAAACACGTAAAACAATTAGAGACAATATAGGAGGGGATGAGATAGTCCTGAGGTCTACATGCAAGGTGATATATTGAAACTTAGAAGTCAATCTCTTAGTTTAAGTAACAAAAATATGATAATGTCTTGGACGGGCAATGTTCTTTTCCTATTCAACAGTTAGTTGCTTCACTTGGAGCAAATAGAAAGACATCAGGGCCTAGCTGCTATATTTGGGAGGGCAGAGTGACTAAGTCCCATTCTTTACATATCATACACTTTTTTGCCTTTGGGGATCTTCCTTTGATGATCTACAAAGGGTGGACACATAACTAATTTCACTGTCATCTGGTTAAAAAAAACTTGATAGACTACCACTGTGTGTTCATCGGAAAGACTCTGTAGCATAATTTAAGGCTTATAGTGAATGCTCCTTTAAAAAGACATTAAATTTATTTTCCATTTGACATAAATAAATGCACTGTGAGGTAAAATACTTTAAAACATAATAAGCCATTATTTCTTTCTCTAAATCTCAAGTGAGGATATATTTTTACATGCACCATGCACCCTACACAAAAACTAACAAGTAACAACTAAAAAGAGTGATCTTAATCCATGGGATCAGAGAAGCAGGCTAAAGACCTACAAGTGAGGAAAGGCAGGCAGGCAGGGGATCCAGAAGTCTGGTCAGGGTGATAAAGTGTAAGGAAAACCTCTTCCGAACCACCAAGTGATTGGAAAAGAATTTGCTAATGGAATTAAGTGGTGTTGGCAGAGCTTTCATCCCCACTGGATTTTCTGTAATATTTATTCTTTAATCATTTCAGGAGCAGCAAACTGCAGCTGTATTTGAGTGTTGGTTTCTTGTGACAATAAGCACACTAAGTGGCAGATTTAGCAATTCAGGGATGTTGGTAAAGCAAAAGGGAAAAATCCATTTAAGCATGGAAACAAAGCAGTTCCAACTCCTGATGGCCCCTTCTCCCTGATGCACAATGCCAAAGCAGAACACGCACCTACGATTTGCTAAATTGTCATTTGGGAGGTATATAAGCACTTGGATAAACAGAAACTTCGAATTTTAGATAAACCTGGTTATTAAAGGGATAAACTCTAACAATGTTAAGGGTGGAAGAGGGAGGAGAAAGTTTTTATGGCTTGCTTAAAAAAATTTTTAGCTGGAAACTGGACTTTTAAAAAATGCCAACAGCAATTCTAACAACCGTAGTAACATTTTACTTCCACAGACAGGAAGTAAACAGGAGTTTCTTATAACTGTAACCTTTCTCCACTACTCTGCAAGAGACTGACATGCCTGCAGTAAGCCTCTTCTCACCCTCTCATTCACTAGGTTTGTAACCACCTTAAAAGAAGACTGGAACTCATGATCCTCTCTACTTGCAGTGAGTTTTATCATTTCCCAAAGCTGCCAGACTGACAGCACTCTGCCCTGTTTGTCCGTGTTCTGTTGATTTATTATGGAAAATGCAGTCTAAGACTTCCAAGACTCATACATTTTTAAAAGTTGGTACGGCCACTGTGGAAAATAGTATGGAGGCTTCCCAAAATTTAAAAATAGAAGTATCATATGATCTAGTTCTTCCACTGCTGGGTATTTAGCCAATGAGAACAAGAACACTAATTTGAAAAGATACATGCGCTTCTACATTTATTGCAGCATTATTTACAATAGCCAAGATGTGGAAACAACCTTTGTTTTATATATATATATATATATATATATATATATATATATATATATATATATATATATATACATCTGTATCTATCTATACACACACACACCCCAAAATATTACACAGCCATAAAAGGGATGAGATCATGTCATTTGTAACAACATAGATGGTCTAGAAGGTTTTATGCTAAGTGAAATGTCAGTTTAAGAAAGACAAATACTCCATGAGTTTTTACTCATATGTGGAATCTAAGAAAACCAAATGAATAAATACACAAAAAACAGAATTAGACCTATATAGAGAACAAACTGATGGTTTCTAGAAGGGTGGGGTGGGGGGATGGGCAAAATGGGTGAAGGGCAGTGGGAGGTCCAGGCTTCCACTTCTGGAATGAATAAGTAGTCGATGGTACTGTAATAGTGATGCAATGTAACAGATGATAGGTATACTTGTGGTGAGCAAAGCATAATGTATAGATTTGTCATGTCACATATGAAATGAATATAACATTGTATGTCAACTATAACTCAATTTAAAAAAATCGAAAAAACCATAAATTCTGTAGAAGTAGTACTTGAATTGTAATGTGCAGAGTGATTTCTTTTCAGAACAAAACCAAAACAAAATCAAAAACCCAAATCTCCAAACTCTGCAGGCTAACCTTTTGGAAAAACAAAGTCTTCTTTCTGACAAGGTCTCTTGATCCACATAGCTGATCAGACCAAGTTCAAAGGCAAGACCAAAAGAAGAAGAAATTAAAAAAAAAAAAAATAATAAAAGGCTGGGACGCCTGAGTGACTCAGCAGTTAAAGTGCCTGCCTTCAGCCCAGGGTGTGATCCTGGAGACCCAGGATCGAGTCCCATGTCAGGTTGCCTGCATGGAGCCTGCTTCTCCCTTTGCCTGTGTCTCTGCCTCTCTCTCTCTGTTCTCTCATGAATAAATAAATAAAATCTTTTTTAAAAAAAAAGAGGCTCTCAGGAGGCAAATGTCAGTGAGGCCTGTGTTTACAGAGAATGGGATCCAGGAGATCCATTAAGTCGAAAGCAGCTTTGAAAAACTCAGACATTTTACACTTCAAAGGTTTCTGTGACATTTGAAACGTTTTAGATTGGGAGCAAGTGCCATTCTCACTTTTAACTGAACAGGAGAGAAATCCAGGCAGAAAGGAAATCAGGATGATTCAGACATTCTCCTCAGCTTTGATGCACTCACAGTGGCTGGAAGAATGGAGTCAATCACAAAGCACAGGTCTTCTAAGGGAAGTAAAAGCCAGTGTGGTAGGATTTGTAAACCCCAGATTCGGAGCTGGAAATGCCTCTTTGGAGGTTCTCAACTGCTAACTCAGGTTCTTCCTGCATCTGTAAATGCCACTCCGTAAGAGGCCTTTGGAGGATGACCCTATATGAAATAACACACACCTCTCTGTCCTCAAGCCTTCTCTCCTCTTTGCCCTGCTTTGGTTTTCGGCCCAGCACTTACCATTATTTCCGTATATTCCAGTTTGTTTCATGCCTCTCTTCCTCTGCTAGAATAGAAACTCTAAAGAAAGTGCACTTTTCCTCTCCCATTGTACACTAGGCACTCCATAAATACTTTCTGTGTAAATCAACTAGAACGGCTCCTATAGTTACTACAAACCTGTATCAGTGTTAATCACATGTCTCTCCAACATGTCTACTAAAACAAGAGAGGTATGTAGGGAAATATAGAAAAGTAGTGAAACTGGGAAAAAGTTGAGATGTAAACTTCATAGAGAGACTCCAAGCAGAATAGGATTATTTTAACTGAATGATCTAAACCCAGAAAAGGAATTTGGGGATCTGTCACACTTTCCCTGTCACCATGAACTGCCTTTAAATAGCTACAGTTGACAAAACATGACTATTCTTTCACTCATCCAGGGTCTTGATAAATACATAAGTAAGTTTTCTGAAATTTGGATTCTAATGGCTAATTACATATTGTTTTAACATTCATCTAATTTTAGCCTAAAGAAGAAATAAGCTGTCTTTAGGGTTAATTGTAAGATTATGAAGACTTTATCGATAAGCACTGGAAACACCTCAGGTTAACAATATGGAGCCCATGTTCTACTTGAGCTTACCAGTAGATTTTATCAGTCCCATTAACTCCTCACATCATGTCCTCAACCCATTTCTCCTTCCCTTTGTTCCTTTTGCTTATATTGAAAAATAGCTCAGGAAAATGGAACGTGAGGTAGGAGACTTGGGTTTCCTTCAGAGTCTGTCACTGTCTCATATGCCCTTGAGGAAGTACTTGGCTTGGCTGGGCATCAGTCCTATTTGTAAAATTAGGTTGAACCAGACGACTCTGAAGTTCCTGGAAGGACTTGCCTCATAGTTCACAGCAGGACCTTCCTCTTCCCCCACCACCTCGAATACCCACTCAAGCTTACCCGATTCAACGTATTCTTTGACAAGCACAGCGCAGTAAGGGTTAACAGCCTCTCCTTGACATGACTGGCAGGATCCACAGTCAAAGTTGGACAAACCAATTCGAAGAAATGGTGACATGGTGGTTGCTCCCTGCAAAGTGACCAAAGACAAATGCTATAAAATAAATTATTTTTGGTATCCCATTCTCACTTAACCAGAGCTTTATCACCAGCAGCCCAGAGGCTCAAATGGTTCAACTATCCATTTGAACAAATGCTTTTATTTCCCCTTCTGCAAAGGACATTACTGGGCTCACCCCAAACCACAGACTAACTTGCCAAGGAAAGAGCCTTTCTGGACGTCTCTATTATTCAACCTCATCAGTTAGAACTATAATTCTACTCTTAATTTAATGGAATTACATTTAATAGTTAGAGAGAGAGGGGCAAAAAATTTCCAACATCTATTATTCGAGTAGGTACCCAAGAAATAATACACAATAACAAGAAAATGAGTTTAGAAAGGGTAAGTCTATTTTAGTCACAACAGTTAAATATGACACCACAAGATTCTTACATGGGCTATTTATGTGAGTGACGCAGTTGGCTCTGAGCATTTAGCAGCTGAACTGTTTACTTCAGACATTTCAGAAAGGTCTACTTTCTTCACAGTCACATATGTGTGTGTGTGTGTGTATATATATGTACATAGGCACATATGTATACCTATACCTATAATAAGCCTTTGAACATTATAAACTACATAAAAAATCATTGCTCACCATAAAATAATGCTCCATCATCTAAGAATAAGTAAAGTACTTCACAGAAGCCAAATTACCAGTCATTATACATACTTAGATATATAGGTGAAAACCATCATCAGATTGGCTAACAAATTCCAGGATTCCAGTCTGATTCTTCATCTACAATTCCTTCCTTGTCGCTGTTTGGCCACTTACCTCAACTAACCACCCCCCCATCCCCACTTATTTTTTTTTTAAACCTACTTTACCATGAAGTTCCATTAATCTGAAACTATCATCTGGTATCCAGTGAAAAAAGTTACTTCTTTGCTTCTTCTGATTCGTTTTGAACTGTTTTCTCCTCCCTAATTTTCCTCACTCTCTTAAGTAAGCCAAAGATAAGAAGAACAAAGTATGAGCTGTCCTTTCTACATTTGTTAAAGAAAGACAACTCCTCAGAATAATAAGAGCCCATACGTGAGCACCAATGCATAACTAGAAATCTGGGGTCGGTAATCTCAAATCCAGCAGAGCCATTAAAGACCGCTAATTCTCTGAAATGCTCATGGTCTTTGGGTATTTTTTGAACCCATCGAGACAGATTAGGGGCTCTTAACAACTGCTATTAACTTCACAGATTCTAAGGAAGTCTCAATTTCCCACAGTTTAGCAGGTTTAATTAAAGGAGATGGTTATACAATCATATTTTCCGGGTGTTCTTAGTCTCTGAAACACATTCTGTATAAGTCACACAGTTGAAACAGTTGTTACATGACTTCTAGATGTGTCTGTAGGGGCCCCCATTATCCTCCTAGTTTTAGGATTCTTAGGCTAATGACTGAGAGCTCTCTGGAGAAAATTTCCTAGAGAACCGCCTTTCCAGGGTCACGTAGGTCTCCTGGACAAGCCTATATTTCTGCACTAATCTGGAAAGATCACCAAGAACTATCCTCATTTATGAGAGTGTTTACCATGTGTGGATGCTCTGAAGATTTCCTCAATGCAAGGAAAGGTAAGTAATTAATTCAGATTTGAGCCTGGAAGGATCATTGACTCATAAAGCGTGAGTTACAAGCACTGTGACCTTTTGTGACGGATGTGTCATTCTGCTATTTCCAGGCAGGGTTCAGAATTAGCAGCAGCAGCTCAACGTGCACCTGGGAAAGTCTGTCTGGGGAGTAGACGGAAACCTCTAGGGTGACCAGGGTTCTGGTACGGTATGGGAGAGAGTCATAGTGGAAGCCCCCCTCCTCCTGCATGCCTTGCTTAGATATTAGCTGACTTCCTACCCCACTAGCCGTCCAGATTCGCTTGCCCCAGCCCCTCACACATCAACATTTTGGCAGATTACCCAATGCATGCATCTGTTGGATAGCCAAGCCACTGCCTCTCTTTTTAAAGGTCTAGTCACGGTGACGTGATCTGACATTTTGACATCTAGAAGACAGAATTGTCATCTGTGAGCTGAACCTAACATGTTGTTTGCTCAGGGGTGCATTTTTAGGTCAAAAGGAAGCATTTGATTCCTGAGTTACTCAGAACATTTTCCCCCTCCTGTATAGACTGCAATGTGATCACTATGAAAAATAAAGAAAATACAGAACATTGGTTAAAAAAATCTCTTCATAGTTCCTTCCACCAGCAGAAGCAAATCTCTATTACTGTTTCAAGGCATTTTCTCTAGTATTTTTTTTCTAGTATTTTAAAATTTACAGGTTTTGTGGGTTTGTCCTAGATGCTATGCTCATACAGTGTTTATGAGATTATAATTGGCTTTTTAATTTAACATTTTATCATAAAAATTGTCCATTAGTATGTCATCTTTGTAAGCATCTTTTTAATTCTTACATGATATTCTAATGAGGGGCAGCTCCATGATCTGCTTTATTAAAGTCTTATAGTTACATATTTGGACTGTTTCCAGATTTTCCATAATACAAATATGGAAAAGGTGCTATGATTAGCACCTTTTTTCAAATTTTTTTAAATTTAGGAATATTGCATCAGAATGGATCACTAGAGTATTCAGTATTACTAGATCAAGTGGTATTACTATTTGTAAGTCTTATACATTTAAAGAAAGTAATAAAACATAAAGGCAAAGCCTTAACAGGGAAAAAATCTATGGTAAGTACAATGGACAATAGCTAAGTATCATTCTTACATAATAAGCATACACAAAGTTGTAAAAGCAATCAAAAACAAAAGCTGCCTATGACCCAAGTAATTAAGTGGCAATGACACAAGTTATACTAAATATTTTTTAAAAATAACTAGGTATGTGGGAAAATGTTCAACCTTGCGGAGCAATTTAGGAAATGCAAATTAAAATAGGATATGGAGCACCTGGGTGGTTCAGTTGCTTAAGCACTTAACTCTTGCTTTTAGCTCAGGTTGTGATCTCAGGGTCATGGGGCTGAGCCCCATATCAGGCTCTGCATTCAGTGCGGAGTCTGCTTGAGACTCTCTCCCGCTCTCTCTACCTCTCCCCACCTTGTGCTTTCTCTCTCTCTCATAAGTAAATATATCTTTAAAAAATTAATAAAACAAGATACCTAGTTGCATTTATATGACATCCTTGAAAAGACAAAACTGTATGACAAAAACGTGGTTAGCAGTAGTTTGGGCAGTGGACAGGGTGTAATAAGGATACAGCATAAATAAGTTTAGGGGGGAAGATGAAACTGCACTATAGCCTGATTGTGGTAGTGATCCCAGAAATCTAGATGTAAATTCATAGAATTATCAGTAACCATCAGTAAAACCATCATTTTTACCATATGATCATTTAAAGACCAAAATTTTAAGATATGCTATTGGCATTTCAAGGCATGGACTATAAATTCAGAGGTTATATAGATAAAATGCATATAAGGTAAAGATGAAAGAATACAAAGTAGGAAACTGGGAATTCATATAATAAAATATGAAATTAAAATCTAAAGTTATCAAGAGAAGCTTCAATTTACTGAAGGGAAAATGTCAGAGCCTCAAAAATATAAATAGCTTTTACTCTGCTATTTAAGCTCTTGTGAAAATTTCTGCATTTTGGAGCAAAATAGCTGAGAGAAAAATAACATTAGAATTTGATAATGCATTTTCCTTGGGGATCCATTAATACCCAGCTCTTGATTTAAACTATAATAATAAAAAAAGAGGTAAATTATTTAAAATATAAAACACAATAATATTTTTTACTGGCGCAGTTAGCAAATATTTTTGAAATGTTCTCACCTAACACCGGCAAGGACAACACGAATCATACACTGTGATACGATGCTGTTGTGAGCGTAAACGTCCACAATCCTGTTGAACACACACAGCTATGTGGACGTATACATGTATACATATGTTGAGGGCCTATAAGGGTGGTATTAACATGCAATATTTGGGTGGGCTGGCCTTCAGTGCTCAGAGCTTGATGGTAAGGGAGAAGGGGGATTTCCCTGGGTACTAAAATAGAAAGGGGAATTGCTGTCTACAATAATACATGCACTGTAATAGCATCTATCAGGGATACCTCCCCCCCTCTGTCTGTGGAATGCAAATTTCATAAATCTCCTCTTTGCTTGCCATTCATGGTGGCCTCACCCTTTACAACAAATAAGGTGTGTATAGGACTGACTGGCCAGGCTGTTCTGGATAGTGCAGTGGTCAGGTCCCTCTATAGACCTCCCCTCTGAGCAACACAATTACACATTCAATTCTCTCCTGATCAGCTCCCGAGGAGCCTCACCCTGTCGGGTCCAAGCAGAACTCACTGTCCTGCCTTTCGAATCTGCCCCTTCTAGGTCACTAGCTCAGAAGCTGGTACCATGGCTCTCAGCTCAGCACGCAGATGTCACCTTTCCCCTCCTGTGCCAGAGACAATTTGCTTCCTTCCTCCCCACTTCCCTCTCTGCTCCACTCGCCTAACTTGACTCCGCATCGCCGCAGCTTACCTGTCACTCTACCCAGTCCTGGCACCTCTCACTCCCAGTCAGATCTCCATGCTGCAGCCCAAAGGATCTGATGTAGGACCGTGCAGAACTACTGCAGTTTCTCCAAAGTGACAAGCTGTTTCACAGCTCTGGGCTTTTAGTAATACTGTTCCCTCTCTCTGGAACGCCCTCCTATCTCACTCCATCCTCTATCTGCACCCCACTCCCACTTCCTCATCTTTCAAGTTCCTGCTCAGTCCCTACCTCCTCTATAAAGTCTTTCTTCCCTCCACCTCCAACATCCTTCCTTCAGCATCCTCCCTCAGCCCTCCAGGTCCCCCACAGCTTTCTGGGCATGGCTTTGAGACAGCACCTGCCATATTTATTTGCCATGGCTTGTCATTTCCCATTTCTGATTGGGGGAGATCCTGCCACTCACATTCTCTTTGTCTTTTGCTCTTGGCATCCAAACCTGAGGGCACAGCAGAGCCCCACCAGGATTTCTCCTGATTAATTCTTGAGGTACCACAGATACTCAGAAGAGGGATGTGACTCAGAGGGACTATAGAACTTCCTCTGATTTCTTCTGCAATGTATCTAGCAAAATCCCTCCAGAGTGAGTACATGTGGGTGCCTTACTTACTAGACCCGAGTTGTGATAGCGAGTTTTTTTTTTTTTTTTTATTAACACATCCCTTGGGACACTTTACTCAGCTTCATGGGCATGTGGAGGAGATCCGGTGCTGGCACTTACACAGCCAGACTTCCCCTTAATACTTTATTAGATGTAGTTCTTCATATTGGTCTTTCTAAATAAGGCTGTGAGCTCTGAGAGCAGGGACCAAACCTTCATCATCCATGCATCTCCAGGGCTAATCCCTCTGATACGTAGTAGATGCTCAATGCATTTTAGCTAAGGAACTTAATTTTCAAAAGCAATGCTTCTGAAATGATCTCTTAATAAGACTTCATGCATTTCTTTTACCTGCAACGGTATACTGTGGTCCAATTAGGCAGCAGGCAGTAGTAAAGGAAGTCACTACAGGGGAAATGCTCCAGGCGTTGTTATAGACAAAGAATGGAGGCCATTATGAACTCAAATGCAGGAATTATTTAGCCTCCCAAACTTATTTTTTCATTTGGAAAGTGGTAATAATGCCATTACTTGTCTTGAAGGGCTATGCGGATGGAATGGGCAAATACACGGAGGTGCTTAGAACGGGGTTGGCACACAGTAAACTCAAAAATGTTGGTTATTATTATTACTGCAACCCTGATTTATTTTCCAATGGACTTTACTGACTTTATTAGTTTGTACCAAAAAAGGGCAGGAAGAGAGTAGAAATAGTCTTTTAGGAGCATATCTGGAGTGAATTATGTGGCCTCCCTCTGTGCTCTGCCACTGAGCTCCCATAAAACCCCACATGTATCTCTCCTAGAGCACTTATTACTCTCTGATAGAGTCATCTCGATGCTGGCACTTATCATGATGGACTGTCAGTATGCCCATCCAATCTTTGCTTTTGCTACCGCAGCTGCAAAATATCATCATAATACATACTTTAAATTTGCAGAGAATCTTTACTCTTATGACTCAATGTTTTCACCTTTAAGTGTGATCTCATTTGTCTTTAGCAAGTAGCTATGATGTGGGTAGATGGCCAAGTTTAATTGCTCAGCAGCATGTTTAAGGTCATACACCATTAAGTGCTGAACTGAGAATTCTGATCTTGACTCCCTTGGTGCTGACTCACCCACTTACCCAGACTGACTCACCTACCACAATTCAAATCTGCCAAATGCTTTCACAGTAATGTTCAGGATTGCCACCACATAACAAAAGCTGAAGAAGAGAAGTTCCATAGAAATAGAAAGCAACACAAGTTCTATAAACTCTCATCAGCTAAAAAAAAAATACCAAGACTTCTCTTTCTCCGCAGCAAGTGAAGTAAGAATGAGCATACTTCTTTATTTAAAAACAAAAGTGTGGACAGCATTTGTATTGTGATAATTTAGCAGGAGGTTTCTCAGTGACAGAGGGAGGGTCTTACAGAAATATCAACACCTCGAACGTGTAGAAGAGAGAACACAAATGAATCAGCAGTCAACCTGGGAATGAGACAAAAAGCATTCAGTGGTATCCAACTGGGTCAGCTCTGCTAAAGTTTGAGAAGTCAAACATCAGGCAAATGCAGGCAAATTAAGTGACATCTGTAGCATTTGCATTTCTTTACAGATAGAAATGTTTCTTGGGTAAAAGTGACTGTTGTAGAAAATAACCTATAAATTAAGCATAACTTGCCTTGCAGTGGGCAGAGAAGAAAGATGGCAAATAGTGAACGATAGAATGAAAAGTGTTTTACCGTTCTACAAAGTAGTATAATAAAAAGCATCAGATTAAATATTAGCCTTTTGTCCACAAATATGGTCTTAAAGATGAATTAACATAATAAGCATGACCTGAAGATAATATTTTTTAAAAAATCCCTCTTACAGGGATCCCTGGGTGGCGCAGCGGTTTGGCGCCTGCCTTTGGCCCAGGGCGCGATCCTGGAGACCCAGGATCGAATCCCACGTCGGGCTCTCGGTGCATGGAGCCTGCTTCTCCCTCTGCCTATGTCCCTGCCTCTCTCTCTCTCTGTGACTGTCATAAATGAATAAAAATGTTTAAAAAAAATAAAAAAAAAATCCCTCCTACAGTATGTGCTACAATGACCGAAGAATCTAAGCCTAACATTGAACCAGCTGTTAGAAAGAATGAGAAAGGGGATTTGTTGACAGAGCTAGTACTGTCCTCCTACCTGAAAACATTAACAAGACATCCCTCTACCAACTGTTAGGGTCAGAACTGTGTCCCCCACAAATTCACACACTAAGACTCTAAGCCCCTGTGTGACTATATTTGGAGATAGGATCTTTAGGAGGTAACTAAGGTTCAATGAGGTCCTTAGGGTGGGACCTTAATCCAATAGGATAGTCTCCTTATAAGAAGAGGAAGAGACACCAGTGATTTCTCTCTGTTCATGATGTGAGGACACAGTGGGAAGGTGCCACAACATGCAGGAAGACAGATCTTACCAGAAACCAACCTTAATCTTAGATATTCGGCCTCCAGAACTAGGAGAGCCTCCCACTCTGTGGCATTTTGTTATGCCATCCCAGCAGATATAACTAATATAACCAAAAATAATATAGAAGCAAAATAAATATTAAAATATAGAAAACAAAACACCTGGAATGACATTGTTCCTATTCTGACACTAATTTTAATGTGTGATATGAACAGACAGTCCACTAAAGCATAGCTCTGATCAAGTTACACCAGTATTCAAGAACACTATCCTGGTACTTGCTGAATTAAATCATGACTTCTTAATCTGTTATTTCAGAGCCTCCTATGTTGGCTCCAACTTGTCCTCCCCACATAGCATGCCTCTTAGCGTATCTTGACTTCTCTATTTGCTGGGGACCTCTTGACCATCCATCTTGGTGGCTGTGTACACCAGTCCCTCTGTTTGGAATGCTCTGTCCTCTCCACCCTCTCCAGCACAACTGCTGTCTCTCAATCCTTCTCATTTTTTTGGGGACCTCCTTCATGTACTGCCTTATTTAGAAATCCTTCCCTGCTCCCCACAGAAAGAGGAGTGATTTATCTGATGGGTAAGTTTTAGGAGAATAAATTGTACCTGCCCAGCCTAGCCTCTCCTTTCTTTTGGGTAGAATTTGCTGACTTTCAGGGAGCATGTTTCTCCACTCTTCTCTGCCATAAGCAGGGTGGGGCCCACTCACCTCAGTCCTGGGAGGCCGGCCATTGTCCAGCATTGCCTAAGACACTGTGAACAAAACCAGCCTATTTGCTTGAACACTTTAGCCATATCCATCAATCCAGCCTCAAGCTGACTTTTTTCCATCTCTGACTTCCAATATCTCTCCATTTGTTATAAGCGTAGCCTCGAGAGGTTATTTATTGGGTCCTCTACAATTCACATGTATGTAAAGAGCTCTACATAGTTTATATTATTCAGTCTTCTAAGTCCACGAGGTGGGTGTAATTAGCTCCAGTCTACAGATAAGAAGCCTGAGGCTTGAGTGGGTAAGTAGCTTGCTGAGAGCTACTCAGAAAGCTAGCACAGAGCGGAGCCTGGATTCCAGCCTTGGATGTTGCTAAACATCTCCACCCAAACTAGTTCATTATTTCTTGTTAGAAAATGCCTTTTAAGGTTAGGTCAGGAAGGAAGTGAAAGCATGGAGATTTCCCCACAGAGTGGTTTCCATCTGCTTTACCAGCCCCTAATTAGAAAGGACTATTACGAGCATCCGCATGGGCTTTCTCAGCAGCCTCCATGCTGTGTACTTGCTTAATTACCTTAGGTACTAAAATAATGTTCCTCTTTGTCAGTACCTGTGGTTTAATGATCTTTCTACCCCATCGCTATGAAAAAGTGGCTAATATAATTGGAGTTTAAGTTTCCTGGAATAACAAAAGCTCTTGTGTGGAAGTGAAGTCAATGCTGCTGAACTGGGTAACATCTCCAGGACGTCACCAGTGTATGCTATCTCACCTCCCTGCTTCTGTCATTCATGATATTAGAGATGGCAGGTTGGGATGAGTGGGGATTTACGTGGCCAGGGTCTAGAACAAAGCTGCTTTACATAAAGTTGGGAGGGACTTGGTCTCCTTGGCACCATTTTCTAACCTCGGTTAGGGTAATCTCTTACTGAGTCCAAAGATGCTGCCTCAGGTAGGAAGCAAATTTAATTTAAGGCTCTGTCCCTGTGTCAAAAGATGATCTTCACCACACACACACACACACACACACACACACACACACTCACAAAGTAACTATGAAGTGGATATGTTAATTAGCTTGATAGTGCTCATATTTCACAATATATAGGTACATCAAATCACCAAGTTATATACCTTAAGTATGTCTAATTTTAAGTTGTCATTTATATCTCAATCAGATTGAGGGGGAAAGAGACAATTTTCTCTGTGATTCCACCTTCTTGTCAACCCAGGACTCTCATGAGACACAGGATGCTTTGAAATCTTCCTACTCCACAAGAGTAAGAGTTCTTTCTGGCAGTTAGATATTCAGTGAAGAAAAGCAACTGCCTCAATCAGAGCCAGGGCCCAGGGCACTCTGGTCAATGAGCACCTTGACTGAGAAGGTGAAGCTGAAGTCCCTGGACACACAGTCCACTTTCCTCCAGCCTTTGCAGGGCAGTAGACAAAGAAGAGGGAGACACATGGATGAACTCACAGATGTGCAAATTACACTGGCATGGAATAAAAGCCAGCTTTTACAATTGCATAGTATGAGACAAATGACCCCATTTCTTTGTGTCTATGTTTCCATATCCGTAACATAAGGAAAATAATTGATCTATTTCATAGAGTTGTCATGGGGATTAAATTAATTAATTTATGGGAAATGCTTACAATAGTGTTTGGTGGAATCACTTCAGACTTTCCTAGAGTATCCTTAGAAATCTCCCCAATGAATAAAATCTTAAAAAGGCGGGGGGGGGGTTCCCTGGGTGGCTAGGAGTTTAGTGCCTGCCTTTGGCCCAGGCCGTGATCCTGGAGTCCCAGAATCAAGTCTCACATCAGGCTTCCTGCATGGAGCCTCTTCTCCCTCTGCCTGTGTCTCTGCCTCTCTCTCTGTCTCTGATGAATTAATAAATAAAATCTAAAAAAAAAAAGAAATCTCCTCGATGAAAATGAGTTACCAATGATGATAACTTGCTCAATGAACTATGTTATATACCTAAACTACTGGTTAAGGAAAGAAGCAACATGCACATCAACCTTTTGCCATTGCCCAGTAAGCATCTGCTTAACCTACCTGCTATATACAAAGCACCACGCTGGACACAAGAAGGAGGTTTTGAGAGCCTGAACTCTACTCCCTTGCCCTTTTATCATGTTAGTAAAGTGAAATGGCCAGTCAACGTGGATTTTGCATTAGAGACAGAAAAAAACAAGAAATGGCAACAGAGGCTTTCACTCTTGAGTACATCAGTAGCAAAACACCTCTGCCTTCCCAGTGCTGCTCTGATACCACACCCCACTTCCTCCTGAGGGTGTGTGTGTGTGTGTGACACTTTTCAAAGAAAATACAGTATTTAGTAGTATCACCACAGCAAACGGAAATAGCAATGTTCAGTCCACAGATGAGCTAAGAGCTTTGTACAGAATAAGGTACAGGGAATCCTCCCTGTGTAAGCTGTGACAAGCAATGCTGCTCTGGGTTACTACTCATCGCATGAAGAGTGCTGCAGAGAAGGGGATGGGATGGACCAAGGATAGAGACCAGAAGGAAACAAAAGAGGCAGAGTAGGGTCATATGATCTTGAATGGATCTGTGCATGTGAGTCTAGGGGAATCACCCCAACCTTGCTGCAGAGAGAAATGTCCCTAACTTAGAAATGAGTAGGTTTTAAAAGCTTATTTGGAATTAGAGGTGAGAATCCATGGAAACTGTGAAATTAGATACTATTTAGGTTCCTACACTAGCTCCTTAACTGACTTATTAATCTGGTCACTCAGAATGAAGTCAAAATTAATTTATAAAATTGAGCAACATTTGTCATTGTTCTAGGTTATGAGATCCTCTACTTGTTTTTCTCCCTGGGACATGTCAAATTCATTATAGGTTTAGTAGCCCATCTGGGGTCCATTGCTTCATTTTAAAAACCACATATCACTCTGATTCTCAGGGAACAGTTTTAATGCATGAAAAGAGAACTTCCGTATTGTCACCCATAACTGCAGTGGACACCCACCTAGCCAGCAAGATGGGAACTCACTAGCTCAGGGGTTCTCATTGAGCATCACTATCAATGTGGGAACTCTAGAAATGCAAATGCTCTAGCCCCACCCAGCCCCACTTGTAATAGAAGCTTTGTAGGTAGGGCTCAGTACTCTGAGGCTTCCACTTACTAGGAACACTCTGAAGTTCTAGAAAGAGCACATTAGCATAAACACCACAAGGCCAGGCCCATGTCCTTTTCATTCTGACTTGCAGCATCTAGCACAGTACTGGGCACTTAGGTGGTTCTATATAACTGGTTCTCAACCAGGGTGGTCTGACTCCAGGGGACATTTCACAATGTCTGGAGACTTCTTTGGTTGTCACAAATGTCAGGGTGAGGGTGTGACTCTCACCAGGTGCATTGGGGCCAGAGATACTTCTAAACAACCTACAACACACAGGACGGCCCCCACACAAACACATCAACAGCGTTGAGGTTGAGGAGCCCTTGTTCTAACTAAATGCATTAAATGTGGTGAAGCCCAGAGGATTTCCCTTATCCATCCCTTACTATCTCTCATCACTTCCCCATGGTTAGTGAATTCTAGCCCCACAGGAAGAAGGGAGTGCACAGGCATGGGGCAGGGTGTCTTTTTCATACTGCCTTCCCATTTGGGGACCATGAGTAGCACAGTAACTGGCATATAACACTCACAATAAGTATCATTTGAAAAAGTGAATGGATAAATGAACTACGAATGAATAAATCAGTGAATAAATTAGTTGATCTATTTTCTTTCTTTTTGAAAGCTGAAAGAGCTCTGAGTCATCAAGTGGTCTGTCCTCTTGATGGATTAAGGCTCAGAGAAATTAAGGCAAGAGATCAAAGTTACCTGTCTAATGAGGGGAAGAAGTGTAACTAGGACCCAGGCCCCCTTAGTTTCTTCTTCATTTCTCTCTCCACTGTGCCTGTATTCCACTGTTGTGGGTATCATTCAGTGAGGAATATGATCTGGACAAATGGTTGTATTTATATACTAAAGTACTATATGCCTAGAGTATTATTAGTTCTGCTCACACAGAAAGACTGTGCAACCCACCAGATGTGAGACCCTTGGCCCACTCAGATTTATTTGTGACATGGATGACTTTGCGAATTTTGGCCAGCAGCAGCAGCTTCAGATACAGTAGCCAGGCACTCACTCACTTAATGAACCTAGCTCACTGCTCATTATGCACATCCCAAAGGGGGGTTTCTGTATTCATCATACACATACAAAATGTGAAGAGATTAGAAACTTTGCTTCTTTGAAGGAAAAAAAAAATGGTAAAAAGAAAAAGAAGCATTTGATTATGGGATATATCTCTTGTAAATGCCAAGCTTTGACTTTATGTGGTGAATTTTTAGTGAGCTCTTAAGATTATTTGGTGATCAGAGCCATTGTTTGAAATGTACTTCAGCCTATTCTTATAAGACAACAGTCTCTTAAAAGGACACCGCAGCATTTCATAACTGCAATTTCATTGTTCTCCAGAGTAGAAGGTAGGTGGAGTGAATAAGTATCTTCATTTTAACAAGGAATGCATTACAGATTAGTGGCAAATAACAAGCAATATGCATAGAGTACTTGACAGTTTACAAATAGCTCTTCAAAAATGAAGGTAATAAAAGAGACTGCTAGTGTTAATAGGTATTGGAAATTGCTTTTGTTTTTTTAAAAAATTGGTTCTTCATCACAGTTTGAGAAGCATTGTTCTGTAGTACCCATTTGTATCACAATACTTGCTAAATTGCAATCTACTCTAATTTTCTATTTATCTTTTTATACCCCCCCCCCACTTGGATGTAAGCTCTTTGATTTCAGAAGCAATGTCTAGTTTTGGATTGTTGTTGTTTTTTAATAGAATTCATTTCTCAGAGCAGTTTTAGATTTACAGCAAAATTCAGCATAAGGTACAGAGATTTCCCACACACTCCTGACAGCCTCCCCCACTATCAACATCCCCCACCAGATGAAACACTAGTTATGATCCATGAACCTACACTGACACACCATCATCACCCCAACTCCAGAGTTTACCTTAGGGTTAATTCTTGGTGTTGTGCATTCATTGCGTTTGGACAAACAAATAATGGCAAGTTATCCATCATTATAGAATCACACAGAATAGTTTCACTCTCCTAAAAACCCTGTGATCAGCCTATTCATCCTTCCTTCCTCCCTAACCCTAATAGATATCAAAATAAAGGTGTAATAATATAAATTGTGACATGCTGGCAGCAGAAGAGTTGGGCAGATTGTCAGAAGAAAATAGAATATCCCAAAACAGATCCAAATATTTACGAAAGTTTTGGTTATAATAAAGATTGCATTTGAAGTCCAGGGGGAAAGAAGGATTGTTTCATAAATGGGGTTGTGGCCATTTGCTTGATGTTAAAGCTAACATCAAAATAAAATTCAGACAGGTTGATGGTATTAATGCAGAGATTAAAACCTCTACACTACTAGAAGTACTAGATATGTAGATTAATAATTATATCCTTTGGAATTAGGGAGGACTTCTCAAATATGATACCACAAACCAGCTCCATAAAGGAATACATGTCTATACTATGTTACCTAAAGAATGTATGTGTGGCAAACATTAACAAAGTATAAGAAAAACAGCAAATTGGGAGACAGGACTGTGAAGTATATGACAATATCTGACAAATGTGTGAAAAGCTAATAATGTGAAAAGCTAATAATAAAAGGACAAGCCTAATAATGAAATATTATTTGCCTAATCAAAAAATTGGCAAAGTTTGAGAGCAGAATTTTACAAAATAAATATGAAGGGTCAATAAAATATGAAAAAGGTCAATTTCACTAGAAAAGAAGAAATGTAAATTAGCCAGCTTCATAATCCCCTCTCTGCAATTCCAAAATCCAAGATGCTCAGAAAATAGAAAAAAAAATTCTGTAGTGCAAGCTGATTTCATAGCAAAACCTGATATGGGCTATTTATGACCAATTTTTATACTGAACATAACTGTTAATGTCCTCCCCCCAACATGCAAGTTTATTGGGAATATTTTGTAATATATAGTGCATAACTTTATTACCTTTATAAAGTCTAAATTCAGAAACAGATGTGGCCATAATGGTTTGTAGAAGGGACATGTACAATTTTTATGAAAGAAAACAAGTATTAAATGACTTTAAAATAAGGCAAGCATATGAAAGTATACCTATAAGAATGCCCATTGTGGCATTGCTTAATTACGGCATAACTGGAAACAGCCTTAATGACCAAAAATATGACATTGTTGGAATATATTAAGGCAAATAACTACAATGGAATATTTTACAACCAGTAGATTGTTATTCAGTAAAATAAAGATATTTACAGGGTATAGTTAAGCTAAAAAAGGGATGTACTGACCATATATATATGTAATATACATTATATATGTAATATACATTATATATAGTACATATATAATATAAATACATTATATATATACACATACTATGGTTAGCACATACTACATTACTACATTAATACATAATTATATATATAATATGCATATATAATATGCATGTATATAATATGCATATACACAATATATACATAATATATGTATATAATATATAATATACATATATATAGTAGGAACTCACTTAAAAAGCTATAAATTTACATGCATAAATCTTGGTGGGGAAAAAAACCTGAACAAAATGCCATCACTGGGTAGACCAGATTTTAGGTGATTTTAAATAGTTACTTCTGAGGAGATTGCAATTCCAATTTTTTTTTTATAATTTTGATTTTTAAGAATGATCTTAGATAACAAAAAGGGGAAAATGCTTTTCATCTATTGACTCATCTTTCACTCCTAACAATTATGTAAAGTAGGATGGATGGTTCCCATTACAGAGAAGGGAGAAATGGGTCCCCACAAAAGTTAGGGCTTTCTTCAAGGCTGCAGAACTTGTAGGTGATGAGGCCTTCATTCTCTGATTCCACACTTAGTCCCTTTCCATGGCAAGGCATCTGTGGGCCTGGCCCGGGGTCTCATGTGGTGTGCATTCAGATCCCAAGTCCTGATAAGATTTAGCGATTTAACAAGTCATTCTTTCACCTGATATCACTTGTTTGGGAGTATCGTAGGCAGGAGGTGTCATGGGGCAGCACTAAGACAATGAAGCCACAGCCCTTGATTTCCAGACTATCCCAATTCTTATAAATAGGGCTTCCTAATTTAGGAAAGAACAGTGGTCCACAAGTCCTTTAATAACTAGCTTGTTTAGATCAGAGAATATAATTTTCCCAGAGAAGTGTTATCCATGATACTGAATCCAAATGTACACATTTTCTAAAGCACTCAATGATACTGTGAAACCACCTACAGTGTATTTACAATAGATTTACCAGGAAATGTATTCCAAGCTCCCATTGGGAGTTTTAGGAACACACTGTAAGGCCGCTGGGCAGTCAGGTCAGATGTTCTTCATTTTTACTGAGCAGTGATATCAGATCCCTCCCTAGCTCCAGAACACCTGAGGGGACATCTGAGGGGTTCCACAGCCAAGGGCAGTGAGAGTCAGGGCCCAGGGAAGGACTCTGGGGAGGAAGGCAGATGTGGGGGAGACAGCCGGGCAGGTGATGCTGAGCATGGAGAGTAGAGGTGCAGCAGGAAAAGAGGATGGATGGCAACAGAGACTGGCTGGAGGTGGGCATGGAAACAGGGCAGGGGAAGGGGGATGACAGGGAAGGTGAACTAGGGGAAAAGGAGGATGAGGGCAAGAGAAAGAACATGGCCAATGGTAGTCTCCAAAAGAGGGCATTTGAAGGTCGGGGCAGCCTATGGCACAAACCTTAGAGTCAGCACAGAGACCAAGAGCTGCCCTTAGATCCATTCCCTTCAATTCCCCTGGAGCTGGATGTGGCCAAAACAGGTGCACAACTTCCAAGTTTGGGCCCACCTGCCTCCTGCCACTGGCAAGAATATGGAGGTGGTGGCATTGAATCACCTTGGCAATTGTGTTGGCAATGCGCTTGGCCACCTGAGCCCAGATTCTCAGGTGGGAGAGAAGTCAGCTATCAAGCTTAGGCCACTGTTACTTCGGAGCTCTGTCACAGCACCCAAACAGATAGACTAACAAATACCACACTTCACAAGACTTAAGTAGGAAACAAGAATATACTGAAAGCATTTTCTGAACAATAGAGAATTATCCTGATGACAAAACAGAATTTTATTCTTATACTCTACAAACTCCTCCTCCCCCTCTCTGCTCCTTCCTCTTCTCTGCCTTCAGAGTGAGCAGCCAAGTCTCTCTGTCCTGCTCAACAAGAAAAGAGGATGTGACAATGGGGCATCTGGCATCAATGTCATATTCCCGTCCCTACAACCGACAGTGCAAAACAAACCCAAACCATCTTCTGGGCACAGATATTTATCTGAGGTTTAAAAATTTGAAATTCAAATTTGCCTGGGGAAGATCTCTGAGTGAGAAAGCAGAAGGAAACACATTGTGTACTAAGTACCTCTGTCATGCTCTTGGGCTGCAAGTAGCAAAAGGCTGAGCTCGGGGGCACAACCTTTTGTTCCTTGAAAGAAAACCAAACCTACAATATCTTGAAAATACTCTTGCCTCTAATTCTCAACATCTCCCATCCCAACGGTTGAGAGTGGAGTGAGCACTGGTCAGGCTGCCTCTACAATAGGCTGGTCAGGCTTTGGGGACAGAGACAGGTCCTGGAGGCAGGAGCATGGATTGGCAGACATGGAAGAGAGGCTGAGTACTCTTGGCTCTTCACTAGGGGCATTTGTGAATGGTTCTAGGGAAGTGGGGGATTCTCTTTCTCTCTTACTTTTATTTATTTTTAAAACTACCATTTCATCTTGTTCTAGAAAGAATTGAAAGCATTAAGGATTTCATGAATCTTTGCCTCAGTTTACCTCTCAAGGAAATGAATAAGAATGAAGGATAGCAGAAATGGACATTTACTCAAAATGATTTCATATACGTTTCCTCCATTTGAATGCTGGGGTCTTATGACATATTCAAGTTGCTCTTCTTATCCACATTTTATAGATAGGGAAAGAGGCTCAAAGAGGTGAGGACATTTGTCCAAGGTCGTACAGCTAATCATGGTGGGGTGGTGACTGGAACTCAAGAACCACAGGTGTTAACCCGAGGGCCCTCTGCTGTAAACGTTCTCTCCCCTTTATGGGGTCTATTCTAAAAGACACACAGTTCTTTGATCTCCTGTAAGCTCAGTTCTGTTCTGTAAGTAATTATTTTTAATTACATCTGACCGAGTGAGTTATGTTGACATCTTTGCCAAGAAAACCTTGGGGTTCCCACCGAGTTCTCTACAGCTGGTCTTCACTGCGGACGCACGGTGATTAAAAGGTATTATTCATCTAATGCTTCTCTAAGGTCCTCAAGGGACACCTTCACCTGAATTGATCCCAGGAATGAAACCACACTTCCTGTCTTTGCAAAGCTGGTCAGGGAAGCAGGAGCAATACTGGTTTTTTTTCTGGTTCCACAACTATGGTGCCACCCAACCCACGCTTCCTCCTCTGGGGCCTCTGCAGTTCTGTGCTTCCTCCCTGGTGATGGAATGGCATAAAAAGTGACAGAAACAGAACATCTGGCCTTCATGCAAATAGGAAGGCAGAGAGGAAGGAGGGAGATTTGCTCCCGGCACCCTCTCTCCCCAGAAGGAGCAGTAAGAATGGGACCATGGCTTCTGCCAGTGTCCCCCACAATCTGCCTTCAGCTCCTGGCTGAAATGCCCCTCATCTTGCTGAGCTGATTAGACTCTGTGGCTTGTCCAGGGAGAATGTCTGCTGTGCTCTGCTCTGGCATCCAACGTTTGGGACCATTGGACCTGGGGTCCAGGGATGGCTGACTTTGGGGCAGCAGGACATCGGTATGCAAGTCTGGCCCAACTGACCTTCACCAATTGCAGCTATGTCCTTGCTGGATGTGTAGTTAGCTAGGAAAGCCGGGCTGGATTCTGACTGGAGGAAGATGGCATTCCAACAGGAATGGCCTCGTAGCAGAGGGAGACGAGAAGCATCTTACAAAGTCCGTTTCATTGGGAAATGTTAAATTCTTGGTTTCAGATCTAACAGCTGGCACGACTAGCTTTGAAGGGCATGAGGATTGGCTCTTTAAAACCAAGACTCTCCCCACTGGTTCCTTCTGCTTTCAGAGATCCCAGCAGCACTAAAACTGAGAATTTCCTGGCTTAGCGCTGATGCCATGTTGCTGTCACCAGGGTGACACAGGTGTGACAGAGCAGGCCTCTCACCGCTGCTTGGAGGAAAGTCTGAATTGGAGTAAGACCAAGCATCCTACTTCCGAGTCTAGGCTGCCTGTCAGCTTTTAACTGAACTGTTTCCAAACGACCTGCAAAGGAAGTGCTTTTAATTTAAATAATCGAAAGTGACACGGCTAAGCATCGAGTTATGGTTCTTCACATCAAGAGAAGAAATATTAGAGGATTTGATAGTTAGAGCCTCTGGTTTCCTCTCTGTGGATCCTAATACTTTGTTTTACCATAATTCCACGACTCGTCAGTAAATGACAGTGACATGTTAGAACTTGGAGGATTTTGCCCAGATACCTTGTGGACAGTCTCTGAGTTCAGCACTTGGAATCACAGATTGCATAAAAGTTCTTTCCAAAAAAAAAAAAAAACAACAACAAACAAACAAAAAAAAAACCCAAACCCAAACCAAAAAAAAAAAGTTCTTTCCAGAGAATACTGTGAATCCTCAGATGTGCATTTAGCTATGAAAGGTCTTTCCTTAAAAAAAAAAAAAAAAAAAAAAAAAAAAATATATATATATATATATATATATATATATATATATATATATATATATAGTTTTAATTTGGTTGGAGATGCCTTTCTGTATTGAAATCTACCCCCCCAGATACCACTTCCTCCACTAATCCTGAGATTGTCGCTCCTTGGCACCAGCGGGGCCATTTCCATATACTCAGCAAGAGGATTATAAGACATAAGACATTCCGGGTAAGTGTCTCACTGAAATCAAAATGCTCCCTCGGGGAAAATCAAAATGCTCCCTCGCTGGCCTAGTATTTCACTAGTCTGGTAACCCTACAAAAATGGAAATTAGGGGAGTTTGGCATGAAATCTAGTAAATCTGTGCTGACTTCTGCTGATTATCATTTTTATCCTTTTTTTCAAACAACTAAACAGAAAACTTTCTGCTATATTAAAAGCCTATTTCTCCCTTTTAAGTGAAGACCAGAAAATTGCTAGTTAGTACTCTCTTTTCAATTATCTTGCTTATATTGATGCTACATATTAAAGTCACCCCCAAGCCTCCTCTTTGCCATACAAAGTAATATCTATTCTTTATTCTTTTCTCCAAAAAGTGTTCATATTCAAATTTCAAATGATTTTCCCCCTACTCGCTGGATAGTATCTGATTTCCATATGAACTTATTAAAATGATCAGCCCAAGGGCAGTTCTGCAATATTAAGTTCAAGATCTAGGAAAGCAAACACGTTTTGTGACAATCACCATGCTCCTTGATTCTCTGCTATAGGCAGGTGCCTGGGCTACGCAAAGGGACCGAGATTGTAACTGTGGCCGGTTCTTGTGTTTGCACCGAGAATATGAGGCCAATACAAAGCGCAGAGAGGAAGTGGCAAATCTGGGAAAAATCACTTTATCTCTGTGGGTCTCAGCTTCTTGGCCTGTAAGACATGGGAATAGAGATTAATCTCTCCCCTCTACGCCCCAACCCCCTATGGTATGGGAAGGCTTCTGGGCCTGCTAGGTGCTCACAATTCTGCTCTTCTAAAGTATTTACAGACACAAAGCTGTTATCCTGGAGAAAGATCCTTGTGCTCAGATGTTATAGGAATAACATATAAATGATCTGTTCAATAACATGCACACAATAAATACTCATTGAGCATGGATCATAGGCATTTCCTCTTTGCAACACTTAGTTTTAGTGGAAGCAACAAACCAGGGATATGTGAATAACGAGCATGTATGATTCTAGACCTAAGAATTCTAAGACAGGAGCAGCATCTGAGCATAATTCAGCAGCAGGACTGTCAGGTGGGATTTGCCTCCCATTTTGCAATGTTAGATTGTGGCACACAGGGCACATACTAGGAAGTCACAGGATCAGCTCAATGTTGAATTTGCTGTCCCAGGTCACCCGTTTGCTCTGCACTTCAAATTCCTTATCTAAAAAGCACAGTCACTACATCATAGTTTCCTTAGGTATTCCTAGGAACACGGTGGGAAAATACACCATCCATAAGGTGCAAAGTATTTCAAGGTCAAGTTCACATGCTTTTCATTGTTTCTGCCAAACAAACTTATAAAAAGATTTCTTTCTTTACTTGGGTTCAGAAGGTCCCAGAGCCAGAGGGAATCCCCACTGCCAAGCTGTCCTTTCCCTATGTGAGAGTTCCTTATGCAGGGCTCTGAGAAAAGTCCAGGGGTAGGAAGTGGACTCTTCTTCAGGGAGAGCACAGCTCTTTATCTGCCTGGCAGGGAGGCAGCAGCTCCCTCCGCCATCCTTTGAAGCCAGTCCTGTAGTTCTGTGTGCTCAGTAATTGGTGCATGCACACCCTGCTGTGTTTACTTTTAAAAAGAAAAGAAGAAAAAGTCACACAGGTGGAGCCCGGGTGTCTGAAAATACTGTCAGCACAGCACATGCTTCCTGACATTTTCTGCTGAGCCTGCTTGGGTTTCTTTGTATCTCCAAAGGAAGGGGAAACCCAGGTGGGGATGGGTTGAGTTGGGGAAAAAGGAGAGAGGAAGAAGTAAGAGCTAGGTCTGTTTGACTAAACTAAGTTCATTCTCAGAATTAGACTTCATACATCATTTTTAAGCCAGCAGCAACTTCTCTCACCCTTATCTATTAGAGAGAAACCAACCGCTATTTTGTGGTTACATAAGAAAAGCAAACATACACCTCCAGACGCTTAAGACACTGTCATTGAGGATGACACAGACTCACCCTAGGAGAGCACATTTTCTGACAAGGCTGTCCTGTGCCCGGCGGGGGTGTTATTCAGGGAGGGCCACACCAGTGCTGGGATGACTACCCAAGTGGGGAAATCTGGGCACTGGGCACACGTTTTCCACCTGTGCCCCTCCTGGCATTCACTCTTCAAGTGCATCCTTCCTGGCTGAGAGGAAAAGTCATCTTATTTAGCTTATGCTGTGTGTAGGCAGTTGTCAGGACTGGGAACCAGCAGGTCAACCCTCCTCATTATGGGAAAAGGAGAAGTCATTTCTAGACCCCTATTGCTAAGAGGGTCACACATTTTTCAGATGGTTTGCATACAGCTTCAAGGTAGGTTACCATTCTTCCCTCAGGTAAGTAAAACTCACAGTATCACTTACTATAATAAACAGAAAACCTCGTTAATTCAGTTGACCCCTCATCCCTGATTGATTTGGAATGTGTGTCAAATTTCCCAAGGAAGAGATAGACTGGACGTTGACTCTGGAGAACATGTTTTGGTGACTTTGCGAAGTGCTAAGACTATTTTGAGTCTTAAGTGGATATGCTGAAGTACATGAGTTACAGATATTTATGATGGAAATGCGAGTTAAAATAATATGATTGGCTACCATTGATTGAGCACCTACTATGTGCCCTATACTCACATAAAAAAAAGGTTCAAAGCTGCTCTGCAAAGTAGAAAACATCTACTTTGCAGATGAAGAAACTGGGCATAGGGGTTAAACATTTCACACAAGGATTTACAGGTAAGCAAGAAAAGAGCTATGAGTTAGCATGTGAGGCCCATTCCCCTATACCAGGACCCCCCAGTTTCTAGTTTTAAAGGTGGCTGCTGCTGACAACCCATTTTTAGCTATTTAAATTACTTTGCCTGCCCCCAAGTTGATAAACTAGAATTAAAACAATTGAACTATTTATTCTGAAATTTCATTAATTCACACTTAGTTTTCTCACAACGTGTCTGGTAACACAAAGGGCTCACAACTTCTGTACACGTGGAGAGAAAGGCAAGACGGCAAAAATATGAGTGCCGTGTTCGTTTTTATCATTATGTGCAGGATGGATCCAGAGATCTGAGCCCCTTCTGCATCCCCACCTGCCCTGCCCACAACCAGAGATCTAGCACTGCCGTGTTTGTCTCCAAAGCAACCGCTGCTTAATTGCTAAGATACTCTCTCCTTTGGGAGACCCTGTGTAACCCTTAAAGATGGGACCCTGGGAAGGAAGAGCAGGATGGGTTGTTTGTATGGTATTATGTTTTGCCTTTTATTTTTATACGATCTCCAACTCTGTAAGACCCACACTTGATTTTGGTCTCTAGTTTTAGTACAGAGGTAACCTCATTTTACTAACTTCGTTTTATTACACTTTGTGGATGCTGCTTTTTTTTGGGGGGGGGGAGGGTATAAATTGAAGGTTTGTGGCAATATGGCTTTGAGCAAGGCTATCAGCACCACTTTCCAAAAGCAGGCACTCACTTCATGTCTGTATGTCACATCCCGGTAATCTTTGCAATATTTCAGGCTTATTCATTATTCTTATATTTGTTATGGTGATGTGTGAGCAGTGATCTTTGGCGTGACTATTGTAATTGTTTTGGGGCGCCATGAACCAAACCCACATAAGATGGTGAACTTAATTAATAAATGTGTTCTGACTGTCCCTCCAACTGGTCACTCCCCTATATCTCTCCCTCTCCCTATTCCCTGAGTCAACAATACTGAAATTAGGCCAGTTAATAACCCTACAGTGGCATTAAGTGTTCAAGTGAAAGAGTCACACATCTCTTTCTTTAAACCAGAAGCTAGATATGTTTATTCTCAGTGAGCAAGACCTCTTGTAGCAGCTATCTAAGTTATGAATGCAAAGGAAAAATTCTTTTTTCTTAAGGTTTATTTATTTATTCATGAGAGACACAGAGAGAGAGAGAGGCAGAGACATAGGCAGAGGGATAAGCAGGCTCCGCACAGGGAGCCTGATGTGGGACTCGATTCCAGAACCCCGGGATCACGACCTGAGCCAAAGGCAGGTGCTCAACCACTGAGCCACCCAGGTACCTCCAGGAAAAATTCTTGAAGGAAATTAAACATGCTACATGTAAATTAAACATGCTACACGAATGATAAGAAAGCAAAACAGCCTTACTGCTGATATGGAGAAAGGTCTAGTGGTTGGACAGAAGATGAAACCAGACACAACATTCCCTTAAGCCAAAGTCTCATTCAGAGCAAGGTCCCAACTCTATTAAATTCTGTGAAGGCTGAGAGAGGGGACAAAGCTGTAGAAGAAAAGTGTGAAGCTAGCAGAGGTTGGTTCATGACATTTAAGGAAGACACCATCTCCACAACATCAAAGTGCAAGGTGAAGCAGCAAGTTATCCAGCTCGAGCTAAGATAATTAATGAAGGTGGCTACACTACACAACAAGACTGTCAATGTCAATGAACCAGCCTTGTGTTGGAAGAAGATCCCTTCTAGGACTTACATAGCTAGAGAGGAGAAGTCAATGTCTGGCTTCAAAGCTTCAAAGGACAGGCTGACTCTCTTGTTAGGGGCTAATGCAGCTGGTGACTTTAAGGGGAAGCCCATTTACCATTTTAAAAAGTCTATGACTCTTACGAATCATGCTAGATTTACTCTCTCTGTGCTCTATAAATGGAACAACAAAGCCAGGATTACAGCACATCTGCTCACAGCATGGTCTACTGAACATTTTAAGGTCACTGTTGAGACCTAATGGTCAGAAAAAAAAAGATGCTTTGCAAAATATGACAGCTCATTGACAATGCACCTGGTCACCCAAGAGCTCTGATGGAAATGGACAAGAATAATGTTTTTATGTCTGCTAAGACAACACCCATTCTGCAGCCCAGGGATCAAGGAGTCATTTTGACTTTCAAGTTTATGGTTTAAGGAATACATTTCATAAGGCAATGGCTGCCATAGATAGTGATTCTTCTGGGAAAATCCATCTATAATGATGGATCTGGGCAAAGTAAATTGAAACACTTCTGAAAAGGATTCACCATTCTAGATGCCATTAAGAACATTCATGGTACATGGGAAGAGGTCAAAATACCAACATTCACAGGAGTTTGGGAGAAGTTGATTCCAGCCCTCATAGATCTTTAAGGGGCTCAAGACTTTAGTGGAGGAAGTCACTACAGATGAGGTGGAAATAACCAGAGAACCAAAATTAGAAGTGAAACCTGAAGATGGAATTGATCTACTACAATCTCGTGATAAAACTTGAATGTATGAGTAATTGCTTCTCATGGATGAGCAAAGCAAGTGGTTTCTTGAGATGGAATCCATTCCTAAAGATGCTGTGAAGCTTATCGAAATGATGACAAAGGATTTTGAATATTCTATGAACTTGACAAAGCAGCAGCAAAGTTTGAGAAGACTGACTCCAATTTTGAAAGAAGTTCTACTGGGGATAAAATGCTTTCAGACAGCACCACATGCTACGGAGAAATCGTTCATGAAGAGAAGGGCCAATCAATGTGGCAAACTTCATCAGTGTCTTATTTTATGGAATTGCCACAGCCATCTCCAGCTTCAGCAACCACCACCCTGATCAGTCAGCAGCCATTAGCAGTAATGCAAGACCCTCTACAAGCAAAGGTTACAACTCAGTGACGGCTCACATGATGGTTAGCATTTTAAAATAATATTTTAAAATTAATATTAAGTATGTATATTGTTTTTTAGACATAATACCATTGCACACTTAATAGACCATCTATAGTGTAAACATAACTTTTATATGCATTTGGAAACCAAAAACTTCATTTGACTTCCCTTATTGTGATGTTTGCTTTATTGTGACATTTACAGGTGGTCTGGAACCAAACCCATAATGGCTCTGAGATATGCTTATAGCACAAATAAAGCATTCCTTTATTTTCCACTCAGTTAAAGGGTTGGACTTCCTGAGATATGTAATATATTATTTCTAAAAGATTCAGAAGCCTAGTTTTTTATCAAAGAAGACACATTTACTTTCAACAAACTGGAAAGCTATATTACTTTAGGTGCCTAATAAAATATTCACATACTTTACCAATCTAATTTTTCCTAAGAAAAAATAAAAGAGATGTGACATTGTTTTCTACATACATTTACATGCTCACTGCTGTCTCAACCTAGATAGGCAAGATTCATTTAATTGAAAAATAATTTCAAAAAACTTGACTTTTCTCTCTGAGCATACTCAGGGTGGAGTAATTCATTCATACTGAAGCAAAAAGAAATTCTTAAAGCAAAAAGTTTATGTGTTAAATTAATATTTTGGGGGAGCTCTAAAAAGAGAGGTTTGGGGAAAATAGAGTTTTAAAAATCAAGAGAGAATGTAAACTAAATTCTTTCACAGTAATTTTACCAATGAGGAAAATCAATCTGATTGTCACAGAGTCGGTTTTTAGTTTAATTCCTGCCACTCAGCATCCATTCTGGAAAGTTCCTGGAAGTCTTTCTATTTCTACCATAATCAACATCACTCAAGGTTCTTCATCAGATTTGCCTTTTTAGTGACCCAGCTACCCTGGCAACATAAGTATCCATTTGCCATTCTAATGGAAAGACCACAGAACATACTGTTAACAGCAAGAAGTGAGACTATAATTAAGTCCATAGTGATTAACTCTAATTGACTTAGGCCAAAAGATGATCACAAATTAAGATAACTGAAAACTGGGTCTTTGGCTTGATTTTCTCAGCCTGTCCTAACTGTCTGAATTTATGAGATAACCATTGAAACATTCGTTATTACCTAAGCTATTAAAGATCTGAATCCTATGGTGTATTACAACTTTGTCTTCCTGAGTGATGGAGGTCTGCTATTATTATCTCTATGATATTGATTTATAGGTAGGGGTGAGGAGCAGGAGCAGAAAAAGTGTGAAACAGACAATCACTTTTATAATGCTGGGACCCTGGCAGAGGATCTCTAATTTACCAAATCTGGGGATTCCTCGACTCAGTTACACCTAATCATTTCTGTGCACTCACTACCGTGTGACATAAGGAATTAGGGAAATGAGAAACACATATTTTTTTGCATCTGGTCCTTATGAAATTTATAAAGTAGAAAGGGAAAGAAGGAAACTAAATCAGTATGTTAAGTCAAAGCCCTGTGCTGGGCACAGTCCACCATTGTTCATGGTCTTGTTAAATCATCACAGCAAACTTTGAGGAACAGGCCACTGATCCCATCCTACAGAGGAGGCAACTGAAGTCCAAAAGGCTTAAAGTAGAATATTATTCAGTCCCCAAAAGGAACAAAATTCTAATACATGCTACAACATGGTTGAACCTTCAGGATATTATCGTAAGTGAAATAAGCCAGACACAAAAGGACAAATATTATGATTCCACTTATGTGAGGTATATAGAATAGTCAAATTCATAGAGACAGAAAGTAAAGTAGAGGTTACTCAAGGCTGGGGAGGGGCAGGGAATGGGAGCTAGTGTTTAGCGGGGACAGAGTTTCTGGTTGGGAAATTGAAAAATTCTGTAGATGGAAGGTGGCTGTGGACCGTACAACAATGTAAACTTACTTAATACCACTGAATCGCACACTTTAAAGGGGTTAAGATGGTAAATTTTGTGCTATGTATATTTACCCCAATTTTAAAAAGACTTAAACTGTCACAGCTTGTATGTAGAATAGTAAGGAATTGAGATCAGAGACGTTAGATATCAAAACAAGGCATGATTCTTTCGATGTTGTATAAGCCCTGGTATTTATCATTTTTGCTACCTGGTGTCTGTTTTCATGTGCCAATTAATAGTAAGCCACTTAAAACAAAGAGAGCCATAAAAGTGTGGTGGCACAGGGAGCAGGAGAGCAGAGTAAAGCCAACCTTATGGACTCTCCATCCAGGCTTGGGGTGGAAGTGGCTCTTTGGATAAAGCAAGATGGGGCTGTTGAGAGGAAATGTGGTGTTTGGTGCAAGGAATATGAGTAAAGCATAGGGAAACCAGAACCTTAGTAATTCTGAGAAAATATTATACTTAATTTTTACCACATTCAGTTCAGCTACATCTTTAAAATCCCACTGATAGATCCATCCATTCATCTGATCATTTATTCACCAATCTTATTGTGTGCTAGCTATAGGCAAAGCTCAGTGACAAACCTATGCAACAAAATTCTAGTTAGGGTGATCAAATACCTCTGAAAAATTAAGAAACAATACATAGATGAGACGAGTAATGGACAATAGGTTGTATGCAAAATAAGTGTACTGAGTCTTCCAGGTAGTAGGGATCCAAATGATTTAGGATGGTTCCTGATTCTATCAAGGAGAACGCAGAGTTTAGTTGGGCATCCTCCAGTGGGATCCATCAGAATTACCTTCAGGTAGGATTTAGATAGTTAAGAGGAAATAGACAGTATTCCAGAAAGGCAAAATGCTCACTATGAACCAACGTAAAAGACTAGAAGCAGGGAGTCTGAGAAAGAAATACAATTAGATAATTCAGATTTAGTTAATTTACTATTTTTTAACAATAACTGGAGTGACAGCAAGTAACCCAAAAATCCCTAGGTCAGACAAAATCTTGTTATAACCATTAATTTATTTATTGTGGCCAAAAAATATAACATAAAAGGTACCATCTTAACCACTTTTAAGTGTATACAGTTCAGGGGTGTTAAGTATATTCACATTGTTGTACAATAGGTCTCCAGAACTTTTCACCATGCAGAACTGAAACTCTGTACCCATTAATCAACAACTGCCCATTTTGGCAACGTTGCCCCCAGCCCCAGCCCATGGAACTACCATTCTATTTTCTGTTTCTACAGTTCTGACTTACATTTGATACCTCATGTAAGTGGAATCACTCAGCGTTTGTCTGTCTTGTAACTTGCTTATTTAGATCATATCCTCAAGGTTTATCCATGTTATAGAATGTGTCAGAATTTTCTTCCTTTTTAAGACTGAATAATACTCCACTGTATGTATATACCACATTTTGTCTATCCATTCATCCAGCAATGTTTTCTTGGATTGTTTCCACACATTGGCTATTGTGAATAATGCTGCTATGAAGAGGTGCTCAATGTCCCTTTGACTGTATGCCCACAAATGGGACTGTTGAATCATACTACGATTCTATTTTTAATTTTTTGAGTAACTGCCATATTGTTTTCCAACACAGGCGTACCATTTTACATTCTCAATAACAGTGCACACATTTCTCTGCATCCTCACTAAAACTTGCTATCTGGGGTTTCTGAGAGTAGCCATCCAGTAGGTGTGAGGTAATATCTCGCTGTGATATTTGCATTTTTCTAATGGTTAGTGATGTTGAACATCTTCTTACATGCTTCTCAGCCATTAGTATAATATCTTTGGAGAAATGTCTGTTCAAGTCCATTGCCTATTTTTTAGTTGGGCTTTTGCTTTTTATTACTGACTTGTATATGACTTTTAGTTAGTTTTTTTTTTTTAAGATTGTATTTATTTATTTGAGACAGAGCCTGAGCAGGGAGTGGGGGTGGGGAGAGGCAGAGGAAGAGAGAGAAGCAGACTCCTTGCGGAGCAGGGAGCTCGACATGGGGCTTGATCCCAGGACCCTGGTATCATGACTTGAGCAGAAGGCAGATGCTTAACTGACTGAGCTACCCAGGTGACCCCAGTTATTAGGGTTTTTTTCTTCTCTCTTTTTTTTAAAGACTTTATTTATTTATTTATTCATGAGAGAGAGAGGCAGAGACATAGGCAGAGGGAGAAGCAGGCTCCATGCAGGGACCCCGATGTGGGACTTGATCCCAGGACTCCAGGATCATGCCCTAGGCCAAAGGCAGGCACTAAACCGCTGAGCCATCCAGGCATCCTTGGTTATTAGTTTTTAAATCTTATTACAAAACATTCCAGGCATACAAAAACATAAAAAAAAAATAACTTAAGGAACACCTTACACCTATAATCCAACCAAAAAGGAAAACCTAACCAATGTGTTTCAAGTTTCCAATGTCTTCCCACTGACTGCATTCTCTTTCATTTTCATTCTTTTTATCAAAAGAATTACTGTACAGACTGTAGAGTTTATTATTTCCACCATATTTTGATACATGTAGTATATATCTACTCTATATGTAGCATGTTTTTCTGGCTTTAAAATTCTATTTATATGCTTCTGCAACTCCATTTATTGTGTTTGCCAGACTCATTCTTGTTGATACATACAGTCTCAATTTATTCACTTTCCTGACTTTATAGCAGTGGTTCTCAAACTTCTGGATCTTAGGATTCCTTCACTTTCTTGAAAATTATTGAGGATGATGAAGACCTTTGGTTTACATGGATTAAATCTCTTTGCTGTATCAGAAAATAACACTGAGAAAATGCAAAAACTGCTATTTTCTAACTAAAAGTAACAATAAAAATCCATTATACATGATATCCTAGCGTAAGCATGATTTATGATAAATAGTATTTTTAAGGCAAGCAAATGAGAAATGTGGTACTCTTTTATGTTTTTGCAAATCTTTTTAATATCTCAGTTCATGGAAGACAGCAGGCTTTTCATATCTACTTCTGCACCCAGTCTGTTTCTATTCTAACATGCAGCCTCTGGAAAATTCCCACTGGACAGAATGAAAAGGTGAAAATGCCTTAGTAGTTCTGTAAAGTCAGTTTTGAGATGAGAATTCCCTGAAAAAGTCTTGAGGATCTCCCGGGTCCCCAGGATCACACTTTGAGAAGTACTGCTCTCTAGTATACCGTGAAATACAGATATGACAATCTTATATCTGTTCTTCGGTTGATGTTTGATGGGTTTTGTTTCATTTTGTTTTTGCTGGTTTGTTTGTTTGCTGTAATAAACAAGTACTGTTACAACCATTCTTGTAGGTGTTCCCTTTGGCACATGTCTGAGAATTTCTATAGAATGTGTGCAAAGTAGGAGAACTACTGGGTATAGACACATCTTCAATTATAGTAGCTGTTTGCAAATTGCTCTCTAAAATGTAAAATCTGTAAATGCATCACTAGCTTCCAAACACCTAAAACTTCAATCAAGATGACTTCTGGAAGGCAGGAAATGGGATTATAATTTTAAAAACCAAACTATAACTAATAGTATGGAATTGTACCTTGTGCGGAGAAAGATCTCTGGAACACGAAGGTGCCAATTAGCAATAGAAACAGAAAAAAAAAAGCTACAGAGAGAAACTCTGGCAGAGCCCATTCAAGTAATTTTGGGGAAGAAACACACATTTCTCCCTCCATCCTCTTAAATGTGCTAATCTACCATCTATCTGTTGAATTCGGCTGTGTGACCTTAGCCTAGTTACTTCACCTTTCTGGGCTTAATGTCCTCATCTGTAAAATAGTAACATTTTATGATTTTACAGATGAAAACACACACCTGCAAGATGATTATAGATTCCCTGGGATACATGACTGACCCACATAAAGCAACAAAGAACAGTCTGTGCTCACGTCCACACAGATTTCTGAGGCAAGTGTTTCTGATGAGAGGAAACTCCAGATTAGTGGCTTTAGGAGACAGACGGGGCTCAAAGCTGAGAAGCAAAGATGCATGGGAATGGGATGAGGGGAGGTAAGGTCGGGGGAAGGGAAACAATATGAACACAGTTCCCCTTTTTGATAGCAGGGTCAGCAATGTTTAGAGGGGAGTAGCTAGCTTTGGGGCTTGGGAAGTGCAATGGCTGTTGATATCTCTTCTTCTTCTTTTTTTTTTTAGTGGTCTCCATGCCCAGCGTAAAGCCCAATGCAAGTTTATTTTTTATTTATTTTTTTAAGTGGGAAAGGTTTTGAACTCACGATCTCGAGGTTAAGACCTGAACTGAGACCCAGAGTCACACCCTTGACTGACTGAGCCACCCAGGCGTGCCCTCCTCCCGGCTGTTGACCTTTCCATGTGAATCCCCAATTTATTTTTAAAATTTTTTTTATTTATGAATTTATTTTTTATTGGTGTTCAATTTGCCAATATATAGAATTACACCCAGTGCTCATTCCATCAAGTGCCCCCCTCAGTGCCCGTCACCCAGTCACCCCCACCTCCCCTTCCACCACCCCTAGTCTGTTTCCCAGAGTTAGGAGTCTCTCATATTCTGAATCCCCAATTTAGAAGGCATCTGGCAAGGCCCCACCTACTGGGTACATGTCACTCACCTCCACTGCAGGAATTTTGTCCTCTCTTTCTGGGGTTGGTCACAGAAAATGAAAATAGAAGTTGTGTTTGGAAGATGATTATAGTATCAGACATTTCTTCCAATAGGTCTTCCCATCCAAATTAACTTTCATTGGGAATCAAACAGGATTTCCATGAAAAATAAAGGAGTCTCATGCCAGAACTACTCATTTGAATCTCCTCTTGGACACTGAGGATCTGTTCACACAACCTGTAGCTGACATTAAAGCCGAGGGGTTATCTGTTTGCATATCTTAGTAGTAGAATCTCTCATCTTTCTAAGTGATGCACATACAGGCTATTTTTAGGAGCTTCTATTTCAGACAACACAGATTCAGCTGAAGAAAGCAATCCTCGGAAACAGACTGCCACACGGAAAAATATTTACCAAACTGCAATTCTGTGCTATCATTTGGGTGAGGGGAAAAGACACCCGTTGTGGTGTATATGGATACCGCGAACAGACACTGAAGGTGAATTTAAGGGTGCTCAAAGTGAATTTGAATTACTTCAAGGGTAATGCGTCATACCGAGTTTATAACAGGGTTGTTATGTTTTAGAAGTGGATACCGCAGTGTGGATTAAGAAAATAGGGGAGGGTTTAAGAACGATCTCTTCATCTACAGAACATTCTAGTAAGAATGATTACCTTCTTGTTATTCCCTTTTTTTCTTACTTTGTGCAACATGCTTTAAAAGCAACAAATAGGAGAGACCTAGAACAGGCAAATCCGCAGAGACAGAAGGTGGAAGGGCGGTTTCTAGAAGTTTCGGGGAGCTGGTCATAGGGAGTTATTGCCTAGTGGGTCCTGAGTTTCTATTTGGGATGATGAGAAAGCTCTGGAAATTGATCACAGCAGTGATGAATCTAACTAACGCCACTGCGCCGTATGCTTTAAAAAAAAAAAAAAAAGGTAAATTTGTGCTCTGTGTATTTTTACTATAAAACAGCAACAAATACATGGAAGCCCTGCATCTCCCCCCCACTGATACCCTGCCCTGTGCATCTCTCCCATTTGGCTTTTCTTGGCTTGTATTCCTTATAATAAACCAGAAATCATTAGCACACACACACACACACACACACACACACAGAGCAACAAATAAGATCTTATTTAGGATTATAAAGCATTTGATTTATTATCGAATTTGATAACAATCTTAACTTTATTTTTTATCTCATCCCTGGGCTGCTTCCCTTCCTGTTTCCTAAATAGGTTATCCTACGCTTGTTCTCCTTACGTTTGAATCTCCTCTTGGACACTGAGGATCTGTTCACACAACCTGTAGCTGACAGGTTGTGTCTTCTCTGCCCTGGGCATATGGGACAGTCCATTTTGGTGAGAAAATGGGAGCCACAAGGCGCAAATTTGCTCGAGCTTCCTTCCCTCTGGTTCAAGCTATCTCTACTTCCACCTCTTCTCCCCATAGTGTCCCATGTATGATCCTGCCCCCCCCCCCGCCCACTACCAGCCACATCTCTGCAATTACTCCCTCCCTGCACCCCTTGTCCTTCTTGTGATTTCAGCCTCTGTCCCCCGCCCATCTGCAAACACTCTCACACTTCCCATCGCCTGACAACTTCTGACATTGCTTCTTCTGCAGATGTGGCTCTGCCTCTTTCCTCTGTCAACAAAATGGTTTTGCAGACCATTTTCATTTCCTCAACTTCCCTTGGCTTCCCCACCCTGTGCCATTTGGCTTCTGCCACCCATCACACTGCCAATCCTGCTGTCTCAAAGGTGGTGGCGATGCCAGCCTCCAGACCCACCGACTCGCTCTTGGTCTTCCTCCTCCATATCACACGTGGCACTGGCAGCTCCCTCCCTTCCCTCCCATCGTCCCCTCCATCCCTTTGGTCACTCCTGGTCTACTGTGTTGGTTTGGTTTGCTTTGCCTAAATACTATGGAAAAAACATCCAGGTTTGGACTTGACTTTTTTTGTCTTCCGATGGCTTCAATGATCTTCTACTTAGTGGTAACTTCAAGAGCTACATTTTTCTTGAAGTCCATCTGCACGTCCCTCAGTCCTATTGTTCTCGGCTACATATTGGCCTTCTCCAAGTGGTGTCACACACAGTCAGAATAAATAGGAACGCTACCTTTCCCCCAATGCCTCTGCCCCCAATGCCTCTGCCTCTCATCTCTCCTCTGTCTTGATCAAGGCAATTACCATATCTTGAGTCCCCAAGCTACACATATTGGACTCAACGGTGAGTATTCCTTCACTTTCAACCTTTCCACACAGCTATGCAATACGTCCTGTGAATTTTATCTGGTTATTTATTTTCTACTTGATCCCTACTCTTCAGTATTTTAGCTTGAAAACGTTATTTTCACTAAATTATTATAATAGATTCCTACTTAATACCACCTCCCCACCTTTGCATATTCCATGGCAGCTATAAGAGATGCCTTTCAAAATCTCTTCCATGTTGAAACACATGGAACAGCTTCTCTGCTTAAAGCATGGAGTCCAGCCTCAAAAGTCCCATGATCTCTTCATTACAATCAAACATCAAAACTTTAAGGGAATTCAACTATGGCTAAAATTATAGGTCTAAAAAGCATTTTTGGTTTCTTAAAATGTGTTCTTCTAAATAGTTTTGATTTTTTTTTTAAAAAACCTTAAGCAAAACAAATCTTCCTTCACACAACTAAAAAGATGAAAACAGACATAGAATGCTAATTTTTTTTTTTAGAAAAGGCTTAGTAAACACATGGAGTAGATATATGCAGAAACCCACAACTGATTTAATTTGCAAAACCACAGCTTTAGCTCAACTAAGGTAAAGATGACTTAGATAAAATACAACCAGAAAACTGAGATAAAAGATACGGGGTAAAGAAGTTAGGCTGATGCTTCAGCAAATAAGCACCAAGGGTGTAGTATGAAGGTCTGGGAAATTGCTTTGGAAGCTGGTGGACTGACTCCATGGAGCCCCTGGGAGCATAACAGTCCTCCTGGCTAGAATGGTGTCATCTACAGAATCACTCCCTTTCATTTGTGAAGATATGGTCGGTCACCTTGATACAGAAAGAGAAGTTAAGATTTTTAGGTTAAGGCTATTTTTTCCCAGTTGGCATGGGAGATTACTGGTATTTGTGAAGGTTGCTTTAGAGTCAGAGTTAAATAGTGGGAGTCAAGAGGCCTTCAGTGTTATCAGACTTGGGGAAGATTCTAAGAGATGGTTTTTATCCTTAAGATTTAAGAAAAAGGGACTGTCTTTCTTCCAATGGATAGTCTTTCCTCCTTTATCGAATATTAGTTGCCCATAAAGTTCAGGGTCCACTTCTGGATTCTCTATTCTGTTCCATTGATCTATGTGTCTGTTTTTGTGCCAGTACCACACTGTCTTGATGACCACAGCTTTGTAGTACAACCTGAAATCTGGCATTGTGATGCCCCCAGATATGGTTTTCTTTTTTAAAATTCCCCTGGCTATTCGGGGTCTTTTCTGATTCCACACAAATCTTAAAATAATTTGTTCTAACTCTCTGAAGAAAGTCCATGGTATTTTGATAGGGATTGCATTAGACAAATACCCACCATTTGCTTCAACGTGGATGGAACTGGAGGGTATTATGCTGAGTGAAGTAAGTCAGTCGGAGAAGGACAAACATTATATGTTCTCATTCATTTGGGGAATATAAATAATAGTGAAAGGGAATATAAGGGAAGGGAGAAGAAATGTGTGGGAAATATCAGAAAGGGAGACAGAACGTAAAGACTGCTAACTCTGGGAAACGAACTAGGGGTGGTAGAAGGGGAGGAGGGCGGGGGGTGGGAGTGAATGGGTGACGGGCACTGGGGGTTATTCTGTATGTTAGTAAATTGAACACCAATAAAAAATAAATTAAAAAAAAAGATTTAAGAAAAAGGGGCAAGAAATGGCCCTATTTAAGAACTAAGGAGAGCCATTCTCTTCCCAGGGAAATATGTAGGGTACCAGGTGCATTCTCAGGCATAAAAAAGCACGTCCCTTCAGATGTTGCCTATGTGGAAGTTACTAAGAAGGCAGGAAGTGAAAGCTCTGGGGCTAGAGCTGCATGAGTGGGAATTAATTAGGCAAGCCGACTTTTAGTTTCCTTCTTCTCGTGTGCTTACCTGCTGAAATTGTAGCAATAGGCAGTACAAAGTTAAGATTTTGTTTTTTCTTTTAAGAAAAGGTGTAGCTCCTCATTACTAACAGGAATCCTGAGTCAAATTCCACATATATGGAATATCTATATAGATCTATATCTATTTCTATTTCTATATCTATCATCTATCTATCTATCGAGAGAAAAATATTTATTGACCACCTACTGCATCCCAGGCATGTATCAACAAAGGAACACAGTGATGGAAAAGGAGCCATGGTCCCAAGAAGAATGCAGGATGAGAATTAGACATTATTTGGGACCAGGAAAAAGCAGAATATGCATTTTCTACATCATCTCATTTTTATAAAACCATGGTTTTGTGACAGTGAATATCAGAAAAATATCAGATATTTTTCCTCTCTCTCATTGTCCATAAAAACAAAGCATTTAGCAATCTAAGAGCAGGCCACATTCCAGAAAGTTGAAAGTATCTTTACTGTCCTCACTGTAACTTAATTGCACTGTCATCATCTAAATTATCTCATTTATGGACTGTTTACCTTTTTTCATAGCCTTTCTCCTCCAAAAGAAAGTAGGCTTCATGCAGGCCAGGATCTTGGCCCCCTCTTCTCCCCTATACCCCTAATATCTAGATGAGTCACTGATCAATAACCAATTATGTGCTTGATTGATTCATATTTGTGGACTGAATAAACTCCAGCCTTCCGTCTCATGAAGACTCCCATCTTCTCTAAGTTACTGAGTAACATGGGAACGAAATCTCATCAGGACTGGAATTTCTAAGAGGATGTGTGTTCCTTATACTTCTAGTTGGCAGAATTTTAGATACTAAAGTGAAGTGAGAACATTCTGGCAGCATAATGGAAGGTATTTTGAGATCAGGGAGGAAGTAGTGCTCCAAAGCTGGTCACCCTTGGATTTGCTGGGAAGTCCACTCCAAGAAAAAAAAAAAAAAATCCTCTGTTCTATTCACAGCTTCTTCCCTTCCTCTGTTGCCGAATCCATAAGTCCTCTAAAAGTACTGGCTGGAAGCCAGGGGTCCATGAAGGAGGGATCAGGTTAAAACAGAAGCGTACAGAAACGTAGGCACTTTGTATCTGCCTCTGAGATAATGTTGTATGCCCTAGGTAGTTATTATGAGTTTCCTATTTATATATATTTCAAGGCTATTATTTATATTCAATGAATTGCTCAACCTCTGAAAATTGGCCATTTGCTCAAATAGGAAGCAGCTATTGTGTTTCTTATTTTATTTTGCAAACCAACAAAAAATGACAAAGTACAGATTCCTTGGGATTTAAAAAATTAATCTTTGGAAAATATTGACAAAAGTAATGTTTTCTTAAATAAATATCTCTCTGAACTTTTCAGAATCTGTGCTTCTGGAACTTGTCAAATAATAATAATAAATCATAGACCTAAAAAGATCAAAAACTTAATGTGAACCTTATTAGTGATTCATAGATATGAGAACTTACTAAAAAGCAGATTATAAAGTCACATCAGGGATATACTAAAAAAAAAAATTAAATCTATCTCCTAGTATAACAATATATCATTCTTCTCATTTCCAGAACAATCCCATAAAGCTGAAGTTGAGACTTCAAAGTGATTACTAAAGAATGTTAATCTGGCTGCATTTCTCACTCATTTTTAATTAAATTAACGTTCCTCTCACAGCTTTTTGGAAGCTACAGCTGTCAGTATACATGTACGTACACGTGTGCATCTACATACGATAGAATTTGCCAATTTTAAATGTGCCGAAAACAATAACTGAGATATAAAGAGGGAAGGAATTCTCAAAACTCACTTCTCAGAATTAATAACAATGTCAAGTAACATTTTTTTAAAAAACGAGACAGTAGCTACAGTATATTGGCAAATTCAGGCTTGGCCGAGTAGAATGGTTAAGAATAGAGACTACGACACCAAACTGCCTGTGATCGATCACATGCCAGCTCTGCCATTTAGGAGCTCTGTGACCTTGAACAAGCCTTTTACCTGTGTCCTCATCTGTGAAATGAGGACAACAGAGGACCTACCTCAGGTGAGTTAATGGGTATAAGTTGACCAGAGCAGCATCTGGTATACAGAAAAAATATTTTCACATGATGGTTATGTCCTTTATAGTTGTTCAGCCAGAAGAGGACTATGAGTTCTTTCAAGGTGGATCTCCTTTGATCAGGCTTAGTGGTCACCCCACCTCTCCCCAGTCACACCACGTCCCCTGTACTTTGTCACCAGAGCCAAGCACATCACCATCAGGGTCACATTCATGTGATTCAGTCAGTTGAGCTTGGGGATGGAGGTACTCCCGCAAGCGACACAAGTGACATCTCCCTTTTAGGTGTGATGGCCCCACACATTTTCCCAGAAGCAGGCTCTTCCCTTCTCTCTGCTCAGCTTCTCCTCTGCCCTCTCAGGGTGGTGGTCACTTGCTGAGAGCCACACACCACTTGGATCAGGGTGTCCTGGCTTCTCAAAACATTTCAGGTCCAGGGTGCCCTGGAGGGGTGCCTCTTGCACATCTCTGTAGAGGCCACGGGGCTGGTCTGAGGTAAGGCCCTCTGCTCACTGTTTCATGCTTTCTTAAATAGGACACGCCTTGCTCTTCCCCATATCTAATCGAATTTTCTGTTCTACTGACTATGCTTGTTTCTTGTCTTGGGTTTATCCAACGCATTCTTCACCTGCACTTTGGTAATACTGCACCTGCCGCTTGGGCTGGGTCACACAGCTCACCGTTCTCCTCATCACACCTACCTTCTTCCTCTTTGGGGTTCTCTGGACTCTCCCGCAGGCACTCTGCAGCTCTGGCATTGCGCTGGGATGCCGACATCAGTAAATGGTACCAAGCACTTGCAGAGGGGCCTACCTGCTAAGGTCAAGGGCTGGATGGCAGAGCAAGAGACAGATGTCTGCTCTGCGTGCACCAGCAGTGGGCCTGGGGAGAGGGCAGGGCCATCAGTGCAGGACCCCAGGCACATGGGGGATGTGCCAGTGTTGGGGGGCAGGATTCTGGGGGTAAGCAGGGCCTCCCAGCACACGGTCCCACATGGAGTGCTGCTACCTGAGAAGCAGCTGAAGAACTGGGGTGCATAAGCCTTTGAGCAGAGAGGCTGGAGGAGTAGGTGGGGGACGGGGTGGGAAGGGCATGGCAAACCAAGCCAACAGTCTGAATTGCATCCTACAGGTGGTGTGGAGTAACCATGGACTTGTCAAGTGGAGAGTCGCCTTAAGATAGTGTGTTAGCTCTGCTGTCACGCAGAGTATGGTGTGCTTGGGAAGAGAGACATAGGGGCTCCAGCTGAGAAGACAAACATGAGATCACCTTCATGAAATGGTTTAGCAGATAGCCTAATGACTCGTGCTATACCATGCCTCCTCTTCTGCAATGCTGCATGGCCTCACTCCAGAGAGATGCAACCGTGACCTTGGTTGGCCTTGACTTGCTGACCAAGGAAATGAAGCAGAAGTGATGCTCTGGGAATTCTCAGTTTAGCCCCTAAGAGTTCTCAGCTTTGGCCTTTGTACACTCAGAACACTCACTCTTAGGCTCTAACCACCATGAAGAGAAGCTCAAGGGAGCTGCACAGAGAAAGAAAGGGAGTTGGGGTGGTCCCAGGCTTCTAGCCATACCTTCTAGGAGCCATAGACCCATCTCCTATCTGTCCACAATCTCATGAGAGATCCCAGGCGATTCCCCTAAGGAGTGGAGTCAGCCCAAAAAGTTCCTGATCCACAGAATCATGAACAAATAAAATGATGCTGTTTTAAGCCACTAAGTTTTAGTGGACGTTCATTACACGGCGATTGACATCCAAAGCAACACTCTGAGCCGAATGTCAAATAAATAATAAACTGCAACTCTGACAACCTCAGGGCAACAGCACTGGCCCACAATCAACATGTGTTAAGTTGTCCTTTACCCTTGATTATTTATTACCACATCTCATTTCAAGCCTATGTCACACTTAACTGATTAGTGGTCAAGCTTTTCAAACAGCGGTTCTCAGAAAATGTAATCCTCTGACTCTACCTTGCAAAAGCCTATGAAAATGTGGTGTGTGGATTAAAATTCCCTGGAGTTCAGTCTAAATTTTTCTATTGGTACTTTTTAGACAAATATCTGAAGAAATATATGTTTCATTCGTTGGATCTGTAGGGTGTTTGATGATTCTTTACAGTTTGCTTTTGTAGCTGTATTATGAAGTGTCTTGAGATAGTGCAGTACTTGAATACATAGTGTGATAAATAGTGGGATCCCTGTCTAGGTCTAGATAGTTAGACCCAAAGGACTTGGTTATTTTTCCATGAGAAAATATCTACAATATTTATACTTAAATAAACATATGTTCTCTCTGTTCTGAATACTTGCAGTCTTTTCTCTGAAGAGAAGGGGCTTGTTCTCCCTTTCATTTCTATTGAAATAATAAAATTCGAATACGATGTCATGTATACACATTTCTCTCTATCAGCTCTACCCATGAGAAACTGTTAATGGATGAGTTTTATTTCATTAATTTCTAAAATTATGTGCTAATTTATACTTAGCAATATAGGCAGGGTTTTTTTTTTTGTCAAATATATTGCATTTATTTCAATAGGTAACAAAAAGCCTTTTTTTTTTTTACTGCTCATGTGGCTTACGCTCCTGAAGTACGTTTACTCTCAGATCTCAAGTGTACTATAAACATTAACAAATCTCAATGCCCACGAACCAGGAAAGAATCTCAGTAGTAAAATCCCCCCCTCCCTTTTTTTTTTATTGGAAGACAGGAAGGAAGTTTCAAGAATCCTGGGCTGTGCCTTCGGCAAATACTTATGCTGCCTTTGCTTCAGAATTTGGGATTATGCAAGTTCTTTCTCGCTGAATTATTTCATCAAAATTAAAAGGATTTTTACAAAACTTTCTAAGATTGGTCTAGTTATATGCGAGGGGTAGAGTGATTCAAGTTCCTCTTATGAAAGAGTTTATTTATGGTTACTATGAATATCACCCCATCTAAATAGCCTGAATATGTGTAAAAAAAAGCCATGTTAATTTATTATTCTACTTGAATAATGCAGAAGAAATTTTTAAAAACTCCCATTCTTAGAGAAGATTCTATCTGGCTGCTATTCCTCATTATCTTATCTTCCAGAAACAAAATCCACTGAGGTTGTTCCTTTTGGAGAACCAGTACTGTCAGAAAACTTGGTTTTACAGTATCTGAGAAAATTTGGCATATTATCATTACTAAGACCAAAGGAAAGATGTTCTGGTGTTACAACATCAGAACTCCAGATGGAAGGCTTTGGAGTTCGGGTGACTATGGTCCTATATGTGGGTGAAGGATTACACATACCGCTCTTGGTGACATTTGTTCATCATCCAAGCTATTCATCAACACTTACAAATGGGCTAACCTGAGCCTGGGCACCTTGCCACTTATCCAGCACTGTACCCCTCTATCCGGCACTATACCACTCCAGGTACCTGGTGACATGTGATTGGAACATGCAGATATACCAAAGGAACACCCAGAAAACAGCTATAAAATATTAGGATCAGGAAGGATCCTAGAGACCCCTCATTCAACTCCTGCATCTTTTGGTCCATATGGTAAAACTGGATTGAGAAAATTGTGTTCTCATAGCCATGTCTACAACCTTCCTCTCTGCCTTCACAGTTGGATGGCCATGAAAGACTGGAGTGTCCATGGAAAAGCAGGACAAAGGCAGGGAGGTGAAGGTGATGATGCTCTAATTCAGATTCTTAAAACCCTGTGTGCCAACTATCTATGTCCCCACTTAGCAAGGAGCCTGGAGAATGATGGGCAGAGAAGACACCAGATAACTAGTGAGAGGAAGCAGGTTGTGGGGGGGCAGCAGATGCCAAACTAGGGACTGGCTACCAGAAGTCAGCACTGCAACTGCAACAATGTACTTGGCTCTATGAACCACTTTTCAGTTAGATCCCTCAGCCTCACATTGCAAATATGGGCAAAAATTGCAGAGCTTAGGGCTCTTAGACGCTAATGATCGGGCCCTAGGAAATGTGATATTCACTGAAACCTTCATGCTGACAGTTGGAGGAAAACAAAATATATTCCCTGACTCTGAGGGGCTTCCTGACCTTCCTCACTTGGGTCCAGAGGCAGCCTGAGCTCTGTGCCATGAGCTAAAGTAAAAGAAAGAAACCTAAGACCTGGCACATGCCCTTAAGGTGAGCTTACTAGAGGAGATAATAACATAATTAAAATATCATTACTGAGCTCTGGTGAGGAGCTGGAGAGAAACTGCAAGTCCTCAGAGACATAAGAAAATATTAGAGAGAGAGAGAGAGAGAGAGACATTACAAGCCACACAGCAAAGGCATAACCAAAAGGACACTGTTTTTGTAGTTGCCCAAAGGGACTCTGATTGTGAAGAGCTCTTCATGAACAGATGGAAGAATGCACTTAGAATTTACAGGGCTACCTTATTTTCTTATTTCCCAAAGGAAAGCAGGATACTTTGGATGGTGAAGCCATGATGGGGCTGGAATGCAGAGTAGCTGAGTCTTGGAGGTGAGAAGTGTCTCCCTTAGTCTGCCGGCAAAGGTGAGCATAACTATTTGGTTATCCTCAGCTGACCTCCTGCAGCCCCTCTCCAGGAGGGAAATGTCACTGTGGAACTTTGAAATCTGCCTCTGAAATCCCACAGGGGCTTTTTGTTGTTGTTGTTACAAACAAGAATCCTAAACTCCAGTTTTAGCTGTGGCTTACTTACTGTTAGGAACCTCTGCATAGGCCCGTTTAGTTTTATTATTGTTGGGATTTATTTTTTTATCTCCTTTAAAGGATTATGGCATTTTTTTCCTTTGGTTTCAATATCTTTTGGTTATTCTACCTGTGAGTCCCCCTAAGTAATTTATTATTCTTTAATTTTAAAACATCTTTCTTTAAATGCTTTCAACGATTTTATCTTTGGCACGCGTTTGTCGTCCTAGTTCTTGAATTTAGTTTTTTTTTTTTTTTTTTTTTTTTTTTACTTTTTACCTTTCTTTCTATTACCTGCTTCAATGAATTTTTAAGATGATTATGATTTTTTTTCTGAGGAGTCTTTAAAATCTTTTATTGTTTCATTAAAAATATTTTACCTCTTTTATCCTTTAATATTTTCTTTTTACTAAAATAATTTTTGAGTCTTGGTATATCTATATTTAAAGTTCACCTATTACTTCATCCTCTGCTTGCAGGATATTTCAGGATATTTCAATATTGCCTTTTATTCCCTGATCATTCTTAACTCAGTCTTTTTTCCTTTTATTGTTGGTGTTATAGTGGTCATTAAAGTGAGAAACTGTGAGGAGGATGGAGAAAAAATAAATCACACCATAAAGAGGGGAGATGGAGTTTTTATCTTGCAGCAAATTGCTTTTTGCATCTTTGAATGTTTCCCAACACTTCCAACTCTTATTTTTTAGAATTTATCCAGATAAATCCACAGACCCACAGGACTGTCCAAGATGATAATGATTCTACTTGGGCAGATATTTAAACCCTTAGACTGGGATTCCTTCCTCCTATCACTTAGCACATAGTCTCTTAGACAAAACAGGTTCTAAAATTTAGGCTCATTTATTTATTCCACTAATATTTATTGAGTACCTACTATATGTCAGATTTGTTGACAGAGACTAGGGATTCAACAGAGAATAAGTGGGAATGTGGCATCTGCCCTCATAGAGTTTATAATCTATTGGAGAAATCTAAAAGCCAACAAACAATGACAATACATTCTAAGTGCTGTGGTCATAACATTTGGTGTTTGGCTACTAATGCTACACGTTGTGGTAAGGACTTTATATGGATGATCTCATATATCTTTTAAGAACATGTGGAAGGAAACAAAATCCAAATTTACAGGATGAGGAGAAGATTTCTGTGGAAAAGATGTCTAAGGGACTGAACATGTATAGGAATTTGCCAAAAGATGGAGAGTTTTAGAATTTGGGCAAAAAGTTCCATGAGCCATGGGATGCATGGGACCACTAAGGAACCAAAAGGGGCTCAGACTGGGAGGAATGTGATGTGTGTGTTGCTGGAGAGATGAGGCTTGAGGACAGGGGGGTATAGACCAACTAAAACCCTCTAATTCATGTTACAAGGTCTGGGTTTCGTTTCAAGTATAGTGGGTAGCCACTGGAGAATTTAAAGCCAGGAGTGACACACTCAGATCTGGGTCCTAGAAGGGTTCTTCTGCCTGTAACAGGGACAACTATCTATAGTAACAGAGGCCAGGTAGGAGGTTCCAGAAGCCATACAGAGAGGAGAAGTGGTGGTGGCCTGTAAACGGAGTGGGGAAGAGGAGGTGGGAAAGGGTGGATGGAATAAAGAGATGCAGGAGGTGAAACTAATAGAATGTGGTTTTGGGTGAGCTATGGAGGTGAAGGGCAAGGAAAAACATCTAGATTTCTGCTTATGTGAGAAGAGGTGATGCCAATGCCAGATACAGAAAAGAGTGGTAGGGAAATATTTGCAGCAAGAGAAAGGGGAAGCTGATGAGTTCGGTTTGGGGCATCCGGTATTGAATGTGTCCATCAACTAGTGGCAGAAGAAGATCAGTAGAACTTTGGAGAGGTAACTTTTGGGTAGTGGTCAGTGAGGAGATGGCTCTTAAGATGAATGAGGAGTGAGGCTACCATGAGGAGAGAGAAATGAGGATCATCAGCCTTCCAGGAGACAGAAAAGAAAGGAGGAGATTGCAAAGGAGAAGAAAAGAAGGAAGAACAACGAGAAAGAGGACAGAAGGAAACTTTGCTCTAAGAACGCAGGAGTGCTCAATGCACAGTCTGCTGCAGAGAAGTCAAGCAAGAAAGGAGTGGAATTCAGCAAGGATTAGCAATAGGGAGCATGAGTGACAGCTTCCTAAAAGTTAGTAGAGGCAAAACCAGAGGTCTGTGGCCATGACTTTGTGGAGCGAGGACAGAGGAGCTGGCAGAGGGGACAATTTAAGGGGTCTGGTTGTGAGGAGGAGGGAAGAGAAAAGAAAGTAGCTAGAGGAAGGACAGTCTTTTTCTTCAGAGAGGGAAGGGGTTTAAGCATGTTTGATGCAGTGAGAATGGGGCCAGTGATGAGGGAGGGAAGGGTAGCACAGATGAGAGAATGAGGAAGAAATGGATCCCAAAGGATCAATGGAGGAAGAACATTTGCCAGGGGATGAGGCATCATTTTTTTCATTGTAAAGAGGAGGGGAGGGTGGGAGAATAGACTCAGTTGAAATATGTTACAGCCCTGTGATCACAAAGTCAGGCTGTTTTTCATCAAGAAGACTTCCATTTTTCTCAGTGAACCAGGAAACAAGGCAACGTGTTGAGAGTACGGGAATGGGGTGGCAGGAGAAGGTCAGAAGTGGCTGCTGTAGAAAGCAAGCAGAGGTGACCAGGGAAAGTTCGAGAGCCTGGCTGAAGGTGGAAATCATGGAATTATATAGCATCATGAATTTACGTAGTTGCATAATTTTGTCCAGTAAAAACACCCATCAATCTCTGTATACACACTGGGGAAAGTAGACAGTTGGTCTCAGCCATAGCCCCAGGGGTCCTGGCTTTAGAAAGGAAAGTGGCTCATCTCACATGGCCCCTCCCCAGAGAAGCACCTGGGGAAGGAGAGCTTTAGGGGCAGAAAGAATAGCTGCTTTCATCTTTGTCAACTTCAGGTGGAATGATCCCTGGTCTATATAATCAATATTATTTCTACCTAACTGATCTAGTCCTTTAGGAAGCTGATGGGATAGCAGCACCTGGGTGGCTCAGAGGTTGAGCACCTGCCTTCCGCTCAGGGCATGATCCCGGGGTCCTGGAATCGAGTCTCACATCAGGCTCCCGGTAGGGAGCCTGTTTCTCCCTCTGCCTGTGTCTCTGCCTCTCTCTCTCTCTCTCTCTCTCTGTCTCTCATGAATAAATAAAATCTTTTTTTAAAAAAGAAGCTGATGGGATATAGCTCAAAGTTTATATTCTTCCTAACAATGTGGAATATGGTTATAACACTTGCCCCAAGAAAATATCTTCCCTAAACAACCAACCGATAAACGTGGGGAATCCAACCCACATATATATGCCGCGGAGGCATAAAAAGAATATTAAATTGGAGCCAAGAGATCAGGGTTCACCGCCGGTAATTTGTTGTGTGACCCCTGATCAACCTTCTTAACCTCAACAAGAGTCAGGGTTTCCTCTGCAAACCATGAATGACCCACCTAGTGCACAGAGCTTTAGCAATAAATGATCCCATGCAACCAGGCAGCCGGCACAGCGCATGCTCAACAAATGGCACTTTCTGTTTTTCCTTCTTCCCTCCAGCCCAGAGTTTATGTGATTCTGAGACTTACCAGGAATGGTACAGAAAACTAAATGCCATAAGCCTATAATTTTAAATGTTCATGTAAGAAGCAGATTGAGCATGCCCTAAATTCCATGACATATAGCTTCATGAAATAATTACTCTCGCTGCACAAAATGGGTTCTAGCATTTTCTGTTCCATTTCATTTTTAAAGAGAAATTCATCACAAATCAATAATTCCATAACCTAATAACGGATCATGTCTTGAAGTTAAAAACAACAACAATGGTGTAAGAGGCCTATTTTTTGTATCACTGAAATCAGTACACAGATGGACCACAGAATGGAAAAGGTTGAAGGCTATTGTTGTAAAAATGCAAAACACACAACTAAATAAACTTCTCCCAAAACTACAAGAAAGGCGTTCCAGCTTACACTCATAGAAGGCCTCACTTCTTGTTCACCTGAGCTGTGGGGAGTCACCTTATCTTTTTTTTTTTTTTTTTTTTTGAGTCACCTTATCTGACTATATACTCATAGCACCTGGTTTGGTCTGATGGCACTCTAGTAACTAGGGACTTGGTCAGTCAGGGAGAATAGTTCAGGGGGCTGCAGATGAGCATGAGCAAAGGACAGTTAAGGGTCTGCTCTTTGTACTTTTAACTAGAATGGCAGTGGATGCCACAAACACACTTTGAGGGGAAGCCTCTGGGCTTACCCTGCTCTCTTGCATCCCCCCCCCCACCCCCGCACTGTGCTCAACCCAGACTGCACTCCTCTCCTTGGCAAAGATGTCATGCTCACATGCGGTCAGGCCATCCTACAAATGCCATCTCCAACTTCTAGAACATCCTCACTGCCACCTAGCTGAGCCATCGCTGCTCCTGAGATATCTTCTCAGACACCCCAAATTTAGGTATTCCCATGTACATCCCCAGGACAGCACTTCCACATTCACTCTGCACTGATTTACTGGGGGCCCTCCTATGTGCCAGGCCCTGTGATGGAAACTAGGGATATGGCTACGGATGAAACACTAGCCTTCACATGGTTTACATTCTAGAGGGGAAAACAGGAAATAAATACGCAATATAGGTGAGCACCATAATCCTATAAGCTGACATATAACAATGTAAATACATGATGAAATTATCACAGGTCATTTTAATTTCCTTTTGAGTTGTGTGCATCTCCTGTATGGATTGTACACTCCAGTGTGTGGTTCTGAGGCCTGTAACAAAAGCCTGATGAATTAAAGTAGAGCTGTCAACCTTTTGGCTCTCTCCAGGCCCCAGGAATTTGTCTTGTTTTGATTGCATACAGGAGATAATTTAACTTTTAATCTGCAAAAGGCCTGTTCCACACATTTAGAGCTAGTGGCACTAATACCAAGCCTACTTTATTCTTGACAATGATTTATTTCTAAATCACGAGGTCCTTCACATTAGGTAGGGACAACCCTACTTAGAGCAACCTTTTATTTTTCAAGAGCCCTCCTGCTTATGGGTTCCCTGGTCCCTGAGCGTCAGTTTCTTCACCTATAAAATGAAAATGGTGATGACAATATCTAACTTATAAAAGCTTGGTGAAGATTAAATGAGACAGTAATGTTTGTCAAATACAAAATTCTGAGGTTCGTATCTGGCACATAAATATAAGTACAAATGCATCAAGGGCATCATGAGCAAAGGGCAGTTAAGTTAAAAATCATGCTTTAGTGATTTTTTTGGCTCTGACTACTATCACTAATCATCAATATTACTAGCTTAACTCAAAAATTAACATCCACCTGTGGAAGCATGTCCCGCCAGAGTGAGTACCTTACAAATCTTCTAATTTAATCCCAGAGCAGAAATCTATGATTCTAGGCTGGGGTAAACTATTCCTAATTTCTGAAGTCTCTGATTCTCACTGTCCCCAAGGATATTTTTAGATGAGAGAGCAATGTGAATTTGTGTATAAATACCTGATGTGTTAGGGTAATGAAGCTATTTCCCTAGAAAACACTTTCAATTCACCTTTCAATGTTTTTCTGACTTTCTCATGATTTCTTCCTGCCTCAATGTTTTTCTGCATTCCCATGATTTCTTCCTTAACAAGCAGAATAGATGTGACAAGGCAAAATGAGATGCACTGCTGCTTGAAAATGAGACATTTAAATTTTTAATATAATGTACAGAAACAGAAAGAAGAAGTTAAATGCTAGGTATGTTACCGTAAGACTACTTTCTCTACTTTCAATTACAGATTTGATTTGGGGCAACAAAATTATATAAACATAGTGTCACATGCTACATCTGTGTTCTCTGGGATTTTTCATCCTACAACAATTTGTTTTAAACAATTTCGGAAAATCACTTCAAAAAAAGAAAAGGCTGAACCCTATAAAAAGAGAATCACTTGAGATAAAATATACCCTTATTAACAGTCACGTGTGATTACTCTATCAGCAATATTCTCAGGGGCAAACAACATAATAATCAGTCTGAAACATGAACTGCATTAAAAACAGGAAGTGCTAATTCTAATTCCTATTTTAAAGGAAAGCAAATGTCCTAGCATCATTAAATCTTGCATTATGAGGGGATTTGTGGGACTTTACTCCTGGATGCCAGTTACAGATTTGCACTGTAAGCCCACACTCTCAAAAAATCCTGAACCCAGTCCACAGAGAATTTTAGATAAAACATTAAGTTCATTATACAGAAGAACTGTATCTTTCCCACAGAAGAGAGCGAATATAACAGAATGAGTGACCTTTATAGAAATGACCAAAGACAAATGGGCTATTCAAGGGAAACTCCAGTACCTGCTCTGAACAAGTGAAACGGAGGATTAGTGTTGAAAGGGATCTTTGAGATGGTAAGAAGGACCAAGGTGTCAATGATTGGACAATATCCCTGCATAGCTGAGAGGGAAATGGCAATGGCAAAAGAAAGTTCCAGCCGCTGACCCATGTACATTCAGAGCCAACTCGATAAAGGAATTTCTGTCCTCAGAAGGTAGACCCGTAGGAGAACCTACAAAGAAGCTTGCCCAAGCACTACTTGCCACTCTGAGCCACCATCGCACAAGACAGCAGCGGAAGTGAACATGACAAAGTGGAGGGTGGTGACAAGAGTCCTCCCTGGAACTTCACATTTTAAACGTTTACAAGAAAATCACAGGAGGCTGAAAACAAAGGCTGGTGATGCTGAGCCGGTTACTTTTGAAATCGGAGATAAAAGTTTATGAGACAGAGAGAGAGTGAGAAAAAAAAAAAAAAAAAAAGACCCAAACCAAACCGAACAACTTAATTTAGTCTTAATCACTAACTGGGAGGAGTTTCACAGCTGGGGCTTGGAAGGTTTTAGAAGGTCTTCCTGTGCCCAGGCTTTAAATATACATACATTCAATCAGCAGAAGAAAGGGACTAACAGGACCAATCTGTGGCAGACACCTGCCTCGAACAATGGCACCGATCTCAGAGGGATTTTAAACAGCTGTGCATAAACTTCAAAAGTAATTTGCAACCAAATTAGTAAGCGTCACCCTCTTTCCCACTAGACACAGCATTTTTTAAAGAGATCAAGCATCCGCAGTAAGCCTGCCATTTTACAAGAGATACCCAAGATAACCTAACAAACACATGAGGATGGTGATTCGCAAGGCTGGGGTGTAGGGTGGGAGAAGGGGGGCGACCCAGGGGCCTTAGCAGGGCTCCTGTGCCAAACGTCAGGTGGTGGGCACTGCTACAGAGAGGTGCGAGGGGGGCATGGAGAGAACTAGTGCAGCAGCCGCCAGACTTGTGCTGGGGTGGGCACCTGGGGCGGGCACCTGGGGTGGGCACCTGGGGCAGGGGGGCCTGCGTCCTACCCCCGCCCCCCGGTGGGCTGCTGCACTCTCACCCCCTGCGGGGCAGAGCAGTGAGTTCTCCATTCTCCCTGCACCTGCACGTCACCACCCCGTCCGGTCAGCTTGTGCCATGACCGCATAACCTTTTCTTAGCACCCCTTTGAGCAGGGCAACCCCAGAGGACAAGGCACACTCCTGGCGGAAAGAATCCGCGTCTTCCGAGGGGTGGGGCGGCCTTTGGGATTCGCAAGGCGGCCCAGAGCGAGCCCCCAAGCCCTGGGGCGTGGACAGGCCGTTTCACACGGATACCTGGGGCTCTAAGGAACCGAATGAAATAAAGCTCTTTAACTCCACTTGCCTAACACGGGGCCCTGAGAGCCGGTGCAGCCTCGCTTGAGGTTACAGGACGGAGCCCACACTTGCCTCTTTCCTGTGTCTGCCTCCGAGCCGCCTCGCCCTACCCCAGGCCCTTGAAAAGAAACTTAGGGTTGCCTAGAAGAGACAGACCCCATGAAAACCAGTTGTTTGCCCCCGTGGACAGGTCGCCACCCGCATCAAGCGACTCTCCATCAAGGGTTTGCCAAGGGTCTGAGACTTGCCACCTTCTTCCCTCCCGCTCGCCCCAATCCGTGCAGGTAAGACTGGGGTGGGGTGGGGTGGGGACAAGAAGGAAGAGAAGGCGCCCCCAGCCCCGGCCCCGGTGGCATCCACACGGCCAGGGGCACAGCATCCCCAAACCGCGAGCGCCCCAAAGTTCGCTGCGCTCGGGTCCCTCTGCGGCTTGGGGGTGGCCCGCGACCCCCTCCCCGGACCGTGGGGCCGGCCCCGCGCGCACCCCGCGGCGCCCGGGCTCCTACCTGCAGGCGGGGCGGCCGTCCCGACGTGTTGTTGCTCGGCGGCCGCGCGGGCTCTGGCGGGCCGGGTCCGGCCAGGGGGCGCTCGTCACCCCGCCGCCCGAGCGCCCCAGCGGGCTCCGCAGACGCCGCCCCGCAGCCGCATCCCCGCCCCCCGCGGCCGCGCCCCCCCCGGGGACCCCCAACCGCACGCCCCCCGCCCCCCGCCCCCGGGACGGGGCAAGGTCGCGGGCCGGGCCGCCGAGCGCGGGGGACTCCGCGCCTCCCCCAGCCCGAGATGGAAAAGGATCCTTCCGCAGGGAAGGAGCAGGGTCCTTGGGCGAAAACGGGCTTCACCGCTTTTGTCTATTTTTACTCTGCAAAGGGCTCCATCCACATTCGCTCTCAAATTTTCAAGTGACCTACTCCAGGAGGTTTGCGTGGATCATCCTTTCTAGACTGTGCCCTAACCTGCGATTTTAATTCTTTTCTATTTTTTCTTTTCTTTTTTTTTTTTTTTTTTGCACACTGTGGTCTTGTGTCTACTTTTCAAAGTTGCATCGCTTTAAGTTGGACAGCGCTTGGAACGGCGACGTAATGTCCAGACACTGCGTTTGTCATTTGAAGACTTGCCCACCGTGGTGGTGGTACTGATGGTAATCATGGTGAGGATAATTGGGCTGGTTTTTTTCCTATAGCCCGGAGAGTTCATCTTTCATTCCGGTCGGGGAACTGTTATGTCTGGTTACCGAAACTATTACAGGGCTCTTCTCTCTCAGTTATGACACGACATGATTAAAGTGTACTTGGTTTGGGCTTTTGCTGCTGTAATGTGCTAAGACCAAATTAGTCTGAGAAATATTTTCTTTTTTTGAGAGAGAGAGAGTGATCTAAAAGGTATAAAAGAGCAAAACCTTGGATTAGTAGGCTTCTGATCACAGGTGCATTGAGTGTCAGCTAAAAAGGTCCTCTGGTTACAGCTCTAAACTCTTTTTTTTTTTTTTTTAATTTTATTTATTTATTCATGTGAGAGAGAGAGGCAGAGACACAGGCAGAGGGAGAAGCAGGCTCCACCCAGGGATCCCGACCAAACTCTTAATCTAAAGATGCAAATGGGGCCAGCCCAGGTGGCTCAGCGGTTTAGCACTGCCTTCCGCCCAGGGCCTGATCCTGGAGATCCAGGATCGAGTCCCATGTCAGGCTCCCTGCATAGAGCTTGCTTTGCCCTCTGCCTGTGTCTCTGCCTCTCTGTCTCTCATGAATAAACAAACAAAATCTTAAAAAAAAAATAAAGATGAAAATGGGAGCACCTGGGTGGCTCAGTGGTTGAGTGTCTGCCTTCAGCCCAGGGGTGTGATCCCGGTGTCCCAGGAATTGAGTCCCTCATCAGGTTCCCCAGAGGGAGCCTGCTTCTCCCTCTGCCTGTGTCTCTGCCTCTCTCTCGCTCTCTCTGAATAAATAAATAAATAAATCTTAAAAATAAAAAATAAAATAAAAATGAGAATGTAGGCCCAGACTGTTTTGGTGACTTGAGCGATTCACCTTGCAGCTTTGTGGCAGGCCTGTGCTGGGAAGCCACATATTGGTAACTTTAATCTACATGAACTCAGCAAAACAAACATACCTTTTATGGATAAAAATATAATTCCTGAAAACCAGCCCCTCTCCTATACTTGTTAATACCTAATAGCATTGAACCGACACTTAGGCCAGAATCACCCAGCAGAATCACCTTTTGCCACCTCTTGGAAGATTCTAGCCAAGAGGTGTGATGGTAGATAGACACTCAGATGTGCCGCTCAATCATGGCATCATGAGAGCCTGGCACATGGTAGGCACCTATTGTATACTTGCTAGTAAAATTTGGCGGCAGAAAGTATGTATGGCTGGGAAGATGGCAGAAGAATTAGCCCCACTGAGAAGTCTAGCTTCACAGACTGCAAAAGAGAAACCTCCCTGTTCAAATCGCCTTCCTCCTGGCTCTTCTCCAGCCGTCCTTAAGCAGAGCCTATGACATCAAGAAGAGATGACACTGTCAATGCTGCAGTGCCTGCAAGATCGTGAACACACTCACTCCCCTTTGATGGGATTTTCATTGACCATTCGAGAAAGGAGTTACGTATATGTAGAAGAAGCTCAAGAGAAATGCGTATGTCTTTTTAATATAGTCTAAAGTTGGTGGCTTTAAAAAAGTTCCAAATAATGTCATCATTATTGTCATTATGGATTGCCTGGTATCCATGTCCTGAGAACCCGGATACCAGACAATGTGATGAGTACTTTCGATGCACTGTTCATTTAATCCTCATAACAGATATGGGGTAGATGTTCTATCATCACCAGTCATCTCTGTATTAGAGATGAGAATAATGGAGCTTACAAGGATAATGCAGCTTGCCCCAAACCCTACAGTTAATAAAGTACCAGAGCCAGGATTCAAACTCAGGGCTGTGTGAAGCAGGCCCATCAAGCACCGTTGAATATTGTCTCCATTCTACAGCCCATTCCCTGTGTTCTCTGCTTGTCTCGCCTTTGGACAACTGGTCTCCGGGGCCCTATGCCCCTCTGCTATTCTATGACCACATAGTCTTACAACTGAAAACACATTAATCCAAAGGCTGAATCTTTTAAAACCATATTCATCATACGTCTAGGAAGAGGTTTTTGGCTTTTTTGGTGGGTGTTTGTATATTTGTCTTGAATCTCACCTGGAAAAAAAAATCCAGATCTGCTCTTGTTACATGCTAAATGCTAGGGATACCTGTAGATCTTTTTGATCCTAGCATCCTGTGGGGCCAGCCTCCTCCTTCACCAGGCTATAAGGTATTTGTGTTTTATATCAGATATTGTCTCATTGTTTTATCAACACGGCTGCTGCTCAGAAGTTCTCCACACCTTTGTTTCCTGGAAGAGGAAATGGCATTTCCTGGAGGGGACTACATGTGGGTGGGGAGGTTCCACTCATTGCATGAAACACACTCAAACTTTCAGTTGTGTACCTCTTTTCCCCCTTTGGTTTCTGCCCTAAAGTTTCCTGGAATGATGCTGAATACACACTGCGGTACAGAGGCTTCAGTCCACTTTAGCTGAAACAGGGATGGTTTCTGCTTTGGATCCAGAGCTAAGAAATAAACAACGTCAAGAATCTTATCCCTGGAGAGACCACAGTCCATCTTCCTCAACTGGGAATTTGATGACCGAAGACCTCACCTTGCTTGGTATTTTGGACCTGGCTGGCGGTGATCCTCTGTCTCCTGAAGAGACCACATCTTGCAGCTGTGAAGGATTTAGGATAGAAATTAAAGACTATGTTCTTATTATGAGCCTCAAATTGGAGGAAGATGGTATTTGGGGAGAAGTAGGACATGACCAACACAGACAATTTGAGCAAAGGATTGTTTAACAAGGACACTTTTGTCTCTGCGGAAAGTCACCACTCAGAGGGAAACCAGTTTGGACAACATCATGAGGAGTTGGCTACTCAGCTGTCACTTTCCCAGAGGGCTGGCAGAGATTGTGTTTAAAGTAGTCCGCCTGAATCCCCAGAAGAATTGGCATGGAATTAGAAGGCAATGATCTACCCTAACCAAAGACCTGAGAAACATGTGGAATTTAGTGTAAATTTATTCAGAAAATGTCAAAATTATTCTAGGAGCTAGAGGTGAAAGTGACAGAGGCACAGATGAAAAACAGGTATTTTAAATTCACAGCTTGGACAAGGGAAAGGGAGGGTTTTTTTGTTTGTTTCTTTTCCTATGCAGTCGAATGTTATGCATTCAAATGGGAAAAAGGAAAATTAGAAGTTAGAAATTGTTATCGCAAGAAGAGAGCTCTAAATGGTGAAGCCAAACCTGGCCCTCCCTTAAGAGAGTAAATAAACCTTAATTTCTATTGATAATAAGATTGATACCAACTCTTCCAAACCATGAGGGGGGAATGGTGAATACGGATTTTATTCTGAGGTAGAAAGGTAACAATGTTCACCGTGTGATGTTTTTGAAAGTTCCGTTGTTGTTACATATGCTTAGTAAGATTAAGCTAGTTTTAAAATCTTAGATGAGGTATGGGAGGTAGGTTTTATGTCTTCAGTTAAGACAAAGATGATGAGTGACCTCATAGTAGATAATGTTTACTGTGCATTTATGACGTGTGCCAAGGCCTGGTGTGGAACACTTTAATTATTTCATTTTGGTGTTTTGTTTTGTTTGTTTTGTTTTTTGTTTTTTGTTTTTAATTATTTCATTTGATTGTTACAATGAATCCCCCTGAGATGGGGAACATCTTCTTCATTTTACAGAGGTGACAGCTGAGCCTTAGAGATCAGACGAATGACTTCCCAGGCTCACGGAGCCAGTAAGTGATGGGGTATGGCTGGACTCCTAGTCTGTTGAGCCCCAAATTCAAGATTTTTGCCATAATATACACAGAAACAAGACAAGAGCTGAAATTTTAGCCTGACTCTTGAAACGGTAAAGGAATTGTGTAGGGTTACAGATGTCCTAATTAACAAGGTTTTCGGAGAAGAGTTAACGGATGTATACACGGTCAATTTATAAATTATAATGTGTCAAAATGCCCACTTAACAAGACAGCCATAGAAAATAAAGCAGAATTCACTTTTTAATGAAGTAGAACATTTAGGGGTTACTTTTTTCCTTGAACACCAACTATTATTACATTACAGAAGAATGAAGTTGAGCGTGATAGTGTCTCCTCTCCATCACCCACCCCACCCCATTTTTTTTAAAGTAGTGGAGTTATAAGAACACAATATTGCTGTCTTGTGTTAATTGTGGCTTCTGACATCCTATAGCACTGATTTTTTTTTAAAGTCACCACTGACAACAAAGAGACTAATTATAACATAAGTACCTGAAGCAGATAGCAAATGGTAACATTTTCAATACTGTTGCATAGAAACAAGTTAACACAAAAAACTTTTGGTGCCTCTGTGAGGTCTAATAGTAGAATCAGGGAAAAAGGAAAGGTCTAGTATTTCTAAGGACCCATAGGTACAGCTTTGGATTTGGTAAGTCCAAGAATATCAGCATAATAAGTATGGTCCAAATGTATATAAAAATTGGTCTGAAACTAAAGAAATATTGATTAGACACCCCTTTTTAGTGCTTCTCCTCCACTGGAAAGTAAAAGCAGCCTGAAAGTCAAAAAGACTGTACATCTGATGAGAAATTCTCCCCCGGGAAGACTAATAAATCTGAGAACTAATCTGTGAATCCCAGAGGAAGAAATCAAGATGAAACCTGTCAAATTTATGAATGGGATTATTATAATTCTACCATTTGACATAATGCAATTGCCTAGGATTTGAATATCTATCAGTGAAGGCATATTACTTTAGAAGAAACCACTTTATTCCCTCAATCCCTTTTGTAAAAAAAGCAAAAACCACACCTGCCCCTCAATACTCCCTTTTTCATCCTATCCTCAAACACACATCATTTATGATTTTATTTTGATTAATACACACACAGAGAATTCATGTTGGACTATGTGGGAGAGTCTATCAGGTTTCTTCTAACTTTAAAATTCTGCAAATAAATGCCAATTAAAAGAAAGTTCTGATTGTCAGTGATGGGGAATGTAATATAATTTGCTTCTAGTACTGATTGCTATTTAAATATATTCACTGGATAAAATATTCAAATACTTTTAAGGAAGTCATACACAGCATAGGAAGCATGGCAAATCCTTACTTTCTTCTTTGTATACAGCTTTCTGGCCTACACCAGAGTCTCAGCCATTCACTTTACAAATTTTGTGGAAAAAATATGAGTAATTTTTTTCCCGCTAGTCAGAACACTGGTCTAATGAGGCTAAATTGACCATGTTTTGCTGTTATGTGAGTCAGTTAGGTGTGCTGTTGCATGGTCACACTTCATCCCCCAACCCAACCATCTCATCCCTGAAATGTTTGGTTTTGACCTGAAATGGCAACCCTAGAGACTGGTTATTTTTTTAAACTCATATTGGCTCATAAGTTGTAAGTAGATCCAAGCTGACATTTTCTTCTTTTTCTTTTTTTCTGCTCATTATTTGACAGAGTCAGCAAACAAAAGAAGTAAAGCACTACACTTGGGATTCAATATATCTTTTGGGGAGTAGATGTTTTGTCTCAGTTTTATACATTAATTACACACACTCACATACACACTCAAATTGCCCAGTACTTGAATAAATGTACTCTGATGATTAAAGAAAAAACTGAGATATTTAAATAGTCATAGCAATAGCTTTTATTTGTACATTTATGCAACATTTAAAATAATGAAAAACTAATGTTTTCTCACCTATTTGAACTTGATGGAGATATGCTCAAGAACCACAGTTAAATGTATAGAATCACTATGTTGTGGATTCCAAACTGATGTGCCATTCATTCTATTTTGGCTATATTTCAAAAATAATTTAAAAAAAATCAAGGACATGGCATCTCAGATTAGAAGATACACTTACTTTTCTAAATAGACCACAAACATCATACATTATTTTAAAAATTCTGTCCTCTGTTTTAAAATCAATAAAAGGGGGAGATAGTCATATTGCTTCCTGCAAATTTCATAGGGAGAATAAAGTAGACGAGGCCTATAAAGTACTTTGATGAAACCTGTCAAATTTATGAATGGGTATAAAGTACTTTGTATACAAAGTATAAAGTACTTTGTATCAAAGTATAAAGTACTTTGATCCCTAGAAAACCTTGAGAATGCTGTACTTTGATCAACTACCATTTGTAGAGCACTTGTGCCATGGTATTTTACATAAATCATCTGTTAAGCCGTTGTAACAATCTCATAATATGGGTGTTATTATTCACACTTTACAGATGAGATTCAGGTTCAGAGAAGATAAGTGACTTATCCAGTATCACATAGCAAATTAGTGGCAGAGCCAGAATTGGAACACAGGTGGGGCTCATTTGGACCTCACTAACTGGGTTTGGAGAATTCCGGCCACCATCTACGAAGGCTAAAAATCCAGGCCACATTCTGCAAGTAGATTTTGAAAAATAATATTATTTTCCTATGATAAAAGTTACAAATTTATTTGCATGTACACATACACACACATATCTAGAAATTAGAGACAAGTAAAAACAGGAAAAAGATTACTCACAATTCCCCAACCCAAGGCAATGAAAATTTTGGTATATTTCCTTACCAACTTTTAACTATGTGTAATTTGGGGAATTATTGTATTTTAAAAATAAATTTTACTTGTTGCCTGATTGTAAAGTAATGGATACTCATCACAGAAAACTTGAAAAATATAAGCATGTATATAAAAGAAACTTTAATTCCCTCGTAAGCTCAAAATAGAAAAATGACTATTTCTTTGTTCTCTTATTCTCCTCATGGCTGAGGGTACAAGTCTTGAGATACAAGCTAAAACCATGTACATCACACGTGTAGTTTACAATCAATGAAATATTTTTTAATGTCTGATTTTTACTTGATTTGTTGATATTTTGTCAAGGAATTATTACCAAGGAATTAAATGATTGTAATTCTGTGGTTGCTCTAAGTAGGACTAGCTGCTTTGCTTTTTACTAAATGACAAAAATTATTCCCCCCCTACACAAAATACCTTCAAGAATGAACAATGCCACTGTTTAAATCTGCCTTTATAACTCTACAGAATGGGTTTTTTCCCCCCTTCAAATATAACTTGTTTTAGCAGTGTCCCTTCACTGTGGAAAAAAAAAAAAAAAAAAAAAACCAACCCACGAACTCCCTGTTTACTAGCTGGATCATGCACATTAAGCTAGAGGAAAAAGCTTTTGGTCAGGTGAAAGCTACTGATCCTGACTGCCAGATTAAGTAAATAAGTTTGGGTGTTACATAAATCTGGGAGGGCTGCAGAAATGTGGATTAATTTTAATCACACTAAGAAAGTTTGTCTCCAGGCAAAAAGACAAGAAAGCTGTTGCTTGAGAACGTCATGTCTTGTGACTTGACCTGCCAAGGGAACTTAAAAAGACTTAAAAACTTAAGAATTTAAAAAGGCTTCTGGTTGAAACACAGCAAGGTGCAGAAAAGTCTAGCTGCTACATGTTATTACCCAGCTTCTACTTTTCCTAGGAACCTAGTAAGAACCTCAAGAAAGAAACCAAACAAGCAATCAACTGAAGCGTTTAGACATAGGTTCTTGAGGTTATTGTGGCCTTCTGCATGTTCCACAAAGTGTCAAAGAACTTAAAAGAATTAAAAAAACTATTGTACGTGTATTTGTTTTTCCAAACCTCTCTCTATTTACTTACTTTTTTGCGGATTCACACTCTTTTCAATTTCATTTGGACAGAATGGAGACCTCTTCCATGGTTCTAAACTTAAATTCTCCCTTTTATTTCTTAGCTAAAGAAGAAAATTCAAAAAATTCCACCATCTATTTTGTGACTCCCTGGGAATAGTGAGTCCATTATGTACGTTATGGGGAGGTTATGAAGAAAGCAGAATTCTCATGCAAATTAACACCACTTTGGGAAACTTCTTGGCAGTATCTATTGAAGCTGAGTAGGTGCATATTCCAAGATCCAGGCACACAGGAACACACAATCCACAGAAATGGATATGCACTAAAAGATAGGTACAACATATTTACACCAGTACTATTCATAATCATCTCACCCTGGAAATGGCTCAAGCATCCATCAATGTAAAATGCAATAATTAAGCTGTGGTATGTCAATCAATGGGCACGATGCAGCAGTGAAAATTAACGCACTAGTGCTAGGGTACAAACAAATCTTGGAATTGTAACATTGAGTGAAAGAAGCCTGGTCTAAAAGATACATACTGTGTGATTCCATTTACATAAAATTCAAATATGGGTAAAATACATTTATGTTATGAGAAGTCAGGATTGCAGTTGCTACATTTGGGGAGGTGGGGGTGTAGTGTCTGGGAAGAGGGGTTAGGATGGCTAATGCTGCGTTGGTGATATTTTGATCACTTGATATAAGAAGTAGGTTACTTAGATATGTTCACTTTGCAAAAATTCATCTAGATGTACATCTGTGGCTTCTGTACTTTCCTGTCTGTATCAACCCCAATAAAAAGGTTATTTGAAAGAGACTAGAAATAACAAGTGTTGGCAAGGATGTGGAGAAAGGGGAAGAACCCTCATGCACAGTTGGTGGAAATGTAAATTGGTGCAGCCACTATGGAAAACAGAATGGAGGGTCCTCTAACAATTATATAAAGAACCACCATATGATTCAGCAATTTAATTTCTGGGTATTTATCCAAAGAAAACAAAAATGCTATTCCAAAAAGATATCTGCACCTCATGTTCACTGCAGCATGATTTATAATAGCCGAGATATGGATGCAACCTTAGTGTCCATTGGTGGATGAATGGACAAAGAAAATGTCATATATATAATGGAATATTACCTAGCCTAGCCATTTAAAAAAAAAAAAAGGATGGAATCTTGTAATTTGCAACAACATGGATGGACCTCAAGGGCATTACGCTTCGTGAAATAACAGACGGAAAGACAAATTGCCATTATATGTGATCTCTCTTGTACGTGGAATCTAAAACAAACAAAAATCAAGTAAACTCAGATACAGAGAACATATCTGTGGTTACCAGAGGTGGGAGATGGTGGCAGGAGAAATGGGTGACCTGTTTTTTGTTTATTCGTTTGTTTTAGTTTAAATAGATTTAATTTAAAAAAAACTATTTGAAGATGGATTGCAATATTATCATATTCATAAAGGCCTTTCTGTATAGGCAGAAACAGGTTTGGTGTCCCAGGTAATGGAGAATTGATGAATTCAGTGAATGTGGACAGTGAGAGCAGATGTATTCTCTCTTCCTGTCTCTCTATCTCTTTGTGATTCTCTGTCTCTATCTCTGTCTCCCTGCTTCTGTCTATTTCTTGCTGTTTCTGTTTCTGTCTCTATCTTCCTCTCTCTTTGTGCTTTTTAGGAAGCCAACAAATTAAGTATGATGACAGTGTCACCCCAAATCATTAATACTTTTGAGTCCCTTTTTTTTTTTTAATTTTCTTGCTTTATGAGTAAAGGAATTAGGCAAGATGGTGTTTCCAGTCCTTGTGAATCTCCTTGCTATAATTCTAGGCTCCTCCTCCTCACCTCTTGTTTTCACAGTGATCTCTCTCTCTCTCTCTCTCTCTGAAATCTCTCCTGCTGAGTGGCAGCCCATCGACATCTCCTCGGTATGGATTTATGCGGCGTCCCTGTATCCCTACCACCACACCTTGTACAGAGCAGACGATGCAAAATATTTGTTCTATTAAAGATCAGATACCCAGTAAAGAAAAATGAAAGTTCCTCATTATAATCAGTTGGCAAATGCCCCCAAAATTCAAAAAAAAAACAAAAAAAAAACACAAAATGTTTTTTCAACTTGGGCAAAAGGCAGTTCAACCCAATTTCTAAATGTGATTCAATCAAGAACACGAAGTACAAGTGGGAGTTAATCATGACCACCCAACGTGGAGATGGCATGTCCGTGAGACTAAAGCATTGTGAAGTAACTGTCCTAACAGGGAAACAAAGGCAACAGAGAATCATCCAGACAAGTTTTACTTGCATTAATGAGACATAAGGTTTATACAATGGAAAACCGAGGATTGAAAAAGCATATTAAGGGGATCCCTGGGTGGCGCAGTGGTTTAGCGCCTGCCTTTGGCCCAGGGCGGGATCCTGGAGACCCGGGATCGAATCCCACGTCGGGCTCCCGGTGCATGGAGCCTGCTTCTCCCTCTGCCTATGTCTCTGCCTCTCTCTCTCTCTCTCTCTCTCTCTGTGACTATCATAAATAAATAAAAATTTTAAAAAAAATTAAAAAAAAGAAAAAGCATATTAAACAGTAAGATTGGCTGCTAAGAACTTGTCTGCTTGTCTTCCTAATTGTTCAATTATGCTTCATTGTACTTCTTTAGTTAAGGAGCTGAAAATATTTATTTCAAAAGAAAAGTAGCTGGGAGGCCTGGGTGGCTCAGGGGTGGAGTGTCTGCCTTCGGCCCGGGATCGAGTCCTGCATGGGGCTCCCTGACCTGCTTCTCCCTCTGCCAATGTCTCTGCCTCTCTCTCTCTCTGCATCTCTCATGAATAAATAAATAAAATATTAAAAAAAAGAAATTCTACAAAAGAAAAGTTGCTACACTGCAGAAAGACAAATCTATGTTAGCTCGGTATAAAGACCTTTGGAGAACACTCACGTTCCTTTATTACTGTTTTTCAAATATTTCTTTGCTCACAAAGGAGCGATGTGATCTGCGGATAGCCTCCTGAGGGGCTGGAACCGAGCACGGATCATAGTAGACAAAATTGATTTTCTACAACAGCCAGAGCTCCAGGGTCAGGTGCTGGGATAGACTCTCCCAGGGAGCAGCCGCCCTGAGTGGCCAGCGGGGCCCAGAGAAGGGAGGAGCATCGCAGGAGCAAGGGAGCCACCGTGGCAGGTGCTGGCCATCCAGGCTGAGGGCCCGGGGGGGGCCCCCTCCCCTCCCCTTCCCATCACAGAACCTGAAGCAGGACGCTGCCTGGCACAGGGTGCGAGTCTCTTCACCCCTTGGTCCTGAGGGGCCTCTGCTCCTGCTGAGGATCTCTGAGAAATAGAGGGAATTTTCAAGCGCTGCTTTCAGAAAAGTCTAGGTGTCAACTTACTTGGTTTCTGACAACCTTATAGAAGCACGATCACCTATTTCTGTACCTTCAGCAGCAACTAAATCTTTTTTTTTTTTTTAAGATTTTATTGTATTTATTCATGAGAGACACACTGAGAGAGGCAGAGACCCAGGCCCCCTGCCAGGAGCCAGATGCAGGACTCGATCCCAGGACCCTGGGGTCACAACCTGAGCTGAAGGTAGATGCTCCACTGCTGAGCCACCCAGGGGCTCCTACAGCACCCAAATCTTGATTATAAAAGGCTCCCCATGACATTTAAAGTTCTTGCTTGCATAGTAGTTGCTCAACACATTTTATAATACTTCTTTGCTCCCATTTAGCTACCTCACAGGTAAGAATTAGATTAAATATGACATGTGGAAGTTGGTAAGTAAGCCCACACTCCATGTACCCCTCTCCCCTTCTAACGTGATCTGCTATATTACGAATACAGTTAGGGAGGTCTGGTGGAGAGTGTATGGACTTTAGAAGCGTAGAAGCCCAGATTTGTGACCGAGCTTCACTATTGACCAGCCACATGGATATGAGGGAGATCCATCTCTCTAAGCCTCTGCTTCCTCCGTTGGGATGGACAATATGTTTATCACAATGTCAAAAATCCATAAGGTATACAATAACATGGCTCTGACAAATATTTGTCCTTTTTTTTTTTTACTCCAGATAACTACTTTGATCTCAGATAATTGATTTGTATGCATTGAGATTGGCTAAAAGTTAACATTTTCAACTTATTAGAATTTATTGCAGCAGAGGAAGCCATAAGTAAGACATTTCCATTTCCATTGACAGCTACCTGGTATTTTAAAGTCTTGCATTTCATTGTTCACCCTAATGTTTTCACTAAAACACATGTGGTTTTCAAACACAGGAAAGAAAACATGGTAACCTGTGGTTATAATTTCCACTAGAAGATAGAAAAAAGTGTAGCTCAGAAACAGTGTTTGTGGGGAGTTCCTTTAAACATGAAAGCCCAGGCTTGAAGCCTTTTTCTTCTTCTTCTTCTTGAGAAGAACGCTGTTAATTGTTGCAAGTTTCAAAAGTTGTTGAAAATAGGGCCCAACTGCCTACATGTCACAGTTCTGATAGACCTGTGGGCGCAGGGCCATGAGCGCCTCAGGACCTTGGACGTTTGCAATCCTTCAGTGTTTTTATTTATTTATTTTTTTTACTTTTTTTTCAGTGTTTTTAAGTAGCCACCTGTTTCTTCTTTCGATTCAAAATTCTGGGAAGTTTGGAGAAAATATCTTTCCAGGTGACTCTTCGCATTTCCCAAACAGCCCCGGTGTCCTTAGCAGACTGTATCCTTTTTTTTAATTGATTTTTTTTTATTGGAGTTCAATTTGCCAACATATAGCATAACATATAGCATAACACCCAGTGCTCATCACATCAAGTAGCAGACTATATCTTGAAGCAAATTGGCCCCTTGGAAGTACCTTTCCCGCCTGCATTTGACCTTCGCAGTTATTCCCAGGACTGGCTCGGCCTTCCGCTGTGATCGGTTGACTTCATAGCAAAATTAAGTAATTTTTCAACACGTTTTTAACGAGCACCAACTAAGTGTATGATGGATTTCACAGTGAATCAGCAGTAAGTGCAAAAAAACAAACCAAACAAAAATCCTTTGCATTTTGTGAAATGTAAGCATCGAGAATGATTAGAGATGCAAAGTAAGTTTTATGTAAATTTCTATGTAAATTCTGATTTCTAGATTTGCGGAGTAAGTTTTATGTAAATTTCTAAAAAAAAAGAAAAGAAAAAAATTTCTATGTAAATTTTGATTTCCCAAGACACTATTATTTTAAGTTAGAAGGTCCTCTCTCTTCAGGTGGTTGGGTTACCTCCTACTGAGGGAGAGCCCACTTGGCTGAATTGCAGGCATTGGTTTGAGAAGCCATCTGCTAAAGCTGCCAGAGAAAAATGCGTAAGTAGAGGACTAAATACACGGCAATTTAATTTTTTTTCTTGCTATCACAATTGTGAGTTGCCTTACTGGGTAAGTGAAGCTCTTTAGCATGTCAAGAGGAACAAACACAGGTGATTTTCACATGTGGGTTCAGTTTTAGAGAGAACAGCGGTGTAGGTATAACAAGAAAGCCGGGGTGACTGTTCTAAGTCTGACGGGCTCTTATCTGCCACAGAGGGAGATGTTATCAGCGTGTAGGTGTTTACACACAAGCACAGATGTGTGCGGTAAATAGGTCTTCGTGTCAACACAGGACTGCGCTGGGGAGGTCCTCCAGGGAGGTGCTCCCGCTTCCCTCCTGCTCCGCAGTAGCCTGTCTTCCCCCCAGCAGCCAGAGAGGCCATGTCCACATCCCAGGCAGGCATGCCACCCCGCTGCCCTGCCCCAACCCTCCAGGGACTCACTTCTTGCTGACGCGGTGGCCTGGCCTCATGCCTCAGCCACCTCCCTGACGCACCTGCTGCATTCCGTTCTCCTCATGCTCCTCCACATGCCAGGCAAGCTTCAGCTCCTGTGCGTCTTGGTCTGAGCATCGGTTTCTCAGTATTTCCCTCATCACACTGCAGCCCCTAAGACCTCCAATCCAACCATACACACCATTCCCTGTAAATCCCCTCTCCAGTCTCTTCTACCTTTCTAGAACATAAGCTCCATGTGAGTGAGACTATTTCTTGTTTCATTTTCTATCATGTCCCCAACCACCTGGCACATAATAGTCACTCAAACAATATTAGTTATATTAATCATAGAATTAATCGAAGGCAGCTAATCACAATTCATTTACATAAATAATGAAATGCATTCACTTATATATTTATGTGAAAGAGTTAAAGAGCTGTAGGTGTAATTAGTTCTTTCATATCACAAAGTGAGACATTTGTGAGTAAAAACAAAGAGCAAATTATTTATTTTTACTTATTTATTTTCTTTTTCCCCCTCAGTTTTATTGAGGTATACTTGACAATTAAAAAATCGTATATATTTAAGGTGTGCAATGTGATGATTTGATGTGCAGGCAAGATGATGCTACTAACTATGGCCACATTATTGTGCATTAGTTCTTGAATAACTAAGGAATTAGTCCTTACATATCATAAGAAGTGTTTGATATCTTTATATGTAAGAACAGAGAGCAAATTCTTTACATGGAATTTCCTCCTTCAGAAAATAGGCATCGGGGTGCCTGGGTGGCTCAGTCGGTTGAAAACCTGACTCTTGATTTTGGCTCAGGTCATGATCTCATGTCCTGAGATCAAGTCCTGACTCAGGTTCTGTGCTCCGCAGGGAGTCTGCTTAAGATCCTCTCCCTCTCCCTCTGCCTTTCCCCTGCCCGTGCTCCTACCCTCTTTCTCACTCCCTCTCTCTCAAATAAATAAATACATCTTTTTTAAAGAAAGAAAATTGGAATCAAATCACTTCCATAAAAATCAGTAACAAATCAATGAATATACTTATTCATTGATAATTCATCAATAGTGCTGAGTCAAGGAATTACGATTTTCAAATAGAGTGCTGTTTATTTGCTATGGCTGCTGTAACAAATTACCATACTTAGCAGTTTAAAACAAAACAGATTCATGATCTCACAGTTTGGAGACCAGAAGCTGGGGTGATCTCAGCTGGCTTCATTGAAATCGGGGTCTTGGGAAACCGTGGAAGGGAAGAATCTATTCCCCAGGCTCATTCGGGCTGGTGTCAGAGGCAGGTCCCTTGAAGCTGTAGGACTGAAGCCTCATTTTCTTACTGGTGGTCAGATAGGAGCCACCCTAAATTTCCTCTTGAGTCCTCACAGGAGGGCCCATATCAAGGATCAGCAATGTCCTTCCTTTCCCTTTCTTGGAATCTCCCTGACTCTACGTCTGCCGCAACCCTGGTCTCCAGCCAGAGAACATTCTCTGCCTTTAGGGGCTCATTAGGTCAGATTGGGTTCACGCAGATAATCCAGGATAATATCTCTATTTTAAGACCTTCAATTTTAGTTCTATCTGGGAATCGGGGAATGGACATCCTTGGGAGGTGCTGTTCTGCCTCCTACAGGTGCACATGCTTAAAGAGTGTTTCAGAAAAATATTACATCCTTGAATTAAAGGCTTCACTCCCAGAATAATAACTGCCCAGGGTTTGTGGGTGGCTCAGTCAGTTAAGCAACTGACTCTTGATTTCAGCTCAGGTTGTGATCTCAGGGTCCTGAGATCGGCCCCACAACGGGCTCGCACTCAGCATGGAGTCTGCTTGTCCCTCTCCCTCTGTTCCTCCCCCCCACCTCCCACCCCCACGGCTCCCTCACTCTCTCTGTCTCTTGAATAAATAAAAAAATAACATCTTCAGAGAAAGAAAAGAAAAGTAACCGCCAATGAAGGATCCTAAATCCAGGTAGCTGTTGAGAATAGAATGCTTCTTCTCAGTTTTTGTCAAGCTACAGGTCTGGGTTGAAAGAGTGAGACTGAAGGACAAACAAGTGGCTTCTTAGACTAGCTACTGCTTTGTCCCAGAGTCCCCTTGACTTTTTGCGTTCGTGGTTTTGATAGACTCAAAACCGATCAAGAAAGATCAGCCCTACAGATAACAGTTTATGTTAAAGTAACATATAGGGGACTGATCTATAAACCAGAAGGTCCCATGGATAACTTTTTTAGTGTCCTCATTCACAAATATCTATTAGAGCCTTTTTGGTGTCAGGGATTATTTCAAATATTGCTTCCATTCTAGGACGGAAAGGAACTGAAGTCAAGTAAGCAACCAAGGCAGCCGGATCCCTTCAGAGAATCAGAAATGCTTCAAAGGCCGTACTCTAGGGTGATGTGAAGGAGACAAGGGGCCAGAGCTGTGTGGGGGGAAGTGTGGCAGTTCAGTAAGACCTGACTGAGGCATCCATGTCAGAGGTTTGGGAGGAGGTGGGGAGCAGCAGAGCTTTCCAAGGTGGCCAGAGCAGCAAACTCTAGCCTAATGTACAAAGCCCCCAATTTCCAGGATTGAAACAGCAGAGTTAAAACAGAGTTTCTGTCTTCTATCAGAAATTGCCTAAAAGCCACAAGGCCACAGCAACCAACAGCGTGAAATCTCAACTACATCAAACTGTAGCCTACGGAGAAGCACTGTCAGAGGCTTGAGACAGGAGGCCGGTCTGTGTGGCCTTCAGCTGGGAGAAGCCACGTTTGAAGGATCATAGGGGATCATGCCCAGGACGTGATGGTAAGGGTGACTCCCACCGGCTGGGAGCACAGCTTTGGTGCTGCCACCACCATCGAACTAGTCCCGGTCAACATCTTCCACCGTTTGCTGAGTGGAAGAAGCCGGTCACACCTGCATGGTTCTATTTATGTGAACTGCTGGAGCAAGCAAAACCTATCTGTGTGCTAGAAGGTCGATGAGTGGCTTCCTGGGGCAGGTGCTGGTGATGGAAACGGGCAGCGCGGGGACGCAAGCGATGGAAGAGAGGGCTGGAAATGCTCTGTGCCTCCCGTGGGTGTACCTCATAGACGTTTGGCAAAAGCCGTTGACTTGTATGAATAAAATGTATGAAATTTTGCTGCAGGCAAATGGTTCCTTAATACATTGGTCAAAAATAATAAAATTAATAAAAGCACTTACATCATATCCCTATTATTGAACAGAAAAAAGTGCCAACCAAGTGCACGAGACCAGTGCTACTTTTTAAATTTTTTTGAATTTTTATTGCAGTAAGAAATCCTAACGCGATAGCTATCCTCATAATAAATTTCGGGGTACCTAATAATGTGTTGTTGACTGTAGGCACAATGTTGTACGGCAGATTTCTCGAACTTGTTCATCTCGCATAACTGAAACTTTAACCTGTTGAACAATAGCTCCCTGTGGCCCTGCTCCTAGCCCCCCAGTCCCTGGCAACCACCGTTCTCCTCTCTGTTTCTATGAGTTGGATTCCTATTTTAGATTCCTTGTGTAAGTGGAATCATCACGTCGTCTTCGTCCTTCTGTGACTGGTTTATTTCACTTAGCACGATGTCCCCCAGGTTCATGCACGTTGTCACATCTGGCACGGTTTCCTTTTCGTCAAGGCTGACTCATATTCCATTGTCTGTATACACCACATTTTCTTTATGAATTCATCTGTCACATCTGAGGAGGACCTCCAGAGAATCACAGCCCAGTCTTACTGGTAAATACAGATGCGAATCATGAGCCAAACAATTCCAGTAATATTTGAAAATCATAATCCATCATGCCTAGTTGCAAGATTAGTTTAATATTAGAAAATCAGTATAAGTCACCACAATAACTGATTAAAAGAGAAAAAAATCACCCCTAAGAAACGCAGAAAAACAACTTATATAATGTAGCATCCATCCATGATGAAACTCTCTCTTAACTTAGTCATGGAAGAGCACTTCTTTGATAAAGAGCACCAAAAAAACCCCCTCGAGTCAATTTAATGCTCAAACATTGAAGACTTCACCACGTGATAATAAGACCAAGGCAAAAGTGTTTGCTTTCACCACATTTCAACATTACACTGGAAGTTCTAGACAGCAGAGCGAGATAAGATAAGAGGTAAACATATGAGGATTGCAGGGGGGTGGGAAGTATCATTATTTGTAGATGAGATGATGTGCATTATTTGTGTACTCATAGAACTAAAAAGGATCTATAAATAAATTATAAGGCTGAGTGTTTTGAAAGTTATATGTACAAAGTTAATGTATAAAATTAATGGATTTTAACATATCAATAAATAAATTATAGCTTAAAAGTTATTAAAATAACAAGAGATGGGGCAGAGACTGACAGCTATTTTTTTCTAGTTTTCTTGAGGTATAACTGACAAATAAAATTATAATTTATTTAGAGTATACAATGTGATGGCTTGTTATCCTTATGCGTTGTGAAAGAACTCCCACAATCAAGTTAATTAACATACCCATCACCTTGCGTAATTGCATTCTTGTTCTGTTTTGTTTTGCTTTTCACGGAGAAGGCTTAAAATCTAGTCTGTGAGCAAATTTAGAATGTACAATACGATATGATTAACTATAGTCACTATGCTGTGCATTAGACCCCAGAACTTATGCATCCATTGTTCAGCTGGAAGCTTGTGCCCTTTGACCAACCTTTTCCCCTGTTCCCAGCCCCTGACCCCTGGCAACCAATTTTCCACCCTCTGTCTCTATGAGTTTGAGGTTTTCGGTGTTTTGTTTTGTTTTGTTTTAGATTCCCATGTAAATGAGATCATACAGTCTTCGTCTTTCTCTGTGATTGGTTTATTTCATTCATCATAAATGCCCTCCAGGTTTATCCATGTTGTTGCAAATGACAGGGTTTCCTTCTTTGCTAAAGCTGAATAATATTCCATTTTGTATATATATCACGTTTTCTTTATCCCTTCACCATTGACAAACACATGGGTTGTTTCCTTATCTTGGCTTTTGAGCATAACGCCATCTTAAAGAGATTTACTTCTAAGGACTAGATATCCAACTATAGGACTAGAATTTTCAGAGTGTGAGATGGAAATGTTTATCAATACAAGCAGTGCTACCTACAACTCACCACTGAGGTGGACGGGACTTCTTGCTGACGTCAGCTATTCTGTATTAACAGGCGTCTTTTGGCCTTTGCCTGGACATTGGCTAGCAGAGCAAGGGAAACCATGTTCAGAAGCTGTTTCTTTTTTCATCTTGAAATCTTTGCTTTTAAAAAAAAAAAATTGTGAGAGAGAGATCATGAGAGAGAGAGAGCACAAGCAGGGGGAGGGGCAGAGGGAGAAGCAGACACCTCGCTGAGCAGGGAGCCCTCAGGACCCTGGTATCATGACCTGAGCTGATGGCAGATGCTTAATCAACTGAGCCACCCAGGTACTTGAAACCCTTGCTTTGGAAAATCAGATTTGTAGTTAACAAAAAAGCTTTTCTACTAGAAGAGGGGTGAACATCTCTGTCAATGTGACAAGTAATTCCTTTACCAGTTTCTTATCCATGCCCGTGTTCTGCTCCATCTTCAATTTATTTCATTCAATAACCACTTACTGAGCCCATACTGGGGGACTCAGGCATCATTCTGGTCTTGGGGACTCATTCTGGCAGGAGGAGCTGGAGAAGTGGATTAGCTTGCTAGGGCTGCATAACAAAGTACCACAGGGGACTTAAATAACAGGAAGTTATTTTTTTCATGGTTCTGGAGGCTGGAAGCATGAGAGCAATTGTTGGCAGGGTTGATTTCTTTCTTTGGTTTGTTGACTAGCTGCTTTCCCCCGGGGTTTTTTTTTTTTTTTTTTTTTTTTATGGTTTTCCCTCTGTGTATGCCTGTGTCCTATTCTCATTTTATAAGGACATCAGCCATATTGAATTGGAGCCCACCCATATGAGCTCATTTAGCTTTAATCACCTCCATAAAGACCCGATCTCCATATACAATCACATTCTGAGGTCTTGGGAGTTAGGACTTCAACATATGAATTTTGGAGGGGCGGGGGACATGATTAAGTCCATAACAAAAGATAAATGATGACTAAGTGTTCTATGACACACCTTTGGGAGGCAGGGTGCCTAGAAAGCCTTCTGAGGGAAGATAGTGGTGTGACCAAGATTTAGAAGAATGAGTAGTCTTTCTTCAAGGAAAGAAATAAGCACAAGTCATTCTAGGAAGAGGGAATAGCATGAGCAAAGATAAGCTACAAGTTTATAACAGGTTTGGAAAACATGGAGCTGTCCTCTTTGAGTGGAGTAGCAGATGGGTGGTAGGAAGTAGAGGATATTCAGACCTAGGTGGTTATAGCAGCAGCCACCATAGTTGGCATTATATTTGGAGAAGAAAATTGCAAACTCAGTGGGACAGCCTGAGTAATTTGATTGCATCAGGCCCCACAGCCCATCCTGTATAAAGGAGTTCTCTGTAGAGTCATTTACTTTGCTTATTTGGCTGTTAAATTACCGCCTGTTCCTGCTGATGGGTTTGCAGAGAAATTCACAGATGTTGCCGATATTTTCAACCTAGCCATGTTGGTTTTGAACAGTGACTGGTTTTGTCTTTTGTGAGGAAAATACTTGCTTGCACAGCGTACTTGGAAAGAGACACTGTAGGGTCAATATATCTTTGTTGGATGCCTCAAGCTACTGATTGAAATCACATTTTGCTACAAACCTTTGCCCTCCTTTCTAAATGATGGAGACATGTCAACTATGGGTAAATATGGTAGATTTTTTTTTTTCCATTTTCAGACAAAAGTAGCTCTTGAAACTAAGACTATGATGTTTCTGATGTGCTTTTCTGTTGTTATTTTCCTACAGGTTAACGAAAAAAAGAGTGACATTGTCAGGTCACTCTTAAGTATTTTTCCAACTTGCACAAAGCTTTTCATTCCATAGAAACACTACCACAGTACTACCAAAGACAACAGGTGTATTATGAATATTAGGCATTTTGCTAATTTCTGAAATTTTTATCCATTCTATTATCTTTGCCTAAGGAAATCTAAGTATTAAGAAGCTTGTTTAAATCATTAATTGTAGAAAATTTACAGGCTGAGTTTCTGATGTAATATAATCATAGTGATCACTTACCAAAAGCTTTAATAATGGAATCTTACAGAATTAAACTCAAAGCAGAATGGTAGAAGCAATAAAAAAATTACTGCACATTTTTAAGATTGCTGGAGAGAATTTTTGAATGAGAATATAGAAAGCAGATTTTCCAAGTGATTTGAGTAGAATCTTGTGAAACAAATAAAAAGCTCTTTCGGTTTACTTGTTTTTCAATCAGAGAGGAAGCAGTGAAATCAAATCCATGGAAATTGACTTGACCATCCCTAAATGACAAGCAGGTTAGGATTTCTTACAGAAAATTAAAAATCTAATGGAAATATTTAGGTCTTAACCAAAGTTAAGCTCTGACCAAATGTAAAAATTTAATGGAGACATTTAAGTTCTAACCAACTGCTGAAATTATAACTAGGAAATTCACTGATACCCTAGTGCACAGCATAGATCTTTTAGTATTTTTTTGATGAAATAGAAAATAAAACTTAAAAATTTTAAAGCTTCACTTAATCAGTCACTTTCTATAGGGATTTTTCAGGCACAATTCCTACTGTAGACTATAAGGTGGGTACCATTTCTCCCATTTTACATAAAAGGAAATTGAGGACTTGAAACTATATTCAGTTTGCTAAAAATGGCAGAATGTGGATTTGGATGCAGCTTTGACTCCAAATATGTGTTCTGATAACCTTTCCATCATACACAGTAAGCATTCAAAAAATATTTGTGAAGTGAATGCATTTTTTATAATATTAAGAATACAAAATAAAAAGGAAGAAATACAATTAAAAAGTGGCAGCTCAGTCCCTCTTCCCACTGCAGATTTTCAAGTTTTTTCCTGCTCCATCCTCACTTGCTGAATCATTTTAACTCTTTAATATATAAGCCCTTTTTCGTTTTTTTTTTTGTTTGTTTTTGTTTTTTTTTAAGATTTTACTTATTTATTCAAGAGACACACAGAAAGAGAGGCAGAGACATAGGGAGAGGGAGTAGCAGGCTCCCTGCGGGGATCCCGATGCAGGATTGGATCCCGGGATCCCAGGATCATGGCCTGAGCAGACGGTCAACTACTGAGCCACCCAGGTCCCCTGGTGGTCAAGCCTGTAATGCTTCCTAAGCATCTCAGACCATCTTCTAAGTCTTGGAATCTAGAGATGATTTCTATAAAGAATAGTGACTTAGTTCAGAAAAAGACACTGGTGGGGCACCTGGCTGACCTGATCAGTAAAAGCACCCAACTCTCGATCTCAGGGGTATAAGTTCAAGCCCCATGTTGAGTGTAGAGATTACTTAAAATAAAATATTTAAAGTAAAACACTGGTATCCAGGTTTGAAACTGAAGGCTTAAACTGTAAATTCTTGCCTTTTGCTTCTCCTGTGTTCAAGCATTATTTAAATTTCCCACATTTACTCTTTAGTCTTCCCAAGATATGGGGGGGGGGGGAGTAGGGGAGCAGTTGTAATGTTTAAGAGCAGACTGTGGTCTTATTTGTGTTCTATGTGACCTGAGATACTTTCTTACTGTTTCTGATCCAAAAGATGAAGCACTGTTGATAAAAGTTTGAGTCAAGTAAATTTGAGTCAAGTAAGACCCTACTTAACGCATTTCTAATTCTGATCTTTATCTTCCTCTATCATCTAATCCCACCCTATCTCCCCAAATTTGTCTCCTCTATTTCCCTAAATGTCTTCTCCTAAACTAGCTGACTAATTACTCCCACACCACTCTGCCCAAGCCAGTCCTCAGCCTGGAAATTCCTGTCTACGCCTTTGCCTATGAAACCCTGTTTTGTCCCCTCAGTCAACTTCCACCTCTTCCCTGGAGAGTCTCTCTGAAAATAATGAGCCTTTCTTCATGTCATTTATTTAGCTTGTATTTTATTTTATTTTTTAATGTAGCTTTTAAAATATGCTATTTCATGGTATTATTTTAACTTTTCCCCTTGGGTTTTCTCTTTATCGTTTACATTTTAGGCTTCGAAGCAAGTCTTGTTGTTGCTTTTCTCTACTTGATCTTCCCCAACACTTAGTCCATATTTTGAAAAAGTACACACCCAGAAAAAACCACCCAGATAATGTTATTGGTATTGTTGGTGATGATAGGAATGAACGATTTGTCCCAGTTTTTTAAAGATAATGAACCAAAGATCGAGCTCGAAGTTAAAACATTTGTTGGTTCTAGACCTTACCTATTGAAAACAACTTCTAGCTGACCAACCATCTGGGTAGAGTCAGCTGCTCTGTTATTAGAATTTAAGTTATAAAGGATGGAAGAGACTCCATGTGGCAGCTCTGTAGCTTAGAGTTGTAACTCCTCATGGACTTTTCACTCATGGCTAACCCCAATAAATTAGTGTGGCATTTTTTTCCTAGCTTGGATTTCCTGAAAAAGGAGAAGTAGAAATCAGAATTTTTATGGCAATAATTTACTTTGAGAAGAGGTTTCAGAGGATAGGAATGGGGAGTTGAGGGGGTGAAAGAGGGAATCCACGAATGCATTGTTGAGCTGATTTCTGCTCAGCAACTGAGGCCCAATCTCGAGAATCATCTGAGAAACAGCTTGGAATATTCTTCAGATTTGCCTGTTTGTGCAAGACAGAAATGGAGTACTTGGCCACTGGCTCCCAGCCCAAGGTCAAGGGTTGCCTCAACAGGTTGCCCTCTGGTAGAAGGGCTGGTCCAGTTTCTGCAGACACCCCCACAACAGGAGCAAAGATGACCCTGGACAGATGACAAAAGATACACAATGCAGGTGAAGTGAGGTGGTAACAGACCTCACCTGTGCACAGGTGATTGCTGGAGCAAAGGCCAGAGCAAAAGATGTGACTCGAAGCAGAAATGATGTCTGACCTGTGTTCTTTCCTATTAAATTCATATATGACCCCAGAATCTTCTTAATGCAGAGTTCCAGAAAGCTTTTATTAGTTCACTGGAGTTGGCACATGAATTGACCAATTTGCTCTCTCCAGAATAGATTATCAAAAATAGTGTGGAAGCAAGTTCTTGTGTTTGCCTATGTGAAAGTTACTAAACATGGTTGATTAATCTGGTACTTAAAAACTTGTGGGTTTCCTGGGAGTCACCACTTATTCTGGGGAGATAGAGGATATTTTGCCCTCCTTATAGGACCAGGCAAGGAAGCCAGGCCAAAGACATTGTTCTTGCTATGGAGATAGATGCTACTGCTCAGGAGCCCTCTGTTATGTTTTCAGAGAGGCAAGAAATGGTAACATCTGAATGCTTTTGAATAGCTTATGAGAATCAATAAAATATTGAAATCAGTTTGCCTAGTCAGTTACAATTTATTTCAACCCCTCTTTGTCTCAGGAAATTTTTTCCCCCAATTACCATACACCACAAGCATATGTGACTAATTTCTTGATTATTAAGATAAATTATCCAGTTGATAAATATTATCTGTGAAAGATATGAGAGAAGACAGAAGCAGATGAATAACGAAATTGATTATTCAGAATAACATCTGTTCACCAAGAAATCATTAAGATGCACAATTGGAGTTTGAATCATCACTGACAAGGTGTTTCACAAAGAATTCCTGTCTGGAACTGTGTCTTAGGTAATAAACACAAGAAGATGTTCTAGCAGATTACAAATTAATCAATAGAACAGCACTGAGGAAGGAAGCCTTTAATTGAAGACAGGGCTACATATTCAGCCTAGGAACAAGTCTTATGTCAATCACCTAGTCTTTAAGACCCAGAAGAACCATGTGGTTTGCGCCTGGACCTACGTAATTAAGAGAAAGTTGGATACTATTTCTTTATTGAATCATTCATATTGGATTTTTAGAAGGACCCAAGTTGACTTCTAGAGCACATTGGCTTCTAAACCGAATAATTGTGGGAGAGGGAGCAGGTATTTTCCAAGATTCGGGTTTAGAGGCTTAGAGGTAGCTTCTCTATTAAGGTATATAAATCTCTGAAATACATCCAAATAAATGACACAAACTAGTCTTTCTTGGTGTGATTGTACTGAGGGATAAGTGGTTCTGGTTACACAGAGCATAAAAGATGTTAGAAATCTAATGCACCACTGTTAACAGCAATGACTAAGTAATAACCCTCCTCTTGCTTTATTGTAAAATTCTGAGGGGATTTGGTGATTTCCGTGTAAGGAAACAGTTTAAAAATGCTTATGGAAAACAGAAGAGATATAGAGAAAAAAGAGCAATCTCAGTCACTGGAGAATCTGTGCCAACATGGACTGTTGGGGGCTCTCAGGGATCATTGCTCTTACATAAATCGAAAGGCTCCATATGTTCGATTTGTCAGAAGCACGCCTGTAGTCCAACTTCTTCACATGCGTGCTTCCCAACTTAAATGTTTTATTATTTGATTTAATATTAAATGATTATTCTTCACAAGCCCTTTTAAGGATTCATCGTACAATCCTAGGAGTTAAAGGTAGATGTAAATGAAAGTCAAATTTGTTAATTTGCAAATGCTAATTAATTCAGCATAACTAAGCATTATCATGTGAAGATTGATGGAAAACTTCATAAACCAGACATTTTTTCATGCAGCTGTGATGAGTGAGTTTCCAGTAGCAGAGAAAAACACAATTTGCATATGCAAACCAGGACAGCTTGAACAATGTCTTAATTGTTGTTATTTAAATGAGGCGTGATTAATCAGCATTCATGTAGCATGCTAGCTTTTACTTAGTTAATTGTATAGATACAAACTTCAACATAAAAACAGTGCATGTTTGGCTCCCACTTGCCAAATTCGATGTAAACTGAGAATTCTTAAATTGAGAAGCTAGCTGGAGGGAATTCCCCTCTGGCAGGAACCCACTCTTGCTCACTGTTGCTCTCACTGTGTATCTTGAATGTAGGAGAGAGACTGGTTTGCCTGCCTTTCTGGAATAGAATCGGAAGACTTAAAAAAAAAAAAAAGATAAAAGTAACTATGAAGGAAAATCTAAAACACAGAAAGATAACAATGGAACAGAATTCAGAGTTCAAATTTCTGAGCCAAGGAACATATGCACTGCGGCTGAATTTCTTTCCTCACTTGCCTTCCTCCCTTAAAGGCAACTGGTCCTGCCTCCTTCTCCGTGCTCCTTCTGTTTCCCAGCTCACTGCCAGGAGGATTTTCCTGGTGTGGCCCTCACTCACCAGTACAATCATTTGGCTCATGTTATGCAACTGCAGTTTTCCAGACAGGTTCTTGATGGTACTTCATTCAGAAATCCTCATGGGAAGTGAGCCAACACCATGGATTGGTTTCTTCCCTCAGCCTTCCTAGACAAAATGTCAGGATGCTAAAAATTACATCTCCTAGAACTCCCTTGCTCCTAAGGTTTTTGTGTTTTGTTTAGTTTGTTTTGTGTTTTGGTTGTGATCTCGATCTGCTGAGCAGTATCATTTGCTTGGGATTGAAATCTGAGGTGGGCAATGAACCTCCTTTCTGTTTGCATGGACCCTCGCAGAGCCAGTGTGGTTCTGGAACCCGTCAAGTGCAGAGGCAGCTTTTGATCCCTTGGTCAGCAGCTTCTTGATGTCTGACTGCAGTAGAAGCAGCGGCTCGCCTGACTGCCAGGTGCCGCAGTGTAATTTAAAAGTTGTTCTTAGAAGCACAAACCAGAATTTGTTTCTGCACTTTCCCTAATGATTCTGGAATGTGTTTAATAGTCTGTGATAAGAGTCTTTTCTTACTAAAATCAGCTATTCTCTGCAACTGAACTTTTACCCTAATGGTAATTACTATCAGTAGTCCCAAGAAAATGCGGGGAATCTGGGGATGCTAATCTTATCTGGTTGGATTTGAAAGCAGTAAAGATACCCTACCCTCGGAATAAGGGCTACTTGTTTTCAACTTGCCAGAAAACTTAATGAAAACAATATATGCTAATGCAAGGTTTAAATCCTATTTTTAATCAATAGGGAGGCAGGAAACTTCCGCGAATGCCTTTAAAAACGTTTCTCATGTTTTGTAGCCACAGGCTGATGCATCTAAACATCAGGGGCACCTGCTACCTTTACGGGCTGCTGAATTATAGCAGAGGCTGTGCATTTCCAGCTTCACACCGTCTTTTTTTTTTGTGAGAAGGGAACCATGTCAGGAAAGAGAAGATAAGAAGGAGGATGTCAGATTTAAGTCTTTATGAAGCTTCTTTAACAGCAGAAGCAGAGCCTCGTCTCCTGTCACTTCATGTAAAGATCTCACCTAAGGTGATGACCCCACAAAGGGGTGCCTGTTCCCTCACTGCCTTCAGATCCCTGATTTCTCCATTCCTGACAAGAGTGGAGTCAGGGATCCCTGCAAAGATTCAGTGGGTAAACGCAGACTCTCACCTGAAAGGAACAGGCTCACACACTTAACACATTGCAAGATTTTGCGAATTAATATTAACAGAAACCGGGGAAGAATAGGAGTGGGATTCTAAAGGTCATAAAAGAAACGAACACAATATGGATTATGCTGAATTTATCAAAGGGGGCCACTTACTGAGAACCTGGATTCAGTGTGTTAAGATAGAATAATCGAGAATGGTTCTCAACGTTTGCTTGGAGTATTGACTGCAACATTGACTCGGGGAAACTGTAGCCCACACTCAAGGACGTAGCGATGCTAGAAATGCCTTGGCTTAAGGCACACAAAGGAATCAAAATACTTAAGGAGATAAAAATGCTGGAGTGGTTTTATCATGTTGGGCTCATTCACTCCTCGTATTAATTTCCTATTGGTGCTATGACAAAGTGCCACAGAGTTAGTGGTTGGAATAGCACAAATGTATTAGGTTACAGTTCTAGAAGCCAAAAGTCCTAAAATCAAGACATTGGCAGGGCTGTGTTCTTTTTGGATGCTCTCGAGGAAGTCTGTCCCTCGCTTTTCTAGCTTTTAGATGCCATTGCATATCCTGGCCTGTGTCTCCTCCTTCATCGTCAAAGCCAGCCATGGAGCATCTTCAAATCTCTCCTCCTCTCTCCCCCAAAACACACATTCATCTGTGCTTTCAGCACCGTGTCTCCTTCTCCAACTCTGAGCCTCCTGTTTCCCTCTTATGAGGACCCTCGTGATCACAATGGGTCCACCCACTAATCCAGGGTAATCTCCCTATTTCAACATTCTTAACTTAATCCCATTGCAAAATCCCTTTGCAGAATGGATCACTGAGTCCTTCTTTACAAAGTCCAACAATTTCTCCACATTTCAGCCAATCAACACATCTCATGTTTCTCTCAGACCTGTGTGGTTTATAGAAATCATTTATACTCCATGTGGAAACTCAGAGATTCAGGAGGTAAAACCTCTTGCCCCAGGTCATGTGAGTGCTTGTCAAAAACTGGGACAAGAATCTGGGTTCCTGACTTCCAGCCTAGTGTTCTTCTGGCAACGAGATATCCAATTACAGAATTAGTCAAGGTGTGAACAAAGCTCATGGAATAAGATCAGCCTCACCTACATGTGGTACAACATACCACAAATACCCCCAGCCCCATGACACACCCAGATACACCAAGATGAGAAGACACGGGGTCGTGTGTGTAGCATGTCCTTTGCTTTTCCAGCCTTGTCTCACATACGCATGCAGGTCATCTTGAATGGGCATCTCTGTCACATTTGATGTTCACCCAAGGGAGTTGATACTACCAAAGGGCGTGCCACTACATATCATGAATGAAGTAGGGCTACAACTATCCTTGTGGATTAATTTTATAATATCACATTGGGAAGACATCATAAGTTTAAGTAAATTAAAGATGAATACATACAACATAGTGGAACACATAACATTCAAAAAAATATAAAGCAGTGTTATATAGTTTTAAGAATATATGCATATATCATTTAAGTACAAAGAAATGCCTAGCGATGACAGCCCTCACACTGAAGACAGTGGTTTCCTTGGATGGAAGTTGGGTTGGGGGGATGGAAGCACAAAGGGAAAGAGGGACATGGGCACAGTGCCTTGAATTCATGGCTGCAAATCCGATTAAGAGTTTGGCTCTTCGAGGGCAGTTTTATTCAGTGCTCCAAGAGCCATTTTCAGTGCTGGGATCAGTAGGGGTGGGAAGAGGGGTGGAAAATCCTGGCCTTGGCTCAGCTATGTCTAGATAAACTGGAAACTTGCCCTGACATTTTTTTTCCTCTATTGTGCAAGGCAGGGCCAAGTGATGTCATTGGGGCATGCAGATGTCTCTGTCTTCTTCTTTGACAAGTGCCAAGAAAAATGATCTCTGCATTCAAATGGCGCTCCTTCCCCCAACCCAGATCCAGAAGTCTGCCATTTCTATACCTGTGGCCACAGGCCAGATTCCTGAAAACTCGAGCACTCCTTTTACTTAGGGAAATGATGTCCTGCTGCTTTCAGCTTCAAAAGGGAGAGCTGGCTTATCTCCAGGTTATTAGAAAGGCTGGTTTGCACCTCGGTTCTGTTACTAGGGGGCATACGCACACACACACACACACACACACACACACACACACACACAGAGCACAAATTAATTCATTTCTTCCTGCCTTCTTTTATTCACTTATGTATTCATTCGTTTAAGGATAAATATTTACTGAGCATCTACTCAGAGACTACAGAGCCAGAGATTAAAGACACAGGTCCTGCCTTACTGGGAAATATAGACACCAGAGGAGACAAACCCAGGAGCTGACGCATCGGTGCAACACTGTGCAGCTGTAGTGATGAGAAGAGAGGGAGACAGGAGCCCAAAGAAGGATCACCTCACACAGATGGAGGATGGGCATTTGGGGAAAGGTTCAGAAAAGGGGACCCAGGAGCTAGTCTTTAGGGATAAGTGGGGGAGCCAGATGGAAAAGGGGCAACAGTAATTTCTGAGAGGGTCGCAAGGAGCAAGCCAATGGGCCGCAGGAGAGTGTAATGCAGTCTGGGAACTGCAGAGCCAGGTCTGGCTGGGCAACAGTGAGGAGACCAGATGAATTCTAATCAGGATGGTGCTGGTCCCCAATTTCCTAAGAAAGCACACACACAACCAAAGCTCCCATATGTGGAGTCCCTCTTCCACACTGGGTATTGCACTTGGAGTTTTATACACCTTCATTCACATTTAATCTCTCTGAAAACCCATTTTACAGACAAGAAAGCTGTCTAGGGATCTGAGGGTGTAGAGAAAGGAGGGAGGTAGTTTATGTTAAATTGCATAGACTTTAATATCCCCAAAGCACAGGCTGCCCCTGCACTCATTTATGATGTGCATGATCATCTTTAGAGGATCTATTGGTTTGTGACCTTTATCTTGGGTGCTGGGTGCACCTTCTGGATTCATACTAATAAAAGAAGGTTTTCCAGTAAAACCCAGGGTTAGGGAAGACATATATGGCTTTGTATTTAACATAATATGGCCCAAAATTACACTATAAGCACGACTGGCATTAATAATTTGCAGGGTCTTGGGATGCCTGGGTGGCTCAGTGGTTAAGTGCCTGCCTTTAGCTCAGGGCATGATCCTGGAGTTCCAGGATCGAGTCCCACAAGGGGTTCTTTGTATGGAGCCTGCTTCTCCCTCTGCCTAAGTCTCTGCCTCTCTCCTTCTGTGTCTCTCATGAATAAATAAATAAAATCTTTAAAAAAATGTAGGGTCTGGTACAAAATAAAAATGTAGTATCCTTTGCTCAAAAGTTATTTGAATTTCAAGATGGCAACAGGAGAACATCAGAGCAAGTGTGTTGCCCTTGCGAGCCTGTGCAGCTGTGCAAACCGTACACCCATGAAGCTGGCCCCAACTACAAGCTATGAATTCCCCACATTATCTGCTGAAGGGTGTTGGTGGAGACTAATCCTTGTAGTGAAAATACTTTGTTTGGGGGAACCTGGGGAAAGGCAGGTAAAAAAACAAAAAAGAAAAGGGGCAAACTATAGGTCAATTTGAAAAAACTCATTTCCTTATTCCTCTCTTTTTACTTTTAGCTCCCAAACTTTCCCTCTGAGTGGCTGTGTTGCCAGCCTCGCTGCTAAGATAGTCTTGTGACACATAGCTTTTATTGGAACATTTTCTATTTGCTAAACTAGACCAGTGCTAGTGCACCAGAAACTAACCCTTTCTTGGTTCTCAGAGGAAATCAGGTTGCTCTTGACGCTGTGCTTGGTTTTCAGAGTGTCCATCATTGGAATATATCTTGCCTATTTCCACTTCTTCCAGAAAGCCACTTTCTGGACTCTTCCCCCCACCCCGATAATTATGACTCTGTTTCTTATATATGTTCTTAATGCAACTCTGGTTTTGTCAAGAAAATTTTCTTCGCACTAGACTTCTCAACCACTCTTCCCCCCCTCCATGCACGCACACACACAGACACGCAATTACTGATTCAACACTTACTCAATCTGAAATTGAATCTTCTGTGGATGAATTCGATCCCCCTGCCAAGAGAGTGAGGTGGTTCAGTACAGCATCCTTTCCATCCATATCATTCAGCATTTAAATGGCAGGAGCTGCGTGAGGTGGTATATATGAAGTGATGAACAAAGTAAGGATGAAGCTTGCATTCTATTGGTGGGGACAGTCATAAAGCAAATAGTCACACAAACAAGCATATAATGAAAATATATAATAAGCACAATGAAGGAAAAGGACGAGGTGCTATGAACAAGAGTCAGTTACTTTGTGTAGTTAAGGAAGCCCACTCTGTGCAGGAGATAATTTAGCTGAGACATTAAAGATGAAAAAATGAAGAGGAATGAAAACAAACAACAAGCAAACAAAAAGCCTAAGTGACATGGAGATAGGGGATGGTCCAGGCAAAGTGTGATAATCTTAAGGCAAGGATTTATGATGTGAATTTGAGGATCTGAAAGAAAGTTGAGATGACCAAAGCCTTTTGAGTTAGGGATTGAGTTTAGAGAGTCAAGGAAGGTCCAGATTACATAGGTAGAAGCAACAGGAGGCATGAATCTGAAGTCATCAAAAGAGTAGCGTGCCTTGGTTGTCAAACTATTATTTCTTAGCTTCAAAGCTACCCTTCCTCATTTGTTTTTTTGATGCTGAGGTGGAGACTCTTCAAAACCACATTACTGCCTTGTCAGCTCCCGACTTGGGCTATGCCAGAAAGAGACATTAAAGGGATACTGGTAGGCTGGAGGGTAAGAAGGGACCTGCTCCTCCCTGTTCCTGTCAGCATTGCTCTAGTCAGGATTCTACACTTTGGCTTTAACAGTGAATTTCAGTGTGCAGTTTTCCTAACACTCCCAGACTCAGCTTCATTACCATCCCCACCCTCACCCCCAGTACCAGGAGCAGCTAGCTACTGACCCCTCCTCAGAGGTCTAAATTCCTATTTCATGGAATATCTCCTCCAAGCTTCTCATTATCCCAAACTTCTAATAATTCCAACCTTGTCCCCGTGTCTCCCCAGCCATAGGGCTGTAGCTGTGTCCTGCATTTACTATTGTTGTGATATCTCGACATTTCTTTTTTGCCTTCTCATATTCTCTGATATCTGGCTAGAATTCTTTATATTAAATTCTTTCTTTTAAAAGAACTAATGGGGTTTCTGTCTTTTGATTAGATCATCAATTAGGATTGATGCAGATGAAGCTAAGAAAGGGAGAGAAGAATTATTTTCAGGTTTCTAGCTTATGTTGGGTGGAAAATGCCACTTACCAGGATGGGATGAGGTGGATAAGAAATTTTTGACATGTGGCAGGAGCAAAAGTTTAGTTTTGGACGTGTAAAGTATGAAATTACCTAAGAAATCTCTAAGCAGAATTAAACATGTTTGTTGGATAGACAAATTTAGATATTAGAGAATGATTGGCAGAAACAGATGAACCTACATAGGAGATAGAAAGTTTGGAGAGAAACAAGGAAAGTTTTATGATCTGGAAGCCATAAGGATAAGGTGTTACAAGAAGTATGGTATTGCCATAAGAATAGATATATAGATCAAAAGAATAGAATTAGGAATGCAGAAGCAAACCTTCACACTTATGGTCAATTGATTTTTAACAAAGTTTCCAAAAACAATTCAATAAAAAAGGAATAGTCTTTTCAATAAATGGTGGTGGGACAACTGGGTATCTACCTGCAAAAGAATGTAATTGGACCCCTCACCTCACACCATACACGACAATTAACTCAAAATGCATGAGTTAAAACTATAAAACTCTTAAAAGAAAACAAAGGGATAATTCTTTGTGACTTTGAATTAGGTAATGATTTTTCAAATATGACACCAAAAGCACAGGCAACAGAAGGAAAAGAAATTGAATTTCATCAATATTTAAAACTTTTTGTGTTTCCAAGAGCACTGTGAAGGAAGTACAAAAACAACTCACAAATAGGAGAAAATATTTGCAAATCACGCATCAAATAATGGACTTGTATTCAGAATATATAAATAACACATAATTCAATAATAAAAAGATAAGTAACCCATTTTCAAACTGGGCAAAGAATTCAAATAGACATTTCTTGAAGTAGAAGTAAAAATGACTTATAAGCACGTGAAAAGTACTTATTAGTCACCACGGAAATACCAATCAACACCACAATAACATACCACTTCACATCCACTAGGATGGCAATGATCAAAAAAATGAACAAGAACAAGTATTGGTAAAAAGGAGGAAAATTAGAGCCTTTATTCATTACTGCTGGGAATGTAAAATGGCACAGCCACTTTGAAAAACAGTCTGGTGGTTCCTCAAAAGGTCAAACACAGAGCTACCATTTGGCCTGGTAATTCCACTCCTAGGTATGCACTCAAGAGAAGTGAAAAGGAAATGAAATATGATATATCCCCACAATGGAAAATTATTCGGTGATTGAAAGGGATGAAATACTGATACAGTCACAACACGGATGAACTTTGAAAACATACTATATGAAAAGATCACAAATTGCATAATTCTATTTAATGGATATGTCTAAAATAGAAAAATCTTTAGAGATAGAAAGTAGATTATCGGCTGCCTTGGATTGGGCAGGGGGCTGGGGAGACTAGGGAGTAATGGCCATAGTAGAGTACAGAGTTTCTTTCTGGGATGATAAAAGTGTTGTAAAAATTATTGCGGTGATGGTTGCACAGCTCTGAGAATATCCTAAAAACCGTCGAATTGTATGCTTTAAATAAACTCTTTGTATAGTATATAAATTGTATCTCAATAAAGGTGTTACAAAAATAAATAACTATTCTGGTAGCAAAAAATAAAAAGAAGATGGGATGGTGAATTATGCAAAATGCTGCTTAAGAGGGGAGACAGAATCATGATACAAAATATTCAACGTATCTGGTAACCTGAAAGGCAGTGGTCAGTTGGACAAGAGCAGGTAAAGCAAAGTGACAGGGATGTGAATCAGTTTGGGGTGAGCTGACAGGTGAGGAAGTGGAAAGAGTTTGTGGGGAGCACTGTTTCAAGTGGTTTCGCTGTGAAAGAGGTCATAGGGATGGATAACATCTGGAGGTGTTATAAGGTCAAGAGTTTACCTTTTCACTTTGTTTTTAAGATGACAGATACAATAGTATGTTTTCATGTTGATGGAAATGACCCAGTTGAAAGACAGATTGGTGTAAGAGAAAGGGGACAAACACAGAGACCAAAGTCTCTGAGGGGAGAAGACTAGATGGGATGCAGGCCAAGCGAAGAGATTGTCATGGATAAAAGGAAGGACATTTTCTTCCTGATGGCAGAAGAGAGGACAGGAAGGCTGGATCTAACTGCAAATAGGTTTATATTAAGGTTTGCTGGCGGGGAGATGAGACAGTCCCTGAGGTCTGAGGGAAGTCATCTGAAAGTAAGAGTGTTAGGGAGAAGGCATAAGAGGGGTGGTCTTTGTGTGGTTAAAAGACAGAAGGAAAAATATGCAGTTGTCCTTTGGGAGGCTGGTAGGGCAAGCTTACCAGAGACGCCTCCTAGGGTTACCAGGCTGAGAGGAGTTACCAGGCATCAGACACGTCCCTGGTCAGCCTGGTCACATGAACTGCTTCAGAAACAACTCAGATGCCTGAGGACAGCCATGGGAAAGTGGATGCTCAGCACGCATCTGCTGTTTCCTTCTAAAACACTTTAGCATACACAGTAAGATATAAATGTGTGTATTCGTTACCCTACGCAAGGGCTAGGGGTCCTGTGACATGTCGCTAGTGATTCTGTCAGAGATCATGAATGAAACGGTAAACACCATTTCTTGAACTTCACAAACCCCATGATGCTAGTGTGACTAGTGACCCAGAAGCCTTGTTAACAATTCTGATAAGAGGGGGCACCTGGGTGGCTCAGTTGGTTAAGCGTCTGCCTTCAGCTCAGGTCATGATCCTGGAATCCCAGGACTGAGCCCTGAGTTGGGCTTCCCACTCAGAGGGGAGCCTGCTTCTCCCTCTAACCTTCTTCCTTTTTGTTCTCCCTCTCTCTCACTCTCTTTCTCAAATCAATCAATCAATCAATCTTAAAAAAAAATAATTTTGATAGAGGTTCCTTTGCCCTCCTGGATGGTTGTGAACAGTGAGGCTGTATTCATTTCGGGAAGACGGTTAATAAGGGTGAATGTCATCTTGCTTGTAGGGAGAGCCCTAGACTGAAGGTACCAATCTCTCCCTTTCAGAATTGTACTCACACCCAACCCTCTTGCACTCCTGACTGATCCATGGAGCAGACAAGTTGTACCCAGCACGATAATAGAAAATTGGAAGGAATTTTCACTCTAAAGAAGGAATTCTCATGTGTTGCAACTTGGCTGCCCTCCACTCCCCTCTCTGCCATTTTGCTGCTATAAACATTTCGAGGCAAACACTTCCTAGGTTAGAAGGGAATTTTATTGCAACATTTTCTTTCTTACTTTTTTTTTTTTTTGCAATTTCTGCTCAGTTATTCGTTATGTATCATGCCTAATAATTCTTTGGAATTTATGTTTTCAAACATGTTTGAGAGGCCATGTGATGATTTTTTAAAATGCCATGTGAGATGCAAGAGATTTCTAGCTCTAGACCTATAGACAGTTCTGATAAAGAGTGAAGAATTGCAATCTTTTGAGTCATTTCGTTGCATCAAAGCACACACATGTGAGAAGCCTGCACATTCATACATACAATGGAAACTGGTTGTCAGTGGAGGTTATGGGTCATCCAAATTGTCTACTCCGCTTCACATTCTCCGTGGCAAACAACTTAACGAAAGCTGCGACGGCTCTGGCAAAATGGAAAAGACACCTTATATGAAATTCAACAAGGAAAGATGTTGACAATTTTAAATAGTCATTGGAATCTCAAAACAGTGTAGAATGTTTTTTAAAGACTCTTTCAGAGAGATGACTCAGGAAGCAACTTTTTTTTAGTAGCAGAACTTCTTGTCCCAAAAAGGAAAAAGAATCACACCTTTGATGAGAACCTAATAATCCCCAGCACATAAAATTATACTGACTTAAATGCTAGGCAATTTACAGTGTGAAAAATGGGAAAGTTTCTACCTTCAAACTATATGATGAATTGTCATATTGGTGACAAGCCACCTGATGGTGAATAGGTTTTGTATAATAAACTGATAAAAACAGCTTCTTCATCTAGTTTGAGACCAGTTGTATCCTTTGTAAGGTTTGTGAATAATGGCAAAATTCAAGAAATATTGTCAGCACAAAAAGCTGCTCAAACAAGCCAAGGCCAAGATGTATTTTCTATTTCGTCTTCGTGTCTTGAAGCAAAGCATCAGTTTTGGAGGAATCGTGTTGGCATCTGCACAGATAATGCCTTTTCTGTGGTTGGCTCTGTAAGAGCTTCCCTCTTTTGTAAAAAGAGAGAGAAAATCCTGACATTGTCACAACACAGTGATTGGTTCATATAGAGATGCTTGGATCAAAAACTCTTGGAAAGGAAATGGAAAAACTTTTGGATGCCACAAATATAGTTGGCTTTATTAGGTAAAGATTAGTTCAGTGAGAATTTAAAAAAATATATATACGAAAGCCTCAATAAATAGACATAATCTCCCACAAACAGAAATTTCACTAGTGTGCTTGAGGGGAAATTTCAAGAACACAGAAGACCACATTTTGCAGAGTGCTTCCGAGATGGAGGGTGGCCACTGACGCTTGCCACATTAGCAGATGATCTTTATCACAAGAATCAGTTGAACACGTCTTTGCAAAACCCTGGAAAAACATTTCATCCCAAATATCAAGATTTTTGGACTTAGAAACGGAATTTTTGGAAAAAATCATGTTGCAAAGGAAATCTTGAGATGTTTGCATCATTAGTTGGGTCTAAAGCTACCAGCAGACGTCAATTCTTATTGAAAAAAGACCCCAAAGAGCTGCAAAATAAACTTGAGCCATAGTTTCCGTCTATTTAAACACAAGCTCATGACCAGGTGAGGGAGCCTTTCTCTCAATCTTTTGCTCAGCCTGAGAACACAGTTTTGGGAGAAGAGGAAAGAGTCTATGAGACGTAGATATATACAATTGTACACTCTTGATGAGATTTACTAACCCCTCCCTTGACCACTGCTAGATTTCTGGGTAAAAAAGAGTGTCTCCCCTGTCACAGGGAAGCAACTAACATTTTGCTGCTGATTTCAACAGCTCACACAAGTGAGCAAGCTGCGTTATTTCATGAGCATAAGGAACAAAGGCAAAAAAAATCATCACATTTCAGTTGAAAATGAAATATGTGTGCTTATCTAGGTTCTACTCAGAATTGAGTTTTGATGCAGCACCACGCAAGCAGTTTCAAATTAGAGAGGTAAATTTCATCCTTTATTTTCAGTTTCAAAAATAACACTTTTTAATGCATATGTAGGTTTCTCAAAAAGAAAAAAATCAACACGTATAATTTTGTAATTGCTAGGCTCATATTTGAACTTGATAATATCACTTGGTAAGAAACATTTTCAAAGTATTATATAAAAATCCTTTCTTAAGCTATATTTTTATTCATTTTGCTTTGGCTTATGATTTTAGAAGCTTTGCTATTTATTACTTGTCAATACATTTTCATGCTACAAATAACATTAATTAAATTTACAATCTTTTAAAAAATTATCTCTTTTGAGCCAGATTTAGAAAAGTTAAGTTCCATTTTGATCTAATCCAGTTATTTAACAGAAATTTATTATATTTGCTTTCTGAGTGTTTAACCAATCTTTGTTGGATAAAAGGAAAACAGTTAAGCTTTGTTCACCTTTTTAAAAATTAAGCTCTTCCTTTGCTTCTAGAAATCTTAAACACTCGGAAAGCAAATATAAATTATATAAATATAATTTTTAAAAAGGTAAACTAAGCTTAACTATCTGCTTTTCCTCTTATCCAACAAAGACTGGTTAATTTTAAAGATTAACCAACAAAGACTGGTTTTAATTTTAAACAAACAAACAAAACCCCAAAAATATTGGTTTTAATTTTGAACAAAGGAAAAGTTTTCCATGTGCATATACTATATGCCACATATATCATGCCTCTTTAGCATTTTGTATCTGAAAATCATTTAAAATTTCCTCCAGATTAAAAAAATTGAGACTCGGTGAAGCAGTCAGTTGTCATCTTAGAGGTTTACTTTTCTAGGATTCCAGAAAGGCCACACTTAATAGGCATTTACTGCAAGAAATGTAACTCTTTTTATTCCTGATCAACACTAGGACCTTTTATCTTATTAGCATAATGAATGTTAAAAATGTATTTTATTTGAAATTAGAGACTCATGAATTAACATAATTGTCGGAAATGGGCTCTCAGTGGTGAAATCAGTGGTATTCAATGTAGATGGGCTGCCTAAAATATTTTGGAAACATTTCTTACTCTTTTTTTTTAAGATTATATTTATTTATTCATGAGAGACACAGGAGAGAGGCAGAGACACAGGCAGAGGAGAAGCAGGCTCCATGCAGGGAGCCTGACGCGGGACTCTATCCCAGGACCCCAGAATCATGACCTGAGCAGAAGGCAGATGCTCAGCCCCTGAACCACCCAGGTGCCCCAAGAGACATTTCTAACTCTTTACAGGAATCAACTATATCCCTACACAGACCTGTGTCTAGACATTGGTTAAAGATTTTCTGATTGTCTAATGACAAATGTAAGAGTTGTGCCGTGTTGTGTCTATGTCAAGTTAGTTTCATGCTACATATGGCACAGACCTCTAAGAGGTCAGAGAGCTGAACCTCCAGACCCTCTGCCACCTGCTTGCTAATAAATAATTGCACACAAGTAGTCTATGTTTGTGGCAGTATTTAATCTGTGCCTTGATTTTATCATAACCAAGTGGTGGATTTGTGGGGAAATAACCAACCCTCACTCACTTCGAACTGTCCATACTACTGTTACCAAAAAATAATCAAGAATTTTACATGGTTAAGTAAAAGTGGGCAGGGCTCTCCATTTGCAATAATTAGTTTCATCAGTGAGTGGAATTTCAGGAAGAAAAGGGCAAGAGATTTGAAGAGTTAGCAATGGAAATGCCTGTGCTATTGATTCATAGAATATGAATTGAACAAGGGGGATGTGGAGTCAAGAGGGTGCTTATATGCTAAGAAAATACAGTGAGATCCAATGACTGATAGTAGAAAGAGTCGTTGCCATGTTCTCCTGAATGCCTTTCTCCTTCATGTCCAAAAAAGAAACAAATAATAATAATAAAAAAGATTTCAGTAGTGTGACCCTAAATCAAACCTGGAAAATATCCCAAACAGAGACCAGGCCTTTGATATAATGCTTTGTTGTTCAGCATGCTAAGTAGCTTCTTATTTCTGCAAATGTAGATTCTCTAAAGAGAAATTATAATCTAAGGCTGACTTCATTCCTTTCTGGTTCCTTTTCTTATATGTGTACATAGAAAGTACTAAGGGAACACACAGATACTTAGCAGCACTTTTACAAAATAAAATTTGAAATAGAAATTTGTTGTAAAAATTAATCCTAGAAACATTTCCACAGAAACAAATTTTCATTTAACCATTATTTTATTTTACATTAAAATCAGAAACTTGCACAGCTATTTGTCCACATTAATGTGATTTTATTATTTAATCTGTTCATCAACACAATTTTGCTCTTCTAGGAAGCTCTTGCTCGGGAAAATAAAAGTTGCAAGTAACTTAATTGCTCATTTCAAGAATATCCTGAAAGTTCCATCAACTCTCTTTAGAGAACAGCAAAGAATAGCTTATGCCCTGAGTCTATTTGAATCTCTTGCCTAGAAATCCTTGAATTATTATTGTCACCATCCTGAACTATTATATCTTACTCTTTACCCTCTTCTAATTCAGCCCCACATTGGAAAGACTCACCTTAAATCAGATTTCAAATCTTAGAAATACCCTAAATCCTTCTTCTGAGATGCTACTGGTCTGTAATAAGAAAAAATATAATTATAAGTACATTTATATTAATGTTCAATTTTTTTTACATCAGATTATCATATTTCTCTTCATAAAACTGTAAACTAACTTTTATGGACCATTAGTAAGCATTGCGGTCGAGCACTGTAAGTACTGAGTTATCAAAAACAAGATGATGTGATAGGTGCATTTATTATACCCATTTTACAGAGTGGGAAAATGAGACTTCAAAGGATCACATACTTTCCCTAAGATTATTTAACTGGGAAGGAGAAGGGCCAGGATCCAAGCCCTGGTGATTTCTCCTTAGAGACCACCTCTTAAACCACTAAGTCTCCTTTTCAATCCTTTTATTTTATTTTATTTATTTTTTAAAGATTTTAAGTACTCACTACACCTAATATGGGGCTTGAACTTACAACCGCAAAATCAAGAGCTGCATGCTCAAAAAAAAAAAAAAAAAAAAAAAAAGAGTTGCATGCTCTACTGATTAAGCCAGCTAGGTGCCCCTCCTTCAATCCTTTAGACGTAAATGGTTATAAGCATGTGACATACATTTTGTGGGCTTTGCTTCTTATCTCTCTCCTAATGTATATCAGAAGAAGACTTAATACGGTATCTCATCTCCTGACTCAGCCTAAATGCTTGCTGCTCTGAAGCTGAATGTGGATTCAAGGCTGTTCCAGAGAGTTAATCCCCAAGAGCTATAAATCATCCAATCACCTTTTAGAGCATGCAATGCCTGTGAAGGAAAGAGAGATGCTGACATTTAAAGTAATCTAGCCTATCAATAACACATGAACTTGCTTTGATTTAAAGCAATTTACAAAGGGATTCGTACACCTCATTTCAACTGTTTCACCAAGGTCTTGACTCATTGCTGCAGGTTGTATAATTAGTCACATTAATCCAGCAAATGATGGCAAAATGCTTAGTAATGATGCCTAACTGGGGCATTTCCAGAGAACCTTTGTTGTTTAATTAGGAGATAATGGATGAGAGGGTAGAGAGCACAGGGGTATAAAAGGCTCTTGCGTGTCAATGTGCTTATGCCAGTTCAATACAATAGCTTCTTAAGCCAACTATTCAAATAAATTGACATCATTATGGCACATGAATTTAAAAGGGGTTATTATTCACCAACTAATTTTATTTTAACATATACTTAGGAGCAACCAATTACTACTGGGGAAAATAAAAGGTGCCCGGTGAACAAATGTACTCAGTACAAAGGAAGATATCCGTGGTCACTCCTGGGTCTCCACTGACCTACCATCTTTCCACATGGAATAATAGTTTGGGAAATTTCCCTCTTATATAGGAAACACCAAACCATTAAAGTGTAAAATGATTCTGTGTTTCCCACTTCTTGTTACAGTTCTGCTGAAAACAAATGAAGACTCCATCCTCTGATTATGTGTATACTGTTTTTTTTAAAAGGTTATATTAAAATTGACATTTCTGTTGGGTGCTTTTAACTTCAAATAATAGAAAAGCAAACTCAGACTGTCCTAAAGAAAAAGGGATATTTGTTGGCTAGAGGCAGAGTAGGCTGACTGATCGATCAGAGCTGGTTATGCTCTGCCCTCCTCCGTATCCCAGTTCCTCCTCAGGCAGTTCCTCTCTCACTGCAGGGAGATGGCTAACAATCATAGGTGGACCACAGCACTCCTGGCAACAGGGTGAGTGACTTCCCACTGCCATCCAGCATACGTAGAGAGTATCTCATGACCGGCCCACACCTGTGAATCCATGTGGCTAGGGGAATGGTGTAGGCCAACTGGGTAAGCCTGGGACACCTGAAGGAACTATCCTGACCAGTTCAGATCCATCAATCTCCCCGTCACCTCCTGCCCCTGTAAGCTGAGAATGGGGTCATCCACATTGTAGTATGGATGCTACACATAGAGGTAGGTAGTGTGGATGTTGTGAGGACTATTTCAATGTCTGCTACCATCTGCACCAGTGACCTAGTTTAGTTGCCTGGGGTTGGCAAAAGCCATTTATGTTAGTCAGTCATGTGGGGACACTGAGCTCCAGGGCCACTTGGTTGATCCTATTATTGACAAAGACTGTCTTTTTAAACAAACTCAGGCTCCTTTGAACCCTCTCTTTGATGAGGCCAATAAGGACTGTAGACCCTCAGCATAAAAGATTTTGTCCAAACACCCACACTAGGAGACTCGAACACATGAAGGAGCATAATTTCTAACAACTCAAGGTCCTCAGAATGACTCTAGTCCTCAAGTTCCTACTGTGAAAACCCAAGATCCACTGTTTGCTCCAATCAGCACCTGAAGGTAGCACCCTTGTCTCCCAATCTCTGTGGGACAGCAGGAGTTTACCTTGAATATGCACCAGTAAACAAACTCATCAATCAACCCTCCTCCCTCTTTTTGTAAATTGCCGCCTGCCAGAGTCTTCTCCAGCGCCCTTCCATCCCCGCTCCCCTCAGATCCCATATTCTTCCTCTAAAAAGCCAGTCACCTGTGCACAGATGGAAGATGAAGTTGGTTTGTGCTCGACTCTCTTCCCTATTGCTTCTTTATCCAGTGTCCAAGGCATTGCTTATCATGTCTTTCAAGAATGACTTCCAAATCCCTATTCCTTCTCTGTCCTCCCCTTGATGCCATTTCTTTAGGTTTATACAACACAGATTTTATAGTAATACTCATTACTTTGAACTTCAGAGAACTACTAAAGCCCTTGATGTATCAATACCTTGGAAAGACAACTGTCTACACATTAGAGATGTACTTTGAATCAGTTGTTTTTATAAGTGATGGCACTGTGATTGTGAATAAATATACAACATATGCATAATGTAGCTGATTTATCATTTAAAAATGCTCTATAAGGCTTTCACATCCCTCATCCTTGTTTTATGGAGTTACTTTCAGATGACAAAACCCCATTGAAATAAGTCTCTTGAAGTTTGTCCGGAGAAACATCTTTTCTGGAAAAGGGAGGTGAAATGCTTTTCCTTCTAAAGGCTTTGGGAAGTGTAAAGTTCAAGAGATTAAGGAATCCCTAGGCAGGTAATTTATGAAATGCTTCCATGAATTAATTCATTTGTTCTGTCAATGCTCTTTAGCCAAGGGCCACCAAAAACACCAGTAGTGAAACAAGTTGAACTTCTTACTTATTGCAATGAATGAGAACACCCATATGAGGAAAAATGGGGTATTCCTGTAAGAGAGTTTTGAAAAGAACCACTTACAGCATAAGAGTGAATTGGAGGAGGATCTAAGGAAAGAGAGGTTTTCTCTAGACTGGATAATGTCTAAGGCTGCATATCTCAGTAGATCTTACATATAGGAAAGGAACACTAGAATGAAGCGTTGTAAAGTCACTTATTTTAGGCAAGATGGAGAAGTGTCTGCTCTTTGTGGCTGATACATGAACCTTGTTTTGTCTGTGCTTAAACAAAATTATGAAGTTGCTTCATTTCGTTTTATCATGGTCTCAGAGTAATTTTGTTCGGGGTTTGTATTCTGTGAGGTTGTTTAGGTCTAATAAGAGAATAACATGGCTTTCCTGTGAGTGCCAGCCCAGCTTCTGAATGTCCAGGGCTGCTGTTTTTTCCTTTCTCAATTCATTCAGCATTGTTAAGTGCTTATTGTGTGACATCATCACAACTTAGAAATGGTTCCTGTTTCTAAGGAATTCACAACTTCGTGGAAAAAAACAGGTAAGAATGACGAGTGGAGTTTATTCATCAGCAAATATGGATTGTGTGCCTGCTACATGTCAGGCTGTTTTGGACATGGGATAAAGTAGTGAGAAAAACAGCAGACATTGCTGCCCTCATAGAGCTCTTATTCTACCCAGAGGGGACAATGAATAATAAACAAACTAAAGAAGTATATTATTAATTTTTCCAAAGGTAATTATGGAAAATAGGGAAAAATAGTTAGATAATGAGAAATATGAGGGGGAGAGGTAGACTGTGTGTCATACTGGGTGATGAGGAGGACTCATGTTAGGACAACTGTCGGAGGGAAATAGATGATTATTCAGGCAAAATTTGGGGATATTTTACCCATTTTTCCTTGACAATATATGAACCAAGGGAAAATAATATCTGGGCTGTTTTATTTATTTTATTCTAGAAGTCAAGTTGAATATATTGAATCAGCATGGTTTTATAGAAATATTACATATATTTTTTAGTGGAAACGGAAAATAATTTTGGTATGTTCTCTCATTTATCTACACTTTACAAGACTTTGAAATTGCAAAGTAAAATTTTAAATTTTGTATTGCAGAAAAGGGAGAAGATATTCAACTGGTCCATATTTGTTTATTTACTGACGAATTCTTCAGTTATGGATGTTGGACTATGAAATGAATGTGGACGGTTCCATTGTCACCAAACTCATTTTTTTCTCTGTCAGCTTTAATGCCCTGGGCTTATTCACTTCTCCCAAGATTCTCATTTCTGCCAGTTCTTTTAAAATAGTAGAGTGTTGTGTTTCCTTTCAAGTTTGTCTGTCTGTCAGTAAAGATTTTTCTCCTATCAAGACTTCTCTGGCCTGGAGAATGAATCAATTTTATATTTTTTCTGAGGAAATATAGTGGATCATGGAAAGGAAGTCTGGGGAGCTAATTTCTCCAACTAAATGTGTAGCAAAAAAAAAAAAAAAAAGAGGTAACGGGGACCATCTTTCTCATGTCAAGTAGAGAAGCTGTCCTACCCATTCATTGACATGTTAATCAGCTTAATCCTTTTCTTCCCTGCTTCTCATCTCAGTTGTTACACGGAGTTTTTTTAGGAATAACAACTACTTGCTTTTTAAATGTTAGTGCCTCTCATGTCTTTAAGATACTGCCTGTTTTTCAGATTTCATCATAAACAGATGTAGTCCTGAAGAAATAGTATTGGATGAAGTCTATCTTCTGTATTCCTAGCTTTAACACTCTTTCCTTAAGAGACAGAGAACCTCAGCACAGGAAAGGACTTAAAACCCTTCTGTTTACACCCAAGACCCCAACTGGTCATAAAATTCCATGTTGAAATGCCCCAATGAAAGGAAATTAATTTCCATACAAGGGGTACCCCATTCTATCTTTCCAATCTTGCTAAAACTTTGACTCTGTGTGTGTGTGTGTGTGTGTGTGTGTGTGTGTATGGTGTGTATAGCCATTTATTATCTACCCATATATTATAGCTCTAGAACTTGAGTCCATGAAGAATAATTGACTCTTTGGGGGAAAACTTTTAAATAATTTTTTTAAAGATTTTATTTATTTATTCATGAGAGACACAGAGAGAGCTAGAGGCAGAGACACAGGCAGAGAGAGAAGCAGGCTCCATGCAGGAAGCCCAACGTGGGACTCCATCCCAGGTCTCCAGGATCACACCCCAGGCTGCAGGCAGCACTAAACCGCTGCGCCACCGGGACTGCCCCCTTTTAAATAATTGAAGACTCTTCTGGTGTGTTTATTTCTCCACCATCAGTGTTCCCTCCTCCAGGGTAAGTATCATCAGCTCTTGCTTATGTCTTCTTACAGCATCAGATGTGCTCCACTGCTCCACAAAATCCCGTTGGAGAAAACACAATACATTATATGTTGTTGACTTTAATTAATTTTTCTTAAACCTATATAAATATAAATAGGGTATAAGTTTATATTTATGGTTCTTAAACATGAAACTTAGAATTTAAAAGCCCACACAAGTGATTCATCATTTACATATAATATTCAGTGTTCACTAAATTCTACTTTTGAAACAAATATTACACCAAATATTAACTAACTAGAATTTAAATAAAAACTTGAAACAAAAAACAAGCAAAAAGTATAAAATTGATAAAATCAGTAACATTATATAATGTGACAAATTAAATCTACAGTTTTTTGAAACCAAATTGTTTTTAATGTGAAGATATTTCTATGATGTAGGTACCTTTGAGTTCATCATGCATATCTACCTTGAAGCCTTGTGATAACCCAATTCTACCACTTTTTCTGTATATAAAATGAGGAAAGCAAAAAATAAATCTGTCTCAATGTGTTACTGTGAGAATTTCATGAAATCGTGTATATTAAGAACAGTTCTTCATGTGGAATATAAAGTTAAAATGGCAGCTCTCATTATTACTATAATTTTTTTTTTTTTTGCTGGTGCTAAGTATTAACTGGTGTGTATTAGCCACTTACAGATTTTTTTTTTCTTGGTTATGGTAGTGATTATTGGTGTTCAATTTACTAACATACAGAATAACACCCAGTGCCCGTCACCCATTCACTCCCACCCCCCGCCCTCCTCCCCTTCTACCACCCCTAGTTCGTTTCCCAGAGTTAGCAGTCTTTACGTTCTGTCTCCCTTTCTGATATTTCCCACACATTTCTTCTCCCTTCCCTTATTTTCCCTTTCACTATTATTTATATTCCCCAAATGAATGAGAACATATAATGTTTGTCCTTCTCCGACTGACTTACTTCACTCAGCATAATACCCTCCAGTTCCATCCACGTTGAAGCAAATGGTGGGTATTTGTCATTTCTAATAGCTGAGTAATATTCCATTGTATACATAAACCACATCTTCTTTATCCATTCATCTTTCGTTGGACACCGAGGCTCCTTCCACAGTTTGGCTATCGTGGCCATTGCTGCTAGAAACATCGGGGTGCAGGTGTCCCGGCGTTTCATTGCATTTGTATCTTTGGGGTAAATCCCCAACAGTGCAATTGCTGGGTCATAGGGCAGGTATATTTTTAACTGTTTGAGGAAACTCCACACAGTTTTCCAGAGTGGCTGCACCAGTTCACATTCCCACCAACAGTGTAAGAGGGTTCCCTTTTCTCCGCATCCTCTCCAACATTTGTTGTTTCCTGCCTTGTTAATTTTCCCCATTCTCACTGGAGCCACTTACAGATTTGAATGAAATACAATAAGACCTGGCTGATAAATAACTGCCAAATTTAGGGCTAGTTTCTAATCCTCAGTATGGCTTTTGAAATTTGCTCTGAAAATTCCTAGTCATGACTCTTTCTATATTAAATGGACTAGCAGTTGCATGCTAGAAAGCAGGTTATCTCACGCAAGTAAAGCCAGGGGAGAGTCATAATAACAGATAAAGGATATTCCTTGCTGCATTTCACTCAGGCACACTGCTTCTATCAAAGAGCTAAAATGTTATGTTCAGAATCAAGAAAATATTATTGACCTACCTTCATTACCTTGGCTGCCCCAAGATGGATTAAGTTTTGATATTCTTTGTCTTTGGATGTAATAAATGGCAGCAATGTGAAGGTTAATGAACTGCTCACAGAGTTTTGGTGTAGTGAAAGTCTATGAACACTTCCTTGAATCTATGCCACAGCAAAGAGAAGATTTATAGCTTCACGTTGGATCCTGAAAATATATTACTTCCTACTACCATTCACCAAAACTTGACTTTAATTACTCTGAAAGTCAAAGAACACAGTGAAATAGACAAAAATGTTGTTAGTTTAAGAGATCTTATCAAAATAGAGGTCATCTCCTTGGATGCATTTGTCTTTTTAAATTAGGATATTTTGAGTCACAAAATAACATCAAAACTTATGCTCAGGTTTTTACTATGGAGCAATGGGATATGTTGACTGAACACCCTCCCTGAGCTGGATCTTTCTGCTCAGATGCACCAGAGGAGGCACCATATTAGACAAGATTTGACTAATACAAGAAGACTCAAAGTAGTATTATCAGCTCAGTTTGAAGTTGCTAGTTTTCTTTCTTATCTGGAATATTTGTACAAAGACACACTGAAGAAAACACACACATACACATACACCCCTTATGGTTTCTTTCTGGTGTGTAGCTAAAATGAAACTAAAAGATCTTGGTTGTTTTGAATCAAGTTCTTTCAAAGTAATTTCCAGTAATTGTTTTTTTAAATGTCTCTTTCAGGTCAAGACAACCAGGGAAGACCTGTCTTGCTTTTAGAATGCTTTTAGAAGTTACATTTCTAGACTTTTTATTCAGGAATATTTCAATTTATAATTTCCAAACTGAGGAATGTGGGCTACATGAAGACTTTCCAGGTGATACATGAACCAGGTCATTTTTTGAAGACTCCATTTCCAGATTCTTGAATTATCTGTGTCATTTTTCCTAAAAATGATCTAAAATGCAGTTGGGGGTGACTTCATGATGTTCTCCTTGGCCTCCTTCCCCTTCACAATCTTTCTCCCCTTACAATATCAAAGAAAGGCAGACGTCTCACCTGTCTGAGATCTTAATATGATGTTATTTTGGGGTTTGAAAACTTCTGTGCCTTTAATCAAATGATCAATTACAAATATTGGTGCCTGGAGCCATCCCTCCATAAAGGCCCAAGAAACCCATGGGATGGTCCATGTGGGTGAAACAAAGCATTGGAGTGAAGGTATTTTGACCTGAAAAATATTCTGAACTTAGTTATATCACAAGTGGGTTTGCCACAGTGATTGACCATTTGACACTTTTTAAAATTATTATCTTACCCTTTCCATTCCCTGCGCATTGTCAAGGAACGCATCACTCCTGAGGGAAATTTCTAAAAGAATGAGGCAGAGAATCTGCTAAGTCCAGAATAGAGAACAGTCATAAAGATACTATAGGTAACAGCACTTTAGTTGATTTGGGGGGGAAACTCTTGGCAGAGCTCTATGCCTCCCTTATCTTTCCATTCACCCATCTGTCTATCTTAAAATATTAGAACTTCAAAAATTATTAAAAGTTTACTATGGGACAGCCCAGGTAGCTCAGTGGTTTAGTGCTGCCTTCAGCCCCGGGTGTGATCCTGGAGACCCAGGATCAAGTCCCATGTCGGGCTCCCTGCATGGAGCCTGCTTCTCCCTCTGCCTGTGTCTCTGCCTCTCTCTCTCTCTCTCTCTGTCTCTCATGAATAAATAAATAAAATCTTAAAAAAAAAAAGTTTGCTATGAACACCCCTCTGCACACTCCTCATGCTCAGTCATGAGTAGATGCTGATAAATCACTTCCATCATTCTTGTCTCTGTTTGAGACTCAGTGCATATTCTGCAGGATTTCAAGGAAGAGGCAGGAAATGGCTTCATATTTTTTTAAAGATCACTCTTTTAAAGAAAATATATTAATTTTCCATGCTGCATAACAAATTACTCAGAAATCAATAGCTTAAAGCAACACATATGTATTATACTGTCTGTGGGTTGGGAGACTGGGTGTAGCATAACTAGGTGTTCTGCTCAGGGTCTTCAAGGCTCAAATGAAGGTATTGGCAGGTGCTGGTACATTCAGCTGAGGTTCAAAGTCCTCTTCTCAGCTCACTGGCTGTTGGAAAAAATCCCTTCCTTACCGTATGTGACTGAGATCCCATTATCCCGTTAGTTGTTACCAGGGACTGCTCTCAGCTCCTGGAGGCTAACCTCAGTTCCCTGTTGTGTGTGGTCCCATAGGTAGATCACAAGATGCCCTCTTGTTTTCTTCCTTCCGGGCCAGCAGGAGCATGGCTACTGTTGCTTCCTTTCTCTATGAGGGCCTACCTGATTAGATGAGACCCACCCATAACAATCTCTCTTTCTCTGAGCTCCAAGTCAACTGATTTTCAACTGGATTGTAAGGGCACACCTGCTCATTCTCCAGATCAAGCCTACAATCAAGGAAAGGGATTATACGAGATGTGTATGCCTCGGAGTGGGGAACTTGGCGACCATGTCAGAATTTTGCCTACCGTATACTCCATTCCTTAGCTCTCGATCATTTAGGTTCTTCCCAAATACAAAATATTTCCAAGCCTCCCAGAGGTTCCCAAGAGTCTCATCCCACAACAGCATCCACTCAAAGTCCAAAATCTCATCTAAATATTATTAGCGCACATACAAAATCTAAACCAGTGCCAGGTGGAAGTAAAGCTGCTAGGTGTAATCCATTGAGCACAGCAGGGCACAATTTTTCTCCATCTGTGCACATGTGAAACTGTAGAAATTATTTGCTCCTAACATGCCATGGTGGGACAGCCATAGAATAATACGTGCAGATATTGTGGTTCAAAAAATGGGAAAATGTAAGATAAAACCTACCTGCTAAATGCAGTTCTGAACTCCAACTGAGCAAGTGGGAATTTCCTGATCAGCTTTTGAGGCCTGGGAATAATTCCTCCCAGCTCCTAGACGTGCCCTCTGAGCTCTGCATCCTCCTTCCTTTTGCATAAACTGCAGTTGTGCAGTATTAGTAGCCAGTTTCCTGCAGAGAATTTTAAAGTCCAACAGTCTGTCCCTCCTTCCCCTATTCTTTTTGTCCCTTTTAGCCCAAGCTGGCAGTGTTTCTGCTGAAATAATTTTCTTACATTTGTGGGTCTTTAGCAAATTTTACTAATTTCACTCCACTTGATAGAAACCATACCTACAAATGTTTTCAAGAGAATCATTTCACTGTCTTAGGCATTGGGTAAGCTGGCTGAAGGACAAAACCTAAAGCTCCCAGAAGCCCTTTCACTTTACTAGAGCCCACTTTTACTCTCTTAAGGGACCTTGGTGTAACTGAATACCCTCCCCTTTAATCTTCCCGAGGTGTATTCGTTCATCAGCTGATGGACTTCAGGTTGTTTTTAGTTTGGGGCCATTATGAATAATGCTTCTACAAATACTTGTCTACAGGTCTTGGTGTAGACACATGTTTTCATTTATTGCAAGTAAATACTTAGAAGTTAAATAGCAGGGAAATAGGGAAGAAAGATTACAAGAAGCTGCTGAACGTTTTCCAAAGTGATTGCACCATTTAAACTTCTACCAGCAATCCATGTAATTTCTGATTGCTCAGTATTTTAAATTTTAGCCACTTTAGTGGGAGTGCAATAATATCTCTCTGTGATTTTAATCTACATTTCCCCAGTAACAATATATTACACTTTTTTCATATGTGTATTGGCTATTAATACAAATTCCCTTGTGAAATTATATTAAAGATAATTTTCCCATGTTTTTAATAGACTATCTTTTCACTATTGAATTGGAGGGATTTTAAAAATATATATTCTGGAACAGGCTCTGTTTGCAGATTATAGGTGTGACAAATAGTTTCTCCCAGTCTATAGCTTGTCCCTTTCATTTTTCTTTTTTCTTTCTTCTTCTTCTGTTTTTTAAGATTTATTTATTTTAGAAAGAAAGTACAAGGGGGAAGAGCAAAGGGAGAGAGAATCTCTTACAGACTCCCCACTGAGCTTAAGCCCAATGCTGAGCTCAATCTCACCACCCTAAGATCATGACCAAGCCAAAACCAAGAGTTGGACACTTAATTGACTGTGCCAACCAGGCACACCCGCCTTCACTTTCTTACGTGTATTTGATGAGAAATTTTTCATTTTGATGAAATATAATCAATCAAAAATTTTTTATAGTTAGGTCTCTAATCCACCTGAGATTAATTTTTGCATGCAGTATGAAGTGTGCATCAAGGTACATTTTACTCCACATGGACACCCAATTGTTCCCTCACCATTTATTAAATGACTTATTGTTCCATGGGTCCTGGACGAGGCTTGAGGTAGAGAAAGGACAAGAGTGTAAGCCTGGAGTTCTGCCTTTATTAAGATCCAAAGGTAGAGTATCTAGGGTTTTGTGGTTCACTCTTTATTGGTTAATTTAAGGCATAAGAGTGGAATTAGGGAGTAGGAGGGGAGAAATGGGATAACTCATGCAGTCAATTATCTAGGTCACCCAGGGCTTTCTTGAAAGAAGGAGAGTCATGGAGGAGCAATCTGGTTCCTTTATTTCCTTATCTGGTTGTCTTGCCGGTAGCTGTGCCTTACAGCTGGCAATATGTTTATTCAAGATGGATGTCTTTTGAAATGGATGCCTTGGCAATCAAAAGCTTAATGTCAGGTCTTTATAATCACACATTTTCCTATATAATTGCTTTGGTGTCTCAGTTGAAAACCAATTAATAGACCACGTAAGTTTGGGTCTCTACTTGGACTCTCTGTTCTGTTCCTTTGATCCTATATTTATTTATTCTGTTCTTTTCAGTCTATATTTATGCCAATGTCACACTATCTTGTCTGTTGTAGTAGCTGTATAAAAGTGTCAGAGTAAGGAAGGGAAGTTCTCCAACTTTATTTTTTTCAAGATTGTTTTGACTACAATAGGTCCTTTAAATGTCCATGTACATCTTAAAATCTGCTTATCAATGTCTACCAAGAAAATTTGCAATTTTGAAAGGATTCATGGGATCTATAAATCAATTTGAAGTAAATTAACATCTTGACAGTGTCTTTTGATTCATGAACACAGTATATTTTTCCCTTTATTTACACTTTCTTTAATTTTTCTCAGAAGTGCTTTGTAGTTTTCAATATGCAGTTGTTACATGCCTTTTCTTAAATTCATCCCCAAATTACATTTTTTATACTAATGTGAACAAAAAGTTTTGGAAATTTGACTTCTGATGGTATAAAGAAACACAACTGCCTTTCATTTATTGACCATGTGTTTTATAACCTTGACAAACTCACTTAATAGTTATAGCCACTGCTTAACATATTCCTTACATTTTTTTAAAAATGGATTTTATTTTTTTGAGTAGTTCACTGCAAAATTGAGCTGAAGGTACAGAGATTTCCCATATACTTCCTGCCACTACACATGCACAGGCTCCTCCGTCATCAACATCCCCCACCAGATGGTACATTCATTGCAATGATGAACCTGCATTAATATTCTCTTTTCTCTACATTCTCATCAGCCCTTGTTATTTCTTGTCTTTTCAATAATAACCATTCTAACACATGAGAACTTACATATCCTTGAGATTTTGATTTGTATTTTCCTAATGATTAGTAGTACTAAGCATCTTTTCATGTGCCATTTGTATGTCTGCCTTGGAAAAATGTCTACTTAGTTCCTCTGCCCATTTTTTGGTTAGTAGTAGTAGTAGTATTTTGCTATGGACTTATATGAGTTCCTTATGCATTTTAATATTTTTTGCTTATCAAATATGTCATTTGCATATATTTTCTCCCATTTCATAGAATATATTTTGTTGGTTTTTCCTTTTGCTGCACAGCTTCTTAATTTGATGTAGTTCCACTTGTTTAATTCTGCTTCTGTTGCTTGTGCTTTTGGCATCATATACAATAAATTGTTGCTAAAACAAATGTCAAGGAGTTTATCCCTCTATTTTTTTCTAGAAGAATTATAGTTTCATGTCTTATGTTAAATTATTTATTCCACATTGAGTTAATTTTTGGGTATGTTATAAGATAGGGGTACAGTTTCATTATTTTGCCTGTGGATATTTGGTTTTACAAACACCATTTATTAAAGAGGCTATCTTTTTCGCATTGAGTATTCTTGACATTAGTTGACTGTATATTCATGTGTTTATCTGTATTCTCTATTGTGTCCTATTGGTCCATGTCTGTTTTTATGGCAGTGCCATACTGTTTTGATTACTCCAGCTTTGTAATATAGTTTGAAATCAGGAAATACAATGCCTCCAGCTTTTCAAGATTGTCTTAGATATTCAAGGCCTTTTATGGTTCCACACGAATTTAGGATTGATTTTTTTCTATTTATGTGAAAAATGCAATTGGAATATTGATAGGAATTGCCCTTGATATGAAAATCACTTTCAATATTATGGACATTTTAACAATATTCTTCCAATCCATGAACACATGATGCCTTTCTATTTATTTGTATCGTCTTCAATTTCTTTCATCAATGTCTTATAGTTTTCAGTGCACAGATCTTTTACCTCCTTGGTTAAATTTATTCCTAAGTATTTTATTGTTTTTGATGCTATTGTAAATGGGATTATTATTCCCATTATGATGCTACTGTAAATGGGATTATTATTCTTTCAGATAGTTCATTACTGAAGCACAGAAATGCAACTGATTTTTGTTTGTCGATTTTATATCTTGCAACCTTACTGTATTTGCTTATTAATTCTAACATGTTTTTGGTGGAGTCTTTAGGGTTTTCTATATATAAGATTGTATCATCTGCAAGTAGAGATATTTTTACTTCTTTTGTTCTGATTTGGATGAATTTTATTTCTTTCTCTTGCCTTATCACTCTGAGTAGGACTTTCAGTACTATGTTGAATAGTAGTGGTGATAGCGGACATCCTTGTTTTGTTCCTAATCTTAGAGGAAAAGCCTTCACCATTGAGTATGTTGTCAGCTGTAGGTTTGCCATATTTTAATCTTTAATATGTTGAGGTACATTCTTTCTATATTCAATTTGTTGAGTTTTTATCATGAATGGATGTTGAATTTTGTCAAATGCTTTTTCTGCATCTCTTGAGATGATATGGTTTTTATCTTTCATTCTACAACTGTGATGTATCACATTTATTGCTTTGCATATTTTGAACCAATCTTGTATCCTATGAATTAATCCCACTTGATTATGGTGAATGATCATTTTGATGTACTGTGGAATTGGTTTGCTGTTATTTAGCTGAGAATTTTCACATCCGTATTCATTAAGGATATTATTGGACAGTAGTTTTCTTTCCTTGTAATATTCACATCTGGCTTCATAACAGGGCAATACTAGATTTGTAAAATGATTTCAGGAGTGTTCCCGTCTCTTAATTTTTTTGACAAGTTTGAGAAAGATTGGCATTAATTATTCTTTAAATATTTGGTAGGTTTTACCTGTGAAACCGTCTAGTCCTGGGTTGGGCTTTTCTTTGTTGGGGGATTTTTGATTACTGATTCAATCTCCTTACTAGTAATTGTTCTATTCAGATTATCTATTTCTACATGATTCAGTCTTGGAAGGTTGTATGTTTCTAGGAATTTATCCATTTCTTCTAGGTTATCCAATTTGTTCACATGTAATTGTTCATGGTTGTCTCTTAGTTTAAATTCTAAAAACTAAAGACATCTTTTTATCTTCCTTTAGCCTGTATAACTTATCTCAGATTAATTCATATTTTTGAAATCTGAGTCATAAAATGTTTTAATGAATAAAGAACAGTTTTTAATAAAGATGACATGAGTTTGACTTTTGATATATGCTATATCCTTACATAATGCATTGCATCTTCCCAGCACTTCTTTAGACATGTGCATCTAATTTATAGAAGAAGCAGGAAACCTGATCTGTACCGGTTGTCCCATTTTGAACTTCATTATCAAGCATTTTTTTCTTGGCTTATAATTAATCTTTGGAAGCGTTCTTTGTTTTGGATCACGTCTTCTTTCACTTTGCACCCCTCAGCACCAGTGTACTAATCCTCACAGCATCTCTCTCGGTCTTGCTGGTCCTCAGCCTGCCCTGTTCCACTCAGCATCTGATCTCTGCAGGATGTGTTGCTAAGGCTGCCCCTGTCAATTGGCTTTCCATTGGGTACAGCTAACTGATGAGAGGGGATAAGACACATCATTGCTTTCCTACCCCCACAAGTGTTACATGGTGCTTCTAGTAACAGCTGCACCTCCTTGAGACTCCAGCTCCTACCAGAAAGACCTGAAGTGATTCTAGTTTCCATGATGTGATGGTTGGTGGTCCTAGGTCTCAGGTGGCACTGTTTCTTCCTTTTGTCTGTGGCCCAAGGGCAGTACTGGCTTTCTGCTGTTGCTAATCTCTGGGTCATCTGCTGCCTCTGTTTGGCTTTTCTGCTCTCTTACCGCAGAGGTAACCACTTCCCTGCAGGAAATTCCCTTTGTTGTGAAGACTTGAGGAACTTTTTGTTCTTCTGGTCAAAAATTAATGGGTACAATCACTTACCAATTGCCTGTAACAGTATCTATTATCACAATCATGGTTCTTAATGGTCAATGGACCAGTGATACAAGAATTCAAGATTTTCTTTCAGTTCTTACAGAACATAAAGTGGAACTCTATAAACACATTTTTTATGTATAATAAAAGCTACTTTCTATTAATTTAGTAAGTGGATTATTAAGGGTCATGAACATTTAATATATATATAGCAAAATACTTTTAATAGCATTGCCAAAAAATATTTCTAAGTATTGTAGATATTAATTCATAGTAGTTTGCTTATATATGTTCCATTTGTCAATATAACTATTTATGATATGAGATGAGAATCCTATAATTAGCTCATGAACTTCAAGTTTGACCATGTATTAAGTTGTAATTAAAAAACTAAATTTAAAAAATTTTAAACTTTTGAAAAATACAGGTTCCTAGAACCTGATCCAGACTCATTGGAGTCTCGTTGGAGAAGGGGGACCAGGAATCTGTGTTTTTAATAACCTTCCCAGGTGACTCCTTGCCATTTTCATTATATATGTTTGGGAAGACAGAATGATAAGTAGGAGACTAAGCACAAATCTTATTTTTAAATGTCCCAGTTGATTGGCTTTTTTTTTTTTTTTTAATTTTTATTTATTTATGATAGTCACACAGAGAGAGAGAGAGAGGCAGAGACACAGGCAGAGGGAGAAGCAGGCTCCATGCACCGGGAGCCCGACGTGGGATTCGATCCCGGGTCTCCAGGATCGCGCCCTGGGCCAAAGGCAGGCGCCAAACCGCTGCGCTACCCAGGGATCCCTGATTGGCTTTTTGATTGTTGTTCTTTACCTCTGAAAAACTTACAGGGACTGAAAAAAACACTGGATCTGGTATTTAAAGTATCCAAAATCCATTTAAGACCTTGATGGTACAAAAAGAGGGGGGCCTCCAGTTATTTTTTTTTTTTTTTGAGGCTATTATCTTCTGAGGTTGATGACAAAAACACTTAGTCATTCTGAGGTGTGACTATTTCTGTCTGATGGGCAGGAAAGGGGGAAAATTTTACTCACATTAATAAAGAAGTTCTGGAAAGACCTTATATTTCCAGAAAGTAAGTCAATCTAGTAACACCACTAGTCCTCTTTGTACTTGTTTTGTACTACATGCAACTTAACTTCAGTCTGGGTGGGAAACAAGGGTCACAACACAATAGGTTCTGAATATGAATCCGTTTTCAAAGTTTCCGTAAGGTCTTCCTTGGGGTTCTTCATATATGCTCACTGTGGGAGAGATTGTAAACTGCCCTTCATTGGCCACCTTCCTCCTGTGCCTTGGTATCAGATGCATAAAACATGTCTACATTTCCCAGTCTTGCTTTCAGCTGGGTGCAGCTTTGTGATTTTAGCTCTGGCCAGGGGCTCTGCGTGCAAGTGATGTCATGATGTCTGGGTCCATAAGAGGAAGGTCCATGCTTCCAATCTTCTTTCTCCTTTCCTCTTTTCAGGGGCTGCAATGCGGGTAGAGTGGTGGGGTTAGTGGGGACTGCGGTAAAAGAGAAACTGAGAAGGAGGGATCAGGGGTTTGGGGTCCTCACAGAGCATAGTCACTGTGTCAGCTTGACTTTCGAAAGAAAAAGAGATAAACCTCTATCACATATGAGCATGTGTTATTGGACCTTTTCCTTCCTTACTTACACATCTTTGAAACAAATTACACCATGCTTTGGGTTAGTCCTGATGGCCAGAGAAAAAGTTGCCCTCGAATTTTGTTGAGGACAATCAGGGAAAGAAGAGATATAGGGGAGAGGAGCTCTTTTCATTGGCTATCTGGGAAGTAGAGGAGAAAGGCACTCAATCGTTTTAAGGTTTGACCCCCTTGCAGCTGGTGTTCACTTCTCCTACTGCATCAGAGCTGTGGTGTCTCTTGTATCACAGGATGAAAAAAGTCCTCTTTACTGAAAAGAAACCCAAATGAGAGCACCTCTCCACAACTTAGAGAGAATTCTAAATGTTTAATGCATGAACAACAAATTGCGGTAGTGTATTAATAAATCATCTGAATTTCTAGGATTTTATTTGATTTTATTTTTTAAAGATTTTATTTATTTGATAGATAGGGACAGAATGTAGATGAAACTAAACCTTTAAGGCATCTTAGGAGCCCAGAAAATATCTGAATGCAAGTACTTCCAGAAAAAAATTCATCTGTTTGTCCATGTAATCGATCTCATTCAATTAATCCCTGTCTAATTCTTAAAGAACTCAGGATGACCGGATAGACACTACCATTTATTAAATATACTGACAGGATAATTGTTTCTTTAAAAGAAAATTACCTCCAGGAATGTTTGACTGGTCTCATACCAGCACGTGGGGTATAGTTCAAGAGAGGCTTCTAATCAGAGGTGATTATTTTTCCATAGATACACACCCACACGCACAGTTAGAATTGACCTACATAAACCATTTAGTCCTTTTTTGGTCACTTAACATTTTATGAATAATATAGATTTGAACCGTGCAAGTCCACTTATATGTATACTTTTTTCAATAGATATATTACAAATTTTTCTTGACATCTGTGACAATTTGAAAAACAAACCATGTAGCCTAGAAATCCAAAAAAAAAAAAAAGAAAGAAAGAAAAAGTTAGCCATTATTCTCAGTATAGAGTGTATAATACATAACATAAAAAATATGTGTTCCTCAAAAGCAGACTCAGACCTGAAAATACAGAGAACAAACTGGTGGTTGCCAGAAGGGAGCATGGGGAGAATGGGCAAAATGGGTGAAGGGGAGTGGAAGATACATATTTCCAGTTATGGAATGAATATGTCATGGGAATAAAGGGCACAGGATAAGGAATACAATGATATTATAAGAATCGCCATCATACTGTGTGGTGATGGACGGAAGCTCCCCTTACGGTGAGTGTAGCATAACATATGGCTTTGCTGAATCACTATGTCGTACACTTGAAACTAATGACATATTGTGCGTCAACTATACTCAAAAAACAACTTAGCAAAAAAAAAAAATATGTGTAACTTGATTGTTTATGTTATTAGTAAGGTTTTAGTCAACAATAGGCTATGAGTAGTTAAATTTCGGGGGAGTCAAAAGTTATACTTGGCTTTTGGGCTGCATGAGAGGTCGGCGCCCGTAAGCCCCATGTTGTTCAAGGATCAACTGTGTATTGTCAACCTTGCGGAAGCCTTTTGAAATTCTCCAAAACTTCTCCTTTTAATGGTTGTACTCTATTCCATTGAAAGACAAGACAGCATTTGTTGAACTCCTCCCTTATCATTAGTATTTAATATTTCAGTCTGCATTATTCCATATAACGCTGCAAGCGACAGAGTCTGGAGAACATTACCGTCACCGGGCTCACTCATGCAGGTTTGAAATGCAATGGTAGTGGGGAGGGTAGCAAAGAATGTCACAGGGCTGAGAGTAGCTGCAATGGCTGCGGTGGGAAGTAAACACTAGCACTTTCCATCTCAAGTTTTATTAGCTTGTCTGCTTTGTATTTGCAATGGAATTATAATTCATCATTGTCTCTGGAACCCAGAAGCCCCTCTGACAGCACATCTGATGAGCTCTCAGCAGGAACTTTGATGACCAATAGCTGTAATTTATTGTGCCAGGGATGGCTGTAGATATTTTACATGTATTAGATTAATATCTCAAACAGTCTGTGAGATGCTGATAATTATTCCTATTTTACAGGAAAGAGAGCCGAGGCTGAGAAGGAGTCAGTCGTTGCCCGATGTCCCAGCTAGTAAGTCACACTGGCATCTGTCCCGAGTCTGAGCCCCTGTTCTTGGCCTCCATGCTGTACTGCTGGTGCCCCCCCCCACCCCCCCGCCACCGGTTCTGGGTGGGGGCTCACCTGTCAAGTTACTGGTAGGCTGAGTTTGAAAGGAGCTCCAGCCTCCCAAGGACCCCACTGGAGAAACAAGTCTGTGTTGGCTGATTTTACTACAGGTCACACTGAAGGATAGCTACGACTGCACCAGCTTGGGGACAAATTGTGGCTGCTCCTTTTTCTGGTTCTTCAGTGTGTCTCAAATCCAGCTGCATATTAGAGTCACTTGGGGAGCTTTAAAAAAAAATCCCATTGTATGGCCTCCACCGAGGGATCCTGGTTTAATCCGTTTTAATGGGCCTCAAACATCATTATCCTTTGCAAACTCTCCAGGTGACTCCAAGGTTGAGAACCATGCTCTAGGGTCTTCTGAGGCTTGGAACTTTAATGGCTGATAAAAATACCAATGTGTCCGTAAACACACTTTTAATTATGTCAATTATTTTTGCAACCTTAACAAGAGTCCTGGAAGGAGATAGCAGTTGCTAAAGATGTGATATGTGGAGGAACCCTGAAATGGACTGACCTGTTCTGAAGTCAGAGGGGCATGAATCCAGCACTCATCTGCACAGCAATGTTGGATATGGGAGTGGAGAAAAGTTTCCCTGGGACTCATGGACTCATGGATTTCTCCTTGTAGCCAAGCATCTCCCCTAGCAATGAAGCCCAGAGTCTGCCCAATTTGAAATTTTATAAGTCATGAAATCACTGCCACCTAGTGTTACTGGTTTTCTTTCTTTTTCCTTTCATTCTTTACCTCCGTTCCTTTCCCTCTCTTTCCTTCCTCCTTTTCTTCCTTCCCTCCCTCTCTCCTATTTTCCTTCCTTCCTTCTCTGAAAAGGAACTGATGTTTTACCAAGCTGGGAAAGTTAGCTCTGGCTCAGAGAGAGGGACAGTGCAAGCTCATTGTCTCAGATCTGTGGTCAGGGCTCCGGCTGGTGAGAATTTCATCTTTCCTAAGTGTGTGTATACATTGCTATCTATCATTCCTTCATCTTGTGGGGCTCACTTCCAGTGTAAAATAAGGTAGCCCATGAGGAATTTCAGTTTATTTTACATTATCCTTTTATTTTTCTTCTTAGCACTTATTTCCAGATTTTGCCTGATTTTGTTTAGTGTTGGCTTTTCCTTTACCTGTTGTTTTTGTTTAGTGTTGGCTTTTCCTTTCCCTATTGTTAATCCAACCAGAACAACCTTGGAGGGAGACATTTACATAAAATGTATGGCATTCTGGACAATGATTAACTCCTGGCCAAAGGGTGAGGGGAAAGGTGACTCTATTATTCAGGGGTTTTGACTTACGCTGTTCTTACTTTATTTACCACTTCATGTCCACCAGCTGGTCCTGTCAGCCTCACCTCTGAGGCATATCCCTAGTCAATCATTTCTCTTGGCCTCAGTCATTATCATCTTTTGTGTGGCCAACAAAATGCTTACTTATCTGCTTTCTTTGCATCTACTCACGTGTCTGAACAGACCCTTCCTTACACAACAGCCAGAAATGGCATTACAAGTCGGAGTCTAGTCATGTTACTTCTATATTAAAACCCATGGATGACTTCCCTTATTATAGAGGGCTCCATGTGATCTGACCCTGGCTTCCACTCTGATCTCATCTCCCGCCACAAAGCCACACTGGCCTCCTTGGGGCCTTTGCACCTGCTGTGTCCTCTGCCTGGAATACTCTTCCCCTGAACCACACAGCTGCTGTCAAGTCTATCTCAGTACTTCAGGGTAGGTTTGATTTCCCAAATCCCTATCTTTTATGTTTTACCCTCTTTTATTTTCTTAAAAGTACTTATCATTATCTGAAATTCAAATTTACAACAGGTTGACCTGTATTTACTAAATCTGTCAACCCTCCCTGGATGTCATACCCAGACTCTGAGGAACCAGGACAGAGACCTTTGTAACATCTATTTAACCACCTCCTTTGCTGTTCAGAGCTATTGTTTTCATGTCAAGTGGGACGTGGTTGAGAACCAAATGTGGACTTCTCTAAAGGCTGGCAGTTTCCTGAGGCTGCGCAGAGGGAAGTGGGTCACATTCCTTTTCTTCCACTGTTTTCACAGCCAGCACCCAACTGCCTCACTCCTCTTCCATTGAATTTTGACATCAGGGGGTTAAAGGAGAATTGGAATCAGACACTGGGGTCTGACCTCTTCTTCCTGTATCTTCTTCTCCCTCTCCAGGAAATAAAAATGAGATATTTTTTCCCCCTATACCTCTGTGTATATCATATCCTGAAGTCTCCCTATTTTTGACTTATAATTAACTGGCTGTTCAAACACACCAGATCCTGTTCTTAATATAACATTGAACCTCAGAAATGTAGACAACTGTTTCACTTAAAAAAAAAAAAAGATTTTATTTATTCATTTATGAGAGACACATTGAGAGAGGCAGAGGGAGAAGCAGGCTGCCCCTGGAAAGCCCGATGCTGGACTCAATCCCAGGACCCAGGGATCATGACCTGAGCCAAAAGCAGAGGCTCAATCACTGAGCTACCCAGGTATCTGCAACCATTTCACTTTTGAAAAAGTTTGGCTTTCTAGGTAATTGTCAGGGTGCACACTCAAAAAGCTCAACATATCTTCTTTGCTTTCCTGTTATAGTGTTCATAATCGTTCCTTAGGTAAATCTACACCTGTAGCAGAATAGGAGAGCAGGTCATGTGGAAAGAAATGCAAAAGGTTGAAGGATCTTTACATTTTAAAAATATTAGCCTTATATGTTATATGCATACTCTAAAAACATATGGAATATTTGTAAGAACTGGGACTTCTGGACCAATACCTAGGTTTTTCACTTATATCTTCTATTTTCTATCTCCTCATGTTTGCAATTAGGTTTCGGAACAGTTGAAAGATAAAGTTGCAGAAAAACCTTAGAGTAATAAAGATAAAGGTTCAGAAAATAGAATGGAAATGAAAGAAAATAATTTGAGAAATGGCCTACTGGATCCAATATCCAAATAATGGTGATTCCATAAAAAGAGAAAAAAATTGAAGAAGAGATTTTCAAACAAATAGTGTAGAAAGGCTTTCTAGAATCCTGGGAGATGGAACTCCAGACTGAAATGGCCCACAGAGTACTAAGTATATAAAATGAAAATGAAGCAAAACAAAAAAGTACAGTAAGGCATATCTCATGAATTGGAAAGAAAAGACAATGAGTTTTCTGAGGAAAGCAAGTCCATAGAAATTAGGAGATCTTGAGAATCTCAGCACCAGACGATAAGAGAAATAATGAGGAGATATCTCTAAAAATGGAAAAGCACAATTGGATACTTCAAAAATACATCCTGCCAATTCAGAACCTATATTTTTTCTCAAGGACATATGAGCCATCCCCTTCAAACTGATCCCAAATTAACTCTCAAGAAAATCTTAAAAAATCTCAGGACAGACATCATACCTTCATTTACTCAAATGAGAATATAATAACAATAATACTAACAATAAAAGAGAGAGAGTATCCGCAAACAGGATAGCTAAACACTTCCCATATACTTCCACTCTTGGCCGTGAAGAAATAATAGAGAGCTGTTCAATTTAATGGTTTTTATACTGTAGGTAAAAGATATTCTTAGGTCGGATTATTCTAATGTTCTTTATTTATGAGTCTCTAATCATTTTTTTTCTTTTTAATCTGCATGAGACTATTTCTTTTATGTCATTAATTTGATTTTCAGTGATGCCTATTCCGCTCCTTGCTTTTTCTAATTAATTGCTTCCAAAAATCTGTGGTTTTGGTTGACTATTAATTTCTTGTATTTCCAATCTCCTTCTTCTGTTGTTTTATAACTTAACTTTAGGATAAGATTTTTAAAATTTTATTGAATCAGTGTTATTTTTAAGTTATTTGTAGCAGAAATCAACTGAGAAGAATTAAGTTTTATTTTCTTCTAGGTTAATTTCTTTATTTGTCCTTGATATATTGTGTGTGTACCTGTGTGTACTTTAATTATATTAGTATATTAGCATATGTGACATGGTTTTTCTTTCTACCTTACTTATAATGAGAGGGGCTGATCCCAACATCTAATTTTGTCACAAAAATGGATGGATGATTGTTTGACCCTCTTCCCACTTTTCCTGAGACCAAAGATTTTTATTCTTTTCCATAAGTGCAATTTAAGGATATTTCGTGTTCTACCTACTTTTATATAGTTTGAGGGCATGGGTCTGGGAGAAGGGAAGATCACAAATTAGTCCACTAGTAGAAGGCATGAGACCTCAAGTCAGCAATAGCTGTGCACTGGGTAGGTAACCAAATGTGAGCATACTATGTGTTAATTCCCCAAGTCCTCTTCCCACTGGTCAACTCAAAGAGGGCCAGTGGTGCTTGGAAATGAAGTAGGTTGTATTACAGTACAGGAGTCCTGAGTTTAGGAAGCCAAATCTTTTGTAATGGGCAGTAGGCATGTCTGCCCTTTGCTCTGGAGGGAGGCGCTATTTCTGTCTTCCAAGACTGTTCATTATTAGAAAATACTTGAAAATATGGCCTGCCACAAGAGGTGATCAGTGCCCTGCTTCCAAAATGCAGAAACACAAGAGACTCATGGGAAATTATCTCCTCAACAATGTGTTGAATAAAAAGATCTTTGAGGATCCATAACTAATATGTCAAACCCTAGCTATCAACTCCCGGACAGGCTGCAAGAAACCGATTTGGAAATATGAGCATTTGTACAGAATCATCCTGGCAATGTCTTCTGGTGATACATACCCAGATGTCAGCGCAGAGCCACATGAATCCTCAATCAACTGTAGTTGCATAAATGGAGAATTAAGATAATTCTATATTTTTAGTGACAAGGATAATTTATTTAACTGGAGAAAGTGGATGGGATATGAATATTTCCTGCATTTTATTCTTACTATATTTTTAAAGTTCTTTCCTAAAGAGCATTGCTTATTTTTATAAATAGAAGCTAAATAAATAAGTACTATTTTAAACAATTTATTTAAATAAATAAGGAAGTCCCATATATATGATGACTTTATTATGAGAATTTGTTTTAGGCAGAAGGCTGAACAAAATAGTGTATTGACTGGCTCTGATCATAGACGAGCCACTTACTTACCTTTGTGACTTATTTTTTATAACATATAACTTTTTTTGTGCCTTGGTTTTTGTTTCTATTAAACTTAGAACTTGAACCAAATGATTTTTTAAAAAGATTTTATTTATTTATATTGTGAGGGGAGGAGCAGAGGGAGAGAGAGAATCCCAAGCAGACTCCTTGCTGAGCACAGAGCCCCACTCCAGGCTCAATCCCAGACCCCGAGATCATGACCTGAGCCTAAATCAAAAGCTGGACACTTGGGATCCCTGGGTGGCGCAGCGGTTTAGCGCCTGCCTTTGGCCCAGGGCGCGATCCTGGAGACCCGGAATCGAATCCCACATCGGGCTCCCGGTGCATGGAGCCTGCTTCTCCTTCTGCCTGTGTCTCTGCCTCTCTCTCTCTCTCTCTCTCTATGTGTGACTATCATAAATAAAAAAAAAAAAAAAAAAAGCTGGACACTTAACCTACTAAGCCACCAAGGTGCTCCAAACTAAGTGATTTTAACAATTTTTTTCTTTATGATTTTTGTAAAATTCTAGATCTCTAGAAGAGGAATTAGCTCAGGCTGTAAGAATTATAACATTGAACTTTTAATGTTAGGAATTTTGTTGGTTTTTCTCAAGTATTTTTAAGCAACAGTAGCTTGCATTCCTGCAGCAGTTTAAATATAGTTCAAATGAAATGCAGAGTAATTGTGTATGGATTTGTGGTTCTCTGTGTCTCTATAATCTCCAAAAAGTGTAAGACGTTTGCTCTAAACTAATGATCAGCTTTTTGAAAAGCAAGTAGGTCTGGACTTTAGGTTTTGGCCTACTTCTTTCCTCCCTTTTTAATGCATTTACAAAGAAAGAAAGAAGAAAAAGAAAGAAAGAAAGAAAGAAAGAAAGAAAGAAAGAAAGAAAGAGAGAGAAAAAGAAAGAAAGAAAGAGAAAAAGAAAGAAAGAGAGAAAGAAAGAAAGAGAAAGAAGAAAGAAAGAAAGAAAGAAAGAAAGAAAGAAAGAGAAAGAAAGAAAGAAAGAAAAAAAGAAAGAAAGAAAGAAAGAAAGAAAGAAAGAAAGAAAGAAAGAGAAAGAAAGAGGAGGGAGAGTTGCAACCCCAACCACCTGTCTGTTACATGAAAGGAGGTGTATTTGTTCAACTGGGTTAAAACTATGGTGCAGTGGTAGCAAAAGTGGAATCAGTGGTGGTGGGCCCTACAGATCTCCAGGCTCTTACAGGCACTATTGTCTTGTACTCGGTTCTGGTTAGCCATAGAGACTCTGGTAATTAGCTTTCAGAGGGGAGCCAAGAGAAGGAGCTCAGAGACCTCCAGATGGATTGCGGGGTGAAGAGGGAGGGGTGAGAGGGTGGATCTACATACAAAGGTAGACACCAAGGGTTTTTGAATGGCTGTATGTGCTGGGCCTAAGGGATCCTGCAGGAAACCATTCCCCATCTTAGCAATTCTCCTTTGAAAATTCAACTGGCTTTAGTTTTCACCCATTTGAAAAGATTTTACTTTATGAAAATGTGCACAATTTCAGCAGAACACATTCCTCCTTGGCTTTCCCTGCATCACTGAGCTACTTCGCTGCTCACCATCCTACGCCCATGAGCGATCACCTGTTCTTGCAGCAATTATAGTGGCCTCTGAACGATGACCAGCTTCTCCTTCAAATTAAAAGTGATTGTTTTTTCTGTTATGAACTATATTAACAAGAATTATGGGGAAAAGTGAATCATTTGTTCATGGTGTCTGTGTGAGCATATTAATTAGTACTATAATAACTAACATTTATGAATAATCACTGTGTCCATGGCACCGACCTAAGCAGATTAAGTGTATTAATTTAAGTGTTTAATCCTCACATTCATCTTCTAAGGGGGTGCTACTATGATCCCGGTATTACAGACAAAAAAAGTAAGTGCTGAGAGGTTAAGCCATTTTGTAAAATGGGAAATGACAAGCCCACACTGATGCTCATTCTTCAGGCGAATGCCTAACTCCTGTTCCATTTCAGGAAAAGCTTCCAAATGTGGCAAAGACGGAACAGGTTTACAAATGATCCAATGAGAGGCTATTTCAGTAAAGGTACCTTCAGATTTCATTACATGCCATTGGACTCCTACAGCATATCTGGGTACACTACCTGATTTGCTAAAAATGGCACAAATATCTCTATTTTGTATCATTGTCTCCAGCTGGAAAAGAATTGATGCCATCTGTTGGGTTTGTCCGTTGAGCTTTTGCTAGCAAGGAAAACTTTGCAAGAGTTCCACATGACACGGTGGTTAAAGTTTGGACTGTCGTGGTGTGACTTAGGATAAATGGCTTATCTTTAATGACTCTTTTTTATCGTCTGTAAAATACAGGTGATAACAGGACTTACTTCATTTATTTCCTCCTACCCTGTAGAGTGTATAATTCACTAGCTTTAGTATAGTCACACAGCTCTGAGATATCACCATTATGTAATTCCAGAACAGGCTCATCATCCCCTAAAGAAACCCCATACCTGTTAGTAGTCATACATCCCCCCCTCAACTCCAGCTCCTGGCAATCACTGTACTTTCTCTCTATATGGACTTGCATATTTTGGGCATTTTATATAAATGGAATCATGCAATGTGATGTTTTGTGTCTGGCCTAATGGTTTCATGGTTCATCCATGCAGTAACATCTATCAGAATTTCTTTTTCTTTTTTAAAGATTTTATTTATTTATTCATGAGAGACACACAGAGAGAGGCAGAGACATAGGCAGAGGGAGAAGCGAGCTCCATGTGAGGAGCCCGATGCAGGACTCGATCCCAGGACCCTGGGATCATGCCTTGAGCTGAAGGCAGACGCTCAACCACTGAACCACCCAGGTGGCCCTATCAGTATCTCTTTTTTTATGGCTGAATCATATTCCACTGTGTAGCCGTATCACATTTTGTTTACACATGAACATTTGAGTTGTTTCTACTATTTGGCTATTATTAATACTTCTATGAACATTGTGTAAGAGATTTATGTGGATGTACGTTTTCCGTTCTCTTGGATATACACCTGGGGGTGAAACTTAGGGGTGGATTCTACTCTATGTTTAATGTTTCAGAAACTGCAAAAGTGTTTTCTGGAGCACATTCACACTTTACATTTCTACCAGTAACATTCGAGAGTTTACATTTCTCTGCATCTTTGTCAACACTTGTGATTTTCTTTTTGATTATCATTTTCCAGTGAGTGTGAAGTGACATATCAATGCACTTCTGTTTTGCATTTTCCTAATGACTAATGATGAGAACATATTTTCATGTATCCTTTGGATGTGTATATATCTTCTTTTGAGAAATGCCTGTTCTTAAAATATTTGTTTAGAGATAATCTCTTACATTCATTATTTTTGCTTATTTCAATGGTAATATGCCTACATTTTCATGTTTACCTTTCAATCTTGCCTACTGCTTTAAGGGATCTATTCAAAATATTTATTATTTTGCTCTTATTATCAAGTTGATAAGCTGTCTTCAAGATAACAAGTGATCATAAATCAGAAGAAAAATATAAATAAGGACACAGTATCTGTGAGTAGACAGCAAAAATTTTGGTTAAGTGAGAAGTAATGACACAGCTAATATTTTCTTTTTTGTAATGCTCAAGGCGTGTGCCCTCATCATTACTTTTTTAGGTGATATAAATATTGTGAATCCATAATGTGTTACTTAGTATTCCAAGCTATGCTTTTATAATAAAAAAATTCTTTGAAGAGGGAGATCAACGTCAATTTAATTCAAATATTTCAGACAATTCAAAATGTATTGTATCCAGATGACAAGATGCCCAATCAACCTAATGACAACTTGTGAAAAACATTATTATCTTGGTACTTGTAAATATTTTGTCAAAAGGGGGAGGAAAGTGTTTGTATAATGCAAGAGTATGTTTAAATCTGAAGTTATTTTATTCTTAATCTGCCAGGTAATAAAGAAAATTCATTAGTGATATTTTGAGATCTTGACTTTAAAGAAAAAAGAGACTGAGAAAATTAGCAGTGGTAATTTCTTGCCAACAAGCTTACACATCCACACATGCACACACACACACACACACACACTCCCCATGGTTAGCCATTTACTGTTTTAAATAACATGCCCTGGTTTACATCCAGAGCTGACCTGTGCAAAGATGGAATCTCTTCCAGGCTGGGTTGCTACCTCTCTTCCTTGAGGTATTCTGTTGGAAACTGAGTCAGCTTGGTGTCTGTCTTGTGGCCAAAGCTATAAAATAAAAAGCTCAAGAGATGTTGTTAATGATGTTTCCTGTCTTGTGGTTCTGCAGAATGAGAAAGAACAACAAATCAGATGTATAGATACGAGCAGAGAAGATAGACAGAGAAAGAGGTCTGTGCTCATTCGGGCTCCTGATTCTTGTGTTTCCTGAGGTCTGATCACATCCCCATTCTCAGGTTTCTAAAGACCTGAAAATATTCTTGTAGTAATTTGTTTTTTCCTTAAGCAAATTTGAGGGTTCACTTGGGTAAGATAAATTTTTGGGGGGGAAAAACGTTAGTGTATATTTGGATATATTTTAATATATCCAAAGTGTGCGCACCAATTGGAAGGAGACCCATCTGAAAAGAAAAGAAATGTCACCTCATTTAGTAGACAATGAATTTGGATTGCTCGTAGGAAGTATCTTTGATCAGCATAATAAACAGTACAGCACACTAGAGGCACTTGCCAGAACCTGGTTTTGGAAAAGAACCATGGACGGAAGACACACAAAGGCAGTTAAAATGGCTCTCATATGGTTTAGGAATTTTCTGCTGTGTGACATTTCCAAACAAGAGCCAATAAAGTAGACGCTGACATTTAAGAAGGAAAATTTGCAAGAGATGTATCTAGAAATCCCTCAGATACTCCATTTCTGAAATTCTAAAATGCTCTTCTCAGTTTCTTTACCAGTGTAACAGGGTTGATAATATCTATTTGAATTTGCTGTATGAGCCAAATGAGATTGTGTAGTGAAGAGGACCCAGAGGGTGCCAAGGTGGTGAGACCACAGCAGACCCTAGAGTTACCTGCCCTCAGAGCAAGACTCTGCAAAAGGACAATTAAAATTTCCTTCATGGATTCCTGGGTGGCTCAGTGGTTGAGCATCTGCCTTTGGCTCAGGGCGTGACCCCAGGGTCCTGGGATCGAGTCCTGTATCAGGCTCCCTGCACAGAGCCTGCTTCTCCCTCTGCCTGTGTCTCTGCCTCTCTCTCTGTGTCTCATGAATAAATAAATCAATAAATAATATCTTTAAAATAAAATAAAATTTCCTCCATGGATGGCTTATAAGTAGCTGAAACCTGAGTGGTCCCTCTATGATGTAAAATTTGTACTGTGGTTTTAGAATTCAGAGAGGCTCCAGATGTTTCTAGGCATGGGCCACTGACACCTTTCATGCTGTGTAGTGCTTCTCTTTAAGTGGGCCACTTCCCACGTATGGGGTCTAACTCTCACGGGTTGGATACACCTGGTAAGATGTGGGGTGCCTTGGAGAGGGACATTGTTCATCCCCATAAAAGAACTACCATGAAATCCACTGAGTGGAATCAGGGTGGTGATGTGCATGAATGGAAAAATGTACTTCTATTTTCTACTTGATATTTGTATTCATCAACATGAAATTGGATATCCCCTCTACCATTGCACTTTCGGAGTCAGAGATGGAGAAATCATCTTCTGGAGTTCCCTTCCATAATTATAGTCCTAAGTCACTTCTGTGTATTGAATGTATGACCTTCCAGACTAGAAATGTATTGGGATATGTGCATAACCTTGAAAATGATACGGTATGATTTTGTGTCTATTTTGCTGCAAATATTCCACTGGGTTTTTTGTTTCTTCTAAGAGTTCTTAAGGTTAAGGGTATTGCAAGAATATACAAGAGTATAAGTATTCTGTACTTATAGCAAAACTAAATTTCTCTTTTGGTCCTTTAATCCGGCCACAGCTGTGTAGGATCCAGTTTCTGGTAGAAGAAAAATCAACCCCAGTGTCAGAGGATTGCCATTCCCCTCCTGGCCCTATGTGGACTTTTATTTTTTATTTTTATTTTTTTAAAATTTTTATTTATTTATGATAGTCACACACACACACACACACACACAGAGGCAGAGACATAGGCAGAGGGAGAAGCAGGCTCCATGCACCAGGAGCCCGACGTGGGACTCGATCCCGGGTCCCCAGGATCGCTCCCTGGGCCAAAGGCAGGCGCTAAACCGCTGCGCCACCCAGGGATTCCCCTGTGTGGACTTTTAAATCCTGCTTCCCCCCACTCCCTATTATTTTCTTTCCTGCTTTGGACTCAGTCACTTATAGTTATAAGAGAAAACACTTCAGGGATTCTCAATCTCCATTCTTTGGGCCATTGATTATGAACTCATCGGAGTCAAGAAATTTCACATGAGATGCAATCTTCCAGAAGCGTTGTCTTTTAGTACTTTCTGTGATGACAGATGTGTTCTACACCTGTGCTGTCCAATATGCTAACCAGGAGCCCTACGTAGCTGGTGAGCACTTAACATGTGGCTAAGGCAACTAAGGAAGTGAATTTTTAGTTTTATTTGATTTTAATTGATTTAAATGTAAGTAGCCATTTGTGATTAGTAACTACCATGTGAGCTAGTACAGTCACTAGTAATTTCTCTCTGTAAATGCCTCTGATCTGCTAGAGTGTTGTTATGAGGGGAAGAAACAGTGGACCCCCCAAGCAAAAGCACCCTTTCTTCTTTCCTCTGTATTACTTCCCAGCACCTGCTTCTTTAGAGATGAAGCCTTGGTGGGGTGGCACAGACACTTTAGAGTCAGTTCTGCCTCATGGCATAGCTTTGTCCTGGCACAATTCAAATAACAAGGCCAGGTATGATTTTTTTTTTTCAGATGCAGTCGTGGGCAGAGAGCTCCTGGCACTGGTTTGGGAGACAAGATTAGTGACAGTAAGCTGGAGAGAAAAGGAAGAGTAGAACATGAAAGATGGGCATCTTGACTTCACGACAGTCTCACCAAGCTTTGTGGCGGGCGTGAGAGGTATTTAATGATAATTTCAGCACTAGTGCCAAAAGGTGACTGGAACTGGGGTGATCCTGGAGCACCCCTGCCAACAACCTCCATAACCCTCCCTAAAACCACTCCGGAGAAACATATGGTCTATGAAGAAACTGTTGCCAAGTCTTCAGACTCTGCTCCCAACTAGACTGTTGTTAGTATACGATCCCTTTATATGAAAATTCTAGAGCGTTCTTGAGTAAATCTGATCTGCATAAAAAGCAGATTTTTAAATCAGCTAATGTTGCAGAGTCATTATCTGAGGCTTTCTTTAAATGGAAAGCACTTGCAAAGCATGTAAAGATGCAGTAAACAGCACGACTTGTCAGAGACATAACAATGTGAACAGAAAGGATACATCTGTATTTTATAAAGCAGTGACTAATTTCCTAAAATAGACCCAAAGCCCACCATGGCGGCCATATTCCTTCTGCTTCCTCCAGAGAAGTGCTCATCACTTGGTAATAACATTATTTAATACTAAAAATTGTTTTGAGACAGTTTGCGTGGAAGACAGGAGACAAAGAAGGTTTATTGGATTGTGTTGTATTGATTTAATCTTATTCTATCACACACTGAGATTGTTGCTTTTAAGGAAATAGATTTTACTAAGACTTTCAAGGGACCTGAGGTATGCTTTGTGAGCAGATGAAATGTTCAAACTCAGACTTTTCCTTCACTAGGAAGGAGAAGAAATGGAACCATTTGTAGGATGAATCAAAGGGGAGATAAAGAAGGTAGAAGGCAGCATGCAGCTCTTGCAATTGTCATTACTAGTCTCTGACACAAGAGGGAAGCAGGAATTAACTCAAGACTCCTCCCTAGTTGTCGCCGAGTTATCCACGGATAATCTTCCTATAGTAAAATGGACAAATATTCAAATGAAATAATTTAGTACTCCCAACGTGAAAGAGTTTGTTATTGTTTTCCTATCGGAAAGAGAACCCACGTTATCTATTTGTGCTGTGGGGGGATGTTATACAAAGCAGTGCGCTCAGTACAGAGACAACAGGACTGGAAGTCAAGCAAATTCAGAGCTGAGTCAGGGCTCAAGTTCATACCAGCAAGGTGACCTCGGACAAATCCCTTAGCCTCTCTGAAACCCAGTTTCTTCATCTGTACAACTGAGATAATCATGTCTGCTCATTTCCCAGAATTGCTGCAAGAATTCCATGAGATAATGTGGGCGGGGGGGGGGGCACAGAATTCCAAGCAGAGTCCCCAAGAAATGGCAGGAGCCATGATTTCTCTTTGAAAATTATTGACACAAGCCTTTGTAGTTTGCCATTCTTATGAGAATTATGCACAAGCATTTCTCTGGAAAGTATTTTCTGTATTGTGTGCAGGACTTACTTGCTACTTTATGTCACGGTGTGTGTGTGTGTGTGTGTGTGTGTGTGTGTGGTGTGTTTGGATGGGCATTTCCTGTCTCTGAAGAAATTAACTTTCAACTCATACTTCATGATGCCACTGTCATCTTTCCTCTTGCCTTTTCTCCTTGACTCCTGGTAAACCAAAAGAAATCTTTCATTTTCAGCTATGGGTATTTATATGTTATTTGAGTAGGGGAGTTTGGAAGTGTATACCTGTTAAAAATTTAAACTGAGATTTGCATCCTAAGGAGGGATTTGGGAAAATGTGGAATTGGTGACTTAGAGTTACTTGGTATAAAAGGAAGACGATTGGGGTGCCTGGGTGGCCCAATCAGTTAAGTGTCTTCCTTTGGCTTGGGTCATGGTATCAGGGTTCTGGGATATAGTCCCTGCATCCAGTCCCTGCATTGGGCTCCCTGCTCAGTGGGGAGTCTGCTTTTCCCTCTCCCCTTGTCTCCCCCTCACATGCGCGCACACTCTCTCCCTGCTCCCTCTCTCAAATAAATAAAATCTTTAAAAAAAAATAAAATAAAAGGAAGACAATTGAAGTATGGATAGCTTAGCCCACTTGCAAATACGTTTCACAATTAAACAAAGTAACCAATCCATAAAGTCTTTACTGTGAATTTTAAATATGAAAAACTTCATGCTAAAATAAAATTTACTCATAAATAAGATTATTTATGATAATTCTTCCTTTTTAGAAAATTCTCTGATACATAAGTATATGTTAAAACATGTAACATGTATTAATATAATAACATCTTAATATAATACAATATAATATAAAAAATCAAAAGTGCAGAGAAATCTCCAGAGGGGAAGCTTCAAATATTAAGAACGAGAATTGTTTATTTTATTTTATTTTTTTAAAATTTTTATTTATTTATGATAGTCACACAGAGAGAGGCAGAGACATAGGCAGAGGGAGAAGCAGGCTCCATGCACCGGGAGCCCGACGTGGGATTTGATTTCAGGTCTCTAGGATCGTGCCCTGGGCCAAAGGAAGGCGCTAAACCGCTGCACCACCCAGGGATCCCAAGAACGAGAATTGTTTAAATGTATATTACAGAATTACTAAAAAAATAAAAATAAAAATAAAAAAAGATAATCATTGAAGGGGAGCAGAATTTGCCCCCTACCGCGTCTCTTTGGTGAGGGGATTATTTTAAACTGGTTATTGTTAAGAAACCGCAGACAAGGCTGACCCAGACCCAGCTCTGAACACTGAGCAGAAGTTACCCTTTTGCAAGAGACATTTACATTTATAAAGGAAATCTCCACTTGTAAGGGTGTCTCCCTAGCTGTACTTGCTAGAGGGGATGACCCCAAATCTCTAGAAACTCTTATCAGTGGAGAAGATGGTGACTTAAATCTACATAACAACCTCACCCTTGGTTCATGGGCTTTTCCTGAACCCCACCCATAACTAACTCCCCACCCCCAACGTCTCATGGCTGGAGATGATGTTTAAGGTGATGGTTTCAACCATTTCAATGGAGTTACTCAGTTTCCTTGTGTCTCTTCAATGTCTACACGAGGTACACACATTATTAAACTTCTCTGTGTTTTTCTCTTGTTAATTTACCATATATCAATTTAATTATAAGACCAGCCAAAGAACCTAGAAGAGAAGAAAACTTCTCTGCCTCTACACTGTGAATCATTGTTTTCTTAATCATCAAGAAGAGATTCTAGAGAAAGCCTGTACTTGGCAAGAGTTGATTATATATGCCGGCAAAGAAGCACTGATTACTTTACATAACTGCAAAGAACTTAGACTAAATTTTTTTAAAAAGATTTATTTATTTATTTATTCATGAGAGACACACACACACAGAAGCAGAGACACAGGCAGAGGGAGAAGCAGGCTCCATGCAGGGAGCCTGAGGTGGGTCTCCAGATTCACACTCTGCACCCAAGGCGGCACTAAACTGCTGAGCCACCCAGGCTGCCCACACTAATTTTTTAAATAAATTCCACCATCTCCTTACATTCACGGAGAATTAGTGAGCTCTTACTCATCTGTATTTGTCGTATTCAGTCATAAATAATGTTATTTTTTCCTTTTCAAAAAATTTGTTGGTATTCTTCAGTTTTTTTTCCTTCTATCAGACCAAATATGCCCCTGGCTTCCAATTTTTATCTCCTCTTTCAGAAAACGTACAACAGCCTCCTAACTCATACACCAAGTTACACTCTCTTTTATCTCTCGAATATCCTCCATGGTTTTGTCAAATTAAGTTCTGATATGGTTGGAAGTGGTGGGGTTCAGAGTTGATGGCCAAGAAAGAATTCTTGAGATATCTTTGGTGCAAAAAGCTGGTTTTATTTAAGCATAGGGACAGGACCCAGGGGCAGACAGAGAAGCCCTGGGGTCATGAGGTGTAGCCCATTAGATACTTTCAAGCTGGGAAAGGGTTAGGGACAGTGCAAGCCTCCAAAGTGTCTTGGAAACGAGGTTTCCAGGACTTTGAGACTTTGAGGGGGCTAGCTATTGTTAGGCAAATGTTATCTATTACTGTCTAGTAAAAACTCAGACCCTGCAGGATGTATATTGGTGAGCCATATGCTTGGAGGGTGAATATATATATTGGCGGGTAGAGATAAAGGAAGTTTCTAAAGGAATTTTTATATGTTAAAGTAGATTCACAGGATCCTGGGGGTCGGGTTAAGATTGCCTTTTGCCCTAAGCGAAGTACTAAACCTCGAAGCAGCTGAGTCCCTAGAGGAAGGCCACTTTGCCTGTTTCAAGGACTTACCAGTGGACTGTTAAGTAGTAAGGAAGTGAAGTAAATCTTTTCTTTTGCCTTTGTTTCCCACACATTCTTGAGCTCATTTTCATTGTATCATTCCATATTTAATATCTTCATAACCTATCGTATTTTATCGTTTCTTCAGCAAGGTAGAGTGCCTAGCTACAACATTTATGACTTTTGTCTCTAATCTTACAACACTCCTTTAAAGGCTTACCCCTATTTTAGACATGAAAAAATGCTCAGGGAGGTTAAGTAACAACAGGTGAGTGATATATAAATACTAAGGCTTACTCCAGAGCCCACTTTATTTCTGGGTGTGCTACATCTCATGGTAGCTCATATGGAGGTCATACATATGCCTGCCCTTCAAGACATTCTGAAGACTAGTTCAGTGCTTGCTACCATTTCTATTCTTTCTTCTTTAAGGATCTTTCTTTGTCCTTTCAGATCATTGTATATTGGTCTATAAATGAATCATGCTTATTCCCTGCTCAGATGGGTCAGCTCACAATAAATGACCATTTGGTTTTCCTAGGGAATGCTTCCTTGCTTGCCCATGTTTATTATGGTAGATTATCTTCATAATTTTCACAAGCTAGCTGTTTTACATTTCAAGTTTAAAATGGTGTAAACATTCCAAATAAGATCGTGTAGACATACTTCTCCCTAAAAATCCCAAATATTATGTGTAAAATAAACATAAGAACACTCTTTAAGGTGGAGAGAAGGCAGATCAGTTCTGGAGCCCTCAGGACACCAACATGGTTATAAATCTCTCTGTCTTCCTTTTACATTGTATGTCCCAGACTGGGCCCTGGAGAAGCCAGCAATTTGGAAGCACTAATGCACACAGACAAAACAAGCCCCAAGAAAATGTTGTTCTCTAGTCGAAGGACTGGGAAATGGGCAGCCTACCAAGACAGAAAAGTTTGAGACAACCACCACCATCACAAGACCTAACACCACAGGGAAAACTGTGGTCCCTCTCCACACCTGCCAGAAAAAGCTGAGTAGGGAGCTCAGTCTTCTGCCTTGGACACACTGTTAAGTAGGCACCCTTTAGTTCCTGCTAGTTTCTGCTGGAACAGTAAGAGAGAAGGCCAATAGTAAGAGAGAAGTGGGGAATGGAGACTTCATTGCAGAGGCCACCCAGAGAGTTGAACTTCCATCCACAGTGGGAATGAGGGACCCACTGCTTCTTCACTGGTGGTCCTGTATGGGACCCACTAGAGGATCAGGATTGATTCAGAGTGATGAACCTCCTTCCTCAACACACACACTCAGACACATGAACGTACACACATACACACAATAGTGTCAGTAGAGACCATGTATCAAGAGAGGCCCTTACTTCTCCTGCCAGAATGGAGTCATCAGAGACTTAATGGGAAGCCTGAACTACCACCCTTGTCCAGAAGTTACAAGACGGCCCCTCCCCTACTGCATCAACAAAGGCTTCGATAAACCTGAATTTCCACTCCTATATGAGGCATTAATGAGGTGATTCCTTCCTTCACCTGCTGGTACAAAGTCAGAGGAGGTCTGCTAAAAACAGGAGATTTAAATAAGATCCAGATTTTCATAATATAATACTGCATATGTCCAGGATATGATTGAAAATCACTTGCCATACCAAGAGCCAGGAAAATCTAAACTCAAATGAGAAAAGATAATCATCAGATGCCAACCCCAGATGACAGAGATACTGGAGTTATCTGACAAGGATTTTATGGCCATTATCATAAAAATGCTTCAGAAAGGAACTATGAATACATTTGAAATGAATTAAAAAAATAAAAAGTCTCAGCAACAAAACAGAAAGTGAAAACCAACTGGAAATTTTGACCTGAAAAAACAGAATAACTGAAATGAAAAAAAATATACTAGATGGGGTCAACAGTAGAGTAGAGAAGACAGAGAAATAACCAGTGAACTGGAAGACAGAGCATTCATAATTAATCTGAAAATTAGAGTGAAAACTGACAAAAAAAAAAAAAAAAAAGAACAGAGGGAATTGTGTGGCCATAAAAAAGATCTAACACTCATGTAGTCAAAGTCCCAGAAGGAAAGGAGAAAAGACAGTGGGCAGAAAAAATATTTAAAGAAATAATGGGGGCACCTAGATGTCTCAGTGGTTGAGCATCTGCCTTCAGCTAAGGTTGTGATCCTGGGGTCCTGGAATTCAGTCCTGCATCGGGCTCCCTACAGGGAACCTGCTTCTCCCTCTGCCTCTGTCTCTGCCTCTCTCTGCATGTCTCTCATGAATAAATAAATAAAATCTTTTTTTTTTTTTTTTAAAGAAAGAATGGCTGAAAAATTTCCAACTTTGGCAAAAGACATAAGCCTCCAGATTAAAGAAGCAATATGACCCCAAACTGGATAAACCCAAGGAAATCCATATCAAGATATTATAATTGAACTTCTGAAAACTGAAAACAAAGTGAAAACCTTAAAAGCAGTGAGAGAGAAACAACACCTACTTGTAGGAGAAAATAATTAAAACAACAGCAAATTTCTCACTGAAACCCTGGAGGCCAGAAGGAAGAGTGTATTACTAATAAGTGAATTTAGCAATGTTGCAGGACAAAAGATCAACATACAAAAATCAAGTGTATTCTTGTACATTAGCAATGAACACGCCCCCAAACACAATTTACAATTAATCCAAAATGAAATGCTTTGGTATAATCTAACAAAACATGTACCAAATTTGTATACTGAATATTACAAAACCCTGAGGACAATCAGAGATCTAAACAAGTGGAGAGACACATGAAGTTCGTGGATTGGAAGGTTCAAGGTAGGATAGATGTCAGGTCAGTGTCTGTTTAATGCAATGCAATCCATGTAGGTTTAATGCAATTCCTATAAAAATTCCAGCAAAATCTTTCATAGATGTTGTCAAGATGATTCTGAAACATACATTGAAAGGTAAAGGGACTAGAATAACTAAAACAGTCTTGAAAAAGAAAAATGAAGCAGGAGGAATCACTCCACTTAATGTTAAGATTCATTATGTAGCTACAATAAACAAGACTGTGTGATAGAGAACAGAACCCAGAAATAAATCCATACACGTATAAAAGAGGTAAAAGTAATTCAATGGAGGAAGGATAGTGTTTTCAGAATGGTGCTGGAACCATTGAATATTCATGGCAGGGGGAGCCTTGACCTAAATATCACACCTTATGCAAGAATTAAGAAAAAATGGATTATAAATTTAAATGTCAAATGTAAAACTAGAGACTTCTAGAGGAAAAATCTCTCAGACCTATGGCCAAGCGAAAAGGTCTTAGACACAACACACCAAAAACACGATCCATAAAAGAATAAAACTGGCAAATTGGGCTTTATCAGAATTAAAAAGATTAGCTCTGCAAATTCCCCTGGCAAGCAGTGGAAAAGACAAGCCACAGACTGGGGGAAAACTTTTGCACACATCACATCCAGCAGAGGTTTCATATCTAGAACTCTCAAGAGTCAACACTAAAAAACAACCCAAACAATCCAACTAGAAATTGGGTGAAAGACTGAAGTGACATTTCATTGAAGAGGACATATAGGTGGCAAACATGAATACAAAAGGAATTTCAATATTGGCAATGGAGGAAATGTAAATTCAAGCCAGGATGGGACATCACTACACACCTATTAGAAAAGCTAAAAGAAAAGAAAAAATTAGCGACAAGAGTAAGAGCTGGGAAGAAGCAGAGAAATGAGATCCGTCATACATTCATTGGTACAGCCACCTGGGAAATAGTTTGGCAGACTCTTTTTAAAATAAGCATGTACTTACCATAAATCCCACAATTATACGCCTGAACATTGATCCCAGAGAGAACATGTACATCTATACAAAAACCTGTACACTATTATTCATAAAAGCTTTATTTTTAATAGCTAAAAAGTAGAAACAACCTCAATGTCCTTTGCTGGATGAATAGCTAAATAAATAGTGGTACACCCATACCATGGATGCTACTCAACAATAAAAAGAAATTAACTATTGGTGCACACAATGACTTGGCTGGATCTCAGAGGCATTGTGCTGAATGGAAATTTAAAAAAAATCTTAAAGGTTACACCCTGCATGATTCCATTTATACAACATTTTCAAAATGATAAAATTGAAGGGATGGAGACCAACATTTGTGGTTTCTAGGGATTAAGGGTGGTGAGGATAAGGGGAGTGCGTTCTACTATGAAGAGGGCACCTGGGTGGCAGAGTCAGTGGGTGTCTAGCCCTTGGTTTTGGCCCAGGTTATGATCTGGGTGTCGTGAGACTGAGCCCCAAGTTGGATTCCTTACTCAGGGCAGCGTCTGCTTGAAATTCTCTGCCTCTGCCCCTACTCCCCCATGCTCATGAATGTGGGCTCTCTCTTTCTCAAACAAATGAATAAATCTTTTTAAAAAGAGAGGGGGGGCATTGTGATCATGGAATAATAGTTCAGTATCTCGACTGTGGTGGTTACATAAATCTATACAAGTGATAAAATAGCTTAGAGCTGTACCCCTACATTTGCTCCAATGTCAGTTTCTTCCTTTTTGGTGTTGTACTATAGCTATGTGAAATGGCACCACTGAGGAAAACTGGATAAAGATGACAGAGGACCTTCTTGTCCTATCTCTGCAACTTCCTAGGAATCTGCAGTTATTTCAAAAATAAAAAGATTTTAAAAAAAATGATACAAACACCTCTTTTTAAAAGATTTTACTTAAAAAATGATACAAACACCTCTTTTTAAAAGATTTTACTTTTTTATTCATAGGAGACTCAGAGAGGCAGAGACACAGGCAGAGGGAGAAGCAGGCTCCCTGTGAGGAGTGCAATGCAGGACTTGATCCCAGGACCCTGGGATCATGACCTGAGCCTAAGGCAGACACTCAACCACTGAGCCACCCAGGGGCCCCCCAAAAATCTTTTATTTAGAAGGATGGGGAGGGAGGCCTCAAGCAATGGTGCCATCCACCAGGATCTTATTACTCCACCCCAGTCTCCAGGTGGAATGTCGAGGATGCTGAGACCCATTTGATGCAGTGTTCCACTAAGCCTCATCCTTTGCCCAGGTCTCTCTCCATCTAGTGTAGAACTAGGCTTACCTCTCAGAAGTTCAAACCTGCCTTTGTGCTCCTATAATTTAAAAAAGGTCATGGGGAGAAGGGATGGAGACTGTTCTCAGTTACTCTCTTCCTTAGAAAGCAGAGTTGTGTCATCTGCCAAAGTGTCAAAGTCACGGACAGTGGGAACCTACACTTCAAACAGGCAGGAAGTCAGTCTGGATCCAGAGAGCAGAGGGGTGGAATGAAACTTTGGGGGTTGTCTTCCCTGATCTGGGGACAGTGTCCCAAGCCCTACTCTGGCGCTTCATCCCAGCGACAGTAGACACTGGAGCCCCTTGGGATGCTCCAGCGACAAAGACTAGCTGTTCTTTGGGGTGCCTTGACTGGGAGTCACATTGCTTTCTGGGTGAACAGATGAGGAGGGAGGGAAATGGGTCAGACAGGACGACAGGACGGGTACTGGGAGACTGGCCTAGTCGTGGACTGAGAAGACTCTGCTCAGGCCTACCATGTATGGAAAGGCCCAGCCTAAACTGTGAAAGATGCCCAGGGAGTGGGGGTGTGACACAATATCTGTGCAAAGACTTGTCCTGGTGGTAGGATTATAACCCCTACATAGACAAGAGTTCAGAAACTAGCCCAATGAGCTGGCTCCTGAGTGTGCATACGATCGCTAGCTAGGGAAACTGAGGCAGGAGCCCTCTGCTATGGGTGAAAACTACAAAGAGGAAAGTATGCCCTGTGGGCACTTTGAAGCCCTCTTAGGCCAAATAGTTCTTAAACCTGTGAACAGCAAGCTGTGGATTCGCCTCCCCTTCTTGCTGCTGTTGGGGTGCACCCAGGGAACTGCAGGCAAGTCCATCAGGAAGGAGCTGGAGGAACAAAACCAGGAAAATATGAAAGAGGTTGACCTAGGCTGCAGGGGGTTACCACTGCCACAAAGGTTGGCTTGCCCAATTGTTTTCTTTCTTTCTTTTTTTAAAAGAGATTTTTATAAAAAACTCTTATGTATTTTTTATCTATTTATTTTATGTATTTTATGTATTTATTTCAGAGAAAGTGAGCACAAACTTGAGCAAGGGGAGAGGCAGAGGGAGAAGCAGACTCCCCACTGAGCTGGGAACCAGACCTTGACTTTGGGGCTCAATCCCAGGACCCTGGGATCATGATCTGAGCTGAAGGCAGATGCTTCACCCACTGGGCCACCCAGGCACTCCTCAATTTGTTTCCTTGCGGAGATTATCCAAGAGGCTCTTAGGTTCTACTTGTGAAAGCACAAAGAATTCCATTCCTTTCATTAGAGGTCAGGAGGGAAAATGAATAGAAAGTCGGTCTTCGCAGTCCCAATCATCTAGGTAAAGAGAAAGGGGTTCCCGGGCTTCGAATCTGCCAGAAGGGAAGGCAATTTAATTTTGCTTGACTCATGCTTTTTATTCAACAATTGACTCAAGCTGCAGGTTCCGGGAGGTACGGGTTCAGAAGCTGGTCTCCCAATGTCACTGCTGTGGTGTCTGAGACAGAAGTGAAAGACGGTGTACTTAGCAGGTCGCGCTGGCACTGGTGGATCTGCTCATCTAAAAAGGGCCCTGGGTGGGGACCATAGTCTGAGTGTCACAGACACACCCCGTGGGCTGCTGATGAGCTTGCCTGCTATTTCTCTGTACAACTAGAGGCCTCTTTGTTAGGGAAAATTCTGACTGCAGTCGTGTGAATTATAAGCCACACTTTGCTCCTTCACAGTCATATCTATGGAGTTGGGTTATTTTTCTGCCAGTTTTGATCTTTTCTCTGGAAATGAGATTCGGGAGGAATTAATCATTTCCCCGGAGGTACCCAAGATGCTGGCAGGAAGACTGTTTTCAGAAACCAGATCTTCAGAGCCGTTGGCCACTCTCAGACGGAGAAACCCAGATTTGGGTGCCCATTTCTTCTATTCATAAAATATGGGAGCTCTTACCTCTCTCGTCTGGTGGAAGGCACGGCTAATGCAGACGCAGTGGGACGAGACGGGAAATCCACAGCAGGGTGTCAGAGTAGAATTCCCATACATTCGGGTCAGCTTTGCGCCAATACGTGCAAAACACGGTTCCTGGGACACCCAAAAAGGAGACAACAGAGATGCCACGTCGGGTGGGAATCTCAAATCCCTTCCACTGCAGATCCCTGGACTTCAGAGCATCTTAGGCCCAATTCGAAGGTCTTGGGCCTCAGCCTCTAGAAAGTCCCAACACTTTTCCTTTTTTGTTTGTTTGGTTTGGAGTTTTTTCTTTTGCTCCCCCCACCCCCACCCGAATTTTCAGTCGTGTCTATTAACTGATTTTTTTTTTTTTTTATTGACTGGTTTTACTGATCCTAGAAATCCTTCCTCTTTAATTCTTTTCTAAACAATATGCCCCCTCCTTGCCCCCCACCATTCACTGGACTTTGAGCCCCTTGAATCCACATCCCCCCTCCCACTGAAGATACAGAACACATCTTTCCAGTGAATGAGAACTGAGAACGGAGTGTTTTGCCAGAAGTAGCCACACGGAGCCAGTGATGGTTGTCATTACATCGTTACACTGGGAGCCTATTTGCCTTATTATCAGCTTTCTATTAAAACTTTTCATCCTTTTTAAAATAATTTGCTTTCCTTGGGGTGTCTGGGAGAGCTCAGTCAGTGAAGCGTCTGCCTTTGGCTCAGGTCATGATCCCAGGGTCCTGGGGTTGAGCCCCACAACAGGCTCCTGCTCATAGACGGTTCTCTTCTCCTACTGCCTCTGTGTTCTCTCTCTGTCTCAAAAGTAAATAAATAAAACCTTAAAAAAATAAAATAATTTGCTTTCCACGGGACCACTCTATGCATATCTATTTCCAGCCTGTGTTCCCATCTAGTCCTCCCCAGTTCATGGGCAGAGCAAAGACAATTGATTGTCAGAGTCTGAGAAACAATCAAGCCCTCACTGGCTTGGGTTACCACCATCAATTATCTTGGTTCTCTCTACTGTCTTTATTCAGTTTCCCTCGCGCTCATGGGAGTGGTTTTATACAGTCTCAGGACACGTCAAATACACAGAAACATTAGCAGTCAAAATTTCCATCAAGGGGAGAAAATAAAGCCACTTTTCCCTCACTCAGTTGAACTCAACATTGTCACCCAGTGTAGAAAATATGCTGTCCCTGCAGTTCTTGCTAATTACCTTTTACTGCTCCTGCCTCCTGCTCTAAAGAGGAGATGGGAACTATTCTGGAAACTATAATTGGATAGTAGGTTATTTCCAACTGAGGCCAGAGGTAATCATTAGTTTTAGCAACTAGTGGTTCAGTAAAAAGTATCTGTAACTATGCGCCGGGAAGCTATCGCTTTTAGTGAGCGCAATTATTTTTTATTCAGTCCTTGTTCTTTCTCTAAATATCGTGTCATTTCTGGAAGGAAAAAAAAAAGGTGGATTGTTGTCTTCACTCTCACCTTGCTTTGTTAACATAAGCCCTATGAAGGCAAAGTGGAACTGAGGTCCAGAGTGACAATGGGGTCAAATCTCAAATGGCCTCATGCCTGAACTATGCATCATTTAGAGGTTTGTTGCAAAAATATGAGATCTTTTGAGAGAATAGATGCTCATTAAACTTCATCTTTTTCCGTGAATACCCTTGAAACCCACGGCTGTCTTAGCTTAGACAGCTGAAAGTCAGGAATAGTTTCGTTTTGCAGAAGGAAACACAGCATAGAATTAGAAGGATGGGGGGACTGGGTGCTGCTGACCTTCGAAGCAGGTTTGACATAAAACAAGCCAAACAAAACCTGTAAACATTTAGCACGAAATGTTACCACTTTTTGGAAGGGAAATGCAATAAAGTCATTAAATGGTCATTTGCTTGGGGACAGTCATGACCTTCAGAACATAGCTCCATCAACCCAGCCGTCACTTGGTGAATGTGTACAAAGAGCCTCCATCTGCCCCATACCAGCTCAGGGTCGGATTTTCTCTTCTTGTGGGTATTTTGCATTTTGTTTCCGGCTTTAAGAAGCAAATTAAAAAACAAAAGCAAGAAAACAAAGGCAAAAACAAAAATCCTACTTTCCTTCTTCCTCCTCCTTGCTCCTGAACAGCAGCCCCCTCCTTTTCTGCTCCCGTCTACCTTTACAATTTCTGGCACATATGTGCTATGCTGGATGCCAGTTGTAGGTCAACAGATGTTGTCATGAAAAATAAGAACTAGGAAATTAGAAAATCTAACTGCTTTGCAAGGCTTATTAGCACAAAACTGCAGCAATATGCTTTGTATTTTTTTTTAGGAGAGGGTCTGTTTTGGGCATTCTACTCATTGTCTTGTGGACTTCTTTGTACCAAGACATAGATACATAGATTGTGCTGTGTAGATTTGTTTAATTAATTAAGAAATATGTTTTTTTTTTTTTTTTTTTTTTTTTACTTGGAAACAAAAGACTCTGGGGATATGATTCTTGAGTGGACCGCCAAAAAACTAAGAATTTAATGGGTAGTAGGATTCAGAGTCATCTGGTGCTTAGTCCAGCTTTTTTTCTTTTTTTTTTCCTGAGGTTGAGATCCTTCTGGCAGTATCATGTATCCATGAGTTTGGGAGTTGAAGGCATGTTAGAGAGATAACAGTATAAGTCCCTAAAATGTACAACCTAGTGTAGAAATTCTCTTTAGAACCTTCTAGTTAGAGGTTGCTTAGCAACTGCTTATTAAACTTTCCAGGATGGAAGGAAGCATGGACAAGGCATACCATTATGTTTGGGTAAATCTCAATATTTAGAGGCAAATTAATTTTAGACAGCTGACTTCTAGCCTTGGATGCATCCACACGCCGGGTCCTGGAGCTTCACAGAGGAAAATTTAACACTCCCATTAGCACGCCAGTCTCTCAGATGGCTGAAGTCTACAGGTACAGGTCCTCAGAGCACCCTCTACTTCCAGATCACACTTTCATTGATCTATCCACCATTGCTCTAACATCCTGGCCACCATGCTGTCTTCGTGGTAAGCCACAGACCCGTGGGGCTCTTCTGAAGGAAGGTGTGTTGGTCTGGACACCCAGTTCACTGGGTGCGAACGGATTTGTAAACTTTATCCTTTCTATGGGATAAAAATGTGTACTAAATTGCTACATTAAATTGACAACATCCTTCTTACAGAGAGTTGCCACTCTGTCTAAGAAAATTTCCAGGGAAGAAATGCTTTTACTCATGAATTCATGCTTCTTCATTTGCTGTGGGCCTTTCTACTTTCTGATTCTCATTTCCCTTCCAACCTACTCCTTTCTTGCTAGATCGCTCTTTGGTTTCCTTTGAGGGAGGAACAAGTTTCCCAAGTGGTACTCTGGTAGTTCAACACTCCAGTGATTTAAGACCTAATATTAAAGAAGAGACACGATAAAAGGCGGAGATTTTATGGACGGAAACACACTTTAAAAGTCAGCCATAAGGTGCTTGAGACAAACAGTAGTAAAACACCACAAGTGTTAGGTACACCAGTAGTAGCACTCCAAGGCACTCTGAAGCAGGAAAAATTGAGATGTTTTCTCGATAATCCAAGTACCTTGCCACCAGCAAACATCCTGTCCTACAGCTTCTTCTTTACATCAATTTTATGATTTAAAATATGACAAAAAATATGTGTTGGAGAATTACCCTGAAAGAAAACATAACTAAATGTTGACAATGATGAAGTGATGAGTCATGTTTTTCTAATTATATTTGTGTTTTTTTGGACTTTCTTTTTTGAATATTTGTTATTTTTGTAATGGGAAAAATATTTACTTTGGAGAGTGTAGTGGCCTTTTTATGGACTTCTCTTCAGCCTCGTATATGGGATAAAGTCTTATATAATATACACAAGTGTATGGGAAACCCATGGGTACTAACAACAAAAAAGCTTTCAGAGGAAACATGGTTTTGAAAAATTTTTAACTCTACAGTTTTTTTTAAGATATTTATTTATTCATGAGAGAGACAGGGAGAGAGAGAGAGAGAGAGAGGCAGAGACACAGGCAGAGGGAGAAGCAGGCTCCATGCAGGGAGCCTGACGTGGGACTCCATCCGGGGTCCCCAGGATCAGGCCTCGGGTTGAAGGCGGCACTAAACCGCTGAGCCACCCAGGCTGCCCCTAACTCTGCAGTTTTGAAAATATTTCAAACCTTCCCTTTGCTAAACAGGGAAATTCTTTGAAAACTGGCTAATGGTCTCAAAAACAGTTCAAACAGATTTATAGGAAAAAAATATTTGGGTCCTATCTTAAAATAGTCTCTTTATAAATAAAAAGCCTGACGTTTTTGAATCCAGACTCAAATAATTTCCAATGCATTTTAGATTAGGTTGTTTCATAAAGGGATGACTTAAGTTCTTAGAAGAAAGCTTGCTCCGGAATCTGGTGCGATCGTCCCATCTGACACTGAATTTCCAAAAGTAGGATGGCTCCTGTGAAAGACGCATGGTTTTCAATTTGAGGCTGATGGTCCAGAGAGCAGCACCGCTCCAACTGCCGGCTCTGCAAAGATAATAGCTTGCTGAGCCCACACTGGCCTCACTCATAGTCACCAACGCCCCTACCGTGTGCCTCATCCCATTACCATTACTCCTCATCTGTTCTACTTGAGTTGGAACGAAGGGAACAGATTTCCGAGTCTGGGAAGCATTTCTTACTTTCTTTATCTACATCCTGAGGGGTTTGAACTAAATCCTTTCCAAGACCCCTACCAGATATAAAATCCTGAGCTTCTTATATTGCATCGTCGAATGCTGGGATTGCTCACAGACACATGTGCCTGGGAACTTCCAGCAACACGCTGGAACGGAATGTCAAGAGTATGTGAAATCAGGCAGTTTTTAATCTTTGGCATTTGTAGTATATATCATCATCCGGATAACTGTTCTGTTTCTTTTAACTCTGTCTTATACAAATAGGGGATCATGCTCTTGCAGATTTCGGAGGCAGCTTTATATTCGCTCTCTTTTTCACCCTTCCATCTCTTCCTCTTTGATTTGTTCGTGGTTTGTATTTTTTATCCCATTTCTGTCCTGTTCATTCTTTGTCCTCTTGTTTTCTCTCTTTGCTTGCTGTGATGTTTTTCTACTGGAGATTCTGTGAAATTAGTTGTCCCTTGGATAGAATAAACACCAAGAGAGTACTGGCATTCTTGGGTTTAAAAAAAAAACAAAACATTAATTTTCACAACACTAAATTCGAACATCCTAGTTGGCAAATCTATATCGTTTCCTGTTCGTATAATGAAAGCGCCACCCTGACTGTGCTGGGTCGCTGTGCTGTCTTTGCTCCTACTCCTTGGGGTGTCCCTTGTACTGTCACCATCCCCCAAAACCTCCTTTCACACACAGACCTGATGTTCTATAAGCATTCCATTCTACTTAAGGCCTGATATTTATACTACCAAAATGATGCTTGGAGAAAAGCTTCCTGGATTCTTAAGTTATGTTATTATTTGTGTAGTCAAACCAAAATAACACAAAGGAAAGGACCAAGCACAGTCCTACATTTGGAAAATGGAAGACACTGCCACCTGTCTCCCTACCCCCACATGTCTAGAGGATGACTGGGCCATTCGAAGGGGTTTGCACAGTCTTAGACATGTGGATGTGGCTGAGGGAGGGGGATAATCCCAAAAGTCTTTTAGGCGACTTTGGGGGAACAGGTTTGCTAAAAGGAAAATTGTGTTGAGAGAAAAGTTCAATAGCTAATGCTGTCGGTCTAATGGAACAGGCTGTCATAAGACAACAAAAACAAAAACACGGCTGGAAAATGACTAATTTGAGGACATTTGTAATTTTGTGGCTCAGTAGCAATTATAGAGTAGCAATACATGGATCGATGTTGTCAGGCTACGAAAGCAAGAAATCTTAATCAGAAAACAAGTCATAAATACTCCTCTAGAATAATCTAGAACTTATGTCTTCAAACCTCTCTTCTTACACAAACTTCATCATTGATAGGAATTTCTAAACTAGACATTTTTAGCAATATTTTTTCAGAAATACTCTCGGTAGAAGTAGTGATAGATGAATGGGGGGCAATAGTGAATATTTGCTTAAAAAAAATCATTTTCAACTGGATCTTTCTTCCAAAGAACAGGTTTGTACCTTTTACCTACCTAGAAAATGTCCAACACCTAGCGATTCAACAGCTACTTTTATTTTCGAACGTCAAATTGTGCACACGATCCTTGTGCTATGTATCGGAAGGCCAGTGCCACGAGCACACTGAGAAAGAAAAATCTTGACATAACACATTTAAAGTGTGTTCCTCCCCACGTTCCCTCCCCAGACTCAGCCTCACTTCAGAAAGCTGAGGGGAGGATTCTGGTAAGAGGCATGCCTTCCAGGGAGGAGTGGCCCCTACCTTCTAACTGCAAGGACAAAGCGTGTTTTCATAGTTGGTATGTGGGTATCACATACATTTAACAGGTCCTGAGACTATTGGAAAATCTCCAAGTCGGTACTGACTGCCAAGGTGATTTCAAAATCCCTGGTGATTTCGGGCTCCTTACAATGCAAATGGCAGGAGATTTCAACAGTAGACACCTACGGCTCGTGCCGTGCTAAAGCAACCCTGGTGGCAACTTAGGTGTCATTCCGACACCAAGGCTTTACTTTGTGGGTCTGAAAAGGCCAGCTTTCCTGGCCTGTTATCAACTGAGATGAACTGCTGCTTCAAGGTCAAGACAAATGACAAATGACAGAATGGCTGCTGTTCCATCGTCTCTGGCCTGCCAACATGTGGGTCAACTTGTGCCTCTTCCCTGTCGATCTGACACGGTGTTTCTACAATCTATTGCCCTCCAGCAGGCATTTCATCCTAGTGAATTCAGCATCACTGCTGAACCATCCCTTGCATCTCCTTTTGTTCTCCAAAGGAAGGTGGCATCCTGGGTCCTCAGAGTTTACAGCTTTATTGCGATAAAGGGGATGAGAGGAAGTGGGGGACAGAAGTGCCTCTGGGGGATCCTCTTGCTCGCATTCAATCTTGAATTGAGAGCAGTTGCCTGGGAAACAAAGCCTAAAAAAATTTTTTTTTTTTCACATGCATCTTCAAATCTTCCAATGGCAGGATGTGCTTCTGGGTTGAGAGCAATGAAGCTCTTCAGTTCTGAAGGCCCAAGAAGATGAGGTTTATTATCTTCCCAGCCCAGCTGAGCATATCACAGATACTTTCTATCATCCTGCTAATCAACTAGAACATGCATATGTGAAAAACAGAAACAAAAAAGGTTAAACAGAAACAAAAAAGATTAAACCGTTCTTTTCTGGTGGCCTGAGTTGAGAGGCGTCAGGGAGCAGCAGAGAGGTTGCAGCAATGCCGTTAGAAGACTCATTCCTGGAACATGCCTCGAACCGGTAACTTAGCTTGCGCACTCAGTCTGTGTGTCTGCCAGGCTCAGCTGCTAGAGCGAATGATTATCTGGGCCTCTGAGACTGTATCTTAGGCCTGCTGGTCAGTGTCTTTCAATATTTATTGAGTTCTGATGTCGCCAGTGTCTGGGTGGGAAAAAAAAGTTCCTTTATCCTCTTATGTTCAATGACGAGGCCTGTGAATTAAACTGACAAAAGACAGAGACATAAGAGAAAAGGTTTATTTTGTTTGTACAGGAAGCTTCACAGAAAACAGGTGAAAAACAGAAGTTGTTTGGCTTGAGAGTTTATAGGCCATTTTAACAAAGGGGATGAATTGTGGAGAAGAGACTAGTTGAAGGAAAAGGGATTTGGGCTTCAAGGGGCAGTAAATATACGGGGGAGACGAATGGAAGATAAACAGCATTTAGTAATGTTTGTTGTGCAGACTCAAATCAGTGTGTCATCTTCTTCTTGCTACAGGAGAGGAGACACTTTCACACTAGAAGCGTGTGCCCTGCTTTTAGGTGGAAAAGAGGAGGGCAGCGTGTTCCTCCTGCATCTGCTGTTTCTCATTGCCTTCAGCTCAAAATAATCCTCATGCCAAAATGGCATCTTTTGGGGTGGCATGCCCTAATCCCCTTCATTATCATTGCATTGCCGTACTGCTGTTTTTGTTTTTGTTTTGTTTTTTTTGCCCTCCTATGCATAGACTAACTTGTTGATTCATTACTGATTAAATGAAGACATGAATTATAAAAGCAGACTCTTTTGCATTGAAAGCATCAAAGAAAGGTACTAATTTTTGACATTTCACCAGCTCAAGCATATGTATTGACTGGGACTTTTTTCTTTCCCTTCAGAAATACATTCAGTAGAAATGTTGATTGTGCTAGAGATAATGATCATAATGAGTGTGCGTGTGTGCCTCTGTCTGCTACCAACTGTATGAACACAAGACAAATGTTTGGAATGGAAATTATGCTTCCCTTCTAAAGGGTAGTATTATGTATTTTATTCCTCAAACGCATAATCAAGTAACAAGAAAGCCTCAACAAGTCTGTGGGAGGGGAGGGCCATTACTTCACCAGTTTTAGTGTCCTATGAGTTACAAAAACAGAAGACATTTATGTTGGGGATGGCCTCAATAATTCATTATTAAATAAGCAACAATTCGCACTTCTCTGAGCAGTGCATTTTTTTCATGTTCCCAGAGTCTTTTTTTTTTTTTTAATGTTGTTATTTATTTATTTGAGAGAGAGAGAGAGAATGCATGTGCTAGGAGGGGGAAGGGACAAAGGGAGAAGGAGAAGCAGACTCCTTGCTTAATGGGGAGCCTGGTGCAGGACTCGATCCCAGGACCCTGGGATCATGACCTGAGCCACAGGCAGATGCTTCACCGATTGAGCCACCCAGACGCCCCACGTTCCCAGAGTCTTAGGCACATACCAGGAGTGCTCTAAATTAGTAAACAGTTATGTAGTTTCTTCAAGAGCAGATAACTTGCTTTCAGATGAACCCCGCTTCCTCTGCCTGGTATTTATTTACTTCATATCTTCCGATGTCCAAATCCAGTCCACTGCTTCATATCTATTTCAAATGCCGTCTCACACTTAACTTCTTTTGATGCCTCTCCCCCCATTTCGAACTGCGATGGCAATTTTTTCTGTCTCTCTCACAAAACTATCACTGTCTATCATGCTTGTCACTTAGTTGTGTGCCTTATATCTTCTACAAAAGTGTGAGCTCCTGAAAACAGAGTCAGAGACTAGCACAGTGCCTTGATCAGATCAGTGCTCAGTAAATATTTCACAAATAAATGAAAAAGGGGAGATAATACAGTGAGGTCTTGATTAGTCTTGATTTGATTAGCTGCTTTGTTGATTATGTTTGGGAAACCTTGTGCTCACTTATTTTCAATTGGTAGATGCTTGAGAAACAGGATTTAATATTAATAACAATCTGAGCCAAAAAATGAAAAAAAAATAAATCTTAGGTGACATCATGAACAACAAAGCCAAACACATAATTTGGTGCAATGTGAAATAGAAATAGCTTTGGGATTGCTCTCTGTTTTTGCATTACTTATTGATTTGATCTTGCTATAGGCAGGGAGGCATAGAAGTTGACTGTAGTATACGAACAAGTTGGGGCAGGGAAACAGTCTTCTTGGAACTTAAGAGATAAAACTGTTTTCTTCGAAGGACTGCTTGCATTCAGTGGACAAAATGGTTCTGACTTAACGACATCAACAATATGGTCAGGAACGACCCAAATGGCATCTTTCTAAAGGGAACTGGAGATAGATGTCTGGGCATCTTTACAAATGAACTTTTCAAATATCCAAAAAAAGAGTTGCAGGGAGCATTTCTGACACACAGGGAAATAAAGACCTCATATGAATTTGAATGGAAAGAGTAAATTTCCTCACTACCTCATAGTTGCCAAGAGAAAAAATTCACTCAGGTGGTGTGACTTGTTTTCAGTGAAAAATTGGGGGAAAAAAGGGGGAATGATCGACAAACCCATTTTTAAGTAATAAAGAAACCATCGTAGAGATCTAAAGGGAAATCTAATAAACATAATAAAAAGCGCTAAGCACAATAACAAGAAAAAAATGTACAGAGCATGTAACAAATTCCATAAAAAGATGTCTATTCTGTTTTTCAATAAAATGACAATTCACTTTGTACAGGGAGCGAAGCTTCATTGCTTCTGTCAGTCAAAGAAAGTAACCCAAATATTGACCTTTACCAGTTCCCTACAGATTAGGAAGCTGTTTCTTGTAATAAAGATTCTGGTTCTGAGAAGTTGAATTTGCAGAAATCTGCAAACTTAAACCTGTCCACATGTTGGAGAATTGAGAAATTAAGGAGGCTATGTTCTTCAATCCAACATCCTTTCTGTTGTAGGACCAATGGGTGAACACAACACACTCCTCTCATCTGTGAAAAATGATGTGAGTTGCAAATTCTACGTTGCATAGGCTTCTGATGACTATAGAGCTGACCCTTGAACTATACCAGGTCCACACAGGCAGAAGTTTTTCAATAAACATAGTACAGTAGTATCAATGTGTTTTCTGTTATGATTTTCTTTTTTTTAAAGATTTTATTTATTTATTTGACAGAGAAATAGAGAGGAATAGCAGAGACAGAAGAAGAAGCAGGCTGTCTGCTGAGCAGGGTTGGATCCCAGGACCCTGAGATCATGACCTGAGCCGAAGGCAGACACTTAATCAACTGAGCCACCAGGTGCCCATGTTAGGATTTTCTTAATAACATTTTCCTTTCTGTAGCTTGCTTTATTGTAAGAACACAGCTTCTGTATTAGATATAACATACAAGAGATGTGTTAATCAACTTTGTTATTGGGCTTCTGGTCAACAGTAAGCTATTATTAGTAGTAAAGATTTTGGAGAGTCAAAAGTATACACGATTTCTGACTGTGTGGGGCATTGGCACCCCTAACCCCCACCTTCTTCAATGGACTGTATATTAATATTCTTTATTGCTGTCATGTATAAGATGGTATCTCTGGTGGGTTCCATAACCCTACAGGTTTGACATTCTGTTTTCAGAGAGAGTTCCCCTGGGCCCAGGACAAGCCAGCTGAAGGCATCAACCTGAACTATTGACTATGAAGCCACTAGCCACATATGGCTATTGAGCACTTGAGATGTGGCTAGCCCGAACTGAAATGTGCTGTCCGTGTAAAATACAAGCCAGATTTTGAGGGCTTAGGCTGAAAAAAGAATGTAAACTATCTCAATATTTTTTTATACTGATTGCATGTTGCAATGACAAACTTGGAATATATTTGATTACCTAAAATATATTATTAAAATTAGGCTCACCTGTTTCTTTTTACAGAAATGTGGCTTTCATGTGTGTGGCTTAATTTACTGTGACTATTTGAATTGAAAATTACATCTGTGACTGGCATTTGTGCTCACATTCTATTTCCATTGGACAACTCTGGTATAGGGGACAGACCTTCCTTTACAAGAAAGGCCTGTGGCACGTACAGGCTCTAGGTCATGGTCTGCAAAATGCTCAGGGCTAGAACCGAGAGGCTGTGGGAGATTCCATCAGCGTTTGGGAATGTGTGACCTGCAAAGCCAGAGATAAAATAGTAAAATCTGGTCTTGAGACATATATATGCTCCTCCTGTTTCTTCGAGCCTCAAGGCTGGATTCCTTAAAACAATATTGTATGAAGATATTTATGTAAACAACGCTAGTTCTTCAAAAACAATTCTTATCAACTGGGGTCTTTTGGGCTTGGGATGTGGCCTTCCTTTCATGCCACAGATTTACTGTCCTAAGGAATGATGCCTGAAATATCATATGTTCATTAAAATAAAACTGGTACCATTGACATTAACCATTAAGAAGTTGTTACTAACTCCAGTGATGAGTCAGAGCCCGAACAAGAAAGCAACTCAAAGTGTCATTAGAAATTCCTTCTTTATCTTTCTTTCATTGTGTTTTTTTCCTTTGACTAAAACTCCCTGTGAGAAATCAAATACATTCAATAGGCAATAATATTATCTAGTGTAGTCTTAGCCCGTTTGGGCTGCTAAAGCAAAGAACCATAGACTGAGTGGTTCATGAACAACAGACATTTATTTCTCACCGTTTTGGAAGCCAGAAGTCCAAGGTCTGGGTGCCAGGGTGGTTAGGTCGTGGTGAGACCCCTCTTCTGGGCTGCAAAACTGTTGACTTTGTGTCCTCACGCCGTGTAGACAAAATGCACAGCTCCCTGGCCTCTGTGACAAGGCTGCTGATCCCATTATGACGACCCCATCCTTATGACCTCATCACCTCCCAGAAGCTCCCAGCTCCAAGTACCATCACACTGGGGATTGGGTTCCAACAAATGAATTTTTTAGGGACTCAAATTTCAGTCCATAATAACTCTGCTTTTTAAAAGCGATTTGTAATCTGTATTTTCATTAAGACTATCGTATTTGAATTGTATGAAAGTCCTAAAAAGTATTCAGGAACAGATATGATGGGCTCTATTTTATGGACAATGTCACTTGAGCTTTGATCCACTTCTCTAAATTACTAAAGGGAAAGGTGGATCAGAGTGTCAGCCTCAATGCCCAGACTTTCTGTTTCTCCTTTCCTTCTGCACAGTTGGTGGGCTGCCATATTGTCGTGGTTAAGCATAAGGCCATAGGGTCTGGATCCCAATCACCCACTTACTTGCTACACTGAGAGGTGAACGTACAGAACCTCTCTGCACCTCAACCTCCTTATCCATAAAATACCAATAACTATTATACTTTTCTCCTGAAAAAATCATGGGAAATGAATAACCTAACACCTATTTCACAGATGCAGAAATTGAAGCCCAGAGATGTCAAGTAACTGGCCCAGGCCACAGAGCTCAGCAGTGGGAGAGCCAGGTTTGAAACAAAGTTAAACTCCAAAACCTATACTTCTTTTTTTCCCTAAATGAGGCTGTCAAAGTTTTGCTTTATTTTCCATTCTTTGGCAAGCATAATGAATTTGTTAATTGAGATAGACTCGGTGGGGCATAATCATAAAGCCACCTTCAAATCTAAGTTTGGGCCAATTCTTATTCTGTCCCAACAGGTGGCTTCTATAGCTTTCTGATCCTCCTCCTCCTCCTCCCCCTCCTCCTCGTCCTCCTCCTCCTCCTCATCATCCTCCTCCTCCTCCTCCTCCTCCTCCTCCTCCTCCTTCTTCTTCTTCTTCTTCTTCTTCTTCTTCTTCTTCTTCTTCTTCTTCTTTCTTCTTTCTTCTTCTTCTCCTTCTTTAAGCTTTCTTGCAGCATAATTGACAAAAAAATGGTAAAATAGTTAAAGTGTATATCATAATGACATACACTGTGAAAACTTTCCTCCCATTTAGTGAACATGTACTTCACCTGTTCAGTTTTTCCAATGAGAACATTTAAGTTTTATTCTTCTAGCAAATTTCAACTCTATGATACTGTGTTATCAACTATAGTCATTATGTCATGCATGGGATCCTCACACCCTACTCATCTCATAGATGAAAGTGTAAGACAGTGTAAGAAGTTTTACCAATGTTCCCCTCTATCCCACTTTTCAACTCTATACTTTTATGAGTTGGATTTTTTTTTTTCAGGTTTCACCTATCAATGATACCATGTAGTATTTGTCTGTCTCTGTCTGGCTTATTTCGGTTTACATCATGCCCTCAAGATCCATCTGTATTGTTGCAAGTGGCCAGATTTCCTTTTTTCTCATGGCTAAATAATATTCTATTATAATGATAAAGATCTAGATAGAGAGATATATAAATCTGTATCTCTATTTCTATGTATCACATTGCCCTTATCTCTTCATCCACTGACAGACACTTAGATTGTTTCCATGTCTTGGTTATTGTGAATAATGCTGCCCTGAACATGAGAGGACAAATATCTCCTTGGGATACCATTTTCATTTTCTTTGAGTCTATACCCAAAACTGGGATTGCTGGGTCATATAGAAATTTTAATTTTTTGAGGAACCCCTATACTGTTTTCTGCAGGGGCTATACCAATTTACATTCCCATCTGGTCCATTTCAGTCATGAGAACTTTCCAGTTTCAGCAATTAAAATATCCAGCTCAGATGACCAACACATATTCAGAACTCTTACTCCACTGGGAACATCTCCTTCCCTCTGTGCTACTCAGACTGGGAAACCGGATGGGGGAGCAGGCTGCAGCATCCCTTTACTTGGTTAGCCCCTCCTTCCCTGTCCTCACATTCATCCCTGGCCTAATCAACAAGCAGGAGAGGATTAGGAGGTGAAGTGGTTGATCCTGTCTTGACCCAGCATCCACACTCTGGCCTACAGCTCTCTCTCCTCAGCAGACTGTACCATGGGGCTCTTTTGTGAGTTGTGCAGAATACGGTTCAGCTGGTATTGGGTTCCACTCTTCCCTCTTCTTGGGCCTCTGCAAGGCACCTTTGTGCCACTTTCCCTGGGCACTTCTCTTGGACAGAGCCTACTGGCTCATGGGACTCCCAGGCTTCCTGATGCCACCTCCCTGCCTGGGCAAGTGCAGGGACCTCCTACTGTAGCTCTGCCTTTTCCTGTCCTTCACAGCCTTGAACACTGTCATCAGCTTTATATTCCATAGGCGGGCATCAGACACCCATATTCTCTGTACCTCTCAACTCCAGGGGACAAACAGCAGGTGTCCCTTTCAAGCCTCTCGCAAGTTATAAGAAGGAAGAGGCAACCCCCTGAAGAAATGCCAACAATTTTCTCCAAGGCTTACCTCCACTCTTCTATTGGACTGCCAGGTCCCCACACACTTTGGGAGATGGAGGATGAGCCAACCATCCCAAAACCACCTTGCAAGTCCTGCGTATGCAGACTGGATTCAACTTCACTTTGGAACAGAGGATACTTGACACCTTTTTTCCTGCGGCCCTGGAGGCCCAAGCCATGACTGAGGTGAAATGTCTCTTCCATTTGATCCATCCTGTACTCTGAGTACTTTTCTTCTGCGTCTGGCGCATCATAATTGATCAGTTAGTCTTTGCTTCTATTATTTCCCGAGATCTGCTGCTGTAACTTTGGACAAGTTGCCTAAGTTCCCTCCGCTTCAGTTTGTCAGGGTCCTGGTCAGGCGCCGGCAGGGGAAAGCCCTGCCCTAGCCCCAGAATGGGTGATGACGAAGCATTCCCCAGCTAGTGGCAAGCTTTCTGCCTCTCCTAGGGCCATGGCAGCCCTTTTCAGAGCAGACCTGGGGGTGCAGCCCCCTGAGGAACGTGCCCTAGGGAAAAGGTAATTTTGATACGCAAAAGAAAAGCAGGGATAACCATAAAGGACACTATGGAAGGGCATAAAAAAAGATGGTCAGCCTACCTTTGCTGGAGAGAGGACAGCCCCCCAGGGGCAGGAGACCAGAAGCAGATGCAAAGACAAGCCAGCAGAAGTCTATAGAAATCCCAGCCAGTGGGACACACAGTAACCATCAGCCAGCAGGTAGGCTTCAGTCTCTGTATCAGATCATTTCCACTCTAAGTGGAGAGAAGTAATACAGTTTACTTGGCAGCATCTTTGTTTGTTAAACAAGTTGGGATGAAAGCTAGAGCCTAGATTATTTATCCTCATCTGAAATGTATGAAAATAACTCTTAAAACATACATTTTGGCATAGACAGGGAGGAGTCCTTAATGAAGCATTTACTTGTGTCTGATTTTTATTTGTTTTTACCAGGTTCATTTAATCTGATAGATGGTGTAAACCGCCAAGTAACGCCGCTGGAATCTCACAAAGATGAGTAATGCTGGGGCACCTGGGTGGCTCCGTAGGCGAAGCGTCTGCCTTCGGCTCAGGTCAGGATCTCAGAGTCCTGGGATCGAGCCCCACAAGGGGAGCCTGCTTCTCCCTCTGCCTCAGCTGCTCCCCCTGCTTGTGCTCTCTTTCTCTCTCAAATAAATAAATAAATAAAACCTTAAAAAAAAAAAAAACTGTGTAATGCTGAGGATGGTTCTTACCCTGAGACACAGCCTCTGTGTTGTGGTAGCCACAGGGGCTTGTCGGTGTCAGCTAGGGCTTCCATAACAAGACAGGGCTTACCAGCGCTTGAACAACAGACACTGATTCTCCAACAGGTCTGGAGGCTGGAAGTCTAAGATCAAAGTGCTGGCAGGGTTGATATCTGGTGAGATTTCTCCTCTTGGCTTGCAGAAGGCTACCTTCTCGCCGTCCGCCCACATGACCTGCCTTTTCTGTGTGAGCTCACATTCCCTGTGTCTCTTCCTCTTACAAGAGCACCACCATCCTATTCAATCAGGACTCCACTCTTACAACCTCATTTAATCTTTATTACATCCTTGAAAAGTCCTGCCTCCAAAAACAGTCACATGCGGGCCTAGGGCTTCAGCATATGAATTTGAGGGGGGACCCGATTCAGTTTGTGACAGAGCTGTGCATAAATGTTCCTTTCCTTATCCTGGGCCATTTGGGAAGACTGCACATCCTGCTTTCTTGGAATTCAGATGTGTCTCAGGGGTGAGAGAGTATGGCACCTGCTTTGTCACTCGCTTTGTTGAATGAGATGTGCGATGAGGTGACATGCAAACAGGGAAGAGGCTTAGATTTTAATCTAAGGCATGAACTACCACTTTGCCTTCCCCTTGAAACATCTGTTCTGGAGATGCTCCTGCTTCCAGGGAAGCCCAATGAGCGGAGCACCCATGCTAATCAGTGCTGTCCATATACGCAAGAAAGAAATTAAAAAAAAATATATATATATTTAAGTTTGTTTTATCATTGAGATTTGGGGGTTACCTATTGTTTGTACATGACCTAGCCCATCCTGACTTATGCAAAGGTCAAGTATTCGTTTGCTGTGACATTTGAGACTTATAACACCCAACATGCATCTTTACATCTTCTCTTCCTAGACTAGGTCATAAAACAGTGTACAATGGTACTTACTCTGGCAACTTATTTTTATTTTTTTGTTCTTTTCTGAGCATATATGGAGCTAATATCTATATTATGTTATCTAACCTGGTAATTCTTAGACCAGCTTTTCTTCCAACCTACAAGCCAACCTTCCCAAATGACCTGGAATCCTCCCCATTAACGCACTGCCAGTGCCTTCAATTCCACATGCTCAAAACCAAGCTTGTCCTGCCCTGAACTCCAGTACTTTCTCCTGCTCACCACTTTTATGATCACCCCAGCTGCTAACCTCAGAGACATTTTGTGTGTGCATCAGAGGTAGAGGAAATATATCTTTGAAATCTTTCTATTTTTACAAAAATCGTTTTTGGAAAATTTCAAACATTTACAGAAGTCGACAGAATTGCACAATGAACCTCCACGTACCCATCATCCAGCAACTAATAATCAGTTCACAGCCAATCTTATTTTTTGTTTTTATATCTACCCCACTCAGATTATTTTGAAGTTATAAATGCTTCAGTATGTATTTCTAAAAGATAGGGATTCTAAAAAAATAACAGCCACAACACTTTATCACTGAAAAATAATTAACATAATATCATGTTTTGAGTCAGTGTTCCACTTCTGGTTGTCAATTATCTTGTAATTTTGTTGTTGTGGTTGACATCTACCTGAATCAAATAGAAATAAAATCCACACACCACAATCAGTTGATCTATTTCTTGTCAAAAATGCTCGATCTCTGATTCCTCCTCTGTCTTCCTTTTTCCTTACAATTCATTTGTTGAAGAACCCACTGTATTTGTCTGGTAGGTTTTCCCACAGTTAGAATTTTGTTGATTAGATTATCAGAAAAGTTTGTTTAGTGTATTCTATAGTCCCCCACATTTCCTATAAATAGATAGTTTGATAAAGAGGCATGATATGCATTATTTGGCAAAGCTGCTGCATAGGTGACGTATTATATTTCTAATAGGAGGCTCATGATAATATTAGCAGCCGTTGATGGTAATTGTCCAGGCCAGTGGTTTTCAATCTTGAGTATGCACCAGAATCACCTGGCAGGCTAATTAAACTACAGATTTTTGAGGCTCCACCTTTGTTTCTGATTCAGTAGATCTGGGTTTGGCCCAATAACCTCCCAGGTGATACTGATGCTGGTGGTCCAGTGACCATACTCTGAGAACCACAGACCTAGAACTATTATTTTGTTAGTGGTTGAAAGGTAGTGATGTTCTAGTCTATCGTTTCTTCTTAATTCATTAATTGGAATACATGTATGCAAGGAAATGATCCAAATTGTTGAGTCTGTGTAAGGAAGGTGCTATAAATGTTTGATTCTTTCCCTTTGTTTACCAGTTTCCAAAGCAGGTTGGAAAATTTCCTCTGGAGGTAACCAGTGGCCTGCGTGTGTGGGTGGGTGTTTCACTCCATTGAAGTTATTATTTTATTGATCTTCAGGCTGCCTCATCTTTAGCCACAGGAACCTTGGAGACAATTTGAGTCTGCATTCTTCCTTGTCAAATACCTAGTGCTCAGTCTGGCAGCTACACCTTTGCATGTCGCCATCCCTGGCCCACCCTCCTCCCCACCGCAGCTCATTTTACACATGAGTATCTGTCCTGTGAACCTGTCTTGTGAAGTTCCAGTCATGTCATTACTTGCTCAAAAAATTCTCAGTGACTCACCAAATTAAATACAGACCTTGACATTGGCATTTGAGTCCTTCCTGGTATTGTATCTTTATTCTAGTTTTTCGTACTCCTGCCCTGAAATTGGAAGGCCCACCTCAGAGCCCTTGCTCATCCCGCTTCTCTGCCTTGGCTGTCCCCATTCTCTCTGCCAATACTTCGTTCATCCCAAATGCCACTCATCTCATGGATCTCTTCCTGATGTCTTCAGTTAGGAAGCTGAGCTCTTCTGTGGCATTTGCCTGCATCTGTACTTCTCTTGAAAGTATTTGCTTGTAGGCTTTGTATTTCGGTCACTAGCGGGCTTGTCTATTACTCTCTGTTGTAAAGATGGTCTCTTGATTATTTCATTCAACTTCATACTTATGTGGCACCTTGTTCTACAACTTCCAGGTACTAAATGCATATTTGTAGGATTATGTTGAATATGAAGTATTAGCTATGAACTCAACTGATATGTGTATATGTATATTTATAGCTTTGTAAATACTTATATTTACATATATCTTCTGCCTATGAATTCCAAAGCACTAAAAAATGTCCATTTTTTTCCTGCATCATCCAAAGCAGCAACATAATTCTGCAGAGAGACAATTTACAGGGATCCAGTAATCTCCCTTTCTCTGTTTCAATAAGTTAGGAGAACAAATAATTCTCTTCTTCCTCTACCCGTAACTTCCTCTTCTGTGAAATCCTTCATCTCACTCCAGTCCACAAAGATCTGAACCTCCGTCAGTAAATTCGGGTGGTCCAATTTATCTGATATAGTGTATACTGCTCTGTCTGGTTACATATCATTCAAATATGTCTGCGTGCTGACTGGTCCACCAGGCTAAATTTTGAAAGATGTTTTTTTTTTTTTTTTTTTTTTTTTTTTGAAAATCAGCTTTCAGGAATAATAGATGAGAAAACTCACCTGCCTTTGTTGTGAGCAAATTGGAGAGAGGTTTCCCACACTTCATGGTGCTGTACCCTGAAAAGCCAGAAGGAAAAAATCAGGTGAATAATTTTTATGTCTGTTGCTATGACAACTAACCCAGCCACTTCTGCGAGGATATGGACAATTATGCCAAAGCAGGGATTCTCAGCCTGGAGTCCCCTCACCACGCTGCCAAGTAAACCTTCCAAATCTACCACCCCCCCCAACCCTTGGCAACATGAGAAACAAAATCAAGTGTACCAGATTCACATCCTGTTCTGGGGGAACACCTGTAAGAAATGCCTCACTTGATTAATGCTAGAAACCAGAATAGATTGCCTTGGTGCAATATTATGGCACCAACCATCTGGAGGGGCCATAGGATTCACAAGTCATGCCTGAGATCACGAGCGGCGAGCTGCTGATATTCACAAAGAAAATGACCACTGTCTTACTTTCTCACAATGCAAGTGCTTGAGGTGGCTTCCAACATTCCACTGTGGTTGCTGAAAGGGAGTTTCATTTCAGGTATTGAGTAAATGCAATTCTCCATTTTACTCTCAATACTCTGATAGGCTGGAGGCCTAAGAATACCTCTGTTTGGGATTCTAATTGTACTGTTATCTGAATTCTTAAAATGATTTTGGAAGCATTTGAGATTACTGGTAGGGTTCTCTTAAGAATCCATTTGGGGTTAAAATTTAGTCCCTCTGCTGCCCATTGGTCCTTCATGGGTTAAAAAAAAAAGCCACCATTTTTATTTTATGAATCTAAGCAAATCTCCTCTCTCCCCCTTAAATAAGAAAAATCCCATCTGCAGAAGGCCAAAAAAAGTCAAATATACAATCTGCAAAGAAATGACTTTCACTTGTATTTTGAAAACAATACCAAGTTTGAAAAGGAAAGGTAAAAAATTTTCTGGGAATGATTTCTGAGAGTGTGCACGTGTGTGTGTGTGTAGGGAAGGAGAGGACAGATTGGTTAACCACAGGGTGGTGTAGGAAGCAGGAATTTGGGATTGCTATTTTCTTCTGCCTTTTTTCCTGAGGTGCTAAATTTTAGCACAGCGCTCCTTGTTCCTTAATTAATGATTAAACAAATTCAATTCATGATTTAACTTAATTAAACAACTAATGAATTTGTGTATGCAGGAATCATTAATGTGGCGTCTGAGGCAGGGCCTCTAGGGCATGGTTAACTCAGTTCTTCACAGCTCAGTAAATAGTATCTAGAGCTGTACACATGTCTCTTTGCCTTATATGCCACACCCCTGCTATGGAGCTGATGCATTCTATTCGGGGTTAGAGACATGCATAGATGCTATATGCACACATTACCCTTTGCGTATGAGGATAATTTTTCTGGTACATCTGCTAAGAGATACATATTTCCAAATGTAATTCCACCAGTGGCAATCAGCTTAGTTATTTTTTAAAAGCTATTGAGACCTATTATAGAAGCACATTAGGAGGACAAAATGCAATCTTGTTATATTTTTAGATATTCTCATTTCTTTTTTAAAGCACAATGATATCTTGGAAACCCAACTTAAAGGCCACTCTGTGAAGTAGAAAATTTGAAAAGAAACAGTTTTCATGACTCTCAAGTGGAGTCCCTTACCTTGGGATGATAGGATGTGCTCTGTCTCCTGGGTAGAGGTAGCATTTTGGAATAAGGGTAAGAGAGAGAGAAGACAGCCATCACATATCAATGCTTCATAACTGTCTTGTGCTTTGGATACATTAGCTCATTTGGGATGTTTTCATCTTGATTTTCAAGGAGGGAAGCAGGGCCTGAAGACATGAGCTAACCTGTCCAAGGTCACCCAGCTAATACGCAGCGTAACTTCGGAAGCTTCGATGTCTGTCTGTGTCTGGGCTATATCATTCATCTAAGCATGTCTGGCACGCACCTAATTGATAGCTTGAGGTTCTAATGTACTTGACAACAGTTTGTTTTCTGAAGTAGGCAAACATTTCCCTTGGAATCTCATTGACACTATTAATTTGCTTAGCAAACCATTTTATCCTGAGTAGTGCCAAGGAAAATTTTAGTGATCCCCTGTCTTAATTGTCATTGACTTCAAACTGGGAAATCCTATTTAATGAGGTCACACTGTAGATGTACATAAAAGATATGAAGGCTTCCCACCTGGGTTACACATATAGTGCAGGCCCAGACTTAGAGCAAAACTCTGATGAGGAAAAGCAGAGAGCAACTGATAGTGTTGTCATGGGGAAAGCAAAACTTCGAGTTGTGCACTTGCCTTTTTAATTTGCAAAATACATTTAAACAACCAACACTGCATTAAGTTCTTCTCTGGATATCTTTATTTTGGAGATAGAGTTGTTTCAACTCATTACTTTTTTCATCCTGTGTAGACAAATGATAGGATCTCCTGGGAATGGCTCTTTCTGCTGACCCCAGCCTTTTTCCACAAGCACAGTGGCTCTGTGAGAGTGAATGGATTAAAATGAGCCTATTTCAACAAACTCCTGAGTCTATATTTATTGATCACTCCTGGACTTTTCAGAAGTGTGCCTTTTTCTTGAACAGGCTCATGGCACAAGCCACTTGAGATATGACACTAGTCAACAGCTTCTAAATTCACAAAACACAGAACCTAAGCAGTCCGGGTACCTGTAAGGTTGGTGGATGGCAGAAGAGGGATGGGTCATGTATGAGAAGCCTCAAAATGCCAACGTCCTTGCTCTGGGTAGGATCAGTAGGATTCCACTTAAGAGCCTGTTCAATCTCTAAGAGTAGAGGCTCCTAGGGTTTGAGCCTCTAGCAAGTCATGTGTTGGGTGAATTATATCTTGTTATGAGAAAGGAGGGCAGATCGGAATAGAAATAGACCACAGCTACTGCTCCTTCTAAACTCACTTTCCAAATTCCCTTGCTAAGGATGAGAGACAAACGTCAAGTGCTCTGAAGTAGCCCAATTCTGGATTAGGGTAAGAAAGAAATTCTCAGGAACATTGACTTGTCCTAGTTCTTCAACTTGGGAAATGTTTTGCTTCACATTCAAATGCATCATCTTCAGAGTTTGTTAGCATTCAACTATTTCTTTCTGAACACGTAGGGAGAAATTTCTCTCAGACCATAGGACCAGGGAAATCTGTATCTCTGAGTAGCAACTAGCTTGTTCTAATTTCACATATACCACAACTCTGGAATCTGGAGGTATTTCCCCTCTTGCTTTGTCTCCTAAGGAGTTTGGAACAGGGTTTCAGACTCATCATGCTTTGGTGAAAGCCCCTTCATTCTTGTTCTTTGTCACCCTTCTCCATTACACCAAATTTGTCTCTTTCATACCAACTCCATTTCTCCAGTCACTGTTCTGAAATTTTTAGGACATGTCAATATGATGACCAAAGAGCATTTTAATCTGCTCATCTTTTCATGTTGGGCACTGCATAATTCTAAGAAATGCCAGTCACCTAGACTATGTAACCACGGTGTGAATGGTATCCTCCAGAGTTGTGCAGTACATAACCTGTACAGCCATTCTTGGGCACCCCGGGAGAAGACAGTCTCCCCCAGAGGCTTTACACTGTTCTTAGATGGGGTATACCTACCTTTCACAGACTGGGATTCTTCAAGGACAATGGCCTCAAATAATTTGAACTATGACTTAGCAATACCCACTGATGCTTTTCTTTTCTTTTTTTTTTTTTTTTCCCACTGATGCTTTTCTTCTGTGATTTCCTTTTGAAAATTAATGTAAACAACTGGGAGGAAATTCTAACTACAAAATGACACCATTGTATGTATTCTGAGAGAACCCACAACTTCGATAATTCTGTCTTCATTCATCCAGTTAAATTCTTGGAAGAAAGGGGGGCACCGCCTTTGCCGGGGTGACTTTTTAGTGTCAATCGCCTACTTCCCCACTTACTATGTTTGTCTCATGGAGATGCCAGGGGTCAAATGCCATTTCCACTTGGCTTCCCTTAAAGAGATTACCATGTCAGAAAATTCCTTCTGCGATTGCTGAACCCAACTTCTCCTACCTTTTCCTAAGCACAAGTTGGTGGGGAGGGGGACTCACTAGCCTCTTTGTCCATAACAAGGAGGAAAGATCTCTTCAAATTTCCTCGAGAAGTGCTATCTCCTGCTCCCTGGTTAGCAGGATGCATGTCATGTTCCCAGCACCAGACACGAATTGGTCCCAAGGTCACCTCTCTCATGTAATCTTGGAGCTTCTTTTGAAATTTTCTTTGTTTAGTAAACTAAAATCACATCCCTATCATTCATACGCCCAGAAAGCATCTTAGAGTCCACAGTGAAACCATCTGCTTTTATGATTCTTTCTTGCCCATACTAAACTGGTAATCCAAACCCAAATACAAGAGGATGAAACACACAGGGACAAGTGGTAATTTAGCGGCAAAATGTTGATGTGACACAGGGGCCCAAGGTGAGCAGATTGAAGTATCAGGATTCAAAAGTAGATATGCATCTGGCTCACACCTTGCAGAGGGTAGCTCTGACAATTTCACGTCGAGGCAGAAAATGTGATGATTTTAGCAGTGGTTTCCTCCTCAATCTGCATAGGTTTGGGGGTTGAAGCATAAAGGTAAACAGACTTCACTCAAGTAAAGGACCATCTAGTTTCGGAGAATATAGAAATCCTAGCAGCCAAGTGCAAAGACCGTTGGGATGGTGAAGGTGGCATTGGGCTGCAGCTCAGGGTCTGTGATCCCATTTTCTCCCAGTACAGCCAAGACCCCTGCCTCAGTAGATGGGCTGAAATGAGGGAAAGTATGTGACATCAGTACATGGGACTTCCAGGCAGGAGGACATCCTTGGGTGATGTGTGCTTCTACACTACTCTGGGGGTCTCGAGCAGCATCTGGGGATAAGGTGCCCCCAGGGAGTAAAGTTACCCAGAGAGAACTGCTACCAATGAGTGGATATGGAAGCAAGGCATGAAAACAGTATCCATGTTTTCTTTGTAATTGACTCAAACATAAATGCATACCACAGTGTGGGGTGTTATTACCTTTTTCCATTTCCCCTTCATTCAGAAACTGGATGAAAAGATTTTTCAAAAGAAGAGAAAAGGAAAGAAAAGAAAAAGGGAAATCCTTTGCAGGATGTGGTGAAGAACGATTTCTATTCTGGTCTGGTTCTCTGGTACTTTTGTGTTGAGCAAGGTCTACTGATCCTCGGTGGCTGCCAATGCTATTCTTGGCCTTTCCTGTCTGGGCTTGGGTACCGTGTGCTAATATCAGAGCTTCTACTCTCAGCCTATGCTCAAAGTGAACATCAGATATGGTCTGATCAATTGTACATTTAAGGAGGTTTGTCTCTTCCAATATATTCTGCAAAACGGCATCTGCTGCTAAGTCCTCCTTCCAGGGAAAGCCTTGCTCGGTGTCTCCAGGTGCTGTGACTCTACGATCTCATGTGCCGCTCAGTATGGTTGGTGTCCTGAATCTGCTGTGTGAGGAGAACAGGCACTGCCCTTGCGTGTGAATTGGTGTGCTGAGAGCTTGCTTGGATTCTTATTTACGTGTCACCACAACAGAATGGCACAGGCCCGCTATTACCCATGTCACAGAGGCTCTGAGAGATACAGGGAGGAAACTGACAGGCACAAGTCAGAGCTGAGGCTTGGGCCCAAGGGACTGAGGGCAGCTCCTGCCTTCCTCTTCATTACATTCTCTTAATCTTTGTACTGCACACTAGATCTTTATGGCAGACCACTGATTTCCTTTAGAAAGTTTAAATTGCACACAGATCCTCCATTTGGATCTGAACACGGTTGCTGGGATCTTCCTGGGGGACTCTCAAGACTTCTGCTGGTTAAACTCTTCCTACAGCTGATGATGTGGTTGCCACCCGCCACCTAGTACAGTGCCTGGCACCAGAAAGAACCCCAAATAAATCCTCATCCTTTCCCTCTTTGTTCTCTTTTTGCCAGGGGGGAGAGTGTTGCGTTGGGCATGATGCCTACCCAAGCACCTTAATTTGTTTGTTCCAAGGATTTTGACTCATTTGAGTGTCTGATTGATATTCATAGAAATGATGATGATGATGATACCGCCAGTAGCCTTGACCATGATGCATCATTTCCACATTGCCCTGTGAGAGATGAGACTGTCATCCGAGGTGCATGCCAGGACTACATGGATGAAGACACTGCGTGGCTCTCGTCGCTCGGGAGTGCCACAGCCCAGCTCAGCGAGATGACAATGAGACATCTGTGAACTTATAAATATCAAAGTTGATGCGTAACATGAGGGCCTCAGAAGCTCTGCTTCATACTCAGGTCAGAGGGCAACATCCAGCCGTTAGGCTGGGCAACAGTGAGCTCACAGAAGACTGTGTATTCTCGGTAGGGCTGAGAGCACACATCTTTCCCCCCCACCATCGTGTTTGTGAACACACTCAGAGACAACGATGTCTTTCTCTGGCTGAGCTCAACTCAGAATGAGCAACCCAACCTGAAAAGACACCTACATTTTTTAAACTCTCTTTCGAATCCACCTGACTCTTGAGTTTCAGGAAATCAATGCTGACGGAGAAAATCTGCATCCACGTTGTGTGATAAAACTATGAAGCTGGAGGAGCTAGTTTATAATTCTGAACTCATCCCATCCTGGTGTGAGCTCCTTCCATGATCTGCACTCATTTTATTGAAGGGAGAGTAAGTTCAGAGGTCGTCAGCACCAGAAACTAGAGCAGTAACAGCAGCAACCAGACAAGGCAGCCTTCCTTTGACAGCAGAACTCGAGGGACTTGCTCAAATCCAGGGAGGCACAGGTGGTAAGTTCTGAATCCAGCTGTTCCCAACATGGCCAGCAGGTTTGCAGAAACAAGGTGTTTGGAAACAACTCGAAATTTCTTATTTAACCTCAGAAGATATTTAGACGTGATTCTCTTCTACATGATAGTCTAGTATAAAATTAAAACCACCTATTTTAAAGTGAACAGAAAAATCCATATGTCGGTAGTACATTATAATGGATATCTACGGTGGTTTATATTAATAGACTACACCACAAAGAACCATGCTGAAGTCAGAGATCTATGCCACATAATAATAATGATGTTCCCATAGTATTCACTCAGTATTTCAATATATTGCAGAGAACACATTTTTTTTTTCCCTAAAATATAGCTCTGGAGTTCTCTGACTGCTTCGAAGCCTAGTTTATAAATACCAGATCTTGGTGATGCAGTTTCTTTTCTAAGGACCTAACAAGACGTGCTCACCTACACACTGATTTCTATCAGTAGAAGAAAAGGAAGCATAAATGAATCACATGCAAAGAGAAATATTCAATGGTGCTTTAAATGGAGTGCAGCTTAATTAACTCAGGACAGTGAAGCCAACTATATTTTGAAAAATTAAGAGGTAGCAGAGCAAATGTTTATGTTTTTTCTTCTCTTCCTCTGATGTAATTTCAACCAAAAGCTTGAGAACAAGTGCTGGCTAGCGGGACAGAGCAAAGGTGGCTGGGAGAAGTTGTTCTCTAACCCTCCCCACCCCCATTCCTGCAGGGACTCTCCTTGGCATTTGATTATGTGAAATGCTCTGGGATAGCGCCCTTGTTGGGCTTGCCATTAGCCTCTGAGAGATGGCACAGATATCCCTTGTTTATTTTATTTTAGAAAAATGAGGCTTCTGCTGACCCATGAGATCTTAGGATGAAAAATAAAAGCACATCCTTGGCTTGAGTTCCATGAGTAATAATTCCAGTGGGCATGTGCTGCTCATTGGCATTTTTCTGTTGGTTTAGTCTTTTTATTTTAATGAAGAATGAAGGTTGTTTTTGTGTGTGTGTGTATGTATGTGTGTGTTTTAACTAGGACAAGAGTTCTGACTTTTACAGAAACTTCCCAGCCTCTTCTTCTCTTCTCTTCTCTTCTCTTCTCTTCTCTTCTCTTCTCTTCTCTTCTCTTCTCTTCTCTTCTCTTCTCTCCTCTCCTCTTCTCTTCTCTTCTCTTCTTCTCTTCTCTCTTTCTCTTCTTTTCTCTCTTTCTCTTCTCTTCTCTTCTTTCTCTTCTCTTTTCTTTCTTTTTTTTCTTTTTTCTTTTTTTTTTAGGAGGGAGACACAGGAGAAATGGTTAGGAAACTTTGGTGCCTGCTTTTCATAACTCTTTCCATTTTACAACAGTGCAGAGACGAAATGGGATGGTGATGCAGCCTGTGGCTTGGGAGTCAGACAGACAAAGGTAACAGCATGGCTCAGATCCTCTTAGCTCTGCGACCTTGGTCTGAGAGGCTGATATTAGCACTCATCCCACAAGACTGGCAGCAAATGCAAAGGTGGAAAGGTCAATGATGCATTTTTCAGTGTAGAGAATTTGATTGTATGCAAAAACAAAATCTGGCCAGTCTCTTCTTTTACAGTATTTAGGGTTTCTATTTAATCATATCTCATTGCATTGGCTAAGATTTGTGGCATAATGCTGATAGCGACCATTCTAGCAAGCAGATATTTCACCTTTCCAAATTTCAATAAGAATATGTAATGCATTTCTAATATTTTCCTCTCATTCCTAGCTTGCTGAGCATTTTCATCACGAACAGGCACTGAATTTTATCAAATGCTTTTCAGCACATCTTGAAAGGAATTTTCTCTCTTAATTCATTATTTTGAGTCAACTATGATGTTACTATTGCATGGTGCTTGAATCCTAGAATAAACCCAACTTGGTCACAAAGAAGGATGACTTGGTTATTTTAACATTCTCTTTAATTCAATCAGTTAATAGATTATTTAGGTTTTTAGCTTCTGCGTACAAATAAGAGGTCCATTAAGTGTACCAAAGACAGGTCAGCTAGCAGCACATCAGTGGCAACAATTGGTGATGGCCATACAAAAGATTACCAATCCCAAGATGAAATATCCAAAGGTTAAATGAATTTCTCATGCTCACAAGATGTGGATTCGATGTACTGCTGTCTGGAATCACCAGGGGGAACTCTGGGCATCCTTTGAATAAATCTTCATGGTACTTTCTGAATGTGTTGCTGCATGTCAGCTTCAGAGAAGATCCAGAACAATTCAGGAGTGAAGGAATCAGGCAGACAAAAAGTTGTTTCAGCCTGGAAATTAAAAAAGAAATGAGTCAGAGTATCATTTTAAAAAAGGCTGTAGACAGACATGGACCACATGAACTTAAGTCTAGATATTAGAATGCGGTGGGGTGGGGGCAGGTATGCTGGGCTTGCATTTAGAAGAATGAGATTAGATCCAGGCCTTTCATTTACTATAGGGAATTCTTAAACTGGACTTCCACGAGTGGGCTCTGGGGGAGACTACCATTCCAGAAGTCATATGTAAAGTTTATGTATCTCACATTTTCCTGGGGTCAGATTCTATAGCTTTCATTAAAAAGCCAAGTATCACTGATTTACTCATGTTTGGACTTGGGTGTATGACCTTAGTTCTTTGAGCGTCTGGCTGCCTTCTCTATAAAGTGGGGATGGTAAGTGCTAAAGATTTCAAAGACTAGATGTGGACTCAAATTATCAAAAGTCAAACGTCCCCTGGAACTTTCCAGTGCTGCTTGGTCAATAATTTGTTTTTCCCCTGTCCGTCTAGCTGGTCTTCTGGGGGAGAGACCTATAGTGCTGATTTTCAGGTGTTAGCACTTGGGGGAGCTGCTCTGCCCCCTGCCTGGTGCAGGGCTCAGTGAGTAATGTTTATCCTGTTGATCCGGCGAGGCCACTGTGAGGCTCAGTGGGAATTGTTTACACCCCGATGTTTCTAGCAGCAATGTCCACAATAGCCAAACTGTGGAAGGAGTCTCGGTGTCCATCGAAAGATGAATGGATAAAGATGTGGTTTATGTATACAATGGAATATTACTCAGCCATTAGAAATGACAAATACCCACCATTTGCTTCAACGTGGATGGAACTGGAGGGTACTATGCTGAGTGAAATAAGTCAATCGGAGAAGGACAAACATTATATGGTCTCATTCATTTGGGGAATATAAATAATAGTGAATGGGAATAGAAGGGAAGGGAGAAGAAATGAGTGGGAAATATCAGAAAGGGAGACAGAACATGAGAGACTCCTAACTCTGGGAAATGAACTAGGGGTGGTGGAAGGGGAGGAGGGCAGGGGCTGGGGGTGAATGGGTGACGGGCACTGAGGGAGGCACTTGACGGGATGAGCACTGAGTGTTATCCCGTATGTTGGCAAATTGAACACCAATAAAAAATAAATTTATTATTAAAAAAAAGTCAAACGTAAAAAAACAAAACAACAAAAAAAGTCAAACGTAAGTGTATACGTACTGAAGGAGTTGTTTTGAGAATAAATAAATACGGTGGGTGATAAAATCTTATGAACCATTTACCTTAAAAGCAGGCTTATGAGAACATCCAACAAATATTTGGATAAATTGAGGCAGCCAATTGCATAAAAGTAGGTTTCTGTCATCAAATGTATACGTGCCTACATATTCTCTCCCCACCCCAACCCCCCAGCAAGGTCCCACTATTATCACCGCAAAAGAAACTGTGCTGACCTGAATTAAACTTATCCACCAAGCATAGTGTTAAGCTAAAGCAAACATTTCAGCAAGGCTTCCTGATTTGTTAATAGCAGAATAAACACATGGCCTTCCTTTAACAGAGCACATAAAGAGGCTACTGGAATTGTAGCAAGTAGAGCCAGGGGAAGATAAAGAGAATTTAAATGGCAGTTCCCCTCACTCTGGCTTTCATATTCCTCATCATCTTTTTTCTTTTGATCCACCTGGATTGGTTGCTTGAGGCTCTTTTAACTCAGAACTCCCCACATTTTGAAGGGTGAGCTTTGTTTCTTTTCTAATTTGGGGGTTTCCTATTGAAGTACATGAGGGGTAGAGCCTTCCAGCCTGTGACTTGGGATATAAAATAAGATGGTCTTCGTGAGCATAACATATTTCCCAACTGAAGTGCAAAATCCTGAACAATCAAAGGGAACCAGGGTGGTGGTAACAATGCCCTCTACTTTAACAATCTTCCTTTGCAATTCTCCACCTGAAATTTCCATTTTATGAAATGGTTTCAATTCAACTCCCCAAACAAAATTTATCATAGATGTGTCAAAGCGGAATCATTTAGGACTACTAGGGGCCAAAGTTTTCTTTTCTGTGATTGTATGTCTGAACAATGGTGAAGTGGATACCATGAAAACTCTTAAGTGCAGCTAACATTGAGTCTTCAAGCGGAGGAAATCTCTTATACTATGAGATAAGTAACTTACAGACTCAAAAAGAATATGCTGATGAGATTTCAAGCCAAAGGAAAACATTTTATTAAAAGGTGGGGGTGTATAAACTGCAAATGTAATTAATATTGTATTACTTTAAGGAGAAAGGACTTAGAAATTTTCCAAAAGAGAGAAGTCTGTGATCTTTGTGTGTTTGAGTTACGAGTGTGTACGCGTATGTGTGTATGTATGGAGAGAGAGAGAGACTTGTAACATTCATGTCTGTTAAATGCTTTCTGTGTGTCCTGCATTAGCCGGAGGGTTTTATATATGCATGCACTTTGATCAATCCTTCATTATTGTACTAATTTATAGAAAAGGAGACTGAGACTCAAAAGAGAGATTTCATTGTCCAGTTTCCCAACTGTAGGACCAACATTTGAAAGTCAAGGTAGTTTGACTCCAAACATTACATTTTGAGGTGTATTTGTAGGCAAATATTTGGAGTACAAAGTCAGAGACCCAGATAAAGGTTTGTGTGACCCACCAGAACTTTTAGATTATTAAACCATAGACAAAGATGAATCCTGGTCTGCTTTCTTGAAATTGAACTCTTTGTCTTCAGGGAACCGAGTTCCTATCCTTTCTTGCTCTTGTTTCCAGATGAGTGGATAAGTCAGCAGTCTGCCCTGTAGTGAAGTTATAAAAAAATATAGAGCCAGACCCGAGGCAAGAATGGCTAAAAAAATCACCCTATCCGTTGGAGTGTCCCCTCATTCAGAAACATTTATGCCTGCATGACAAGAAGCCATCCGCATGCTGATGGTCATGCCTGTGGGGCATTCAAGTACAAGAAACCCGTGCTGTTGGACCCCATTTTAAAATAAGATTTGTGTTATATCTAAGAAAATTTTGTTTGGAAAATATGTACATTAAAGTGTGACTTAATTTGTAGCTAAGTGAGAGTACAGACAAATCTTTTTTTCTGTTAGTTTATATTTTTCTATTCTAAAATTTAGGTAACACATGTACAAAAGGTGGCAGTTTTAAAAACCAATTGAACAAGCAAATATTAAGTGTCTAGTATGGGCCAGATATTTTGCTAGGAAATTCAAGATGCAGGGATAAGCTTGTTTAGGGACCAGACCCCATTGGTCTTATTTACCTCTGATGACCTACTGTCCTGGATTGACACAGAGTAGGGCCCCATAGATATTTGTTTAATAAATAAATGGAGAGAGACTGATCAACAACTGAGACATTAATATTTTAATTATTTCTATATATTCTATATAGGTTAGGAATTAGAACTAGAAGCCAGGAAGGGAAAATTCACTGGTGGGTGGGTCGAGTCGAGTGTTGTGAACTGGAGACTCCATCCAGGATTTGATGCCTGAACTGAGTCTTACAGAAAGAAGTGAGTAGGGTAGGCAGGTGTGATGCCCAAACGGTGAGGAAGAAAGAGGGAGGAAGGCTCTCATAGACAAAGGAAGCTGCATGAAAAGAGCAATGTGCTGGCCAGTTCAGAGTTGTTAGAAATAGCAAAAGGAGGAGAGAGAAAGAGAGAGAGAGAGAGAGAACTTTGCAGGGAAATGAACCTTCTAGAACAGCAGGAAAAGTCAACATTGACTTTCTGCAGATGAAAAGACCAAGGATTCCATGCAAAACAAATTAAGACCCTGAAATAAAATGTCACGACGGAGCAGAACATGACAGAATCAATACACACAAGAAAATACACGAAGAAAGGAGTTATGGACCAAATCAAAAGAAAAAGTATTCCTGCAGAGTCTCTAATTACATGCTATTTCCATTTGCATTAAAATGGCACAAATCTTTCTTTTTTGGGTGGTGGGAGTCTTGAGTGGTTTTAATGGACTTTTGCCTTATCTTTTTTCCCCTGAAATAATAATGTGCATTATCATTATGTCTTTAATAAGAACATACTTTAAAAGGACGTATCAGAGACTCATCAATGGGTTATAGAACTATACGAATACTTAGTAAAATGTTTAAAAAATGTCAGCCTAGGAATTCAATTCATTTCTTAATAAACACTATCAAAGACTGTCTAAAGCAGTATTTTTATTTTAATTTTTTTTTAATTTTTTAAATTTATTTATGATAGTCAGAGAGAGAGAGAGAGAGAGAGAGGCAGAGACACAGGCAGAGGTAGAAGCAAGCTCCATGCACCGGGAGCCCGACGTGGGATTCGATCCCAGGTCTCCAGGATCACGCCCTGGGCCAAAGGCAGGCGCCAAACCGCTGCGCCACCCAGGGATCCCTAAAGCAGTATTTTTAAAAGATGAGAGAAAGAAAGAAAGAAGAAAGAAGAAAGAAAGAAAAAAAGAAAAGAAAGAAAGAGAGAAAGAGAGAAAGAAAGGAAAGAAAGAAAGAAAGAAAGAAAGAAAGAAAGAAAGAAAGAAAGAAAGAAAGAGGAAAGAAGGAAGGAAGGAAGGAAGGAAGGAAGGAAGGAAGGAAGGAAGGAAGGAAGGAAGGAAGGAAGAAAAAAAAGACGAACCAAAAGGAAGAAAGGAGGGAAAAAGGGAGGGAGGGAGGAAAAAATGGGGGCAGTAATAAATTTCTCCAGATCTTGCTATGTATGGACAGTAGACTGACCCATGGGCAAGAGCAAGTTTCACTACTCCTTCAAGAACCTTGTCTCAATAAGCATTACTTATGTCTTAGTATTCTATCCATTATTGCCCTCATTGAGAAATAACCAAAAATTGTGCATAAAAATGAATCAGAAATAACCAAAAATTGTGCATTAAAATGAGTCAGAAGAGGTATAAGGGATTGTCTAATGCCATACCTAAACAAGGAAGGAGCCCCAAGGTCATGGAGAATGGTCATCCATTATGGTCCCAGAAATAACACGGAAATGGAGAGTGAGTACTCTTGAAACCCACTACGAATACGGGGGACGATGTTCCTAAGTGGGAACATTTTCTTCCCTTGAAGGACTTTACATACAGACTTCCAGAGAATCTGTGCTGTCTCCTCCCCTTTTGATTAAAAAAATAACACATTTTAAAAAGTGCTCAAAACTATCATAATTTCATCTTAAACACTTCTCCAGTTTCTAAGTTCATGTCCTTTTAATCTCAATTACTTTAATCCATAACCACACATAGCATAAGCAGTGACAGAGCCTCTTCCACAACTTCACATATATAGACCTTTTGGCAAATGCAGAGCATGTCATTTTCTGGATGAGTAACAGGCGCAAGGTGCGCAGCGATGGACGATTTTATGCTGCTGCTCCTTGTTTAATCAAATCAAGGCAGATATGGTTGATTACATGGACCAAAAAGCTACTGAATAAACACGTTTGTTCAGGAGTAACTAAGCATTAGATAATATTATGTAATGTGGAAGTAAGTAACTGCCTGGCTTAATGTTATGGTTTCCATGGCAACTACCTCAGTGAAGGGTAAAGGAGTTCAGAAATATTGGTTTCTTTCGGCACAGAAATGGAGTATCTCCATGCTCAGGAAGGGGGTTTTGGTGTCTTCAAAGCAGTAGTGCACTCGTTAGAGAATGATTTTAGTTATTAATAAGTAAAAATTTGGGGATTCTAGTCTTAGAGAGAACGCAGGTTGGCACTGCATGTCCCGAGTTCTTAGGGAGAGGAAGGATGCTCGGGTTGGCAGAGGGAGGGAGCCACATGAATTTTACATGTGATGGGGTGGGTTCCACACATAGCTGCCCTCCCATGCAGGCTCTACGAGCCATGGATTTTTTTCCTTCTTTTTCCCAAAACAAAGACAGTGATGGTGATAAGGAGAGGGGAAATCCCGGCCAGATGATGCACACTGCAGAGGGAGGTTCCTGCGGAAAGCACAGAAAGATTAATCACTGGAGGGAAGGTGGAGAGGAGGCTTGGGTTTTGTATTCAGCTGGGCTCTGCAGGCAGCAGCAGCGCAGTACAGCAAGGAGGGGCCCGGCAAGCATCAGAGCCCCCTCTAGCCTTGTTCCAGCATCATTTCGTTCAAATTCATCCCCCTGGGTCAGATGAGGAAGAAAGTTAAATACACAAATTCTTCCGAATTACGAGTTATACCTCCATAAGACTTAGAGAAATCCAATTATGTTTTATTCTGTGGTTGAAGGGGAAATTCAATTCCATGGTCAGAATGAAGGGCTGGGAGCTCATTCACCTGCATGTTTCTCGCTGCTCCTCCTAATGGCTCAGATGTGGTTCCCCCCACCCTTCCCCAAAGGCTGGCTTTTTAATTACAGGAGCTTCAGAGGTTCCTGAATATGTTCATTAACCATGGATCTCAACTTTTTAATTCATCTTCAGGGGTTCTTTGCTACCCCTTCTGAGCAGGTTAGTAGAGAGAAGACTAGGTGTCCAAGGTGTGCTTAGAGGACACATAAATGGGATTTCCCCTGGGATTTGTTCTGCATCTAGTGCCAAACTTAGTGTCAAGGGTCCCACCTGTACTGTCATTCTCAAGGGCGCACATCCTCTTCCTCCTTTTATCCTAACAGGTAGCCTCTAGGAGGGCCTTTACCAGATTCCACATGATCACACATTTATGAGGTTACCTTTGTGGAAAAAGGGAAGAGGCAATCTCTATGCCTCTGCCCTAAAATTTGGTGTGCGCTAAAAGAAGCAAGCTCTTATAGTTGTCCCTCTCCCTTGAGTTCAGGTGAATTGGATAATTCAAGCAAATACAAACAGCAATTTTGTTCCAACAGGGTTGGACATTTAGCCCCATTGGGTCTATAAGAGGATCATTGTCTCTGTAATGCCATCCCCTTGACACACAAAAACAATAAGATGTGGCAACATTTTTTGCTAAAGTAGAAGCCATGGCAGGAGATTTTTTCTCTCTTTTTCATTTTCCTTATGATAATGAAAATAGGATATTTAACTTGGTATTACCAAGTACTTTCATTTATCCCTCAAAACAACGTTGCAAGATAGGTATTGCCATCAGTATTGGTCAGGGTTCTCCAGAGGAACAGAACCAATAGAGTGTGTGTGTGTGTGTGTGTGTGTATTTCAGTCCAAAATCTGAAGAGAGAAGCTGGCAAGCTAGAGACTCAGGAAAAAGCTGCAGTTTGAGTTCAAAGCTCAACTTCAAGACAATCAGGAAGAGCTGATTTTGTAGATGAAATCTGAAGGCTGTGTGCTGGAGAATTTCCTCTTGCTTAGGGGAGGTCCGTGTTTTGTTCTATTCAAGCCTTCAACCTATTGGATGAGACGCACCCACTATGGAGGGCCATATGCTTTACTCAAAATCCATCATAAGTTAAGTCTTACTCAAAACCACCCTCACCAAACATCCAGAATCTTTGATCATACAAGTGAGCGTCTTGGCCCAGACAAGCTGGCACATCAAAATTACTATCATACGACCCCTATCTTACCAGTTTGGTTAAAGAGAGAGCAAAGAAGTTAAATAACTTGCCCAAATTACCTGAGTAGAGGCCAGTATAACAGGGGCTCAAACCCAAGACTTTGGCTTCATATGTCTCTGCACACATCATTAAATGTCAGAGTGACAGCTGCTAATGATCCTGACATAGATCATGGAGCCCCACCAGCGCTCCAGGCTTCTACAGGCAGGAAGATGTGTTGGCCAAGGGCCTTCTCTATAACCACCTTTTCTGGACATTACCTTCTCTGAATTCCTGGGTGCTTTTCTTTTTTTTATTTTATTTTTTTAAGATTTAGTTATTTATTTGAGAGAGAGGGGGAGAGTCAGAGGGAAAGAATCCCCAAGCAGACTGCCCACTGAGCACAGAACCCCATGCAGGGCTCCATCACATGACCCATGAGATCATGACCTGATCCGAAACCAAGTGCCAGACGCTCAACCAACTGAGCCACCCAGGCGCCCCTACTGTGTGCTTTCAAAGGGCTTGCCAATGAAATGAAGATTGTGAATTGAGATGTTTTCATGACAAATACCTGGAACCTAGTCCCACAGCCCCCTTCACTATTATTTTGATCAGAAAAAGAAAAAAATGTTATAATTCCTCAGTTGTGTTTCCATCACACAATTGCTCTTAGCTCAACCCTGGTGGTAAATACTACAATCCTCAATTCCCTGTGTGAAAACTCAGGTTCATGTCAGGCTTTAGCGATCCACTCACACTTAAAGAGTTAGTGAGTGAGACAGCTAAGGCCTACACCTTGGTCTGGAGTTCCTTTTCCTACAAAATGAGTGTCCTAGATCCCTGGCTCTCTCATGGTTTATCTGACACCTGAACTGTCATATCAGAGCAAAGACCCCTACCTCCCCTCAGTAAGCAGGAAAGCCGTTCCTAGCACATCAGAGGTGAGAAATTAGCTCTAGTCTGTTTTTTTTTTTTTTTTTCTAGTCTGTTTTTTAAGCAGAGTGGTCATTTGCCAAGACGCTCTTCTGTTCAAACTTCCCCAAAAGATTCATTGACTTATCTGGGAACCAAAAGCAGATGCATAAGGCAGATATGAGTGTTTAATTGTGGTCAACTCCTGGGACTCTTGTGTTAACTGGACTTGCTTGGACTCCCTGCAGTTCCAGCTCCTCTGTATAGACTGAGTGGGTGAGGGTGATACAGATGGACCAGAAAATAACTTCTAAAATTGGCCATGGTGAGGATTGTTTGGTCCACCATGTAGCCTACATACAAAGCCTGCCTAGCCTATATTAGCTGCATACTGTGACTTGTACCGCACGGTGGGTCTTTCTGGGGTTTCATGAACCATAGTCTGTAACTCAATTACCCTCCCTGTCAGCTATCCTCTCTCTTCCTCTTCCCCAGAGAATATAAAATGGCATTAAGATGCATCATGACAAGGTGGTGATTACTCCTAGTGTATACTTTAAGGAAGCTAGCTTTTTAGTGTTTCCTAAAGAGGGTGAATATGTTATCTATGCAGTTTGTGAGGGCCGGCCACTGATTGTTTGCTGCTGAGGGTGAGGCAACGATACTCTGATTCTAGTCTAGAAATCAATTCAAATTTTCTTGTCTGAGAACATGAAGGGCAGAGCTTTCAATGCTCTGCCAATACAGCCTATTTTTATTCAGGTCTCAAAGGTGAATAGAGTGTGGTTTCTTTAGATAGTTTTTTTTTTTTTTCAAGTGAAACTTACTGAAGAGATCTAGTTATTTCAAAGATTTTTGTGGATACATGTCTTTTCCTCGAGGTGTGACTTGGTCAGCATGGGCTGCCATAACAAAATACCATAGACTGGGTAGATTAAGCAAAGAAATTTATTTCTCATGGTTCTGGAAATGGGAAGTACAATATGGAGGTGCCAGCAGGGTATGTGTCTGGTTCGAATTCTGTCCTTGGGTTGCAGACAGTCACCTTCTCACTATGTCCTCACATGGCCTTTCCCTAGTGTGTGTGTACAATTGGAGGGAGAAAGCAAGCTATCCTGTGTCTCCTCCTATAAGGACACTTGTCCCATCGTGGGAGCCCTACTGTCATGGCCTCATCAAAACCCATTTATCTCCCAAAGGTTCCACATTCAAGCACCATCACACTAGGGGTTAGTTTCAGCATTTGAATTTGGGGGCGGGACACACCTCAGGGGCTTTGGAGGGATTAAGCCCAATACTTTTAGGATCAGAATCCCTCAATCGTGTACCAGCTCCAGAGATCTCATCTGCCCTTTTTTTTTTTTTTATTTTATTTATTTATTCATGAGACACAGAAAGAGAGGCAGAGACATGGGCAGAGGGAGAAGCAGGCTCCCTGAAAGTAGCCCAATGTGAGACTTGATCCCAGGACCCCAGGATCATGCCCTGAGCAGAAGGCAGACGCTCAGCCACTGAACCACCCAGGCGTCCCTGATCTTGTCTACCTTTGTGTCCTGTTGATCAGCTGGGACCATTGTTGCTTATTTCCCATTGGCTGGCTTAGTTGAGTTTCATCTTCAGTAGTTCTAGTTCTTTCTCATTTGTTCTCAGAAAGATGTTGTCAGGAGGCTCTTGTAGGAAGAAGCTGGTGGCTCACTATTATAAAATGTTTCTTTTACTAAGTCTTCACAGAAGTCTCTGATTAAACACACACAGGGAATAGAATGTCCTGGCTCTGTTAACAATGATGAGAAAGAAGACATAGCTGGGCAGAGGAGAGCTGACTTGCTTAAATTCATACAGGGTGTATTGGAGAATGATCCGCTTTGGAGTAAGATGGACTCGGTTCTGCATTTTGGTGCCACTATTGAACAGTCTAATGATTTTAGTAAGGCTTCGTAATTATTCTGGATCAGATTCTCTTACATATAAAATGGGGATTTAAATACCGACCTGGTAGCACTATGAAGATTTGTCATTTTACATTACGTATCAAGCACAGAGTAGGCACCAAACATTGGTTAATTCTCATGGTCCTTCATCACAACTATAGGATTATCTCTTTTTCTGTGGGCTCTTAAAGAACTTCAAATTTCAATCAACCTTCCTTAGGCACTCATGTAATATTTGACATATATACTCAATGGAGAAGATAATTAGCAAACTCATGAACTGTGATTCTACTTTATCAACATGGTCAAGACCAGGGGCAGAGAGCTATAAGCCCTGGGCATCTTGGTGGCTCAGTGGTTGAGCATCTGCCTTTGGCTTAGGCCATGATCCAGGTCCTGGGATCGGGTCCCGCATCAGGCTCCCTGCAGGAAACCTGTTTCTCCTTCTGTCTATGTCTCTGCCTCTCTCTCTGAATCTTAGAAAGAAAGAAAGAAAGAAAGAAAGAAAGAAAGAAAGAAAGAAAGAAAGAAAGAAAGAAAGAAAGAAAATAAGAAAGAAAGAAAGCAAGCTATATGGTCCTTGAGCCCAATCCGGCTCACTGCTTGTTTTGGTAAATAAAGTTTTATCTGAACACAGTCACACTCACTCATTTACACATTGTCTACAGCTGCTTTTGTGCTACACAACAGGGTTAACTATATGTGATCAAGCCTCAGATATTTACTATTGCTCTTTTATAGAAAAAAAAAAAGTGATCCCTGGTCTAGGGTAATTGTTTCCAATTTTGCCTGAAAGTATTGACTGACTGACTCCTTGAGTACAAGATTTGTATAATTTAAACAGCTTATTTCCTGTATGAATATCCCTAACAAAGGAAGAAGTTCCAGTTTCTAACTACTTTGAAAAGAAATCTAGAACCACATGTAAGTGTAAGGGATGCACCTAGTCGCTATTCTGGCAACCTTTGGGGAAATGCATTCTGTTGTGGTAAATAAACAGGCACTCAGTGTCCTAGCTCGATCGTAAGACCACTAGGAACAAACTGATGCATTTGGGTTTATTGATCTAATGCAATGAGAATGAGGCACTCTGGAGACTATCTCACCAAGAAAAAAATAAGAAAAAAAAGGGGGGGGCAACGATGGGAGTTCAGATAAAATTTGAATGAAGCAATGTTTTGATAGGCACAAGGCAAAGTAGCGTAGTGTTCGGATCAGTGTCAGGTCTGGCCTGCAAAGTGTTTCCGTGGAAACAATAACGTTAAGATAGCTATGGCATGTTGTGCTCTTATCTGAAGTTCTGCACCTGGTTTGTAAATTGTGACTGCCTCTCTGTGTCAAAAAAACGACTGGGTCCTCCAGACCAAAGCAGGGAGGTTTCACCCTTATTGGTACAATTTTGAACAGCAAAGGCTCTCCCAGTCTAGGATTTTAAGAGAACAGAGTTTCTCAGCGAGTAAAAAAAAAAGAAAAAAAAAAAAAAAGCAGTAGTCACTCAAAGAAGGAGTTGTTATGACTCGTGAGAGTTGCAGTATGTCCTTGGGAGAAATATTGTTTCCTGTTAACTTTGCAGCTGGCTCTGTTATTCTAGCCTGACGGATGGCCGGGCAGGTTTTTACTTTCTCGGTAGGGAATAATTTTTGCTTTTTCATCAGGAAGGTGATGATGGCAGGCGTGGAAGTTGCAGAGAAGGAGAAAGGAGAGCCAGATTGTGGGCTGGAACAAAGACAATGAGGAAGGAGGTAAATTCGAGGCAGATAACAGACCGAAGGGAGCTTCCCCAAGGCCTAGTGCAACGCCGGAGGAAATACTAGCCAACTTGAGTCATGGGTGCTGAGTACGCAAACGGATGGTGGTGGGGTGGCTGCGAGGGGTCACGAGCATAAAGGAGGAGTTCTAGTTTAACGACCCTTATATTATTAGTTACACTCTCACCCAGAATTTCATGATGCTCCTTTTAACATTTAGCCAGAAAAATGCAATGGGAGTGCCATTGGCCAAGCATCAAATGTATTATGGATTTTCTTTCTTAGACACTCCTAGGATAAAGTCAGGGTTAGTCTTCATAGGGACAACCGTCGGCCAGAAACCACCCTTTATGGGTAGGATGGCATCTCCTGTGGTTTTAGAGAAGAGATTAGAAGCTAAGAATGACCCAGTTCCTGGAGGGGCAAGGCTTATTTTCTGACATGTTCGTAAGGGACAGGAAGTCTGAAATACTGCATCAGAAATGGTTCAGGAAATGAGCCCTGTCACAGGCTCTAGGCATGGAAACAGCAGAACTCTAACATGCTGTGTCTGTGACCCTCTTACTTCCTCTGCTTCACCCCGGGGAACCCAGAGAAGCACAGCAGCACTCTCCCCAAGCGCCCAGCCTAAGTATCAACCTGGGTGCTCACTGTCACCTGCCGGCTCACAGGGTAGGGTCAGTGGGGAGAAAGAAGCTTCCCAAAACGTTCAATATTCACAGAGTCTCCACCTCTCAGGTCAGAGGCTTCGTGCCACCATCACAGATGGTTCGTAGCAAAATCTGCATTTCTCTGAAGCTCTCGAGCTTTCTTTACACGCTCACCTTTATGCAATCTCTGTTTTTCCTTTTTTTCTGTATCTTCTGCAGATCACTACTGGTATATAATATCTTAAGTTTCACATCCTCCTTTCAGCCTCCGATCTGTTTCCCTGCTCCTCCCTGATTGTCACCCTCCTGCCACGAAAGCTCTGAATCCTCAGTGGCATCACCTCAAGAGCCTAAGGACTATTACAGAAATTAACTCTGCCTCCATGTCTCTTTCCAAGGGGCAGGGGAGTGGGTATGATCAGGGAAACTGGAGCTGGACAGTAGTTAAAGCAGTAAAAACCAGATTTTTTCCCAGGAAGTATAGCAGTAACAAGGGGTCGGGAGGAAGAGACCTCAGTACAGAACCGGGTTCAGTTCTAAATAGCACGGACAGGTAGCCAAGGAGCGGGGTGGCATCTGTGGATGGGAACTCACCAAGAGATGTCAGGGAAAGGTGTGATGCCGGCTGAACAGTTGACAGGTTTCTTGCTAATAGCAGCTCAGGGTCATCAGACATCTATGCGATCAAGAATTCGGTCAGATACCATGGATCAGCTATGGAAGGTAAGGATTCTCTCTAGACTGACTTAGCAGGGTTCATGATAAATTGGCCTCTGCAGGTATGGCAAGGGGGAGGCATATTGGGGGGAAGAGCTTCAGGGAGTCTGACTCAAGTTTGCTTAGGGAGAGAGTCTTTGTCAGGGAGGGACCAGTCCCGTTCCAGAAAATGCAGGCACACAGAATTGAAGAGACATGGGCTGAGGAGGTCCTGAGTCACATGTCAACTGGGAAGATTTACCAGAGGGAGGCCGGCAGCAAGCTACCAGAAAGTGGAGGAAATGAGAGTCTGCTCTCCATGCACCAAGTCATCTTGTGCCGGAGGGTAGTGGGTGCCAGCACCTGGAGCCGGGTGAGGCCTGTGGGAGGGAGTTCACTTTGATTGGAATCAGCTGGGAGCAGAGAGTGAACCTCCAAGGTCCTCCAATGAAGGAAGAGGTGAGCTCGTGAAACTCAGTCCTATATGCTCAGCGGCATTGACCAGCTAAACATTGTTTGTAGTATCAGGCACATATAAGGAGAAGGGAAAATCCTAAAACTGACAGAAACTAGCACCAAACCAGAGAACAGCAAAATCCAGGACCAACAGCAGCATGGGTTTCTTAGGGACAAACACCACCAAGCAAACACCCTTGCCTGCTTCTCGAAAAGAAACGTCTGCATGCGCACACGCACGCGTACACACATGCACACACATCACCCAAACGGATGGTTAAGAGCAACACAGCAGATGTTACTTATTTTGACTTTACTAAAGCACTTGATAAAAATGTCTCACGAAATTTTACTTGCAAAACAAGTTCAAATTGGCTGGGATAGGAGAATTCCAATGCAGATTGAAAAACTGGCTCCCACACCACACACCAAAGGTAGTGGAAGTGATGTATAAATGGCAGCAGCTTTAGCTGCTGGAAGGTGTTTAGAAGACTATCCCAGGGGTTTCTGAGTTTATTAAAAATCTTTATCAATGAGTTGGAAGAGCCAGTCAACAGGATGTGCCCGAGTTCTGCCAAGAATACTAAATTAGCAAATGTTAGAAAAAGCACGGAAGATCGGGTCCTGTGCAGAGGGATAAACAGAGACGTTATGAGCGTGTACGAGGAGGAGGATGGAAGGAGCACAGGGAGATCCGCCTGGGAAATCTCAACATGTTGATCGGTAGAAGAGTAGGTTCTGGAATTACATGAAGGAGCCCACAGGGGTACCATAGTAGAGAAAGGCCCAGGAGGGCAATGGCACTGTACATGAGGTATAACGCGGCAAAGCTGTTTGGTGGCCGATAAAGGAGGACCCTGGTTTGTGGGGTCTGGAGTTTATAAAGTGTGGTGAGTCCTTTTTAAGAAAAAATTCAAGAAAAAACAAGTATTAATTTAAAATTAGGGACACAGGGGCACCTGGGTGGCTCAGTCGGTTAAGCATCTGCATTCGGCTCAGATCATGATCCCTGGGTCCTGAGGTTGAGTCCCACTTGGGCTTCTTGCTCAGCAGGGACCCTGATTCTCCCTCTGCCCCTCCTTACACCCCCACTTGTGCTCTCTCTCGGGTTCTCGATCTCTCTCTCAAATAAATAACATCTTGAAAAAAAATAGGACAGGACATTGAAAGTGACTGGAGTCCACGAGGCCCAAAAGCTGAAGCTCCCTGTGGGTCACAGGGATGCTGCCTGCTCCGTGTATACAGCTGGAGTCACTGGGGTGTGGGGGGGAGGGCAACGAGAGAGCAAGACTGGCCGGGGCTCAGGGCATGGCAGGTGTAGAGACCCGGTGGAGGAGGGAAGGGGGTGCTTTTGAGGAACTGAACGTTATTCCAATGCCTGCCTGGACTATGGGCTATGAGGTGGGAAAAGGCAAAATCCCAGGTGACGGCAGAAAGCAGGGGACCGTGAAAGCTGTGTGGAGAAGTGTTTACTTGATCCCGAGGGCAGAGGGACCGCAGGGAAGGGGCTCGGAGGGGCAGTGCTGTCATGTGAGTGGAGTGTTACAGAGATGGCCAGGCTGCCGGATGGAAGGGGGGGTAAGAGAGGCATAGAGAGGTCTGCCTGGCCATCCCAGGGACCCGGAGGAGAGATGGGGGCTGATGGGGATCCAGGGGAGAGGGAAAAAGAGTGGATTCACTTGGGAAACACTTAAAAGCAAGAAATGTTGGGATTCGGTGTTCAAACTAAATGTAGGGGTAAGCAACAGGATGGAGTTTCCCTAAAATATCTATAATTCTTGCATTTGAAACTGGGTGCCATCTCTTAGAAGCTTGTTGCCAACCTCAGCTCACTGACGCAGGGGCACTCATCGGGTGATGTACGTGAGAAGACAAGAGCCTTAGATCCCCATTTGGCTAAACAGGTAAAAAAAAAACAAAAACAAAAACAAAACCTTGGTAGGCCATTGTAATTTTTTTTTCACGCTCAAAGATGTTTATTGCGACTCTGTCGTTAGAAGGAATTAGGGCAGCGTGGACAAAGGAGGCCAACTTTGCACAGCGGAGCCCTGCAGCCCTTAATATGCAGAAGGCACGTCTGCAAGGGACGAGTTAGAATGTCATGTTGTCCATAATGGTCACAAGGTAAAATAGAAAGTTGTAGAAAGTGATGTAAAGTATGATGCAAAAAAATTTTTTTAAAGTGAGTGTCTGATGAGTATAGAAAAACTCATATGAAACTAGTAACGGTGGATACTTCAGGGTGATGGGATTAGGAGGCAAAGGGACGCTTTTAAAGGATATTGTCGTTTTGGTGAGACAGCTACATCCACACACCCATGTGTGTGAATATGCATTAAATGGCCCTAGAAAGACTTAGAAAAAATCGAAATGCCCTACTCAGTTAAAAGGATTATTATTGTTATGTTGCCCACTCTTCAGATTGCTGCTGACTGGAGACCTGGAAATCACAGGAGAAACCACCTGGCTGAGGCTTTCCTCTGCCCTCTGGAAGCTTACATCTGTGGGGAATAGAAGACAGGCACATTCGAACCAACCCGAAGCGGTAGACCAGCTATGCCATCCAGCAACTCTTTCTTATCAGGAATCGGCAGGACACGTTAAGAAAAGGGTAATTATTTATTAATGGTCACTTGAAACCTGGGGTTTCCTCGCATAATTTCAAAACACACAGGGCCATTTACTTTTAAGCGGTTTCCAGACTTTGATAGATTGAATATTCTTTTGTGCTGGCAAAGGCATAAATGCAGAGATGCTAACCAGAGTAACTATAGAAACTATACTACCCCAGCCCAGCCTCAGAAATCTCTGGACAATCATTCACATGAAGGAAACATCAAGGCGATAGAAAAACCATCTGGTCTCTACAGCGAGCACACTTGAACAGCTTGTAAAGGAAAAAAATTAAACCTCACAAAAAAAATCTGGCACATGATAAACACAAGATTTTTACGTTTATCAGCCAGTTGCTACAGACCAAGATCAATACACAAAGAGAAGAAGGACCATCAGAATCTAGTACCTCTGGCTGCAATGAAAAGATGAGCAGAAGAAACTTGAAATGGAAATTGATTATAGTTATACTGCCCCAAACACTGCTCGCAAGAAAGCTATTTATTTTCTTTACAGATGATGGGAAATCCAAACAGAATAAAATTATACAGGATGTTGCAAAGCAAAGCACTTCTTGGGGTGTTTCCACTTCAGATGGAAACAAAATGCAACCACAGCCCATGAGGGGAGTCTGTTCGGCTGTGATGTCAAAGGCAATTTTGCAGATTTGAAGGTGACGAACAATTCAAGGATGATTTCAACCCAAGCCTGTCCATGGAATAAGCGAAATTTCCAAGTAACCCTCAGCCCATCAGCGCAGATAGGGTCCTCCCTTAAGTATTTCCTCCTGCTTTGTTTCTCTGGGCTCACCTCTTGTGAGCTTTTCTGAGCTCAGAGTTAGACTTGGAGAAGCAGCATCCTGGTTCAAAGTGGGCTCAAGACTCTCTGGAATGGGGATGTGTGTGTGGGGGGTGCCAGACGGATGGTAACCCAGGTCGCTGGGATCCCCTGAAAACCGAGTTGAACCCTGCCAGCTGTCTCCACACCGTGTAAAGTAGTTGGTGGAGAGTTAAAATGATGTTTGGGGCAAAGTGATTCCCTCTCAAGCTTTAGCCCAGAGCTTAGCCTGCGGACGCTCCGTAGGGATTTGTCCACTGGCTGGGATTCCTGACCTGTGGTGTGGGAGACCACGCTTGACCCAGGTGAGCGAGATGCCACAGCAAGCAGAACACAGAGAGGATTTCTCGGGGATTCTGACTGTGTGGGTGGCCTGAGATGCCCAGCGGTTCTGGATGAACAAAGTGTTCAGTAGTCAGAAGCAAAAAAATAAGTAACCAAAACCAAGATGTTAGAACTCAACTCCGTACTGAAGATATGTCAAAGTCCTGCAGCCGAAGGCCACCAGGAGCATGTCTGTGGTTAAACAAGGGGGATTGATGACTAGTTGCAGTGAGAGAGAACGTACAGCTTGGGGACAGAGGGCATCTCAGTGTAAGACGTTGTTGGAAAGAAACTGTTACAGGATTTGGGCTCTGGTTGGGTAATTTGGGGGAGGGTATAAGGAAACAGAGGTTTGCACTAAATAACTGGGAATTGTCAAAAAGCAGGAACAAGTCTGTAAGTGAGTATCTTAATAAATCTCATCCAGAGGCAGGGCACACTAGAGCCAAGATAAAGCAAGAATTGGTAAAGATGTGATAGCCACTTATTTAGTAAGATTGGAGGATTTGGGTACCCACTGGGTCTGGGTGGATGCTCTGAGATTATTTATGTCCCTTGAGAGAATGCAAGGCTCAGTGGGAGCATCAGGCCAGATTGTGATAACACTGAAGATTCCACATAAGGTCACATCCATACACACATCAGGGAAGCTTCTTTTCTTTCTCAGATTTCACTGAAGAAGTCAAGCAAGGACATAGACACCTCCCGGGTCCCCAACTCACTGTTTCACCCTTGCTTTATTTCTGTCTGGTTAATGCAGACTGCCCCAAACTCAGACTCTTGTTAGCACCCCGCCACACACCCACGGTTCTGCGGGGTTGTTGGGTGATCCTCATGCCAGGACAGTGCTAGAGCAGGTCCCTCTGCACGCTGAAAGCCCATCTACTTCGAACGGCCCTTTGGTAACACACAGAAACATCAAAATGGATTCAAAATGGGTTTACCTGAACTAGAAAATAGAAGGATTTAAAGACTTGGGCAAGGGGATGCATGTCTGTTGAAGGTCCCATTGAGAACAGTTCAAGGAGACAAAAAACCTATTTCCAACAGAGCTACACGCACAGCTCCTCAAATATTAGATGCCAAGTAAGGTCATACGGCAGTTCACCTGGCACACACATTTGAACTCCAAAGTCAAGGGACACTGAAAGTAATGTTGGTTGGGAATATATTGGGCCGAAGAGTTTCGAGGACTTTAAGTGGGAGCCCACTAGGGGAAGGTGAGCACATCTGCACCAGCTCTGGAGTCAGAGGAGCGGCCCCCTCTGCATTCATATCCGTCCCTTGGAGGGGAAGAGGGAGTCCTCTGGGGTTGAAGGAGCTCAGTGTTAGCTTGTCCTTCCAGATGAAAGTTATCCCATCCCACCACCACATCACGGATGCTTGCCAAAGAGTCTCGACAACGAAGACGTTGATCTCCTGCTGAGCTGTAAAGTCTTAAATGGCAGAGAACATTCACTTCACCAGATTTGAGCACATGGCATTTATTGTCTACTGGGAAAATGAGGCTTTGAGAATTTAAATTAATTGGTCAAGGTCCCCCAGTTAGTGGGCAACAGCTGGAATTTAGGAAGAGCAACTTCTTTTTTTTTTTTTTAAGATTTTATTTATTTATTCATGAGAGACACACACAGAGAGAGGCAGAGACATAGGCAGAGGGAGAAGCAGGCTCCATGCAGGGAGCCCGACGTGGGACTTGATCCCAGGACTCCAGGATCACGCCCTGGGCCGAAGGCAGGCGCTAAACTGCTGAGCCACCCAGGGATCCCCAGGAAGAGCATCTTTTGATGTTAATGCCAAAGCAGTGTTCTTAACCAGAATCTATGTTATCTCCCAGCATGAAACAATATACATTAGACTGAATTTATGGAGTTCCCAGAATGGTCCTCGTCACCAGGATAGTCCTGGGGGTTCCCAGACCATCCACTTCACCAAGATAGTCTTGGGGGTTCCCAGACCGTCCACGTCACCAGGATAGTCCTGGGGGTTTCCAGACCATCCACCTCACCAGGATAGTCCTGGGGGTTCCCAGACCGTCCACCTCACCAGGATAAGCCTGGGGGTTCCCAGACGGTCCACCTCACCAGGATAGGCCTGGGGGTTCCCAGATGGTCCACCTCACCAGGATAGGCCTTGGGGTTCCCAGACCATCTACTTCACCAGGATAGTCCTGGGGGGTCCCAGAATGGTCCACCTCACCAGGATAGTTCTGGGGGTTCCTAGAACGGTCCACCTCACCAGGGTAGTTCTGGAGGTTCCCAGACTGTCCACCTCACCAGGATAGTTCTGGAGGTTCCCAGACTGTCTACCTCACCAGGATAGTTCTGGGGGTTCCCAGAATTGTCCACCTCACCAGGATAGGCCTGGGGGTTTCCAGAATGGTCGACCTCACCAGGATAGTCCTGGGGAGAGAGTGTGAGACCAAGAGATGGGGGCAGGGGGGTGTGTTGGGGGCAGCAGGTTGTGTATCTGTCCTCTGCCTAAATGACTTCAGATGTCCTCCCATAAAAGAAGTGACATGTATTTCTCCAGCCTTGGGTCTGGGTCTGGGTCTGGGCACATGTCCTTCTTTGCCCAGTAGAATGGGAAGACAGCATTGGTGTGCCAGTTCCAAAACTACACCAAGGGCTCGTGCACTTCCATGTGCACGTTTGCACCTCTGCTGTCATAGTCATACGAAGGTGCTTTGGCCAGTTCACTGAAAGGGTGAGGGTCACGTGGAGCAGGGCCACCTCTGCCTGCACTCACCTAGATCAGCTGCCCTGCTGCCCTGCACATTCCTGAGAATAAATTATTGTTTTAAACCATTATATTTTGGGGGGTTTTGCTATTCTGTATCTTTGTGGCAAATACAAAATATGTTTGAATTATATGATATGGGCTTCAAAGCAACGTCTGTCATTAACTATGGCCCTTTTTAAGCTTTCTAAGCCATAGTGTTTATCATAAAGGATAGGAAAATAGGAACTCCAACCCATGAAAGGTTTTGTATTTCTCTGTGATGAATGAATGAGACAATGGGGGTAAAATGCTTAGTGTGGCCCCTGGCACGAGTTACACTGTGTTACCTGTCATCGTGGTGGCCCTAAGGACAGGAGGGCCCTGGCGAGGGCCCCCCAGGCAGGAGGCTCTGCGTATTGGGTGCCAATACTCTGCACGGCAGATCTGTGTCTACTGATGAGTTCTGTGGTGTTCAGGTTTTGCAAGTTAAGTGGGGAGAAGCGACATGGATATACCCGTTTAGCAGATTCAACTTCTTAAGTGCTGAACATTCTCAGCCTGAGAGAGTGGTGTGAGTGTGTGTGTGTGAACCTGTGTGTTTGTGTGTGTTGTGTGTGTGTGTGTACCCTCTTGTGCCAGTGTGTGTGTTTATTCTGACTGCAGTGGGAGCAGAGGTGGGGAGTATTTCTGCTTCTCCAAGATTCTGCAGGGTGTCCTCACTTCATCTGGGTTCCCATTATTGCATGAAGTTGGGCAATCCATTTCTTGGAATTAATGATGTTTAAAAGAGAAGAAGTTGTCACAGGACGGTGGCATGTGTCTCCCCAGCCTTTGAGTTGGTCAGCATGCCTGTCCTAAGCTTCTGCACACTTGTAGAAGGGTGGTTACCCAAGCAGGAGAGAGAGATTCCCCCCGACACAGGGACCCCGACCTGCTGCTATCCATGCAGCCTCATGCCACAGCTGCCTCATGTGGCAGCTGCCTTCCAGGGCAGGGCCACATTTTGTGATTCTTTGGGCAGCTCCTTCCTGAGCCTCAGACGGGAACTTCAGAGCTGGAGCTTTGCAGCCTGCGAGCCCCCAGAATGCAAACCTGTAAGCCCCACAAAGGCAGGAGGAGGGAGCCGTTGGCATTTACGGAGGCTTATAAAACTGTCAGCAAATCAGGCCCTTGTACTTGGACTCTGGACTGCTGTGCTTTACAGTGCTGAGGTCAGCATCCAGGGGTCCTGCGGAGACCTGGTTGGGGGGTGGCAAGGGAGATCTGTCTGGGCCAGGATATGGAGCCCTGGGGAAAGGGACTGACGGACAGGGCTTCAAGCAACAGGACTTTTATTTTGTTTTATTTTCTTTTAAATTCCTAACTCTGGGAAATGAACTAGGGGTGGTAGAAAGGGAGGTGGGCGGGGGGTGGGGGTGACTGGGTGATGGGCACTGAGGGGGGCACTGGGTGGGATGAGCACTGAGTGTTATTCTATATGTTGGCAAATTGAACACCAATAAAAAATAAATTTAAATAAATAAATAAATAAATAAATAAATAAATTCTTCCAGAAGACTTCTGAATCCCATATTGATTATGTCATGTGCGTAATCAGTCCTTAGTGATTGTTTGGGAAATGACCAAAGTATTTAGAAATCTGACTTTTAGGCACAATCTCTCTCTCTCTCTCTCTCCTCTTGCCTCCCTCCTTCCTTTCCTCACTGTTAATATTATTTCTAATTATACCTTTCCGTTTTTCATTTCCTCTCACCAGATCAGACATTTGACTTTCAAATCCAATAATCCCTTTGTATCTTTGGTCAATCTTAAAAAAAAATCCATCTCTTTCTTCTTCTTCTTCTTCTTCTTCTTCTTCTTCTTCTTCTTCTTCTTCTTTCTTCTTCTTCTTCTTCTTCTTCTTCTTCTTCTTCTTCTTCTTCTTCAACCTCAGCTGCTTGCAAAATAGGTGCCTGAACTAGGGCTATGTCGGCCTCAAGAGCACTTCATCTCCTCTTATTTTGGCGATAGTGAGAGCAACCCAGGGGCTAACCAGCATCCCTGGCTCCTGCTCTCAACCCCATCCAGACTAAGTACGGGGAGGTTTCCTCATACATGAGGGCAGTGGGGAGGATGAGCTGGGACAGCAACAGCATCAGACACGCTCCGCCAGATGCCATCCTGGCTCCCTCTTGCTGCTCTGCTACAGCAAGCTGTACGCATTCAATCACAGTGAGGCTATGTCTAGCAATCCAAAACTCGCAAAACGAAGACCCCAGGTAGGTCTAGGTAGAGCAGGAGGTCAGTGCTCAAAGGCCCTGAGTGTCTGCTTGCAGACAAGCCTGTGTGGAGGCTCCTAAATCAGCTATGGGGGCTGCATGCTGACCTGGTCCCCTTCGATGGCACATCCCTTTACAAATGCAACGTGGAATGTGCAAGAAGCTCCTGCAGGTACACTGACATTTCTGTCTCTGGAATTAATTCAAATCAATGTTCTGCAGTGAATTTTTTTCAGTTTGGGTCTTGCCATGGTTCCCTTGGGCTCCTCTTGCTTTGGTTTGAGCTTTAGAATGAATCATATCCCTTCCCCCCTCCCCCGGACTCTATATGCTGAAGCTCTTACCCCATGTGATGCTATTTGGAGATGGGACTCTGGGAGGTAACTAAGGTTAGATTAGGTCACAGGGGTGAGGCCCTCGTGAGGGAATCAGTGGCTTTATAAGAAACAGAGAGAGCGCTCTCTCCACCACGTGAAGCTGCAGAGAGAAGGTGGACATCTGTGAGTCAGGAAATGGGCTCTCACCAGAAACAGAATCTGCCCGCACCTCAGTCCTGGACTTCCAGCCTCCAGAAACTTCAAGAAGTAAATGTCTGTAGTTTAAGGCACTTGGATCTTGTGTTTTGTAACAGTAGCCTGAACGAAAGACAGTTTCCATTGTTTACTTAGCATTCTGTACTGTGTTAATGGCAGCCTTACTGCATGGAGGACATGACTTTTACCACTTCCTACCTATTCTTTCAAGGATAATGTGGCTATAAAGCCAGGATCCTGTGCCCCTTAGAACTCGTGTCCAGACAAGGGGAACTAGGGGTCAGGACTTGGGGGTAAGATAGACACCAGGAAGCAATGACAAGAAAAAAATATTTGATTTGTGCACAAACATTACTTAGAAATTCTTCAAATACAAAATAATCTGATATAAAAGAGTACAATAACTCAGATTCTAAACAGGAAAGTCAATTCTTAAATATTCTAATGCTATAGACTCAAAAAATTAAGCCTCTTACAGTTGGAAAATGTAATAATTCTAGAGCTTTTAGAAGTTCAGGACCCATTTCCCCATTGTTTAGCAAAGAGTAATACAAATAATCAAAGGGATTTTTGAAAACTTTTTTATTATGAATTTCCACTTCTAATGATAGTACATTTTTGAGTCAGGAGAATAAGGAACTATCTTGAATACACACAACTCAACAACATTTAAAAAGAACTTAATTCTTAATCCCCTCTGAAATTACATGGCACGATTTAGTGAAGTCCACGCGCTACCACGGTTTCAGAGAAATATATTTTACATGTGGGAAATATTCAAGTATTTAAGTTCATATTCAGCTTTGAACTTTGGAAGAGCAGGTTGGAAATTATATTAATGTTTGCTCTCAGCTGGGAGCAACTGGTGAGCTGGTTTCCAGTTATTTAATAGAACTAGACAAAACACGTCGTCCCACCTGCCCTTGCTTTGCTTCATGTCATGCAAAAAAAAAAAAAAAATCAAAAACATTAACATAGGAAATTGGCTTGTGATTGTGGTTGTGCTGCTTGTTTAAAACAAACAAACAAAAATTCTCCAAAACTTGGTATATTTACAAAGTCCATCCCTTTCAATTGATTACTGCATTAATTGGATTCATTTTCCAGAGACCTGATGAATAGTGAAAGCCTTCAAATTCTTTCTTAGAATTCATTTCTGCAAAGGAATAGTGAATAGTTTTGTTTCCCTTCTAGCAGAATTCAAAAACATTTCTAAATCACCTATTCTGTGTCAAACCAAGATTGCCAAACCAAGATTGCAGATCTGACGATTGATCACCTTCCCTGTGCCATTTTTCTATAATCATAAGCCTTACATTTTGGGTAACATCTGGGCACAGAGATTGAATCAATGATGTATATTAATGGCAAGTAGAGAGATGGAAACAATTTTTTAGATTGTAATCCTCCTTTCCAATGAGCTCTCTCCATAGCATTCTACTTCAGCTACACCTACGCTTTAAAATTGAAATCCCCCTGGAAGTCACTGGAACTACAAACACATTATGAGACAAGTCAGAAAAAAAATAATAACGCCTTGGCCTATGTATAGTTTACTTGACTTTCCTAAGCCACAAGCTAACGTGTGCCACATCAGTTCCTGGGCAGTGATGCTTTTACCCCCCTTCCCCCCAACAGTTTGATTTTACTGAGCCTGGGAAGTAAGAACAGGCATTGCGATGACATGAAATTTGACGACTGGGTTTCAGGAGGCAGCGCCAAAGCATACTGTTGCTATCTGCATTGGAAATTGTTTGGGAGCAAGACCACATTTTGCAATTACATTTCAAAAAAAATCTCAAACTTCTTCTGCACTTCTGGTGTCTAGATCTTTCTTTCATCACAGGCATCTCGTGTCCAGTTTTTGAGAATCAGCCTTCAGAAAGTACACCAGGGCAGCCAGTCAGCTGCACTCCCTAACATAAATCTTTTGCTCGTGTCGGAGACCGAAGATGCTCTGATTGTTAGCTGAAAGCCGTGTGTATTGAACACAGTTCATTTAAACAATGCAAACCGTTAGCTTGATGCAGCTGACATTTTCTGAGGTCCCTATGGGGCCCCTATGATATTACATATTCTCATATCTTTTGCTTAATTTGACTTTCCCAACAAAAAGTAGGTATCGTTGTATGTATTTTAAAGACAAACTAAATCTGAAGCCAGGAGGAGATAGAGGCCCAGGGCTTCCACCCCAGATGCCTTCCAAGGAGTGCCTCGAGATGGGAGCTCAGCCTAAGGAGCATTCCTGGGTGACTCTCGTGTCAGGGAACATTCCCCGGCCCATCAGCAGAGTCTTCCAGCAGCATCTCCAATTCAAAGCCGTCCTGGAACATACACTGAATATAGAGAGCCCGGGCTTCCTCTGTAAGCTCCTCTTCTGGACTTTCCATGACACACCCCTCGAAATCCATGCTTTGCATTTGACACGCCTGTTGCACAGTGAGATCACTGACCATTCTCTTCTGTGTCCACTTCCTTCGTTCCTCTCCACTGTCTTTTTTTATTTTATTATTTTATTTTATTTTATTTTATTTTATTTTATTTTATTTATGAGAGAGAGAAAGAGAGAGAGAGGCAGAGACACAGAAGGAGGGAGAAGCAGGCTCCATGCCGGGAGCCCGACATGGGATTCGATCCCGGGACTCCAGGATCGCGCCCTGGGCCTAAGGCAGGCACAAAACCGCTGAGCCACCCAGGGATCCCCTCCTCTACTGTCTTTACTGTGCTTCTGCATGCCCACCTCCCTTCTTTACTTTATCTCTTCTTGGTCCTGTACACTTCCCTTCATCACAGCCTTGTTTCACGTTCCACGTTCTTTTCACATAGACCTCCTGCCTCTGCCTCCACCACCCCCCAACTTCGAAGGAGGGGAATTTGCTTTGTTTAATAAAACAAAACAGGAAAACAGGAAATGGTGATATTTCTTAGCACCCGAACACTTGGCATGAGCTTCCGTCTTCCTACAGCTGATTGCTCTTCCCAACTGCTGATTTTAAGAAGCATTTTGGTAATGAATTTTCTGGTTGGTTAGATTCTGGATTAATGGCAGCTTAGGCTAAAATTCTGATTTTCAGAGAGGCAGATGGGACACCAATGGGATGAGAATCTTCCCTGAGTTTGTATAAATCATCAGCGTTGGCAGATAAAACCAGAAGGCAGGCCTTCTCATTATCCAAACTGAATTAGTGCCTCCCAAGGCTCGGAGAGAAGGAGCCTTGGGTTTTTATCTCCACACCTGTGGGGAGCCAGCAAGAGGATGGTGGGACCCAGCACAGTTCCAAGTTTGGGGTGGACTCGGGAGATGGGTGATGCCCTTAGAAACTTCCTTGCCACTGAGTCAGGAGGTTGCTGCTCCTTCATATAAACCTAAGGTGGGGATGGGCTAGAGGGAGCGGCAAGAACAAGGTGTGGAGAAGGGAGGAAGCCCAGAGAGCTGGTTAAGCTTCAAGGAGCTGATAAATTCAGTGGTTGGAACCTCCATTCCAGGAGACTTAGTTCAGCTAACCCTAAACACTAGACACAGTTGCAGTACCAATGTTTGCTGGTGCAACAAGTACTTCTGGAGAATTCACTAAGTACCCACACGGGGCTGATAGTCTGTAGAGTAGACTGACGTCATTCCAGACAGAAAATGAATATCTCTGGAAATGGTGGAAGGCAGGACAGCACAGGGGGGGCCTGAGTCAAGATTCTTGCCCGCTCCCTGGTGTGTCCTGAGGCAGGTTCCTTCTTCTGTCACCTTATCTTTAAAATCCACGTAACAATAGTCCCCCTCCAGGTGGCGTTATCATCGTTATTAAATGAAATCCTACACAGAGTCTGGCACCCCATAAACCTTAACAAATACTCACTCCTATCATACAGGGTTGTCTGTCAATTTTAATGATTTATTAATCAATAAATATTTGCTCTTGCCTTTTGCCCAATGTAATTTATCACCAGTGCCCAAGAGGAGAAGAGGTTGATTGAGCTTTTCCCTGGATAAACCTTTGGGAGAGCAGGTCAGGGAGGGTGATTTTCAGACTAGCAATGCTTTTACTTCTAGTTATGTGGCTGCTTTAGCCTGTATTAGGGCTCATCTTGGAACAAAATGCCAGGGGCTCCAGGTAGGACTAGAAAACTTTTGGGGGGAGTTGGACACTGGGTGCAGAATTTAAGAAGAAGAAGGAATCTGAAATGTTTCCCATTATCAAATCTACATACATATGGACCCATTTCTCATTTGCCCTCTATGCTTTGTTAACTCTGTCGACTATATTTCCTATGCTGTACTTCCATCTCCGTGACTTACTTATTTTATAACTGAAAGTTTCTACCTCTTAATCCTCTTTATCTATTTTGCTCACCCCACCCCCACCTCCCCTCTGGCAACCATCAGTTTGTTCTCTATATTTAAGAGACTTCTTTGTTTCTTTGTTTTGTTTTTTTAAGATTCCACATACACATGAAATCATATGCTATTTGTCTTTCTCTGATTTATTTCACTCGCCATAATGCCCTCTGGGTCCATCCCCATTGTTGCAAATGAGCAGATCTCGTTTTTCTTTTCTTTTCTTTTCTTTTTATTTTCTTTTTTTTTTTTGTGTGTGTGTGTGTGGTAAAATATACATAACATAAAATTGAACATTTTGACCATTTTTTAAATGTAAAGTTCGGTAACATGAAGCATCATCGCACTGTTGTATGACCATCACCACCATCATCTCCAGAACTTTGCTTCTTCCCAAACTTATCTGTCCCTACTCAACAGCAGCTCCCTATCCCCTCCACCCCCATCCCCTGGCGTCCACCACACGACCTTCTGTGCTTATGAATTTAGCTGCCTGAGGGACCTCATGTAAGTGGGATCACCCAGTGTTTGTCTTTCTGAGACTGGTTTATTTCACTTAGCATGATGTCCATGTGGTAAAGTAAAGTGCATATTCCCATTTTTAGAAGACAAAATAGAGACTCAGAAGAAAAGAACCGCTTACTCAAGATGATATTGTAAAGGTCAGAAATTAAATTAGTCCACATTTGGTGCCAAAGCCCAGTTTCTCACTGAAGCTCTACCCTCCCGGACTCAGCACCACTCCAGACCCTCCACTGTGCCCATCTCTGAGACCCTGGATGGGTACTGTGAGGCACTAAACCCAGCCCACTTCATGGAAATGTTTTAGGTTGTGAATTTTTTCGTGCTAAATTTTGCTAGCGAATATTTCGAGATAGACCAACCTGTTCTTTATAGCTGCCAGACCGAAGGGTCCTAGCTTCCTCTCTCATTTCTTCAGCCATTCAGCAAGTGTTGCTTCTGTACGAAGGATGCAGGAATGAGTAAGATATGTTCTCCACCCTTAAGAAGCTCCCCATCCAGCGGAAACCCAGAGTTTCTTGATGACGGTGCCAGTGGCATTTTGGGCTGATAATTCTTTGCGGTGGGGGCTGCTCTGTGACTTGTAGAATGTTTGGCAATATCTCAGGCCTCAACCCACATCTCCAACTGGTCCTGAGAATCAAAAATGGCCCCAGACATCGCCAGATGTATCTTGGGAGGCAAAATTTTGTCCAGTTGAGAACCAATGAGTGGATGAAGCCAATAGATAAGTCAACCATGCTGCTCCATGTGATATGTGCAAGGAGACATATATGCCCCAGATCCAGAGAAGCTGTGTCTAAGTTAGCTTGCAAGTTAGCAAAGGCTTCTGGAAGGAGCTTCTGAAAAGTCACTATTTCAAGTAGTTGGGTCCTATCAGCAAATGGGAAACATGCTGTAGAATAAACGTAATAACCTGTCACGTATGTTTGTGCTTTCACCTTATGCCAAGGTGAGTTTCAATACACATTCACCTTCCATTTCACTTTAGCTACTATGATCCAGAACAAATCCTCTGATACCAGCTGGGCATCCTACAATGCAATTCCATCGTGACACTAACTGCATGCACAGGAGTGCAGACCCCCTAAAGGCTCAGTCCCACAAAATTGTCCCCACTTCAGATGCCAGTGGCAAGTGTTGGGCATCCCCAAGCTACTCACAGTTTTGCCAGGACAACTATAAAGTTGGGGGTTCCCACAATACCCTTCTCTGATTTGATAATTTGCTAAAATATTACACAGAACTCACTGAAAATGCTAGATTTACAATACAGTTTGATTACAAAGGATGCAACTCACAAACAACCAAGGGGAAGAAACCAAGGGCGAGGGCTGTGTTTCTGTGTTGGGGAGACACAGGAGTGCCTGTCCCCAAGAAGTCGGGGTACAAGACGACCTTCCTGGTACATGGATATGGTTACCAACCAGACAGCTCTCCAAACTTTATCGTCCAGTTTTCATCGACGTTTAGTTACCCAGATTTGGTTGATTAACTCATTGTCCATTAGTGATTGAACCCAACCTCAGCCCTCCTGCCCTTTCTGGAAATCTGGGAGTGGGGCTGAGTTCCAGTCCTCCAATCACATGCTTGATCTTTCCGGCGTAGCTAGACCCTCCCTTGAAACTATCTAGGAACCCACCATGAGTCATCTTGTTGGCAGAAACTCAGACAGGGTCTAGTCAGAAGAGGTTCATTATGAATAACAAAAGAAACTCCTGTCAGGAAATCATGAGCCTGTTTGAACCCTGAGACAGGGAGAAAGAGATAAATTTGCAGGGACAAATTTATGCAATATATATTGCATGAATTAATTAACTAAAATCACAATTTCGTTAAAATAAAATTAAAATTTATATCTACACATTTAACATTTTTATGATACTATAATATATTACATATTGGTAATATTTAATATATAATGTATATATTTATTTTATATTATATATTAAGTAGTATTATAATTATTGAAATTATATTTACTTAAAATTATAATTATTATAATTTATGATTTTGTTACATATTGTGTATAAATACATGATGTATTTTTATTATGTTACATATTATGATATATACGTTATTGTCCTACAGCCCCTGACTGAGAAAAATCCCGTGTTCTTCTTGCAATCGTGATCCTAAAGGAAGCAGTGGCAACAGAAACCACAGGGAATAGGTTTTTCGTGAAGTTACCATGGCCTAATTTGTCTACTAAGGAAACCCTGCTCTGACCTGCCTCTGCTCTGGCTGGAGGGTTTCAATTATTCGTGGCCTTGGGCTTTCGAGGAATCATCTCTCTTAATTGGGTGTAGCTCTTGTGTCACCTGAAAGGTCACTCTCTGGTGACCAGATAGTAACAACTGCAACGTGAATAGATGGGAGTATTTCTTTCTCCTCTAGATTCAAGCGGTAATTGCATTAACGGCTTTTGGACTGGCCTGAAGAAAGTCATGGCTGGAATGTCAAATGGGATATACTGTGATTTTTTTTCTGTGTGGATCCAGTGAAATGGGGTGATCAGCAGATTATAGAAAAGAAATCAGTAACTAAAATTAGTGGGAAGATGTCAAGGAAGAGGGTGTGGAGTGCTCTTGAGGCTGAACACTTAGCAGCTTTATGATCTCGGGCATATAATTTAAACTCTCTGTGCTTCGTTTCTTTACCTGGAGAGTGGGGCCATACCACAGACGGTCGTCACTGGGATTTGCTGAAATGATAGACATCAAATACTTGAAGCAAGATGTAGCCCATAATCAGTTTTCAATAAGTGTTCACTATTTTTTTTTTTTTTTTTTTTTTTAGTGTTCACTATTAGGACCATCATTTTGGGGTCTAATTCAGGCCCCGTCTGCACAGACAGTTGGTGCCTGTGGGTCCCCCCCTCCCCGTCCTTCGTGGCAGAAAGACCTGGGGTGGTCCTCCAAGAGCGAACCCTGGTTTCTTCCTTCCCCTCACTCCTCTGAGAGCGGTCCCTCTCTCGGGTCCTCAGCTGTCACCTCTGCTGCAGATCTTCACTCCTGCTCCTAGCGCCTCACCCTGGCCCTAGACTCAGAGCTATGACAGCCCACGGTGATGCTGCTTGGAGGAGTCTCCCTGCCGCCTGCAAATGCTGGGGACAGAACTGAGCTCGTTCTCCGGAATGGGCATCGGTCCCCACAGCTGTCTTCCCCACAGGCACTCAGCTTTAAGCACTCCCCTCGTGTGCATCCCTCGCTGTGGGACAGTAGGGACATGACCGGTGTGGGCCTTCATGTCACGTACGGTCCAGAGGGAGATGGAGATGACAACCAAGCCATTCTGGTTTAGAAGCACAGACTTGGATGCGCTCCTTCTGCTGGTGAGGATAGATCAGATGTGAAAGAAGGAAAAGAAAGAAGGTATCACCTAGTCCACTGATAAGAAAATATCTTGGATGGGAAGTAGAGCAAACCTCTACAGCATCAGCAAGGACAAAGGCACACGCTTGCTGGTTCCTGGGCAGGGATCTTCAGGACTTGCCAGGAGCTTGCTTCTTTCTGTGCATTAACGGAAATAAAAGAGACCTTTCTGGACTACAGAAAAGTTCCCTGTAGACAGGCGCTTACTTTCCTTCCATTCTGGGCCAGTTACAACGATGTTGCTGTAAATACCCTTCCAATCCAGAGGTTGTATTTCTGGATTTCAATCCAGAGGTTCTATTAAGTAAATGATTTTAATTTCATGGAAGTTAAATGACTTTAAGAAAGACTTTTCTTCTTGCTTAATGTTTTTTCTCACCCTCAGGCGAGTCCTAGCTCTCCGGTCCCAAACAGGTGAAGTATGTTTTGGATGGTCGATCGTTACCAGTTGAGCCACAACTGTTACAGGAATGAAACGTCTTGCTAAGGACTATGTGCCGCGAGCCTGCAAGGGGAGGGTCTGGCTTCACACACTCATTCTTCTACTGAATGTGGGAAAGGCCGGCTTTGTCCTCCTCACAGGCCACCCACCTGGCTCCCATCCCTGGGCTTCCCGCAGGACCCTGCAGGGTCAGGTGAGTCAGTGATGCTGCTGGCAGCAATGGTATCAAGCTCACCCCTCAATTCACAGTCTGGCTGATGGTTTTTGAGATGTAGACTCATCTACAGATGACTACATCTACATCTCAGACTTAGAGGAGGAGTCTGTGGATCCCTGGACTTCCATGGTCTGGGAGACAAGGCAGGAGTAGCATGTCCCACTGTAATAGGAGAGAAAAAGAGGCAGACAGCTACGGACACACAGACACTGAGTTCTTGGCCTCTTATCTCCCTTCTATAAGAGTGGAGCTTGCTTCAGGCTTCCAAGCTCAGAGATGTCTGGGAGGTGGAGGATCCAGGCCAGTGCTGGCTCCTGACTCGAGCTACACACCATCCATTGGGGGGGTGGGGTCGGGGGGTGGACTTCATCCCAAAACCGGACTAACTTTACAGTTTCTCTGGTTTCAAGACAGAACAAAGAGACAACCAAAGAAACAGAACAACGCAAACAAGAAGAAAAGCTCAGGGCATAGCAGCCCTAAAAGCCAAACCAATGGTCAGAGGCACCCTCAATATGTGCAGATTTGTTCAGGAAAAGGAGGTGAAAGATGATGCCTCTGGCAGGTCACCTGCCTGCTGGGCAGATGGAGGCACTTTGCCTCTCACTTCCCTCCAAACTCCAAATGCAAGATGCGTGTGTGTGCGTGCGTGTGTGCAAACGTGTTCTCATTGGTGCTGCCGGAGAAGGGGGAGAATGGATTCTTTGAAAGTGCACAGTGCCTGCTTCATGGAATTATCTCAACCAATGTAAAGGAATATTCACAAAGAGAGAAGTGTTTGCTGAAACACCCGGAGCTCAAAGGAGCCAAGCAAACATCACGAACCATCTCTGGCCACCGCAGCATTTCACCAACTGGCACCATTAGCCCTGATTTGCCATTACTTTTGTCGCCTGCCCCTCCTATGGGGAGGGAAGAGCCTCAATTCCTGGCCAGCACACGAAAGAGCAGAGAGGAGAGGTGGTTATTAAATTTCCCTTAAGCTCACCGACTCATTCCTTGTAAGCTCATTGCACTTCTTGGAAACGCGGCGGTGAGCTGAAGGGCAGGCCTGGGACAGAGGCTCAGGCGGGGAGTAAGCGCGCTGCTCTGGTCTCTCCGGCCTGAACTCCACGTGCCCGGAGCCCTGCAAGGAGGTACAGCGGGGTCCCTTGTGACGCTTAAGTCCTGCATTCCCCCTAACCATCCTCGCCCCAAAAATTGAGCCCAAGTGCTTTGGCCTGTAAAGAGAGCTCTTACAGACCCTCCTAACCTCCTATCCAGTCTTCAGAGGCCCAGTGTGGGCACGAATCCCGGGTGCATTTAGCCCCTGGGCCAGACGCATTTCCAAGGTGAACCCCAGGCACACTGGTGCACGTGCAATGCTATCATAAAAAAACACACCGTGGGGGAGAGCCTGCGGACCCGGGTTCTGGCCCTCACCTTGCCACTCGCCAGCTGGGGACACCTGAGAAAATGCCGTGACCTCTGTGAGTCTCAGCGTCTCTAAGGTGCAGGCTTTAGAGGTGCGTCTCTAAAGCTACACACCACAGAGGTGTGAGGAGGCTGTTTTCAGCCCAGCACTGTTTTTCTGTCGTTCCGGAGCTCAGCCAGGTGTGAGGGAAGTCGTGGGAACCGCGAACGGCGTGAGAACCGTGGAGACACGTACTTGGCCACGGCTGGGGTCTCCAAGTGCCCTACGGCGACAGCAGAACACAGCCCCTACACTGGGGGGTGCAGGTTGCAAAGCAGGGTGTCTCTCCCTGGGGCTTTGGGCCCAGGAGGGGGCGGCCCGAGGGATGGGAGAGCAAAGAGCTGGTGTGATCCCAACTCTGCCTGCGGACAAGGCGACAGGCTAGGAAGGGACAGTTAGGACATGTCACTGTCAGCCTCTCCCAGACGCATCTTCACGTGCCCTGGCTCCCAACAGGTGTCACTATGTTCGATTTTAAAGATCTGAGTGAGGGGGGATGCTGGGGTGGCTTAGTCGGTTAAGCCTCCGACTTTTGATTTCCACTCAGGTCATGATCTCGGGTTGTGGGATCGAGCCCTGCTTGGGGCTGTGCTCAGTGTGGAGTCTGCTTCAGATTCTCTCTCCCTCTCCTCTCTCTCAAGTATATAAACAAAATCTTTACCAAAAAAATCAGAGTGAGAGGGTAATTAAGGAATTAATTAGTAAGTGTCCCCCAGTAACTTATGATCCTGCACCTGAGACAAGTGTATGTGATGTTAGCCTAAAGGGGACAGGTCAGCCCTTCAGTTTAATGAATCTGTGAGAAGGACATTTTCAGTATATATATATATATATATATATATATATATATATATATATATATATATTTTGTGTGTGTGTGTGTGTGTGTGTGTGTGGATTTATAGTCTCCTTCCTTCCTTCTTCCTTCCTTCCTTCCTTCCTTCCTTCCTTCCTTCCTTCCTTCCTTCTCTTTCTCTTTACTGAAAGTCAAATCATTCCACAGTAGCTAACTACTGTCTCTGTCAGCAGCTACTTGGAAGTCTCCTGCCCAGACGTGTGTCTTTTCCACCACAGCAGTGGACGGGGCAAGTCCCCCTGCTGACCACCTGTCCCCCGCCCCGCACACCTAGCTCCTGCCCATGTTGGGGGTCACGTCCCAGGCCCTGGTGGCCAGGGTTGCTTCCAGGCGTCTCCATTTGGGGGAGGCTGGCTGCCTGTTTTGATTCTCATTATTCTGCATACTCAGGACCATCGAAATGACACCATGTGAGGAGTAAGAAGAGACTTCTCAGTGGATGGAATAGATAATGATGTAAATCTTTCCCTACTGTATCTGGTTTCTGTAGTTCTGTTCCTTGCTATCCACACAGGAGCTGATCACATAATCCTGTGGCTGGGGAGGGGAGAACAGGCTAGTTTTCTGTAAGTAACACAGATGGGTTCCCAATGTCGAGTGGAAATTATCACCTGCTTTTCCTTTCTGTATTGTGGGCACCTGAATGGGCCAGGGTTCTCCCTGAAGAGACACGGAACCAATGGGCTGTTTGCATATGGAGAAGAGATTTGTTACAAGGAATTGACCCACATAGCTATGTAATCAGTGATCTGGGGGGCTGATGGTGCAAGTTCCAATCCAGGGGCTGGGAGGCTTGAGACCCAAAAAGAGCCGGTGTTTTAGTTTGAGTCCAAAGACAGGAAAAAACTGATGTCCCAGCTTGAAAATAATCATGCGAGGAGAGAGAATTATTTCTCACTCCACCTTTCTGTTCTATTCAGACCCTCAACTGATGAGATGTGGCCCACCCTTGTGAGGGATGGCAATCTGCTTTACTCAAAGTCCACCGACTTAAATGTTAATCGCATGCAGAAACACCCTCACAGACATACCCAAAATAATGCTTGATCAAATATCTGGGTCTCTGTGTGCCAGTTGGGTTGGCACATACAATTCCACCAGCACAGTCCTGTGTTTAAGCCAAGAAACAGGAGGCTGAGAATGCATCTACTTTCCCTCAAATGATCTTGGGAGTGTTGGGTCCTGGGTCAGGGTGAAGGGTAGCAAAATGTTCGTAAACTCTAAACCAGAGCCTTCCTCAGTCTGGCAGGGAGGTTGCCAACTCACAAGAGAGACAACCAGACTGCTGGGATGACAGGGCAGGTGGTGTGGAAGCAGCCCCGGGCAAAGCACTCTAAAGATCTTTAGTTCTTCTGCTCTTCTTTTGGGGAGGAGGAGTCCTGAACATTTTTTTCACTGTGTGCAAACCCATGCCTGGATCCCAGCTCTTCTGCTCACTCTCTCTCTCTGCCCCCTGCTCCCCAACCAGCATCTCTGCTTCAGCCCAACCACTAGGACCTCTTGCTGTTGCTCTCAACGGGGGTCAGCTCATCCCCCAGGGGTCAACCAACTATCTACTCGCTGAGTAACAAATCCTCTTTAAAATCTGACTCTGGGGATCCCTGGGTGGCTCAGCAGTTTAACACCTGCCTTTGGTCCAGGGCTTGATCCTGGAGTCCCAGAATCGAGTCTTGTGTTGGGCTCCCTGCATGAAGCCTGCTTCTCCCTCTGCTTGTGTCTCTGCCTCTCTCTCTCCCTCTCTCTCTGTGTGTGTGTGTCTCTTGTGAATAAATAAATAGAATCTTTAAAAAATAATAAATAAAATCCAACTCCCCCTCCAAAAGATAATAAAATAAAATAAAATAAAATAAAATAAAATAAAATAAAATAAATAAAACCCGACTCCCTCCCAGAAGCATTGCCTCTGAAAGATTGATTTTTTTTCTTTTTTTTTTGTTGTGCAGCTTTATTAAGGTATAATTGACAAATAAAAGTTATATATGGTTAAGGCGTACCGTGTGATGATTCCATATGTGTACAGAACACGAAATGATTATCGTGACCAAATGAATTAATGTGTCCATCAGCTCACCTAGTTAGTACTGTGTGTGTGTGAATATATACCCTGCTGCAAGCTCCGAAGTCTTAATGGATTCTTACAGTTTATTCAAGTCGTTTATCTTTTCATTTATATATTCAGTCGCCTCTCTTATTTATTTTATTCACTGAATAAAGTTCACTGCAGCACGATGGGCGCACCTGTGGAATATCTATCATGTTAAGAAACTCTCCCGTTTATCAGTTCTCACTCTCTGTAGCCAAAACCAAGCCACAAATCACTCTGGAGGGGAGAACACTGCCATTAATCTGTGCCAAGAACACCTTACCTAATTGATAATAAAGACCAAACGTGGCCTTTTTTTTTCTTTTTTTCTTTTTTTCTTTTTTACCATCTTTCCTTCTTATTATTACCCTGAATTTTTAAAGCACGCCTAAGGAACACTCGGAGGAGAGCAAAGTTAATGGGATTTCTCATTCCAAAGAGGCACCTGGGCCGAGCGTCTGCAATCAGCACGGCGTCACATTCTCCTGACGACTGGAGCGACACGAGTGTGCATCTGATGTCTAAGCCTTGTGGAGACGACGACCCAATGTTATTTTTATATTATTAGACACAATTATGAGAAGCCGTAAAAAGGGGGGAAAAATACACCCTTCTGTATTCAAATGGAAATAAGTGCCTCATTAGTAATAAAAGCTCCAGGTTATGTTACTGTGCAACCTTTTGTTCAAACACGATGTCTGAAATTTGCATAAGTAGTCAGCTGTGTATATCTCAGGGCTATTGAAATTATATGACTCCCCAATCTAGGCAGCCTCATAAACAGTGTTTTTCTCTTCGCTGGCGCCCTTGTTTTCACAGAAACACAGCTGTACAGCACTGACGGAGAGGTTTGGAGGGGGACAGAAGCAGACAAAGAAGACACACATTCCTCCCGGGAGGCTCGTGGGTGCTTGGAGCCCCACTGGGGGGCCGCTTGGAGGAGCAGAGCCGAGGCCCCCCTCCACGCCGGGGGCAGCAGGGTCTCTCAGCCTTGAAGCCCGCATGGAAGCAGACACCCCTGTCCTCTAGTGCGGACTTGGTGATGTTTGAACCTCTTGGTTGAAACGATGGGGTGGGGGGGCCTAGGTGGGGCCGATGGAACTTAACAGAGTCATCTTCTGGAGAGTTCAGTGCAAAACAATGAGAAACACATGGAGTGCATTCTCCTTGAAGTTCACATGTGGAACAAGAAATTCAGGGAGAAAGAAGAGTTGGTGGAGAGGGGGGTGCAAGGGGAGGGACGAGGGAAGAGCATGAGCTATAGAACTAATAAAATGCAAAAGGATCCAGAAGGGGGATCCCTGGGTGGCGCAGCGGTTTGGCGCCTGCCTTTGGCCCAGGGCGCGATCCTGGAGACCCGGGATCGAATCCCACATCGGGCTCCCAGTGCATGGAGCCTGCTTCTCCCTCTGCCTGTGTCTCTGCCTCTCTCTCTCTCTCTGTGACTATCATAAATAAATAAAAATTAAAAAAAAAATTAAAAAAAAAAAAAAAAGGATCCAGAAGGAAGTGTCTGGTTTGCCACTAGTTTGCAAAGCCTCGGGGTTCCTGTTCCTTCCAGAGTCCGATGTCAAATGAAAATCCTTCCCCTGAAAGAGAGTAATCTGTAAGTATGTGACGACCCCAACGGCAGCGCGATCCTGGGGGTAGGGTGGGGGGTGGCATCCTCAAGTAGAAGGAAGCAGGTGGGCAACTGCCTGCCATGGAAGCCCCTGAAATACATTTTGCTTTGTGAATCTTGGACATTTTCCCAAATAGGTAAGACCAGCTGTAAGCCACCTTCGGCCAGTCTAACTTCACAGACTCTCATTTTAAATGGATGGAAAAGGGTGCAAGGGAGGGAAATTGTTCAAAGCATTGGGATGGTCTAAGCACCTCTGCCTGCATTAAAAAAAAAAAAAAAAAAAAAAAAAATTCTGGGCAGCCCAGGGGCCTCAGCGGTTTAGCGCGGCCTTCAGCCCAGGGCGTGATCCTGAAGACCGGTGATCGAGTTCCATGTCGGGCTCCCTGCAGGGAGCCTGCTTCTCCCTCTGCCTGTGTCTCTGCCTGTCTCTCTCCCCTCTCTGTGTTTCTCATGAATAAATAAATAAAATCTTTAAAAAAAAATTCTGATGCAGAGAGGAGACACACATTTTTGTTCCATTTTGTCACTAACTTACACCAACTGGGACAAGTCACTTTACCTCCCCTTCGGACTTTTGTCCTGTCAACAGTAAACTGATATTGGGGCACCTGGAGGTCTTAGTGGTTGAGCATCTGCCTTAGGCTCAGGGCATGATTCTGGGGTCCTGGGATTGAGTCCCGCATCAGGCTCCTTGCATGTAGCCTGTTTCTCCCTCTGCCTGTGTCTCTGCTTCTCTCTCTCTCTGGGTCTCTCATGAATAAATAAATAAAATCTTTAAAAAACAAATAAACGATAGGTATGGAGTCTCTGATCTCAGCACTACAGGTAAGAGTCTGCCTCAAGCGACCCAGATCCAGGTGACTGATCCCTGGGTCCAGAGAGTTCTGACCCCTGAGGTCACCTGCCTGCACAGCCCTCATCTTTTTTGACAGCATCGAGTGAATTCAAGACTCTTTGTAGACAACTCAGGATTATCAGATGCAGAGACTCTGGCACAGATTGCATTGTGTTGAAGCTGGGACAAGTGAGCCACGCAGACAAGAGGTGCCCAGTCTTCGCAGAGGCCTGTGGCGACGGCAGATGAGGCAATGTGACAAACAAGCACAGCCTTGTCCCGTCTCACTCTTCTGTATGCAGCTCTGGGATCCAGGCAAGAAAAGCAACCTGCTTTTCCGACATCAAGAAAGGCTGGCAGAGGGCGCATTGCTTTTTATTTCCTAGGTAAAAACCACGAGCCATTAGACCGGCCAAAGGACCGGGTGCAGGTCAGGGCAGCTGGGACCCAACGAGCCTTCTTCCTAAGGCGACACACATGGATTTAGGGAAAGCCTCAAACCCATCTATTAAAAACTAAAAAAGCACAGTTAACATATATTGGAGAGAATGTGGCTTCAGAGCAACGATTTGATCTAGGTTCAGAAGAATTGTCAAGTTTTTACAAGGAAGAATAAATTATGTTTAATAAGGATGTCTTGACGTGCCTAGAGGCTGTACTGGAAAAGGATGAATACCTCTGTCTACACGCACAGGCATGGTTTCAGGACCAGGGGAGCTCTTTTTAAGCCAGGCTCCCCCCATTCCCTGGTTATGTGACCTTGAAAATGTCACAGGAGCATTCTCTGTCCCATTGCCTCTTTAAATTATAATAAAAGCTCACATTCATGGGGGCACTTTGTATAACTTCACATTAATTTCATCCTCCTAACAATCCCCGGAGTAGACGTTGTGATCTCCGTGTGCTAGAGGAGCAGGGGCTCAGAGCAGGGAAATGACTCACCCAAAGTCACACAGTGGGTCAGGAGCTGAGCTGGAATTTATATTCCAGGCTCTTCAGCTCCAAAGTTCACAGATCACTCCGTGTTACTCTGTCTCCCTCATCGTCTGGTGCATCAAAGGGACCCTGGGGGCGTGCGGTACGCACAAGGGCGGACTTACACATGTCCCCCATCAGGTGCTGCGCGTGGAAGTGCAAGCTTGCATTCCAGTTACTGACCCCGACCCCCCCCCCATGCACTGTCTTTTGTCCCGCACCCTGACCTCTTTGGGGAGACTTTAGGAAGCTGCTCACCTCTTGAGATCTCCCTGCTGGGTTGTAAACGGAGAAGGTGTACCCAGCTTCCCCAGAGACAGGGCTGAGACGTGATCTCTTGTTCCTGTAACTCATCAGAGCCATCGGCTAGGGAGCGAGTGCTCCCCTGCACCTCTGCTGCTTCCTCCCCAAGAACACATAACTGTGTCAACAACCCCGCTTTCATTCCAGCTCTCAGTTTTTCTCAATCCCTATTTTCTTATTTCCAGAAGAAAATGCTCACTGAGTGTGGCAGGAAACGAAATGAAGGTAACAAAACACTTACCGGGTACATTGAATGGACCAGGAACTGTGCCAATCACTTTGCAGAAAAAAACCCAAACCAACATCAAAACTAATAAACAAAACCGAAATAAATCAAAGCAACGATGAACTTGTCTGACGGTCCAGGTACAAAGTGATACTGGCACCCTTCCTTTCAAATCCCAACCCTTCAGCCACTGGGCCCAAATTCTGACCCCTTACATACTACAGCGTGGACCAAATACTGTCCACACCATGGCATTGGGCTATGGACACTGAACTGTTACATCTGAGTGTTCTGAAATTACAAAATTGTTTCTTTCCCCTCTTCCTTTGAAACTCTCACTCTGAAAGTGCCAGGGTCTCAACTGACTTAATCATTAGGAAAACAACAGGGTAAAATAACTCATACTAGATTGCTAATGGCTTACCACAGCTAAGTGGGCTCTGCTTTCCAGAACTAGTCACTTAAAAGGGGGGACATCATTAATTCATAGGAGTTAATGCATTCTTGAAGGGCGTTCAGAACACGGTGGCCGGAGAGTTTTGGTGGGAGGTTTCCTAGGTGTGTTATGAACAGTTATGAGGGCAGGGTCAGTACCCATTAATCAGACCACTGGAGGAGATACTGAAGCCACGAAAAGATTCAGAAGTTCCAGACCCAATCGGAATGGAGAAAGTGCGTGAAAGACAGGCAGGAGGTAGAGGGGACAGATGGCCTGGCACGAAAACTGTGGAGGCATCAGGAAAAGAAGATGAGGATGTTGGTGCTCTCAGGCCAGCCAAGGCTCTGGGCCTAGCGTCAGGTCCCTGGTCCCCTCATTGCTGGCGTCAGGGAGCTGCACCAGGCGATCCCCGTTGTCTCTTCCAGGTCAGGTGTTCTGGGCTGGCACGCTCCCTTCCCACGTCTGCGTGCAAGCGTGAGGAGCACAAGTTGCATATCCACAGGTATTGGCTTTCAGCTAGCATTTAAGCCTGCTCGGAGATGGATGATGAGGATGGGGGAAGAATTTCTAAATCTGTTTACACAAAGTCTCTCCAGCTCATTTGGACAGCCGAAGAAGCACACATTCCCTAGAGCATGGAAATTAAGACAATTAGCTAGGGCCTCGCGTCGCTGTAGAAACAGGCATCAGGAGTTTTTAAGTAAATTAGTAAGGCAGCAAGCAGGGTGAAGAGAAAGACAGGCCTCTCTCCCCTGCCTCCCCCCACCTCCACTTTACAACCAAAATAAGAACAGGGTAAGAGTGACTATATCTATATATTTTTCTAAGACTTCATTTTTTTAGAGCTGTTTTAGGTTCACAGCAAAATTTAGAGGAAAGCACAGAGATTTCCCCTAGATCCCCTGCCCTGTGTATAGAGCCTCCTCCTCCTTAGCATCCCCACCGCAATGGTACTTTTTTTTTTTTTTAATCAAGGATGAAGTAACACCAATGCATTATTATCACTTAAAGTCTATTGTTCTCATTAGGTGCCATCCCTGGTTGTTGTATATTCTGTGGGTTTGGACAAATGTATAATGACAGGCAGGCACTGTTATACAATCACACAGAGTAGTAGTTCCACTGCCCAAAAAATCCTCTGTGCTCTCCCTCCCACTAAACCCTGGCAATCACTGATCTGTTGACTGTCTCCACAGTTTTGCCTTTCCCAGAGTGTCATGTCTTTGGAATCATACAGTAAATAGCCTTTTCAGACTAGCCTCTTCCACTTAGTAAAATCCATGCCTTTTCATGGCTCATTTCTTTTCAGCAGTAAATGATATTTCACTGTCTGGATGGCCTACCATTTATTTACCCATTCACCTGCTGAAGGACACTTGGTTGCTTCCGTGTTTTGGCAAAACGGACTGTATTTCCTTTGAGAGTTTGCCTATTTATCTCCCTACTTCCATCAAAACTGTAATTTATGAAAATCCAGGGAAAGCATGGTGTGTGTTTTTAACAAATGCTGGTTGTTTCTGTAACCGAAAACTTGACCTTTCTTCAAGATTATTTCCATCCCTGCTTATGGGGTTTTGGGTTTTTTGTTTTGATTTATTTGGTGGGCAGGAGAAGATGACACAGGTGGAGAAGGTGAGTGAGAGCACCCCGACTAGAATATTCCACATCTACATCCTCCTTCTCAATCAATCTGTTGAATTTGACCCCAGCCTACTGTGCTTTTAGGCTATCTGGGTAACACAACTTCCTTCCTTTGTGGTGGGGGAGAAGCATCGACCAGGCTGAAGGCAAGACTTAAAAGTCCTGAAAGATGCCACACTTGTTTAGTGCAAGTTGTGGGCAGTGTCATTTAAAACCTCCTGAGAGATGTCAAATAATCAATACTTTTTAATCTAAAGCTTACGTGAAAAACGTGAGCTTAGAAACACAACTTTTCCCTGATGGCAGCCCAGTGGGCTGGGGAATGTATAAGAAAACAACTTCCAACAAGCAGAATTCCAGGCATCTCTTCAAAGAAAATTATTTTACCTTCCCTGTAAATGTTTTGGTCAAAGCTGAGTGTGTTATGGCATCTGTATTGGACAGCTTTTTGGTCTTTTCTTCTTCTTTTCTTTCTCTTCTTTCTCTTCTTTCTCTTCTTTCTCCTCTCCCCTCCTCTCCCCTCCTCTCCCTTCCTCTCCTCTCCTCTCCTCTCCTCTCCTCTCCTCTCCTCTCCTCTCCTCTCCTCTCCTCTCCTCTCCTCTCCTCTCCTCTCTTCTTTCTCTTCTTCTCTTCTCTTCTCTTCTCTTCTCTTCTCTTCTCTTCTCTTCTCTCCTCTCCTCTCCTCTCCTCTCCTCTCCTCTCCTCTCCTCTCCTCTCCTCTCCTCTTCTCTTCTCTTCTCTTCTCTTCTCTTCTCTTCTCTTCTCTTCTCTTCTTCTCCTCTCTTCTTTCTTTTTCAGTGCCAAGTATCTCAATTCTTAACTCCCTAATTCGGATACAGAATGCTGCTCAACGTTTGTGTCAGAGCAGGAATTCCATGTCGTCACCTTCTGAGTTAAGGGGAACCGGGCATCCATGGAGGAAGCAAAGGTGGTTGCGTCTGTGAATGAAGTAGGATGTCGTTATTCACACAAGTGTCCAGGACAACTCTCCAGCAGTGGAGAGGTGGGGCTCCGGATTGAGTGTCTGAGTGGCAGTGCCAGCCCAGTCGTTCACCGGGTGGACAGTTTCCAAGGCTCAGTTCCCTTCTCTGTAGGATGGAGATAAAACCCAACTCACAGTGTTCTGAGGGTTAGACAAGGTGGAGCTCCTCACTATTTTGCAGAGGGCCTGACAGGAGCAATCACTGGTTAAGTGACGTTTGTTATTATTACACAATCTCTCAATCTGGGCAATTTTGAATGTTTGATAATGGAACCACTGAGAGACACGATTTTGTCAACTCACTTTCGGGAGTGAAAATCAGCCTTGCAATAGAGCATTTGGCCCACTGGATTGATGGTCTATAGAGCTCCATGTTTGGTTGGCATCTCATGGGGCAAGGCTAGGCTTTCTCTGTCGGGCTTCCATTCTAGTGGGCATGAAATCTGTCAGTGCCCCAGGTCAGGTGATGAAGGGCGGTGTGGACTGTCCCTTCCCTCCTGGCATGGTCCATAAATGTCAGCCCCTCTCTCTGCCAATGAGAATCAGCAAAGTGACCTTTTTTCTAGTTTTCTTAGACAATGAACGTGGCAGAAATCTTGGAATTCAATTTGTCAATGTCTGCTCACGATGAGCAACCTCCCCCATAAGCAACATGGCCTCTGTGATGCCAACAGGATAATGGGTTTGCATTATGAATCTCAGCACACTTCATCAGTCATCCCCAGCCTGAGCCATCCCAGTGACTAGAGCAACTGATTTATTTTAGCCTTGGCCATTACTGTGAGTAGTGTTGTCTCTAGAGAGCCCCCCATCTATCATTTCATTATGTCTTCCACTTAAACATGGAGAAGGTTATTTAGAGGAATGTCACGTCCAGGAGAAAGAGCATTTGAGTTGGTGTAGGTTCCAGGAAACATGTCTCAGCCCCTGACTATGGAAGAGTCTCCAACAACATCTTTTGCAATAGATCCTATTGCCAATATGGACTTCACGTCTTAGAATGGTTAATAGCTTTCAACCTAACAAATTCACTTCTGGGAATTTGCCTGAGGGAAAATATCAGAGCATCCCTACCCATCCTTTCTCTAATTTGTGGCAAGAATGTTTCTCACTGGAAAGAAAAAAAAAAAAAGACCACAGCCCACTAAAAAGGATTGGGTAAATTAATTATGATTCAACCATTTTGATAGATTACCAGGTAGCCATTAAGTAAGGGTGTAAAGAATGATCCCAGGCTTCTAAAAAGAAATAGGAGGCATGTGCTTCCACGGGCAAAATGTTGATGTTTTCCCCTGGGTAGTAGAACCAAGTAAAGCTTTTAATTTCTTTCATGTGTGTTGCCATGTTTCTGAAACAGTTCATTACAAGTATACATTAATCTGCAATCCAAAAAGAAGTAAGCAGTGTTGTAAAGGAGAAGAAAACTTGGTAGACTTGGGACTTCTCTCCTGTCAGTTCCAAATCTGTGATCTTGGACAAGCCTCCTGATTCCTCCTCATAAATATGTGCATATAAAATAAATACACATATGTATACATATATAATGCTTCTACACATATACACACGTATACATTTTTAAAACCGTGTCTTTTTTATGAGATAGAAGACCACTGAGGTAGCACAGTGGCAGAATTAAGATTAATGAATCAAAACTCTGTCCACTAAACTAAGGCATTATCCTAAGGAGATCTTGGTAATGGTACAGAGTATTATATCACTCTTGAATGTCCCTTCTCAATGATGCACTATAAATTTGTCTTGGTGACCTAGACAGAAACAAAACTCTCTTTCTTCGAGTGAGGTGGGCTTTTACTTCTTTAAACATGAATCTGACTAAGCATTTCCTCTCTTACTAGGAAAAGTGCATTTAAAAAATAATGTTGCAGCTCTTTGACTTCCATGGGGAAGTTCAACCAATAGGACAAATGGAAACATTTTGAACCGCTTCAAGTTTTGTTTTTTGGAGTTGCCTGTGTTTAGTGCGTAATTTGGATACAGTCTCAGAGCATAAGGGAGCATAAATTATAACCAAAATGGGACCATTGGAGACAATGAAGGGAACTGCTATTATAAAAAGAAAAAAAAAAAAAGAAAGCTGAGAGAGAGACATTTGGGGAATGGAAATTAGGGCAGGTTTTGAAATATTTTCAAGCCCGTTTACTACCATCTGTTAGGAGTCTGTGTTGCTAGGGATTTATTGTTTCCTATCTATGAAATCCTCTGGCTATGGAAAACAAATTTGGTAAAAGATGATTAAGCTTCCTTTTAAGTGGCAAGGAAGGAAAGAAGGGACATGGTACAGTAGGCTTGGAATCAACATTGTGGGCATAGTTATGAAGTTTTCCTTAAATGCAGTGCCTTTCGAAGCTCAGTTTTGTACCAAAGCCTTCTCTACCACTGCGCTCCTTCACCTAGCAGAGGCACTGAGCAGATTATACAGCTGTTCAGAAAGATCAGACAACAGGAAGCAGGTTCTGAGGTGAAGTCATTTGCATAGGGCATCTTGCAAGGTCAGTTGGTTGCTGAACATTCCCTGAGACTCCTGAAAGTGAAACCAGTTTAGTATTTGCATCCATTACTCAGATTTTGAAATTAAAAAAAAATATCTGTAAACAGAATGAATCAGATTGTGTTGTGAAAATAGAAATCAACAGGAAACTGTTTTGCAGCAAACCAACGTTATGCTTGAGTCTTGGAGAATAATGAGTGAATTTATCAAACAACTCGTATTAGCATAAATGCCTCCACATTCCCAAAGGGCCTTCTAAATGGAGTTGGAAATGCTTGAATAGATCCCCAAGTTCTCTCCACTCATAATTCACCTGCTCTCAAGCCTCTGTTGGCTCCCCAGCTCACCCAGAATAAGATTGTGTCATCTGGGACTCTATATAAGCTCACTGTACTTTAGACATAATTGGCTGCTTTGCTGTTTCTTACAGATGCCAAGCTGGTTCCCACTTCGGGCCCTCTTTCCTGACTATTCCTTCTGGCTGGAAAACTCTTTCAACAGATGGCCAGTCTTCTCAATTCATTTAGGTCTCACTCTAAGAAAATGTTCCTGACCACCTGTTAAATGAGAACTTCCCATTTCCTTGAAAGTGAGTACCACTTGACTTTGCATTTATTTATTTACGGCATGCTTTATCCTCTAAAATTTAAATTTCATAATGGCACAGTTTTGTTCACCATCGTATTCCTGTACAAAGTAAAGTGCATGAGTAGAGTGACGACAGATTATTTGTTGTTCCGAAACTATTCATTTCCTGCTATACTACTCTGCCATATTAATGTTCACTTAGCTATGTAACTTGGTTTCACCTCATGGTGTGGGAGTACACTTCCCTGCCCATTGACTTTGGTTTTGACCATAGGACTTGCTTTGGCTGGTGGAGTATTGGACATGAAGAAGAGGCTCCAACCATCCTTGCCCTCCTTCCTTGAGAAGAACATGTCTCAAATAGCTGCTGACACTGAGAAGACAGGACACCACCTGGACCCAGCTTATAGCCTAAAGTCAAGCTCAACCAAGCCCACCCTAAATCAGCTGAGTCCCAGCTGTCCCTAGGACACATGAGCAAGAAGGGAACATATCACTAAAATTTATTGTTTTATACATGTCAAAAGCCAACTGATATAAGAGGTCCAAAATATTTATTGGATGAATTAAGAGTTAAGATTTTAGTGTCTTAAACAACTCCTACCTTATGAATGCATTAGGGCATATTTTACATCTTAAAAATATATATGAAATCAAACAGAAATCCAAGATGAGAGATGTGATTTGGTTGTAGACTTTTGCTTCCAAGGAAAGAAGACAAAAAAAAAAAAATGTTGTTACCCTGGGATGAATGCTTGACAATACAGACTCTCTTTCCAATGAAGTTTATCTGGTTTAGGGAAAAGGAATAACATAGAGTACTCTAGTTCTGGAGCTTCAATGTCAGTAATTAAAATAAATATCCAGGGGCATCTGAGTGGTAGTGGTTGAGCATCTGCTTTTGGCGTAGGTTGTGATCCCGGGGTCCTGGGATTGAGTCCCACATCAAGCGCTCCCTGCATGGAGCCTGCTTTTCCCTCTGCCTGTGTCTCTGTCAATCTTTCTGTATCTCTCATGAATAAATAAATACAATCTTAAAAATAAAATAAAATATAAATCCAGCAGTTTCCATGTTTTCTTTCAAACAGTGTGTGTGTGTGTGTGTGTGTGTGTATGTATCTTTGTTTTTGGGTAACGAAGGCAGTGGAAGGCAGTAGGTGGTAAGTTAGAGAGAAGGAAGAAATCTTCAAATTAAAAAATATTACTTTTTAATACCAATTGTATACCTAAATGCAGTTATACTACTATTAATTTTGATATCGATAGAGATACCTATATTTATATATTTTAGATACAAGTGAATACTTTATTTATAAAAACATTTTTTTCTGGGCAGCTGGGTGGCTCAGCAGTTTAGCGCCACCTTCAGCCCAGGGGGTGATCCTGGAGACCCAGGATCAAGTCCCATGTTGGGCTCCCTGCATAGAGCCTGCTTCTCCCTCTGCCTGTGTCTCTGCCTCTCTCTCTCCCCTCTCTGTGTTTCTCATGAATAAATAAATAAAATCTTTAAAAAAGAAACAAAAAAAAAAACATTTTTCCTTTTGCGTAGATGCAAAAAATACATTTTCAAAGTACTCAAACAGTACATACTGCCTGTTTCTCAATGAAGAATGGTTTCTTAGAACACCGTCTTTGCATTTTTAAAGAATTTTCAAGAAGGGTACTATTACAACTTCTCTAAGAATGCTATGGGTATTATTTTTTTAAGTGTCATATTATTCAGTATTTTTTCTTGACCTTAAAAAGAAAAGAGCATCCAGAAACAGGGAGACACTGCTGTTTTACAGAATTTTGAACTAAACATTGGTCTATCATCCAAGTGTCTCTGAAGTTTACTAACAGTAAAACTCCTGAGGGAACTCAGATGTTAGTAAAGTTTGGGTTTATAGGTTTTCCAGCTAATGACCTTTTGGAGGCACTTACAGTCTGCAGGGTTTTGCCAATTGTGAAATATGGCCAACCGTAATATGAAACCACCACTATTGTATCAACAGAAACGAGAATCAGACAGTGATCCAGAGAATGATGTACTGAGTGTGCCAGTTTCTGAAAACCCATAAATCTTGGAGCATCCCTAGAATGTATTCAGTTTCTGATGGAAAAATTAATGTGTATTTGCCAACTCTGCCTTCTGCTTTCCTGAATATTCTTTGTTAGAAAGATGTCATGGAAAAAAAAAAAAAAGAAAGACGTCATCGATGGAGAAAAAAAAATCCAAACTCCTTTGACTGTACTCATGAACATTTCTGCAAATGGACCATAATTTTGCCACTATGATAATCAGATAAATGTGTTCTGTTCAGTTCAGAAAGATTTAAGAATTTTTGACCTAATTATAGAATTTTCATTTTAAATATGAAACATATGGGTCTATATTCAGCTATGACATAACATCCTCAAGCGTGTAAAAAGGAACATCCTGACAGATGTTCACAGTGGATTGGATATAGAGAACTATCAGGTGTGATTTAAGTGATGGTAGCAGCTAGAATTGGACTTTATTGCCAAAGAAGAAAAAAGAGAACTTAACTTCTGCATTGCCTCTCCCAGATTGCTGCATTTCTCAAATGCATTTTCCTCCAAAGACGTATTTTTCCTGCCAAGGCTGACCTTATGAGTAGTTGGAACAGGTTGGTTTCAGGACCCAGCACATTTTTCTGAGATGCTGGGAAACCCTTAGTGCCAATAAAACAAGCCAGCAAGCTCTCCTAACTCTAAGGCTAATGATTAAAATCCTCCCATACATTTTTTTAAAGGGCTTTGGGTTTTGTTACATAAAAACAATTCCTCAAAAAGCGATCCTTTAATGTCTTCTCCGACTTTTCAAACTTAGTATAACTCAGAAAGCTTAGTGATTAAATCATGGCTGTGTGACCAGAGTTCGAGGAATGTTTATTGCAGCTTGGAGGTCATAGCAAAAACCTAAGAACCACTGAAATGTCTGGCAATAGGGCATCCGTTAAATAAATCAGGTTACTTCCATTAACGGCACACTATGTAGCCACTGAAAACACTGTTAAGGAGGGATTTTTATACAACAAGGAAATATTCACAATACGCAGAGTGAAAAAGGCAAGCTATAAAACATTGTAAAGTACAATTTCATTATTTTATTTACCATCGCAAACAGGCAAAAAAGATCCATACTGACTGGTTAATGGTGGTTATCTCTAGGTGATGGAGCTATAAATAATTTTAGTGATCTTTTTACATATATTTCCCAAATTTTCTCCAGATGAAATGAGTATAAATCACAACACGTATCTGCCCATGCTGAGCATCCAACAAATGCTAACCCTTATAAGTAGTATTACAACAATAAATTACATAAGTCATTCATGAATAAATTAGATTTTACTACACTGATTTTTATAAGATAAAAATTAGTGTTAAATATTTCATTTACATTTTTGAGATCAGGTTTGTTGGTGTGTGTGCATGGTAGAAGACGTCTGAGCATCAGTGGGTGAAAATGGAGATTTCCTGCTCTTGGAGGTGTGGGCAGGAAGGTGCAGAGAGGTGGACAGTGGACTCTGAGGACCTGGAAAGCAGACTTTGTTTGTTTACTTTGTGGGGTTGCATGGGGCCACCATTCTTTGGCATTCACAAACACTGATGAGGGAATATGCTCTTTCAGAACAGAAATTCTGATGATCTGTGGTCACTTCCCCTGTATAACTCTTCAGAATTAAGCTTGTACAGATGTCTCAAAACCATTGAAAAGAAATGAAGATTCTCTCTCAACTGACTTCCTTTAGGTATTTTTTCATCCTTCTGTGTCTTAACTTTATACTATTATCTCCCTAATATAAATAGAAGTTTGTCTTTTTAAAAAAAAATTTAAATTCATTCATTCATGAGAGACACAGAATGAGAGGCAGAGGCACAGGCAGAGGGAGAAGCAGGCTCCATGCAGGAAGCCTGATCCGGGACTCGATCCCAGGACCCCGGGATGATGATCTGAGCCAAAGGCAGATGCTCAACCACTGAGCCACCCAGGTGCCCCTCGAAGTTTTTTTTTTTTTTAAGTTGCTTTGTTTTTTAGTTGGAGGAAAAAAGAAACCATAATTACATATATGTTGGTTCTAAACATAACATTTAGGCATTTTGAGAAAGCAAAAAGTAAAAATTGTTGAAAAAATATCGAGTTATCTCATCAAGAGAGTCTGATCTTCCATTTTGTTCTTTCTTTAAGATTTTATTTTTTTGAGAGAGAGCACAAACTGGGGGTGGGATGGGGGTCACAAGGAGAGGGAGAAGCAGACTCCCCGCTGAACAGGACCTTGAGATCATGACCTGAGCTGAAGGCAGATGCTTCATGGACTGAGCCACCCCGGCACCACCAGTTGTCCTTTTTTCACCCACATTCTCTGTCTGCCTTGCGAAATAAGAGTTAATTTAGCTGACATTAATAAGAATCCAAACTCCGTTTATGAAATGTACTTAACTTTTAGACTTGAAATTATCAAATCCCCTTGGAAAACGAACCTATATTTCAAAATAAACTCAAAGTTTTAAGACAGTCAACGTTTTTATTCCAGAAGCTAATCCAGAAATCACTGGCTCCTTACAAGTAGGCTATGAAACATCAGCATTTCAAAAATTATTTAATTGTAGGTCGAAACTGACTGCGCTAGTCAGCCCCCAAAAGAACAGAATTTGTGTATTGTGTAAATGTGGTTTTGTATCGATTTGCTTTAAGGAAGTAATATTTCAAAGAAAAGAGGAGTACAAATGTGTAGGAAAGTTTGGAACATGGTGACAAAGAAAGGTATGGAAAGGGAAATTTTAGGGAGAGTTTAAGCATATCCAGTAGTTAACTATGCAATTGCTTCCAAGAGAAATTCATTTTGCATTGTTTGAAGCCTGCAACTCTTGTGCAAAAATCAGCTTACTCATAATATGTTCATGTTTATTATGTTTAGAGATTGAAAGAGAACCTTCCGGAAAGTATTTAGTTTATTAATTTGGAGAAGGGAAAAGCATCCTTGGAGGCAAACAGGATTTAATGAATTTCTTCTATGTACACCCTGCAACCCCTGTGGCTCCTCGTTGCCATTTTCCCAAAAACTCTTTCCAAAGTGCCATATGAACAGTTGGGCAGAGTAAACATTTACTGTGATGGCATCATCGCAGAGGACAATGGCCTCAGTATTTGCCTGTTTTATCCACTGATAAGGAAGCAGTACATGAGTGAGCAAAGGTCGTTCTTCAAAAAAAAAAAAAAAAAAAAAAAAAGAAAGAAAGAAAGAAAAGAAAAGAAAAACAAAACCTCAACAACTACAAAAACCACTAATCCTGTGTTTTAAGGATGGCTGCAAATTCTTTGACATTCTTCTCATCGAGAATCCAGGCTAGCCACAGTGATCCATTTGTAAACCACAGAATGTGGCAGAAATTACACTCTGCGGCTTCCAAGGCTAGATTAGAAAAGGTCGTGTTTCCTACCTCGTTGGCTGGAACATTTGTTCTTAGAACCCTGAGCCACCATGTCAGAAGCTCAACTGACCCTAAGGCTGCAAGGCTGTGAAGAAATCCAAGCCACATGGACCCAGTCCTGCCAACAGTCCCATCTGAGCCCAGTCGTGACGTCAACCCAGCTCAGGTGGACAGATGTGGGGGTGACCACGCCTCCCCTCCCATGGCCTCAGAGATTCTAGCCCCAGTGCTGGAGACTTCCCAGCTGGGACCCCAGACAGCAAGAAGCAGAAAAGATCCATTCCTGTTGCACCATTTTTAAATTCCCATCCAACAGATTCCGTGAGCACAATAAAATTGATTTTTCCATGGGTAAACGTGCTATTTATTTATTTATTTATTTATCTTTTTATTTTATTTTTATGCAGCAATAGATGACTGGCACATCATGTAATTTGGATTTAGGAGGAAATCGAATCAATATTTGGGGAGATGGCATGTTAAATATGTTACTCTGAAACTCCATTTTATTTCTGAGGTAGAGGCACTGAGATCTTATATTCTCTGTTTTAATAAACTGTAAAGTTAGTAAGTATCTTTAGCTTTTAGTATAATGGAATCACGTGGGATCTTTATTCCAAGTCTTTACTGGGAATGCTTCAAATTGGACAACGTAATTGCTTCCATGGACACTCCTGTAAGGGAATGGCAGGCTGTTTTTCCTTGGACTTTAGCCGCACTTTTGGACATTTCTGGTTTCAGTTCACCGATAAATGCTCCTCTGCATGCTCTGGCCTGACGTGGTGACATATGCTGATCTCATCACCCGGGCAGTGTCAGGTGCTATTGGGCTTGGCCAGGGTCTTGTCAGGGCTACAGACAGACAGGCTTGTTACTCAGCTTGTGGGTTTTGTTTCATAGCAAGTTTTTGTTACCAATTTCGATAGAAATACGTCTAATTTTTAACACTGCAAAATAGAAAACAAATGTGGAAAAAACAAACCCAGTTTAGGCTTCAGCAGCTTTCATCTAATTCTCTTTCACTGCAAGAACAGTTCAAAGAAATAGGATGACCTATCTATTTTTTACCTCATTATCTCTTAAAAGAAAATGTCACTCTGTTTATAAGGACACTCGAAGCCCCTTGTTTGGCTCTTGTATTCCTTTGAGATCTAAAAATTCAAAAAGATTTCTAGTTGTCTTTGTAAACATAGAACCCAGATCATCAAGTTACCTGCTCTTGAGGAAAGTTCTTTGAATTGTCATTATCTAACATTTATAAATAGAAATTTAATTTTAAGTCTATAAAATGTTTATAGTTTTCCACAATCTTTAGAAAATGTGTATTAGTTCTGCACTTTGACTAACTTGTGATGATGATGTCAATTATAAATTATGAAATATTCCATATATATGTATAAGACTCTGTAAGTGGCAAATTTTGGTACCTGGCCTGTCCGGTAAACATGGAAATGGTAAGTCTGGGAGGCAGGGTAGTTCTTCCAGCATAAGTTCAAAGGTGGGGGGTGGGGTTCAGAATTCATCACAAAGCAGCGATTTCTGAAACATTTGTTTGCTCACTGTCGTAGGTTAAATTATATACCCCCCTCCTTGGATTCACATGGTGAAGTCCTCGCCCCTAGTATTCAGAATGTGACCTTATTTGAAAACGGTCATTGCAGATGGAATTAGTTATGATAAAGTTGTAATGGAGCGGGGGGGGGTGCTCCTAATCCAACACAATGGCTTTGTTGTAAGAAGAGGAAATTTGGACACAGACATACACACAGGAACACGCCATGTGAAGATGAAGACAGAGATGGGGGTGATGCATCTACAGGCCAAGGTACCCCAATAACTTCCAACAAGCCACCAGAAGCTGGCTGGTGGGAGACAGAGTCTCCCTCACAGCCTCAGGGACAAATCCTATGGACACCTTCATTTTGCACTTTTAGCCTCTGTAACCGTAGCACTATAGTGCTTATAAGGGTGTGTTGTTTAAGCCCATCACTGTGTGACCCTTTGTCACGGCATCTGTAGAAAATTAATACACCCAAAATCGGCTGCATTTTGATTCAACGTTGACAGTTTTTAACCACTCTTTAATCTTTTAACTTGATAGTTGACAGGAGCATAGATGGTCACACGGTGGCTTTACAGCTTGTTTAGACCAACTCTGAATTCATCCAGCTATCTTGCCGCAGTTCATGTGCATATGTCCTGAAGACTCTACGGGACGATTTCAAAAGTCCATCAAAAGTCCAACCCAATCACAGTGGTGCCACTGGGATGCTGCCATCGAAATCCCTTGCTAAAGACAAACTCCATGGGCCCTTCCTTGTCTCTTTCCCATATTGTTCATCTGGGCTACATGTTTGAGCACATTTCAGAGTTTTGGTTGCCATGTCAGTGTGGTATTGTTTCCACGCACCATCATTTTTCATGTGAACCAACAGGGAGCACATAAGCCTGGCCAGACTTGAAAACACTGAAAGAGAATCTTGGGCAGCTTTTGGATGGGCTCCCATGGAAAAGCATCCATGAAAGGGCCTTGGGAGACATTGGGACACACAGAGCCTTCCCAGTGTTACATGACAACTCGAACACCACCTCCATTCAGAGTTGCCTCAGTCCAGGGGTGGTAGGAAAGCTGAGGAATTATCTGATTCAAGAATTCATATTAAAATGTGATACCCAGGAGACCTGGGCTCCAAGTGGCAGGCAAGTAGAGTTTCTTCAACTCCAACAATCTACCACAGAGAGAAAGAGTGAGGGAGATCTCCCCCAGCTACGCCGTTGTCTAAGAGCAGAGAGCAGATAAGGATTTTTATTTACCCTTTATTTCTGGACCATTGTTAACCTCTCACTTGGATACTGAATGGATGAGCTGATGTGTCGTAAAACAAATGATGGAAAAGTAGGTTTTCCATCCAGAGCTTGACAGAGGAAGCAGCACATTTACAAACCTGGTGCTCTTAATTATATTGCTCAGAAGCACTGTGACAGATAAGCGACTAGAGCACTAGCTGGGCAGGTATAAAGAAAGACAACAAGATAGATCAATGGAAAAGAAAGATTATCAGAAAGGTGCATTGTAGATAGGGGACAAAGAGACAAAGCCAGATAAGTCGTGCACTGACCTAACTATCTGCGAGTTTTTTCTCCCACATTCTTCTGGCTCATTTGACCAGCTATCAGATTGTGCCATTATGCCCAGCCCAGGAAGGTTCTTAACTCATCTCCGTATTCATTCTATGCCATTCTTTCAAGAAAGGTCTGTTAAGTGATGTTCATCTGTGTCAAGTGCTCTGAGGCACAGTAGATACTGAGAAGCAGTCTATGGACCTGCAGGTGGTTCTGGTGAGCAGTGGGACTTGCAGCCTGGACGATGAACCTGAGATGTTCTGTTCTGGGCATTGGGCTCCTGGCCACCAGCGCAATGGCTGAACACCTCTGCTGGTTGGCCATTAGGTCTTAGGAGACAATACCCATTTTCAAAGCTTCATTTAAAGAGAGGGTATCTGTAAGGTGCTTAGTGTAGCGCCAGCCACGGCAGTCAGCCCTCATGCTGGCAGCTCTGAGGATGGTAGAAAGACAGCATGAGCACCACCAACCAGGACCATTGTTCACTCACTCATTAATTCACGTACGTGTCTCTCCAGTGCCCACAGAGTCCCCGGTTCTGACCAGGAGGTGCAGCCATGAACGGAACCGATGTGTTTCTGCCCTTAAGAAGCTCAGGTTGTAAGAGGGGAGAACCTTCGAGTACTCCTAATCAGTTTGAACAAGCCACCAGAGGAGAAAATCAGGAAAGAAATGGGTGCAGAACTCAGAGTGTGGGATATACAATCTCTGCATCAAATTCCAGAGATGATTGTCTCCTTTGCATGGTTTTACCATCAGTTTTTGCCTGGTTACCTTCAGTGACAATAGACATTCCTGTGGGGTAAAAGGTGTTCTGGACAGGATTCTCAAGGAAGTTTCTGCCTCACCCTTCTTTTTATCCTTTGTATATAAAAAATATCTAGCCCATGGCACCATTTACTTGCAGAACCCACTCATGTGGTTAGTGGTTTGAGTGTGTAGCCCTCTTTCCATGGAGCCTCATTGACCTGGCCAGGTGGTTGAGGGCAGGGTCTCTAGAAGTAACATGAACATCACACAGAGATTGTCTGCCTCACACCAGATGTCCTGGTACAGACTCTCCTCCCTCCACCCTTTGGTTATTGAGAAGATACAGGAGCCGAGCCCTCTCTTGAGAGGGCATGTGAGAAAAGCAAATACTTCTCCAACCTGTTGCCATGACTTGAGAGCTTATCACGCTCCATGGAATTTCAGGACATGATGTAAAATTGTTCCAAGTCCCCTTGAATTGGATTAGGAGAAGCAAGTCTGTGTATTAACACAACATGTCATGCTTCCACCCATTTTTTTCCTCTCTTCCCTTCTTTGGTGAGAGATGGCACAGATGAATCGCCTCATCTCCAAGTCAGAGGGTGTTCCTCTGAGCCCTGATGCGGTGTCCTCAAAAGGAAACTCTCCTGTAGAGCTGCTGTCACTTTCTGCGAGCACCTTTTGAAATACAGTGTCAGGAGAGTGCAGGAAAACACCTAGATTCTGGAAAATAGGCTCATGCGAGAAGCTTAAGAGAAAATAGGCAACACCTGATAGGCTGTGGTTCCTTTAACAGTTAGAGGGCCACATCTAAGAACGGCACTCATTTATACCCGAAGTCCACCTACTAGCAGCGTGGCAGCTTATTGATACCCTTTCTGCCTGTGTTCACATCATTAAAAGCATCTAGCAATTTTAATCAGTATGCCAAAGTCATAAACAAGGAGATAAGCCCAAGATCCTCCTCGCAGATGCTGAATACAGTGGTTGCTCAATAAATGCAAGTTCAATGTCGATTGTATTTACTATTCTTTAATAACAACCATTTTTGCATTTCCCTCCTACAGGCTGTCACTTCCAGGGGTCTGCTTCTCTTGATCATCAAGGGAAGGATGAGAGGTGTGCAGAGTGTGAGGGAGAACCACAGCCCTGCTCCACGTGAGCTGTGGGGGATCCCCTACCTGCCTGTCGGGACGCCTGCCAGCACTCATGACCACACTCGCTGCTCCACTGGGCACACTCTAACCTAGGTATTTCCATCATTTCCTGGACATACAATTCAAAATCCAAATAAGTGTCTCCTTTGTCTGGGATTGTCAATGAATAAAGCATTACTTATTCTGGAATTTTCTTGATTATGGATTCCTACCAATTTAAACCACAAAACTCTTAGATTGTACTCATTTGACTGAAGGTTGTTTTGTTTTGTTTCTTCACCTTTAAACATTTATGCTGGAACTCAACTCTTTTTATTGATTTTTATTTTTTTTCTGATTTTATTGAAATACAATTGACATACAATAATGTATCAGTTTAAGGTGTATAACATAATGACTGGATGATATATGTATATATTGCAATATGATTACAATAAGTTTATTAATCCTTGTTAAAGTCACCCTGTTGGTTATTGATTTATGTTTTGCAGATAATTTTTACAAAGATCGGTAGTTTATGACTCCCTTCCCCACCTCCCACCCCTTGTATTAGTCAGGGTCCTCCAGAGAAATAAAATGTATTTTTATATATATTATACATATATAAAATAGATTACATCTTATTGGTTATATATATTTTACATATATTAATATATATTATATATAACTAATATCAGGTTGATATGGCTATGATTTAAGGAGATATGTCTCATTCATTCATTTATTTACGTGCCTATATAATCTAACCTCTGTTTCTTAAGGGCTGGTTCTGTGCTGGATTCTTGCAACCATCATGCTTTTACTTTGCTAAGAGAGGAATGTAGTCAACAAGCCAGGGGTGAGAAAGGATGAATATATAGAGATATAGAAGATATATAGAGGACATATAGAATCTATCAGGCTAGTAGCCCCAACGCTGCATGGTTTTAGAAGGAAGTCCACTGGATTTCTGATTTTGCCTTTTATCTCTGTAATAGGTGGTTCTCGTACCCATTCAGGAAGGCTTATCGTTGCACTCTGCACTTACGTTAAGGCCAGGTTGAGCACTGCAAAAAACAAATACGGTTCTAAAACATGGGTGAACAATAAGATTTGATTGACATTTTCTTAGGAAAACAGAGCAGAAAGCTAAATCATACCCCATAGGCATCACTAGCTAAAATCACCTTTAAACATTTCTATTCTTTCCTTGGATTTCATTTCTGTTGCCCATCTCCTCTCAGGGATGACCATTAAGCACTAATCTCTCTCAAATGTCCTTGGTTCCCCTAAACAATCCACCTCCGGCCTAACACCCCTCTTGACAAAGTAAAAGCAACATGGCTGCTAGAATCCAGCACCGAGCTAGCCCTTAGGAAACAGTGGTTTATTAAACAGATGAATAAATAAAACATATCTCCTTATATCTTAGCCAAGAAAGCCATTCAGGATAGAGCAGTACCTTATTCACCTCTGCACTCTCAACACTCAGCATTACGTACATCCAAAAAAAATGTTTGTTGAATGAATAAATGAAGAGCAGTCAAATGCCAAATAAACCTGGCAGGTTGGCGCCACCAGGGAGGGCATCTCCCGAGTTACTGGGCTTGGAGTGGGTCATTGTTCTTCATGTCAGGTCACAACAGTGAGAACTGAGGGTGTTGGATAAATACAAAGTCTTACATTACTTTTAAGTGGATTGTTGGTGCATGAAGCTATTGGTTTTCAGGATATCCTGTTCAATCTCTTCTTTGATAGAGTACAGCCTTATACATTCAACAAGACCAGTTCATATTTGAATCTCAAAGTTGTCCTATTTTGAAGTCTCCTATTTTGAAAAACTTTCTAAGATATATGGTAGCCCCTGAATGGGAGGAGACAGGAAAGGGAGACAGCATCCTGTTGCCGTTTTTAGTTTACTGATGTTCGTAAGCTATGAACCTGACTGCTGAGAAATTAGAAATGCTATAAATAGAAGCTTCTATGGTTTTGAAATGATGATGGACAAAGCAATCATTTGTGTTCACTATTTTTAATTTCATATCCTACAGTAAAACTCACAAGTAGGGGATCCCTGGGTGGCGCAGCGGTTTAGCGCCTGCCTTTGGCCCAGGGCATGATCCTGGAGACCCGGGATCGAGTCCCACGTCGGGCTCCCGGTGCATGGAGCCTGCTTCTCCCTCTGCCTGTGTCTCTGCCTCTCTCTCTCTCTCTGTGACTATCATAAATAAATAAAAAAATTAAAAAAAAAAACTCACAAGTAGTTAAATCAGGCTTAAATGCCTAAGGGAAGGCTATACTAATTATTGGCCATAACCACCCAACAAAAACAAAGCAACTAAGAAAAATCAGTATTGCTGTGCTTATATAGTACTGAATTTTTCTTCACTGACTCTTCTAGAATCTATCGGGAATCAAATTTCTTCTGAAATGCACTCATAGAGCAGGTGTGTCTCAGAGCTCTGGAGCATGTTTCCAAGCCACAGATGCCATGGTTCCTCCTTAGAGAAGCCTGAGGGGCCAGATGTGCTTCGTGTTTGGGTCCTTCACTGATCCCAGGGGAAGCATTGGGGAAGGCATGACCACGGTTTGCTGAAGAGCCGCACCAGAGATCACCACCTCATATTTTGCCTGCCTTTGTAATGCATCCACTGCTAGTTGAGAAAGTTGAGGCAGAGGCAGAAGTTAAGTTAACACAAGTGCTGGTACCTTTCCCAGACTTATCATCTACATGCAGAGATGATAATAGGAAAATGAGAGGAGAGACAAGTTAATCTCGATGCCAGAGTTTTAATTTGTATTCATCCCTTGACAATGGAAGTCACTTCCTAGCATAGGAAATTTAAAAATATTCATTGTTTTCAGCCATTTCTGCCCTTAATTCCATGATGGTAAATTCTTTTTAGAGGACCCTTGATCGTCATAGGAAACCTGGATCATCCCAGGCAAGTCAGGATGTCTCTGCCTTTTCAGTTTATAAACTGGTGCAGGGAATAAACAGGGAGCATGAGTTGGAGTTGACAGTTTGTTCAGGCTTAGCTTACTTGTGGTGGGTAATAAATTGACTGGGCTTGCAGTGAACAGTGAAGAGCTATTGATGAATCGGTAAGTTTGGTTAAATTAAACGAAGTTTTATTGGAAATAGGCAGTGCCCCGGCAGGTTTGGACCCTCTGGTAAGCAACAGACAGAGGCCCTGTTGATGTCCAAATGTTCCAGCAAATCCGGAAGCTGGTCCTGGAAAGAGGGGAGCCCCATACCTGGACAGTCTTTACTTGTGAGCACTTGGGCGGCAGAAGACCCAGCCCATGGGGTCTTAAAGGACCCTGAGTGAGCTGAGTGAGGACAGAGAACAAAACTGCATTGTCTATTGCCTCCAGGACGCAAAAAAACCCAAATAGTATATAAATAAAACTTGCTGGTTCTTTTCCCTTCTACATTCAGAATACTTCTGTGCTCCAAATATGTGAGTTTTCCACACCAAGTGATTCTCTAGGTCTTGGTGGACACTCATGGAGTGTCCTACAATTCATTTGAATCCTTACACTCTCCATGTGGGGTTAGCACAGACCACACAGGTTAGGGGCTCAGGTCCTCCAGACTGCATGCCTCTCCCTTCAGATACCAATGCAAGTCCAGATTGCCTCCTGTGGCTTTTACTCCACTGGCTATAAATAGATTTCCATGGCCCCTTCCTCGATTTGATAATTTGCTGAAATGGCTCACAGAACTCAGGAAAAAAGTTTGCATGCTAGGTTACAGGTTTATCAGCAAAGGGTAAAACTTAGGAAGAGGCAGGTAGAAGAAACGCACAGAGTAAGACATGGGGGAAGAGGTGTGGCACTTCCATGCCCTCTCCAGCATGCCACCTTCCCCACCACCACCATGTATTCACCAACCCAGAAGCTCTGCATCCTTTCAGTTAGGATTTTTATGGAGGCTTCCTTACATAAGCACAATTGATTAGAACATTGACCATTGGTAATAAAGTCAATCTCCAGCCCCTCTCTCCTTCCTGGAGGTTGTGCAGTGGAGCTGAAATTTCCAACCCTCTAATCATATGGTTGGATCCTCTGGCAACCAGCTTCCTCATCCTTGGGGCTTTCCAGAAGTCACCTTTGCAGAAGAAAACTCTAGTGTGTTCAGAGGGGCTTGTTATAAATAACAAGAGATGCTTCTATCATCTTTATTGCTGTTATCAGCTAGGAAACCCCAAGGGTTTTTAAGAACTCTCTACCAAGAATGAATTTCTTATTATATTTGTTGCTACAAAGAAGTAATAATAACATTTCTTTTTATTTCCTGTAATTTTGAGTTAAGCCAATATCACTTCAAAGGAGGTACTATAGGAGTGCAAGTGAATTCTTCAAGTTTTATTTCTGTCTGTTGGGACTGGACACATCTCACTGAGGGCTTACTCTTGTGGCTGGCACATCTGGGAAATGGATATCCCTCTCAAGGATCCTGGAAGTTCTGAGGTTCTAAAAGTCTCTAAAGACCTGGTCAGCTGTGCAGTGAGCCAGAGAATGAAGGCATGAGGGTGGGGTGAATACAGGCTGATTCTTGAGTGATCTGATGGGGATCTGATAATTCTTGAACATTATTTCAGGATCATGTAGAATGATGGATGTTTTTTGTGTCTGAGTGTTGGGTTTTCTTACTGGAAGAGAAATTTCCAACAAGCAGCCGTCTAAAAAAGGAAGTGATTATAATTGGCATTTCAGACATTCCAAGAATACTTCTGAAGGAGAATGTTTTTTGCTCTTTTGATGTACCTTGTCACTTTCTCTAATGTAGGACACTTGCTACCATACTGTTAGGGCAAATAGGTGAAAAACCCATAGTTTCTCTCTTCGGGGAAAGGGAAGAGTCAAATGTAACAGTGGGGTGACTCAAATGTAGGGGAGTTGTACAAGCTCTGGCCCACACAATTACCGCTCAGGTCTTTTTATGGAAGGAGAAGAAATAAAAGAGAAAGCTCATAGAAGTGCCCTGTACCAATCCTCCAGAGGCCAGGAATGGCCAATAGTGTCTTTGGTGTTGTTTATTTAAATCTCATAATTGGTTGGTAGTGGATCCTTAGGACACTATGTGAAAAATTCTGAGGCACATAGTTTGCGCTCAGTATTTGTTGATCATTGAAAGAACATCTGTGTTGGGTACAGGGGAAGGAAGTGGCACCACATGTGCCTTAGGATTGCTGAGTTTCTGCAAAGGAATCCCTAGGAAGACATCCCAAAGAGGAGAAAGTTAGGAATGATGGCTAAGATCAAAATATATGGTATTGTAGTTGCCTGTTTCTGAAGAGGAAGGATGTGGCCCGTCTCGGGTAAGTCAAACTTTCTAATCCTTCTTACCCTCAAAACAAAGATGGGTATTAAAGCTAATGCATTATTCTCCTAACAGATGAAGTCTTTCCAGACGCAGACTTCAGGACCCCCTAGAAGTCTGCAAAAGAATGCACTGGGTGGAACACTTGTGTTTGTACATGGGCATATGCAAAAGCAGTCCAAAAAAGACCGAGATTGGAAATGGGGGGACAGGGGTTAGCTTCCTCAGAAGGAGGCCAGCCTTGAGTGGGCCATGAGATACACTTTTAAATCTTTCATTTGTTGGAAAATATAGTTACATATAAAGGTCCAGGAGAAGAAGTCCCTTTACTCCAACAGTCAGCGCCTATATTCAGTGCACTTTTATTCACAATAGAAACAGGAAAATTGCCCACATGGCCATCCACAGAAAAAAGAATAAAAGAACTGAGAGTATACGCACACAAGAGTATGCTAACTCTTTAGCACTAAAAAGGAATGAGCTCTCGATACAGGCAACATCAGGGATGAATCTCAGAAACACCATGTGAAAGAAACCAGACACTTAGGAGTGCATTTATGTGAAGTTTAAGAACAGGCAAACTCATTGACGAGGAATCAAAGTAATAGTTGCTGCTGCCCGAGCATAGCCATTGACGAGAAAGGGTCATAAAGGAGCTTTCTACAACTGATTTTCTCTATATCTTGACTGGGGCACTGGGCACATAAGTGTAACATTTGTCAAAACTCATACAACCGTACACTGAAGGGCTGGACTTTTTATAGTATGTAATTATGCTGTAAAAAAAATTTCTTTAATCTACTCCTTTAAAATCCTGTTACCTAGTCTTTCTAGTGTTTCACTATAAATATATATATATATATATATATTTTTTTTTTTCCCTGACTGTACTTGAATGTTGATAATTCCATCCTGTGGGGTGGGCCTTAGGGAGCCAGAGACAGGTACATACTTGTCAAGGTCTCTGAATTGAGACGAGCCCCTTATGACTCACTCATGTTTTTACATAAGGATGGTGGAAGAGTAATAGATGGAAAGAAACAGTCACATGTGTGTGACTGTACAGAGCCCTTGAATAAACAGTGTGAGACAAGGCAAGATAAATGGGTCAATAATCCAATAGGTTTATTTATTTTTTTCAAGTAGTGACCACTCCTGATAAGAATGACTCCAACTCTATCCTCTTTTATCTGGGAATAAAGTGCATCAAGTATACTCACAAGCAAACAAAATCAGTCTCTGGGACATAATGACTATTGGCTAACATTTATTTCCTTGTAAATCTGAGCCAAGTGTTTGCCAGGTATTAATCATTTAATCCTGGCAACTCTATGAGGCAGACAATGTCACTACTCTCTTTTGTTCACAGAAAGGTTAAATAACTTACCTAAAGTCACACAGCTGACCAGAGAAGCTGGATCAAGGCATTCATTGGAATGAGGACTCAGAATTGCATAGGGAATATGCAAGGAATGGGAAGAAAAGAGTAAAGACTTTGTGGGGGCAGGGAGCTAATTCAAAGGGACCTTGGGTACTATCAAGTGGCCCTCATTTACAGGTAATAAAACTGAGGCCCAGAAAGGCAATATGATTACCCCAAGTCACTCATCTAATTAGGGGCAGAGCTGGGACAAGAAGCCACATTTTTAAAATCCCAGCTCAGGGCTTTTCTACTACATCAAAAAAAAAAAAATTTAATTGAATTTTTTTCACATCATGTCCAATTTTGAAATCTACCCCCAAGAGGATTGTTGGTTAGATATTCATAGTATTATAAAATTCAAGTATTAGAAATGGCCCGGAGAGGTCCTATGGCCCTTGGCTCCAAATTTAAGCAGCATCACACTTAAACCATCTCTTCCTGATGAGAATCTTTCCCAGTTTTTAAAGCTTTCCAGATGTATCTCAACTGGATTTCTTCATTTATTTACCAGAGCAAAAGAGCAGAATTTGGAAAATAGCCTGATATGCATAAGCCATTAATGGCATCCCAGGAGATAGACGAGCCCAAACCCTGAACGTCTAAAGCATTTAAATTCAGGATGCAGTGCAATGAAGCCCTAGGGATTATTTTCATCAGAGCCGACTCTATGAATATGAATTATTTTTCATGCCAGCCTTTTTTACTGAGAAGGAAGTCTTACACAAGATTTAACATGGGAACAAGCAGCAGAATTTAGGGAAATATAAAAGGGCCCTGGAAAATTTCCACCTTGTCCCCAAAAACTTCAATAAACATTTCATGGCTTCCTTTCTTCCTTCCCATCCTCATGAAGAAGAAGAATAAGAGGAAGAATAAGAAGAAGAAGAAGAAGAAAGAAGAAGAAAGAAGAAGAAGAAGAAGAAGAAGAAGAAGAAGAAGAAGAAGAAGAAGAAGAAGAAGAAGAAGAAAAAGAAGAAGAAACGTAAAACAAAACAAAAAACACATGCTCAGTCCACAATCTGTTGTCCTTTGAAAGTCCCTCCAAATTAAGTCCCAGATGAGTGATCATTCTTGAGTCTCCAATCAGTTGCATTCCACAGCTGCATTTGCCGCGATGAGAAGATGCTTGTCAAAGTTGAGACATCCAAGAGCCTAGTAGGTGAAGGAGCAATCACTGTGCACTGTCCAGAAACCACACTTGAGGTGGTTCCCATCCTTGCAGAAACACTGCACATGTCATTGCAGCGTTACTACATCCTAAGAAAAAATAAGCATTTTACCCTCATGCAGGGACTCAACATATGATTAAAAAGACTTGACAAATAAAAGCAGAGAGTCCTGAAACTCGTGGAATGATATATGGCTGCTGGAACACAGCTCTTTAAAGCCAGATAACATATCTGCTTTGAATAGAAATGTTCCAGCCACTTGTATATGCTTCATCAAGGAGCCATCTTCCCCCTACTTGGCAAGTGTATTCAAAACTAGAAATGATGTGCAAGGAATTTTGAGAGAGAAATCTTGCCTGCCTATCAGATCAGGAAAATTACTTCTAGCAATAATGTAGGGACAGATTACCCTCAGATTCACTCTGGAGCAATCTCTGGATGCCTCTTCCCAAGCTCAGATGGCTTGCCCATAGTGCAGAACAGGCAAGGAGCATTTCCATGAAGCAGCTCGCTAAGTAATTTCCAGGGTCCAGGGTGTTGGGCTGGCTTCTCCTTGCCAGTTGTCCCTATGTGTGACTTGTACACACCAAGGACATGGTCAAAAGATTTATCAAGTGCAGGGCTCAGGTAAACTCTAATGTCTTGGTCTGCCCTCTCCTTTCAAATCTACCCTAGCAAATGGTTTTTCTCATTTATTTTGCATTCAGTTCTGGGAATAACCTTCTGGTTGCTTTTCAGGCAAAGACCACAGAAAAACTTCTAGTACTTGCTTCATTTCTGATATTGTCTCTGTAAAGCCTGAAATCAAAGAGATATTTGAAAGTACCAAAGCCTATTATGGGACTTCTGCTTTTGAGTAAGGTCTGGAGATACAGGGGGGACAAAAGTTAGTGCCCAGCACTTGCCAGAGCGGGTCCTCAGGCACACTGGGCTCTCTGCCTGAAGGAAGAGAGGCAGACCAGAGGAGCCTTACCCAAGTGAAAGTTAAAGATAAAATTGAAAACTTTCCCCTTGGAGAGGTGGAGAAAAATAAGAATGCCTGCTCTGAGCACTTTTCTCCATCACTTGTCCTGGAAACCCACATCAGTGCAATAATGCAAGAAAACACAGGGGAGGCAGAACCATTGGAGAGAAGGGAATAAAATTATCATTAGACATAGATGAATTGATTCTATATGGAGAAAATCCAAAGGATTTACAAACAAATTTAATAGATCTATTTAATACGGGCTCTGGGTTTCAGGTCAGTGTAGAAAATCAAGTCTATTTGTATGGACCTGCAACAAAAAGAAAATGAAATCTTATACTTATGTGCAAAAGCATCAAGAAACACCAAATACTTAAGGATAAATCTTTTAAAAAATATTTTATTTATTTATTTGAGAGAGAGAGAGAGAGAGTGCACAAGAGAGCACAAGCGGTGGAAAAGGAGAAGCAGGCTGCCTGTTGAGCAGGGAGCCCGACACAGGGCTCGATTCCAGGACCTGAGATCTTGACCTGAGCGAAGGTAGCCACCCAACCAACTGAGCCACCAGGTGCCCTAAAAGTATATAAGATTCAGGGTCACCTGGGGGACTCAGTTGGTTAAGTGTCTGCCTTAGGCTCGGGTCATGATTCCAGGGCCCCAGGAACCATCTCACATTGGGATCCCTGCTTGGCAGGGAGTCTACTTCTCCCCCTTCCTCTCCCTCTGTGATCTCTCTTGTTCTTGCTTTCTCTCATATAATATCTATCTATCTATCTATCATCTATCTATCTATCTATCTATCTATCTATTATCTATCTATCTATCTATCTATCTATCTATCTATCTATCTATCTATTTATGTGTATTTGTGTGTATGTGTGTATATAGATGTGAGATCCATATGCTGAAACTAAAAGCATTCTTTTTTGAGAGCAATTAAAGACTTCAGGAAGTGGAGGGACATAGACATTCATAAATTGGAAGACACATGGTGTAAAAAGGGTAGCTCTCCCTAAATCCATCCATATTCCATGCAAGGCCAGGAGATTGCATACGTGTACATTTGTAAATTGGTTAGCTGATTCTAAAATTTTTGGGAAAATGCAAAGGGCCAACAGAAGCCAGAAAAATCTTGAGGAGAAGATAAGGAGGCCAGGGATGCTTTATAGATATTTGAGAAGCTTTTAGGGAAGTCGAGGAGGATGATAAGTAGAATTTTGTTAAGGATTGAAACCATATCTACTGTGTTGGGATAATCTTGATGTCTATTAACAATATTTGTCTGATGCATAGCAAATGCTCAATAAATATTTGTTTAATGTGCATACGTATGTATGAGCGGGTGGATGGATGAGTGAATGGATGAGTGTTTGAGACAAGAGCATTGTAGGTTAAAAGAACAGTAGAATCCAGGTGAACATGAACATACACTACAGTGAGTAGTCAAATTGGTCTTAATCTTGTGCATAGGCTATCAGGATTGGAAGCTAAAGATAAGGCCACATGGTGTCTGAATACTAAACTTATAGGGTTTGGACCTTCATTGTTAGGCATCTAATAGTTTAGAAGAATGTATAATAGTTGAAAGTTTGGAAGATGATTTTGACCAGTGATGGGGAGCATGTGAAGCCTGTCACTCCAATGAAGTACATCCTCTTTACTCTTTATGTTGAGCTCTGGTAATAAAATTAGAATTCTCTGCTAAGGCTGCTATTCATATATTTAATATAGAAGCATCCCTGAATGCTTAAACTGATAGGCACTCAATTAAAAAATCTAAGTGCTCTCAACCAGAGCCTTGAATATGCCAAAAGCAAAGAATGGTGCTATTAAGAATGTAATGGCATTTCCTTTCCGCATTGCCTTTTCAAAAACCATTACAAAAACAACCACTACTTCTCCTCTGGAGATCCTCATGTTCTGCCCTAGTGATTTTTCTTGTTTAGGAACAGAGGTCAATGCACTGCCAGTCTACCCATGTGAGATGGGGTTCAGCTGTACGTACAGAAACTCAAAGTAATAGTGTTTTAAATATGCAAAAGTTTATTTACACATCAAAAAAGTGGTCCATGATGACTGCGGTGGTTTTGTGCTATCATCTGTTAAGCAACCTGACTCCTATTAAGTAGGTCTCCTATGAAGAAGTTCTACTCACATGTCCTGGCCAGAACGAGGTTCCATGATGCCTGGTTGCCGTGGAAGCTGAGAAATAAAGTACATTGATGCCATAAATAAAAATGGGGCTTTTGTACTAAGGAATAATACTGGTGGATATTGCATAGACAGCCAGCAGTCCCTGCTGCATGACCCATTCTTCCATTCTAAGAAAGAACTATCTTATAAAAAGTAGGAACTATGAGAATTTCTTTTCTGAGAAGTTTTGATGCTATTAGCTTTATAATTCTCCGAAGGAGGGCTGTCTGTCCAAGGGAACTGGAGGTTCTTTTTCTTGAGCTGGTGGAAAACATGCTAGCATCATCTGGAAAGAACAAAGCAATTATTCTGGAGAAGAACAAGGAGAAAAAACAGCCAGGTGCAGGTGGGGAGGAATGCAGGCAGGACCAGCCATCCTGTGGCTGGACAAAGGGGGCCGTGTGACAGGAATGCAGGAGAGGGAGAGGTGAGCTACCCGCAGCTCAGAGGAGAGAAATCTCAAATGCAATCTGAACCGAGGGATTAAACACCTCTCTACCCCGACATCAAACCCTCATTAAGTCTTGAACCAGCTTTCACGCTATCTGTGCAGCCGGTTTCTTTTTGGTTTTGCTTCATGGTCATGATTGACACTTGGTGAAAACATAGACTTTTTCTCGGGACAGTGAGTGTAAGGGTTTCCAGGACTACCACCACCACCAAAACCAAACAATCAAAAATTGTATCAAGGAAGAATCTACTCGAATATTAGAACACATATTGAAGCTCGGTTATTTAGAGGAGGGTGATACTGGTTTCAGCCAACAGCTCAATGGTACAGAATAGACAGTAGAGAAACAGAATTTAATGTATGTGTGAAATGAACTTATGAGACATGAAACTCAAACATCACTCTCTTAAAGAGGCCCCTGTTGCCCCAAAAGTTGGGCTCTCCTATTATTCTCTATTCTCCTTATTCTTTGTTTTACAGCCCAAATTACGATTCATAAATATGTATTTATTTACTGAATATTTATCTCCCCATTAAGCTATAAGCTCCTAAAGGAAAGATCTTCTTTTACAGTTTTTAATTTTGTTACTAGGTGATAGGAGCTTAGCATAGTGCTTTGCACATAGTACGCATTCAATAACCTTTTGTAAAATAACCGAGTTAAGAAATTATTTAACAAGGATGTGCAATAAAATGAGAGGTTTGAAAAAACTTAGATTTCTCAGCTTCCCTCACAAAGACACACCAAGATAAATTTTAGATGCATTAAATATGCATTAGAAATGACGGAATGAATAGTTTTAAATGAAACCATTGTAAATAAAAATATATGGGCAAGACTATGGAAAACACAAAGCCAGTAGACACAATGCCAAAAGCAAATGAATATATATAATTCTCCAAAATACATAGCCTGGGCATATAAAATGACTTCATAAAGAAAATTCAAGTGCTAATAGTAAATTGGGGAAAATACTCATAACAAATATGATAGGGGAAGCTAGCGTCTTTATTTTTTTTTTCTAGCGTCTTTAAAATGTTAAAATTCTTTTCTGTTCAGTGGGAAAAGAAATAATATTCCTCAAAATAAAATGAACAAAGTACATGTATATGCAGTTCACAAAAAAATACAAATGACTCAAAATTATAATAAAATAGCATCCCAATTAACTCTGCTTTTAAAAATCAAATCAGAAAATATTTAAACAACTGTAATACTCAGCACTATTGAACTTGTGGCTTGGAAGAATAATTAGCAGAGCTTTTCCGGAAAGAAATTAAAAGCCCATGTAAAGAGTCTTCATACCATTTTTACCATTTGACTTAGAAATATGACATTTAAAGACCCTCTCCTAAGTATATGATATTTTCACAGATCATGAAATTGAAGGATGCAGGAATGTAATAACCACAAAATCCAAACACCCCTTTGATTTTTGTGTGACTAAGTATCTATCTCAAGTTCCTATATCTCCTGAAATCAGAAAATACAATCCAGTCAATTTCCATTAAAACCTGTCATTTCTGCCTTTTCAGGCATTTCAGACTTAAACTCATCGACCCTAGAGTCTCCCCTGCTCCAGGCCCCTTGACAGCACATTGCAGATCTAGGAGGGGAAAGGGGAGGTAAGATGCACCTGACTTTGGGAGAGGGGACTGGTGGCTAGGGCATGGTCCTGGTTCCTCAAGGCCATCCCCTGCTACCTTCCCATTCGTCTCACTCAACTTCTTGTGCCTTGACTGCAGCTGAAACGTTCTGACCAGTTGGGTCTTCGAGTCTTCTTCTCTCTCCACGGTGGCATCAGCTGGGCTGGTACAGCACCATCTCCCGGTCCACAGACAGTCTGCACCTTCAGCTCTGGCATCCTGCTATCCCATGTGAGGTAGTCCTACACCTGTGGCCCAGACCCTCTCAGCTACTCTGTGTTTCTTTGAGGCAAGGGGAGGTGCGGATGGACTCTTGTCCTTCTAGAATGCGAGCACTCCATGAGGCTATGCCCAGGCCAATCTGAGTAGGAAGCTCAGGTACCATGATGGACTTGGCTCTTCTCTAAGTCTTGCTTCATGGGGGTGCAACCCATTTTAGCATTCTCAATTGAGGGGGCAGGAAGTGTAGCATAGAGACTTTTAAACCCGCAAGCACACACATACACACACCCCATGGAGAAAGCCCCTTTCCCAAAGACACATCACCAATATGTGCCTATATGGTTTCCAGGTCACATGCCTCACTCAGTGCAAGCAATCTACCTAGCTCTGAAGGGAAAGCCATCTGCTCTCCCTCACCAGGAGCTCTTACCCATCTTTGCACCATGGACCCATTTAGTGGCCTGATGAATCCTGTGTCCCCTTTTTTCAGAAAAGTGTTTCAAATGCACAAAATAAAATGCGTAGGGTTACAATGGGCAACAAATTATATTGAAATATTATTTTATTCACAAATGCTAGGCTAAGAACTGCTATTCCAATATTTTATTTATAATATGAAGTCTATGCCTTGATTCTTTTAAGGTTTGACTCTATGAGTGTAAGCCAACAACAAAAACTTTCCTGTCTCAAGAAGGCTGCTCTTGAAAACCAAAACTACCAGATGTTCAAAACAAAGTTCTCTGCCATGTGTTTGAAAACTTAAAAAGACTGACTGTTTTCTTTTTATGGCTTTGGTCTTCTTCTGTGGAAATGCATGCTGTTCACAAGAAAGAAAGGAATCTTGGGCACCTTGGAGGACAAAACATCGTTATTACTATTTCACCCCTTCTGTAGGAAAATAGCTGTGAGCAGGAAACTCATTTACCAGAATGTTCATTACATCATTATTTTAAATTAATAAAAGATTAGAAAAAACACAGTAAGACAGGGAATGGTTTTAAAAAATGAGAGTCCACTTGTGATAGACTCTTCTTTAAATCTATGTAAAGGATGTCATGATTTTTTTTATTGCATAGTAAATATTGATATTATAAAATTAAATGGAGGAGAATAGAGTATGAGATTGTAGGTGTAATATGATCTGGACAGGGACACACAGAGAGAAATCAAATAGGAACAATGCTAAAAAATATTGCACCAAATGTTTACAGGGAGTTTCTCTGAATGATGGAAATATAAATCTTCCTTCCTTACACTTTTCTGAATCTTCCAAGTTAGTGGGTTTTTTCTACAAAATAAATCTATTTTTATTTTTTTAGCATTGCAAAGTATTTATTTCAGTCTTTTTCTACATACAGTTTTGAGGTTTTTATTTATTATTTACTTTTTTATTGAGGTCTAACTGACAATAATATTTTATTAGTTTCAGGTGTAGGACATGATTTCATATTTGTATATACTGTGAAATGATCACTGCACTAAATCAAGTTACCATTTGTTACCATAAATAGTTGCAAGCTTCCCTTTCTTGAGATGAGAATGTGTTTTTTATTTTTACAAAGAGTAAGAAACCAAGCCATTTGACATTACACTCTTAGTATATTTTTGTATCTTGCTATGGTTTGCCCTAACATATTAAGAGCACTTTCAAATACTAGTAAGGGTTATATGAAAATATCATTTTAATGGCCTTATTTTTCTGATTATTATGTTACTGTCCCACTTAAAAAAAAATATTTTTAAATAAAGAAAATTTGTTGGAAAATTGAGTTATTTTAACCTTTAAACGTTCCCGAAGGTAGAGTATAGCAGGCAGCTATGATAATGGAAAAGAAACAATGAAAGTTGCCACAGATTACTATATTAAGAAAAGAAAGACAGCAAAATTTCCACCCCTAATTTGCTTACCCTCTGAGTCAAACTTTGCTGTCACGTGTCAGGTGGCTCCGAATGATGCATCTGGCCAGCACATGGAAGGCTCCCCAACAAGCATTACTTCTGAGTATTGCAAACCACAGAAACCATATTTTGCTCTTTGTTTCCACTAAAAATGTATATACACCGCACATTATTATACCACCGTTTCATAACAATAACTTGGAAAATTCATTTGAGAGTCAAACTTATCAGAGGCCATTTCCAATATAGGATCTGTTTGTGTTCATCCCAGTCAGCCTGGATCCTGGCATAGGAATGTAGGAGTAGTAGGATTCCTAGTTGGAATCTAAGACATTTGCTTAGGAATCAGTGATTTAATGTTCAGTGACAAAACGTTCTCCGTAACCGAATTTGGAGAAGCAGGCTGGGGTGCCAACAGCTTCTCTTCTATTTGAACAAAAAGACCATTTTTGATTTTTAAAAAGTTCTTTGAAGTTTGAGTGGGTACATTTCATCTCAAGAAGCCAGTGTCACCTCAAAGAAAAATGAATAGTGTTTACAGTTAAAACTGCCATTCCCACCACCCATGTTCACCCAGCTTTTGTCCAAGAGGTTTGTTAAAAACTGCCACTCTGGAAAACAGTATGGAACTTCCTCAAAAAGCTAAAAATAGAGCTACCTTACAACCCAGCAATTGCACTACTAGGTTTTTACCCCAAAGGTACAAATGTAGTGACTAAAAAGGGCACCTGTACCCCAATGTTTATAGCAGTGATGTCCAAATAGCCAAACTATGGAAAGAGCCCAGATGTTCATCAACAGATGAATGGATAAAGAAGATGTGGTCTATACACAATGGGATATTACTCAGCCACCAAAAACGATGAAATCTTATCATTTACATTGACATGGATGGAACTGGAGGGTATTATGCTGAGTTAAATAAGTCAGAGAAAGACCTCATTCATATAAGGAATATAAGAAACAGTGTAGAGGATCATAGGGGGAGGGAGGGGAAAAACAGAATGGGAAGAAATCCGAGAGGGGAAACAAACCATGAGAGACTCTTAACTCTAGGAAACAAACAGCGTCACTAGAGGGGAGGTGGGTGGGGAGATGGGGTCACTGGGTGATGGGTATTAAGGAGGGCATGTGATGTGATGAGCACTGGGTGCATATACAACTGATGTTACTGAATTCTACATCTGAAACTAATGATGCACTATATGTTGGCAAATTGAATCTAAATTAAAAAAAAAATTCTCACATCTAGGTTTCCAAACTTTTAGGAAACATTCAGGACAAAGTTTCTGCCTTTTGCTGAGACACAGGCAGAGGAGATGTTCTGAGCATATTAAAGACAATGCTTTCAAAGCCTTCCTTGAGTGGGTTGTGTGGTTTTATTAAATACGCTGTGTGGTGTGAAGAGAAAGGGGTGTCTGATCTCTCATTTTTCTGCCTTGTGTTCATTTCTATTTGTTCCTATCATTTAGTACTTCCACGATGTGCCTGATAGTTGGGAGCTGGATCTTTATTTTCTTTTCTCACGTTGTCTGTGGCCATTCCACTGCAAGGATTAAATTTCTCTTCTCTTCATGGATGAAAATAATTCCTTGCCACAAACAACAGGACAATTATTTTGTGCAAGTCTTATGTTTCTTAAATGAAATAACTGAATTAAATCATTCCTTTCTGTTTTTTTTGCTATTTCCAAGACTTTGACATCTGGAGCCTTGTTGACCCTGGGGGAGGATTGCTAATTCCTAGAAATAGCAAACCACTCAGCTGGGAGTACATCTTTCAGGTGCAAACCCACTGTTCCAGAGGCCATGAGCCAACCACCCCCTCCATCAGACTCTCACACTCAGGGCCACTAATCCACCTGCTCTAATAACCCCAGAACCAGGTGCCAGACAACAGGCCAGAGTCCCTATGCCGACAGCCTGCTGATATTATTCAAACTAGCCAATCTCAGCCTGTTTACCCTGCTTCACTCATTTCTTTCTATAGAAACCACAATGAGGACCCTTACCCACATTTTCTCCTCACTCTATCTGCCTCCTGGCTGACTCTGGTGCTGCCCCAAGTAGTCCTGCATTGGCTGGCAGGCCTCTCTTCTTGAGAACTATACACAACAAATTATCTTTTCAATGGCAATTATCTCCTGACCTGTTGGCCTACATTATATCTTTACTCCTAGGGTATGTGTAGAAGTATTGGTGATGTTTCCCTTCTCCCCTCAAATCCCACCTCTTAAAAGCTCTGTGACCCATGTGACCATGGTCACCATAGAAAGTAGGAAGGACATAGCATACTTCTCAAAATACTCACTCTGCCATCTGATGATGTGCCAAAAGCCATTGTCATACTACAAAGTCTCCTTGGAGAGTTTTAAACCCTGGGACTGGCCATATAGCTCTGAGTAAATTATCCCAGTAAATTAAGACATAATAAGATTTGTTTGACATTTAATTAAATCAACTATGGACTAAACATTTGTATCCCCCTCAAACTCATATGGTGAAACCCTAATGCCCAATGGGATTGTATTATAAGATAAGACCTTTGGGAGAGGATTAGGTTTAGATGAGGTCATTAACATGGAGTCCTGAAAATAAGAGTAGAACACAGTAAGAAGGCAGCATCTATGAACCAGAAGGAGATGCTCACCAGGACCCCAACCATGCTTACACATTGGCCTTGGACTCCCAGCCTCCAGAACTATGAGAAATAGTTGTGTAAGCCACACAGCCCATGGTATTCTGTTATAGCAGCCCAAACTGATGAAGAACATATTTCAGAAAAAGGGGCTAATAGAGAAGAAAGAGCCTTTGTGCTAAATAAAGAGCAACAAATAAGAAATGACATCCAGAAAGTAGCTTGAACTTTGCCAAGACCATGCTTCATCGGCTTATCTGGTTTGCCCAGTCATTCAGAACCAGTTAATGAGCCCCATCAGCACTGAGAATCATGGGCCAATCAGATCTTCCAACGGGAAATAGGAACAACAATGAGCAAGATAGATAGGGCCCCTTCCTTGAAAGGTCAAGAAGAGCAGAGTAAGGGGTCTGGGAGTGTGTGAGGTGTGCTGTGAGGGGGGTAGGGGTTGGGGAGGGGAGACAGGAGACTGCAGCATCTACAAAGACAGTCAGGGCAGCCCCTCTGAGAAGTTGAGATCTTAATTGAAGGAGAGTGAAGAGCAAACCTAGAGCAGGGAATTCGTAATGCACAATCTCCCGGTTGCCAAACCAGATGTGGTACCTTCTCTATACCCAATGTGTGGCTTGAACTCACAACCCTGAGATCAAGAGTTGCATGCTCTACTGGCTGAACCAGCCAGGCACCCCAGGAGTGGAACCTTCTCTCTGCTTCCCAACCCCTTTGGCATGTTTAGTCATTATTGAGCATTTGACCAGTCATGACAATATTATTCTATGGGCTCCCAGGATACAATAATTTAGCTGCTGCAAACTTTAGAAATGTGTAGAGGGTGTCTTGTCTGAGGGTTTGAAAACCTACTTTTTAAGCTTGCAGAATCACTAATGTAAGGGAAAAAAAAACTCAAGGAAATACTAAACAAATAAAGTAAATGGGGCCACCATGGGCAAAGCTCAGAGTCTCAGCACAGCTCCCCCCCCTCCCCAAGGCAAATTCTGAAGGCCTCCTCAGAGCACATTTGAAAGGCATGGATGTAGTATAAACATGTCTGTCTATGAAGAAATTGATACCCAAACAGGTCAGATGCCTTTTCCAAGGTCACAAAGATCATAAATCAGACTTCTCTACACTTCTGCTCTACACATTAAAATATATATAAATCTTAGAGGTAGAACCAACAATCTTCCTCACAAATAACTCACGCACTCAGTTTCAAAAGTCCTGAAAATTTGCACTGCAGTAGACCTTTATGATTTTCATCTTTGTTAATTTTTGGTCATTTACACAAATAAAGAATTTTTCTTTCGTGTCAAGATTATTCTTTCTTGTTTAATCTGATGGAAGCAAACGATTGAGAAAAGGTCTTGATTATTTCAAACTCTCTAATTTTTAAAATATATTCAACTTCTCAATGACTGACCAGGAATGCCCAGAACAGAATTAGAGACATGCAAAGTAGTCTTATCAGTATAAAGCTCTGGTGTAGGTTTGCTTTCATGGCATGAGAATCTTAAATCTGGGTAAGTTCTTTGGAAAATTCCTTTAAGATTTATTTATAAATGGTTGTGCCCCACAAAAAGTGGAGGAGTTGGATATTTAATCAATAGAGCCATATAAATTGAGTAATTTAGGTACAAAGTAGATGAGAAAAGAAGTATGCTAGGGGAGCCTTAATTATCTGGTTTAGCAGGCTAGGCTGATTAAATCAACAAAATCATGGTCTATTGTCTCTTTACATGGGAATATAAAGAAAGAAATCTAGGTTATTTCCACTTTGGGAAATCTATCTGCTCCCAACTGGACCACTGGAACAAAGATGGGCTGATGAATGTGGCTTCTTCATCAACCATCATGGAGATTGATTTATTAATTAATCAATTGATTTATTAATGATTAAGGAAGTTAATCACCCCTCTGGTTTCCACTACAATTTTAATGCTTTATATTCGAAGCCTTCACACTCAGGTCTGCTCCTTCTTCACTCCAGCTCTGAAATTTCTATTGCATTTCTCTATGTAGATGCCCACCTATCACCACCTCAAACTCTTAGTGTCTGAAACCTAACACTACTCTCAATGTCTTGATTTCTCTTTATGGGACTGACGTTCTTCTAGTCTCCTGAACTAAAGAACCTGGTGTCATCTTTGATCACTCACCATCCCCATTCCTGCCTTCACTGAATTACTATGTTCTGTAAACAGGAGTCACATTCATCTTCTCTGTTCAGTGATCACTGTCAACACATCAGTTTGGGTGGTAACCTCTTACCGGACCAGAAGTGCAGTAGGGTGGAAGAGAGGCGAGTTACATGGACAGAGGCAGTTATATTTGTTCTGTCTCAGTATACAAGTTAAAATTGCATAGACAAATGCACCTAAACTATGTCCTCTTTGTTTTATTTTTTCCCACTGCATACGCATTGTAGTTAAGTTCTACTGAATTGTGGCTACCACCCCAACTATTTCATCATCTCTGAGGTCTTCTCTCCGAGTTCAGTTTCTTTGCAATGCACTTATGCACGGCTCTCAGATTGCTCTTCTTTAATGAGGAAGTTTGGTGCTTCAAACATCTACTTAGATGTAGAGACCCACCCCAGCCATCCAGGCTCTTCTGAAGATGACCCCTCTCTACTCTGGTAGGTTGCAAAAATCTGTATGAAGTGTGGGTCCCATTTGCTACTACCATCATCAGAGTCTTCCTTCCCCTCTGCTCGTGAAGTCCAGGCCAAATCAGCCCTGTTTTCCATATTTTTCTTTCCCTGTACTTCCCATTACTGCTTCCATCTCAGTAACTTAAGAAGGTGTTGCTCCCCTATAGACTAGAGCTTCCCAATACTCTTTCTGCCTTCTCCATCACCACCCGGGCAACCCACATATACATTCCTTCCAGATGGTCTTTCTTTCTCCAAACACAACTTAATGATGTCACTGCCTTGCTCACAGTTATCCCTTCTAGATATCAATTTTTTAATATCAGGGGCAATGTATTAAATATTAGAGCCCCTACCACAGTGTATTTGTGTATATAGTATTTACTAAATGAACACTTGTTGCATTGAATCAAATTGTATTGATTTGATTTGAACTCTGGAGACTACCCACTTTTGGTGATAAATTTTCTAAGCTAGTCATGATCTCTTCTGATCTGTTCTTTGTATACTTGCCAGAAATATCTCTACTAAATTTTCGTAACCCCTGGTGTGGCTTCGCCAAATGACTCTTTATCTGACAGTTTACTTGGCATCTCTAACTACATTTACTCTTTGAGATTTTTTTTTCTCTAAATAGTCTGCTTTTTGTGCTCATTACTTTGCACCCTTTTCCATCCTCAATACTGCATCCTTATGAAAAAAATGGAACTAAGTGAATTCTGGTATGATCTATGGTGTAAATAACAGCAAAAAACCACTATCCCCAATTTCAGAGTCTGAGAAAGTTCTAGGGCTCTAGATTAGAGATAAATTGTTTGTAAAATCACAGATCAATGTCCTTTGGAGCAAATTTATAAAAGAAACTACACAAAAGACTCTAGTTTGGCCTCAAGAGGAGTGTGTATTTGAGATACGCATCTATTAATATAAATATTTGCTCATTTATCCCATGATTCATAATTGATCCAGGCTCAGATGAACTAGATTCATGGTCTCCTTTAAAAGTATATTAAGTCAAATCTATCTAGAGTCATCTGTATTGTCAGAAATCACATAATTTTTAAAACCTCTTGAGTTGGTCTTACTTCAAGGGCATTAACTGATAGTGTGAGTGAGGACACTGCGCTAGATAGTGCCAAAGCCTGTGGATAGAAGGGTCTTGAGGAAAATATGCCTAAATTCCAGACTTGTGTCTCATCTTCCTCAGATTTCTTCAAGTTCATTTTAAAAAAATGATGGCGTTAATAAGTCATTAGCCAACACAATTTCAAACAAATTAAACATATATCTTAGGGAAAATGAAAATTGTAATATTGTGAGTGTATGCTCTACAGCAAACAGGTGTGGGGAGAAAACTTTGATGGCTGTGTGGTTAGGTGGGAGGAGGGAAGAGGGAGCCAATGTCAACAGTAGTGGCTTCCGAGAGAGAAGGCTAAAGATATAAGCAACTTGAAAGGGAGAATCATCGGTTCAATGCCTCAATATGAGAATCCCAAATAGAAAATATTGCCAGTGAAATCAATCTGAAATGTGACCAATTAGGGAGTGTGGAATTTAGCCTTTGCTTTATTTTCCTTTTGATAAATAATCATCATTGCCCACAGCAGGTATGAATTTTATTAACTTAATTTGCCATTAGTTCAAGAAGTCATACATTTCCTCAAAATAAATTCATTTTAAAAGCTGAAAGAACATTTCAAGCCTTAAAAATGCAAATATGTCATAGTTTGGCTGCATTCAGCAAATTCCTAGAATCAATCAGCCGAGAACAGAGTAATTCTATTACTGAAGAGGGAACCGAAAGCATGCAAATTGAAACCAGGATAAAAAATAAAATGTAAAAGAAGGCTTACAACATCTATGGAGGCATTTTACTTGTATGACTATGATAGTTTAGTAAGTTAAATATATGAATATAAATAATGTTTATACATAATGTAATACCATTTTTTCTTGATGTGTCATTCCACATGTAAGCTACTCTAGAGATGAGCTCAGTTTATTAAGAGATGCATATTCTGGATCTGATGAAGTCATAATAATAATAATTTATATGCGATAACATTTTCCATTTTACAGGATGCTTTTGCATACTTATCTGTTTTTTTACGTGCCTGCATGCATATACGCACCAAAGATGTAAGTGGTATGGATACAATTACTCTTGTTTTATAAATAAGGAAATTGAAGGTCCCAAGTTGAAGAAACTAGAAGCATCGGGAGAAGCCAGGGCTGCTCATGGTACCACACTTTTCTCACTACCCTGCAGGAGACTAGAACACATGACACTCCAGTGTAGAACATAGTTGCTTCACATCCTTGGTATCAATTGAGTATAGCGTTTAAGAATTTGGGCCCTGGAGTTAGGAAAGCATTGCATCTACTTTCTGCTGCCATTTCTTAGCAGGTTGAACTTGGGCAAATTATACAACCTGTCTTGGAGCTTCACTTTTTCATCTGGGAAAGTAGATTATCAGACAAATCAAGTGGAATGGCGCGTCTAAAGCATGCAGCACAGTGTTAGACACCTAACAACCAGTAACTATTAGGAGTGCTCCGTCCTTTTGAAATCATGAGACAAGTGAAAGTCAGATTATCTCCAGTGGGAAACTGGGTGGTTCTTGCATATCAAGTGGAACTTTCTATAATGTAAATCTGTCTGCATACAGAGCACTGTGGGCTAACGGCATGTGTAGATTCCCACCAGAGTTTCATTAGAGTGGGAAGTTCCAAGAGCAGCTCTGTGATATACAAATCCAAGCACTGAAAAAACAACAACAACAACAACAACAACAACAACAACAGAGAGAGTCAAGGGCCCATGCAGAAGTACCTGAATTAAAGACCCATGAAGGTGGCAACACCACAGGCTGAAGCAGAGTGCAGAGTTTCACATGCATACTTCTGTGGTGTGACTATGTTTACAGCAGAGGCCATAGATGTCCAGCTCAGATTTCAGTAAACTCTCCTATCGTATCCAGAGTTGAAAGATAGGATGTCCCCACCATGTTGACAGAATGTTGGGAAAGCCTCCCCTCATCTATCCCATTCCTGCCACCACAGGTAGACATAATAGGCAATGCGGTCTATGCCAAATTTCCCTAACTTTATAGGTGGTATTATCTTACTAGAGTGTATATGATGGTCTTACTATTACCAGTTTAAAAGCCCTTTCATGCAAACAAACAGGATTGCATTTAAGGGGTGATTAAAACGGAATGGGGTGTGTGGCACTTGCCTAAATGTAATCTAACTACGCTATTCATTTAGCGAGGATCTAATTACTAGCTCTATAATTACACTACTCAAGAAAATTGTTTTAGTGATGGTTTTATTAAACTAACTTGAGACAATTTTTGTGCCAACATGAGCAGAACAAATGGAATTTAATTTCAAAACAGGGGCAAAGGAAGGTTACCCTGGAGAAGAGAACCCTGAGAGCTGCACTGTGCATTTAGAACTCGTGCAGAGCACAGCGCAATTGGGAAAGGAATGGGGGCTCACGTGCCAACAGGGGAGATTTAGGTAGCCATTAAGCAAAATTTACTGACTCAGGTTTTCAAGAAAAGAATTTGCAAGGGAAGCTTCTTAGGCTCTAACTCTCAGATTTAAGTGGCTCCACAATGATTTTCTTTCTTGCTTATTCTACATGAAACCTAACTCAAAGTGTGGTCCTTAGACCTGCAGCACTGGCATCACCTGAGAACTTGTTTGAGATTCAGAATCTCACACTTACTTGGAATCTGCATTTTGAACAAGTTCTCCAGGTGAACATATGCCCATTAAAAGTGAGAAGGACCTGTATCAATGACCAGCTTGTGGTTGCAAATGGAAATTTTATTTTTCTTCTCTTTAAATGCAACATATGCTCAGCAAAGAAAAAAAAAGAGCATGTGCAAAATAATATAAGGAAGAAAAATGTACCTGCAATCTCACCACTCTGAAAGAACACCTGTTAAAAATTTTGCTGATTTCTCTTCCAGGCTGTTGATATGCATATTTTTTCTTTTTACATGTTGATGCTCAGACTATATATATAGTTTTACAATTTTTAATTTAATGTTACAAATATTTTCTATATTCTAAGTCTTAAATTTATGGTCCCTTTTTGTTATTGCAATTACAAGTAATTTTTAATGAGAGTATTTGTATTTAAGTTTTTTTTATTATTTCATAAGTCATAAGTAAGAATTCCTAAGATATGAATATACTTAAGGTCCTTCTTGGTAATCATCTCTCCTAATCATGAGAGTCTTTAAAATAAAGTACATTTTAAAATAAATATTTGAAATCTTAATTTCTTGAAGGTTTGTTTTGGGGGGCTGTGGGAGAAGAGGATGCTACTGATAATTTAATTATTGGAGATCCTGACACAGTTCTTTTCACCAAGATGATCAGTGGTTTAAACCATGATATTTTCGAGCACTTTCAGGGTCGCAGAAGAGAGGATACCTATGTTCTAAATCACCACGGTTGAGTAAAGACTTATCATTGAGTTCATTTTGTAAATAATCACTCAATTCAATTCTTTCCAGGATGAGCGCTAAGTGCTGTGTGGGGAAGGACAATCAACCTTAGAATGATGCTCTAAGTTCTGCTTCTGTATGAAGGCTGCATGACATCACATAAGTTTTTACTTATGCTTGGGCATAAGTAAAATAATTTGGACAATAATCACTTCATTTATAAAACTGTGTTAATAATGCCTCCTTCACTGAGTTAATTATTACATCATAAAAAATATATTAAAACCCTTAGCACAGAGGGTGTGCCATAGAAATCGGTCCAATGAGTGGTAGATGTTATTTCTTTTTTACTTACTAGTAGTGGAGCCCGTATCAGACATTTGTATGCTAGAAAAAATGGCAGATCAATTTTTACAGGAAGCCGAATCATCTGCTACAGGTGAAAACTCTGCCTTTAAAAAATTGTTGAACTTAGAGAAATTCAGCTTGGTTTCATTTTGTTCAATGAACACAACATGCTTCCATCAGCAAGAATGCAGGTACCTCAGTCTCAAATGGTGCCTTTCAGTTGATGGAATAAGCTTCTCTCAGCCAGACTAGAATATCAAGGTGGCGCAAGCAGAAGGAATAGGGACCATCTTACATGGACAGTGGTCTTAGCAAGTGGGAGCAATTGGCATTCTCAGGCTTGGAGTTCTTGCTTACCTCCTGTTGAATTAAGTTTTCTCTAACATCTCATAGCTGTGTGTTCCAGACTTACTGCATGCTTAAATTTTCAAAAGTAACTTTGCCCTTTGATATGGCAGAGAAGGTAGTTTTCTCCAATGAGGCCTGCTAGGGTTAGGCCTGTGTGTTTTAAAACAGCCAAGAATTGAAGTCCAAGTTATTTTCAGATACAAATACTTGCAAATAATAGAGATTCATAACATGTATTAAACAAAACATTATGGACATAAATCCACATGAAATCCATAATGAATTTAGCTGGGTCATTGGAAGGTGGGTAATTTATAATTATTATAAAATCTGTATTTTCCATTTTTAAAGATTTTATTTATTATTTTTCATGAGAAACAGAGAGAGAGGCAGAGACAGATGGAGGGAGAAGCAGGCTCCCTGTGGGGAGCCTGATATGAGACTCAATCCCGGGACCCTGGGGTCACAACCTGAGCCAAAAGCAGATGCGCAACCACTGAGCCACCCAGGTGGCCTCTATTTTTCTAAGACAAATATGTATTACTGGTATAATGAAAACATTATAAAGAGAATATAATGGTTACTTTTATGTGTCAACTTTCCTGGGCTAAAGGATGCCCATGTAGTCAGTAAAACATTGTTTTTGAGCATGTCAATGAGGGTCTTTCCTGGTCAGATTAACATTGGAACTGGCCAACTGAGTCAAGCAGACAACTCTCCCCAGTGTGTGTGGGGGGGTGGGGGGGTATTATCCTGTCCATTAAGAGCCCAGAAAGAACAAAAGGACAGAGGAAGGGCACATTCCTTTTCTCTCTCTGCTTGACCCCAGACATCTGTGTTCTGCCGTTGAACAACAAAACTCCCAGTTCTCCCGCTTTCAAACTCAGATCAGGACTTCTGACTTGAGTCCTTGGACTCAGGCTCATCTACACTAGCTCTCCAGCTTGTAGGCCAGCCTCCATAATCACATGAGCCAATTCCTGGACTAAATCTCCTCTTACATATCTCTATCTAACTTATTGGAGAACCCTGACTAAAACACAAAACAAGGGATTTAACTTAAATTTTAAAAAATCCTTTATAATAATAGAAGTGTAAAGAGAAGCTCTATCAGTTCATGAATGAGTCCACTGATTTCTGATCTCTAGCTAATGGGCCAACTACTGAATCAACAGAAAAGAGATTTCAGCTCCTCCAAAATCTTCCTGTCCTATTCATCCATGCCAAGCTCCCAATTCAAATGTTGGGACAGCAGCAGTCTCCCCCAGTGATTCAGAGAGGTACATGAAAAAGGTGACATTCTTATTAAATTAAATCTCACATATGCACAGAAACCAAAGGAAACAGTGTCACCTGCCAACCATAGGTTTCTCTCTAACAAATCAATTTTGAGGATCACAACACCTGTGCTCTCACAACACTTTCTTTCTGGGAACACCTGCATCTAATCTCCCCATGCTTTCTGTAATACCTCAAGACAAACCGCAGCATCCTTGTCTATGTAGGAGGCTTCTTTAGGAAAGACTAGGCCAGCCCACGGGAATCCATCCTCTGGCATTTAAACCACATTTATTTCATTTAGTGTGACATTCACTGGAGATGGAGAGCATGAAACCAAAATGAAACAGACCTCTGTCAGGAGAATGATATGAGCTGCCAGGCATCAGAGCTGTCTATGAAAAACAGGCCAAAATGAAAGAGGTAAGTAAGCCTTTAGTCACTCACTGTGAGTATAAGTGAGAGGTAAAACCGGGAAGAGGCACCAGTTCCTTCATTTTCCAACTCTACCCTCACTCTGCATAGAATGGTTCCCAGTGAAGTGCAGACATGGGGATATATCACTGTGGAGACACCCCAGACAGAGTCCTGACAGTTTTATGGACACTGAGGCTGGGGGAAGCAGCAGGATCACAGAGGGGCTAAGGAAGACCTTGACAAAGGCCCCAATTGGAGACTAAGAAATGGGGACAGCTGAGCCAGGAATACCACTGAGAGCATGGCCAGCAGAGGGACCTTGGTCCCTGCCTGCAACTCCTCCTGAGACCAGGATGCTCTGGCTGTGCACCCCCTTTGATATGGCAGAGAAGGTAGTTTTCTCCAATGAGGCCTGCTAGGGTTAGGATCCAAAGCTGGACTTGAGAAATCACCTAGAGGATCTGGCCAGGCACTGGACCCCTCAACCTCATTTAGCATCTGTGTGTTTTAAAAGGGCGAGTCAGTTCATTTCACTGTATGTCAGTTCCCTCATTCTGTAAATTGTGAATAATCTCCATTGCTTCATAAGTCATCACAAACATTAAGTAAGTTTAATCCATGTAAAGCTCTTGCACAGGTGTGCATATAGAGCATCAGACAAAGTGTGGCCTCCAGCATGGTCCTCTTAATGGTGTGAGATTAACCAGCGCATGTTTTTCTTCTGTGATCCCATCACTCTCTCTAGTTTCAATGAATAAATAGAAGTTTGGGGCCTGCTTGTTAATTTTTGTTTGTTTTGTTTCTCCCTCTGTTATGTCTCTTCTTACCTCTGCCTACCTCCCAGGCTCTGGAATCCTGCTAATCTGTTGACCAGAGTTCATGCATTCTTGTAGCAGGTATTCACCAAGAGTCCATTATGTGTTATGATCCTGAATATGCTGGTCCTTTTGAGTAGCCACAGACCTTTATTGATTTGCTGAAGGAGTATGTAATGATTCCTCTGTGTTTCTGTGTGTTTATCCAAGACCAAACACAAGAGTCAAGTTATGTTTCCTGGGTGAACACTTGAATTTTTTCTTTCCTTTTCCTTTTCAAAAGAATATAAATAAATTTTTAAAATATATATGGAAGATTCTAAATCTGGCATAAGCCCTCTCTCAAGCTGCCTCCCTGGATATGGGAGAAAGTAAGTGCTTTCAAACTTTCTTGTTTTTGAATGTTATGGTTTTTCTTTCCTAAGCCAGCTTTTTTTTCCTTTTTAGCTGAGGCCTGTTTTGCTTCAGGTGATCACTGCCAATGGATTACAGGAAGTTCCCCGTAATAATAACAGAAAAGATTTTTCTTTATTCATCACCCACCTGCAGGATTGCAGGCAGCCTAGTCTCCGTTCTGTTTCTTTGACCACTCAGGATTTGGCACATGTCTTATGTGTGGGCACAAACATGGATTCCTGGTCTCCTGGCTGTGTGTGTGTCTCCACTGTGCCACTCCCAGGGGTGGTCCTTTAAGTCACCATCTTGCTGCTAACATGCCCTAGAGCTCTCATGTGGGCCATTTGGTTTTACATGTACATAATGTGCAGGGCCGAGTGCAAAATCAAAATGTGGGCTTCTTGCTAAAAAGAATAACCCCAAACTATTAAGAATTTCAAGATGGTGCACGAGGTTCCAGTTCAAGATGGCAGTAGGAAGACCCTGAACTTACCTCCTCCACTGGAAAACACCAAATTATACCTATTAGTAGGACACTTCCTCCTAAAGAAGAACTGGAGGTGAACTAAACAGCTACTAGATAACCAAAGACAGTGAGAATAGCAAGAGACAGAGACACAGTAACAAAAGGAACCCCCACCTCCAAAGTTGCCAACAGCAGTGAGGAGGGATAGCACTGAGGGGACAGGGAACAGATCTCACTGTCCTTGGGGACAGGAAAAAAGCCAAGATTTAAAAGAGAAACTAGCATATAAGAGAGATAACACTAGAATTCTGTGAAGTGGAGGAGGAGCTTCAGGAAAGCTCTCCAGGTCAGAGGGACTGGAGAGTAACACAGTTTATATTCTCACCCCACCTTAGAAACTGGGACTAGAGTAGGATCCAAACACCCTAATAGGCAGGTCTGGTCATCTCAGTGAGCTTGCAACTTCAGTGAGCCCAAGGTCCACGAGCAGATACCAGCCTCAGTTGCACTGGGGCACAAGAAAAAAGTGTCACAGTTTAAAAGGGCCAAACAGCTATGGGAACACTCTCTCCTCTTCCACCCTAAAAGTCCAGACAGGAACAGGGTCTGGCTCACAGTGAGCTGGTGACCTCTGTGACTCCAGGGTCCACAAGCCCACACCAGCTGCCCTGTGGTGCTGGGGCACAGTAAACAAGCTCTGGTTTTGTGTTGTTTCTTAATTTTTAAAAATTTTTTACTATTTTATTTTCTTCTACTTTTTAAAATGTGTCTTGTTTTGATTTATTTTTTCTTTCTTTCTGGTTTTTAAATTTTCTTTCTTGTTCACATTCTTTTTTCTTCTCCTTTTTTATTATATTACTTTTCTCCTTTATTATCATTATTTTCTTTATTCTGTTTTAAAAAATTCTCACAGTTTAAAAGAAAAAACTAACTTCAGCCAGTCAGCAAAAGTCACCAAGTACACACAATCTATATCGTGGCATCCATACACAAGACCACTCCTTCTAGTTTAGAAATAGCTATTTTCCCTAATGTAAAAAACAAACACAGAAGGTCAAGCAAAATGGGGAGACAGAGAAATATGCCACAAAAGAAAGAACAAGAAGAAACCTCAGTAAAAGAGTTAAATTAAAAAGAGAAAAACAGTATGCCTGATAAAGAATTAAAAATAATGGTACAGATACTCACTGGCTGGAGAAAAGAATGGAAAAACTCAGTGAGACCTTCAATAAAGAGAAATAAAATATTAAAAAGAACCAATTGGAGCTGAGGAATACAATAAGTGAAATAAAAAACACACAAGGGAATCAATAGTAGATTAGAGGAGGCAGAAGAAAGGATCAATGATCTGGAAGAAAGAGTAGAGGAAAGCACACAAGCTGAAAAGCAAAAAGAGAAAAGAATAATTATTTCATTTATTTTTTAAAATATTTAATTTATTTATTCATGAGAGACACAGATAAAGACACAGAGAGACATAGGCAGAGGAAGAAGCAGGCTCCCTGTAGGGAGTCTGATGTGGGACTCAATCCTGTGACTCCGGGATCACACCCTGAGCTGAAGGCAGATGCTCAACCGCTGAGTCACCCAGGTGTCCCAAACAAAAGAACTTTTTAAAAATGAGGACAGATTAAGAAATCTCTTTGACAATGTCAAGCAAAGATTCACATGATAGGGGTCCCAGAAGAAGAAGAAGAGAGAAAAGTATAGAAAATGTATTTGAAGAAATAATAATTGAAAACTTCCCTAACCTAGGGAAATAGACTTCCAAGTCCAAGAAGCACAGGGAATTCCAAACAAGATGAACTCAAGGAGGTTCACAACATGGCACATGATAATTAAAATATTGAAGGATAAAGATAAAGAGAGAATCTTAAAAGCAGCAAGACAGAAACAAAAAGTTACCTATAAGGGAAAACCTATAAGATTACCAGAGATCTTTCTGCAGAAACTTTGCGCACCAGAAGACAGTGGCATGACATATTCAAAGGGCTGAAAGGAAAAAATCTATAACCAAGAATACTTTACTGGTAGGATTATCATTCAGATCTGAAGGAGAGATAGGTTTTCTCAGACACACATAAGATAAAGGAGTTTATCACCACTAAACCACCCTCACAAGAAATGTTAAAGGGATTTCTTTAAGTGGAAAAGGCATAATAAATAAATTCCATTCCATAAATTCCATAATTAGACATAAGAAAAATGTGAATAAAAGGACATATCTTGTGCCAATACACACATAAAATGTGAGGGAGGGGGTGAAAAGGAAAGACAAAGGGGCTCTTTTTTTTTTTTCAAAATATGTTTGAACTTAAATAACCACCAAATTAATATGGAATATTTGCCTATGGTGTTATATATGAACCCCACAGTAACCACAAACCCAACACCTATGATAGATACACAAAAAATAAGAAGAAAACACTATACTCACAAAGAAAGAGAACAAGAGAAGAAAGGATCAAAGAACTACAAAAATAACCAGAAAACAAACATTTAAAATGTAAATAAATACATACCTATCAATAATTACAGTAAATGTAAATGGCTTAAATATTCCAATCAAAAGACATAGAGTAGCAGAATGACTACTTAAAAAAAAAAAAAAAGACCTATCTATATGCTGCCTACAAGAAATTCACCTCAGACCTAAAATAACATACACACTGAAAAAGAAAGGTTGGAAAAATGTTCACCATGCAAATAGAAGCAAAAACAAGTCTGGGTAGCAATACTTATATCAGACAAAATACACTGCAACAAGAGACAAAGAAGGGCATTGTGTAATAATAAATGGATCAACCCAACAAAAAGATATAACACTTGTAAATGTCTCCAGCACTCAACATTGGAGCACCTAAATACATAAAGCAAATATTATTGGATATAATAAGAGAAATTGATGGCAGTGCAATAATAGAGCACTTGAACATTTCACTTACATCAATGAATGGAACGTTTAGACAGAAAACCAATAAAGAAATCATGTCTTTGAATAACACATTACAGTAGATGGACATAATAGTTATATAAAGAATGTTCTATCCAAAAACAACAGAATGCAGTCTTTTCAAGTGCACATGGAACACTCTTCTCCAGAATAGATCACATATTAGGCCATGAAACAAGTTTCAATAAATTTAAGAATAATATCATGTATCTTTTTCAACCACAACAGTATGAAAATAGAAATAAATCACAAGAAAAGGTGGGGGAAAAAACATGCAGACTAAACAACATGGTACCCAGCAACCAATGTGTCAATGAAGCAACTAAAGAAGAAAATTTAAAAAATACATGGAGACAAATGAAAATGAAAACACACCAGTCCAAAATCTGTGGGACACCACAAAAGCAGTTCTAAGAAGCAAGTATATAGCTCAACGAATAAGAAAAAAATCAAACACCCTGACTCATGCCTAAAGGAAGTAGAAAAAGACAAACAAAATCCAAAGTGAGTAGAAGAAAAGAAAAAAATAAAGTTCAGAGAAGAAATAATTATGTTAGAGACACACCCCCCAAAGAAAGAATCAATTGAACCAACAGCTGGTTCTTTGAGAAGATGAACAAAAATTGACAAACCCTTAGCTTGGACTCATCAAGAAAAAAAGAGAAAAAAAAATCAAATAAGTAAAATCAGAAAAAAAGAGAGGAGAAGTATCAATTGCTACCACAGAAGTACAAAGGAGTATAAGAGGATACTATGAAAAATTATGTGCTAACAAAATGGACAACCTAGAAGAAATGGATAAGTTCCTAGAAAAAGAAATCTTGCAAAACTGAACCAGAAAGAAATAGAAACCTAAAAAGACAATTACAAGTAACAAAATTCAATCAGTCTTCAAAAAACTACCAAAAAAATTTTAAAAAATAAAATTACAGCTGGATTCTTAAATGAATTCAACCAGACATTTAAAGAAGAGTTAATGCCTATTTTTTCCCAAATTATTCCCAAAAGCAGGAGAGGAAAAAAAGCTTCCAAATACATTCTATGGAGGCTAGCATTATGATGATACCAAAACCAGTTATAGACACCACAAAAAAAGAGAACTACAGGCCAATATCCCTGATGATCATAGATACAAAATTCTTCAACAAAATATTAGCAAACTACATACAACAATACATTAAAAAGATCATTCACCATGATCAGGCGGGATTTATTCCTGGGATGCAAGGATGGTTCAATATTCACAAATAAGTCCACATCATACACCACATCAATAAAATGAAGGACAAAAATCATATGATCATTTCCATAGGTGTAAAAATACCTTTTGACAAGATTCAGCATCAATTCATGATAAAAACTCTCAGGGCACCTGGGTGGCTCAACGGTTGAGAGTCTGTCTTTGGCTCAGGTGGTGATCCTGGGGTCTTGGGATCGAGTCCTTGTAGGGAGCCTGCTTCTCCCTCTGCCTATGTCTCTGCCTTTCTCTCTGTGTCTCTCATGAATAAATAAATAAAATCTTTTTTTTAAAAAAAAAACCTCTCAACAAAATGGGATTAGAGGGAACATACCTCAACATGATAAAGGCCATATATGAAAAACCCACAGGTAACCTCATCCTCAATGGTGAAAAACTGAGAGGTTTTCCTCTAAGGTCAGGAATAATACAAGGATGTCCAGTCTTGCCCCATTTATTCAACATAGTACTAGAAGTCCTAGCTGCATCAATCACACAGGAAAAAGAACTAAAAGGCATCCATAATGGTAAAAAAGAAATTAAACCATCACTCTTTGAAATGTCATGATATTATAAATAGAAACTCCTAATGATTCCACCAAAAACTATTAGAAGTAACCAACAAATTCAATAAAACAGCAGAATAAAAAATAATAGCCAGAAATCAGAAGCATTTCTATGCACTAACAATAAAGTCACAGAAAAAGAAATTTAAATAAACAATTATTTATACAATTACACAAAAAAGAACAAAATACCTAGAAATAAAAACTTAACCAAAGAGGTGAAAGACCTGTACTCTGAAAACCATAAAACACAAATGAAAGAAATTGAAGATGACACAAACAAATGGAAAGATGTTCATGCTCATGATTGGAAAAATTAAGATTGTCAAAATGTCCAAATTATGTCCAAACATCTATATATTTAATGCAATCTCTATCAAAATACCAATAGAATTTTTTTTGCAAAACTAGAAAAATTAATACTAAAATTTGTATGGAATCACAGAAGAACCCAAATAGCCAAAGCAATCCTGAATAAAAAAAGAACAAAGCTGTGGGTATCAAATTCTAGATTTCAAGATATACTACAAAGCTATAGCAATCAAAACAGTATGGTACTGGCAAAAAAAAAATTACACAATAGAACAGTATAGAGACCCTAGGAATAAACCCACATTTATGTGGTCAATTAATCTATGACAAAGGAGGTATGAATATACAATGAGGAAAATATAGTCTTTTCAATAAATGGTGCTGGGAAAATTGGACAGCTACATGTAAAAGAATGAAACTGGATAACTTTCTAACACCATATACAAAATAAAGTCAAATGGATTAATGACTTCAATATGAAACTGAAACCATAAAAATCCTAGAAAAGACCATAAGCAGTAATTTCTCTGACAACAGTCATAGCAACATTTTTCTAGATACATCTCCTGAGGCAGGGGGAAAAGAAACAAAAAAAAAATATATATATATAAACTATTGAGGTTATATATAGGAAAAAACCTTTTGCCCAGCAAAAGGAGCCATTAACAAACAAACAAACAAAAAGACAATCTACTGAATGGGGGAAGATATTTGTAGGTGATATATCCAATAAGGAGTTAATTTTTTTTTTTAGATTTTTTTTTAATTTTTATTTATTTATGATAGTCACAGAGAGAGAGAGAGAGAGAGAGAGAGAGGCAGAGACACAGGCAGAGGGAGAAGCAGGCTCCCTGCAGGGAGCCCGACGTGGGATTCGATCCCGGGTCTCCAGGATCGCGCCCTGGGCCAAAGGCAGGCGCCAAACCGCTGCGCCACCCAGGGATCCCAGGAGTTAATTTTGAAAATGCATCAAGAACTTATACAACTCAACACCAAACAAACAAATAGTTTGATTAAAACAGTGGCAGAGGACCTGAATAGACGTTTTTCCAAAGAAGACATACAGATAGTCAACAGGTACATGAAAAGATGCTCATCATCACTAATTATCAGGGAAATGCAAATCAAAACCACAATGAGGCATTATCTCACTCCTGTCAGAATGGCTAAATCAAGAGGACAAGAAACAACACATGTTGATGAAGATGTGGAGAAAATGGAACCTTTGTGCACTGCTGGTGGGAATGCAAACTGATATGGCCTCTGTGGAAAACAGTATGGAGGTTCCTCAAAAAACTAAAAACAGGAATACCATATGATCCAATAATTCCATTATTGGGTATTCACCGAAGGAAAATAAAAAGACTAACTAGAAAAGATATATGCACCCTTATGTTTATTGCAGCATTATTTACAATGCACACACTGGAATATTATGCAGTTGTAAAAAATGGATGAAATCTTGCCATTTGAGACCACACAGATGGACCTAGAGGCGAATTATGCTAAATCAGATTGAAAAAAATAAATACCAGGTATTCTATTCATACCTGGAATCTAAAGAGAGAGAGAGAGAGAGAGAGAATAAACTAAAAGCAGAATCAGAACTATAAACACAGACAGCAAACCAATGGTTGCAGATTTGGGGTGTGAGATTGGGCAATATGAGTGAAGGGCAGAGAGGTATGGGTCTCCAGTTACAGAACAAGTAAGTCATGGGAATAAAAAGCAGGGCATCAGGAATGTAGTCAATGATATGATAATAGCGATGTAATGGGACAGATGGCAGCTATACTCGTGGTGAACACAGCAAACTATAACCTCGTTAAATCACTAAGTTGTACACCCAAAACTAATGTAACATCGTGTGTCAACTACACTCAAAGCAGCAACAGAAGAATTTTGAGATGGTGACCACAGAGCATCCAACCGCACACAAAGCCCTTCTGAGCCCACTGCACACACCACCTGCCCATCAAGCTGCCCTGTCTGTGCTTCTTCTTATTCTTGAGTTTCAGCTATTTTGGTCTCCAGGCCATGGGTGGGATGTTCTCCACCCATTCTACTGGACTGCTTTGGAGGACCAGTGCTAAAGAGGTAAAAATGGGCCATAAGCCCTTTAATAGAGGGTCTTGTGTTCTAGGATGATGAGCTAGATACTTGATCCCATAATTTACAGGGAATACTGGCAGGCTATTGAGGAAGGGGGGTCACAGACATGTGGGGCGGAGATGGTAAGGGTTTGAAGAAGGGCAAATCTCAATCAGAGGAGCCGATACTATGACATTGCAGGTGATCCTGGAGCATATTGTCTGGGTAGGTTACACTGAGGTAATAGGTGGATCCCAATGTGTGATAGCTCAACACAGGGCAGTTTATCTCTCTTCTTCTTGCAACTGCAAGGGGGCTGAACCAGGTTACTCAGGACAGGAGGGATCATCTGGGCCTGTCACATGTGCAAGAACCCAGGCTAAGGGCAGCTGAGTGGCTTTGCAATTTGAGGAGGTAAAGGATGCCAGTGAAGTGATATTTGGAGAGGTGAACCTTGAGGTCTCAAATCAGGCTGAGTTACATGCAGGACCAAATCCCTTAGCAAGCCAGCCTAAAGCCTTCACGATTTTCCACTTCCAGGTCAAGGCCAAGAGAAAACTGGTCTACTTAAGCTATAGACAAAAGTTAATTTTGCTATAATAGGCTTGAATAAAAACCTGAAAAGGGCTTTATAAAGGGGCTGGTTACCGCCTTCATTTAATGGATGAGAGAAATTAAAACCTTGTCTGTAGTCGCTCCTGGTGCCCAAAGTTCTTCTACTGACTTTGTCCTGCTTTATAAAACATGCACCTAGTAATATGTCATGTTGAAAATAATCCAAACAACTAAATCATCACAGCATATTAATAATTTAAAATTGGGCTATTTCTCATCTTTAAAAATGAAGCTCTAGTGACATCATTGGCAGGCTAGATGGGAAGGTATTCGGTGGCAATTGGTGGAAAGCTGGGGATACCTTGCCAGTTCCTCAAGACCACCTCACGTAGCCATTGCATTTTGGCCTTTATCTTGTCATGATGCCCATCAAAAAAGAGTGTTGGCAGGCTATTGTGTTTGTCAAGCACAATGGCTTAAACAAAAGAGACTTTTCATTGTGTGGAGACCTGTCTGGGGCTCAGACTGCCCAGGTGCCACCTAGCTGCTCCATACAGACACCCCCCTCCATCCACATCACCAGCTGAGAAGCCCCAGGTCAGACTACCACCCAGTTTATCTGCCCATTAGGGCAGCTGTTTGCTTAGCTCACCAACATGGATGAGGGAAACCCCACTTGCACTAACTCCCAGAGGTATGTGGTCCTTTGCTGTTTAGCTGGAACTAAAAAACAGGTTAGTTGAACTTGGAAAATTGTCCAATCGAAGCCATAAGCTGCCTGCTGGAGTGCCCTATGGGACTTCTTGCAGAGATCTCCAGTGTTCATTTCTGGCTTGACTTTCTTCCGAGGAAGGAACGATTCTTTGAAACAAGATTTATGAAGTATAGAAATTCCAGGCTAACTAGGTCAGCTCCTGGTGGATAGTGCAGAATTATTTGCTACCACATTTCTCCCAGGCTTCTAACTAGTTCAATTTTAAATGACTCAAGAGATGGGGAAATGAATTTGTCATCATTGAGCTCCATATATATGTGTAACAGTGCAGCTGGGTCGGTTTGACCCATCTGCCTGGAAAGCAAACGGACAAAAGACAAAAATGTAAATGCAAAGCGAATGGGTTCTTGGAAAAATGACAGCAAGTGCTCACTTGGTACTAAAAAATGAGTAGACAGAATTGGCCTGGCAAATGAGGAGAATGACGGTGGTCATTAATTTAGCGTCGTCCTTGAGATTCACCAGGAAGGAACAGACAGTCTGAGAGACTTCGTCAGCAAGTACTCAGGGTACTTACATTTTATTTTACTAATGTATTTTGATTTTAATAGTGTATGAAGAGTTTTTCAGGACAGAATAGGTTCCTGAGTGAAAGTATTGTCCTTTTTATACATACAGGCTTTGGTGTTTATTGTATCCAAAGTCTTCAGAGGCACAAGATGTAGATTTTTTCCCCCCAGGGAAAAATAGCCACAGGGAAGTAATACTCCTGTGTCCTTAGCATTGGTCCTTTCCCCTACTATTAGCTCACTAAATTGTTTGTTCATGTCTGTCTCTGTCCTGCTAGACAGTAGGTTCCTTATGGGCAGTGAGGATGATGCTTTATTCATTTCTGTGTCCTTAGACACCTGCACAGTCCCTGCCCATAAGATCACTCAAATATTGGTTGAATAAGTTAACAAAAAGCTAAGCACTCCAAAGAACTGTGTTTAAAACTATACCACAGGGTCCCCTGAGTGGCTCAATGGTTGAGTGTCTGCCTTTGGCTCAGGTTGTGATCCCAGAGTCCCGGGATGGAGTCCACATCAGGCTCCTTGCTTGGAGCCTGCTTCTCCCTCTGCCTATGTCTCTGCCTCTCTCTGTCTCTCATGAATAAATAGATAAAATATTTTTTAAAAGTCTATATCATATTTTTGTGATTGCAAGATAATCACCAGAGAAAAAATTTAAATGCTTTATTTAAATCATGGAACCTTCAGGATTGGTGGGATCATATCAAGTCCCCCCTCCTTAAGCAAAATCACATTTGTAAGAAACAGAAGCAACATTTGGCTCTCTCATTTTAAATGGTTAAATGCTGTCAAACATAAACATAATATAAGTCAAATTTGTAATAGCTGAGGTATATATGTGAGGGCATGCACGGACACAAAGAAGTCATTTTCATATCAGTCAAAAATTAAAATAACGTTTCTTGGAGGTTGTTTTTAATCAGATCTAGAAAGAGCACTGGCTGAAAGGTGTTTAGGAGAGTTTACTTGCTAATGCCACTCAGGTAGCATAGTACAGATTTTAAAAACCTGAATTACAGTCAAGAAGTCATTTCTCACGATTATTAACTTATTCTGTGACCTTCTATTATTGCAGCATAATTCAATAACACTTTATAGACATTTATGAAAAGCAAATTGTCCAAATACCTTCCAAAGCCCTGAGCGCAGCGGGCCATTTAGTCTTTCAGCTTCTTAGTTTTTGGTCCTTGCAAAGGGCATAGCAGCACCTGCCCATCTCGGTCCACAAGAACATCTGGAAATGATAACTGAAGCATCTTGAAAATGAAATCACTAGTATCTGTATGTAGAGTACTAGCATTATTATTAAATTGTCTTATTGCAAACTGACAGCTCTGCACACGACTGAATAAACCAATTGCTTGGGTGGGAGTTGGGTGGAACATTCTGATGCCAACACGGCTGCTTTGCTCCTGCTGTGATCTTGTTTCCTCTTAGGAGTGTTTCTGATTTTTCAGAGGAATGACAGTGACTCAGATGGGTTGACAATTCTCCAATTAGGAAGCTCATTCTTCCTACCTACTGGATTATTCTGGTCTGATGAATTCACTCTAGACACGTAGCACCACATGACAAGAGAATTGGAAAAGAGCTTATCTTTCTGGTCCAAATTGCAGTGAATTGGTGGATCATGAAATCTATTTCATGGACCAACGTTTAGAAACCATAGACTGGTTCAGAAACTGTCAGAGCTCATTCCACACAGTAGGGCTACTCATTGTTTTGTTTCAGATACGTGTGCGTGTCACCGTGGGAAATGTGTCTCTGACTGTCAAACATTTTCACAAAACACTGATAGTTCCCTTTCTCTCTCTGACAAAGGAAAACAGTGAAGCCCAGGAAAATCATGTGTTAAGTCATCTATTTAGAAAGATCAAGAATAAAAATTTATTCGTGTCTAATCTTCCTGTTTAGTTCTTTTTCTATTCTGAAGACCTGGCATGATCCAATTGGAAGGTGAAAGACATAGGCTCAAACCTGGCACTTAAAAGCGGTGTAGATTTGTGCAAATTTCTTACTCTAGAGGCTTCATCCTTCTCTCCTCTAAAATAGGGTTAATAACATCTATCCATTTCCTTGTTGAATGATTGGGAGAATTATATAGTATGGATGAAAAAAATTGCAAAAAAAATTTATGAAGTAAAAGATCTACAAATCTACTATGTATGTGTATATATATATATATATATATATATATATTTAATGCTTATATAATATGTAATATATATGTAACATAATTGTTTTCTTCCATTCTTTCCCCTGGACAAGATGCTTTCATCCTAAACTTCTCTCTTGTTCTACCCCTTAATTTGTTTTTTGACTAAGTCTATAGCTCTCTCATCATCCTCCATCTTTGAACATCATCCAGCTAAAATATCTTTGGTTTACATTTGCTAACATGTCACAATTTTATTTATTTTTTTTTCATGTCACAATTTTAAAAGAATTTCTCCTTAGATTATCTCCTTTGAAAATACTGAAAAATGCATGGGGTGTTTTTGATCAGTCTACTACTTCGACAATTTCTTGTCCTACCCAATTTGTTTTCAGAGTAACTACTTTTGACTGGATTGCTGTCAGCTTATTTCCCATCAGACTGATAATTCTAATTGAATTATCATATACCCTACACATATCAACACCAAAATCAGTGATTTCCACAGTCTGCACCTGCGCATTTGGGTCAAGCACCTTGTCTCCTATTTCCTGTTAGCTTCTTCAGATCCCTCTGGAATTCGTCTAATTTCATAATTATGAAATCATGCCTCTGGGTCAGCCTCACATCACTCATGTGGCCTTCTTCAAGATGTCACCTGCTGAATGCTGTGTTGGTCCTTCAAGTCCAACATGCCAAAGAAGATAGCCCATTCCATTTCATTAAGAAAAAAAAAAAGCTTCCTCAGTCTTCGCCAGAGCTGTGGGGTCTTGTCTGTCCTCAGCTATCTTGTGGCCATGGCTGTCCCACCCTGGTGTCTTTCCAAGTCTATGCTGTGTTGAGGTCGTATAAATGATTGACAGCCTGAGCAGCATTAGGACTGGCAGCAGCAACCCCAGGGCAACATGCACTTTGGATTATTCCCTCAGATAGGGCCATACCAAGAAGAGAGTCCTAGAGCAAATGTCCAAGATCCTGCTATCACTGGAAACACAACAAGTGGAGGTTTTCTTTACTAGACATCAATATATTGTTTGAAATGAATGTATCCCTTGCGTGATGGTGGGGAGGGGCTGGTATGATCTCTTGGGCAAGCATCCAGCTAACAGTAGGGCTGTGTGTTCTACAGATTGGGGATGCAAGTTTGGGGTACAAGCCAAATTGTTTCAACAATGGAGAAATCTGTTGACAAGACCACTGGCAGGCTTCCTCTCCATCCTTTCTCTGGAGAGTGCTCCATCATACTCCCAAGTAAATATTGATAAAATACTTTACGAATATGATTTTAAAGAAATGCCAAATTTTCAGCTGTTCATATGTGCATATGTTCAGTGCACATATATGTAATTGTCACTCCAATTACTGATAATTACTGGAAAAAATAATTTAAAATGTCACTTTAGACCTGAAACTTTTTATATTTTTTCCATATAATCATTTTTAATTTAAATTCAATTTGCCAACATATAGTATAACACCCAGTGCTCATTTCATCATATGCCCTCCTTAATGCCTGTGACCCAATTACCCTTTTCTCCCACTCATCTCCCCTTCTTCAACTCTCTGTTTTCCAGTTTGGAGTCTCTCCTGGTTTGTCTTCCTCTCTAATTTTTTGCCAGTTTCTCCAGTTCCCTTAGGATACCGTTCACAAGTTCTTATATTCCACATATGAGTGAAACCATATAATGATTCTCTGATTGACTTACTTAGCATCATACCCTCCAGTTCCATCCACATTGATGTAAATGGTAGGTATTCATCCTTTCTGAGGGCTGAGTAATATTCCATTGTATATATCGACCACATCTTTATCCATTTATCTGTCAAAGGACATTGTAGCTCCTTCCACAGTTTGGCTGTTGTGGACATTCCTGCTATAAACATTGGGGTGCAGGTGTCTCAGTTTTTCACTGCATCTGTATCTTTGGGGTAAATACCCAGTAGTGCAATTGCTGGATCATAGGGTAGCTCTATTTTTAACTTCTTGAGAAACCTCCACACTATTTTCCAGAGTGGCTGCACCAGCTTGCATTCCCACCAGCAGTGCATGAGAGTTCCCCTTTCTCCACATCCTTGCCAACATTTATTTGTTTCTGGTCTTATTAATTTTAGCTATTCTCACCAGTGTAAAGTGATATCTCATTGTAGTTTTGGTTTGTATTTTCTTGATGGCAAGCAATATGGGGCATTTTTCATGTGGCTTGTTGGCCGTGTGTAGGTCTTCTTTGGAAAAATATCTGTTCATGTCTTCTGCTCATTTCTTGACTGGGTTGTTTGTTTTTTAGGTGTTGAGTTTGACAAGTTCTTTATAGATCTTGGATACTTTATCTGATATGTCAGATCACAGGCAGCCCTTTATCTGATATGTCATTTGCAAATATCTTCTCCCATTCTGTAGGTTGTCTTTTACTTTTGTTGACTGTTTCCTTCTCTGTACAGAAGCTTTTTATCTTGAAGTCCCAATAGTTCATTATTGCTTTTGTTTCCCTTGCCTTCATAGATGTGTCTTGCAAGAAGTTGCTGCGGCTGAGTTCAAAAAGGTTGTTGACTGTGTTTTACTCTAGGAATGAATTGATGAATTCTAGAAATTTAATGAATTCCTGTCTCACATTTAGATCTTTCAACCATTTTGAGTTTATCTTTGTGTCTGATGTAAGGGAATGGTCCAGTTTCATTCTTCTGTATGTGTTTTAGACCTGAAACTTTTAATCGGATCTTGTTAAACACACTTCATCTCAGTTTGTCTATATCTGTCCACTTGTGAAAAAAGCATCTATACATGTTCAATGGAGTCCATCATACACGCATTTAATTTATTTAATTTATAGCCTCATCTTCTGATCAAAGTGGAGGTGACTCTCTCTGCCCATATCCCATCTAACACAAGGACTTGTATATTTATCTTAAAGATGGAATGGGGTGAATATGCCAATATCTATATAAAGATTTTCCTTTTGATCCTTCCCTTCATCTAGTGTAGGATATCTCAACTGGCTGGTCTGTACAAGAATTAGCATATGGGGTTATATATACAGCAAGGCATGAATTCTGTAGTTTATGAGCATCTTAAGGAACTTTTCAAGGATAATTTTGACTAGATCTGATTTGCATATGATGTTCTGACTTAAGTATAGAATACCTGCTTACACTGAAGATTAAATAAACCGAGGTTCATTTGCTTCTTTGTCCGTTTATTTAACTAGTATTTACTAGATGCTGAATGTGTCAGAAATTCTGCAAGATCTTGGAGAAGCAAATATGTAAGCTATTGCCCCTGCTTCCCTGTTGCTATAGGCCAGCAAGAGGACCTAGACTTGTATCTAAAACTATACAACCCAGGGCACCTGGGTGGCTCAGTCAGTTAAACATCTGCCTTCTGCTCTGGTCATGATCCCAGGGTCCTGGAATTGAGTCCCGCATTGGGCTCCTTGGTTGGCAGGGAGCCTGCCTCTCCCTTTCCCTTTGCCTGCCACTCCCCTGCTTGTCCCCACCCATTCTCTCTCTCTGTTAAATAAGTTTTTAAAATCCTTAAAATTAATTAGTAAACCACACAGCCCAATTTGTAACTGCCAGCTGGCTTTGCATTGAGCCTTCTTCATAGTGATGACCATGGGAGCTAAGGGTCATGTGGCAGAAGTCGCCTGGCAAGCACACAATGTCTCCTAGACAAATACATGTCCCAGCCCCACCCCCTGAAGGCCTCCCAGATCCACCCACACATCACATGCCTGCTCCTCCATAAAAAAAGATCTCTGCACAACCTTGTGGGAGAAGCAATGGCTCAGAAATGCTGGTGTACTTGGGATCTAATTTTATTCTGTTTCACTGCCTTCACCTCTCTCCAAACTCTTGCTGTGTGACTTCCTCACACCAGACTGGCCTGAGTGTGGTGTTCACATGGTCATACCTGGCACCCCGGTCCTGGCCAGAGCTGCCCCCTGGGGACTTCTGTGTAACGCATTCATCCAATTTTCCTGTTTCCCATTTCCTTGCTGCTTCTGGCAGCTTCTTTTTTTTTTTTTTTTAATTTTTATTTATTTATGATAGGCACACAGTGAGAGAGAGAGAGAGGCAGAGACACAGGCAGAGGGAGAAGCAGGCTCCATGCACCGGGAGCCTGACGTTGGATTCGATCCCGGGTCTCCAGGATCGCGCCCCGGGCCAAAGGCAGGCGCTAAACCGCTGCGCCACCCAGGGATCCCGTTCTGGCAGCTTCTCTTGAAGAACCAGCAATGTGAACATCTTTAGGTATTTGTGATTGTGAGGTATCTTTTATTTTCCCAATTTGAACTTTGTCTGTAGTGTCTTTTACCCACCATCACATTGATTGAGTCAAATTCGTTAATATTTGTCTTCATATTTTTTACCTTTCCATATTTTTATGACCTACTGTTTTGTTTCTTCTTTTGTGGCCCATTTAAGAACTCCCTCTCTACTCTATGTTGTAAACGTATCCTTGTATTTTCTTTTTTTTTTTTAATTTTTATTTATTTATGATAGTCACAGAGAGAGAGAGACGCAGAGACACAGGCAGAGGGAGAAGCAGGCTCCATGCACCGGGAGCCCGACGTGGGATTCGATCCCGGGTCTCCAGGATCGCGCCCTGGGCCAAAGGCAGGCGCCAAACCGCTGCGCCACCCAGGGATCCCGTATCCTTGTATTTTCATTTCTTTTCAACGTTGCCTTTATTCCAACTGGAATTTATTTTTATGAATGAGAGGTGCCAGCATGATAGATTGGCCTTTAGCTTTGGTTCTTTTAAGCAGATGGCCAATTATCTCAGAATTATTTATAGAATAAGCCATTTTTTTCTCCAAATGTCGCATTTTCATTGTCTAACATCTCCTCTATACATGAGTCTGTTTCCGAACTTCCAGTTTTGTTCCACTGATTCAACGTTCTATGGTTATAACAAAGCTTTAAGACTTTATAGGATGTTCTGATATCTGGTGGGGATCTTTTCCTCTCTTTGTGTTGTACACTTATTTCCATTAGTCAAGTTGCCCTTTAAAGTTATGTTGGGATTTTGACTAGAATTGCACCGAATTTTTAGGTTGACATGGGGCAGGTATGACACCTTCACAATATTGAGTTTTCCCTTCCATGAATGATTTAGATATTTTTAAATAGCTACCTCACCATTAGTCAGAGGATTCTTTTTATTTCCTTCATAGTGCTTGTTATTATTCCACAATATTGTATTATTAATTGGTTTTCATCTCCATCTACAACAAACGTAGAGATTCCCAGGCCTGGAACAGATATGGAAATTAATAGGTGCTCAGTAAATATAGCTTAATGATTGAAGAAATAACTGGATTTCCCAAGGCTTGGATATCCTCAGTTTGAAAAATTCCATTTCTTTAAATTCTTTATTTGTTATTTGGTTCTTATCCCACTGGCCATGTCCTCTGTCCCCCATTTCTTGATGATGTTCAGTAAATCAAGAGGACCTGTTAGCAACCTGTTTGCTTGTCCCCACTCCCACCTTTATTTGGTGCCCATAGCCCATGTCTGCCCCTGTGTCATCCCCTGGTACAGCCCCTGCCTCCCTTCAGCATCCTCTCTACCCACCCAGGCTGTTCTTCTAGACACACCTAAAGGACTGCTTCCTGAGCAAACCTCATTCTCTTAACTTTTCTGTTTCTCACCTGAAGCATTTTATCTAGACTTACCACTTTGATTTCCATTTAGACCCCAATGATTCCAAAATCTTCTTTCCTAGGCTAAATCTCTGTTTTGATTCCCAGACACACAGAAAGGGCAACTTGCAGGACATTTGCATGTAGGAATCCAAAAGGAGTCTTAGTACCATGCACATACAAGTCAGACTAGACACGTCCTACTTCTGCTCCCCCCTATTCACTGGTCTCTCCCCTTACGAGAGTACTTCCTCCTCCCAGTCTTCCTTGCCAGAGACTGGAACTCCTAGAATCTGCTGCACTGTCTATCCTGTCTTTCATTTGCCAGCCTCTCCCATAGACCCCTGAGTTTTTCCACATCTGTACTGCCTCCCTATCCACACTGATTCTCCATGAATTCTTATCTTTTGTCAAGCTTTCCTCAGTAACTTTCTGTTTCTTAGCTTTTAATCTCAAAAGCCCCCTCTAATCTTCCAAATCTCACTACATCACCCTTTTTGCTGAAATCCTGGCAGCCAGAGCCATATTGTCACATCTTTCCAGGGTGCTCCATGCTTGTCCTACCTTGAGAATGTTCATAAGTTCATCTTAAATCTGTGTCTAATATAGTTAGGGTTTGTTGTTGTTGTTGTTGTTGTTTTAGACCTGATATCACCTTCATGATGACTTGAAAACTTGCTGGAGATGCACAGTGATGACTTGTAGTCAAGTTGCCTGGCACACTGCAGACATCTGGCTAACTGCCTACTTGTAAATCACTTTGTTCGTTTTTTTTCTCATTTGTAACACTGGATCAATTCCAATTAGGAGTTAAATAATGAACTATACAATGATTTAAACAAGTTAATAAGATTAACGCTGAACTGATGATTTTAAGTAAGTCTAAATACATAAATCCTCTCCCAAATTATGACTCTATGTTGCTAACTAAAGAGAGTATTGCGAGAGACTTTGAGGAGGTCAGAGGGCCTTGTTCTTCCCTGACCCTAACTGGGGTTGTTTCAATGAGTCACCTCACCTCATGCATCAATCCATGAGAGCAAAGTTTACCTGGATCTACACAATAATGTTTAAAGCAATGACCTAATGTAGGTCATTGAACCTACATTTGCTGAGTTCTTTAGAACCAAGTAGCTTCAATCCACTTTCCTTAAAACCTTGCTATGTCAGGAAAAAAAAAAAAAGGAACATAATCAAAAAGCCAATAGTTTTATTTGGTAATGTGTTACTAAGCATAATACCCTCCAGCTCCATCCACGTCAAAGCAAATGGTGGGTATTTGTCGTTTCTAATGGCTGAGTAATATTCCATTGAATTTACTATATTACTTTTTCCCCCAGAACCTAACTTACCTCCTAATTATGGTCTCTTTGAGTTCTTATAAACCTAGCTAACATTTTTTTAATAGACACTCACTGATGACACAGCTGGAAAGCCAGAAGTTATGCTCAACCCCAGAAGATAAGCCTTAAATGAGAAATGTACACAGGCAGGTAATTGATTAGAGGTGCGATAGAATGATAATGAATTCCTCAAAAATTAAAATGAGAGCAGAAGTATATTCACATTGTGGAAGGACCTTTAAGTTTCTGGAATGATGAGATGTTGCCCCAAGTCTTGACAGTATCGTGCTCTCTCGAACAAAACTGGTTTGTCGCCAGCCAAGATACATAATCTATATTTCTCACCATTACTTTTGCCTTGCAGCCTGATGAAACCAGAGCAAATCAATCACAGGCCTGGAGTTAATCCAATAGTCTTCTCTTCAGCTGCTGGAAATCAGGCCTCACATCTGGGAAGACAGTGCTGGTTATAACAAATGAGATCACAAATTTGACCATTTTATTTGAGGCCTTCTAATGTTCACAGGTGAAGGGGGAGGTTAAGTTAGAATTGAATGCAAACCCCCCATCCTCTCTAGTGATTGCAATATCTGATAACATCCTCCACTTTCTTGCTGAGATCCATTGCCTGGGACCAAGAGCCTAGCTTTAATTGGCAATAACTGGTGTAATTCTAGAGAAGACTCAGTGGCAGGAAAATAAATGAGACTGGCAGTATTTGACTTGAGGCCCCACACATCAATTCTATCCCAGTCATCGACCAGGTTCTAAGAATCAGGCTCAACAGCAGTATTTGCTTCTCCCAGTGATGGTGGGCGGTGCCATGTCAGCCAGCCCACTCTGCACCTGCTGGTGCTCTCTGTATAAATACAAATCGAGAAGCTATACAACTTAGGAGCAATTCACCAGCCTAAAAGCCCCTCCTTCCTTCATCATATGAGTAGAGAAGCCCAGGGGAATGAAAATATTCTGATATGATATCCTATTTCTCTTTTGTTTCTGCTAATCTTAAAGAAAATGTATTAAACATTTAGCATTTCATGTTTTCCAGAGAATAAAGAGCATGCATATGAACAAACACATAGATATACAAGTCATGTCACTTGGTCATTAGTGTATTGATGTAATGCATATAAATTACCTAAACTTTGCAAATGAAAACCCTTATCAACAACAAAGGTAATAATAATTATCATTAACTGAAACTTCCTGTGCATAAAACATTACATCTATGTCTTATCCTCTAAAATTACAAGCTTTTATTATCTATGTTTTATAGAGAAAGGAAATTGAAAGTCGGTAAGATTAAATCGACTGCTCTAAGTCATCCAGCCGATCAGTGATAAACTGATAACTGACCCAGGCCAGTTTGATTCCAGATTATTTGCTTTACACAGGTTTTTAGTAAGATAATATACTTCTAGTTTCCACTTCTCTTGAGTTAAGCCACGGCCACCATCAATCCAATCTGTTGCTCAAGGCAACAGCAGTGGAAAGTCAAAAATTCTGTATCTCTGAGGCAAGGACCAACTCCGTTGGTTACCCAAGACCCATTCCAGGATCTAGGGAACACTTTGAACTAGAATGATAAAGCCAAGACCAGCTTTGCCAGTTGAAGGTATCAGAGTTCACAGGATTGTTATTCAGAGTAGCATTTCCTGATCCAGTGGGGGCAGTTTCTAAGCAGTGGGTTGGTAAAAATGCTGAGAGAATCCAGGCATGGGAAGTTGATATTTGGCTTCAGTATTCACCCAAAATAAGGTTGGAAACTTGGACCAAGTCAGCTCATGTGAGAATCAAAGTGATATGAAATTCCACACACGTTGGCATCCCCCAAAGAGAGACTGGTCTGAATGCAGTTGGTGTTACATATTGTACAGCTATCATTACATAGATGGGAAACTTTTTAAGTTGGTAATCTCTGTACATCCACTTTAATGTCTATTTTGCAATCACAGAAGGAATTAGTGCAAAGGCCCTAGCAAGAAAGTAGCTATAATCTTCCATCTGAGTTATTATCCAGGAGTATGGGGGTGGCAACTCATTCAGTCCTATTCTATTCTATATTCTATATTCTATTCTTATAAGGGAAATGACTTATTCCAGTTAAAGGGAAACCCTCCATTAGCATTTCCAGGGGAGCACACACTACCTAGTAAAAAGGGTTTACTAAAGGATACATTGGAAACCATCTGAATCCCACCCCCACCCAACTCAGCTTCTGTTTAGTAGAGAAATGGAACAGAAAATCTACTTCTAGAAAACAAGAAGTCACAGAGTTAGAAAGGACTTCAGAGATCATCTAGCTCAATCTGTGTGCTTTACAAATGTGGAAATAAGATACAGAGAAGATATTTGTGTCATTAATTCTAGTGATGGCAGGACTTGATTACTGGAAAGTCTTTGACTCCCTGTCAAGTTCTTTATTACCTGACTAAGGAAACATGAGATTCTAGGGAAGACATCACAGAAAGAAGAACACCAGTGGAAGTTTTTAGTAATTCTATAGAAAATAAAAAGGGAAAAGGATTGAAACTGACTCTTAAAGTTGCAGATATATCAAATATAGGTAACAAAAAAAAAAAAAAACAAGAGAATTTTGGAATTTAACCCAAGTGGATAGATACAGCCATATTTGTTTAAGCAAGAAAGTTGGTAACACCAATATATGAGTAAGAAAGAGCAATGCAAAACACAACTCTCTCAAAAAAATTAATGTAAGATGCAGAGGATAAGAACTATAAGTCAAGGAAATGTACAACTTGGGAAAAATACACCAGTCTGAAGCCATCAACAGTGTAGGAAGCATTTGGTTGAGGCTAAACACAGAGAGAAATAGCACATGTAGTTTCAACATTGAGATTTTGGGTAATGTTTTCCTAATACACAAACCCTGCATCACAAACCCACCAGAGAAATAAGAGCCAGTAATAGGAAGGAATTTCAACTCTCTGGGTTTGCTAGACATATCCTTCTGCTGGAAGCAGAGCATCTAATAAATATATGGCTTGTCTTATTGACAATTTAATTTCTCTGAAAATTGAGGTAGCAATGAGATAAATTCAAGTCTTGAACTATGACAGAAATTATCAAACTTTATTTTATGATAGTGTTTCTTAAAGTATGTTCCAAGGGCCACTGGGAGTTCACAAGGTCTGAACTATTTTCTTTCTTTTTTTTTTTTTAAGATTTTATTTATTTATTCATGAGACACACACACACACAGACACACACACAGAGAGAGAGAGAGAGAGAGGCAGAGACACAGGCAGAGGGAGAAGCAGGCTCCATGCAGGGAGCCCAATGTGGGACTCGATCCCGGGTCCCCAGGATCATGCCCTGGGCTGCAGGCGGCGCTAAACTGCTGAGCCACCTGGGCTGCCCTGAACTATTTTCTTATTAAGACTGAGACATTATTTGGCATTTTCACTGCTTTGATATTTGCACTGATGGTGCAAAAGTAATGGTGAGTATAACTGTTAGCCCTCACAAAAATCAAATAGTGGCACCAAACTATCTGGTAGTCTTTTTATACTTTACTACTGTATACTGAAGTTAGTAAGTACATAAATAAAGAAACAGAAGACTATAATACCACTCAAGAATGTCCTGATGAGGGCGTGTGGGTGGCTCAGTCAGTTGAGTGTTCGACTCTTGATTTCCCCTCAGGTCATGATCTCAGGGTAGTGAGATCAAGCCCCACATTGGGCTCCTTACCGAGGGATGGAGTTTGGTTAAGATTCTCTCTCTCCCTCTCCTTCTGGCCTTCCCCATCCCTGTACTCCGTCTCCCTCTCCTTCTTCCTCTCTCTCTCTCTCAAAAACAAACAAAAAAAGACCTGATGAAGCAGTAAGATTTACTTTATTAAATCTTGATCTTTAAGTACATATCTTTTTAGTATTTGCATGACAAATGGGAAGTAAAGAATTCCACTGCATATTAAACTGTAGCACATCAGTTCTCTTAACTGTAGTTTTTAAAATAGGGTAGATAAAACTGTACAGGTTTATTATTATTTTTAAGAAGTGAATTAATAAATATTTAAAACCTTTTATGATAAATGTCAATAATAGCTCACATAAACAGAAGTTCTTTGGGGATCTCCATAATTTTTATGGGTATAAAGGAGTCTTGAGACCAAAATATTTGATAACCTCTGAGCCACCCCAGCCTACAATTTCCATAAGCTATTGCCCTTCACTTGCTTTATTTTTCTCCATAGTGCTCAATCCTCTCATATTTTGATTTGTTTTTCTGTTTAAAGATTATGTCCTTCAAGTAGAATCCTAAGTCATAGGAAAGGGACTTTGTCAATTTTGTTTGCTCTCTTATTCTTGGGGTCTAATCCTAGCAGGCAGTAGGCTATTTGTTAAAGGAATGAGTTAGGTAGATGATTAATAATATCTGGATGCTCTAAGATACTGAAGACTTAGGTGTGAGGCATAGTAGCTGTCTTCAGATTTGTCTTCAGATATTTAGGGACCTATTCCCATTGGCACTGAGCCAACTCTACATGAACATGAACTGGTAATAAGAGAAGCAGTTTTCTAAAATAGCATAAATAACTAATAATTTTAGTTGTTTGGAAATGGGATAGCCTACCTTACCTGAAATTGAACATTCCTTTCTCTAAAGTATCAAGAACGGTTTACTGGCTAGCTGCAGGAAAAAGTCCTAAAATGAGGATTTTAAAATTGATTTGGCTTGGAAGGATGGGGGGTTCTTAGAGCTCTTTCAAAGTCATTTTCACCAGTAAGATTAGTAGTCCAAAAATTCACTGCATTCTTATATTTTTATATTCTGGTATATTTCTGTATTGTTATGTGTTTCTTTTTATGACAAACTAATTCCTGAAATTTAGAACATTAACATTTTATTTCAATAGCTTTATGAATTAAAAATCTCCCCCCATAAACATCCATTTGTTACACTACTCAAGGGAGAAGAATGAAGGCCAAGACACGATTGATGGCATAATGTTAACTCTTAGTCCCTAAGTGCAGTTAGTGATAATTTCCTTTATTTTACATGAAGTAAATACTTCATTAGGCCCTTTGCTGACAGTGCAGAAGAAAAGACTTAAGCACAAGCCCTGTAAGATAAATTAACCTCATTGGGCCTGTTGTCACTAACAACTTCTTCAGAGTTAGGTGAAATGTCTTTGTTAATCAAGATGTAACTGGGTTTCTAAAAAATTGTTAAAACTGCCTGAGCAGGGCAGCTCCAGTGGCTCAGTGGTGTAGTGCCACCTCCAGCCCAGGGCATGATCCTGGAGTCCCAGGATCAAGTTCTGCCTCAGGCTCCTTGCATGGAGCCTGCTTCTCCCTCTGCCTGTGTCTGTCTCTGTCTCTCTCTCGGTGTCTCTCGTTAATAAATAACTAAAATCTTAAAAACAAAAAAACAAAAACAAAAAAAACAAAACAAACAAAAAAAACCACCTGCCTGAGCATATCTCTGAGGCACACACAAAATATCATGGATTATGAACTGGTAATAACAAAACTACCAGCCAATTCAGAGAAATGTTAAGGGAATCCAAGAACATTGAAATAACCTAATTGGTTGACTGACTGAATTATTCTTATTTTAACACTTTGAGTTACCTAGGCAGAACATTTAGAGAGGGAGCAGCTTGCTATAGAGATGCTAGCATTTTGGGGGTAAACTGTCAGATTAAAAATAGTACTTCATGTACAGAAGTCAACTGTATTTCCGTATCCTAGCAAAGAACGGCTACTACGTGAAAGTTTAACGACATTACTATTTGAAACAGCATAAAAAACATAAGCCTAACAAAATAGATGTAAGGTTTGTGTGTTGAAAAATATGAAACATTAATGAGAAAAATCAAAGAAGACCTAAATAAATATAGCAAGATCTATCGTGTTCATGGGTGGAAGGCCTGAATATTGCTTATATGTCAATATTCCCCAAACAGATCTATAGATTCATACAAAAAAATCCCAATCATATTCTTAGAAGCTACCTTTTTTGGGGTAGTAATTGATGAGCTGATTCTAAAATGTATAGAGAAAAGCAAAAGACTGATAATAACCAAAACAATTTTGAAAATAGGACAAAATTGGAAGACTTGGGCCATCTAATTTCAAGATTTACAAAAGAGCTGCAGAAATCCAGGCAATGTGGTATTTGTGAAGGAAGAGACATAAATTAATGAATTTGAATAGAGGTTCCAGAAGTAGACCTACACACATACATGGCTAATTGATTTCTGACAATGGTAGCATTCAATGGCGAAAGGATAGACCTTTCAATAAATGACATTGGAACAATTGTTCATCCACATGTAACAAGAAATGAAACCAAATTGTACCTTACACCATATAAAAAACTGAACTTGAAATGGATCACTTAAATGTAAAACCTAAAACAATAAAACTTCTAGAAGAAAACATGGGAACAAATCTTTGTGATCTTGGCAAAGATATCTTAGGACACAAAAAGAAAAAGCCATAAAAAGAGCAAGAGACAAATTGGTCTTCATCAAATAAAAAGCTTTTTCTCTTTGAAATACACTGTTATAAAAGTAAAAAATGTAAGACACACACTGGAAGAAAATCTTTGCGAAAAATATCTAATAAAAAGCTTGTGTTCAGGGGTGCCTGGGTGGCTCAGTTGGTTAAGTGACTGCCTTTGGCTCAGGTCCTGATCCCAGAGTCCTGGGATTGAGCTCCACATCAGGCTTCCTGCTCAGTGTGGATTCTGCTTTTCCCTGTGCTCCTCCCCACCCCCTGCTCCTATGTGTGTGCTCTTTCTCTCTCTCAAATAAATAAAAATATTTTTTAAAAAGGCTGTTCAGAATACTATTACAAGGAACTCTTAAGACGGAAGAATAAAGCCATCAACCCAATAAAAATAGGCAAAAGTTTTAAATAGACATTTCACTGAAGAAGATACAAATAAGATGGCAAATAAGATGCTCAACAGCATTGATTTGTTAGGGAAATGCAAGTATCAACCACAATGAAATACAATTATGTATTTAATAGAATAGCTAAAATTTCAAAACCTGATAATATCGAGTGCTGATGAGAATGTAGAGAAACTAGAACTTTTTTATACCTCTGGCCAGAATGCAAAATGGTGCAGCCACTTCAGAAAACATTCTGGCAGCTTCTTCTTATAAAATTAATCATCTAACCTAGAAATCCCATTCTAAATATTTACCTAAGATAAATGAAACATATGTCCACATAAAGACCTGTGTATGAAAAGTTATAGCAGGTTTGCTTATAATAGCCCCCAAATGGGAAATGATCCAAGTGTCCATCAACAGACAAATGGATAAAAAAATTATGATCCATCTACAATATGAAATGGAATTAGCATTAAAGAGGAACAAACTCTAATACAAGTAATAATGTGAACAAATCTTAAATGCATCGTGCTAAGTGAAAGAGGCCAGACCGAGAAAGGCTATGTGTTGTATGATTCCATTTACATGATCTTCAAGGGGCAAAGCTGCAGTGATCAAAAATCACATCAATAGTTACCAAGATCTAGGGCCAGGGGATTGGGTTAAATGGGGACAAGAGGAAATTTTTCGGACGTTGGAATTATCCTATATCTTGATTGTGGTGGTGATAACACAATTCTCCATAATTACCAAACTCCTAGAATTGTACTATTAAAAGGTTAAATTTACTGTATATAAATTATTCCTTTAAAAATGTAAATATTTATCTAAGAGTTGAGAAAGAATTAAAATAAGGGCTCTCTCCCAATTCAGGCTATGAACACAATGGCTAAGTGAACAGGACATAGAATGGGGGAAATTTGCCCAGATCATGAACCAGAATTTCCTGCAGAAAAGACGGGAAGATGCCCTGTCAGTGTGCCACACTTGTCAGTGACTCAGAGTTCCAGAACCCCGTGGAAACATGAAACCTGGATTATTGACTACCATTTTGAGGTGAAAAGGAGATTGTTCTCCCCATCCTTACCTTACCACATGCTATATCTGGACAGAAACTAAAATTGCTAGAAAACCAAAAAATAGGAAAAATACTCAGCAGAAGCATATATAAAATTACCATATCTTATGGAGAAACTAGAACAAAAGCATTCATCAAAAAGAGAGCAAGTAAAAATTTTTCTGAAGACCTGAGTATATTGCCTGCAAAGACCTACCTTGCTCACAAAAATTAATAAAGACATAAGTACACTTTATGCCCACCTATAGACTTCTGGGTAAAGACTTAGAACTAGGGTAAAAAGTACAGAATACAGAAAGATCTTTTTTAAATTTTTTTTTATTTTTTAAATTTTTAATGAAGATACAAAAACATGCCTGGTGATGAAGTTCTTCACTCATGACACCAAATGTCGGAACTCAGCAAAGCAACACACATGGAGTTTTTAGGTAAAACTCTGTGACCCAAGGATTTCATGGGCTGACAAAGGGTTGTTCATGAATAAATGTAGAAGACAGATGTTCTCAAACATACAAGCATTCAGAAAACATGACATACATGTTCTCTTCTTAGAGTACAAGTAATTGAAGGTGTGCTTCAACCACCCAAGAGATCAGGTAAAAGTAAGAGCAGAAGAATAGGAAAGATGAGTCAGGAAAGACCAGCTGCTATTAGTTATGTCATTTAAACCAGAGATAACAAATGTTAGGTGTTTGTTGACTGTTGTAAAATCTAAGATTATGTTAGCAAACACTAGAAATTAAGAGGTAAACTGAACTTAATGCCTCAACTAGAATATAATTTGGAAAAGATTCAGTCATATGTCAGCAAGATGATGGAATAGCAAGTGCCCAACACCAACCCCCTAACAGAAAGACTAACTACAGACTTTGCCTTTGTGAAAATCCTAGAACCACAGATGAGGCTAAAACATACCCATGGACCACAGAAACTGAGAAAACAGCATGAAGAGGACCCAAGGAGCAGCTCCATCCTAACCACATTGCCTGTCCTCAAGCCATCACTGCCAGCTCCATGCTGGGAGTCTCCCAGACCTATGTTCCTCCAGTAGGAGAAAGAGAGCCCACCATGGACAGCCAGCTCCCACAGCATTGTGGGATGCCTCCAGGGAGGCCCACTTGGGTCTGCCTCCCAGGGATTACCCATCAGCAGGGCTAGATGACCAGTGATTGATTGATTGATTGATTGATTTCTTCTTCCTTCTTTTCAGATTTTATTTAATTATTTGAGAGAGAAAATATGAGTAGAGTGAAGGTGGATGGAGGGAGGGGCAGGGAGAGGGAGATGCAGACTTCCCACTGAGCAGGGATCCCAGTGCGGGGCTCCATCCCAGGGCCTCGAGATCATGACCTGATTCAAAGGCAGATGCTTAACTGACTGAGCCACTCAGGCACCCCCACTTATTTGCAGAAAAAAAATAAACATATTTTAGACAGCCTCTACCTGTGTTCAAAATATAAGGAAATACGATACTATCAAACAAGAGACAAAGGATGGGAAGAAAACTGAACTAAAATGAAGATTTTGGATGAAAGCTTTTGGATGAAAAGCAGAGTAGGTGTGTGTGTGTGTGTGTGTGTGTGTGTGTGTTTAAAGCAGAGTGTTTTTAAGTAACAAGACTGAAAATAACAACAGCTGAGTTCATATCTGCTCCAGAGGTGGGGAGGAACAGAGCAGAAGCATGACCATCTATCAGGGACACCAAAAGCAAGCCAGGAGCTCTCAAAACCCACAAAGGAATGAGCAAGAGACCCAGCAGTGAGAAAGTACACTAGCCACACAGCGTAGGGAATAAGGCGACTCTTGAGTCTCAGCACAGTTTCCCACAGAATAAATGGAACAGGAATAAAATTGTTCGTGCAAAAGGTACTTAGTATGTGCCATAAAAGAACCTTCCCCAAAGTGGGAAATGGCTATCAACTGAGTTTGGAATTCTGAAGAGTTCCCTGTGATCTAGAAATATAAAAATAAGGTTTTCACTTAGAATGAGTCTGACAACTGTTTTATGTTTTGAGGATTAAGAAAGAAATCCCAGAAGCATACCCGCAGGAAAGGAATCTAGTAGAAGCTACTCTGAACCCTCCTAGTTTACTTGTTACACACCAAACTCCCTTGCCAGAGTCAAGGTCAGCTCTGGTCTAGCCCTAAGTCCTCTAGCATCTGCCCTCTAGAACACAGCACTCTTCTTTCTCGGGACCCCTGGTCCTTCCTGTTTACTGCCCTTTCCCTTACCTCTGCTCTTCAACCACTTCCTCTCTTCTCACCTTCTCTCTCTGTCTCTGTCTCTGTCTCTGTCTCTGTCTCTCTATCTCCTCTCCTTCTCTCCCCTTTCTCATCACAAAACATCTTACGGCTGGCCTGGCAAAGGTCACACTCTCTTATTGGAGAACATAAGCAGTTTGAGGGAATTCTCTTCAGGGTCTGGTGAAAGAAGAAGGATGCAAGATAGAATAAGACACTTTGCAGACTAACATATTAATGAATTTTATCCCTATCACACTTATCAATTCAATTCCACAAACATTCGAATGCCAATTACATAAATACACATAACTCATTCAGTAATTATTTTAACAGCAATCTGTAATGATGTTATGATGTGTCGAGCCTGCTGAGGGTACAGCATGGAGCAAAACAGACAAGACCACTGACCTCGCGGAGTCACACCAGACAGACATCATTGCAGTATAAGTGGGAAAGTGAGGCTAATAAGTGATCTCTGAATACCTACCAGGGAGATTCTTTTACCTATAAACCAGTTGGCTCTTTACAAGAGCTTTATTTGGTCCAGAAAAGGAGGGCTATTTAGTAGTTTTGCATAAAATAGGTAGGAGTTGAAAAGAATCAAAGATAGAAAGATCTACTAGAAGGGTGTGATGATTGACTTGCTGGTGTGGTCTCTGGGTACAAGGTGTCTCCAGCTCCCTGGGGTAGTTACTCAGTATTCAACTCTGAGATGTGGGGACCTATCATCTCCCAAAGAAGCTGTGTACCTAGAGGTTAGAGTTTTTAGCACCTGGGAGAAAATTTCTCTGTGAAAGATAGTGAAAACAAAATCTAGACTTTCCTGATATTTCTGGGCTTCTTATAGTGATTGCATTGTTTTGTTATCTTAGTATTTTATTTTGAAATGATTATGGATTCACAGTAATTTGTAAAATAGTACACGGGTCCCCTGTACCCTTCACCATGTTCCACCAGGTCTGACATCTTATACTTAGATAGCCATAGCATGATCCCCAAAGCAGGAGATTGACATTGGTACAGTTTACAGACTTCATTCATATTTCACTAGGGTCATATGTTCCTGTGTGTGTGTGTGTGTGTGTGTGTGTTCCCATGCAATGTTATCATATGAATAGATTCTTGTAACTACCACCACAATCAAGATACAGAGCAGTTCCATTACCACAAACCTCCCCACAACGCTGTTCCCCATCTCTAACCCCTGGCAACCACTAATGTGTTCCTTATCTCTATAATTTTGTCATTTTGAGACTGTTCTATAATGGAATCACATAACATGTAACCTTTTGAGATTGGTTTTTGAAATCAGTATAATTTCCTTGAGATTCGTCCAAGTTGTTGTGTATATCAAGAGCATTTCTGAAGTGTATATTAAATGCTGAAGTAGTGTCATATCAATGCACACTCTTAGAGGTTTCACTGCAACTAGGTATGATGGTGTGGGCTACCGTCAATTGATTCTCAACAGAACAGGATAATTGACAATTATAGGTAAGCAATAGCTTCTGTTTTCCTAAGACAAAAGTGTTCTTCCAGAATTAATAAGTAGACAAATACTTGATTTAAAGGGCATGATGTTCTTTAAAATGTCCAGACCAAAAAAGTTTTTTTCCCAACCTTCTTTTGCAGAGAAGAATCTTCTTTTGCAACCTTCTTTTGGAGACTCAACTGAGTACTCAGCTGGGCTTTGGGGCCAATTAAAAAAAGTTTGGCTCAGAAGCAACTTCCTTTCATGTAGCCTATTGCTTAATAGAGATGGAGTAACCCCAGTTTGGAAAATCATGTAAATCAGCAGCTCTCAGATTTTGTGGCTTCGTGTGTACACAGCTTCTTGACCATCTGTGGTTGAGTGTATGTTGATCACCTTTTCTACTAAGAGAGAATCTCTGCTCTCTGGTGATAATCTAAGAGCTAAATCTCACACGGCTATTTAAGCCATGTCAAAAACATAGTTGAGATCAATGGTATTTGAGAGACCATCTAAGGAACCAGTCAGCATCAACATTTGATACGCGTGCCAAGCAGAACATTAGAATGTAAACAGCTTAGTTTATTTTAATTTAACTCTCACAGAAATGCTTTCCCTGAATGAAGATTTGTGACCAAGCTCCCCACTTTCATCAAGAGTTAGTATAAAAAATGCCTTCACAACGTGTATTTATTTATTATTGTTAAATAAGATTTGTCTTTCCCTTATTTAAGTAATTCATACTCCTTGAACACAATTTGGAAAATGCAGAAAGCCAAAAAGAAAAAAAAAAAAGAAAAAAAATACCAGGGAGAGTCTCATTTCCTAAACAGAATGGGCTCATTCCCATTCTTTCTTTGTTCTATGAGATTATTTTTTAAATGTTATGACAAGATAATAAACATAATTTGTAAAGTATATTTTTCTAGAAAAAATTGTTCTGAGGACTTTTTTGTGTGATTTCAGTCCTCAATGTAAGTGTCTCCACAACTTCTTCACAGAATATAAAGTCGGGGGCAAGGGTGGGGAATGGTCTTTTCTGACAAATCAGTGTGATTTCTTTGATCAGAGCAAACCTTGTATAATGTCATCTTATTTCTCTGGTGAACTCAGTTAGATGGATCTATGGTAGTATGTTTAACGTGTACTCAGTTGCGAAACATGTAAACTGTTTCTAAGGTTTGGCTAGTTTAAGTATCATTAGGATAAGCAGCTTTGCATTGTTAAGTATCATTCCATCTAGTCACTAATATTTCCTTAAGATCAATTTCCTTAAGTAGTAAGCAAAAAGCATAAAACAATTCTAAGTCTTCACTATATTTCTCTATTTGTACCACAATATACCCTTTGACCAATGTGCGGTCATGAAAATATTGAGGAATGGCAAAGAGGTAATAAGAAGGGCTCAGGTCCATGGTTTATCATGCATACACCATACCTAAGATCCAAATAATCCCAATGAAAAAGAAGCAGTAGAATTACAAAAGGACCATAACAGGTTTCACGAAGGCCTACCAGTGGGTGATGTCAAACATGAAAGGCAAGACACCTGATCAGCGACTCTTGTGGAAGAGTGCTATATAATCTAAAGGACTAGTGTCAGATGGGCAGAGGTTTGCAGAAAAATGCAAAAGGCAACAACAACCACCAAAATGGTTTATACATCTGGTTTGTGTGGGAAGCAGAGCAAGGGCAGGATAGGTTACTTATTTGCAGCTATCACAAAATACTTATATACAGCAGGGGAAAAGCATATGCGCTCATTTTTCTTTCTGGTTTTCCAATTATGACCATCGATCTATAAATGAGAAAGGGTGAGGATACTTTAAGAGTTGTTTCATATAAAATTTCGTCTTTAAGCTCAGCTACTCTTCCCCAGGGTAGTAGGAAAACTTGAGGATGGGTGTGAATGAATACAATTACCAGTCTTTTGAGTAACCATGTACATAGCAGACATGCTGGAGGTCTTGAAAGGGATATATTTTGATATATATCAAAAGAAGTTTGGGAGACAGTGTAGAAATCAGACTGTAGATGTATGTATAACTTTGCCATTACTCTTGGGAAAATATTTAGGTGGATCATGAAAAAAAAATGATTCTGGAACATTCTATACCAAAGTAAGTCATTGCTAAGATTATAAGAAATGGGTCAGGCTGCTGGAAACACCATGTCCCCATGTGGCATGTCCGTGTGCATCAGATACATTTTTCCTTCTGAGCCCACAACGTTCTACAGGCCCACACCTGAGGTAGACAATGTAAGTTAGAAACACATTCTCCTTTATTTTGGCTGAAGCAATCCTCCATCAGAGGGCTGGCTGGACCACAGCTCTCACTGACTGACTTGGCCCAGATGCCCTTGCCCAGAGCTGAGGCTCTGTAATGCTGACCCGGAATGGGGTGGCATCCTTAAGTAGGGCCTTTGGAGTCAGACAGGCTTGGATTAACTCCAGATCTATCACTACCAGCTTTGTGGCCTCCCTGAGACACATCCTGTGTTGTAAAATTGATGTAAGAATGTTCTCTTTTTTGCCTTTCTTGTTTGAGAAAGAAAGAGCTAGACCCTTGGGGTAAAAGTTCCAATAAAAAGAGATTTTATTTCAATGTAAGGAAAAACCTTCTTTAAAAAGAATCAGCTGATAAATGCAGAATGGGCTGCACTTCAAGGCGGGTCCCTTTCCGGGGTGGGGAGGGTTTGGAGCAGACAGACTATGGAACCCCCTTGTCTGAACATTGTAGCTGGACATCCTCTTCTGTGTGCTGACCTAACTCTTAAAAGTGTAATAAAACATAACATGCACATTTAAAAACCTTGTGTAAACATGTGCTGGTGTGACCAATGGATCGATTATGCTTTTTATAGGAGAGACCCCAGGAAAAATGGGAAAGTTAAAAAACTAGCCAATAGCTGACTAGGAAACCTTCCTTCAGTGAGCCTGAGCCTGCCTTGGGCCACATTCTGCTAGAAACACAATGGAATTCCTTAATGACTACAATGATAAGACACTTTATAATCACCAGCAGGAAGGTGAAATGGTTTAAACATTCAAGTCACTTACATATGTTGATTGTCTTATATAAAATGCCCCTGTGTGCATTGTGTTTTATTAGTTCTCACCAGGGAATGAATTCATTTAACTTTGCTCTTTCTCAGATGAGTTCAGATCATGGATTTTACCAACATATATTATCAAAGGCCTCGATGAATCATGCTTTCATGATACTTCTCTGTTTTCTAAGTTTCTATAGCTTAGACTTCAGATTAAGAGTAGACATGGTATTTTTCTAGAAAGTGGAAATCTTGGAAGATTTCCATTTCTACATGAAACAAAAGATCAGTCATTAAAAAATAAAAATCCTGGGGCACCTGGGTGGCTCAGTGGGTTGAGTGACTGGCTCTTGATTTCAGCTTAAGACATGATCTTGGGGTCCTGGGATCGAGCCCTGCATTGGTCTCCACACTTAGGAGTCTGCTTGGAGATTGTTTTTCTCTCCCTTTGCTCCTCCCCCACCCCCATGTGCTCATGCTCTGTCTCAAATAAATAAATAAATCTTTAAAATAAAATAGAATAAAATCCTTTCCTCAATAAGAATATCTATTTGTTTGAAGTTTTCATATAGTCTCAAAGCATTTCAAATAACTTGCTCACTTTAAATAACAAATATTTTTAAGAGGACACAGGGTTGAAAATCTAAATCTAGAAATTACTTGTTCAGATTCATAAAGTCCTGAAAGGGAACTGCCATGGTGCATTTCCATCAAGTTCCCAGGTGATACGAATGCTGCTGGTGTACGGCTCCTACTTTGAGAACTGCTGTAAATCACTGTATAAGTCAGAAACACAGGTAATAATTTGACTCTATTTTCCTGATCTAGGTTGCTGGAACATTCTTTATTTGAAAAGCAACCAAAGAGAGTTGTCATGGACTCTCCTTATGACAATGAAACTAAAAGTTTGTGACTTTTAGTTATGACCAAACCAAGGTGGTTGTGATTTGGAAGTGATTTAAATTGGGGTAGAGAGCACCAAGGAGATTTTTCTAACCTCCTTTTCCCAAAGTTAGGTCATTTCCACTTAAAGATATTTGACATACACATGTCATTGAGAAGACCATATATCATGGCTTGGAACCTTAGCACACTGTGACAAGATCTACCTGAGTCGCTATTTGTCTGCCGCATATTGGAAAGTCACCAGTGTAGACCACTGCCTTCTACACCTAACACCAGAAGTCAAAGTGATGGAAAAGGGGTTTCTAGCCAGAACATTCTGTGTCCCATTCCTGGGCCGTTAACAAGACCACTTGGAGCACACTGATTAGGGGAAACACAGCATGGGTGCAATGAGTCAGGAAAATGGGTCTTTTGACTTTATGACTGCTGAATAACTAACATCCAGACATCCTTTTCCAATCTCTTTTTACCTGCAACAAAATCACATTACAACAAACTTCAATCTACCCACTCCCATCATTGCAAATGTGAGGGATGACCACCAATAACAGTAGAAAGTGTTATAATACATTTTTCTTTCTTTCCCCAACATAAAAGAACTAGAGTGATGTATTTTCTAATTCTAACAGAACCAACCACTCTATTGCCATTTTCCTACCTAAAATGTTTCTGTTTTTCCTGAAAGAGTCCACCATAATTGGAAAAATGAGCCACCACAGCCTAGAGCAATGTATTCATACTATAGCCCTGAATCCAGAAATGTCATTTGTACCAAACTGTATTAAAGACACTGGCAGGTTTTTACAACCCGGTCGATGATGACGTTTGCCTTATGAGCCCAACACTTTAACTCTCATCATTTTATAAAGCCTCCAGAACAACTGAAGACACTTGGCTTTTACTTACTTAGACCAAAGATGAATTATGTGTTATTATTACTTTTATTATTTACAGGATTTACTAATTATGGTGTTCTGTACATTTTATCCTGCATCCTTCACACACTTCTTGTGGAATTCCTATATGAAGTCTATCTTCTCCTCTGTAGGAACAGCATCGCACACTTCTAAATCGAACAGATTCAAATCAAAGTTTAATTTTTATTGATAGTAGAACTCAGGGAGAGTCATAGGCACTTACTCTTTCCTCTAAAGGAAACTTAAGGTTTTTGCTCTGAGGATTACATCAAATGGTGCGTATGAAGCACTTCCTAAACAGTGAAGAATGATATAAATATTAAGTATTAAAAATACTCCTCATTTAAAATAAGATATTCAATAAATAGAAACTAATTGTCTCTGAAGGAAATATTTTTCTTTTCTGTTGTTCTGCATCAAAAGTCTGTTTGGTGATGGGTATTGTTTTGTGATATGTATCTGTGAAGGATGCACATGAAAATAAGAGTCACATCATGTCTGTCCTTATGCTTCAGAAATGACTGTAGGAAATTCAGATAAATGTGTTCATCACTGTTATTGTTTATTTCTGGGTTTCTTTTTACATCTTTAAAATCCTTAAATATCACAAAAATAGTAAAAAATTGCTGCAATGAGTAAAACAAAGCAGAAGTTTATTTAAAAAAGAAAAAAGGGATGATTCACTCCTCTCCCTCCTCAAATTCCATCTCTAGAGCAACGTTAACAGCTTTCCTAATGTCGTTCCAGATGTCCTTCCATGCATTTTTCCATGCTCATGTGAACACGTAGGCCACCTCCTTCCTCTACCCACTCCCTTCCTGCCTCTTCCCCATCCCTCTCTCTTCCTTCCCCCGACAGTCCCCTCTCCTTCCCCCTCCCTTCAATCTTATGTTCCTTTCTGTCTTTTCATCATTTTCAAAACAAATGGGACATATCACGTGCCACTTACCATGAAGCTTCCTAACCTTTCACTTAAAACTAAAATATACATCCTTTTCAGTCAATTCTGTCCTTTCAAACAAGTACACTGTCCTAAAGTACAAATGCACTGTCATTTGCTCTACTTGTCACCTATTAATTAACATGTGTGTTTGCTTTGCTCACACTTTCTTTTCTGTTTTTCTTTTTAAAGATTTTATTTAGTTATTTATTTGACAGATTGAGAGAAAGAGAGAGAGAGAGATCACAAATAGGCGGAGTATTAAGCAAAGGGAGAGGGAGAAGCAGACCTCCTGCTGAGCAGGGAGCCCAGCATGGGGCTCTATCCCAGGACCCCAGGATCATGACCTGAGAGGAAGGCAGATGCTTAACCGACTGAGCCACCCAGGTGCCCCTCTTTTGTTCTTTTCTTTATCTTTCTTCTTCCTTTTTCTTTTTTTAAGGGGGGAGGGCTATCACAACGATTTTGTTGCAGTAGCTTCCTTTGTTTATATAGCTATATGAGCTAGATCTCCAAATGAGATTTTAATTATTATTTCAAGAACAGGAAAATACCTTTAGAATTCTGGTAGGGGAACAAAACTAGCATCTTTGTATTAGACTATCTCTAGATTCGAGACAATGGTGTGCTCAATGTTAATATGCATATGGTGGCTATTATTTGAGCAGCAGGATATCTACAGTATGATATAATGAGATCCTTCAAGGATTTTACTATGTTATTATCATTATTACTTGCCTCTTGAAACCTAACCTTATCATATTTTTATATTAGGTGTAAATGTGAGGTGGGCAGTGATAAAATCAATTTAGTAATAACTGTAATTATTAATGGTAACTATTATTCATTGTTCATTATAATCACTCATGATTTTATTATTCAGATAAATCTAATATCATGCAGATTTTAGTGCTGTGCATATTATGTGGAGATTAAAAAAAATGAGTCTCTTAAATTCCAGGTGGCGAGGTATCCTGCTTTCTGAATTGTCATTGAACTCTGAGAGACGGTCTGGGTCTGCTCTATTCCATTATGGTGACTTGTCCCAAGCAAGCCTGGAATTGGAAATTCTGTACCTAAGAAGGTCTAGAACACTCAGCCTTATTTGCAAAATATGTCTGGAAAGCTCAGCCTTATTTACAAAATACGCTTAAAGTCAGAGGTTATTTCCTTTTCACTGTATAAGGATCTGTGAATTCCGAAATGTATATAGTGAATTGGGGTTTGTAAAATCGAATGCTATACTGAAATCACCAGTTATTGGAAAGAATACCCTGAGTATTTTTGTAAAGAAGCTTTGAAACACGGATGCCCATTTATAAAATGATATGTGTTAGGAATTTGGACTGTCTTTCAAATAACATCTCTTAGAGGATTACAATCACCATTGGAAATTTTAAACCTGCTTAAATTAGCCACATCCCTGGTAAGAAGAGAGCATGTCTCTTCCCTGAGAACGGACTCTTATCTCTTCCTATTTGCCAGGTAAGTAGATGCACAACCTCATCATCAGCCTTCCCTGTAGCCCTGGAACAAGGCTTTCTGGTCTACTGATTTCCTTTCAATGTATGTTCAGGTCAGATGAACTGTGGACTGGGCTATCCTAGCTGAGCTCCTGGCAAGATGAAAGAGCAGAGGTCTCACACAGGCCAACTACTCAGTGAAAATGGAGGCAGGGTCTATCCCTTTGGTCCAGGCTATCTTCTACTCTGATTCTTATCAGAATTGCAAATGGCTCAGTTGGCACAGTTGAGTGTGTTTAATGATGGGGTGAAATCCTGGAGTTCAAATAGTGCACAGATAAAATTTGTATTTTCATGGGGTTGTGTTACTTGCGATAGGCCCCACATGATGGGATTTGGTAATTGTCAGCATTGTCAAAATGGCGTTTCTTTCTGCTTTTACCGTCACTAGGGCATCTATGCAATTTGTCATACTAGCTATCAAACAGTACATCAGAGCAAGTGGAAAAATCAACAAAAACATATTCACACTCTTTGTGTCCACATCTCTATCATCCATTATTAAATCAATTATTAAAGCTCAGTTTAGAGCAGGTTTCTCTGGGTGGATTAGCTCTTTTATCATCTGGCTACTGTCATCTGGGGCATCTTTAACTCTTTGCTGGTTAAACATTTCTAGCTCCCTTAAGAAAGAATATATATATATATATATATATATATATACACACACATATATATAATACATATAAGAATTATATATATAAGAATTATATATTATATATAAGAATTATATATAATATATAAGAATATATTATATGTATTTTACTTTACTTATATATAATACATATATATAAGTAAAGTAAAATAGAATAAAATAGGCAAAAATACAATCAGAGTGAAGCTGACATCTGACACAGAAGAAATGTTTGACAATTTGTCTTAAAATAAATAGTATAAATATGCAATATCCACTGGCTTAACCAGCACAAATAAAATATGAAGGCCGTGTTAAAAATAGTGCTGATTTATTCTCTCTGTAGGCCAGGCAAAATTCCTCCACGGGTAAATTATTGGTATCTATTGAAAAAGCTCTCCTCTCTTAATGCAATTTAGCCCATTCAATAATACTTATTCAACAAAAATTTCTTTAAAGAAGTACCTACCAGAGAAGCAATATTGCACATTACCTTAGAAAATGGGTTGTGAAATCAAATTGTTTGAGTCAAAACTATTTTCTTTCTCCTTTTTTTCCCCACTTGGATAGACAAGGTACATACACTCCTCATTTTTCTCCTCTGTGAACTGGGGATGGTAAGTACATCTCTCTTCAGGGTCAAGGTGAAGACTGAATATGCTGATACAGGTAGAGTGCCCAGAACAATGCCTCGCACCTAAAGGAAATTCAGTAAATGTTAACCAGCTATTATTGTGGGCCAGAAACAGGGCATGGTGCTGGCCAGGGTCAAGACAGGATAGATTGTGAATTCTCAATTGTTAAGAAACCTGATTTAGTAGTAAAATATGATAAACACACAAATAATAATGAGACAGAATGTGCTCAGTCAGAAAAGAGGAACAAAAGTCTGTGCAAGGGCTATTGTTTAAAGAATGCTGCCTTGCGGGAGGGTTGGGTGATGGGGTGACTGGGTGATGGGCACTGAGGGGAGCACTTGGTGTTATACTCTATGTTGGCAGATCGAACTCCAATAAATATTTATAATATATATAATATATAGATATTACATATATATTATATATACATAAAAGAATGCGGCCATGATCATCTTGCCTTGACACAATGAGAGTTAAGCTTAAAATGTTTATCAGGTGTGGTTTTGAGTAACTGCATGGGAGAGATTGTGCCTCTCAGCAAGTTGGTTGAAAGACTATTTCAGATTTGTGTTTTCTTGAGCTAAAGGAGTTGAAGCAATTAGGAAGTGAGCATTGTGAGTAAATTAAACAGAATCTTCCCACATTCCAAGTGATATAAACTTGGAAAGATGGATCTATGAGCAAAATAGATTCCTTGCTTTTGATAACAGAGAAAGGATAAAAGGTCCATAAAATGGCTAAGCCATTGGTCTTTCTCTGTCCTTCTGCCTAAGAAACGCCCTCTGCCCACCGTCCTCCATCCTCATCATGCCTCTCCCCACTGAGCAGGACAGTTGGCTCAGACAGCCCATAGCTGGGTAAGCCATCAGCCCTCACCTATCAGCAGTCATATTTATTTTTGGAAATTATGTCCATTGAGAGAATATGACACCAAAGTACTCAGGTCAGAGAAATAGGGGGTGGAGCTTCCTGCTTCTTTCTCTGGCCATGGGACCAAGTTAACAGACTTCTGCTCTGCCTCCTTGCTCCATTTGGTTTATTTTTTGAATTCTAGAATTAGGAAGGAGGAGTGAAATGAGTTGTTCCAAGAGGACCCTAAAATGCCAAGGCCACATTGATATACTGTTCATAGTGGAATCCAGAAATCTTTATGACCCTGGTTGGCAGGTAAAATTCACTGAAATGGATGTAGGAAAAGATGGCATACTGCCTGATATACAGATTGCCTCTTTTTCTTCTTTTTTTTTTAACTTTTTTAAAACTAAGCTCTATACCCAATATGGGGACTTAACTCACCACCCCAAGATCAAGAGTCACATGGTCTACGGACTGAGCCAGCCAGGCACCCCTGATTGTCTCTTCCAAGTTATAGATCACCTGTCAATAATCAGCCTATATCTCTTCTATGATCCTGATATAATTATGCATCCTTTGATGGAAGGACTTGTTTTCCAATTTCTCTGGCTTTATTATTAATGTAGCTTCCAAAAAGCCAAAGGCCCATCTTAAATATGGTAGACCACAGTTAATTGGAGAAAATCAGGAATGACTTCGTAAGGAGGTACATGTTGTCCAGTTCTTGAAAATAAAAGCAGGATCTCCCCAGGCAGATATGGGATATGGGCATTGTGAAGTGGATAGAAGAGTATGGGAAAGCCTAGGAGAGTAGCACAAGTCATTGGGACCAGGGGAAAGGTGTTCTCAGACTGGACAGTCCCCGTCTCACAGTGGCAAAAGGCCACCAGGTAGGAAAAGGCAGTTCCTGATCAGGAAGGTTCTATGCAGGAAGAAAAAGTCCCCTAAAATACCAGAGGGCACACACAGAGGCACACACACAGGCACACACACACACACACACAGAGGGCCTCGTAATACAGTTAATTTCTTCATTGGGAATCTGTGACACCTTTCATCAGGAGTGACGGAGGGAATACACCTGGCCCTCCGTTTCTCTCCTCAGGCTGACTCCCCCACTCCTCATCTTCATCCTACTGGACCCATGTGCACAGAGCTAGTGCACATTTAAATGTTCACCTCCCATGTCTGGGCTGATATAATAGCCATAGATACTTTCCAGTTTCTCTGATAACTGTCATTCAGTTGTCTTGTACATACTGAGTTTTGATTTCATCGCAAAGACAAATTTGCCAATGCAATGACATCTTCACTCCCTTCCCCCTTCCCAGATCTTCCCATGAGTTCCCCTCTCATTCAGCTTGCAGATGGCAGACTGTGGGACTGCTTGGCCTCCACATCCTTGTAAACATGTTCCTATAATCAATCTCTCTCTGTCTGTCTCTCCACATATATATTGGCTATATTTCTCTGGAGAACCCTTACTAACACACTACTCAAATGTCACTTCCTTTATGAAATAGAAAATTGCTCTCATCCACTCATAGTTCCACTAGTGTCTTCACAGCACTTACCATAACCTGGCCTGGTTTAATTGTTGCTTCTCCCTCGCCACCCCCCTAACCCCCCAAGAACATATCCTAAGACAAAGAATTGCAGATTGGTATCATATTTTCTAATCTGAGCATAGGCTCAGGGGCCCTCAGATTAGCTGGACTTACATTTTGTCCCCACTACACACTAGTGTTTGCTGGAGAATGGTGGTCAGAGTACTGGTTTCCATGACCTAAATATGTTTGGGAAATTCCCCATAGAATAAATGCATCCTGAAGACAGACTACCTTTCTGAGGCAATATGAGGCAATATGCCTGGCACCGAATGTTATGTCTTGGTACACAGTAGGTGCTCACTAAATAAATATTTATATTTATATTCAAATAAAAATTTGAATGAACAAATTTAGGAAAACTTTTTATCCTTGCATATATTCCTATTAAAAATCTTGAAAATGTGCTAAAAGAAACTTGCTCTGCTTTGTTTAATCCCACCCTGTTGTTTCTATGAAACCTACTTTGGTAAGCCCTCCTGTAAGATTATCTTCTTGTCTGGCTCCCAAGCATGAAGGGAAACTTTGCTCATTAAAAGGCTATGGTGGAGGAGGAGGTGATCCTAGCACTATTGACAGCAGGTTTTGCTTCCTGTTTTAAAGATGTTGAAAAGCATAGATCAGTGTATGAGGAGGCACTTGGGGATTTTTCCTGGACAGCAAACAGCTCTTACAAAACAACAATTTGATGAGCTCAGTGCAAATGAATCAGAAACATATGGATTCAATTTCCCTTGAAACACACATGGCTTTAACAATTAAACACCACAGCGATTAGTTGGGAAAAGAATACACAACAGGGATTTGATAGAGTCCAAACATTTGAAAACATGTTTGAGGTCTTCTCTGAGCCCCAGATGGGGTCATTCCCACAGAACACATGGAGTCCTAGCTGCATTGGCTACAGGACACAACTTCCTTTTCCAATTGCAACCTGCCAGGGACATTAGCAGTGACTCTCCCTGCAGCTCCGTGGAGGAGAAATGACTTTTTTTTTCTTGAAAGATAATGGATTGGGGTCAAATGATGATTTTTTTTTTGTTATACTTTCCCATTTGTTAGACTGATAAGGTATAGGAAGAGACAAAGTATATAAGGGTGTGTGTGTGTGTGTGTGTGTGTGTGTGTGTGTGTGTGTTTTCCATGGTAATGCTCTCCAAGGAATTCAAATCTCTCCAAAGACATTATCTCATTCATTTGTATTATTTGCACCCAAGAGGCATCTATGATTGCTCCAGTTTCACATAGAGGGAAGGTACACGAAGTAGGGTGTGGCCAAGATGGCACAGATGGCCCAAGGACCAGCCATACAAGAGCCAACCTCTCCAGCCTGCAGTCTGCGGATTTCTGTCTCCAGCTCCACCTGCCTCTAGATTAATAGGACCATGTACAGCATTACTATATATTAACTTAAAACTGGGTTTCCTAAGGGGAATTCTAGCTTTTTTCCAATGAAGCTCTAGCACTGAGCAACTGGTGAGAAGAATGCAATTAATTTTTCCCTCACAAGTGAAATCATTACATAAACTATCTCAGCAGCCCCTGGGGCCATATACAAGACACTGAATTACACGTCCCCAAAGCTGAGCCTTCCATCAACAGCTTGGAGCTGAAATGAAAGCCCAAAAGGCCATATTATGGTATGTCCCCGTCTTCCCTGAATGGGTGTGGTGGCTTCCTAATCAGCGCAGATGGGGGGAAAAACCTTGGGCACTCCACCCACTTCATTTCAAAAGTATAGCAAATATATACTTTTTACATCAAGAAGGATTTGTCTGGAGGATCTAGTTTTTCAAAGTTTTCTATACTAAATCCATCTTTCTCAATTGCTTTTTTTTTTACCCTGCAGGATTCCCCAGAGTTTATTTAGGAAAATATTTTAAGGCTTGAGAAAAATTCACAGGTGACACACTAGTAGTTCTAGCTGAGCATGAAACTCATGGGAGGCTTTCATGAAAGCATCCCCCTGACACACACCCACACACACACACAGACACACACACACACATCCCAAGAGGCACTAATGTGCCTGCTTTGAGAAGGAGCCCAGAAACCTGCTGTTTCTCAAAGGCCCCAGGTGATTTTAACGGGCACAGAGAGCAAGCCCTGACCTGCACCTGCCCCAACCCTGTAGCTTAGAGGGTGAAGCAGCTTTGCCAAACTCACAGCCATTATCTTTTGTGTTCCATCAATTCCTTCATTCCAAAAATGTATTTGTTGGGGCACTTGTTTTAAAATATACCTGGGGTCTGTTTTTATCTGATATGTTAAGACATGCAGATATGGAAATGACTCTCAGGAAGGAAGAAGTTTATAGTCACAGATCCCTAAACAGAGAAGGCTCAGCACACCACACAGGGACCCTCCCCCCTATACCATCCCTTACCGTTCCTCACCCCCAGGGAAGCACCAGGGTCAGTCAGGAGGCGGAGGGAGTGAGAGGGAGGCATGGGCACCTTTCTTTATTTCACAGGAAGGACTGGACAAGGCTGAGTAAGAAAGCTGAGCAGGTTTAGGATTGGATCATTTGCATAATTTCAACTGGCTCTGGGGTGTAGGTAGGTGCTTGAATTTAGGGCAGAGGAATAGTGTCCCCAGCTGCAACAGCCTCAGGAAAGGAGGCAGGCGGGGATTTGGACTTGCATTTGGTTGGTTTGCATATCAAAGTCATACTCTTGAGCAAGCCTGTTCTCCTGCAGAAGCTAGCTAGATGAGGGAGGGCAGTCCCTCCTGAGTCCACAAGGTCCCAAGATGTCAAAGCATGCTAAAATACAGGAAAATTCTAAAACATGATGAATACAGTATCACATTAGCCATCAGAGTGCTAAATGCAAATCGGGAAGATAAAATAGTGATAAAAGGGTTCTGACTCTGTGTTTCCAGCTTCCACATGGTTTTCAGATTGTCATTTCTCTTTTTATCTTCCTAGAAAATCTGGAAAGTCCATAATAATACCATCATTCCTCGAGCTAGACACCAAGGCTGACAGAGGGAAGGTGACACCATTTCCTTGCAGCGGAAATAGGATTGGAAACCAGGTCTTTTGCCTCCTGGCCCCCAGCCCTGCAGAGCTGGGCCAACGCGGGAACCTTGGTCCTCCTCTAGGAGCTGTTGTGCCCAGATGCACAGGGGTTGGCCTCCCATGCTGCCAGGTGCAGCCAGCCTGTGCTGGGATCTGCCAGCAAACAGCAGTGAGTGCTCTGCTCTTCGGAGCAGGAGACCATCCCGTCAGTGTTATGGGTCAGATGCGTGTGTTTTCTCGAAGAACATAATTAGAAAGGTGGCCCATATATCACAGATAAAATACTGATGGGCCAGCCACGGAGAATGTTGTAGGTTTTGACAGACAAGACGGGGTGCCTCCACCAGCAAATGGGCATGGTGTCATGTCATCGACAATGACGTATGTGCTCTTGGATGGGGAGAAATGTATCTGCAGCCCTGGGTCCTTCCTTACAGTCCTTCTGCAGCTATAAGGACATCAAACAAACATTTAGACAGAGGGCCCTTTAACCAGCTTCTCGGAGGCAGTGAATCAACTCAGAAAGTAATTCAACCCGCACTCTCAAGGTGCAAGGGAAGGGAAGAAAAACTCTGTCTTTAGATTTCATCCTCCCTACAGACCCATTCGTCAGCCTCCTCAGAGAGTCTGCATCAATCCCGTCTGGACCACTCACTGAAGAATGCCCAGCAGGGATGGGGGCTAGCTGGCAGGTGACTCCGCTCTCTGGGCTATTTCTGTCCTTGAGGCAGTGGGCAGGTGACTGTAGGGGTGTGATGGGCAGTCAGCATCGGGCTCCTACGGCCCCTGAACCTCTCAGGGGCCCCCAGCACTTCCTCTATGGACTACTTTCCCATTAGCTGCTAGCACCGGTTAAATAACTGGTTTTCAGGAGTTGGATTCCGTGGGATTCGTTTGGGGTCTTTACAAATGAATAACACATACACATGGGAACTTTGCTCAGTACATCAGTACAATAAATTGGAAACATGCAGATTACCGGTATATCCAGATGCACAAAACTCAGTGGTTTGGGTTGGCTGCATGCTTGATTCCACAGATGAGGGTTCCTCAGGCGTGGGAAAGGAGTCTGCTAGGACCAGGATCTGGTTCCCCATCTCCACACGAGCATTCTCTCCCTGATGCACCACAAGGATGCATGTGGCTTGTGTATGTGTGTTTCACCAACTGAAGATTCTTAGACGTTGTGTGTTTTGTGGGGTTTGCTGATTTTAGTCCAAAATCAAATTCCCTTTCATGGTGGGAAGCTAGTCATGGAAGTAGCTAAGCGATACCATGTATTTTATCATGAACCAGTATTACCCGCAGAAGAGACTCGTTTGGATTCGCTTACAGCTTCCTTTCTGTCAATGAAAGTCTTAACCTGCAGTATCCTGCCGTAGAGACCAGAGCTGCATGTTGAACAAGCACAGAACAATTTCATGGATGGGCATGAGGCCTTCCCTATTTCTGTTCACACCCATTGATTATGCAGACACTTGGCGGCACACCATCTCTCTTACAGAGGGATGATGGGCTCTCCCTTTAGGATAGCCACCAATGGAGGCAATGCAAAATGCTGAGTTCTCTTTCTCGTGAATACATTTCTAATCAAAAAGAACAGGATGTTGACACACTTAGCCCGGATAGGTCCATAAACTTGAAGGGATTTGTTGAATAGCAGGTCAGTAAGGAACACTGCCCAACTTTCTCTGTGGACAGGGGGCAATGTTTTCACCTTCCGGCCTCCCGGCTCCTTGTGGTGTGGCCCACTCTACCCCAGGCCTCTGCTCCACCTTCTATGTTCACAATGATGCCAGATTGTGCATTTCTTTGTTATGTTTTATGTTTTTTATTTTATTTTTTTAAAGATTTTATTTATTCATGAGAGATACTGAGAGAGAGGCAGAAACACAGGCAGAGGGAGAAGCATGCTTCCCACATGAAGCCCAATGAGGGACTCGATCCCAGAGCCCCGGGATCACATCCTGAGCCGAAGACAGTCAGTCAACTGCTGAAGATTGTGCATTTCTTTGGATATAGTCTGCTCTCTTTCCTCCCCTCATGCACACATCAGAAAATACATAAGGCTTGTTATTAATGCAGTGAGCAATCTTTGATTGCCAACTGCACCCTTTTCATGTATAAATGGAAAAGAACATCCATTATTTCCTCTACCACTGGTCCCTTTCGGCCTACCTGGGGGAAAAAATCATTCCTACCCATCATTGAATGGTGTTTCAAGGTCATACTTTCCAGAAGACATTCACAGGTCATAGAACAGGGGATACAATCTGTGTTAATTTTCCTAGAACCATTATAGCTAAATAAAGAAGAAAAACACATGGAATCCTTGCACAGTGTTGGTGGGAATGCAAAATGGTGCAGCCACGTTCCTCAAAACATTAAAAATAATATTGCCCTATGATCCAGCAATCCCACTTCTAGGTATTCATCTCAAATAGTTGAAATCAAGATCTAAAAGAGATATGAGCACTCCTGTGTACATTGTAGCACTGCTCACCAGCCAAGATGTGGAAAGACCCTGCTTGTCCATCAATAAACGAATGGATAAAGAAAATGTGGCATATAATATGTGAGACCTTCAAAGAGAAGGAAATTCTATAATATGCCACAACATGGATGGACTTTGAGGATATCACGGTAAGTGAAATAAGCCAGTCACAGAAAGTCATATACTACATGACTCCACTTAAATGAAATATCTAAAATAGTCAAATTCACAGAGCTACAGAGTGAACTGGTGGTAGCCAGGGTCTGGGAGGAGGGAGACGCAAGAAACTACCATCAAGGAAAATGAAGTGAAACAAGATAAATAAGCTCTAGGGATCAGCTGCACAAGCTGGTACCTGTAGTCAACACTCATGTACAGGTAAACAGGTGTTAAAGGGGCAAACACCATGTCAAGTGTTCTTTTCACAATAAAATAAAACAAGGAAAACATGAACTCTAAATTGCCCTTAATCTTTTATCCACTCACTCCTGCTGACTCCAGGCCACTACCCCTCTTCTGGATTCTCACAAAGCCCTGTTTCCCTGCCGTCATTAAATACCGAAGAGCATGATGGTTCTCAGATGGGCACAAAGGCTTGGACACAATATTCTCCCAGCTTCGTGAACAGAGTTAAACACTTGGATTTTACTTGCCTTAGATTCTCTCCATGGGAAGAGTCTGCCCCAAGGCAGCCTTGCTGAGGCAGCTAAAGAACTGGAAGTCTCTGTGAGGAGACAGCCAAGATCCAAAGGGAGATCTTCGGCTTCCGTGGCTGCATGGCCATTACCCAATAATCAGACACACATTTCCTATTTCTCAAAACACTTGGTGATGTGTGTGCCATTGCATTTCCACATCCTGTTTATAGAACATGATATTTATCTATTAGCATTTCTCTCTCAGTGTGTTGTAAAATGGCAGGCTCTTGCTAACTTCATATAAACATTTCAGGGACCTTTGAGACTGTTACTAAGTCATTTAAAGCAGGTATGGTCTTCATAAAAGCTTTATTAAGAGCATCCACTATGACGTTATTGGACCTAGAGTTTATTGCACATGAAAGACCTTTAATTTGGTGACATATGTAAGCCTTAAATATCATTGATTTATACTTCATCATCATTTTCCGGTGATATTGCCAAAACGTAAGTTTATCCAAAGCTGTTTGTAGTTTTAACAGGCACTGGAGGAATTATGAGCAAAGTGTTGTGATACAAACCTTTGTACATAAGACAGCATTGCCCAAGGGTCCCGTGGCCACCTTCTAATATGGGAATCCATGCACACAACAGTGTCTCTCCTCACCTTCCCAACTGCCTCCTCAGAACTTACCCCTTCCTTAAAGGAAGCAGAGTTTCCCTGTCCAAACCTCAGGCGCTCTACATAAGTATCAAGACTGAGGCTTATTTGTGAACATCTTGCCCTTTCTTCTTTTAATATTATAAGCTAACAATGTTAGGCTTTGCCACATTTTAGCCTTACTCTTTCATTCATTCAACAAATAATCATTGAGTACTTCCTCTATGCCAGACGCTGAATTTGGCTCCAAGGATACTATACTGAACAGTCTAGAACTAATTTGCTTTTTTTATAAATTTATTTTTTATTGGTGTTCAATTTGCCGACATATAGAATAACACCAGTGCTCATCCCGTCAAGTGCCCACCTTAGTGCCCGTCACCCAGTCACCCCCACCCCCCGCCCACCTCCCCTTCCACCACCCCTAGTTCATTTCCCAGAGTTAGGAGTCTTTCATTCTAGAACTCATTTGTGAACTGCCCTCAGCAACACTGGGCTTTGAAAAGGAATTTATTACAATACCAGCAGAATTCATCATACTATACACCATTACAGCCGAGCTTAATAATTATTAATGAAATATGAGCATTTCTATGTTATTCATGTTTTGTTAGTACATTATAAAAACAATTAGTAATATCATCTCTCCTGGATAAAATACTTGTAGAAGTCCAGTGGCTGAACTGCTGAAAAGACACATAGATGCCTATAAGTAAATAGACATCTTTTGGAAGATGCCAGAAAATTGTATCAAATGTCTGTCCCTAAAAGTTGCTGGTAGCTTTTCAAAAGATTTACATTTCTTTTCAGCAAATTGCTTTCTTTTGACTAGGGAAAAAGCTCATATTTGATTCAGATGAATAATACCCAACTCATAGCAGGGCCCAGTTTTGACTTCGATTTCTTATGGGTTGTTGTTCCATTTTGATTACAGCTTGTTGAGTGGTCATACCTAGAGCACTTACATGATTTGTTCTCACGCCCAGTTATTCTTCTTTTTCTTCTGTATTCCTTATTCTTCGTCAGCATGGTATCTCCCATCGGTCTTGTAACCCGTGATCTTTGCTCGAATATTTTGTGAGTGTCTCTTCTATAATTTCTCAGGATTCTTGCACCAGCTGTTTTTCACACATCTGAAATCTTGGTTAAGTAAGTAAATGTACAGAGACCTGTAGGCATCCTGTAAATAATCACTAGGAACCAGTCATCTGTTCATTTCAGCAATTTGCAATAAACACGGTGTAATTTTCATAGACTCTCTGGATGTTTGCTCTCATTGCACACGTGAAATTACATAGTCACATGAAAATTATACCTAGCTCGACCTGAGGGAAACATATATCACTGTTTTATAGGGAAAGATATTAGTAAGCCCATAATCATGTCCAAGGAAGTAGTATATAGACTATTAACAAGATTAGCATTTTCTGGTAAATGCATCATTTCTGGAATTGCAGAATATATTAGTTAAATGAAGTATTCTTTGCTCAAGATACAAAGAGAAGAAGAAAAAGAAGCCTGGTGAGGTAGAGAGGGGTGGGCTTTGGAGGCAGATGGATGTGGATTTAAATTGTGCTGTTTCTTCCTAGTATTAACATTTGACACACTCAGCTTCAACTTCTTTATCTGTAAAATGAGAGTAACAATAAAACAAATATCAAAGGACACCACACAAGTGCAGGTTTCTATTCTTTTTTCTTCCTCTGAAAGGGGAAAATAAACCCCAACACGTGTGTAAACTATGTACCACCCGACATCAGAAGACAGGAAAAATTTCAAGTACCAAATTTGAGATTGATGTATTGGGGCGGGGGCAGGGGGATGGAGATTATTAAATTTTCTTGTTCGGAGGAAACGTAATTAACATGATCTGTTTGGCTTTCTTTTTTCATGCCAAATTCACTTTCTAGTCCTAAAATAATGTCGTGCAAATCACTGGCAAGTTGTTTCATGTTCCTGCTTAATAAAAAGAAAAAAATCTTTTTCTTATACTTAAATGTCTATTTAGTTCCATTTGGGTCATTTTCTTTGAACCAAATGCAAATGAGTAAGGATTGCAGCCATTTTATAATCTTCCTTTAATCAAATCACTACAAAGCATCAGCCCACTGGGCAATGGGTGACATAAATCGTATTAACTCAATTCTGTGTTTCATTAAAGGATTTAGTATTTTTATGAACCAGAATATCTGGGTCAATGCCATGGAAACTTCGATCAAATTGCACATCTTATGGATTCAATGATCTGGAGATCATTGGACAGGATGAAGATGAAGTGTCAGCTTCCCTATCACTCTGGTCTCATTAATACATAGTTACTTTTCAAGAGTCCAGTAGTGTGGGAGGGGCAGTTGGGTCCTGGGCCCAGAACGCTAAAGATAATCTCTGCATTCCTTTTTCTCTACACCGTTGAAATACTTCTATGATTTCTCTATTTGCCTGTTTTCACAATAAACCAAAAAAGACAAAGTTGGCAGTAAAAAAAAAAAAAAATCCACTGAACAGTATTGCCTAAATAATTTTTTTTTTTGCCTAAATAATTTTTTTAAATTTTTTTATTCCTATTAGATTTATAAACTATGACAAGCCACTCCTGGAAACTTTTCTATATATCCACACTTCAGGCACTTCTATGTAATATCTAAATATTTATATTTCCTTTTTAAATGGGAGACCCAAGAATGTTCCTGTAATATTCATGAGAACACAGAAATGGTTATGAGAAGAATCTCTGCCTCCCAAAGAGGGAAAATGAGCAAAGCTGGGAGAAAGGATCAAGAGTGTAGTTTCCAAAGGTTTCAAACATCTAGGTGATTATCATCCTAGACACAAGACTTTTCCCTGGATTTGCTGTTTATAAATAACAGGCCCTGGGACTCATTTCAGGTGGTTGTTTTCATTATTTCTCGCTATTGGTGGTTTGGAAACAATGGATATTTTTCCTTTGTCAGTCTCCACTCTTGGCTTTCTCATAAAATGTATTCCATTATACGCTATAGAGCTCTAGAATAAGAAATTCTAGGGCACTTAGAGATCTGTTAGGTCAACTCTCCACTCTATAGTGGGAAAATGGAAGCTCTAAATGGTGAGAAGACTCACCCAGGGTCCCAGGGCAAAGTGGGATGTAAAGTTTGAGGAGAGATCAGGTTAGCAGACACATTCAGCCCCTTTGTGATCCTTCTTAACTTTTTGGCATTATTTTTTTTAAAGATTTTATTTATTTATTCATGAGAGATACAGAGAGAGGCAGAGACACAGGCAGAGGGAGAAGCAGGCTCCCTGCGGGGAACCTGATGAGGGACTCAATTCCTGGAGCTAGGATCAGACCTGAGCCGAAGGCAGACGCTCAACTGTTGAGCTACCCAGGTGTCCCAACTTTTTGGCATTATTAATGCAAATATATTTTTACATGTTAAGTTAAAAATATGAATAGGCCCAATTTTTGTTTGCTTTGTGTTGGCTCCACTTAATTTCTCCAAACCTTCAACATTTTATTTTTTATATACCATTTTCTTCTGGATATCAATGTTTTAATTGAAATTCTTATATACAACCATTTTCCCCTCTTCCCTCCTCTTTTATTACCTGCCAAAGCCAAAATACTATTGGGGGCTGTGTCAGATGTCTTCCCGCCAGGTCAGAAAAATAAATGTATTTTGCTCCTCTGGATTAACTTTAAAGAAGCTAATTTTATATATAAATATATAATTTGGCCTTAAATATATGTATCCAACAATGCTAATGGTTGAGTACAGGGATAATCATGGTTTGCACAATTCCTCAGCTGAGTTGTACTTCATAGCCCCGTCATGTATAACCCAATATGTGTATTTAATGAAGCAATTCAATTCCTAGCTGGTGCTCAAGTCAGTGATTGGCATTTGTGAGTCCAAATACTCAACGTTAATTCTGCAACTTATTGCTCTCCAGCTTAGGGAAAGTCATTTAGGAATTCCAAGCTTTCATTTGCTCAATGACAAAATAATAATGGTAACAGTAATAACCTCCTTGCCTGTCTCCCAAGGTTTCCGTGACATTACTTGGGCTCCCCATGTCTTTATGGATAGACACCCCGTCCTATGATAGACATCCCATCCACCTCTATTGTTCCCACTGCCAAAATGTACCAATTAACTATGAAACAAGAAAAAGACCCTTGGGCTCTATTCAAGTCACATTCAGGTTTGAATGAAAACATTTTTGCCATTTTGGTATATTTCCATTTTGAAGCAAACTATGAACCTTAGAAGAGAAAGGTGACAAGGTGTCAATGGTGCTTTTTATTCTGTGTTTCAGATGTAATGGGATCATAATTGTTAGGGTAGCAGAACCTCCTCTGAAGGAGACAGTTACTTGGCTCTCGCCCCATCGTGGCAGACTTACCATCATATTGGCTCGACCACAAATGATAAAGAATGAGCCGGAGGAAGAAAAATCTGACCTGAAAAGCTAATCAACCTAGAAATGCAGAAGCTAAAAGGCCCCGGGGAGGGATTAATGCCACAGCCAAACCTCTTCTTAATTTTGTTAATCAGACATTTGTCAGCACAGGGCACTTTTTGCAAGTGTTGAAAAAAAAAATCAGAGCTTGTGAAGAGGGCCTGGGACACATCTTATTACTTTCATTATCACTGGGGAGCATTTCTCAAGTTGACTTCCTAAAAGGCATTTGGGCTTCTGTCTCTTGTATGAAGATAATTATTTCTGTCATGATGAATAATTTAACCACCATTCCCAACTCCCACCTGCAGACCACTCATAACTTTCAATAAAAAGAGATACACTGCTCTATAACATAACAGCTTCTCTATTTTATGGACCTGGCAGAAATTGTAATGAAAGCAAAAATGTTCCTAAACCTTCCAGCCCCAAATTATTATTGGTTGGTATCACTTGCTTTTTCCAACATAGGCTCATAGAACATTGGCACTGAATGATTCCTTAGATGACTATAGAAGAGGAAAAACAAAAAGAAGCTTAGAATAATTCAGCACTGTGATCAGGGTACACAGCTACCATGCGGAGTGGACTGTTAGATCTTGGTTTATGTCCTCAGAAAACAATTTCCTTGGCTCTTACTCCCTCGAAGTCCAATGCAAATGTCACAGGGAAGCAAGGATCCTGGCTTGGAGTTATCACACACTGACTTGGTCACCTCAAACATTTCAGGGTTTGTTTCTTCATCTGTAAAACAAATCTGATAACTTAAAACACTTATTTTGGAACAATCTCAAACTTAGAGACAAGGTGTCAATCCAATACAAAGAACTTTTCTTTTCCCTGAGCCATTTGAGAGAAAGTTGTCACCATGGTGCCAAGTAGGGTTGGTACTCCATCAACCCAAATACTTTAGTGTGTATTTTCCACAAACAAGGGCAAAATCTGCAATATAGCCACCTCAATCGGATACCTTCAGCTTCACCTGTTTTTTCAAAAACATCCTTTTGAGCACCAGAATCCAGTTCCAAGTCACACGTTCCTTTCCATTGTCATGTCATTCATTTCCTTCAATCTGGAACAGTTTCAAAGGCCTTTTTAGATTTTCAGGACCTGGACACCTTTGATTATTATAGGCCACTCATTTTACAGAACAGCCCCTAGTTTGGGTTTCTTTCATGTTTCTTCATGATTAGATTCAGGTCTGTGACAGCATTGTTACAGAAGTGGTGCTGTGCCCTTCCAACTGTATCTTATGGGAGTGTACTATTTCGATGGTCCCATTATGGATGTTGTTAACTTCAGTCACCACGGCTAGGATGGTTTCTCCTCTTTGATGGCATGTTCCCTTCATAATTATTAGGTATTTTGTGGATAAATAGTTGGAGACTATGTAAATATCCTCTTCTTATAAAACTTCTAATTTTTTCATCTATTCATATGGACATGAATTCAAAGCTTCCTATTTTATTCAATGGGGTATAATACTTTAAAATCATTCTTGATTTTGATATTCTAATTGTTCCTGATTTAACCAGGTAGGAGCCCCATCAAGCTACATGCTTTTTTCCTTTGATGTGTGAAGTAATCAGTCTGTGATTACTTCATTACTTTTTGGTGCGACAAGATATTCCAGACTCATCTTGGCCTTTCCCACTTCTGAATCTGAGTCTGCTGTTTCTCTAAGGAACCCTAGACCCTGTTAGTAGTTAATGGTATTTAGAAACACTATATGGACACTGGGTAGGCTCATTGCACACCCCCACAGGTACATCTATGTTTATTTCTATAGCTATCTCTAGACAGTATATTGAAAATCATATGCTCACACCAAGACCTACAAATTTAATCTATATCACAGGGGAAAATATAGTTTTTAAAATGTTTTTTTCTATATTTTCAACTCCCTTCTCTGGTAAGGAGAAAGCTGGTTTCCACTATCAGTAATATACTTATTTATTTGACCAACACCCCAGCACATTAACATGTCTCCTACACTTCTGGCCCACTTTATACAGATGCCTCCCTCATCCTATGTGAGCCCTCAGAAGCTCCCTGGGCCCTCCTCCCTCTTGGTTTACTGCCTCAGTCAACACCAGCTCTGATACTTGCAGACATCATCTGTATTCTGCTCATATGTCAACCCTTCATGTGGACTATACTTCTGTGTGGACGCCACCATCATCCCACTTGAGTTTCAACCCTTAGATCAGGGCCACCACACATCTCTGTACCCCACACAGATTCCTTGCTCTTCCAACCTGAAGGTTTTTGGACAGATTTTGCCTAATACCTTTTTAGTCTTGACTCCCTTCTAGGATGGCTATAAGTGTTTGATGAAACACAGAGTTTCATCAATGGACACTTTATAAACCATGAAAAGTTTAATGTCCTGGCTGGAGAATGCCCTTCAAGTTCTCAAGCTTGTCAGGCACATGTGGCTCTCTTGAAATGGGACCATCAGTGCACACCCTTCATAGATCGCCTCAGGGCTCTCCTCTTCACTCCTCTACCTACCAGCTCTGGAAATAACTCAGATTTGTGCTTACGGCTGCTCTCCCAGCCTCAGTATTGGCCTGGGTCCACTCTTATACCAAACTCCCTACTCTACTATGCTCATCCTTTTCACACCGTCCTTCAAGACAATCCCCATGAGACTTCCATGGGCGTTTTTTTCTGTTTGTTTGTTTGTTTTGTTTTTTTGTGGAAGAGATTAGGACAAAACCAAGTGTAAGATGCTGATAGTGACATTCAATGTATTCTTCCCCATCCATTAATTAAGATAAGACTGTTTTTTCCAACAAAAACTCAAGGTGTAGAGTAGATCACAGAAAACAGAATGTTTATTTCTCTCTTCTGTGAATTCCAAAATGGCACCAGTGGTAGGTGGGCAGCTTGTCGTTGATATTAGAACTGCTATAACCAAACACTATAAACTGGGTGACTTAAACAACAGAAGTTTATTGTCTTGTTGTTAAGGAGTCTAGAAGCCCAAAATTGAGGTATCAGTAAAGTTGGCTCCTTCTGAGGGCTGCAAGGAAGGACTTGTCCCAGGCTTTTTCTTCTCGGCTTGTAGATGGCTGTTTTCTCCCTGTGTTCTTCCTCAGTGCCTGTGTCCAATTTCCTCTTTTCATAAGGACATCAGTCATATGAGGTTAGGGCCAATTCTAATGACCTCACTTAAACTTGACTGCCTATGTAAAGACTTTATCTCCAAATAAGGTCACATTCTGAGAAATTAGGGGTTAGAATTTCAACAAATGCGTTTGGGGGAACACAATTCAGCCGCGAACAGTGGCTCCTCTCTAAGTATTGATCTAGGTACTTGGGCTTCTTTAATCTTTTTAAGATTTTATTTATTTATTCAAGAGAAAGAGAGAGTGAGAGAGAACATGAGCAGAGGGGAGGGGCAGAGGGAGAAGCAGACTCACCACTGAGCAGGAAGCCCAATACAGGGCTCAATCTCAGGACCCCAGGATCATAATCTGAGCTGAAGATAGACATTTAACCAACTGAGTCACCCAAGCATCTCTGAGCTTCTTCAATCTTGTGACTAGGTTGTCTTCAGTAAGACTTCCAATGAGTAGTTGAGTCAAGCTGGTGAAAGGAAAAAGAGTAGAGAATATCAAACGTTGGCAGGGTTTATGGGCCCAGCCCAGAAATAGAGCACATCTCTTGCTTTCTATTGGCCAGAACTTAGTTACAGAGCAGAGAAATGGGTAGTGTGGACTGAATGTATGTCCAGAAAGAAGAAGAATTGGTTCTGGTCATCAGTTAGGTCGTGTCCTCCATCTCTTTCTCTATTCAGTACTACCCAAGAAGGACAATATAATCAGGAGGATAAAGATTAGAATGTTGGCTGTGAGATCTTCAAAGAGAAGAAAAAATAAGACTTACCATCTCTCTGCACTTCTAGGACACTCTTAATGTCTTCATGATCAATGTATGCCCTGTTGAAAAAAGATATTGAAGAAAAGAAAGGTCAGTGGTGGTCCAATATTGACTGCACATTTTAGCACTTCAGGGATGCTGCTCTGGGGTGAAAACCCATGTCCTGTTCCCACCCTGGTGTTGTTACTGCTCCCTTTTGTTTGCCTGAATAGATTGTGCAGACCTGGATAAGAAACTCTAGCATTCTCCTGAGAGGTCATACTTCTTTCCCTGGGGCTCCTGTTATCTTTATTTTATAATATTAATGATAACTGTAACCACCAGCTGGGTAGTGTTAAAAAGAACATTATCTTACAAAACTGAAATTCACTGCTGGGAATTTCTTCTAAACACCGTTATGCATAACAATATTTTTAATGGGGTGATTCCTACCAACTGGCTCACAAAACTCTTGTCATTTTTTAAAGCAGAATTAAATAATACCAGGCAGCAGAGTGTGTAAGGCATAAATTACAGATGGCAGGAGGGCAAAGACACTGTGTGGTGAATAAATTAAAGTCCTCAATTATGAGGCTAGTGAGAGAGGTATGAGGAAAGAAAGCTGAGGCCACTAGAGAGAAATGTTTTCACATGACATTGAAATTGGGCTGCCCATCCAAGAAACACTAAGACCTAAGGACTGAGTACACCTCAAAAGATCTTTACTACAGAAGAGAAGGATTTTTCTTGGGTACAGCACATTACCATAAAAATGTAAGCTTTAATTTTTTTTCCCCACTAGATTATAAAGTCCTAAAAGGGCAGGTGTGGGTCTGGTCATGTTTATACAACAAACGAAACTTGAACTCATTATATATCTGATAGGTGGTGATGAAACATACACAAGGACACACCTTGCTCTGAGAAAGTCTGTGCTTGTCTCCACTGCAACTTCAAATTAAAATGAGGTCCTTCTTAAAGCCTAGAGATTAGATGGACAAGGGAAAAATCCTTGATTTCTCTGTAGTCCTTGCCTTTGTGGGGATTTAAGTATTACTACTTCAGCCTCAGAAATATTTCTCAAAACTGGGCCTTTCTCACCACTTGTATGGATTTGAATCTTCAGCATCACTTGCTTTTTTTTTTTTTTTTTATTGAGGTTCTTTCTTCTTTCTTTCTTTCTTTCTTTCTTTCTTTCTTTCTTTCTTTCTTTTTTATTTCTTTATTTGAGAGACAGGAGGCAAGGGGCACAGGGGCAGAGGGAGAGAAAAACCCAAGCAGACTCTGCTGAGCACAGAGCCTGAAGCAGGGCTTAGATTCCAGGATCAGACCCCAGCCAAAACCAAGAATTGGAAGCTTAGCTGGCTACACCACAAAGGCACCCCAACTGAGAATTTTTTAAAAATGTTTTTCTGTTATCTCTACAATTGGGATTTTAGCGCTGTCACTAGTTCTGCTTTGTCTTCGTTTGTTTTGCTTTAGTGGTTGTTTGAAGGATTATGCTATGCATTCTTATCCTCTCATAGTCTACCTCCAAATAATATTACATCACTTCCTGTAAAATGTGAGAGCCTTACAACACTTTACTTACATTTCCTTATAGTTTATCTTGTTAGTAGGATGAGGAGAGAGGGTGACAATTATATGATTATCCCAAAAGATGTATAAAAAATAAGACAAAATGTTAATATCTAGGTTTAGTAAAATCCTATAGAAAACTAGAAATAAAAAGTACTTTTTTAAACTGATAAGGGGTATCTATGAAAAACCTACAGGGGTGCCTGGGTGGCGCAGTTAGTGAAATGTCTGCCTTTGGTCATGATCCCAGGGTTCTGGGATGGAGCCCAATGTTGGGCTCCCTGCTCAATGTGGAGTCTGCTTGTCCCTCTCCCTTTGCCCCTCTCCTTTTTGCCTCTCCCTTTGCTCATGTTCTCTGTCTCCCTCTCTTTCAAGTAAGTAAAATCTTTAAAACAAAACAAAACAAAACAAAAAACAAACAAAAAAACAAACAAAAAAACCCCCTACAACTCACATCATCTTTAGCAACTCACACCATCTTTAATGGTGAAAGCCTAAATGCTTCTTCCCTAAGATCAGAAACAAAGAAAGGGTGTCTTCTCTTCCAATTGCTACTCAACATTGTGCTGGGTGTAGGGGTGCTCTTGCCCAATAAGATCTGAAAAATAAATAAAAGGAAAACAATTTAGAAAAGAAGAAATCAAACTGTCTTTATTTGCAAAATTATGTATGTAGCTAATCTGAAGAGATGTATAAAAATAACTACAGAAATATAGTAAGATTGAGAAAGCTTACAAAATCCAAGGTCAAAATATAAAAATCGATTGCATTTCTATACACCAGTAATGAACAATTGGAAAAAAAAAGAATTTTTAGGGCAGCCCCGGTGGCTCAGCGGTTTAGCGCCGCCTACAGCTCAGGGCGTGATCCTGGAGACCCAGGATGGAGTCCCACATCAGGCTCCCTGCGTGGAGCCTGCTTCTCCCTCTGCCTGTGTCTCTGCCTCTCTCTCTCCTCTCTGTGTATTCTCATGAATAAATAAATAAAATCTTTAAAAAAATACTAAAAATTAAAAAAAAAAGAATTTTTAAAATAATACTACTTGCAATGGCATAAAAAATAAAATAATTTAATAAAATATGTGTAAGACCTGAAACCACAAAACATTGCTGCAGAAATTAAAGAGAGATAAACTATCTTCATGGATTGGAAGACTCAGTATTATTAAGATATCAATGACCTCAAAATGTATCCATTTATTCAAAGCCATCCTAATGCAGTCCTTACAAGTTTTCTTGTAAAAATTGACAAACTAGTGTTAAAATGTATATGGGGTATACAGAGAATGTAGGATACCAAAATAATTTCGAAAAAAGAGGGCTTATATTTCCTAATTTGAGTATTACCAAAAAATAAAAAATAAAAATTAAACTCTAGTAATCAAGCAAATGTGGCATTAGCATTAGGATAGTCATGTAGGCCAATGGAACTGAATGCAGAATCCAGAAATAGAACCACACACATCTAGCTAATTCATTCATTTGACCAAAGAGCCCAGGTCATATGATTGGGGGGAGGACAACCTTTTATAAATGGTGCAAAAACAAACAAACAAACAGAAGCCTCAATTCTTACATCATTCACAAAATTATCTCAAAATGGATCACAGACCAAATATATTTGCTAATGCTGGAAAACCTCAAAAAGAAACATAACTGATAAACTTTACAACTTTCTTGTAGGCAATGATTTCTTAAGTGAAACAAAAAGCATTTAATCATAATGAGGAAAAAATGGCACTTTGGATTCCAATCAAGATGAAAACTTTCTGCTTTTTGGAATACATCATTAAGAGATAAAAATGAAAACAAAAACCACTAGCTAGGAGAAAATGAGAAAATATAGTATATTATATATATAAATAGTATGTATATATCTTATGTTTTTTATATTATATATATGACACACATTTGTATCCAGTGTATATAATGGATTTTACCAATTCAATAATAATCCAGTTAAGAACTGGGCAACATTTAATCTGACACTTCATAAAAGAAAGTATGTGGACAGCTCGGGTTGCTCAGCAGTTTGGTGCTGCCTTTAGCCCAGGGCGTGATCCTGGAGACCCGGGATCGAGTCCCACATCGGGTTCCCTGCAGAGAGCCTGCTTCTCCCTCTCCCTGTGTCTCTGATTCTCTCTCTGTGTGTGTCTCTCATGAATAAATAAATACAATCTGTAAAAGAATTTTTTTTAAAAAAGTAAATAAATAAAAGAAAATATGTGAATGGCCATAAGCACATGAAGAGATGCCAAGTGTCCCTAGTCATCAGCAAATGAAAATTGAAACCACAATGACATACCACTGCACATCCATTGGAACAGCTAAAATTTAAAAAGCTAATAATGTCAACTATTGGCAAGGATGTAGAGCAACTGGAACTCTCATACATTGTGGTGGCTCATATAAATTGTACAACCTTGGAAAACTGCTTCACATTTTCTGATAAAGTTGAACATGCATTTATTACATGACCCAGTGATTTCATACCTAGGTATTGACCCAAGAGAAATGAAAACATATGTCTACAAAAAGACTTTGATACAGATGTTCATCGAAACTTACTAATAATAGCTAAATCTCAAAAAAATGTCTAAAGGTAACTACCATATAAATAGTAATATATATATATAGTTTATCTGTATATTGCAATACTAGCCAGTGATAAATAAAAAGGAAAAATTACAATATAAGAAAATGAATCTCAAAAATGTTATGCCGAGCAAATGAAGCCAGACTCGAGTATAGATAATGTGATTCTATACATATGAAATTATAGAATAAGCAAAAGGAGTCTCTAGCAATCGCAAACAGATCAGTGATTATCTAGGACTGGCAGCACAAAGGGACGTGAGTGAACTTTATGGAATGATGGAAATAATCTGTATGTCATGTGGATGGTGATTATATGTCAAAAACCTCTGAAACTGTGCATGTAAAGTGAGTACATTTTATTATGCTCTATATAATTTATACTTTAATAAAGTTGATTTTAAAAAACAAAAATGACATATCATTTTTAGACTATTAACCTGCCAAAAAAATGTAAGAATTTCCAAGAGTTGATGAGGAAATGAATAAAGGACACAGCTCATCAGATAATCAATGGACGAAACCCTTCCATAGGGTAATGGTGCAATCTTTAGTGACAGCTGTAACAACGTGTACTGTTCTGTTATTTTCTTTTTCTTTTTTTAGATTTTATTTATTTATTCATAAGAGACAGAGAGAGAGAGAGAGAGAGGCAGAGACACAGGCAGAGGGAGAAGCGGGCTCCATGCAGGGAGCCCGACGTGGGATTCAATCCTTGGTCTCCAGGATCACGCCCTGGGCTGAAGGCGGTGTAAACTGCTGGGCCACCGGAGCGGCCCTGTTCTGTTATTTTTCCACTCCTTTCTAGGACTTGACTAGACAAATGTACAAAGTTTTAGCCTTAAAAGTGTTCATCTAAGTATAGTTTTTCATAGTTAATATTGAAAATAAACTGTCCAACAATAGCATAGAGGTTAAGTAAATTATATTCATATGCTAAAGGGCCATTCAACCACTAAAAAAAATGGAAATCGTATTTGTCAATATTGAAATACATGCTTAGTATCTTATAAATTTAAAAATGCTTGTAAAACTGCATGCTGTGATCTTACTTTTGTGCAAATTTTCACAATAAAAAGGTATAAAATATAATAAGTTACTATCAGTAGTTTTACTGATAAGATTGCAAAGATCCTTTTTCTCTTCTTTTTTTAGCTAATCAGCTTTTTCTCATTAATTTCAAATAAACATGCAATGTTTGTGTAATGACAAGAGATATGAGTTTATGATGCTAATGCAACTGCTGGGTTGTTCTTAATAAGTAAAATAAAGGGTAGCATGGAGGACCAGGTGCTATGTGGAACATTATGAAGACAAGCATTGCTGATGTGACCGAAACCTCCCTTTTTGAGTCTGTACTTGTGGATGGGAACCAAATCCCAGAGGGGAGCCATTCCTGGGTTCCTGCACCCCATACCCCCACCCCCAGGCCCCACATTGCAGTCAGACTTCTCCCTCTTTCAGTTCGTCCTGACATGAATGACTTCGTCTATTCCTCCAACCAGTGGACTCTCCTTGATAAATCCATTTTGAAGGAAAGCTGCCTTAGGAAGAGCCACTCACATCAATGATGACAGGGTAGTAAATTTGGGCTGAAGTGACTTCATGTCGATGTAATCTCCTCCACAATATTTAAACTCCGCGAAGGGGACAGCCATCTACTGTAACATAGAGAAGCCTGACAGCTTCGCGCGGTGGGAGGTGTACAGGTTAGATCTCAGCACCTGGTGGATCATAGAGATTTATAAAGTCATCACAGGAGAATACCTTAGGTGGAACTCCTTGAGATCTTTCAAATGTCTCCTGGCCAAACACCTAATAAGCATCCTGGACGTAACTTGAGAACTGGAACTGAGAATTGCTGTGTATATAAGCCATGACAGCTCTGTGAAGCCTTACAAGGGAAGGTTCAAAGAACCGAGTTAATTAGCTTAGTGGGAAGAAAGTTGAAGAGAAATTTAATAACTATCTTCAGGAATCTGAAAGGTTCTTATAAATAGACTATACCCATCAGTTCTCAGTATCCACAGAGAGCAAAACTTCTGATGCAGCAAGAAGGCGCTGAGTAAGACATGCTTCAGGACTTCCCCATTCCACGCTGCAGTAGGTTGCCAGGCGATGGAGTATTCCTTCCTGGAAACCTTTCAGAATAGGATAGACAAGCCACTGTTTGATTACCTGGATTTAGTTCTGGATCAAAGAATTAAACAAATGCCCCTGTGTGTCCTTCCAGCATGAGGGATTTAAAGTTTTATTTTAACTAGCAAGTCAGCCTATCAGAAGAAACCCATTGCAATGGCCACAAAGTGCTCAGTGTTAATTTTTCTAAATACCTATATTATGTGTAAGAATGAGATTAATTAAATTTAGAGCTCTCGACATGGCAAAGGCCGTGTATTTTTAGACTTAAAAAAATGCAGCCAAAACAAAACACTTCTTCATGCAAAGAAATTTAAAAGTAATTCGGACACTTTGTGCCCTGGAAAAATTTCGAAACCTGCTATCATCAGGCACCAAACATGCAAATATCTACTTTCGTCAACTGTCAAGCAATAAATCAATGAGTTTGTGTGCTCTTCAGCAGAAATGCCGTCCTCTCCAGTTCTGGCCAGGAACAACAAAAAACAGCTAAGGAAATTCATTTCTTTCCCGAACCATTTGAAAATGTCATGCTTTGTTTGCAACTATTTCAAGATCTGAGATGCAATTAGGTCCCAGTAGTCAAAATATTCACCAACAAACCCAGCGAATGAGGTATTAACCACACCCTGATGAAATTCCTCCTGGAAGCAGGCTGGTAGTGCAGTCAATTAAAACAACTTCAGTTTATTTAAGACTCAGCCCATGAAAACATTCCCCAAAGCTTCAGCTATGAATAGTTTTCTTGTGCAGCTTTCCAAACCTTAGCCTCAGGGCCGAAACATTGTGCATAAAGCACAAGAGCTTGGAAGTGAGACTCATGGGTCTGGAGGGTTGTTTTTTTTTTTTTTTTTTTTCTTCTCCTGTGAAGCCTTTAGCAAAGCAAGCTGCTAGCAAACTTTTGTGCCCCAGTCAAATTCCAGGGTCCCAGAGTAGTAATTAACCATTAGCATTGGCACCAAAATAAAGCACCAATATCTTTTGGTGAAGAGGCAAACAAAACGTGAGGCCTTTAGCACTAGTTAATGAACAATTATTAATTAATCAACTCTGAAATAAATAACCATCCTCAGTTTTGCCAGGGACTATTTACTTCCAAATTATTCCCTCATTACCAGTAACAACCAATTTAGGGGCTGTATTATGGCATCGATTTTATTAATGTCACATTCATAAGGCTATTGTAACAATAAAATGACATGCAGCTGTTAAAAGAGTTTTTCTTACATATTAATAATGTATTTATGGTAGATTTTAACATTCTATGTCTAAGGCTGCAGCACTTTATACACAGGACTTGCAAAAAGATTAGCCAGTTATGAATCCATCATTCTTACCTGTTCTCGAAATAAAGACTTAACATTTAAAAAAAAAAAAAGACTTAACATCTTCGTGAATTTTGCAAAGGCATTTGCACATGTAAAGGGTTGCAGCCAAAATATTATTTTAGGCAAAATTATTGATTATTATTTGTAAAACTGCCCAAGAAGTCTAGTAATAAACTTCTGTATGATGTATTGATCTCTTTGTAAAGGGGATAGAACAATCTCTTTCTGCTTTTCCCCGTTTGGGTCTGGGTAAAAGGTGAGCAGTGAGCAGAAGTGGCTATTCCAGTTAATTAAGGATGAGATAGGGCAGATTCTTTTAATATTTTTGTTTTAGCGCTAAAAAGAGACAACTTTAAGAAATACATGTTCAGTTATAGGCAAATCAGAACAGGGACGGCAATTAATAGATTGGTTGTGTATTTGTAAAATCAACATAGAAAAATCTAAGTATACATACAAGATAAATTTAAAAGGACAGTGCTTACACAAAAAAAACTCTGCCAGAAATCCTTAAAATAACAAACTCCCCTTGGCGTTATCAACTGTGTATTTAAATGTTGATATACAGTTAACTTGGCTGAAATATGCATCTTATGTAAGAAAGTGACAAAGGGGATCATGGAGAGAGGGCCAGTCTTCTTTGTAAGCTAATGATCCCTGAATTCAAATTCCAGTTCTGTGAGTTTGGGGGATTCACTTCTGTGAATGAATCTTCATCTGTAACATGGGTTAGTAAACTGCCTTTGCACAGTTGTCCTGGGGATTAAATTACATAGAATATATAAAATGCAAGGTTTACGGAAGGCACTCGCTTAGTATTACAAATGTTACCTTGTGATATACCCAGGGAGTCAGCATGTGGGGAGCCTGAGAGAGAAACCCCTCCTAAAGCCACCCATTGAGCAAGTCCAGTTCACGGAGACCATACATCCCAAGTCTCTCCAAATCCCTCTTTTTCTCACAAAGGCTTGCACAGGACTCTACTGGGTGGCAATTTGGTTGTCTTTATCTTGTGCATTAAAAAGCGGAAAGAAGAAAGATTTTTTTTCAAAGGAGAAATGATGGTTGTTCTAAGCCACCCAGAAAGCATGATGGACAAAGCCTGTGAGGCCCTGCGTCGAAAGCTCTTCCAACAAGCGTGCCCACGAGGAGAAACATGCCACACCTGTGGAAATGAAGAGAGAATTTAGAAACAGAAGTCCAAGCTTGAGAAGGTGATTTTTATGTTTCCAAAGCAATACTAGAGAACATCCTCATGGAATCTTCTCAGTGAAGGGATGAATGGGAGCCTGGGAAGGATGTGACAGGACTAAGGATACCAACCTTGTTTTTCGCCCTACCCAACATTTACAGCTCACTTGAACGTTCCCTCTTGTTACACAGATTATTGCCAGGATCCCCCAAATGCTGTTGTTCCCCGTCCCTTCCTCTCCCAGGCTATGGCTTTCTCTACTTTCTTCCATCCCAACTCCAGTGTGTCCTTTCCTTGTCTGCTTCTCCTTCACTTCTTGGCATCTTTGAATATGTTCTGTCTGCAGATCTCTTTCCCTGCTCTCCGCTTTCTCTCTTTCTCTCTCCCCACAGGCCCTCTGTCCCATCCTGCTTTTGTCCTTGCTCAGCACAGATCATGCAAGGACAGTTTGGGGGATCCTCTCTCACTCTCTATCCCCTTTCAGTCTGGGTCCCTAAGACATTCTGTTGGAACTGCTAGAATAGAGATGGTTTTGCAGAAAAACTTAGGAAGAATGATAGAATCAGATGTCTTCTTTTGTCATATAATAAACATTATATGGATAGAGTAGCAGGGTGGTGTGGCAGGTGGGAGGTGAGACTCTTGTCACCTTCCTCTAAAGAATGCAGCTATGCAAGGGCAGTGGGCACACTGCAAGAAAACTGGGATTCTCTTAGGAGCAAAAGTGGATGCTAGACAGACAACCAATGAACAGGAACTACTATTACTGGTTTCTACATTTGAGCAATAAATTTGTTTAGAGCTTCCTAAGAGCCAAAACTAAAATAATAATCATATAATAATAATGATAATGTTTCTTTCCAAACCACCTTGCTACTCTATCCATTTCTGTTTGTGACCCTAATCAATCCAGATGAGTATTCCACCTAAGTAGGTCCAATCAGACTAAGGGGGGAAATGCTTCCATGACTGGTGATAAGCTTTCATTGTCTCTCTACTTGATATGAAAGCATGCTGCCCCAGCCGGCTTGCAACCACAACAGGACCCAGCCTCAGAACAAAACGCATACACTGAGAATGAGAAAGTCCAGAGACCAGAAGAATCTAGTTCTTTATGGGATTGTTGATCCCTTTTCTCATCAATCTGGGAGCTGGTTCTCCCTCCAGATTTCTTGCCTGGTGAGATGGTCAGGCCCTGCCAGAGCAGGGATGGGCATACTTTTCCTGGAAAGGGGCAGATAGAAAATACCGTAGGCTTTGCAGGCCACACAATCTCAGTTCAGCTCCATTGTTGTAGTGGGAAAGTAGCCATTGACAATATGTAAAGGAATAGGCATGTCTGTATTCCAATAAAATTTCATTTACAAAATCAGGTGCTGGCCTGGATTCGAGGGTTTTGTTGCTTTTGGTCATCCTGATGGACCAACTCACCCCAGACACCACCTGAATTGCAATTTTCTTGTATCAGATTTCAGTATTATAAAAATGAATCACAATTGCTTTTTTGTTTTTTGGTTTTATATTTTGAAAATATAATAAGCTATTTCGAAATCTTTTTCTAAAATATGACAGGTATACATATTCTTTAAAAACACAGATACATTACATACTTTACATACTTTATTCTTCCTCTTTCCTCCTGAATATGTATATGTTCCCTCCATTTCCCATCAACATTTGTACATGCTCAAAAATCTTTGACCTTAAGATACTCTCTTAGAATTTCTCACCTGTTTTGCTACTGTTATACCTCTCTCCAACTTTGTAAAAACACATTGCCACCTAATGACTGCCAATTCAGTCCCAGACTTTCCCTTGAGCTCTAGATTTGCATATCCAATAGTAGAGTTAACATTTCTGTTCGTGCTATCTCAAAAGCATCTCAAAATGAACACAATATACGGCCCTACCAACCATCCAATCGCTCTGTCAAAACTAGGAATTATAAGTGATACCATCCTTTTCATCAACCCCTACCCTCTAATTCATAAACGTGTCCTCTTGATTTTTACTACAAATTACTTCTATTTCCTCCACTCCAACTCCAGTCCCAGGTCCTGCATGTCTTACCTGGACTGCTGTATAGTAGTTTACCAATTAGTCTCTCACCTTCTTTAACTCTGGTGCCACCCAACCTGTTCTCAAGAGTAGAAAGAGTAGTCTTCCCAAATTACAAATTTGATCACAAAATTTCCTCCCCTAAAAACTTTGTTAGCTTAATTGCTCTCAGGATAAAGACAAAAGTCCTTACCATGACCTTAATGTCAGCATGGCCATGCTCTGCCCGGCTCCCAGAAGACTGTCCACCTGTTGGTCCTTGTATGTCCCATGCTCCCCCATCACAGGCCTGTGACTCTGCCTCCAGAAACCCTCCTGGTTAGGCCTCCCAGAGCAGCAGGTAGGCATTTTGCAAAGTAGGACACCATTGGTAACTCCTCAGACTTAAACCCCACAGAGTGCATGCCGGGAATAGTAGTAGTTAGAAGCAGTAATAATTCTAATAAAGGTATTTATTCTGTGCCAAGCACTATGCTGAGCCCATGGGCTAATCTAGCCCTCACGACAACACTACCATGTTAAAGCTACCCTCACCATTTCACAGATAAAGTAACTGAGGCTTAAGTTTTCTCAAGTTTCCACAGCTGGCAAGTGTCAGAAACATGATACAAACCATTCAACCTGGCAGCAGGGTGCACACTCTTGTCCCCTGCACTGAATCACTCCTATGCCTAATAATACACATCTTGGGGGAAATAAAAAAGTGGAGCAAAACCCAACGGCATGCTCCAGAGAAAGAGACGATCTCTGTTTAGAGAGCTAGCAGAGCAAGACTACCTCAATCAGCGTGATTTCCTAGGACTGAGGGGAGAGGCAGCCATGTCTTGGGCTATGGCATCTCTGAGGGAGTCCAACAGAAATCATGGACTCAAGCTTTTCTCTTGTCTTTTCAAACTTGGGACAAGTGGAAAACAAGAAAGTCCCCTTCTCCCCTCAAACATAACGCCACAAAGGAATACTCTTTAGCGATGGTATACTGCACAGCCAGGATGGTCCTTCGCATATTCAGAGCAATGTTCACTCTTTAGTATGACATAGGGATTGTACTTTTATCTGAGCAGTGTGGGAGGTGGGCAATTGCCATCCTGGACTTGGCCTTCAGGTGGTGAAGTGAAAGGTACAGATTTCTCCTTATCTGGACAGTGACCAGCCCAACACTTTGCCCTAATCTCTCTTCACCTGTTAGTCTACCCAAGGGAAGAGCCCATAGGATTTATCACTGAAAGGATGGATGAGCAATAGTGAGTGACCTCTTCTTGTCAAAAGGGTACTTGAAATCATCAGGCAGGAAGGTCACCGCGTGTGTGAGAGACAGCAGTAATTCTTTGCAGAAAGGAGGTGAAATGATTAAAAAGACAGGTCAAGGGATAAAATGGAGTAAGTAGATGAGTGGAGATTTGTGGGTCAAACATCAAGCCAATGTTTCCACTTTCCCACCACTGCTGTCAGGAAGCAATTGCCTCTTTGTTCATTTAAATGACAGGCTTTTAAGGGGCGGACATCCGCCATTAATTTCAAACAAAAGCCTCTCTGGTTCGTCCCTGGTGGATCAAGCTGCTTCCATGAAATAGCAATAAATTGAACTGGTTTCCCTTGGAGTAGAGGACTGTCTCTCACTGTGCTTGGGAGGTAAAAAAAAAAAAAAAAAAAAAAAAAAAAATTTAAGGGAAAGAGAGGTTGATGAACCACACTTCTGCGTTCTTCAAAAACGTTTAATAAGGAATGATACGGAATCTTAAATATTTATTTTCAGTTCCTTATTTTTATCTTTTCTCCAGATTTCATCTGACTGCCCTGGCTGCTGCCCCCTGCACACACACACACACACACACACACACACACACAGCCCTTTTTACTCCTTATCATAGCTCCAATTATACCACAGGACCTAGTCAATATCATTTGGTAGGACCCTCTGAGTTCCCGAGGGGTCAGTTCCTGGGGTCAGTCTCTCTCAAAGCCATAATCTAACTATCTCCAGTGGTCTCCAGAAAGACAAACGGAGACCAATTAATATTTTGCATCTAGGAGTCCCTTTTTTCTGGCTGATGTTACCTGGATCTAGACTTTATCTCTTCCCTTAAGGGAGAGGTCTGGGATTATGAACCTGAATAGGGACTCACTTAAACCAGGAGAGCTCAGTTTGGTTTTGTGCCAATAGCAGAGGTGAGCATTGTTGTTCATGTTTGTAAAGAAAGGAAGATGACACACATTCCATGCGCTAGGAGAGTCCCTCAATACCAAGTGCCACACAGAGCAAACCAGTAACCAGTAGTAAAGGGACTCCCAATCCTACAAAAAGAATGGCTCCTAGAAGTAGGCTCTGAAATCTTCAAATGGCCTAAAAAACAACTCTTTTGTTGTTGTTGTTATAGATGATCAGATAAGGCAAACCTAGAAAGTCAGCATTCTAGGATAAGACGCTCCCACCTGCAGTCTTTGGAAAACCTAACACATGACAGTGTGGTACTCTGACATATTTATATGAGAAGGTGAGAACCTGCCAGTTTCCTCAGCTTGAGGCAGCGTACTTTATGCCAAATATGAATCATCCTATAGTATTCTTTCTCAAAGGGATGATACATCTAGTCATAAATCAGTACACTGAAAGTGATCCAGACACTTTTATCTGTTTATAATCTTTTTTTTCCAGTTGTTGCAAAATCATTTTCATTTTATATACAAGAAGTCCTGCTCGGTGCAGCACAGCTGTTCAGCCCCATACTTTCTTAAGTAAAAAAAAAAAAAAAAAAAAAAAGAGGCTTATCAGACCAATACCAGACCAATACCATGGGAAAAAATTATAAAGAAATTAGCACTGTATGTTAAAGACCAATATAGCATGAAGGTTAGCAATCTAGCCTCCATTGTTGAATTGACCTACATTTTAGGTCCCACTCTGTCATTTATTATCTCAGTGGAGGAATTATACTCTACTCCTCAGTTCCCACCTCCCCCACCATAAAATGGGGATAATATAAAGGAGTGCATGGAAGTAGTCTTCTTTAAAAGTTAGCTAGTATTATTATTATTACATCTAGAAACCCATCCGTTTATAAAGCCAGCTCCTCAGATTCAATGCCCTTAGAAACAATGTTTGTGTCAAACAAGAAGACATATACCAAGCTGTTTTTGGATTAAACTAAGCAGACTAAAAACTAAACTAAATTCATCCTGCTTAGGACTTAAGTTCTGAGGATTTTGAAAGAGAGAGAAAAAGCTTCTGCACAACAAGGAAACCATCATCAAAATGAAAAGGTGCCTACTGAAAGGAAGAAAGTATTTGAAGATCATATCTCTGATAAGGGGTTAACATATAAAATATATGAAAAACTCCTACAACTCAGTAACAGAAACAAAATCTGATTTAAAATGGGCAGAGTATGATGGGATGAGCACTGGGTGTTATGCTATATGTCGGCAAATTGAACTCCAATAAAAAGAAATTAAAATAAATAAATAAATAAATAAATAAATAAATAGGCAGAGTAAATGAATAGACATTTTCCAAAGAAGGCATGCAAATGGCCAAGAGACACATGGAAAGATGTTCAACATCACTGCAGGGAAATGCAGAACAAAAAACCACAACCAGATATCTCTTCACATCTCTGGCTAGTACCAAAAAGACGAGAACTAACAAGTGTTGAAGATATAGAGAAAAGGAAACCCTTGTACACAGTTGGTGGGAATGTTAACAACGGGAACAGATACTATGGAAAACAGTATGGAGGTTCCTCAAAAAACTAAAAATACAATTACTATATGATCCAAGAATTCCACTTCTGGGTATTTATCCAAAAATAAAAACACTAAATAAAAACAAAAGCAAAAATACTAACTTGAATAGATATATACACCCCTATATTTACTGCAGCATTATCTACAATAGCCAAAATATGGAAGCAGCCCAGGTGTCTATTGATGAATAAATGGATAAAGAGATGTACATGTGAATATATATGTATGTGTGTGTATAAATGTATATATACACACATATAAATATATATATATGGAAATGCATTTTGGAATCTAATATAAAGACCAAATGCAAATGGCTAACTGTTGTTATGTTTTACCTATAATAGGACATTTTTAAAAATGACATTGTGGTATGGTTATAGGTCATTAGACCAGGAAACCTGGTCATATATATATATACACACACACACACAGTGGAATATTAATCAGCCATAAAAAGAATGAAATTCAGCCATTTGCAACAACACAGGTAGATCTTGAAGGCATTATTCAAGTGAAATAAGTCAGAGAAAGACAAATACTGTATAATCTCCCTTGTATGTGAAATCTGGAAAAAATTTAAAAACCACCCAACCCAGCTCATAGATATAGAGAACAGATTGGTGGTTGAGAAAGGGGGAATGGATGAAGGGGAACAAAAGCTACAGACTTGCAGTTATTAAAAAAAAATAGGTCATGAAGATGTAATGTACACCCTGGTGACTATTGTTAATGATACTCTATTACTTATTTGAAAGTTGCTAAGAAAGTAAATCTTCAAAGTTCTCATCACAAGAAAAAAATCTTTTCATAATAGATACTTAGACTTATTGTGATGATCATTTTGCAATATGTACAAATATGTCATACACCTGGAATTATGTCATACACCTGGAATGAATATAATATCATATGCCTGTTATACCTCAATAAAAAGAAGGGGAGAGAAAGATAGAGGGGAAGTGATTTCACTCGAAGGGTTTGCTTACTTAATTTAGCTCAAGTGAGAGTTAGCACCAGAGCAGATTTCTAAATGTGGATAGATCAGGCTTTCTCAATCTTGGCACTATTGATATTGGTGGCCAGATAATTCTTTGTCGTGGCTGCTGTCCATGCATTATAGGATGTGTAATAGCATCCCTGACCTTTATGCATTAGGTGCTAGTAGCATATTCCTTTCCATGAAAAACTGTGACAACCAAAAATGTCTCAAGATGGATCCTGCAAATAACCCTGGAGGACAAAACTGCCCCCTGTAGGGAAACTGGATCGAGCAGGCAATGACACTGGCCTTGACTGCAGGTGAAGAAGGATGTAATCTGGACCCCAAAGAGTCTCTAAGGCTCATATGAGTTGAGAGGAAGTACACTTGGGGGGGAAGAGCCACCCTGCATTGGCTGAAGGAGAAAAGGAGAGTGCACACATTTGTCAGCTGCGGACATCAGAGCAGATACCATCAGATTACCCTGAAAGGGACATGGTCAGCTCAGAGGGCAAAGCCCAGCACACACTCAAAGACCACGCTGGGTCAAGGCTGTCTTCCCTCCACAGCTTCCCTCAAACCCCAGTCACTGTCTTAGGGCCAAATAGAGAGATAAAATGGAATGAGCTAGAAGGAGTTCCTAAACAACTAAGTTCAACGATCTGAAGACATTGCTGAAATCACTGAATCATGCCAAATGAAAGAAAGTGAAAGCTCCTAGGTGCAGCTTCAAAAAATAAAGACATGACACTTTCTTGGTACATGGGAGGGCTGTGATTTTGTAACCCTGTCCTATTTCTAGCAGCTTTATCTGCCAGATTCCTGGAGCCATCTTAGAAGGCTGCCATTTTGATAACAGCAGCTGTCACACAACTGTCCATCCCAGGCGGAAGAAACAAGTTCTTAACGTCCAAAAGTCTGTGATCAAACTTACCCTTCCACTTGCTAGATCTGAGAAACTCAGCAGGATCACTTGTTTCACCTTCCACTTCCCCATCTGTGAAATGGGCCTGGTGATCTTTGTCCTCCTTCCATCAGAGTCATTTGACATGATCCTGAAAGAGCATGTAACACAAAAGTGCTTTTTAAGTCATACAAGATTATAAATGTTTGAATCATATTACTGTATCCGGCATATTCTGGATTCTAAATAAATATTTGTTGGTTAACACAGTAACTCAGCATTTCAATTCTGTGAGTTTTCATAGAGTATAGTTTCTCTTCTAAATAAAATATAGATAGATTTATGAGAAGAGAGAAAACACTTTTACCACATTTTAATATCTGAATCCTTATTTACCATAGCAAAGCTTTATATATTAGAGTTGGAAAGACCTGTAAGATGAGTTCATCCAAATCCTTCATTTTCAAGGTCAAGACACAATGACTCAGTGATGTTTAAAGGCCAGTACCATGCTTGAGGTTTCCTGGTCCAATGATCTATCAAACATACCACAATGTCATTTTTTAAAATGTCCTATTACAGGTAAAACATAACGACCGTTAGCCATTTGCATTTGGTCTTTATATTAGATTCCAAAATGCATTTCCATATATCATTTCATTTGCTCCTTAACAATATGGAGGAGAGATGTCATGACCCACACTTAGCCACCAGTGAGGAAATCAAGTTCAAGTAGGCAAGATAACATGTTCACGAAATGCCAAACCATGTTGTAAGGGTCTTTTCCCTGTGCTCCTTTTATACAGAAAAGATCTGCAATTTCTGCAAAGAGAGCAGAAGAGAATAGAGAATAGTCACTTCATAGCATGCATTAATGACCAGATATCAAAATGAGGTGATTAAGCAAGATTTCTGGGTCAGAAAAAAACAAATGAGATTTCCTTGGTTTCTGAAGGAACAAATCTGAAGACAATTGAAGCCACAAGTGAGTGCTGACTTCAGTTAGAAGCACTGATGGTTTGTAAGTTCATTTAAAGAATAAACATGGCTTGGATCACCAACAAACCACTCTAGCCATGTGATTAGATTTGGTATTTATTGTCCCTTGGAGTGAAATGTTACTAAATAGACTGTGCTCTGTGATTTCACCCTAATTTAACTGAAAGGACTAATTTGCACTATTTAAGGGTAAATTTCTTTCTTTCATCATGGGACATGCAGCAAATCAAATGAAGAGGCAATGTCATGACACAAAACAGGAGGGCTTCTGGAAAAATGAAGGACATTGGAAGAGCTCAGTGAGAGGCAGAGTTGACTGGGGACACCGTACTAGATTCTATGTCTTTTGCTGTGTACTCTTGGGGATATAGAAAAGGAATGTTTCAGTTTTGAGATGGAGTCATTTGTGTCCATTCAGTAAATATTTATCGAACATCTATTTTGTTTTATGAAATAATTGAAAAATAATTGGGCTTATGTTCCCGTAGAGAGGTGGGGAAGGGTACTAGTAAATAAGTAAAACAACAACAACAAAAATATTTCAGAAAGTAAAAAGTGAAGGAAATAAATAGGACAATATGGTCAATGACAAGTAGGTAGCCGGGAAGGATGAGAGAACTGAGGCCTGAACAGTGAGAGGCCAGCGCAGGGAAGAGCTGGGACAAGAGTGTGCTAAATCCGGGGAATAGAAGGTCAAAGACCCCATGGCAGGAGTGCTGAGCCTCCCTGAAGCTTATCCAGAGACAGGTATGGCTGGAGGGTCAGTGAGGAGGCAGCATGAGGTCCAAAGCAAATTTGAAAAGAAGGGCAAGCCCATGATCATAGAGTGATGTGGTTAGGATACAGATTTGATTTGATTTGATTTATTATTATTTTAGATTTTATTTTAAATACGATCGCAAATGACTGGAACAGGGTGGAAGGTCTAGCCTCAGGTGGCTGTTCTAAGTTGGGTTAGAGTTTAGCAAGAGCCGAAGTTGAGCGACCCCGTGGCTTGTGCCAGCAGGAGTTCACGTGGGACAAGACCAGGTTCAGTATGAAGAAGTCGGTACAGGGTTTATGGAGGGAAGTCTGTATTTGGAAATTTCTTTTTTGGCTTATGCTGCTGAGACCATGGTGGTCCACACTGGATGGAGAGAAGGAATGCTGGACAGGGGACGGATAGAGTGGAGGGACAGAACCCAGAGCTCTGCTGGGAACACATTGATCGAAGTCAGGTGTTATCTAGACAGTAGGCAGCTGAATATGCAAATCTGGAGCACCACGGTGAGTTTAGGGTGAAAGTAGAGTCTGAAGTCAACGTTGGGAAGCATTTCCAGCCAAGAATGAGCACACCTGGGGTTGAGGGTGTAGATGGAGAAAAGAAGGTGATGGCATCAGAGTCCAGCTGTTACTAACAGGTATCTCCTCTACGTGAGAAAGACCCAGCAAAGACAAGAGGGAGGCTAGTGAATGTGGTGGGAGGAAGCCCAGCAGACGCAGTGTCCTCCAAGGCAGGAGCCCCTGTATTGCATGTCGCTGAAATTTTGAGCATAATTGGATTTGTCAACATGAGGCTCACTGCAAAATATTTCTTTTAGGTAAAATGTGTAGTACCCCAAAATGGTTGTTGACTATGTTCAATAAATGTTTGCTAAGTGAATAGGCGCGTGGAAGGATGGATGGATGAATACAGACAAGGTAAAAAGTTCTGAAACCAAGTTCTGCCGGGGACTTGCTCCTTGGTCTTAGGTTCACTTAGGATGTACTGTCCTGGTCACTGAAGGCTCTTTAACACAATATATTAGTCTGGGTCCTCCGGAGAAACAGAACAGATTGAGAGAGAGATTTATTGTATGGAATGGGCTCACATAATTACGGGATCTGGCAAGACCCCGGATCTGCAGGGTGAGTCTGCAAGCTGGAGATTCCGGAAAATTGACCGTGTGGTTCCAAAGTTCAAAACCCAGCAGATGCAAGACCCTGCAAGAGCCAGCATTTCGATTTGAGTCTGAAAGCGGAGAAAAGCCAATATCACAGTTTGAAACCCATTAGGCAAGAAGGACACACTTTCACTGGGTTTGGGATCAGCCTTTTTGTCCCGTTCAGGGCTTCAGCTGATTGAACGAGACCCACCCATAGTAGGGCTTGACTCAAATGTTAAATCTCATCTGAAAAAACAGCCTCACAAAAACACCCAGGGTAACATTACACCCAATATCTGAGGAATCCGTGACCCATAAAGTTGACTATCACAGTCAGGCGTGGATAACTCCCTGTCTGGGATTTTGCAGGATGGATGGTGGGTTAAAGTGTCAACTGGATTACTTTAAAATGTCTCCTCGACCTCAGAGTTCATGACTCTAGGATGTATAAGATAACACACAAGTGACATAACCCATAACAAAAATACTTTTTAAGGACTCCCTGAAAAAGAGCAAGTTCTCTGCTGCAATAGCTTTAAGGATGAGCACAGCCCAGACCAAGGCTGGCTGACCAGCCCAGGGCCGTGTCTACATGCTCCCTTGGTAAAGGCAGAGTTGTCAGAGCCGGAGGATTCTAGCCAAAGTGTGAGATCATTTTTTTTTCCTTCTTTTTGTTCTGTTTTTTTTTTTTTTTCTTCCTTTCTCTGACAGGGGTCTGTTGAAGGGGATTGCTTTGTTTCACTGGAAGGCCCTTGGGTTCTAACTGAGGGGCTGGAGAAAGCCACTACAAAGGATGGAAGGAGCTGTGTCTCAGGCAGAGGGGATGCCTCTCTTGGCTCTCGCTTTGGCCCCTGACTTCATGTGCTCATCCCTCCTGCCTCTGATTCCCTCTGCTCCTCTCTGGGTTTTCTCATCCTCCACGGACATCGCACACGCACCGATGCCAACGGACGCCTATAGGTGGCAGCATCCTTCTGAGACAGCGGTGGCCCTGAGATGGATTTCTTTTCCTCTTGGCACACTCTGTTCTTAGCAATCCTGGGCATCATGACCTGGTGCAGGGCAGGTGGTGGGTGCGTGCTCCTGTGCAAAGCAAGGACGTGGCGCTGGCCTGGCACGTGTTAGAATATTTGCTCTTCTAAATGAAACTGATGTTCAGGCGGAGGGAAGGACAGAAGCAAGTCATATCCTTTTAAAAACTTCGGGCTCACAGATGCTAAAAGTTGCGGCCCTGGCTTGCGACGGCTGCTGCTGAGATGGGGTGAGCTCTCACTGTTGCCCAGAAGCTGAAAGAACAAGAGCAAGCTGAGCCAATCCACCGTGGCCCATCGTCACGTAAGTGCAGATGTCCAAGGAGGTCTGTCTCCCCACATCTTAAATAAAGATAATTGATGCACAGCAGACGGGCCAGGGAGCGCACTTGCCCCAGGACAGGTGGCTTCGCCTGATAGAAATGCACCACAGAGGTCGTTACGTGTCATCACATATCGAAGGTCCAAGGACATCACATCACACTGTGGTCTTTCCCAAGAAAAACAGCTGATGTGCATGCTCCGGAGCTTGTCTTTCCACCGTTAACACTGTTGTCTCTGGAGGGCCCGGCGGCAGGAACAAATGGAGCATGGAGGGAAACTGAGTCCACCCTGTGAGGCTTCCCACAACCGTCCCGGACATTTGTTCAAGCCCAGCGCCCCCTTGAGCGAGCCAGGGAACCAGAGCCAGTGCTCTTCCCTGCAAGCCAGGTCCACGGTGTCTCAGGACCCGCCCCCTTCTCTGAGCTCTGAGGATGGGTGTTTGTCCCAAATAGTTTATATTTGTTTGTTTTTTTATTTTATTTTATTTATTTATTTTATAAATTTATTTTTTATTGGTGTTCAATTTGCCAACATATAGAATAACACCCAGTGCTCATCCCGTCAAGTGCCCCCCTCAGTGCCCGCCACCCAGTCACCCCCACCCCCCGCCCACCTCCCTTTCCACCACCCCTAGTTTGTTTCTCAGAGTTAGGAGTCTTCATGTTCTGTCTCCCTTTTTTTTTTTTTTCTGTCTCCCTTTCTGATATTTCCTACCCATTTCTTCTCCCTTCCCCACTATTCCCTTTCACTATTATTTGTATTCCCCAAATGAATGAGACCATATAATGTTTGTCCTTCTCCGATTGACTTATTTCACTCAGCATCATACCCTCCAGTTCCATCCACGTCGAAGCAAATGGTGGGTATTTGTCGTTTCTAATGGCTGAGGAATATTCCATTGTATACATAGACCACAGCTTCTTGATCCATTCATCTTTCGATGGACACCGAGGCTCCTTCCACAGTTTGGCTATTGTGGACATTGCTGCTATATTTGTTTTTAAAGAGGTAGTTGATGCACACAGTTTTAAAAAATTAAAAATATGTCAAAAGGGATACAGGGTAACGACAGATGCCCACTACCTGTCTCCGGGCTACCACGGTCATGAATATTTGATGTATTCCTCCAGAGTAGAGATGCATACAAATAAAGACAAATATATATCCTTATTTTCTCCCTCTTTGACACCAAAAGAGGAACTCTATTCATATGCTTCTTCGTCTTGCTACTCCAGATAACACTATAGCTTAGAGATCTTCCTGCAACAACATCTAGAAAGTTCCCATCTCCTGCTTATCCCTCCTGGGATGAAGTCCTGCATAAAGCCATTGATTTGAGTACATCAATGTATACCCCAGGTTTTCATAACCACTTTGCCATTAATAGATATTTTGGGTATTTCCAATCTTCTGTAATTATAGTGCAATAATTAAAAATCTTGTAATAAAAAAAAATCTTGTAATACATCTTTTCAGCACCTGCCAAGACATCTGAGGGATGAATGGAAGGGTAATTTCTGGCCCAAGAGCAGATGTCTTCCACATCTTGCTGTACGCTGACATGTTTGCGTCCTCCCAGATGTCTTATGTTAAAACTCTAACCCCCAATGTGGTGCATTTGGAGGTGAGAACTTTGGGAGCTGACTTGGTCAGGAGAGCAGAGGCCCCATGAGTAGATGAGTGCTTTTGGGAGGCCCAGGAGGTCCCCTGCCCCTTCCTCATGTACAATAAGACAGTGGCCATCTGTGAACCAGGAGGCAAGTCCTCACTAGACATGGAGTGTGCTGGTGTCTTCATCTTGGACTTCCAGCCTCCAGGCCATGAGAAATAAATTCGTGTCGACAAGTGATCCAGGCCATGGCGTTCTGTTACAGCCCAATGGACAAAGACATTTGTCCTTTATTCATGTTGCAGGATTTTCTTCACATGTATCTTAACCATTTGTGTTAACATAATTCTTTTTTTTATCCTTGGGTTGCTGGGGCAAAAGGGGTCTTTGCTTTCATTATACCTGCTCACTGGTTACTGTTAATACAGATGAAAGCCACTGATTTCCATATAATAATTTTATATTTTATTTTAGTAAATCTCTTATGATTTTCAAAATGGACTAACTGGTTCACCTTCATTTGCCAAATATTCAGTTTTCTTGTCTTCTGCATATAATGATGATCTTCCATTGTCTTTTCCATTTTTAAATCTTTTTCTTTTGTCAAATTATTTAATTCTACAGTGAAATATTAAATAACAATATTAATGAGCATCCTTGATTTGATTTGGGTATTTAATGGAATGCTTCTAATGCTGGCTTTTGAATTGAGATACACAGATTTTTGTCATGTTACTGTCTCTGTATTACAATTTTATTATTTTATTATTTGCATCAAAAGTGGTTACTGAATTTTTTAAATGCCTTTTGTGAAGCTAGGTAGGTAATCTTATGAATTCTCTACTAGTGTGATAATTTATATTAGATTTACTGTTGAATCACCATTGAATTTCTAGACTACTCTGATTATAATTCTTTTCATGTGTTGCTGAATTCTGTTTATTAATATTTTATTTGTGGTTTTGAAACTACTATTCATAAGTAAAGTTTATAATTGGGATTTTACAAAATTTCATCATATTTTGGTATTAATATTATATTTACTTTAAAAAATAATTGGAAGAGTTTTTTAATGCTCTGCAAGCATTTCTATAACCTTGAAATGATCTGTTCTTTAATTTTGGTAGAATTTCCCTCTGAAGCTGTCTGGCTCTTTGTCATGTCTCTGATTTGTTCTATGGAAATAAGCCATTTTAGGTTTTTTTCTCTATTTTGTCTGGTGTCAGCTTTGGCAGGTTACATTTTCATGGAAAAATTATCCACTTCCTCCAGGTTATTCAAATAATTTCCAGAGTTATTCCATGAATAACATGGTCTCATATTATTCTTCTAATTTTCTGTGTTCCTTTGTTCCCTCTTCTGTTTCTTATTTTTTTATATTGAATCTTTGCTCTTTATAAAGGTAAGGGTAGTTTTCTTTTTTTTTTTAATTTTTTAAAAGATTTTATTTTGGGGGATCCCTGGGTGGCTCAGCGGTTTAGCCTTCTGCCCAGGGCGTGATCCTGGAGTCCTGGGTTCGAGTCCCACATCAGGCTCCCTGTGCAGAACCTGCTTCTCCCTCTGCCTGTGTCTCTGCCTCTGTGTGTGTGTGTGTGTCTTTCATGAATAAATAAAGTATTTTAAAAAAAGATTTTATTTTTTATTTTGAGAGAGAGCGTGAGAGAGGGAAAGAGTGAGAGAGAGCACAAGCAGGGAAGGGGCTGAGCATGGAGCCTGATGTGAGACTTGATCATAGGACCCAGGGATCATGACCTGAGCTGAAGGCAGACACTTAATTAACCAACTGAGCCAGGGAGCCTGGGTGGCTCAGCAGTTTAGCACCACCTTCAGTCCAGGGCGTGATCCTAAAGACCTGAGATTGAGTCCTCATCAGACTCCCTGCATAGAGCCTGCTTCTCCCTCTGCCTGTGTCTCTGCCTCTCTCTCTCTCTGTCTCTCATGAATAAATAAATAAAATATTTAAAAAATTTAAGCAACTGAGCCCCCCAGGCACCCACGGGTAGTTTTCCTTTGGGGTTTTATTCAGCAATTTATCAATTTTTCTTAAAAACCATTTTTGAATTTACTTATTCGTGCTACTGCTTTTCTGTCTTCTAACTCATTGAATTCTTTGTGAGCCTTTAATAGGATTTGTCTGTTCTAAAGCCTAGAGTTTAGGACCTTTTTAAATTTTTTGAGTAAGATACAAAGTGTTTGTCTTCCATCATTGTTGACATGGTTTTTAATATTATAAAGATTTTATCATGTGCCTTAGTTACACTCCATACATTCTCATATGTGTGTGTTTGTTAGTTTTATCTCAGACCAGCCCTATCCAATAGGACTTTCTATATCTGTGCTGTCTAGTATGAGAGCTACCAGCCACCTGCAGCTATTAAGCTCTTGAAATGTGACTAGTGTGTATGAGAGAGGAACTCAGTTTTTAATTTAATTTAATATTAAGCAGCCACACATGGCTAATGTCAAGCACATTAGAGCATATCTAGACATTTTATCATTTTCATTTGTATTTCCCCTTTATCCAGGAATTATTGAAGAGATATGAGTTTTAAAAAAATATTCTCAGGTTTAAAGACCTTCTAGTTATCCAATTTTATTAACTACTAGTCTTACTGCACTCTGATCAGAAAATATTGCTCATACTCTTGGTAGTTTAGTGGATTTATTTAGTTAGAATTTCTTTCTGACTCAATGTCTAGTGTATTTTCATGAGAGGGGCCAGAGTCATTTTAAACAAGTATTTATTCTCTATTTTCAGCATAGACAGATATATATGAGTCAATAGATAATATTATTTAAAGCTTCCATATTCATCATTTTGTTTGCACTCATTTGCCTTGATTGAGACTGATTAAGATTTTTTATCACTGTTTGCTTCTGTTTACATTTCTTTGTATCTCTTTTCATCTGTTTCATGAACGTAGCTGCTATAAAATAATATACTGAGATTGTACAAGTTGGCATTTTAAGGTGTCTTTCTTTCTCTTCTTCTGGCCCGAATCCCATCTCTTCTGATATGAAGGCTTGTGATCCTGCCTCCTATTTCATTTACATGTAATTAATCTATCCCTACTCTGACTTTTTTTTCCCAGTTGAAGCACAGTTGACTCTCTATCCATACTTTCATGTCCATGCTTTCTGCAGCATTATTCTTAGGAGTGTCACTATAGTCTAGCATAGAGTTGAGTTGCTTTTATGATCCAACCTAAAATCTTTTTTTATTAATAGGTAAGTTGAACTCTTTTATATTTATTAATATGATAGATGCATTTGGCTTTAGTTCCGCCTATTATTTTATGTCTTTGAGTTTGTCAAGATCTTATAATACATGGTCTATTTACCTCACCCTGAGAGTAGCACTTTCATCATGGACAGAGATTTAATCATTTTGTTGTTGGTTCAATGCTTCATTACCTTTATAATTGCAATTTTGTATATCACCAGGAGAACTCTGTGTAGTCCTTGATGACTATCTCCTCTCCACTCTTCAAGACCCAATTGCAGTTAATAATATCACCCTTCTTTATTTTTTTAAGATTTTATTTATTTATTTGAGAGGATGAGAGAGAGAGAGAGAGAAACATGAGAAGGGGAGGGGTAGAGGAAGAGGGAGAAGCAGAGTCTCCACTGAGCAGGGAGCCCCACGCAGGACTGAATCCCAGGTCCCTGAGATCATAACCTGAGCCGAAGGCAGAAGCTTAACCAACTGAGACACCTAGGCACCCCAATATCATCCTTCTAAGTGATTAACCATGAACTTTTACATATGCTACTGTTTCTATTTCCTATTGCACTGTTTCAAGTGATCTTTCTGGTTGGCAACTGACACAGAGGAGGCAGTCAGCCGCTCCACTCTACTTCTCCCACACCCTCCCTCTACCCCTCCTATTCTGGTCAGTCACAGAGTGTGGACTTGGTCTGGGCACAGAACAGTTACATTTATCCTATCCCACTGACCTTCCATGCTCGTCTTATCTCTAGAGTTAGACATACTCATGCATAAGCTGTGAGACCTTTCACTGCCATGCCTTAGCTAAGTAAAGTTCATCCTTTGGCTACCTCAACACAGGTGCATGGAAACACTGTGATCTGAATTTTGGCATGTTCAAAATTGGTGTTCTGTATTCTTATAGGAGAAAAAGAGATTGGCCTAATATAAACCCCTGACTCACAATTTATTTCCTTATATGTCTCCTAAGTGTGGCTCCATAGTCTTATGATCTCTGAAGTCAATACTATTTCTTACCCTTTCTTAGTGACCATATTTGCTGGCTACCCAAAGTTTATGCTGAGTATATCAGCATAAATGAGTTTTTAGCCATATTTTCTGGCTCAGAGTATGCCCACTCATTATGGAGTTTTATACCTTCCTATCTTTGCATAAATTATAAATTTAATTATATCTTTGCATATTTGTTCTATTCAATTCCTCTTTGTTAGCTCTATTTGGCTTATCATTTGTATCTGTCATCTTCTCGCTAATGCATTAAAATATTTGTTACTATTTTATTTTATTCAGTTTTTCTTATTTCTTTAAGAATTTCTTTAGTTTCCTTAGGATCTATTCAGTCTTCTCTCTTGTGATCTTCAGACTTCCTTTCCATTTCTAGAATGCTTTTGTGTTTCTCTTCTATTTCTTATCTGAGTTCTCCCATGTTTTATAACCTACAGTTGCTTCACTGTATTCCCTCCCAAGTTCTTAAGTTTCTTCTTTGTGTTCTTCCTTCTTAGAAGCAATTGCATTATTAAACTCTTTAAAATCATGGTAAAATGATTGGTCATTATATTTTTGGCTCAGTGGCACCATCTTTGTGATGAATACTCTACATCATTTGGAAAACTCGGAAGATCTTTTCCACACTTTTATTCACAATACTTTTTTATTACTGATCATTGAAAAGTTGACTTTTTGTGACTTAGCTGTCCCCCAAAGCTTCTAGACCAGCTGTCTAGAAGTGGAAATGGAACAGGATTATTATCCAGGCTTTACGACAGAGGGCTTATTTCTTCATTGCCACAAACACTGACTGCTCTCTGACTACGGTCTTTCCATGTGAGTTTGTATTTCCATTTCTTCTTTGCATATCTGAACCAGACTGAACCCATCATGCTTTCTTCCATCAGCTGTCCTCATTCTGGTACAACACACCCATTGTTGCAAACAAGAGATATAGCTCTTACACTATCTGACTATCTGTAATAGTATTTTGGGTGGCTCTTTTTAAAATTTGCTTCTCATGGTTCCACTCTCCAGCCACTGAGCTTCTTATTTTCATTTCCTCTCATCTGCTGCTGCCTAATCTTGGGCTTTTGGAAGTCCTGTAGATATTGTGACACCTAAAGATTAGCTGACTTCTAAGTTCCATGGACAATTGAAGTTGCAGGATTTTTAAAATTCTCCTAGCTGCTTTTGTTTGCTTTTCCAGAAGAGGAGAAAACCCTGTTCTATGGTCATAGATCTTTTTTTTTCATAAGAAACTCTTCTGAGTTTTTTTCTTCTGAGTTTTTAACCGAATCTCTTATCCCATCATCCTGTCTTCCCTTGCCCCTTATTATTCTTATTCATCTATATGCAAATTTTTCCACACTCTTTGACTATCATGGAGAAACTCCTCAACCTGCCTAACACGGATAAGCCTGTGAACCTCTTCCCTCCGAAAACCACAAGTCTCATTGTGACTTTTCCACATCAATGTATTTTCCAACTTAAAAAATGTTTTCCTATTCCCTTCCTCAGTTTATCAACATATTCAGAAATACATAATATACAGAATGTACATCAACTAAATTATCATCGTTTTTATTGTCTACAATCAGTACCTGATACTGAGATCAGTTCACTGATTATTTTTCAACAAATAATCATTAAACAGTGCTAAGTGTACAAATAGTGGCCCCTCGATTTCAAGGAGTTTTATGATCTGTTGAAATCACCTACCTACTTCTTTCGATTATAAATTAATTTACTTCAAATAATGAAATAAAAAATAATAATAGCCATGAAGGTGGGTCGAACATGATCTACCAGTCGACAGCTATTTTTATCAAAATAGCCAAGAAGCAACCCACATGAGGTGTGGTCTCAGCTCTCATTTCCTGAGTGTATTCACATGCATTGTCTATCCTGACTCCCTGCTTCCTCTTCTGTAAAATAAAGGGGTTGGTGTTCTCCAGTTTTCCCGCTGTGCTCAGCAAGTGCCTGCCCATGGACTGATGCTTAGGTAACATAGCACAACTTCAGGTTTACTGGCCAGCACAGCGGAGAAGCTCCACAAGTCCATTCTCTACCCACAGGCCAGATGCCTTCCCTGGCTCCTCTCTCCATTAGCAGGCCCCTCCTCCCGTGCCTATTTTGGTCACATCTCCACCCCTGCAGTTAATGCTGTATTAAGACGACCTATTTCCACGTTTAACTTCACTCCAGGCCCCATGTTCTGGATTTTGTTTGAGTACAGACTGCAGCTACTCTAAACCCACTCTCATATGAAGGCCAAAGTCCCAGAATAGGAGTCCAGGTAAGCACTCGGCTCTTTCACGTTTTCCTGCTTATGTAGCAGCTCAGAGTCTGTAAATTTATACATATTTTCACTAGCTGTGTCCCAAAGCTTCGTAAGTGCTGCAGATGGTATTTCCAGGGATGGCAATTTTGTTTTTCTTCTGATTCAAATTCATTCTTATTTAAAGAATGGATTTAGAGACAAACTAATTTTTTTTTTCTCTTTAGTCCTATGTTTTATGTTTAATTCTGTAGACTGGCACTTCAGATAGTTTCTAGAGAACCCTTTGTCTCGGCCATTCTCTCTCACACATACACGCATACACTCATACACACAATGTACATACCTCCTAGGAAATGGAAATTTGCCTCTATTAAGGATCCTGAAACAAAGCTCTAAGATTTAAATAGTTCTTGCTACTCGGATTTTCTACACCAGGAAATGAGTACAGTATCTGTGCCACCCACATTTTTTTTTCAAAAACAGATTGTGAACAAGTGGAAGTCAATCCTCCTTGAATACAATTCTTGGAAGTTAGAAATCTCAATTACGGTTTTTCCTCCATGAAAGGTTTTGTGGTCGTAGGTAAGTAGTTTATCTCCGTGGCAACCAGAGGAGCTGGATCCACTTTTCCTAATACTTTTTTTCTTCTTTATACCTCACGTGTAAAATAATCAAAACTAAAGAGAGGTATCTCAACACCCCACAACCAGTCATTTGTTGTGTTAGTATTAGGACAGGGGCTCCCCTATTTGGGCAGTTGATCGGCTCTTACAACATGGTCCATCAGAGTTTCAAGAGGGTGATTACTTTGTTTCAAACTCAGTTTCTCACTGGGTAGCCATATGACTTTATGCAGATTAAATTTCTTAACTCCTTTGTATTTGAGTTGTTTTCACAGGGAAAAATTTAAGACAATTCTACCTCAAGAAAAGCCAAGAGGATACATTACATTAAGATGAAAGAAATTGCCTACCATTGCTGAAGATGTAGGAAACACTCAAAATAATTAGTCTATTTGCTTGTTCTGTTCCTCAGTAGCATTTCTGGCTGTCAATAGTTGTTGCTATTTCTACTTATTGGCTCTCAAAGAGGAGGCATGTCCTAGGCTCTTTGTAAGGGCTCCATGGCATTGATGGTGGCAGTGCCCTGCAACAGTCAGGGATGGGTTGACCCATATAGCTAATGACCCATGAAATAATGTGTTCTATCAGAGAAGCAACCACTGCTGTGTACTTCTCTCACAAAAGAGAAAATCCTTCTCTCACCACGTAGTTCTCAAGCATGAAAACTGGGATGGTTACTACATATCATTTAATACTGTGTGAAAAGAATGTATAGAATGACAGTCTTGAAATAAGAGTGCCTACTTCTATGTCTGAGGAATCCGAGCACAGCCAGTCAGACTTGGAGAGTCAAAAGAGTTGGAGTGAAGGTCACTCAAAGCTACAGGTGGACACAGAATTCCAGGCAAAACACCAAATGAGTTGAAAACTGAAATAGATGTTTGAGGATCCACCTCTCTGTCTCTGCCAAATCAACTCATCAGTCCTAGTCAGAAACCTCAAAAATCAAGAGATTCATGTAAATATTAGTGGCTCGGTTTTAGGATATGACAGGGTTCATCTGTTTCTTTTTCAAATGTTTCTTCTTTTCTCTCTAAAGTGGGGACACTTTGGTTGTTTTATTTGGTTGTAAAAGTGAAAAATATTCATTGCTAAATAAATGTTCATTGCCAAAAAAGCAACCAGATGTAACAAAGAAGAGAAAGAGAAATGATGAAGGGAATGTGGAAGGAGAAAGCCAGAGGGAGAAAAGAAGGAAGGATAGAGGAAGAGGAAAGAAATGGAAAGGAAAAGGTAAACAGAAATACTTACTGGTAATCTCATCACCCAACATTATCAGGTGGCTTCTGAGTACAGAGCACATTAATTTTATATTCTCCACATAAACTAGCACATTTACTCAGCAAATATTTATTGAACACCTGCCATACACCAGGTCTTTTTCCTGCAGTTCCCATTAAGAGCTACCAATCTGCTAGTGTGACCAAACCCCCAACTGCAATACACATGAGAAGTTCTCTGCAAGAGAGTAGCCAAAGATAACAAGAGACACTATCTAGGACTGACCTTTACCTCAGCCTTGATGAGAGAGGGCTGGGAGGATTCCCAGAGGAGGAAATTTCTGTCCGAGTTCTAAAAGGTGAAGATGAGTTAGGTAAGTGAAAGAAGGGGAAGGGTGGCATACAGGAAGGCGCTGAGACACAAGGCCAAGAAACCTGCTCCCATCAAGATGCGTGGTCATCCCTTCACAGAACTGCTTTTCAGCAGAGCTACTATATAGGGTAAAGTTCTGTCAAGTTGCTGATAGAACTGAGGCCAAGTAAAAGTAACAAGTAAAGGAATATGTCATTCTAAAGGTTTTTATTTTTTTTCCCTCATCTGGTGGATGACACTTAGTGTACCAGAATTAGAATATTCTGGATTGTTTAGAATTTAGATTGGTTTTGAGTTATCAAGCCCATTCTACACAGACATGCAAGGCATATGCACATATGTCAATCTAGATCTATTCTTACTATTATCATAACGGGTTAAAGTTTCCAGTAAGCTCCAATTCTTTCACTTGAGTCACTGCTGCACAGACCTGTCCATTAATATTCTCATGAAAACACTACCAATATGGTTGATCAGTTTCTGCTGCATTGAAAAGAGGCGGTAGCAGAGTGGTTAGCAGTTGGACCCTGACACCAGATTGCCCACGTTCATATCCTCTAAGCCGTGTGACCTTGAGGAGATGATGTGCCAGTCTTGTCAGCTGTAAGACAGAGGGCACAGAAACCCTTCCCTCTTAATATTAGAAGGTGGTAGGAAGTGAATTAACATAAGGCTCTTAGAACCATGCCTGGCACATGGTAAGTGCCACAGAAATGTTACTAATACTACCTCTTTCCCCTACAGTTTTTGTATCAAAACTGAACTCTTAACCACTGGCCGAATGGTCAGGCAAGTATGGGGTTAACCACGAGTCTGAAATAATTGAGGACTAGTTGTAATTTCACCTATGAAGTGGGAATGTGGTCAGATAAACCCAGAAGCTCCCACCCCTAGAATGACGGCATTGCGTGTATCCTTTTGGTCAGGATTCTACACACGCCTACCTTGAGGGTTCCAGTATTTCTCTCTGCCCTCATCGAGCAGCACAGTTGTCTCTGGCATGCTATCAGCTATTAGAATGGCTGCTCCCATTGTGAGTGCTTTTACAGAAGACAGCTCCATGACCCCCTGAGCCCCTTGCGTGGACTCACTCCCTTCATTTTCGCCCATGAGGTACCTGCTCCCCTCTTCCTCTGTGTTCCTCCACTCTCTGGCCCCTGCAATAGCATCATGGGGAGAATTGTCAACCAACCTTGCTTGGTTCACTCTTATTTAGATTAAGTATCTGATGCAGTTGTCGGTTCATCTATAGCTCTGAGTTCTCATAGATCGGCCTTGGCAACATGAATGTTTTTCCCCTTTTCTTTTCCTTTCTCTTCTCCTTCTTCTTTCTTCTTCTCCTTCTTCTTCTTCCTCCTCCTCTTCCTCCTCCTCCTCCTCCTCCTTTTCTTCTCCTTCTTCTTCTTCTTCTTCTTCTTCTTCTTCTTCTTCTTCTTTTCTTCTTCTTTGTTTTCATCTTCGTCTTTGTCTTCATCTTCTTCGTTGTCTTCTTCTTATTCTTCATCTTTGTCATTGTCTTAGTCTTCATCTTCTTCCTTTCCTCCTCCTCCTCCTCCTCCTCACTACTACTCCTCCTCCTTCTTCTTCTTCTTCTTCTTCTTCTTCTTCTTCTTCTTCTTCTTCTTCCTTTCTCTTCTTCTCCTTCTTCTTGTTTTTTTTTTCTTCTTCTTTTCCAAAGCAGAATTCATGGACAACTTTAAAAGAGATTTGTGATAGCCCAAGTCACACACTGGCCAGTGCAGCCAAAGCATCCTCATCACTCTCGAGCTTTTGTCTTCTCTGGCTTTCTAGCTAGGTCTACGAGGTAGGCTTGTCTTGGCCCAAATCCTGTGGCCTGCAGATCAAATAACATTTTTTAGTGAGAAACTATGTTGAATTATGGAGCTTCCAGGGTCGTGTGTGTCCTTCTCCACACTTAGCCCATACCTGGGGTTAGCAAGGGAGCATGATCTCGTCCTTTGTCATGTTGTATGATGCTTTTTCTTAAAAGCCGTGTTTTTTCCAAGACCTTAAGATGGGAGAATCATACCGTATTCTAAGCTTTTATCAACCAACAAACAGGCCCTGAAATATCAGCTAGAGTTAATGAGTGCAGATAATAATGAAAATAATATTGCCAATAACACTTCTTAGGGTAAAAACATAGAAACCTCTTCATAGTCCTAACACAGATCCATTCAACAAGTAAACATTATTCCAACCAATTCTTCCCTTCTGGTTAAGCAAGATTTAAAAAAAAAAAAAAAAAGGTTCTTCATGCTCTTCTGTAGCTTCTGTACCTTCGTGGGCAACATGCCCATCAGCCAGAGAATCAGGCTTCATAATTTTTTGAAAAACTGTAATCAAAGCAAATTCTATTCATCTTTCAAATTTCAGCTTATGGTGTTACTTTTTCAACAAAAATCTCTCTAATCCCAAGGTTAGAAGATGTGTTTTAAAGTGTAATCCTACAAAATCCTAAATTCCACTTTTGTGAGACCACTAACATTTAATCGAAGTCTTTCAGTATTCACTTGTCTAATGCTCAGCTCATCAGTGTCTGGAGGAGGGCAAGCTCCCTGGGGGTCCTCACCAAGTCGTGGCTGGACACACCTAGGCCTTCACCAGTGAACGCATGCATGAAAGGTCATGGCAGATCAGTAGTGGGATCTTCAGAATCACCTCTGGATAGTGATTTGGGGAAGATGACTGCTTGCCATCTCAGAGAAACACATAAGCTATTATCTGTAAATGTTTCTAGTTTTTGGAGCTCCTAATCAGGATGAAGAGTTTTGAACTTGCAGTTCCATCTGTGAAGCCATTCCACCTGCCCCGCTCTCTCTTCCTGGAGAATAAGGGAGCACAGATGGGCCCAAGGAATTTCGCCCTCAACACCATACCTTACAAACTACATGCTTCCCTCTGAGACTAGACTCTGGTAGAGCCCAGCACACACTTGCAAGGGCTTTAAGCTCCCTGGGAATGACTCGTTGACAAAATGACAAACTTGGACCCTGAAGTCTCATCTCAGTCAGATCCTTCCCTCCTCCCATGAAGACCTGCTGCTAATTGTATGGTTCTCCCTGGGCTTTCCTCCTGGCACAGAGAGGCAGGCAGTAATAAGGAAGCATGTGTGAAATATTTCCCACAATAACCAACGTATTGGAGAAAATGAGGTCAGGGGCGGCCTTACTGAATACGGTGACAGGTAGACAAAGAGCTGAAAGAACAGGAAGAAGGAACTCATGGAAATACCTTGCTAAACGAATGAAGCAGACCATAAAACATCATATAGTTAATGATAATCATTTAGTTACATGCCCCAAAAGGAACATAACTCACTCAGAAAAGCTTGCCCATGTAGCATCCGTGTGAAAGCTTTGGGTTAGGGTTCCATTTCACTCTTGGGACCTGTTCAGGTTTGAACGTGCTTAACTTGATGGTGATGATGATGATGATGATGATGATGTAGAAGATACTTCAAACATTGTGCCAGGGTTCCCATGCCCTGAAATGGTGCTTGAGGGCACCAAACAATGCCAGGCTTCACAGATCCCAGGCAGGAACATGAGGCTTGGCCCCAAATTGTGCTGGGACAGCCCTAGCAACTCTGCCTTCCCCCTCAGAAGACCAGAAAGGGGTTAATTCCACTTCCTCCCTCTTTGAGTTTCTATCCTACAGGGTGTGGTGGGAGGCTTTATGAGAGAAGGACAATCTGTAGGAATCAGGCATTGTTGCATGTTAGAATATCCTGGGAACCTCTACAATTTCAGTGCCAGGTTGGTCCCCACACTAATTAAAGCAAAACCTCTGAGGCTGAGACCCAGATAGTAGTATTTTTTAAGTCTCTTTAGGAAAATCCAGAGCCAAGCAACAGTGGTGTGCTGGAGCCAACTCACACGAGAGTATGCCATGCACATCTCTTTCTGTGATAGAAGAAGGATGATAGCTGGCATTTGTCCCTAAGTCCTGGCACAGAGCTCCAAAATCTCTTGGAATTTTTTGAATAATAGGAGTATCTCTTCTACTTCTAACAAGCCCCTTGACAACATACCTGAGTCTGTGAGAATGAAATGACTCACAATGAGCCCTTATATAGCTTCAAGCTAGGTCTGGCCACACTAGAAAGACCAAATGTGGATAGGAGGTTGGCATTTTCAGCCACTCCTCTGACCTCGGGGGAAGAGTGATTTAACCGATCATACCTGTATAAGGAATTCCCATATAGAAGTCTGGACTCTGAGGCTCAGGGGAACTTCCTGGTAGGGCATCATATCAACGTACAGGAAGGTGGCATCTTTATAGGAAAAGAACTCTTGCACTCGAGACTGTACCAGATCTTGCCCTATGTACCTGGTCATTTGGCTATTCATTTATATCCTTTATAATGAAATGGTAATCATTTCCCCAGTGGTCTCCTGAGTTCAGTGTACCATTCTAACAAATTATCAAACTGGAGGGGATTGTGGGAAGCCCCATATTTGTAGTCGTCTAGGCAGAAGGGTGGGTGACTTGGAGAATGCCTGAAATTTGTGGCTAGTGTCTGAAGTCAGGACAGCCTTGTGAAGGAATTTGCCCTTCATCTGTGGGGTCTTCAATAACTCCGTGGAGTGTCAGAATTGAATTGAATCTTAGGACTTCCGATTGGTGTCAGAGACTTGGTGCCAGAACACACTTCCCAACCCCATCTTCAGTGATTCCATGTGGACAGGTTGAAGTCAGCTATGGTGAGGACATTTATAATATGGGAATTGCAAATTAGGGCTTATCCTCCCTCTGCCTATGAGAACCAGTTGCTAAACCTTTCCAGTACTGCACTGTTTTTAGGATCAGTAGCCTCCACCATCAGGTGCTTATAATGAGATGTCTGAAAGAGCTGAGGAGGGCATAGTCTTAACTACTGGGATTTCCCATTTCACATACATCCAAGTGAGGCCAAGTCTACTCTATGAGTAAGGGGCAACCTCTCCTTTCTCAATCCCTCCACAACTCTTGCCTCAATGTGAGTCATGCCTAACCTGTTGATTACACTGACCTTTAGTCGCTAGGCAAAACCATACTTGAGAAGACAATCCTGCCTTCCAATAAATCAGGGAGAAGCCATAACTACTTCATGTTAATTTCTCATGTGTCCTTCTTTTTCCTTTCGAATTGTTTAATTTATTGTAAATCTTTAAAAGTGGATGGGTCCTGTTCACATCTTAGTCTCAGCTTGACTCAAATTTCTTTCTGGGAATTCAAGAGAGGTGTTCTCTTTCTTAAGACTTCAGGAAATTCACTTAAATGTTATGTGTTTTCTGAGATAATTAATTCACCAGTGCAATTCCCACCTGGAATTCTCTCTTTCCCCACTACCCAACTCCTCTTCACATTTTGTTCTAATTTGCTTAATATTTTTTCCTTACTGACCCGTAATTCACTTAAGAGCATGAACACACATGCATTTGTCCAAGAAACCACTGCTTGGGAAATATCTGATCCTTTTCATATCCAATTTTTCACTATTCATTTAAAACAGAGGTTCAGTTGTTATCCCACCATTAGAACGTAGGGTTTAGTTGCATTCTTAAGGGAACTTAAAATTTTTGCAATATATTGCAGAAATTGGCACACCTAAAGAAATGAATCACACTAAGACTTAAATTGGAATATTGAAGGTGTAGAATCAGAAACAACAGCTAGAAAACATGGAGGCTTAGAAATTCAGTTCAAGGTGAAATGTGACTTCATAAAGGGATGACCCTCTTACACACACACACACACACACACACCACCTCTTTTTTTCAATTACTCATTGTGAGGCTAAACCAAACCTGGTACACAATTCTTTCAGTTTAAGTCTCAAAAGTATGCTCAGTATTCAATTTGGTCCTAAAGTCTGTATCTTGTCTTTGTGTTATACTGAGAGATTAAATTAGGGTTAATCTCAATCAGCATTGCTGAATACAAGTTTCTGTAGTGACAGAGTAAGATTCTTCATTGTCCAATACAGCAGTCACTGGCAAGCACATGCACTATGACTAGTGCAACTGTATTATAATTTTACTTAATTAATTTATATAGACATATGTAGCTAATGGTTACCATATTGCACAGTTCAGATGTAGAAAAACAATCACAAACAGGAATTTGAGGGACAAAGTATGCTAGGTATCACATTTCAGCTTGCTGGTGCTGTCATAACAAAGCACAAACTGGATGGGTTCAAAAATAGAAATTTACCTTCCCACAGCTTTAAATTCCAGAAGTCTGAGATCAAGGTGTTGTTCCTTAGGAAGGCTATGAGGGAAGTGTCTATTTCAAGGTTCTCTTTGGCTTATAGATGGTGATCTTCTCCTTGTGTCTTCACATTGTCCTCCCTTTGTTCATGTCTATGTCCAGAGGAATTATAAGGACACCAGTGATATCGGATTAGGGTCCACCCTAATGACCTCATTTTAATTTAATTACCTCTTTGAAGACACTCTCCAAATACAGTCACATCTGAGGTGCTAAGGATTATAATTTCAATATATGAATTTGTAGGGAAGAGGAGAGAGACACAGTTCAACACATAGCACCTTCATTGACTTCCAGCAAGACTTCTCTCCAATTATAAAATGAGGTAAGCAGAGTCTGCTATACCTCTTTCTTAGGATAAAATGAGATTGATAGATGAAACAATTTTCCATCTTAAAGTTTCCTGATGGAGGCAATCTGGTAATGTTATTACTGTTTTGTTAAGCTTGTTCCTAATTTCTCCTAAGTTTTCCTATAAAAAATGATCCATCTAAAATATGTGGAGGCACCTGGGTGGCTCAGTCAGTTAGGCATCTCCCTTTAGCTCAGGTCATAATCTCAGGGTTCTGGAATCAAGCCCCACATTGGGCTCCCTGTTCAGCAGAGTCTGCTTCTCCTTCTCCCTCTACCCTTCATCTCTGTTCATGCTCTCTCTCTCTCTCTCTCTGTCACTCCTCTCTCTCAAACAAACAAATAAATAAAATCTTAAAAAATAAAGTAAAATATGTAGAGGTTAAAAAACACACTCTGAACAACCAATGGATCAAAGAGTAAATCAAAAGGGAAGTTTAAAAATATCTTGATATTTAATATCAAATAAAAATAAAAACACCACATGTCAAAACTTATGGGATGCAGTAAAATAAGTTCTAAGAGGGAAGTTTATAGTAATAAACACCTACATTAAGAAAAAAGAAAGATCTCAAATAACAACCTAACTTGGCACTTCAAGGAACTAGAAAAAGACAAATAAATTAAGTCCAAAGTTAGTAGAAGGAAAGAAATAACAAAGATTAGAGTGGAAATAAATGACACTGAGACTAGAAAGACATGGAAAAGACCGATGACACTGAAAATTTGTTTATTGAAAAGATAAAAAAACTGACAAAATTTAAGCTAAATTTTAAAAAATATTTTATTTATTTATTCATGAAAGACACAGAGAGAAAGAGGCAGAGACATAGGCAGGGAAAAGCAGGCTCCCCACAAGGAGCCCAATGCGTGACTCTATCCTGGATCCCGGGATCAGGACCTGAGCTGAAGGCAGATGCTCAACCGCTGAGCCATCCAGGCATCCCAAAACTTCAGCTAAATTAACTAAGAAGACTTAAATAAAATAAAAATGAAAGTTAGCAACTGGGGGAATCCCTGGGTGGCTCAGCGGTTTAGTGCCTGCCTTCAGCTCAGGGCGTGATCCTGGAGTCCCAGGATCGAGTCCCACGTCAGGCTCCCTTCTTGGAGTCTGCTTCTCCCTCTGCTTGTGTCTCTGCCTCTCTCTCTCTCTCTCTCTGTGTCTCTCATGAATGAATAAATAAAAATCTTTTAAAAAGAGAGCTAGCAACTGATAACACAGAAATACTAAGAATCCTAAGAAGTAACTATGAACAGATATATGCCATGCCAATAAACTAGACAACTTAGGAGTGAATAAATTCCTGGAAAAATACAACCTACCAAGGCTAAATTGTGAAGAAATAGAGAGTGTGAATAGACCAGTAACAATTATGGAAATTAAATTAAAAACTGATGTCCATACTATCCAAAGCAGTCTATAAATTCAGTGTAATCTCTATAAAAATTTCTGTGCCATTGTTCACAGATGTAGAAAAAAAAAAGCAAAATTTGTATGGAATCACAAAATATCCTGAAAAACCAAAGAACCTTGAGCAAGAAGAGAAAAACTGCAGGCATCATGACTTCCTGATTTCAAATTATATTACAAAGCTATAGTAATTAAAATGGTATGGTATTGGCATAAAAACAGACATTGATCAACGGAACAGAACAGAGAGTCCAGAAATAAACCCATGCATATATGTTCAATTAAGTTTTGACAAAGCCAAGAATATACAATAGGGAAAGGACAGTCTCTTCAATAAACAGGTATTGAGAAAACTAGAGATCAACATGTAGAAGAATGAAACTAGACCACTATCGTAACATAATACAAAACATTCACCTCAAAATGGAATAAATACTTAAACATAAGACCTGACATCAGAAAACTCCTAGAACAAAACCGGAAAACAAGCTCTTTGACACTGGTCTTGGCAATGATTTTTTGGATTTGACACCAAAAGCACAGGTGACAAAAGCAAAAGTAGACAATAGATGAGGATCTACATTAAGCTAAACAGATACACAATGAAGGAAACCATCAACAAAACAATAAGGCAATCCATGGAATGGGAGAAAAGAATTTTAATCCATGTATTCTTTAAGTGGTTAATATCCAAAATCTGTAAGAAACTCCTACATCTCAATAGCAAAACAAACAGACAAACAAAACATGCACACACACGCACACATACAAACTCAATCAGAAAATGGACAAAAGTCTTGAATAGATATTTTTCCAAAGAAGACATAGAGATGGCAAACTGGTACAGGAAAAGGTACCCAACATCCCTAATCATCAGAGAAATGCAAATCAAAACCACAGTGAGGCATCACCTCACACCTGTTAGGATGTCTATTATCTATTATCAAAAAGATAAGGGACAAAAAAACTAGAGAGGACATAGAGACAAGGGAAGCATTGTACACTGTTGGTGTAAGAATAAGTTGGTACATCCACTGAGGAAAACAATATGGAGGTTCCTCAAGAAATTAGAAATACAATTACTATATGATCCAGCAATCCTACATTTGGGTATATATCCAAAGGAAGTGAAATCAGTATCTCAAAGAGGTATCTGTACTCCCATGTTGATTGCTGCATTATTTACAATATCCAAGGTATGGAGGCAACTTAAGTGTTCATTTATGGATTAAAAGATAAAGACAATGTGATAGAGATAAATAGATGGACCAAGATATGGTAGATATAAAACTACACAGATATGCACAAAATGAAATATCATTCAGCCTTAAAAATGAAGGAAATCCTGTCATTTGTGATAATATGTATGAAACTGGAAGGCATTATGCTAAGTGAAATAAGTCAGACAGAGAAAGACAAATATTGCATGGTATCACCTATATATAGAATATTAAAAAAAAAAAGTCAAACTCAGGGAAACAAAGAATAGAAAAGTGGCTGCCAAGGGCTGAGGGTGGGGGAAATGGGGAGATGTTGGTAAAAGGACACAGACTGTCAGATATAAAGTGAATAAAGTCTGAAGATCTAATGTATAACGTGGTGGTTATGGCTGACAACACTATATTGTATCATTGAAATGTGCCAAGAGAGTAGAGCTTAAGTGTTCTCGTGCGCACACACACAAAAGTAAATATGTGATGTGATGGATGTGTTAATTAACTTGATGGTGAGAATCCTTTCATAAAGTATGCATATGTCAAATCATCATATTATATGCTTTACATATATTATAGGTTCATCATATATTATAATTTTATCAATTATACCTCAATAGAGCTAACAAAAGGAAGGGTCTATCAAGAGGTCCCCTTCACACAAATTACCCAGCTTCTGCTGAGTCTCTGTCACCCTACCACCTTTTATTTCCTCTTCTAAGCAGTTTTGCTCAGAGCTTCCTTTCCCTTTTTCAGCTTTTCATCAGCCAGGGGTAAAAATAATGGCTGGCATCTTTATAGCTTAGAGTTAGGTCTGGAGACTGAATCCTCAGGGCAATAGTGCAGGTTGACACTGGGTGAAGCCACCATATTTCACTCATCTTCTTAATGGTGGGACTTAGCACCAAGTTCTAAAGTTCCTTGGTGCTTTAAAGCATATTGGGCTTGATTCTTATGTTTTCCCCTCTCTGTTGAATTTCCATCAGGTATGTTGAAATTTTTTAACAGAAAGACTAAAATCAAATTAATTAGATAGGAGAGGACATATCATGTAATAGTATGATACCAGCTCTGAAATCAGACATACACCTACTCCATCACTTCTCTGCAAATTATGAAACCCTTTGTGTGTGATACTTTATCTATAAAAGAGAGAAAAGAGGTTTGGTGTGCATCAGCTAAGATGAGGCGTGTGAATGGCTTAGCACAGTACCTGGCACATAGAAGATAATTTTCATGTTAGCTACAATTGTTATTCATCTTAGAAATCTTAATATCAAACAATGGGGAGAGGGAAGTAGCATAACAGAGCCAGACACTTCAAGAGAATTAAAAACACATCATTTGCAGGATCTTTTCTAATTGTCAAGATCTATAATGCATGTTGTTGTCTTTTTGTTTGTTTGTTTGTTTGTTTGTTTTAAAGGACAGAATCATTTCACTTCACCATTGTCTGGATTTTGATAGAATAACAGCACTGAAAAACGTTGCCCCTGGGATCCCTGGGTGGCGCAGCGGTTTGGCGCCTGCCTTTGGCCCAGGGCGCGATCCTGGAGACCCGGGATCGAATCCCACATCGGGCTCCCTGTGCATGGAGCCTGCTTCTCCCTCTGCCTGTGTCTCTGCCTCTCTCTCTCTTTCTGTAACTATCATAAATAAATAAAAATTAAAAAAAAAAAAAAAAACGTTGCCCATTTAAAAAAAAAAAAAAGAAAGAAAGAAAAACGTTGCCCATTTGAAGAATTGGAATTCCTAAAGCACTTTTAATTTCTAAGTATGCATGCTTTTCAAGGAGAACTCTCAAAGCACCTGTGGTATTAAGCATTTCTCTTTCAAGAGAGCAGCATGGTTTCTTGTAGGCCTATCCTTTTGCATCATGCATTGCCACGGTGACTTTTTTCCTGATCCCAACATGTGTTCTTACAACGTGTTTAATTTAGGAAGATTATAACCAATGATCAGCCCCGGTTCCCACCTGGATTCCTCATCATCTGTATTCTCGTATGAAGCCTTTGATGTTTTCGTACTTTAGATTTTAAAATGTATTTCTGATTATCATTTGTGGCCCGCAAAAGCCAAGGATCCCCCACTTTCCTAATCTTTCTCCCTTTATAAATTGTCCCTAATGTCCCATGAAATTACTTTTTCATTTTCTGTTTCCCTGATAGACATAAGATCTATGAAGGCAAATTCTGAGTGTGTATCGTTTACCACTGTACCCCTAGCAGCTCACACAATGTCTAGTTCAGATCAGGCACTTGCTAATTAATTGTTTAATTGTTTGTAGCTGTTTTGTTTTGTTTTTCTTACTTCATTGAGTTAAAGGAATGTGATAAGCCACGGGGATAAAAACCAACAAAGAAAGACTCAGAGCTTTCCAGCCCTATCACATCTGTAATATTTTGCATCCTAAAGACATTACTTGTAAACACTACTGATTTTGTTCACACCCCCCAGTGACTATAGGGAACTCATTAAGCATCCTCAAAGAAAGCAGCTGGTGTCTTAGCTTTTAGGCTGAGAATGAAGGAATTAGGTTCAAGGAACTAGGAAGTAGGATGATTGTCTTCCTTACTGTGACCCCACCCTTGGTCACCTTCTCAGTGTCCCACCCACCCATGGGAGAATGGAGAAGAGAAAAGGAGGAAGCAAATCCCAAAGAGTCATGGAGAACTAAAAGCCTTTTACTCATGTAAAAAATGAAATAAAAGCCCATAGAGAAAGAAAGAGAACCCTTCTTCACCATAATGTTCTGCACTAAACTCTAATCTATAGAGAAAGTAGCAGATGGATGGGTACAACCATTAACTCTGAGAACCTATTCATTGCTTGGATTGCTGCCTCAGTAGGGGGAAAGCCTTGTGAGAGAGGGAGCGAGAAGCAGTGTACCGCAGCAGAGAGGCCTCATTTCTCCCCATCTATGCATCCCTACAGGCATCTCTAACCCTAATCCTAACTTCAGGGGCAATATTTCTTTTTATTACTTAAATGAAAAGAATGCTCGGTTTTTGCCTAGAGGGAAAGTCACAGGGACCTATTACTTTAATACTTCTTAATGTTCTGGGATGTGCAGGCTTCAGGGAAATTTGATTATAAGAACTTTCAAATTCTACTGGGGTCATCATTCTGTCTGGAAGAATGACAGTGAGTGGACAAATCAAGACCAGCAAAACTAACAGAAAGATAAACTCTTTCCAAAGGATTAACTGACTTTTCATTCTCAGTATCTACCCAGAGAAGGACCCTGAAGTGGAAGCATCACACGAAGGCATCAGAATCTTCCCTTGCCATAGGAAAACATGGGAGCTGATAGTTGCATGTTGAGAATTTCAAACATGGTGTCCTCTTGCTGCTGTAAGTGGGAGCATTGGGGGGACCTCGGTTTGCCCAGTTCCAGCAGCTCTACTGACAGGGTGATGGGAAAGTAGTTTCCATCGTTTCTCTGTCTTTTAAATATACACAACAATATCACTATTAAATATTTTAAAAATGCCAGTTTCTTCAAAAGTCTAAGAAAATGTAATGTCCCCTGTGTTCACTAGAGATTTGCAACAGTGTGAAACCAGATTCTCTGGAAAATAAAGTTTTTACCTTATGACTAGCAATTAAAAGCTCAGTGAGTGGTATTCTCCTTTCTTTAAGATTTAGATCAAAGCAAGGATGGCTGAATCTTAGGTAGCATTGTATAGTGGTGAGAGTGCTAAGGAATGAACCTCTGGAAGGGTGCGCCCTAGGTCAAGTTTGCCCACAATATTCTAGTAGTTTTGGAGAAATAACCTCAACCCACTCCCCTGGCCCACAAGCCCCTTCTCCTTCATTGCAAGATGAAAACGTTGAGCTGAGAGTTTCAAACTCCTCCCTGGAGACCTGTAGAGCTCTCTCCAGGTTTGGATAAAGGAAGAGTCAAGATGCCTTGCATCTGTATGTAAGATACCCTGGCATCTTTGTGTAAATTTGTATTTGAACAAAAGATGTCTCCGCTTTTAAAAGCTTGGAAACCACTGGGTTAGCTGGTCTCTAAGTCAATATCCTCCAATTCTATACCTCTAAGAATAAAGAAACGGCATCACGAAAGACAGACACTTTACCAGAAACAAGATGTTCACGCTTGAACTCTGCTTCTTCATTCTCTAGTTGTGTGACTTTGGGTAAAAAGAATGGTATTGTTAAGTACGGACAATTGCAGAAGAACAGGTCAATCAAACAAACTGTAGAAGTACCATCCTAACTTTATTTGTCCATGATTCTGTGGCTCTCAGTTCTTTTTAGAATAATCACTATGTCCGGCCTCTACTCACCTTTCTGCCATCATGCAGAAAGGAGGCTTGCTGTCAGCAACAGAGCTATGCCCAGAGACCAGAAAGACAAGTACACCTGCAGTGCCGTTGTCTGTGATCTGAAAAGGACTTTAAAATGCTCTTTTCTGCTCAAAAAATACAGAAAAGAATTACTCTGTGATCCAGCAGTTCCACTTTTGCATATATAGTCAAACTAATTGAAAGCACGGTCTCAAAGGTATGTCTGTGTATCCCTGTCCATAGCAGCGCTATTCACAAGAGCCATAAGGTGGCAATAGCCCGAGTATCGTGGATAAATGTATGAATAAACAAAATGTACAGATGATGGAATATTATTGTCTTTTAAAAGGAAGAAAATTCTGACACGTTCACAATGTGGATGAACCTTGAGGACAACATGTTAATTAAACAAGATAGTCATAAAAACACCAATACTGTATGATCCCACTGCTATGAGGTACCTAGACTAATCAGATTCATTGACAGAGGGAATGATGGTTGCCTGGGACCGAGCAAGGGGAATGAGGAGTTATTATTTCATTGGTACTGAGCTTTAGTTTTGTAAGATGAAGAGTGTCCTGCATACGGTTGGTGGCAATGATAGCAAACAATATGAATACACTTCATGCCGCCCAACTCTTCATTTAAACATGATTAAGATGGCAAATTTTATGTTACATGTATGCTACCATGACCTTTTTTTAAAAAAGATTTATTTATTTATTTATTCATTCATTCATTCATTCATTCATTCATTCACGGGAGACACAGAGAGAGAGGCAGAGACACAGGCAGAGCTCAAAGCAGGCTCCAAGCAGGGAGCCCGACGTGGGACTCAATCCCGGGTCTCCAGGATCACACCCTGGGCCAAAGGCAGCACTAAACCGCTGAGCCACCTGGGCTGCCCTCTACTGTGACCTTTAATAATACTCTTTTCAATTGTTCCCATTTATGAAGTGGATCACCTCCTCTGTCACACCTAGTTTCATCTTAGTAGCATTATCAAGCATGATAGATCATGTGCCAAGTCTCCTCAGCTCACCAGATTACAGGGTTTTGTTCCTGTGGGGAAACTTATTCAGAGTTGAGGTAAGTAGGCCCGGTAGGTCAGCTGTGATAGTCAGCCTGGGCTACTATCACAAAATAATACTGGCTGGGTGGCTTAAACAACAGAAATTTAAACTCTCACAGCTCTGAAGCCTGAGAAGTCTAAGATCAAAATGGTAGAAGATTCAGACCTTGGTGAGAGCTCTCTTCCAGGCTTGCAGATAGCTGCCTCCTCCCCCATGCTTTTAGAGCACAGAAGGAATAAGTCCTGGTCTTTCTTCATTTTCTTATAAGGACACTAATCCCATCACTCTCATAACACTGTCTTAACCTAATTGGCTTCCAAAGGTCCCACCTCCAATACCATCACATCAAGGGTTAGGGCTCCAACACATGAATTCGGCAGGGGATGTAGACACAAGAATTCACTTCATAACCTCGGCTAAATTTATATTATTGAGGTTATAGAGGAAGTGATAGTCTTTAAAACTTGGAAAGAAAATATGCCAAAGAACACCAATATCTAAACCCCTCACATCCAAAGTAAACTACTATAGTCATAGAAATCCACACTAAGTTAGTAAAACATGCTGAATGATGTCAACAACATCATTAAAAGAAATTACTCAACCAACTGCTGGTTTTTGTCCAAAATTCCACAACAAATTTTCACCTCCTAGGCTTAAGTTCTGAGCCCTAAGAAATTGGAAATACCCCGGGGTGGGTGTAGGGAGGTCTCCAAATGATATTTAGTCATTGACATTTCTTTGTGATCAGACCCTTTACCCTCCCTCCTACTGTTAGGTTTTGACAGGGAATGAGCAGAAGAAAGCAGGGTGGAGAACATTCCTGCCTGAGAGGCAGGGAGGCAGGGACCCAGTCCCATGAGCAGTGAGGGACCTTGCTCAGATAAACATGTCTGGGACACCACAAACTAATGGTTGACTTCACACGTTTAACCAGGATTGCCCCAGGAATAACCTCATTTTAGATCTACCCTCCAACAAGAAGATGATCTCAGAATCAATACAGTTGAAATTTATTTCACTAAGCATTGGAGAATTTCTTTAAATCTTGAAGCTCAAAATGAATTCCTAAGAGTAACTGAGAAGCATCCAGAATTTTAATTCATTTTCCATGGTATCAAATTACCTTTTCTGCCCTTTTCGTACCCCTTGACATCCTTTATACACACATGTGCGCGTGTGCGCGCACACACACACACACACACACACACGAGTCAATTTTGTTGTTAGAGCTCTGCTTGCTGAGTTCTCTGTATTTTCATGATATCATATGGTGCTATGTGGGAACACAATAAAATAAAGATTAAGTGGAGACCGTAATGCTTAAAGGGTGAACATGTTTCCATGAGGACAGCCAGATCTTACAACAAAAGTGTGACCTATGCCTGGTGAGAGCTTGACCTGCAGAAAAAGACCAAATAACCCTTTTATCCTAGAGCCCAAGCGTCTGGAAGTCGAGGCACCATCAGAAAGCAAAGTTTTAGTAGGGTCACATTATCTGCAATAAAATTTTTAAATTACATGTGGCTATTTCTAGAGTTCCACCACTTGGCATCTGCACTTGCCTTTTATGGAGATTCTCTGCAGCTGTCAGACTAGAGAGAAAGTAATAACCATCCCGTATCACATCTCGGTACTGGACACAGTTCTGATGAGGCCCAGGCTTTGGGACTGAGCCGCAGCATTGCTTTGATTGCTTGTGGGAGCACTGCAGAAATATAATTTCAACTATTAGAAGAAGACAGCTTATAAAATTGTGTGAAACAACAGGTGCCAGAAGAAAAGCTGGAGGCTCTAAGGAGGCACTTGGACACTCGCTCCAGAGAAAGAGGAGACACAATTGATGCAGTTTGCATTTCTCTTCAGACTCAAATCAATCAGAGCCTTCAAGCCAGATTATCTCAGCGTGCTACCACAAACAGTTTTCATCTAAAGTTATTGATGATTTTGCTTTTAACCAAGAAAAAAGATGAAATGGAGAAAATTCTTGTGCAGGGCAAAGACTTAGAATAGATGGGAATATAAGAAGCAGTTTAAAGGAAAACCAAGTAATCAGAATATATCTGGCAACACTTCATTTTGTCATCTTGGGAAACAAAGCTTCACACATAATGAAATTTTCCAGGTAAGAGAAGCTCACCCATTTAGCGCACAAACTTTTAAAAACTGAACTGTATTTGATAGAAGGATAAGCATAAACGTAATACTTACTTTTCTCTTTACCCGTAAAAAAATAAAGCATCCTGAAAACCTTTAAAGTTTTCTAAATTGCATATATTTATATTATACAACCTGCCACGCCACATTAATTCAAATATTGCTTTGCATTCTCCATTGTTTGGGTCTACATTCAACAGAGTGTTCTATTCTTCTGCGGGTACAAGAGCTAGTTTGTTAAGCATTTACTGAGTTACAGTCAATGGCTCTGTGTGAACAACTTAGGTACAAAGTATAATGACTTTAGTGCATGGCCTTTATTTCCTGAATTTAGATTTGGAGCCACGTTCCAGAGCTCTAGTTGAAATCTGGGGATATCTGACTCGTAGATACGTAGTAAAGTTATACTCTCTTGTGTGTGGGCGAGGAGGTGTGTGGAAATGTCTGGAAATACCTGTGTGCCACTAAGTGTGCCTATGAGATCATGGACATCTTTTTTCTGCCTGGAATCAGGTTGCTGGCAGCAGATCAGACTCCGATGCTTACCCCGAGCAGCCGGGAAGGGGAGATGAGAGGTCTGTCTCTTGTAAACTTGGCCTAGGAGGCCAGCTTTCTGGGATGTGCCTGGCACGGTTTGCTGCACATTGGCCAGAATATCACAACCTAAAGTCCAGTAGGATTGTGCCAGGAATCATCAGCATCAACCATCATGAATTACTTTGAGTACATCAGGGCGCTTCCAACGACAGTGATGAAAACAGGGATAATTACTTCTTCAAATCCTCAACCTTGGCTTCAACCACTTTTCTCTGTCATCCCCAAGGCCCTGAAACTGAAGAAGGAAAAGTTTCCACTTCCTCTTCCCGCCCCCTCACACCCTCCTTCACCCCAGTGCAGGCTTGGCTCTGCTCACCATCCTCAGCCAAGCCTAAGTGAGTGGGAAGCACCTCTGTAGCCTCCACACCTCCATCTGCTAGAAGCCAAAACTTTCCCCACTACCCCACCACCCCAGAACCAGGTGCCAGAACTCTCCCACCTGGCCTCCAGGGTGCCCTAAGATGAACCTTCCCTGGCCCCCATAAGTCTAGAGAGGCCCTCTGCTCTCCTTGGTGCGTGCAAATTATTCTCCCCAGGACTCAAGGTTACCTGGAGTACAGCTGCCTAAAGATGATTTTCCAAGTAAAGACCACCTTCTTCTTATATCCACAGCTGCCTAAATGCTCTGCCCTGATGTTCTGCCCAAGTTCTCCTCCTCGTCCCCCCAACCTCCCTCTCAGGGCCTGTATCTAGAGCCAAGCCAAGTGTCAACTCAATATCCCTCCTTGACTTCTCCAGAACGGGTCACTATGTCTCAGGCCCGAGTTCCAGATGGTGACACAGGTGGCTCTGAGAATGTGTCACTCACTGAGATGCAGTCCTGTCTGATGTCTTCATACCCACCCACATCCACCCCTTCACCCCAATTAATAGGGGATCCCCTGGTTAACACATTGTACTTCCCTCCCGACTCCCCGAGTCAGGGACAGTAGAGCCGTTCATGTTGTCCCAGTTGCCATGGATTTTAGCAGGGGCTTCATGCACTGCACTGGCTTGTTTCAATTCCTGCATAGTCCAAAGGCCTTTGAGATCTTTGTATAATGTCACAGCTTTAATCAGTCTCCCTAAAAAACAAAAACGGTACTAGAAAGCTCTCCTTTTCTTTCTTTTTCTTTTTTGTTTATATTGACTGAAATCTAGAGAACTGTCATGGGGCTTGCTTGGTACTTAATTGAAAGGAAATCATAGGCAACTTGTCACCTTTTCTGCTGTTTATTTAAAAAAAAAATGTGCTTGCACTGGAATATTTAGGGCTATCTTCTGTTCAAGGACCATGAAGCCAGCCCAGCTGTTAGAGAAGATGAGAGGAAATGAAATGTAGAGATATGGTGGGGGGAAAAGCAAATACGTATTGCAGCTCTCACCACTAAAAAATTGATTTTTTCTTTATATTGGATATCATAAAAATATAAAATATATGGACTAGAACCCATCCTACAAGAATAGTTTCTGTTGGAGTAAGGTATTTAGGAATATGATAAATTAATGATCAGAACAGGCTGCAAAACTAATTTTAAAAACTCCATCCTGATGGAGGCAGGTGGGTGAAAAAAGAGACAAAGGTATAAGGAGGGGTAAAAGGGAAGAAATGACAAGAAGGAAGGAGAGTAAGGAAATAAAGCAGCATATGAAAGAGGAAAGAGAGAATTTTAAGCTAATAGCAAAAGAATAGGGATTTATGAGCAAAAGGCACTGTGCGTGGAGAGCTTAGATGTTACAAGAAAAACTGGAAATGTGGGAGGCTTACAAAAGTAGACCAGAGGGTAAACCTGGCGTTGAATCAGTCAGGCCAAGAAAATAGCCCGGATCCCAATTTATTTCTAAAGCAGAAGCAATCTGAAAGGATCTCCTGTCCAGGCGCAGTAAGATAATCCCCGAAGAGAAAGAGTAAGTCCAGTGTCCATGCAGAAAACCCCACACTATTGGGTCCATCAATACTGGTATCAGCGAGACTCCCGTGTAATCTCTTTCCCATATCGTCTCCCTACGAGGCAGTTAAGATGTCACTCCGTGCCTGACACAGACTTATAAAGGACCAGAAGGGCAAACACTTATGTGGCCGATTCTACAGCAAACAGGAAACATCAATGGGGGGTGGGGGGGGGGCAGCCAGTATGTTCAATGAACAGTATTTTTTTTTAATCTGAAACCTTATATTTCTGCTCTTTAATTTTTATTTTTTTTGTCAAAATCTTTAGATTACATAGCCATGGGGACCTATAAGGTTTCTAATAAAATAAAATTCCTTGCTATATCCTATTTTCTGTCCTAATTTCTGTTTGCCAGAAGCTAACACTCGTACTCTTTTAGCAATTTATTTTGGTATTTCCCTATATATTTCTACGTGCTGATGTATTTGAGATTTAGATGTTGGCTTTCTACCTTGGATACGAACGCCCTGCCCTCCTAAGTGCCATGCCCTGTCTACCAAGTGTGTGTGCGCACACATAGGCACATGCACGCACACACATCCACATGCACGTATACACATGCATGCACACCCATGCACACATACACATGCATACATGCACGTACACATATGTATGCATACATATACTCCACTGTCATTATTCTCCCAAAATAGAGATGTCATGGTTTGGGGCAGATAAATAAATATTATGAATGTATAGATATTCCTTCAAAAACATTTTAGCTTCGCTGAAGTTAATAATTATCTCGTGGCTTCAATTTACGTGGCTTCTTATGTGATTGTCACTAATTCATTTGCAAATCGCTGTACACCCGAAGTGTAAACCCAAGCTCTCTGAGAGGTGATATGTGGGAGATAATCATTCGAGACCTTGAATCACTATAACACTTCTTTTTTTTTTTTTACTTTTACACTTGGTAGACATTTCAGTTGTATATAAAATATGTCATTTTCCCTCAGAATTGTGAAGGCTTTTCTGAATTGTCCTCAAAACCATTTCATTGCCCAGGTGTTTGTACATCTCCCGCTCCTCCACCTGGAGCTGTAGGTCATGGCCTTGGCAATCCTTCCCATCTAAACACTCATGTCTTCTGGTTCTGGTGTTTTTGTCTTTCATTAGCCTTGAAAGATTTTCTACCCTTTTTTCTATTTCTGAAAGTCTTACATACAGTATTTTACCTGCCAGATTGATCCCCTGATCTTCCCACCTTGTTTTCATATTTGCTAGTTCCATCCCACTCTCCTTTGGACTTTAGATACTTCCTAAATGTTACTTTTTCCAGCTTGTAGTTTAAATTTTATTTTTGCTTTTATATTTCTAATTTCCAAGGTTTGTTTTTGCTGTTGGAATGTCCCACTGGCCTGTCTCTGTTTTCTCAAAGTTCTTTTGTTGGTCGTTATTCTGTCTTCTATAGTCAATATTTTCACAAAATGGTGTTTCATGGGTGCCTCTTCATATTTAAGAGTGTGGCACTAAAATGCTCCTTGGAAGCATTTTATCCCATGTCACTGGATACATGTCATTGTGGGTGCCTTCAGTGGACACTCATGGAGAGATGGCCATCAATCAGTTACTTCTTTTAGCCTGAATTTTCCAGATGGAATCCACCAATCTCTTATTTGAGGGTTGTGGGGATATAACTCTGAGTAATAAACTTCTGGACAATAGTGGGAAAGAATTCAGAGCTGTGGATTCAACTCTATGTGTTCAGACTCTCACTTCTCCTATTTTAAGTATGGTGTCTGGTATCCTCACATCTAAAGTCAGTCTGGGTCACAGTTACCCCTAATAGGTTGCTAATGTCAGGATAGCAGAAGGGCAGTCACTAAACTGAGCTTGACAGGGCAGGAGGTCTGAAGAGTCTAATTTCTCATTCAGAATTCCATTAAATCCTCCTGTTCGGAGCCTCCATCATTTTGTGATGCCTCCAGACCCTGAATTTTTTCTGTGGTTCCAAGAACCTGAATAAGCTTGTTTAGAAGCTCCCCCAACTGCCTGTTTGAGTTTAAGCTTTTATTTTTCATTTTGCTAAGCCAGTTACTCTTCAATTTCTTTCCAAAATTTTGATTCTATCTTCTTTTCTCCTGTTGAATGCATCTGTGTGTGTGTGTACACACACCCGTGAACGTGTGATCACATCACTATAGAGAACTGTTGGGAGGGAGCAGATGAGCTTGTGTGTTACCTCTATTGTGTCAACCAGTATCTCTGTGTTTTACATGCTTTTTCCCCAAACACTTACTCCAGTTACGTCACCTGACTTTGATCAGCCTTAAACTCCAGCTTATTAAATACACACACACACACACATACACACACACACACACACACACACACACCAAAAAACATTGGCCTACATAATAGTCTTTAATCTCTTATAGATATTGAAACTACTGCTCACATAAAACTTGATCTGAAAAATTCCATACATAAAGCACCCTAACTGAAAGACTATGAGTCAGAACACCCACAGCAGATTTGTTTGTGTCAATGGTTCTGTCTGGAAATAGGCGAGGTCATGGAAGAAAACTTGACACCATCCCCATGATGTTTACTTGACATGGTGAGGGAAAATACTAGCCTTCCTGTTTGTTCTATATTTTTAATTTAAGGAGACATATTTTGCAAAGAATACAAATTCTGCATTAATTTATGATGTAAAAAAGCTTTAAAGCGCCTTGCGCATATGCAACATCTTTGCACAATGCCCTCAGAGCCCTGTGGTATGCTCCCACTGGTATATGAATCCTGGGACAATTCAGAGTACACATTTGAGAAACATAATTCCAGGGGAACAATGCAGGAAGGAAGAGCTACCACTTACATGGTTCCTCACATATGAGACACAAATAGAAAATCTAGAGAAGAAAAAAAAACATTCTTCCTTCTTCCTTTTCTCTTTCCTTTCCTCCATATCACCTTTTCTTCTTTCTAAAATCATTATTGAATCACTATTAAAGGCCATAGAAGACATAAAGGAGAGCTATCTATAGGACTTGGATGAACCTTGTAATGCATTTGTGACTCTTACTGCATCTTAAACATATAGATTTAGACAAGCGATCTCTAAGGAAGATTCCAGGTTACTAATTGGTGACACTAATGGCCTAGCTTTCCTTAGGCATTTGTAACATCATCTGTGAACTAAATTACACAAAGAACTTTAAGTTGTCTAATAAGTTATCTGAAGACAAACTGTACCAAAGGCAGCATTCATAAAAGAGGAAGAGCCCACCATGGCTCAATAATCCAAGAAGGTTTGTAAAGAAGGTGAGCCATGCATGGGGTCTTGCATGGGGGCAAATAACAATACAGAGGAAGATAGCTCCCCATCAGTAAAGACATGATGACAGAAATAAGTACAGACTCTGAGCTGAATCCAAGTCCCACATAAGTAGAGCTGATATATTGTGTAGAAGTAGGAGGTGACAGCTAACAAAGAAACAGGGACCTCAGTCTTACAACTACAAGTAACTGGATTTTGCCACAACCACACGGGCTGAGACAAAGACTCTAGTTTCCAGTGAGGGCTCTTTTGGGCCACCATCCCTGATTTCAGCCTCTGAAAACAGAGAACCCAAGTGAGCCATGCTGCACATGTGACCACAGAACTGTGAGCTAGCACATTGTGTTGCTGTAAGCTGCTGCATTTGTAATGATGTATTGTGTGGCAATAGAAAACTAATACCTCCATAAGGTTTCCTAATTTGAAATACTTGGATCTTTGAACCCAAAGGCTAAATCTCTCTAGATCGTGGGGAGACAACATAAAGCAAGCAAACCTATCAAACCTAGATCCTCTTTCTTAGTGTCAGATTCACGCTTTTGTTTGTTTATGTATCTATTCCCTCATCCAACAAAAAATGTTTTGAGAGTCAACTACATGCCAGCCCCATGCTCTGCACTGGAACTACAAAGGTGGGCATAAGAACACGGCACCTGTATGGTCACATGTACCAGGTAGACCAGCCAAAGAATTGAAGAAGGCCATTATATTTATGGCAGTCCATCAGAGAAGTCAATTCTCATATTTTCTACCATTCTAATAAAATCCCAGTACTGTGAAGCTAAAAGTAGTCACACTGAACTCTTAAATAGTCACACATATTATAATTTCAATAAAATATGCTTCTTAAGTAGAGAAAAACATATATTTTCAGAATAATAAGTTCCCAAAATGTATCTTGGCATTCATGACATTCAGCTCAAGTTGCATGTTGTATACTTCTCCTCTTCCCATCTATGAGATGCCCAAGTGGCCAGCAGGATTTCATATCTAGTTTAAAATCATCCATATACGAAGCACATATTTTATACATCTTCATTAGTAAACAGTGGAAATTTCTAGACTGATTCCATATCTCTGTTATTTAAAGGAGCTTTGGGGGAAGAGCAATTTTATAGCAACATAACTTGAAGTGGCTCATCCTTGAAGCTCTGGTTCTATTAAATTCCACCACCAAGTTCAATATTTATCTTGTCTTGCTGACACCCATCTCAGATGTGATCAGCTCTTCAGTCAAAACATTGTGTTTCTGACAACACTACAAATGGCCTAGGATCTGAGAATCAACATGCTTCCTTTCCACCCCACACCTCTTTCTCCTAAAACAAGTGTCCTCAGCCAGAATGCGGCTGGCAGATCGCAGGGATGATTCATGAAGTAGAATGGGATTCAAGTTGGCTTTTCCACTGGCTGTGCTGAGCCAAAAAGGAGCCAAAATGTGTTTGTTTCCACAAAACAAGCAGCTTTCACAAAGTGACACATCAGGGAGCGGCCACGAGGAGGAAGACAGTCTGATATTTTCTCTGCAACACGGCCTGTTTACTCAATGGGTATTTGCTATGTGTACTCCATCCAGGCGCCACACGAAACCCAGAAGTTTCCTTGCTGAGGCCAGGGGTCCTCCGACCAAGTCTTCGCCTGCTGCTACACAAGGGCTGAGGGGTCAGTCAGGGCCTTTGGAAACTCCTCTGAGACACCTCCGTCAGGAAGCTCGTCTCCAGTCACTGCATCGGATATTAGGACTATTCAGCCCTGTCCATGGTTTTGGTACAAATGCCTCAGAAACTGTGCTTCCTTTACACAGAGCAAGGGAGAAGGGACAAAATTGCAAGGCCCTGGCTGCAAGATGGCCTCCCCGCTGTCTGAGGGCAGTGGCCCACCCTGGAAACGGGGGGTGGGGAGGCCCAGCCTGTCCCATGGGGCACCCCCCAAGCTAATTCAGCAGCCTGGGCCAGGCCCTCATTATAACAGCAATGTCTCTCTAGGGGATTTATTTCCTTAATCGCTATGGTTGGTAGCTGGTCCTTCCCCATCATGCAAGAAAAAACTTCTCCTTCAGATTTTCCCTCTTTCAGACTAAGAAGTCCCAGCAAAATAAATCTCTCCATTTGTACTGCATTTCCTTTCTCTCTAGACCACAGGCATCAGGCAGGCAGGACGGTGCTCATCTGAGTCATTGCTATCACCCTATGTCCAGTCCATAGAGTTCTAGCTGTGTCTGGAATGTAGTAGTTGCTCAATAAATGAAAATTTTAAATGCTCCGATTACTGTTTGTTTGTTTGGTTGGTTGGTTGTTTTTTTTTCTGACCTCATCAGTCTTTTTTTCTTGTTGCATAATCAAAGTTATCTGCCAAAACAGCTGTGACGGCTGCTAAAGTATTGAAACACTCTCCAATCTCCAACGCGCACTCTTCCCAGACATCCTGGTCCTCCTGGCTTCTCACCGGTGTCTCTGTGGACCTTCCAAAACGTTCAATAACTCAGCAACTAAAGTTAGCAGAGGCTTCAGGTTCCTGCCATCAGTTAATGCCCAGCACCCTGAACTGAGCAAGCTAAACAGTATTTTATTTTATTTTATTTTATTATTTTATTTTATTTTATTTTATTTTATTTTATTTTATTTTACAGTATTTTAAATACATGCCTGGCTCCAATGATGCCAAAATCATTATATGATCAAGAAAAACACTCCAAGGGAGATAAATTTACATAATAACCCAGAAGTGTTGTCAGAAACTCCTACCTTCCATTCATTACATCTGAAGTAATAGTTGACAAGCTGTGGCCAAAGGTGGAACTTTAGGAACAAAGCTGAGAACATCAGGGAACATCAAGACTGGGAAGCCACACTCGTGGCAACACGGTGAAAGGGCTTTAATGCCCAGACAGTCTTTCCTGTAAAGAATACCTGGAGAATACTGTCAAACTTTTAAAACCTCCCTCCAGTGCTGCATTTATAGAAATAAAATTTTACAACCTCTTCAAAACTTTGAGAAGATACTCACTCGCTGAATAATTTATCAAGTTTTTTTTTAGATCAGAGTTTACTTGAGTGTCTTTATTATGTTTTGTTTTATTCATATTTTTAATTTATGTTACAGAATAGTAAGAAAGGCACTGGAAAAAGAGCTGGAGCCGAGCAAGTAAACACCTTCCTAACTAATGCTTCCATGTTTTTGCTCTCCATGGAAGCACATAGAAAAACAAGTATTTGTGCATTACAGTCACCTAGAGAGACGTTTATTTTGCAGTTGGCAAAGGAAATTTTCTGAGTTATTGTTTAAGAGACAGATTTCTAGCAATAACCCTAACCGTGGCCTCAGAACTATAGGTGATAAGCAAGTCTCTTTTTGGCAAGGTAGTGGTGGGGAAATGTGTGTATTTCCCATTACCTGACTTAGGAATTTTAAATAAAGGATAAGAAACAAAAAAGGCATCTTTCCAATTCAAGGCATATATAAGTCGTCTAATGCTGCAGGGTAATCCATCTTATGTAATATAATGAATTTAATCTTTAACTAATGAACATTTGGGTCATTTCCAGGTTTGTTCTCTTATAATCAATGAATTGTGATGAATTTTTTTGCATGTACAGATGCATATAGTTTTTATTGGTGAGTCAGAAGTCATGTGCATGTTTTTAATGAACAACACCAGCTGTAGAAAACTAACTATACCATAAGTCCATTTGTGTTTTATTTGCAAAGATATGTATATATTCATCTACGTATATGTGCAAAGGAGTGGTAATTTCTGGAAGGTCACACCAGAAATTGTTAATGGTAGTCACCTCTTGGAAGTGGGGTTGGAATGAAGGGAAGTGTTTTCCCTTTTACACCTGCTGGGTATTTTTATAATGAGCTTATTACTTCTATAATAATTGTTAATAAAATTATGCCCAAGTCAAACCAATACAAAAGTCCCAAATCAGTCGCATTCTGGACCAAGAAGCATTTTTGGCATGTGATTAGTGCCTTTCAAAACAAACTGGATTTCATGGGGAAAAAAAATCCAGAAATTGAAAAAATGTCTGAGATCCCATGAATTAGGACTTAAATCTGCACATATAGATCTCCTTCCTCCATTTCAGTTTGAAAAGTTTAGATTTGCAAAAAAGTAGAGCCCAGAGACTAAGCTTTCCCTCATCAGTTTGATCTGAGTGTTTACGGCCCTGGAAATATCAAGTAAGTTCCTAAATCTTTCTCATTCTCCGTTTTCTCATAGAGAAGTGAAGAAAATAAAAGGGTACAGCACTTTTTACCTCATTAAGCAATTGTGAGGGTTAAAGAGGTAATATACATAGCACTTAGCACAGGGCCTGAGGGAAGCACTCAATTAATGTTAATTATGTTTATATTACTATCATCATTTTATTAAAAAGGCAGCAAATCTAAAAAAAATAACTTATAGCATCATTTTGATTGCACTAAGGTAAACACAACATACAAATGAAAACCCTTCGATGGAAGAAAAGAACAAATAGTAATGGTTGTACAAATATCCAGGCTTCCCTGAGATGACATCTTCCATCTAAACAAATTGGTGTCCCTTGCCTGTGATTATGTATCACAGCAAAGTACCGTAACAAACCAACGCCAGTGGGTCAAGGAGCAATATTTCAGGGACACTAAATTTGGCACTGTTTGTATTCAAAGAGATAGCTGGTTAATGTTTAGACTACTCCAAAGAAAACATGAGAATCTGCCCTAAATGAGAGGACTCTGTGGACTCCCTCTACCTTGCTTAATTGCTTCTGTCTCCTGTTTGGTCTGTGCTGGTACTGGCTACATGGACTCCCCTGGGTGCATTCAGTACTGCGCAGGTCCAGGTCCCCCATGCAGCCCCCATGGAACTGGACTCAGCCACAAGAGCCGGCCCTTCCTTCCTGCTCTGCCCCAGTGGTGTCTCCATCAGTTGCCTGGAGTCACCACTTGGTGGCTAAGTTTGCTTTTGTTTCTGCTACCCTGTCCTGTTTGTCTATCCCCTTCTAGAGAATGAGCTCTTGAACTCCTTTGGGGTTGAGATTTGAACCCAAAATATCAAAAGCGTACAGCCCAAAAAAGAGGAAAAAAAAGTGTTCCTGTTGCCAAACGAACAATGCAGAGGAATATCAAGTGGAAAAGCAAAGATGCCCCCTCCAAAGTTAAGCATTGTTAACATCTGGTGTGCCTCCTTCCATTGACTTCACAAATATTTACTCGGCACCTGCTATAAGATCCCTGCTCCCCTGGGACATTCACTGAGTGTGTGCACTGGGGGTTGGAGAGACGGACAATAAAGGAAAGAGCAGATACATAGAGGAAGCAATTTTCAATGGCAGGTGGTGCTGGGGAAGGCCTCCCGGGGCAGGTGTGACATAAGTTAGCACGCAGGTAGGGAACTTGGTCGGTGAAGGACTCAGAAGGAACACTGCCAGAGAGGAAAGCGCGTAAAGGCCAGAAGTGGAAAAAGTTTATAGTGTTTGAGTTTCAGAAAAGCCACAGGGTGGCTGGGAGCTCAGGGAGTGAGGACAGGTTAGAGGATAATGAGTTGGAGAGGGAAGTAGAGTCAAGGAAAGTGAGCATTATTCCAGAAATCACAGAAAACTCCTAAAGGAAGGAGCATGGTTAGATTTTCATTTTGAAGGGGTGACTCTGGCTGCTCCTGCCCAGAACAGACTTTGGAGAGACAAGAGTGTCATGAGAAGCCCACTGAAGAAACTGCCCTGGTCCGGGCAGGAAAGGGTGGCGTGCATCCCTAGGGAAAGGCATACAGGTCCCCAGCTAGAGACTCATGCTGGGTATCAACTGACCGACCAACCGACCGACCGACCGTGAGTGAGTGAGTTGCTCATGGTGGCAAACAGTTAAAAGGGATCATCTGAACTGCACACTGGAAAACCTTTTCAATATTCACAGGGAGCATTTCTTTAGGGGTAATGTAATAACCTGGTTTAAAGCATTTACCTTGTCTTGGCAGTAAAAGTGTGCAATCACTTTTATAACCAAGGACTTGCTTTCTGCAGCCCTAGGGCACTCATCTGTCACCCAACTAATAAGGCCTGGATTAACACACAGAGTCCCCAAGGATGGGTCCCCTTTGCAGAAGCAAATCCAGGGCTGCCCCCTGAGCAGATCTGTAAGAGAGCACCCAACTGCTTCCAACGCCAGCCAGGTGAGGTTGGCTCCGTATCGTCATCACTTTCCAGGTACAAGGCACACCTCTCCCCTCCTACCAGGACCAATCCTGCCCTCCTTCCCCTATTCTGCTGCCTGTCCTCCTACCCTGCTCTGGCTGCTGACATTCCCTAACTCGTTCCTTGGGTACCTGGCTCTAGCTCATGGCGAGTGGCCTAGCTGAAATTCCTGGCCTCCAGAGGGTGCCTACAAACCCTCCAGTTTCAGATTTAGGAGGAACCCACCCCCAAATATTTGGAGGTGGAGAGCAGAAGATGGTCGGAGTCGATCAATACACGCAGATTTTGGAGTTACCCCCATCTCCACCCCGTGTATATAAATTCATACATAGTCAGTTCTGCTGTATCTTTTCTTTTCAAAATGCACTTTGGAAAATGCAAAATGTAGTAGAACTGAGATATTGGAGAATGATCTTAAATTAACACAAGTTTCCAATTTTCTCATATGAAATTTCATCTGCAAAACCACGAGCATATGCAGCTGAGCCAAGCAGCATAGGAGTCTAGAAAACACACCCACCTCAAAGGACAACCGAGGGCACCAGATTGGGGACCCACCACCCACACAAGGTCTGCAGCCTCTTGCACATCTCATATAACCCCTCGCTCCGCCTCAGGAAGAGGAAGCCACAACTCTTCCACAGGCAAGCTTCAGAGCTTTTCCAGAAGCACGTGCCACATTTATTATAGTATTTCTGTGTTTCTTACCTATGTACCCTATAAAGCCCTACTGCTTTTTGTCTGAGTTTCTACCTTTGTTTACAATATGTCACTGATGAAATGTTTGAGTGTTTGCCTCAACCTGTTTATTCTTGAGAGCCCTGTGGGTTTGGTGATGCTGCACAGCCCTGCAATTTCTAGGAAGGCACAGGTAGGACACCTTACAGAAGAAATTACCTATAGTCCCATGTATATGTAACTTCGTCCAACCCAAATGAAATTATACTATATGCTTGTTTGGCAACTTGCTATTGACAGGATTCAGAACATGCCAACCCAGAATATGGTGCCTCAGCATATGAGGTATTTTAAGCTGAAGGAGTTTGAGCAAACAGCAGAAGCAGGATCCTGGTCACTCTGATATTTCCCCTCCTTCTCCCCTGAAGCAGGTCCAAAGACTGTCGTGTGAGAGGCGTCTTTATCTTCGAGATGCTGGGGTGCTGGAATATGAATGGAGCCCTTGCTACATTTCCCTTCTTCACTACACTCAGTTCATGCTCTTGGTCTTGGTCTATACCGTCTCTCCACTACTGTCCACTATGCATGAAAACACTCAGATTAAACTCTTATGGTCCTCATTTCCTTCTGAGGGCTCCATGTCACATAGACTTTTATTAAATACATGTGTATGCTTTTCTCCTATCCAGCTGTCTTTGTCAGTTCAATGTTCAGACACAGCCAGGGACCCTAAGAGAGTCAGGGGAAGTTTCTGTCTTTGCCCTTGACACTGTCTTCATTTAACAACGAGTGTGGACATCACTTTGCTAACATAGAGCTTGGAACCCAGATTTATATGCTATGTGTAGATCTACACATAAATATTATCTGTAAAGACTGTATCCATGTGCTATGATCAACATTTAGGTGGTTTATGTTTTTTGTTGTTGAAGAGAACTTGCCGCACTTGGGTCAGTGTAGGTGTCAGAGAAATCCCTGCAAGTGCAATTGCTGCGTTAAAGGTACACACATGTGCAATTGCTGCGTTAAAGGTACACACATTTAATTTTTATATTCCACTGACATTGGAGATCATCAATTCTTTAAAGTTTATGAATCATACAACTTAAAATGTATATATATTCTGAATAAACAATGGCTAGTTAACAGTGACTAGTTAACTTAGTTAACATTGACTTATCACCATTGGTCCATTAATTGTGACAAACATACTACACTGTAGTAATATGTTAGTAATAGAGGCAACTGGAGATAGGATATATGAGAACTATGTACTGTTTTCTCAACTTTTCTATAAAACTGTCAACAAATTACAAAGCTTATTTAAAAATATTCCTAGATACTATCTTATGCTATTTGTGTATCTTTATTAATGAAGCTGAACATATTTGCACATGTATATAAATCTTGTGCCTTTTGATTTCTGTTCACTTCTTTTCAACATTCTATCTCTAGGTATGTATTAGACCATCTTTTTCTCCAAGTTTCTATATAATTTTGTGTATGTGCTCTTTCATGATCTATGAAATTTAGTAAAATCTGTCCAGTTTTCAAGACTTTGGGATTTTATGGCTTTCTAAGAAAAGACCAACTCAACTCACCATTGCATTTAGAAGAATTTTACTCACAATTAACCTAAAATATTTCTTTCAATTAATTGATGAGCCAATTATATTACTCTGCTTGCACTGCCACAACAAAATGCCACAGATGTGAAGCCACAGGGTGGTGGGGAGTCTTAAATAGCAGACATTTATTTCTCAGAGTTCTGGAGCCCAGAAGTCTGAGATAGGGACCCAACAGGGTTGGTGTCTGGTGAGATATCTCACGCTGGCTTATACACAGCCACCTTCTTGTTATGGCCTCTTCTCTGTGCAAAGATAGAGAGATCTCTGGAGTTTCTTCCTCATCTTATAAGGACACTAATCCCATCAAATCAGGGCCTCATCCAGTGATATTGTTTAACCTTAATTGCTTCTCTGAAAAAGCTCTGTCTCTACATACAGTCATGTGGGGGTTAGGACTTCAGCATATGAATTGAGGATAGAGATGCATGATTCAGCTCATAAAATCAATCAACAGATATTTATTGATAAGGGATTAAATATTTCGCACCGTGCTCACTGAGATAGAGAACTAGGCCTCTGATATCTGCCAATTTCCAATCTAATCTTACAGATACGGAACAGCATTTACAAGAGTTGGAAATTTGCAGATTCGAGAGCTTCCCCGGAGGAAAGAAAACACAGTGTAATGTCTACACTGCAAAGTTTCCGCTGTGCATCCCAGCACACAGAGCTGTACCTTGAAGTGAAATATATCAGTACAGTCCTCATTCTCTAATCAAAGGAGACTCGTGAGGTGGATATGAAGGTGAGCTCATAATATATGGAAGAGGAAGAGGGAGAAGGTGAAGATTCTAGAAAATACTGGTGTACAAACAGAAAACGGATGCTAGGGATCCGAGGCTTGCCAGATGGTATACCCCTGCCCCCAGCCCCCCGCTTGGGACCAGAAGTAACAATTCCACATACATTGTACATATTTTTCCTCTGAAATACTCAAAGCATTTTTAAAATATTTGATGCCCTCTCATAACTACACTGAGATAGAAAAGAAGTACATATCTTTTTTTTTAATTAAGTGGTGATCAATACCTAAGGGGATTCATTCTCACGAATTCATTTAGTAACTATTTTGCTGAATATCTTGTTTGCATAAAAGAGCCTCAGATGGGTGAGAAAGTAACAACTAGTAGAAAAGAGAACCTACCTGGAAAAAAACTAGGTCTCTGAGTTGGAAGAAAGTAAGAACTTGTCAGCTTGGAGAAAGAGTCTTCACCCACTGGGGTCCCCAAAAGGATCCGCAGGACCCTTCCCACAAAGCTCCCCAAGTAGCCACCACCACCACCAGAGCCAGGTTGGGGCACTGGCCAACATCTGTCCCTTGCACTGTTCTGTGCTGCTTCCATCGTCATGAGCAGCCTGAAAGCTCATGTCATACCACTGTTTGTTTTTGAGCTTTCTTCATTATCAGTAAAGTAAGAATCATGTCTATTGCTATGCGTCTACATCATCATTTTAATAGCTCCACAATAAGGAATCTTTCCAATCAATAGAAACTCTGGGGATAGATAGATATAGATAGATAGATAGATAGATAGATAGATAGATAGATAGATAGATAGATACAGACTTATATCTCCAACTGGTTCTTTTTCTCTGAAGAGCCCAGATAATACAGTGGGTATTCAGAAAGGGGTTTTAAGAAAACCCACAAAACAGACAACCAAAACTAGTGCATGTGGAGTGTGTACACCTGGTTCTCTTTGCTGAGGCTGGAGAGATTGAAGTGAAAACAACCAGTTGTCATACTATGATTCTGCAGGAAAAGGTAAGTGTGACAAGAAACCTCCAGCGACACTCAAGGCTGCAGCACCTAACTGAATAACGTCCGAGGGGACAGCCACAATGAATTTTGCTTTGTGTGAACACTGCCTATTTACACCGAGTATCAGGTGTGCTTCAGAATGGCGAGGCTGCCATTAGCCTTGACCAAGGTAAGGACCTTCCCCTCCCTCCCGCCGGCAGTGGTGAAGAGGAGGCTTGGGGCCCCAGGAATAGTTTTTCCTACAGAACCTTTCAATGGCAACTTTCTCTGCTCTGATGGGCTTCTCTGGAGAGTATTTCCAGAAAGAGTTCTATTTGAGGGTTCCCTTTGGTGCAGGAGGCTCCAATTGCTAATGGTGATGATTATCCTTGTCATTATCATTAAGCCATTCATTTGATCGTGATTATTTTATTTTCTCCATCCAAAACCGTGCTGTGCCTCTTTGAAGAACTTATTTCAGGTAATTATCTTAAGGGCTCTGTGAGGTCGATTGATAGGACTGTTCCCATTCTGTGAATGATGAGATCCAGGTCCTGGGCTTAAGAATTCCCTGCAGAGTCAGCGGGAGTCAGAGCTACCTCTGCTTGATGAGTGTGCCTCTTCCCCTTTGCCACCCTAATGTTCTAGCTTCGAGCTCATTCTAAGGTAGGCATAGAAAGAAGACCAATGGGATGTAAATCTACAGCAGAGACCAGCAAACTTTGGAAACTGCCAGAGAGTAAACACTTTAGACTTGGTAGGCTAGACAGTTCCTCATAGCAGTGTGAGATCAGCCTGATACAGTACAGAAACCAATGAGCATGGCTCTGTTCCAATAAAGCTTTATTGATAAAAACAGATGGAGGGCAGATATGGCCCTCAGAACGTGGTTAGACCATCCCTATCTGCAGAAAGAACAACAGATGGGAGAACTGGTTACAGAAGTTGGAAGAAAGTAGCAATGGCAAATTAATGACCCTATCTTTAACCTCAGAATCCTTAAATCTAGCAAGGAATGTCAGGTAAGCCTATTTAAAAAGGGGGGAAAAGCCCAGAGATTCAGAGAGAGAAAACCCGAACCTAGAAAAAATATAAAATGAAGGTAACACGAATCATAAATTTCTAGGAGCAAAACGAGTCGGGCACAATTCAATTAGCCCAAGTGTCTCCGACAAAGCAGGCACAGAGCTGGGTTTAAGGCAGAGTAAGGAGTGGAGACTAACAGAGGCACAAAAGTCCCAGGTCTTAGGATTTCTGAAATTTGTATAACAGAGAAGGACTTAAGACCCTGGAGCAGAACTACAAAACTATAGGTAAATAAGCAAAGGCATTTGTGTGCTTAAAAAAAAAAAAGGATGCAGTAAATAAAATTTCATTACTGCCCCCCTCCAAGAGAGTGTCTATTAAAATAAATGTCATCTGGCCAGACTAACAAGCGGCTAAGTCTGAATTATTGATTACCCTATGAAAGTCTTCGCTCAGAATGTTCCGTGGGTTAATGCAATAATCCAACCCATTTCCCCCCGTCTGTCCTCTGCTCTTCCTTCTCAGCTGCAGTGTCTGTCAGCTGTGAAATGTAAACCATGTCCTGGTTTTATCTGGAGTCTCTCTCACTCTCTCTCTCTCTCTCTCAATGTAACCCCGGGCTCTCGTGCATCATCAAAAGTCCCGCCCTGAAAGCCTAGAGAATCAGCTGGCAAAAAGGAGAGCAGGCTCAGTGCTATTTTCCTACAGAGTAATTTTCTTTTCTTTTTTTTTTTCAGAGTAATTTTCAAATGGAAATTGGACGCAGTTGCATGATGGGGCTTTTCTTCTCTGCTTGGAGCACCGGACTTAGCAGGCTCCAAATCCCCAGCTCCGGGCAGGGCACACACTTTTCTGGGTGCTGGTAGTGACAAATTTCTGTTGCGAGAATACTAGGAATTGGGGAGTCAGGAAAGGGGTGTGGAGCTAGGGGAGTGTCAAGGGATTCGCGTTCCTAGTTCAAAGATGACCAGGTTGGGAGATCCAGGTTAATATCGTAGTAAAGTGGCCCAAGCAGGTGACAAAAATTACTATCCCGGAAAGAGCAAAATCTCCCCCCTCCCCAAAGAATATATGATTGGTTGAGCCATCAAGTCCATGAGGCAAGAAATGGTCTGTCTCCCTGGGTTTACTGGGTCTCCTCCATTGTTCAAACCGATCTTGGGTTCCCGGACCTTGGCCCTGAGCTTCGACTGAGGTATTCACCTTGTGTTAACACATTGACTTTCTTGATCAAACTTTACTTAGACTCTTAACTTTGTGGGGCACCTGGATGGCTCAGTGGTTGAGTGTCTGCCTTCGGCTCAGGCTGTGACCCTGGGGTCCTGAGATCGAGTCCCATGTCGAGCTCCCTGCAGGGAGCTTGCTTCTCCCTTTCCCTGTGTCTCTGCCTGTGTGTGTGTGTGTGTGTGTGTGTGTATGTCTCATGAATAAATAAATAAGATCTTTAAAAAAAAAAAGAATCTTAATTTCATTGCCTACAGAGCCGTGTAGCTAATTGTACGAAAACCGAGTATCCAGGTCATTGTCGCAGAACCTGACTGACCACTTCTCTTGGCCTAGAACCCCCAACAATGGCAGTCACTTCATTCAGACCCCATAGCTATATGACACCTGAACGTGGACCGGCTCTGCCCACTATGGCAGCTGCTGGCCACATGCAGTTTCCGAGCATCTGGAACATGCCATGCTGGACTGTGTTGTGCTTGAGTGAAAATACACACCAGGTAGAATGTCACAGAAGGTACCTATCTCTGTTGTGATTTTTATATTGGTTACATGCTGAAAAGATAATATTTAGGGTACCCTGGATTACATAGAACATTTACATGAAATTCACCTACTTCCTCTCACTTTTTAAATGTGGCTCCTGGAAAATCCAAAATCACCTTTGTGACTCACATTACATTTCTGTGGGGAGGCGCTAACCTGAAGTTACAGAATCTGTAAGCAGGTGACAGAGAGAGTGAGCTCAGATGCACAGCATCGTGGCAACCCACCAACCACGTGATCGGAGGGCGACGTTGTTCACCAAAGGGGAGCAGATCTCACAGGTTATGGTCAAAATGGTCTTCCTTTCTGTCCTTGGTAAAAATGAAATTATTTTCAAGTTAGGTGTCTAACATTTGCTGTCTCTTACTTACAAGCCAGAGCTTTGCCATTCCTGTCTTGAAAGGAAGCCTTCCTTAGGAGAGGCAGGCTCTCTCTAGGTTGGGTGAGCCCCATGGGGAAGGGTTTCAGGGAGCTTCATCCCTGAATTCACAGCTCATCAACAATGACCGGACTTTAGGATTTCTGGACAAACCCTCATTAAGTGGTAGATGTTAAAGGCTTAAAGGAATTGAAATTTGCTGTGTTGGTGCCCACAGATACTTTGGTCATAGCTTTGAAATCAAACCACGATCATAATTCTTCCACACTTAAGAACACCCCCAAATAAGATGTTATCTTAGCTGAATTTTATTTTTTTTAAATCTTATTTATTTATTCATGAGAGACACACACACACACACACAGAGAGAGAGAGAGAGAGAGAGAGGGAGACACAGGCAGAGGGAGAAGCAGGCTCCCTGGAGGGAGCCTGACGTGGGACTCCATCCCAGGACTCCAGGATCATGCCCTGGGTCAAAGGCAGGCACTAAACCACTGAGCCACCCGAGCTGCCCTTAGCTGAACTTTAAAAGAAAAAGTCAAGTATCTTTTAGGACGGTGATTCTTACAATGGAGTAGGATGAGATGGGATCTCCCCAAACAAGGTGGGACCCTGCCCCATGGATGGCACTGTTCCTTGTTACTGATGGGATGGGTTGATAGCCTCAGGTATGACAAGTGGAACAAAAAAGTTAAGAATAAGTACTTGAGTTCAATTCACTAAGCACTCCTCAGGATCTCCGTGGCCCCCTTCCGTCCAACCCGGGCAGAGCCATCCTCCTGGGCAGACAACCTGTGCCTCTTCGTGGCGCCCACGGGGATGGGCTTCCTGCTCGGGTACTGAGCTGCTGTCACGTCCTGGAGTTCTTACCAATGTCTTTGAACTGGTGTTTTGTTGACGGAGGTCCAATGGGACGAGCAAGTGCAGGAGCAGAAAGTTGTCGCCCCACAGGCTCTCGTTGGCTGTTGAGTCACCCCCGACATGAGCATTCAGGATTCCCCACGAGCATAAGATTCCAGGTGATCTATAATCAGTGGAGTTCAGGGAGACTGCGCGTGAGAGCAAGGCAAGCGTGCTGCATCTGTGATGGGGCAAGCAGCGCTGCAGACAGCCCCGAGAGGCCGTCCTTTCCGTGTGCAAAAGAACTCGGCCTCCAGTGCACAATGAAAGCACGGCATTCGGAGAAATAAGAGGATCTGAGGGATCCCATGCACGGCAGGTCCCTGGATGGGCAGCCGCACAGGTGGACAGCGATGCCACACAAGAAAAGGATGGATGGCCCCAGAGCTCCTTTGCCTTTTGCACTCAGTGGCCCAGCCTAGGCTAATGATGGGTAGTATTGCTAGAAGGTGTACCCGCAGCTGGAACAGGGAAAGAGAGGGCCAGCAGGCCATGGTGGGCCCATCGGGTGGGCCGCCCGGTGACCTGGTCCGAGGGCACATTCTGTGTGATTACGTCCAAAGGAGAACAGGCTTAGGTGTAGGTGTTCCATCCATCGGTAATGACACAGAGACCAAGCTGCGGGCGTGCAGTCTAGTTCCCAGACGTCAGAGGCTGTTTTCTCCCCCCTCATGCTGTTTGGTTAAGATTTTTTTTTTTTTAAAAGACCCATGTGAATGTATAAGCTATGAAAGGTGAACTGGGTAACCTTACTGATTCTGCATGTGAATTAAATGCATGGATATCTGCATTTAAAACTGGCATGCAGAGTATGAACACTGCAACTCAGGCTAATAACTTAAATTTTTTATTTTTCTTTACTTAGATCAACATGAAACAGCAAATAATAATAGTAATATGAATTTAAAAACATGAGAAATTGAGAGAGGGACGCCTGGGTGGCTCAGGGGTTGAGCATCTGCCTTCGGCCCAGGGCATGATCCCGGGGTCCTGGGATCGAGTCCCACATTGGGCTCCTTGAAGGGAGCCTGCTTCTCTCTGCCTGTGTCTCTGTCTCTCTCTGTGTGTGTCTCTCATGAATAAATAAGTAAAATCTTTAAAAAAAAAAAAAAAGAAGAAGAAGAAGAAGTTGAGAGAAAGAGACCATGGAGGAAGAGAACCAGCTTTACATTTTAGTGCTTTTAGTGACACTTTTTCCTGCTTTTTGAACAAGGGGCCCTGCATCGTTTTCATTTTGCACTGGGTCCCACACATCACGTAGCTGGCTCTGTTCCTAGTTCTTTACATCTCATAACCCTTGACAGTGCCCTAAAGAGAAATTCTTAAACTCCCTGATTTTCTTTCGTCCTTTGGAGATCGTCAGCTGCCACCTGTTACCAAGTAGGCCAATGTCACGGGAGTTCAGATCCCTGTGTGTTCCTTGGGAGGTGGTGCTTTGGTGAGTTGGGTGAATCCATGGCCTCCTGGCCTCCTTCCAGGTCCTCATCCCTCAGCCTCCCTCTTTGCAAGGTGTAAGCAGAAGCAGGAAGGCTACTGAAGGAGCATCTCTCCCTCTGCCAGAGCATTCCATCTATGTGTCTGACTTCCTACCATTACCCTGCTTTTTGGGTTAGGGATTGCTTTTTCTGTTTCCCAGGCCAACTTCCAAGTTGCTACTCACTCTTCTGATCAATATCTTATTTATAAACAATTTTCCACTGCTTATCTCCAGGTGCCCTATGAAGCCTTAGTCCCAACCTTTGATAACATTGATCTTTGGTCCAGATTGAGAGTGAATCTCTTTCTTAGAAAGGCCTGTCCTTATCCCTTACACAAAATACAGCTTTGCAAAATAATTTAGAGACAGATATTTGAACAGAGATTTAAAGTGACTTCGTGCCACACCAGATGAGACCAATCAGATAAACTGCACTAGAAAATTCAGGGCTTTGGATGCCCCCTCCCCCCGACTTTTTCTTTGACCAAAAGACCTGCCACTCTTATGTTCAGGTAGTATCTGCTCCATGCAGAAAGTGTCAGTGGAAGATTGGATAAGGCCTCACCCAACGTTGCGATCCTGTATCTGCAAACCGCTCTGACGTGTCCTTACTGCTCGATATAATTAGCACATGAACCATCAGACACGTAATACAAAAATCAGCAACCGTAATCTCCCCATCTAGACAATGAGCCTCACGAGTGCGCTCACCGAGAGGCTGTCATAGAGTCCAGCACTGAGTGGGGTTCACGGTCTCTGCTCATTTGTCCCCACTTACTCAGGCCCTGCATGGAATTGGGGCTTCCAGAATGCACCACCCAGGTGATTACCTGTTTCAAAATCAGCAAGGGCAAGGTTTCTCTAAAATTTGCTTTGGGGGCTCACCCTCTGTTTTTTTTTTTTTTTTTTTTTTTTTTTTTTTCACCCTCTGTTTTTATAGTAATGTTTCATTACTAAAATATGCATCTACCGTAGACACATACTGGTGTAAAGAAATCACAGACACTCACCACCCGTTGCCTCAATCCCTCTTTGGCACATGTTCTTTGAAACTTTTCAATATGCGCGCACACGGCCATTCCTCAGAGCAGATACATACACCCACAAATAGCATCATTTTTAGCAAAGCGTGTACATGGATTGTATTGGCTCCTTTGCTTTCTCCAGGGGGGAAAGAGAATACAAAAGAATTAAAGGATCATGTCCAGGTATAAAAGCACAGGTGGTACTCCCACCCTGGCCCTCTCTCTTCCCAGGAGCCTAGAAGATGTCGTTAGCAACAACTATTAGCAAACCATCTCCCCACAATTGGCCTTGTTTCTATTAGTAACAATAATGTTTAATGATAAGATATCCAGGAAGATCAAAATAGTCCTTGCTGATTTGAGGGCAAATCATGCAGGAGCAAGAGTAGATGGGATGATGAAGCAGAATGGGAGTGGATTATGGCTAATTCAACCTCTCGTGCAGAAAAAAAAAATTCTAGATGTGTTTTGTTTTGACTCACTTGAGTCATTGACTCCTGAGTCATTGACACTTGCCACCCATTCAGTGAGGGGCCTTTGTCTGGGCCCAGACCCCCAAGGAGAAAGCCACAAGGCATGAGGCGTGGAAACTGAGAGGCCAGCCTTCTCGCTGCCCGGGTCACTGTGCCCTCCCCACCAGCCTTCTCTTCTGGGCACAGGGCTGTGCCTTCCGGAAACTCTCCCCAGGCGCTGTGACGCCATTTCACAAAGACAAAGTCTTCCTTTATTCCGTTAAAGGAATAAGGAGAAAGGCCAGGAGAAAGACCGTGGTGTGATCAAAAATGAAAAGACTACTTTGCAGGACGCCTGGATGGCTCAGTGGTTGAGTGTCTGCCTTCAGCTCAGGGTGTGACCCTGGAGTCCCAGGATCGAGTCCCACATCGGGCTCCTTGCATGGAGCCTGCTTCTCCCTCTGCTGTGCTTCTGCCTGTCTCTCATGAATAAACAAATACGGTTTTAAAAAGAAAAGACTACTTTACTGAAGGGAAAAGAAAAGAATCTTTTCTAAAGGCCATTAAATGCATACTGCCCTACTAGTTCTAGTGAAAGGTTTCACTTAACACCTAAATTTATCACTGGGCTGAGCTGGGGTCTCCCCAGGAATCCAGATTTCTCATTGTTTGTTTGTTCAAACACAAGGCAAGTCAGGAGCAATTTATCAGCACAATCCCATTGAACCCGGTGGCTACTTGTTTCCGCCTAGTGGGACTGAGTTGCTGTTGGCAGGAACACTGGACGCCAATTCCTTCTCTCAGTCCTAATCATGCCTGCCTTCTTATGTACTCACGGGATCTGCTGTCATATCCTTCATGCACAGGAACCTCCTTGGATGCTGCTCCCCAGGGATTCATCAAGAACGAACATTACAGCGTCCCCACTTCTCTGATGGGTCAAATGCTCCCTGTTACTCTGGGGATGGCAGAGGGTGAAGAGTGGACACCAACATGGGGCTCGGGATTGTTTGCTTGCCTGTTTGTGTAGGTAGGGACCTCATTTCTGTTCCAAGTAAGATTCTGATTTGAAAAGAACTGTCTGCTGCATGTCCCCACAGAAGCAATAAAATTCCCCCCCTCCCGACTCCCCTAAAATTCAAAGAGGGAGGGAGTCTGCTTCATGCTCATCACCTCTCTCCTGTCATCGGGGTGAATGGGGATGCATGCACTCACTCCCAAGCTGGCTCAGTGAACAAGCAGTGAACATGTCCCCGCAGCAGAAGCAGAGGGGGCTTTGATTGGTTCTTCCAAACAAGACATTTTTAGAGTTGTGTCTGTCCCTTCTTCATTTGGGCCCCATTCCTCTTAATTTGGGCCTGTTCTTGCCTCCAGTTGTGAAGGAGATGGGTCTTCGGAAATCTTTTTTTTTTTTTTCCCATGCTTTTATGTTATATATGGGGAATGTGATGCCTGAGGAGTTCCCGTTACCTTATTTGGGGAAACACGCTACTCAGTTTTTACAGTATTTTTTACATTGTGAATCTTTAAAAATTGGTTTTCCAGGAAAGCACCAGTCCTACCATGGACTCTAGTTTGTCTCTAACACCCAGAACATCCGAGTTACCAGGAAACAATGCTCGCCCCGAATGGTGGCTAGCGGAGAATTGATACCCTGTGGTTTCATCAAATCTTAGATACCAGTTGAGTATAAGACACTCAATTATTGTATGTGGTACTAAGAAAAAAATAATGCATACACAGAAATTTCTAAGATTTCTTCACATTAAGGAAATGATGATTTATATCATGTCTTGACCTCATCGCTGATTGCCTTTTCCACGATGCTGTCATTTGGGGCCCTAAAAGTATTTTTAAAAAACAAAACATAAAAGGATAAAAGTCCTTCCACTATTCTCTGGTATTTGTTTTCAGACTTCCTTTGCCTGGCTGGTCTGACAGGCAGCCGTGTACACTGTCCAGGGAAGGAGGACCCTCCCTGCATGTAGGTGCCCTCTTTGAGATTCCAGAAAGCACTTGGTTGCCGCTTTGCAAGAACGTAAGGAATTACAGACATTCCTTTCATGACAAATCCTTGTTTCCATACTACCAAATTTGTGCCTCCTCTGTCTTTCTTTGGACTCTGTAGCTTCTCGTTTTAATGCCAAATCATACTGTAATCCTTCTCAGAGACATTTTAAGCACCCATTAAACCATTAAACACATATGGTTGTGGCAATTCACAGAATGCAGCAGACGTGGCCGAGATAACAGGAGGTGCGAATGGGTTTGTGGGAGTCGACAGCAGTGGTGGCTTCCCCGGGAATGCTGCCTGGTCCTGCCTTGCCCAGCACACAGCGATGGGAAGATGCATTCCACTTTCTGCTTCACTGAAATTGGTGGTGGGGGGGGGGGGGTAGGTGCACAGAATGGGGTAGGTGCACGGGATGGTACGCAGGTAAGTGCATAGGATGATGCCCAGGTAGGTGTGCGGGAAGGTGCACAGGTAGGTGAGCAGGATGGTGCACGGGTAGCTGCGGGGTAGGTGTGTGGGTATGTGCACAGGATGGTGCAAGGGTAAGTACGTGGGATGGTGCCCAGGTAGGTGTGCGGGAAGGTGTGCAGGATGGTGCGCGGGATGTGCCCGAGTAGGTGCGCAGGATGGTGCGCGGGGTGGTGCATGGGATGCGCACCTAAGACATTGGGCAACACTCAGGGTTCCTCTTTGGAAGCCTATTGTTCCAGCCCCTTTGAAGCTGGGATTTGATGTCCCCCTTCAAATTACCAGAGGCCCTTAATCATCTCCCAAAGAAAAGGTCATGGAGGCAGATTTTAAAAAGATGGTTTCAAGTCAGTAGCAGCATTCCTCAGCACTGGCTGCACGTTGGAGCTAACTGAGGAATTTTGAAAAACTACAAACAGGGGCGCCTGGGTGGCTCAGGTGGTTAAGTATCTATTTCGGCCCAGGTCATGATCCCAGAGCCCCGAGTTGGAGCCCTGTATGAGGTTCCTTGCCCAGCAGAAAGCCTGCTTCTCCCTCTCCCTCTCCAGCTCCTCCTCCTTCTCTCTCTCTGTGTCAAATAGCTAAATAAATAAATAAGTAAAAATCTTAGGAAAAAAAAAGAATACAAACAAACAAAGGATGCTAGCCCCAAACGCATTAAATCCGAGTCTCTAGGGATGGGGCCCTGGCACCAGGCACCAGGTGATTTTGGAAAGGTCTCTAGGAGGCACCAGCGAGCCGGCCAGGAAGGAAACTACTGACAGGAACACAAGCAATCTCTTGGATTTCCAGAGAGCCAAGTCCTAGTGCATGTTACCCACGATGAAGAGCATGCATCTTCCTTGGAAACATCTGGATGTGGCAGCAGGTGGGCCAAGGGTTTATTGCATTTGGACCCCCCCCCCCCCCGGTGTAGGCACCTTTCCCTCTCTCTTCTTTCTTTCTTCTTTCTTTTCTCTTTTGAATGCCAGGCTGGCAATCTGGCTGCACAGATCTATTTTAGCCCAGCCACACACTGAGCTTTTAAACCCTTCAAACTGTGTTAAACCGTGAACGCCCTATCATGCATAGAAAATAGACCTTCCAGGATTGTCTGAGCTCAGATCCTGATGGCAGATGTTTGGGCTTTCGGGGGGTCCTCCCTGGCCCCTCCCTGGGTTGGGCTAGTCAGTTCTACTCTATCTCCCCACCCCACCCCCACTCCGCTCCTTGGAGATGTCTCCCCAGCCCTAGGCTCTGACGGCTACGGACACGAACAACAGCGCCTGAGACTCTGCAGGATTCCAGGGGCTCCGCACAACCACTAGTTAGCTGCAGACAGCACATGGCAGATCCAAAGGAGGGTACCTGAGCTCAGCGCCAGGGACCAGAGTGCTGAAAAATACTTATCATAGCCTCATAGCCCTTGTCTAGCACTTTCCTGGGGTGTGTTACATCTTGTAGTGGTGCCAAGATTGGCAAATGTCTAGCAAGGCCTTGGGGTCTTCCATCATAAGAGGAGAGATGTTTCAGGGGCGCCTGCGTGGCTCAGTGGTTGAGGGTCTGCCTTTGGCTCAGGGTGTGATCTTGGGGTCTTGGGATTAAGTTCTGCATTGGGCTCCCTGCAGGGAGCCTGCTTCTCCCCCTGCCTGTGTCTCTGCCTCTCTCTGTATCTCTCATGAATAAATAAGTCTTAAAAAAAAAAAAAAGATGAGATATTTCTATCAGAAAGGAGATCTTTTTATAAAGATCCCACAGCCTTCTATTCCCACCCTTTTTGCACACTCTTTGGTTTGTTGGTTTCCTAAGCCTACAGACCCTGCATGATTAGGAAAGGGAAAGCAACCTGATTGGCAGGACTTCAGCTGGAGAGGGAGAGAGAGAATTTCACATGCAGAAACAGGGGAATTGTTTAAAATTTATTCTCCATGTGCCATCAATATATTTTCAAGGAAAACAGACGATAATGTGCTCATTTTTTAAACTTCCTTTGAGCTTTTGACGGAGGAGGTGCTGTTGGTGTCTCTGCATATTTTATTCAGATTTTGTCAGTATAATTTAGATAATGGTCTGTTTAAGAGAATTAGATAATCCCACCACTTGAAGGCGATCCATTCCTACGTCTCTTCACCAGGTCTCTGAACCGTAGTAAGTTTTCTTTTCTCTTCATGGACTTAGGATACGTTTCTTTGTGTAACTTCCTTTTCACAGGGCGAAGACACTAGACATGGCTGTGCGTATCACAAACAGCAGAAAGAGGAATCTGTGACCTGAAATCTCTTCTCCTTTCTCTTCTTCACACTTGGATAGCTTTTCTGAACAACCCATGGCATTCAGGGGAGACTATAGCTCATGGGAATGAAACAGAGAGAGATATGGTTTGTAATGAATTCTTAATCTATGCCATGAGACATAACGTTCTTTAAGTTAAAGAAGTCATGGCCGACCATATGTCGCTGCCACATATAGTACAATAGATATTGTTATATGAGATTGAGCACATTGCCTAACCTCGTTAGGGCTCAGTTTCCCTGTTTATGAAAGGAGATCTTTATAGTATCTTCCTCAGAGGGTTTTGTGAAGATTAAAATGAATATCTAGGAAGAAGCTAATTAACTGATGAGTATTCAATTGAGCACATAATACCATGGTAGTTAGATGCTGTCGTCACTAACTCTGTTCTCCTGACGTGCTATAGGTAAGAACAAAGTACAAACAGCAGGTTTCTCCCATAACTTACAATTTACCTCCTCGACTTTTGTCTGGGATCTGAAACTCAGAGACCGAATTCAGAGAGCACGGTGAACCTGACTTTGAATCTGGATCAATTCCTGAGGTCAAGGGAAAAAGAATTCTTGTCCCCTCTAGGTAAGAATCTCGCTGGGGTAAGAATCAAATTGACGTGAGACAGGTTCACAGGAGAAAATCCAATTTAACAGTGTACCTACTGGGAATCCACAGACATGGAAATTGCACAGTGAGGCAAAATGAGGCATAGACGCCATCCTGAACTAAGGAGAAGGGGGTAGGGGTCTGGGACTTCAAAGGGAAAGAATGCAATTCCCAGGAAAATGAAAAAGAAGCAAGCATTTGGTAAACCGATGTTTGCTGGGCCACCCAGAAGCCACGGGACAAAGAGAGGACCTTGATGGAACAGACCTCGCGAGGTTCCTTCGGGCCACCCCACCTGCTTCCTACCATAACGCAGTTATCTGTGGTGAGTGCCCTCTTCCTGGAGCAGGTCCTCTACCTAAAGTCTTTTTAGGCAGTTGAGCGGGCAGGAAAGAGCTTTTCCAGAATCTGCTGGGTCTTGATTGCTTTTAACTGAAAATAATCTCTATGCCAAAGTGACCCATCTTGGGGAGGCCTGCCTTTGGCCCTACTCTGTATACGGGCAGATTTGATGCAGTCATCAGAGGATCCAGAGGCATTTGAGGCTCCCCTTCTGTGAGTTCACCAGAGCCCTCCTCCACATATTAATCCCCAGAACTCCCTCCTAGCAATGCACTGTACAGTTTCTGGTTTTCAAGCATTATTATTTTACATGCCAACTTTATAACATCCTGACAACATATCCGTGTTGACCAAGAAAGGATTCACTGAACCTTTACGCCTACAGGCATTTATTTTGGCAATTATAATTGCACTTCTGAAGACACAGACTTGGGTAAAAATCCTACTAATGGTCTAAGGGAGACAAGGGCAGAGGCTGAGTTACATAGGCAAAAGGCTACAAAGGCAGGTCTCACTCAGGTCCTCTCTGCCAAATGGGGATCACAACTGAGTTAATTTGGATTGGTTGGGGGCACTGCACAAGCAAGGGATGGAAACTTGTCGAGTTTCATGGGCTCCTTTCAAAGTGATGGGTGCTGCTGATCCAGAAGTCATGGTGAGGATGGAGTGAAGTCCAGGCTGAGGGCTTGCAGCTGACCAGAAGGTTTTTAAAAATTTCATGGTTTTTCCGATGAGGATGTGCACAAATCCTCCTCCCTTATGGCCTCCTGACCCTTTTTTTTTTTTTTTAAAGATGTTCTTAGCTAGGCTTGCTCGCTCCATCGTGATGTCTCCTTTCACATTAGCAACACCATTGTTACAGAGGAAAGAGCCCCAGAACCTGGGTGAGCTGCCCGCCATCCCTCAGTGAGTGAGAAATTTAGGGATGGGACTAATTTTAACCCCCATGCTTTCTCCAGCGCAAGCCGTCACTGCTGTAACAAAGTCAAAACAGCCTTCTTCACATCAAGGAGGCAGGCACACAGCTAAGAATCCCTAGATCAGTTTTTTTTTTCAATCTTAAAGTTATTGAGTGTTGCTATGGGGACACAGCCCCCTCGTAATATCCTTTTTGCTGCGTGGCTTAGGCAAAAAATAAAATCCACGAGTATTCCATTGCTTGACTTGGGCTTTCTCTTTCAACCTCTTCCCAGTTGTCACCTGTAGATACCCACCGGCCAGTGAATATCAACATGGACTGGCTTTGGGGTCTTGCCTCTTCTTTTCCTACCTGACATTTCTTGAAACTGACAATGAGCCTTACGGGGTTGGGGAGGGGAGCAGAAGGCTGGAGAAGCAAGTTGGGAGTGGAGTTAATAAATTCACTCAGGGGAGAAACTAGCTCGTAACTAAGAGCTTATATTTGATATCGAGCCAACTCTGCGTTCTCCTGAACAGCTAACGGTGTGACAACCTTCGGGGAGGAGCATCCCTTCTCTGTAGGCAATGCATGTGGTTTTCCAGCGGCCTAATGCATCCCCGGCACGATGACATCTGTGTTCCTATTTAAAACTCAAGGGTATACCACCTTTTTCTATCTGAGCTGTTAGCTTTTAAAAATACTTAAAAACCAATCAGCAACTAAATTGCATCTGAAGAGCTATTTCAATTATAGAATGGAGGCAGTTCCTCAGCAACCAAAGTATTTAAGAGCCGCAAAAATTAATGTGCATTTTAATGCTGATTTTCAGAGTATAATACACTTTGTAATTCATTTAAATGTATTCTGTGTGTTCTATTCTGGCTTCAGGCACAGCAGCAGTCCTTGAGACATTATAAAACTACATTTTAAAAGTTGTTTTTTTTTTTAAGAGAAAAGTATTTAAAATCTAAGAAAGATAAACTGAGTGAAAACATAATTGGTCAGAATCTGAATACAGATGAGGTCTCTTCCTTGAATAACACCACTTAAAAGCACTCCCGTAGAACGATCTGTACCCCTTAAACAGACAACCTGCCGTTTGGGTCAGATCTAATAAAAATCTCATCTAATTGCCTTTTCTCTTCTCTTCGGATTTCGGACACAGCCTTCGGGTTTTCCAGCCACGCTCCTCATCGGAAGCTCCTGACTTGGCAGATAAATCCAGTAGAATTAGCGCCTCCACGGATGGTGTGTTTTAAAACTGAGTTAATCAAACATAAACGCTTTGCCCCAGAGCAATGGCAAGCAGTACATATGTCGGCAGCCCAAAGGAAGGAAAGTCAGCAAAGCAGACAGCTGCTTTTGCTCAGCGGTTGCCAACACCAAAGATGAAATGGATGTGCGGGGGGAGGATGGGAGCCCCCAGCACAGGGCAGGAGGTGCGACATGGATGTGCCAGCCCGGGCCACCTTTCTGCGAGGTCTTCAACAAGAAACAAGGGGAAGGATAAATTGCAACCAGAGGACATTAGAGGCAGAAGAGCCCTGTGCCTCTTCTTGGGCACTCCCTTTATCCCTTCACCCAGCAAATGGGCTGGCATTGCCCAGGAAATGACTGCAGACTCCCGGAAAGAGCCGCGCGCAGCCCACAACCCTGGCTCCCAGCTTCCTACCAGCCCGCAGCGTGCATGGAAGTCATTTGTCTCTGCTTTGTTCTGCAGCCATCACAAAACAGAAAGAACACATCCTTCTTTGGGACTTCTAGTGTGGGACAGGGTGATTTCTGACTTTGCCGGGTCCCAGATTCTGGATTCTTGGGGTTTTCATTGGCTGGAGCTGCGTTATGATCAATGACGTGCACAGACAGAGAGCGGTGACCTTCACCTGCCTTCCCCTGACTCCTCCTTCCTGAGGTTTGTACCCCTCCTTGTCCCTGAAGTCAGCACGGCTGCAAAGGGAGCCAACCGTGCACCCAACACAGAACCTCCTTCCCCGGCCCAGCCCGTGAGCCACCCTTTTCCGACCCATGCTGACGTCCCCGGGTGCCCGTCAGAGAAGACAAAAGCCATTTAACCAGCATTTAATGAGCACTTACTGTAAATGCAGAGTTAGGGGGATAGGGAAATGAATGATGGGTGAGCCACAGCTTCACCCATCAAAGAGAACCAAGTCCAGTGGATTGGAACTATCTGGGCATTCCATGTCTCTCACCTAAAAATAAACATTCTCTCAAACTTTGGGAAGAGTGGTTACGGGGTTCAGTTGAACTCAAGAGCCGAAGTTAGCACTGTAAGTTTGGAATATGGGATGAGCATAGATCTCCCGACCTGGTCTCCAAAGGTAGGAAACCAATCGTTGGGGATCTAAAGAAATCTCGGGCTAGCTCAGCCTGGCTCATGGGCTGGTCTGGGAGTCTGCTTTTCTGAGCTCTGGGTTCCCTATAAGGTACCTCTGCTGGGGAACAGGACTCTACAGTTTGCACGCTGAGCCATTACAACCCTAGAGCCCTCGCCCCGGGCCCCAGAGGATCCCCCGTCCCCAGGCATACCTAATATGCAAGTCCTGACACAGCCCCGGTGCCTCCTGCCCGGAGATCTCCATCTCCAAGCTTTCTCTTAGGAAGCCTTTGGGCCTGCTTCTGAGCCATCCACAGTGGCGGCTTTCATCCCAATACCCACTGCTATTCCTGACTGAGCTGGGAAACAGAGAGAGCTATTTATAAGCATTCTGGTGGCAATTTCCACAACGAGGAGGTGAGGCTGGTTTCTGATTTATGCCTTTCTAGCCAGCTGTCCCTTGTCATTTTACACATGCTGGCATGACATTTCCCTCCAGCCAATTTAATCCCGAAAAGTTTTGTTTCTTTCACACGTGAATGAAAAGTAAGCCTTTGACTTGAATCATCCCTCGCCCCTTGTAGAACTGTAATTTCACGGGTTCCATCTAATTTGTACACGGGTGTCTCGCTGAGCTGCGGGAAGAGGACGTGAACTCTCTTTAGGAAGGTTTGTACGGCTCACGACGGGGAGCTTCTTTCGCGGGGTGGGTGGGAGAATGAAATTAAGAATTTGGGGAGTAACTGGGATCTGAGTGATTTTTCTTTTTTAAATAAGTGTTCCTTCTCCACATATTTCTGAAAGCTAAAAATACAGCGAAAGCATGTACTCACAGCTAGTGGAAAGCTAAGCAGATTGAGAACTAGACAAGGAGGAGATATCATCCAATAATCTAAATGTCTCAAGTCAGTAGGGTGATAGATACCAAGTAAACCCACCATGTGAAACAGTCACCTGTAGATGAAAATGTGAATCATGGAATGGATGGACAGGTGTGCGGACAAGGGGTGGACATGATCCTGGGCCTTCAGAAACTTGAATGGTTGTAAATTATAACAAATCTCCAAGGCTCTCTGGAGATTCAATACAGCCAGAGCTTTGGCTTCAGCAGAGGCACTGAGTGCCAACTACCCCTTGCTTGGCGGTCCACTCTGGTGTGGCTCTGCACACGTTCCTGTTCACACTGCCCTGTTGGTGGTGTGGGACGGGGGAGCTTTGAGGATGTGAAATCATATGTCATGAAATGAATGAGGAGATAAATATGAAAGATACTCTAACTGTGAAATCCTTTGAATTATTTGAAATAAACCTGCCACTGACACAACAGAAACAATATTTTAATTTCAAGGGGCGCCTAGGGGGCTCAGTCGGTGAAACGCCTGCCTTCAGCTCAGGTCATGATCTCAGGGTCCTGGGATGGAGCCCTCCATCTGGTTCCCTGCTCAGCGGAGAATCTGCTTTTCCCTCTTCCTTGCCCCTCCCCTTTGCTTGTGTGCATGCTCTCTCTCTCTTTCTCTCTCTCTAAAATGAATAAATAAAAATCTTTAAAAATTTTAATTTCAGACCTGAAGGTGGGACCGACTGAGGACCAGGGTCTCAGTCCCAGAATAAAATGCTACCCACATCTCCACCTTGTAAGTGTGTTCAACCAATACTCATTGAATAGATGGGCCAATGGATTAATTGGGTGAGGTCTGAGTGAGGGATTCAAAATGATATTTTGAACTTTCCAGAGAATGGAAGTATTTAAATAAGATTCAACAGTACCCAGGATGGCAGGGACAAAATTTCTTTATTAAAGGAAGTGCTAAGAGAACCCAGATGGTTCTCACGTTTTCTTTGTATTCTCAGTTATTGAGATGGATTTAGGAGCCAGGTAAGACAACAGCCGCCACAAAATGTGAAAAGCCCGAAAGAGTCACAAAAGTCATCACGAAGCTCGGCAGCACCTCCCAAAACACTGGGAAATTAGCGCTTTTAAATCACAACATAAAAAAAAAAAATCACAACCTATTTCAAGGACACAGAAAAGCATAGAGAATAAACTCTGTTAAACGGAACATTTAAACAAAGCATCAAACCCCTGCTTTCCCTTTCCTAATCCTAATAGGTCTTCCTTTCAAGAAATAACCACTCTGATGAAATTGATGTTAATCATCCTAGGAATTTTTTTTAATTGAATCTACTTGCCAGTGTGTGTATCCATAAATGATGCATTGTTTTTGCATCCTTCTTACCTTTTTAATAAACACTGCTGTATATCGCACCTATCTTTCCCTAACTTGTTTTTCATACTTGTGTTTGGGGGATTTATCCCATGTTGATTTATGTAGCTCAAGGTAATTTATTTTTACTGATGTAGAGCATTTATTATACTTTATGAATATGCCATGATTTACATCTCCATTTCCCTGGTGCTGTGTATTTCAGTCATTTTTCATGTATTTATTTATTTTCATGTTCCCTAACAAGGCTTCCCTGGACATTTCTTTTGGTGTTTCTTGGAGTGGTCAAGCAAGAGTAGCCCCAGGACAGTGCTTCTCAACCCTCTCCGCACATTAGAGAACTTTTTTAAAAGATTTTATTTATTTATTCATGAAAGAGACAGAGAGAGGCAGAGACACAGGCAGAGAGAGACACAGGCTCCCTGCAGGGAGGCCAGTTAGGGACTCGATCCCAGAATCCCGGGATCACGCCCTGAGCCAAAGGGAGACACTCAAACGCTGAGCCACCCAGGTGTCCCCCATTAGAGAACTTTAAGAAAAATACTGTCCCTTCAGCCCTACATCCAAAGTCCTGACTTAATTGGTCTAGGGAATTTTTATATTCTAGTGATAGAAAAGAAAGAAAATAAACAAAGGTATAGATTTGAAAATATTGAGTAGCGATACAAAATAGAAGGAAAATGAAACAGGGTAATGCTACAGAGCCTGGATCCAGGGAAGAGTATCCCATGGAAGTGACTCTGAAGTAGAGACAAGGGACCAAGGGGTCACCATGTGAAGACTGAAGAGAAGGAGCATGTCTGCTGGTGGAGTGGATGGATGTCTGACAGCCTGCTCCTGACACCCTTGGGGCCTAGGGCAGGAGCACCGATGCAGGCATGTGTACCACATGCCTAAATATTCAAAAGTCATAATTAAAGCTAACTTTGGAAGACTCTATGTTCTATCTTTCTACTTTAACCACTGTACCATCATGATGACAAATTCTATTATTTATTTATTTATTTTTAAAGATTTTATTTATTTATTCATGAGAGACACAAAGAAAGAGGCAGAGATACAGGCAGAGGGAGAAGCAGGCTTCCTGCGGGGATCCCAATGTGGGACTCGATCCCTGGACTCTAGGATCATGTCCTGAACCGAAGGCAGGCACCCAACCGCTGAGCCACCCAAGCATCCCAACAAATTTTAAAAATAAGAGTAAAGTTATGGACTCTATCAGAGGCAAAGTCATCAAAATACCAATGGCAACTGAATTTATAATTATTACACGTGTGTGGATATGTGTGGATGCAACCATGACATTCAGATGAATAATAAAATAAAGACATAAATAATTTACATATGAATTTACATTTATTTCATCAAATTTGTTTTGTTGGTTTCATTTCAATGAAATCATTTATGAATTGTTATAATCAGTATTTACATAATTTGTTTTACAGACAGCAATGATCTAAAGGATTAAAAATAGGATCTATTTTTACATTTTTACAATTATATACAATTCAAACACATCTTCATTAAAAATGTAGAGTAAAATGTAAAACATTTTACAAATTAACATTTTATTATATATTTTCCAAAAGGTTATTTTTCTTCTACAGTACAAGTCATAATTAATCAGTGTCAAAATATTTATTCTAAAACAAAGAAAAAATATTCATTCAAAATTATTTTTTACAATGAAATTTTAAATTTTCCATTTTAGGAAATTAAAATAAGTCTTATAAAACATATTTATAAAACTGAAACTACACAGAGTTCAAGACTTGGAGGTACATTTAGTTGCTAAGGTATGACTCTGTATCCATTTACATAAGAAGTCTAGACCCATTTAAATGCATTTAAGGTGTAGTTTAGGGCAGTCCAGGTGGCTCAGCGGTTTAGTGCCACCCTCAGTCTAAGGCCTGATCCTGGAGTCCTGGGATCAAGTCCCACGTCAGCTCCCTGCATGGAGCCTGCTTCTCCCTCTGCCTATGTCTCTGCCTCTCTCTCTCTCTTTCTCTTTCTCTCTCATATAAATAAATAAAAATCTTTAAAAATAAAAAGGTGTAGTTTAGTATTATATCATTATTCAGGTATGGTGAAGCCATCAGATCAAGAGACAATAGCCATGGAGAGATGAGTCATTATACTCCTATTATACTTCCCAGAGAAGGGGTCCACCGTGCCACTCAGTTGCCTTGTGGGCAAACACCAGGTCAGTCAGGATCCCAAGGGAGGAGGGGAAAATGTGAGCAACAGCCTTAATTTTGGTTTCCATGAAGCAGGGTAAGTTTTACTGGAAGGAGTATGATTTAACAACAACAAAAAGCCAAATGAAAATTTTTAAAAAGTTCAATTTGTTTATTTTTAATGTCAGTAACATTAAGTAATGTTGCTGTGAGACAGTTTTATAATTAAGTGAGAAAAAAATTTGTCCAGGAACATCTGGGTGGCTAGTGGTTGAGCACCTGCCTTTGGCTCAGGTCGTGATCCTGGGGTCCTGGGATCAAGTCCCTTATTGCGTTCCCTGCAGGGAGCCTGCTTCGCCCTCTGCCTGTGTCTCTGCTTCTCTCTGTGTGTCTCTCATGAATAAATAAATAAAATATATATTTTTTTAATTGTCCAGGCATCAAAACCTTTTCATATGGTGGGTTTATAATAGCATCTACAGACACCAGTGTATAAAACAGAAATAAGCATTTACGAATATAAATCTGACCAGAAACATTTTGCCCAGAATGCTGACGACAAGACTGAGGACAATTGCTAGGAAATAGATAGATTGTTTATGTTGTTTCCTCTTACAACTGATGAGAACACAGATACTATCTCACAGCTAGCTGTATTTCTTCATGCCTTCAGTTCGAATTCCAACAGGACCAAAGTCTGATAAAAACTTTTGGACGTAGTGTATCATTCCTATGATAGCTACACATATCAGGACAAGGCATATTTATTGTGTTGAGATAAGCTTTGAAAATATTATTGTGCACTGGTCCAGATTAGAAAGCTGGACTGCAGACATGGCTTCTGGAATGGCCACAGTCAACACTGGACTTGCCGCAGAACCTAAATCCAAGATGGTAACAGTTTTCTAGGGCACTGCATTTAGACATTTGCCAACTCACTCACCAGGGAGAACTAAAACTTTTAAAATGTAATAATGTGAACACCGTCTGCCTAAAGCCATACACACTTTATGTTTGCTGGACTATGTGTGGCAGAGTGCCATAACTTGGAGCTCAGAGGAATTGGCTTTGTCCTGATGGCAAAGAGGTTTTTATTATATTTTGGGGAAAAAAATAGACATGCTAAGGCAATCCAAAGAAAAACATCACCACATTTCACCTGCACAGAGAGAAGACAGGTTTAACCTTTCAGGTTGACGTTGACCCGTCCCAAACACTTTGGACTCTACAAAGTTGTTCACACATAACTTCATAAGGAGTTTCTTTCCCCGAAATCCATCCACTGCAACAAAAGCAAAACATTTCCAAAACTGTAGATTTGAAAACCGAACGACAAAGAAACTCTCAGTTCTAGAGTTTATGAAATGACTGTTCTATTCACGCTCTGGTTTATGACTCATCGTTTGGATAAAACCTACAAATGGACACTGGCACCACACTACACTGGAAGCAAACACGATGATGTGAGAAGAGCAGAACGTCACAAACATCTCAAGAGTAGCTACTTTAACAACAACAAAAAAAATCGCTGTGCATGAATCTATCCACATTTAGAATCCCTACATTTGTGAACATCTGTTTTTCATTATGAGACCAAATAAAACTAAATGTCACTGCCTGTAAAAGGGCTTAAGGTTGAGCACAGAACACAAGATTTGACATTGTCATCTTCACACCAGAAAAAAACAAAAAACAAAAAACAAACAAACAAAAAAAAACCCCAACCAAACCAAAAAAAAAATGTCAGGTTTCTATGTTCTACTCCAAAGCATAATGATTTACTAAACAAAAACACATGATAAAATATGAATTTTAAAGTGTAATAAGTTAGTTATTAAAATGTTTCTTTTGATTTTTCAATTTCAAATTGAAAATGTAATCTCTGCTACCACATATATTTCTTTTCTTTTGAGATTTTGTTGATTTGAGAGAGAGAGAGGGAGCAGGTGTGAGAGCATAAGCAGGGGAGAGGGACAGAGGGAGAGAGAGAAGCAGACTCCCCGCTGAGCAGGGAGCCTTCCATGGGACTCCATTCCAGGACCCCAGGATCACGACCTGAACTGAAGGCAGGTGCTTAATCAACTGAGCCACCCAGGTGCCCTGGCACATGTATTTGTATTACGACCTTATAACGACACATCTGGGGAAAACAGAGAAAGACTGACTATTTCTGACAGTTGATTTTTCATATCGTCACTCCGCCTCCCTGGCTTACTTCTCCCTTCTGAGCCCTGCAGACACCTAAGTCTTCAATCTCTGCACTGGCTTGTAAGTTTTTTTGTGGACAGAAACTCTGGTTAGCATATTACTCAACCAGCTTGCCCCATTTGTTCATCTATGATTCATCACTGACTTAACAGGTATTTCTTCCTGCACCTCCTATCTGCCTGGCCCTGCAGCTAGCTAGCGCTGTAGTTACAAAAACAGTTAAGACAAGTTCTTGCCTCTGGGACTTCAGATTCCAGTTGGAAACCGAGTAAGTCTTCACCACATGTTGAAGTTGCATTGATTGGCTACCCTAGCCCTACCTCGGCAAAGCAAGTCCTGAGTTACACGATCTGTGGAACCCCAAGACGTTAGTTGCAATGTGGAAGGTAATATAACAGCTTATCAAATTCATCCCCAAGAGAAAAATCATTCCTGTCTGCAGGGTTTGATTTGTGAAAGCATCTGGCACAATGGGAAGCATCGAGCTTTGCAGTCAGGGTGACTAAAATTTAAGTCCCTGAAGCTAATTAGTAAATTAGCATATAGGCTCATTCACCTGAGCCCCCTTGCGAGGCCTTCTCTGTTTTGCTGCAGAAAGTAAGCTTCTCCCTGGAGACGCAATTGAAACGTACGTCTGAACAAACATGGCTTTGTCTTCACCGACTGTGAATTTATTTCTGTCTTTGTTACCACGTTTGAAATCCAAAGGATTGTGCTCCTCATCCTGGGGAGGATGAGCATTCGGCTCCACACAGTTAATGCAGCGGATGGTGGCACATGGTCCCGACGCATAAACTTTTCCTTAGGTTAATTGTCTCCGTGAGACACAGCTGGACTGATGTTACAGGCCAGGGAACAGTGGCTCCTTGCTGAGCTATGGCACCGCGCTAGGTGTAAAGGTGCAGGAGAGAATTAGAGACGGCCTACGAAGTTGAGGTTGAAGTGGCAAATACAGAGAATGAATGTACGCGCTCTCACGGTCCCATTTTAAGAAATATTCAATTTCTTATCTTTAATTAGCATGCAAGTATATTCTTTCGTCTTCCATAACTTTTTAGTTATTTGATAAAATTGTTCTTCTTCCACTATGTGAATCGATGTAACCCGACTGAATTCTAATGTAATTCAAGGCTATTTTAATAGCATTTTATTGAGTGCCCATCCTATGCAAGGTCCTGTAGGCGGGCAGCTCGGGAGGCAGGAAAGCTCCTAAAAAGGTTTTCCATCAAAGACAGAAAAGAAGAATGAATAGAATTCATTAAAGGGAAAAGATGAGGTACAAAATACAGGCCATTTGATCAGCACATTCAAAGGAGCAAAAGAATGAAATGTCCTGGTGGGCAAAAAGGAAATATAAATTGTTGTGGGACCTGCGATAACAGGGAAAGGGGACTTGATCGCTTGGGTCTGGGGTCCAGTCACTGCTCAAGGGAGGGCCTCCTTCCCAATTGCCAGGGGGCTTTGAAACTTTTTTTTAGTTTTTTTTTTTTTTTTTTTTCTGGGAAGCACATGTGGTGATTTAGATCCATCAGATGTGGAAATGGGGCCTCCAAATATTTATTTTTTGAAAAACCTTTCCATGTTTCAATTCAAGATGGCAGGTTGAGCTCACATCTTTGCCTTCCTTCCTTCTCTTCCCCCACAAGCGCTATGGAAATGACAGTACAGAAGAACCAAGATGGATCACCCCACAACAACAGCGAGGCGAATCGAAAAATTGCAAATGGGCTGGGGCTGGTTATCTAGTGCTTCAAGTCAGAGAGAGAGTGGAAGCGAATTGAAAGCTAGACCCCCCCCAAAAAAAAAAAAAAAAAGAAAGCTAGACCCAGTTGGGGGAGCTATGGACCCTCTCCACTGCCGGAGAAACCTGCTGTAAAAGCCATAGTTTCTGGCGGAGCCACAGAGGGGCTTCAAAATAAGGGTAAGCAGGAGTGTCACACAAAAATAAGATGATGAGGAGGGTGTCTGGGGAACAGCTGAAGCCTCCACTTCCAACTCATGAAGAGTAACTGGTAGCCTGCTTTTAACAATGTGGAATAGTTGCATTCTGAAAGAAGGTATTCGAGAAATCCAAGAGGTACTATTTCTAGCATTATTTACTTCCCCCCAGCTGGAAGAATAAGATTTGTAGCAAAAGAAGTCCTCCCTACAATTCCTTTGGGGCCGAGGAGTGAGAACCCCCTCGCCTCCCTCCACGCACCCCTGACTCAAACCTTCCCAGGGACTGAGCAGAAAGTATAGAAGGAAATGAGGACGTTGGTGCACACACCATAGGGCATTAATAACATGTGGTCTTTGTGGGTGTTTCTATTAATATATTAGGGTATTGTGAGAACCCTAGGGCCAAGCCCCCAAACAACCCAGCCAGGTCTGAGGGGGCCCATTCGGACAGTGGCAGTGGGACTTGGACTTTCCTTTTCAACGACATCTCTTGGGGGACACCTGAGTGGCTCAGTGAATGAGTGTCTGCCTTCTGCTCAGGTGGTGATCCCAGGGTCCTGGGATCGAGTCTCGCTTCGAGTTTCCCTCAGGGAGCCTGATTCTCCCTCTGCCTATGTCTCCGCCTCTCTCTCTGTGTCTCTCGTGAATAAATAAATTTAAAAATCTTTAAAAAATAAATAAATTACATCTCTCGGGAAAGGAGACACCTTCTAATAGGTAGAGCGGCAAAAGAGGAACCAACAGCCCCAAGTGTGGTTTTCTTTCATCATCCTTGTTTGCTCTCTGGAGAAGGGGAACAGCCAGCCTCTGAAGGCTAGGTCTGGTGCTGGAAGCATCCCACCCTAGATGTGGCTCCAAAGGGCCAGGGTGGCCAGGAGTCCACAGCACAGTGTTCGAAGGGGGTCCAGTCCATGATGTGAAGCTCAACAACAACCTACCACCACCACCACCACCACCAAGGGCAAGCTCTGGAAACCGGCATGAGACAGCCTCCGTCCCTGGTGAGAAAGGGTGCCGTTCCTCCTGCGTGCATGCTTACAAGGCCGCAGGGTGTTTCCAGAGCTCGCTCCAGACAGACAGGAGGACCGCAGGAGAGGCAGAAACTGGGGGAGTCTGGACTGTGCGAAGAGACATGCAAGATGCAACGTGGTCCGTGGAGGGAGCCACCCGGCGACGCACCCAGGGCCACTTGTGCTCTCCATCCACTGCTCGACCCCGTTCCCACTGGACCCGACTAGATTTTAGGTTCCAGTCTGGGAAACCTGGGCCTGCTTCGAACAGAGTAAGTTTTAAAAAAAATCTCTCCGAACCTGCAGCCTGAAGGTCCGCTGGGGTTTCAGAGAAGAGAGCTGAAGGAAAGAAGAGCCCCCCTTCCCTGGAATTGAGACATTAAGTAGCTTTTTGAGCGAAGGGGGTCTCTAATATTTTTAACAGAAAAAAACAAAAAACATTTAGTGCAATTGTGTGCAATGTCCTTTGCTCTATGGCGAGCTTTTGTGGCTGATTTCCACAGCACAGCTCCCTGGGACCTTCGGTTCTTTCTTCCCCACACCCACACAGCCAGCCTTTGGCCAAGCTAGCACGGGGCTCACACATCTGGGGGGAATGAGGTGAACTTCTGTAGGAGGGGCGGGGGGCCACTGAATAAGCCCTCAGCATGTGTCTCTAGTGAGTTTAATCCTGGTAGGTTCTGACCTTTTCTCTAGCTTTTTGAACAGAATCATCTCCTGCTCACAAACTTGGCTTTGTTTATCAATGAATAAGCCACTTTTCAGCCTACAGTCCACGTAGGAAAAGCAAAGCCGCCCAGACCCCAGGACAGACTGGTTGAGCACAACATTTGCACAGTCTCCACCCCCACCCCCCACCCCATTCTCCCACAATGGGCCATTGAAAACGCCTCCTGCGTTACCAGCTCCTGTCTTAGGAGGTCCAAAAAAGACAGCTGGTTGTTTTAAAGCACTGGGTATTATACTATATGTTGGCAAATCGAATTTCAATAAAAACAAATGAAAATAAAATCTAAAAAAACAAAAACAAGCATTTAATGCAAAAGATCATTAAATAAATGTGATTATGTAATAATCCAAAAAAAAGCTTCCTTTTCTCTGTCTTGATCTGTGATGACATTCCACATGGATACGTTATCTGTTTTATTTTATTTTTTTAAATTTTTTAAAAGATTTTATTTATTGGGAAGCCTGGGTGGCTCAGCAGTTAAGCGTCTGCCTTTGGCTCAGGTTGTGATCCTGGAGTCCCCGGATCGAGTCCCACGTCGGGCTCCCTGTGAGGAGCCTGCTTCTCCCTCTGCCTGTGTCTCTGCCTCTCTGTGTCTCTCATGAAGAAATAAATAAAATCTTTAAAGAAAAAAAGGATTCTATTTATTTATTTGAGACACACACAGAAAGAGAATGACAAGCAGGGAGAGGGAGAAACAGGCTCCCCGCCAAGCAGAGAGCCCAATGTAGGTAGGGCTCGATCCCGGGACCCCAGGATCACGACCTGGGCTGAAGGCAGATGCTTAACCCACTGAGCCACCCAGGCGCCCCAGTTTTTTTGTTTTCCTGTTTAAATATCCATTTTTGTCTCTGTGGTGTGACTCCCCAGTAGCACCGCACCAACCCTGCCTCAATACATCCTTTGCTTTTGAACCACGGGGCGAAGGTATTGGTTCCAATGTCTGTTAGTAGAAGTCAGCTTACAATTTAGAATACAGTAGACTCTCTCCACGGCGAGATCTCAGCAGCCAAGTAGCCCTTTCACGAACATCAGGGAAAGAATGGAATCTTCACTCCTTTTCCGAGGCGGCTGCAATCTCAGTTACAGTAATGTGGGTTCCCAACAAGCTCTTAATTTGAACGGGCTGTTTATGTTCTGTTTACGGGAGACCCACCTAAGGTAGGAGGCTTGCTAATCACAGGAGAGCTGGACTCGATGAGCTCCTTGCTCCACACTAAATGTGTTTCATGTGAATAGTTATCGGTCCGCTTACATCAACAGTGTGAGGAATAAAGAGCTTGTGTGGGTGTGGAATAAATTGGACCCTGACTAACTCCATCACCTCAAGCAGAGACTGATTAGTCAGTGCTCGGGCTACTGTGCCCCTTCTGGAAGCCTGGTAGGGGCCTCTGCGTAAGCAGCATCCACACACACCTGCAGGGTGCTAGGGCGTTAGCAGATCTGCACCTCCACGCTTCTCCCTCCAGATGCTCCAGGCTCGGGCCCCCAATCTGTGAGGCCAGAAGCTTCTGGATAATCTCAGAACCTTGTGTGGGATTGTTGCCAACACCCCCCCGCCTCCCTTCTCAACTGTTCACCTGTTGAGAGCTCCGAGGAGAGGAAATGTCACAGGATGTATCCCTTCACCTGCTCAGAGACATTTCCATCAGAAATCACTCTTCAAAAAAAAAAAAAAAAAAAAAGAAGAAATCACTCTTCAGAACAGGAGAAGGAGGTCATAAAGCCAACTCAATAAAACAGGCCTGCTGAACAGTGTCAAACCAGACAGGAACAAGAGCCAGAAACCAGGGGTCAGCCGGTAAGCTGGAAGCTGGAGACCGTATCAGTGAAGACATTAATGCCACAATGTGGGGGTATATAAGAAGCTGGCAGATACAAAAGAAAAAGGATGGTTTAAAAATTATCCACACGTCCTTGGACACTCGTCCCATTGGAGAAGTTTAGTTTCCTTCTCCGTGAATATGAGACCTCAGAGATCTGCTCAGGATGAAGGAAAAGCAGGGAAACGATACTCTGTGACTTCCGTGACTGGCTTTCTGTTGTCTCTCTTGGGACACCTGGGAGCCCTGGGCCACCATCTGAGAAACAGACCACTGCGAAGGCACCGTGCTGCAGAGACCACGTAGAGGCCGCTATGCCTTGCGTCTCCCCAGCCCAGATGCCAAGCACGTGGACGAGCCTTCAGATGCGTCCTGCTCCAGCTTCCAAAGGCTGAAGCCTAAAGCAGGAGGAGGCAGAGACAAGCCCTGCCCCACCCCAGCCCTGCCCAGGAGATTGCATCCTCAGAAACATAACAGATATTTTGTTGTTGTTGTTTCAAGCCACTGAGTACTGCAGCGGGGAGTCCGCAGTCCCCATACTGGACCTCAGGGGAGTGTCATTAAATCAGCAAAGGTGGGCGGGGGGTGGGGGCGACTGGGTGACGGGCACTGAGAGGGGGCACTTGATGGGATGAGCACTGGGTGTTATTTTATATGTTGGCAAACTGAACACCAATAAAAAATAAATTTACAAAAAAAATAAATAAATCAGCAAAGGTGCAGGGACGTGTTGGGATGATGAACCCTGATTCGAGATGATTTGGGTTTTTGTAGAGGTTCTGACATACTTCCACAGCTGACAGCAAGACTCTGGGGGAAAAAAATATTACATGGCTTGCCCCTCTATTTTTTTTTTCAGAATTTAAATATTATGTAGAACTTCAGAGAATAACATATTCCAGCACTTGGGACTGAATGTTGTTCTCATCGAGGTGATATTTCTTGACATTTTCATGAATTTTTGCTGCCCTGCTTTGTTCCCTGGTTGACCTCTTGTCTATTGGTCTTTTACTCAATCTTTAGGAGTCCCGAATCCTGCATTCATCTGGCCCCAGATTACGCACTGAGGTGATGACATGGGAACTCTGCTTTAAGGGTTGGCCCAACAGATGTGCCTGTAGGCTCCCAGCTTGGACTGGCCTCTCCACCCTGACCCTGGACCCTCTCTGATCCCCTCAGTGGGCCACAGCATCTCAAACTCCACCATGCATCAGAATCACCTGGAAATTTTGCTTGAAAAGGGTCCTGGGCCCCAACTGCCGAAATATAAAGTCTATGGATATGAGGTGGGGCCTGCGAATTTACATTCTAGAAAGTTCCCAAGTGCTGCTGGAGCTGCTCCAAAACATTGTTGCTTTTCCCAGGCCAGGCTTCTCACCTGATGTTGAATTGTCCACCATCCTGAAGTCATTCTTCTTGGATAATTCAAATGGATCTACCTACCCAGCAATGTGCTGCAAGCATAGCTCTGATTGTGCTGAAGCTCTCTGAACACCATCAATGGCATCTTCTGGAGAAGACTCCAGCTGGCCTGCGAGACTCTATTCTCACTACTGTGTGTCCTTTCCCGCGCCCTCTGCCCACCCAAACCTCATCGTTCACCATGCCTTTCATCAAGTCATCGAGGCAAGGGTATCACCATTTTGGGTGGATGATACTCTTTCTTGCCTTGATGACTTGACTCACACATTCCCTTTCTGGCCATCTCTGCTGGAGAACCCCCATATTACCAATTTTCCAAGGAGCATCACAAATGTTACATGGTCTTCCTAATTCCCAACATCCCAATGAACATCTCCCTCCTCTGGACTCAAGGATATTTTTTTTGTACGCCTCCAGAATCACTCACACAGTCAATCATTCATTTTGGTTCCAGGAGGGTTCTACTTCCACATTTTATGCATTTCTGAAAGCACATTTGAAAGTAAAACTAGAAAGGAAATTAACTCTTGAAGGATTAAATAATATTAAAAATCCTTAATTACACCTTGCACCACCTAGCTACACTCCCTCACCAGTGTTTAATAGAATTTTGTCTTTCTTTTTCTTTTACTTGCCCGACATTATAGACTGAGGTTATTTCATTAAGTATCCATTTGTGTTTTAAGATTAGCCACTTTGGGCACACTTCAGGATTTGTAACTTTGACCCAGTCGAGGGTATGAGACCAGCTATTCTTTTCAGATATTCTTACCAGAAGTTAGCACTTCCAGTTTTTTGGTCTTTCATGCATTTTTACAAAAATGGGTTTTCAAGACCTAGCAAAATCTCTTAACCGGCTATACCAAAGTGGCATTATCGTCAAAGTATCCGAAGCTACTTAAAAGTTCCCAATAGTTAATAAGGAGGTCAGTGTATGTTGTAGAGTAAGAGTCGTACAGAAGTTAAATGGAGAGTTGTCCAGTTACCTGCCTCTCATGGCCGGTCCTAGGAGAGGACTGTCCCAGGGAAGCAAAAGCAGAACCAACGGGAATCAGATTCACTAACGTCATTCCAGATTATCAAAGCAAACCAAGATTGGGCAGGCAACCACATGGCTTTGTTGGCAATGGAAGTGTGTTGCTCAGACACCCTTCAAGCAGGGACTTGCTGGGGCGCGTGGTCAGCAGATGGCCTCCAGGACCAGCTCCTTCAGGGTTGGCCTCAGCTGCACAGAGCACCCCATCCTGGGGGCCCCCCTTCTGCGGACACTTGCATCTGATGACAGAGTCCAGGCACTGGGTAGAAAGGACTTGCCATTTATGCCGCAGGTAGGAGCCCCCCACCCCCCGAGCCTCTGCTGGGCTACCTTACCCTGGACTCCTCTGTCCCGTCTTCCCCTCCTTTGCAAGTGCTGACCCTCACATGCATTTTGCACCCCAAATTTGGTCTTAGCGTCAACCCCCCGGAAAATGACATGGGGTATTTCAACATTCACTAGCACTGCAGTAAAAGGGGTCGGAATCTCCTCCGTGTTCATCAGTCAACTCCAGCTGGGGAGGGTGGAGTCAGAAAGGTCGTTCTGATTCTCAGGTTCCCTTTCTCTCTACAACAATGGTTCTCAACCCTTTTGTGTGCTGGCTGCCCTTCTGAATACGGTCTTCCCTGCAGCTCGCTTGAAGAGATTAAATGGTGTCCGTGGCCAGTTCTGGGCTGTTCTCTGAGTAAAACTGCCTATTGCTCTGAACACTCTATCATGGTGGCTTTACGGGTCATTTGACAATGATCCACAGTAAGAAACACATTTTACATCATGTCCCAGTAGGCTCATGGGTTTACATGCATGTGCATGGTGGAAACAAAAGTCTTATGAGAGTTACATAAAAGCACTCTGATACTTTCTGTTTGCTTTTATTAATGCTGGTCATGAGCCACTGCACTGATTTCATGACTTGTTAGGGTCTTTTTTGTGCATTGAAAAAACCCTCTGTTTCATACTTACAAGGCAAAATTTATTGCAGATTATGGAAACGCATGATTGATACTCTACCCAGTGTTGGTCCAATTTTTTCAGCCACGACCTGTAAGTAAAAAACACATGACCCACTGTACACGAAAGTTTCTACGAAACCATACCTCCTTCTTACATGCAAGATACTCCGATATTTGCTATTTTCATTTATTTCACTTTTTTAAGGGGTTAGAACTCCATAGATGGATGTCATGATCCACAAATTGAAAAACACCACTCTAGCATTAAAGGAAAGAGTTCAAGGTTCCACCGAGAGGCACATTCATAACCACAGGTTCTCTCCATCGTAATGAAAACTACTTTTGCGCATTGATCACTGTGTGGCATCCTGACCTTGGAGGGTAAACTGAGGGAAAGGACAGAAGCACTCACTACGTGAACACTGATGTGACCAATTACAGTGGCATGACACATGGACACACGGGCACACGGGAAGCCAGAGGTCGGCATAGCAGGCGAGGGTGGATCACGGATGTGGTCACTTAAGGATGTGATTGCTACCTGTGCATTCTGTGATCTCTGCTTCCTGCAGACCCCAGGCCCTTCTGCATAGGAGAATGTTTTACAGAAGGCATCTGGCCTGCGTTGCTTTTAAAAGTGCATTTGCATTTGTGAGTTAATTCATAGCTCAATCTTGCTACGTTCTGGCGAGACCCCATCATTTTTATAAATACTGATCCCTACACTTGAGCCTTAGCACCAGATCTGTCTTCCCCAACAGTCTTAAAAATAACATGCTTTGGGGCCCAGATGGTCAACTGACCGACTCCTGATTTTGGCTCCGGTCATGATCTCAGGGTTGTGGGATCAAGCCCCACGTCAGCCTCCACACTCAGCACAGAGTCTGCTTGGGATATTCTCTCTGCTTCTGTCCCTCCCCCCACTTACTTTCTAAATAAATAAAGAAGTGAATAAATACATAAAATCTAAAAAAAAAAAAGTAAAATGTTTTGGCTTCTAAAAAAAAATCCTTTGCAAGAATCCATAAATTTACTATTTTTTTTATGACTGCTTTTCTCAAAACTGTGTGATTTTCACCTGAACACGAGAGCCATATTCCTCTATCTCCCCTGTGCTCCGATAGTAAGTGAAAATCTGATATAACTTCAGCAACAAAGACTGGTCACTCATGTCTGAACTTTCTAAAGGGATTGTTGACTAGACAAGGTGGTAAGTATGAGGTTGCAAAAGGAGAAGCAGAGACAGCCAAATTATTCTACCAAGAAAAGGAACATGGGAAGGTGTGATCAAAGAGGGAGTTAGAGCTACCACAGCTCCGAAAAGGATTGGTCAAAAAAGGAATTGTGGAAGAAAGGAATTCTAAAGGACGCCTGGGTGGCTTAGTGGTTGAGCATCTGCCTTTGGCTCAGGGAGTGATCCTGGAGTCCTGGGAGCAAATCCCACATCAGGCTCCCGACATGGAACCTGCTTCTCCCTCTGCCTGTGTTTCTGCCTCTCTCTGTGTGTCTCTCATGAATAAATAAACAAAGTCTTAAAAAAAAAAAAAAAAAAAAAAAGGAAAAAAAGAAAAAAATTCTAAGCCACAAAATGGCCGAGAATTTCTTTAGGTAATTTTTGGAAGTTTCGTGCATCATGTATTCTTATAATTTCTTGAAAGCAATAGTAAAGTCAACACTGCTTGTCTCCATTCATAGGACCAGATTTGGGGGTCGAGTGGGATATGGGTGGTCCCTCCCACTTGGGTCTCACAGAAGACAGAGCAGTCAACGGCCAATCAAAATCCCAAGAATGAAATAAGATGTAATTCCAGTCCATCTGGAGCATGGCAAGGAGAAGTTGGAGCACAAAAATGGATGCAGGATTCCTACCTGTTCCTTCCCCTTTTTCAGCTGGGGTCACGTACAAACTGATTTTGAACAAATGTTCAGGTGTCACAGCCCCACTGTGGGAGCGGCATTCGAAGCCCACCTGCTCCAGCATGCAAATGACTTTAGGAGGTTTGCTGGAGAGAGGAAGGGAAGGAGGTCGAGAATGTCAGTGAAATTTACTCTCCGACTTGCATTCTGGTGAGAATATGTACATTAATGCCACATCTGCTGAGAAAAATCCACCAGAGATGTGCGGTGATTCCAAGTGATGAGAGGATTGCTGTTTCCATTTCCTCCCAGCTGCAGGGGAGGGGCCCCCGACTACGGGAAAAATCAATGACCTCCCTTGGCAGCCTGGCGATCCAGCTCTAATTTTCTAAGCACTCGGGATAAAAATCACACCTCCAGGCCCTGTGCCTTGGAGCAACACCTGTGCACCAAGCGTCCTCCTAAGCGGGGTTAGAGATGTCAGCTCCGGTCCCTCTGCTACCACCGAATGACAAAATCACTTCCTCTCCTGCTGTCGCCAGTCTCTGACCTTAACACAGAGACAATAATCTCCTGCCCTCCCTCCTTCCTCTGAGGAAGAGTCGCCAGCCCTCCAGGTTAGCTCTTCTGCAGTGTCCCTAGACACCTTCCCAAAGCTATTGGCCCATGAGTATCGGGGTTCCCGTCCTCTAGAAACCCAGCGCCGCGCAACACTCCAACACACCGATCGTGGGATTCCCAGCTGCCCCTCCTCACGTTTCTTTCTCCACCTGCTCCACTGCCCAGTTGTGTTTTCTGTGCTGGCTCCTCTTCCTCCTCCAGACCACAGGCTTTGTGTAGCCCGAAAAGCTGTGTCCTGGACTTCTCCTTTCCTTCCCCTGAATTCCTACCTTTTCTCCTGGCATCGCTCTAGCACCTCTAACCGGAGAGCCCTCAAATTCTCAAGCCCGGGGCTCAGACGGCATGGCCATCAGCTGCGAAGGCTGATTCGGTTGTTGCACGGTCACTGTGAGTTAGTAGGTCTCCCGTGTGACCACGACTACCCCCCCACCCCTGCTGCAAACAGGTGACTCCTCCCTCCTTCTCCATCCCCACCAAGTACATCACCTTCCCCTTCGGATCACAGGCAGCTGGAAGTCGCCAAACCTGACGCATTCTTCCCCCCTCTCACCCCCCAGGTCTGCCTGCCTTCTCTCCCCCTTGCTAGCTCGGCAGGCCTTCTGCTGCACCTGTCACACAAGGGGTGAAGGAAGTGGGCTAAATTCCTCTGGCTCAGGGCAAACGAGATCGAGGTACAAAGATAACCACCCAGGCCCAGGGGTCTCGGTCCCAGCTCTGTCCCACGCCTCTTCTAGAAAGTACTCTTTGGGTCTATGAAAGCTGTGCCTGTACTTGAGAACACAAGTCCACTCTCATCTCCCTTCCCAGGTTCCTCCCCTATCATTTTACCCGCCCCCCCGAACTCCAGCATTTCCTTGTGTGATCAAATATTGCCTGACATTAACACTTCATTATTTCCTCTGCGCACATGTCTGATCACTTTCTCTGCAGTCACAGAGGAAGGCTTCCCCCCCCCCCCCCCCGCCCATCGCCGTGTTCTAGAGAAATCTAAGGTAGGCACAACCAAGTTATAAACGATTGGAAGATAGGACTCCTCCTGGTAAAGAACCACACATACAATAGGTAGTTAAAGATGTCTATTCAGTAATTATTTACTAAGCAGCTACTTTTTTCTAGACATTATCCTAGAAAATGTGATATAATTGAACAAAACGGGCCAAAGCTTACCTTCATGGGATTAATTTTTCAATGGGGGATGAGGCAAGGAATGAAAGGGGAGCGGCAGAAATGGATCATGATATACTGTAAAGTACTACCTTATTATTTTATGTATTTTAGTATTTATCTATTTTTATCATAATACTAAATGAACAAGCACAGAGTGAATTACATGGTATGTTAGAGGTCGGTCAATGCTATAGAGAAACATAAAGCCTGGAAGGGAGAGAGAAAATACAAATTTCAGGGCAGGGAATGATTTTAAATCAGGTTGACAGAGAAGGCCTCTCAGAAAAAGTAACCTCTGAGCAATTTCTGGAAGGAGATAAGAGAACCAGGCCTGTGGCTCTTTGGATGAGGAGCATTCTGAGCCGTGGGAACAGCCAAGTGCAAAGTCAAAGGTGGGAGTGTGTCTGGAATATTCTAGAAAATGCAAAGAAGTCATTTAGACTGGGGCGAAGTATGTGTATGTGTGTAGAGGGGGTAAGGAGAGCTGGGGCCTGGGAGGGAAGAGGGATCGGAGGGTGGAAGACCTTGCCCACCCCAGTAAGGACACGTGCTGTCGGTCCACGTGCCATGGGAAACTATTGGGAGGTTTTCATTGACTCTTGCCCGCTCTGGCCGCTGTCAGATCAGAGCGCGTGGAGGGAAGGGTGCGAGTGTGGAGCCTGGTTATGAGGCACAGATTCAAGGCTCCCTCTAGGGTTTTTTGACCTGGACAGATGGAAGAAGAGAATTGCTCTTAACTGGATCAGTGAAGACTACAGGGTATTTGAAGGGAAATATTGGTACATTCGACAGGGTTCTCCAGTGAAACAGAGCCAAAAATGATGCACACACACACACACAAAGAGTTATTTTAAGGAATCAACTTGCATGATTATGGAGATTAAGAAGCCCAAAATCTGCAGGGAGGGTCAACAGGCTGGGGACTGAGGGAAGAGCCAATGCTACAGCTCCAGCCTGAAGGCTGTCTGCTATAGAATTTCCTCCTGTTCAAGGGTGATCAGTTTTCTTTTTTTTTTTTTAAGATTTTATTTATTTATTAATGAGAGACACAGAGAGAGAGAGGCAGAGACACAGGCAGAGGGAGAAGCAGGCTCCCTGCGGGGAGCCGGATGTAGGACTCGATCCCAGGACCCCAGGGTCACACCCTGAACTGAAGGGAGATGCTCAACCACTGAGCCCCCCAGGTGACCCAAGGGTGGTCAGTCTTACCCTCTTCTCAGGCCTTCCACTGACTGGATAAGGCTCACCCACATTATATACGGAGGACTATCTGCTTTACTCAAAGTCCACTGATGTAAATGTTAGTCTCCTCCAGAAACACTTTCACAGAAGCACCCAGCATTATGTCTAGCCACGTATCTGGGTGCCAAGGCCCACCCAAGTTGATATTTAAAATTAACGATCACATTGGCAGCTCCAGCTTTGGAGATGTTAAGTTTGAGATGTGTTGAGTGTAAGCGGAGATGGTGGGTCGTGAGTTGGCTACGGGGCTGTGGAGAGCCAGAGAGGCTCCGGCTAGGAGGCATATGTGCGCGAGTCCTCGGTAAATAAATGAGTCTCAACGTCCACCCCGATGAGATCATTAAAGGAACTGGTGACAGAGAAGTCCACGGAGTATTTCTACATTGAGCCTGGGGTATTTCGACCTTATGACTTTTGAAAGACTAGGAGTAGCTAGCAGAGGAGATTAGAAAGAAGCAACCAGTGAGCTCAAAGGAATAAATACGTATGATAATGCATATGTTAGATAATGAGTGATACGCACACGTCAGGTATGCGCAGAGTGACTCCGCGAGTGAAGAGCAGCAAGGTAGGATTCAATCCTGTGTTTCATAGATAGCATTCCATTTAATCATGACATAAAGGGAAATCCATTTTAAAAAGCACAGTCACGGTATTATGTGAAAGGCAGTGACCCAAAGGCAATGGTACACATTTCACAGCTCGTGGAGGGAAATTATCATTTGCCCTTTAGAGAAGAAAAAAAATAAATAAAATCATCAAAGATTCGGGCACCTACCTGGCAAAGCAAGTAGAATTAACTCATTTAAATGAACTTTATTTTCCCAGCACAATCAACTGGCTTCTTAAAGAACCTCTAAATGTCACTTTTCTCCCCAGACAAATGTGTCCTTAAATCCCCATTTCTGCTTGCTGCCTGAGCCCTTTCTGTGATAAAACATCTAGAGCGATATGCTCTGCTCTAAATCTAACACCTCCTTCGCTAGGCTCCCCTCCTTTCTTTGGCACCAATAAAGGGTAATAAAGCTCTGGGAACATGCCATCAAAAGCAACCCACTGCTTGACTCCCTACGCTATGGGCGATGAGGAAACACCTCCCCACGTCTGTAATTTTGACAGCACGGACCTGATCTCAGCAAATGTTTTCTGTAAAAGGTCAGATCGTAAATATCTGGGGCCTTCTGGGCCACCCAGCCACCCCGCGGGCTGGAACGACTCAACCCTGATGTTACGGGGTGAAGGCCCCCATACACGAGGACGTGGCCGGGTGCGGCTGAGTTCCCAGGGAACTCTGCTTTCCGAGGCAGCCTGCGGATCAGATTGGGCTCTGGCCCCACGGCTCGCTGGCCCCGCTTCGGGTCATAGACCCCTCTCACCCCAGAGGCTGCACCTGCAGTCCCATTGCAACCCACAGACAGAATGAGCTCCGCGCCACGGAGCAGAAGCAACGTGAACATTGTGTTGTTTCTCCGGCTGCTTTCTTCCTGGACGGTTTCTTAACTCAGCAGAGCCGCATCGAAATGTTAAACAAAGCAGCTCTGACGGGAAAGGTCTGTGGAACCATAACATCGCTCAATCCCCCCCTTGTCCCCCAGGGTCCCCGTGAGCCTATTACAGAACAGGACTATCACACGGGGAAAATGAGAAATTTCATTACCTGTTATGTAATATTGCTCCAATACACGGGGATCTATCTCTTTGGCGTTCAGTGTATTTTCTTGGCATTCATCTGAGAGCGCTGGAGGAAAAAGAAATTTGAATTTTAATGCGATATCCTCTTTGCTTTTTGTCATTAGGTTTCTGCGATGGGACTCTTCCAAAGTGAGCTCCGTTTAATGTAGTCACAGATTAACCTCGCCTTTCTCTCGAGCAGCACCTGTGGAGGATTTCACGTATTCCTTTCAAAGTCTCTTTCAAGGCGAAGATTCAAAGAAAGATCTTCTGTCTGCGGTAGTTTTGATATAAAGAAACCATTAGCAAACTTGAAATGTGTAAATTACACGGAAGGTTCTAAGATGCGGCTTAAATTGCGGGAGCAGTGCACCTCCTCCCCGCAGGTTAATGTGGAGAGCGGGTACTTGTTTCAACAATGGGTTGAAAATAATACCCGGGAAATCACCTCCGTGATCAAAAGATGGATTGCTTTTCACCGTGGATGAGAATGGTGATGGGATGCCTCAAGAACGGTTTTATCCTTCCCGCCTGGTGTTTCCCCCTCTGCAAGCATAGGATTAAAATTCGGTTCTGAATGTATCCCACCCTACGTGCCTCGGAGTTCCTTGAGTCGGCGGCTGTGACCCTGGGCAGACGGGCGAGCAATCCTCTCTGTCGTGCCTGGGTTGGGGGTGGGGGTTAATCAATATTTTATAATAAAAATCATCATCTTCTATAAACTGTGCTCTCCAATGTATTAAAAAAAAAAAGGGCCCAGAGATTCCCAAATACAATTGAAACAATGGTTCAATTTAAAAGACCATGTTGGATTACAGTGTTCCTTTTTTTTCCTCCATTTAAAAAAAAATTTAAAAAGTCAACTCCAGCGTTATCAGGATCCGTAGACTCTGTTACCTTAAAATCCTCCACTACTTTGATTCGTAATACTTGTCGGTGGTCCATACAAATGTAGCTAAAGAGGTGGGGTTTTGGGGTTTTTTTGTTTGTTTGTTTTTTCCACATGGATTCTATAGCTCTGCACTCCTCGCCTTGGGTCCAAGTGGCTCTAGTGATTTATGATATTTAACATGATAATGTGTTGGCTGTTTTAGAAAATCGACCCGTGGACTTCTAGTCTAAGGCAAGGGAAGGGCTTGATTGATTCACACGCTCTTTGAGGACTTGCATTAAACCTAAGGGGTCGAGCTGGAGGTGATGGGAAGGGGAAAGAGAAGGGAGTTGCACGTGCCAGTTCCTGCAGCCCTCCGCCCTCTCTGCTCGACGCTCCTGTCCCTTCTCATGGAGGGGAGTGACCGGCCTCAGAATGGCAAACCAGCCCATGGTCGCAGACGTGTATGCGGAGGTGTGAGTCCATGTTTCTCCAGTTTGAAATGATGAGGGGTAAGTTAGGTACATCACGTTAACGTTTAAAAGAATAATCATGTTGGACACCATTAAGCTGCAAAGAATGAGGTCTTTAAGATTTTAAAAAGAGAAAACACACGCACACCATGTGAACTCTCTTAGGTAGGCGTCAAAATAGAATCCTTCTTAAGCTCTAAACTGTAAGCTTCAAAGTGAATCGAGGATGAAGGTATATTTCTCATTCTTGCCTGGGCCAAGGCTCGGTTATCCACACCCTGGGCTGAATTCATAGAAAGTTGAAGGATGAGCTGCTTCTTCTTCTTCTTCTTCTTCTTCTTCTTCTTCTTCTTCTTCCTTCTCCTTCCTTCCTTCCTTTGTAAAGTTTTATTTAAGCAACCTCCACAACCAAGGTGGAGCTCAAACTCATGACCCCGAGGTCAAGAGTCTCATGCTCCACTGACTAAGCCAGCCAGGTGCCCCAAAGGATGGGTTTCCTAGGCAGGATGTGAGGCTCTAGAACAATCCAACTTGTTGAGTGTCCATCTCCTCCTGAAATCTGACATTAAAGACACACCGACCCTGGAGATAATGTAATATTCTTCAACTCAACAGCTGTGAGCCCCGCAGGAAAAGATGCTACTTGCTACTCTTCTCTGATTTATCATGGGATTTTTTTTTTTACCTTGACTCAAGCTTGAAGCATGGTCCGCATCCTTTCCTTGAGACATGGGTTAGGCCTTCACCAGACAAGCTGTCTGCACCCCAAGCTGTGCTACCTCTGGTCTGATCCAAAGTCAGGATGTACGGCACAGTGTTTCCCATGCAGTGCATCACTGAGTTTACAGCAGCCTCATAGCCAACCCACTTTATAGCAGGAGAAACTGAGGCCCAGAGAGCTTATGCAACCCATGTGTGGTCAGTAAAGAGCAAGTCAGGGACTCAGGATTTGAACGTGTGTGTCTCTCTCTCCAGAGCCTGAGCTCATAATGCCCATAAGATCTCTCCTGTCATTGGACAGTGGGGGTGGAGGGTACACTTACGCCCCCCTCCTCATGAATTGTTTTACAGACAGGGATCTTCCATTAAAGTACTGCCTCTCCTTGTCCCTTATCTTTAAGAAGAGCTTAATGGCATGTCCGTTTGATCCGGGGTCTGCAGAAGGCATTGGCCTGCTGGCTCAGTTCTCTCCACTTCTGGGGACCGGGGGCTCTGCAGGAAGCAAGAGTTCCCCTTGGCTGCTCTGTACTTGGTGGGAGACCCAGGCTGTCCCAGCGCAGCGGAACCGAGCTCAGCTCCCGAGCAGAACTGGCAATGTCCTTCCTTGCCTTGTGTCAATCATGAAGGAGACATTTTAGTCTCCATCCTCATGACCCCTGTGACTCTGTCTAGAACACTCTACGTGAACCTGGGACACCACAGGTCATTTACTGAGCCTCTTTTTAAGCTGTAATCCACATCCCCAGCAGATGCCGGGGTTCCCTGAGGGTAGAGAGCTAGAATATTCCCCCATACGGCGTCATCTGTTTCTGCCTCTTACACTTTACTAGTGGGCTAGCACCGCTGTCCCAAATGTGATTTTGCTTTTGATGTTTTGCTGTTTTGTTTTAGATAAGATTCATAAACTACGGAGAATTCAAGTTTGAAAAGATGGCTCAGAATTCATTTCAGGGAGCACGCTTTTTAATAAGCCGTCTCTAAATGAACACATGAATCGTGCCAGGCTGCCTATTGAGACAGAGTGGCTCTCTCTCTCTCTCTCTCTTTCTCTCTTTTTCTCTTTCCCCTCCCCATCTGTCTCTCTCTTACCTGACTAGGGTAGTTTCAGTACAGAGAGCAATAAATGTAGTCTCAGTGGCGTGAGGGGAAGAGCCCCTGATTTGTAGCATCAGCCAATGTCCACGGCGTTTAGTTCTCCCACCAAGGCTGATTTCAAGGTACCCACATGATGTCTGAGCACGAACTGGAGAAGAGGTGGGCACCATCAGCCCCCAGAAACCAGAACAGAGTGAGTGGCTGCAGCACACCACGGGGCCACACTCTCTATGACAACATCCCCCAATGTCCTGGTAGCAGCAGTCCCATTAACCAAGAAAAGTCTGTCAGTCTTATGAAGCTCCGTCTGATGGCAGTGTCATGGACCATGTAACCTCCTGACTTAGGGACAATCGCTATTCTGATGTACAAGAAACTGAAACGTGTTTCTTGTCCTCCGCTCTTTAGAAACTCTGCGTAACAAAGAATCCGTAAGCCCTGGCTGTACAGAATCTGACTTCTATTTCTCTCTGGAGACTCCCATCTTCTTACCAACAAGAGATGTTTTATTTCCTTTTATAGCCAAGATTCCCCTGAGGGGACCATTATACTATAATATTATTTAATATCTTTGGGACTCCCTTTAGCCTACTTCTCTAATTCATGAGGCTGAGGCCTTCCCAGAGAGTTCTTCAGGCTTTATGCAAGTTTGAGAAAAAACATTTCCTACCCATGACAACTCCTACATTTTGTGGTACTTTTTAGAATCGAGAGAGATCATTGTTGTTTGAGATTGTTGATCAACTCTATCATATTCTTAGGCTGAATTTTCTTTTCTGGCCAGAAGTGATACTAAATCTCCTTCCTATGCAGGAAATCTGGGTAATGTCTCTGGTTTTACTACTAACTGGCTGTGTGATCCTTGACAAAAATCCTGATGGTCTTTGGGTTGTGGTTATAATATCTGAAGGATCAAGGAATTGAAACATGAATACTGATGGTCACCATTTTGGGTGGACTTAGTATGTGCCCGGTGCCAAGTGATAGGCTCTACGCCTACTAACACTTCGTTATTGCCATAATCCCCTAAGGTGGATTCTATTACTAGCTGCATTTATTTTTACACGGGTGACCTGAGGCTTAGAATTAAGTAACATGTTCTAGGCTGTACTGGTAGTGATTAGCAGAGATGAGACTTGAAAACAGGCCATCTCACCTCAGAATGTATTTCTTCAACCTTTCTGCCTCCCATATACATGGTCCCATCTCCATCTCAAACTCCATCTCACAAGAGCATTTTCAGATGTAGGTAACATGCAAGAACCTGGGTACTTGTAGATATGCAAAGCACTAGAGCTTGAAATATCTGGTTTTAGATTGTTTTGCCCTCAAGACAACACTTGAGATACGCAGCATCTCTCTGTACAACCTAGCTGGGAGGTAAATGGATCTTTAAATGCTGTGTCTATTCAATGTGAATATTTTATTGATTTTTAAAAGATTTTGTTATTTTTTTTTATTTGAGAGAAAGAGAGAACAGGAGAGAGAGCACATGCTGGGTGGGGAGAAGGAGGGGGAGAGGGAGAAGCTGACTCCCCACTGAGCAGAGAGCCCAGGGCAGGACTCGATCTCAGCAGATGACCTGAGAGCCAAAGGCAGATGCTTAACCAATTGAGTCATACAGGCACCCCTCAACACAAATGTTTTAGAAAGATATTTTCTTATTCGTCTGATACCCTCCACAAATTCCAGCTTAAAATAAAAAAATCAGACATCCCAGGCACCATGCTGAGCATGCATAAAACCATTCACAAGCCCCATTTTACAGACAAACGATGTCTGAAGATTTTTAAGTTGCTGTAAGTCACAGAGCTAAGAAGTCGCAGAACCATACCTGAAACTCAGCTCATCCAGTCCCACAACCCCATCTCTCTAACCACTGTACACTGTGCCACGCCATCCTGCAGAGTTACTTACAGGCCGTGTTACAGGCCAAAGTTGATCAAAAGTTTATAAAATTAATAAAAGTGCCGGACAAAGAGGCAACCTCGTGGAGTGGCTCACAATTCAGAGGTTTTAATTCCGCCTCCTGGCTTTCTCACTACCCTGCTGAATGACCTTGGGAAGGTCACCTACATCATGGGTCTCAGTCTCCCATTCACAATATAACTGACCTCTGAAACATATTCCAGCTTTAAATTTGTCATCCTTCTGGGGTATAACTTCTCACTGGGATGGATACCCTGTATCCACTCTAGGAAAGATAATCAAAATATAACAGTGAAAAACTCCATGATACCATTCTGCCAAGACTTTGGGCAACAGAATTGTATTAGCTCCAGGGAGTTGGCACACTCTGCAGATTTGGGGTGCCCAATGATCATCCTTGCTCCATTCCATACTGCAGGAGGCAATGAGAAAGGGGACAGGAAATTCTCCAATAGGCTCTCATGAAGAGTTAACAGTCCAGTTGAATTTTTGCTGACTATTTCTTGGATCAATGAGTCAAGCAATGGAGAAGCCAGGCACAGAAGCTGTGATTTTTGATTGTTTGCTAATCTAGCATACTCTGAAACTAATTTCTCTTCTCAAGCTTATAAAACACATCACATAATGTACACAAACAGTGCACATCATAAGATCCTACTTCATGCATCACGTGGTCGTATTCAGATATCAGCCTTTTCTTCCCCCCCCACCCCCTCACCCCAGAGCTATTTGTAAATTGCTTGTGGCAGTTATAAATTGTACCGAAGAAACCTTTGAGAAATGAACAAATTAAGGAAGGAAGAGATTAAGGGCAACAGAGCTGTGACTCGAAGGCTGCACACACACACAGATAATGTCTCTATTAAAACCTACATAACAATATTAGTATCACTGTTATTTTAAGACAGCCAGGAGTAATCACATATTTCGGGAGCTAATGACTTGTGACCAAAAGGAAATTGCTCAGAAGTTGCATGAACTGACCCCCGACAGAGGTGAGCAGGATATGACACTTAGAATATGAAATATGGGTGATGGCCTAACAGGGGCTGCGCAATGCAAGCTCTTTTTCCTTGACATTTGGGCTCTGCTGGCAAAGATTTTTAGGAGATGTCCCTAAGGATGATCCCCATGGCCGTGTACTTCAGGGGCAAACCTACAGGTGATGATGCAAAGGAGGTTTGCTGATAAAGGCATGTGGATGTGGGAAATGTCAACATCTCCCTGGATCTCAGATTTCGGTGTTGTGGCGTTTTACACACATCACACAATATAGCCTTTGCACAGCAGCCAACATGAAGAGCCTACATCCAAACCCCTGAGGTGATCTGTTGGGCTGTCCATTGTCTTACTTGCCAGGGTTATTTTCCTCATTTTACATATGGAAAAAAAAGACAAAATAAGTGAAATCAAAGGACTTTGTCTATCTTGCCAGCTCACTATACATTTGTTGAGTATGCACCCACCAGGGACAGAGTGGAGAACAGATCCAGGGTGTCTGGGCATCCTGAGTTGTCCTCAGGGTGCCCAATGAACAGCTCATTTGGCAGATGGCAAGTCCAAGAAGTTCAAGGACAAGAACAATGTCCCTCTCTGAGAAGAACCCCAACCACCTACACCTGCGACACATACTCGAACACCTTCTCTTTGGCTGACTTGCTGGCTTGTGAAATTCAAAAAGACTGTGACCTAATAGTTGCCTTCCTTTCTTACACATTGTGACAAGCACTGAAGTGAAGTTAGGGAAATGATTGAGCTCAGGAACCAAAGTCAGAGGAGAGACCGCTCGTCACTGCTCTTCCTCACCGTGAACATGCCCTGGGCCGTAACACCCTCTTTGGATTCCCACGCTGTCATTGTTGCCTTTTCGGTGATGGGAAGAAACAAGAAAGCAAGAGAGGTCACTGTCACCACCTAGTAGGGCAGGATCACTGGCCCTGCCTTCCATCTCAGAGTCATGCTGCTCTGTTTAATAATAGCTAAGGTTACTGTCAGGATGGATTCATCTCTTAGGATGTCGAGGAATGATCGAGGTGCTCATTCCCTGATTCAATCCTCAAAACACCTCTACAGGGTGGGCAGTTTTGTGTCCTCTTTACAGATGAGGAAATGGGAGGCCCAGAAAGGCTTAGGTTCTTCCTCGGAGTCACAGAGCTGGCAAGCGTCAGACCCTGGATCTGCATCCAGCCCCCTCTTGCCAGCACCACACCAAACAGGTATCATCGGAGGGGTGTCACCAGTGAGCTTCCTGATGGCTTCCCCAGTGGCTGACCAGTGTGTATGAAGAGGTCCGTTTCACCCCTGTCTTGTTTTTAAAAGAAACCCTAATGAGAAACAATGTGTCTCTGGGTGTGAAATTTCAGACAAAATATGCATTTTGGGGGAAAAAAGTGTATCCTGAGTGACAAAGGCATGGGGAACTAATGGAAATGTTACGTCCGTACATACGTCCTCTGGGACTGTTGAAGTGGGTTTTATTTCCCAATCAACAGGCCTTTGATCGTTCTCCACCCGGCAAAATTTAAACACCTGAAAACCGTGTGGAGCATGTACACGGTTGTCAGGATTATATTACCCAAGACTCTAGCGTGTGGCCAAATTTATCTTGAATTCTCCATAACCATTTTGCAGTTTGGAGTCTGAAATCGCACAGAATTGCTCTATGCCCTGAGTATATTACTGACAATTTATTACTTAAATGACCTCCTCAGTTTCATAGGTTATACTCTATCTAGGTTATTTGTTCTGCATAACAAGCTGTATAAGGCTCATCTCGCTTTGATTTTAGCTAATCTAAGTGTCAACATCAGTGCTCAAAAAGATAAGGCAGGGGCCTAAGGGAAAGACACCCAAGAACCCGGGGTTGAAGGCTGGGGCTGCTAAAAATGGCCAAAGTAGTCACTGTGAAGGAAAAGGTGATCTTCCTGACTTTACTAATGGGAGCTTTTTAAGTTGTGTTACTTGGGTGGATCTCGGAGGACTCATGGAGACCAAGGTATTTCTTCATGCGGTGCCTGCACCAGTCACGGAGAGCCAGGTACTTTGGCCCGTGCACTGATTCTTAGGAGGAACATTAGGGGAAGCATCCAGCACTCTGCGGGTATCTGTCCTGAGCACTGTGGCTGTGTAGACCACACTCATTGGTTGTGGAGATGACGACCAGAGGAAGAAATGGGATGCACTTCACAGCAAATTATGCTCAGAGCTATGGATTAACTTTAACTGGTCTAGATCCAGCCCCAGAAACCCCGGTTTTAAGTCCTAACAGTGATGAAACAGAGACATAGATGTATGGATGCAGATTGAAAACATGTTAAAACATCCGGAGGACAATTTCACCAGCAGAATATGACCAACCACCTGAACAGATAGTCATGGCCCTTGAACATACTGAGAATACAGCTGACAGATTCTCACATGATGCAGAAACTAGTACACACAACAGTACACTGGGGCTGCATCCCCTTTCAGACGCTTCAGAGATGGTGAGGTATGGCCACATGGGTTTCTCCTCCTTCTATGCCTTTTTTCTTCAGAAAAGCACATAATTCAGAAAATATTGAATGAAGGCATAAAGCCCAACAACTATATCCAAGAGTATTTTATGAGCTAAGATTTTCATTCATAAAAGGTAATATGAACCAAGAATATCCACTCAATGTGAAGCAAAAAGAAAGCTTAAAGCTCATCTCTTGTCCTAGAACGGAACATGATGTTGGTGCCAAGAATGGTCACGATCACAATGGCACAATGTAGCACTGGATCGTCAGAGGCGTAACAGCAGAAGTAAAGAACTCGGGTAAGAATCCTTAATTTCTGATCATGACTCTGCCATTACTAGTCATGTGTCGCTTTACCTCACTTGACTTTCCTTTTTTGTCTATAAAATGTAACCTCTACTAAAATACTTTGAAAATGCAAGGCAATGGGAGAAAGTTCAGATGTCAGAGACAACGGCCTTAGCTCAGGGACCTGGTGTAACCAGCATCTGAGTCTCCTGCAGTACCTTCCACATTGGAAGTACTTGCTAACTGTTGATTGGTCTCTTGATTGGATGGAACAGCAAGGTGTAGCGGCACAGGTACGGCCACACAGAACACCTCCTCATGAATATTATGCACCTGTTGGGTGCCAAGTGCAGAGGAGTAAATCCAGCTCATGTAAATCCATTCTGGGGAAACGTGCGTGTGTGTGGGAAGGAGTATTGCTGAGGGAAGTGGAAAATAGACAGAATAATAAGGACACAGTAAAAAGACTCACGCAAATTGAATGCCAATGAGTTGGTGCCCTCCATCATGCTGTGGCTGCCTCCCGAGTCAGGCTGTGTGCCCAGGGACCCACGCATGCAGGTGGGCGGATGGTGGCTCATGCAGGGAAATAGTTCTCTATTGAGGCAAAAGAGGACACTTTCCCAAACTCATTCCATTCCTCTCATTCCCACCTTATCCTTGAACTAGTTCCATTTTTTGCTTTCTGGGTAACCTTTCATATCCATTTAAATCCCATCTCACCTATGCAAAATGTTCATGGTTTTCAAAAGGCATGGACCCCATTTGATTAGTGTCTGGCCCCCACTTCCCTCTGATACTATGTGGCTCCCTCCTTTACTGCAGCAAAATGAAGCTTGTTGTCACTTGTATTTAGTGCCTTTGCTTGGCTTAGATCAGTTCTGGCTTGGATCAGTCCCTCTTTTAGCCAAATGGGAGTCACATATATTACTAAGAATTTGAAGAAGGGACTTTTCTATATTTTCCAGAGTGATGGATTTGGTGAAAGTAAGGGAAAAGAGATGAACTGTCCTTTATTATATTATATAACAGCCCCGGGGATAAAGGAAAGATTGATATGGTGGATTGCATTAAAATGAAGAAAGTCTATTCATTGAAAAACATTAAGAGTGTTAAAAGGTAAACCATGGAGTGGGAAAAGATATTTGCAATCCATATATTCAACGAAGACTTGAATCTAGAATATACAAAGTAATTCCTACAAGTAAATAGATAAGACAGTCATTCCAGGTTTTTTTTTAAAGGCAAAATACTTGAATAGACATTTTACCAAGAAGATACCCAATAAGTGTATTAAAAACATCATCAACATAATTTATCATCAAGGAAATGCAAGTGAAACCCCCAATGAAATACACATTCACTAGAGTTGCTACGTTTAACATGACAAAGCAGGGCACCTGGGGGCTCAGCGGTTGAGCATCTGCCTTTGGCTCAGAGCATGACCCAGGGTCCTGGGATCAAGTCCCTCACTGGGCTCCTCTCTGGGAGCCTGCTTCTCCCTCTGCCTGTGTCTCTCATGAATAAATAAATAAAATGTTTTAAAAAATAATACACCAAAGCAATAAAACCGTTCCCTGGTGACAACATAGGGCAGCTAGAACTCTACAGCCACATTGGAAATGTGTTATTATTGATAAACCTCTGCCTATGGTAAGATCCAGCAACCCCTCTCCTAGGAATACAAATGTGTATTAGTGCCCCCAAAGATCTGTTGTAGAAAGTTCTTGGAAACACTATTCACAGTAGCCCCAGATGGTTAACAGTCTACAAGTTCATCAACAGCAAAGGTGAATAAATAGTAGGAGAGTCATGAAAGGGACTCATGTAGAAAAATACAGCAACTCACAGAAACGCAACAAATTAGAAAGAATATCGCAAATGTAGAGTTGAAAGAAAGAAGCCAGACAGAGAAGAAAGAAGAAGACAGAAAATTCAGCAAAACTAAAATAAATAAATAGATAGATAGATAGATAGATAGATAGATAAATAAATAAATAAATAAATAAATAAATGGAATTCAGCAAAACCACTTGGTGATAAGAGTAGGAGAATTTTGTTTTTTGTTTTTTGTTTTTTTAAAAAACAGGCTGCAGGAGGTGCATGTCACCCAGAGAGGACAGAGGGGGTCTGGTGTGCTGTTCCTACTCGTCCTCTTATCTGGGCACGTCAGAGCTGTTGACTTTGTGAAAATTCATCAAACTGCCCATGCACAATTTATGTATTTTCCCGTGTGATATTTGAATAAAAACTTGTTTTAAAAACGGATGGAAAACTACTTCGATAAATTAATTTGGTAAAGCCCTTTGATAAATGCCTCCTACCGGTTGCTCCGTGATATTCAGACACATAGTCTATCTTCCTCAAAAGCGATCGAAGATAATTAGAAATCCTCAGAAGCTAGATCCAGTGATGTTTAAATATTCTCTGATGGAGGAAACTCACTTTTAAAATGACCTGTGGTCTTAAAGGTGGAAGGACAGGACGCCTTCAGGACATGAAGCAAATGCAGAGAGAGAGAGAGAGAAAGTCTTAGCAGGAGGATAATTAATTAGTGTAGAACTAGAAGAAGTGTCTTTATTTCTAGTTCATGCAGAGATCAGCTCCATTATGGACGGGCCTTAGAAGACAATGCTTCAAGACACCAATCCTCAGCTTTGGGGATCCTCAGAGAACTTTCTGAATATGATGAGTCCCAAAGGGCCACTGACTTGTGTTCCAGTGTCACACCCAGTATCAGACATCATAGAACCATGACCAACTCTTCATCAGCATTGGAAGCTCAAAATCCACATGCACACACACACACAGAAAATACATTTTTTATATCAGAGCCTTTATTGTAGTCGTTTCCTGGGGCCATTTCCTCTGTGCAACTACAAACCAATTTCCTGGGACTCTCACTGAAGATGATTCATCCCCATTTTCAATCCATTTCCCCATTTCTTACTGAAGACCTTAGCTCTCTGGCAAGAAGAGTCTCCCTGGGCACACACGCCTCTCATTTTCCCCTGATGTCATTTTATTTTCTCTTCAGGCTTTCTGAGGGGACCAAATTGTCTAAGGTCTGTGGATGAATCACTTGTCCTCTGAGTGTCCTTCCCCCAAAGCCATGCCGCACAGTACATTGCCGGGCCAGGTGCTTGCTTCATCCCAGCCTGTGTGGCTACGCTGATTTAAGAGGCTCCCCTGATTCTGAAGGTCAAGGAGGTGCTCCAGAACAGGATTTCTGGGTTTGGTGGCAGTGCCAAGAGGTAGCCTTTTAGAGGGATTCTGCCATCCCTGCCAAGCTCCCCCAAGCTCTGAAGGGGGCCGGTGACAGTCACTGGGGCATGTCTGAAATGCGGTGCATGGGGACTCCCACCTTCCCCATGGCCATCAACATCCTTTGCCGCATCCTTTCTTTTTTTTTTTAATATTTTTTTCTTTATTTATTTATGATAGTCACAGAGAGAGAGAGAGAGAGAGGCAGAGACACAGGCAGAGGGAGAAGCAGGCTCCATGCACCGGGAGCCCGATGTGGGATTCGATCCCGGGTCTCCAGGATCGCGCCCTGGGCCAAAGGCAGGCGCCAAACCACTGTGCCACCCAGGGATCCCGCCACATCCTTTCTGTAGGAGCTCCAGCTTCTTCACTACCCCTAGATCAACCACTAATTCCTCCCAGTCTGTTTGGTGCATCACAAAGCATGACCCTGAACATGATCCTGGAACAGGTGAGTTTCCTACATTCCCAGCTCCTAGTTTCCATGTGCCTTCTCTACTGCCTGTTCTGACCCATGTCCTCAATAAGCCCTTATATCTGCAAAGACCCTACTGCCAAATAAGGTCACATTCTGAAATTTTGAGTAGGCATGAATTTGGGGAGACACTGTTCCATCTGCCAAACAGCAAGTTCTCTTTAGCTGTGTGAACCAGACACGTGCCCGAAGGAGGTGAGCAATCTAAGTGCTTTAAGGAACTGCCTCAGAGGAATCCCAGCCATCCCTGAGTGCCTTGCTCACCTCTGCATTTGCTTCACATTCTAAATATACATTGAGGACTATAGATACACATTTGCTCCTTTTTTCTCTGTAGAGCTGAGGGAAGCCCTGATCCAGGCAGATGCTAGGGATGGAGACAGGACACCCCCTTCTAGATGCTGCTGTTGGGCTTCTGTGCTGAGGAGTGCACAGCCGATGAAGGCCCTGCTGGACAAAAGGACCTGGACAGAGAGGAGGCGAGGCCTTCAATTCTAGAACACCTCGCTGTCTCTTACAGGCACAGCTAGACATTTCATTGCCCTAAGCTGGTCTTATCTCCAAACCCAGACACTGAGTTCCTTCCAGGGAAATCTGTAGCCATGAGAATTCTAAACGTGTGGCTTAAGGAAACATAGCAAGCACATATGATCTAATCTTAGTGATAATGCCTATGACCTCTGCTGACGCTCCCTTCACAGGGGCTGCTCTGGGAGGATTTTAAGCCATCAGAGGATCCAGGACTCTGCTGTAACCACCAAAAACTGAGTTGGCAGGTGCCAACTCAGCAGAGTCCAGCCCAGGAGCTAGCAGGAGTCCTTTCCTCTGACGGCTGCACTCTCCTATGGGCTGCACCCACCGGGCATGGGCCAACGCTGGTGTCAGTAGGCATGTGTCCAGGGCCTGCTGGCCCTTGTCCCCTTCTTTCCACTTCCAAGAATCATCTATTGGCACATCCCCAGAAACCATCTAGTAATCAGATGTGTGTTTTCTGTCTCTGCCAGGCCCTGTATGTGTGTGTGCGTGGGCGTGGAGGTGGGCATGTGCGCTTGTGCATGCACACACACTCTGTAGGGCTTTGCTCTCTACTATGTCTTAGCAAAGAATCTTCAACAATGATTACCCTTGTTGTGCAGATGGGTCTGAGCTCATTGCTGCCAACTATGCTTCTAACGAGATTATCATTCGGGCAGCCTGGGCACATGCGAGCTGAGTGTCAAGGGTTGAGCCCACTCAAGAGGGAGCTTCCCCACTGAGCTGATTGTTTAAAATATTCTGAAGAACTTAAGGGCATCTGGGTGGCTCAGTCTGTGAAACATCCTACTCTGGGTTTCAGCTCAGCTCGTGATCTCAAAGTCAGGGGATCAAGCCCCGTATCCGGCCCTCAGCTCAGAGTGGAATCTGTTTCAGATTCTCTCTCCCTCTCCCTCCTGCACACTGTCGCTCTCTCTCAAATAAATAAATAAAACCTTTTAAAATTTTTTTAAAAGATGTGATTTAAAAAATATTTTCTTCAGAACTTAAACTCAGTACTCTGAGAAGTGCACAGCTGGGAAGCTAGGGAGACCTCGTTTAGGAAACCACCGTCATCGGTTGTAAGCCGTGTCCTCTTGGGCCAGCCGGTTAACCTCTTGGGCTCCCTGGTCCCCCATCTACAAACTGGCAAGGGTGACACCTACCTCACATCATCTCTATGAGAGTTAACTGAAAGCATATGTGCAAAGGAGCAAGCAAGCAGCCATCAGGTAGATAAATGGTGGCAGCTCTGCGAGTGTCTGGGTACACAGGTCACATAAGCATTGTGGCACAGTCCACAACACACCAACGGGGCACCTGGTGGCTTAGCAAGAGATGCGTCACAACTAGCTCCACCTGCAGCTGCCACTGGAGCTTCCTGGGTCCAGAGGTCAGCCCACTGACCACTTCCCTTGGGTCATTTCTACCAGTGTCCCCAGGTGGAGGACGTCACAGTACCACCGCTCCCAGAGCTTACTCACCCCTTGATCCAACAAACTTGTCCAACACACACACACATCCAGTAGGTTGTAAAGCCCCGGAGGGCAGGGAGTGTATCTACCTTGTTCTGTGGTAAGTGCTCGGTACCCAGAACGGTGTGTGACACAGAACAGGGATACCAACAACCACAACCACAACCACAACCATGGGATTGTTATGTACCGAATGTTTGCATCTCCTCAAATTCATATGTGGAAGGCCTGACTTCCGACCTGATGGTATTGGAGGTGGGGCTTTGCGTAGTAAGTAGTTGATTAGGTTTAAGGGAGGTCCTGAGCATGTGGACGCCATGGCAGGACTGGTGGCCTGAAAAGAAGAGACCAGAGCAACCTGCCCACGTGCCATGTGCGGACACAGAGAGATGACACTGTCCATGAAGCGACAGCACACACTGCTCACTGTGTGTGTACCCGTCTTCAGCACTTTGGACATGTGATCCTGCTTGGTCACCACCACCCATCATGACTAGGACATAGACACAGGAGATTAGTAGTTTGTCTCCTGCTGGGTTCTCTGCTGTTGGTGGCGCCCGGGGGCCCCTCACTTCCCAGAAAGGGGCTGGGAGGACGTACCTCAAGGATAGGGCTGAGCCTTCTGCAGGAGAGAGAGGAGAGGGAGCAACAGAGACACAGAGTCCAGGAAACAGAAAAAGAAGACAGCGTGAGATGGAAAGGCACGACGAAATTTTTTCAGGAGGTTTCCTGGAATGGCAGTGGCTGGCAGCCACTGAAGGAGGAGCAAAGCATGTGGCCTCTCTGGTGGCTGGGATGCTACTCACAAGAGTCTCTGGGTGGCAGCACCCCAAGGGCCCTGCAATCTCACAAGGGGGGCTGTGAGTTTTCAGTGACCCTCCACTTGATTTCCAGCTCCAGTCCTTGGATCCCACTTCCTGTAAAACAGCAAGGGCCACAGCACGTATCCCAGAAAGTCACAAGTGCTAGCTTCTAAATAACTACCTGGGCACCAAAATTGTGGAAAACCAATTATGAAAATTCCTAGGACAGGCAAAGGAGGCAGGCGCTGCAATCTCACATTTAAAAAATTCATGCACACAACCTGCCACATGTAATGAACCCATATCTGTGTATGGTCAGACCTCGGAGAGCTAGCCCTCGGGGCTCAGCCAGCAGTATGCAGAGGACTGGGGGGCTTGCCTGTTGCCTGCATCTCAAGCATCCCTCCTGGCAGACATCACCTCATCACCTCAGTCCTGGGGCTTGTGTTTTGTCCTCTTCTTAGTGGTGTTTCTGCCCTGTTATGGACATACTAGGTCAGTTAGGAATCAGATGAAAACACTGGACATCTTCTCCCAGAATAACACTCACAATACTTTGCAAATCATTCCATGAAATTCATAGACCCTCTGACACCCCTCCATATGTCCTCTGAGGGTCTTTGGCCTGGAGAAGCAATTCTACAGGTGACACTATACAAATAAAATATCAACAATGAACACAGGCATCAATGGGTTATTCTGCGGACATCACACAACTTACCCTTAGACCTTGGTCTAAAGACCTCAGCACCCATCTACCCATATTCCAGAGTTTGTAGATTCAAATAATCCAGTACAATCTATTTGGTCCTTATGATTCTTCACGGGAGTGAAGGAGGAATTTGAGGGAAGCTTTCAGTGAATCAACTCTAGATTATCAAGAAGTAAATTGTTTTTTTTTCTCAATGTGAAAAGCTAGCAGATTTTTGTTGGTGGAAGGAGTGCTTTTCCCCCAGTCCTTCTGCATTCCTTAGGGAGGGGCACCATTCATGCAAAGCTCTGGCCCCATGCTGGGCCCTCAATCATTCTTGGAGAAGGAGGGTAACAGTATGGGAGTGGGGCTGGGAAGAGAAACTGGAAAGCCTTCCCCAGCTCTTTTCTTGGGAGGAACCTGCCCGCAGAGAGCGTATCTTCTCACAGTGAGAGGTAAGTAGGACTCCAGAGGTCAATCTATTTCAACAGGGTTAAGGTTAGGAAACCCACTGACCTGCACATAGAAGCCACATTCTCCAATTGTATTAGCTTTCCTAGTAATGAAGATCACGTTGAGAACTTGCATCTGCCTGAGTCTTTCATTTTCTTTTGCAATTATTTAGAACTCATGTGGGGAAGAGGCGTATTATTTAGGGAGGTCTCTCAAACCCCAATCCTGGTCTAAGGAACTGGCTGTGGAATGTTTAGTTTAGTCCAACCTGTCTGGTGGGAAATGGTTCAAGGAGCCCTTGGTAAAATGGTTCAAGAGCCCATTGGTCGTGTCCCACAGTGTGTGACTATAGTGGCTAAAGAACCAGCCTCGCATCCTGGAGTTAAGTCTTTGATGCAGTTGTGTATAGACCTTGGGTGTGGCTTTCAGCAGACAGCCCTCCAATTCAGGAACTTCAGTCTTGTTCTTTCACTCTTTCCTAATTCATATAAGATCAACTCAGATATCTCCACATCCCCACCTTATAAATCTACCCCCTCAAGTTGATATACTCCTCTTCCTGGCTTCTATTTACTAAAGGAAACCTATGCCATCCACCCATTGCTTTCCAAGACTTACCATCCTGAGGGTTTGTTCTGCAAATTGTTCTAATTATATTCTGGTCTTCAGGTGTGAAGCACTTTTGCAACTTGATGGGTCTCCTGATGCTCACCTTCCTCCTTCTTGGCCTACTTTCCAACTCTCCATCTGCTTTATGGTTTCCTGAAATCCTCACTTCACCTCACCTAAGCAATCCCACTTAATTCCGCTTCCCCTTATGCCTCTATCCTTAGACAAAAATGTAAATATAATGAAGTATATTACATGAACTTATTAAACAAAGGAAAGCTATAAATTCACACATTTCCCCATCTCCATTCCTTAATAATTCCACTAATCCTTGAGACTTATGCTGATCCACATGTAACCAGTTCCCATGCTTGCCTCAAGGAGTCGACTCGTTCAGCAGGCAGTTTGTCCTTTGTTTGTTACTTTATTTTTTAATTAATTTTTTAATCTAAATTCAATTAATTAGCATATAATGTATTATTAGTTTAGAGGTAGAGGTCAGTGATTCACCAGTTATATAACACCTGTGCTCATCACATCACGTGCCCTCCTTAATGCCCATCACACAATTACTCCATCCCCTCACCTCTTTCCCCTCCAGAAACCTTCAGTTTGTTTCCTATTATTAAGCGTCTTTCATGATTTGTCTCCCTCTCTTATTTCGTCTTGTTTTATTTTTCTGTCTCTTCTCTCATGATCCTCTGGTTTTTTCTTAAATTCCACATATGAGTGAGAACCTATAACGGTCCTTTACTTTTTGTGTTATTGTATTTTGGTTTCATATGATGCAGCTAATGGCGATCATCATCTGTGATGACTGTCAACGGCAGAGAACAGAAGAGCTTGGATTGATTGGTAGGTTGGTTGGTTAGTTGGATGTTTGGCTTTAGCTACTAAGCCATTAAAAAAAATATGCCAATGATTCTGCTAATTCTGCTACAAATCAGTATTCATTTTGGAGCACCTGCCGGGGTAGGGCTCCCCACACAGAGCTGCTCGGGCCAATGGGAATCCCATTTCCCTCCCACACAATTCCCAAATGAAGTCCACAAGAGGATGCACTGGTCCTTGCTTTCCTCGCTCTTTTGATTGGAGCCAAAGAATTTAAAATCCTTCTCTGGCTTCTTAAACAAAGTTTCACTCTTGTTCCAAACCCCACATCAACCCAGGCATGGCACTGTCCTCTGCATCTAAGAAAAAGGAGAAAGCCAGTACTAATACCTCCAATTCACTCAGCCATGAAAAGAATTTATATAGCGACCAACAATACCAATTAAACTGATGAAGATGACAAGAAAGGCATTTTTCTTGCTCACAGCCTGAAATCTAAAGCCAGTATTTCCTTTAGTTCTTGTTATCCTGTTTCTAAGGTAAAATATTTTCTCCAAATTTAGCTTCAGAGGCTGAGGAGAATCAAGTCCTTGGATTTGTTTTAGGAGCTGGGTTGCATAAGACAGGTGTATTTTCAACTTGCTCCATGGATGAAAGCAGACACTGTTCCTTGTGTCCGCCACCTGCTCGCTATGACACAATCTGCAACAAATCATTTGTTCATCTGGTCCTCCCTTAGCCTATGCATCTGGCATCTGGACACGGAGTCAAGATGTACATTTTCAGGGGTTTCATGATGTCTTATGGAAGGATGTTGAGGGAATTAAGTAGATTAGTACCCTACACTGGGATGTCCATATTTGCCCCCAGTTCCAACATGACCAAATCAGCAATGCTTTCTCCCCAGAAAAAAAGATTAACCTGCACGATGATTCCTTATTTCACCACTGACAGATGAAAAGAGCAAAGTTCATACATTAAAATTAGAATCCTCAGCTTAGAGAGGTCTCAGGTGCTTCCAAGAGCAGAGCTGTTAAGTAGGTAGCACCTCGCTGCTTTCTGATGGTAACAGGGGGATGGAGCCCGCCAGGAGCAGGCTGCAGGTAGACGGTACTTAATATGCCAGTTCAGTCTGCAAGAACCCCAGACAGAACATATCATAAAGGAAGACATTTAGCGTTTTATTCTTCATGACCAGGAATGAGCTTTTACAGCAGCGATCATATCAGTAGAAGCTGAAGTCATTGTGGTCTAAACATAAGATGAATGCAAATGACAAATAAAGAAAGTGAAGGAAATCTTGTAAGCACAGCAGATGGTCTGAAAAGCTGACATAAAGACACATCTGTGTTTCCCAGGTTTTATGAAGCCCTGTAGCCAATTTAGAGAACCACTGAACTTTCTGCGCCTGAATCCAAATCCAGACTTTCTCAGACTCACTGTATGTTACCGTGTGCAGACAGGCTTTTCTTTGTTCCTTCACAACACCAATTCTTGCAGTATTGGGAAAAGTTACAATATATTTGCAGATCTCCGTAATCTAATGTAGGGGAGACATTCCACAGCCAGGAGAACAGACCAGCGTCGCTGGCACGTCAAGAACAATCTCGCTTGTGGTTTGTTCTAGCACTCACCTGATGTCTCAGCCTCAAGTTTCTGTACCTTTCGGTAGCTACAGTTTCCAAAATTTCCTTTCATTGGGCTAAATTAAATATTAAATATTGAAACAGAACTGATCCTCGGTGACACTGCATAAGATAAAAAGATTATTGTCTATATGTTTAACTTTTAATCTAGATGCTCTGGCATCAAAGTGGATTAAACCCAGTTTAGTGAAGGACAGCCACAAAAATCCTGAAGTCCCCTGAGTGAAAATAATCTTTAACCATGATAAAAATTTGTCTAAAGAACGAGGTGAGCTATAAATTGTACATTTAAGAGAACATTTTACCAAGGAATATATTGTGCATATTTTTCAAACGGCTTGAAGATTCTTTTCTCCATTTACTTCCAGGGTTTTTTACACACTTGCAAGCAGAGCAAATTGTCACTCCAACATAGGTTCCTACTGTTTCATAAATACTACTGTATTAACAGCTTGTCAAAAAAGTTCTTAATGAAAATCTGAATGCTGTTTTACAAACACAGTTTAGTGTGACACTTTCATAGTGAAAGCCAGTCTGGAAAAAAGAATGAACCATTCTTTACCTATTATCTTTATTTTTCTTCAGTTATAAGTTTTGGATGTTATAACCGGCTTCTGAATCTATTGTCCCAAGTCACACACAGCTGGAGGGATGAATGAGAGGCAGAAAATGTTCTGCTTTATAAAAGCTTAAGAGTTTAGAAACCCAGGCAGGAGACACTCAGTGTCTCAGTACCAATGTACAGGAAAAGATCTTAGATGCCCAAACTCAACTGAAAGGCTCCTTAAAAACTCAGCAATTCTCATCCTTGGCTCATGTGAGAATCATCTGGAGAGTCAGGAAAATACTGATGCCGAAGCCTTACTCTAGACTACTTAAATTAGATTTTCTCGTTGATACATTAGTCCAGAGAGGTCATTTGAGACACTTACAGAATCAATGCTCAAAGCCTTCATTATCACCTAGAAGTTTCCATCCATGACTGTAGTGGGTTGAATGGTGTCCCCCTTCCCCTGGATTCACATTCACACAGAACTTCAGAACATGACCTTATCTGAAAATAAGATCTTTGTAGATGTGATTAGTTAGGGATTGCTCTGAGTTCCTATGGGCCAGGTGGGCCTAAGTGCAAGGACTCATGTCCTTATGAGGATAGCAGAGGGCACGGAGAGACACATGGATGCACACAGAAGGACACGGAAGCCAGAAGCAGAGATTGGAGTGAAGTGACCACAAGCCAGGGAATGCCTGAGGCCACCTGAGCTGGAAGAGGCAAAAAAATCTCCCCTTTTGTGGGGAGCAGGGCCTTGCAGATAACTTGATTTTTCAACGACAACCTCCAGAACTGCGGAAGAGTACATGTCTGTAAGCCACCCCTTGTATGGCACTCTGGTTATAGCAGCTGCAGGCCACTAATACAGTAAACCTCGCCTCATTTTTGGATTCTGGAAAATACTACTGAGGAAGGCAATTTCTTAACTTCAATGGTCATTTAAGTCATACTTGGAACAGGGGCTGAATTCTTTCTGGATATAGTCCTATTCTGCAATCTCATGGTCTGTGGGAATCCAAAATGAGGGTGGGTGTGGAACTCCTGACCTTTCACCTTCCATATTGTTCTTGCTCCCATCCCCAAGGCTGTAAACTTGAGTGGCTGCACTACCTCTGCCTCTGCCAACACTACTTCAGAATCCCTTCTAGGTGAACTAGAAAGAGGTGACTGTTAACAACATCCTAATTCCTGAAAATTGAAACAATGTGGGCCATGATTGGACCCTCTTGACATGAACTCTTCACCACTTCATCAACTGTTGATGTCATGACATAGTAACTTATTTTCTTGTAGAATAGCAGGTACTGAGTGCATTAGGGGAAGGGTCAATACCCTTTCATCATATTAAAAGATTGAGCTACAATATTAGTTGTCAAGACAGGATGCATTAAAGTAGGGGCAGAGGGACTGGTATGAATATTCCCTAACTTGCTGTTGTTTGAGCCCAGGACACTTACACATGAGACTGAAACATATAAATAAAAAATTTTCCCTTAGTATTTGTGAAATACTCTGATATTTTATACTTTCTCTTTTTAATGACACTGAAGCACTAATTGATTTCATGCCCCACAAACAAGTTACAACTCTCAGTTTAACAGACGCCTAACTGGGGAATTCAATGACGGACGGGGCATTAGATAAGTCATAGAATTACAATTCTCTGAGTTAGTGTCATAATGGGCATTGTGGTTCTCTAAGAAAAATGCCCTGATTTTTTAGAGACACAGTGAGAAGCAAACTGGATTCATCTCCTTCCCCACGAGGGTGCCCTCACTAGTTTGGCTGGGGGAGTGAGCCGATCAGCAGAGGGACAGCCAGGCATTGGGGTGACGTGGGCACTTCTGCCCAGGTAAGGCTGGTCCCCAGCGCCAGCATGCACTCCAACATCATCCCTGGGCCTGGAGTTTTCTTGAAGTATTTCTAATTATTTAAAGAAACCTGGTGTCCCTACCTCCTCCTATGGCCCCAAACTCCCAGCCTGCATGTCCAGAAGGGCCCCTTCTGCTGCATTTTGGCCATGGTGGGCACAGAATATCAATCAATAGCTGGCTTATGTCACAGAATATCAGAAGCAGGGTATCTAGTAGGCTGTCTGCTGCTCCCCTCCCTGCAAGTCTTCCCTCACGAAAGCCTATGATACTTTTGCATCCCGTGACACCAGTGGCCCTCTTGCATGACAAGGTGGGTAAAAATCAGATGGCATGATGCCTGGGGGGGGGGGGACTTGTTTTCAAACACATCAGTTAAGGGGAGGAGAGGGAGACAGGAGGCAGATGTGACAACATCGTGGTGATGGGTGAGTCTGTCTGGTGGGTCTGTGGGAATTCATTTTTCTAATCTATTTTGTGTGTATGAACATTTTCTCAATAAAAAGTCATTAAAAAATGGTCTTAGGAAATCACACACCCCTCAGCTTGGACATTGCATCGAAACTTTGAGATTCTTGGAGAAGGCTATCCATAGACCCTAAAGTGGTCACTTGTTGGAGAATCAGATTGAGAGACAGAGAGAGAGAGAGAACAGAAAAATCCACGTAGTGAGGAACTTTTTTCCAGAAGGCTTTGTCACTCCCACATTTACGCTGTAATACAGCATGATACGGCCAACAATTTGGTCCTCCTCCTGTCCTGCTCTGCACTGTTTCTTCTATTTTAATCTAAATGGCTAATTTCCCCCAAATAAATAGGAAACTGTTTAAGGAAAAAGATACTAACTAATGCACTTTTACTTTTCCAGGGGTCTATGTCTTGCATATAATAGATTTTTTGCAAATATTTTTAACTCACTGAGTTGAGTGCTTACCTGTAGGTATTACCATTTTCATGGTTGGCATGTATTTTGGGGAAAAAAATTCATTCACATCTGATTAAAAAAAAAAAAACTCACTTTTAAACAGTGTCTTGTTACCATAACTCTGCTTATGAGATGTGGAGTTAAACACACTGAGCATGTACTGCATAGCAGTCACCTGGCAAAGAGGTTTACATAAATTATCCTTGTAGAGAAGTTACTCTCAGAAGCTACAGAGCAGGAAACTGAGGCATGGAGAGATTGAGTAACTATCTCTAGGCCACAAAGCTATTTCGTGACAGAGCCAGACTGAGATCCTGGGAAGACAGCTTAATGCCCAAATCCCTCCTCTCAGTGAGTACAGATCCCTTGTCCCCAGTCCAGAGGGCCCATGAGAAAGTCCGCTTGAGCACTGGGACCAGTTGACTTGGAATTCAGAAACACGCCACATAAAGATGATATAAAGGACTAACATGGTGCTTATTGCTTCAGCATGAAGCATGATGCAGATTGAATGGGTGACAGTGCCCAGGGATGATCTCCTTGAACCAGAGATTTAAATCCTTCAGGCCAGGGAACCTGGGTGTTTCAGTTGGTTAAGCATCTCCTTAGGCTCAGCTCATGATCCTGGAATCAAGGACCAAACCCCACATCAGGCTCCCTGCTCAGCGGGGAGTCCGCTTCTCCCTCTACACCCCCCCACCACCACCACTCATGCTGTCTCTCTCTCAAATCAATCAATCAATCAATCAGTAAATAAATCTTAAAAAAAAAGCCTTAAGGCCAATGAAAACATCAACAGAAACCTTAAAGTCCTTGTGGGATGATTCACGTGAAGCCAACTCAGACTACATGGCAATATAAATTGGAAAGGTACCTTGTAAATTGAGAATGAGAGCCAATTTTGAAATTGAAATATGAAATATTTCAAGATGAAATAATTCGTCCATCAGTGTTCACTGGGCTTACAGCTTGTGGGTGTAGTGTTTTCCACCATCATGTGATGCTGTTTATATTGCAAAACCAAAGTTTCTATCCTGTAGGTAATATAAAGTGGCAGGTGACCTTGGTGATGAGGATATACATGCTTCAGAAAACCTTCGTTCACCACTCTCCAAACAACATTGAGTCTGCCACTTGTGGTTGCTCTGCCTCTCCAAAAGACACATCATTGTCCTTTGTATCAGCCAATCTGCTCTTACATTATCCTATTTTCCTGAGGAATAAATATTGATTTCTAATGCACATGCAGTAAAAAAATATTAAATATACATATACCTCTGCTGTGACTTTGGGCCATTTTTTCTTTCTCTTGAAAATGGCACAAAACAATAAATGATTCATTTCACTGAGGAGTTAGTGATAAACATATCGTTAAATGTCCTGATCTTTCAGTTCCACAATATTGGGATATTTGGTGATAATAAATTATTAAAGGTGCCTCGGTCAGGAAAATGTCAGGGCCTCTTTCCTGAAGTGACATGATTTCTATTTAGAAAAGAGCTGTCAAAAGACAGCTGGAGGAACAGCAAGAGTTAAGGAAAACATCATTTAATTCTGTTGATGTCAAAAGTTTCCTCAAGGTCACGGGGTTGATTTCTAAATGGGTGTTTGTACAAAAGTGTCCAAATATTTGCAAAGATACAAAAATATAGCGGCAAGCGCAAAGGGTACTTTGAGATGTATAGAGGTTGGGAAAACAAAGTTTGTTTCTATAACAACTTGCTACTAAAATTAAGGACTAATGAATGATTAAACACAGCCACTGGATTCAATCCATCACAGATTATTATCCATCGAAGATTATTGCATAACGACAGTGCTGTCCAGCTGGTGTACACACCGGCTCAGATTGCAAAAGCCCAGGGCCTGATGCTGGCGGCTCCCTGGGGAAAGTCCTCTATATCCGTACCACAAGTGGGGCCAAGTTAGGTGCTACACCGGATGTCCAAAAATAAAATGTAATAAAAGTCCAGGGAAGAGAAAGAACACGGCAGGTATTTAGCTGGTGCTGGAGCTGAAATTATAAGGATAGGTAATATTTAGGAATCTTTTTTTTTCAATTGTGGTTAAAAACACACACATGTAAAATATAATTTCCCATCTTGACCCTTTCTAAGCATACTGTACAGCAAGAGTGTTAACTATATGCATCTTGCCAAGTGCCATGGATCTCTAGAACTTTTCATCTTGCCAAACTGAAACTACCAGTTGACCAGCTCTCCTTTTCCCCTCCCCCTCGACCCTGGCAACCATCATTCTATTTTTTGTCTCTACAGATATGCATACTTTAGGCACCTCATGGAAGAAGAATCCTACACTATTTGCCCTTTTGCGACTGGCACATTTCACTTAGCATAGCATCCTTGAGAGTCCTCCCTGTTGTGGCTTATGGCAGGATTTCCTTCTTTTTTTAAGGCTCAACAATACCCCAGTGTGTGTATAGACCACATTTTCTTTATCCATTCATGTTTCAGTGAACATTTAGGTCATCTCCACCTCCTGGCCTCTGTGAATAATGTTGCTATGAACATAGGTGTGCAAAGATCTCTTTGAAATGTGTCTTCAATTATTTGGGGCATATTCCCAGAGTGGGACTGCTGGATCATATGGTAATTCAATTTTTAACTTTTTGAGGAACTTTGGAAAAGGAGCAAAACTCTTGGAAGGCAGCTCCACTATTCAGGAAGGCTATTGCCAATCAAGGTCTGTGTGGTGGCCAGTGGTTGGATCAGAGGATTCCAAGAGTGGAACACAAAGGGACAGGTGGAAAGGAGCGAACTCACAAAGCCCCAGAAAACAAGCAGAAACACAGACGACCCATGGAGCAAGCACTGGTGAGACACAGCCACTCTCTGCCGAGATGCAGCGTGGAAAAGCAACATGCCAAAAAGATCAGTTCATCAATTCATTTATCAAGCACACGTCATATGCCTAATGCATGTACATAACTCTTCTAGGTGCTAGGGGCCCTGGCAGTGAACAGGACCCACAGACTCCTTCATGTAAACTTCAGTTCTACTGGAGGAAAGATGATACACAAGCAATTTGTGTGTGTGTGTGTGTGTGCGTGTTTATGAGTGCGTGTGTAAAACAAACCAGAATGATGAGTGCAGTGAAGAAAACCCAAGAAATACAAGGAAGGGAGAGAAGGAGAGGGTTTTAAGTAGGTGGAGGGCAAGGGAAGCTCAGAGTAGACACTGGAGTGAAGCAAAAGAGCAAGCTTGATGGACATCCAAGGTTAACATATTCCAAGCAGTGACAACAGCAGGTGCAAATGGCACAGGGTGAGACTGTGCAGGTGTGCCGGCGGAATGGCAGGATGGACAGTGTGGCCACAGCCAGGGCAGCAGGGGCAGATTTAGAAGGGCTGACGGGCTGTCAGACCATCTCAAGGCATTACAGAGGGACACTTTTGGCTGCCGCACAGGGCACAGACAGGAAAGAAGCAGGTGCGGGATGAGAGTGTCCAGTTGGGATGCAGTCATAGACCAGGCATGAGAAGGTGGCTCGGACTAAGGTGAATCAGGTGAGAAATTGTTGGATTCTGGCTGTACACAGTAAGAAGGGTTGACAGGATTCCCTGATAGGTTGGATGTAGAAAGAAGAAGGAGCCCTACATGACTCTAAAGTCTTTAGCCTGAGCGACTACAAGTTTGGCATTGCAATTACTGAAGTGTGAACAAGTGGTGGGGGAGGAAGCTGGTCTTTTTTGTGAAGTATCAGGTATTTCGAAAACAACTGGATTGCAAAAGTATGTGGTTTGGACTGGAGCCTGAGCATGGAGATTGCTGTGCTGACCCATCTGCAATGGGATGGTGGGGTGCGGGGCAGGGTTACGGGAGTCAGTAATGAATCAATGAAATCTCGGAGGCTCCAGATCAGAGATGGGAAGAAGTGCAGAAAGACAGAGTTTAGGTCTGGTCACACTGCACCTTTTCCAATCCCATTACTATGTGAATCTAGGAATTCCATTGCTAAAAGGCAAACCTGTGTAACTGCCCTGAGGCAGTTTGCATACCCCGGCAAGGCCTTGTGACAAGATTTTGCTGTGCGCCGTTGGAAGGGAGGACTGCGTGCATTTGAAGCTTGCATTGTGCCCAAAGTACTTGATAAAGGCGAGCTCACAAATGCAAGTTTTCAAGAGCCTTTCGCCTTTCTACTTCAGCTTTTTGCAAATGGACAAAGGACTCCATTGTGCCGTGTCAAGTCTCAGGGTTGAGGGGAGTGGGATCCTTTCTCAATGAAAATATTGACCAGATGAGGAAAATACCCTTGGACGGAGTATCAGTTACATGGGTATAAGCATTTGTCAAAACTCACTGAGTTGTATAATCACAATCTGTACATTTCTCTGCACATAAGTCATATCTCAGTTTAGGCCATGAGATACACATCCAAGGTCAGGAGCAACAGATGGTCCTGTGATCTCTAGTAGAAATCATGCCAATAATCAAGTCCCAGGTCAGAACACTGCTGTTCCCAACTCGGTCCTGGCCAGGCCCAAGTCATTGCAAAAAACCACGGGCAAGCCAGTTGAGGGAACACACCAGAAAGGTGTGCCTTTGAAAGTGCAGAGCAATTGTGAGTATCCTATAGTAGATCAAACCAGAGAACCCTGCCAGGAAAAAAAAAATCAAGGTAAATTTGGATCAGGTCTGAGCCCACATGAAACAAAGCTTGCAAGACACAAGGTAAAAAGCAAATCCAAGCCAATGTGGGTCCATCAGCTGGTGTGATAACAGGAGCAACGGGGGGTACCTGAGAGTAGCAGGTGTACTCTGGACCCGATGGGCATGCCGCATTCCCCTAAGCACTCTGCAGATCTGCTCCCTCCTGGTCACACTCCAGTAGCCCTGTTTGTATCTTCTTATTAAACTTCTTGGACTAAAAAGAAGTGGTATCTTTCTTTCTTTTTAACCCATTAGCTCACAATAAATTGGTGCGCCATCTATTATGAGGGTGGCAGTGAAGCAAAAATAGACAGTGATCCCTAGGCAGACATTTCCCAGTGTTCCTGGAAGAGTATGTTTGAACACACAGGCCTGATCACGTGTGCTTGTCTCAATGCCCAGCCCACATACCCCTACCCACCAAAATGGAAGGAACAAAATGATACTGGTATTCATTCATAAGAAAAGGAGATGGGCAACAGGTGTCACAGGGAACAGGAAACATCGGTATATTTTAGAAGATGCGAAGTGGACGGGAGTGGCACAGGGCCTGCAGGCACAGACAGTAAAATGCTTGCAAAGGGGCAACATGTATGAGAAGTAGAGTATGGAAGTGCTGAGAGGGAGAGCTCTAGCAGGGGAGGTTGGGGAAGGCCAACAATAGCAGGCCCTGTTTCAAGTCTGCACGTAGTACCGCGGGGAGCCCCCTCACCCCAACCCCTGCAGCCAGGAGACCACTGCTCCCCAGTCTGCTAGGGGAGACAAGAGGATAATTGTCCAAATGAAATGAATATAACATGCTCTGGACTTGGGGACGCTAGGCTGAGAGGCAGTCTTAGGCTGAAAACAAAGTTTAAGTGAAAACCTTGAGATTTAGGACTTTGGCCTGGGTCACTCATTTTGCTCCCAGACACCTGCAACCAGGCAGAGGTGGTCATGTGCAGAGGCGCTGGATGGCTCCAGGGGACACACCTATCCTGCTGACTTCCCCCATGAGGGCATATTCCATCTCAACTAGCATGGGATGGAGGAAACACAGGAGATGGCAGCACAGGAGAGTCCCAGGGATTTAGCTCTGTGCCAGGCTTCAAGAACAAACTGGAACAGGAGAGTGGGAAGTAAGGGAGACAACCCCCAGTGAGAGGTGGGGGACAGGTGGAGCTGATGGATTGTCTGGAACCGCGTTGGAGCATTTGGCAAGGTTATCAGTAGGTACATGCCAGATGTGTTAGAGCATCTGGAAAGAGTTAGTGATAAGTACATAAAAAACTCGGTGAATGGAAAAACGAGGCCATAATTCCAAGAATAACAAATAGTAGTATAAGACAGAAAATGCAATCAAATTATGCCTCTTGACTCATTAGTGAAAATCCTCACATAGCGTCGTTTAGTTGACTGACGCAGCCACTGTTTGACACAGAAGACAGAGGAAGAGGAAGGAAGGGCTGGCGATGGTTTATGAGAGCTAAACCCTCAACTCATAAAAAAGGCACCAGATATTATCTAAAATCATAAATTAAATAGTAGTATGTGTGTGTAATTAGGAAATACAGGGGTGACTAGAAAAACTAAAACATTGGAAGTGGCTTCTTCTAATGGGCATGGGATGAGGAAGATGAGAGCCACCAGAGACAGCTGTCAGGAGACAGCTGTCCCCTGCCTTTCCTGCACCTGCTGGAAGGCTCTGGGGCTCTTCTGCAGGTTCTATCCAACTGCGCTCAGCCCTGGGCAGGTGGAAGCGCTGAGGACGAGGTGCTCCCAGTGACCTTCAGACCAACCATGGATAAGAAGCGAATAGCGAATATTTTGACTCCTTCAGTCCTTGGGGGATGGTCAACCCTGAGGCACGTCCTCCTCCTCCAATCCAGAGCTGCTGGGAGTGGCTAGACCCCAGCTGCACACAGCATCATCGTGCACAGCAGTACTCACCCACTGGATCCCTCCCTCCTCTTCCTCTCTCACTTTCCCACTCCTCTACCAGTGCTCCTGGGGATCACCTACCAAAAAAAAACACCTCCACACAGTCTATGCGTCAGGCTCTGCGCCCTTGTGCCTTAACACAAGACATTTTTCAATATAAGCTTTTCAGAACTACAGGTATTTGATCCCTCAATGATGCCCATGTATCACCTGGATAAAAATGAAATTTAGACCTGCAATTGTATAAGAATGGATTATTGTCCGCAATCGTGCCATACTGCATCTATTACAATATTAATTATTAATGTATTAATAACCCACAAGTGAATTGGCAATAGGTTCATTATAACATTACAGGTTCCATTAATTAATAGGTCAGGTTGCAGAATTTACTACTGGAATTAAAAATAATCTCATAATACCTATTACTTGGCGGTGCTGCCTTCCGATCTGGGAGAAGCGGACTCAATGCCAGCACGATGGGCTAGAGGTTCTGAGTCTGTCCCAGTTGTGTCAAAATACAGGTTTTCCTGTGATTTCTCTGTTTCCACATTTGTCCCTCCACTAGAGCTAATATTTGTTTGCTTATTTGTTTTCCTCCATAGATTTTGAGAAGTGTCAACTAATTTGACGGCACATTGATTTTACTGCTTATAAAGTGTTATTGTTCTGGGAGTTTGACCAAGGGCATCATACTATGGCTTCCAGCTTTCTAAAAATGGTACCGTGGTTAGTTTCTAAAACCTTCTAAGGTTTATAGTTCGATATTTTTGAAGTTTTCATCAATTCACATGAAGACTAATGTACTGCATGGCCATCTTAATAGCAGAACATTACTATTTCCAGCAAAGGACTCCATTGGTCAGTGTGCAGTGAGCAAGGCAAAGGCACATCTCCCAAGACCTGGTGGTTTGTTGGCTGGGATGGATCCCCCAGGCTGCAGGAGAACTGAGAGGCTCTCCACATCTAGACTCTAGAACCAGCACAGAGACACTTGCTGGTAGACCTCAACTATGAGAACATCATCCCACGTCCATTCTACCAATCCTAGCTACCAATCCTAACTCTTGACCTACCTTGCTAGAAGCTTCACTGGTCAGAATGCAAAAGAAGTCACATCTGTCCACACATGACCACTGCACAAAGAATCCACCAGACACATCAACCTCTGAGAGTTGCATCCAAGAGGTTCTGTCTGGGCCAGGAGGAACTCAGGTTCATGAAAACTGCCGGGAACAAAGAATAGAAAGCACAGTTAAAACAATAAATAAATGCCTGGGAATAAAATGGACCAGAAATAAAGCCATTGCTTAAAGTAAATCAATGTAATGTCAACAACTGGTGACAAGAGAAAGAACCCCTCAACTCTGAATTTCTTGGTTTTCCCATCAGAAAATAGGTGAGCGCTGTTAAGAAGGAAAGAAAGGCCAATAGGGAGGAAGATACACATGCTGCACTTTCAGGAAATTCTGATCATCAAGCCCCTGTGATGGACAGCTGCACTGAGAGGATAAGCTTACGGGTTTGGATTTGGAAGTACCTGGCACAATTAGAAGGGAATGGGGTGTGTGTCTGTGTGTGGCGGGGGGGGGCGGGGGGGGAGGAGGATGGACAGAAGACAGATGGCAGCCAAAGGATATCCCGGCATGGCAAAAAGAAGCAAAGGTTAATTCTGGAAGAAGTAAATTGGTAGGTCGGGTGTGCTCCAGGGGGTTTTTGGGACCCAGTTTCCAACAGGTGATTTGGATTATTACTAATTAATGCAAGTTTGTTAGGAATCCGTCATGCCGGGGAAATGTCAGCAGCCTGGTGTACCTCCGTGTCCTCGAGGCATGCAGGAATTCTCTCATTATATCTTTGTTAATGAGGTTGAGAAATGGATGTTGGCTGATAGTGGGTTGATGGAGCTGAAGCTGTTGAACAAATGGGCATGCACGAGGGGCAAGATTAATCAAAGCTAACCTTTCAAGAGGCAGCTAATGGTGCAGTAAATAATTGTGACGGAGAACTTGCAATTTCTGGTAACCCCTACAGTTACCAGCTGGGTGCAGGTCCCTTCACCTCCCGGGGTTGGACCTCAGTTTTGCAATCTGTGCATGGACGCTCAGGATCACGCTAGCATCCCAGAGCTGGGGGAGACGGAAGACAGTGCCCGGCGTGGGCTGGCACAGGCCTGGTGTGCGCAAGGAGGCGCCCTTCAAAGGCCAACTCTGTCCCATGCCCTTCTAGCCTTATGGGTTTTGAGAAAATGGGTTCATTAATCTCATCATTCCATCCTCGTATCAGGAAATAATCTATAGTTGAGAACCTGCTCCTCAAACAGATCTTCCCCAACGTGGATAGAGAAAATATTCTATAGATGAACGTTCTCTGCTTCCCCTGTGCTGCACTTCCTTTGCTCAGTATTTTGAGAGCATTTTCTTCGGTAAATGAGGAATGGATTTGCAACTTAATCCATTGCAACTTGTGGTTAAAAAATACACCACATAAAATCTAGCACCTTGACTGTTTATAAGAGTTCATTACAATAGTATTAACTATATATACCTGGTGGTGCAACAGATCTCCAGAACTGGATTGTCTGGCAAATCGAAAACTCCGTACCACTAAACAACAGGTCACCTTCTCTTGCCTCCTCCAGCCCCTCGAAACCACCTGCTGCTTTCTGTGCCTATGAACTGACACTTCGAGGTACCTCATGTGAGTGGAATTGGACAACATTCATCCTACTGTGATGACTGGCTTTTTTCACTCAGCACAACATCCTGGGACATCCACATTGTAGCGTGAGGCAGGATCTCCTTCTTTTTAAAGGCTAATATTCCGTTATATGCACAGACCACATGATGCTTTCCTGTTCATCCCTTGATGTACATGTGGGTTGCAACTTCAATTTTAAGTTCTTCTATCTGTTTTCATTTGACTCATAAAATAAGCATGATATCTGTAGGACCATTTTTGCAGTCACATGCACTGAGCATGAGACCTTGTGCCCAGCAGGCTGGCAAACCCGAGTCACAAGTGTCTGGGAGCAGGATACCAGGGGTTGATGGACAGCTCTGACAGTGACAAGTGCCTTTAAATTTGCCCCAGTCTTCAAGGAGTGATTGGACATCATAGCCATGTCCTCAAGTTGTATTCTATAGATTTCTTTTTTTTTTTAAGATTTTATCTATTTATTCATGAGAGACACAAAGAGAGAGGTAGAGACACAGGTAGAGGGAGAAGCAGGCTTCTCAAGAGGAGCCCGATGCGGGACTCAATCCCAGGACTCTGGGATCATACCCTGAGTGGAGGGCAGATGCTCAACCGCTGAGCCACCCAGGTGTCTTGTATTCCATAGGTTTCTTAACACAGAATTTCCCTCTGGGACAATCTCTGACTTTAGCAGCTCTGCAAATAAGGGAGAAAAACATGCATTGACACTCCCATGGTGCTAATATACTTGTTCTGCATTCAAGAGTCTGAGCTTGTGGTTTTCCCTTTGATGCACACTGAATTGGTAGAAGGCTCTGGAATTACTCGAATGGCTTTGTTCTTATAGATCATCACAGAAGGGTGAGGCCACCTTTATCCCTGCCAGCATACGTGGAAGACACTCTTACTAGAGCTGCAAGAGGATGGAGGGAAAACTAATGAGATTCTTCTAGAAATAGAAATTGTGACTTGCCAGCTGCACTTGAAGAGTTCTTTGAACATTGCATGAGTCCTGTTTAGCTGTATTCCTGGCTGCGCCTTCTTCTTCCCATGCCTGTTGACAAGCCCTCCAGACTAAGATGACCCACCCAGAGTTTCCCCAATCCATCATGCCAAGGAAGCCCCTTCGTGGGGCCATGTTTCCCTGGGAGGATGCTAGGAGCCAGAACAATTCTAGACTTCTTACAGTGCTTCTTTACTCCAGGATAAATCCAAGGTACCACTCAAGTTCAGAAGAAAATACAGAAGCTGGACTTGAATCTGAAGTGAACGGAAATCTAGAGAGAAGGGTTCAGATCCCATTCACCAACACAACCAATGTAAAGCCAGGAGGTGGGGCACAGGGAGGAGAAGAGAAGGAGAGCAGGAGGAAAACCAATCCCAATTGGGAACCAACCACGTGACATGGCCAGGACTCCAAGCAGCTCTCCTGAGTTTGGAGCCTGCTTTTCCTGTCCACTTGACCTCAAGTTGTCTGTACAGGGCTGCAGCCCACGTGGGTCACAAAAGTGAAATTAGTTGGCAGGGTGCCTGGGTGGCTCAGTCGGTGAAGCATCTGCCTTCAACTCAGGTCATGATCCCAAGATCCTGGGTTCAAGCCCCACGTTGGGCTCCTCGCTCAGCAGGGAGTCTGCTTCTCCCTCTCCCTCTGGCTCCCCCTGTTTGTACGCGCTCTCTCTGTGTCGAATATATAAATAAAATCTTTTTTAAAAATCAGATTGCAACAGGTCCACCTTCTCTATGGAGAAACCAAGACAGACCTGAGTTTCAGAACCTTCTATGAAGACTGTGGCTGTCAGGAGGATGACCTGGGCTTGCCTGGATCCCCAGCTTAGCCTTGTTACTTCAGACAAGTTACTTATCTCCTCTGCCTTCATCCTCTCAGCTGTGAAATGGACATAAGGACCCATGCTAAGTCCTTAAACCGTGTCTGGAGCACAATCACCGCTGAAGATGTGTTTGCAGATACTCCCGGAGAAGCTCGTCTTTCCCGCCATCTCCCTGCAGGTACCCAAACCATATGTCCCTTCCCCCTCTCCCATCACAACCCGCTCTCAGGAAAGAGCCAAGTCACCTGTCACTTCTACCAAATATGAATTTGTCCCCCAGGTGATGTTTGCTTTTCAAAGCGGGATCCGTGACGGTGAAATATGACGCTATGCCCATGGCCAAAGGACACCGGGGAGCGGGAGGGGAACCACCAGTGGGGGGAAGAGGTCACTTCTCAGAGACTCTGGACGCTCTCTCTGGACAACAGGGCAGCTGTCATCTCTTGTGCCCATCATCTGTGCTGTGTCCACGTCTTCCCTCCTTAAACAGCCTTGGGCACGGCTGGGTGGCAAATAGGCAATGGTGGGTGTCTGAGCACCCGAGGCCATGAGGGGCTGGGGCATTGTTCTCTCAGAGAGAGTGACAATATTCCATTTACAAGAAACCCTGGACCAGCAGAGAAGTTTTCTTTTTAACAAACTCTCTCTGATGTTGGTTTTTATTCAATGACTTAATAATTAATCAGGGGAAGGAAAACCTCCTTTAGAGAAGGGGGACAGGAAATCAATGAGTGTGAATGTGCATCTTTGCAGGGGAGAGTAAAATGGGCCTCGACAGTTGAGCTACAGACACCCCTGCGGCCGACCCAAATCCCTTCAGCTAGTCCCACCTGCTTCTCTTATCTGCTCTCAGTGCTATTGCATGGGAGGGGGATGTCACCATCAAAAATCAAGATCAAAAAACAGATGTGTCTCTGATGGGCAAGAGCAAGTGTCCCCGTCTGTTCAAAAGCCAAAAAGTAGCAATGCCACTTCCCCAACTTCTCCAGGCCTGCACACTGTCAACCGCTAGCATCAACGCCAAATGGTGGAGCTAAGGGAAAACACCCTTTGAAAAGGTATTTTCCGCTGCTTCTGGGAGCACATGTAGGGTGATCTGATTCCCCCCTCAAACCACTGACTTTGTGTTTCAGTGACGATCAGGGTTTGTTGTCTATGGATGTCAGTATTGACCCCCTCATTGCCATCATCAATACTGACTGTGCTTCTCCCTTCGATAAATCCCACTATCCACCCCAGTGAGAATTCAGTGCCTGCTGGGACTACATTGGCTATGGGGGAAAAAAGAAAAAAGTCAGTTAAGGAGGAGACAACATGGGAGCTGGTCACTCCACTTTGCACTTTCTGGGAAGGGAGAGCCGGCTAGCAGGTAAATCCCAGAGAAACTTATTTGGTGAGTGTGGACTGCATTCAGCATTGCCCCATATCCTTATGCAAATCCTTGCTTCTTGTACGTACCATTCCTTTATCATAATCCCCTTTCTGACTAGGAGAACCATCTCTGTTTTAGATCTCTACTCCACCCCTTCCCTCGTAACTACCCTTCCATCAGCCGACTTGGTCCACTAGAAGGGACTCAGTCTACCTAATTACAGTGAGTGGCTGACTGTGGCTGAATAGAGATCCTTTTGACATACCTTGCTGCTGAAGGAATGCATTTCTAACTGTGGAATTTTGCATGAATAGGCACATTCCTAAGGAGTTGCCTGGAGGAGACGCATGTGCTTCATGGTATGGCTTGACTTCCAAAGAGCTCCAGATACTTCCTCAAACTCTAGTTCATCCTCTAAACTCTGCTAAGGAGAGAAGAAATTCTGCAACTCTTGAATTATTCCTCAGGATTCCACATGCATCTCCTCTTGGATGCTGAGGGATACTCTCTCACAGCCGGTCTTCCTCTTCCATGTTCAGAACTGGGGAGCCAGGTACAGAGCAGAAGTTCAAAATGAGACAAAGGGTGGTGGAAACCACCCCCGCCTCCCTGGGGAATAAAGTCTGGGACATGCGGCATACAAAAGACTCGTAGAAGTGTTGTGGGATGAAAAAAATACACAAACAATGCTGGGCTTAGGGACTGTTTACACTTTTCCACTGGAGACTGCATAATATTTGTACAGTGGCCTTCTAAATACCCCACGAGGGGGGAAATAAAATTTTCCCAGCCCATGCTTGACAGCGCTCAAGCTCTGGCTCCAAGAATTAATTAAGTGTCTTGAAAGTCTGGCTTGCATGTTTTTCTAAAATTTGGTCCATTCGAAGTTTGGCTTTCAGTCTGCACATTTACACCTGACTGTTAAAGAAGTCCTTTGACCTCATTCCTTCCCCCTCGGTTATTGCTTTTTCCTTTTATCGATTTCTCTTCCCTAAACCTTGTGAAAATTTTTCAGAGTTCAGTGATTTGCTAAATCACAGATTGTCAGAGAGGGACCACTAGAAATTATCCACTCAGTGTGGTCATCTCTCAGATGACACCAGAGTCTCCACAGCTGACAAGTATGAACACGCTTGTGTCCTCTATCGCCCACACCTTCAGTTGGATAGAAAGGAATCGGGTCATAAAATGGAGGAATTTCAACAGATAGCCTCCCAACACGACATCCTGAAATGCCTAAAGCTGCCAGGAAGGGACGAAAGATGAATCAAGTCTTAAATTTGGTGTTTAATTCAACGTTTCCGCCAACTATCTTTGCACATTACATTATCTCTCTTCTCTTTGTGCACATTTCCCTCCACCCTTGATTAAAAAAAATTCAATTTTTGGATAAAAGTGTCGAATAAGTGATTTTAGAATGCCAGTAGTATTGATCTAGGCTACACTCATTTCATGGGGCTTTAAAAGGAGACGTGTAGTTGATTATAAATCTCTCCTGGATGGTGAGTCCCCAGAAGGGAGGAAACGCATCTGTCTCTGCCCAGTTTCCCAGCATCTCAGCATGGTGTTGGAAGCTTCCATCATTTAAGTAAGTGTGTTTAAAACTACGGCTCATTAGCCTCAGATATGGCAGGTAAAGGAAATCTCTAACTTAGTTTTGAATCCAATTATAAAATACCACAAAACCAGTGGCTGCAGAGGACAAGAACGATGGATTTGCGTTCCTTGTCATAAAAGAAGACACACAGCGAATGTGTGTTGTTTCTCCAATCACCCGCCACGATTTCAGGATGGAACTGGAGACCAGATTTTTTTTCTTTTTTTTTAACCTACGAAGTTACTTGACTAAGAAATACAAAGACATCAGCAGAATGGAGTAGCGGGCTGGCTTTCTTTGAGAACCTGACAAAATGCATTTATCAGACTCATCGTGATGTCTTCAACAGACTCTCGGTCTGATAAACAAACAGGAGAGAACGTCAATTTCATCCTTTTATTTTTTTTTTTCCACTGTGGTTTCTGGGTAAAAGACTGTCCATCACAGAGAGCAGAGAAGTGCCTCTTTGATTGCGCTCACATTTGATTAAGAAACTGTGCCTGGCAGACCGAACTATACCAAACTGTTAATTGCTTTTTAAAGGAGAATCATGACACTTTTAACAAGCCGCATATCTCACCATAAGCATTGGGAGGGTAGAGGCTCTCATTCTGCTGAACTGTCTTATTCCGAGATCTGGGTCCCTAATTGCTTATAAACCATACTGTTTATTGAGTATTAACTCTGGCGCGGTTCTTTATAATGGGAGCTCACGGCTTAATGCCTATAAAAAGAGGCATAAATGAGCTGCTTTATGCCCATGGTGTCTCCCCTCCCCAAGACGCACGCACACACAGACACACACACACGCAGACCAGACCCACACGCGAGGGCCCGCGGGCCCGCACACGCAGCCCTGAGCTCACGGAGCCACACTGAAGTTCGTCAGCCCAGAGAGGCACAACTACGGGCAGAATTATGCAGAGGTAAAGCCTAAGTGGCACGTTGCCTGGTAACCGGAAAGCCCTCTGTTGATTCACCACCACGGTGTGGACCATACATTTTCCTCTGTACATTACCTACAATGAAAAGGTCGGTGACCCAATGAAATATCAGATTAAGTCAAACTATTAACTGGACAAATGCATTTAAAGTGCTCTTGTACCCTGGTTCTGTGTGATTAGTATACATTATGCTCTGCCAAGGGAAGCATGAATCATTAATACATTCAGAGTCGGCTGCTCTCTGCAAAGAAACATAATAACTCAGCGCTGAGTAATGCAGTGTGCTGTGTTGAGAAGATGCGAAGCCCTCCGTTTGTGGGATCGACACAGGCTCTTTTTTTTTTCCTTTAGTAACTAGTATTTGTCGGTCCCCTAAAAAGACAGGGAAAAAAAAATCTTTCCCCTGGAAAAACTGGCTACCCGCGTGACTGCGTCTGGGTGGGGGAAGGGACAGAAACTTGGCCCCTAAATAGCTGCATTGTTTTTCTCCTCAACTCAGGGGGTGGGGAGTTTTTTTCACGTCCTGCAATTTAAGGTCGTCCTCGGGGAGCCCCAACCCTGCAGAATCTGAAGACTTGGTGGGATGAGCACTGGGTGTTATACTCTGTGTCGGCAGATCGAAATTCGATTAAAAAAATAAATAATTTTTTTTTTTTTTAAAATGAAGACTTGACATTAAACGAAAGCCAGCCATCTCGAGGAAGAACTTGAGGGACTGAATCTGAACTGTGACCTCTCTCTCCTTGGTTCTGTTCTTTTCTGCGGTTGTGGCTTGGTGGCCAGTTGGGTTTACAGGAGAACATGCAAACTGGGAACGGGCCCAGCTCTGTTTCCTCCCCGTATTGAGAAGCGGAAGTCTAGGGTTGCTGAGCCCAGACATTTCTGGTTTTGACCTCTGCTTGTATGAGGTCAGATGTGTCTGAGTTAAGCTCAGAGGGACAGATGTGACTTGTTCAGTGGGACCTGGGTTCAGTTTCTGCCTCTGCCCCTAACTAGCCCACTGAATCCACAGGAAAGCAGGTTGTGGTGGGAAGGAGAAGGGGAGTGAGGGCTTTCCCTGGAACGGGCCCCACCACCCACTGTGCCCCAGCTACCTTCAACTGTGCATAAGAGCTACCAGCTGGAGGTGCCACAAGGAGGTATCAACACATGATCCTGAATCTCCCAAGTTCTAAAGTTCTGGCTTTGCACATCCGACACGCCTCCTGTGTTCAGGTCACTAGGAAGTTTCAAAATCTACGTTAAGTTCGTCTCTCTGGGAGCTACCTTCATTTCAAAGACTGTGGCAGCCATAGGCATTCACTTTACAGAAATTGCGAAGTCTCTAATCCTCTGACTGTGTTACTCAGTTTATAGAATTCTCCTCTCCTTTCAAAAATTTCCCCAAACGCCACGACCTTCTGGGTGAGTGAGCGCCAGCTCTGCTGCTATGGGCGGAATGGTGTTCCCCTTCAACATCCCTGAGTTGAAGGCCTAGCCCCCCTGTACCTCAGACTATGACAGTATTGGGAGAAAGGGTCTTTAAAGAGGTAATTAAGTTAAAATGAGGACAAGGGGTGGGCTCTTATCCAGCGTGACTGGGGTCCTGATGAGAAGAGGAGAGTAGGACACAGATGCTTGGGGAAGGGAGACTACATGGAGATGGCCATCCACAAGCCAAGGAGAGAGCCTTTCGGGAAGAATGCAACCTTTTGGAAAACCTCCACCTCAGACTTCCAGCCTCCAGACTGGGAAACAATAAATGTTTGTTGTTTAGGCCGCCTCCCCACCCCCGCCCCCCGCCTCCCAGGCTGTGGTCCTGTAGGACAACCCAAGCTGACTAATGCATTCATGGGCACAGCAATATCAGGTCACAGAGAAAGAAAAATAAAAACACTATAAATCAGGTGTTGGACTAAACCTCACTGTGCTTTGGGGTAAATGTTACTCATGGACAAAGATCTGAGCTTGTATGATTAATGTCGAAACTAAGCCAACAGTCTTTAGTTTCTATCTTGGCTGCCACATGGTATAAGCAAAGGACCTTGCCTGGGGCCGTTTTGTCTCACAACCTTTGTGTTGACATCCAGGGTACCCCCATTTGGAAGGGAATGCTGGGCTGTGGGTCCAGGGCATAACCATACAAACATGGGGCTATTTGGAACTGAAAAGGACACTGAGAATGCCAAAGGAAGGAGGGATGGGTTGAGCGTGGGGGGAGGAATGGGTGTTCATCCAGCTAGAAGACGTACACGATGAGATTAAAAGACACCCCTGGCAAGCCCTTCATTCCACCACGTTCCCACCTAATAGGGGCCACAGTAACTCTCCTTCTGTTCACACGCAGGAGACAGGTCATAAAGCAATGCAGCGTATTTATTAGGACAGAGATGAAGCCGAGGCTGACGAATGTACCAAGGAAGAGCCATTAGCAGAATGATGAATTAAAGTTCTGTTTGCATTTCTGTTGTGATGGATCCTCACTTGTTAGCTTAAGTAATCCCTGTGCTTTGATTGTAACTGTCAGTGTATAAAAAAACATCCTCTGAGCCTAAAGGTATAAGGTCCAAATGTGCTGACGGAAACTCAGGCTGAAGAACAGATGCCTCCACGGAGTGAAGAAGTCAGTGGTCAGGAAAGGCACAAATAACACGAATAGGTCCTTTTCTATTGTCTCCTCACGCAGACTTGTTTCTCTCCTTTGAGTCCGTAAGATAACAGAGCATCATCCTCCGATGAGCTTCCTTCTGGCAGCTTTGAAAGTCCAGACAAAAGGCCCGGGAGTTAAGCAGAAATGACGACAGGTCTAGTAATGGTCAATTTTGGTGTCAACCCCCCTAGGTCACAGGTGCGTGGGGAAACCTCGATCGGGTGTGTATGGAGGAGACTCGCATTTGGATCAGGGGACTCAACATGACTGCTCTCTCCGGGATGGGGAGCATCACCCAATCTGCCCAGGGCCTAAATGGAACAAAATCAGAGGAAGAAGGAATGAGTCCTTTTTTTTTTTTTGGTCCCACTTGGCTGTCTGAGCTGGAACACCCCATATCATGCCCTCTGCGCTGGGACAGGTATTTACACCACTGGTTCCTTGGACTCAGCCTGAGTTCCACCACCAGCTTTCCTAGGTCTCGGGCTTGGAGATCTTGGGACTTCTCAGCCTCCATCACCCCTGTGAACCAACCGCTCATAATAATAAATTCCTTTTAGCCGCCCAGAAAGATGGGATGAGCCAGGCGGGGGGTGGGGCGGGGGCTGGAGGGCATTAGCAAGTCACGGAGCCAACCTGGGAACCGCCTGTTTAGAACTCACGTCCTCTCGCAAAGCAAATACCCTAATTGTTCAAGCCCTGTTCAGAAGGTCCTTCTATCCTTACTGCTGAAAACATCCTAACTCACACATATAATATGTATGTGACTCTTACAAGACTCGGGATTACGGACTGGACTAAAAATCATGGGGCAGTTTCGCTAACTAGGGTTGGAAATTACAGAATCATTGGAGCCAAACGACTATAGATTGGTTTTATACCTGAGAACACGGGGGATAAGTGACTTCCTAATTCTAGCACTTGCACCTTGTCTCGCTCCCCCAGGCCCTGGGGAAGTTTAGGGAGTGAAGTCTCACTGAGAGCTGTTGCTGCTACCCCGGCAGACTGCAGCTGCCCAACTGCACGAGGTGGGATAGATCCCCCTGATTTGCTAAATGTCACTGAGCAGGATGCCACAGGGACCATTCGGGGATGTTCTTTCCTTCCTCTCCCTGCCCACTTCTCCCCAAGCGTGTGCATAGGTGCACACGCACCCGGGGAATTTTCTAGAACTCTCTGCATCTATAATTCAGGTCATCCTTCAAGCTCCTGAGGGAACTGGGGAAATAAGAAAAAAAATGCCATTGTCCTTTTTTGCTGGCCTGTCCACGACATACATATGAAAAGCCATTTAGCTTACTTCTCTGCTACGTGAGCTGAAAGGAATCACGGCCTGGGAACCACAGTAATAATTAGAGTGATCACAATATTGATGTGATCCTTAATAAATCACAAAGAAACCATGTACATTTTTATTGATTTATTTTTGTTTAGAATTTTCTACTTGGGACTGTCCTTCAATGCAAGCAAGAAATAGTACTTGTGCCAACTCAGAGATTAGAACCCCCCCCACCCCACCCCAGGCTCAAATTGCTAAGCACCCAGCGGCTCTGACCAACCACAAACCCAATCTCTGGTTTGCACCAGGGCGGCCTCCCGGCTCCCTAATGAGGGCAGGACTACTTTATTTTAGAAAGGGCCTAACAACACTCCTTAGCTGGAACCCAAAACTGCTGGACACAAGTTTCAGCCTCCTCCCTGGAATCCCAACCAAGGGAAACTCAAGCCCCTTCCCAAGCCTGGAAAAGAATGCTGCTCCGGCTCAGTCTCCAGCTCCCAGCTAGGGTAGGCAACCAGGCTGGCCCGGAGTCAGTGTCATTTGTCTCCCTCTCACCTAAGTGCTCCTTAGAAAGGATACAAATCAGTGCTCTACTCCGCAAGCTGGAGGCCTGTAAAGAGGCTTGTTATTATGGAAATGCTTCATCAGCAATGTCAAAACACGAGAAATCAGGCTCCCGAGAAGGGGTCTGGGACACAGGAAGACAGAATTAATTCTTTAGCAAAGGGATGTTGTTATTAGCTTGCTTTAATTTGTTCACTGGGCAGTATGCGTCAAGCACAAGAGAAATGTTTGTTGCCAATAACAATAACAGTAAGGTAACGGGCGTGTGTCTGCCCCTCCGGCAGTGACTCAGCTCTGAAAGCTGCTTCTCCTTGACTTGTCCTTACACAGGCATTGGATGAGGATGCTGGACCGCCGCGCACCATTTCCTTGAGCATCTATTACAAGCAAGCCACTCTGCTAGGCCCTGCTGGCATTTACTGGGTGCCTCTTACATCCAAGAATCCATATGGTCATGATTTCTCAAGACTCTCTTGAAGCAACCATTATTAACTTTATTTGAAGAAGGTAAAAGAAACTGAACAAAGTGGAGAGCCTTGGCCGTGATCCAAAGTCCACTCTCTCCCAGCCCTTTGCCTTAGACAGGGTGTCTCTCCTTCCTAGAGCTTGCCTTTTAAACCCACATGTCCCCAAAAGACATAGGAGTGTCCACCAGGATTATTGGGAGACTGGACTGAGCATTATTCCAATACCAACAGAATAACATTACAATATTACATGCAAGATAAATTTGATCAGCATACTAGTCTGTTGCTTTCTTTAACAGAGTCTTATTTTTATTTTTTATTTTTATTATTTTTTAAAGATTTTATTTATTTATTCCTGAGAGACACACAGAGAGAGGCAGAAACACAGGCAGAGGGAGAAGCAGGCTCCATGCAGGGAGCCCAATTCAGGACTCGATACCAGGACCCTGGGATCACAACCTGAGCCTAATGCAGACACTCAACAGCCACCCAGGCATCCCAACAGAGTCTCATTTTTAAAAGACATCCTGGAAATCACTTCCCACTCTGAGGAAATGAAAGTTAGTCTCCATACACCCTCTGAAATGTAAAGAGTCTTGGCTGCTCTAACACTTCTGAAGGTGAGAGGCGAAGCACTCAGAACTCAGCCTCAGAAGCTTCCAGGCTCACTGAAAGGCTTCACAGAGGATCATCCCATCCTGTTCAACAGCAGTGACCACATGACATAACTCTCTACTGTTACTCAAAGGGCTGTTGAAAGTGTGCCCTCTAGACTTCTAGCTCCCCGTGGGCAAGGAGGCCAGTGCTTGCTTCCCCAGGAATTCCCAGAGCAGATGGGTCGTCACTGATGATCAACTCTCAGAACTTATTTAGAAGTGGTCTTGGTCCATCGGGCTGCTTATAAACAACAGATGTTCATTACTCACAGTTCTGGAGGTTGGAAGTCCAAGAACAAGGGCAGATTTGATGTCTGGTGATAGCCTAGTTCCTAGATGGTGCCTCTTGCTGTGTCCTCACATGTGGAAGGGGCATAGGGGTTACCAGGGATCTCCTTTATAAGGACAGTGATCCCACTATGCAGCCTCTACCCTCAGGACCTAGAAACCTCCCAAAGACCCTGCCTCCTACACCTGGAAGGGTAGGCTCTAGGATATGAATCTGAGGAAGACACAAACGTTCAGATCATAGCAGGAGCAAATAAATGAATGCAGAACCCACAGCCTGTTGCATGTTGCAGTTTGCAAAGATGCTTTTAACATCCTGTTCCTGAAGAAAAATCCTTTATAGCAAGTACAGAAGGTATGTCTAGTAATGGGCACTTTACAAGATAGGAAACGGAGGCCTGGGGAGATTTAAGTAAGTGGCCCAAATCCTACAGTTGGTAAATAGCAGATCTAGGACTTTAGTTAAGACATTCTTTTTTTTTTTTTTAATCTTTTCCCTACTTTAGACCTTACCCACCAAGTCAGAGCTTTTCCCATATTCCTGTTCTCTAAACCAAAGCATTTAACCAAATAAGCAAGAATATCAATGGGGATTTCAATTGATTATTCCTTGCATAATCACAGAAACGGACCAAGAGGTATGCACAGCCTTTATCCCAGTGTTCCTGAATCTGGAGGGTTCTCATCAAGAGTGATCCAGAATGTAGACTGAGGACATGAAGCTCAACTCTTTACACCAGTGCAGCATGAAGCTTGGTGAGCCTCACATTTTTAGGATAGTTGAAATGAATCATGGTCCCCAAGTTCATCCTTGGGACAGGTGAGCAGGAGCAGGCTGCAGGCTGCAAAAAGGTCCCGGCTCCTCTTCTCATTCCCCAGGTGCAGGACCCAAACTGTGAAATGCTCTGTCAAACTGACAGCTGCCCTGCAAAACCCAGGTGGAAGCTGGAACCCGGGGCCTTTCAAGTATCTATGCGTTGCACCTTCTTCATCATGGTCTCCAACTTTCTCCTACTGCAGGATCCACACCTCAGCCTGTGGCTGCTTGCCCTTTACTCATGTATCAGATTTGCATAATAATTTCAAAGATATGACCTAAAAATGCAAAATAAACTTATTTCCCATTTCATGAGAACATGCACTCCACACTTTCCTGCTTAACGAGCGTTATCCCCTCCTGGAGAGCAGAGCGCCAGGACTCTCCTCCTCTTGCTGCTCAGCTCCCCATTCCTCTGGTGGTTCCAGCCATAGGGCATCCTTGTCTAGGATCCAATGGCACCTAACCAAGCTCTTGCAATGGCACTGCAATGGTTTCGGAGTCTGGGGGACCAGAGTTTGAATTCTGTCCCAACAACCTCCAAATTGTGGGGTTGCTTCCAGACCTGATTCCTTCGTCAGCTGCATGAAAATACCAAGACTCACAAACAAGGCAAGGTTTTACCTCTTTACTGAGTAAGAATTACCCAACAGATGCTTCTCATCTATTGATTTTACCATTTCTACAATGCTGCACTATGTCCTGTTGGAGGAAAAATATGCCCCTAACATCTTCCCTCCCATTTCTTCTTGGGAATAATTCATATTAAAAGCATTGAGGACAGCGTGTGGTGGGTATTCAATAAATGTCACTCTCTGGAATAAATGTCACCAGTAAAGAATAATTGCAAGGGGAAAATGAGAGCAAAACCTTGATTTGGCTCCTGGAACAGATATGAGGAAAGGTGATATTTTTGTTTCTTTGTGTGTCATGTTAGTTTCTTTTAAAGATGCAAAGCCTCTTTGCAAAGATGCAAATGCAAACATGCAAAAATTGCATGTTGGTGAAGAGCCCTCTGATCATGTGGAAAATTGTTCTCGAGAATTATTGTTTAAAGGGTGGAGACTTTCAGTCCAACAAGATGAAGAGAGTTCTGGAAGTGGACGGGGTGACGTCTGCATGGGGCATACAAACGTATTTCATACCACCGAATGGTACACTTCAAAATGGTTAAGACGGTAACATTCACCACAACATAAAATGAGTGGGAAATATCAGAGAGGGAGACAGAACATGAGAGACTCCTAACTCTGGGAAATGAGCAAGGGGTGGTAAAAAGGGAAGTGGGCGGGGTGGGGGTGACTGGGTGATGGGCACTGAGGGGGCACTTGATGGGATGAGCACTGGGTGTTATTCTATATGTTGGCAAATTTAACACCAATAAAAAATAAATTTAAAATAATAATAATAATCATAATAATAATAAAAAGAAATGCAATGCAAAAAAAAAACTGGGAAGAAAAATATCATCCAGATTTTCAGTTATACAAGATAATTAAGTGAGGGAGTAATAAGTGTATGCATAATATATTTCTACTCAACAATACCGCGTTGTATACTTGGAATGCGTTAAGAGAGAAGATTTTACTTGTGGTCACCACACTGCACACAAAATGGTAACTGTGTGAGGTGATGGTTACCTTCCCTGGCTCGACTGTGGTGGATGTTTTATAATATACATGGTTATCAAAACATCAACTAGTACGTCTTAAATACACATATTTTTAATTGTCAATGATACCTCAGTAAAGTAAAAAAAAATAATTACTAATAATTTTTTACAGTTACCTAGGAGCCCCTGTCGGTGAAACATCTGTCTTCAGCTCAGGTCATGATCTCACGGTCTTGGGATCCGGCCCTGCATCAGGGTCCCTGCTCAGTGAGGAGTCTGCTGCTCCCTCTGCCCCTCAGCCCTCTCATGCATGCTCTCTTTCTCTCACACACACACACTCTCTCAAATAAATAAATAAAATATTTAAAAAAGATAAAGTTACATAAAACCAAGGCCAGTTCTGAGAAAGTGACAATGCCTCCTCACCCTGCATTCCCCAACTCCAGACCCCAGAGAACCCCTCCGGTTAGGGCCATGTCCCAGGAGGGATAGTGAGGGCTGTGGGGAGGGACAGGTTGGGAAGGACAGGCACTCACTCGCAGAGGACAGCTGCAGCATAAAGCACTCCCACTTGCTGCTTGGGGAGCTTAGGAAGGGGTGCCAAGGCATTCCACTACGGTGCCTGGGGCTGGCCCACCCTTCATCTCTGTGGAGGAGGAGGAGGAGGAGGAGGGGGTCTCGGGCTCCACTCTCTCTGCAGCCATACAGCCACCACTGACCTAGCCACTCATCCAACACAGCTCTTCTTGCTCCCCCAGTCTGGGTCACCTAAAATAAATCATTGCAAATGTCCTACCCTTAGTTTCATCTTCTACCAAATGGGCACAACCAAACTACCTCAGGAGGCCCTGGATGAGATACTCATGCACTCCCCTCACACATGGCCTCCAAGGGCTCTGTCCCCTTGAAAAATAAACACAGCTCCTTGGCCCAACTTGGAAACTTGAGTCATGAAATGAGAGGTATGGAATCCTTCTGCTTGCTCTCGCATTACATGCCCCCTTGAGACTCTGCGCTTTCTCTCTTTGGTGCTCAACACACAGGTAAATATTCCCTTAATGCCCATACTCTCCAGTGGAGAGAATTCCACGCGGTGCCATGGAATTCAGAGTCACTGCTCCATTCCCAGGACCCAGCATGGGTGGAAGGTGCTCAATAAATATTTACTAGTTGACTGACTGGCTAATGCAATGGAAATCTGGTAGTTGTCCATAGTTCTAAGCAAGAGCTCCTTGGCAGATTTAATCAGCACTTGCTTGTAGAAACACCTCTGAACGGGGAATCGGAGCCCCTAATCCACGCTCTGTCCCTACCCCGAACGTCACAGGCATCTGATAATTTGAGAGCTTCTGCAATCCACTGTGCGATCCTTTCAAAACTATGCATTCCCCCTTAATGAATCCAGGGCAATTTCATATGATGTGCCAGATTGCAGACGAGCCTCAAGACATTAGGGCAGAGACGCAGGAAAGGAAGGAGGATACAGATGTTCCTGAAGGAAAAACCAACCCTGAGCGAGCAGAGTCACTAGGGTTGTCTGTTGGCAGAAAGACATTGAAATGAAGGTGATTTCCCATATTCCCAAAAAGGAAATGAGGAGAATTGGGAACCCCACAGAATGGGTCACAAGGAATCCACGTCCTTGAAGTGGGATTTCTTACACTATCCCTCCAAACACCAATCAATATAGATTTTGGCCCAGATGCCATGCCCCTTTGCTTTCCAGAAAGTTCCCCCTATGCTGTAGGGACAGGATCTACACTCTCTATCGCGCTTCCCTAAACTAACACACACACACACACACACACACACACAGAGTCACACTCATACTAATGGGGCACATAGACTTGCCAAATTTATTTTTGGTCTTTGAAGGGAAAATAAGTTCTAAATTTTTTCACTGTTTTGTCCTCAAAATCTAGTCTTACAGGGCTTAACCACCAGGATCATGTCTACACTGGAATGAGGACAGTAGCTTAGCCCCACTGAGAAGGGATGACCCTATCTCTACCTTGTCAAGCTCCGAGGAAATGGAGGCCCATTGTCCATAAGTTGCCAATGGAACTATTTTGCCTCATACTGTGCTTTGCTAAACCTCAGTGTGTACATGAAACAGTGGATGGTCATAAAATCTTCCCAAGAATGTAGACAATGTTTGCTAACCAGTCAAAGGTTGGAGCTATAGGATTGTAAATTCCAAGCTAATTACGAAAAGCAAAGGTTTTAAGAGAAACACACACAAAAGAAATGAGGACAAGATGGCATCTAGTGTGAGTCAAAATGTGAAATGGTCACATTAAAAAAAAAAATCTTACCTCTTTTAAATTCCATCTCTCCCTCCACCTGACTTCCCATGTGATTCTTCCCAGTTATTTCAGGGTTACCCACAGCACTTTCCCACTTGGCCTGCTCCCCGACACACTGGGCAGGACTTAAAGTTTCCCAAAGTTTGTTGAGTTTTTCTTTTTTTTCTTTTCTTTTTTCCTTCCTTCTTTCCTTCCTTCCTTCCTTCCTTCCTTCCTTCCTTCCTTCCTTCTTTCCTTCCTTCCTTCCATCCTTTTACCTACTTCATTAGTTTTCCCACTCACCTCCCCTCTGGCAACCACCAGTTTGTCTCTGCATTTAAGAGTCTATTTGTCTTTTGTGAGCTTTTTTGATACACATCTTAGCACACTTGTCTAATTTTTTCTGGAGTTAAATTCCTACCTTCCTAAATTCCTGGGTCAAGGGCCTGCACGTTTTACATTTTGCAGGATATCCGTCACAGACCTCCACACCAATTCACACTCTCAACCACAGTATATGAAAGAACCGAGCTCCCTCCTGCCCAGCAGCTCTGGGTGCAGCACAGCTAGGAAGACAATCTTAAAAGAAGCAGAATCGCATCTTTGTCCAAATCATGCCTTTTGACTGTCTTGGTCAAAAACAAAATAAAACAAAACATATTTTACAGAGTTTTAAACTCCCTGGAAATCTTGGAAATTACAAATTATGGCAATAATTAAAGCTGTTATTCCTCTTGCATAGAAATCTCCGCTGCTGAGAGAAGACCCAGAAACAGCCGCGCACAAGAGGATTTTTAAAAATTCTCTTGGGGTTTCCTAAAGAATCCTCGCCTGGAGTAAGTGGGTTCATCTTGTCGGGGTTATCCATTGCTTCTAGCACATGCTGGTTGATCAGCCATCAGTTGTCTTCACACCCTAGCCTTTGCTTCCACGGGAAGTTTCCAGAGGCCTGGCACATTAGTGTTATTGTTTATTTCCATAGTTGGCTAAATTGAACAGTAAATCCTCATAATTTAAAATGCAAGAGACTCAGAACAAAATGTGCTTTGAGATAAACGTGTCTTGAGTTCATATTAACCAGAGGTTGTATTAAAAACCACATGGCACCCAGCTGACCGGAGAGAGACAGCTGCTATGAACAGTGAGTACAACGATGATCAATGATATTCGCCTTTTACAGGCATTTTTTTTCCTAGTCCTCTACGTTGATGAGGATAAGTTAAAAAGCATCCTGTAGCTCCCAGGGAAATGCACACAGACAGAGCAATTATTACAAAGGGATATGCAGATTACCAGGCTGAAGACCATCGTTCAGCCTGAGCTCAATAAGCAACCAGCACCCTGCCCAACATCGGCCACACAGTCTGATCCAGGAAGATCCTCTACCAGGATGAAAGACCACTGTGCAAGAAGAAAAAGCACATTTTTTTGAGAGCTAGGCTTTGCTAGCAAGTACTCCCATCTGGACTTTGCTAAATGCCTGTAGGGCACATTGCATCAGACCAGCACTTCCCAGATAGTTCAGTCTCCAAATTCAGGGACCAGCTTCATTAAAATAGGCTTCAGCTTACAAGTGACCTTCTCACTATCATCCCCGAGTCCCTCTAATGGAGCGTGTCCAGCTTTACCTTTCTCTCTCCTAAAGAACGCAGGCTCTCCGTCAGCCATCGCCGAGTGAATGAATGGGTAGCCTGTTGTGTTGGGGAGTCTGTGAGATGTTCTGCATCTCCTACTCTCCAGTTTTCCTTTGAAAGTATCTGGGTGGGTTTTATCCCCCCTGCAATGCAACCAAGTGAGCAGATCTTTGTTGTTACTCATTGGACAAAAAAAGCCTGGTTCATAAAGCCTACATTTCTAGTCAAAGATCCTGCAATTCTTGGTGTGGTAACTTTAAAACGACTTGTTGAGTTTCTAGAAGAGTCGATTTCCTGATCCAGCAATAGGCACAGAAATGAAGAATCACATCCTATGGCTGATATCTGTCATTAATTATTAGGAAAGGTGTCTCAGGGAGGAGGAAATAAATTTGTGGTGGTTAAAAAGGCAAAACAATCATCCGTGGATTGGAGGGTTGGGAAGGCAGCTTTTGGGTCAGTGTGAGCATTAGGACTGTGCATTAGTCAGGGTTCTCCAGAGAAACAGAACCAGTCGGGGATAGAGGGATACAGAGATAAGAGGAAACTTATTCCAGGAATTGACTCATGTGATTATGGAGGCTTGGAGGCCCTACAACCTGCTGTCTACAAGCTGGAGAACCAGGTCTACATCCTGGAGTCTGAAGGCCCCAGAACCAGACTCTCTAATGAGCTGTAGGGCAGGAAGATGGACGTCCCAGCTCTACAAGACAGAGAGAATTCACCCTTCTTCTACTTTTTTGTTGTATTTGGGCCTTCAAAGAATTGGATGATACCGTCCCACACTGGTGGTGGTGAATCCTTCTTTAATCATTTTATCATCCAAATGCTAATCTTTTCTAGAAATAATGTATTATCAACTATAGGGGCATCCCTTAGCCCAGTCAAGTTGACACATAAAATTAACCATTGTAGACTGCATGTTTGCATCCTCCCAAATTCCACATGTTGAAACCTCAATCTCCAAACTGATGGTATTAAGGAGGTAGGGCCTTTGGGAGGTGATGAGATCATGAGGGTGGAGCCTTCATGATGGGATTAGCGCACTTACAGGAGACTCAAGACAGCTTGCTTCTTGCTCTGCTCTCTGCCATATGAGAACACAACACAGACAGCTGTCCATCTGCAAACCAGGAAGAGAGCGTTCACCAAGACTCCAACCATGCTGGCCCTCTGGTCTCAGATGTCTAGCCTCTAGCGCAGTGAGAAAGAAATGCTTGCTGTTTGAGCCACCTGCTCGATAGTATTTGTTATAGCAGCTGGAGCTGACACAGTGAATAAGGTTTTCATGGCACTTAGAGCTGGAACAGTAAATGCTCTGTCAAAGAAAGTAATCAATAAAGTCAGGATAATGTTATTGCTTTCACAAATAGCCCCTCAAACTTCAATGGCTTCATACAAACAAAGTACCTTTTTTTTTTTTTTTTCCACAAAATGGCCTGATACTGGTGTTCCTGGTCAGCTAGTCCTTTCTTCCAGGTCATGACTTAGGATCCCAGGCTCTTGCATCTTGCAGGATTGGCCACCAGCACTTTGGAGTCCTTTGTTTCCATCCAGTGGAGCATAAGCAGAAAGTGGAAAACAATGTGAGAGTTTTTAAAAAATCCTGGCCCATGTCAGTTCTGTACATATTTCCTAGCAGAAAATAATGACATGACCACGTGTGGACGCAAGAGAGGCTGCATGGGAAACACAGGGGCCTCCCAGCCTCCTGCCAGTGACAACTCCCTAAGGTAGAGGAGAACATCCCACTGTCTCTGGCTCCTCTGAAATTCCAGATGTCATTTCTACATTGAGTAGTAAAGCCAGGCTACCTGAACTCTATGTTCCCTTCCAACTTGGAGATTTATTTTTGCTAATTCAACAGATAGATATTCTGTGCTAAATGAAAGCAGGTTTTTTCTGCCACAGAACACTCTCTGATGCCAAACGTGTGTCTTTTCAACCCAAATGTATCAATTCTCCAACTCTCCAGACACCAACTGGGTGTCCCACCATTCAGTTCTGATACCATCTACCTGGAGTTAGTGCAGACCCTACAGGTTAAGGGCTTAGTCCCATAAGACTGCCTTCCACTTCCAACACCACTTGTAAGTCCTGGCCTCCCGTACTTAGGATCAAATAAATCAGGAGTTCCTAAGACCCCCTCTTCATGTTTGATAATTTGCTAGAAGGGCTCACTGAACTCAGGGAAACATTGATGTTTACTGTTTTTTGTTTTTGTTTTGTTTTGTTTTGTTTTATAAAGGATGCAACCAGGAATATCTAGATGGAAGAGACACCTAGGGAAGGTACAAGAGAGGGACGTGGAGCTCCCATGCTCTATCCAGGTAAGCCATCCTCCCATGACTTCCTTCTGTTCACCCAGCTGGAAGCTTTCAGATCCCATAGTTTATAGATCTTTATGCAGGCCTCACCCCATAGGCATGATTGGTCATTAACTCAATCTCCAGCCCCTCTCCCTTCCCTGGAGGATGGGTCTGAAAGTTGCAAGCTTCTAATCGTGGCTGGGTCTTCCTGGTGACCTACCCCTATTCTGACACAATCCAGGTCTTTCTGGTGACCTACCTCTATTCTGATACTATCCTTCCAAGAATCATCCCAGAACAAAAAGATTCCTATCACCAAGGAAATTACAAGGGATTTAGGAGCTCTATTTCAGGAATTTGGGGCAGAGACATATATTTCTTATTGTGTCGCAAGTCTCATACTCTATATATGGCTCATTGTGTCAAAGAATACAAAATAAACCGAATATACATAGGAACTATCACTTGGGAGCTTATATTCTAGAAGATAAAGCAAAACAAACACAAACAATGATATTACACAGCACAATGTGATCTAAGAGGTATAAATCCCATGGGAATTTAGGGAAGAATGAGGTCATTTGTAAACTTTTCACTGGAGCATGGTTTCAGGGATGGGCATTGAAAGCAGGGTAGGATTCAACACATGGAGATGAGGGGAGGGTCTTCAGGACAAAATAACCAGCATGCAGAAAGCAAAAATGATTATTGGAATCCCAATTGCTATTATTTTATTTATATGAGGCTAGATTAATATATTTTCTTAGTATAAATGAATAAGTACTTTAATCAATGTTAGCATAGACAACACTCAATAAATGGTGCTACCAGTAACTGTAAGTGTAGAAGTACTTAAAGTAAAGACTATTATGGATTCACTTGTTTATTTCACAGTGTGATCATAATTGGAGGCCCTCAAGCTCTCTTAAATCTCCTTGATATTCAGGGAGACCACATCCATAGATCCACCACTAACTCATAGTTTGTATCTGTTAATAAAGAAAAGCAAGGGACACCTGGGTGGCTCAGCAGTTGAGCATCTGCCTTCGGCCCAGGGCATGAACCTGGGGTTCCAGGATTGAGTCTCACATCAGGCTCCCTGAATGGAGCCTGCTTCTCTCTCTGCCTGTGTCTCTGCCTCTCTCTCTCTCTCTCTCTCTCTCTGTGTGTGTGTGTGTGTGTATGTGTCTCATGAATGAATAAATAAAATCTTAAAAAAAAAAAGACAAGCAAGAAGTGAATTTTCCCCAAAAATAATATATGCAGGGCCACTGACTGACCTGAATTACTAGAAGAATCCCACCAAATTAGGGGCATAGTTTTGTTTATTAGAGACTAGACACCAATGTCCTAGCATAAATCATTTTACCTTCATCTACCTTCTTCCTCCCCTTGATAAATGGAAATAATATCCAACAGCGTCCATGACACAATGAGATAATGTCTGGAAAGTATATTGCGCTCCTTGCCAGAGCCAGCCCATCCCCATACCCCCAGACAATTACAAACAAATATTTCTATCCAGTCTGAGTTCACTGATGTGGGCTCTATCTGAAAGGAAGCTTCTCAGAGATTTTCTTACTTAATCAGCCTGGTATCAGCCCAAGGCTTCCACACTGTCCTTTATAAATGGATTCACTCTACAAAGTGGTGGGAATCTCTGAGTCCTTAGCTCTTTTTTGGTCTTCCTATAATAGTTCAGGGGCTTTAAATCATTAGCTGACCTTGAAAATTAAGGATGAACAACAAATTTCAAAGCCTCCAAAAGATCTGGGCAGCCTCGGTGGCTCAGTGGTTTAGCGCTGCCTTCAGCCCACGGTGTGATCCTGGAGACCCAGGATCGAGTCCCACATCGGGCTCCCTGCATGGAGCCTGCTTCTCCCTCTGCCTGTGTCTCTGCCTCTCTCTCTCTCTCTCTCTCTCTCTCTCTGTCTCTCATGAATAAATAAATAAAAATAAAATTTTAATAAAAAGACATGAAGACTAAAGAATGAAGGAAAAAAGTATCAGGAAGGAGATACAGATTCCGTTTCATAATTAAGTAAAAGAAACAGTAAGACGGCAGACACAAGGTTAAAATGAGGAGGTTGAGATACTCTCTGAAGAATTACTAGTAGCAAATGGGTGATAATAGTATCTACTCCACAGTTCTGTTTATGAGATGACGTGAGAGATTGTGTGTGAAGCTCTTAGTGTGGGACACAGAAAGACCTCAGCAAGTGCCAGTGTTTATTAATACTGCCAAGACCCAGGGAAAAGTGCTGACTCTTTTTTTCTTTTGCCCATGAAACCTCACACGTGTGCGATATAGGACAAGTGAGGCGGGACGGGCAGGTCATATTGGAAAAATTAACTATATACCTCCATACACCCATATATCTATATATGCTCATACGCATACACACTCCTGTGTCTGTTCCAAATGAAAATAAATGGGTCAAGAGAAGCATGTGATACCTGATTGAGCCACTTGTTTGCAAAAATATTGCATGACCAATGTCAGACCTCTTCTACACAGGCCACTGGATTCCCCTTTGGATCTCCAACTGCATGAAATGATTTTTTATTCCCAATGCCCAAACTGCATGTGGGTGTCACCCAGCTGTTTACCTGTATACCATGTCTGGTCACATTACATGGTACGCAGTGTCATTGTCCATGAGCATGGAGGCTGGTCCATAAATTAGTCTTCTCCAGTGATGCCAGTCTAGGCCAGGGGAATGTTGGGGAGGTTCCCACAGGCTCTAAATAGAGGGACAGAGGAGGGGAAAGTGCATTCATCTGCCTATTGATTTGTCATATATAAATCTTTGTGTAGTTATAATAAGACAGTAAATGCAGATTCTTAAGGGAATCCCCAGAATAGATTATTATGTGCATTTCCTGGAAGCTACATAGAGAAGAGCCCATAGGGCTTCTACTTGGTAGACCAGGGGTCCTTTCTATTTCTGTTGGCATTAGAAAGGGCAGCTTGGGATTTTCCAAACCCAATACGCTAGCTCAAATTCCCAGCAACTTAAACACCGCCTCTGAGGAGGAAGATAAATGGCTCAGCCTTGGCCTCTTTCACTTCACCAAGATCTTCTTACCAACTACATTTCCCAGTTGTCACAGACAGCCCCAGCATTCCAGCAAATCTCTGTGCAGCCAAATACTGAGGCACTTATTCATACCCTCTGTGGAAGATAAGACCTAATGTGAATTTTGAAAAGAAACAGACTGACCAAAGTAAATAAAACAAGTGAAGAAAAACATCCTCCCAACACTCTGACCGCCTGGGATGGTGAGTTTTATGTCAACTTGGCCATGGTGCCAAGATATTTGGAAAAACATTATTTTGGATGTCTCTGTGAGTGTATTTTTGGATGAGATTTACACTAAAATTGGTGGACTCTTGAGTAAAGCAAATTGCCTTCCTTAATGTGGGTGGGCCTCATCCAATCAGTTGAAGGCCCCAATAGACTAAAAACTGACCTTCCCTGAGCAAAAAGGAATTCTCCAGTTCCAGGCCTTTGGGCTTCATCTATAGCAACAGCTCTTTCTGGTTCTCCAGCAGAAGGCCTTTGGGCTCACACTACAACTTCCTGAGTCTCTAGTCTGCCAGCCACCCCAACAGATTTGAGATTTGCCAAGTCTTCACAACAGACGAGCCAATTGTTTAAACTAAAACAAACAAACAAAAAAACCCTATAAATCTTATATACATACAAAACTATATACATATATATATATATGTAATACACACATACATATACATATACATCCTAGGTTCTATTGGTTCTATTTCTCTAGGAAATAAGGACTAATGCACAAGTATTTGTTTATAACAAATATAAACAAAAGTAATTTGTTATATCTTCAATTTAATTATGATTCAATTTTTTTTTCTCCTAATGGTGGGGTTTACATAAAGTTCAAAGTCGACTCTGTGTCCTTCTGTGATGTTGTAGAAAGTTTACTGGAGCAAGTAGTTGGAAACCTGCCTTTTTTTTTTTTTAATGCATAGCCTTTGACTTTTTTTCCAACTTTTTTGAGGTATAACTAACAAGGGGAATTGTAAGATATTTAAAGTGTCCCAATGCGACACTCTGTAATGTATACATGATGATGGAACTCCCCTCCCCCATTGGGTTAATTAACGCACCCATCACCTCACATCTCCCGCCTCCATTTTATTTTTGGTGAGAACATCTAAGTTCTATTCTCAACAAATTTCAGTTAGGCAGCATGGTATTATCATCTATGGAAGACTGTGTTTGAATGTTAGGGGATTGAAGTATTCAAGTAATTGTTTTCTATGAGACTTGAAAATTTTTTTAAAAAATGAAATTTTTCATAATTCTATTTGAGGGAGCTTAAATACAAGGAAATCGAGCAGCCGGGTGGCTCAGAGGTTTAGCATCTCCTTTAGCCCAGGGTGTGATCCTGGAGTCCCAGGATTGAGTCCCACGTCGGGCTCCCTGCATGGAGCCTGCTTCTCCCTCTGCCTGTGTCTCTGCCTCTCTTTCTCTCTGTGTCTCTTTCTCTCTGTGTCTCTCATGAATAAATAAATAAAATCTTTTAAAAAAATGTTAAAAATAAAAATAAATAAATAAATAAATACATAAATAAATACATAAATAAATACAAGGAAACCGTCACATGTAATATGAAGTGAAGGTCTGGACTCTGACACAGGAGCTGGTGTTTCACAGTAAGAATAGGCCCAGGTGATCAACCGTAGCTTCCAGGTTGGCCTTGGGAGAGAGGAGATGCATGGGCTTTGCGGCCCCACGACCTGAGGCTGGAGTCAGCACCCAGCAGGCCCGTACACACTCTTTCCTTCCTTACCCGGAAGGGTTATTTATCTTAGCCTCTGAATGGATGCTCCCAGTGTTTGGTGTACCAGAACATTACCCAAGGAGCTCTTTGAGCACGGATGCTCAGTCCCATCCCAGTCCTCCTGAACCAGACCCCCTGGCTGGGGTTTGCTCAGGCCATGGCTTTGCTGGGAGGTGGTGGGGCTGGCATCCAGGGAGCCTGGGCTCCTTCCCCCACCGTTGTACCTTCTCTTCTGTCTCCTTTACTGACTGCACATAGAAAGTTCTCTTCAGTCGCAAGGTTATCCCTGCTCCAGGGCTGTGACAGTTAATTGTGTGTGTCAACTTGACAGGGCCACGGGGTGCCCATGGTATGTCTGTGAGGACGGTTCCAGAGCACATTATCATTGGAATCTGTAGCCCAAGTAAAGATCATCCTCCTGGTGTGGGTGGACCCCATCCAATCTGCTAAGGGCCTGAACAGAACAAGCGGAGGAAGGCAAATTTGTTCTCTCTGCTTCAACTGGGACATCCACCTTCTGCCCTCGGACATCATTGTTCTTGGTTCTTGAGCTTTCAGATTCGGAAGGGCACTCACACCATTGGCTCCCCTTCAGAATTGGGCTGAATGGCACCACCAGCTTTCCCAGGGCTCCAATGTGCAGATGGCACAGATCGCCTTCCCCGTGGCTGCTCCTAAGATCCTAAAGCATCAAGAGATGAGACAGGTTCTACCTACAGGCTGACTCCCACCCTTTGCATTTCTCTATGGTGTCTTACCCTTTGCATGGGGTGAGCACGTAAGATGTAAACCCACCTCAGAAAGAAAACTCCAACTAAGCAAATACTCACCCCAAATCCTCTTTCTGTCTTTCTAACCCTCGGGGCAGCTTCTCCCAATCTAGTGGGGTTTTTTCCTATCTTCCAGCATCAAAACCTGTGCTCAGAAAAAAGCAGAGCTCAGCAACTGATAGCTTAATGGGAATTAACTCCAAGCGTCACCTGTATGGTAAGAGAAATACCCCTGTCCTAGGAGGACCTCCTTCTTGCTCTTCTGGAAGGATGGAAATAGTACCTTGCTCTCTCCCATCTTCGAACAGGGATCCCAGTTTGTATTCCCCAGGTAAAATAAGGGGAAGAGGGAAAGGACAAGCCTCGATATGACCATTGTGACTAATGGTTTTTGTAGCCACAGGTTCCCTGAGATTATTAGTCTCTGTGTCTGAATCATATTTCCATAGGAATCCAAGCCAGCGGACTCCTGTAGGCTCTGTTTTTATTTTGTAGCCAGCTGTCATAATAAAGTGGCATAAGCACAAAAGGCCAAATAAGGCAAGGTTTCAGAGAATTTAGATAGTGAACCTCAGGCAATATCCCGTTTCAAGCTTTAAAACACCAATAAAACCTCTGGTTCCTCTAGGACTTCCCATTAAAAAATAGACAGCATTTTTTTAATGTAAAGACTGATGCCCAGATGCAGGCTACATGGAATAGTATTGTTCTAGAGCGTTTGCTAATATCCACAGTGCTGTCATGCTGACGTGTGTGGATACACTGCCTTTCCATGCTCCTTTCTTTTTTCATCAGCAAGGTAAGATCACCAGGCGGGGTGGGGGAAATACTGCCCCAGAGGTTCGCCTGTCTCCCCACATCGGAGGCTGAAAACAGGCTTGTCATCACTCAAGGCGCTAAGGAGTGTCTATGGGACTTCAAGCAGCAGGTGGGTCCTAGGGACATTTCAATCGGTGCTCACTATCCAAAAAAACCCCGTGAGATGCTTTGGAAAAAGACATCCGTCTTCTTTCACTCAACATGTCGTTGACCTTCATTCCATGAGCACCGAAATTAAATATAAGTAAGTGGACCATTTTTCAGAGTTTTCTGGCCTGACTTCATCGCCCACTTCTCAGAAGGACATAGAAACTGAACCAGGAAAAAAAAAAAAGAAAGAAAGAAACTGAATCAGGTCTTGGATGAATTTTTCGGGGCTCAAGGAAATTCCATTTGGAATAGGGTTAGTTGTGTTACCCTGAAATAAAGGCCAGATAAAGAGAAAAATCTTTGTGTCATTTCAAAAGTCTCTTGTCCTTCGTTTCTCCCTGCTGTCTGATCTTTTTGACCAGACAACTTGTGTTTTCAGAGTTTACCTAAGCCGGCCCTCCTGGGATTGTCAGTAGCTGACACTCCAGTGGGCAGGCCACATAAAGGCTGTCCTGATTTTGAACAAGTCTTGAGGAATCTCTCCAACAAGGACTGCCTCCCATAGAGGCACTTTGAGGGCCCCCTCGGGGTTGGGAGGGATGTTGGGCAGGTAAAGAAGCTCTGCTCACCTTCTCTTCCTGCCAAGGTCCCACCAAGCTTCATGCAAAAGCATGACACTGTTACACACCATGGGGTTTGAGATTTCTTTTTCTTTGAGTAGAAACTGCCAAAAGAAAAGTCTGAAAACCACTAGACTGTACTATCCCTTATCACTGTTCCTCAACTTCCAGATTATTCTGACACCATTGTACAGACTGAATTTGGGGAAGGACTCAAAGGCAGAATTGAACAATACTGGGGTTGACTTGTGTCCCTGATAAAACATATGTTGAAGTCAAAACCCCCTCAGGATGGAAACTTATTTGGAAATAGGGTCTTTATGGAGGAAACCAAGTTAAAATGAGTCGTCTGGTGGGCCCTCATCCAATGTTGGCTGGCATGTGGGGAAATCTGGACAGAGCCATGAACACAGGGAGAAATGCCACATACAGATGAAGGCAGGTGATGGCATCTACGAGCCCAAGAATGCCAATGACGGCCAGCAGAGCACCAGAGGGCAGGAGAGAGGTATGGGGCAGATTCTATCCCCCAGCCTTGGGAGGGACCAGCCTGCACACCCACACTTCCAGCCTCCGCAGCTGTGAGGCGGTAAGACATCCACTGTGTGGGACTTTGTAATAGGTTGAGCTGAGAAGCTCTTTGGAACCACGTGCAGGATGGAGGGCTGAGGGAGATCTGAGTCTTGGGTGGTCACAGGGGCTTCCTGGAGAAGAGGGTTTCCATTTAAAGAAGGAAGTCAGCAGGTGGGAGGAGGAAGTGTGTTTCCACTTAAATGAGGAAGTCAACAGCTCTAGCAAACAGAGCCAATGGTCTGACATATAACAGCAGCTATGTTGCAGTAGTGCTCCCTGAGCTGGGCTACGAGGAAAGCAGTGTTAACCAGAATGTTGAGTTTGAGTGTTTCTTTAATAAAGAGAACAAGTATTCACGTGTGCTCGGTTGTATGCCTTCCTCAGCTACTGCCAGGATCAGACAGCAGAACGCATCCCCACACGGTGGGGCAGGGTCCCAAAGGTCAGAACCACCGTGGTTCAGTTCTGTGCACATATCAGGGAACCACCCGATGGTGGTCCCCAGCTCCCACTTTCCTCAGCAGATTCTCCTCGAGCTCTGCTTCAGACACCAGCTTCTTCTGTCTTAAAAAGAGTAGTCAGATCTTCCCCACTAAGGAACTTGGAAGGCTCCCCCTCTCCTTGGCGCATGGCCTTAGGGAGCCTTCAAGTGGTGGCCCCCAACTCCTTCTCCCACTCTTCCTTGCCTCTTCCTGTCTGCACCCGACCCTTGTCCCCTACAGTTGTATGTACTATTTTCTCTCTGACTCCCTGGCCTTTATATGGGTTGTTTCTCTTCTGGGGCATCCTTTCCACCTCTATGCCCCTATCTTGCTAAGGACTGCTTGTCATTCTTATCTCAGTTAGCAACACCCTTTCTCCAGGAAACCCCCTGTGACCACCCAAGACTCAGATCTCCCTCAGCCTTCCACCATGCACTTGGCTCCAAAGAGCTTCTCCACTCACTGTATTGAAGGCATCTTTCTCTGCCACCGGCTTGTCAGCACCCTGGTGTAGGACATGAATGTCACTCACCATGGGTCCTCAGTGCAGGGCACTTGCCCAGTGCGGAGAAGCCTCCTTCCTCATGCATTTTGCTGCATAAATAAACATGTCTTTAGAGTAGGCTATTGCCAGTCTGGTTAGAAGGTAATTAGGGTCTGAAATAAGATGATGGTGGAGATGATAGCCAGAGATTGATTTAAGAAATGTTTAGGATATAGAACTGTCAATATTTAGAGACAGAATATATGGAGTAATAGAGAACAGTCTTTCTAGGCTTTCTGACTAGGGTTAACCCATGGATAATATGATTGAATGAATGAGTAAATGAATGAATGAATGATGAATGAATGAATGAATCCTCCTAGTAAGGCTTGCTTACTCGTCTGTGGTGGGGCGGAGATGGTAGTGGTGGTTAAGTGTTGCTACTGGCCTAGGAGTTTGAATATCTAGATTCCAGACCTCTCTATGACATACACAATACATTTTCTAGCCACAGGCAAGTCATTTATGATATCTGGGCCCAGTTTCCTTATTTGGAAAATATAGGAGTTGGAGGAATTGATGATATTCCTTTGAGCTTCAGCGTCCTGTCTCTCCCTTCTTTGCAGAATGATTTTGGTCTTCAGTTACCTTCAGTACAATAGAAAGAGCTTTTCTCAAGGATACCTGGGAGTCTCTCAGAATACGAGCATTCTCAAACATAGTTTGGGTGACCTCCTATCTCACAACAAGACACTTTGAGGAATCTGCCTGTGTAGGCCAAGCCATACAAGGACTCCCTCCCCTGGTAATGCAAATCTCAACCTCAGGCTTACATGGGCAGAATCAACCATCACAAATGATAAAAACACAAACACTCTGTATTGATTTGTGTTTGCACCTGCTCTCCCTGAAGGGACTTGGGATGTGTGCTCAGGGGATGACACCGCACCTAGCCAGCATGCCTCTTTCTTAGTTGTAGCATGTTGAGGGGGAAAATTCTTCACAAGATTTGCAATGAGGGTCTTTTTCAGAGCATGCTCCTATAGGAACCTCTCCTCCTAATGGGCAAAGCATGGAGACAGCAAGCAACAGGCAGGAGACGCTGTTGGGCCCTGGTGGGCTGCAAGTGCAGGAGGTTGCCCTATTAACAAAATGGTGGTCTCAAGGAAAAAGATCTGATTTGCAAGGGAGGAGAAAAGTCTCCTAAGTTCAGGAATTGAAAACAAAAAAAGAGATGTTAAACCATCCAAGTTATGGAAGAAATGCAGTTCGGTGAAGTGCTTAAGATCAAGGGCTCAGATAGTCATATCCAGGTTCAACCACCATTTAGCCGTGTGACCTTGGACGAGGGACTGAACATCTCCTGACTGCTTTTTCTCATCTGCAAAGCAGGGGAGATAACAGTGCCCGTCCCATGGGGGTGTTATAGGATCAAAGGAGATAAAGATGGTCAAAGTGCTTAGCACAATTATCGACACCCATAAATCCTCAATCAATGTAAGGGATTATACTTTATATAATCAATCAAGGGGTAGAGGCAAGTACAGAACCATCCTTAACCTGAATCCCTTTTTAATGAAAAGCTGTATATACTTTTCTTGAGTTTCGACTGTGGCTCCTATATTTGTAGAGCCCAGTATCAGGAAAAGTGGTTTCTAAAGTTCAGGGCACTTTGGGGTCAATGGAACAGAGCATTTTTTAAAAATTCAGAACATACAGTGCCATGATGTTTATTCTTGTTGAGCTGTCCCTGTAAAGAACATTGAGCACTAAGGATTTAACAGTAAATGAATTATTCACATTCCCATGAAAATCTATAGACTGAGAAACTGTCTTATGTCGAGCCCCACGAATGCCTTAAATTTAACCAGTAAGGTCAACCTCTTCCGAACAGGTTTGCACTCTATTTGTGTTACCTGTTCAATATGGGAAAACGATCCCAGGGATGTAACTTGAGCCACAATTTATTTTGAAGAAAACACTCACAACATGGCTGCTGTGATCACACCAGAGTGTGTGACCCACCACAAGGCAATTTCCAGAATTCAAGGCCATGGCCACTATCCGCAGAAGGAGCAGACCTTGCTGCACCCTAAGAGAGTAACAAGGGCCCGCTACCTCTGAAGACGGTCACATTTGGTTTGCATTCAACAGTTTGTTCAGAGAGGGGGAAATGTCCATGCCGTACAAGTTCATAGACAAAATTTCCATTGAGGTTCAATATTACTCTAAAAACATTTTAAGTATTTTTAAATGTATGTTTGAGAAGGCTTCCCCTCGTTGATGAGACTTTGCCCCATGCCCGCATACAAGGGGGAAACAGGGGAAAGGTACACTTTGAGGATTTCAGAACACAATAATACAGTGTCAAGTTCCAAATAAATATTGAAACTAATCTCCACACAGGGAAATCTGCTTGCAATAAGTAACCGGGATGCGGAAGGAAATGAAAGAGCCCCATTTCTCAACTTCAGTACGACGAATACAAATCCTTGGGCTTGCCAGACGAGTCTCTGCGTGGACTGCGTTGCCTGGTTGTTAGCATGGAGATGATGGACGAGCTATTTCCAAGGATATGTACAGCCCCTGTAGCTTAAATCAAGTGGAATAAAATCGGAATAAAAAGCATACTTAGTAAATAATAACAAGGACTAGCCACTGAAGGCTTCCTGGAGGACAGCCAAGTGGTGGATAGGCAATAGGGAGCATTTTTTTGCCTTGCTGTATCCTATAGATGGAGTTTCCACCACCAGCCGTGGGACTCTATTCAAAACTAAAGTAGGTCAGAGAATTGTTACCAGAGCACAGAACCTCAAGGTTCTAGAACTCGCTGCATTGGTTTCTTCCTTTGGAAAATGAGAATGCTCCTCAGCATCTAGAGGATCTGTGTTGGGATTCTATGAGCTCGTGTATGTGAAGCACCAAGAACAGTGCCTGACACAGCGCGCTCTCCACCCTACGGCTGTGAGGCTGAGGTTGGGTTACTGTGGCTCTGGCTGCCACTCTAGCTAGTGGTTGTTGGGGACCCGCCAGGCCTCATGTCTGCAGAGGGCTCACGGGAGCCACGGATGCAGGTTCTCAGACTTTAAATATCATCAAAGAGTAGAAGCTCACATTTGCAATGTGGTCATAGGATTGACTGCTCTCTATTTTGGTCAAGCGAAGCCATAAAAAACAAAACCCCATCCTCTACCAGGACAGAAGAACTTAGGGAGTAAAGAGCAATTTCTTCAATTTCTTCAATGGGATGAATTTACCTTGGTGAAAATCTCCTATTTCCCTTCCTCGTTCTGGTGCAGACAGGGAAAATCTGTCCTGAGCCACAAGAGACTCACTGCCCTACACTTAGGAACTACTCTTCCTTGGGCTTAGGAACTACTACTGTTCCATGGGACAGAATAATCCCACATGAACAGACTCCGAGAGGACTAGGGTATGCAGGTTCTCCAATAGGCACAGAGTAAGACTCCTTTGGCCTATTTTTGTGCTTCCTCCTGAAAAATGTTTTCTATCACACAGGAATTTTATATTCTAGGTCACAAAGGGTCACTCACCTCAGAACTAGATAAAATTGAGAAAGTACAGCCCAGAGCAATTCAAAAAGATAAGATGCAAGCCCCAGGAACGAAGCAGCAGCACATCATCCCAACACTCTGCAGCTTGCATTTTTCCCTTAACTGTCTATTCAGATTATTTTGTTATTCTTGTCCTTAAGCGAGTCAAGTTTTATTGGGCTTCAGGGGTACATTCGTGGGCCACATCATCAATGCCGCTGCCAGGCCCTCTGCCCTATTCTAGGCGTGCACAGCCTGGGAGGTGCCCGTGCCTGAAGCAGAACCATCACAGCAAAGACTAAAGTAAACAGGCATGAGGCAAAGGAAAAAGAAAAAAAAAAAGGAGGAAATAGACCTAAATGTGGCTGATACGTGTTGGAATGAAAAGTGATTTTCCTTTTATTTTTTTTCTTTTGAAATTATTTCCAAAGCCCATGGCAGTCAGCACACATTCAAAGAAGGAAGCATGTGGGTTCTGCAGTAAGACGGACTGGGTTTGTGGCTTCTGGCTCTCCAAACTTGAAGAGTTTGTTTCCTCATGTAGCAAATTGAGAATACTAATAATACCTAGGCTGGCAGGTATATAAAGTGTTTCGACCAGCATTTAGCACCTGGCGGCTGTTGAATAAATTATACCTCTCATAGAAAACACAACTTCATTTTGTTAAATAGCTAGGGCTCTTTTCTTTCTTCAAGGCCAACTTGACGCCGACTCTAACTCACGTATTTAAGTAAATTAAAAACTACACGGGAAAATTTGGGGTAGACTTGGTCATAAATTACAAGGTGGCATCATCGTATGAGCCATCTTCCACAGGATGCGTCCACCCCACACAAGCTGATAAGGGAATCTAACGATCATCAGGGAAGTTGGGCAGGTTTAGTTAGGGAGCCACATTGACTTAGCCAGACACTGACCATGCAGCCTCTCCAAAGTGGCTGTGAAATGCCCCTTGTGTCACCTCTCCAATCTCTGCTGTGAAAATCATGACTTCCCACTGTTACCTGTAACACCCGGTTGTCAGCTACTATGGGCCTACTTTTATCTCCATTGACTTTGCAAATGTCTGGATTAGAACTATATGGAAGGTGTCACCAGTCTCCCTACTCACCCTGGAGCAGATTGTGGGGCTGAAGGCTCAGGTGGGGTAGCTTCCCAGGAGCCTGCGAGTGGAGTGCTGGGCACACACCTTGGGCCAGGACACCAGCCATGGTGAAGTGTTCTCACGGCCGGTGGCCAACCTCAATTCCCTCCATCCACACGAAGAGGAACACTCCTACAGAGTGCCATCGTGAATTCTGACATTTCCTTTATGTTTATATATGCCACTGCGGATTTGCATTTATAGCTGAGCAAGAAGGAGCCCCATCGGTCAAGTTCCCACATGGCAAAGCCTTGCCACAGAGACCTTGGGAAGATACGACAGTGGTTGTCATATCGGAAACAACCCTCTGGAACCATCTGACTCCAACTGTTCCGTTGCCTGTCCCGAGAAGACCATTAAGACCACGAAAAAGAAAACAAACAAGAAAGAATTCTTTTTTTTTTTCTTGCTCATTGCTACTGCTCCAGGTAGAAGGACCTGACAGCTGCACACCCAGCTGAAATACTTCATAATTTGTACAATTACAGGTTCGTCTTCCTAAGTTGTTAAGGTCCCCCCCAAGCTCAGCCACTTCCTCTGACAATATTTTTATGGTTTCATATGACTTTCTCTGGTCACCGCACTGTTGCTGGAAATTCAGGACAGGTGTTAGCGGACATAAAACACAGGAAAAGAATGACCAGTCTCCCTTTCCACGCTAGGCATCAGCGCCACGAGCAAAGAGCTGGTTAGCCAGAAGAAAGGAAAATCCCATATCCAACTTTTGGTCCTTGAGCCGCAAATGTTGACAGCAATTTCAGCCACTAGCTTCTTTTCACAAATGCTGAAATCATTACAGTAACAGAGTGGCCAAGGGGCGCCCTGATCCCATGCTCCTTCTGAGTTCCTGAAGCTGCTACATAAGTATGACTATTTGCCTTCCAGAGTAATCTCCGGAGCAGCCACGTTGGCCATGAGAGAGGATGATGTCTAATAAACTTGGTGTTTAACCTGCGCCAGGGCAGAGTCTGGTTTTATGGTTATTTTTTTTTCTATTAGGTTGAAAGAATATGTTTTTTTCCCTTGTTTCTGTACCATGAATTCCCTGTTGCCTTTTAGGAGAATTATTTGCTACAGAGAGAGAGAGAACAGAGGTGGAGAAAACAACATTCTATTTTTCATTTTTGGTTGGCAGCGTCTGTCTAGCTGGTTTTGTAAGCATCGATTTTGCAAGTATGCCTGTAAGTGCCAGCCCTAGGTGTGAGGAAAGGCTCTACCTCATGACAGCTGCATCCCTCTGGCAGGGGCCTTAACTGCTCCTCTGTGCTTGCCTTTTCTGAACTGTGAAATTAGCATCAGCAGAGCTTGATCACATTGCCCTGTTGGTAAGAGTCAAGGAGTTGTGCAGAGCACCTGACACATGACAAGCACTCAATAAATAGTAGCTTTTATTACCTTTATATTTATAATAGTTTCCGTTGTCACAGTGCAACAGCTGTTTCTGGAAGAAATCCATTGTTACCCTGAACTGTATGGTGGGTCTTCTCACCCAACACCTCTAGAGGGCAGTAGCGTGCAGTGCCCTATGCGATCCCTAATGCTCTTTGGGAAGCACTTCCTTGGGAACTTTTTTAGAAATTTTGATTTGTTCTGTCTGAGGTGTCTAGAGGAACCAGTATTTGTGACACAATAGGTGTCAAATCCTTAGGGAACTAGGTGGTATTTCAACAAAAAGTGTTAATATTAACAATAATAATCATTAGAACTACCATCATTGAAAGCCTTCTCCATGACACTATCTTCCCTACACCAGATATTGTACCTATGCTACCACTAATCCCCACAATAATCTTGCAATATCAATCTGCTCATTCCTCATTTTACAAATGGGGAGACAGCTTTATAGAGGTCAAGAAATTTTGTAAGGATGTTGTGGATGCAAATAAGATTTAAATGCAAGTCTGTCTAATTTTAAAGCCATGTTCTTTCCGTTCCAAGACATTGGTGGCGGGTTTGTAAGTTGTCTTATGTAAATTGCACTGCAGCAACAAACAACCCCCAACATTCAGTGGCTTATAATCACAAAGGCTTATTTCTCACTTGTGTTATGTGACAGCAACGGGTAGGCTCCAGGCTCTGCTCTTTGTCTTCTTTATTCCAGGACCCAGCTGGAAGAGTAGCAACTATCTGAGATATGCTACTCTCATGGCAGAGAGGAAATACCAACGCTCCTATGATGGCTCTTAAATCTGCTCTAACATGCTCTCATTTCATCAGCCAAAGCAAGTCACATGGCCAACCTTGCTATCAATGGATGAGAGAAATATCAAGGATGGCCTTGTAGGGATTGATCTGGTAGAGAGACTAGCATTTTTTTAAAGATTTTATTTATTTGTTTATTTATTTGAGAGAGAGAGAGAGCAGGAGCTGAGAGGGGGACAGAAGGAGAGGGAGAAGCAGACTCTCCACTGAGCAGGGAGTCTGATGTGGGGCTCAATCCCAGGAGTCAAAGACAGATGCTTAACAGACTGAGCTACCCAGGCGCCCCAAGAGTAGTAAGTATTTTAAACAAACAATATACAGTCGCCCATTGAATAATGCAGAGCTTAGAGTTGCCAACCTCTACGCAGTAGAAAATCCACATATAACTTTTGACTCCCCCAAACTTAATTGCTAACAGCCTACTGTTGACCAGAGTCTGACTGATGACATAAGCAGTTGATCAACACATATTTTGTATGTTACATGTATTTATACTATATTCTTATAATAGAGAAAAGAAAATATCATTAAGAAAGTCATAAGGAAAAAAAAACACATTTCTACTACTCTACTGTATTTATTTAAAAATATATATAGAGAGAGAGAAAGAGAGAGAGCAGGAGAGAGAGAGAGACCTGTGCAGGTCAAACCCGTGTTGCTCAAGGGGCAACTTTAGTCTATCACAAAGGGTCTTCACATCAGGAGGGTGCAGTTGTCAGGCATAATGAGTCTGTCCAATCTGTCAAGTTTAGAAGGTACATACTGGAATCAGAAAAAGTTTGAAAAGTTTTGCTAAGCTTATATTGTAAGAGCTCTAAATGCTTAACCAAGGAGTGTGTACTTCACTCAACAGGCAGCAAGGAACAGCTGAGCAGGGGTTCAAAACAAAGAGTGCCTTCGGGTTACAATGGCACAGCAAGGTCCCACTTTGACATCCTACCGCTCCTCTAAACAGCGCTGATGGGTAAAACAGAAACACTGCAAATTTTAAATAGTATAACTAGGCTTAGAAAAACCTGAACTTCTCTATGAATTAGAAAATGAACGGAAGCACTAAATGAGCAAGATGTAAGCTGAGGGTTCTTATGGCCCAAGACCCAAGCGGGGACCTCTGCTCCATCGGAGTAAAGGGTAATGAACAACACCCCACTTGATGTGGAGGGAGAACTGGAGCCAGGTGAGCTACCTGCCACTCAAGGCTTAGGTGAAACTGTTCTTTTTATGAAAGGAGGGAATTCCCCACCTCAGGAGCCCATGAGCCAACTGTGGTCCTGCTACCTGGAGCAATGGGCTGACCACAAACAGGCAATCTAAGGAACAAAAAGACAAAGACATCTTTTCAGTCAAGAAGCTGGACCTTTGCTGCTTTCATGCCTGGACCTGAAATATCTCAAATATCAATGTCCTTAAATAACATCATAAAATTTATTTTCTAACTGAGACAATGGCAGACATATAGAAGAAGCCACAAAATTGAAAAATTATGTAATTGCCAATCAGAATATGAAACAAATGGAAAGACAGATCAAAACAATGCATAAACCACCTCTTATAATGAGCATCAAACCCAAATTCTATAATAAATGAAGAAACCCCAAGCTAAAGAATGATATACAACAAAAATTGACAGTCACAGACTAAATTTTCTCCAAATGGATTTAATTTTGTGGAATTTTAAAGTAAGCATGTCTAGGAGGAAATAATATGCTCTAAATATCACAAGAATAATAAAACAAATACGGGCAAAGGTGAAATGTAATTAAGTAGAGATTTTGTAAATAAAATACATAATCAATTTTTTATAAAAAATATATGAGATAAATTCTAGCATGGATATAGTCAAAGAGAAAATTACAATCTGGGAGATAATAACTAAAGAAATCACTTGTGCTTGCTTTGGGAGCACATATACTAAAATTGGAATGATACAGAGAAGGTTAGCATGGCCCCTGTGCAAGGATGACATGCAAATATGTGAAGTGTTCCATATTTTATGCAGTTCTCCAGCCATCTGACACCCTCTGAGAATTAACTCCGAGGAAAGGGTATTTGTCTAAGTACATGAATAACTTAAAAAATTGTGGAAAAAAAAAGAAATCACTCAGAAAACATATAAAAATTTGGAAAATTCAGTTAAAAAATGAGGAAGACCTATTGACAGGCTCCAACATGTATCAAACAGGTGTTTCAGGAGAACAGAATGGAATGGCAAAGAAGAAATGTTTGAAGGGATAATTACTGACCATTTCCCAGAATGGAAGTAAGACAAGAGTACAAAAATAAGTAGTATATTCTAACTATAAAGAACACAATAAAACAGATCAATGATGAAAAGAACATCTTAAAATCTACTAAGAAAAAAGTACAGTTACTAACAAAAGCATTAAAATTAGACTAGATAGCACAGATGACTAGCTAGCCACAAAAAAATCATGCACAGATTTTTATATGAGATTTGTTGGTGGTGATGTGTGTGTGTTTGTGTTCATGTGGTTATTTCTCACTGATAGAATATAAATAGATCATTATGGATCCATTGAACACTACAACTTTTAAGGAGTAACTGGGATTTTTCAAAACATTCTTTCACCTCTGTCACACAAATGCAGATATTTGACTCTTAGCTGGAACCAAAAGGTAGAAAGAACCAAGGTCCCTGAATTGCTGTATGGAGGGGAAAAAAAACTACCAAATAGCTGGGAATCCATGTTGGACTAAGACCAAGAATTAAACTTCTATTGTGTTAAATCAGTGAAACATTAGGTTTTATTTCTTATGCCACTGTCCTAATTCATATTTCTTATTTGCACAAATAGAAGCCAGAAGCCTTTCCAGAAGCTGAGAGAAAATAATTTCAACTTAGAAATTTTGCCCAATTATCATTCAAAAATAAGAGAAAAGGTCCACTTTCCATGATGTACACCCATGAAACCCTCACTATGAAGGCCATAGACACATCTCTCCTGAGTTTCCTCCTGCCCTCTTGGAAATACTTTTTAAAGAAATTTGCGACTCCATTTTCAGCCAAGATGGAGCAATTGGAATTGTCTTCCTACCCCCACCTCCTAAAACCATTTTTAAAGGTTAAAATACATGAAACAATAGTCTCAACCCAGTGCCCTTCAGGCAGTGAAGGAGAGTGATTCCTGAAAGACAAAGAAACAAAGTGAGCCTCATGATTGCTCCAGCTTTTGACCATGACAGAGCCTCCAAGCCATGGTCAGCCAACTCTCTGAGTTGAAAAGATAGATCTGAGAATCCAGAGAGACCAATGCAATTAGAGTTCAAAATGTGTTGAAAATCATATGCCCACAGGTCTAAGAAGTTCAAGAAATTTCAAGCCAAAATGAGAAGGTACTGGAGAAGAGATAGAGATGTACTGAAAGAGAACTTTGGGGACCTACAGATGAGTGCCTTGAATATTCAGCAGGTCCCAATTAGCATGCTTATGGCTGGCAGATTCTAAAGATGTCCCCTGCAAGGTCCCCATCTCCTGGATATTTAATCAAATTTAATTTAGGGACTTCAATGGGGGGGGGGGGATGTTTGAAGATGTAATTAAGTTTCCAAACCAGCTGACTCTTAGACATGAGGAATATCTTGTCAGTGGGGCCTGATCTAGTCACATGAGCCTGTTAAAACTAGAGAAGTTCTTCCAATCATTCAAAGAAGCGGGAGTCAAAGAGATGTACTCCTGCTGGTCTCAAGGAAGAAAATAAATAGCTGTTTTGTAAACTGAGATGAGAGAAAGGTGGCCTAGGGAACTTCTGAGTGACCAGCAAGAAATCAGGGATGTTAGCTCAACAGCTACAAAGAAATGAATTCTACCAAAACCAGTGTACTTGAAGGAGAACCCAAACCTCAGAGGAAGATTACAGATTAAGTTGACACATTGGTCTATATCTGGACTCCTGACCTACAGAACCTGTCAGATAATAAATGTGTGCTGTTTCAAGCTTCTACATTAATGGCAATTTGTTGTGCCACACTAGAAAAGTAATACAACATGTATATGAGGAAATTTCAAGAGAAAGAACCATATAGAAGGTTAGGAAAGAACAGTATCTGGTGCTCAGTGCTGGGAATAATGCCTATTCCCACTGGTCAGACTGGAAAAATTCATAATTGGGAAGAATAGTAAGAGTCATATCTCAGGCCCCCTGGGTGGCTCAGTGGTTGAGCATCTGTCTTTGGCTCAGGTTGTGGTCCCGGGGTCCTGGGATCCCTGTGTGGAGACTGCTTCTTTCTCTGCCTATGTCTCTGCCTGTCTCTCTGCATCTCTCATGAATAAATAAATAATACCTTTAAATAGTCGTATCTCAATAGGGGAGAATAATTAACCATAGATTAAATACTACTCCTAGCTGATAAATCTTAAAAGTGAACAAATCTTAAAAATCTAGATGATTGAACTGTTTCCAAGTAGATGCATTGTATCTCAGATAAGATTTCAAAAATATTTATTAAAATATAAAAGTATCCAGCACCCAACAAAGTAAAACCTACAATGACTGGCATCTACACAAAAATTGCCAGGCATGAAAGAAAGGAGGAAAATACAACCTATATGCAGGGAGTGGGAATAAATAAATGAAAACCAATCCAGAACTGACACAAAATTTAGAATCAGAAGACAACAAAACAACTATATAATTGTATTCCTTTTTTTTCTTTTTGATAGCTCATAAACAGTGTTTATTGTTAGTTATCAGACAAAATGGGCCTCAAAATTAACTTCCCACATTCAGAATTACTTTCTGCCATGAGCTAAGTTTTTCAATCAATCAAATGTACCAACTGCTTGTCAAGTCACCAGTGGCCTCCATGTTGCTGAATCCACTGGCCCATTGTCTTATGTGGCCTAGCAGAGCATGTGACACAGCTGGTCACTCTGTCCTCCAGGAAATGCTTTCTTCACCTCATTTCCAGAACACCCTACTGCCTGGATTCTCCTCCTACCTCACCAGCTGCTCCTTCTGAGTGCTTTGCTGGTTCTTTCTTTCTTCCTTGACTCTCAGGGCTCCATCCTCCCAGGCCTCTCCATGGTAACAGGAGGGACTTCACTGGCTATGAGCCCCACTGCTAGATATTCCTGTCTCAGCTAAGCCACTGCTTCCTTTAGACAACTTGGATCTCCCTAGGTTGTATCAGCCATTCCTCCTGGAGGCTCACTGACCCCTGTACAAGCTCCCCATTTAGCACTGGTCACAACTGTGTGCCATTTCCAAGCCGAGGCCATAAGAAGCCCTCTGTAAACAATACTCTGCCCTCCCACTGTCCTGTTGTCCATCAAGAGGAAAGTGTGCCGAATATCTCCTGCTCCTCAACCGAGGTTCTGATGTGAGACACACGCACAAGGTCTGGGATCAACCTGAAGTCCTGGGTCAAGCCCAGCAGAGATTCCCTGAACTCTCAGCAACCCACAGACTCCTAAGGAAGGCAACCATTTGCTTGGGGGCTGTTTGTTACATAGCATCATTGCACTGACAGCTATTTATTAAAGCTCTGCTTTATAGACAGAGAAAGCAAACATAGAGGAGGAAACTGTGTCCAAGTAACAAAGCTCAGTATCCAAATCTAGGTGTTCTTGACTCAAGAGTATGCTCTTCTCAATCCACCATTGTAGTCTCAGTTAGGTGGGTGGGAAGAGATCTGAAGACATGAGGTGCCTTATTCATGGAGAATTAGGGTCCCAAAGACTTAAATGAAGCCCCAAAGGACATGCCCCACTGGGAGGAAGTGGGCTGATCTGGATGAGGAGGAGCAAAAGCCACAAACACAATGATGGAGGAGGTGTCATCCTGAACCACAATTATGAATGATCAATAGGCATTTGAGGGTCAGGAGGTAAGTGGTTTCCAATAAGGGAAGTTGTTCCAATATCTTCGTGCCCTGAATTATTTGTTCATGGGATTGTCAACATCACAGCTTCTCTTCAATCCATGTTACTCAGCTTCCTTAGGAAAATGTGTGCTCAGTCAAGTCATTCATTCACTGATTCATTCATGCATTCTTTTGACAAATGTGTATTAAGCAAGTATGTGTGCTAGTCACAAGCCCTCCTCTTATACAACTTAGCATGGCACAAATAACCAAGTTGCTAAGCCAATCTGGAAAAGTGCCCTTTGCACTAAGAGCTGAAGGAAGCATAGAGACCAAGTACATAAAGAAAACTGAGGGTAAATGTTCCAGTCAGAATCATATGTGCAAAATCCCTGTTGTAGGAATGTGGTACATTCAGGGAAGTGAAAATAAAGCCAGTATGGCCAGGGTAAACTAAACGTAGCAGGAAATGTAGGAACGTGGTACATTCAGGGAAGTGAAAATAAAGCCAGTATGGCCAGGGTAAACTAAACGTAGCAGGGTAAACTAAACGTAGCAGGAAATGAGGAGGCCTTACTGGCTGAGGTTCTTGATCTCTTCCCACAGGTATAGGAAGCTATAGAAGATTCGAAGCAGGATGGCCATTTACCAACATTTAACTTCCTAGATGGAGAAAAGCATCATCTTCCAGGTCAGTCAACTTTGTAAGAGGTAATAAACTTGTCATTAAAAATGGGCTGTTATGATGATGTCTGATGGAGACATTGGATGAGGTAGTGCTGACACTTTCTCAACACAGGCATCCTGAGGTAATAAGTGGTTGATGTAAGCCTCTCATCCTCACATAGCTTCATAAACAAGCAAGGGTTTAAAAAGAGATCTTTTTCATGAGGCGGCAACTTGGATGGAACTCTAATTCTTTCGTCTCATGGTGGGATCACACTGTGTATGACACAATGTCCCCGTGAGGAGGTAATTTTTGTAACTGAATCACTCACCTAGTGTTCTTTCTAGAGATGCATTTAGCTCTGTGAGAGTAGAGGGGGAAAAAAAGATATCTACTACCAGTTTCATATTGGAAATTCTGGGAAGTGCAAATTTAAACTTAGGCTTCAAATTCTCCCTCCCTCCAAACACACCTCTGCTCTGATCCATGATTCAATCTGACAAAGTTTGGAAGGTTATACAGGAAGATAATCTCATTCTTTCCTCTAAATACCAACAACGGGACCCTTCTGGGAGTGTATCGATTTGCAGGGTAAGGTAATCACTTTTCTTAATCTTTCAGAGCAGCTATTCCAGGACATTAATTGTTCTGCCTTAAAAAAAAAAAGATTTATTTACTGATTTGAGAGAGAGTGAGAAGAGGAGGGGCAGAGGAAGAAGGAGAGAGAATCTCAAGTAGACTGTGCTGAGCATGTGGGGCTCGACCTCACAACTTTGAGATCATGATCTGAGCTAAAACCAGGAGTTGGATGCTTAACCAACTGAGCCACCCCGGCACCCCTGTTCTGACATTTACATGTCTCAAAATGGTAGCATTTGACATTGACACACACTCATTTTTATTCACGGGGTCAGATTTTATACTGTTTTATACTGTTTGATGCCGCCTTGCAGCAGGCTCCTCCTCTGTCAGGTGTTTGTAACACAAGAACTCTCCTTCCAGAGCACTGGTGGCATCACTACCAACACCATCTCCATCGGCACGTGAGCTTCACCTTGTAGAGAAGGCCAGGGAATTGACATTAACTTAGTCTCTGCTCCAAGCTCCGGTCTCTCCATGAACAGAGAAACAGATGCACATGCACGCATAATATCTCTAAAATTCATAATTAGATGACTAATAACGGCATGCATAAGTTGGCAATCAAGGCTTGATGCCTGGTCAAACCATCATGTCCTCACTCAGCTCTGCTGACTGATGACAGAGCCATGTTGAGGGTTTTACGCTGTTTGCCGACTCTACCCCAGACAGACTACCGCCATCTAAAGTTTCCAAATAAACTGTTGGACCCTTCTCGAAATGGATTTTTCATTTAGAAAAATTATTATTTCTTTCTTTGGCTTTGGAACTAGAATGACTTTTCCATGACTTGCTTTAAAGAGCTGGTTCAAATGAGACTTCCTCGCGGCTACAAGCATTCACGCCTATCAAGTGCTTCACACCTAAAACTGTAGTCGGAGGGTGAGAGACTGGAAAACAAATTTTGCTGACTAATAAGTAAAATCAGATCGGTGTCAGATAGCAGATGGGATCACCACGTCAGAACCTCTGCTCTCAGATCATTCATCTGAATAAACACAACAGTGGGCGGCAGGCAGCCAGTTATACAGGACTTCCAGATGGAGGAGCTCAAGAGGGAAGCTCAGTACCACGTTTGGAGTCCCAGATGGACAGGCAATGCTAGAATTGCAGTCTGGGAGTGTGGGGCGCCTAATTCATTCCTTGATGATTATCTCCTCTGAGTCTTAATTCCTTCATCTCTAAAATCAAATCAGTAACACTGAACCTAATAGTAACTTCACGAGAAATAACGATGTGATTCAATACATCCCTCAGGACTAGTCTTGCAAGCATTGAAGGCATGTTTAATCCCTCCCATGAGTTATTAGAAAAAAAAATTCAATACCACCCATCTTTCAGAAATCAAACTGTGAAATCTCAAGGAGGAAACATTTGGAGCATCCGTGAGATTTTTATTATTATTATTATTACTCATGGAAACACACAGAGAGAGGTAGAGATACAGGCAGAGGTAGAAGCAGGCTCCGTGCAGGGAGCCCCATGTGGGACTCGATCCCAGGACCCTGGGAACACTCCCTGAACTGAATGCAGACGCTCAACCACTGAGACACCCAGGGATCCCCATCCTGAGATTTTAAAAAACATGTTGAAAGATTGCAGAAAGGGAAACAAAGTAATGAAAATGCTTATGCAAGCACCATATACATTTGGAAACTCTTGGCCAGGTGGTAGTGGGATCTGCTGGTCCAAGTTAGGAAATGAGAACATATTTCAAACACATTTAATGTCATCACCAATGCGACCAAACCAAATTAAAAGGGGGAACAGGTATAAATGGGTAATGTGGGGATGAGGGTGTGAATAGTCAAACCTTATGAAAGGGATTTCCTGCTCTGGGTATTTGTAAATGTGCAGAGTATTGCAGCTAGAACTTGAAGAGTCAATGGGCAGACTCCAGAGGCTGCACGATTTCCTGGAATCCTACCTAAAAATATGTGCACATTGATAACATGCATTTTTTTAGGGACATGATCCATATATTTTATCAGATTCTCAGAGGGACTAAAGACCCTCCCACCACCACCACCACCAAAGTTCAGAATCACTGATTTAGGCCAATCCTAATCCTCAACCCCTCCTCTTTCCAATCACTAGCACACATATCATTCTCTTGCCAGCTTCTGATAGGCTCTGAGGCCAGATAGAACTTTTGGGGTCCCACTCTTTGTCCTTCTGGTCCTTCTGGAATGTTCCTGACATGGATAGTAAGTTTGCATACAGATTCCAGAGCCCTCCTCTGTAATATACCCAGTGACCCTCGGAGGGAATGTTGTCATAAGAAATCAATCATCAGAAGTTGTCGTGAAAACTAATACAGGATTCCCAAAGGACCCACAGGTGGGGCTCAGCACAGGCTCCCCCATCACTCATCTCCCCAGTCCTCCCATTTGCTTACCCAGATAATTTTTTTGAGCTCTGTTTTATTTTATTTTCTCTTCTTATTTTTGCTTTGTTGAACCATATTTCTTTTTTTATTTTAAATAAATTTATTTTTTATTGGTGTTCAATAAAATAGTGCTCATCCCGTCAAGTGCCCCCCTCAGTGCCCGTCACCCATTCACCCCACCCCCCGCCCACCCAGATAATTTAACAGCTGGTCAGGTCAAGGGGTCTCCGGTGGGCCCGCGAATGGCCGCATGGGTTACAGTGGGTCCATTCCGCCACATGCCAGGCAATGGACACACATCCCGGCGTCCCCTCCATCTCAGAGGAGCCCTGCCAAGTAGCTGCGCTCTCCCTCCCTGCAGTTCCCACCTGAGCAAGGTACAGGTCTTAACGCAGAACCTCCTCTAGGACTTGTGTCTCCAGATTCTGGTAGAAATCTTATTTTCCCATTACCCACAGTCTCTAAACTTAGGGGGAAAAATGGTTTTGAGCAAGTGCTATCAAAGTATATATATATTTACATTTAAATCATATCTACAGGGACGCCTGGGTGGCTCAGTGGTTGAGCGTCTGCCTTCGGCTCAGGTAGTGATCCGAGGGTCCTGGGATCGAGTCCTGCATCGGGCTCCCTGCATGGAGCCTGCTTCTCCCTCTGCCTGTGTCTCTGCCTCTCTCTCTCTCTCTCTCTCTGTCTGTCTCTCATGAATAAATAAAATCTTTAAAAAAAATAATATCTCACATATGCAAGTTACTTACAAAATCTATGTACATACATGCAGTACTTGGCTCATATACATATTACATGCATATTGTCCCATGTCAATACGTGTATTGATATATGAATATCCCAGGTCTCAAAATACATACAGACAGAAATTTGAGGGGCTTCTGGGTGGGTCAGTGAGTGAAGTGTCTGCCCTCAGCTCAGGTCATGATCCCAGGGCCTGGAGTCGAGCCCTGTGTCCGGCTCTCTGCTCAGCAGGGAGTCTGTTTCTCCCTTTCCCTCTGCCTGCCACTCCCCCCCCAATCATGCTTGCTCTCTCTCGCATGCTCTCCTGTCTCTTTCATTCTCAAACAAATAAATAAAAATTTTTTAGAAAAGAGAAATTTGAAAGAGATGAGCTAAAATTTTAATAATGGGTTATTTGTTGAAGCTGCAAAATTGTGCTTCTACTAAGAGCAATTATGACCAGTGTCTTTGGAAGAAAAACGTGATTGAATCTATGCCATTATTTTTTGAAATTTTGGTTCAACATTTCATGATTTAGTAATATACAAGTCTGCATCTGAATTTAGCCGATCCCTCAACGCAGTTTTAATGGCGGTTGTAATCCAGGCGGAGGAAGTCACTGGTTGTGCCCAGAATCTTTGGTTTTCGCTCCCTTCCATCAAGGATCCAAATGTTGGTTGAAATTCAGCTAATAAACTCCTCTCTTTCCAGATGTTTCCATTTAATAATCAGGAGGTGCTGCATTTTTATATTTTTAACATATGGGTTCAAAGCGCCCTGAAAACTCTTTTGTTTAAAATTTTTGAGCTGGCTAGAAAATTGTTCCCAAGTTTTTTAAAGTATGAAATAGCAAAGTCTCTATAAGCAATTAATTTAAACTACTCTCCTCAAAAAAAGTCACATAAATGACAGAAACACTTTCCAAGATCCATTTTCGAGATGCTCTCTCCATAGCATAAGATTCTCTCAAAAAGCCAGTTTTTTTCCCCACTGTTAAGTTACATTTGCCACAAAAAAAAGGACACATTAAGTGCATTTATTACAGCTGGGTGGCATACTCTGACAGCCACTTTTCATCAAAGGAAAGGTCAACAATTTGAAGCTCTTGTCTTTTTGCAAGAAAAGGAAAAAAAAGGGTGCGATCCATCCTTCTGTTCACACCTGTTTTAACACTTCGCGGCAAAGTAGCAAACCCCAGGGTGATAGAAAAGATGTTCTCGGTCGCTCCCTACCTCTCAAAGAGTGTGTTAAATATGCTACTATTTGAAACCATGAAATCCATTAAAGCCCCTTCCCCAGACTCAAATCAGCTGATTATTCCCCAATATGTGAAAAGCAAGCCAAGGCCGGAGGGTACCCAGGGAACTGCGGCTGGAAGTTGGGCAGCGCTGCCTCCGAGAGCATCGCGCCACCTGACCGTCCGATCCACGCATCGCAAGGAAACTTGTATTATGTAGAACCCACATCTTTCTGGTGTCACAACATTAAAAATATTGGCCCCATGTACTGATGACTTTCTTACGCAGTCTCTCTCCTTGCCCACAGCCTTGGGGGAGCCCTCCTCTTCATCTGCCTGCGTAGCCCATCCCGTGGGCACCTGCTGCCCATCTGTGCAATTCCAGATGTGCATCTAAGTTAAGGAGCATAAAGAAGCGTCATGTAAAGATGTGTTGTGGAGGGGAACCCCTGGTTCCTAGGCAGCCCAGTGTGCCCACGGGAAAGACAGCAGAGCTACCTGTTAGGCTCTCCATCTCCTGCTCCTTCCTTACCCAGCCTTCGATGGCCCTGGAAGTCCCCCAAGGGCCTGAGGACCCCACTCAGCACGGATCTCACCCTTGCTCCGGGGATCACATCTCTACCCTACATACCCCGAGACCTCTCTAGAATCCAAGGGTCATTACTCCTGTGCTTACAGTGATGGCCAAGGGCATTCTATGTGTAGAAGGGATCTCACCCTGACCTGCCACCGCCTCTTGTACCGTCCTACAGAATAAAAACCCTCTGGGTCCCTTTTGCAGGCTTCCTTTGCCTGGCGTGATGCCATCATGGAGGGTTTTTTTTTTTTTTTTTTTTCTTATCCTCTCCCCTGGAAGGTATCGTGTGTGCAGCGTTTATTTATAGCTAATCTCCTTTTAAGGTGCGAGGGTCTACATGGTATACAATGAGGACCACTTTATAAATCAAGAAGCAAAAACGGGGCAGCAGCGTTTCAGAGAATATCCAATAAACTTTTGAAATTTCTGTTCCATTTTCAAAAGGTCAGAGTGTAATTTAAAAGAATCGAAGCGCTCCAATAAAGTAGCAGCTGTGTAGAATGAATGCCTTTTTCTATACCTACTAAACTGGATTCGTATAAAAAGCAAAGGTCTCTTCGACTAATGAATAGCTGTTAAAGTTAAAGATGTGTGCAGAGAATAATTTGTAGGTGCAGTTCAGAGAGCTCTGGAATTATAGCTACACTATAATTGAACTCGGGGCTTGCAAAAGGAGCTTTTAAGACCGATTATCTCTGTTTACTCTAGAACAATAAAAGTTTGTAAAAACCTATTTCCAATCACTCAGTTTTCCCACTAAACTAAAATTCCTTCCAATAAAGCGTGGGCCGTGCAGCGCAGACCTTTTCGGCAGAGCACACGCACTCACAGAGCGAAGAGCCCAGAGCCATTTTATGTTTTAGGGCTGAAGCTCAGATTAGATAGTCAGAAATCCTGATCCTCCTTCTGCCCCCCCCCCCCAATTAGTTCACTTTATAGTAAAACACAGGTTCTTTTTTGTCTGTGTGCTCATCGGTGAAATGTGGGTGTGCTGTGTGTTGCGCTTCCTTCTCACTGCTCATCCCTTTGATTCGGACAAGTAAACCGCTGGGCTTCCTTCCAATGGCAGGTGCCCACTCGTTCAAGGATTTCCCATCTGCGGGCACGACTACGCTCAAACACAGGAGAGCAAGCGCAAGGCCGCAGGGTGCTTTATGCCACTCACTCTCTGATTGCCCAGAACACAGAGCCCTGCGGGAAAAGGAACTCATTGCACCTTGATGGTACTTTGGTCTTAAAAGTAATGAAGGGGAGACACAGCCCCAGTACCCAGAGATGGCACTGCCTGAAAATCCCCCGGCGAAGACTTTGTCTTGGGGTCCAGGTGACGCGGTGCGCCGAAGCATCCCTGTCTTGCAATCCGCAAAGGATGCAGCCCACTGAGTGGCTGGCACACCTCAGGCCATGTCCAGTCTCCCTCCTTGTTCCTCCGTCTATGGGGCACATGCAATACACCTAGGCTACCAAGCTCACTTCCTAAATGCTGCCGGTAGAAGTCAGGAGCTTCCTGTTCATTTTCCACCTACGCTTTCTGGGGGATGCGTAGTTAGAGGGTGAAAGCCACGTGCTCTCACACAGTGTTTCGGACATTATGACGGGGAGGCGTCGTCTTGAAGGATTTTAGAGCTCGAAGGAGAGGAGATCATCTAGTTCGAACTCCTCGTTCTGGAGATGACATATGTCACCCAGAGAGGCGATGCGTCCTTCCCAAGGTCAGTCAGTCCCGATGGCCCCAAGCAGGGGCCCAGCCTGCCTGCACCTGTGCCCTGCTCCCCTCGCCATGTGCTTCGGGTGGGCGACGAACATGTACTTAATTTACCTAAATGATTTCCCTGAGTCTTTCTGCCACAAAGAGAACTCCTGAAAAGAAGAAAAGAAGAAGAAGAAGAAGAAGAAGAAGAAGAAGAAGAAGAAGAAGAAGAAGAAGAAGAAGAAGAAGAAGAAGAAGAAACCAAGGTTTTAGAAAAACTGTTTTGTCGGGCTCACACACACACACACACACACACACACACACACAGTGTAGAAAGCAAATATCATTCCTGCTATGTATACTCAGGGGTTTATTCTTCTATTTCACAATCACACAGAACAATTTCTGGCTCCTGGCACGTTTGACATAAATCCTGGAGCAGAGAATTGACAGTGTGCTTCGGGGATCAGAGAACTCAGTGGGAGACGGACAACCAGCCCCTGAGGGCCACGGACTCATACATTCAATCTGCTGAGGACCCTTATCCCCAAGCGTGGTCCGTTCTGTTAAAAAAAATTATTTTTTTCTTCTCCTCTTGCAAAGCTCTTCTCAGTGACGGTCCTTCCTGGCAGTGACTTTTCCGGCCACAATTATTATTTCACTGTGATTGATCCATTTGGTGTCACGTTAGGATAACTGGGAGGGTGGGGATGGCTCTTGCTTTAGTCACACCCCAGTTCTTCTAATTTTTATTTTCCGGGAAGATGAGACGTTTCAGGTCACCGCTATGTACCCGCAAGCACCGTACTTGAAAGTGACCTGCGTGCTTCCTGGCAGGTGTATCCCTGCGACGCCGGAGAGCCGCTGCTCCACCCGCAGAACGGTGGCACATGAAATTAGGTCAATAATAAAAGATCTCGGAATCCCTGGGTGGCGCAGCGGTTTGGCGCCTGCCTTTGGCCCAGGGCGCGATCCTGGAGACCCGGGATCGAATCCCACGTCGGGCTCCCGGTGCATGGAGCCTGCTTCTCCTTCTGCCTGTGTCTCTGCCTCTCTCTCTCTCTGTGACTATCATAAATAAATAAAAATTAAAAAAAATAATAAAAGATCTCCGGGGACGGGGACTTCTATTTGTCAGGGGACAGTCACTGAGCACCCACGCGTGCTAGGTTGGGAAGCCAAGGCATCTTTCACGATCTCTAGAATTCGCTCTCCGTGGGGAGGGAGGGGCCGAGGTGGCAAAGAAGCAAGAGAGGCCTGGTGTCTGCGGGCAGCCGGGAGGTCGCAGATGGCCCGGCCTGGGACGGCGAGGTGGGGGCCAGGCAGACGGAGGGCGCTGGTGACAACAGGTACACATGCGGAGGGAACTCAGAACCCCAAGGGTGCCCGAGGCCGACCTAGGGCAGGCCTACCAGGTGTCCAGGTGCGGCAGGTGAAAGCAGGTGCACCACCCCTTCCTCCCCTGCTGCTCCTCTTCCCCCCCACCCGGCTAAGCTTCCACATCCCAGATGTGGCCCCGTACCTGGAGTTTGCTTGTTCCAAGTACCCCTGAGAATCTCTAGACCTCTTCGAAATTCAGCTCCCATCGACGCAGGTCTTAGGCCTGTCCTAAGGACCATGTGTCACCCGCAGCTGAGCACCACGCTCAGGCCTGAAGCTGCTCAATTCCTAAAGTGCGCCCTACGGGCCCAGGAGGGACCACGGGAGGCATCCTTTCCCCCTTAAACGGAGACCTTTGGGGAGAGTATTATCCAACTCCGCTTAGTGAAAAGTGGTTTCCCATTTTGAACAAAAGGGGAAAGGGAAAAAAGAAAGCTTTATCTTTTAAATTGCTTTTTCAAGTTTTTTTTTTTTTTTTTTTTTTTGAATTTCAGTTAGTTGACATATAGCAGAGTATTAGTTTCAGGTGTAGGATATGGTGACTTAACACTTCCATACCAGACCAAGTGCTCATCACAACAAGTGTCCTCCTTCATATCCATCACCTGTGCCCCCTCCCCCACCGCATCCTGTCATCTACCTCCCCTCTGGCAAGCAGTGGGTTCTCTAAGAGTTAAGAGTGTTTCTTGGTTTGCATCTCTCTTCCCTGCCCCTTGCTCCTTTGTTTCCCAAATTCTGCATATGAATGAAATGATAAGGCATCGTCTTTCTCAGGCTGACTTCTTTAACCTAGCATTATACCCTCTAGCTCCATCCCCAGTGTTGTAAATGGCAAGATGTCATTCTTTCTTACAGCCAAGGAATATTCCTTTTTTTTTCAGCCAAGGAATATTCCATCATATATATACGTATATATATGGAATATATACGATGGAATATACATATACATATATATACACACATATATATCTTTATCCACTCATTGGTAGATGGACACTTGGGCTGTTTCCATTATTTATAGTAGCACCATCTACAATAGCCAAATTACCAAACTGTCATCTCTGAAAACAGCTAGCAAGTCAGCATTATTTGTGGGTTTCTGTGTCTTGTTTTTGGGATTCCCCTAAAACTATGACATATATTAAACAGTTAAATGGGGGTGGGGAGAGCAAGGAGCGGGTGGTCTACAGAATTGAAAATATGTGAACATTTTTCTCATACTATTGGAGTTTTTATATCTTGGCCAGGCACTGTCTGAAATAAATTTTAAAAATCCAGGTTTACTTTTCTTAGGAGTTAGTAAAAGTCTTATAATACCTTCTGGGTCGCATACTTCAGTTGGATTCCAAGGGGTCAGGTCTCTCCCTGTCAATAACACAGGACATAGACAGAATGGATCGTACGAGCCGTAGAAAGAGTGATGGATTATATAGAACGTGTCTTTATAGGATACACAAGAAAGAATGACACCAACATCATCTTACAGGCCTTTTGTTTGCTATGCAATTATGCCCTTTCCTCCCTTCCTCCGCTGGGTACTACTCAGTGCCTAGCTCTGGCTTAAATTTTAAAGGCAGTAATTAAGCCCAAGAACCTTCTAGTGCCAAAACTGTTCTGCAGTGCTGTTAGTGTGCTGTAAATCACCGTGTTCTCCCCATGGGGCTCCTTCCCAGAAGCTGTCAGAGTCAACTCCATGTTTATGGGAGAGTCTCTCGACGCTTTATACTCATTGAGATAAAATTAAGTCAAAGAGCATTCAGTTAAAATGGCAGGGTAATTAAATCAGCGGGCCTGGGTCCCTCCGTTTAAACTGCATCAAAGACTTTGAACTAGAGGAATGAAGATGTCAGAGCCGTGCTCTTGCTGAATGCGGGGAGATCACAGGTATGAGGTTGCTGATGAAGTCATCACGGAGGCCGGGAGACTTGCTCTCCCTTCTGTGAGGCTCCAAAAATGCGTGAGCGTTGAGAGGCCCCCGAGTCATCCCACAGACCGGGCCAGGAGGCTGGTGCATCCACGCGGTAACACGCAGCTCTGACACCTGGTCGGACACGCAGGAAGGAGAGAACAGATGTAGTCTGTGGCCTCCGGGGCTTTACAGGTTAGTAGGGAAGCCAAGTCAACAAGCAAGGGTGCGTTGAACAGAAAAGATGCCATAGGAATGATGCTTGGCTGTAGTGGTATGAATTAGAGAAAATTTGAAGCTGTGACATTTTGATAGCCAAGAGAGACCGCATAAAGCATCCAGTCCTGCGTCCGAGGCTCATCTCAGTGGCTCTGCTGGGAGATTCCAGCCATGTTCCCCTCCACGGTGGCCAGGAGAGGCGAACATGGCTGGGAGGGGAAATGTCCTGTCCTCATGTTACATGGAAAGAATTTGATTTGTAATCGATCAGTTCCCATTGTCGGCCCAGTTGCATCCCCATGCAGCTCTACCTATACCCGTGTGGGGATTCCATTGATGGGCTCAGCCGATAGTGTTATTCTGGGAGTGCCCACACCATCCCCCACTAGTCCTATGGTGGCCCAGGAGATGGGCCGCCCTGCATCCATGAACCACCCATTCCAACCTTCCTCCTGGGGTCCACCTCTTCCACCTTCCTATTCCAACCTTCCGCCTGGGGTCCACCTCTTCCAAATGGCCTTCCTGGACCAGCAGCTTCCCATATGGCCCGAAGTGGGCCACATTCAGCTCTCCCAGCCTGGGTCGATTGTTCTGCTTATCCACTGACTTTGTCATTGGAACACATGCTCTTTGAGAATCCATGTCTTTCATTTTTCACGCAGCGTATACTTTGAGAGTGTCAAGCGAGAGTAGATGTTTACCATGTTGAAATTAAACAATGAGTCCCTCCCTTATCCCAATGAGATAAGTGATCTCTGAATTATATTCTTTAGCATATTTCAGAAGTGCGCACTTCACTACATTTCAATTTACACCTTCTATCCACTTGCATAAGTTTAATTCTGAACAATCCACCAAAAATTTACCAAGACTCCCCTTTCAATTATCTGAACTTTCACTTTCATATACCTTATGTCTATTTGAAGGCAGTTCCCTGTTTTCACGCATTTTAAGCATTACAGAGATGGAGTAGACAAGAAATCTATGGAATATCCTGATGGACTCTTCCGTACATGAGCTAAGTTTCTATAAAACTCCATCACCCTCCTCTCCATTAATCTTTGCTGGTAACTGGCTCTGCATCACTCAGAAGGCACATGGAAAAAAAAAAAAAAAAAGAAGAAGGCACATGGAGTCTCCTTGGCTGTAAGTCAAGTACTGATTTAATATCTGGGATCTCCCTGATTCTGGTGCCTTTGTAACTGTTGCTTATAACTACTTTTGGAGGAAACCTTTGAGGATCACACTTACCCCAAGGCACATTTTCCCTTCCCAGGGAATTAAAGACTTGTTTGTCCCCAAGGACAGGGTCACTTGGCTCACCCCAGCCCTTTAAGCATTGCCTCTGGAGTACAATTCCAGTCTCGGCGTCTTGCCTGTCTCCACACTTCAGAAACTTCCCCGAGGCTGACATTCCATCTCTATAAATACCATGTGATTCATTTTCACTAGGAAATGGGTAGCTGAAAAGCAAAAGGTTCTAACTTCATATGGAGAGAAATTAAGACTTACACCAAACTTTATAGGAAACAGCAACAAGATGGAATTTGTAATCACAAGAAAAAAATAAAGAAAGCTTGCACAAAAAAAAAAAAAAAAAGAAAAAAAAAAAAAAAGAAAGCTTGCACACACTGAATACGTAGTCAACCGGAGACATACATGCTTGTCCTAAACATGGCGATTCCAGGTTACTCATGAGAGAGTAATCTAGAAAGGAAGTCATCAATGCCCACAAGATTTGGACATTTCCCTACAGATCTTTGATGAGATTTCTCACATCCTTATTGGTGTGAGCTTTCCCTTCTTTGTGTCCTTTCACTATGAGAGAATCCAATGAGCAGTGAAATTAATAAGGCAAGGTCTTAGGAGATGGGAAGATGAGTAAGCTCTTTTAATAACCAGGAGTTGACTGAAGACATTGATCTTGCAGCAATTGTCTTAAGAATGAGAACCAGATGAATATTAAAAACTCTGATCCTAAGTGCTCTTGAAATAGGTGTAAACCTCTGCAGGTCAGGTCTGTGTGCTGTGCTTACTATATCCCTCATAACATCATACATTTCCCACTTTTTTAAGTAGAGCACATTCACCAAAGTCTTGTTGGATAAAGTGGAAATTAATACTATCATCACAGCTGGCATTGGATTACCATGCCATATTCCACAGATAAGCACAAGGAGACACTATCTTATTAAGGTAATATCAAAATTGTAAAAATATGGGGCCCCTGGGTGGCTCAGTGGATGAGCATCTGCCTTTGGCTCAGGTCATGATTCTGGGGTCCTGGGATCGAGTCTTACATCAGGCTCACGGCAGGCAGCCTGCTTCTCCCTCTGCCTGTGTCTCTGCCTCTGTGTCTCTCATGAATAAATAAATATGATCTTTAAAAAATAGATTTTAAAAATACTTCTGGTAGAGCTAAATGTTTCTATTTCTCTAGGACCAGGATTACTATGTACAATAATAGGCTAAAGACAGAAGAGAAAAAAAAAATCCCTGACGTAAAGAAGACTTAGCATTACAGTAAAAGAGCAGTGTTCAGTAAAGTGCATGGACATTTAAAAAGATTTATGCCATTGGTTACCAGAGCATTTTGATATTTCCTGATGGTGCTTTATGTAAAAACTGAACTTTAAAAAAATTTTATAATTCATCTTAAACCTAATTTTGTGCATTCGTTATTAACTGAGAAGTGTGCAACTGTGATAAAATAGCTTGCTAACAGTAGCTACCAAGGGATTACACAAACTCCATTGTATTAGGCAGTTGTTCTTTTGCATATTTCATTTACTCAAAGGGAAAATATTATAATTTGTAATTTCCATATTGCCAGATTATTGTGCACTCTCCAATGATTACTCTCTCTATTTGTTTGGAATCTGTCAATTTCTGCACAATTTAATAAGACAATGTGACTTCCCAAACACCAGAAGAGTCTCAGAGGGCTGAATTTCAATTCGAAATTGAAAAAGACTACAGTCCCTTCCCAGGAACAGGAGCTCAGCATTACCATTTGTTAAACCCCTTCCATTGCTCTGCATTCCCCCCTCCTGCCCCGAAGCTTAACTATTTGATTTCATCTTGCAACTGTACAATTGCCAAGAATATGCTCTTAAAGATTATTTTAATGCTGAAGTAAGAAATCCAGGAGACACAATTATTATAGGTTTCCCCTATGTTGCGATTGCATTACCGATGCGCACAGATTTTACGTGGAGATGAAGTGCACTGACTCTCTTGCAAAGACTCCAAAACAATTTCCACAGCGTTTAACATCCCAACTGTATAAACAGTTTCAAAAATTATGAAGTCGAAGAAATTCCATTTGGCCTTTGCCTGCATGTTGTCCACACTTAACGTTCTCCGCAGCTGCCTTTCAGCCCAGAAACCAAGATGTTCTGAGACCACGACACTGCTTTCACGTCGGCCCATTACATTTTGCTTTGCTTCATCAAGTTGTTCGTCAAAGAGGCTTTGCAATTAGTTTCCATGTTGTGTCAGTCATGAAAATCTGTTTGATTCCACCCAGTCAGCAAGTATTTATTGAATGCCTGGTTGGAGTCGGGTGCTGAAAATACTTTTTTTTTTTTTTGCAATGTGCTGAGCTGCTGGCTTCCTGGAGTCTTTCTGGCTTCTTTCAAGTCTCCGCTCTTCAAGCCAGAGGGCAGAGATAGACAGGGCTTTGGTTAACTTCAGTTTTATACCCGTTAGAAGTGTGACTCAGCCATTTGTCTGTGTTCAACATGATGCCTAGGCACTGTACATCTACAGCCTGTGGTAAAAATTATAAATATATTCAAATTTAGAAGCAATTCATTAGATAGAATCTACATGCCAGAAGCATGATTTACTGTAAGGGACAATATATATCATAGAGGTCAAGTGGAAGACCATGAACGCTAGACTCAAGCCCCTGATCTCTTGGTACTAGTTAAGGACCATGAACCAGTTTCTTCAATTTCTGTACATCTCCATTTGCTCAACTGTAACGTGAAAATAACAATAGAAAATGTTTCCCAAGGCTGTTGTGAGGATTAAATGAAATAATACTTCTAATGCTCGGAGGTGACAGCAGATCTAGATGCCCTGGGGGCTCACTTGGGTGCTTAGGCAGAGGGCTGGCTCTGGGGGTCAAGTTAGCTCAGCAGAAGAGGCGCTGATTTAATTGTTCACCTCTGAAGGCTCCCCTTTCTAAAAAAGGGCCATTCCTCCAATCCAGGGAGCTTCCACTGCCACCTGGTCGCATAGATCTGCTGGATCCCAGAACTATAAATATGTGGAACACCTTTAGGCAGTGCTTCCTTTGTTTCTTAAACATTGACCAGAGTATACCATCCATTCATGCCTGGTCCACACTGTAGGTTGATAAGTCAGGAAATGGTGTGAGTTCTAATTCCTCTTTGCTTATAAATCATCTCCTCTCCATAAGCTCTACTTTATATTTGTGCCTCAGCATGACAGTGGTGTGTGCCCATCATCTTGTTAGCCAACAAGAAGTCAGCATAGATCCTGGCCCACATTAAAGGTTCAGATGTTCTGATGACATCATTGATGATGATGATGATGACAATAAGGTTGTTTCAACTCTGGGAACTAACATCTTAGTTCTGAGTTAGAGGATTGAGCTGCCATCTATATGATGTGTGAAATTCAAACACACTTGGAAAATTTAAGCATATTCAATTTTGCTGGAGTTGTGAGCAAAGTTACCAATTATGTTTTTTAAATTTTATTTATTTGCGAGACACACACAGAGAGAGAGAGAGAGTGTGTGTAGGGGAGGGGCAGAGAGAGAGGGAGAGAAGCAGACTCTTGCTGAGCATGGAACCCCACATGGGGCTTGATCCCATGACTCTGAGATCATGACCTGAGCTGAAATGAAGAGTCAGACACTTAACCAACTGCACCACCCAGGGGCCCCTAAAAACTATTATTTTTTAAAAAAACAAATGATCAGTATTGATCTTTGTAAAGTGAAAAGGGTACCCTATATTCTTACTAAAATTATATTGGATTAGAAATTGGAGACTAGGTTCTAGCCTTAGATCTTCCTATATCTGACTTTTTCTGTTAGAACGTATATGCCCTGAGGTCAAGGATTATGCTTCTAAATGTTCATGCCCAAGAGAGTTCACAATATATTGTGAGCATTTTTAATATATTGAGCAAATGAATAAAGAAATGAATCTCCCCATGACTAATCTCAACCCACGATGATCTTTCCATTCTATGAAGTCTCTCCTCCTCAGACAGTGCACACCCCAAAATCAAGCATCGGACGACAAAACATCTTATGTTATTTTCCAATTCTTTCATGTATGTGGCTGTCTCATTTCTCTAAACTTTAAAACCCTCAAGATTATCTGAACTCCGTTTTCCAAATCAGACACTACATAGTAATTCATTCCTAAGTGAATTTTTTTAAAACATTGCTTGAGCGCTGGGACCTAAGCTAGATTCTGGAGATCCATCTGACAAGGAACAAGAGGCAATGCCTGCCTTCAAGAAATTCTCAGTGCAGTGAGGAAGAGCAGTCAGGAGCCAGGACCTCAAATACTGTGGATATAGGTGAGCCCAGGGTTCCGTGGGAACGTGAAGAAGGGACACATATCCTGGGCTGCATATCCCAGGGTCGTTGTCTGACCTGGATGATATAATAAATATAAACCAGCTGGCACATCGTGTCTGCTCCACAAATGCTAATTCACATCACGCTCTCCTTCCTTTACACCAATCCTTACTGCAAATATCTCCATTACTAGAACATAAATTAAGCTGTTCTCTTTACAGATGCTAATTTTAAGAGCCCTGGTAGATGTGACCATTGTAACACATTTAGCCTAGAAATAACCCGCATTGTATTAACTACACTGTATGCATCTCAACACGATCTGATCGCTCTGAAAAGGGAGTGAAAACAACTCTCTATGAAAGGGTCCGCTTACTGATCCAGACAGAGGCTCTGGTTCCTCTAGCTCGTGACTCCTGGAAGCATGGGTGAGAGCATTCAAAGTCTCAGAGAGACTCGAGTTCTAATCCTGACACTCTTGACACCTCACCTTTCTGGTTGTGCTCAAACAAATTCCTTCCTCAAACCTTCTCATCTGTAAATGGTGGGTGGTGGCGGTGAGGGTGGTGATGAGGTTGGAGAGTACCACCTCAAAGAGGTGCTCTGATGATTCAGTAAGATCATTCTTATTGTAAATGTAAATATAGAGATCTCGGATTGCTTATTCATTCAGTAGATATTAACTGAGCACCTACTGTGTACTGGCTTCTTAATACAGCAGAAGAGACAAAGGAGTCCAAGTTACCCGTCCTCGTGGAGCTGGCACGTTTGTGGGGGAGTCCGAAGATGAATGGGCTCAGCACATACAATTTGGAATATGCTGGAGAGTGATACGAAGCAGGAAGGAACAGGGAACGAAGCAGGAAGAGGAACAGGGAGCAGAGGATGTCAGGTGGGGCAGCTCTCCAAGCCCCACGGGGGAGAGGCTGGCTCAGGGGAACACGTGCTCCATCCCAGCTGTTTCCCTGGTACACATTTCTGTCCCACTTCTGCAGAATTGGAATCCAAGTGACTCCAAGAAGAAATATAAATGGGCAATAAACATATGAGAAGCCAAAGTACTTTGATATTCAAAGAATACAAGCTGGAGAATCAGGAGCTGCTATTTCTTTTTCTCATCTGACAAAAATTAAAGGCGTCTGCACGTTGCGAGCAAGAGTACCCCAAAAGGATGACGCTCCTGTACGGTTGATCAGAATATCAGTCAGGACAACCTGCTGGAAGGCATTAGCCTAGTTAGTATGCATATCTTCTGATGTAATGGTTTTACCTAGAAATATATCCTAGGGGAATAAAAAATAAGAGAACTAAATATTTCCTACATTTTCATGCTTATGATAGTTTTACTATAACTATAGACATTAAGCCAGAATAAATTCAGGCAGAATTAAAGACTGGAATGTTAAAAATATTAAAAAGTGTCTGTGGAGAAAAGTGAGAGGATGTTCACTGACTCAGTGTTTACAACACAGAAAATTAGAAACAACCAAAATATCTATCACAGGGTATTGCTAAAATAAACTGCAGCCTAGCTGTGTATAAAAACATTATTAGAAAGGGAAAAAAATTAAAAATTGACATTATTATGTATAAAAACTCATGGGATGATATGTAAGAAATGCAAATATATGTAAATATGTCATCTATATTGATGTTTGCATAAAAGACGGGAAAAACATAAAACAAATGGCCTATCATCCTTGGGGTTAGAAGTCCTCGCTCCCATTTTATGGCAGCAACCGAGGCCAGGACATGTGGATTTCAGGACACCCCCAAGACCACGCAGCCGGCACCCCCCCAGCAGCCGGCAGTGGGGGAAACGCTCTGGGGATATTCAGCAGTTGTTGACGGATGCTGGCAGAGACACGAACAAGCTTGGGAAGCATTTCTTTAAAACTGAAAAGGATGCAAAAGGAGGAATCAGGTCAAATTATTCCCCACCAGGATCTTGTTTGGCTGCAAGAGATGAAAGAGAATCCTTGCTCTTTGTTCTCCTAGGCCACGGGCCACCGTGGGCAACTGAACCAACTGAGCCCCAGTTCCCCCATGGTGGTGTAGTGGTAACTCGGCCACCAAATACGTTGAATATTCCCATGTGGAATCTGTTGTCATTCAGAGTGTGATCCTCCACCGTCCAGGCTAACAGGCCCCCTCAAAGCGGGCTGTGCAAATGCCCTTAGCGGTAGCAACCGCATTTGAGCAGGGGGCTCCCATGTTCCACTTTGAACATTACACCCTCTTGTGTCATCAAGCATCTGATGAGAAACAACTGTGGAAAACAAAGTCGTCCTTTCATGGCGACAGGTCCTTACTCAAGATGCAAAAGTAGATTCTTCTAGGTCCTCTGCTGGCAAGGTCGCCCCAGGGGGGATGCTTGTATTGGGAAAAGAACCAACGTTGGGTATTGGTGACCAGATCTGCATAAGGGAGGGGGTGGGGAAGGGACCCAGCAGCAGCCACTAACATGTTCATTCATTAATGCAAATGACAATTAACTCTAATCACACCCGCAGGTGTGACTACTCCAAGGCTTCATCTCAAGCTGGGCTTTCTCCAAGATGTGTTGGCCACAGTGTTCTCCAATTTCTTTTTCTTCGGGGTGGGGGATGATCCACACTTTGAATTAATTTCTTCAGAACTATTTGATTATTAATAATATTAACCTTTGTCGTAAGACTACATATGCTTTTTTAAAACTTTGCTGATTATGTCTGCCAAAACCACACTTGTTATTTATTTTTTTTAAGATTTTTAAAAGAGACATAGGCAGAGACACAGGCAGAGGGAGAAGCACGCTCCCTGTGGGGAGCCCGATGAGGAACCCCAGGACCCCAGGATCATGACCTGAGCCAAAGGTAGATGCTCAACCACTGAGCCACTCAGGTGTCCCCATGCTTGTTATTTTATTCTTTTGGTGCTCTATAAACACTACCTTTCATGCCAATATTCTCCCATTTTGGTGACTTTAATTATGCTAACGTCCCAATCTTTAATTCTTCTTGGATTTATTTTTGACTTAATATCTATAGGTATAAGTAAAGATGTTATAAGGATGCAAATGGACATAGTATCCCAGTAAATAAAAATGCAGGCATTTATATAACAGTTTATTAGTTTCAAACATCTGTACATACGATCTCTTAATCCTCACAACAGTTTGGGATTTAATTCAGTATCCTTATTTGTAGAAGAAAAAAATTAGACTCATAATGGAAAAAAAGATTAACTTCCCCTTCCAGCCATGAGGGAGGAGCAGGATATTGACTTAGCCTCCCACCACAAGCAATTAGAAGATAACACACAGGAAACAATTATTTTCAGAAGTAGGAATCATAGAAAACAAAGCGACCCCTGTGATCACACACACTTTCCACTGGAAGCACCTTCTAGACTGACTTCCAGTGACTGGGATCCCGGTCTTCCCAGGGCTGCCCTGGTTTGTGCCCCCGGATACCCCTCCCTCCCAGCCCAACTGGAATAATTGTTCCCTCCCCCAAAGGAGGGACTTGAATTCAAACAATGACCCAAGTGGAGAGTCCAGAGATCAGAGGTCAGGGAGATCTAGAAGGGCTAGGATTTATGGAGTTGAGTAACTGAGAGCGGGGAGTGATGCAGAGAAGCTTCCAGAAATCTGCAGAGAATCCCCTGGAGTCTTTGACTGATTCCAGCCTCTGCCTGTGTGTGGGTTTGCTCCAGTTTTTAGCAACCAGAGTGGAGAGGCGTCTTTGCAAATACGCAGTACTTGGTAGAGACCACAGGAGGGGTCATAGCTTGGAAGTGAAGCCAATGTAGTCACAGAGTCATAACCCACCCGGAAAGGGCTCATCTACCAGCCTCAAAAGGACAAAGAAGTACATCCTAGGCAGGAGGAAAGCATCCGGGAGCCAGAAAGCCCCTGCTTTCTACCTGCTAGAAATCCGTGTCATTTCCAATCTGTAACCTGTCTGCACCCCATGGCCATCCCTCTGCAAGTTCCCCACACCCTGGCTCTTCTCGGGCACCTTGGTGAGCTCCTCGTTCTCTCAGGGGAAGGCCCAGCCCGTCCCAATGTCTAGAAAGCTCCCCAGGCAGCTCTTGGCTACTTCATTCCTCCTGTCGGAATAATTTCCACCCCTTCCTGGTCAACCCAGACTGATTTTATGGTATTATCTTGCTCTACCCCGTAGTTTTGTCCTTGTTCATGTATCCATAAAAATATTTGGTTTAATTTTCATGACTGCCTGTTTTTGGATTTTTATAGAAGCAGAGTCATAAAGCATCTGTTCTGTTGACTGTGGCTTCTTTCACTAGATGTTGGTCTTTAAATATTCATTCACACTTTTGCATATGCGGCCGTAGAAGATCCATTTTTCTCGTTCTGTGGTCAATTGATTCATCCATTTTACTAATGACAAGCGCTTGGGTTATCGGGGGCCGCTACGAACAATGCTTCTACGAACATTCAGCATATATTGACGTCCACAACAATGCATTTCTGGGGGCATGTTTCTACTGGCCAGTTATCCCGTTTACTCTCCACGACAACCGAGCGATCCCAAGTTTGCAGATAATGAAGCAAGGGCACACATTTGGGTTAAGTTACCCAAATTACAGAATCAGGACTCACGTCTAGACAGCCTGACTGCCCAGATGCTTAACCACTGCTCTCTAGCGCCCCCCATGTCCATCTCCCACTAGACAGTCTCAGAAGGGTGACTACTGTAGGCACCTCATTGCTTACAGTGATGCCACAGGGTCTGGCACGTAGTACAAAACGTCTGCCGGCCGAATGACTGGATGCTGTTCCATACACTTCATAGGAAAAATGAACTAAAAAAAAAAAAAAAACTTTTGCTTGTCCTTTGGCCTTAAAAAAATGTATATTTTTTTCCTTTGGGACATAAATCATTCCGAACTACGTTATTTGCTATTTTAAAACATAGAACCACAGCAATGCCATATTTTTTTACAGCTTATTACCAGATGCCATAGTTCAGGCTGCCAGGCACTTTAAAATACAAGGAAAACATTCAGGAGATAAGAGAATAAACAACATATGCAGTTACGCTACCTAGCCTTTGAGTTTCTATCAGAACCCTCCAAGGATCAGACCCAAAGCAAGGATCTCTAAAACTCATTGTGTCTTCTGATTTCCTCTGATTGTCTCTCCCTTGTTCATGAGACCCAAGTATTATTCTATTCTATTTCATGCTTGACGCCTAATACGTAGTAGATGCTCAATTGGTAAGTGAATCTCACCTCCGGCTTACAGCCACGGGCTTGTGTTGGCTCCTTTGGAGCAGCTGGCCCATAATATAATTTTGAAGTGTACCTTAGATTTTGCTCCAAGTGAAATTCCCATTCATCTTGTGGAGTTCTCAAATCCTAGATCTGTTCTCTGAAAGTGAATGATTTAACCTTGGCACTTTAGGCTTCTCATCTATAAAGTGGCATCTAATAATGCCTGAATCTTCACTGAACTGCATGGCCTAAGTCAGGTTATTTATGTAGCACCTAGGACAGAGTCTGACACACTGTAGGTGTGGATCATCATGGCATTCCCATTCCCATCTTACAGGCACAGAAACGGAAAAGCATATGGGTTAATTAACCCGACTCGAGTCATCCAATCAGAGCAGGACAAGTCTGCAGGTTAGACCTCTGGATAGTCAGCCTCTTTCTCCCGGATGGGAATGGACCCCACCTGAGCCAGGAAAAACAAAGCAAAGACCCCCAAAGCAAAAACACATATACACATAGACATCCTTACACAGTAAAATGATGCTGTGAGGACTTTCATTTTGACTTTGAATGGTTACGAGTAAACTTTCAGTTGAGTAAGGATGAATTCTGATGTGTTTTAACTACTGTTGAAATAGATCAAAATTTGAGTGTCTTTAAAAAAGTGATAAAAAAAAAATCTAGGTAAATGTCTCACATTATTATCGAATGTAGCTCCCAGGTGGCTGCCTCTGTGTTAAGGACTCTGCAGGCCTGAGCGAGGCAGAGATCATGACCTGGTGGCTCAGAACACAGCTATAGACATTTTCTTTAGCCGTCGCCATCCTTCAAATGTTTCCATTTATTGACCCATTGAACAATTTGGGAATTTTATGGAAATATCTGGATTTCCAGTTGCCCTTGGCAAATGAGAAGACAAGGCAACAGCTGGCCACAGACCTACTGACGGGCCCTTCTCAAACGGCTATGTCCCCTCCAGCTCCCTGTACTCATTTTTGATTCCTGGCTGACCCCTGGAGGCATCTGAATTTTCAATCCCATGTTAAGGTCAGTAACAGGGCCGGGGCTTTGTACAGGGTTCCGAAGAGCAATATAAACATCACCTGGCTTCTAAGTTACGGCCTGAACCCCCTTGTATGCACATCAGACTGTGATTTCTGCAAATGGTCTACCTCCTTCCTAGGTGGCTTCTGCCCTTTTGTGAGCATCTAGCTCAGTGCTGCTCAGTTCCCTAGTGGATGTAGCACCGTGTGTCTGCTTAATTGGTATGAGGCATTTTTGTTCTAGGATTTAATGTCCTCTTAGGGTTTTTTATAAGAATGGTTAGCTTCACATGTGCCAAAATGTCTTCCTTTTGGCTCATTCACAGGGATGACTGGGACAGCACATTTATATTTACCATTTATATTTTAAGGCTGCCCTATTTTAGGTGGGTCAGTGGATAAGTGGCACACAGCACAAATGTCTATGTTTCAACAGTGTCAACAGTCCATCGTTCAGGCCAACAGAGGGGAGAGACTGGTACCACTTTGGTCAAATTGTGGTAGGTAAGTATTATCAGTGGGGAGTGCAGAATAAAACTGACTGTTCTCACCTTCACGACACTCCAGCGTCACGCCTCTCAGCTACAGGGATTTGTGACAAGTCACACGGGATAATGTGCAAGGCAGTTTTTTCAAACCATTTGTAGAAAAACTGAGGTTTGACTAGGACTTAAACTATGCAGAAGAGACATTTAGAAATGTCAACTAGCTGAGCATTTTGGGAATCATAACTTCAACGAACCCCATGTTAATATGACTTTTCATATGGGCAAGAATCTCATTTATAAATAGCCCGAATGATGCAAAATTCCATTTCATCCTCAAAACATGCTCTCCTACCACCTGCTGCTTGGAAGATTTCTTTTTTTTTTTTTTTTAAAGGTAATAATGAAGAGACTTTGAGCCAAGATGGCTTTTATGGAGAGTGACACCATGACCTCCCTGAAAGACTTCCAAAGGACATGAGTAAATAAATAATCGCACTGTATCCTGGACAGGAAGACTCAACAGAATAAAAGAGGTCAATGCTCTCCGAGTGTTACCATAAATTTAATATGATTCTGCTCAGTATCCCAACAGAGTGTTCTGTGGAATTCAACAAGTCATGTCTAAGATTCATGATGAAGAGTAAGACTTAGAATAGCCAAGACCGTCTGAAATAAGAAGAGTAACATAGGGACATCTCCCTTTCTAAGTATCAAGGATTATTACAAAGCTGTAATACTTAGTGTGGTAATGACACAGGGACAGACAAACAGACCAATGCAACAAAACATGGGGGCCAGACATAGTCCCAAACATACACGTAAACTCAAAACATGGCACAGGTGGAACAGCAGGTCCGTGGAAAAAGAAGAAATTCCCTGGCAGTTAGAACAGAGAAATTTAGCCATCGCCCTCCTTCCCTGACCGTAGAGTTTCCACACTCCTCAGACTGGCGAGACTTCCAAACGCTGCCAAGTCTCGGTGAGGGTGTGGAACAGGCATGAAGCTCACACAGCAGGAGTGTGAACCAGGGTGACCCCTTTGGAGAACACGGGGAATATCAACCCCCCCCAAATATTCTGGAGGGGGTGAAGAAAGTAAAACATACTAGCTTTTAGAAGAAAATAAAAGAGACCATCCAAATGTCTTCAGAGTAGAAGAGGTTTCTTAAACAAGGGGATAAAAGCAAGAATTGTAAAGGAAAAGAACTGGTAGGTTGGGGTGCATTCAAAAAATCACCTCTGAATACAAGGGGCCAAGTGACAGGACAAAGTGGAGAGACAGATCTACGATGCAAGCAATTGATACGGGGTTAATGTCAAGAAGTTATTTTAGAAAATGCTTGTAGTTTGGAGAAAAAGAGGTGGAGGATGGAGGGATGGAGGATAAGCATCTGTACAGGCTGTGAGCAGGCGACTGGCAAGACGGAAAACACAAATGGCCAGCAAGCATCCGCGAAGATGCTAACGTGCGCCAGGAATCACAGAAATGCAAATGGAAACTAGTTACTTTAACACTCACCAGAGGAGCAATGATTCAAAACTCTGCCAAGGGTGGGCAAGGGTGCGGGGCAGGGACGGCTCGCAAACTCCTGGCAGGAGGGCAACCTAGAAACGGCCTCCTATCCTGTGAAGGTGAAAAGGGAGCAGGGTCCGTGGTCATCAATGCCACTTGGAGAGACCATCTGTGGAGACACTGCTGCGTGTGTGCATGATAGAAACTGTACAAAAATGCTCGTGACAGCCTCCTTTGAAACAGAAAAGCAGAGCATCGAGGTCCAGGAATAGGAGAGTGAGGAAGGGAATCATAACATTCAGTGGGGTTTATGGGGCAGCGAAAACAAACGAATTAGAGAAACAGTAGCACGAGTTACATCTCAGACGTGACACTGAACAAAAAGAGCAAGTCGCATTATGACACAAGGAGCCTAAAACTCATGAAAATATCGAAACCCCATAAAACAGGTGAGCGTTATCCTGGTCACATACAAATGAAGCAATGGCATGAAAATCCTGCCTGTGATTGGAGAATGCTGACGTCATGGCTGTGGTTGTGGTGGAGATAGAGTCGGGATGGAGACACAAGGGCGGCCGACTCCACCTCTAGGAGTTCATAAGATTTCTAAATCTGAAACAATGTATGGCAGAATGATAATTATTTATCGAGGCTGCCTGGGTGGCACACAAGTGCTTGTTATGTTGAATTCCTTAAAAAGTTATCAAAGCATCACAAAATATTAGATCCCTAAAAATACTGACTCCACCCCAGGAAACAGGATGCCAGAAGAAACGGGTGTGAACCACTTGTAAGCGGCGTAGACTCGATTTCAACATCCTGCGACAACGGGGGATTTGAGGACTGCCCTTTCCTTTCCACGTTTTTCTATGATGCACACGTACTACTTTCAAAACCAGAAAGAACAGCTTGGATGTGGACTTCAACCCCGGGTCTTAAAGTAATGCAAAAAGGCTTCAAGTTGTGGAGAGCGGTCTCAGTGACACGAAGCTCGTAAGTTTCTCAGACTCCAGGATTACACTAGAATATTCGATCATTATTATGTGCACAGTGCGTAGGGGAGTCAGGACAGCTGCCGCCCGTCTCAGGCTAGTTCTGCTGCAGCTTTACTGGTGGATTCCCAGGCCGAGGGAAGGAGGGCGTGGAGGGGGGTGTGCAACGTGGAGCGGGGGAGTAGCGCATCCGATTGCCGGTTGTGATTTTTTGAGAAAGCCCAAGTGGTTTGTTAGAGGTACAGGATGTCTGGGGGAAGATGTACAGACCGCCACACGGAGGATGGTGGAGGAACCCACCTGCTTTCATTGATCCAAGTTTGCCCAGGGAGACGTGAACACCCAGCACTCCCAGGGCCCAGCTTCCAGTTCACGGGGAGGGGCTGCAGTCCACACAGCCCAGCCCTGGGCCTGCGTGTAGACACCCAAGGGGTGCAGGTTTTGGTGGATGCAGTGCTATGGGTGCTTGGGGCCAGCAGATGCCAAGCCTGTCCAGGGAAGTGAGTTCCTTCATCCAACACTGTCCATGTGTCATGCATGCATCCGCACGCTCCCCTGACCACCGACTCTCCTGGGCTTGGAACAACCAGAACTAGATGCTCTCGTCGTTTTCCCAGGAGAGAAAGTGTGGGTTCAACGTCCTACATGCTGGATTCTAGGCGATTGGGAGCCGCAGCCTGGCCCTGTTCCATAGACTGTGTCCATCCTATTCCCCCTCTAACTGCTTCCTCTGGGCGCCGAGGAGGACGCTCCGGCATTTCCATCTTGCTTACTGCAGGCCGAGCTCGAGGAAGCACACCAGGTAATGGCCAGTCTGGCCCAAGCTGTCCTTATCCGAATATTCAATCCCAAGTCACAGGTCAAATGCCCAGCATCCCGTCTCACAGCAGCACACGCTCTCCCATCCTCGTCTCTTCCCACGTGAGCCCCCCGGCCTGTGCTAGCACGTGGGCCGCATCCCGCAATTCCTCCCTCCTGTGCGGGGACTGTCCCTCCGGGGTCAAGGTTTGTAATTCCCGGCACGGGCTGACCTGAGACCCGTCCGGTTACTGCGGAAGCAGGGATGGGCCGGGAGGTCGTGATACTCGACGTCGTGAGAATGCTGTCCTGCGTCTGTCCGCGGGCCCGGGGAATGTCGGCCAGCGAAGAGGGGTTGGGGCGACGCAGGGTTCAAGGTTGTTGGCTCTCGTACTCCGTGGCCGCTTCCCGCGGTGCAGGTGCTCCCCCTCCGCGGTCAGGAGAAGCCACCGTCTGACGTTGCAGAAGGAAGCCTGTGGAGGCCGCATTCAGGCCCCTGCAGCACCGCGGCCTTAGGATCGGATCCCCGGCCGATTTTTCCACGGGTGATCTTTCCTGGTGGCTATATAAGACCAGAGTGTCTCTGAAAGCTGCCTCGATGCACCCACGCTGATAAACTGCCTTCCTAAGCCTGCCACCAACTCCCCCTTGCAAGGCCAGTCCTGCCCAGTGCCCCCCCACCAGCTCTTACCCACATCACCCTCCCTGCTCCCTGCCCCCCCACCCTAGTCAGCCGCAGCCAGGAGCCCCGTGATGTTGAGCAAACTGCGGGGATTTGCTGTCCCTGCTCATTAAGAGTGAGAGGGTCCCTATGGCTCTCAGATGGGCACCGATCGGATTCCCAGCTCCCATCTGGAGGATCTGTTTTCTAGAAAACTTCTGGCACCAACTATCTCATTTGGGGTTCCAAAGATAACATAGTCTGAGGCGAGGCTTAAACACGCTAGTATTTCATCGTGGGATAAAATAACACGGCAACGGGAAGGAGGGGAAATGGAAATGAAAGCTGGGAGGCGGGGGTGGGGGGGCCGCAAATATAAGGTGGTGTGTGACCGGCTTGGCCTCTGCTTGAGAAAACGGATGGGGTCTCTCGGACAAGTTGGGGCATCTCTGGACAGGCCACCTGGGCCTGCATTTTCCTGCCAGTGCTCTCCCACCTCCTGCATTGACCCCAGCTGGTGCTCCGGGACCCTCCCTCCCCCGCCTGCGGGAAGTCACCACCCTTCTAGTCAACCGGCCATTTTTCAGGAAGCCGGGTCCTAAGAGGGGGAGCCTCTTAGGGGCCTAAGAGGGGGAGAGACAGAGGGGGGCCCAGCTCTCCAGGGTTTGATTGGGCCGCGTCTGGGTACCTGAGGCTCCCCCTGCGGTGGGCACCGTGGACACAACAGTTGTGGTCGCCCAGACGTGCCAATGAGTGGTCAAGGTCCCAGGAGTTGATGTGCCCAGAGGATCCAGGAGTCGGGCTCACCCAGACTCTTTGCTGAGAGCCACACAGTGTCTTGAACCCTCCTACCAACCAGGTGTAGGTACTACCTACCTTTGGCAGGAAAGAGAACTGGGGCTTCGTGTTACATACCTGGCAAGCAGGAGAACAAGTGTTTCAACCCAGGACTGTCGGAAAAGCGCAATAGTGCCTCTGTGAGCCAATGCCCTCCGTCTCCACCAGGCCTCTCTCTCTCTCTCTCTCTCTCTGCACAATGCACACCTCACTGTGCCACATTAGCCATTCCAAAACGCTTGAAGCAAAAGATGGCGATAACGGTTTCAAATCCAGCGGCTGGTGGGAAGGCGTGGTGGTCGTGCTAACCGAGCCGTCATCTGGCCTCAGAGGAACGCCAGGAGAGCTTTCTTCTCCGTTGAGTCCGCTGAACAGGAGACTTCCACACAACAAACGAGCTACTCCGGTTTGGGCCGACATCGCAGAAGCTCCTGATAAAATTATTCCCTGGAAAACCACTGCGGCCCATCTGTTCTTCTGATGCAGCACTTTCACCTCCCTGATTAAACGTCCTGTCTTCACACTGGAGCCACCCAAGGTCACGTCTGTGTAAACAGCATTTTTTTATGTAGTCTTTGAACCTCCAGTGAGGGTGGCGTGGTCCCCGCAGCCTTGAAATAAAAGGGCAGTGCACCAAATCCCAGAACAAAGGGGAAGTAGCTTCTAGTGAACTGGAAGTTGAGAGGAGCCTTCCTAGAGGACAGAAGAATTAAAAGTAGGCACTTGGTGGCCAAAGCCATCTTGAGAAATGTAAGGGGTTTTTTGTCTTTTTTTTTTTTTCTTTTTGGCTTAAATTCATTCAATTTAGGGATCTGGAAAAGTGTCCGGCTTCCACTTTATCTTATCATATATTGAGTCTTCACATTTCTTTGTCATCACAGATCTTCAAGCACAAATGGAAATACAATAATCTCATTTGCTCAGCCACGTAACCCTTGGCTTGTTTCCAGGATATTTTGAGAAAATGAACAATGGGCTTCCCACTTTTGTCTGCCATCTTGGGCTTTGTTTTTGGTACTGAAGATCCGCTGATGGAAAAATGCTTTCGTAATTCAGTACAGAACAAAACAAAAATTTCTATATACAGAACCTGTCAGCAGGGGCAAAAGAATATATTTAAAGAGAAGTCAGGACATTGCTGCTATAAATGTCCACAATAGCCAAACTGTGGAAGGAGCCTCGGTGTCCATTGAAAGACGAATGGATAAAGCAGCTGTGGTCTCTGTATACAATGGAATATTCCTCAGCCATTAGAAACAACAAATACCCACCATTTGCTTCAACGTGGATGGAACTGGAGGGTATGATGCTGAGTGAAATAAATCAATCGGAGAAGGACAAACATTATATGGTCTCATTCATTTGGGGAATATAAATAATAGTGAAAGGGAATAAAGGGGAAAGGAGAAAAAATAAGTGGGAAATATCAGAAAGGGAGACAGAACATGGAAGACTCCTAACTGGGAAATGAACTAGGGGTGGTGGAAGGGGAGTAGGGAGGGGGGTGGGGGTGACTGGGTGATGGGTACTGAGGGGGGCACTTGACGGGATGAGCACTGGGTGTTATTCTCTATGTTGGCAAATTGAACACCAATAAAAAATAAATTTATTATTAAAAAAATAAATAAAGAGAAGTCAGATGGTTAAGATGGGCCGGGATCGGGAGAAAGGAGAGTCGCCGTGTTCCTCCACCACCTTCCCCCGAATGCCCGTCCCGTGGGCCTTGGCTCGTCCCCAGAGCCTCGGGAACGCTGTCTGAGCGTGTCGTGGGAGATGGGGAGAAGCATGTCCCACCCGAGACAGAGACTGCATGGCTGGGCAGGGTGGCAAAGGCAGCTCTTGCTCTCCCGAGATGCCCAATGCCCACTGACGACATGTGAAGGACAAGCGTACGTGTAAATACGGTTGAGTATGCTCCCCCAGACGGAGCGTGGTCTCCCTCACGATGCACCAGGCAACCACGGAAGAAGCACCATCGCTGAGTGTGGGAGGCCCAGGGGTGATGTGTGTGTGGGATGTACTGCAGTGTTTTGGGAAGAAGAATAAACGCAGGTGCCATGAATAAAAAGCTCCAAGGCTGGCAGGTAACTCCAAAAGACTGCACGGGACCTTCAGAACCTACAAACGCATGCTCTGGCGCGTAGCAGGAAAAGAAAAACACAACAGAATGCAGACCCTCCATATAATATTTGTTAGTAACCTTACACAGAAAGACACAGACACCACCAAAGAACTTATTTTTACTTTATTAACAATGTGGCTTACAACTTTTTTTCAAGTAAAAAGGGTTTCTTTTCATTTAGAATAAAAATTAAAATATAACTCTGATATAGATTTTCATTTATTTACATGGAAACATATATACAGAATACAATCTTACAACAAACCAACAACATGCCCGTTTGTCCTGCACATCCCAAAAGTAAAAACACGGATTTTTCCTTTTACACACCGAACCATACACAAGATAGGAATCAAATTTCAATACCAACTACTCAAACTGGAATGCAAAAAACGGGAAAAGGGCTTCTGACATTCACGACTAGGGACAGTTGATGCTTCTGGATATCATGCTTGCTCCCATTGTGAACAACGAATGAGATGATTTTTTCTTCTGTCATTAAAAAAAAAAAAAGAATTGTCTCCAATTTCTCATCTTAAGCTGGTTTTCAGCAAATGCTGGTCCCAGAACTTTGCCTTCCCTTCGGGGTATGCGTCAGGCCCACCTGAAGCCGTGCCGTGGCTTGGCTGCATGACCGGACCTGCGTGCTTGCTGGTACGGAATCCTCGCCATTGAAAACCAGCCAGGATGGTGGCAAGACCACCGCTCAGGAAACCGTCTGGGTTAGTACTCATCGCTGGAACTAGAGGCGCTTCTGACCCACACCCGAAGCAGCCACTGTGTCAGCAAGTACAATTTTTAGATTAAGTGGACCAAAACCAGCACAATTTGATTTTATCGCATCCATGTTTTGGGCTACTTGTCAACCAACTCTAGTGATAAAAGCTAGAAGAACCAACTGAAATACTTAACCGAGTTAAAGGGACTAAAGCAATTTCCGGAAAACTCTTGAACAGAAAAGAACGGTAGGTAAATGAATAAGAGGATCACTAGTTCGTCATAGTTGCAAATAGAACTTTTCCTTGCTATTAGTTATTGCACCAAGAGACACGGGCAGTCTGTCTATCTCTTCCACAATTTCTTCCTTAAAGACTACAGGGACTTTAATTTACTATTGTTCCCTTCAAAAACAATTGCACACTCGATCACAGCTTTCTAAGGACAGAACAGAGTACTTGGATCCTAGGTTCACCATCTCAACCGAAAAGGCAACAATGTTACTCAAATCACAACAAAGATTTTAACGCTACGGCTTTTATAGATCTATGTACAGAAATAAACAGAAATGGGTGTTCTATGCAAGAAAGTATGAAAACCCCCAGTGCTTGCAAAATGAAAGGAGGGCGGCTCTTAGGAAGGCGTCTGGTCTAAGATAAAAGGCAAATCTCAGAACTTGCCCGCTGCAACACTCAGAATTTCTGAGAGACAAGTTAGGACACTCCGACTGAGCTTCAAACACCGATCCAAATCAGCCTCCCAGAGATGACAGCCGGGTGGGTGGGGGTCAGTGTCAAAGGTCTGAGTTATTTAAATTTATTGAAGAGCCAATCAAAGCAAACACAGGAAATAACTCTTTCAGATATGATCAAATAAGGTAAAGCAACCTAATGGCCGTGCAGCCCAAACACTGTGTGTGTGTGAGTTGACCTTTGATCAAATGGACCGAATTTTAAAAGTGATGGGTGAGTTCTCTGTACTATGCAACTGGAAGGGAACTGGTTTCCATTTTTCTTTTTTGGTTTATTTTTGAAAAGCAAAGAAGTTCGTTTGCAATGCCAGCCGTACCCTGTTCCTTTTAGGTTTTTTTTTTTTTTTTTTTAAGGTTTATCCTCTTGTGGATGGGATACTTTCCCAATACAGTACAGATGCGGTCAAGAAGGCAGGAGCTGGACAAGCTCCCACAGTTTTGGGATGGGACTGCGTGATGACTCCCACCATTAAAGGCAAGGTGGTATTTCTGCCTCACACTGTACAGATGGCGAAGTGTCTACTTGGCTGGGAGAGCGGACACACGCTTCTCATCCAGCTCCAGGAGGTAACGCGTGGCAGGGTGCATCGAGGACCCAGGTAATCAGAGCACAGGACTTTGGTCCCAAAGTATCATCACAGAGACAGAGTGGAGGTTGTGGCATCTAGGGATGGAGGAGGTGGGCATCACTTGTTGGTGTTCCAGCCGACACATGTCTGGCCTGGGGCTGCGGTGGTACCCAGGGTAGGGCGTATAGAATCAGCATTTCCTGCCGTAAGAGACACAGTAACCACGAGGTAAAGGTTCCTTGGAAATCGGCCCTATTTATGAGACAGAAGCTGGTGGGGGGTGAATCCTACAGAGAAACAGACGCCACCTTCCCATTCCATAGCCAGGTTGCTACCCATGTGAAGTGCACCCACCAGCGCGAGTCCGCAGAGGGTCCAAGTTCAGGAGGATGCTGGTGACACTGACAGCAAAAGCATCTTCTGGGTCCTGGAAGGGTTCTTGGCTCTCAGAGGGCCAGGAGGTGGCATACACAGCTTCATGGGGGAGACCCCAGAGCTGGGCCCTCAGCCTCTGGCCCCAGCTACGTCTTCCTCCCTCACGAGAAAGTGGAAGGGGGTGAAGAGACCGACTGCCATACAGAAAAAGACTGAAGTTGGGGCGTCTTGGGTGCGCAGCCCCTTGGGAGGCAGGAAGCTTCGCCAGCAACGGTGGCCACATCTCGCCCAGCCTGCCAGTGGGAGATCCTTCCAGATCCTCTGGGGGGCCGGGGGGCTCCAGAGATGCCTGCAACATATGCCTCCGTGATGTAGCACCTCCTTCTCTGTACCTCTACCAGGAAGGGCACAAGAAGGGGACACGCATCCTGTGAATACAGTGCCACGTCGCAGCCACCACAACCCTCTGCTCTTGTTCCAGGTACAACAGGAATAGCTCAGCTCAGAAAGGCCACGGTGAAGGATCCTAAGTGAGTCAGTGCAGGGAAGAAGCCAAAGATCTCAAAATGGGTGCCCTTTCCGACAGACTCCACCAGGCTGAGCGTTTAAGGCCAAAAGCATGTGGCTGAGGAGGCAGGGGTGGGAACCCGGGAGGAGACCGATGCTTCAGCCTAGGAGCTGGAAGCCCAACCGCAAGCCAAGGGCCAGTCAGCACGGATGCTCCCTACCTGGCCACCACACTGCCAGCGCCAGTGTAGGACACTGGTCCTTCCGTCACTGGTCCCCAGGCAAACCCACTTGCCAAACATTTAAAACATGGTAGAAATCAGCCAGGTGTGGGGGCGGAGTAAAAAGTTACCTGCAAAATAGGCTTCTTTTTTGCGTCTGTAACAGCAACACAGTGTGAGTAAAGGTCAGCATTAATAATCAAACTTTGCAAAATCTGACAGATAATCATGCCATAAAAATATAGCAGAAACGTGACAGCTAATAAGCCCACCACACGATGTCACTGCAGCTGCTGAGACTCTAATCAAGGAGGAGAGATCAAGATAATTACAGTACAAACGTAGCAGTAGGGCAGGCTCCCCTTCCGTGTCCCCTGAGGGACAATCCAAAGGTCTGCTTTCCTTGCACCCATTTCCAAAGGCATTTGGGCCACTGACCACAACAGAGGAGAGCCATCCATTCGGGTTTCACTGAGTGCACTGGGTCCCTCACACGCAAACGCAGATGAAGTGACTGGTACAAAAACAAAACAAAACAAAATCCCAGCCAATTCTCAGAGCCTCAGGTCTCTCCACAGGTGACGCGACCAACGTAATGAGAACTGCCTGAGAAATGTCATCAGGAACCTCCAAACCAGAGTGGGCTACAGGAGACTGTAAACACAGTGGTGACATGAGTCTTCTTCACCTATTGTGTCTCATGCGGGCAGATCGGAACTCGCCTTTAGCAGGAGCAGGAGGTGGACAGGAACATCCAGAGTGATCCCGTCATCCAGGGTCACAGTTGGCCATCAGCCGGGCCAGCGGGAGAGCAGGGCTGGCCCAGGTTGCTGACGTGCTTCCCACCAGGAGTGTCCGCCTCCTCCATAGCCATCCCAGGGCCGGGCTGATGGAGCGCACTCAACGCCAGCCTCATCAAGAGACTCATTGCAGCGTCCTCCAAGGGGATGCGGCTGGTTTATTAAAAGCTTCCTGATGCCTTTCCCACTCCTCTCTGAAATTAAGCTTTTCTTTCGATACACAGCTCAGTATTTCCCAACAGACTAAAGGAATGACTCCCTAATATGGTCACAATTAAATGAGAAAGTTAGCAGTGTGTGAAGTTCTCTAAGAGATTGCAAACGGAACCCTCTACAGGCTCTGGGGGTCCATCCCTCAGGAAGAACGGTCTCTCTGTGATGACATGCTGCCTGCCTTCATGCCCCCTGCTTCCTAAAAGGCACCTCTGACAGGTGATGCAGGTGTAGCCCATCCTTTCATTACCGCACCCTGGAACAAGTGCTTTGGGGAACTAAGTCGCCCCCAAGATCAAATTGCAGTGACACCCATGCGGCCACATGTGCATCGTTACTAAAGAAGTGTTTGTAACAACCACAGCAGAATGACCAGCCGGGGGTCCTCCATGGGCACGTGGACAAAAGCCTTCCACTGTGCCTTAGTTTTCAAAGCAAAGGGGGCTGTGGTCGAAGAGAGCCCTTAGTGGGGAGCTGCCTGGTTTCCAGACGGAGCAAGGCGAGGCGTGGATGTACAAAGAGGCTCTTCCATTTTCCACGGCGCCCAACACTGTCTAGAAGCCACTGGGGTGGTCCTGGGTGTGCTTGCAAACGTGGCCATGTCAAACAGGCAGGAGCATGAGCAGGGCCCTCCCTGCTTCCCGCTTTTCAGTGCTACTTAGTGCATGTACCATCTCACAGTCCAGCAAAACGAAGCTGCGATCCCTAACCCTCCCGAGACGCTGCGTCACCGAGACCATGGATCGCTGCTACAGGGCAGTGTCAGTTGGCATACTGGGCGTAGAAAGCCACTTTCACTCTCTCGATCTGATGGCACAGCTTGATGGCGGGCCCCAGCTTCAGCTCCATGCACTCCTGCACCGTGGGGAGAGTCAGCAACAGGAGCGCTTGGCCGTCAATGTCCTGCCGGGAAACAAAGTCATGTTAGAGCCCAGACACTGTGCACCAAGGGAAGGCATTGCACATGGCAGGCTTCTTCTTGGGGGCCCAGGCCATGAGGGGCTGGTCTCCTCACCTTCAATTCACAGGAGTGCGTGGCAGCAATACCCACTTGACTTGGGGACTCTCATCTTTCTGGTTAATAAAAATCTTTCTCTCAGACAATACTGGCTACTCTGAAACTCACATGCCTTGGCTGGTGGGACGGAGAGGGGGTCCAGGTGGGCTGCTGCAGGACCTCCTCCCTCCCAAGCTTACAGCCCCTGGCCCCTGGCCGGGACAGTGCCTCTAACCCCCATGCACCCCCGCCCTTCGTACATTCTGCTGTGACTCCCCTGTGAGCAGGAAAAGAGCTCTCTATGAAGAGGGGCAGCTCTGTCTTCTTGGACAGGGCCTGATGTTTCATCATCGAAACAAGATGCTAGAGAGATGGGCCACTACCCAGAGCAGTTCTCCCCTGAGGAAAACTCAGGTACTGACACACACACACAAAGGCACGCTTCTCCATCTGCACAGCTGCGTCTCCCAGAATGAGGTGTACAGGGTCTGCCTCCGGGTTTTGTCCTCGCCAGCCCTCTACAGCCATACAGCCATGCCCCGAGTCCGCATGGGGACTGTATCACTAGAGACTGTTACGCTGCAGCTGCTGCAGGAGGAAGAGACTATGGCTCACCCCAAAGCTTTAGGATCACCCCACTGGACACCTCGGCCTCTTCACCAGCTCGCTTCCTATAACCATATTTACATAGATGTTGTTTGAATGAAGACAAGACAGTCTTCACATTCCAAAGGAAGTAAGGGAAGGTTAGCGGTAAAGGCCAGTGGTAGAAGGAGAGCAGGAATCGAACCCAGCAAATGGGAATTTCTGCCATTTGGAGAAGCGGTGAACCCAGGGCTCCCACAAGCCAGAGACGTGCCAGTCCTGCAACTGCACACAAGCACGTGAATCTCAGACATCATGCATCATGAATTACACAGAGCTTACGTTCTTAAAATTAGTGGTTTATCGAGCTGTCTTAAAGATACCAAAAGCAAAAAAAAAAGAAAAAAAAACCCAAAATGGGTATAAATGTTGGCCTTCGGAGGACTAATGGTAGGAGCAAGCATAATTTAGCATATGATGTTTCAAAAGCCACCTCAAGGTGCTGATTATCCCTAATAAGTACAGGGGCAATAAGGACCAAGCCTTAGCTTTAAGAGTTCCGACATAAGTACAACTTAAACCATCCAGATTATGTGGGCTTGAGCCTTGATGTGCACAACGACAAGCGCTTGTCAACCAAGACCCACACTGGACCTTATTGAACCCCAAAGTGAGCCAATCAGTCCTGAATACATGCTGAAAGTAGGAGACAAACTAATAAAACTGTCAATGAGTTTTTGATGCTATGATTGTTTTTTCTTTTTCTATAGTGTTTTTACAGGTTACTTTCTCTTCAGATCCCACCTCTAGGGCAAACTAGAGGAAGTGCTGAGAAACAGTGTTTTGCTCAAGGTCATGAACCAAACCATGGCACCTCCTGACCTGGGACCTGTCAGCTGACTCCACTTTCTGAGGCAAATCTGCCTAATATTTTATCAAAACTTGACAGAATGGGTATAGGCCTGGGGATACATAGTCTCGTGAGTATCATGGGACTCATAAAAACACATTTTAAGTAGGAAACAGGATGATGTTATAAAACCATGTGCAGGTGGCTTAACCATTATGTTCAATGAAGAACAGAACAGAAACTTCTTTTAGGGTAAAGGAAGTTTTTTTAGTTGGAGATTAATACCATAAAAACTAGTTGATCTACCTAAGATCATTGAGTTAGAGACTGTATTGGAACTAGAACCATGGCTTGCTTTCTTTCTTTTTTTAAGATTCATTTATTTATTTTAGAGTCAGAGAGAGAAAGAGAGAGAAAGAGAGCACGCACACGCATGCAGGGGAGGGGGCAGGGAGGGGCAGAGAGAGGAGGAGACCAGCAGACTCCCCGCTGAGCAGCAAGACCGACGTGGGGCTCGATCCCAGGACCCTGAGATCATGACCTGAGCGGAAACCAGGAGTTGGACATTTAACTGACTGAGCCACCCAGGTGCCCCTAGAACCATGGTTTCCAGATATTAAACTTTGGAGGGAAAGCCGTCACTCTAAACACCCATACTTAGGATGGCCATCCTTGGACATGTAGATTCAATTGCAATTGAAAGCCAGTCCTAAAATGCTTCCATAACTCTCCGCAGACCACAGCAGTGAAGGCAGCCGCCATATGCAGGCACCACATTTAAGTGAAGGATGTCATTTATTTACTCAACAAGCGTTCCTTGAGCACCGTCTTTGAGCCAGGCACTCTATGGCCTCTGTGGTTACCGCACTGAACAAACGAAGACTCCCTCCCAGGAGGGCCATTATGATGAACAGACCACTACAATACAGAGAAAATAAAGTATGGTCACGGAGCTACGGGCTCAAATGGATGGGAACACAGCCAGTCTTATAGGAGGAGTCAGGAACGCTCCAGAGATCAGGTGATGCCTGAACTCAGACCTAAGGGGCCAAGGGGAATCATTAAGGGGAGGTTGGACCCATGGAAGGCAAGTAGTCCACGAGAGCACGTACCCAAGGAAAGCTCAGAGACACTGAGGGTAGAGCCGAGATGGGCCCAGATGGCAGTTAGGATATGGGAACTGCTGGGCTGTGTGAGCAGGAGTCACTAAAGATGTTAGAGAAGTCACGTTATAGGACTTGAACATCCACAAGCTGGTATTGGGCACAACGTCCTGGAATGGGTCAGTAGGCAGGGTGGGGAGGGCATGAGGGACCAGGGGTGAGGATGCTTACTACGGGGTAGCACAGCTGAGCCCGGTGAACTGGGGTGCTCCCCGTGGGGTCCATTACAGGGTGCCATAGAGTGGCCAGCCCAACCACACACCGCATGTTCTGCGTACAGTGCACGAAGGACGGCAGTGATTTCCAGAATATACAAGTCACTACGCAAACCAACAACAAAGACAAACCATGAAAAAAAAATTAGGCAAAAGGCATGACCAGATACGTCACAAGTGAAACAAAAGTGGTGAAATTTGTGGTGGAGATGCCAGCCTTATCAGGGAAGTGCCAATGAGGCCCACGACACAATTTTATGCCCACAAGAGTGACAAAGTCACACAGTACTAAGTGTTGGCACAGAAGTATATGGTAACGGGAACCCCTACCCCATGAGTGGAAACGTATGTTGGTTCACCTACTGTGGGAAACCTTATGGCATCACCTCGAAAAAGCATGTGAGAGGAACTCAAACAAGAACACGATAAATGCAAAATTTGGAACAGTATTTACCGGTGGTGGAAATAAAGGGGAGGGGACAGTAGATGCAGCCTTGCAACAATCCTCTAGGCTCCTCCCCGGAGGGCGGCTTTCAGAGCTGTTCCCTTTATCAGCATGCCCCCGATGTACAAGTGTCACGTGCACTCTTCAGGATGCAAAAACTATTCCTCAGTAAAAATACTGAGTCTACACCTCAGGTGCAAGGTGTTATTCCTCGCCAGTTCTTTCTGAAATGCTTTTCCTTTTGCTACATTTTTCTCACGTCTCACAGCCCAGGAAGGAGGAGAAAGGATTCCCCTGATAAATCAAACCTTAGTTTCTGAGGAGGTGCCAGGTCTTTTAAAGTCGTTTTACATTTCTTTGCAAAATATCGACTACATTGTTTGTATCGTCAGACCCCAAAGTAGATACTGGAGACACACAATGAGTGAGATGTGGCTCCGTCACCGTCCTGCTGGGGGTCGGGGCACAGAAACACGGATGCAGCTGGCCCAAAGCAGCACCTCCCAGCAGAGAGAGCTGGGCGCTGAGGCCCGGGACCCAGGCGTCAGGGGCGGCCTCGCATTTTAATTCACTTTTGAGAAGACACGGCAGTCAGGGCAAGGGATCTCTTCTACTCTGTTTCCCCGTTCTATCCTCGGCACCTAGAAAAATGCCCGCCAGACACAGAACAAGGGCTCGTTAACGTGTGTTGAATGAACAAAGGGGAAGACCTGGTCTGCCCACGTGAATTCACTTTTTCCACAGTGGGCCCAGTGGAAAATCTGGGGGAGTCGCTGCGTGCGTGGGAATCAGAGGCCCTTCTTTCTCCCTTCCTCCCGGAGTGCCCGCAGTTACCCTCCTTCTAGGGTATCGGTGTGTATGTATCATCTTAAAAAAAGACCGTGCACACACACCTTTAACTGATTATACAGCAAACAGTACCTTCCTTAAATATGAGGCCCCGAAAGACACAGTTAGACCATGAGGCAGCGTGAGAAACGGCAAGACTTCACACGAGTGCAAGAGAGCAAGTCACAGGCTTCACTGGAAATTCTATCTGCAGGGTGGCTTGTGTCCAGACGGGCAATTTGTTTCCACATTAGTTTAAGGGGCGATGTAAAAAAAAAAATCCCTGACTTAGGGCTCAGAGCAGGTCTTAGGTTTTAGCTAAATATCATCTTATCTGCAGAATCAAAGTTCCTTTAAAGTACAGAGTACGCCGATCATTTTGCATTCAGTCATCTCCCAGCACAGTGCCTGACATTCCACAGGTTTTTAACGTCATTGCAGAGGAAGGAGTGAAAGAAATGGGGGCACTGAGAGGAACAGGGAAGATGAGGAGACATACTTGCCCCGTTTCTCCCACTGAATAGAACTAAAAGCCCTGGATGTGATGAATCAAATAAACATAAGGTGCAGAGGAGAGAGAGCCGACCGCAGGGACCTGGTGGCCCGAGAGGGCGTCGAGAGAGTGCCTGGGTTTGTCTGTTTGCCTCCCAGGCCAAGACCTATCGCTAAAGAAGCTTCATGGGTGAAAAGGGCCCAAGGGAGGCCTGCTCCCTCCAGCCAGAGGACGGGGGAAAGGTAGCCGAGGGAGACAGACACCTTTTAGACAAAAATGGCTTTACTGCAGGACAGCAGGACAGGCCCCCTCCCCCCGACCGACACAACAAAGGCCAGGCGAGCGCCCCGACCCCCAGGACTCCCCGCCCCCAAGAAGGAGCATCTGAGAAGACAAGCTGGGGCTTCCGTCTGTGCTTGGCAGCAAGGAGCCCCCCACGGAGGTGTCAGCAGGGACTGAGTGTGAGCCAGGCTTGCACCCCCCAGCATCCCGGGAGCAACGTGGGGAGGCCGCCTGCCCTGCCAGAGCCGTGTCACAGAAAGCAGCTAAATCAGCAGATCAAACAAAACTGAGCAAACTCAGCCACAGAACCAGCGCACCTGCTCCTGAAATATCTTGGCCAAGGGGGCGCAGTCAGTCAGCTTGATGAACCTCACCACGTCAGTCACCGTCCACTCCAATGGGTTGCTCTCCAGAACGAGTCTCTCCTCGTCCTCTTGCTTTGCATCCTGATGGGAGAAAGGAGGCAGGAGGTCATTGGATCACTGCAGGGCCTGAGCCAGACTTTCCTCCTCCCTCCAGCCTCTGCCTGGGCACCCGACAGGCTACAGAGACTTGGGGGTTCGAGGGGCGTTCTTAGCATCTCGCCTGGGTTATGACTTTGCCTCCCATGACTTGTGTGTCCTTAGAGGTCAAGAGAAAAGGCACCGTGAGAGCAGGAGCTGAAAAGCCAGTTGAGGAAATCCCGGGCCTGCCTGGTGAGGATGCACCTCCGCTGCAGAGATGGTACGCGGTGCCTGAGAGCCTACGGGAGGCAGCCAGCTCTTGCCCATTTATTCTGGTGGTGATGGTGCCCATGACCTTCCAGCCGATCGTGTCCCGCCTGTGGGTCTGGGGGAGACCCGACACGCTGACCTAACCTTCTGCGGCCACACAAGGGCCCCGTGAAGGGGAAGCCCAGTGGTCAACGGGACCCTGAGGACTCATCAGGTCTGTTCTCCTGACAAGAGTCCTTTGCAACTAGAAAACCTTCCAGAGAAACAGGTGCTATTACTGTCCTGGACTCCACTCAAGACGGGAAATCACCAGGCCTCTCCCCCAGACTTGGACCCTGGGCTGCAGCTGCCGCTATCGCTCCTGGCAGTTTAAGCTGGGAGCCCCACATCAAGGCATTCTTCACCAGCCTGCCTGCACCCTGGCCCCACACAAGCCCACCCTGGGGCCCTCGGGTGTTACCTCCACAGGGTCGTGGCCGGTGGCCGTGCCCTGGTCCGCCCCCTCGGCACGGGAGGCCGCCTGCACCCGTCGGGCCCTCCGCGGCCTCTCCACGGGCGGCCGGCGCTCTGGCTCCGAGTTGCTCCTCAGGGTGACCGCCCTCCGGGGCCGCACAGAGGGCACCTCGGCCGAAGAGGTGTCCGTCTGGTCATCGCGGAGCTCAGAGCTGGTTTCCTCACTGCCAGTGTCCTCGTCCATGGCATCTGCATCCTCTTCCTCGCTCTCCTGGGGAGAAGGGGAGGCACTAAATCCAGGGAGGCCTTCTCCTGCCCAGCTGGCCCCATGCACACCCCCTGAGCGGACCCCAAGAAGGGACCCCAAGGCCCATCCTACTGTCCCCACCATGGTCCCTGTCACAGCTCTCCCCCAGCCCGCAAGGCCAAGCAGAATGAAGCCACTCTCAGCGACCAAGGAGCTGGGGCTTCCAAACACCCGGCGTCGCATGTCAGCTGTGGCCTTGCCCATGAGCAGCCCATGTCCCAGGCCAAGGCGGGAAGGCGCTCCAGGCCAGACATACCTCCCCTGAGCCCGTGGCGAAGTCCACGGCGGAAGACCTCCGCTTCTTCTGCACGAAGATGGATTTTCGCCGCTTCCTTCGTCTGGCTGGCTTCGGGTGCCCGCTCTCGGCGCTGGCTTCCCCGATTGGGGGCTTAATGATCTTCTTTCTCTTTCCGTAATAATAGGCTGCAAGGGGACAGAGGACGGAAAGCGTTTTCTAGAGGTTGTGCACACGTACATACGTGGACCCAGGGGGACTACAGAAACGAGAGGACAACCGGGGAGGAGGAGGAGAAAAGAGAAGAGAGAAAGATGGCTCTTCCGTTCAGAACAATAAAAATCCAACATCTCATGTGGACATCAGGTTTCCCTCTGTCTCTTCCGTGGAGGAGGAGACATTTCTCCAGCACTCTCATGGTTCGAAGGTGTTCTGGGAAGGACTGTGAGTCTTCAGAACTCAAATATTAAAGCTCCCTCCACCTGCCCATGCCACTGTATTTGCAGACGGGGCCTTTGAGGAGGTGACTAAGGGTGAGTGAGGTCAAGACAATGGGGTCTTCCTCCCATGGGACCAGCGTGTGGGGTGGGGGGGAGGGGAACGCACGCCAGGGGCAAGGGGCAGGTGAGGACGGAGAAGACGGCCGTCTGCAAGCCCAGAGAGAGGCCTCGGGAGAAGCCAGCCCACCAGCACCTGAGAGAGGTCTCTGTTAACACGAAGAGCACCCGGGAGAGAATCATCGGCCACCCTTCAATAACGACCCATGTGTTTTGTAAGTTAAATGCATGTTCAAGTCATTGAAGCCACTGCTAAGGATCCGGTTTTCAATTATGATCCCGACCAAGACTCATCACGGAAAGTCTCGACTGTCCCACAACATAACCACCTGCAGAATGGGAACCTTGATCTATGGTTGAAAGGAGCCGAGAAAAATACCTAAACACACCGCTCCTGGGGACAGTGGAGCACGTACTCTGCAGTGCAGTGTGGTCCCCATACGTGGCCACGCTGCCACGTTCCCATGGAAAAGTCACCAGGCCCTGACACCCCACTGCCTCACATGCAGAACGAGCCCAGTGGGACCAAGCGGAGCAGGACGATCACTGCTTCACGGTTGTCCCCAAGCACCAGTTACAAGTGGATAAGCACCTGTTCACACCTAAGAACCCCGACAAGTCTGCTGCAGTTTGTTTTTTTCCAAGCCAGGTGGGGAATTATGATGGCAGGGGGAGTACGGGAATGCTTTGCCTTGTCCCTCAAACTCAGCTAGATAAACACCCTCAGGGCCTCAACACCCAAGAAACTGATCCAAGGCCTGAGAGAGCGAAGTGTGTATCTACAGGTGGTTTCCTATAAGCCAGACGCTGGAAATCAGCACAGTTTCACTGACTACAACAAAGGTGTGTCTGCTTGCAGAGCCTTGGGGTTGCGCCGGGTGACGCTTGGCCTCGAAGCTCTCGATTGCCCCTCAGTGTGGTTTTGTCATTTCCCCCTGGGACATCTGCAGCCATAATAACTGTAACCTGACCCAGGGATTTTAGGATTTTCATGCTTTATCATCCCAGACCCAGAAAAATCTCTAAGTCATTTTGGTCGTGTTTAATTGGAGCTTGGTTAACCCGCCTCTTCCTATTTTTAAGGTCAACCTTCAAGGGCAAGTTTAGCTCTTAGTCAAGTCCTCTGTGATTCTGGGGCATCTGTTAGCAAGCAGCCCTGCTCCAGGGGGTCTCCCCTCTGCCCAAAGGTCATAGGAGGGGGAACAAGTTCTCCAGAGAGGACGGGACGTCACCACACCCGACCCACACCCAGGTGGCTCTGCATATGTGAGCGTGGCTGCAGAAAGCCAGGCAGTCCAACCTTCCAGAGGAGGGTGCAGACTCTTGGAGATGGAGCTGAAAATGGTTTAGAATATCCCTGCACCTGTACAGAAAAAAACATGTGGAAATTCACACTCTGAGTGGAGGTTCAGGTACGTTCAGATCCCTGATTGTGACACACCAGGTGATCCACCTCAGCCGGCTGGGGCTCCCGGCACATGGACTGCGCTCCGAGGCCCTGTGGATACCCTGGCAGCCGGAGTGTGGGCCGGGACAGCGAACCTGCGGGCCACTGAGACGGGGATGCGGTCACCCCTGGGTCAGAGATGACTGAGGGCAGAAGCGGGCATCAGAGGGAGTCAGCAGAGCTCGACATAATCTGAGTGGCTGCCGTGCATGCAGAAGGCAGAGCTAAGGACAAGACCCAGGAGAGGCCACCAGAAGGCGGAGGCTCCAGGGTGTGGGGACAGAGGAGGCTGACAGCAGGACTTCCTGCGGGGGGGAGGTCAGAGCAAAGGTGGTGGGGGCGGCCAACCCCGCGTCCCAGGACATGAGGGGCAGTGGAGCCTGCGAGAGCGTGGACAGTGCAGGCTGCTTCTGCACCGAGGGAGCCATATAGACGGGAGGAAGCCGTGTAGGACGAGGTGCTCACCTCGCACAGAAGGGTAGAGGGAGACTCTCCTTGGTCAGCGTAAGGACCAAGAAAGCCATTCTGGTTACTTGCCATGACCAGGAACCAGTTTTACCCGGCTTTCCTTCCAGCCAGATCGTTTCCAAACTCAGCCAATGCCCTGAAGTTCAGAGCATACCCGGCGTCATCTCTCCTTTGCCAACGCCCGCCGGTGATAATCTGTTCTGGGGTTGATCATCCTGTCCCTCTCCTGGGCTGGGAACGCATAAGTATCGCCACAGCAAATCTTAAAATAATTCTTTTGCAGCATTTTCCGTGAAAAATTATTCAAGAGTTTGAAAACAGAACAGCCCACCTACGGCCTTCCCCACCGTTTAGGCCCGCAGACCAGTATTCTTTCCGTGATTTGAACTTACTGTACTTGGTTTTGGTATGGATGGAGCAGTTCTCTGGGCAGTTTTCCGAAACCAGCACAGGACTGAACAAGTTTGGGCAACACTCTAGCTTGGCGCAAACCCGCCGGCAGAAGTCTGCAACTTGGTCGGATGTCCGTACGATCTTGGCCACGGCCCTGTACGTCTTGCCTCTGTATCTGGAAAGAAGGAAGGGAGAGCAAGGCAAGACCACACGGTTACTCAGACCTCTTCTGTCTGCCGTATTCCAAAAGTAGCCTCGTGACTTTCTAACAACAAAGTCGGCTGTGTGTGATTTCCACGCCATTTGCTTTGATCGCCCCTGAGGAGCTCCGAGAAGTCTCCCTAAGGAAGCCCGGGATCGTGCACAACACCTGGGATGAGGTGCCACGGCAGACTGGCCACCACAAACATTCCCACTTGGCATCGTCTCGCCACGTGGTATACGTAATTTAATACTGGCTCCAGAACGCTTCTGAAATCTAGATAGTATCACTTGTTGCTCATCATGTTTGAGGGAAATTTTAAAAAACAACAACAAAAAAAAAACCTTTCTCCTGCCTAAGAAAAACCACATGCATAAAACCAGAGACTGTCTCTTCGGAAAAGCACATTGGATGGATTCTTGTTTCAAAAATGGGCACCGAAGCCCTGGTCCTAATATTTACAGTAACAACGATGTGACTAAGGCTTGGCTGTAAAGAGGAGCGCCTGGATATAGGTTCGAACCACCTCTAGACCCACTTTTAAAATATCATTGGTACAGAACAATGATAAACTTCTCAGGTAGCAGCAGACTACTGGTCGTTACTCAGTTGACACGTCATGGAAGCTGGAGCCCACTGACATGAAAAATGCCTCAGCACTGTGGGGCTTGTTGAACCGCACGCACCCTCCCTGGATGTGCACCCCCATTTTGAAATCTTGAACAACTTATCTTCCAGAAAAACAGCAGATGCTCAGCCAGATGACGCTCATGTTAGGCTTTAGAAGACAAACCACAACCCAGAGGCGTCGACTACCCAGAAAGCCAACGTCGCCCTCCCACTGCACGTCTGCAAGGGTGATGGCCACAAGCTCTCTGCCAGACCTGCTCTGCACACTTGTGTTTCAGGTTTCCAAAAGCCTGACACAAAACAACATGGGCCCCAGGCAATGAGTGCAAACAGTGCAACGTAAGGAGAACGTCATTTCGGGCAATTTGCAAACAAAGTATTACATTCAAAACCAAGATCTGGTTCCCTAAAAATAATGTGGTGACAGGAAGAAATAGGATAAACTGATCCCGACTTTCTTTCAACCAGGCTTTCTTTCTACACTTCTGAAGACTAGAAAAATCTTCCCCCTCCCGACAAATCATTTTTCTTTTCTTTTTTACAGTATCAACAGCAAAGAAATTAAATTCTAACTTGAAAAAAAAAACTGGACTTTTGTGTTCATTCTCTAGTCTTTCAGATCCCAGTCCCTCTGTACTGATTGTTCTTGCATTTCTCTGAAGTGCCGAGCTTGGCTTTCTGTGTAGTAAGAGCTAAAAAGCAATTCTTTGTAGATAAGATCATGCTCTCGATCGCACAGCCCTGAACAACTGTTGATTTTTCTGGGACCTCTATCGACCCCCGATGTAGGAACACATCCCCAGCTCCGAGGAGGGCTCCACGATTCACTCTTGGGTAGTTCCTGATGGCTGCTTTTGTCGTGCTTCATAATGAAACCAGCACAGTTCTGTGGACACGGCGCATCTCTAATGTTCTGGGGAAGCCAGAATAAAAATATGTCCCTGGTGCAACTTCCCTGTGCAGTTTTTCCCACTACAGTGTTGGTAGCCCTGGGGGTCTCTCTTCTAAAGAGCTCAACATCAAGATTCTTAAAGTTCCTTTAAAAAAGAAAATGATATAAAGTACAGAAGCAGGAGAAAAAGGGAAAACTGGGTCCCAATTCAAACCATTGAAGTAGGGCCCCCAAGACAGGTTTCTTCATACCTTCAGATTCCAACACAGCGAGAAACACCTTTGAGGGACAGAGCAGGCCAGGAACTGATGCCCACGGCTGTTTCTCCCCTTCTAAAGGTTTGGGGTGACTCCGGGGAAGCAAGTGTTTCAGTAAACCTTTCCTAATTAGGAGACGCCAATCGAAATTTATGAGGATAGAATTATACAGCCTGGTTTTAAAAGTAACAGAATCCCCTCCTCTGCCCTTCTGGAATGATGAGTCCATCGTGAAGCCCTGGTGGTGGAGGAGAGGGTGGGGAGACTGGGGGTCCAGAGGGAAGGACACTTAGCCATGTAATTTATTAAAAGTCCCAGCAAGACTGCTGTAAACACAACACGAGATAAGGTTTTTAAAGCATGGAGTACAAGTGCTGTGAAGAGAGGAAACTTGAAAGACACGATCAAGCTAGTACGCAGCACACAACTCCTTGGCATTATGATATCGGAAGGAAGGAAGGGAGGGAGGGACGGGAAAAAGAAGTAAGAGATCACTGGGTCAGGGGCACCCAGGTGGCTCAGTGGTTGAGCATCTGCCTTCAGCTCAGGGTGTGATCCTGGGTTCCTGGGATTGAGTCCCGCATCAGGCTCCCCATAGCAAGCCTGCTTCTCCCTCTGCCTGGGTCTCTGCCTCTCTCATGAATAAATAAATAAAATCTTAAAAAAAAAAAAAGATCACTGGGTCAGAAGTGATGCAGGATAACAACAAGCAAAGGTAAAGAAGGTGGGGAAGAAGGGAGTCAGGAAGATCCGGTAAACGGCCGTCCTCAGAGGAACTCTGCCTCCGTTCCTTTGAAGACCTCTCCCCCTAAACCCCATTCCCTCCTCACCCCTGCACTAATTGAGGCTCCAGAGAAGTATGGAACAGGATCTGCTCTTTCCTAGCGGGGCACCGCAGAGAGGCCTGGATGACCCTGGTCTCAGACACCTGCTTGGGAACAGCACAGGACATCAGAGAACAGAGGGATACAGGAAGGATGCTCTCCTGGGCTGTCACTGTGGGGACCCACTCAGAACCTCAGGGCGACATAGAAGTTATTTAAAGTTGAAGATGTCTGAAATTTGACAGATGCAGAAAGCAGCTTTCTTGGAGCTTCCATTATGTGACGAAAAGCGGAGACTTCTGAGAAATGAGGATTACCATGAGTTCTCTCCTTGGGGCAGCTTCTAATCTCAGGGGAGAGACCAAAGTAAACCTACCATAAATCCGCTGTCCACGGAGTTTCATGGCCACAAAAAAGATACAAAGCCTGCTTGTGCCTGCATAAACCAGCATTTTCACAAACTCTCTTATCTCCCCTTTGTTCTCCTAAAAACTCCTTTGTCTTTCATATAAAAACTATTTGTTCTTCCCTAAAGGCCTTTACTCCATACTGTCTTTCCCCCACTAAGTTGAGTATAACATACACAGAAGCTCCAACTCCTAACCGCCCCTTCAAGTCACCCATCATGAAGCACTCCTGTGCGTGTGCGTGCAAACAGTGAATGAGAGAACTTGGGCCAAACTGAAGTCCTCCTGCTTGGACCACCCTGATGTTTAAGAGTGGATCATGTCATCCGTGTTGGGTTCTTCACTCCACATTTCCTCTCGTAAGCAAATGGTCTTTTCTCTGGCTTATCTGATTATTTGTCAGTTTAATTTGCAGGCTCCCAGGAACCGAACATGACAGAGTAGAGAAAAGGTTTTTCTTCCTTGCCATCAATAAGGAAGTGTGAGTGGCCTTCTGGGATTCTCCTACCAACCAAAGTGGCAATTTATTTCCACATGCGAGTGCATATGGCAGGGCGGAGAAAGCCATATGAAGATGGAGAAACAAGAGTGCTGGAAAGAGGAGTCTCCTTCAGCAGGTAAGGCTAAGGAACACCAAAACGGATTTTGAGTCAAGAGGACATGTGGAGTGAAGAACCCTGAGAAACCCTGTGCACTGAAGGAGGTGTGAGTGTGTGTTTATTTTTTTGGGAAGATCTCATCTGATTCAGAATATCCCACACTGCCCTGCGCTGGAAGCACCAGCACGGTGCCTGTAACCTGATGGATGCATTTTCAGGAGAGCAAGCGCACACATCTGAGCCAGGTGAAAATGAACACATGAACAAACTACAAAAGATTTTTCTTCCACTAAAGAGTCTCTGTTAGAGAATCTTTTTTCACACACATCGCTTTACAGCCAAATATTACAGCTTGATATTCACAAAATAGGAGCGTGAGGAGAAGACCTAAAAAAGTGAAATAGAAACACGTAAGAAAAAAAAATCAGTAATTGCTTACAAAAAAGAAACCAAAATACCATTTCTGTAGAGCCAAGCGTGACTCACCTCAAAGCCGTGACTTTCCCTGGGTCTGTCTAAATGATAAGGAAGTTTCGTTCACTCCAAATTAAAGAGGACATCTCCTCTTTAAATATTCTGAATAACTGTAACAAAGGACTGGGAAAATCTATTAAGCCTTCACCTGGATTTTCTAAAGATTATCTCAAAAGCCACTCAAAGCAGAGTTAACAGTCTTTCTCCTGCCAAGAAGATTCTAGAACATGTCAGAAAACATTTAAATGTCTCTAAATGCACAGAGTTGGGAAAAAAAAATTTTAATCCCCCTATGGTATAGCCTAAATTCCTCCTCCTGAAATACAAAATAATGTAGGTCAATCTAGGATACTTAAATTCATTGCAAACGAAGAATTTTCTCTGCCAGAACTGCTGAAATGAGCTACGTGAGAATCTGTTTTCCCTCTGGCACCACAGCTACCCGGGTTTTGCCTTTTAATACCTGGCGAAGACTCGTAGTAGAGACTCCTTACATGATACTCAATGCTGAGATAATTTTAGTATAAAAGGTATGGTTGTTAGATAAACAGGAAAGAAAAAAAATCACCAAGGAACAAACGAGGACGATGCCAAGTTTTTCTCCCACACACAGGTCAGACCTTTTCCATGGCACCTCCGTCCTCTCAAGGACATGGGAAAACTGGTCAGCAAGCCCAGGTGCTCAGTGACCACACTCTCAAGCCCCCGGGGTGGATGATCTCCACGGTACACCCTCTCCTCCTGGAAGCACGCCTTCTAACACTGTCACTCAAAGACCACAACCGAGACAACCGACTGCCCTAAATGCAGGTCCCCCCCGACCCGGGGAGGCTCATCTATTTGAATGCACTTCAGCCTTTCAGCAAAATGGGAAGAAGCCGGCGCTCTCTCTCTCCTCTCATTTGCACCAAAGAAAAGAGCGAAGTTGTCAAGATCTGAAGAGTTGTCGCTTTACATCAGAAGCAAAAAGGTGACTCAACACATACAGTATCTTAACAGGAATGCTCCCCCCGCCCCCCCACAACTGCAAATCTGTCATCATTAGCAGCTGCTTTAGAGATGCCGCTGTGATCCAGCACACTTGAACCCCAGTGCAGACACGCACTTTCTCATTATGAGTTGCCGTGTGAGATCTGGTGAAGGACTTCACTGTCATAGCTGATATAATAGGTGACACGCTGCCTTTACAACCCGGCAGGGCTCACTGCCCCGCGTCTGTTTTGATTGCGTCAGGCTGGATTGAATAAAAGCTCTGATAACGTGAAGAGGCGTGCCAACACCACAAAATTAACTCTCCTGGTCATTTGGGTTCCTGGGGGCAACTTTCTGGCTTATTTAGGAACAGGGGAGATTTCGATGGGATTTAAGATTTCGGTATTTGTCCTATTTCCTTATCCATGAGGTGCATTTGGGGATGTACTGGATTTTGCAGAAAATGTTTAAAACAGGAAGTGTTTCTCTGTACCAACTCTTGCAGTCACCACTGTTTCTTATGTGTTGACCTTAAAAGAAAATGTTGTGTTACTGACGATCTCTCCCTTAGATCAAGTAGAAAGATATGGAACATTTGGCTGGGGAATTAAAAAAAAACAAAAACAAAAACAGGAAAACTTGCTTTAGTTTCTTTTGCACTATGGGTGAAGCTCATTTAAATACTTGTTGGGAAGCATGAGGCATGGTGCCGCCTTTCACTGACACGGCAGGTCATATGAATAAACACTGTCTCTATTAACGTGTATCCCTGTTGAGGTCTGTGATTTGGCACAGCATCATTAGACCACAGATGACTTTTATGGGGTCTAATATTACAGACATGTTCAAAACAGAACTAGGAAACGTTGAGCGGATTAGAGACAACAGCCGAGCAGTACTCACCATCCTTACTCAGGGTCAGTGTAAGTCGACCATACAGGTCAAGCAGATCACTTCACATCCCTCAGTTTTCACTACAAACAGGAGAGGTGCTTTCTCTCAGGGAGGGCTCAGACATACTCTAACCACTGAACATGGCTCGCTGTTCAGAAGGCCTCATTTCCCACACGTCACAACTACATGCTATTTGAGGATACTGTTATACAAGAAGTGGACCGGATGGGACTCCTGGGGGGCTCAGCGGTTGAGTGTCTGCCTTTGGCTCAGGGCGTGACCCCGGGGTCCTGGGATCAAGTCCTGCATCGGGCTCCCTGCATGGAGCCTGCTTCTCTCTTTGCCTGTGTGTCTCTGCCTCTCTGTGTGTCTCTTATGGATAAATAAATAAAAATCTTTTTTTTTAAAAAAGAAGTGGACCAGTAAGCTCTAGTCTATGGAAAAGCTAAATGAATACCAAGGATCCAAAGTCAAAGCCATTATTAAAATTATCTTGGCAAATGGAGTCTCTTCTATCTGCCTTCTAAACAAGGATCAAGCACAGCAATCCAGTGGGTGCTGTCAATTTCAGAGCTCTAGAAACTTAGGCAAAGCCAAAATATTGTGTTTCCAATTAGTCTACTTGGAAATAAAAGAAGTGACCAGCACATGTCAACCCGCAGCCTGCAACCCAAAAGGAAGCAGAGGTACTGGTTCTTTTTATCTTTTAAAACCGTCAACTCTCAGGGCACCTGGGTGGCACTCAGTTGTTGAAGCGTCTGCCTTCAGCTCAGGTCATGAGCTCAGGGTCCTGGGATCGAGCCCCGGGCCAGGCTCCCTGCTCAGTGGGGGATCTGCAAGTCCCCCTCTCTCTCACCTTCGTTCATATACTCTCAAAGAAATAAAATGTTTAAAAAAATAAATAAAATAACTCTCAGAGCAAAGGACATTTGTATGTGGCACAAGCTCCTTACTGTATCAAATATTAAGAGTTGCTAATGAAGAACATATGATAATGATCATGGATATCCTCTTTTACCATTGTTCCCCTTCTGATCAAATAATCAAGTGGTCCTAAAACACAGGACGTTCCGATTCTGAACGTTTAACACAATGAAGTATTAGTTAAACAAATCTCTCCTTTAGTTCCAGAATTGCACGGCTTAAGGCGACTCTGTGCAACAGAACAACGCCAATAAACCTGTAGGCAGCACACACAACAGCAGCAGGAGAGTCCTTCCCATTTCTGGGGACTCCCTCCGAAAGACGCAGGACCAGTTTCAAAGCAGCAGGCTAACTACAAGAGTCTTGTTTTCCAGAACTGAAAACACATACTTTGCCTTCAGCGTCTCCTCCTGAAAATTCCAGTGAGGATCTTCCACCAGCTGTAGTTCTCGCAACACCCTCCCGGGCTTGTAAGCTGCATTGATTATCATGCTGAGAACCTGTGGGGGTTGGGGGAGAGAAGAACAGCCATGAGCTTCAAGGGCAGCCTCTCCTGCTCAGACAAGAACCACCGGCCGGCCCGGCGACAGGTAGACAGGTATCCGCGAGACTCGTCCAACAGGTTGGGGGAAACATCTTTGGCAGCCTGACTCCGACTCGGCTCGCCATCTACGGGCTATGGAGGGTGCTCGAGTCCAATCCCTCTGGCGGGCTGTGTGGACGGCGGGCCAGAGGGGAGGACTGACTCGTCCTCACTTTTCTGACAGAAGGAAAACCCATCTACCCCCTCCAAAGAGCCACTGGTTATCTTTAACAGGATTACCCTTCAGCAGGGTCAGCCACTGAGAATTTCATTTTATTTTTGAAACTAAATTTCAAAAGGATATCAGTAAGAGGCAACAGATTGGTGCCAACAATTTTGAACAAACTTCAGATTGTCTGTAGGGAGGCTAACCGAGTACCTGAAACTCACCTGGTGCTGGCTCAAACTACGGACCTTTCATAGGCGCGCAACGCTCCGGGATGTCAGTGTTTTGAAAGACCTCCCAGAGTACCTGATACCATCCGATATCCTATTTCCTGAAACCTTCCCTTTATTCCCACTTCCCGAGTTCAAGGAAGTGCACCTGTGGTCACTCCCAGAAAGACGGGATGTGTCCCTCCATGAGCCTCAGCTGCAGGCCCTGTTCTGTTTACCTCAACATGCTCCTTGAATGGGAAGATCGAGGAGTTTGGACTCCCCTGGGGCACCCCCACCCCCCTCCCTAAGCAAATCATCAGGAAGCACGAAAGATTCTGACTTCCAGCACGTTCCAGAGCTGCTGCCGTTTGGACAGACCACTTACGATGAACGTGAGGATACAATGCAGCCCACAGAGGAAGGCCGAGACCCACGATGTTGAGGTCCCCGGGACGCCCCTTGCTGAGGACGTACCGTGTGTCAGCGCCCAGGTGGGAATGGCCACAGCGCCCCCCACACCCTCCTGTCACCCCGTCCAGCTGTTTCCTGTTTCAGACCCAACACCACTGAGAGGGTGAGAAGCGCCCCAACTGCTGAGACACACTGGCATTACTGTTGAAGCCCCTGCTGCTTTGGGGGAGGACACCGCACAGAATGGATGCGAGGAGGGAGGCTAGGGTTTTTAGGCTGCAGGTTCACGGATCCGGTACATTCCAGAACACAACTGGTGTGCTTTGGGTCCTGATTTAATTCTGAAAAACAACGAAGCTCTCTCATATCATAACTGAAGACCTGATCCTAAAAATACTGTCCACGGTACAGTGAGCATGGCAAGCATCTTCTCCTAGCTGGGCAGTGCTCTGCTCAAGGGTCCCACAGCTCCCCAGCAAGAGCACGCGGCCAGCTGGCCAGCCAAGGCACTAGGAGGCCAGACAAGTGGTTTTGGTGGGTTTGTTTCTGTGTTAGAATAATCATCTGATTTTATTGTTTACTGTCAGTACAATTTGCAGAAATCGAGTTTAAAAATAAATCCAATTAGAACTGGCTGGAATAATGCACCAAGTATTTATCAACAGACAATAACATTTAAACTGTTTCTTTTCATTGTGTTTCGCGAAGGAAGGGCCCAGGGCTACATGTTATTTGCTGCAGAGCAAAATGCATTTTGAGACGTGAAAAGAAAAGGCCTTCCAGGTTCCATTCAGCCTGGGAACAGGCAGCCATTAAATTGTCAAAAGCGTCCAATATTGAATAATTTTCCCATGGCATTTCCGATGCCACATCATGCGTTGCCAAATTCAGCAGGCTCTCTACAAAACTTTGGGATCATGAGCTGAGTAATTCTCTTGTGTGTGGCGTGGTGCATCTTACAGTTTCCTCCGGGAAAACAGCTCGGCCGGCAGCCGGTACTCCCATCCAGGGTCAGAATTATGGCTCCATGCACAGCGCAGAAGCTCAGACCACTGTTATGCCCTTGATCATGAAGGGTTGGATGGATGCTGCCCCCAGTTCATGGGCAGGATGCGAAGGTCATAAACACAATTTCCAAGCAACTGGCCTAAGGATGTGCAAGGAACTCCAGGAGAAAAGTACTTTCCAGGGATGCCTCGTTGGAATTCTTGGAGTTCATGTTTGTGGAGAACACACCATCCAGAAGTGTCAACGGTGTACGACAGCAGACAGGCAGGGAGCTCTGTGGGTGAACAGATCGGGGCTCAAACCCCTTTCTCATCTTGTAGAAGGATGAGTCCTTGAGGCGCCCAACTGGCTCTCCTCCTCTGTATAACAGGGGCACTGCCATTTATCTGGTTCCTACACGGATCAGAACACTCCACCCCAACATATGCCACTTTGGCATAGGATTATTTTGAGCTGAAGGCACCAGAGTACATTGCACATGCAGCAGGAACTCTCTGCCCTGCCCCTTTGTAATCAGGAGCAGGGCGGACATTTCCCCTTTGTAAAGGTGTCCTCTCCTCTCCCCCATACCAGTGGGAGGAGGACGTCCCTTGTCACTAGAGAAAGAAAGCTGGCACCAAGAGGACGCTGCATAAACCAACCTTACTAGAAGAACCTTAACTTCCACTAGTCTCCCGTATATTTGCCTTCCCACAATTCACCACCCTAGGAGCCCAAGCCCCCCTCTTTGTCTCTCACCTCTCCATACTTCATCACCCTTTGTTAAAACAGTATGTAAACATCTCAAACGTAGTGGCCTCTTTGGGTTTTCACTTCTCTTCTGTGAGGCCCCCATGTATGTGGCAACATGAGCCTTTTCTCCTGTTGATCCATTTTGTGGTCGCTTTAATTTGCAGGCCCCAGTCCTTAAACTTAAGAGAGTAGAGACTTTCCTTTTCTACAACAGGGATGTTATGAGAGATAAAGGAGATCGCATCCTGGCACACAGGAAGGGTTGGAAGGTGCCTCCTTCTCAATATGCATGCAGTCCTCATGTACCCTGTCTCCTATGCCTTCACCACCTGCTCTGTTCCCACTGGCCCACGCTGACCTGTCAGTCTTCCCTCTTTGCAAAATACCTCTGCTCAGAAGCTCCTTGACTTTCTTGCTACTGATTCCTTCTCAGAACTAACCTCATAAAAATCGTCTGTACTTCCATTTCCTCTTCTTCGATCCCATTCTCACCTGACCCAAACCTGGTTTCCTCTCCAACAATGACACAGAAATGCTCTGGAAAGGTCACCAAGGACCTGCCACCAAATCCAATTAGCACTCCGGCCTCGTTAGGCATCTGAGGAGCGCGGCCCTGCATTCCACCACCTGGGCCGGCAACACCTGTCTCTCTGCTTCCCTCCCCTGCTCCTCAGACATGAGCGCTTGTTCAGAAAGTGGGGAGTGGATCAGGTGTGTGGGGAAGGGCGGGGGGGGGGGGGGGAGGTCAGAGAGAGGATGGGGAGCACAGGTAAGTGCTGCCCCCTTCGCACACCCGGTGGGGCGCACAGGAGCTGCTCCGCAAGCGCAGGATTCCTTCTCCCACCCCTTCCCTTTCGGGCACAACTGCGGGGCACTAGGAAGGTTATGCAAATCGAGGAGATTTTTTTTTTTGTTCACATCACGAAATTACGTGATTCCATGATTTCCTTTTGCATTCATGATCGTGGAAACTCCCAAAGCACCAAAGTAATTTAGATAATTTTCAACCTCGACTCTATCATACGATCAAAGTCAGAACAATGTTGAAAGTGCAGGGAACCACTTAATAAGAAAACGAGTTCTCTGAGTGTCGAAATCAGAAAACACTCTAGAAGGCAAATATGGCTCCCACAGCTTGAGTTCTGCTGATTGAATGGAAAGAAGACACGGTCTCCACTCTGAAAGGACATCATTTGCTAAATTCTCATGACTGCAGGGAGGCCTCTTGTTGGGGGACACGGGCTCCCACGGAAACATGAAGCACAACATTCCCTCTTGGGGGGAGGCGAAGACACAAAGGAGCCTCGCCACATGCTTGCCCTGCTTCAACACACCTGGTCCCCAGTCTCTCCACAGCTACGGCACTTAGCTCTTCGCAGGAATGCAGACCAGCAAATGCCCTCATGGGCCTAGAGCCATGTCTCCTTTTCAATTGCAGGATCAGATGGAATGGAGCTGATTTTATAAATAGGTGGGATTTTTTTTTTTTTTTTTGTGAAATGATAAAGAAGGGTTCCTGCTTCATCAGCAGTTTTGAAACGAGCCTTGAAAAGAAAACACAGCACATAACCTTTTCAAGTGATTTGCCCCTTAAAACGAGGTGTCTTTTTTTTTTTTTTGTCTCCTCCAAATGCAGACGGCTTGGTGCACGTTACTTTGAAACTGCTGCCTCTAATGCTAGATGTTACCTGACGATGACCTTTACGCTCATCATTCCTTCTGGTGTCAGTTAACAATTTTATGGTAACAGTAATAATCAGATGTATTTCACCAAGCGAAGAACCCCGTTACTTTGGCCAGAACTGACCCTCTCCCTTTATTTTGCTCCTCAAAGGAAGGCTGACCCCCCCTCACTGGCCGCCCACCACCCCTGAGGTGAGGCACCTCCTGTCCCAGTGGAGAGGCAAGGGAGCCCCAGTGCTCCCTGCAAGGTAGTCTCTCCCCCAACCCAACCCCATATCAATGAACTCCAGGCTTCATTGCTTCAACTTAATTAAAAGACCATTCCCCAAGAGAGGCCATAATCCTCAGGAATTCTCTACCTCCTCCTGGAAGACCAACAGGAGAACTCCATCATATCCTAGAGCTTCATTCGCTTCAGTCACCAGAAACCCAATGCTCCTAGAACATTCCTTCGATCTGGAATCCGATTCCTACATGGTTCTGCATTTCCCCCACTCAGACCCAAAAATCCACAGGTGCTCCCCAAACCTCTGTCAGCCACGCTGGGACATGACCCTAGTACGCCGCTGCCTCTGTATCTGTGCACATTAGAGTCACCATGAAACAGAGGCTCTAAGTCCTCCTGAGCTGGCATTTTAGAGTCTCTTCTGCGGGCAGGACTCTTTGCACTGGACACACGGACGTGAGTGAACATGTTAGATTTCCAGACTCCTTGTGCTTTGTGCTCCTGTTGGCCCTCTCCTCCACACGCAGACACAAGCGCACGCCACCCCCTTACTACGCTGAGCAGGAAGGCAGGATCACAGGCCGGGTCGTTCGGGAGAGCACATCTGAAATGGGGAGCAGAACCTTCCCCAACACCTTTGCAACGCGACACCAACATTGTTAGGATCAGAGGCACCGAGACACGCAAACCTTGTACCAGGTGACTGAGGGCCACACAGATCTGCAGATGACAGGTCTTCAGGAGACCCCAGTGCCTGTAGCAGGCATGGGGTGCGGGAGTATCTGGGATAGAAGAGGATGACCCTGGGTGACCGTGAGCACACCGAGCACAGAGGTTTGCCATGATGAACATCACCTCTCACTACCTGTGCCTGCAGGCTCCATCCCCCATGGGGCTGGGCCCAGAGGTCCCTCAATGCCCCAGACCGAGGGGCCATCCTCAGGGTCCACCTGTCCCCTCCTCTCAGAACCTGCTCAACCTGGGTCCCCCATGGGGATGACGTACTGGGCTGGGCCAGCCACTGGCTCGGGCTCCAGCTTCTGACAGGTCAGCTACTTCCTCTGCTGCACTTTCTGGAATCGAGGCCAGGACTCACCTTTAGTCCTCAAAACCCCAGTCTGATGCTCGGAAGGCCCGCTGGTCAGAGATGGAGCAGACGTGCGTGGGCCCTCACACTGGCCAGAACCTGCCCACCTGCTAGTTCACCCTCTTGGGAGTTCAGCCTCCTGTTCTCCGCCTGCACTTAATTTCCCCAAGGCCGGCTCCGTCCGCATGCACACAGGCGAGCTACCTCTGAGCAGGCCGGACGGGGGCAAACAGCTCTCGCTCTGCATTTCCCAAAGACGTGCAAACCCTTAATGGCCAACACCACCGACGGCCTGAGAAGCAAACGTGCTCTGTCTTTGCTCCAATTATCTCATTCTCTTTAAGTTAAATGCACTTTGAAATCGTGGAGGTTCTGGTGCTGAAGGAAGCATATTAGCATAAATATTGGCTTGCTGGAACTCACGTTTTTCTTGCACTCGCAGAACTGTAGTGCTTGCTTTTTCCCCCACTTCTTCTCTTCCTGCTTCATGCATTTTCTGAACCTCAGCAGAAAACTAGTTTTGTCATCAGAAATCTGCTCTGGCCTGGCTCTTATATTTGGCTGCTGGCACCTATCGGAGAATCGATCAGAGATAACCACTGTTGACTCTCAAAACTCATGTAGGAAAGTCAAGCACATCCTGAAGATGGGCCGAACCTGGGGCCATCGTGTCTGCCATTGGAGCCAGCAGGCGACCCAGGGCCGCAGGTTCATCACCACGACCTACGGTCCTGCAGGCGGCCTCGAAGGCACCGAGTTTTTGTGAAGCCTCCCCATTCCTTTCTGATTGCTGCTGACAAACGCTGGCTCAAACACAGGCAGGCCTCACTGTACTGCAACCCACTCACGGGCCGGACTGTGGAGGGTTCAGTTTTCGGGACACGGGTGTGACTTCGCATCATGACAGGAAATCTTCCCACAGAGTCCTGCTTTGACTTCGTTCTTGGTCCAGTCCAACGTGTGTGGGGGTCTGAAGTCAGAGCCGCCTCACACGGAGCCACCCAGTGGTCCCTCCACTCACCTTGGCCCTTCAGAGGCATCCCTGCCCACCACCCCCCTCCACAGGCCTCAAGCCCCATCTTTCTGTGGAAACAAATGTCTCATCTGTGGGACAGATGAACCTGCCCCTGGGGCTGGGCCAGGCCCACACTGTTCGCTTTCAGGACTCAGGGCCCAGCGGCAAGAGTGAGCTGCTTGAAACAGAAGCAGGTCTAGGCCGCTGAGGACACCTGTCGGGGCCCAGGACAAGGCCCATAGGGACTCCCCAGAGAGACTGTGCCCTTTGTGTCCATCCTACGAGGCCCTTTTGCTCGAGGGGCTGTAAGCCTTCATCCCAGGGCAGCACCGAAGCCCCTGGCCTTCTGTAGGCTGCCCGCCCCTGTCCCCAAAGACCGCGTGGGAATTCTACCCACACCAGCCCCGTCAGGCACCTGAGATGCTCACCTCCCTAAAACAGTCCACTGGCCTGTTGGTCCGTCCTGCTGGATCCAAAGCTTGATGAAGTACGGGAAGCTCCTTCTGAACATTTTATATGTTAAATCCTCCCAAATAAGTAACCACAACAACAGCTCAATCAGTTTCTCTGCATAGTTTCTTCTCAACTACAACCTCAATTTCTTCTCTACAACAGATTTTTGTTTTCTAAATATATGTCTTTAACTGCTAATTCCGCCGATGGCCTAGAAAAAAGCAAACGTGCCCCGACTCTGCTAAAACGATCTCATTCTCTTGAAGTAGAATGACGTTTGAAACCACACGGAGGTTCCCGTGTTGAGGGGACAGCATTAGCTGGGTGTCGCTCAGAGGCCTCCTGTCCTCCCTCTGGGGCGGGCAGTGCGCATTCCTCACAACGCCAGAGAAGGCAGGCCTCCCGCAAGCCGACTGCCGGCCGCCCAGTCCTGCCTCACCCACCAGGCAGGCCAGATCTCGGTCTCTTGTTCCTTTCAAAAATATGACATACTCTTCTATGCTCATGAGTTGTCCCTAGTCTAAGGACCCACAAGCCTGCCACACGTGACCACCTCCCTCGCCTGGACACCTACCCATGCAGTCACGGCCATGCTCCACATGGGAGGCTCTACTCCCTCTGCCCAAGCCAGATCAGGGTCCCTTGCCATCTGTTGGTCACTCCCTGCCCTGTGCCCCCAGAGCGCCCTGTTCCACGCCCTGACTGTCCTTCCAAGTGTTCCCCCACTGTACCTCCAGCTTAGAATTACTCCATCTCCCCAGCAGGGCTGTGAAGCCCCAACAGGAAGATGGCAGACAGGCTTGTGTTTGGACTTTGTGTGGTGTGTGGCTCCGAGAAGAGGCCTAATAGACATGTGTTCAGTGGACAAATGGACTATTGTGCCCCAGGAATTAAAACACATTCATCATGGTACAGTAACGATAGGGAAGATCGACGCGGGGTCCTCTTTCTTAGGAGAAAGCACGGGTACACGTGATAAAAGCAGAGGTAGCGTTCCCAGAACAGTTCAGCACAGTTCCCGAATCCCCGGCCATCTCTGCACGGGGTCTGTGGCAAGGGAATAAAAACGGACCAGAGAGGAAATCCTCCATCAATGTAATGAGGATTCACTGCTTCCTGCAGGTCGATCCCCAAAAGCAGGAGAGAAATGGGAAAGAATAACATCAAAATGATGCGTGGCCAGGGCGTTTCCCATGACGCAAACACCACGCAGGTGCCTGGAGCCCGTGACACACTTAGCATGCGCCTCCTCCACCCAGGTGCCCCGCTGGGTACGGCAGATGGAGGGGGAGGCGATGCCACCCCGACGGGGCCAAGGCGTGTCCATGCTCAGCAGCACCCCTCTTGTCCATCCAGGCTCATCCACCTCTTGAGAGAAACCTCCAGTCTGCAGTCCCAGGCCCTCACCCACACACAGCCCGTCAGTCCCCTTCCCCAGGTTCTTTATTCAAACCCTACATTTCCCCGGGCCCAGGGGAGGAAGATCTGGCCCTCCCGCCAGCTTGCAAGTCTTTTGGGGCAGGGATGCCACCTTCCGTCTTTGTCTGACCAGCTCCAGCCCGAGAACGGAGAGAAAACAAGGGCTCGGAAGGTGTCACGGAAACGGATTCAGACTCCTGCTGCCTCCTTCAGAAACTCTATCTACACCCTAGACACTGTGTGGAAATAAGCCGACTCTGCTCGCCGTGCGCATGCTTTACCTCTTTCAGAACCAGCACACATTTGCCGGGTCCCACCGACTGAGGTAGCTCTGCGATTCTTCCTTTGTTCAGGTAAGGGCCTGAGAAACACCTGTGGTTGATAAAAAGCTGAGGACAGCAGTATTTCCCGTTGACAGTACCTGTGGGGAAGAGCAACACAGCTCATGCTTTAGGAGCCAACAAAACACCTGCTTAATCCACTTAGTTGGCAAAACTACCCAGAGGCACACTGTGTCTTAATATCAGAATATTTTATAAACACGATAGCTTAGAAATTCTGGTTATTTTTTCTACCATATAAATGACCTTTTCTGTTTATGATACAGGATTCAAGGCACATAGAAAGATGCTAAAACCCAGGCAATGACAACTAATGCATTACTATGCAGCAAATAAAAAAAAAAGTAACAAAATTAAAAAAACAAAACACCAGCTCCACAGCTAAGCTCCCCTGGGTTTTCTAGCCTAGAAACTCACTTTCTCTTGCCCTTCCCCGAACCTTGTGTTTATCATTCCCATGCAGGTCTACACACTTGACCACATACACAGGTGTATGTGCATCAACAAGCAACATACAGTATTTGGGATATTTAAAAAATATTCCATAAATGGTTTCCTGCACCATTTTGTTTGTTTGACCTGAAGGTTCTAAGATCCACCCAAGTCGGTAAAGGTATATGCAGAATGTCCACCCCTTTCTCACTTCTGTGCATGACTCTGTTACGTGCACACAGCACAAACGAGCCGTCCATGTCTTACTGATGGACAAGTCACTTCCCCTGGTCAGGACTGTGGCCAGCGCTCTACTGAATACAGCTGTAAACACCTGTTCTGCTGACGGGCAAGAGAGCTTTCCCCGTGTGTAACAAGGAGGGGAATGGCTCAGCCACGGGTCGGCATGTTGTCACTGAACCACATGTGGTCAAGGTGACCTCCATGCAGACTTTCCCAATGTACACTCCCACGAGTGCAGCGGAGTGCTTGCCACCATCCCACGCCCAAGCCAACCCCAGGCATGGCAGGGCTTCTTCCTTTTGCCAGCCTGATAGATGTGCACTATACCTCCCAGGGGGTTAAATCTGCATTTCCCTCACTCTACTGTTGACTTAGCAGGTTGACGGTCTAGTGTCTCAAAGGGCCGTGGGGAAGAGTGGAAACAGTACACGGTAACCTATCACCCTAAAGTTTCCTGACGTCTGTAAATGGAGAAAGGGGTCTCGCTGCCAGCCAACACTCGCCCTCCCGCATGGAGCCCTAAGCTCCGCTAACAGGGGTATTTCTGTAAAGAAGCTGTTATGCGTTTGGGACGGTCATTTAATGGTCCAGGAAGGGTTGTCCTCATAGGACTTCATCTAAGAAGCAACAGGGGAAGGAGGGAGAAATGCTATTTTGCGAGAGTAAGACAAAAGGAGTAAAGCAACAATTACAGGCTCTGAAAGAAGAGCTGACACGGTTCTTTTAAAACCATTCTGAAGTTTTGAATTCTATACAACAAAATTAGGCAAAAAAAAAATTTTAAAAAAGATTATGTCCACAGCTGCACACACAGGAAATTTTTTGGTAGGATTACCCTACCCAGAACTTTAGGGAAAAAAAAAAAAAAAACAATTTTAGTAAGTCTACTCCTAAAAATGCTCTCCTTCCTAGAGCTTTGACTACTAGGACTGTTCCATGGCGTATAGCTTTGAAGCCTGGAAGAACTCAGAGCAGGTTTCATTTTGGCTAGAAAACAGAATTCTTAATCAAATATATTATTTAATGTACAAACACATTTATAATCGGATTTGTTGTCTACGGGGAATTCACATTTGTGTTTTCAAAGGTTATTTTAAGATGTAGAATGCTACACACTAAAAAACATACATTATTTGCTCTCAGCTTTTAAACACAGAGGATTTTTAGGAACAATTCAAAAGGCCCCCAGGGACAAGTATGAACAAATAATGGAAAAATGGAAGTAGGGGTGGTAGAAAATGTCAACAAAAATGAGTGCCTAATAATGACATTTTTAATTCTTTCTCCTTGCACATGACCATCCGTGACATACAACTCTCATAATTTCCAAGTAACACGTGGGCTCTTCTCCTGCAGACTGAGAGAATTATCCAGAGTTACCAACCAAAGGACAGAAGAGGCAGAGAGAGTTTGGTATAGAAATTTTTTTAAAAGTAGTTATGTGTTAATACGTAGCAACAGAGACAAGGAGAATGAACTTAGAGCTGAGATATTCTCATATTGACCTAAAAATACATGCATATCTCCGCTCCCCGACTAGGAAGGGACAGCTAGCCGTCGATGGCTCCTTTACCTGTGGTATCCAAGTGAGACAACAAACAGAGGTCATGAGGTATTTTCTCAACAGGCACTGTGGATGGCAATCTGTGGATCAAGAAAACATAACGATCATGGGTTGCACAGTCTAGAAGAAACTTGCACGTTCCAAAGTCTTCTCATAACCTAAAGTGACTATCACGGAAAGCCAAGCACGCAGTAAGACAGGATGGGTGCAGCAAGCAGCAACGCCACTACAAACGGGTAAGATCGCTGCAGACTGGCTGTCCCCAAATTCTTGAAATAACCCTAAGAAGCCAACGGAACATCTGCCCCTCAAGGAGTTGTCGCTAAGCCCTCATCTTCTTCAGGTCGCTGCTGGGTTTGCCTCTTGCTATAGAATCATAAAAGTGCCCTTAATTATATTTTAGACATGAAGAAACATCAACTTGCGCAGAATTTAACGGAAGTCAGACTTCTCTTCTTCAACAGAACAAACCAGTACGTTTTACAAACTAGTGTCTGAGAACCACTTGGCCTTTGATTTTTGGGGTCTGTGCTGTGTTGTGTGGGTCACAGCCACTGTAGAAAGGCCTTCAAAGAAAGCCTATGAACTGATGGGTCCTAAAACATGACACAGGCCTGTCCTAGGGCAGAGCCTTGTGTTATAGTCCAGTAAAAAATTTGCTGAATAAACATTTGAAAAATATCGCCATGGGGGGAAAGAGGTGCGTTGGGTGTTACATGGTGCCCAGGATGGTGGTGTGGAAACCACACCACTGAAAAGGAACACAAACTCAAAGCAAAGCATTATGAGATCTTGGTGGGGGTCATCTTCGCACCGGTTCTCAAAGTGGGGTCCCCAAGCTAGCCGACGGCACCACCTGGGAACTTGTTAGATGCGCGGATGCTCAGGTCCCAGTAAAGACCTCCCGAGTCAGGGATGTGAGAGATGGGGGCCCAGCCATGTGTGTGTGTGTGTGTGTGTGTGTGTGTGTGTGTGTGTGTGTTATCAAGCTGTTCAGCTGACTGGTATGAGTGCAGCATGAGGACTACGGATCCACAGACCACACGTTGAGGAGTTAGGAGTTCAGATTTGGATTCAAGGATGGGATCATTTATTATTAACTCTCTGTTTCAATATTATCCAGACCAAACTAGAGTCTGATTATTAACCGGCTACACCGTGTTGAGGAATGAATGTATGAAAAATGCCCACAAAATTGTTTTTCACATTCAAATAGCAATGCAGTTATTATTAGTTTTCATTTTATTTAAGTTGAAATCTGGCTACCTGAAAAAACGCTGTTCTCAAATCCATTCTCACCAGTGTGTTTTTATTAAGAAAACAGGACCACCTGATGAAAGATGTCTATTTTCGCGTACCTCAGATATTCTTCAGTACATAAAAAATGCTGCTAACGGTTGCAGTTTTTCAAAAACGTACTGCATGTACGGACACCACCCGATCACCCTCCTTCTCCCTAAAATTACAACTGAAACAAAGGGTAACTTGCACTGACTCAACCATGCAGGACCCACATGTGTTTTCACAAGAAATCTAATTTAATCTTCAGGAAACCCCCGAGAAACAGGTGTTTCACAAATGAGGCCTTGGAGATGCAGAGAAATAGAGCAGCTTCCTCAAGTCTCCCCGCTGGGAGCCTGTGGAGCTGCCCTAGGACCCCAAGTCGCCCACCTGTGGCACCCATGTGCAGGGTGGGGGTAGAATAGGGGGGCACATTGCAGAGAGCGGTCACTACCAGCGTGCAAGGCCAGGATGCCCTCCAGGTAGGTGGAGGTGGAGCAGATGGAAAAATAATCTGAGAATAGATGCCTTGAAGATCAGAGCCTGTATCTTACCCATCACAGTACTATTTCTAACTGTCCTCTCTATGGCGATGCCAACTGTGAACTACCCCCCCCCTCAAAAAAAAGACAGCCATGCTTCCTCTCCTAGATCATTTATCCCATAAGTTGGGGGGGAAACAAAAACAAGAACTTACTGTTTTTCTGGTTGCACAACTGCAATCTTTCTCTTCTTTTGTGCTGGAAAACAGGCAAGAAAAGACAAAGGGACAGTTAGCTTCATTCACTAGTTGGGCAAAGTTTTTTTTTTTTTTTTTTTTTTTAAAAAAAAAAGGTCTTCATGTAAAATTTTACATATGTCAGTTTTAAAGGAAGACTTTAAACACTACAAAGTTCTTTCATCTGGGCCACAACTTTATCTCAACTTCTGCTAGCATTAAAATAGACTTTGACTCTGGGGGCCTGGGTGGTGCTCTTGGTTGAACGTCTGACTCTTGGTTTTGGCTCAGGTCATGATCTTGGGGTCCTGAGATCGAGTCCTGTCTCGGGCTTGGCGCTCAGCAGGGAGTCTGCTTTTCCCTCTGCCTCTCCCCTTCACTTTCTCCCTCCCTCTCTCTCAATCTCTTGCTCTAAGATAAACAAATAAACTTGAGACTCTGACTCATCAGAAATGAAGTCTCACTAGAATTTACTGCATTTAATCTTATCACTACACCAGCTACTTTATTCTAAAACGTGCTTTTAATAAGAAAGAGAGAGCATGCGTATCACTTCTCACATGAACCCACCTGGTAAGATAAATTGTTCAAGCGACATTATCCAAAATGATTTTTTTCCCCACAGAAAGTGTGGTAAATCAAATAATGTTACCGTAACAGCACACTCCCAAATTAGGATTAGAGCTGTGTTTTTAAACGAAAACATTTTATTGCTGAAAGGAAGACTGGTGCCTCATAAATATGTCTGACGAATATCAACATAAACCAGCCAGTAAGAATTCTTTAGATAAGAAGATTTGTAGTTTATATTTGTAATGGATTTGAATCACCTTACCAAAGATAGACCAGGGGGCTTTGGCATCTATTAATTTTGAGACAGACAGTCCCATATCCTTCAGCATAAATGTTAATTCCAACAAAACTTCTAAAGCTACTTGAGTTTGGTGGGTTTAGACTTATAGTTTGCCTCTTCAAAACAAATGTACACATATGAAATGAAATGAAAGGAAGAATAAGAGAGATAGCCATTGAACTTTCATTTATTCTTGAATTTATTTTGTATTTGGTTCCAGTTATTACTATGAATAACTATAAACTTTGTGATGTCTAAAGTGAAAAATGAGTGTGGACGACCTTGTCTAAGGCTTTGCTACCAAGGGTGGGAATGCCTGAACCGCAGGACGTTTTGGTAAGGAGCCATACACGACAGACCTGGGTGCAACACACACCAAGGTGGAAACATCATTGTGTTCACCATAGCAGGTATATGACTGTGCTCCAGGGAACCTCGAAGCACCTGTTGCCTCCCACATCCATGCGAAGGAGAGAGAAAGAGGACACAAGACAGAAGTCTCTAAGATACAGCTAAAACACAGGAGACTGGCCCCTCCCACGACTAAAACCAGGGGGCACCTGACCTGGCTCTCGGGCCAACTAAGTCAAGAACCTGTGGCTCCTGAAGTGAGAGGAAAAGAACAAAATGCCCTTGATATGGAAAAAATTATTCTGTGCTCAGAATTTCAGAAATGTGTTAAAGTGAGGACAAGACAATACTCTCATTGGATCAGGTTTGTTGAACAGTGCGGTGTACAGACAGGAGAGAAGAATGCCTTAGAATCCACCTATCATCTGGGCCACCTACTGTGTTTCACACAGACAGTGCACCATCCTACTCTTAATGGATATAGAGTGAAACTCTTAAGTGTCCTTCAAAATCTGCTGACACCGGGGAACTGGAAGCCAACTATAGATGGGACTTCCCTTCTAGTAACTTTCTGAGCATTTACATAAGTGAGTCATATATAGGATGCTAGCAAGAAGTAAAGCTAGCACACAAATTACATAAAGAAAATACCAGAAATATATCTATTTCACAAAAAATTAAAAACATCTTATTTTTAAGGACTCATTATTTTTAATTTTTTAAAATTTAAATTCAATTTAATTAACATATACTGTATTACAATTTCAGAGGTAGAGTTCAGTGACTCCTCAGTTGCATACAACACCCAGTGCTCATCACATCATGTGCCCTCCTTAATGCCCATCACCCAGGTAACCCATTCCTCCTACCTGCCCCCCCTCAGCGACCCTCGGTTTGTTTCCTAGAGTTAAGAGTATCTATGGTTTGTCTGTCTCCCTCTCTGATTTCACCATATTTCATTTTTTCTTCCCTTCCCGTATGATCTTCTGTTTTGTTTCTTAAATTCCACATATGAGTGAAACCATATGATAATTGTCTTTCTCCAATTGAATTATTTCACTCAGCATAATACCCTCCAGTTACATCCATGTCAATGTAAATGGTGGGTATTCATCCTTTCTGGTGGCTGAGTAATATTCCATCGTATATATAGACCACATCTTCTTTATCCATTCATCTGTCAAAGGACATCTGGGCTCTTTCCATAGTTTGGCTATTGTGGACATTGCTATAAATGTTGGGGTGCAGGTATCCCTTTGAATCCCTGTTTGTGTCCTTTGGATAAACACCCAGTAGTGCCATTGCTGGGTCATGGGGTAGCTCTATTTTTAACTTTCTGAGGAACCTCTACACTATTTTCCAGCATGGTTGCATAATTTGAAATAATACTTTTGGTAAACGTAAGGGTGGGAAAAAATGCTATGATTTATTAGTTTGGAAGATTTTTAAAAGGTACCACCTCAGGATATTGACCTCTAATAATAGAAGTTAAAACACACACTGTTGTACATACTTAGAGACAGAGTTGGTTGCTGGGTTAACTACTAATACTGCTTTAATTCGATATTTATGTGATCAGAAGGATGTGAGATATAACGCAGTCTTTAAAGTAGAGCTGAAATCTCACTGGTTAGTGTCAAGAGTAGTTAAGTTTTTATATGTTATGTCAGTAATTTATTAGGACCAACTATGATTCTTTTATGGTAAACCTCATGAGAAAAATCCGTTCTTTCTTAGACATGATACAGAAATGTAGTATTTTGGGGCACCTGGGTGGTTCAGTTGCTTAATGTCCAACTCTTAGTTTAGGCTCAGGTCATGATCTCAGGGTTGTGAGATCTAGCCCTGCATGGAGCTCTGTGCTGAGCATGGAGACTGCTTGGGATTCTCTCTCTCCCCCTGCCTCTGCCTCTTGCCCCTCTTCCCGACCCCACATGTGCACTCTCTATCTCCCCCCCTTAAAAACAACAACAAAAAAACAATAAAAACCAAAAAAACCCCATAGTATTTAGCTTAAATTTTCTCTAATCAAAATAATCAACTGTATATAAAACTGAGAGTGAATATTTATTTTATATATATTTATATATTTTTATATAATATTTATACATCTTATTAAATTTATATTATATTTTATCTCTGCCACCACTCCGTGACCTTCACCCGCCTTATCATTATGACTTAGTCTGTCGATCTATGAGATGGTTCCAAATACCCATCTCATGAAGACACTGAAAGCACCCAAGAGATAAAAACACTGGTGCTCTGTGGGAAATCTAACACCAGTTCTGTTTCTTACAACTTGGCTGAAGTCTCTTTACAAAACTATTTACCTCCCCAAGCCCCCAGATATTGTCTGCAGGAGCTCCAAACTGGATGATACTTACAGACTGTTTTGTGTGGTGTGGTCAAAGGGTAAGAGTTCGCTTCACACCAGCCCACTGGGAAGATGTCCATAGATTCCACGTCAACAATAAACTCTGGAGCAGGAGTCTGCAGACCTGGATCAGAAAAGTCAAGATGACAGGTACAGATTTTACTACAAAGAGCCAGAAGGAGAGAAGAAACGTGCGAGCATCTCTGAGATGAGGGAAAACACTCCCTGGACTGTTCAACACAACACCGAGGACAGTCTTATGACAGATACTGGCACCTGAAATACCAAACAGCAAAGTACAAGGTGGGGGTCGTTCAAATAAAGCAGAGATCCAGAAAATCCAAGATGTTTTCTCCTGCAAATGGCACGTAGAGGACTGGGGGGCAGAATGTGGGAAGAACTGGCATTGGAGCCAGAAAAGCTGGCAGGAGGAACAGTCTGCCCTTTTCCTAAAAGTGTCTTTGAAACCAAGGAAATGGGAGATCCCTGAGTGGCTCAGCGGTTTAGTGCCTGCCTTTGGCTCAGGGTGTGATCTGGGGTCTCGGGATCGAATCCCACATCGGGCTCCCTGCAGGGAGCCTGCTTCTGCCTCTGCTTCTCTCTCTCTCTCTCTCTCTCTCTCTCTGTCTCATGAATAAATAAATAAAATCTTAAAAAAGAAGAGAAAAGAAACCAAGGAAACGTGCTGGAGCTGTGTGGGGGCCCCAGCACACATATGTATGCCACCAGGACACACTTCATCCAACACCAAGCAAAGGCCGACCCTCAATGAAGGAAAGTTAACACCACCGCTCAAAGGATAGGCCGGTATAGCTTTGAGCGGGGAACACAGACCACACATTTTCTCTAGGGAACTTATTCACTTCTCGGGTTGACCGGGGTTACTTGTTTTGAACTCCACTGGTGGCCTGCAGATCATGAAATCCAATTTACAGAGAAGTGTCTTTTTTAGTGGGATCCACCTATCACCCCGTTTCATGATCCTACTAATGCCTGGTGATAAATCGGCACCACAACTAAGAGACTCTGAAACAGAGAAGAGATTTGCATGTAATATGAGCAAAGGTTTCAAGAGTTCTGGCCACAAAGGATAAATCTAGAACCCAGAAAACTGGTAAAAGGAAGAAAATTCTACACTGAATCAATAGTTCTTTGGAGAAAAAACACCGAGAGAAAACACTTGTGAACTAAGAATCAAAAGATATGAACTGTGTTAATAGACAGGGACTCACGGGCTCTGACCTCTTACTCTCATTTTGCTTTGGTTTCTTCGCTGAGAATCAAGATGGAAATGACACCATAGAACTCACACACCCATCCACATCGCCACATCACATCTGATGAATTTTAAATCATATTGCCCCCCAACACTTAACTTCACGAAGCTCAATTCTAGCAGACAAAAAATGGTCCCAACCACTGGAACTCTGACGTTCGCCACACTGGCTCCTACCCCTGACTTCTCATCGTAAAGAAGATACTGGAAAAAGGAGCGTGCTGTTTGATACACGTGGGTTCTAGTGCTAACCCAATATACTGCTGCACAGAAAGTGCCCTGAACACGCTGGCACACACATCATACCATCACCATTAGTCACTATCAACTTTCAACTCCTTCCCCCAAAAAAGCAATTACCATGAAAAAAACTTTCTTTTTGTTTTATTCTCCCATAACTTGAACGTAAGTAGGTTTATGGGGATTATTTCTCAAGACAGTTGAGTGGATGTAAATCATTTGGTTCCCATTATGACTCAACCAATGCTTAACCTACCTACTTACCAAAGAGACCATCAAATAAAATAAGACACGTGTATCTTGGCTACTGAACAGTTTTGGTGACGGGCTGAATTCACCCCCAACATACATCTGTATTTCCAGACTCACATTTAGGTACAAATAAGATTTCCAAGGTCAAAGTAGTGCTTCGAAAAGAAGCATGAAGGTGAGCTTTATAGCCTGTTCCTTCCTGAATTACGACCTTCATGTTCCACTGTTCTCCTGGTTCAGACATCACTTGGTGTTAATGCTTTAATATATACACTTCCGCAACAATGTATATAGTAATATATTTATAAGGCTATCTTTACCATACTTTATTTTTTAAAGATTTTATTTATTCATTTTATAAGTGAAAAAAAAGATTTTATTTATTCATTCATGAAAGACACACAGAGAGAGGGGGCGGGGGAGAGAGGCAGAGACACAGAGGGAAAAGCAGGCTCCTCACAGGGAGCCCGATATGGGACTCAATCCCAGGACCCGAGGATCAGGCCCTGAGCCGAAGGCAGATGCTCAACCACTGAGACACCCAGGTGTCCCACCATACTTTAAAATTCTTTGGTCATGCTCTGCATTCAAAACAAATATTTAGGAGCTACAATGTGTTAGCTACTAGGTCCTCAAGAAAGTTATAACCCTGACTTCCCTGCGCTTCCTAATCTAGCCCATTAAGGTATGGGAACAGATGGAAAAGTGGGTTATTTATCACCCAGGAACATTTTCCTGACCCTGAAGCTTTTCCAATCCTATTCTGAATGATGGGTACCAATCTCCTATTTCCCTTTATCAACCTTATGCTTCCAGATACATCTGGCTAGACTCGGAATAATCTTTTTTAAAAAACAACTCATTATTTTCCAAGACCAGGGACCCACGTTAAAAAATAATCCATTAAAAGTGGATGCGATGCTCCTTTGGTGATTCTAGGATTTCCAAAACTCCTTATGCAAAGCTTAAGGTAACTACTGCAACGGTTGTAACCATTTTATAGGCAGCCTCTGTGAATAACACAAGGCCATGTTCACCCTGGACTTCTCTCTGGTGCATCAGTCAATATGGATTCTACTCATTCATCCTCATCCAGCACCTTCATTTCAAAAACCACCAGGAAGTCCCAATCTCCATCTAAGGGGAGGTCCTTAGCTACATTACAGTAGGCTGTATGGCGGGATATGCTGCCACTATAAAAAAAGAACGAGAAACCTCTTTGTATACTTACATGTAAAGACCTATATGTTGAGTCAAAGAAAAGCAGAGTACAGAACACTGTGTATATATAGTATGCTACCATCTGGTTAAAAAGGGGGAAATAACATATATTTATATGTGCATAAGACAAATCGGGAAGGAAGTGCAAAATACCCACACAGTGGGCGTCTGCTGGAAAAGGAGTGGAGACACCGAGCGGTGGGGGCAGCTGCTGGAGAGAGACTCTGACCACGGATACTTCCATGTATTTTTGCAAATGAATCAACTAATTTACAATCACAACCTAACCTCACTATCACCACAATAACCGCACAATGCAAAACGCCCCGAGAAGGAAGGATTCTTCTGCATGAACTGTGCTGCCACAGAGGCCAGATCAATGAAGGCCAAGTGACCTTAACAGGAAATGGGTGACGGGCACTGGGTGTTATTCTGTATGTTAGTAAAGTGAACACCAATAAAAAATAAATTAAAAAAAAAAAAAAAAAAAAAAACAGGAAATAAGACCAGGGTGCCTGAGGGGCTCAGTTGGTGAGATCGAGCCCTGAATCAGGTTCCCTGCCTAGCAGGAGTTAGCTTCTTCTTCTCCCTCTGCTGCTCTCCCCCGACTTGTGCTCTCTGGTTCTATCTCTCTGTCAAATAGATAAATAAAATCTTAAAAACAAAACAAAACAAAACAGGAAATAACACCAAACTACAATGAGTCATTCTGCTGCTAAGAGGACAGGATGCTCCATACTCACAAAGCATATAAATTTGTTGAGAATCACTTGGGAACCTTACAGAAGCTCTGCAATTTGCCACATCCTGAGACTGTCACCCGATCAACGGATCCTTCGTCCCTTCCACGAAGTTCCACCCGCCCTCCTAAAGGCAGAGACTCCGGGAACAGTCAGAACGAGGCCTGTACCTCAGTTAAAAGGCAGGAAGGGAAGAAAGGCAAGAGGTATTTAAGGAAGCAAGTTAACCTCGCTCAGCACCCTCATGAGAAGTCAAAGGTCACAGCAAACTGGGACGGGCTCGAGTGTGGGATGGACAGAAAAGGCGCCAAAGGGGAGAGAGTGAGCGGGTGATCCGGGAGCAAGCAGGACTGGGTGCTGGAGCCCCGGGTGCCGTGTGTCTGGCTCCTTCCACCTGCAGAGGCCTTTCTATAAAACCTGACTGTCAAGTCCCTCGTCAGCTGTGGAGCCAAATTCCTAAGGAACAAAAAGACTGGCAAAACTGCAGATGGCAAGATCAAGATTTGATAGGAAACAGGCAATCTGGAGGAAAACAAAAGAAATGGGATCAAATGTGTGTGGAGAGAGACAGAGAGACTCACAGGACTGCAAACACCCACAAGCACGGAATTCAGGTCTGACACATCCTCAAGTGTTTAGTACTTACGACAACCCTAAGGGATAGGGGCTAGCCTCGTCCCCACTGTACAGATGAGGAAGCTGAGGCCCAGAGAAAGGTCCAAGGGCAGCAAGTGGCAGATCCAGCGTATGACCCTGGATCCTCTAACCCTCCAGGCATTTCAGGTGGCATTTTTCTTTCCTTCTCTTATTTCTGTTTCTGGTTTGCTTGGGGCTGGTCAGCATCTGTCCCCATCCTGTCCCGGCCCCACAGCCCTCCTGCAGAATCTCCACCATGAGGTGGCCGCCGCCGCCTCCCACAGAAGGGGAAGGAGCCAGCTCTGCCCTCACTGCCAGCAGGTGACAACAGGCTCGGTCCGAAGTCACGGCCGTCACGAGGGCAGCGCCCAAGCCCAAACTCAGCGTGGCTTCCCGCAGCAAAACCTCTGCAGGGGTGCGCCCCTCCCCCAGCCCCCCACCCCCAGATTCACATTTAGCCTGAGACAGCCCGGCCACTTCTGTCGCTGGCCACTGAGGAGCCGTCCAATGGAGCATCAGCTCTGGGGACCACACAGATTTGCGAGGGTTCAAAGCCCGCGCCCACAGACAACACCCACTTTCTACCACCCTCTCCAGCATTCGGGGGGCACTGCCGTCCATGCCCGGGCCACTGAAGCAGCTTCTCCCAAATTCTCAGGCAGGCCCTACCTCCTTCTAAAGATTCGAAAACCACCCACACTGGCTTGAAATAGAATTACTTTCACATTTGCATTTTTCCTTGTTTGATTTTTGCAAGTCTCTGAGAAAGCTCATTCACCCCGACTTTTGCACAAATTACAGAAAGGCTTTGAGGGGCACCCGGTGTCCCACCCACGAGAGGTCACCCCAACAGGGGTTCCCTTCCGCCACGCCACACCTGCTAGACCTTAGAGTCCTTGACAAACCCTAGCGCACAGGAGAGTCATCTGGGGAGGGTGCCTTCAAAATGCAGATGTCCACACCCTGCTTGGACCTCAGAAGCACCAGGTCTGTGGTGGCTCCAGGAAGGTGCATTTTCAAAGGAGGCCCAGAGATGACCATGTGGAGGGTGGTTTACTGCAACCGAACCAAGTGTAGGAAAAAACTGGCCCCAGAGCTTTTTGAATGTTAGCTTACACATAGAAAATATCTCACTGGCTCAAAATTCAGTTGGCAAGATAGCAATTCCTAATGGATTGGTGGATTTTTTTTAAAGATTTTATCTATTTATTCATGAGAGACACAGAGAGAGAGGCAGAGACACAGGCAGAGGGAGAAGCAGGCTCCATGCAGGGAGCCCAATACGGGACCCGATCCCAGGACCCCGGGGTCACGGCCTGAGCCAAAGGCAGATGCTCAACCACTGAGTCACCCAGGCACCCAGACTGGTGGATCTTCGATCACTTTCTCATTCAGAAGCACAAAGTTTTATTTATTCCTCCTCTGTGCTCAGCAGGCATTTAGCGAGCACATAGACCCTCGTACAAACGTTGTCCTGGGCCCACACAGGAGCAGAGCCACGCATCAGGGCTCGAGGCGCCAAGGACAGGATCAGGGTCTACAGGCACAGTGAGTGCTCTGTTCTGAGGGAGCCAGACCCTGGGTGGAGGCCAAGCTGATGAGAGAAGGGGCTGCCTTCTGGGGCGCACATCAGCCTCCTCCTCCTCCTCCCCAGCACCTGCCTCCTATGAGCTTTACAGATGCGAATTCCCTCCGCCCAGCTCCACAGCCACCTGGGAGGCAGAAGCCACTATCACACATATCTTATAGAGCCCCACAGAGAAGAAAAGCAGTCTTAAACTCAGGAGGTACTCAAGATACACACAGATGCACTGTCGGGGGCGGGGGCCGCAGAATCCACAGGTTCTATACAGATCATCCTGTACCTATGCTGTCCAAAACAGCAGCCACTAGACAATGCAGCGGAGGAACTGAAATGATCATTTAACTTAAAACAAAGGAGTCACAGCGGACTACTAACGTCTACTACCATCTCCCGAGAATGCCTCCTGCAGGGATTCCAAGGAGGCCCACCCAAGATTTGTTCTGAGAGGGTCCATGGATGGTCTGAAATTGCATCAAAAATCATATACGTGTGCAAGTGCATTTGCTGAGTGTCAACAGCTGTCCTCACACTCTCAGAGGGGTCGGTCCCATCACAAATGTAGGCATCTATTGTAGGACTGGGGCCATTCTAGGAAAGTCAGCACATTCTCAGTTGTCGTACGAGCACCTGGTCCAAAACAGAATGAATTCTCCAGGAATCTGATACGAGGGTGACCTAGACCTGCATGGAGGATGTCTTCATGCCCGAGGCTTTGGGCCCTTGTCCCTATGCCTCATGGAAGCAATTTTGCCATGAGGGGCTCCAGCGAGAAACCCTGTTAACGTTACTTAGCATCTTATCTCATTCATTTATTCATTTGCTCATGGGCTCATGCATTCATTCATCAGCTCTCTACAAAGTGAGAAGAAAAGGAAGGTGAGAAGCAAGCCAGTTCAGCCTCTGGGCCCTATGCAGATGTGGGGCGGACAGACTGGCAGCCGTGAGAGGCAAAGGTTGGCTGGGCTGGACCTGAGAACAGGAGGCTGATCCCAAGTCTCGCTCAGAAGCACGGACACTATGAATCCCCTTGCTGGTGCTGCCCGGCCAGGCGACGCCTCCCTCCAGGCAGGCGGCTGGGGGTTCACTCTCTAGAAAGATTCATCCATGTAGGGTGAATCCACAGGAGCAGCAAACGGGCTCCTGTGAAAGTCCATGCACCCAACGTGAAGGAGCTGCACCTTGCCAGGGTCACTCTTGACAACCAGGTGACCCAGCTCAGGACACCCACATGACACTCAGAACAAGTGGAGACCAGGAAAGCCACAGAGGCAGGCCGACCTCGCCACAGCCAAGAAGCCAGGAGAAAAATCAGATAAATCAGGAAATGTCATGGGACAGTTCCAAAGCACATGCATTTCTCAAGAGGGGAAAAGGAGAGCTGACGACCATCCCCGAACTGACCCTGCACTTGGGGTTAAATACCTCCGCCGACATTCTACATGAGGTTCGGGCTTCAACTGTCTGCAAGCTGTCCCCGCTGGCTCTCATTGCGGAGACCTGGGGCACCGACATGCAGCCCGCAGTTCTCTGCTTGTCGGTGTGGGATGGGCAGCTCGCAGGGACACGATGTCATTCCTGAGCTCGAGAAACCTACTGCCCGAAGCTCTACCTGGCCCAGCCTGACCAAGCAACACTTCCACAGTATGTTTTTCCAGGACTGAGTGTGGAAAGATTTTATTTTCTCTAGATTTCATTTCAGAGGGTGGCAAAAAATAAAGATCAGGAGATGTTGGTAATAACCTAATTTGGGTTTGAGTAAAGCTCCCTGTTCTCAAGATTCTGATACTTCTCAGGGAGCCTGGGTGGTGCAGTGAGTCAAGCATCTGACTCTTGGTTTTGATCAGGTTGTGATCCCAGGGTTGTGCAATCAAGCCCTGCGTCAGGCTCCCACTCAGCGGGAAGTCTACTTGAGATTCTCTCTCTCCCTCTGCCCCTCCTGCTCATTCACTTTCTCTCTCAAAGAAATAAATAAATATCTTTTTTAAAAAATATTTTGGTACTTCTCCACAGACCTGAGGATTCTGGGTCGTCTCCTCTAGGGCATCATTTCCCGCCCCCCCACGCTCAAAACACAAAAACACCAGCCGAGAGTCCCCTACCCGTTTTCACATGTGACAGCACTCCCGATGTCAAAACCGGGTTTGGGGGTTCCCTTCCAGAGCTCTCTTCAAATTTCTGTAGTGGCAGCACCTAAAAGAGCTAAGTAACTTTCCAGAAATGAAGCCTGCTGGTTGCCATTCCTTTTATAGTATAAAAGGAATTCCTGCCTCAGCAAAAAGACTAAAAGTAAATATATTCAGGAATATGGTGCTTATTGTATCTCTTCTAGAGAGATACGAGGAAGAAAATATTAGTAATAATGGGGATAAGAGAAGCCAAGGAAGGCAAAGATGTAAACACTCTTAGGAAGGGAGCTGACTCATCCTCAGGACAGGTGGAAGGCCCACACCCTACCTGTCCCTGGAGATAATGATCTGGAAGGCATGAAAAGTGACTTGGCGGGTAGGAATGCAGATACACGAGCACAGGGCTGCAATGCTAGAGATGTTACCACCGAGAGCAACTTCTATCCCACGGCTAATGCTTATAATTGTAGATATGATCACTTCGAGCAGAGTATTAACACAGGAGAAAAAGCAGTACAACGTCCTCTCTAAAACACAAAACATCATCATAAATTCCACCTGCTAATGGCCAGCGGCCTGTGAGAGCTTGTAATTCTTTTCAAATATGCATCTAAAATAATACTACCTTAATCTCATGTATTTCATTCATTGCCCCCTCTTCAGTATCAGTTCTTTTATAGATACTTAAAGAACTGACTTGAAGAGAATTGAACTCTTAGATTAAAAATGATCATTTTGGGGATCCCTGGGTGGCGCAGCGGTTTAGCGCCTGCCTTTGGCCCAGGGCGCGATCCTGGAGACCCGGGATCGAATCCCACATCGGGCTCCCGGTGCATGGAGCCTGCTTCTCCCTCTGCCTGTGTCTCTGCCTCTCTCTCTCTCTGTGACTATCATAAATAAATAAAAAATTTTAAAAAAAATGATCATTTTAATTACCTAAAAGTGGTCAATTAGCCATGTGTTGAAAATACTTCAAATCAATTTAATGCATAAAAATAACTAATAAATTGTTATGATGTACTTTCTACATTTACAGTGTCAAGTAAATGGTCTATAATCAGAATCACCAGCATCATAAAAATAATTTAACAGCCACAGAGTGACCATGATGAATTTCTAGCATTTGCTCCCTTGACTAAAGACAAGAAAACACTATATCCGCAAAAGTGCAAAACAATGAGAAGTGCCACTAAGGTCACTGTGACTTTCAAAGGTAATATTCAGAAGAGACCAAAACAGAACAAAACCTGAAAACCCCAAAATTCAAGGAAGATCAAAAGGACAAAATGGAATTTTACTTTATTTGATCAAACACATGATTTTGACCATGAATTCCAGGTAGATAAAGTGCAACGAATTGTTTATAAAAAATTTTTTTAAGTATGGAAGGTTTGGAAAAAAATGGACAATCTATTTTCTAAACTCTTTTTCTGGTAACTGATTTCACTGCTATGGGATCAGAAAGCACTCTGGAGAGTAAGAGCTGATGTGAGCTGCCTTACTTTTCTTTGCTATAAAAATAGAAATTGATATCCAAAGCAAAACAGTCATAAGGAGAAAAGGCTGTCAAAAATGTTAAATAGACACTCAAGGTTGCTACTCCTCATTCTTTTTAAGAATTGGGAAGCTGTAGGGTCTGATGAATTAACCAACAAAGATGTCAAGGACAAGGAAACTGACCCCAGGCATATCTTCACGGCTTAGCTAGCTTCGTTTCTTCATCTGTAAAAATCAGGATGCCCTCACTGTTGTCTGTGTTAGGTAATTAACAGCTGCAAAGCACTCTGGAAGAACAAACTGCTAAATAAATAATGACTGCCAGAGAATCTCATTGGTAATATGCTAAATCATAATGATGAAACGTGGGCTTTGAAATCTACCATTTTTGTTTTCAAGTTAATAACACCAAGCAAGACCCTGATCTTGCAATATAACTTAGCAGAGTTATTAGGCAGCAGGTTTAAAGCAAGGATTGAAATCACAGGAGGGATCTTGTGTTTCCAAGAGCAGCTGACTTGACTTTCCATGTAGTAATGAAAATAAGGTCACGCTCTATGCCCGTGGCTGCAGAAATATCACCATCATGTCTGTGTCTACCTTTGGGTTAATTCCCGCTAGAGGCCATTCTATTTGAACCCCCCCCCCCCCCAAGCAATCAACTTTTTGAAAATTTCCTTTTATTTCACGTTGATTTTGAAATCCTCAACCCCAGTAACATTTTAAGTTATTTTTCTAGGAATTCATGACACGGGTGACGCTCACTTATAATCACTGTTCTCTACCCTTCCCACCCACTTGGACTGTAACATTTATGAGATCGTCAGCCCCAGAATTTTTGATACTTCTTAGACTTTTCTCAAGAGAGAGGATGACGAGATTAGCACCACTTCTGTAACCTTCCAAACTTTCCATTCCAATGGGGGTAGGAGCATGCCATGATGGTTAAAATATGGGCCAAGAGAGCTAACGCTATTTTACTACTCATAACCAGTCTTGTTTTTCCATACACATTTAAAATAATTAATGAATTTTGTGAAAATAAGAAACAAACCCCAAAAATTTAGATCACAGAAAAATGGGAAAACCTTCCAGATCCAGACTTAATTCCTTCTCACTGAAAATGTAACATATAAAAAATATATAGTGTTCTATCTCAATCTAAAATCTGATCATGGTTTCACTTACGAAGTATAATGTTCTGTGAATTATCTGCACAATCATAAAAAAAACGTAGCTATAAAGAACAGTTTAAGCATCATTCAACAAACAAATCTTGTGTATTATATATTTGGGGAGAAAGTCATCTCCAATGACTATTTCAAGGTAAAAGTAAACATCTATGGAAGAAACTAAAGTAAAGACTATTATTCACATTAAAATGCAAATATATAATTTAATCCTCATAATAACTAAGACCTCAAATACCAGTTTTAGTGACTCCTTTTAATTTAATTGTGACATTAGCTTTTATAATCAAAGTTGTAAAAAGACCACTGTGTTTCAAACATAATTATCACACCAGTATCTCATTTCATGAAATTATTAGTTAAGATGAGAGCCTCCGAACAAATTTATATTTGATTAGTTGCACTTACTTAAGAACGCTGAATAATTCAAGATCTGTTTAAATGAAAGGGAAGTGGAAGGGGTTATTTCTGAGAAGTATTAAGTGAAACCTCCAGATGGACCCTAACCTCTCCAGAATGGCCGAGAACCGAGCGTACCTTCCAGGTGAAGCCACAGCAGCCTCCCCTTCACACTGACAACAGAGGCCACGCAGAGCTCTCCTGGGTTCCTGGGGTTGACAGCTTCAAGTTTCATGTTCTTGGTGAACCCCCGACTGAATGACGTCTGGAAGAGAGAGAGAGAACAGACACTGAGCCAGTGGACAGTGTAGCAGGGTAGCATGTAGCAACAGGCCGGCCCGCTGGCGAAGGGGGAACACGCACATGTGGGCACACACATGGGCACACGCACATGCACCCAGGCACACAGACCTCGCCCATATGACAAACTGGCTTTCCTGCCATTCAACAGAAAAGAACCATGACCTCTTCATTTACATCCCAGCATTAGAGCTCTGCTGGCACACAGCAGGTGCCTACTAATATCTGTTGAGTGAGGGGACAGATACGTTCTCTTCCCAGTTCCGCAGGTGCCCTAACTTCTACGCAGTCACTGAGGTACAAATCATTTCTTCTTCCTTCCCTAGATTCCTCACTCGCACCACACCTGGGCATATTTGCGGGGGCGAGGACAGGGCCTGAGTCTCCGTCTGGCATCATTTTCTTCAGCCTGAAGCACATTCGTTACCACTGTGATTCTAGTGCAGGTCTGCTGGTGGCGAATTCCCACAGCTTTCTCTGAGATTGTCTTTATTTTACATTTATGGCTTTGGGTTTACTTTCATTTACTTTCTAAATGCACTTTTTAAAAATTTACACGTGAGAATATTCACTTGCCTTGGTGCCCTGTTCCCTATACATGCATACAGTCATGTGGCCATAACCTCAATCAACACGCACAGCAGTCCCTTCACCTTCAAAAAACCTCTGCGCTGCCCTTTGGTAATCAATCCCTTCCAGACTCCCAACTCTTGGACCACAGACCTGTCTTCTACTTCTAGAGTTTTGCCTTCCCCATAAGATCACATAAATGGATCCATACACTGTGTGATCTCGATTACTCCACAGAAGCAAAATGCACTTAGGGTTCATCCGTGCTACTGCACAAATGGCCAGTTCATTTTATCTTACTGCTGAGTACTTCCTATAGATGTGCCACAGTCCATCCACTTACCCACTGAAGGACATGCAAGCTGTTTCCAATCCCTGGTCATTGTGAATAAAGCTGCCATAAACACCCAAGCACAAGGTTTTGTGTGAACAGAGTAGATTAGTCTGCTTGGGATGCCATAACAAAATACACCACACTGGGTGGCTCTAACAACAAATATTTGTCTTGCAATTCCAGAAGCTGGAAATCTCAGATCAAGGTGTCAGCAGGGCCGGTTTCTTCTGAGGACTCTCTCCTTGGCTTGTACACAGCCGCTTTCTCTCTCCGTCTCCAAACGTCCTTTGCTCCATGCACGCGGCCTGGGTCCTAATTACGACTTCTCATAGGATATCAGTCCTACTGGATTAAGACCCACCCATATGGCCTCATGTTTCCTTAACTCTCTCTTTGAAAACTAACCCCAAATATAGTCACATTGTGAGGTATTCCAGGTTAGGATTTCCATCGTATGAATTGTGAGGAATACAATGCAGCCTATAACCAGCTTTCATTTCTCTAGAAATGGAATTGCTGGACCACATGGTAAATGTACTTTTAACTTCCTTGGAAACCAAATTGGTTTCCATATATCATTTTGCATTCCCATCAGCAGTGTGCAGTGGTCCAGTGGCTAAACATCCCCAACAGCACTTTGGTATTAGCATTATTTCAAATTTTAACCATTCTAATAGGTGTCCACTGCTCCCGAGCCCTGTCTTTTTTTTTTTTTTTAAAGATTTTATTTATTTATTCATGAGATACAGAGACAGAGTGGGGGGGGCAGGCTCCATGCAGGGAGCTGGACGTGGGACTCGATCCCGGGTCTCCAGGATGACGCCCTGGGCTGAAGGCGGCACTAAACCACTAAGCCACTGGGGCTGCTCCTGAACCCTGGTTTTAACTTGCATTTTCCCTATTGTTAATGATGTCGAGCATTTTTTCATGTTTCTTTGTCAGTTGCCTATGTTCCTTGGCAAAGTGTTTCTCTCTTCACTCAGGAAGTATTATTAGCTTTGGTGCATACAGGATTGTGGTTTCTTCCCTTCAGTGTGCTGCTACAAACATTGACTTACTGTTTTCTGGTGTCCCTGGTCTCTGATGTGAAGTTTGCTTCATTCAAATTGTTCCAGGGGCACCGGGTGGCTCAGCCTTCAACTAAGGTTGGGGTCCCGGGATCTTGCATCGGCTCCCCTGCAGGGGGTTTGCTTCTTCCTCTGCCTGTGTCTCTGCCTCTCTCTCTCTCTCTGTCTCTCAAGAATAAATGAAATCTTCCAAAAAATTGTTGTTCCTCTCTTTGGGATGTATCATTTATTTCTCTGGATGCTTTCAAGATTTTTCTCTTTATGTTTGGTTATCAGCAGTTTGTTTGGTTTCTTTGTGTTTATGCTACTTAGGGCCCACAGACCATCCTGCTCATCAGTACTTTCAGCTACTTTGGTAAATTTTGGCCATTGTTTCTTTGTATACATTTTCTTCCACAGTCTCTGTTGCCATTTCTTCTGGGTCTCCAATTACACATGATATTGTCCCTCAGATCCCTAAGATTCCTTCTCAATCCCCACATGCAATCTTCCTTTTCTCTTTGTTTCTTCAGATAGGGTCATTTCTATCCTCAAAGTCATGAACTATCCCCTGCTACCTTCATTCTGCTAGGAAGCCCTACCAATGAATTCCTTTATTTCAGGTATTGCATTTCTCAGTCCTAGAATTTCTTTTTACACTTTCTACTTCTCTGGCACTTCCTACCTTCTCGTTCATAGTTTCCTTCTCAAACTTCAGGGTATACCTGAATCACCTGGAGAACCTTTTAAAAATGGACTGCTAGGCCTTACCCAAAGTTTGTGATTCTTTTGATTTGAGGTAAGGCCACAGAATTTGTATTTCCAGCAGGTTCCCAAGTGATGCTAAAGCTGCTGGCCTGAGGACCACACTTTGGGAATCACTGCTTTGCACCAAATTTGCTTAAATTAAAAAAAAAAAAAACTTATTTATTTATTTGGGGTGGGGACAGAGGGAGAGAATCCACAAACAGTCTCCCCACTAAACAAAGTGAAGCCTGACACAAGGATTAATCCCAGGACCCCTGAGATCATGACCTGAGTGGAAATTAAGAGCCTGACGTTTACCAGAGTGAGCCACCCAGGTACCCCAAATGGATACTTTAAGATACGTGTCTGCTAATTCCAACATCTGGGTCATGTTGGGTTTGGTCTCTGCTGATTAGCTTTTCTACTGAGAATGAGTCAGATTTTCCTATTTCTTTATGTGATGAGCAACACTGAAGTCTAGATGTTTTAAGTGTTACATGGTAGAGACCCTGGACTGTGTTATATTCTTCCTAAGAGTGTTGGCTTTCTGTTTTAGCAAGGAACTAACTTGGTTGGATTCGAACTACACAGTCTGTATGTTGAGAAGGAGCTCAAACCCCACTTCAGTCTTTTGTCCTTAACCAGGCTGCTGTAAGTTTGCAGGGAAAATACACAATCTGAGGATCAGCCAAAGATTCAGACCAAGTTTATACATAGGATTTGTGGTTCCATCTCCTGGCTTTTCCCTGAGACTCCTCTCACTTTCCCACAGTTGTGATTGCTCAAATTCTGTTATCAGGTTCATTGGGCCAGAAAGAGTGTGATTTTTACATTACTGGTTTTGTCATCTCATACATCGTCAACTGTCAAGAAGTTTGAAAAAAAAATCACACAATCACTCCACAGTGTTCCTTCCAAGCACCTGCTCCCCTCTAGATCTGCTCACTTTTGTTCATTTTCCACACTCCTCAGGTAGTTGTTTTGGTACCCTGTCCTGTGCAGAGTCTATAGTTGCTATCTGCCAGGGGGTCAACTCAGTATGAGCTCAGCCAATATTCAAAGCAAAACTCCCTCCAATAGCCAAACTGTGGAAGGAGCCTCGGTGTCCAACGAAAGATAAATGGATAAAGAAGATGTGGTTTATGTATACAATGGAATATTACTCAGCTATTAGAAATGACAAATACCCACCATTTGCTTCAACGTGGATGGAACTGGAGGGTATTATGCTGAGTGAAGTAAGTCAGTCGGAGAAGGACAAACATTATATGTTCTCATTCATTTGGGGAATATAAATAATAGTGAAAGGGAAAATAAGGGAAGGGAGAAGAAATGTGTGGGAAATATCAGAAAGGGAGACAGAACATAAAGACTGCTAACTCTGGGAAACGAACTAGGGGTGGTAGAAGGGGAGGAGGGCGGGGGGTGGGAGTGAATGGGTGACGGGCACTGGGTGTTATTCTGTATGTTAGTAAATTGAACACCAATAAAAAAAAAAAAAAAAAAAAAAAGAAAAAAGAAAAAAAACTCCCTCCAAGCATTATTTTTAAATAAACATGTAAAAATTTCCTAAATCATCCACTGCTATAAATTTTAACCAGACATTACAATACTATATGCATCTATTTTAAAATATATAAAATGAGATTAACAGGTTTCTGTAAATAATAGAGATCATATCTTTACGTGATCCATGGGAGGAAACCAAGGTTATTCACATTCACGTATCTTTTTATATATGTTAAGTTGCAAATGCAATTATATTTTTATGTAACCAGAACAAAATTATCCAGTGTATGTTAAGAAAGCAATTTGCTCTTTTCCTTTATGTTTCTTTGGAAATGGGAACCACGGAAATTCTAGGTGGACTATTTTTCTGCAAGTCATCCTGCCTCATCCATGAATATTATGTATTGAGCTTCTTTTTGATAATACAACTTGATAGGCTGCCTGAAAAGCCTCTAAGTAAGTTAAAATGTATTTTATCCTACTTAATAAGGAAAAGCTACAACCACATAACCTATTTTCGTTTCAACTCACTGCTTGAGGGTAATTTATAAAGATCAATAGCAAAACTGTTACCTGTGAGTTTATTTTACTAAGCATTTGCCTGTGTCAATCCATTCCAGAGCTGCCTCTGATTGTTAAACATCCCCAGGGAAATGTCTTCCATGCATTCACTTCCACACTACCTCTCCTCTAGTACACACAAGATGTGTGATTAAAAAATGAATTCATAATAAGCATTCCATTAAGGAGCACTTGTAGCAAGCTAACAAAATTCAGCAAAGTACCCGGTAATGCAATGCATACGCCAACAGGCAGATAACAATCCTGTCGATTAAATAAACGGGGAGCCAGAAACAAAGCGGGCATATTTGTAACAAGTGCATTCCTAATGAATACACCAGCATATTCATTAAAAGAGATTTAATCTTGGTAGCTAAATCCTGAAAGCTCAGAGGCCACCTGGGGATGTGGCTACTTGCTCCACTATTAAATTCCACTTGGTCGGCTACTGGCTGAACAGGAGCAGGGGACAGATAAAAAGAAGCTGCAGTGGAACTGTGTTCATAGAAGAAACAACTCCCTCCGTACAGAACTAGTGGACACATCAGGATTTTCCTCCTTCCCAAGGCTGAAGAGGCAGGGAAGAAATATTTCTTTTTTTTGGGTACAAAGCACAACTTCACAGGAGTTTGGGGATGTGATAAGTATTTCCATGATCCTAAACTAATGGAAACGAGGCCAGGACTCTGTGGCAAGTGATGTCACTACAGTAAAAGGTTTAGTTTAGTAAGATGCACTGGGACCTGATAAGCCCTGGGAGCTAACCCAAGGCTAACCTCATGGTGGCATGCCTACACAGGCTCCCCGTCACACCACCTCAACTCACCACACAGATCTTTCGATGCTGCAGGAGAACCCCCCCTTTGTGCAAATGCAGTGTCAGCCACTAGAAAGTCCCTTCAATCATTTCAGGAGCCCTGACTTCCACCTCTACCGCCGATGTGTTTCTGCATGTTTGCGTACGAGCTGACCTGGTGATCGACGTACTTCATTCTTCAAAATCCACCTCTGACTTTTGCTCAGGATTGAGCTTCTCTATGAAGCCAACCCCTCTGCCTCTTCGTTCTCGTATGCCCTTAGCCCCGCAGTACAAATTATATGTGGGGTGGCAAGGAATCAGCAGCTCTAGGAGCCTAGGTCCAGAAGAAGTCTTTGATTTGGGAGCATTCTGCACGGTAGTATCTGCAGTCCCCACTTAGAGGACTGAGTCTTTTTTTGTTTTGTTTTTGTTTTTGTTTTTTTTGCATAAAGAACTTTCATAACTAAATGCACGTTCAACACAATTGGCTATATACTTACGGCTCATTCTTAAAACAGAAATTATAATCTGTATCCCTTTTCATAGTTCCTAGTGTTGATAAGGTTTAAATGAATAATTTATAAGCTACTTTATACAATCAGCTCCTATAACGAAACAAATACACACGTGTGAACACACACACACAGATCTGCATGCCACTATTTTATGTGCCATCACGCCAACAGCTCTATTTGAACAAGGAAGTGGCTTACAGTAAGCACAGCAGAGAACTCTTAGCCTAGCATCTTAATGAAGCAATCCAAGAAAAGACATTTATGATCATATATTAAGAACATACCGCAAGCGCAGAGAATCTCCTATCAAGGGGCTCATTGACATTATACTCCACGCAGCAAGTGCCTATGTCATGGTGGCACAGGTGGCCTCCCAAATGTGTCCTCCCTTCTCAGGAGTATGGAATCACGGCTGTGAACAGTCACCTAGCTGGGGTACTTTTCCCAGCCTCATTCGCAGCAGGTGCAGCCGAGGGACTGGTTCTCACTAGTGGAGGGTGAATGGAGTAACGCGTCATTATCAGCTACGGGGCCAACAAGGAAGACCATCCTCTCCATGGGAACCCTGGGTGGCGCAGCAGTTTAGCGCCTGCCTTTGGCCCAGGGCGCGATCCTGGAGACCCGGGATCGAATCCCACGTCGGGCTCCCGGTGCATGGAGCCTGCTTCTCCCTCTGCCTGTGTCTCTGCCTCTCTCTCTCTCTCTCTATGACTATCATAAATAAATAAAAAATTTAAAAAAAAGACCATCCTCTCCTTCATCCCTTTCCTTACCTGCACACTAGATTCAGATGATGAAGCCAGAGGCCACCCAGGGTGGAGGCTCACCATAAGAAGCACGCGCTCATCCGGAACACACTGGACCATTCCGTAAGTGAGAAAGGAGCCTCCACTGAGCCACTGTACATTCAGTAGTGGATCTGTGACTATGGCCCAGAGTCACCCTGACACACAACCCGAAAGAGGGCTTTGCAAAAACCACAAAACCATTGTGATGCTGTGAAACATGGGAGCACTCTAATCTTGCTCATGAACAGAAAGCAACTACAAAATTCATGGTGAACAATGTCTAGGATTAAAGGGAGTAGCAAGAGCCAAGCTTCTTACGTTTCTGAAGCAGAAGGGAGGTGCTTCCTCTGTCCCATTCTGCTTGTGATAATCTGCCCAGTCGAAGTCCTGGCCAGAGTAACCTGTACAGGACAAAACACAGACGTTAGTCAAGCTAAAGCTCAGACCAAATGAACAGCTTTAGAGTGTGTCACTAATTAAAATAATAAGAGGTCCAAGGATAGGGCCCCAAAGGGGAAGTCCTCTCCTACTCTGGACCACATGTCCGATTTTCTGAGGAGTATGTGGGAAGATGGAGAGTACTAACTAGTTGAGGTATACCATCATTATCAGAGCGTGGGGCCTGACACCAGGTGCAGGGTGGAGCTCACCCCCATCGGCCCATGTCAGCAGGTAGATGTGCTTTGGGGGAGAGCAGCTTAGACATGAAAATATACGCAACACGTCCCCACAATGCATTTTTCAGAAATATACAGGAACACCTCCCTCCATGGAAATCCTCAGTTCACATGACCTTGCTTCTCAATATCTTTGAGGAAAACCATGAGACTTTATTAGAAAGCACCACCTCAGGGGGATGGTTTTTTAAAGGATAACAGAAGGCAGAGCAAATAGCATACAAGGAGTCAAGGGTTTAGTGAGAAAGCCTCGAAAGGCATGAAAAGCAGCAGCAGCCCTGCCTTCCAGTTGCACTACAGAGGAGGAAGGAAAAATGCGAATCCAAGGGAGGCCCCCCTCCACTCCAAGTGAGGCTCTAGGGGCACACAGAGGTAGGGGTTCGAGAACCATCTATTACCACACACTGAACTTAATGAAATCCAGATCTTTACAAAGTGGGTTTTTTCCTTCCATCATCCCTTTCATTCGGCAGGAGGGGCAAAATTAGAGTAGATCCGTCATGCCCGCCATGACAAGACACAGGAGAAGGTCTTGGGAAGGTCATGGGAAGACTGAACAGTTCTAAATCATACAGTGAGCAGAGACTGGGGGTAGGGTTTCCCCTGGATGGCAAAACACCTCTTCACAGGAGTGTCATCGGCATTTCCTGCATGTGCCACAGAGGATGGCGAGGAAAGCAGAGTGTGATCCCAATTAGGATAAACTGAAACTATAAAATTTCACCATATTCTACACTTGAGTATTCTCTCTCTCTCTTTAAGATTTTATTTATTTATTCATGAGGGAGAGAGAGAGAGAGAGAGAGGCAGAGACACAGGCAGAGGGAGAAGCGGGCTCCATACAGGAAGCCCGACATGGGACTCGATCCCAGGTCTCCAGGATCACACTCTGGGCTGAGGGCGGTGCTAAACTGCTGAGCCACCTGGCCTGCCCATTGAGTGTTCTCTCTTGATGGGTTTTAGTGTAGGGGGGAAAAATCCACAAGGGAGTTCTTAAGTATGTTTTTGAGCCGTATCCTATTTTCTCTTCCTCCTACCATCGTAAATTCTACACCTACAAACTCACGTAACACAGAGACTTGTGGTGACTAAATCCCACAGCTATAGTGACTCCAGAAATTCTTCACTGAAGAAAGTCAAGACACCAAGTGCCTACTTCCATTTGTACGTCCAAGTATGAACTAGTACTCTTTTCATTGAGGAAGCTCAATTTGCCCAGTTTTTTTTTTTAGAAGATGGGGTTAACCAAGTGGAGGTAAGTTAACCAAGAGGTACCTGTCCTCCTCCAGCCCAGACACTGACCCTTAGGCTTCTCATACCCTGCTGACCGTCAGTGGCAGAAATGCCCCCCTTTCTTCCTAAGACATCCCTGCCATTCTATAAAGGTTGACAACTCCTCATTTCTTTCCAACAAGGAGATAAAAAGTCTTATAGTTTGGGGATGCTCTACTCTTTGTAGAGAGTTTCAGAGAGATTCTCAAAGCTTTTCCACCTGCCCCTGCCACTCTCTCCAGAGCCACATGGCTCTTGCATCAGAGGTTTCTGCAAGGAACTAAATCAACTTTCTTCTGAACACTTAAAAACAAGATACGGTTTAAATAAGATAATTCAAGTTTCTTTACAATTACTATAACCCTCCACTTTGAGAATGGTTTCTCTGGAGCTGTTTTAGGTCAAATATTTACATGAATGTGTGAGAACAGAAGAATTTGCCCAAAAGACAGCTCAAACTGCTGAGGAGCTACCTAACCTATGAAAGGAAGACACTCGGGATTTGAGAGCCAGCTCTACCAGGAACTGGGAGAAACAAGGTGAAAGCAAATGGAATTTTCTGTGCCTGACCTCCCTTATTCACAAAATAAAGAGAAGATCTTTTAAGTCACCTCTAGATGCTGCCTTTCATAATTCGGAGCCACCATTTATTAATTATTTTACTGTGGCTACTTAGGATTTTTTCCCCTTCCTTTTGTGGTTAATTCCTTCCTCTCCTCCTATGAGAAAAAGTGTGGCAAGGTTGATAAAGAGAGGTTATGCAACAGGACACTTCCTCCAAGAGCTCTCCATAAAAATCACTGAAGACAAGATGAATTCTGCAACAGAAGGACCCCATTCATTTAAGGTTTGTGGCAGACTGACTTCGCTCAAGCCAGGATCTCATTCCCTTCCAACGTCTCTTCCCTGGACCAAAGCTGCTTCGTTACTTTTGTGAGCTGATGAAAATGTCATTGAGATCATGAGGGAAGAGGGAAAGTAGGGGAGGAAAAAAAAAAAACAACATAAATGAATAACGGCCATTTTCTGAAATACCGTGGAAATGTGGGTGTGCTTGATGGTAAGATGAAACTTTCCAACGTAGAAGTCACCTCCGCTCTCCCTACAGAGGCATTTAGCTGGGCGTTCTATAATCATGTTTATAACCATGAACTTCCCATGGGCTTCAACCCACTCCATCAAATGTCATGCTCTGTGGTTTCTTGGACCTACATTCAATCCTTCTACATCCAGTCTTCAAGACCCTCTCTATGGGGAGCCCTTTTTAATCTAATAATTCCTAGATATAACCGAGTCTCGCCGGGTACCTAAGCAACAATGGGTGATTTTGCCCCTAGAGCTCTTCGTTTCCTTGAACATTTCCAACAGCTTAGACGACGACGACTCCTCCTCCTCCTCCTCCTCCTCCTCCTCCTCCTCCTCTTCTTAGGGACCTTTATTCACTTCATCACTTAAAATTCTTTTCCTTCAGGCTGATAATGAGCTCGCTTTTTGTGAGGCGGTTTTGTGACAGCTCAGAATATAACTGCTACATAAAAACAAATTGCTGTGGCTTGTATAATAGAGACAACAGGGGTCAATTATACTCATTAATCAACAAAGACAGAACAAGAAGTACTGAGGCTTAACTGGAGCTAGGAAAACATGTTTTAAACCCAGGAGGGAGGAAAATAGTAGAAGGGGGAAAAGAAAATAAAAGGAAATCAAAACCCCTTGTGCTATTAAAATCTGCAACAAGCTGCCACAGGGGACCGTTGAACCATGGCCACTGGAGTTATTTAAGCTTTTATTAGTGTTTATTCTGAATGAGGTTCCAACTGTTACACGTCCAAAAGAGAACAGGTCGATGACCCGTTTCCTGATGATACAAATTAATTGGCACAAAACAGCCCCACTCGCAGACATTACTACGGGTAGTACCAGCGGACCATTCTTTTAGAAAACGATGGGAGAGTAAAAGTGTTCACGAACTCTGACACAACAATTTCACAACAATCCTAAAAAACCTGAAAAAAGTGTCCTACGTGTTCTTATTGGTGATTCTGGGGACATGGACCACTTGACATCCCAGAATTGGAAAGGATATGAAACTTATCCAAGGTCCACAGAAAACCACGTGGGCATGAAATTGCACATAGTTTGCAAATATATGTACATATACACATATATATGAAAACATTTTTGCTATAAATGTAGATGGAAAGATTGCCCTGGCACAGCATATGCAGAATTATCAAATTCACATAAAAGTATGCAAAGGAAAAGACCAGAGGGAGTGTAAGGAAAACCTAGGAATGGTAAATATCAACATAGTTATCTGGATGGTGGGACTCGCGGATTTTTTTTTTTTTTTTTGATCTCTTTGTATTTTTCAAGTTTTGGTCACGAATTATTTCAATAAAAATTATCTGAAAGTATAACAACATGGCTCCATTTTAAGAGATAAGGCAGTGATCAATCAAACAAGAGCTAATTCAGCACCTGGGATGCACCGTGACCGCCTCCTGAGAGCCAACCTTCAGCTTCCCACCTGCCAACAGAATCCTGGTTTGTTCAGTTTCTAAAGGACAGTTAGGGCTCTCCTCAGCACCAGGAAGTGAATCACGACCCCGGATCCCGACCTTTGCACCAGGAAGTGAATCATGACCACCTCTCCCCACTAGATAATCATGGTGGTCTCATGCCCTTTGTACCAGGAAGTGAACCATGACAACCTCCTAGATAATCATGGTGGTCCCATGCCCTTTGCACCAGGAAGTGAATCAAGACCACCTCTCCCCACTAGATAATCATGGTGGTCTCATGCCCTTTGCACCAGGAAGTAAACCATGACAACCCTGAGATAATCATAATAGGATGGAGGGAAGGGTTTTTAAAAGGACATCCCTCTCTAATAAAAGAGACACACAGAGTAAGAGCTGCTCTTCTGTGCTGAGTGAATATGAAAAAAAAACTGTACAATCTTCTAAAATAACATTAGCGGGATCCCTGGGTGGTGCAGCAGTTTGGTGCCTGCCTTTGGCCCAGGGCACGATCCTGGAGACCCGGGATCGAATCCCACGTCGGGCTCCCTGCGTGGAGCCTGCTTCTCCCTCTGCCTGTGTCTCTGCCTCTCTCTCTCTCTCTCTCTCTGTGACTATCATGAATAAATAAATAAAATCTTTTAAAAAATAAAATAACATTAGCCAAAAATACCATCTTTGCCATCTACTTGATCAGCAAAATGAAAGACAATAATAAGAATCCACCACTGCAAATACTGTCGGGAAGCGGGTGCCTTTATGCGTTTCTGGTTGGCATACAGTTCAAAAAGCCATTGCAGGTGTCAACCGGGCAATGGGTGAAAATCTTTCAGGAAGGTGTCAACTCTCCACTTCAGCCGTTGGTTCATCCGCGTATTCAATCACTTAAAAGCACTTACTAAGTGGTGCTCTGTGCCAGGCACCGTTCCGGTTCTAGCACCAGAAGTGAATAAAACTAACGAAAACCAGCGCCCAGGGACGCTTACACTTCAGTGAGAGGAGACACAGCGCACAAATATAACACGTCAGGTAATCAGAGCATCAGGGGGAGAAGGAGAGAAGGGGCAGAGAGGGATGAAGGTCTTGATGAAAAGCTGAAAATCCGAAGAAGGAGGAAGCAAGCCTGGTGGCCTCTGGGGGGAAAACCTGCCAAGGGGAGGGGCAGACAACGGTGGGATTCCAGGAGCATGTCTGGAATGTTCTGGAAAGAGCAAGGGGGGTCCTGCAGGGCTGGGAAGAGTGAGCTGGAGTGAGGACAGATCAGTAACTGCATTAGGGAGCATCCTAGAGAAGTAACAGGATGCTGTGCAAACATTTTGTGCATCAAAGCAGCTGAGAACAATACAAATAACGAAGACGTGTTTAAATCAACTATTTACCTACAATCATGAAACTTCCCAGTCATTGAAAGGAGGAGACACCTTGGCATGGAAGTGGCAAATTGGTGCATATAAAGTAATTAAATCAATACACAAAGTTACATATTCTGGGAAACAGAAATCTGAAAGAATGTACACCAAAAGTAGTTTCTTCAGGATAGGAAACTTCTCTCCTTTTTTTTCAAAATTTTAAATAATGAGCACATATTAAACCTATGATTAAAATATACTCTTTAAGGGGCACCCGGGGCTCAGTTGGTTACGCATCTGCTTTGGTCTCAGGTCATGATTTCAGGCTCTTGGGATTGATCCCCACGTTGGGCTCCCTGCTCGGCAGGGAGTCTGCTTTTCCCTCTGCCTCTGACCCTCCCCTCTGCTCATGCCCTCTCCCCCTCTCTCAAATTAATAAATAAAATCTTTTTTTAAAAAAGTCTTTAACAAAATAAATGGAAGTTCTAAAAAGAAGTAACACTTTCTCAAACAAGGAAATGCATTTAATTTAGTAACTTTTCCCTAGGAGTCTCCAGGTTGCCAGACTCTCATTCCCTGACAGTAAGATAAGGATGAAACAGGCACAGGTTTGGCTGATGTCACCTGCTCCAGCAGGTACTGAGAAGGGGACACACACACACACACACACTGTGTGCTACCTGTGGCTCCAGGACAGAGGCAGACATTGGAGGAATTGGAAAGAAAGTTCAGAAGACACCCACCACGCTGACTGAAGAACATGCAGCCCCATAAGGAGATGTCCACTTTGGAGCACATCTACATCCAGTGTGAGATGTGGACTTCGGGTCTTAAGAGCAAGCTTATTTAGCTTTTAGTTCAATGGCTCTTTGAAAGGAAGAAATGATGTGATCATGTCTTCATGACAAGAAGACCCCAAAGAAACCACATTGTAAGAACAGGTTCTTGATCCTGTCTCACAGAATCTTATGAATGATTAGAGCAGCTTTACTGGACTTGTTCACAGCCCAGTAAAGGTGGGTCTTACTGAAAAGGGGTCTCTCTCCAGGCTCCTACTGAGGTCTGTGGATGCTCACTAAGGAGAAGCACCAGAGGGCATTGCCTCAGGTGATCCTCTCTGCCATCTTGTAGTTAAGTAGGAGGCTCATCCCCACTGCCCAGGTGAGGAAAGAAGACCACAGGATCAAGGGGGCAGATGCAGCCCCGGGAACCAGCCTGCCCCTTCCTGAGCAAGGGTCCCCAACAATCCCCAATTCCATTCATGAACGAAGCTGCCTACAGGCTCATAGGCAGGAAGGCAAAGACACTTTTAACCCATCTTCTTACCCATGCTGTTTGCTAAAGAGCTACATGTCCCCCTCCCTTGAAGGTCAGTTTTTAGTGTATTCTGTTTGGGGTGATAATGAAGCAAAGGCTTGATACTGGAACCAAATAAAAGGTATTTGACCTACTAAAAGGGCAGGCATGCTAACGATGATGACTACAAATTCTGCAGAAAGGAGAGTTTGTTTTTTTAATATTTTATTTATTTGGGAGAGCGAGAATGAGAGAAAGAACACAAACAGGGAAGGGGCAGAGGGAGAGGGAGCAGCGGACTCCCCACTGAGCAGAAAGCTTAACCTGGGAACTGATCCCAGGAACCTGGAATCATGACCTGAGCCAAAGTCAGATGCTCAACCAACTGAGCCACCCAAGCACCCCAAGGAGCAGAATTAAAACAAAAAACTAATAGCAAAATTTCTAAGGGTAAAAGACAGATGGGAGTTAAATAAATAAACAAATATTAATGAAAAAAATCAGCCAGCTCCCTCATTTCCTCGGTGGACATTCAGTAAATTTGTCCCTGATGTAGATCTTTACAAGGGACACATTCATTTGCAACTAAATTATTCTGGTTTTACACTCACAGAATAAGGCAGGGGGAAAAGAACCATGGAAAATAAGGAAAGAGGACAGAAACAAAGAAGTCAAGTGAACATAAACCCCAGCCATTCCAACATCCTTACCTTTTAGAATAAGAATCAATGCATATAGGTGACAGTATGACATTTAATACAGTTCTCTGTCCAGGGACATGCTCAAAATGTTAATCTGAATTATAAACACAATGTTAGGAAATGTGGACACGTCTCCAGGATGGAGTCTAACATCATATAAGTATCAGCTGCCAATGGCAAAGCCATGGTAAGAATCCTCAACAATGAAGCAAAACGAGGAATAAATGAATGAGAGGGAGACCATTTCCAACAATTGGAAATATTTTCAGATATAAAAAAATGACCCAGAGAATTTTACTCCAACTCTTTTCAAATCAAAAGTGAACTTTTGTTCAACAATCAATCAGAAAGCTAGAAATGAGAATCAACTTCCAAGTCCAGCAACAAGATGGATCCTTCTCAGATGTCAGACAAAATATAGTAAAAATAATTACACAGCCAAACTCAAAAGGAAATCTCCAGATGCCAAAAACCCAACTGGGACACAAAGGCAGAGCTGACCAGCCCAGAGAACATCTGGAGCCCACGTGGAGCAGAACACAGCCATGGGGTCAAGAGAAGGGAACATCGGGGTCTGTGACTGTCCTATAATGCCTGGTCTCAGTCGGATGCTGGGTCTGCAGAAACGTAACCAGACACACTTAGTTCATTGAAAGAGAGGAGGTGCAGACCTGACTGGTCCCTGCCCAGGGCTCTGGTCAAGGAAGGAAAGAGCGGAGACCTGTGCTCCACCAAGCCAGGGGCACATGTAGGGATGCTGCACAATTATACAACTCTATATGGTACAGGCTGAGAAATTAATGTGACATTTGTTCATTTCTTGAATATCCAGGGACAGCTACATGTACCGGGCACCGTTTTAGGTGCTGGGGATACAGAAGTGAATAAAAGTGATTTTTAATATCCTTACTTTTTAAAAAAGATTTTATTTATTTATTTATTCATAAGAGACAGAGACAGAGGCAGAGGGAGAAGCAGGCTCCCTGCGGGGAATCCGATGCAGGACTCAATCCTGGGACTCCAGAATCACGCCCTGAGCCGAAGACATAACGCTCAATCACTGAGCCACCCAGGTGTCCCTAAAAAATCCTTACTTTCTAGTGGGGAGATAAAGACAGTGATATATAAATACCCTAGGACTTGCAAAAATCCTAGAACACTGGGTAGACCCTAATAAATAGCTAGATGGAAGGAAGTACTTCACTCTAAGGATTACAGAAATCCCACAGAAGTAACGACCACCACTGAAAATTAATGCACGATGAAAAATCACAACCTGCATAAGGAAACAAATAAACATGAGACTCAGACAAGAAAAGGCTTTAAAACAAAATGACTGGCTAGGGATAAAGAGAGTTAAGACCAGCAAGCTCCAACAGTCCCGAACCTGAACACCCTGCATGCTTCACACACACACACACACACACACACACACACACACACACACACAGAGAAACTGACAGATCCTCAGTCTCATAATATTATGATGTACCTTCTAGCAAATTACAGAACAAAAATAGAGTGAATACCTAATGGTGGAACAATTCAATAAGTTTGACGTAAGAGAACACTCTGACAGTTCATTTGAAAGCACAGCTAAAACAGATAATTCCGTAAACATACATACATTACCCAAATTGTCTCAAACAGAAGTGGTAACCATGACTAAATGAACAAACATTCAAGGAAATAAATTCATAGTCAACAGAAGACAAACTGGAACAGCACCAGCCCCAGATGGTTTTACAAGCTAGTTTTACCAAACCTTCAAGAGTCGGGTCATCCATATCTTACACAAACTGTTCTGGAGACACACTGCTTAGCAAGGCAGCTGGAAATAAACATGCAAAATCAGTGGTATTCCATTATACTGGCCATAGCCAGTAAAAAAATCAAATGAATAGTAATAAAAAAAAAAGCCATTCATGACAGCAAGCAAAAGGACAATGTGCCTGGAAAAATTCTAGCAGTAGACCAAAAGTTATAAAAGATACTATAATAATATGTCAATTTTTCTAAATTAATTAAGTCTAATGCATTGTCTGAAAATCCAATGGGGTTTTGCATACTGTCTCCCAAACTGATTCCAAAATTCATGCACGACAGTAACCTGCCAAAAGCAACCAAGACACTTCTGAAAAGGAGGAAAAGTGGAAGGATTCACCTGATGGATATCAAGACATAAAGTGAAATCAGTTTTTAACAAAAGTGAAGTTGTTTATGCAGAGACGGACAAATGGACCAATGAACTAGAATGACGTAGCTAAGGTCCTCAGCCGTTAAAGGGACTTGCTGTACATTCGTGGTGGCGTTACAGATCCCCGGGGAAATCTCAGACCATTCAATCAATGATGCTTCCACAAAGGATAATCTGAAAATCCAGTTCAACTTAAGCAAAAGAATTGAATAACACTGTTTTCTTTCCTCATGCCTTGCAAAAAATTGAGTCCAAGTACACTGAAGGGCTAAATACAGAACATGAAACTGCAAGGTTTTTAAAGAAAACACTGCAGAACATCAGTAAAAAAAAAAAAATTCTGAAGACATAAACAAATCATAATGGGAAAGATTGGTATCTGATTCCATTACAATTTTGTATTTCAATATAATATGAAATACCATTCAAAAGTGAAGCGAAAAGCCACAGGCAAGACTATTATATACTGTGAAGTGCAAAAGAAGAATTCATATTCAAACATATAAATGCTTCTATAATCAACAGGAGAAGGGCAAAAAAATATAATCAACAATGCAAAGGAAATACAAATTGCCCACAGGCCTTTGACGAACTGCTCCGCTGCACGAGGGACTGGGGACACGAAAGTGAAACGAGGAGACCTGTCTCGTGGTCCTCACAATGGCAATATCCAGGCATGATAACAGTAGTGAGCATGATGCAAAATGGAGCTCCAGCAATTCCTCACTCATTCGTGGTACACACCCCAAGAGATCGCGCACTTTTGGGCGCATGTACAAAGATGCACCCTTGAGTACCATCCATCCAAAGGGAAAGCAGGAAAGATCAACGTCTCCCAATGGGAAGCGGATTTCAAGAATTAACGCATAATCCCACAATGGGCAAAATGAATAAATAATCGACATGCATCAGCATCTTGACAAAGATCTGCAAGATGCTGGAGGGTGTAAAAGTTACATAAAGATAGAGCACGATCCGGTTTGTGCACATATCAAAAAGATGCGCTGGAAAGCTAACACTGAGAGCCTGCACGTCCAGCAGTAAAAGCGGAACATCTTTGGGAAGGCGGTTATCCCGGCGGAGCCTGGGTGGAGCGGTGGGGACGTGGCCGGGAGGAAGGGAGGAGCACAGAACGAGGGCCGGACTTGAGTCCATTCAACGCTCAACAGGTACTGACCAAGAGCCACACTATTTTAGCCGCTGATGATGAGCAGAGAACCAGAGCAAAGTCCCCGCTCTGTTCTCAGCGATGTTTCTCTTTAGCGGAGAGACAAAGAAGGAAAATACACATTACTTGTATCTGACATGCTAGAAAGTTCTCTGCTGCAAAGCCATGCAGGGGAGGAGATACAAAGGTTGGGGGGAGAGATCTCTAATTCACACTAAACAGGACAGCCAAGAAAGACACCGCCCAGGAAGGCAGGAGGAGGACAGACCACCTAACAACCTAACAAGGGGGACGAGTGCCAGGCCCCAGGAAGGACAAGGAGGCCGGTGGGTCTGGGGACAGCCTGGATGGAGGCCAGACAGGGAACCACAGGGACGCTGTCGGCTGTGACCTGAACTTGGCTCTGAGTGAGGTGTCAGGCCCTGGACAGTCCAAGCAGAGCAGGGATGTGTGTGATGCACATCCTAACACCACCAGCCTGGCCATCTCATCTGAGAGCGCATGAAGGAAGCCAGGGTGGCCACTGCACTAACCTAGGACAGATGTGATGGTGGCCTGGACCAGCGTGGTCATGATGACACCTGGTCAGATCCCGAAAATATCAACGGGACTTCCCACCAATGGAATAGATATGGAGTGTGAGGAACAGACAGACAGAAGGGACTCGGTCCTATATTATATACTGTAATGCTTTACTTCACTTTTTAAAAATCTGAATCAAATGTGGCCAAATGCCAGCACTGTGTTCCATCACAGCAGGAGGTCCAAGAGCATCTGTATTTATTATTTTCTGTCCCCTTCGCTATGTCTGAAATATAACAGATTACAAAACGGGGCAAGTGCATCAGCCAGTGTATGAGGTCTTGCTTTAGGAAAAGACAGTGCCAAATAGGGGATCGGGGCTTTGCAGCTTGGTAATAACGAAAAACACACTTTTACTTCTTAAATCATGTTAACAGTTTATCTGCCTATTATTAAGACGGCCAATTGTGGAGACACAGTGCTTTATTTTAGCGATTTACTTTGAGTCTTTGCGCACCCGCTTCGCAACAGATTTACAACAAATGTAAAGGCTTATTTACTATTTTCCACTAAGATCCCTCTGGGGGAGCCATTTACTCCTCTTATTCTATGACTCATCCTTGATGTTACATGCCAACGAGGCTAATGAAATAGTTTAAAAATAGCAAGTCATGGTTGATAACCGATAGATACCTTTGCTTAGCTGATTTATTTCCTTGCTTGATCACTTTTTATAGTGCCTATAATATTGAATTGTTGTTTGCTGGCTTTAAACGAATGGAATAAGCCTTCCAAGGTTCACGGTTCTGTCCTTTGCTGACCAGGAAAGCATTTGCTCTCAGAGACGGACTGAAGCCTTCCTGTCCATTCTAGCTTACGCACTATTTTTCTCCAAACTCCACATACAGATTTTTTTAAATTAAGAAATAGAGTCAAAACAAGGTAAGTATGAGTCTATGTTCTCTGCAAATCCCCTATATCACCAGATATCTTTTTTTAAAAGATTTTATTTATTTATTCATGAGAGACACAGAAAGAGAGAGAGAGAGAGAGGCAGGGGATCCCTGGGTGGCTCAGCAGTTTGGTGCCTGCCTTTGGCCCAGGGCGCAATCCTGGAGACCCGGGATCGAGTCCCACGTTGGGCTCCCAGCATGGAGCCTGCTTCTCCCTCTGCCTGTGTCTCTGCCTCTCTGTGTGTGTGTGTGTCTATCATGAATGAATAAATAAATCTTAAAAAAAAAGAGAGAGAGAGAGGCAGAGACACAGGCAGAGGGAGAAGCAGGCTCCATGCAGGGAGCCCGATATGGGACTTGATCCAAGGACTCCGGGATCACACCCTGGGCCAAAGGCAGACACTTAACCACTGAGACACCCAGACGTCCCATCACCAGATATCTTTTGTTTCATCCACTGTTTCCCACTGGGAGACACCTGGGATAATATCGTTCAGGGATCGGCAATACGTTGTGACTGTAAGTGGTGTTTACTGTTCAAACAGAAATCTAAGCAATGTAATATGTTCATGGAAAACATACATGCAAGAAAACATTTATATCACTTCTCAACACGTCTAAGAAATCGAAGATGCTCTATGTATAGAGCTCACAATTTAAGCTAAAAACAACTTTTGTAAGAAGAGTACAGATAGGGCAGCCTGGGTGGCTCAGCGGTTTAGCGCTGCCTTCAGCCCAGGGCCTGATCCTGGAGACTGGGATCAAGTCCCACATCAGGCTCCCTGCATGGAGCCTGTTTCTCCCTCTGCCTGTGTCTCTGCTTCCCTCTCTCTCTGTGTCTCTCATGAATAAATAAATAAGATCTTTAAAAAAAAAAAGAAGAAGAAGAGTGCAGATGTTCAGACATTAATAAAGCAAAGAACGGTGTTTGAAAAAATTCTACAGCATGATCCCCACTCAGCCCTGCTCTGACACATAAGACAGGTAACAAATTAACCTCCCAAGGAAACCATAAAATCACATACAGAAACCCCCACCTCCACCTCTCCATTTTAATTCACTTTAATTACAAAAACAAATACGTTACTATGTGCATAACATATATTTAAATATATAACAAACATATTCTCACAAAACGACGAGAGCTCAGTAATTAAAGCCAAGACTCTGTTATAGCCGCAGGCACTTGGAAAAATTATTCCCTAGAATTATTAATTCCCCAACTGTATTTCTCCATATATCATGAAACGCAATTAACCAAGTAGGCACACCCATTTTCCAAATAAATATCCAAACTGTGCCAACAATCTCTTTTCTTAGACATATTTCTAACACTTAAAGTTCATAAGAAATATATTTTAAAAAAATCTAGAAACACCGGGAAAACATTTAACCTCCGCTTAAGGGAATAATGAAGCCGATGAAATGCATATATGACTGTTTTCCCCCTCCTTTTCACACAACTCATTTTTTCTTTAAATTCTTACATAGATTGGGACACCTGGGTGGCTCAGGGGTTGAGCATCTACCTTTGGGCTCAGGTCGCGATCCCGGGATCCTGGGATCGAGTCCCACATGAGGCTTCCTGTGGGGAGCCTGCTTCTCCCTCTGCTGTGTCTCTGCCTCTCTCTGTGTCTCCCATGAATAAATAAAATCTTTTAAAAAAATTCTTAAGTAGATCTTATTACTACCTAGGTATTTAGAAAGTCCAACCATGCAACACTTTAGATATCTAGAAGTCTTTCTTTAGTGATGCAGACCCAGTCACACAAATGAGTCAGGAAGGAGAGACGGTCCACGGGACTCTCAAACTTAGCCAAGTGACCCGTCATTAAATTTTGCAGCAGAAAGAGACTTCTCCAATCTGCTCTGCTACCACTAGATTGTTCACAATGTAAAACAAAAAACAAAACAAAACAAACAAAAAAACCCTGTAGAACCATCCGAAGAGGACTATAGAGATACCCAGACTTGAGTCTGTCTTTGACTCTGCAGAGCAGCCGTGGAATCTGGCAGGTGTCCCACAGGACAGTCTCAAAAACCAGAGCATGAAGTGGCCAGAGTCACCTGTGAGGACCGACCCAGAAGCTCAGGCGAGCTCTCAGGAACTGCAGTCCTCACCCCGGGCAGCACCACACCAGCAGGCGGACCTCCTCCCTGCTCCTCACCAGCCAGGTGACCTTGGGAGGGTCACAGAACCGTGCTGTTACGAAGCCTCTTCCCAGGGCTGTGCTCGTTTTGAGGATGGAATGAGTCAGATGCATACAACAGGGCAAACAGTGACTGTGAAAGTTCACCACATTGTAACGAGGCCACTTTCTGCCCCCGCAGCACCCTAAGGGGAAGGATCAACAGCTGAGGAGGAAATACCCCCAGGGATCTCCCGGGTGGGGATGAGCATGGAGGAGGAAGGAGATGGACAGAGGGAGGATAGGGAGGATGGAGGAGAAGCGCCCAGTGGATCACAGGATGGACGAGCGAGGTGAGAGCAGCACAACAGGTCCTCTGGGACCTGTTGACACCAGGCATCTGGAGCCTGACCTGTGGGTATCAACCTTCCCACAGGGTGACCGCTACCGATTATCCAGTCCCTGGCGATCTGGAAAGGTCAGCACAGAGCCCCTGTGTCATTTGTGGGTCTCTGTTAAAATCCCGCCACACGTTTGTTCTTCTGTCTAATGCCTTCCCATCTCCTCTGCTATCACTCCATCCCCTCTGTTCTCCCTCCCACCTCGTCTCCTTCCATCCAGCTGCTGTCTTCCCTGAACGAGCACCAGATTGGTCAGGGACAGCAAACCACGTCACGGCACACCAAGCACCGGCCTTACCAACAAGAATGTGGTTCGTGGGTCCCAACTTGAAACTATTTTAGTGCAACCTGGCTCCCGATTTAATTATTTTAATGTGTTGTGGCATCAAATTCTTGGTTATCAGAGAGTGACTGAGCTCTGGGGGAAATTTAAATGATTGGAAATAAAATTGGCAAGAAATGCTTCTTTAGTGTTTCGTTGCATTTTTTTTTTAAAAGAAGGCTCCACGCCCAGTGTGGAGCCCAACACGGGACTCGAACTCACCACCTGGAGATGGAGACCTGAGATCAAGAGTCAGATGCTCAACTGACTGAGCCACCCAGGCGCCCCGTGTTGCATTTTTAAAGCCACTTCTCAGACACTTTTAAGTGTTGAGCCCTGATCACTTAGTGATGCTGCATGTCCTTTGTCACCAGGCATCAGCAGTAACCGAGCAAGGAGCTGAGGAGGACGGAAGTAGCTTCTCACAAAGTCTATAGTCACGCACCCCATGGGGGTAGGGAGCTGGGACAGACTCCTGTGTCGAGCCACCTGTGGGACAGAGTTTTCCCATGACATTGAAATCCTTTACAAGGTAAACTGCTCGAGATCAACCAAGGCACGCTTCATTGACAGCAGGACACCCTCATGAGCCACACCAACCCCGTGCATTTGCACAGAATACAGACCTTTGGGGGGTGTGAGATTGACTCCGTTTTTAAGGCACCATTGGACTGGTAAAATTCCCAAAGAATCCGCATGGCACAGCATCGAGAGTTTACTAGGTTCTGCTCGGAGGTCGTCAATAGTCACTTGAAAAAAATGATTGTTAAAAACCTGGAAGAAAAAAAAACAACCAGAGAACCAAGTGTTAATCCTTTAGAATTTTTCAGGCAAAACTAGTATGAAAAGCTGTCCCAGCTTCCAAATGGAATAAATGTACTTCCTCAAGCACAAACTGGCGCTTCAATGTATACTAGTAAATCGATCCAATTGCTAAAAACGTTACGAGTTGATTTCCCTGTGGTCACTGTAATGGAAAGACAAGCCAATGAGTAGCATACAGAGAAAAGAGTAGTAGACATAGAAAACACTGGTGGCTTTAGAGAGGTAAACTGATGGCTCAGGCTGGAAGAAAACCAAACTCACACAGTGAAACAAACCCAGGGCTATGGCCAAGCAAAGGCGGGCCTTGAAAGGTGAGTGGTTTCTCCGTGTACACAGCAGGAACCCACGTCCTCACGTCAGATCACTCAAGAAGCTCCACCGTCTAGCATGGGGACTTCTGGCTTCACCCGGCATCACAGCCCTCCAACCACCTCAGGCTGCAGCCCAAGGAGGACCACTCCCCCTGGCACGTACATCCCTGCTCAGCATCCTCCCAGCCTAGAACACATGCCCGCCCCACTGAGGCTCTTGCAAAAAAGCACAAGAGCATGGTTCAAGGTACATCCTGAAAGTCAGTGCTGCTGGAACGTTCTCCTGACCACTCCAGTTCTGTGCCCTCAAAGCTTCAGCCCTGCACCTGTGTCCCGAAACTCCTTATCCCAAATCGGTCTTATCCAGCAGATCCTCGGAGGGCAGTCTCTGCTTTGTCACTCAGTCAAGGTGTTCCCACAAGGCCCAGAAAATGCTTTGTACAAAGGAACTGCATAAACAGCCACAGCGTGTAGGAAAAAAACAAAACAAAACACGTTGGTGAAGGAATAGAACAAGGTATGCTGGTGGGAAGAGCAGAATGCAAAAACGAGATGGACCCGGGCACTTAAAAACGTGATGGTTTTAAAGTCTAGTATGTGACACAGGCCAGAAAAAAAAGAGATCACTTTATGGGCTCAACAGCCATAAACCAGTAGTTTCTCAGGAAATCCTAACGCTCTCATGGAGGCTGTGATTCCTGGCTCCTTCATTTACAAAATATCTTCCGGAAGCAGTCTAAATTAAAAGCAAAAGCTGCAGAGTGCACTCACTTTTGTTCTCCTCGATGTTCATTCCAGTAAATAGCTATCATTCTGCTGCTTGAGGTCTGCCTTTGGAAGCAGACTTTACAGAGCAAAGGATCAAACCTCACCTTCCCAGTGAGATCTTCCCTGCAGCCCAGTTTCAAACCCCATCTCCCCTGCCACACTCCAGCCTTCCACCCTCCGCCTGTCCCGCCCCTGCTGTGTCTCTCCCCTTAGCGTTTAACATGGGACATTCTGTATCGATTTGCTTACTTTGTTTGTCTCCCCGCCCTCACCATTAAAATATAAGCCTTTGTAAAACCAGGGACTTTTGTCTACATTCCCACTGTCCAGACCAGCTCCTACAAATGCCAACAGGACCTAGTCTCACATGCGTGTGTGTGTGTGTGTGTGTGTGTATACATGTGTGCATGCACACACAGATGCATATTAAAAATGTGGAATTCTGGGGTGCCTAGGTGGTTCAGGCAGTTAAGCATCTACATTCAGCTCAGGTTATAATCCCAGGGTTCTGGGATTGAGCCCCATGTCAGGCTCCCTGTTCAGCAGGGAGCCTGCTTCTCTCTCTCCCTCTGCCTGTTGCTCCCCCTGCTTGTGTGTGCTCTCTCTCTCTCTCTCTCTCAAATAAATAAATAAATAAATAAATAAAATCTTTATTAAAAAACGTGGAATTCTGGTGGCTGAACCTCTTAGCACCACTGGACCCTGTAACGATGGGCACTAAGGGATCTCCAAAACCTATTAACATGCACATTCGTGTGTGTGTACTTCAGAAAAAAGCTAAATCAGTTTTTTCAAATCCATCAGGGTCACATCCCACATGGTGCAGAAACACTGAGCTCTTGGGTCCATAACCTGCAGGTCTCAGAACTATAACCTAGAGCAGTTAACCAACTGGCCCAAGACTATGTGGCTAGAGCTAGCCATAGAAGAAATGGAACCAAGACTCTTGGTCTAAATAATATGATATATTTCACATACACAGATGATATGTCATCATCATCTGTCAGTATCATACTGTTTTGGATCACCAAAAAAAAAAAAAAGAAAAAACCCCATAATCTATAATCTCACTGCATGGCAAAATGGCTAAATGTTGGGCATTTTATTCAGGATCTGCTACATAGTTAACTACTTTCCCGTCTATGGGCTTTAATGTTATTTATTTATTTCTTCAATAGGTGTGCCATGAAGAAAAGCCTTGAGGAAAATGAGAATGACATTTTCATTACAGTGAGTACTAACAGCAGAGTGTTATATTCTCAATCGTAATATTCTAAAACCTTCTCCGATGTTGGGAGGAATACATTTAATTATAAATACCTACTGCATTAAAGAATATCATGATACTGCACTCTATGTAGGGGGGTCCGGACCTGGGGACGTGCCCATCGAAGCACACATTGCCATCCATGGGTCTGACAACTTAGGGCCAATAAGAGACGAAAGAGGGGTGCATGTGCAACAGAGAGACTGAGTGCTTTATCTTTGGTAAAATGGGTAAGAAAAAAATAAAATGAAAAAGAAAATGTACCTTAAAAAATTTCAGAGAAAATATCCTCCCTGCCTCCGCCCTCAATAAGACTTACTTAGAAAATTATGTATCGGGAAACGAAACTATAGTGACTAGAAATCTATCCAACAAGATAAGGATATTTGGGCTGAAACTAAGCATAAGTACTATGTCACATTCTAACATCATAGATTATAATTATTTACAGACATAAGAGTGTCAGCCTACTACTGACACCACCAGGGATTTCTATTTACTATACCAACACCAGGTGAAGCAGACACCGTGACCTCTTAGAGTGAGGACAGGGTAATATATATCCAGATAAATGGGCAGCTGGCATCAGTGTATCAGATGCAGCTGGAATAAAGGAAAATTTTGGCCAGGCTTCAGCAAGGTATCACTCACCAGTTCTGGGAAAATGTGCACCTACCAGAATACACATTGAAGAGCCCCAAAGGTCAATTTAAATAAAAAGGCTTTTAGTGCATGGCTTATGACTGTTAAGAACATAAATTGCAACCCAAAAAACCATCCTGCAAAGCATAAGTCAGTATTTTTTTTCTGAAGCTGCAGTTATTTTTTTAAATAAATTACTGTAACAGTTACATAAAAGTAATTTATGTTCTAAAGAAAAAAAATTGAGAAAAAAAAAAAAAAGAGAAAGGCCTTTCATGATTACAGCCGTTTTCCAGACTCTGAAATACATTATCACCACTGTATCTCTCAAGCCTTACCAAATCATAAATTAAAAAAAAAAAAAAAAGAGAGAGAGAGAGAGCATACAAAATGACTCTGAAACACTCATCACTGTATTAACAAATCCAGTCTTCCTTGGTAAAAGAAATTAAAATGGAATTGACTTTTGGACCGTTAATTAAGTTCCCACACAAAAGGCCATTAACTAAAGCATACATTGGGTAAGAAAGGTGGGTTTCTCGGTTTCCCCGGCCATTAGTAGGAGGATGCTTCAGGTACAGACACATGCTGGAGGTGTGACTTCCACAGGTGACTTCCTCTAGATGATTGGCACAGCCGAGGGAAATTATAATCTTGAAAAACCATCAGACCGTCAGGAAAATGGACTTTACCTTAAAAGGTAATCTCATTTTGAATCTGCAAAACGGAGAAGCACGCTCTCCCTTTAGTGAATGAGAGCCAGGGGCAACAAGGAAGCGGACGTGGGGACACACACTGGAGATGGGAATGTGCTTTCCACCACTGTCGGGCATTTCCAAAATACAAGCGGATCCCACGAATGACTGTGGAAGAGGAGCGAGTTGCCACTGCAACGATTACAGCAGGTGAATCCGGAGCAGCCCAAGTGAACAAGGACGGGGACAAATGGCAGCGTGGACGTTACCCTGGTTGGCCGAAGAAGGCACGCTGTGTACTGGCGGCGGAGTTCACTGCCCTACAGTCAGCAGCGCACCTGAGCCTCCCTCCGGGTCCCTCAAGGCCACCAGCCCCGACAGCCCGTAGGAACCAAATCTGCCCCAACAGGAGGCATGTGCTCGGCCTGGCTTTGTGGGCCAGGGACCAAAGGAGCCCCTTAGTAGAGCGTGGCCCAAGGAGAAGGTGCTCGCTCTGGGGCCGCTTCGCCCCACTGCGCTCCACCCCCTGCGCCAGCACATTTCGTCCAGTCAGCTGGACATGAAGGTAAAGAGCAAGGGAGAGAAGCTCACCTTGGTCACTGATGCAGGACAGATATGAAAGGGCTCGCTCAAATTCACTGTTTCTAGCTTCATCCCAACTGTGAAGAAATGGCTTCGCAGATCTGCATGATCCTGCAGGGAAAGGACAGAAACACTGAAAGTCATGGTATCGTAAATTAACTCGGGCCCTGTCTGGACACTCTCCTTAAACACTTTATTGGGTAACTAAAATCGGATTGAAATAATTAACCCTCCCCCTTTCAAATTTCTCATTATTGCGAGATACTGTGGATTTAATTATTTTCTGCAGGCTAAATTGCTTTTCCAAGGGAAGGAAACACGCCTTTGTGGCCATGCTTAAATTTACACCGAGCAAAAAAATTCACATTGCACTGCTTTGATCTTCCTAGGTGCTATAACTGAAGCACAGCAGAGTAATGCAGGCAATCAGTCATCTGAAACACACAGCAGGCGCATCTTCAGAAGATGGGGCCTCTTGCTATGGGACTAGTTCGCAGGGCTTCGGGGAGACTCTGTGGCTGATACGGCTCATCCCTGTCTCCTGAGCCCAAGAGCACACAGCTTATCGGTCAGCGGCGGAGAGCCGCCGATCTTGGGAATGTGTGCACATAAAGGCCCCAAACAGCTCTGCACACAATCAGAACCCGACTCCTGCTCAATAAAGATGAGCAACACCCCCTGTTTAATAGGTGTCTGGCAGTTTTATAACCCACTCACAGCAACCTTATGCGTGCGAGATGGAGCCTTCCCGCTTTCCCAAGAAAACAAATTTCAATATCCACTTTCCCTATACAGCAATAGATGAGGCTGGCTGGACTCCGGATACCAGGATTTATTTTGCAGAGACGGAGGTCATCTCGTAACTCACAGCCTGTATAAATGCTAGTAGATAAATAAACGTATTTGCAGTCTGTCCCTGAGGGAGTAACAGCTGCAAATACCTCCTGCTATTTCTAAATACATCAGTTGGTCGAGACGTACAGAAATACCGAGGGATCTATTACTTTCTTTTATCTGCAAATCTAAAGTGGATTTTTAATTAATTCAATGATGTCATTTGACAAATGACTCCGAGGATCATCGCAAAGAGTCCCGCCGGGCTGGGGCTGCTCCCCCCTGCAAAAGCCAGTCGGGGTAGCAGGGGGAGGACATGAGAGCAGAGAAGAACTGCTTACATGACTCCCTACCACTGTGCTGCTTCACCAAACAAGGGGGAGTCTTTAGATACCCAGAGAACCCCAAGGACCCTGTCTCGGGTTATAACACCACAGTCTGCAAAGGTATCAATGCCCAGTGCGCGCACAAGAAATGCTGGGTCTGGGGGTGGGGGGCAAGCAGGCCAATAAGAAGGATGTGTTCAGGGTGCAAGGACATGTGACACAAGCTCACTGAGAGAACTAACCCGTTCTCAGCCTTTATAAGTTCCTTGAGAACTTAACTACCAACAGTTTACAAAAATCACATGCATAGGAAACCAAACACAAGGAAATACTCTTCAGGAATATCAGGAGGTGATTTTATTATTTTATATTTACAGTACAGCGGGTTTTTTTTAAAGATTTATTTATTTATGATACAGAGAGAGAGAGAGAGAGGCAGAGACACAGGAGGAGGGAGAAGCAGGCTCCATGCTGGAAGCCCAATGCGGGACTTGATCCCGGGACTCCAGGATCACGCCCTGGGCCAAAGGCAGGCGCTAAACCACTGAGCCACCCAGGGATCCCCAGTACAGCGGGTTTTTAAAAAGATTTTATTTATTTATTTGAGAGATGGTGAGCATAAGTGACTGGGGCGGGGGCGGGGGGCAGGTGACAAAGGGAGAGGGAGAAGCAGCCTCTCGCCAAGCAGGGAGCCTGACGATGTTGAGACTCGATCCCAGGACCCTGAGATCATGACCGGAGCCGAAGGGAGATGCTTCACTGACTGAGCCCCCCAGATGCCTCTACAGCGCTTCTTTTTATTGGTGGCTGGGAAGCTGGCTCAGAAAAAAAAAAAATCAGAAGAAACAGCACAGAGAGTGAATGCATATTAACACGCCTCGACCACAGCGCCCAGGGGGATGAGACAACAGTGGGAAACTTACACCCAAAAGCAAGACCTGACACCTGAATGAAAAGATTAAAAGATACAGTTCCTGTCAGACATCAACACCCCCTAGTGTCTCATGATCAGTGGGAACTGAGGCCAGTAGTCGGTTGCACAAATACACACCCTTTTTAAAAAGATTTTATTTATTTATTTATTTATTTATTTATTTATTTATTTATTTATTTATTCATGAGACACACAGAGAGAGGCAGAGACACCGGCAGAGGGAGAAGCAGGCTCCCCGAGAGGGAGCCCGATATGGGACTCGATCCCAGAACCCTGGGATCACGAGCTGAGCCACCCAGGCGTCCCACTTTCCCCATTTTACATACAAGAACCTTTTCCCCTTTTGAGATAAGGAATGGCTCCAAAATCATAATACAACATACACTTTGCCCGAATACTGTCAGCAAGTTTAAGCAGTCATGATTCTACTGCTTGATGAGACAGAAATGGCCCCAAATACTAATAAAGACCCACATGTAACTATAGTTGAGCCTTGAGCAATGCAGGGCTTTGGGGTGCCAACCTCCTGCACAGTCAAGACTCCATGTGTAACTTCTGACTCCCCCAAAAGGTTGTTAGCTTGCTACGGACCAGAAAAGCCTTACCAATCCCATGAACAGTTGATTAATGCTTATTTTGTACGTTGTGTATATTATATGCCGTATTCTTACAATAAAGTAAGCCAGAGAGGGGCAGCCTGGGTGGCTCAGCGGTTTAGCACCACCTTTGGTCCAGGATGTGATCCTGGGGATCTGGGATCAAGTCCCACGTCGGCTCCCTGCATGGAGCCTGCTTCTCCCTCTGCTTGTCTCTCTGCCTCTGTGTGTGTGTGTGTGTGTGTCTCTCATGAATAAATAAATAAAATATTTTTTAAAAAAATAAAAAAATAAAGTAAGAGGAAAGAGAACGTTAGTATGAAAATCATGACGAGAACACATCTACAGCACGCCACCGTATCTACCGAAAAATATCTGCATGTAAGTGGAGTTCAAATCCATGCTGTTCAAGGGTCAACTGTATAATAAATGGCCCAGACGAATGTAATATTTTCACAGAAGTTGGGCTTCTCTCTGCTATCAGATGTCCCTCCTTGCTGCTGTGTTCCCTCTCATTACTCACAGCTACAAGGCTAAACATTCTTGAGATGCGGCTCACCAATAATAGGAAATTTGTAACTTCTGGCTGCCTCCGCCACCAGCACTCTCCTTGCAATTTCGATTTCTTTCTCCTTTCTGTTTCTGCCTGATGACATTCTGGGCTCTGGTCTACCCACCGTCATCAGCCCCCCCTTGATTTCAGCTCTGTGCCCACTCTTTGCTCCAGATACCTCTGTTCCTGCTTGGAGGAGAGCCAGCTTTCTAAGTAGGACTGACACAGGACCGCCAGACCCTTTCTACATCACGGGATTTCAGTGTGACCTTGACCACTGATTTGAAGCCTTTGGCCAATCTACACCCCTCCTGGGTCAATGCTTCAAGCCCTGACAGATTTCTCCATCACAGCTCCCAACGTTGTGTTGAAAACTCTATGGCACCCTACACTAGTCTAGGCACCCTACACTACTAGATGTCCCTTAATAGCTGTCTTACCTTATTCCTAGTTGTCAGGTGGGACCAGGCAATGGCTGCTTTTCCTTAGAAATAAAGCATAAAGGCTCAGGGCAACAATTTGCTCCTTGGATAATCTCCTTTCAGAGCTGCTAGCTTGTGTTATCAACGTTTATCATTAATGATTTCAGTGTATTCATCATCAAACTCTAGGTAAAGAGGGGATAATTTCATGCAGAAATCACACACTCTCCTTCCTTTTCTGGAGAGGCCATGTGCTTGTTTGTCAACCACCGACTGTCTCTCTCTGCTTATCCATAAAAAATACCTTTCACATTAAAATCATACAAGGCCATGTGTGAGGTGAAAATAAAATATTAGCGACATTGATATTTTTTAAAAATTAAAATGGTGTTGACAGTATTTCATCTCAGTGACATTAAACTATTTTTAAGCCATTTAAAAATAATGCTTAGAGAGTAAAGGTTTACAAATGAGTCTTCTCATTGTCAATCACAGCTTGAATTTCCTACATCTTAAACTATTTCCACTACCTTTCAATTACTTGCAAGCACACGGACCTCTTACTCATGGAAAAACATCAGTTTTTGCTCCAAACTATGTGAAAACTCTTCAATCCTATTGTTTAATACACTAAGAAAGGAAGCCAGACGTTATGAGACATGGCTGCATCTAAACATAGGTGTTTATATTCTGGTCTCAAATAATCCACATCTATCCAGAACAGCCTCTTAAACTTGAACCCTCAATTTCAGAAACAAGCCTGGAAACTACAACACGTTCCTGTATTCCCAGACCCACCTTCCACTTTCTTAGATTCACCTTTAATCAGTATTTAAAAAAGAAAGAAAGAGAAAGAAAGAAAGAAAAAAAGAAAGAAAGAAAGACCAATCCTTCAATGACTATGTAGAAAATCCCACCTGTTTCAAAGGCAAATCAATACAATGAAAATGTTTTTAAAAAATCCAGGAACAAAGACACATGATGATCCTGAGTTTGGTTATGATTGTACCCCTACTGCTTTAATGCTTATGTCCCTCATGAATGATGATGTCAGAAACTTTTTTTTACTACAAGAGATAGAACAGTATCTGCTCAAAAAGGCTTGCCATTGAAACCTCCAGTTGGCCACTGGAGACCTTTCAACAAACAGGACAGGTAGCCATGTGTTCGGTGCAATTCTTCTCAGCCAAGGCTGATCTCTCTCATGTGTGTTCCTTGCTTCTTCCAATGAAGACCCCAACAAGTGCTTATTGAATGAAGCTGAAGAAATGATCAAAACTAGATGATTTATTGATATTCATCCCAATGCCATAGTCCATCATTCACTCAATAAGCACACATTAAACACCACCAAGGTACCACACACACAGAGCACTACATGACGTAGAGCACACACACAGTGACATTATCAGAGGGAGAAGGAAAAGAGAACAGCTATGGAAGATCCAGGCTTAGAAGAAATTCCAGAATGAACTTCTTTACTGCAGCATGCAAAAATCACGACTCCTATGATGACGGCAACCCGAGGATTTACAGGAGTGAATCTTAATTTGGAATAGGAAAGCACATGACTCGGAAGGGTAAAGAAAAGATTATGGGAAAATGGCTTGGTAAATTTAGCTTGGGAGGCTGAGCCTTAAAATACTGGATTTAGGCATTTTAAGGCTGATCAAAAAAGGCAAAGGGAGGGGATCCCTGGGTGGCCCAGGGCACGATCCCGGAGTCCCAGGATCAAGTCCCACATCAGGCTCTCTGCATGGAGCCTGCTTCTCCCTCTGCCTCTCTCTCTCTCTCTCTCTATCTCTCTCTGTCTTTCATGAATAAATAAATAAAATCTTAAAAAAAAAAAAAAGAAGGCAGGAAGTCAGTATCCTGGACTTTAAAAAAAAAAAAAAAAGGCAAAGGGAGTCACTGTCACTCCTAAAAAATACGGAGTTTTTTTATGATAATTAATTCAATGCCAGTAAATTTCCAAATAAGATAATGTACAGATTTTCTGAGCTCTGTGTGTGTATATATAAGTATATGAGGAAAAGTACAGATACACTCATTGAAAAACAAATTTAATCGCCCCCAGACCATTTACTTTGGGCTGCTAATGCACTGAGAGTACATGCGTTCATTTACACAAACACCAGCTAATCATTCTCGATGTTAAAAAGAGAGAGAGGGTTCCTGGCCCCTGAAGATGATTCGCAAAACTGATTATCTACCGAGAGATAATGGAAAATTCACTGTGGTTTTAAAGATGCATTCTGGCCTTTGCAAAGCTCTAGAGAATCATTCACACCTCACAATTATTGGATCAAGAATGATGTTATTCCTGAAATCAGGAGGGATTACTAAATCCTCAGTACATTCACAAATATGCCTGTCACAATCAAGAAATACTGTTTATTTAAATGTGCCAGAGTCCAGTTAAATTGCTTACAGAAAAACTTCCGTTTAAGAAATGCTGGCAGTGTCATTCCCATCTACATCCATTGCTACACATTTTATTCTTGCCTGAAAGTAGTTTTATATTGATCAGAAGTAAAATGCCATTCATTTTATTGGAGGACTGTCTTAGCAGCCTACCTTAACAATTGCTCTTCACCTTATTTTTAGTGGCATGACAACGTACAAGAGATTATGTATACATCAACTTTTGTTCTCCATCAGCTTTATTCTCTCCAGGAATCCAGGAGCTCCCTTACTCTCTGCATGGAGAATAACCTGGTTTGGCACATGGTATCAAGTAGAGAAACAGTAACAACCTAGCACATTGTAAATACTTGTGAGCACTTCCTTGTATTATCATTTTTCCCTCACAGCAGACTAGGGAGGGGAGTATCCACCCTATAGTAAGAAAATTAAGACACAGAGAGGTTAAGTCATCTAAGCAAGGACACAGAGCTCACCAGAGAAGCCAGATTCAAATCCAAGTGGTCTGACTACACCCATGCTGAGCTTCAGGTTATAGACTGGGAAACAAAGGCCAAAAAGGATCTTTTATTTATTATCGCTAATTAGTAAATAAATAAGCAAATATAACTGTGACCCAGGGCGCCTGGGTGGCTCAGCGGTTGAGCATCTGCCTTTGGCTCAGGTCCTGATCCCAGGATCCGGGATCGAGTCCCACATCAGGCTCCTTGCAGGGAGCCTGCTTCTCCTTCGGCCTGTGTCTCTGCCTCTCTCTGTCTCTCATTAATAAATAAATAAAATCTTTAAAAATAAATAAATAAACTAAAATCTTTAAAAAAAAAAAAAAGAAAACACTCTTGAAGCCCATAAGCTCCTAAGGTTTTATTTCAAAGACAGATATTGCCAGATTAAAAAATATCAGCTCTAAATAATGATCATTGACTTAACCTTCAATGTTTGCTGTTAATTCATAATACTTTTTCAATGGCTTATGAAAAGTGTGTCAGAGAATCATGACACTAAAAACTTACCCCCTAAAATGTTTATATACCATCAGTCTTCAAAAAATTAAGAGGTGATTTTTACTAACTGCTTTCATGTGTTCTTTAAGCAATGAAGATTTAAGAACCGTGTGCAGCAAAATGCCCCTGGGGCCTGGTAAGCAAGCTATCCTTCATCAATACCTATCTTCTCACGTGATCAATGTTAACCCAGACAGGTTCATCTGATAAACGTGGTTAATCTAGTTCCTGGCTGCAGAGTGCACACGAATCTCAATCTGTCAGTAGTATTTTAAATACTATGTGTTAAGCGTTCATTTATACAGAGTAAAGAGCAAGAAGATGATGTGGCTCCTGACATTGAGAAGCTTGAAATTTAGTTAGAAAATGACTAAGGAGGAATAAATAACATGTCACGCTGGAAAAAGAAAAGCGGACAAACCACAGTGTCTTTGGTTGTTTGGTTTTATAGCTTTGGCTGATGTCTTGTTTTATTTTACCTGAGATGCAGAGGCCAGGTAGACCGGCCAACCTCAGAGCATCCCCTGGGGTGCACCAGGCCCACGCTGGTCACCCACAGCTTCCAGCATCAGCCTCTGATGTGATCCCTGCCCTGGAAAGAGTTGCCATGCCTGGAAAAGGTACTAGCTGTTTCCAGAAGAATCAAATGTCACTGCCTAGAGCTGTCTTAATATTCGTCATCCAAGAGTAAGCACCATCCCAAACTTATTTAGCAGAGTGATAAAGCATCAGGGCAAGCACCTGAGTTCTTTATAAAACGGCAAATGACTCTGAGTATTACTCTACAGGAGGAGATGAAACATATACTCATCAGGACACAGAAGAAAGAAAAGATGGGAAAGATGGAATGTTCCATCGTTTTGGGTCCTCCTCATCGGTCACATTCCTACTTGAACCTGACTCATCCCTCTGCATTTATTTTAGAGGCTCGAAGAGCTGCAGGTTATGCCCCCAAAATTTGCTATGTGGCTATCACAGACTCCTAAAATAGTCGATGCTTCCTGCCCCCCCCTGCTTCATTAGAGAAATACGTCTCACATGATAGAACAATATGAAGGATGCGGCACGGAGGGAATGAGTTCAAACTAATTAACACAACGCAATAAAAATGCACTTTGTGAGGATGTCAATGTAAGGAAAGCAGTGCATCCTTTCCCAGTGCAGAAACCAGACTCCTAACCCAAGTTCCACAATTAATTGCTCCAGGAAGTCTTGCAGTGGTGGCAATATGAGCCTCGGTCTTCAATTCTTTGCTTTCTCCTTTTTGCTTATGTTGATATGAAATAAAATGGCATCTGGGTGGCTCAGTGGTTGAGCGTCTGCATTTGGTTCAGATCATGATCCTGGGGTCCTGGGATCTAGTCCCACGTCAGGTTCCCTGCAGGGAGTCTGCTTCTTCCTCTGCCTGTGTCTGCCTCCCTCTCTCTCATGAATAAATAAATAAAATCATAAAAAAAAAAGAATATGGGCAAAAAAGAGATATGCAATTTGGTGCTCCCCCCACATTTTTTTAAGCACCGAAATTTCTTTTCTTTTTTCTTTTTTTTAAGCAGACTCTATGCCCAGAGTGGAGCCCAATGCAGGGCTTGAACTCATGACCCTGAGATCTAGACCTGAGCTGAGATTAAGAGACGGATGCTCAACTGACTGAGCCACCCAGGCACCTCCAGCATCAAAATCTCTTGTGTGTCATACCTACACAAAAATATTGCACAGTGTAATTTTTTTTCAGTTCCAACATACCACAGGGTACTCAAATGTTGCGCCTGCATCTTTTCAAAGGCCTCGATTAATTTACATAATTTCTAAGAATAGGCTTCAGTGAAGTCAAAGGAAGGTTTTAATTAGGATTACGTTCAAATTGATATATAATGAACTGCGCTTTAATGCCTTTACTTATATCAGCATGATATGACATGCTTAAAAAAAAAATCCAGTGCAATTTATCATCTTGTTCCTCTTTGTTTTACCAGAGATCTAGCGCTCATATGTTCACTAGAAAATTACTCTCATTATCTTAGTTTCATCTAAAAATGGACATTAGGAAGCCAGCATTTATTAAATCAATAGCATTATTACATTTTAATTCCACTGCACTGGATTAAATTTAGCCAATGAAATATTTATAATGAAAATGTAATAAAAAATCTGTACGCTGCACCCTAATCAGCATTTCCATTCTTTACTTACAGCTGTAAATAGCAGTTTTATCTACTAGCCATACAGTAAATCAAGTTAAAAAATAGTCATGAAGAAATGTAGTACTATATACTTCAACTTGAACCACAAGATTTATAACCGGTAACTAGAGTAGACCTATTTCACAGTAAATCCAAAAAGTGGTACACTAGATTTAAAAAAAATAAATAAATAAAACAAAAAAACCCAGAGTACTGAGAATGCCTTTCATTGATTAACATTTAGCACCATAAAAGCATTTGTAAGTGGCAAGGAATTCGACCTCACTTACAGCAGCGTCATGGAAAAAACCACGGCTGATTTTGTGTGTGTAGGTAAACAGTGATTACAGTGTCTCTTCCCACACTTATTTCATCCTCTCCCCGATAAAGCCAGGGCATCTCTTCCCGTTTCCACAGCAACCCTCCGGGGGGCTGGGAGGGGGCAGTCCAGGCACCCTGGGCTCTGGAAGAGCTTGGTGGCCGCTCCTGGGGGGGGGGGCAGGGGGGATCCAAGCTTCACAGCCCAGAGATGGAACGTGACTGACAAAAATACTGCTGGGTGCCCCTTCTGCTGAAGAAGCCCCAAGTGCAACCCAACTGTTGTCTTGGAAATACGACCGTGGCCCTGAACGGTCCCCACTCAGGTCGACGCCACCCTTCAGTGATAGAAAGTAGAGTGGATAGCAAGCAACGCTCTTCCACATAGCAGGTGGATCTTGTGCTCCGACCCGTGCAGACACAGGCAGCAGCTTCTGTAGTGCAGGGTGGTCCGCTCCTCTGAACAGTGTGGGATGGAGAAGATCCCACATTTTTAAGTGCCAACTGCCAGGAAGCCTGGCACAGGCCTAATAACAGAGTCCCAAGCGCCTTCCTCAATCCTGGCTGTCCTCGACCTCTCCCCGTCCACCTGTTTCTAGGGGAGAAAAGTATTCAATCTCTGCCTCGGCACTGTTGGCATTTGGGGGCCGGATAATTCTTTGTTGGTGGTGCTGTTCTGTGTGCTACACGATGCTCTTGGCTGCATCTCTGGCCTCCACCCACGAGGCACCGGTAGCTCCCTCCTGGCTGTGGCCAGCAAAATGCCTCCCAACATTGCCACATGCCCCCTGGCAGGCAAAGTCTCCCCGATTCAGACACCCTGGAGAGGGGACACCTGCATGTGTGGGCTCCTCACCCTTCAATTTCGATGAGCCCCTCAAAGTCCCTTGGTTCTCTGCACCTCTGTCTCCAACATTTAGTGAACCCGGAAGCTCCCTCCTGTCTTGGTTCGATGAGTTGTGCAGGCCAACCCTTTCAGTTCTAATTTACTACATGTCATCCCAACAAGGCCTGGAAATCCTGACTGGGCATCTGTGCCAGTCCACACTGCAGGTCCAGTGTTGTTACTTAGCCTCCCAAGGCCACCTCTCTGAACACTTGGTGTCTGACATGAGAAGATGCTATGCCGGATGAAGAGAACCACCACAAACACACCCTACTCACAATCTGGTGTCACACAACAGGTACTTTGTGTATAAAATAAAGATGATAAATGACTTAGGTACTTGTTAACCTGCCTGCTACCCTGGTAGCAAAGGGTTTGTTATTTTTAAGGAGTAAACTATCACTTCCAACCTAGAGACAAGACCATCACTTCCAACCTAGAGACAAGTAGACCAAGTCACCCAGTGGGTACCATTTCCTAAGGAAAGCCTTATCCATTGGCCATGTTGACATAGCCAGGCCACAAAATCCCACTCACACTGGCCTGAGCCATAAGGACATCCATTATGTCCCATAACAAAATTTTCCACTCAAGGCTGCTGGTAAAGGGAGGAGGGAACGACGTCACACATGGCCCAGGTTCGTTCAGTGGAGGGACCACTCTGGGGGAACCACTTTCCATAGGGCAGCTCTCCTCAGGGCCTGCAGATGGCTGCAGGGTCCCAGGATCCTCAGCCTAATGGGATGAAGTATAGAGGGAGAAGAGAGAGCCACCTCTTCCCCATGCCTCTTCTGAAAAGCCAGGTCACCTATGCTAGAAACCATGTAACCGGCGTCCTCATACACCCTTGACCCCAAGTGGTCACATGCATCTTCCCAAGCCAATCGCTGTCAAGAAAAACGGGGCCACTCTTACTGGCCTACACCAGTGGGTCTACTTCCACACAGGGAGCACCATTAGCCTCTGGATACCAGCATTTGAAAGAAATGGGAGCACGTGTTCATTATGACAATAAAGAATCACCCTGCCCTAATATCTAACAGAGCCTCTGTCAGAAGTGACTGAGCAACGAAGGGTCACTCAACATATTCCAGGTCATGTATGATATTTCGGTAGGCACATACTTAACACCCTCAGGATTTATTTCCTCATTCCTTGTTACAATGACATTTCCTGGGCTCAGCCTTTAAATACCCTTCTTTACTTCTAAAGACTCTACAAAAGCAAATGGAAAAAGATCTCGGCTCTGGGATTCAGATAGGTCTGTGTGCGCATTGTGGATCCACCACGGGCTCCCAGCCCAGGGCAGGACAAAGAATGAACTTCTCTGGGCCTGGAGACCCCCCTAGGAGTCTTTTTTTAACGATTTTATTTATTTATTTGAGAGAAAGAAAGAAAAAGAGCAAGCACAAGCAAGGGGAAGCAGGAGAGGGAGAAGCAGACTCCTCACTAAGCAGGGAGCCCGATACAGGACTCGATCCCAGGACCCCAGGATCATGACCTGAGCCGAGGGAAGGTCCTTAACCAAGTGAGGCACCAGGTGCCCTCTGAAAGGGTTTCTATATATTCCAGAGACACTCCGAAGGTGTGCGACTCATAACACAAGAACGCTTCCGGCCTGGCCTTGCTCACTACCCTCTCACTGATGCACCTGCAGCCTCTCTGAATCACTAGTAGCTCAGAAACAAGTGAGGTCCAGTGAATGGGCCAATTTGTACAAATATAACCAAAATGACTAAATTTTCTGAACTCCTTTACAGCCTGAAGTTATGTATGCATGTATGTACCTTTAGGAAAATCAAGGGGACACAGAAACCTTTTTTAAAAGATTTTATTTATTTATTCATGAGAGACACAGAGAGAGAAGCAGAGACACAGGCAGAGGGAGAAGCAGGCTCCATGCAGGGAGCCCGATGTGGGACTCGATCCCAGGTCTCCAGGATCACAACCTGAGCCAAAAGCAGACACTCAACCACTGAGCCCCCCAGGTGTCCCTAGGACTTAGAAATTTCACCAGCAACTACAGGACATTTCAGTAAATATTAACAAGCTTCAAGTCTGGTCTCTACTATTCTAAACTTACTCGCTTCACTTTTTAAATGTTAAACACAACATGACATATGCATGTAAAAGTCTATCTGGTATGTTTATCCTTCTGGTTAGAAGTGGGGCTGGAGACCATCCTGGAGGCAGATTTTCATCTTGCCCTTGACTTCATACCATTAAGACAAGGCAACTCAGAGGGCTGTCCAAGGAAGTGAAGGGAAGCTGAGAGATCCCCACGCTTTCATTTACACCCAAGCTACACACAGACCCCTCAGGGGGCCTTTCTCAAGGAAGGATGGAGCTTAGTGAAAGCTGTGGGTTCGTAGCACAGAAGCATCGCTGTGCTGGGGGTCCTGGTTTTCCATTAGACCATTAACCCCTGAAAGAAAGGAGTTAGGCTCCTCCTTACACAGTCTCCCTCCTTGAGATACTGTGATTTGCAAATGCTTGTTCACGAAAGGCACACGGTAATTAAAAGTCCAACCTAACCAGGTCCTCTGGGTGGCTCAATCAGTTAGACACCCGACTCTTGATTTCAGGTCATGATCTCAGGGTTGTAGGATCGAGCCCTGTGTGGGATTCTGTGCCCAGCACAGAGTCTGCTTGAGGATTCTCTCTCCCTCTGCCTTTCCCTCGCATGCTCGTGCTCTCTATAAATAAATAAATCTTTTTTTTTTTTTTAAGAAAAGGTCCAACCTAACCCACAAAGGATCTGTGTGTGTGTGTGTGTATGTGTGTGTGTGTGTATACTGCCTCTATACAATTTTATTGTGGCTCATTACCAAATCCTCTACAGAAGAAATGAGTCGAATCACTTCTTAATTATTCTTATCGATGGAGAGTGGCGTGGAAAGTCTGAACAAACAAAAATCTGACACGACAATCACTTTGAAACGTTTCTGTCTTCGAGATGCATGCTGCACCCCCCACCCTACATCCCAACACCAATGACACTGAGTTCATGCTAATATTATCCTGCTGTCCCCGAAACCGCAGTAACTGGTGGGAGCCAGAATAATCAGCGGCGAACAGAAGCCATTTGGGAATGATAACTCACAGAGCAGATAATGGAAAGTTGCCTATATTCTTAAATTCTTAATGTTTAGAATTAGAAGCGAGTTGCTATCTAGCAGATTGCAAGCAGCAGCAACCGAGCCGTTGTTATGGCGAACTCCACATACCTTGGCTTTGCAATTTTTACGATTATGCTTATTGTTTGACCAGACTTGCCCTCTCGAGTGTGTCTCTCCCAAGATTCTCTCCAAAGCTCATAAAAACGAGATGGCCCCCATCATCCTTTTCCCATTAATGGAATTCACGTGCCGTGGTTCATGAACCCGAGCATACGAGGGGCAGCCTGGCACAAGCCCTCCCTCGCGTTTCTACGCACCAGGGAGGACTGAGCTCCTCTTCGATCTAGCACCCCAGAGAGGCTCTGCTGCAAAACCCTCTCCGAAGTCTTTAAAGAAATGAGGACGACAGGGCAGGGGTGCCACATGCGTCTGGCAGAGCCGTGCCTTCAGGCCCAGGGGTGCAGTGAAGGAGCCCCAAGGGAGGAATGCCAGGAACGGGCAGCGGGGAGACCTCCGAGGTCAGGGCAACTGCATCAACAGGGTGGCAGGGGGCAAGCCATCAGTCTAAGAACCCTCTGTCTAAAACAGCCCTTCTTTATTTTATTTTTAAGATTTTATTTATTTATTGACGAGAGACACAGAGGCAGAGGGAGAAGCAGGCTCCATGCAGGGAGCCTGACATGGGACTCAATCCCAGGTCTCCAGGATCAGGCCCCAGGCTGAAGGCGACGCTAAACCACTGAGCCAGCAGGGCTGCCCGACAGCCCTTCTTTAAAAGGAACATTTGGGTTTAACCTGATGAGACCGCTTATTTGCTACGCTGTTTGGTATCACACAGTCTGCCATGTGGGACGGAGGACATCATGCCAGCGATTAAGGGCTGGCCCGACACAGGGGGCCCACAGGAAATTCCGGAGAATCTAACTATCCCACCTGAAGGCCAAACTTAGCCACAAGGGGGTTTTGTTGTTGTTGCTGTATTTAGCAGTGGAACAAGAGAGAAAGAAATCAGTCACCATAGAAACCACAACATCACCATCCATCGTAACACAACAGCTCACATGCTTCCCTACCCCTTTGGCTGCAGCAGATAGAATGAGAAAGGAAAGCTCTCCTCTCTCTTGCCTCCACTTCACCTTCCCTCTCTGGCCTCTAACCTAGCTAGGTCTCAGACCCTAAACTACAGAAGAGGTTCCCTCCAACGGGTTAAACCTACAATCACACCAACAGGTACATACTTCAAAGCTGAAGAGAGCTAAAGAAATAACAGGCCGGGGGATCATCAGTGTGGCAGGAGCACAGCCCCAACACTGCGCAGAGAAGACGAACGTGCATGGAATATCTGCCTTTCTTTGTCAATTTGCTGGTGTTGAAAAATAGTAATAATCATGGCTGCGAGCGGCACCTTCTCTTACCAATGAGCCTCCTCCCCGCGGCCCCCTCCCTTTGTCAGCTCTAGAGAGCAGGGTGCAATGAAGAAATCATGACAAATACAGCTGGAGGTGGGATCAAAGGACATCTAGCGGGTCGTTTGGCCATCGTGAAAGCCCTCTATCTGGAAACTGCCAGGGGGCCCGTTAGTGCGAATAGTCTGGGATCCTTTTAACAGATACTTATGTCAAAGAAGCCAAACAGCCAGAGACCTGGTGGTTTCTCCAAGTTCTAGACCAAGTACTAGACCAAGCACTGTCTTCTGACCCACTGTTGAGTCCTGATGAAGGAAAAGCGCCAGTTACCATGATCTCGGCTCCCAGTAACCTTCACAGATGACAGCCACAGATGTCAATCGAGACTTGGCAATAATGGGATGGACCATGGCTAGAGGCTAGATCTACACGTCCCATCGAAAAACACAGCTCTCCTCAGCTTCTGGTAAAATGGAGTGATCCGAAAACATTGGCTGTCACCACCCAGGCACATCTCATCTACCCAGCTATGACGTGGATTGGAGGAACGTGGATGCGATACTAGGAAAGACAGGCTGTACGGTGGGAAACCAGATGCCCAGAAGGCAAAACACAGCCACTCAGACCCAGCTCCTGCCTGACGGCCTCTCCAGTACATTCCTCAAGCTCCCTGTATCTGCACAGATCTGTTTAATCAGTAAATTATGCATCACACCCAGCACCTTATGATGCATTACTGCAAACACCTGGCGAGGTAATAAAAGCCGGAGACTCTGAGAAGAAAACGAGTCCACACACAACATGGGTGACTCCGATCTTCATCAGCAAGACGTACACACAGACATGGCAACTTCACTGCCAACAGGACCTCACAGAGGCTGAGATGTTTCCTCCACTCCAATTCATCCCTAATATTCCTCTGGGTGCTCTCACGTGTGCTACACGTGGTCACTGCATCGTTCAGACCATTCACATGAGACTTGCCCCACTGACGTAACACTCATGGCCTCAGAGTCTCCACTCTTCTGAGCAGATTTCTGTAGTTACTTCTTCACTAAACCACTTGGGAATTTTTATCGCGTGCTCAGTACGTGCCAGGCACTGTTCAAGGCACTGGGGACGGAGCCGCAGGCTGTTCTATGGAGCTTCCGCTCTAGCTGAGGGAAACATCAGATGCAGAAAAAGCAAATTAATCCAGAATATGCGTGGGGATCAGTGCTACGATGGGCATGATGATGGAAGGAGGACAGATGGTGGCAGAGAGTGTAAGTAGAGACCCAAATAAAGTGAGAGAAGATGCCACGCAGGCCTCTGGGGTCACTTTCCAGGCAGACAGAGCGTTATTGTGAAGGCCTGAGCAGAGGCATCTCTGTGTTGGAGGGGCAGCAGTTCACCGAAGGGTAAGGTGGCAGACGGGCTCACAGGGAGCAGGACCACGTGGGACCAGGGGCAGGATGAGATGCCCCAGGAAGAGTCACATGCAGAAGAGTGATGGGATCTGAATTTTGTTTCAGAAGAATCACTCTGGCCACCCTCTAAGGAACAGACTGCAGGGAAGCAATGATGAGCATCCAGGAACACAGTTCTGTAACTAAGGCAGCAGTCCAGGACACAGGGGTTGTGGCGATGGACCAAGAGAAGAGTGACTGAATCTGAGACAGACTGTGACCGCAGAGCTGCCAGGCTTGGTCCACAGATGGAACGGAGGTGGGCAGAAGAGGAGTAACATGCAGAGTAGGCCAGAGGCGGGAGTCGTTGGGAAGGGGTTAGCCCTGGGCTGCCATCCGGGGTTATGGCTTATAGACAGCACTCTGCACTGATAGAAAGTTCCCCTATGTAGAAGCGTAGCCCGCTGTGCCAATGCTGTTTGTACAAACAATATGATTTCCTTCTGGGAGCTGAGGAATTGGGGACATACTGAGCAGATGGCGCCTACAAGGCCAGTGGGGCCTTCGATGTGCTGCCCTGGAAGGCAATGGTTAGCACACATTGTCACAATTCAGAGTCTCCCTTGGGACACTCTGGAGAGGACCCGTGGAGGCTTGTGCATCCATGTCCAGAGTCCACACCATGCTGCTCTTCCTCTGGCCGATTTAGCTCTATGCCCTTTTTCTGTAATTAACCAACCATGAGCATAACCACATCTTAGTCCTATGAGTCCTGGTATTCACAAAACCTGGGGGTTAGAGCTGGGGACCCGACGCAGGCATCAGAAAGAACCGGGCTTCAGGGATGAAGCCACGGTGCTGGCCTCACGTCCCTGTGGCTCACCCTCACTTTCACTCTACTGCCTATCTCTAAACAGCTTCTTTGGAATTTCAAACACACTGAGATTTTAAACTTTTTTTTTTTTCAGTGGAATGAAAAAAAATATTCGAGCAAGTTCACTTCTTTAAGGGATAAAATTGGGTAATGGATTTCAGTGACATTTTAAATATCATTCTTTCCTTGCAATTACAAGGTGTGCTCAACAAATGAAGTCAGGTGGAGAGCGGGCTTTCCCTGGGCTACACACCGGTATTCCCCTAAGGGAAAAATGCTTTATTGCACTTAACTGGCAAATTGGGAACTCAGGCTTCTTACGTGTACATCTCTTTCATGTGTGTATGAGTTGTCACTGAAATGTCCATGACTTAACACTCGATGATGAGTGGGGTTACAAACGTAAATCGCAGCTTATGAGGACTGTAGAGAATGAAAAGTTAACAGTGATTAGAGAAGGCTTCTGAATGTCTGACACATGGAAGGTTATGTTAATGATAGCTACACTCTTATTTTCACATCTCCCTTGGCCCCCATTTTTAAGATGTAACTGAATTCCCCTAAATCCATGCAGTGGAGACTTAGTGCAATTGAAAACTGAAACAGAACAGAAATCACCAGCCCCTTTCTTCTGTTTTCATCACTATAACAGTAGGACTTGACCTACAAGCCAATGACGGGTTGCAAAGGTTGCCTAATAAATGAAAAGAGGAAGCCATGAGACACCATGTTGACATGCACTGTAGTCCCCTCTATAAATTTACCTTCCTTCAGGAGTAAATTAGTAGTAATATATGGATTATTTTAGCACATCTATTAGGTCCCTCAATAATGAGGCTGGTTATCAGGAAAAAAAGTCTTTTTCATTATTCAGTTTTCAATATAATGCATTTTTTAAGTCCTTTTCCCTCTGTATGGTTGCCATTTTGTTAGGTACTTGTCTTTCAAATGAGTGTACATTTTTAAAGATCATCTGCATTTTCCAAATCAGGAGAATCAGAATTCCCACTAAAATGGTAACCAAAAGCCATCCCAAGTGTTCTCTCAAATCAAGGATAGATAACAGCAGGAATACTAAAGATGAGCTTGTTTTTACACAATTACTGTCTATATTCATGCAAGATGAAGAATTCTGTACATTAACACTAGCAGACCGCACTTATAGGCATAGAACCACAGATACCAAAGTACACAGATGAACACATCCTCAGAGTGGCAAACACTGCAGCAAAACGAGATGTATTCCATCAAAATACCCATTTTATCTATGGTGTAAAAATAATTTAAAAAGAACTGCTTTGAAATACTGCTCATCTCTAGGCATTAAATGTGCATAGCTTTGACTTCTGTCTTGCAACAGCTAAACACTATGGCAATGTTCCATAATGACACGCATCTAGGAAGACTCATGACTGAATCCAAACATATATACTTTTACCATAATGAAAATAATAGAAGTAAGTTTTCCTGGTGAGAAACAGTGATGATCAAACAGTGATAAGAGGGGAAGAAAAACATATACAAGTTCTATTTTTGCACCCTGCCTACAGAATATTGCTCACTGAAACTTCCAAAACCTGAGACCAAAAAAACCCCTCTAATTTTTATTAATGTGAAGCAACTGTTAAGACAGTCTGAAGAACCCATCACATGTCTCCCATGCAATTTCTCTGAGCTTAGGGACTCCTGTGTGAGTAGGATAACTCGGTAGAGAATACTATTATATGATTTCTTAAATTACTATTCATACATGAAATGTAGTTTTACTGAGTTGAATAATGTCTCCTAAAAATTCGCATCCACCCTAAACCTGGGAATGTGACATTATTTAGACACGAGGTCTTTGCAGACACAGGCAAGTTAAACTGCGGTCATGCTGCACTAACGTGGGCCGACATCAAATGATGGGTGTCCCCATAAGCAGGGAGAAATTGGGACAATCACACAGAGGGAACACGGAGACAGAGGCTGGGGGTATGCTGCCACAACCCAAGAGATGCTAAGGATCGCAGGCAACCCCCAGAAGCCAGGACACACTCCCCAGAGCTGTGGGAAGGAGTGTGGTCCTGCGGACAGCTCTATCTCTACTTCTAGCCTCCAAAGCTAAGACCGAATACATTTTCATTGTTTTTAGTCACGCAGTTTGTGGTAATTTATTACAACAGCCTTGGGATGGTGGTTGTTCTCGGGATTCCAAAATTAAATGTATAAATATCTACTCCATACAAAGCATGGTTAAGAAAGTGCAACTGCCCAGTTCTTTTCCATCGAATTGAAATCAGAGAAAACATTCATAGAAGTGCCTCAGGAACACATAACTTTCAATTCGACCCATTTTTATTCATGAAATGCCCATTCCATACATCCTGCAGAAAGCAGGAAATATTCAGGATCTACTCTTAAAGCAGCTATTCATTATGAACAAAACACTGAGCACAATAACTCTCAACAGCCCACCCATAGTAGAGTCTGAATTCTAATAGGAAAACATGAAAAGGAGGGAAGAAGGTCACTGTATTTTGAAAAAAAATGTAGATAAATGATGAGACCCTGGAATCTGGTCAATAGCATCTTGCAGAGAGTAGCTGCTCAATAAATGGGTAATGAATTAGTAAATCGTTAATTTAAAATGCATTAGGATTACTAACATTTCTACCTTTTCAGTGTTAGCATTCACGTTCTGATCAGTAAGTCTGCATATCCAGTTAACCCACAACTATATGAACTCAACGTATTTTAAATCAATGACTTAAAGGCACCTGTCTATTCACGAATTTGCTCACATATCCGACAGGATTTTCTGAGCTCTACTGCAGCTACAGGGTCTGGTTCAACAACTTCAACACTGAACAAGAAAAACATGGTCCCTGCCTTCCGAAAGCTTCGGTTAGGCAAAAAGACATGGACAGACCGTCAAGAACCACACAGACGGCAAAGTCTAAGTGTGAGCTGGGCGACAGGACCCAAGAGGGAGCCCCTCATGTAAGGTAGGGGCAGAGCCCAGGGGCCCCTGGAAGCCTTTGTGAACAGATATGTATTTGCAGTCAAATTGCAGCAAATCTTCAGCAAGATTTAACAGAAAGAACAAGACAGGGGCAGAGAGTATGTGAAGAGTAGAGCAGAGGCTGGCACCCGGCACCCCGGGGAGGTGCCTCCCAGGACGCATACAGGCAGGCAGGCACGGAGTCCCGGCAGGCCCGGCACAACCTGGAAGGAGCTTCAGCTACAGTCTGGGCCATGAGGCTGCTTGAAAGGAGCTGCTAGATGCCAATGCCAGATGCCTTAACCGAGCATCTCCAACTCTAACCAAAATTCCAGAAAAAAAAAAAAAAAAAAAAAAAAACTGCAGACACGAACCCGCTCAGTAGCAACAAAGGTATGGAAGCAGAAGTACAGATGAACCAGCAGTGACTAATTTAGTACAATCAACAGAAGGAAATCCTGAGGCTGCAGCAGCAAAGCCGAGAACCAACCCAGGGAAACTGTGGCATCTTCAGGAGACTCGGAAACCAGTAATAACCACATATGTCCAAAACTGGGAATGAATGGGGGATACCTGGGGGGTGCAGTCAGTTGAGCAACTGACTCTCGGTTCCAGCTCAAGTCGTGATCCTAGGGTTATGGAGCCCCGCGTTGGACTCTGCACTCAGTGCAGAGTCTGCTTGAGATTCTCTCTCCCTTTCCTTCTGCTCCTCCCTGCCTCCCCATGCTCCTTCTTTCTCTCTCTCTTTCTCTCTCTCTCAAATAAATAAATAAATAAATAAATAAAATCTTAATAAACAAACTGGAGGTAAATGGGAGCAGGTGAGGGAAGGGGTCCCCTCCCCACCCTGAAAGACCAACCGTCCTCCCCAGTCTCCTCTGGAGAGGGTGAAACAGATGGCCCCTGAGCTGTAGGTGTGGGTCCCTGGTCCCTCAGTGCCAAAACCCCCAGCCCTCTTCTACCCAGCTCACCCAACACCACCAACAGCTGGATTTTGAGCCCCAAGCTGGAAGTTGAAAACTACCCCCCTGGAAAATCAGCTAAGGAGAAAAAGCCACCGTATAAAGAAGCAGCTCTCCAAGGTCACCTACACGGACCAGCTCCACCCTCGTCTTTCTAACCCCCGCTTACTCGAGAGCCACGGTCAAGGATTTTCTGACATCGTCGGAAAGCCTCTGACAAGGACAACCAGAACCAAAGGCAACATGGAGAAAACAGATCATTCAGGGGAGGAAAAAAAAAAAAGCTTTTAAAAATCAGTAATTCCAACAAGAGAAACTCATGCATCTGTGCGGTAAGAAGACGAGGCTGTAAACAGCATCCAGCAAAAACATACCAGACAAGTGGTCGTAAAAACATGACAGCACAAATAGTTCAGGAAACTTCTCACAGTGGTGCAAACAGACAAGGAAATGAAAAATAGAACTGAAAGAGAGAGAGAGAGAGAAGTAAAAAGCCAGGCCGGGAGTTCCGCATCCACATACTCACAAACCAAGAGAGCCAAAGAGAGGTATGAGACATCGTTTGAAAAAAGAAATGTAAAAAATAAATAAAAAACAAATAAAATAAAGTAAAAAATTAAAAAAAAAAAAAGAAAGAAACGTCCCCAGATTAAAGGCACAAGCTGCAGGTGCCGGAGGTGGCCAGCATCATGGAAGGAAACGGATGCCCACCACGGCATTCCACTGCGAAACTGCGCAACGGTGGGGGAAAACACAAGATTGCAGGGAAGGAATAGAGAAGGGAGTGATACCTCCAAATTCTTGAGAAAAGCCTAGAATTCTCTACCCAAACTCTCACTGAAGCATGAAGACAGAATAAAGACATTCTCCCGGACTCAACGCGAGAGACGCTGTGGGCCGCCACCACCAAGATGGCTTGTCGTGTCGTAGCAGCTTCATGACCTGAGGGGAGAAGGCCAAACAAGGCAGACGGAGACCGTGAACAGTGTCGGGCTCATTGGGATCAAATACAAAACAGGTTCCCAGTCCCTGCTCTCAGCCCAGCTGCCCGGAGCCGAGGAGAACATTCCATTCACGTCACAGAAAGTAGCGCTCAGGCCTGTTCCGGGAACAGGAGTTAAGCTATAAAAGCAGAAAATATAAACCAACTGGCTCCTGTCCGTATGTCTCAGGGATGGCCGGTCCCTGGAGTTCACGGGAGCTCTGGCAGACGGCAGCTCAACTACGATAAACTCTAATTCTCTAAAGACCAGCTCATGACTCTGCTGACTCGACTCTTGTAAACCGAGAAAAAGCAAAGCCAGCCTATTACCCAAACATCATTCAGCTATTTTCCCCTCCAAAGAGCAGGAAAAGGCCTCTTTCTTTTTTTTTTTTAAGGTTTTATTTTTTTTAAAAGTAACCTCTACACCCAACGTGGGACTCGAACTCACAACCCCAAGATCAAGAGCCGCATGCTCTACCAACTGAGCCAGCCAGGCACCCCAGGAAAAGCCTTGTTTCTTCTGAAAAAAGTAGGCTTATACCTGCTTCTTACTTTGTCAAGAGCAAATAATAAGCCATTTAGGAAAACATACACCAGCAGTAACACTACAAAGAGAAGCAAGAAAATGACCGCCGCAAAGGCAAAGGCACCAGGTGCCTTGGCAGAGCCAGGAGAGCATGTCTGGGAAGGACATGCAGAAGGCTTCTTTCTGGTGGTGACTTCCCGAGTCTAGACCTCACCTGTTACTCAGAGCGCCCCACAGATATGGAATGTATTTCAAAAGAAAATCCATTTTTTCAAACCTGAGGGACATGATCCAGTTTATGCTTTTAAATTATTACTAAGGGGTCGTCTAGGTGGCTCAGCAGTTGAGCATCTGCCTTCAGCTCAGAGAATGATCCCGGGGTCCCAGAAGCGAGTCCCACATCGGGTCCCCATGAAGAGCCTGCTTCTCCCTCTGCCTGAGTCTCTGCCTCTCCCTGTGTGTGTCTCACAAATAAATAAGTAAAATGTTTTAAAAAATAAAATTGTATTTATGTTTGTTTATGTTTAAATAAAATATGACTAAGGCCACCATGAAGACAGTGGACATTGACCATAGAGGTCAAAAAGGCGGACGCAAAGAGGCCGTAGAGCCAGATATGTAATGGAAAAGTAAAAGTTGTTTTGTTTTTAGTTATTACTTTTACCTTTTCCAGGGTAGGATGTTACCAGGAGAGCAAGAAAGGAAGGAAAGAAGGAAGCAAGGGAAGGAGGGTGGGAGAAGTGAGGAATGAAGTCACTGATGAGTTAGCAAAAACAAAACAAAACCCTCAAAACATTGTTTCATTGCCAGTGATCACTACCCCTACTAGCCTAGTCTATTGATGCTGCTCCTCTTATACAGTAGGATCCAAACACTGTAGAAGTCATCACTCAAACTTCAGAACATAATTTTATCACTAGTTTTAAAAGTCATCTTGTTTTTTTAAAGACTTTATTTGATCATGAGAGACATGAAGCGGGGGGGCAGAGACACAGGCAGAGGGAGAAGCAGGTTCCTCGAGGGGAGCCTGGACCCCGGGATCATGCCCTGAGCCCAAGGCAGACGCTCAACCACAGAGCCAGCCAGGGGTCCCTAAAAGCCATCTCTTTAGGTCCAATTTTATAAACAAGGAAAAGTGCAGCTAGAGAAGGTTCACAATTTGTCGTAATGGCTTTAAATTCTGAGTAAGGACTTCGGTGTACCAGCGCCCACACCCAGGCCCTAAGCTCTTGCTGCCCGGGTATTCTCCACAGGGGATGTGTACGGCACAGCGGAAACGTGCCCCCTCGGGATGGGAAGACCACTTTCTGCCAGGTGACAGCAACCATATTTAGAACTGCCCCAGGACTCGAGGTCCAGGTAGGAAGAGGACATTTCAGGACTTCCTCTGGGCCGCACACATCATCCCCGCCCACAGCTTCATATTCATCTACATGGAAGTGTTAGGCCTAATTTTCAAGTGTCAGGAACATAGTGATCCATTTCAGTTGTGTGTTTCTTTTCCCTTCTGTTGGCATCCCCAACCCTCACGGCCTATGGCCCATCAGATACTCACTCAAACTTCTTGGTCCATCCAGAGAACCGACTGACCCGTCAAGAGGAGCATCATTTTCTATTATTTTTACCAAACAAATACCAAAAACAGACTTGCTAACTTTTTGCTGTTGTTGTTGTTCCCTTTGTAAGGGGTGAAGGTGTTATTATTCTATAATAATACATTATATCAAAAAATAATAATAATAATACATTATGGAGAAAAACAAGAAAGCCACAGAATTTCAATCAGCGTCTTGTAACACGAGTACTTGGGAAGATGACAAAACAAAGCACAGGCTCACAGGTAACATTTTAAACATTTCAAATGATAACTGGCTGAGCAGGTGGGAAAGGATTCGCTATGAGAAACTTTTCACTCAAGAACGGCTGCTGTTGAGAAGAGTAATAAACAAGTTGCTAGGAACCGACATCTTACCTTAAATACTTCCATCGGAAGAGGAAACTGTGCGGCATCAGTGAGGGATTTTTCCAGAGCACATTTCCACTCAGAGGCCATCTTCAAAGGATAGATTTCTGTATCAACAGCAAACCACATAAGCATTTAAGACTCAAATGTTCTGCGGGTGGTTGTCTCTTGAATTTTATCTTCCAAGTTTTCAGAGTCACTCCGCGCACTCAGCAACCATGAGAATTCACACCCTGCCCCATAAAAGGCCACCTGCTGATGGGTTTTCCGATGATTAAGAGCAACCTGAGACTCAGTTATCAGAAATGAAGAATAAACTTCACAGGGCCCCTTCAGGGAACATTTGCATGCATTCTGTGGGCATTCCGTATGTAATTTATTGGCACAAATCACATTAGCACCATCTCCAGTCATCCGCTGCCCCAAATTCCATGCATCACCTGGGAAGTAATATCCACTGATGAAGAACTTATTATCGGATAAATTTCTAAACTTGAAATGACTCTTGTCTGGCATTTTCAGTTATTACAGCATATTTTTCACTAAATCTCTAAGCTCTCATATGCTAAAAATAGCCCACGTAAGCCAGAAAATTATTAAAAGGTAAATTAAAATTTACCAACCAAGTTTAATATTTACACTTGAAATGTTGCTAACACACCACATGTTGCCCATGTTTTCCCCCAGGCAGTAGTGGGGGTGTAGAGATGGGGGGGGGGGTGGGCAGAGGGATTTACGAAGGGAGGTTACTCTGGCTGAATGCAAAATAGAGAGAAAAAATTTGTTGAGCACTGTTTTCACCGATTGCTGAGACTGCAGGGGGATTTTATGATCTGATCTCAACGGATTTAAGACCTTATCAAAATAGGATTTGCAGAAGCACTCAGTTGAAGGAGATATGTTTATACCTTCCCTATATCAACCCAGGCTACTTCAGACAGACCGTCAGGACATGAATATGAATTTAAGCACAGTTAAAAGGCAACGTTAAACCTTTGGGGCCATATTTTTAATTTCTTGCATGTCTGCTTTTCAGCGCACAGCCATATATTTCGATGCCCACAGCTTTTGAACTCACCTTGAGCCTAAAGCTGTGTTTCGAGCAGTTTATTGAGCCTTTTCAGGCTCCCGTAATTATCGTAGGACAGAGATGCCACCAGAAGGAGTCAGGTGTTCAAGGCACAGCCCACTGTCACTCAGTCAGTTACGCAAAGTCACGTAAAGGGTCATTAATGACAAAACAGGCTCTACTGTAGATTCTGTCTATAATCCTTTTTTAGCATTTTATTCATACTCTTCTACCTCGGGAGAATTTTCTTTCTCTCCCAATTTGGCATCTCTATATCAGAACAAGAATAGAATGGGATTCCTCTTAGGAGCTTCTGACATACAACACAGTGAGGCCTCCGTTATCTCCTGTGCAGAAAACAGATGAATGGTACCTGCATCACCCACAGTTGGGCAAGGGGAGCAGAGGGAGAAACTGCTTGTCACAGGGTCCCACAAAGGAGCAAGAGGGGCCAGTTCACAGCCTTCTAAATTGTCCTGTGAGGACGAGAAGATGGTTCAGCCCAGGGCCACTGCACCAACATCTCAGTGGAGAGGAAGCAGCTCAGACGGCTCCAGAGCCCTAAGCATGCCCATGACACAGGTCAGGAGGGGCTTAGCATGGAAACAACACACAAGAGCCTAGAGTTCCCAAGTAGGTGAGAATAAATCCACTTCCCCAGGGATCTGGAAGCTGGCCAACAGAGTTCAGCCTTGGCATGGTGGTAAAAGGAGAAGCAAGGCATGAGAAAGGATAATGATTGCCAACGATGAGACAGGAAGAGTGGGAAAAGGCAGTAGAGGGTCCGCTGTGTTGGTGTCTGGAGTCCCACAGTCTGGGGGTGGCAGAAGGTAAGAGGAGGGTAAGAGAAGAGCGGCTCAAGAAAACGATGCCAGACAGAGCCAAAGCCCACCTGACCGGAGTTCAAGCTGGACACTTAGAACTGAGTCTGGTGACCCGGTGACCTCCCTATAGGGACGCAAGCAGCCCTTCCTGACAACCGTGTCCACACACCTGGCAGAGCACGATGGGACCCACTGTGTTGCCCCAGAAAGCCGAGCTCCTGGTCCTCTTGATATTCTTTCTCCTACCAAAACCAAAAGCCTGGTGCTATGGGCTGAATGTTGCTATCTCCCCAAAATCTTACATTGAAATCCTAACCCCTGAAGTGATGCTCAGGAGACAGGGCCGTTGGGTGGTCATAAGGCGGGGAGGAGCCCTCATGAATGGGATTAGTACCCTTACCAAGGAAACCCCAGAGAGCCCCCTTACCCCTCCCAGCACGTGAAGACACTGCAAGAAGACAGTTGTCTATGACCCAGGAAGCAGGCCAGGCCCTCAGCAGATACCTGCAGTTGCCTGGATCTCGGATTTCCAGCCTTCACAACTGTGTGAGAAATGAATGATGCTATTTCTAAGCCACTCGCTCTATGCTATATATTCCCTGCAGTAGCCTGAATCGACTGAGAAACTGAGGTTCCACAGGATTTGAGTCTCTGTCCTACACTCTTAAGACCCTTTGTCTTCTTTCTGAGGCTACAAAGCCCTATTATGGAATGTAACCCCATGGCAAGGCACACTTCTCTTAAAAGGTGAAAATCAACTGCAGTTTTTGCAGTATGCTCAACCACCTGCAAAAGCTAAACACCTAATGGTTTCAATAAGCAGAGAACAATATTCTATGTGTGTGTTTCATTAGACAGCGAGGCGCTTGGTTACACCAGCAAGTTTATGGACAATAAGTAGCACCATTAAGAGAACATAAACTATTTTCTTAAAATGATTGTGTTGCAGGTGATTTAATAGAGTGTATCATGTCGATTTCTGTTTGTGGGGAAGTAATAAGCAATTAAAATCTGGCCTGATCCATCTTTAACTAGAAGCCTACATGAAAATCAGGCAGTTCCCCTCTGGGCAAGCATTTGGTGGACTCTTGCAAGGCAAGAGCTGAGGAAACCAAGAGCGGAGTGTGAGACCATCAGCTCAAGCCTCAGACTCAATGAAGGCCTGGAGGGGTGATCACCTTCCTTGCGACCCTGCAACCACCACTCCTTCCTTCTTTTACCAGCAAGCAAAGACTGGTCTTCAGTTGTTAAGAGATGCTGGGAAGGCTATAAACTGAATGTTTGTGTCTTTCCACAAGTCTTATGTTGAATCTCTCACCCTCAATGGGATGCTGTCTGGAGATGTGGTCTTTGGGAGGTATCAAGGTTAGAGGAGATCATGAGGGTGGGGTCTCCAGGATGAGATTAGTGCCCTTATGAAAGAGACCCCAGAGCTCTCTCTCTCTCTCTCTCCCTGTGTGCACATAAAAAGGCCACTCACAAATCAGGAAGCGGGCTCTCCCCAGAACTCAACCCTGCCAAGGTCCTAATCTGGGATGCCCATCCTCCAGAACTGTGAGAAAATCATCTGTGTTGTCCGAAACCACTCCACCTTCTGCAATAGCATTTCATCATGGTCACCTGAGTTAACGGTTATAGAAAGTGTCTTTGGACTGTTCTCAACTAAGAAACAGCTCAGAAACCTCCTGACTCTACTAACTGTCTAAAATAGAAAGAAAAAGAAAAAGAAACAGCTCAGAAACCTCCTGACTCTACAAACTGTCTAAAATAGAAAGAAAAAGAAAAAGAAATGGTTGACATAAAGATTGCGAAGGCAAAAAAAAAAAAAAAAAAACAACAACAGGAAAACATCGATAGATACACGTGAGAAAGACCTCACAAAGTTATGTGTTTTCAGTCTCTGCAAAAACATGGAGGACTCTACCTTGATTTCTGAGTATCCAGAAACATGAAAGCAGGTGGGGTCTCTAAAAACCTCTTGACGTCGGGGCACCTGGGGAGCTCAGTGGTTGAGCGTCTGCCTTTGGCTCAGGGCGTGATCCTGGGGTCCTAGGATCAAGTCCCGCACTGGGCTCCCCACATGGAGCCTGCTTCACCCTCTGTGTCTCTGCCTCTTTCTGTGTGTTTCTCATGAATAAACAAAATCTTAATAAAATAAAATAAAATAAAATAAAATAAGAAATAACAACCTCCTGACCTCAATGACCTACTTAAATTTCTTAGAAAAGCAAATATGACCATAAAACTCTGACTACAGATTGAATACTCAAAAAACGCCCATCATTTTGGGTAAGGCTCAGCAGCACAGCAAATTCACAATCACTCCCCATTTTCCAGAGGAGGAAAGCAAAGGGACTGCCCAGGGCTCTGCAGCGAGGAACAGGAGTGCAAGGAGAAGCTAACTTGGACCTATGTTGGTTCCTACTCTGCTAGCTTCCTCAAGCTTGAGGGTAAACATCCCTTCTAGGGGAACAAAAATTACCATGAAGTCCACAGACCATATTCTTGTGCATTGAGTAGATCCCAGAGCTATGCTGGGTGCTAAATAACAGAGCATCTCCACTTGATCTGACCCGTCTTCAAAAACTCCCCCCATATATCAGGGTTAAAGAGGACAGCACAGCCCTGGCCATTTTGGGGGTGTCTTCACACCAGGCCCTCCCTTCCAGATTGGCTTCCAAAGCCCCATCAATTATTGGGCTCCTGGAAGGATGTGGCTGATTTTCCCCCACTTTAGACACACCCAACTTTCTATTCAGTCAATTCATTAGACAAATATTCGCTGAGCAACTACTATGTGCCAGGCACTGCTCCAGGCACTTGGAGAGAGAGGGGAAGCAGACACCGATGTTCAGTTCAAGTGGCTACAAAAATCCTCTTGGTTCTAAACAAAGCAAGGTGGGGGGGGGTTGGCCATGCCACATCTGGAAAAACAGACCCCAACAACGGGACATGCTTAGCAACCCAATGGAACACAAAGGAGGCCCACATGCCAGAAAATCACTACATGGGGGCAGTTTATCCTCCACTCAATACTGAAGGAAAGGGACAACTCCAGCTTTAATAGCTTATAAAGTTGATTTAATTCATGGAGGGAAAAAATGACCCTTCGTCTTCCCCCCACATACACACACACTTTTTTTAAGCCTCCCAACGTTAGTGTAACGGAGGAGAAGGAGATTTGGCCTGGGAGTTTGGGCACCAGAGTTCCAGCTGCAGCTCTGCTCCAGTGGTGTGACCTTGAACCACCAAGTCTTTTAACCTCTCTAGGCTTCAGACTCATTACTGTAAAACGAAGGGGTTTGGAATGATGCCTGAAATAATGTCAGTTAAAACTCTGCCCCGATGACTTCATTCTACTTATACAGGGCGAAACTAACTGGAAACAGAACCCCTTCTGCAATGTTCTTGCACCACATTTTTTTCCTCAAGCAAAAACAAAAACAAAATAAAAAACCGAAAAACAAAAACAAAAAAATGGTCACCAAAGGTGACCAAAAATGCTCACACTAATGGTCACCAAAGGAGAGATGAGGGGGACAGGGAAAGAGGTAATGGGGATGAAGGAGGCCACTTGCTGTGATGAGTCCCAGGTGATGTACGGAAGTGCTGACTTGCTGTATTGTACACTTCTTGATGAAGCCTGAAACACTCAGGACTTGATCACCTCACATTTCACCACTTCCTGTTCCCTCACCCATTCTTCACTGAAGCTGGATTCCACCAACACCTACATGCACCCTGGACAGCCCTGGGTGGGAAGCCCCAACCTATTTTCTCCGATATGTACCAGAAATGGAAAGGCACAGTGACTGTAAGCCTCTCTGGAGGATGGCATAAAAGCAGCCCCCTCTCCTAGGGTTTTTGAAAACTAACTGCACTTCCTATTTCTCATTTCTACCTTTATCAGGGTACTGAACAGTTGAAAAATATCATGCCCTTTACAGAGTAGGAAGATTCAGTAGAACTGAAAAAGAACTATGGTTCATTTTAGCAATGGTGGCAGTCAGTGGAGCCGCACAGCCAAGCGGGCATGGGGGTGGGGGTCACACGGCTTTCTCTCATGGTGCACCCTAAACATCTATCCTCTCACTGCTGCCCCCACACCTCCAAATCTCCCTCTCACACTTAACACTTCACATTTAGTTCAGGGTTTTGGGGAGTAAGAATAAGAGCTCATCTTTTTATGCAAGTCTGAAGTTTCATTCCCACCTATATTTCAGCAAAGGAAAAGAGGAATGAGTATTACCATGTAACTTCTAGGTTACGCTGGGTCTTGAAATTAATTTACACAAACCCAAAGTAACTATTATTATTATTATTTTATTATTGTAAATAATAGGCAAATTATGGAAGCAGCCTGTGTGTCCACTGACTAACTAATGGAATATATACATATATGATGGAATGTTACTCAGCCATCAGAAGGAATGAAAGCTTGCCATTTGCAATGACTTGAATGGAGCTAGAGAGTATTATGCTAAGTGTAATAAAATCAGTCAGAAAAAGACAGTATTGTATGACTTCACTCATAGGTGGAATTTAAGAAACAAAACAAATGAGCAAAGGGAAAAAAGAGAGAGTGGCAAAACGAAACAGTCTTAACTCTAGAGAACCCACTGCTGGCTACAAGAGGGGTGGTGAGAGGATGGGGAAACAGGTATGGGGAGGGGAGAGTGCACCTGTCATAATGAACCCTGGGATATGTACAAAAGTGGCGACTCACTGTATTGTCCACTTACATAACACTGTATGTTCACTAACCAGAATTTAAATAAAAACTTTAAAAAATAATAAAAACATGGGTAATAATCATCACCCTGCATGTTGCTCTGCTAAATGAGCCAAGAGAATCCAGTTTTCATCTTGTAACTGCTGCATCCGAAGAACTAAAGGCCACAGCTGGAGTGTCCTTTTGCCTTTTATTTTCCTCTGCCCTTACAAAGCTTCTCTTGTCAACAATTTAAATGTTGGGAAAATAACCTCTTAACGATGAATGGCTTCTCCACATTCTTTAAGGAAACCCATGAATTCTTCCATGAAATGGACAACTCGTGTCCAGAAAATTACTAAGACAAGTAAATGCAATTTATTCTTATCTTATAAAGATATTAAATGATCTAAAAAAGAGATAAAGAGCTCTTCTATGCAAATATTTCCCAAGTTTCTATGGTGACACTTTCCATTCTTGCTTTTGAGTATGAGTCCTATGACTTCGCAGCAAAGGAACATTGCACAGAACCTAAGAAGCCACTAATAATCCTTCGCTTTGCTATAAATGTTCACACTGGCAAATACAGGGATCTCCTAAAATTTATAAAGCAATTAAGATACTAAGCTAAGATTTATACACCCAACTTCCCACACAAAGTAAATTTCTCCTGCTAGGTTATGAATCCCAAGGCAAATGTGAGCTTAGATCTTTTCTCAACACTGACAGGCCCTTTGTTTGTCATCATAGTCCAAAATTACTCAGGGTATAAATGGATTTCCTGGCTGCTTCTCAAAACGTTGACAACAATAATACTAATAAAATACCATGTTACGTGTCTATATGCCTGTCAAACTCAACACAAATGCAAATACATGACATACAGAACCAAGAATTTTTTTTCAATTAAAGCCCCTGAGTGACAGAAAAGGAAAAAAATGTAACTCCTCAGTTTCATGTACTTGAGACTAGCACTGGCAACTAATAGGAAAGAAAAAAATCTCTGGCAATTTTAACAAATGATTTGGCTCTTTGCTTCCAATATACCTGGTGTAGTTGATCAGAATGAGAAACAGCAACTTCTGGAAGAAATTAATATTTCTACCTTGGCATCTTTAATTTTGTAAGGATCCAACTTTTTTTTGTTGTTGTTCTGAGGATACCCATCAAAAGGTTTGTAAGGCCAGTAGGTGCAGCAGGGGGAATGGGAAGAAACGAACATGGGGCCTAGGAATTTGAACTACAGCACATCCCCCTCTCCAAGCTCGATGACCTTGGACAAGTAGCTTAACCTTAGTCTCCAATTTTCTCTGCTGGAAAAGGAAATATTCACACCAAACAAGGAACACTTTTTTGTAATCGAAACAAAGGCATAGCAGATAGAAAATCACCTGGCACATAGTAAACATTCAAGAATGGTTAGTTTGTGAACGGTGAGATTTTTGCCCAGTGAGGTATGTCAGGAAGCATAATGCACTGTCTTATCCAGTTAACTCTGTGGAAAGTCATTTGACGGTGCCCTTGAAGGTAATTAAAATCCATGACGTGCCAGGAAAAACGTATGATGATTTTCTCTTTGCTAGTTCCAGATCAGGACAGATTATATAATGATATGCATTTGGTTGGATATTCAGATGCATGGATAGATGGATGAGTGGATGGATGAATAGCTGGTTGGATGGATAGATGGATGGATGGATGGAAAAATAGGTGGGAGGCTAGACGGATGGAGGAGATGCATAGGTGGATGGATGGGTGGTTGGACAGATGGAGGGAGGGATATAGATGAATGGGGATGGATGGATAAATGAATGGATGAATGAGTGGATGGACCATAGAGGATATATGGATAGACATATTTTGGAACCTACTTCCAAGACTGTCAAAATTCCTAAAAAAGGGGGGGGGAGAATATGACCAAGCCCCAGTTCATTGTGTCTTTCATTTGTGAATCAGTGATTCCAGAGGAGAGAGATCAGCATCACCACAGCTTCCACGGTTTTCTCCTTTTAGGACACTATTAACTGAGGTCTTGAGTTCTAGTTTCCATAGAGTATTCTGAGGTTAAAATGCTTCATATTCACGTACACATACCACTCTCCAGAGACACATCCTGGAAAATACCACATCTTTTTCCAAAATACTTCGCAGCATCAAAAGCTTTGGCCCTTACCTGAAGGTGGATCCATTCTGTATTTATTCTCTTGACACCAACCAACTGGTCGAAGTCTGTAATCCAAGTAAAACAACCACTGGTCATAGGATTCAGTGTCCTCCAATCCCACATAGCGAAGGCGTAATCTTCCTCCAACATTTTCAATCACACTAACTATCCAGTACTGAAAAGGGCTCTGAGAATCCTGAAGTTCTATTAAGGAATCAACTGTAATGAGGTCTATAGGGCCTTTCCCTCGCAGAGGCTGTTTAAACAGAAGCAAAACTCCTTATTTTAAACTTTATTTTAAGGTTCTCATGGAAACAGATGACAGTTGAAGATAATATTTTTTTCACACCATCATCCAAGCTACTGGCAAACAGTCTGGTGTCTCCCTCCACCCCCATCCTCGTCCCGCTCCTTCCACACACACGTTCATTCCCCCCAGCCCTCTGTCCACCAACAAGAATCATAAGTAAACAGAACATAACAGTTTGTGCTCGGTTCTCAACAAACAAATCACCCTTCCCAGATAAAACTGCATTTGTTAGAAATAAGCATGCTTTTAAGAAGAGTCACACCAAATTGGCCTCCAGCTAGAAAATATGTGGTAGCTAAATGTCTATTTGCCCATAGACGGTGGGGTATAGACTTACCCCGGGACTCAACAGACATTCATTCATCTTACAATGGCTACCACGCTAATGATTAAGATGCTCTCATACTTTATGTGAGCAAAGTATGAATATGCATACATGACATGTCCAATACACATTAACGATCAGATACATCAGACAATTATGTAAAGTTATTTCTACACTTAACTTGATTATTGTTTTAGAGAATATATACATATATATACACACACATATATATAATTACTGCCCCATATAAGCAACCTTCTCAGCATATGTTAGCACTTGAAAAGGGTATTTGTTCAGTCAGCCTTGTAGGCAAATATGTTTTAAAAAAAAAGAATGAACAGAGTAATACAAGGGGTGAAGAATCATCATTTTGATCTGTTAACCAAACAAATTAGGAGCCATTAAGATACACAAATACACCAGGTAAAAATCTTCACAGAACAAAACCGGATAATGGTATATTAGACAGCAGTGCTCCAAAAGTCAATGTCATTTATAAGAGGAGGGAAATGCACAGTTAATGTTAAGAGAATAATGATAATATCAAAATCCACATCGTATCCTTGTTATTTAGTATGATTCCCCCTTTTGATGGGGGGCATTCCTCAAGCAGATTTGGTAACTCGATAATCATTTATGACAGTACCATGTTCCTTCTGTTGTACAATATACAGTAAATATTAAAATGCTTTATCATAAAATTATTGTCAAACGAACATTAAGATTGCATATTAAATGATGTTCTCTTCAATACCTTAAAAATACTTCAACCACACTGAAATACAATTGACCAGGTCCCCTCTTGTTTTCACAAGGGAGGCTAATTCAATTATTACGTTAACGCACGTGTGTTATCGTCAGGTTACACATCCAGAATGGAATTGTTAACGAGACCATTTATCATCATGCTCCAAGACTACAGTAGAGCACACCCAGGCTTTGTGGTCACCTCTACAAAACAGCTACCCTTCGGGATTTTATTTACAGTCACTAATCTAGGACAGAGGCTTACACGCACAGGATAGTGGGAAAGATACCCTAATATAGTGATTATTTACAAACATGTTCACACAGAACCAATTTTTCCACATTATTGATTGTACCACAGGTGAAGATGCTTCAGTGCCATGAGACTCATTAACCTAAACAATTCAGGGAGGAACAAGAAGTTAGGCTCTCTGGAGAGAGATATCCACATGTACACATGTACCTGCTGAAGGATATAGGCAAAGGTGCTCATGTAACCGTGAGGCTTCAGACACAGAATAGCTGAATAACAACAATACATACACCTTCTAGAAGGTTGGCAGGTGCTGTCCGGGAGCCAGTCAAATCACGAATGAGGAACTCCGTCCAGTCTGTGTACTTCTCTTTGATTGCTGGCAAGACAAAAGAATGGGGGAAAAACACACACACACATGCACATGTTAGCACAGCAGGGGATGATCAGATAAGTGTAAAATCACGGCACTTTTCTGTATACATGTGTTATTTCCACATTTCTCTTCATTTTAAGCACCACGTTGAAATGGGGGCAAGAAATCTGTCCACGAGGGGTAACTTCACGCCTACCACGTGCCTCAATTTTGCTGGGCATGGGGGAGAAGGGGGAATTAAAGAATATGGGGCCCTGAAGTTTGATAATCCACCCAGAAACTTCCGTGGGCAAAAAGAAGGGATCGTGAAGCACAGAATTCAGGGAGGGTCCAATAAGGAAGAGACCAGTGAGGAGCAGAAGAGTCAGAGGACAATTCACAGGCAGAACAAGAGTGATGGGCTCTGAATTACACAACAGGTTTACACAGGCAGGTGGAGAAGAGGAGGAGGGATTTTTCGGATGAACATTATTGTTCATTCCCTCAAACTCCAGGCTGAAACTGTGAACACGTGTTGGCATGCCTGCCAACAGAAGGGGGAACAATCGAAACACCTGCTATTTTCATCACACCTCAGTCAATATCCCTCTCTTACCCATTAATGATCATAAGACCCTGAGAAAAAATCCAAGTGGGAGAATTCAGACACTGTAAAAGAGATCCAGACAAGGCTGCAAAGTCCAGCTTTATGCCATACAACATCCTGACCACGGCCCTGCTGAAGAAGCAGCAATTCACTCATCATCGGCTTCTACCACCAAATGTTCTTTCTCAAATAAAATACCATCTTCCTCATTTTCTACACACGCACTCAAAGGGTAATGCATGTATTTGGGGCAGGAAGTGTTACTGTGTCCTTTTCCATCATTAGAAAGCACAGCAATCATCTTTCAATGCTATATCTGTTTCTAAATTAGCCCCTTGGTTTGTACTAAATGATCTGTGTCCCTCAAAATTCTTCCTGAATCCTAATGCCCGACACTGCGTTAGGAGGTGGGGTACCCTTGGGAGGTCATGAGGGTGGAGCCCTCCTGATGGGGTTACTGCCCTTACAATGAGACATCCCCACCCCCGGAGAGCTTCCTTGACCTTTCCACCACCATTTGCAATTACAACAGGAGCAGTCAACTCTGCACCAGGACGTGGAATCTGCTGGTGCCTTATCTTGAACGTCCAGCCTCCAGAACGGTGAGAAATAAATCGCTGTTGTTTACAAGGCATGCAGAGAGTGATATTTTTGTTGTAGTGGCTTCAATGGGCGGAAACAGCCCTCCAACGTGCCCACAGTTCCTGAGGGAACCAAAGGCAACGGCATACAAGACAATTGAATTAAAATTTGCACTCACCTTAAACTTCACAAGCGTAACTATAACTTACTCTGTACCTTGTGATCATCGTAACAGTGCTCTGAGGGGGATGTTTCTAACTAATTTTTCCCAAGTTCATAGAAAAAACAAGGGTCAGAGCCAGCCTCAAACTCAAGTAAGCAGATGCCAAGCCTACCAAGAGTCTTTCCATGGGAATCCAGGATTCTCAAAGCTTTTGCAAGGAGAGAAATCAGGAATGTAAACCCTAGGCACGACAGAGATAATATGAAAATCACTGTCTAACCAAAAGTTCCAAGAGGACAATATACAACTGCACCCAGTAAGTATGCATTTCATATTTCTTTTTTTAATGATTTTATTTATTTATTCATTGAGAGACACACAGAGAGGCAGAGACACAGGCAGAGGAAGAAGCAGGTCCCCCCAGGGAGCCTGTGGGACTCAATCCCAAGACCCCAGGGTCACGACCTGAGCCGAAGGCAGACGCTCAACCGCTGAGCCACCCAGGTGCTTCTGCATTTCATACCTCTTTACCACAAAAAAAAAAAAAAAAAAAAAAAAAAAAAAAAGCCTATCAGCATAGCCAAGTGAAGGATGGACCTGAACTTGACAGACTTTATGTCCATACCCACTGCAAGAATAAGGTTCAATTCTTCACTTAAGGGTTGATTTTAACATCCACATAATCAAAGTTAACATTTAAGTTAAAAATTTTTAAATATGCCATCACCCTATGAAGACATCATGCAATGTTGAAACTGGGCTGAGTCACAGTGAGAGAACACTAGAGATAGCTCCGAAATTTATACTTTGTGAGCCTTCCGTTCCAGAGGCCCTATAACTATCTATTAACGTCTCTACACGAAGCTCTGAAGCAATCTTTTATGTGCCATAGAATATCTGGACAAATTACTCTACCTGAAAAATGTACCTTAGCTGTAAAGATACACCAACAATTTTTGATCAAGAGGTAGAAAGGAAACAGTTCTCAGGAATATCGTTACATTTAAAAGAAAAACTGTTTCAGTCAACATTTAGTTTTCAAAACTCTAAATGTTCACATGTAAGATCTATTACAGAAAATTCTGCCATCTATTTTTTTAAAAAAATTCAAGTAACAAGTCTATAGTTCTCAGTCAATGGACTTATTTTAAGTAATATTGAATTCAGTTAAATTTTAGTACAATGAAAAAAAAAATTAGTACAATGAAAATTGCCCAGAAATTCCTTAGAATTCATTGCAATAGAAGCTGATCTTATTTTCCAGGGAGTCTCCATAAGTCTCTAATTAGAAATTTTAAGACTACAGATGTTCATTTATTATAGAACATCTCTCTGCAAAGACTCAAAGTCAACTAGCATGGATGTTGGAACAGAACAATCTTTCCCAAATAGGATAACCAATTTTTTGCCCAATGGTCATTCTCTTTTCCATCAGATCAAATTCCAGAAAACCTACCACCTGCCACATCAGATGTGAACTCTCCAGCAAGAAAGACACAGTTAAAGTGAAAACAAAGTGGATGGATAAAAGTTTTTCCATAATGCTGTAATGACTTCCCCATGTTTTTAACTCATACAGAGACACTCCTGAGAGTTCAGAAGAAGATTCTTTATTCACAAGAATAATTAGGGGTGTCTGGGTGGCTCTGTGGTTGAGCGTCTGCCTTCTGCTCAGGGCGTGATCCTGGAGTCCTAGGATTGAGTCCTCATCAGGCTCCCCGCAGGGAGCCTGCTTCTCCCCCTCTCTATGTCTCTGCCTCTCTCTGTCTCTCATGAATAAATATAAAATATTTTTTAAAATAAATAATAAAATCAGGATCTTTGCGCAATCCTCTCATGAACATGTTTTCAAGGTTCTACTCAGCTTTAATATTATATAAACTCAGCAGAGGTAATATATAGATTATATATATACTTTATCCAACTTTGCTTTTTTAAAAAATCCAAGTCACATTCCTCACTTTAACACCTCATTGGAGGGAGAAACCCACATCTCACTCACTGAAGGAAGGGATCATGAACACAAGTTTCAGATAAAGAAAACACACGTGTGCATACACACACTTCTTGTGAAGACATTCAGAGGTGGCCCCCAAATCCCACAACAGCATTATGGGGTTTACAGAGCTGTCTATAAAAAGGGTTCCAAATAGGGGCACCTGGCTGGCTCAGTAGATTGAACATGCCACTCTGGATCTCTGTCTGGGTCATGAGTTCGAGCCCCACATTGGGTGTAGAGATTTTTTTTAAAAAAAGAAAAGGGGGATCCCTGGGTGGCGCAGCGGTTTAGCGCCTGCCTTTGGCCCGGGGCGCGATCCTGGAGACCCGGGATCGAATCCCACATCGGGCTCCCGGTGCATGGAGCCTGCTTCTCCCTCTGCCTGTGTCTCTGCCTCTCTCTCTCTCTCTCTCTCTCTCTCTGTGACTATCATAAATAAATTAATTAATTAAAAAATTTTAAAAAAGAAAAGGTTTCAAATGAAAGGCAGAAGATTACTATCTTTTTTTTTTTTTTTCAGGATTTGGGGAAACACCAGTTGTGCTGGACTCCCAGGCCCATCACATGCCTACAAACAGAGAGAATTCAACGATTCTTCACTTCTCCAAGAGGCTGTCTGCTGTGGACACGCGTCTATGGGTAGAAAGCTGCTCATCACACTGCCCATTCAGGCAGATCCTGAACACTGAGACCCAAGCTGAAGTCAGAGGGACACACTCCTCCCCGCTCTGTCCATGTCACCAGGTGGAACAGGTCCAGTGCATCATGCCTTTCCACTCCCTGGAAAGATGAGAAGAATTACAACGAGCAGTCAGGCCACCTTTGCTCGGGTATCCTCCATGTAAAAGAAGAGTCACATTTCTGTATCTGCAGAGCTTAAACACACAGAGGCTTTTTTGGTTCTTCTTTTTAATTCATTTTTATTTTTTTTATTTATTCATTCATGAAAGACAGAGAGAGAGGCAGAGAGGCAGAGACACAAGGAGAGGGAGAAGCAGGCTCCATGCCGGGAGCCCGATGTGGGACTTGATCTTGGGACTCCAGGATCACACCCTGGGTCAAAGGCAGGTGCTAAACCACTGAGCCACCCAGGGATCCCCGTTTTTGGTTCTTTATGGCCATTTTCATGACACTCTTTCAACCAAAGCTTCTCTGAACTTACTTTGTTGGTCATGCTATTGGTTCTGTCTTGCTGTTGGGGTGTTCCCTTCTCCTAGGGCTTTTTCTCCCATTTTCAAAACCTCTCAATACAGTAACCAGGGGATTCTCTCCTCTTGCCTTCCCAGCATCCTCTGATTTGGGGGGTCTGTTTTGCTGTTTCTCTATCTCCCATCTTCTCTCCTCTATGTGCAAGGCTCCCCTGGAGTGTCCAATGGCCCTCAGTCACGTATCACACTTCAATTGCAGACCACAGCAAACCTGAATGGGAGATTGTGACCCCGAGCAGAGGCCTTGTGACTCCCAGTGGGCGTTAGCTAAGTCCCGTTTGGGAAGCAACCCCCCCAAAAGCTAGCCTCTGACTCTCACTACCAAATCAGGTGCCCCATTAAACCCTGCCATTCCCAGCCCCACCTAGAACTCCCTCCTACCCACCAGCACTGTAGGGGTTCCAAGGCCCCCTCAAACTCTCTCCAGCTGTGGGGTTAAAGCAGCCCCCCAAAAGCCTCGGTAGTCACCAAGCCTTCATGGGCTTTCAAGCGGTCAGGAACATTTTCAAATTTCTTTTCTGCACTGGTCTCCCTTCGATTCTCTCTGTTGTTGGTTTATGTATTTTTTATTCCTTTACTATCATTTTAATGGGGTCTCTGGAGGAAGAAGAGATAAATAAGAGTTCTCAATCCACAGAAACTCCTGGCACAACAGAACTGGGCCTTACAATAAGATGTCAGGCAGCAGCAGCCTTTGACTTATCAGGAAACTATTCTTTAACACTGATTTCACTGAAGAAAAGAACTGGCAACAGTGGATCTTGAATTATAAATGGAAGCGCTTATACTTACTATTAAGAATAAAAGACTGTACAGTTCTTTCCCTTGGAGGATTTTGACGGAAAGTATCTACATTAATTTTTCATACGGGGTTCAAACTAAACTATTCTCACAAACAGAAGGGGAGATCACAAAATGACTTGACAGGTCCACGGGATCGGTCAGCTCCCACAGTGTGCAAGGGACCACATCCAGATAAAAGTGCCCTGTCTTCAGTAATCAATACAACTTAAATGAAGATAGTAGTAGCTTGTGAGAAATGCCAAAAAAAATTATCCTGCCACACACACACATACGTGCATACATTCCTTAGTACTCGCCATCGTAGACTGTAGGAAAAAAAATCTCAATTCAATTTTCCGGGACTCTTTCAGTTATATAAATGTACTTGAACAATTACAAAAAGGAATATTATTATTTTGCTCTGAAGACCAGAATTTCACAAAAATACAATCTAAGAACTGTTGGAAGGAACCGACAGAGAGTGATGACTTTTGGTTACAGGAGAAACAATGAGTGGTGGTATGAACCACAGAATAGTCTACATTAGTAAAACATGCAATATTTAGGCCATTATAATCATTAAAACCTGGGTCGGTATTTACAGACTCTTAACAAGAAAGCCCTTTGCTACTTAACATTCTACACATTGTTCAGAATTTTCCTCAATATTGGGAATGAGAGCAGGAGAGTTCCTTTGTGTTGAAATTAGATTCTTCCAGGGTCATACGTGACTTTTCCTGGGGATGATTTCATTGGGTGGTTGTAAGCCTTGAATGAGAAAAAGCTTCCTGGCAGTTACCAGTCTGGTGACACAGGATCGACCATGGTGAAAGTGAAGTATTCTTTGATGATGCTCTCCATTGCTCCCTCTTTAATGCATTCAATGTTTACATAACACAGTCTTCTGTTACTTTTTTTTTAATTCAGTCTTCTTTTAGAAGAACATATATGAAATACTGCAAAATGATGCTTTAATGATCCACAAACGAAATCCCTATGATCCAAATTAAACTTTTAATAAACCTGTATATCAGATCACGAATACGAAATGATGGCCATGGGTATACAAACCACATGGTTAATATTTTATTAATTTCAGAAATTATAATTAGAATAAAAATTTCTTCCAGACTGAGATGATACTATTTAGCCCACTAATCCCTTAACTACCTCTCCCTAACTTGGATATTAATGCTAATTAATGCTAATGATCACATCTTCAAACACTGACAAACTGGAACCAAAAAAGAAAATCTACCTGACAATTTAATAATGCCTAATATAAACTGTGATGGGAATCCACTTTGTTTTTAGCCTCTATTCCTGCTTCATCACATTATTATAAAATTGATCACCACCTGTTATCTAGTGGTAAAATGCCAATCTCTCCAGTTACACTTGGCAGTAATAGTGTTAATACAATAGGATACATCAGGCACAAAGACAGTCACTTGCTGAAGTTTTTTTATGAGGCCAAGATCAATAGTGAATAGATAATACATAATGCTTATATCAGTATGAATGTTTACACACAACAGCTACTTTTTTACCTGCAAAGCACACTATTGTGCCATAGTCTACATGTCTTGCACATCCAAGCCCAACTTCTGTTTTTTGCATTACGCATGAAAGCACACACACACACACACACACACACACACACAAAGAAAGCACACACACACAAAAAAAAGAAAGCACACACAAACAAGAACACTAGCACATGTGAGACCATCCTAAAACTCAGAATTCAAATCAGATTTCCTCACATTGGCACTCCAATCTGGCATAAGCAGTAGCTTTGCAACTTCACATCACTTGTAGTGAAGTTGCTCCTACAGTTCTTGCAAGTCACAGCTCCTTGGAAAATGAATGCATTCTAATAAGCTCTTATGGTATTTCATTTGCCTGTTTAAATGGGGCAAGTACATCAGTGCATATCTATTGGCAGTAATGTATTGTTGAGGATATTTGAGGGGACTGCATGGTGCTTTTTTGCCAGCTCCTGAGAAAGGCATGCAGTGCCGTCTAGGGCAAGAGCTGCAAGGGGTGCCTCCATCAATGACACACAGATTAAGTGGTGCTTGTCTGAAGGGGCCACCCCAGCCGCCATGCGTGTTCTCCTTATGTGAAAACCAAGCACTGGGTGTTCTACACAACTGATGTATAGTTGAACACTATATCTGAGACTAATGATGTACTATATGTTGGCTAATTGAACTTAAATTAAATAAGAAACAAAACAAAACAAAATCCCTGACCACTTCCAATCCTGTACCCAGGTCCAGGGAAATCTGAGTCTTTCACCTCCCCATTCCTGCCCCCACTCTGATGCCCATCTGCCCTCTCCAAAACTATAGGGACCAGACTTATCACTGCAGCATAAAAAAAAAAAAAAAAAGGCTGAGCCAAGCCATCCCCTACAAGTCCTAGAATGATGCAATCTTGTATAAAAACTTCCCTTGAACTCTCTTTTCTGACCCGTCAATACCCTACTTCTCTGCTCCCCTCCAAAACCATACTTTTTTTTAAAAGATTTTATTTATTTATTCATGAGAGACAGAGACAGAGAGAGAGGCAGAGACACAGGCAGAGGAAGAAACAGACTCCATGCAGGGAGCCAGATGTGGGACTCATCCCGGGACACCAGGATCACACCCTGAGCTAAAAGCACGGGCTAAACCACTGATCCACCCAGGGATCCCCCCCAAAACCAAACTTAAGCAAAGAAGACTTAACTCTTCACTCCCTATTGCCTCCATTCAACTTCCTCCCACACAAGTACAAAGCCACCCATGGAACCGACACAAAGTCCTTTCTCATATGACTTTAATCCCAGCAATGACAACAGATGCCACATTTATCCCTACAGACCAGACCTCTTTTCCGAGCCTGAGAATCACAGATTCCACTGCCTGGCTTCACAAATTTCCAGGAGTGTCTGGGAGTCCTCTCATACCTGTTATTTATTAAAATCAAGCTTTGCTCTTTTAAAAAAATATTGATTTGTAAGAGCTCTTTATTTCTATTAGATCTTCTTTGTTAGATATGGCACAGCTCTTGACTTTGAATATTATATGCAATATAAGCCTTTTAAAATAAGACACGAGATCATTTCACACAGCCAATGAATCTTAGAATAAATTTCAAACCCCTCAAACCTACTTGATGTCCTGCCCGACTGGGTCCCTCTCCAACTATTCTTATTCTTTTTTTTTTTTTTTCTCCAACTATTCTTCCCTTCGCTGTCCACACTGCTTTTCTCTAGAGTCTTCCCCTCCAGCGACATCATTACTGGCCTGATGCCCTCCTCCTTTGGCATAGAAACACTTTCCTCACTGCATCCCCAGCAAACTCTCCACCTTAACCATCACTTCCTAATGGGTCCTCCCTAACTTCCAGGATCAGCTGGAGTCCCAGAGTCTTTCCATTCAGACATTCACAATTATACACAACGTATAATTAATTACACATTTTACTCATTTGTACTCATTTGCCTGACGGCAGTTCCTGCCTCACCATCCACTCCATCCATGCCCCTTGCATTACTACAGCATGCGTAGTACCTGTAACAAACACACATGGCAGGTGTTTGGTACATTTCTATCACAGGAGGAAGGACAGACAGATTCAATGGCTTTGCAAATTGTGTCTGTTTTACTAATCTTTTGTTGAAATATAAGTTGTTGGATTCAGACGCAGAACCACTGTTACCATGGATATTACACAGACCTTTCAATAAAGTACGATTTAACTCAATAGCACACCACAAGCATTCACAAATGAACTGCCACTTCTTTCATGTGCCTGGCTTGTAACTGCTTACACATTGATATAAGCAGTCATTTTAGATGGCAGCTGCAGCGCATATAACCCAGAAAGCCAGAGATTTATCCATTTAATTGAGTTGGCATCATAAACATCTTAGGAGGTTGGACAGACATTTACTATTTCTCTGGAGTTCTTCTGAAGGAATATGCACTACAGCCCCATTAGGCAACACTAGTACTATTCATTTCAGATGAGGGCATCACCCAGAAATGAAAGAAATACAAGGTACTGCCCATCCTCAAGGAGCCAACTGCTTCTCTGGAGTTCCCAAATACCTCTTAGCAGTATAAACAACCAAGATTTACAAAACAAAAGCCATAAAGATAAGAACTATTTATGACATTCTCAAAGAATAACTCATATTACTCTGCATCAAATCTTTAAGAGCCTAGAGAATACACAGCCTCTAAAACTATTAGGAGAAAGTTAAACCCTGATCGTTATTCTCTGGTTAGAGATTTTTATCCAATAAAATATGGAATTTCTCCCTTCCTAGTATGTTCTCTCCAATTCTTCTCCAGCTGCCAATATCTCACTTTACAGGCATTTCTGCTATTGCTTTAAACATGTTCCTGCTTTTTAAAGAATATCCTTCCAAAGAGTCGGAGACCTTTTTTCTCTCCACTCAGAAAAACTTCCCACAGGTCTTTTATTCGCTCACTCTGCAGAGAAACTGTCAAGACTGAATTGACATATCACAAAGGTCCAGAGCTCCAAGTTCAATAGAATAAAGACACTTTCTTGTTAAAGATTTTATTCTCACAGGTCTCTCTCACACACACATACTTGACTTATTTCTTTCTTTAAAGTTACTTTCTTTGCTGTAGCAAAATAACTTCCATTCAAAAGTTTTCCTTAGGTGTAAGCTTTGAAAAGAAAGAAAAAAACAAACTTGCATAAAATTTACATTAACATGCCCACTGTATAGATCTAATTACATAAGTCAGCCTATCTCTTAACAGTTTTCACAGCTGCTATTTGTAATGGCTTATTCTATGTGTGAACATGGCTGGGACACAAGTGCCCAGATATTTGGTCAACATGATTTTTCTGTGAGGACATTTTTGGGTGAATTAACACTGAAATCAATGGACTCTGACTGAAGCACACTGCTCTTCCCCGTGTGGATGGATCTCCCTGAATCAGGTGAAGGCTTGAATAGAACAAAAGAGTGATCTATCTCCTCAGAGTAAGGAAGAATTATGATGAAGCCAAAGAATTGAATAAAGAGATATTCCATGTTCATGGATAGGGAGACTCAATATTGTCAAGATGCCAGTTCTTCCAATCTTGCTCTATAGATTCAGGGCAATTCACATCAAAATCCCAGCAACTTATTCTGTGGATATTAGCAAAATGATTCTCAAGGTTTTATGGACTTTAAGATTTACTATGAAGCTACAGTAACCAAGAGAGTGTGGTACTGATGAAAGAATGAACATAGAGATCAGTGGAACAGAAGAGAGAGCCCAGAAACAGACAAACATATACTCAGTCAACTGATCTTTGACAAAGGAGCAAAGGCAATGCATTAGACCAAAGATAGTTTATTCAATAAATGGTAATGGAACAACTGGACAGTCACATGAAAACAAAATGAACCTAGACAGAGACTTTGCAATTACAAATTAATTACAAAAATTACCCTGCATAAAAATTAATTCAAAATGGATCATAAACCTAGATGTAAAAATTGCTTCTATTGAAGAACCCTGACCAATGAAGACACCATCTTATTACCATTCTAAAGGGTCAGTAGAGCAAAAGAAAAGAACAAAAAGACTCCTAGTCAAGGGGAAAATTATAATGAATCAATCCTTAGGTCTTCTCATAGGCTGTATCTTCCAGGAGCCTGAGATTACCTGGTACCTTCAGAGGAAGCCATGCCACACAGGAAATAAGAGACTCTAGTTGGTACAAAGTGGAATCCCAGCTGCACCTGACTTGGATGTGTGGCATCAGAAAATGACCTAACCTATCTAGGTGGGTTTCCTTACCTACAAAAAGGAGCCTCTTAACAGTACTCACCTGGGAGAGCCTCATGACCGGTAGGTGAGAGAACCCACACAAAGCATTTGGCACATGGCTTGGCAGGGGCTTAGTGTTAAATAAAGGGTGAGTAGGGAAGGAGGAGGGGAGATTTCTGGGGAAAAGGAGGAGGGTCAAATGCACCATCAGGTGTGGTGGTAATAGAACTATGTCCACTCCAATGGCCTGTTTTCATGGAAACAAACCAATTTTAAAAACTCATCAAGAAGATTTTCATTTAGAAGTTACATTTTTAAATGTCAAAACTAAAACCAGACAATGATCAAAGATCATATAATTGCTTCAAATAGGAATCAAAAATTGAATTAAATTTTAAATTAAGTATGAGTTTAGAGTTTTCACATGCTTGACAGCTGCTCTGAGCAGTCAACTAACCAAAGGATGCGACTTAGTTAAGAGGATACAGCTGAAGGCAGTATTCACAATACATTTCTGCCACAAACAATGCTCCACCCTGCACACGCCCCTGCTGTCTCCATACTCCAAGCTACACAGACTGATATTCTCTCTCTCAGGCACTGTTGTTTTAGTCCAGTGGTTAAATCCATCCTAAGTGAGAATGGCAGGTGAGGTTTGGGGTTGGTCTTGCTGGTGCTGGTCACATACCCTACACACAAAGGCCCTTACTCACAATAAACTAAAATTTGCTTTAACCACGTACTATTAGTTTTGCTTCAGAAAATAATTAGAGAGGGGCACCGGGGTGGCTCCATTGGTCATGATCCTGGGGTCCTGGGATGGAGCCCCCGCATAGGGCTCCCTGCTCAGTGGGGAGCCTGCTTTTCCCTCTCCCTCTGCCGCTCCCCCTCTGTTGCTCCCCCTGCTTGTGCTCTCTCTCTGGTTCTCCCTCTCTCAAATAAAAAAATAATCTTAAAAGAAAAGAAAAAGAAGAGTTAGAGATTCAAGCAATCTGGAGCGATCCAGGCTCTCACTGTTAACCTAGCAGCCATCCTCTTCAGGATGTTTCACAGCCACAAACATCCTCTGTGCTTCTAGTTCCTCTTCAGTCTGGCTCCAAAGCCAGAACATTATGCTTCCATCAACTTCCTAAAGCATCCCCAAAAGAGAAACTGGAGCTTAAGACCCACCCTTTGCATATGACTTTAATATAACTCAGGCTTGGTTTTTCCATTTCTTCAGCCGCCATACTTGGACCACCAGGAATTTCTCTTAACCAAAAGCCCAACAGCGAGATCGATTTTCTAATCCCAGACAGGCCCATTACTACAGTTTCACTTTGACCAGTTATTATATTCCCTACAACAAAGATTCTTAAACTGTAGCCCATAAAATGGAAAACGAAATTGTGAGTATGCATGTGTGTGCTGAAGGCCCCTTCCAAGAAGTTTTTTTGAGTCCATCAGATTGTTAAAGGACTCTATGACCCCAAAAAGATTAAGAAGGACTGCAGAAAAAAATTATTATATTAAACATGGCTATGATGTAAGTCACTGGACAAGAAGATCATTGAGGAAGACATGCTCTATCTCACTATCCTCGTGCCCAGCACTGAGGACCCAGTAAATGTTCCTCACACAGCTTCCAAAAGGGAAGCAAGTTATCTATCCTCTTTCCCCAGCCCGACAGATATGAGCTCGGCAATTCTGATTACATAGCATCTACTGAGTGTGTTCACTGTGTACCGAACACATTCACACATGTAACTTTAGTGCTTCCAAAAAGTCCAATGAACTAGTTATTCTTAACCTCATTCAACAAATAACACTCAGAGGGATGAGGCCGACCTATAACCAGGAACTAGTACACTCAAGAGTACATTTGCAACAGACAGACGTCTCTTAATTTACATGCTAACTATGTATAAAATGTCAATTTTAGAATAACTCCTCCAAACATATGTATTGTATAATTAAGAGAATAAAACAGATGCAAAACACAAATTATTTTAGAAGTCTAGGACATAAACATGATTACTCAAGAAAGCCTTAGATTCTGGGTCAGATTTCTCAGAACTACTACTTGTGGGTCTCCTTTCAATGATTTATATTGCCTGGTAAGTCAATCCTAAATAAATTATTTAAAAGAGAAGTTCCTGTTTACCCCAACAAGTACACCTCATAAAATGTTATTTCCCTGAGAATGAAATATTTAAAAAGAGTACTACTTTTATGGAAACACGCAACTGAAGATTACTTTCTTCATGTACAAATCTGATTAACATCCTAATTACAATAATTAAAGGCATCTTTAATTACACCTCACTGAAAGTGTGTTGGCACTGAATATGAACCATACCATGAGAAAAGAAGTGGGATGACTCTATCTATAAGCATCCAACCGGAGATCTGACATATTTAGGATGTGCAGTGAAATCCCTCTTGTTAAATTGCAGGTGAGGAAGATCCAGAATATATTCTTCAAGAGAAGAGGCGTGATTCATACATAATCAGTTAGGTCCAAGCCAAAGCACTGATAGCTTGCGGGCATTCTGCTGTTGATGGACAAATACTGTGACCTACCAGTCATGTCTGAATATAAAACGTGGCCCCAGATGTGGTTCCATTCTTTAAACCTACCATTTGGGTGAATACTACCAAAATCCAAACTCTCTTCTACCAATAAGTCCTCCTCTAAAAACACTGAATTACCCCAAAGCAGAACTTCTTGGCAAAACACAGACCTTAGAAAATGTGCCCTTACCACAGGACTTACTATCTGGTTATTGTAGATCTAAATCCTTCCCATCACTACATTACATGAGAACATTTTTATTGACTGTCCATGTTTTAAACACACTAGTGAAAAAATATTAGTGATGTGTTTTTTTAAAAAATCAAAACACATTTTGTAGGTCTATCTGAATTAGAAGAGTCACTAGCCACTCAAAATTATGAGATGGAACGGCATCTACATTACAGCTCTGTGAACTGGAGAGTAATCCCAACAAAATCTCACTCTTTCACACATTTCTTCTCTTAGGAACTTTCTGCCCTGACAACTCTATACAGCACAATTCACAGATCAATTTCTTGCCTGTCAAAACCAAGGGCAACGGTTACAACAGGTGGCAGGGTACAAGTATTTGGAAGCAAGCTATGCAAGTACCATGAACCAGGTTGAGGCCAGACTTGCAGAGCACAAAGATAGGCTGGGAAAAATTAAGTAGTTAGTAGGGTAAGATCACCAATGATTTCCAGATTGCCAAATCCAATGGCCAACTCTCAGTCTTCTACTTACTTGATGTCATGAACAGTGTTCCCTATGTCTGATCACTACCCTCCCCCTTAAAAACATTCTTATGGATTCCATTTCTGTGTCTCCCCAAAATTTGTATGTTGCAATCCTAACCCCTGATGTGACAGTATTTGATGGTGGGGCCTTTGGGAAAGGATGAGGTCATGAGGGGGGAGAGCCCTTATGAACGGGATTAGCGCCTTTATAAAAGAGACCCTGGGGAGCTCCCACACCCCTTCCACCAAGTAAGGATGCCATGGAGAAGCTGGCCATCTGCAGCCCAGAAGAGAGCCGTCACCAGAACCCAACCATGCCGATACCCTGACCTCAGAATTCCAGCTTCCAAAACTGTGAGGAATACATTTCTGTTGTTGATAAACCACCCGGTCTGTGGCGTTCCGTTATAGCTGCCTGAGCAGACCAGGACAGCTAGCACCTGAGCCATCAAGCACTCTCAGCTTACCTATCATTCTTTAGACTCCTCTGCGGCTGCTTCTCATCAGCCAACCTCTGGAATTTCCCAGAACCCAGCCCTAGTACATCCTCTCCATCTGCACTCATCTTACAACTGAGGTCACTCAATCTCATGGCTTCAAACACCAACTGTTAGCCGACAGCATCCAACTCTAGCACTAACCAGGACTATCTCTGAACACTAGACGCACATACACCTTCCACCTTGACATTTCCACCAACAACTCAATGTAACAGGGCCAAGAGCAAACTGTTCATTCCCACCTCCATCATGCTCCTCCTACAGAATTTCCAGACTCTATGAGCAGTGTGCCTCTCTAGGCGCTCAAGCCAAAGGCCCTGGAGTCAGCGTTGGCTCTGACACACTCTCTCTCCTGTCCTCGCACCACGTCCTCCACCCCCCACCACACACACAAGCACACTTCACATCCAGCCCATCAGCAAACCCTGGCAACTCCACCATCAAGATACATCCAGAATTCAATCACTTTGCTACCAAATCCGCAACTACCACCCTGATGCAAGCCACCATTATCTCTTACCTGGATCACTGCTACCACAGAGTAGTCAGAATGATCCATTTAGGACACCTTTCATGATTGAGTGCCCTGCTGTTCAAAATCCTGATGAAGAAAAGCCAAAATCTTTACCACAGCCCACAGACTCTTATCAGCCACAGCTCTGTTTTGTCCCTAGTGTTTTCCCCAACACACACTCCTGCCTCACTCCGCTGGCCTCCATGGCTCTCCTCTAATACATCAAGGATGCTCCTGCCCCAGGGCATTTGCACTCATTGTTCCCACTGCCCAGAACATTGATCCCCTCAGATATAGCCAAGGCTTGGTCCTTCACTTCATTCAGGTCTCTGCTCAGATGACATTTTATTCAGGAGGACTGAATAAATATGTTACATTTCATTGTTTAAAAAATAACTGTTACTAGTAAAACTTCATTTTTACAAATATAATTTGATCTCGCATAACTGATGGGAGAAAATTCAGGGAACTTGTCCAGGCTTCCCTTAGGCTCCCTCAAAGTTAACTAACATCTCCGCCATGGCTCCCTCTTTCCCAAGGGTCCTCACCCCTGCTTCTTTCTGAGGCTGCCCAGTGAGAGGGAAATACAACTAGGTGGCTCTATATCATCAAGGGGAAAAAAAATTTACTAATTCAGTATTGTTTTAAGAATCAGGCCAAGGTGGGAGCCTAGGTGGCTCAGTCAGTGAAGCATCTGCCTTCAGCTCAGGTCATGATCTCAGGGTCCTGAGATGGAGTCTTGCATCAGGCTCCCTGCTCAGTGTGAAGTCTGCTCCCCCTGCTTGTGCACACTCTGTCAAATAAATAAATAAAATATATATATTTTTAAATCAGGCCAAGGGTGGAGGATTTCAAGAATGAACCTAGTATAGTTTTGTGGACCAGAACCTCCGCTGGCCACACAGAATAGCAGAGAGAAAAGGGGTGGAGGGAGCACTAGAGATGTTGGTCCCAGGGAGACAGCTCCAAATCAAACAATATATGGTCTACCCAAATATAAGGACCCTGGACATTATTCTCCCTCCCTCTTCTCCTCATGCAGGTGAAATAATTCAGTAATAAATCTGGTTTCTAGAGTTTGAATTAATCTTCAAAATTTAGTATGACCTGAGTCATTGTACCTCCTCCCACAGGACTGCTGTGGGAACTGATCACCATTCATCAGTCAACCATGGGCCAAGCAGCTGAGTAGGAGCTGCAGCACCAACACTGGCCTTGATATGGAACCTTGACTCTTGGCATCACCCAGGTGCAGTTCCTGAACAAACAGGAGTTTCAGTGACTATCCCAGAAACAGAGATACCGGGCCGTCAGATGGCTTGATTTTTGTTGCAGTGACAAAAAAAAAGTCTAATGAAAGTGATTAATTACAAGGAATATTCCATAATGCTGGAATCATGCATCAAAAACATAGATCAGCTTGTAATTAAAATAAAACTGTCCAGAAAGCACCAAAATCATGGCATGCCTTTCCCTCCCCAGTGAAGGAAACTCTGAGTGCCTAAAACAATAGATATGCTGGTTTGCAGGCAGGAGCAGCCCTGAAAGGAGGAATATTTTAGTATAGATCTGATCGTCTCTCGTTCTCTGTCATGATCCTCAAGTAACTGAACAGGAAACTTCAAGTAAGTCCTTCTGTGATTCTTAAAACAAACCAACCAAACAAAAATGCGAGGAAAGTATATCACAAAATATTTCAATTTTGCAAAAGAATCAGAATATGTTAAAATAATAATAATATGCTGCTTCTGTAGCTGTTGGTAATTCATTCTGAGTGCTCACTATAAATTCTGCTTGCTTTATTACATAAACAGAATTCATTTGGATTATTGCATGTGGCAGTTCTTGAAAAAAATCAGCTGTAAACAGAGTCTGGACAAATTCCCTGAATTTTCTCCTATCAATTATGTGAGATCAAATTATGTTTGTAAAAATGAAGTTTTACTAGTAACAATTATTTTTAATCAATGAAATATAACAGATAGTAACTTATGGTTTTTTCCCTCCTGTTATCACTAAGACTGTATTAGGTGAGATTTATAGCTATTTAACAAAACAAAAACTATCACATCAGCCTTGGAAGCAGCAATTCATCAACTTACGTGAGGCAAACAATTCATGCCAGATGAGTATAGAAGAATAAATTTCCTGCTCATTTTGCAACCATTATGCCTTCCACGGGGAGAAGATGGGGTAATTTGAGATTTTAAAAGAGGGGAGTATATAATGCAACAGGACCTTATTTAGACATTGACTTTCACCACAGCCTGGAATTGACTTGTCAAAAACTCAAAAGCTCTGGCTGATTTTTGTCACTTTATCCAGTATTTCAATAACCCCACTAGAGTGTTGGGATTTAAAACCAGCCCCAAATGGCATTAACCTGGAAATACATCTCTTTTGGTAACCATTCCTAATTATAATTCTTATTTTATTTATTTATTTATGTATTTTTAGAATATTTCTTCAGGAATAAAAAGAGAAAAGGAATCTTTCGACTGCCATCATCGCAGGGTGATTTTACGAGCGGTTATATAAACAGAGGCCCAGAGAGGAGCTGGACAGGAACCTATCTTGTCTGACCACAGGAAGAGGAGTAAGATTACAGAGGAATGCAGAAACTCAAAATTATTACATTCTTCCCTCATCTTGGCTTTCTGCTCTGCATGCCTGAACTAACAGAAAGTGCTGGAGGATCACAGACAGATCACCATCAGTGGTATCTTCTGCCGTAGATTGGGGGGAGTGGGGGTGCACAGAGAGCCTCTCCTACTGCTGGCGGTCCATAAGCAGCAAGAGCATGAACACATCACTCATTAGAGAACTTGGTTTCCTTGCAAGAGTTACCGGGAGCCCCCAGCTTACAAACTGGTTTTGCATCAAGGGCCTATTAATAAATCCCTAACACAGTCATAGTCACAGCTACGTGATGGAGGGGAACGGCTTGCCAGGGCCACGGGAGAGCCTACATATACAAAATACACCATAGAGCTTTTGAACCAGGCCTACATATCACGTAAGCACCATCCACCATTAAGAACATTTTACTTCCATTTATTCATGTCAAAAATAAATTCTGCAAAGGAGAGGGATGGAGAAGCTTAAAGGAACAATTGCTCATGGCTGCCCAGTTACCAAAACACATGATTCTGAGCAGAGTCTGAAAGAAAACGGCCTTCACTATTATTGACATTTGATACATTTCATTAATTTACTAAATGGTAAGTATTGCAGATCAACTTAAAATTGATGTGTTTCCAATTGACTGAGAAAGCCTGAGTAAGTTGATTAAGAATTCTCATTTTGGGGGCACCGGGTGGCTCAGTCAGTGAAGCATCTACCTGCCTTTGGCTCAGGTCATGATCTCAGGGTCCAGGAATGGATCCCCCAATCAGGCTCCCTGCTCAGCGGGGAGTCTGCTTTCCCCTCTCCCTCAGTCCCTCGCCTCTGCTTGAGCTCTCTCTCATGCTTCTCTCTCAAATAAATAAATAAATTCTTTTAAAAAAAAGAAAGAAAAGAAAATAAGAAAGAAGTAAAAAAAGATCCCAGGAGTAAAGCAGGGAGGAGAAAAAAAAAGTAAAAGAGAATAATGACAAATGACAAAGGAAAAAAGAAAACAATGTGTCCATTTTGGGACATTTCATGCAATGCTCTCACTGCCAGGTTATCACTGATAGTGGTGTGACACTGCTGACAGCTCCAAGAGCAGGTTGCTTTTACTGGGTTGGGGGAGGGGACAATAATAAAAACGGCCACCCCAGCTCCTCATCCTGAAGCACCCCTACTAACAGCCAGTAGTGCACAGAGTGTGCTCTAGGGCAACACTTTCTCCTGTTCTCACAATGTATAGCAAAAATATTCATGAAAACCTCGCTTGCTACTTCATTACAGATCTAAATCTGGCTTAATACAATATAAAAATAATGCTTTAAATTATTTATTATCCTTCAAAGCCAAAGCTCCAGAAAGATACACATCATCTGTAGCACAGCTTTGAGCATGACCGTCACTCAGTTTTGTCCAGTCAGAGAAAACCAACAACATAAAAAGAATTGGCTGCTCTCATTTAAAGGCTGATTTACACTCAAAAGATAAGTCACAAACATCTATTTACAATGGTATTAGAGAAGATACTCTGACTCTTGCAAGGAAAATAACTAAAAAATGTTTTGTTTTGTTTTTTTCTAAAGCATGAGGGAAAAGGATTAATGAGTAGCAAAAGGTAAAGAATGCTCGGAACCCAAACATAAGATGGGTAAAGCTTAGTAGGGAAGCATCGATTCCTTGCAGGCCATCTGACCGAACCGCTGGAACACCTTCATGGTGCTGAGAGTCGGTGGACAAGAACCAAAGCCCACTTGCAGTACAGTGTCTAAAGCAGACTCGTCCCATGAGGCTGAGACCCAAGCACACACCCTCCAGGGCCTGCAGAAGGCCATCTTTGTAAAACCTTGGCACTGACTTGGATAGTAGGATGTGTACCTAGGTGAGGAAACATCCCCTGAGAATTCATAACCACATGCCAGCCCATGCAACCCAGTAGGCCAAAACACCCTTAAGCTGAACATTTAATTAAAGTGAGTCATTTGGGGCACCTGGGTGGCTCAACGGTTGAGCACCTGCCTTCAGCTCAGGTATGATCCCAGGGTCCTGGGATCGAATTCCACAATAGGATCCCTGAATGGAGCTTGACTCTCTCTCTGCCTATGTCTCTGCCTCTCTTTCTGTGTCTCTCATGAATGAACAAATAAAATCTTTAAAAAAATAAAGTGAGTCATTTGCCCACAGGTGTCTGATAGAAGCAAGCAAATCTGTTTTGAGAGACTCCCTCTTCAATGCAACATTTGACCAGCTCTCACAAAGTTAAAAAAAAAAATAGCTCACTATCAATAATCACTAAACAATAAGGATCATCACTATTTTTAGTAGTATTGTTACAATGCGTAACATTTATTAAGAGCTTATTATGAACCACTCACCATTCAAAGTATATGGAGTATATTCATTGGTTAATCCTAACAATAATATTATAAGGACAGTCTTGTTATTGCTTCTTTCCAACTGATCAGAAAAGAGGCAAAACATACAAGGTCCATTAACAAGATAAAAAGGAAAAAATCAGATCTTAAAAGATTTCAGATATTGGTATACAGCTGACTCTTGAATAATACTTATATGCAGATATTTTTACAGTATAATACATAAATACAGTTAATGCATAAAACATACAAAATATGTGTCCATCAACTTTATGTTATTGGTAAGCTATTAGTAGTTTAGCTTTGGAGGGAGTCAAAAATTATATACGTATTTCCAACTGCACTGAGTGGGGGTGTGGGTGCCACTAACTCACATGTGGTTCAAGAGTCAACTGTACTTAATATATTTAAGGAAATAAAAGAAGAAATGCAAATCCTGTAAGGAACAAGAAAACAATAAAAGCACCTTACAAAAATGACCAAGAAAATTTTCAGCAAAGACAAAATGATGAAAATATGGAAGAAAAATTAAGAAACATGGAGGATTACACCTACAAGAAGTCTGTCTGGAATTCTAAAGACAGAATAGGAAAGAGGCAATATCTGAAAATGTAATAACTGAGAATTTTCCAGTACTGATAACGGAATAATCTACAACCTCAGTAAGCCACATAAAACCCAATTAGAGTAAGTAAAAGGAAATCTACTTTTAGAAACATTACAGTAGAACTGCAGAACACCAAAAATAAGGAGAATTTTATAAGGAGCTAGAAGGAAAAAGACTGAATATCATTAAAAGAGTGATAATCAGTCTGACAACTGATGTCTCAGCAACAATTAAAAAACCAAAGAGAACACAATTATATTGTCAGTGTGCTACTACAAAACACCTGTCCATCCAGCATTATATACATGGCAGAAATACTTCTCAACAGTATAAGAGAAATAAAGATATTTTGAGACAAAGAAGAACAGAGTTTTTCAACAATAGTCCCCCTCAATTGTTCTTTCAAAAGGAATGGGATCCCAGGAGGAAGATCTAAAATGTAAAACTGAATTACAAGAAAATAATGTGGTCAATATATGCATAGATCTAAGTGAACATTGACTATGTACAATAATCACATCAGAAATTAGAAAATATTTAGAATCTCAGGATAATACAAATACAACTCTACTATTAAAATGTGAGAAATTAAGAGACATTCATAACCTAAAATGAGTGTGTTGAAAAATAAGAAAGGTTGAAAAATGAGCTAACACTCAATTTTAGAAATCAGAAAAATAACAAATAAACCACCCCAAAACAAAACAAAAACGGAGCATACACAAAGCCAAAAATTGTTTTTAGAAGCTAATAAAAGCTAATACAATGGACAAAGCCCTGCAAAGACTGTTTTTTTTAAAGGAAGAATATAAGGAATAAAATGTTACATCTACAAATGATAAAGAACTTAATTAAATAAGGTAATATGAGAATATGAGGAATCTTTGCCAATATTCTTAAAATACAAATGAAATGGAAAAATTCTCCAAAACCAATGTGTGAGCAAAACTGACTCAAGAAGAAATAGAAAATCAGAGTAGTCTTATAATCCCTAAAGAACTTGAGTACTTGAAGACTTATCCCCTTTAGATTCACTGTTTCCTACTTCATTAATCCTGATTTTGGGGCACAAAATAATAAATAAAAGAAAATTTGGTAATCCTATATCTTATTCTGAGAAGAAATAAAGCTGTCAGCTCAACATTCAATAAAGTTTTTTTTTACGAAGAAAAAAAAAGTCTTTTTAGAAGTATTTGGAAGAAACAAATGAATGCTATATGTTCAACAATTAAAGAGACTTCATAAATATTCATTGACTGACACCTATTAACATGTGACATGTTTTATTCTATTCTATAGACAGATGATCTCATCATCTGCATAATATTCAATAAACACTGAACTATAATACAATTCAGTTCCCTGGGGGTCCAGGGACCTGGCCAGATGCAGACACCTGCATGCAGTGCACAGCCACCATTGCTCCCTGTGGTCAAGGACCAGGCCTCACCACCTCTGCTCCCTCTTCTTGGTGGGTCTCCTGCATCTGTGTTGGGGCCCCATGACTCATTCTAGCTGATGAAAAGTGAGGCTGTGCCTTCTCTAGGCACTTTATTTCCCATCTGCCCAGAAAATGCAGCAAAGGAAGTGACTTTCTGAAAATAGCAGAGCCACATGATGGAAAATGTCTGGGCCCATGAATGGAGCATATGGCAAAGGCTGCCTCCTAAACCACACTGGACTGTGAGGAGAACAGTACAATTAAACTCAATCATATCAGGCCTTTGAGACTTCATGTCTGTCTGTCATAGCAGCTCACTATGCACCCTATAGACTTACCCTGATTTCCCTAATATATTTCATAAAATAATATATAGATCCTCAGTTTATTCTAATATTGAAATAATAACTTCTCGGGGCAGCTGGGTGGCTCAGATGGTTAAGCATCATGCTCAGGTCATGATCTCCGGTTCCTGGGATGGAGCCTCACTCAGCAGGGAGTCTGCTTCTCCCTCTGCCTCTCCCCACTGCTCACACTCTGTCTCTCTCCTAGATGAATAAATAAAATCTTAAAAAATAATAATAATAATTCCTTAGACTTCTTGCAGCTTCTTCTATCCATAATCATCATCTCAACAAAGACGACAGATCTGTAACAATGAAAATCCAAAGACAATTCAACTGGGAAAATTTGTAAAGACCCAAAGGCCTTTAGTAAGAGGGGAGATGTCAGTAGTTTACACCAGGATTTCTCAACTTCAGCAGTACTGACATTTGGAAACAGATCATTCTTTGTTTTGGGGGGGAGGCTGTTTTGTACAATGCAGTATATTTAGCAATATCCCTGGACCTTACCTACTAATGCCAACGATACCCAAGAGGTATTAGGTTTTGACAACAAAAATCTTTCCCACTCCCATTGTGACAATAAAAATCTCCTCCAGGTATTGCCGAATGTTCCCTAGGGGAAATCCTACACAGTTAAAAGCCACTGGTTTAGACAAAGCAACTGGCAAACAGTTTTAATCAAATGTATTTAACGATGTCATTGATGTCTAGACAAATACCACAAGTTCACTTGATGTGTGGAAGTGCCTCCAAAACATGTACACATGATCCTATTCCAGACCCAAGAGAAATGTCCAAGTGTGGACAAATGCAAGATCTGCCACAAATGTCAAGAGATGAGAACCCAATGCCACAAGATGCCTACTCCCGCTGCTGGCACATCCCGTGCCCATACCTACGGTGCATCATTCTACCATATGGCTTGCCTTTCCAACCTCAAAAGAGAACATCATCACTGTCCAATTTCCCCAAGCAACAAACGGGAAGGAAGCTACAAAGGATAATTTACTAGCATACATTTTATCTGCTACATATTTTAATTTAAGATAGCCCCCTCTCGATCTGTTCTCATGAACAATACAATGGTGCAGATGATGAAATGGAGGCATAATCCAGAAATCACCAGCATTTAATGTGGGTAGAGTGTGTCTGATTTTTCTTTTCATAAGTGCATTTCCCTTAGAATTTTCTTTTAAGGTTGATATTAAGTTGTTATCCATTTCCTGATGACTAACTCTGGAAAGAAAAACGGTAGGTCACAGGCAGGCTTGGCATGAGGATGTCAGCCTGGGTTACAAAGTGCTCCCTGGGTGGGGGGTGGGGAGAAAACCAAGTTTCACCCTAAATTTAAAACAATAAAACCTCATGACACAACCTGTGTAGTCCTACACAGGATGAACATCTCCCTCTTAGCCTATCAGACATCTAAATTACTAAGAATTACTAAGAATTACATAAACCCCCTCTCTGCACTTAACAAGATGAATTCTGAACTAAACATTCCCAGTGGCTATTTCATGGTAGTTTGTCTTTTATTGTGACATTTCGGCTGGCTGCACTCTTCCTTGCAAATGAACAGATTCTTCCCTCAACGGTGACTCATAATTTTTCTGTTCTCGATTCCACCTGCTAAGAATGTGAAGTGATTTGTAAAAGAGAATTCGGCTAATAAATCCATCATATCGTCTGCCGTCATCTGAGAGTGACTAACCCACCTGGGTTTATCCTGAGTGACTTGCAGCTCTACCAGCAGTCACTCAGCCACACAGAGCAATAAACGATCTCTCCGTGAGCTGTTATGATTAATCACTACCCTTCAGTTAAAGCCAATATCCTACTCACATCATGTTGACAACAAGAAAAATTTGGTAATAAGAAATGGCTTTGCTTTATCTAGGCTGAAGATATATAAATTACAATCAGATTATGTAGATAAAATACAGGAGCTAAATTTATCCACAGTAACTGCACTTGTCACAGCACTTTTTAATGCCTCTAAAAAAGGATTTATGTAAGTGCTGGAGCGAGCGGACAGTCAAAGAAAAGGCTTCAGCAGCTTACCCATTCAAATTACCTTTTTTTCACTGTAGAAATCATTAGCAAAACTCTTTTCATTTCCCTGGCCCCAAACTTGTTTATTAAATCACTTACAAAAGTTGGACTATCCTTAAGGCAAACACCATTAAGCAAACTACACTCTTTCCTTCAGGCCACTGAAGTATTAACCACAGACTTGGGGCTCTGGTGGTCTAAAGGAGCCACAACCACTTTCCAAAGCAGCCAGCCTGCTCCTGGAGCTGATTACAAGCCCTTGAGGAACTCAAGAGACCACGGTCTACCTTGTCATAAGATAAAAAGGACAACAGAGCAGCAAAGATTGGGATGAACGGGAGTGTTCAAGCCAGAAGTAAAACAAATTAAACAAAGGAAAGAAGAATGTGCGAACCTAGAAACTTTGCCCTAGATCCTACATACTGGACAATAGGCCAAAACCAGCCTCGTGCTTCCGCTGTATATCCTTACATAAATACCCATCAATAATTAGCAAATGAGTATACTGGAACTGCTTTGATAATTCTGTTTGCAGCTTAATGGTCCGTTGACTTTATAGCTGGTAGCTGACTCCATATGGGGCTGTCAGCATATCAAAATGGTATTTACTGAACCTCACAGAGTAGAAAGTTAGACTGGGTTATTTTTTCCCCATGGCTAATTATAAAGCCCTCAAACAGGGATTTTCATTACTTGCCAGGTAAACATGCTATGTAACGCAATTTCAGAAGAAGCCAGAGAGCATTAACACGATAGGAGTGAAAACGGCATAGACACACCAACATTTGGGGGACGGTCGTGTTGACCATGTAAAATTGCTGAAATGGGATAACAGGAAGAGTTCAGTCCACCTTTGGAGAACCAACCTAAGCAAAACACTGATTTCTGCTCCCAAGACATAACCTGAAGGTGGTAAACCTGAAAAAATTTCCCTCCTACCAACCATTCACACCTCTCCCTGCAAGGTGCAGACCTGTGCATCTTAGACGTCACTAAGAAAATGAATTTTATAAGGTGGTGCGTACAATATAGCTATTTTCACTGCAGCACCATGGATGACAGAGAAAAACTTAGAGCAGATATTAGATGTTCATTAAATAAATTACGCGACCCACCCACACTGCCCAGCAGTAGTGAAGAGACACGTACGTGCTCAGTGTAAGATGTGAAGGTGGCCACGATTCAGGGAAACTAATCTCCAAAAGATGGGTGTGATGAAGCCAGTTTCATCACTTAAGTTTCTACCTTAAAATATCTCTGTAAGAATATCATAATCAACATAGAGTAATACTTAGAAAACATATATCTTTCAGCAGCTATTTCTGAGAAGTGAGTCCAAAGCACAAGAAGTTCACTTTTTACTTTACATATTGATCTACCATTTTAATTTTTATCACTTTTGTTATTTTCTGAAGTGAAAAATTCCACTGAACTCCATTAAAATTATATGATTAAATATACGTATGTCAGAACATTTAGGAAAAGCCTCGTGTAGAATCACTATCCTTTTTTTTTAAGATTTTATTTATTTATTCATGAGACACACAGAGAGAGAGAGAGAGAGAGAGAGAGAGGCAGAGACACAGGCAGAGAAAGAAGCAGGTTCCATGCAGGGAGCCTAATGTGGGACTCAATCCGGGACTCCAGGATCACGCCCTGGGCTGAAGGCAGGCGCTAAACCGCTGAGCCACCTGGGCTGCCCTGTCCTTTTGGTTTTATTCTTTATTCCAAACTAGTATTTACCTTCGATAGAAAATAAAAAATAAAAATAAAAGGGGGCAGGTTCCTAAATGAAAGGCAGATAATGTAGGGCTACCCAAATATACTAATGAGGAACTGTTTCTAGCAGATTCCATTTGCTTGTTTGCAAAATAACTTAGTCTGCTAGCCTAATGTATGGTTAAAGAAAAACTGACCAAACACTTACAGTGACAAGACGACCCCTTGCCTTACTGCTATGTGACAGTAAACCCATAACTCTTAAACTCTAGGCAACCAAAACAAAACAAGAGATCCTTCTTAAAAATACAAAAGCACTGCCCATTGGATTTCTTAATGATGATATGATCTCGGGGACTTATATCTCAAGCACACTTGGTGTAAGATGTGAGTTTATTGACCTAGGCTTTCTGTGAGGAGAGCTCTTTGAAAGGGCAGGGGCATTTCACCTAAATAATGCATAAAGCACCAGACCCAATTTACCAGCACAGAAAAGTAAACTGTCATGATATACTGTGATGGTTAATCTTCTGTGTCAATCTGTCTGGGCCCCAGGGGTGCCCAGACATTTGGTCAAACATTATTCTGGGTGTGTCTGTGAGGCTGTTTCTACGTGAGATTAACGTTCAAATCAGTGGCCTATGAATAAGGCAGATTGCCCTCTCCAGTGTGTGTGGGCCTCATCCAATCAACTAAGGGTCTGATGGAATGAATACAAAGCCTTCTTGAGAGGAAACCCCTTCTGCCTGGCAACTGGAGCGGGGACACTGGGCTTAAACTGAAACATCCCCTCTTGAGCGCATAAGATAATGCAATGAATCCTCTAAGGGTTAAGTACTGCTGTGTGAAATATTTGTGTTATTTAAGTGAGTGAGAGTGGGTGTGTGCTGAGTCACAGTCAAAAAGCCTAAAAGTCATTAATCTACTAGATTTACCATCCATTTGACATTTACTTCTGATAACCCAACCTCTCCTTCAACAGAGTAACTGGAAATGTACTACTTTCATTCCTCTCAACCATGAAAAAGTTCTTTCTTGCATCGTCCCCAAATGTGACTCCCAGTAACTTCTGCTCATTGGTCCAAATTCTAGCCTTGGAGGTCATACAGACGCCCAGGCAGTTACGACACCCTCATCTAATCTTTTCCATCCTCATATTATTAAATATCCATCCTAATTATTATGACCTCGTGATGGGTACATCAGGGGGTGGAGGGTAGGTAGCAGAGACAGTTTTTATGTTGCTTGGGGCACCTTTGAGGGATTGGCTGTTTGGAAGGGAATACGTCTCACATATGATTCTAAACCTTTCCCATCCCTTCCTTAAAACTGCAGCTATAAGACCCTATCACTCCTAATGCTAAGAATACATAGTATTTAAACCTTTATTCTTAACACAAAGTCATTTAGCAAAGTACCACCAGAGTATGAATACAGATGTTGCTCTTCCAGAAAAGTTAATCATCTCAAAATCCAAGGAGATGAGAAGTTGATTATGAAGAAAGAGCAGTTCCTGGAAGCCTTTTCACCACAAAGCAGCCTCACTCACACTGTGGGAAGCAGAGAAAGCAGCATTCACTACCACCCCCCTCCCCAATCCTCTGGAAACACAAGAAATTCCAGAACCTACATATTGCAACTGTGCACGGTCCTAGCTGATGGAGCCAGGCAGTCTCAGAACAGGGCTGCCAACACAGTACATTAGGGCAGAGTTTAAACAAACAAGCGTTTATGGGGACAGTCTCATGACCCCATCCCTGGAAACCAAAATAAAAATGCACATATCAGCAATACCATAATTGAATGGCTACGCGGACATTGTCAACAGAGGGGGATGCAAAAGATCAAAGCCAGGTCCTTACAGAAAACTGACCTGCTTACGACAAATACTGAATTCATAAATCAAAATTACATTAAATGTTAAGTTTCAAATTCTATTAAATGAACAAGAAGATGCATGAAAGACCCTGGTGAGAATAAGGCAGATGACAAAAATGTATCTCTGGACAAAAGAAGACATTTGATTTCAGTATAAATTGCTGAGGATCAACTGCCACATCAAAGGACACCACAATGCAATATTATTGTCATGGAATTTTAAAACAGTGAGTATACTATGTATCTGTTTAGGTATTTATGTGTTTGTAAGTGTATTTATGCTTTATCTGACTTTTGAAAAGTATCATTTTTCCCCCTACTTAGAAATGCATGAATCCCCAGGACAGCCAATGGCCAAGTTGTCAGATTTTAAGCAGGTACTTTGGCTCAGACATGAATTTTATGACTTAAGCAGCTAAATAACGTTAACTTTTCATTAGCAGAATTTTAACACAATGACTCTCTTAAATATGTCTTGAGCCATAATATGACATACCAATCCAAGAATGTCCAGTCAATCGTTCTTCTGATAAATACACAGCCTAGATGTTGAGGGAACTGCACGGAGCAAAACAGTGAACACTCTTGTTCTATGCTCATACATTCTGGGCTTAGGGAGAGGACCAGTCAGCTGGCAAATATGTTCTATGTCAGACAATGGTAAGTGCTTAAAAAAAAAAAGAAAGAAGGGACACCTGGTGGCTCAGTGGTTGAGCATCTATCTGCCTTTGGCTCAGGGCATGATCCTGGAGCCCTGGGATTGAGTCTTGCATCAGGCTCCCTACATGGATCCTGCTTCTCCCTCTGCCTATGTGTCTGCCTCTCCCTCTGTGTCTCTCATGAATAAGTAAAATTAAAAAAAAGAAAAAGAAAAACGAAATAAGTCAATCTGCCTAGGTGGGTCAGATTATACTCGTTCACTGTGAGGAAACGCTCACTGAAAAGGTGACATTTTAGCAGACTTAAAAGAGACTTAAAAGCAGTGAATCAGCATTTATCTGGGGAAAGGGTGTTCCAGGCAGGAGACACAGCCTGGGCAAAAGGCCTGGGATATATATGAACTGGGTGCATTTGCACGATGGTGAGGAAGCCAAACTAACAAACGCAGAGTCATAAGGATGCATGATAGAAGACAAAATCAGAGGAGGTGGGAAGAAGAGTGCCGTGCGTGGATTCATTAAACTGTGTGCACAGAAAGACTTTTTTAAACCCTGTGCCTCATTGAAATCTATTAAATGGCTTTGGTAGTAGGGACATTTTAATAATATTCTTCTGACCCATAAACATGGGATAGTCTTCCATTTGTTTGTGTCTTCTTCGATTTCATCAAGGTATCGTAGCTTACACTGTACAGATTTTTCACCTCTTTGGTTAGATATCCTAATTATCTTATTTCGGACACTATTGTGAAATGGGATTATTTTTTCAGATATTTTGTTGGTGGTGCATAGAAACACAGCCAATTTGGGTATGTTGATTTTGTATCCTACAACCTTATTCGATTCGCAGATTATTAGTAGCAGCATTTTGGTAGTATTTAGGGTTTTCTATATATACAATCATATTACATGCAAACAAAAATAATTTTACTTCTTCCATTCCTGTGTGGATGGATGATTTTTCTTTCTTTTTCTTGCCCTATTGCTCAGGCTAGGACTTCTAGTGCTATTCCTGATCTTAGGGGGAAAGGTTTCATCCTTTCACCATTGAATATGTGCCACAGAATTTTTAGCCAAAGTGATCAATATGTGAATAAAAAACCATAAGTCTGCTTGTAAAGAAGTTACTAAACTAAAATCAACAAGTTCATAGTAGCCCTGAGGAGCGAATGCAGAGCTAGGAACTGATCAAATCGCCTTTCATCAAAATCTAGCAGCAGTTACTTTCTCTGTGTCTGCAAATGCATTAATTTCCCTCATTCAGGTGAGCTAATTCCAAAATATAAAACTGATCACTGTTACAATGCTGCCAACAAGGTCCCAGAGAGAACTTGCACCAAAGTAGTTGACCTTAACCCTTGGGAAAAAGAAATATTCTCCATGAAGGTAAACTTGTCCCTGGATATCTTAAGAAATCCCAAGAGTCACAAGTTTCTGGTTAAGGTATGTCCTGCAATTTTGTTTTGTTTATTGTTATTGGGGTTTTTTTATTTAAATTCAGTTAATTAACATATAGTGTATTATTAGTTTCAGAGGTAGAGTTTGGTGGTTCATCAGTTGCACAGAACACCAAGTGTTCATGACATCACATGCCCTCCTTCATGTCTATCCCTCAATTACGCCATTCCCTCCGCCTCTTCCCTCCAGCAACCCTCAGTTTGTTTCCTATAGTTAAGAGTGTCCTATGGTTTGTCTCTTTCTGTTTTCATCTTATTTTATTTTTCCCTTCCTTCTCCTATGATCTTCTGTTTTGTTTCTTAAATTCCACATATGAGGTTGTAATATATAAAGTATAGGAATTCAACTAGGTGCTGAGAGAGAGAGAGAGAGAGAGAGAGAGAGGAACCAAAGCTTGACAACTCCAAGTTGGCAAGATGAATTGCCCTCATTACTTTAATATGCTGTCATACACGCCAGGCAATTTAAAACTCACTGAATTTGTTTTCCTTTCCTATCAGACTAGATGCCTAAGTGTGCAGCTGCTGACTCTTAACAATTAATTAATGGCTCACTTTTTTTTTAGTTCTTCCTCAAAGGACTTGAAACCCTTTTTGTAAGTATTCTCCAGTATCTTGCCCAGTGATATAAATGAAACACACCAATGAGCCAGAGGGCTGCAGCCACTCATTCCCCAATCCAGACCATACATCAAGAGAGAATTAATCTTCAGTGATGGGAGAAAAGAGCTTACACTCTGAAACCTTCTTTCCTTAGATGTTTTTTCCAGGACAACCACTCAAGCTACGAGAAATAGGACATAAAATCCCAGAGAAAAGCAGAAGCCATGCTTCCTGGCAACCAGGTCCATCACAATACAGGGATTTCTTTTCATTGTCACCACCAGATTCTATAAGGTAAATAACATCACTCCCCCTCCCCTTTTTCAGATGAGGAGAGTCTGTCCTGGAGTCCACTCTGTCTGTGAGGAGTGGTAAGGGGCTGTAGCAAGGATTCAATAATGGGTCTTTCTGGCCCCTAAATCCACATCTTTCACTACATCATGCTAGGTCCAAATGCTACTCTTCATGGGGACATGAATGACTGATTTTATAAATGTAAACTGCCCTGTAGTTTAAGTCAGCCAGCCCCATTCACTAGCAGAGCAGACCTGCCAAGCACCCACCTCCTCTACTGGCTGCAACAGTCAAGAGAATGAATCAATTGCCCAAAAGACATTCCTATTCAAAATTTCACTATACGCTCTTCTCCATAAAACTGATTTCCCTCAGGACCCAGCATGTGTTCTTTTTAATTAATAATATGACAAGTTTTATTACAGGATTACTCATATATAAAACAAATTAACGATCTCTCCAAAAGGAAAGAGAAGGGAAGCTCTCATTTTAAAAAAGGAAAATAATGTGTATCTCTCCTTTTAAAACCCAAAGTTTCATGAAAGCATTTATGATCATCATCATAGTTCCTACGGGCAAGAGTGTCCAGGACAAAACACCGAATCATAAGGGGCGCCATGGAGATACGGTCGATTCTCCACGAGTTATCTAACATAGAATCCATACATTCCTTAGGATAATCACAATATTCTACCTTCCATATTTTGTTTCCCTGTTTTGTCGACTTCCAAAGATGTTAACTGCTGGAAGGTAGGGTTTCACTACTCATCTGGGAGCTCTGAGACACTGGGGACCAAGTCTTTAACCAATTAAACTAGAAATGCTTACACGCACAACACACTTGTTTGGAAAATGCAAACTGAACTCAATAGCATATGGATTCCAATTCTTCAATTAATAATAAATTCAGTGGAAGTCCAATCAAAAGTCCAATAGGAGTTTCCAGAGAACTGGACAAATTATGATGTCTAAATTGATGTGGGATGTCAAAGGAGAACGGATAGCTAGGACTAGTACTTTCCAAACCCTTACACTTCATGGTCCATGTGGAACAAGATCTTATTTGTACCCACACTGTGCTACCAGAGGAAGCTTCCAAAAACAAGGGACTAGCCCTGAACACCAGCTGCCCTGGATCTCCCTCAGCATCCCCAACAGTCGAGTGGACCCTCAGCTTGCCTGCCACACGGACCAAGAACGTGTTTTTCTGAGACCATCATGAAGAGAAAAAAGCCAAGGGTGTGGTATGAAGGACTTTGTCCATAAAGCAGCAGTACCTAAGACACATGGATAGGTGTGGGGAAAGGAAAGCAGGCCAATGGAACAAAAGAGGCACCTAAAAAGCTACCTCCACACAAACAGACTCTAACAGATAAGGCACCACACAGCATTGGGGAAAGTCAGTGTGACAACACTGGTTATCATCCCAGAAAGAAGTAACAGAATGCCCCTTCCCACCCTACACAGGCACTTATTCCAGACACATAGACTTTTAACACATTAGAAATTCTAGAAGTATACAAGAACAATTTGGAATGACGAAAGAATGCTTCCAGAAGATGTAAGGAAGCACGAACAACGAAGGAAATCTCTGATAAACACTGTGAAAATGGAGAGGAACCCTCACAGCCCATAAACATATGACGACACACAAAACCACACTAGTCATCAGGGAAATACAGATAAAAACCACAAAAAGATAGCATTTCACATCTACCAGAGGAGCAAAACTTCAGTGTTGACAAGGATGTGGGACAACAAGCCTTTCTGCATGTTGCTGTGACCGTGTAACCACAACAGCAAACTTTTTATTATCACCAGAGAAATTCTTTACATGGAAACTGGACACTTGGCCAATGCTGTTCTTTGCAGGGCTGTTGTTCACCACCGTGAAGACTTGGGAAGGACGACATGTCTCCCATGCAGAAAACTGAGAAGTTGTAGCAGAAGCAAAAGGGGCAAATTGAAGAATTATCTGTCTTGATGCCACCTGTGTCAAGTCTAAAAATATGTAAAAGCATTATATGTTATTAGTGGAGAAATACACATGCAATATAAAACTCTGCTGGGAAAATGAACCCCAAATCCAGGAGAGTAGTTACAACAGAAGAGAAAAGGAATGGATAAACAGGGGGTCCCCCCCAGATTACTTTTTCAATCTGAAGTATGTTGAATGTGAGCATTTGACAGCGCTATCATAGGATGGTGCAGGTCTTATTTATTTTAATCTCTGCTTTTTTCTGTATATTTGATATAAGCCACAAAAAAAGCTTTTTAAAAAAGAAAAGTACAGGGACGTCTGGGTGGCTCCGCGGTTGAGCATCTGCCTTTGGCTAAGGTCCTGACCGGGGGTCCTGGGATCAAGTCCCACATCGGGCTCCCTGCATGGAGCCTGCTTCTCCCTCTTCCTGTGTCTCTGTCTCTCTCTGTGTGTCTCTTATGAATAAATAAATTAAAATTTTTAAAAAATAAATTAAATAAATAAAAAGAAAGTACAGATTGATGCAAAGTCTCTTAAAACAAAGAGATATGTACCAAGAACTTTGCACGGAGTGCTGTTTCTCTTTAGCAAAAACACATACATTATATTTGGATATATATGTATACATATATATATATGTGTGTATATATATCCTAAAAGTCCATCAAATGGGGTCCAGTTACATCCATCATAGTGTGTACATACAATGGAACTCTATGCAGCTATTCAAAATGTCATATATAATCCATATTTACTGCCAAAGACATCCATGAAAAACCATTAAAAAGCAATTTACTGAACAGCAGATAGGCAGGCCCCCACGAACGTAAAATTGTTCTCCTGTTATTGTAAATTTGAGTGTGTAGGGATAGGTGGCCATGCATCCACAGAAAGCTGCATGGAAAGATAACCCCAAAATGTTAATAGTGGGGTATCTTATATAGTGGTATTTAATGAACATTTTTCATTTCTTTTTGTCCTTTGCTAAACAGACTGAATATTTCGCGGTTAAGTACAAATCATCATTAGAATCACACACACAAAAATACACATCTGGCTATTTTGTGCTTGTGGGGCCAAGTTCTCTCTGCAGCATCTTCAGGTAGTTAGAGAATGAAGGTCTGCCAAACACCGGTTCGGTTAACATCGCTATGCTGACAATAACAGAATCGGGGCAGTAACAGGTGACTCTGGAGAGGACACCAGGAGGGGATCAGGAACTCCTGGAGCCATCAGGCTGAGCTCAGACCTCTGTTGTGGGTTCTCATGGTCCTGGGACCCTTCTCACATCCAAAGCCAAGTGCATCCAAAAAAGGATCACGGCCATACTCACTTTAGCTAACACCCCCTGCCAAGTGGTGATTTGTATCAGCTGGAAGAAACCTCGAGTGTGTTACTCTGCCCAGCCTTCCATAACAAAATCCCAAAGGGAGTGGCTAGACCCACGGACATTTATTTCTCCTACTTTTGGAGGCTGGACATCCAGAATCCAGGTGCCCACAAGGGAGGTCTCGTTCTGAGGCCCCTTCTTCCTGGCTTATACGCAGCCACCTTTCTGCCATGGGCTCACACCACCTCTTCTCTGAGTAAGAACAGAGCCAGCAAGCTCTCTGGTGTTGCTTCCAATGAGGACACAAATCCCATCAGAGTAGGGCCCCACGTTTACGACCTTGTTAACCTCAATTACTTCCTTAGAGTTCCCTTTCTCCAAATATACTCCTACCGGGGTAGCATATGAATTTGGAGGAACACAAACATTCAGTTGATGATATGCAGTAAAAATAGAGCATAACTGAAAGAATGAAGTTGCACTGGGAGAAATATAAAATATGTATATATTACTTATCTCAAGGCATCAGTGCTGAACCATGCATGTATAACCTCTCTTCTTATAAATATTTCATAACATTCCTTTAACTATCCTGAAATGATGTCCATGTCAAGTATAATATTTAAAAAAAAACTAATGCCCTAATTTTGAAATAAAAGAATAATAAACGGAAAGTAATTTGTACTAAAATAAAGTATGTTTCAATGTGTAAACACTCAGGTACGACCCCCCCAAAATGTAAAATGTGGTAGTCAAGGCTTTTATCTACTTAGACTAAATCAGCTGGGATTTAAAAGGAGATAGTAGTAAACCAAATATTGTTGGCACTCTTTTCTATACCCTGAAAGAGGCACAAGGATATTCATCTGTGTTCTCACACGTGGAACTGTCCTGAAGGCTACTTAGCACAAACGTGCAGATTCTTGTGTGTTGCATGTTATTCAAATATCAGCAGGGACATTGTTGCCGGTGAAGACAGTTTCCTAAGAGTGAATAACTCGTTAGGGTTCCAGACAAAACAATTACAATCTTCTCTCCATTTACTAGGTGGTCACATGCCTGAAAACTTCAGACTATTTCAGAACTATACAGAGTATACAAAAACAACCTGGGAGTTGGAATCAGGTTCCAGGCTCCATGAATGACACACAGGTGTTTCCCCTCCACTGTCCAGCAGGACATTCCAAGGTCCCGGGAACAATTCTCTGTGGTATGGACGGCCCCGTGCAATGCAGGACATTTGGCGTCTTCAGCACCTCCGCGTCAGTAACTGCCTGGCTAATTCCCAAATGTTCCCAAGCTTCAACAGAGTGCCCTCCTGGGAATCACAGATCTCTCCTGTTCCATAACTTTAGCTCTGAATTCCTATTCAAAATCAGCTTGGTCAGCTACAGAACATTGCCGACATTCCATGTAAGTAGTAGTAGTAGTATAAATGGCAATAACTTCTCGTGTTGTCTTGAATTAAATCTTTCTTCAAATCACACAAGAGTATCAAGCTCACTCTTTAATTTTCTAAAACAGTACATGCTATTTAATTAGCCTCAATTCTGAATTACACAATTAAAACAGAAATTTCAAATCTCTGGTTCTTCATGACCATGTTTCCTGATCCCAAAGTAATTTCTATTTCTCGCGTGACTGGATGATGGGCACTGAGGAGGGCACTTGGCGGGATGAGCACTGGGTGTTATGCTATATGTTGGCAAACTGAACTCCAATAAAAAAATTAAAAAAGTAAAAAAGTAAAAACTAAAAAAATAAAAAATTTTTAAAAATTCAAAAAATTTCTTTCTCTTCCAAATTTGCTCTTAAAAACCAATCAAATTCGTGTGTGTGTGTGTGTGTGTGTGTGTAGGTGAGAGGTGGGGGCATTCCAATCCATGCATTTATTTGGGTAATATCTCAGGAGGTCTACCTTAAAAAAGATAAGCTTTGAGGTGTCACCATGTCCTGGGGACCACCAGGAAGAAATGTGCCTCCTTGCTGGTACCTTCACACCAGGGAGTTTTGTCAATCAATCCGTTTTCTTCACCTCTCTCATTTGGGTAGCCAGCTGCCAGAGAGAAACCAGGTTTTCCTTGCAAGGAACTGTTCTCACGCTTCCATCAACAAAAGAAGTTACAAGAATTGTTTCTGTAACTTTTTTTTTTTTTCCTATCATACAGCCAAACTGACTTTTGTTGGGTGTACAGTCTTACGAGTTTTAACGCATGAATAATGTGTGAATCACATTGCCACCACCACAATCAGGATCAGGACCATTCCATCATTCCCTCAAAGGCTCTCTCCTTTATCCTTTACAGACTCACCTTCTTTCTGCCCTGACTTAAAGAAGGTCATATATATGGAATCACACAGTTCATACCCCTTGAGACTATTATTTTTCACCAAGCCTAATGCCTTTGAGATTGTTCCAAGAGGAGTGGCTGCGCATATCAATCAACAGTTCATTCCATTCATTGCTGAACAATACTCTATGACAAGGATGTATCAGTTTGTCTATTCATTCACTTTCTGAAAGACATCTGAGTTGTTTCCAGTTTGGACAACTATGAAGGAAACTGCCATAAACGTTGATATGCAGATGTTAGATGAACATAAGTTTTCATTTCTGCAGGGCAGGTACCTAAGAGTATGATTACTGGATCATTACAGTAAACATATGTTTGATTTTGTTTAAAAAAAAAAAAACTGCCAAACTTTTTCCAGAATGGCTTCCCCATTTTACATTCCCACCAACAATGCATGAGAGTTAACACTTGCTATACATCCTTGCCAACACTTGGTACTACCAGTGATTTTTTTATATATATATATATATATTTAGTAATTCCAAAAGGAGTATCGTAGTATCTCAGTGCAGTTTTAATTTGCATTTCTCTAACGGTTAATGATGCTGCACACTTTTGCTTGTGTTTGCCATCCTCAAGTCTCTTTGGTGAAATGTCTTTTTAAGACTTTTGTCCATTTTCTAATTGGGTTGTTTGTTTTCTCCATGTTGAATTTTAAGAGTCCTTTTGATTCTAAGCACAAATCCTGGGGCATCTGGGTGGCTCAGTGGTTGAGCATCTGCCTTCGTCTCAGGGCATGATCGCGGGGTCCTGGGATCGAGTCCCACATCGGGCTCCCCACAGGGAGCCTGCTTCTCCCTCTGCCTGGTATCTCTGCCTGTCTCCCTGTATCTCTCATATAAATAAAATCTTTTTTAAAAAATAAACAAATATCCTTCGCCAGATATGTGATTTGCGAACATTTTCTTCAGGAGCAGGTTGTCTTTGTATTCTTTCAACAGTGTCCATCACACAGCAGAAGTTTGTTTTTGTTTTTCTGTTTTAGAGAGCAGGGTGGGCGAGAGGGGTGGAGGGATAGAAGGAGAGGGAGAGGGATCCCTGGGTGGCGCAGCGGTTTGGCACCTGCCTTTGGCCCAGGGCGCGATCCTGGAGACCTGGGATCGAATCCCACGTCGGGCTCCCGGTGCATGGAGCCTGCTTCTCCCTCTGCCTGTGTCTCTGCCTCTCTCTCTCTCTCTCTCTCTCTCTCTGTGACTATCATAAATAAAAATTTTAAAAAAATATATTGTGAAAAAAAAAAAAGAAGGAGAGGGAGAGAGAATCTGAAGCAGGTTCCACACCCATAGCAGAGCCTGATGGGGGGCTTGATTTCACACCCCTGAGATTGTGACCAGAACTGAAATCAGGAGTCGAACGCTTTACCATCTGCCCCACCCTGAGCCCCCACACAGCAGAAGCTTTTAACTTTCATGAAATCAAATTAACCAACTCACTTCTACAAACTTTTTGTCTAACCTCAGGTCATGAACATGTTGTCCCATGTTCTATTCTAGAAGTTCTATAGTTTTACATCTTACATCTAGACCTATAATGTGTTTTATTTTTATATAGTTTCTATGTGTGGCTTACATCCACTTTCAAGGCTTTGCATATGGCTGTCCCATTGTTGGATTCCGAGCAAAAACAATTTCCTCTTTGGTAAACTAAATGCTGAAATCTCAGTGGTCCCAGACAGAACTCACTTCTAGAGGTTATCTTTCTTTCGTACCTATAAGACAAGAGGTTCTCTTTATACAAAAACATGTGTATCTTTTTAAAAATGTTTGTTTATACGAACAAGGTGACTGTGAAGAATTCAGATGTGTAGCCCCAAATCCTTACCAGTTTCTGATAAATAGGAGACCAAGGCTACCTTCTCTGATGGTCTGAACCCAGGATTTTCCTCTCCTTGTTGATTTATAACCAACCAAGCAATTTCTTTCCAAGTTTATAATGGTGGATCATGCCCTTTCTGATGATTTCTGAAGTATCTCTAGCATCATGCACACCTGCCGTGAAAGATCCAACAGCCATAAGCCTTGGAAACCCTGACAACTTGCCTAATCTCTCCTTTCTCCCAAACTCAGCCTTCCTGGGAATGCACATAAGGCAGACAGGCATCTAACATTCACTGACTACTCCATGAATATGTGGCTCTTTTTCTCAGCAGGTTCAAAACTCTCTTCCTGGTTCCACATGAAACACAGCAAGGTAACAAAGTCCATGAAATCACCACTGGTGCCATCACAGCAGACTTCCACGGACCAGCAAACATAACTCCTGAGGTTGAAATGACAGTGGACAGACATTAAGACCATCACGTTGTGTTTCCACCCAAGTCCATAAACAGAAAGAAGAGCCTTTTCTCAGATGCCAGGTGTCCTGGTCACAGGGTGTTTCTCATGAACCATTCTGTGCGCTGGCAGGTCTAGTCCTTAGAGCCACCAGTGACCACACAGAACAGGTGGAGAGAGGATTGGAAAGCTTGCCTGATGGGTCTCATTGAGCACAAGCTGGAGAAGCACTAAGGGGAGGTAGCGCCACAGCCATAGTACTGCCACGTAACAAATGAGCCCAGCACTGAGTGGCCTCAAACACCAGTCACTCACTGGTGCTCATGGATTCTGTGGCAGGAATTCCAACAGGCACAGAGGGCTGGCTTGCCTCTGCTCCACAAATACTAAGGCCTTGGCTGGGAGACTCCAAGGCTGGGGTAACCCCCAGCTGGCATCCTCACAACATGGGAGGGGGGGGGGCTAGTCCGTACTGGCTCAGGCTCCCAATGGCTCATGTTTCAGCACTCAGAAGAAGAGACTAGACCCCACCCTCAATGGGAGAAATGTCAAAGAAATATGGAGTTCTATTTAAAACCACCATAGCTGCCAAACCCTTAGGGGTCCGAGAAGTCCCTGAAGACATGCCTCTCAGGGTTTCTGGAAAGGGAGGAAGATTCCCTGAGATGAATCTGGCCCTGGGGACCACCCTTAGCATTTAGAAATTTCTTCTTTTTCTGCCAAAGAAGGGCTGGCAAAGGCTTTTTAATGCAGGGAGCTCTCTCTATTATCTCTCTTACAGCTGCGTAGCAGCCTATTTCTCAAGATTCTGCTACTGAACACCCTGAAAGATAAATCAATACTTGCAGCTAACTTTACAACAGTTCTCATTGTTTTCAAAAGCAACTAGTCCAGCTAGCTCCAAGGCTGCTGTCGTGAGACTCCCATCAAGTCCCATCAATTCACCTGGGCAGGCCCACTCTCTCTCTCTCCAGCTCGCCCCGGGATTAATCTGAATCACATCACCTGACTTGTTATGATCAAACGTAATGAATCTGTGTCGCCCCAAATGGAAGGATCATGTCAGCTGAGTGAATCCACGCCCAGTGGCCTCATGGACAGACATCGCACACCCTTTGATCTGTTCCTCAGGCAGCCACGGTGAGGCTCACCCCAGGAGGTGTGTCAGCTAGAAGGAGCACTTAGTCATTGATAATCACCGTAATTACCTAATCAAGAAAAACTCCATCAAGCTAGGCCACCTTAGCCAAAGTCTCTCTCTCCCACCCCTCCCTCCCTCCCTCTCTCTTTCTCTCTGGGTCCCTCTGTCTCTGTCTCTCTCATTTCACATACAGGATGCTCTTTCCCTATCAGATATGCTTACTTAATTTTTGCAGCTTCCACAAAACCAGTCTCTGATTGAAACTCCTGGTTTTTTTGCTGCAGGAAACGGAGGGACTTCTGATGCCTTTTTCCTCTCTGAGTCATTCTGTTGAAAAGCCCTTTGTTGCAGGGTGAGTGTCAGCAGTCTGACATCATTTTCAAACCCAGTTACATCCAACTCAGGTGCTGCAAGCCCTGGAAAGAGCAAAGCATCCGTCCCTCCCTTGCCACACCCCCAGCACAGCACAAGGGGAGGTATTTTTTCTTTTTTTCTTAAAAACCATGTCACTTGATATTCCATTGTGACTTCTTTTGTACTCGTATTCTGACACGAGTACTCCAGACTATCAAATCTTCCTTATCCACCATGTTACCATATAGAAATAAGACTTACATTGTGAGCCGTGTCTGATAAATCTCCCACACGCTAAGACTTTTTCTCCCCCTTCCATCACTCCGCAGCTCGTATAATTAGTCCTGACACACTGTCTGTGAGCCTGTAAATTTTTTCCACAAAAGGAAAAGAATTCTCACTGTGCATTTGGACAAGAAAACCAGGTCAAAACTGACCATTATAATAACTTGAATAACCACCTTTAAATGTATATATCCAACTATGCTCCTGAATCCAACAGTTTTCCCAGGAGGTGATGGGCGACCAAAGTGAGGTCCCACAGGGAGAGCTTTTCCAGAATAGCACTTGTCTCTCACACCCTTCCTTCTCTAGCCCATCCACATTGGGGGTACCTGCCTACAACATCATCCATCTACCCCCGTCCTGCAGCTGACACCGAGACCCCATGATCGAGGCCAACGCTCCCACTTCACAGACAAAGGAATGAAGACCCAGAGAAGCCCGGCTTCTGTGCCATGTCTAAGCCACATGCACCTTTGAGCCTAAAAGAACACAGATTAGTTACAGATGCTCCAGGAACTACAAGTTTAAACTTTATTCTGTTTCTTTCAAGTTTTTCCAATGAATGCACTCAAGTAAGGGAAGCAAGAGTAGCTGAGAAGTTCTCCATTCTAGTAAGTGACAAGGATGTTACAATTATTCTTAGTCAGAAAACAATGGTGTTAACTTTTTTCTGGGTGGGGGGGGGCAAAGGGATGCCCAGACAGTGGCAAGCCATGGTTTCTGGGTACATGCAAGGGTATTTCTAGAGAAGATTAGCATTTGACTGGCAAACTGAATAAAGAAGATCCCTTTACCAGTGTGGGAGGGTGGATGAGTGTCCTCCCATCCACTTAGGCCCTAAGCAGAACGAAAAAGCAGAGGAAGGGTGAATCAGCTCTGTGCGTGAGCTGGGGTCCCCATCTTCTCCCGCCCCTGGTTTTTGGACCTTCAGTCTCAGACTCAGGACTTAAGCCATCAGCCCCTGGTTCCCAGGCCTGTGGACTGAGACTGACTCCCACCCTCCCACCCCCGGGTTTTCCTGGTCTCCACCCTCCACACACAGATCGGGGGACGCCTCAGCCTCCATACCCCTGTGAGCCAATTTCTAAAGCAAATCTGCTTTTCCAGCTGTCTCTCCCTCTATCTACATCCATCCTATTGGTTTTGTTCTCCAGAGAACCCCAGAGTTTACCCAAGGGCACGGCAAGATAAAAGAAATTTAAAACAGCGTTAATTTATATTAATGGCAAATCAGAGCGCTACCATTTGTGCTTATTCTTTTAATAGTGTGCTTTACCCAGGGAGGAAATGTGAGGAAAAAGTCAGAAATCCTTCAGTAAGTTCACTTTTTAGATTAAACTAATATTTGTTCTCATAAGAGAAAAAAAGTTTGATAAATTTTAACAACTTTCACTTCTCTCCGCTTATAAAATGCTTTTATGAAGGACACCTGGGTGGCTCAGTGGTTGAGCGACACAGACAGGCAGAGACACAGGCAGAGGGAGAAGCAGGCTCCATACAGGGAGCCCGATGCGGGACTCGATCCCGGGACCCCGGGATCACGACCTGAGCCAAAGGCAGATGCTCAACCACGGAGTCACCCAGGTGCCCCTAGGGGAAATCTCATATTTAAAATGTATTTTTGGGCAGCCTAGGTGGCTCAGCGGTTTAGCACCTGCCTTCAGCCCAGGGTGTGATCCTGGAGACCCTGGATCAAGTCCCATGTCAGGCTCCCTGCATGGAGCCTGCTTCTCCCTCTGCCTCTCTCTCTCTGTCTTTCATGAATAAATAAATAAGACTAAATAAATAAATAAATAAATAAATAAATAAATAAATAAATAAATAAATAAAGTAAAATGCAATTTTTTACATGGTCCTGACAAAGAGGAGGCAGGGGAAACTCTCAGAGCATCCTACTACCATCCTCGGAGCCCCAGGGCCAGTGGCTTACTTCCTTTAACTGCTGATAATGGGATCAAATAATGACAGTGGAAGGAGAATAAAGGTCAAGCGCATCCCAGGCTCCCCGGCGGCTCACTTGTCACAGCCACTGGCCAGATAACAGGATGGGAACTCACTGTGAAATCCCAGGGCCTCCTCTGTACCCTCCACATACACAGAAGCAAACCAGAGCCAGAAACTGGACTCTTGGACACACCACAGGGCTCACTCTGTGCTGCCTTACATTTTCACAGTAACTGGATTTTTCATTAGCTCTCTCCCCTACAAAAAAACAAAAACAACAACAAAAAAAAACCTTCCGTTTGGAATTACTTCCCTCTTGATCCTGTGCCAAAGTGGAATCAGAGAATAAGACAGAAATGCCATTAAAAACCCACACCTAGAACTAGCACATCCCATGCCCTGGATGAGCACAGTGCGCTTCCAATCATGCGCACACCATAAAATCACACTGCTAATGAGAAGCATGACCTATACTGATACCAATTGCAAGTTAAAGCATCGTTCAGTCAGTGGCAGGATAAAGGATTTTCCACGGCTCTTCCTAACTACAGCAATACCCATTTGACTCAGCCTAAAAAAGTACTATCCTGTTTCTTTTTTTTTTAAGATTTTTTATTTATTTATTCATGAGAGACACAGAGAGAGAGAGAGGCAGAGACACAGGCAGAGGCAGAAGCAGGCTCCATGCAGGGAGCCAGACGTGGGACTCGATTCCGGGTCTCCAGGATCAGGCCCTAGGCTAAAGGTGGCGCTAAACTGCTAAACCACTGGGCCACCACATCCTGTTTCTTTTTTTTTTTTTTTTTAATTTTTATTTATTTATGATAGTCACAGAGAGAGAGAGAGAGGCAGAGACATAGGCAGAGGGAGAAGCAGGCTCCATGCACCGGGAGCCCGACGTGGGATTCGATCCCGGGTCTCCAGGATCGCGCCCTGGGCCAAAGGCAGGCGCTAAACCGCTGCGCCACCCAGGGATCCCACATCCTGTTTCTTTACCATCTCCCATCAACTGAAATCCTAAGGCAAGTGCTTCAGGGCTGACTTGCAGAATTCAGTTTCATTTGCTGACCGCCCCACTAAACCCTGCACCACATCACACTGCCAGGAATGCAAGAAGCAACATTTAGAACCTGGCATCAAGGTATTTTACCAGCAGAAATCAGCACACAGATAAAAACTTTGTAGTAGTGTAGAAGGGTTACCATAAGCTAGGGTGGTCTTGAGGTTGGGGGCAGGGGGGAAAGGGAGTTAGGGTTTCATGGGAAAAGAGTCCCAGTCTGGGAAGATAAGAAAGCTCTAGATGGTGGTGACGGCTGCACAATACTGTGAATGTACCTGATGCCACCAAACTGTACACTTAAAAAGGATCAAAATGGTAAATTTCATGTGATGTGTATTTTACAATTTAAAAAATCAGAAAAATAAAAACATGACCTAATGTTTTGCAATCCAACTATATTACATTGCCTTGGGAGGCATGAAATAAAAACATAGCTTGGGGTGCCTGGGTGGCTCAGTTGGTTAGGTGTCTGACTCTTGGTTTCAGTGTAAGTCATGATCTCAGGGTCCTAAGATCAGGCTCCAGGCTTGGCATGAGGTCTGCTTGAGATTCTCTCTCCTTCTCCCTCTGCCCCTTCTGCACTCATGCGCGTGCGCGCGCTCTCTCTCTCTCTCTCTCAAATAAATAAATCTTAAAAAAAAAAAAAAAAAAAACATAGCTCAGTGAGCACTACCTGCTGACCCTACCTGCCACATGCTTCTGGATTAGCATCCTGGTTGCTACAAAGACTCTGCAGCCCACCGCAACTAAAACTTCACATAAACATCTTCTCTTTCTCAAAAAAGGAACATCCTTAAGAGCATGTTCAGGAACACAGATATATATATATAAACTGCATAGAACACTTCACATTAGCTTAGAAAGGGAATCCATCCGCTCTGGTGTGTAGGATGTGTGGTATCCTACAAATGAGCTAAATTTTGGTCCAGATCAGAAATAACACTTTTAGCATATTAGGCAAAAGATACTACATTACATCCTTTGTACTAGAAAGTAACAAAGGATTATACCTAAAAAAAACTGGCCAGCGATTCTGGGCTACAACCCTCTAATTTGATTGTTTTAGTCACTGCATCTGTACTCAAAACATTTTTGGCCATCATGCCTTATGGCATGGCACATCACCAGCGCTCTTCCAAAAGCCTCTCAGGCGCTGCAAAGAAAACACCTCAAAGGAAAAACAAACATTCCCTTAACAAGTGTTGCACCTGCTGGTGTGAAGTATCAGGCAAACATATATAAAAACTGAAGTACTTCATTCAACCCATCTTAATTCACTCAGTTCCAACAGTTTTAAAGATCCTAAATCATTTGCAAATGAAATATCACCCTGAAATAATAAAAGTGTAAAATGTGTTGTTCATGGAGTCATTAAATCAGCCTATTTTCCCGCATAATTATGTTTTACTTTTCAACTCGCTAATTTCTTTACGCTGGAATTAGCTAGAATTCTATTTGAATACAATAGCAATTCCTGGCTCATTACAAGAGTTTTACAAATAGGAAGAGCCCAGAGCTGAACATAAGCATGACCAGCCTGGCCGGGGAAAGACTAATCAATGCTTGGGGGCCGTAAAGACAGAACCGTATACGCACGCTTCAAAACTCTTTGGGAGAATGTGGCTATTTTATTTCATCTTGTATTATATCGGCAAATTAAAACGGTGGTGCCATTCAGCAGGAAAGTCAAGGATAGTTGGAAATCAAATGGGATCAGGAGGACGATCAAATAAAAGACGGCAGTCGGGAGAAGAAGGAGCCACCAAACGACAAATGCAATCACTGATGAGAAGGCTCAAGGAAGAGATCACTGAATTCAGTGGTACATAGGAGGGTTTCTGTGACCTGAAGTGCCCTGTTACAACAAGGGACAGAAGACAGAGCCTCAGGATGGACGGGGTGAGAGGACATGGAGACAGGGAACATCAGGTGAGAACAACTCCAGGAATGAAGACAGACTGTGCACTGTTAACGCCAACTATTTGCAATACCAATTTCTAGAGTATTTTATCTATCCACTTAGATGAATCCCGTGGAAGAGTCCGTTTCCTTTACAGTGATGATATGCACCACGACAGCATATACGATGAAGTCTCATGGCCACTGATTTAGAGATGCAGCTTGTGCAGAATCATCCATTAGAGACACTTGTTGAAGTATTTACAGATGACATATGAAGTCCAGGCTTTACTTCACGATAAAACACACTGGGAAAATGGGTGGGAGTATTGATTATATAAGGTTGCCTTGACTGACCATGATCAAAGTTGGGCAATGGACAGATGGGGGTGGAGGGTGTCACCATATAGCACATGTACTTTTGGGTATGATGAAATTTCCCACAATAAAAGAGTTTTTTAAAAGCAGAATGGGAGGGATCCCTGGGTGGCGTAGCGGTTTGGCGCCTGCCTTTGGCCCAGGGCGCGATCCTGGAGACTTGGGATCGATTCCCACGTCGGGCTCCCGGTGCATGGAGCTTGCTTCTCCCTCTGCCTGTGTCTCTGCCTCTCTTTCTCTCTCTGTGACTATCATAAATAAATAAAAATTTTTAAAAAAGCAGAATGGGAGGGGCATTTTGACATTCATTTGGAAAAAGGCAAGCTGCAAACCACAGCAAGTAATGACTAGAGCTCCAGATTTTAGCAGAATGTGCCAACATAGAGTTGTGAAGTTGATGACTTTGGGCATTAATTCTTTTTGTCTTCTTAAACCTACCTGGTCCACAGCTCACTGCCTCATTAAAATGGATTTACCATGTGTTCACTGTAGAGGTACCACAGCCTCCAGAGGAAGAACCTCAGAAACTAACAGCCAATTGGTACTAATCCCAATGGGACTCCCATACAGATCTGTTTATGACAAGAAAACTATAAACATCATGAGTTCAGATCACATTTATTAGCCTACTAGCAACATGCTGTGGGTGCACACTTAAATCTGCACAACTGAGAAAATTTCACCTGTGTACTGAGTGGAATGGGGAGATCAGATGCCCTTCTAGAATATTCTGAAGGTAGTGAAAGTCTACAAGATTATCAGTAGGAATAAGTCTTACAACCAAAAAAATATATGTGTATATGCCTAACTTCGATTTTAAGAAAAAGTCATCACTCCTGTCCTATATCCTTTGTTTTATCTGGAATTGGCAAGAAAACAGTTGCTTCAAAGACCCAAAACATGAACTACCCTGAAACAAATTAAAAATACAAGCAATATCACTAATAATAAAATGTCTTCTAAAGAATCATATTAGCCTTTGTTGGGGAGAAGGAAGACAGACATGTGTCAGAGGCATAAAGACAAGAACATAGTGCCAGAAACCTTCTCATACAAGAAAACCAACATTGATTTAGGCAGAATGAGCTTATAATTCTGATTTGGGAACATACCATTAAGGCCATGGGGACTCTCTGGTGAAGGGGCAGAAAATGTGACTTTATCTCCACAACTCCCCCAAATTCTTGGCAGGGTTGTCATAGTCTCTTGAAAATTCAGTAAAATTAAAGGAGAAAATGTTCATTCTTAATATTATTCTCATTCACTGATGCAAATATCATCTACCCATTCACAATTATTCATGTGCCTCTGATAAGAAGCCATGGTATGTTCTGACTAAATTAGTCAACGGCTCTTGGTGTAAGCCCTGTGCTATGCGCACATGCATGGACTTGCCCCTCATACTAGAAGAGGGAAGTTTTCTATCATCCTACCCACTTAATGCTCAAGTCTTAGGAATTTTTGCCTTTTATGGGTCCAGGAACACAAGATCAATGTGTGGCTGTGACATCCTGAAGAAAAAAAAGGGAACAAAGAGAGTTTTTATTTGGCTATTTCATCTACAATTCATAATTAATTTTTTGTGACAAATGGCACATGGATAAGATGATAGTAAAAGGTTGTGAAGGGATCTCAGGTAATCAGTAGAAAAAGAAGACCCACAGGGAAAGACAGAAGATGGGAGAGGGCTGGACAGGGAGGCAGAGCCAGGAGGCCTCCAGAAGCAAAACTGCCCAAGCGAGAGCTGGGAAGTAGAGAATCCTGCTTCTCTGTCCATGAAGACTGGGCCAATCTACAAAAAATAAACTCTAGAGTCCAGAGCTTACAGGTTCAAAAAGACCTTCCTAAAAGTCACCAAGTCCCTTCATGACCACTCCAAACAAACAGAAATAAGAAAACCGAAGTTTAACGTAAAGTAACAACCCCAAAAATCTTTTTGACATCCTTTATTCTGTGGCCAAGTCTACAAGCGCAGAATGATAGATATCTACAAGGACCCTGTGATCAATTCCAGAGACATGTAGGTCCGAGCTTGCACTCTCCCCTCATCCATCAGACACACCATCCAAATGTGGTGCTCAATCTCTGTGTAAATGGCACTCCTCCTCCGTTGGTTTCTTACAAGGAATCGCATATGATGACAGGAATGTAGTCCGATCAGGGTAGAGGAGTCATCTACGCAGCTAACTATTCTACATCTAGTAACTGAAAAACGGTATTATTAAAACCACTGACACTTTTGAAAACGGAATGAATCACCGCCACCCAGCTGAGCACTAAATTCTGACCAAGTTCAAGGCAAGAATAAAGGCATCAAACACCTGACTATTATCTTCAGATCTCAAATTCTCTCATTCCCACTCCAATACTAAGGTTCAAAATGGCAAGAGCTGATGGCTGTCTGGTCTTGACTATACACATCACAGAATACACATCCTGTAACATTCACTTCCATCTCTCTGTATAAGGTAACTGAATCAAAATATTGTAATCAATAGTCTGTATAGAATCTGATTTTTGGTTTTTGAAGACACGTGCAAGATCTTTCTATCCCTGGTATATTTGAAAACTGTACAATGCTTGTTGGGGTGGGGGGGGGCTTTTTTTTATCCCATGTACTCATCTTAAAGAGTTAAAAATACTTATAGAGTGAGAGTATTTTGTAGGATGTAACAAGACACCGCTAATTTTTAAAACAAGCCTTTTAGAACTGTTTGTCTCTTGAAAATATTGTACACGTTAACTGATAAACTCAAACTTTAAAAAAATAGAATTTGAAAATGAAAAAGGTGAATCTAGGCTCAATAGGATATATTTAAGCACACAGAAATGCAGAAGTAGTAAGTGATTTTATGTTGTGCCACAGATATGCTACATCTTAAAAACACAGCGAAGAGTGTGGCTGGCGTACCCCAGCTATGAGAAAGGCAATCGGATCATGAGCCATTAATCTCTTTAAAAGTTAAAACAGGGGGAAAGCACGTATCATATTAAATCAAGAACAAATGCTGCAAGCTAGAAATTTAAGGTACTTTATAACCTACCAAAAAATGCACTTTGACTCCCAAATGGAAAAAAAAAAAAGTAGTTTGGTTTGGTTTTATATTTCAAGCACTTTTATGTTTTCCTTGAGATGTTTGGAAAGATGAAATAGTTACCTTAAAAAATGTGTGTTAGCTAAGTGAGTTATAGCAGACACTGCTAACTGTCCCAGAGGAGTATTTCTTCCCTTATTTCTTTCAGTAAAAGAAGCTTCCACACCCCAGGATTTTCAGCTATGAAGTTGGGTTCCATGGCTACAGAGTGCATTTCTCCCTCTCCTTTGCAACAAGGGATGGGCAGGTGCTAAATTCTGGCCCATGGAAAGTGAGCAGCTGGCCCCGGACTCTCTCTGTCTTTGTTGCTGGGAATGCGAAGACTCAAGCTTCTACCATCCACTGGTACAGAGCAAACTGGAGAGAAACCAGTGCCGCAAGGACCCAAGATGGGTCCACCATCCTGAACCACTCACCCCTGACCTGCTGCCAGAAAGAGTAATATACTTCTAAATGGCTGTAAGCCACCGTATTTGGGGCGGGGGTCTATCTGTAATAGAAGTTTACAATTCACCCTAATACATAAACCATGCAATCAAGGACCTTAGATGAGCTGTAAGGTAAAAAACCAAATCCCTAAACAAGAAAAATTTTGAAAAAGAAAAAATGGAAAGAGGGTCTAGAAAAAAAGAAGAAAGGGTACCATGAAATTAGAAGAAAAAGATCAATAATAATCAATTCTCTGTGCATCTAAAAACCACTAAAAATCTTTATAATACAGTTGGACTCCTGAACAACTGTGAGGATCATGGGGGTGATGGGTATTGACCTCTGTGCAGTCAAAATCCACATATAGCTTCTGAGTCCCACAAATTTAACTACTAACAGCCTACTGTTGACTGGAAGCCTTACTGACAACATAAACTGTGGATTAACACATCCTTTGTATATGAATGTGTGTTAAATGTATTACACATTGTATTCTTAAAATGAAGTCAGGAAGAAAACCATAAGGAAGAGAAAACACATTTAAGGTACTGTATTTACCCCCCCCCAAAAAAAATTCCCGCATACAAGCGGACCCTCTCAGTAGGAACCCATCAAGTTCAAGGGTCAACTGTACTTAAGCAAGTTGTATTCATATGTACACAGAGTCAACCTATACTTCTCTCAGTGTAAAATAAAACATGCTTTTGATAGCAGAAAGACGAGTTAAGTCGGGAAGCTAAGTAGGCAAGCATTTCAAAAAAATTAAATTTAATCTAATATACTACACTTAAATATTTGTTAAAGAACTGCTGCCAGCTACGTTAATAGAATGTTTAATTGACATTTATTTGCCAGTTGGTTATTTATGTGAACACCCTCCTTGCATAAATGCTTTGCAGAAATCCACGCTGGAAGGGCACATAAATACATACACTTTACCGAAAGAACATTAGCAGGACTTATAAATCTAAAGCTCCATGTACATTAGGAATATAAAATTAATTTTGATGAGCTAACAAATTATACATTAGATATACAGATGAAGAACATAAAAAAGTTGCTTTATTCATTTCAAAAAACAAATCTGTGATTAAGTATTACTCCAAATAACACTGAACAAGACATATAAATCATCCCTTAATCTCTAAAGGGCCATAAAACATTGAAAGCAGAAACTAGGTTTTAAATAAATTTTATTTTCTTTGGAGACTTTCAAAGAGTTTTGTTTTGATTATGTTTGAGGGTGGTAGGAAGTTGGTGTGAGTTGGCAAATTATTTTGCTTTATGACACTCTCAGAAGATATTCATCATATAATTTTCTAAGAAATAAGCTGAGCAGATCCTAATGACTTGACATAACTGTCTAGTGAGGAAAAAATCATTAAAGATGATTTTAATGGCAATAACTCCTTTCTATAATCCACGATGGGCTTTGGGGGGCTATTAGTCATCATTGTGTAAATATGTCAAATGGGCTTCTTAGAAAATCTGCATTGTTTAATCAACAATGCTTAACAGCTCTGCCAATTGGTAGGAGATAACCAGAAAAATAATAAATTATGAAAACCTTTAAAATCATATTTCTCTTCAATACTCTCAGAACATTTTAAAAGATGAACAGCTGGGCCTCATTTTGTGTAATCTTTCCATCTTCAAAGTTGCTGTATATAACTAGATTCGGGCTCATCTTTGATACCTTCTTTTAAGAAATGTTGGACATATAAATTCTTTTCACAGGAAAGACAACCTCTACAACCCACAGGCTGCTCTGGCCTGTTCTGAACGGGAGCTCTTTGGCACATCCATGTTCTCATGCACGGGGCAGGACACCATACCTGGTTATTGCTACAGCGTCCAGAGCTCAGGATTTTTTTTTTGTTTTGTTTTGTTTGTTTGTTTTTTGGTTTTTTTTTTTTTTTTGAGCTCAGGGTTTTTAAGGGTGTAACGTGATAATCGCCAAGATAAAGACGAGACACCTATAAAACAGTGAAGTAGTGAAAAAAATCCCTAGTCAGCCACGCGAAGACACAGAGGAATCCTAAGTACAGATGATTGCATAGACAGGCCAGTTTGAAAAGGTCCCCTACCCTATGGATTCAACTATCTGACATTCTAGAAAAGGCAAGACTCTGGAGACTCAGTATAGAGCCACAGTGGCCAAGGGGTGCGGGGAGGGATGAGCAGGTGCAGTAATAGAGGCTTTTCTGGGCGGTACAACTGCTTCATGTGATGCTAGATGTTAAGAGTATCATTCGTCGTCCAAGCCCATAGAATGTACACCATCAAGAATGAACCTTAACGTCAACTATGGATTTGGGGGGCATGATGCCGGTTCATCCATCTGTACAAATGGCGGGGAGATGCTGATTCTGGGGGAGGCTGTCTGTGAGCTGCGGGAGGGAATGTATGGGAACTCTCTGTACTTTCCCCACAATTTTGCTATAAACCTAAAAACTGCTCTTAAAAAAATAAAAAGTATTCTTTTAAAAGCATCAGACACTCAAAGATCCCCAGTCCAGGGGGCTCATGAGACCCTCTCCAGCTTTCCTCCTGACTCTGACATCTCAAGAATCTATAATATGTAATGACCTTTCCTATGTCTTTTAAGTCCCCTCCTTGACACTAGGACAGCAGAGAGAATCACAGGCCTCTTCCTCAATCTCAGATAGAAAAATGTGAAAATAACCTAAACAACGTGACACTCAGTTAATAAAAGCTACAGGTGCTCAATTTCTCAATGTTTGATGAAGTCCTCAGCACCATCCCCAGAGTCCTATCCCCACAGCCAGCCCCTGGTGTGGGTCCAGGATGCCACCGAGGACCTAAAGCAGATGGAACCAACGACTGGATGCTGGATGCTCCCTGGTTTCAGGTCTGCCTCTTTTAGGCACCTTTGCCTTCCCCAGACCCTTAGGCTGAGCCAGCTGATGGCCACCCTCCTCATCACCGATCTAAGATACCTGTGTATCAAGGACTAGCTGCTGTCCAAGGAGAAATCACCCAGTTTGTAGGATGCCCCTGTGGGGAAGCAGTTCTCAAAGAGGCAAGAAGGCTCAGAAGCCCTCTCACGGCCACATCCTGAAAGTAAACAAGCCACTCATCCCAGGCCCCAGGAGCCAAGCTGTAACTCCTAGAACACACACACACACACACACACACACACACACACATCCCATCCAAGCTCCCTTCGCTCACGTCATCCATTCGGGGTCCCAGGAGCATCACCTAGGGCTCCACTCCACAGCTCCCTCCTCCTGCCTTGGTTGGTCTACACTGCCCATGAGACCAGGCCAGCTCTGATCCTTCCAGCATCCAATCCTGTTGTAGGTTCGAGATCTTTTTCCCATATGGTCCACGCTACTGATTGGGGTCTTGCTTTGCTCGGGCCAGTCCCAGACCCCAGGCCTGGACCACGTAACCTGGACTTCCCATCTGGATTCACCATCCGCCCGATCTCAACAAGCAGCCAAAGTATCACGGAACTTGCCTCAATGCTGGCCTCACTGAGCCACACTGTGGGTTGGCCTGATTCTCCATCGTGACAGGTGCCCACGCCATGGGTCCCCACCATGGGCTCCATCTGAGCACCATCCTGGGTCCTCACCAGGTAAAGGCCTACTCAGAGCATCGTCCTCTGGCTGACCAACACAGCTCACCTCACTACATCCCAAAATACAAAAAATCATTAAAATCATAAAAATCATTTGTGTACCGGGCCGATGCCCCAAGGCTGTGTTATCTTAGGGATTTACCATGTTTCAGGGGAGACAGTGTCTTACACTGCAGGTATGGCTCTGGCAGGAAAATTCTAAGATACTTATAATCATGACACATTCTACTCATAAAGCACTTGTCCATCAAAGAGCAGTAGTTCTTTACAATCTTTATTTCTCCATATGTTATCCCTCTGTTGCCACCTGCTTAGTTAATATACAAAATAAATGTAAAACTTTTTTGAAGACTGAGAATCATATAAACCAATTACTCAGCTTTCCCAGTAACAGCTGACACTTCCCTATATAATAACCCTGTACTCTCCAGACCTACTGACAGGGCTATTTGCTCCTACAGTAAATGGCATCAGATTGCTCTTCCACTGATACCACCTTCCCCAGATTTTCTTTCTCTTCCCTTGCAGTCGGGCTGTTGGTCATCATTATCTTCAATACAAGGGTATGTGACTAGTGGCTCTCCTCTCTGTCGAACCACCGCTTCCAACACGCACTAGGCTTCAACACCCAGGAGTGGGATCCCGGTGTGTGAGTGCAATAAGATTCAAAAAGCTCTTCCCTAAATAATATGCACACACTGCTACCAATTAGTTTCTGTTGGTGATTGCTGTTATTTCTTGCAATTAGTGTAGGGCCTTTGTCCTTAACAAACATGGAGCTTTAACTGTGTGCCAGGCCTAAAAAATAAGAGTGTTACAGATCAGTGGTTGCCTGCGGTGGGGACGGGAGGAGGGATGGAAAGGTGGACCACGGGACATTCAGGACACTGAGACGACTGTGTGATGCTGTACACGTCATTATACATGTGACCAAACCCACAGACTGTACAGTACCCAGTGACCATAGAGACACATATCAGATTGATGCAACCAGTATTTGATTTCCAGTATTTGATTATCTTTTGAAAAAAGATGGTGATGCTGGTGAATCTGTGTTAGGCTCACCTGGACCACCTGGTGGGGGTGCTGACAGTGGGGGGACACTCTGCACGGTATGAGGGCAGGAGGTATATGAGAAATCTCTGTATCTTCCCCTCAGTTTCTGTTGTGAAACTAAAACTGCTCTAAAAAAGTAAGGTCTTGCAAAAAATCAATCAATAACTAAAATGAAAAATGAAAAAAAAATGCCATCTTCAGCCAGAGGATGAAGGAAGAAAAAGACAATATTTCTAGATTTCCTCCTGTATTCTTAACTCAGCTCTGAGTTCATACAAATCCCATTTAATATACAAAACAATCCAATAAGGCAGCTAGCAATTACCCTCCATGAGAATACTGGAAGTCACAAAGTTTAGAAATGAGGAGCTTTTGTCCAAGGTTCACACATTTAATTAAGTGAGAGAATTAGGGTAACTTTGAACAGAGGTATGACCAAAATTCCCCAAGATTGTGGGGGAAAAGTAAATTCCTCATCATCATCCTGGGCACAGAGCAGCTGGGTGGGGGCTCCCAGCTACGGGAACTGTCACTGCACTGAGAAGGCTCTCCCGTTAGACACAAGAGCTCCCTCGCGGACACTTCCCTCTGTCTCACCTAGGAAGGGGGGGGCCTTAGGACCCGTTGCATTTAAACAAAAAAGGAGGAATAACATGAGGGTGAGGGTGAGTGTCCGTCACATAGTACTGGGGGGTTCCAGAGAGCTTCCGAGTCTGCCATCAGACTCGGGGCTGACACTACCAGTCAACAAGAGCAAGGTCAGGCATTAATCAACCTTTCTAAAGATGCAGAGGGGGATGTATACAGGTTAAGTGACTTCCTTCCAAGGTTACGCCAGTGACCAGTGACCGGTGAGAGGCAGAGCTGAGCCACCAGCCAGACCCCCTGACTCAGGCCAATACTCGCCCTCTCCCAGGTGGCCGGAAGACCACTCTTCCCTGCACAGGAGGCAGCTCCAGATACACCCACTGATTTCATTTACATACCAGCAGGACACGGTGCAGACTCGGAAGCTCTCTGGAACCTCACAGTACTATGTGACGGACACTCACCCTCACCCTCATGTTATTCCAACTTTTTTGTTTAAATGCAACGGGTCCTAAGGGCCCCCCCTTCCTAGGTGAGACAGAGGGAAGTGTCCGCAAGGGAGCTCTTGTGTCTAAATGGGAGAGCCTTCTCAGTGCAGTGACAGTTCCCGTAGCTGGGAGCCCCCACCCAGCTGCTCTGTGCCCAGGATGATGATGAGGAATTTGGTTGTGAGACCAAGCCCCACGTCAGTGTTGGTGGGCTCCACACCCAGCGGGGAGTCTGCTTAAATATTCTCTCTCTCTCTGCCCTTCCTCCCACTCATGCTCGCTCATGTGTGCGCTCTCTCTCTCTCAAATAAATATTTTTTAAAAATTCATTTCCAAAAGTAAGCCCATCATCTGAGCACATGCCATTGGCCAACAGTTAACAATATTATAAATGAGCTTCACGTAAAATGTTTACTAATAACCATATCATACATTCCCACTAAAAAAGCCCCTGAGTACATAGTAGAACCTGGTTAAATAATCCTTGGTAAATGGACGTAAAATTTTTTCCATTCCTAGAGCAATAGAAATATAGTTTGTGGACCAGAACAGCTGCTGGCAGCCATGAGAAGGCTCCTCCCCATCAACCCAAGGTAGTGTTCCCATCACCAAAGAACCCTGTACAAATACTTGCAGGGGACCATGACTTGAATATAAATTCTGTAAAAGCCCCATTATGAGAAATCCTTTCAAAGCCCTAAAAATCTCCTAAACACCTAAATTACAAGTCTAAGATGGACATGGAAGGACATTCAGAATACTGAGACACCTGCCAGGCAAGGCTCAGGCAATGACCTCCTGGGGATGAAAGTACACCTTCCAGATTATAAAGGCCAAACATCTGCCCAGAAGAGCAAGAGGGACTAATCGGCTTTTCAGAATGGCCTTTTAGCTGATACAGGTGTCAAATTCTATTGCTCACATCCCTCCTCCAAATAATTCTGAAAAACTATGCTCCCTGGTCACATATTTTCAACTGAGCATTCCAAAATCGTTCAGTCATTTAAATGGTTGCAAAGGATGTCATTTCCTATGACTCCACATACGACACTTTGAATAAAACGGCCATATCGCTCCCATAACTGCATCCGAAAGAATGACCTGGACCTCTCCACCGCGCAATTTTAAATGCACCTGAACGAGCGCTACCTTAACCATCTGTATGGTGCAGCCCCGTCGCACATCCTTCTGACTCGTACCTGGCGTACTATCTTTTCATTCCCACCACTTACTGCTCCTCCTGCCTTACTTCTCCACAACAAAAAATGTAATATGTAATTTAAAACGTTTTTAAATCCCTCCAGCCATAAACTAAAAAAAAAAAAAATTCTCTAGGCTCAGAGCATTAAAATTTTTTTGCGGGGATCCCTGGATGGCTCAGCAGTTTAGTGCCTCCTTCGGCCCAGGGTGTGATCCTGGAGTCCCGGGGTCAAGTCCCACATCAGGCTCCCTGCATGGAGCCTGCTTCTCCCTCTGCCTGTGTCTCTGCCTCTCTCTCTCTCTCTCTCTCTCTCTCTCTCAGTATGTATATCATGAATAAATAAATAAAATCTTTAAAAAATAAAATAAAATAAAAATAAATAAATAAAATTATTTTTGGTCCCAAGCAAAACATAAGTAACATCATAAAATTTGATGGTTTAGCATTAAAGCATTATACTTTAACATAAGGTCTTGAATTAGAGGAGGCTTCCCTTAAAACACCGATGTCTTGTGCTCGGTGTCTATAGTAGAAGGTGGGCTGGCTGGGGTGGCAGGGAAGGACGCCCAGAGGTGTCTTCACAGTCGAGTTTCAGGAAAGAGACAGAATATGAGGGTCTGGGAATCGACTCCCGGGATGCAAGCTGTCCCAAGACGTCTGGGTCAGGGGGGCCGTGAGAGGCCCGGAGTGGAAGCCTTGTCCAGGCCCAGCAACAGCACAAATACGGACCTGCGTGCCACACGTGGAAGTATTCTCAAGTTATTATCAAGCTGTTATCAAGTGAACAGGCTGTGAGGTCAAGCATGTCCCATCCTCCTTTGCTGACACATAGATTTTCATCATAACAGAATCAGAAAGTATGTAAAAAGCTATGGTTTAAAAAAAAAAAAGCTATGGTTTATATACGACTGCAAGTTGCCAAAATGCTGAAGATTAATAAATTTGATGATGATGGTGTGTCTGGCTGTTGATGGGCTGGCAGTGTTTGGATGAGCAATAAATTAGAGATTTACATAATTCATAGATCATCACATATTTACTCCACAAAAATTATTTTCCTTATCTTTATTTTTTAGAAAAAGCACTACCTAGTTAAAAGCAAAATAAAGATTTTTCACATAATTTGTACCATATTCACAGGAATCCTTTAAGAGATTAAAATATAAAATTATAAATATTATATTTTATAACTATATCATAAATTATAAAATGATTATATATTTTATTGATATTACAAATTTTATATATAAATTTTATTTATAAACATGATATTTAATATACATTTTATTTAATAACATGTTATTAAATAAAATCATACTAAATAGAAATCATCTAAGGGATTAAAATATTATAATTTTTATAATTATAAGTTATAAATTATATATTTTATGAATATTTAATATTAATTTTACTTAATGCATATTATAAATTATAAAATAATTATTAAATTATAAAATATAATTATATCCACTCTATACATTTTAATGTTTTCAATTAAAACAATGTAAATCCAAACGCAAAAATCAAAATTTCAAGTTATCTTACTATGCATCTCCAAAAAAGCTATTTTCCCTCTAAATATTCTAAATCGACTGAAATCAATAGGAAAATTCCAAATTACAATTAGCAAATATCAAAATTTTCATCCAAAATACTTAAGTAAAATTAAATATTTTATCAGGTTTTCTGAATATTTAACCTTTTATTATATATGTTTATAAAAAGTCAAACTACCCATGGTTCTAGCATTCAATATCCTTCAGCTGCCAATGTAAAAAATTGATGTCATGCCTCACACACGCTCTCTAGAGCTACATGCACACATGTGAAATGAGCATGAATTTATATCGTAAAATAGTTGTTTCATAACCAAAATCAAATTTTAATATTGGACAATATTCCTCCACCAATGTATAGGAGTGTTGCAAATTCTGCACCAATTACTAAGTGCCTGTAGAACCACACAACGGGACACCAAAAAAAAGCAACAACAACAAAAATGAGGATGCTCAGCACGCCTGAAGAGGGACACTTCCATATGCAAAAGCGTCTTGTCTGTGCTCTCTCTTTAGTAATATGGAGCTTTATTAACGCATGCATTACCTCTTCTTTAGGGCAATGCCACCACCCACAAAATCCACAGCAATCAGACACAGGCCTTTTTTTCTAAGGGCTCAAAACATATACAGAATCATGTCCCTTGTGCCCAACCAATGTTAGTCCCAGAATGAGGGGTGGCTGTGCCCAGCCTGAGTGCAAGATCCCCAGGTGGGTAAGATGGTTCTGCATTCTTTAATAAATGTAGTTGTTTTATACTTGTGACTCATGAAGTTTCTAGAATGCAGAGCCCAGGCCAGATGCCCCTCCTGTCCGGTGCACGTGTGGTGCTAACATCGGAGGCCACTGGCCTATGCTGTCCTGACTTCTATGTCTGGCACTTCTCAGAGCTGGGAACAGGCCATAAAATTAAGATGCAAGCACTCAAAAAAGCAAAAGCCATGATCAAGTCACATTACCCACTTTTTAAACATGTCGTAGAACTTTGTATCCAGAAGGACATCTGCATTAGTCACATCGCTTATAAGTAAGCCAAGTGGGCAGGTACTCTCAGAACAGCACAGAGCTCTGGAAGAGACACTCACCATGGGTGAGTCCTGTTGACCTCTCAGATAAATGCAGAGGGCATGGCCCTTGAATGGAGGCATGGCCCTGGATGGAGGCAAGGCCCTGGATAGAGGGATGGCCCTGGATGAAGGACATGGCCCTGGATGGAGGATGTGGCCCTGGATGGAGGGCATGGCCCTGGATGGAGGGCATGGCCCTTGGATGCAGGGCATAGCCCTAGGATGGAGGGCATGGCCCTTGGATGGAGGGCACAGCCCTAGGATGGAGGCATGACCCTGGATGGAGGACATGGCCCTACAATGGAGGACATGGCCCTGGATGGAGGGCATGGCCCTTGGATGGAGGGCATAGCCCTAGGATGGAGGGCATGGCCCTAGATGGAGGGCATGGCCCTGGATGGAGGGCATGGCTCTGGATGGAGGCACGGCTCTGGAAACTTGAGCCTTAATGGGAGAGGACTTGACAAGAAGAGGCAGGAAAGAAGAGTCTTGTTCAGGAGCCCAGGGCAGGAAAAGGGCCAGGAGAAGCTCACCAGCCCAACAGGCTAGAGGACAGTCAGCAGCACGATGGAGGGGGACAGATGGCATGAGGGCTCCCAGCTCAGGCGGGGAGACAAAGAAGGCAGGTCAGAGGGGGAACAGCCAGAGGTCCCAGGAGGGCACTCTGCGCTACGGAATCCGGAATCCCGTCTGCCCAAAGGCAACAGGAGGCTTCTCTCAGAGGCACTGCCCCAGGGTCAGCGGGGGGATTAAAGGGTCCACAAGGGCTGAGACGTGAGCAGCATGGGAGCCCAGCCCGGACGTGGACCCCATCAGTAGCAGTCCAGGGCCCAGACGCTCAACGGGGGAGGGGTCAGAGAGGACAGGCGCCGACAGGGAGATGAGGGGTGAACAGCAGCCGACAAGAGGCCCCAAGACCCGCACACCGGCCCACATCCCGCACGGAATCAGCCAGGAGCCTGACCTACAGGACCCGCTGCTGGACTCAGAGCAGGAGAAAGCGAATTCCCTGGTGGCTGACACCGAAAAGGAAAATCATCTCACGGTGCCGCTTTGTGCTTACAGTTTTCATGTAGTGCAGAAACACCCAAATAGCATCTGATACAATTTACATAACTTTACATAATCTCATGATTACCATTTGGCAAGGAAGCTCCAGACCGCATCTCTTCCATTTATTTGCCTCCAAAAATGACAGGATGGAAAACATTCTGGACAAGGAGCATTCTACCAGAAGCCAATCCCACAACTTTTCTTGGTAATGTGTGTTTCCGATATTTCAAGTCTAAAGATTCGAAAGTCTTACTGACACAACTTGATCAATAAACAAATATTTACTGACTTCCTGCTATTTTCAAAGCATTGATTTCAGAAGCAGGGGAGGAAAAAAAATGGTCCTTACCTTAAGATCTACTTCAAGCTGTCTGACCTGGGGACAATTTATTTACCCTTGCCAAAGCCATGTTTTTCAAAAGTAAAGTAAGAATTCTATCAGCCATTTTACAAGGGTCTTCTTGGGATAGGGTTACATTTAGTTAGTTAGTTAGTACACAGCAGGCACACAATAGAAATACTGTGTGGGTGAAAGTGTTTTCAATTGAAGAGCCATGATGTAAACAGGATAAAAATTCGTGATTAACTTAATCACTGGGCAAGACATCGATGAAGGGGATATGTGGTTTAAAGCGAATTTCAAAAGATAAATACGAACACCAAGCAGGGATTAGAGAAGAGACTAATTTCTTACTCATGAACAAATAGTTGTTCGCCACTACCTATACAAGTTTTTTTATTTATATGAAGACCATTTAGTCTGCCTTTTTTTTTTTTTTTGTCTTTTTTTTTCCTTCCACAAGCAAAAACAAAAACAAAACCCACATACAGTTTTGTAGGCACCTATCCATGGAGCCTATTTATTTCAGAGCCCGTTTATAAATCTCATTCATTGCTCTTTGAATTCTTTTTTATTTTTTAAAATTTTATTTATTTATTCATGAGAGACACAGAAAGAGTGAAAAGCAGGCTCCCCCACAGAACATGAGAGACTCCTAACTCAGGGAAACGAAATAGGGGTGGTGGAAGGGGAGGTGGGCGGGGGGGTGGGGGTCACTGGGTGACAGGCACTGAGGGGGGCACTTGATGGGATGAGCACTGGGTGTTATTCTATATGTTGGCAAATTGAACACCAATAAAAAATAAATTTATGAAAAAAAAAAAAAGCAGGCTCCCCGCAGGGAGCCCTATGCAGGACTCGATCCCAGGACTCTAGGATCACAACCTGAGCAGAAGGCAGACGCTCAACCGCTGAGCCACCCAGGTGCTCCTGCCCTTTGAATTCTTATATTCAGAACACTTCTGAACAGAAGGAAAACTTAGCAATCATCTGTCCGGGGTGGTATGTTAGAAAATGGAGCCTCGGAAACCTAAGGTCACGTGCTCAGAGAGTGTGCAATTACGTGTGTGGCTGTCCTGGTCTGTGCCCGACCCTCAGGGTCTGTACGAGCCCAGATGCCTCCAGGAGCCACGCAAATGAGAACCAACAAGCAGGGGACAGAAGACCGGAAGAGCGAGCAGATGACAACCTGACCAGGCAGGTGCCTGGTCCCACACTTAGGACCGCTGACGAAAACAAGGAGACTGTTGAAAGTTTCATTAACATCCCCAAATTTAAATTTTAAGTAATAAGTATAACATGATCACATCCTACCTCTCAGCATCCGCCGTTAAACACCCAGGAGGCCTGTCATCCCATGACTTCAGAGTCCTATGCACCACCTGCCACAGCTCTTATTTTATAATCAACTACGGTAAAAACAAAATTCCCCCCAAACAGTCCTAAGACCAGGCTTCAAAGCCTGCCAGCATCTACCCGCATAACATAAGGCCATGTTCACACTTGCTTCTAACACTTCATGAATAAACATCCCTTTATTCAAATAAGTTATATAATAACTTAACTCCCAGTAATTTTGATTCAACTTTGGATGGTAAATAGAGTCATTCTGGCAAGACTGCAGAGTTTGCAATTCAAATTACAGAAATTTTAATAATGGGGAAAATAAAAATTAGTGGCATGATTCCTAAGGCACAGTAATTCCAATACTTTTTACTGCAACAGTCGAAAGCGTGCATAAATATTTCTCAATTTATAAGCCGAGGGGTTTTATTTGGACAGGCATCATCACACATACTTACCTGCAATCTTACAGGAGCATTCCTTTCAGGGACTCAGTAGGCACCTGCTAGAGCTCCAATCTCCCCGACCCCAGACACTGAGAGGTAGTGTTGCTACTTCTCAATAAATAACAGCGAAACAGTCACCGGATTAAATGATTTCCTTACATTATCACCATAAACAATAATTATTTGGCAGTTGCCCTTTGCGAGCTTTGCATGTGCTTATGAATAAATCAAGCCTTATTGATTTACTAAGCCAAAACGTTTTACATCTAGCTCCTCTAATAAGAACGATAATCCTCCACTGCACTTACCGATGCTTTAATGTAGTAGGTTTCTTAATACTTTTAATATGAAAGATTAGTACCGATTAGCTCACGAGCAGGAACACTGCTCTCTGGACGGCCAACTGGCCACTGCACTCGGGTCTCTCTGAACATGTCCTTAGTAATGGAGTTCTCACTTGCTGATTGGAATCACATCTTAAGGAAATAGGTGGCGCTGCCACCAGGCCGCTTCTTCCTTGAAACGTTGAATGTAAGAATGATGGTTTGCATTAATTCAAGCTTTAGTTCATTTCAAACAGCAAGGCAAGAAAGGTGGTGAAGGATGCTAGGTAGTTGGCAAAACTATCATCCCAATTCACAAAATGATGCTTTAGTGCCGTGACTTCAGAAAATGGAAGACTACTTGGGACGATCGCAAAATGTCCTCTGAGGTCTTGAGCTCTACACGACCCCAGTCTCAGGAGAGGCGGCCCTCTTCTTACTCCCTCCGTGAGGCAAAACACCACACACCGTCAGCCCCTTGCTTCGCCTACCCATGTTTTGAAGCGCTCATGCACCTACTGACTGGTTCGACGACATCTCCACCGACTCTCACTCGGGGAAGGAGTAATCCCAGTCCTCTGGGCTCCAACAGGGAACCAGAGTCTAGGACTCTTCATTCTTTAGCGAGTGAAATTCTATCCGTTGCAGGTGACGATGGACCCAGGCACTCCCAATAATTTCCCAGCCTCATCTATCCCCCACCCCGATCCACTGAAACCTGACCACCCCAACAGTAACACAGAAACTTCTGTGCTTCTGCTTCTTGTGCTGGACTTCCACAGATCTTCATTCCAAAAAAAAAAAAAAACCAAAAAAAAAAAAAAAAAAAAAAACCACCACTCTTCATATATACACTGAGCAAACTAGTGCCCCTGCTCCCCCTTTCCTTCACAAGGACCACAGACCGAGGCATGTCAGACTAGAAAGCTCTTTAGAGATTATACAGTCTCGTTTCCAAGATGAGAAAGCGGAGAGGAAACTCACCGAGGTAGCTAAATTAATGGCAGAGGCAAGATAAGAACCAGATCCCCTTACTCCAACCGCGCTGTTCCTCCCTCTAAAAATCCCAATTCCTGAGATGGCGTAAGAAAATCCATCACCACGGAGCATCCCAAACAAAAGCATTGTGGTGTCGTGGACTCTAACTTGTGTTAATATCCTGGGATGCCTTTCAAGTTCAACCACGACAAAGATTGACCAGGTACAGTTGCAGAATTTACAATGATATTAGCTCTCCAAGACAGAAAACCACACAAACAAGAATCCTTGTTCAAAAATAGATTCCCCGATTCCCTGTGGAACAACTGCTGCCTCTGGCTACGAAGCAATAATTATCCTGTACTACAGCAATCAATAAAACCTTTTGCCCCCACGAACCTGCTATTTCCTGACTTTGTTCTCTGCACTAAAGATTTCCAAGCCGTATTGATTACCTACTAAATTCTTTTTTTCAAGTTCTCTAAAACGAGCAATAAAGAAATTCTCAAATTAGCATAACTTGTTATTGTTTGAGCGGGCTTCAAATCTCTCCGTCACATTAATGCTTTCCCCCTTTACAGAGTGTTCCCATTTTTCATTGGGAATTTGTCATTTTAACTGTGTCCCTGTCTCGCCTAATAGCGCAAAGTCAGTAGGATACAAATTTGATGTTGCTTCTGGAGCTGTGACTGCTGCCACATTTTTCATCCAAGCGAGAAAGAAGAATTGATTAATAAACTATGCCCTCTCTCTCAAGCAACAGCATGGATTTCTACCAAATGAACCCATTAGCTCCGAGAGTGTTAAAATTCAGCATTCTGGAACTTGTCTCTAAAAACGATTCACTAGAGAATCTATTATAAAGTGAAACCATCGTGCAGCCTTTCCAAGGGCATTTAGCTGCTAACATGTCAAACTTGGAGAGTGAGTCATGTATGAGATAAGCAAGGACAGTGAGAAGGGGGGGCGGCAGCCTGAGAACCCTCCCCAGCAGGTGTGGGCATCGTGCCAGGGCCACCGTGAGCGGAGCCAGGCTAGTGGGAAGAAGTCTCGTTCTCAAGTAGCCCTGATGTTTTTCCAATTTTCCATCAGCACAAATCCTCTGTCAAGACTGGTTCACTTCAGGAGAGAACAGAGACCACAAGGAAATTAAATAATCATATAACACACTGTATCTTCTCACCTCTGTGGCTGTTTTAATTCAAAGCAAGTGGAATATTATTCAGTCTTAAAAAAAGAAGAGAGCCCTGTCTACATGACTAGCAAAAAAAAATTAACTCGGAATGAACCAAGGAGCTGAATGTTAGGCCCAGACACCATAAAACTCCTACAAGAACACACAGGGAGAAAAAAAGTCCTTGACGTCAGTCTTCCCAATGCTTTTTTTTGGATAGGACACCTAAAGCACAAGCAATAAAATAAAAACAGGCAGACCTACATCAAACTAAAAAGCTGCTGCACCTCAAAGGAAGCCATCAACAAAATGAAGACAACCTACAGAATGGGGAAAAAATATTTGCAACCATGTATCTGGATAAGGAGTTAATATACAAAATGTATATAGAACTGCTATAATTCCATAGCTAAAAACAACAACAACAACAAACAATCCAATTTAAAAATGAGCAGAAAAAAAAAGAAAAATGGGCAGAAGCTTCACCCATTTCCCTTCATGTATTTGGTGAAGGGGATCAAGAGATCCAGGATTCCAGTTACAGAATGAATAAATCATGGGGATGAAAGATACAGCAAGGGGAATATAGTTGATGGTATAGCAAGGGAAATATAATCGATAACAGTGTTCTATGGGCACAGGCGGCAGCCCCACCTGCGGGGAGCACAGCCAAGATAGAAGCTGAATCACTGTGTTGGACACCTGAAACTAACAAAACACTGTGTGACAACCGTACATCAATTAAAAAAAAAAAGTGAGAAAAAGCTCCAAGAGACATTTTTCCAAAGAGCATAAACGAGTCCTGCTCCACATCACTCATCATGAGGGAAATGACAATCAGAACCCCGAGGAGGCATCACGTTACACCTGTGGAATGGCTCTCCTCAGACAGACAAGGGATAACCTGGGATGCTGGCAAGGACACGGAGAGCAGAGAACCCTTCTGCGCGGCTGGGGGGACTGCCAATCAGTGTGGCCCCCTCGGAAAATAGTACGGAGGGTCCTCGGAAGATTAAAACGAGAACTACCCCAGGATCCAGCAATTCTGTGACTGCGTGTCTACCCAAAGGAAGCAAAGACACTCGTTGAAGAGATATGTGCACCCCCCATGTTCACAGCAGCATGATCTACAACAGCCAAGAGGTGGAAACGATCTAAATATTCATTGAGTGTGTGTGTGTGTATAGTGTGTGAGTGTGTGTGTGTATACATTCTTTAGCCACAAGAAAATCATGCCATTTGCAGCAATATGGACAGACCTGGAGCCACTATGTTAAGTGAAATAAGTCAGATAGAGAAAGGCAAATACTGTACGATCTTACTTATACGTGGAATCTAAAAAACATAAACAAAAAAAACCACAGAAAACATTTAAAAAAGGGATGAGATATGCAGCAGTTGCTGGCGGCAGCAGATTGGGGGGTAAGGGAAATGGGTGAAGGTGGAAAGGTTATAAGAAGAAGGCACAGCGTGAGGACGCCAGCTAACACTGCTGCGTGGCGTATTTCAAGGTTCTAAGATGATAAATCCTAGAGCTCCCATCACAAGGAAAAAACATTTTTTTCTCTTTGTTCTTTTTTGTATCTCTATGAGATGACGGATGTTCACCTAACCTGCTATACGGCTTCACACGTACGTGAGTCAACTCATGATGCTATATAATGTTTGTCCTTTTTCAATTGACTTCTTTCACTCAGCATAATACCCTCCAGGTCCCTCCACGTTGAAGCAAATGAGTGAAAATATCAATGAGGATGACAAAACATGAGAGACTCCTAACTCTGGGAAATGAACAAGGGGTAGTGGAAGGGGAGGTGGGCGGGGGGTTGGGGTGACTGGGTGATGGGCAATGAGGCGGGCACTTGGCGGGATGAGCACTGGGTGTTATGCTGTATGTTGGCAAATTGAACTCCAATTTAAAAAAGTTTTTTTAAAAAACTTATGATGCTATGAACCTTACACATACGCAGGGTTGTGGGTTCATTCTATCTCAACAAAATTGGAAAGAAAAAAAAAGGAAATCCTGGGACATGCTGCACGTGGACAAACCTTGAGGACATGATGCTGAGAGGAAGGTAAGCCATTCACAAGGGGACAAATAGTGCAGGACTCCAGTTACGTGAGGCCTCTGAAGCCATCAATCCCAGAGAAGCGGATGGTGGAATGTTGGCTTCCAGGAGGGGAGGAAGTGGGGGGTTGCTGTTCAGTGGGTACAAAGCTTCAGTTACTCAAGACAAAAAGGTTCTGGAGATGGGCTGACGTGGTGCTTACATTTCACAAGGTTCTGTCCACTTAAAAAATCTTATAAAGGGGGTAAAAGAAAAATAAGAGAAACATAAAAGTGTCGCTGGGGACAGACACAGTGAAAGCTGGGCCTAGGACGTGCTGAGGTAGAGCTTTACCCTGCTCGGCCCACTGCGTGCACCTGCACAGCTGGGATGGGAGGCAGGAGCAAAGTCCCAGGCCAGCAATCACCGGAGCACCCCTCGCTCCGCAGTGAGACCAGAAACAAGGCTCACACATGCAGCTCCAAGCATAGGACCAGCACCGACTCAGAGGCGGGGAGACAGGCACTACAGCATTCCTCTCTCAAGGGCATCTATGAAAGCACAGATAATAACTTCCTTCCAGAGCCTTCAGTCTGCCCGTGAACGCTCACTGAGACCTCGCTGGGCACAGGTGTTAGCACAGGACTATACAGGTGAACAACTGCCCAGGGCTGTTCGGGGTCAAAGCTGCGCCCACCCGCTGCTGCATGCAGAGGGACGGTGCAGTCCAGCCACACAGCAGAACGACATTCATCCAGAAAAAGGAATGAAGGCCTGACCCACGCTACGGACAACAGGGATGAGCCTCCAGCACAGGGCGCGAAGCCCAAGAAGCCAAACTCAAGCAGCCTCACTCTCATGTTATGTGATTCCACGTGTTTCCATAAACAAGGCTGTAGAAACAGAAAGCAGGCTAGTGGCTGCCAGCGCCTGGGGAATGAAAGAACAGAGCAGCGGTCAGTGGGCACCTTATGGGGTTCCCTTTACGGGGTGATGACAATGCTCTGGAATTAAGACGATGACCACGGTTGCGCGGCCTTGTAACTACACCAAAAATCACTGATGTGCACACTTTAAAGGGATGAGTTTTACAGTGTGCGTATGGGAACTCAATTTTTTCTTTCAAAGATCAGTAAGAGGGGGAGACGCACAGATGCAAATGTGAGCCAAGTCCAAGGGCATCAGGGGCTTAGGGAGTCAAGACAGGGTCTGACCGTGGTGGCCTGAGGAAGCCACAGGTGAGCTGACAGCTGGAGGAGGAAGGGGTACCTCGGGGCAGAGGACTGGAAAGAGCCCGTGCATGAGGGGATCACAGGGGCAATGGCCCAAACCAGGACCAAACGGCCTGTGTCTCTTTCCTCTGAGGCAATGAGGCAAATGATGTTGGAGGAGGCCCATGCAATCTGTTCAGTCCTTATAGACATCACAACTCAAGCTTTATGGGTCTATTCTGACCACCTCTTAGCAGGCTCTCAATCATGCACAACACAGGCCAGTAGGAAGCCACAGACCATTCCCACCAATCAGAAGAGCAATATATCAGAACTTCAGAAAGAAGGTAAAATCCAAAAGTTCCAGGCAAAAGCAACAGCCAGCACAGTAGACAGAAAGAAGCTCTGAATTCAGCTGCGAAAGCTACGTGTCAGGTGGGAATAAAAGTATCAAGTCAAAATTAAAACAGGCAGACAAGCTACCACAAGGGTATTACACAGGCTTGAGAATCAGCATTGAAAGTCTTCAAGCAAAACGGCTGCCGTCACCATGGAATCAAACCCTGAAAACAGGGTGTTAAGTATTCAGGTATCTGGAAACGTGGCTCTTCTCACTCACAAGGTCGGACGAGCTCCTTCCGGGCGCCTGTATGATACGTGTGTGTGATACGCAGCCGGGTTTCTCCAAGTCAGCGCCCATCCATCCCTCAGCCCTCGTCTCCTACCCTCAACGCTCATTTGAGGATTAGACTCAGAGCCTTAGTCTCCAGAAGGTCACGGTGGGCTCAGCTGCACCCAGGTCGCCCTCACTCCGAGAGCCCACCAGACCCTGAAACTCAAAGGAAGGAACCCATAAAGCACCGGATCTTCCTACTAAATCAGTGTTCAGATGTCTACGAGGCTTCTCTACAAGCATCATGAACGATGATCGCTTGCAAATCAAAAGGCCTCGGGACGTGGGCCGCTTCGGCATCTGCATGCAGGGAGCTTACCATCCGGGGGCATCAAGGCCTTGTTGTTCTGTGTGCACCACCCCACAGGGTGCAGATCTGCTATCACCACGTCGCACCAGAAATCGGCCCGGCGGTCCTCGCCATAACCACAGTAGCGCAGGAGCAGCAGCTGCCCGCAGGTGGTGATGACGGTGGCCACCCAGTACGTGTCTGGGTTGTTCTTATTGGCCACTTCCAGTTTCATCCCCGGCTGGAAGTTGCTCTGAAGGCTGATTTCAACCTTTGGGAAAGAAGAAATATGGGGAAAATGTTATTATATCAGACAACACCCAGAGGATCACGAGAACTATTAAAAATACAGCACTTAAACATGGTATTCCTCTTGCCCTAAAAACACAATGTGAGCCACCAACCAGACGTGAGGTTTACTAGGAGACACATTAAAAATTAGCAAGATAGGGATGCCTGGGTGGCTCAGAGGTTGAGCATCTGCTTTTGGCTCAGGTCGTGACCCCGAGGTCCTGGGATCAAGTCCCACATCAGGCTCCCCTTGGGGAGCCTGCTTCTCCCTCTGCCTGTGTCTCTGCCTCTCTTACTCTGTGTCTTTCATGAATAAATAAATAAAATATTTTTTTAAATTAGCGAGCTAAAACAGATGAAATTAGTTTTAATAATGTATTTTGTTTAACCCGATATATCCCAAATATTGTCATTGCAAGATGTAATCAACATGAAAAATACTGAGTTGTTTTACACTGTTGTTTCCCATTGAAGCCTGTAAAACCTGGCACACATTCTACATGTAGACGTGCATCCCCATTTGGACAGCACACTTTTCAAGTGCTCAGTAGCTCCACGTGGCTAGTGGCCACTGTGCAAATAGCACAGCCATAGAGATTAGATTTCCTATTTTTTTTTAAATTAATGGTTATAGTCTATTAATATTTGCCAGCCCTCCCCTGAAAAGAAAGCTTTGCAGCCTAGTGAGCCGTAACATCAAAAGCTCACACGACATCCATGAGGAGCTGCTGCTTAAGAGATGATGGAATGATACGCAGCTCATCCATGGGTCCACAATACTTTTCCTTTAAACCTGGCACACGGGACTAGGGAAATGGTGCACCCAGAAGGACACGACACTGTGGTTGAAGGGAGGTGGGAGGGACGCCCTTGGGGGGCTCAGTGGTTGAACATCTGCCTTCAGCTCAGGTCATGATCCTGGGGTCCTGGGATTGAGTACCACATCAGACTCCCTGCATGGAGCCTGCTTCTCCCTCTGCCTGTGTCTCTGCCTCTCTCTCTCTCTCTCTCATGAATAAATAAATAAAATCTTAAAAAAGAAAAAAAAGAAAGAAAGGAGAGTGGGAGAAGTAACTGGATCAAACAGAACAGAGAAGCTCCACATGGAGAGAGAATGATAACTTGCAGTACAGAAGGAAAAATTTATGGATCAGTATCTCCTTCCTAAACTACCTCAAGGGATCCAGCCAAGTCATCCCAGCATCCTAAGAGGCAAGAGAGCCAAAAGCAAGAACATGTTGTAGAAGTACGCCAGTTTGCTTACCATCCTTGGACTAAATCTTTGCCTTGGATAGCACAGTGGGGGGAAAAATGTTTCTCAGAATTAAATTTTCATTTCCAGTAAAGCAACAGTAATGCCTCAGAACTTGGGTCCTGGAAATACAGTCTTTCCCTGGCTAATGATATATTACCAAAGTCTCATACATAAGCAAAAATCTGATAAAACCTCAATCTTTTATTTTCTGGGACTCGCCCTTGGCTGGGCACACCATGGGCATCGTTCAAAGAAATATTACCGATGAAAATGATTTTCTGGTTTGATCCAAATGTGCCCTGAATATTTATAGCTATTTCCTCTAATTTCACTCATCTGCCCACAAAGCTGGCTATAAGACTTTTAGGTGTCTTTTTGAAATAAAAATATCAATTCAAAATAGAAATATATAGCCATTACTCCTCCTAGATGACATTACTCGTCACACGTATTTGCCTAGCTTGCTGGCTCTTGATTCACATCAATCTTACCCATCTCGGGCTGTGTGCCCTTTGTAGGGCCATGTCTGTGTACTTTGTAGAGCCATGTCTGTCTACCATGCAGGCCCACATCTGTGCATTCTGACCCTTTAGGATGCAGAACAAGGGTAAGGTGCACACTGTAGCCCACACACGGAGCCCCACCGTGGGCCCAGCACCCGTTACCAGAAGAGATCAAGTGTAATGACAAGGCCCATCTTTCCTGCAGTGATCTGCAGAAAGCAAGTCGATGTCCACCTCTCTTTTTGATGTCTAAGAAATCCTGCCTCAATTTCCCTTTTCTCCCCAAAGCTTCGGCATCTTCCTGCAGATGCCCCACCCGCCCCACCAAATGCAGACCAAAAAGACACGGGTGTGTTACGTACATGTTTGAAGGAGGTGTGAGGAGCTGCACTGGCACCTGTTTCTTCCAGATATTCTCCCCAGTTAAAGCCAATTTCCTCCAGGCTTGAACCTTCTTCTGCCAAAGACAAAACAAAACAAAATAAAACACCAGAAGAATATCAACACTGGAGTGAAGAACGGAAAGGCGCTGGCCTTCCACAAAGGGCAGGAAATCCTTCATGCAAGAAACATGTGAATCTGATGGTGCAGGAGGATCCTGCTGAGGATGAGGCTGCCGACTGTCAGCTTCGGCGAGCTCACGGCGGAGTGCTGACCCCGGAAAGGGAAACGGATGAAATCCTGCCTGCACAACCCTGGCAAAATCGAGGTTAGTAAAACCAAGTGCTCTCAGGCAACTGGAATGAGACTGGTCTCGGGGCCTTCCTGCCACCCGTGAGAGTACTTGTTGGGAATTGGCCACTGTCCCCGCGGCCACTCCCATCTTCGGGGAGGTGGGAAGACCAGGTAACGGAAGCCACTGAGTTTTGGGGAGACACCAGCACGTGCAGGCAGCATGAGCATCTGACCACTCCTCACATACTCTGGCTCGAGACAATAAAGTAACAGCACAGACTGCGAGTATCATGAGGCACTTTGGGAAGCAATGACTCTGATGTTATTCCAAGGGAGAAAAAAAAAAAAAGAAAAGAAAACTATTTGAGGTCCAGAAGGATTGCTCAAGTACGGGAAGGCCATAACCTAGCAACTTAGTGACATAAACCAACAAGCTGCCCATCAAGCAATCCTCAAAACATGGAAGACTCTGGGTAGGAGACAAATCTGTATAGTCAGAAAGAACCAAGCAACTCATCTGATGGCATGGACAACACTATTACGTCCTAGTGTCCAGGAGAAAGAGCTAATGACCTGGAAATGTTATCTTAACCTATCTGCATGTCAGTCCTAAAGAGAAAACAGAGCCCCGGAGGGCCACCCACACAGGAGGGGAGGTAGGAGCTTCAAAGTCTCGCTTCTCTTTTCTTGCAATGATGCTCAGCGGATGCTGATGTTCAGCCAGTGGATCTTCTCTAAGCAACAATCTATGTCACTGGCCAAGAACAGATGCTGCTCTCGGGCCCCGTATTAGTGAAGGAGCGGTGTATCCCGTGGAAGGTGAGCCAGGGGAATCAGCAACAGGAGGCTCTCAGGAAGCAGTGTTCTTGCAGGCGATCACTACCCTTCTTCCACGAAAGATTTCTCCAATTTTAAGTAAGAAAAATAATTTTCTTGTGATGCTCCGTACAGTCTCAGCGATGCACAGAAGATCCTTTTTTTGGGTAAAACTAGAAGACGCCAGGTTAAAAGCAGTTATCTCACCCTTTGGCTTCTACATCAAAAGTTGCTGAGAACTGCCTCCTCAAATTCTACCTCCATGAGGTGGCTTGTAATTAAATGCGCAAGAAAAATAAAAGCTACCTGAAGAGAAAACCTCTTCCTTGTTTTTTCCCCCAACATTTTACCTTACCCAAGGATTTATGTCCTTCTGTCAGAAACAGGGTCCCTGGAAAAAAGTCAGCGGGTCCTGCAGCCACCAGCTAACAAGAGACACTGCTGAGGCACAGTGGGGCCAACCCGCAGGGGAAGCAGTCACATTCTGGAAAACACTCCTGGGTGTTGCCCTGCGGCTTGACCCCTAATTCTTTTCCCCAAAAGGCTGCAGGCACCAATTGCCAAGTTTGCTTTCTGATGCACTGGCCAGATGCATCCCTGCACACTTCTTATTTGCTCAGGGTGCCTGGCACAGTGTCTGCTGGCAGCTAACTTGGCACAAGGGAAGTCTGTAATTTCTCGACACCCTACCTGTCCAGCTTTAGCCCAAGCCCACACCACCCACAGGCCTGCCCACCCCAGCTAGGGTCACACACTTCCAGCCCCACAGACCCACCACGAGGTCACAGCAGTGTCCTAAGAGCTACACCATCACCAGGGTGTCAGGTCCCTGCTAACTGCTTTATGTGCATCATCCCGTTCCATCCTTCCAAGAACCCTGACAGATGGTTACCACCATCCCCGTTTCACAGAAGAGATGACAGAGCTCAGAAAGGCTAGGGGGTCACCAGGATCGTGCAACTGTCCTGCCACAGAGGCAGGGATCCAACTCAGGCTGCCCGGTGTCAAGCTGGAACTCTCCCAAGACACCTTTCCACGTCACCCTTCTGCCTGCATCACACATGGGGCACATCTGCACCACCAGCACTATCACTGGTTCCTCTCCTGGAGAATCCAAGGCAGGCTCCGGGGCCAGCTTCTCTGACTTCTGTGCTGGAGAGCACCAGAGCAATCCAGAGCCAAGCCAGGTGGCAGGAAGATGCGGAAAGGCAAGAGGCAGTGGCCACGCTCGGAGAGAACGGAGGGCGCAGAGCCCCCGGAGCCTTCTGCAGGAGGACACAACCAGGGCGACGAAATGGGCACAAAACTTGGTCCTGGGCCTTTGGAGGCAGACACTCCTGGGAGAGCCTCTGGATGGAGGCTCCCGGAAAGTGGAAAGGCTCTCTTAGGGAGTGATCGCTTCCCTGGCATCAGAAACACCTGCCTGGAGACAGAACCGGTGCCTGGGACTAGAAGGCTTTGATGAGCTCCATCACCATCCATGTGGGGGAGACCGTGGCCGAAATATCCCGGCGTCAGCTTCGAGGCTGCGTGTTAAGGTGATTCACTCTTCAAACTATTCCAATTGAGGCGCCTAGCATTCTACACCAATGTTCCCCCTGAATTCTTAATTTGTTATCAACCATGGGTCTCTTCCAGCAATGAACAGGCTGTAGATGGCCTTCACGCTCCCTTGGGAGTTCATTCAAGTCAGCAAGAGATGGAAAGGTCCCACCGTGACTCCCCAGCGAGAGTCTGTGGCTCACGGCTGCAGGCAGCTGTTACAAGCTCTACAGTCCATAGAAAATACTGAAAAGTCGGGCCAGGAATGGGACCTTAAAAATTAAAGCTTGTATGCCCAGCGCTGGTAGCCTGAACAATAAAATCATACACAAAACTGAGGGTCCCCTACCCTCAGGCCTTTGCCAACCTGTAACTCACGGCACGTCCGCCAAGCACGTGTGCCCTGAACAGCCCATTCTCTAAAGACGTTTCAATGAGCAATAGATAAACACACACACTGTTTATGAGTGGAGGTCTCATAAACCTAGAGCAAATATTTACAGCTGATTCATAAACCTCTTAAACCCATAAACATTTTATCAGGGAAACTCTGACAACCTCCCTCCTCTGCCAAGGCACCGGTCGGAAGCGTTTTTCCCCATGATGTAATGAAAGCAGGCCATGAAACGCGACCAAGAAAATTTCACATTTTAAAAGAAAACAGGCGTGCTCATTAGCGGTCGTCCAGTTGTGGAAAACAGGAGGCTATTTAGGCGACCGGCGTATTTGCTAACAACAGAAAAAGAACACTAAACGTGGAGGTAAGCAAGCGACTGGACAGTGTAGAGCGGAAAATGGCTCACACACTTTTTTTTTTTTTTTTTTTGAGTAATCAAATCTTGGGTTCTGATTTTACAGTCTGAAATCAGGCTAACTTTGCAAAGCTGAAGGTTAAGAGTCCATGGCCATCACCCGGTAAAAGAAGGGAAAGTCTGCAGTTCAGAGTCAATGAAATATCCCACAACACCTTCCAGTGTGCTCAAGATCCCTCACGCAAACGGGAAGAGAAAGGAAGGCATTACATCTTGCTGATTTTCATTGCTGATAGTCCATTCCTAGGATCACAAGGTTTAAAAAGCAGTTCTACTGAGTATATGAAACGGACGGAGTCACTCCAAGGGCTGGGTTCACGGCTGCAGGGCTTCCCCCAGGGAAGGGCGGACAATCACCTGCACTCAGACGACCCAGGCGGCCACAGAGATTTTCCAAAAAAAAAAAAAACACATAAAAATCACCCAGTCACCCAGCTGGGGGGAGTGGGGGGACAAGAACTATCCTAAAGAGAGGGTTTTTGGGGGCCTTTTGTTCATTTTGTTTTGTTTTTAACAGAGAACACTGTGGAATCACACAGAACCAGTTCCCAGCACCAAGATCAAGAGATTTGAATTTTTCTAACAAGAATGTTGACTCCAGGTGCCCGGGTGGCTACATCAGTTAAGCATCTGTCTTCCGCTCAGGTCATGATCGCAGGGTCCTGGGATCCAGCCCTGTGTTGTCAGGCTCCCTGCTCAGCAGGGCATCCATCCGCTTCTCCCTCTCCCTCTGCCTGCCTCTCCCCCTAATTGTTCTCTCTCTGTGTCAAATATTTAAATTTTTATTTGACACAGAGAGAGAGAGAGCGGGCTTAGGTGCAGAGGGAGAGAGACAGAGAAAAGCAGACTGGGATCATGACCTGAGCCAAAGGAGACGATTAATCAACTGAGCCACCCAGGTGCCCTAAAAAATATATATATACATGTATATGTATATGTGTATATATATATATATATACTTTCAGAACAGAAAAGCCTATGGGACTCCAGTTAATATATTCCTAACACCAAAAAAACAAAAACAAAAAAATTAAGCCCATGTTCCCAGCATAATTCTCTTTACTCAGAGGCCTGCCCGGTCTAAATGTGCAACAGCACTTTATCTACAGACCTCATCAGGAAATTACATTTAGCCAGCCTGGAAAAATAATGTCAAGGAGTCTATTTATCACCATGTCAGCACACTGTTTTGCTTGCTCTTATCACAGCAACTGGAGAAGCCCAGAGTTCCAGAAAGCCAGTTCTGGTCCACTGCCTTCTGTGCAGCCGGTGACAAGGCTGTCCGCTTTGTGCGCCGGCCGGGCCGCCCGATGGTTGACCTGCATGCATCCCGGCGACAGCCTAGGCGCTCCTGGGAGGATGAGTCACTTTACGCTGTGCCTATTTCATGTACAAGACTGAGGTGCCAAACTATCACCTGACTTAGGAAAAGAGGCAAAATGGGAAATATGAAAGCTGTGGATGAGATTCAGAGCTCACAGTCTCACGGTGAAATTATTCGTCTCAGAGGGATGGGTCATCTGTGCAAGCAGTCACAGTGGCACGGGTTAGGGTGTGGGAGCACTAAATTGAAACACCCAGGGGCAGGGGGTGTGGGGAGTGCCCATCTCTGGGCAGAGAAGAGCCAGAGGCACCTACGTGTCGTCGCTTGCCGGGGAGCAAGAGGCATGTGTCACATCACACGTGGGGATAGGGGACCGCAGACCGGCGGAGGAAAGGACGAGAAAGCAGCCGGGCTGTGCGGGCGTCCCAGAAAGTGTGTGTGTGCACGTGCGTGTGCGTGCATGGAGGGGCGTGCTCATGCGCACACTGGTGCCAAGGGTGACATCCCCCTGCACGGAAGGGCAGGTACGGCCCCATGTGCAGAGCACCAGCTTCCCAGCCCGAAATGAAATCCCGGCTCCAACACAAGAGCCCTGTGATGTCACCAGGTCGTCCACGTCCCAGCTCAGTAACGTGAGGGTGATAAAAGCAGTGATTTCACTGGATCGTGGAAGGGTACCCCGAGTCGATGCACATAAAGCACTCAGGAGAGCGCCCGCCAGAGTTCAAACTCAGGATCACGTACCTACCTGTCCTCAGTGAAGGCGGCATTGGCCGGGGAACCCTGAGCTCACCTTCTCCGGCTCCTCTAGTAGGCGGATGGCACCTGAAAGGCTGGCAGGGGGTCCCACAACCAGACTCCCCTGCCACCGACTCCAGAGCGGAAACTGTTTCATGTACCAACAGCTTGGAGGGGAAAGTAAACTTCCTGACAACTCCTACTGAGGACATTTTAACAGACTCAATGTTTGACGTGCCACTGAGTTTCTGCAAGTCAGCCTTGGTTCTCTACAGAGGTTTACATCCTGCTTTAAATTTATTTATCTTTTGGGGGCACCTGGGGGACTCGGCAGCTGAGCATCTGCCTTCAGCTCAGAGCATGATCCCGGGGTCCTGGGATCGAGTCCCATGTTAGGGTCCCCGTAGGGAGCCTGCTTCTCCCTCTCCCTGTGTCTCTGCCCCTCTCTCTCTCTCTCTCTCTCTCTCTCTGTTTCATGAATAAATAAATAAAACCTTTTTTAAAAATTTATTTCTCTTTTAGGACTCTCTCTTTGTAGCACCACCTAAAAGTCTCCTCCACACAGAGGTGCTTGTGGAAATTCCAAGGAGAAAAGACAGATCAGGGGAAAAAAGCTCTGAGGCCGACATCTGGACATGTTAAGATAACTTAGAGCGCCCTACAACTACCCTTTCTAGTAAAGACCTTAGCGTCCTGAATGATGCAGGCCACCCATCGCACCCCAGCAAGGAAGCCCCTATGAAGTGCATGTGCACGACAGGCCTCCAGTGCCATCTCCTCCTTCCCTATTCATGGAATCACCCACGAGGAAATGCAGCACAAGTAATTTCCCTGACACCCTATTACCCATGGGTTTCGAAATCTACTTAAGCCAGACAGATATACCACAGCTGCAAGGAAATGAAAAGGCAACACAGGTTTGGTTTTTCAACAGTTTTGAAGACACACCTTTGACGATGAGGCAGTAGCAGACATCAGAGGTGCCTTCGGCAAAGACACAGGGAAAGCCCAGAGAACCAAAAGTTGGAAAAGTAACCTCACGCAGCAAATGGAAGATAGGGTTTTTTTTTTTTAAAGCACTTAAAAACATAGAATTGGGGTGAACCTTCAGCCTATGGGGCTGAGTTTCCTTGCAAGAGAATCTCCATACTTCCCCAAGCAGACAATGACTCGACTCTGCTTCTAGAAGTTTCCTCATTCCGGTTCACGTACGGAAAAAGTCCCCAGGGGCCGGGTGGAGAAAACCAGGATGATTCTGAAGCAGAGACTAACATCATGGAACATATTTAGACAATAATTGCAGGGCTTTCCAGACTTTTTTTGCAGCTAAAGATATAATTTGAGATACTTAATGCAGGAAATTGAATGCTATGAAGCCATCTGTATTTCTGCCACTGACGGCACTGATCAGAATATGAAGACGAGCATCGTGACTTCTCTGGACAAACATTCAATCTCCCACTGAGTTAAGGATCAACCTGTTTTACGTGAATTCACCATAACAAATGTTCATGATCCAGACAGCTAAGCTGTCCCTATTTAACTTGCTGTTATGCAAATAGAGCAATTCTTTTTTTTTAAAGAAAGTATCTTTTTAAAACAGACTTTAGTGTATTCAGAAAAAGATATATGTACAAATTTGTTGATTAAATATTAAAATTCAATCAAAAGCTGGTTAAGTTTTAGATTCCTTAAAGGGAGGAAAAACTTGACCACATATTCACATGACCTAAATTTCTTTCCCATTAGGCACCTCTTGGAAAGACGGGCTCCAGGTTCCGGAGAGGAGAGAAGGAGGTGGCATCCGTGCTTGGGCAGGTCCCGCTCTCTGTCCTGTCCCTCTCGGGCACGTGGGAGACGAGTCTGATTTTCCCACCTCCCTTGCAGCGGTGCAGACACGAGACTGGTTCTGGTCAAGAGGTTCTGAGCAAAAGTCACAGCTGTGGCTTCTGAGCCGGAGCGTGACACTGCTGACTCGGGACGCTCCAGCTCTGCTCATCCCGAAACAAAAAGCACTGCGCGCACATGGTGTAAAAGGACTCAGTAGAAAGAGCACCAGCTTACTCACCTGAACTAGCACGAGTGAAACATAAACGTTTATCATGTGAACCGCTGAGATTCTGAAGTGACCTGCTACTTCATCATAACCCACCCCTCTCTGTCTAGTACAGGAAACACTGATTTTTGAGCCAAACTTGGCGCAACTTTCAAACTGCTAGAGGCTTAGGAATAGGACAGCAAATCCCAGGAACAGGCAGCATGGGAGATCTAGAAATGTCTGCCCCGTTGTTGCCTGAATATGTTCGGGAAGATGCCAGTCACTACATCAAAACGTCAGAGATCCAGAAAGCAAAGTCCCACCTGAATCGAGACCTCCATTACCGCTTGCTGAGCTCTGCTGTTTCTCCAAGGGTGAAGAGGAAGGGTCCTGCATGCTAGAAACTGATAAACTGCTCTCCATGCCTGGTGAGTAAGGATCCTCTTCTCTTAGTGCATCCCGCAGGAAGAATTACCTAAGGGCGACCAACAAAGAAAAAAAAATCAGAGCACTTCGATTTTTTTTAACCTCCCCCCTGCCCCAATAACAGCATTCTCTCTGAGCTGCTACCTGCATTTTGACATGCAGGATGCAACATCATGTTGATAACAGAAAATGCCCACCGCAGGTAAGACGTCTCGCGTGTCCCAAGCAACGCGTTACCAGACCCAAACTACCGTTTGCCAGAGCACTTTTTGACCAACTAGACTTTTCCTATAATAGGTTGGCTGTTCCTCACTTGCATTCTGATACGACAGGTGGAGAAACAGGTAAAATTACAGGCGCTTCTCACAGGACCTGCAATTTAGCTAATTTACATTCCAGCCACGCCACTCCCCAGGGTCGGCCACGGACGGCTCGGGTGGCCAGACACGGCCGTGTGGGGCTTTTAAATCTTTCACTCATTCAGGGCCTGCTCTTATTACACACGTAGGTGAGAAGTTTAAATCAGTAAAAGTGCAAGGAGGGATGAAGAAAAGGACAGTGCCTCCACACCTAAATATATTTTGTGACTCAGATACAACAGAATACCTTTCAAGAATATCACTCCCTTTTCGGCCACCGCGCGCACACGCACACACGTGCACACCGCTTCGGGTGCTTCCCGGGAAAACGATTCTGCGGCCCAGTCAAAATTAAAGGTTCATAAAAGGATGTTAGTCATCTGTGCCATGGCAGCAAAAAGGCAGAAAACTCTCAGAGGAGACGGGAAAGGTACCAGGTACGCAGCACAGAAACTTAATCCAGCACGTATTTATTATCCACCTGTTTATATAAAATACTATGCCTGTCCCCACTGGGCGGGGGCCGGAGGTAGGATATGAAGCCGTTTCTCAATCAAAATACAAAGAAAGAAAATAACTATTTTAGAATAGGAACCATGGAAATGTGTCTGGACGGGTTTTTCCCTCCACGACCTCCGCATCTCGTTAGCATGAGGGGAAGGACCACGACCTCCACGTCCCGCTAGCACGAAGGTAAGGACCATGACCTCTGCATCCCACTAGCATGAGGGGAAGGACCATGACCTCCGCATCCCGCTAGCATGAAAGTACCACGACCTCTGCATCTCGCTAGCACGAAGGTAAGGACCACGACCTCCACATCCCGCTAGCACAAAGGTAAGTACCACGACCTCTGCATCCCACTAGCACGAAGGTAAGGACCACGACCTCTGAATCTCGCTAGCATGAAGGTAAATACCATGACCTCTGAATCTCGCTAGTATGCAGGTAAGTACATAAATAAGCAAATGAAACAAATTATAAGGTGGACGTTAAACAACTGGGAGATTGTCTTTACACATTCCACAGTCTCTGAGCACAGGTGCTTACCATCTTTTCTGAAGCAAAAATGAGGGTGTGTGGTCTGAGGAGCAGGAGTCAGGACCAGTGATAACAATTTAAATCAGGGCTGTCCCAGAAAATATGAAAGCCCTGGTTAAAAGGCTAAAATGGTTTCTTTAAAAATCGCATCGAGGACAGGTAAACACCACCTGCCCACCGGAGGGGAGTCTTAACTCCGCCCTCCAACAGAGTCTAAGAGAGACAGTGCAAGAAAATAGGGTGCACCCAGAAACGACTTAAACCTAAATAGAAACTGGGTGTGTTTTTCTTTAGTTTTTTGTTGTTGTTGTTGTTTTTTAATGAAGCATTAAGGAGCCCGTTTAACAGACAGACGGGTTCCAGGATGATTCAGAATGGAGGGCATTGGCAACCCCAGCGCTTCCACATTGAGGCTGGCTAATTTTACCCCACCGACATCGGTTTGCAAAAATAACCCACATGATGATAGGCACAACCCAAAGAGCCCTCTTTTCCAACTCCTGTTACAACACAGACGCTCGAATTTGTGGGGAGCCGTGGCTCTAGAGATCTCCTCCCCACAGGGCTGCCCCCAGCAGGCCGGACGGTAGAGGGACAGGCTGCCAGGGCCCCACACAAGCTCCCGTGCCCCACGCCTGGATTTTACAGCGGGTGGCTGTACTCGGCAGCCTGTCTCCAGAGCCGCCGGCAGAGAGGGGCCACCGCCGATGCGATCTGCAGAGAATCCACCTGTTGACAAGCCAGTGTGGCTGTCCCACCTGACGCCCCACGGCCAACAAGCGCCCGCTGCCAGAACACGCACGGGGAGCATGCAAGGTAACACACACACACCCGCCGCAACGACGGAAGGGTGGGCACAAGCAGATCACTCGATCGCCCAGACGGGGACACAAACGCCCAGCGATCCCAGGGGGCAGCTAGAGGGGGAGGCGGCACATGCTGGAGAACACAGACGTCCCCTGGAGTCTGACAGGGAGACCACAAGGGGTGCGAGGGCAGAAGGACAAGCCCTGAAGGAGCCAGTTAGGAGGTGGGACACTCGGAGCACACAGTGTGGCCCAGGCCACCCGCACAGAGGGCGTCCCCACTGACTCCTTACAAGCTGCTCAGCGACAAGCAGCGATAGATGGAAAGCAGAGGCTAGCAATGTGCAGAAGCTATGAGCGTACACAGGGTAGTCGGGCCAGACCTGGGAAGGTGCTAGCCGAGCCCCAAAGGCAGGAGGACAGTTCGCCAAACTGAGCACCCCCACCCTGCATTCCGCTCTGCAGTCAGGAGCAGACACCGCAGAAAGGGGTGCACACGACCCAGGAGCCCCCCGGTGTTAACAAAGCGTGATCTCTTCACAGCTTAGATGCAGGTTTCTAGAATAAATCACTTTCCAAGGGATGCCTGGGTGGCTCAGCAGTTCAACATCTGCCTTCGGCTCAGGTCATGATCCCGGAGTCCCGAGATCAAGTCCTGCATCGGGCTCCCTGCATGGAGCCTGCTTCTCCCTCTGCCTGTAGGAGGACAGAGCTTCCCTCTATCTCTGCCACACCTCCCCCCGCCGGGTCTCTCATGAATAAATAAATAAAATCTTTTAAAAATAAATAATTTTAATTTAAAAGTCACATTGGCTGCCGTATTGGAGCACAGCTCACCCACTGCACAGATAAGCTACAGTTTACTATATCTGAACTTAGAGCAGGTCCTGAATAGCCATCAAGTCTCAGCCCTCTTAAAAGTTTTAATTTAACAATAGTAAGCTAATTAAAAGAGAATACAGGAAATGAACAAGGGGTAGTGGAAGGGGAGGTGGGTGGGGGGATGGGGTGACTGGGTGACGGGCACTGAGGGGGGCATTTGATGGGATGAGCACTGGATGTTATACTATATGTTGGCAAATGGAATTCCAATAAAAAATACAAAAAAATTAAAGATTAAAAAAATAAAAGAGAACACAGGAATTTTAAAACCTAAAAAACTTCAAAAAGAGACTCCAAGCTGCTCTGTAATATTCCACAAATATTCCACAAATAGCAAACGTTCTAATGCAGCAGGTTTTTATAGCATATGCCACATTTTTGTATCAATACAGTTTCAATGAAGAAACGATCTAATAAGCTAAATATGTGCATCACACTAAAATTATTTCCTGTTTTCATTCACCTATAAGTTCAGGAAAATCATTCCAGCTCAAGAATGTAATCAGGCATCAACTTTTTCTAGGAACAAAAAGAAATGTCCATGATTGTAACTATTAAGAAATCAGTCAAGTATCGATGGCTTATAGGACACTTATTAAAGGGGGAAAAGTTTGCTCACGTTTTTACGATGTCTTGGGGATTCAGGTCTATGCATTTGCCCCTGGCCAGACACTATAAAAAGGTAATCGAGGGTTATAAAGTAACACAGCAATTTAAATACACCAAATCAATCATTTTAAATAGAACTCAAGGGTAACATTATAAATATCAAAAAGAAAGCCACCTCAATGAGTGGCAGGGTTAAACCTTACTCTCTTCAGTAAGGACAAATGACAAGGCTTTGTTTACCCAGAGGACTGCAAAATGTATTTATTTTGGCGAAAGATACAGCACGCTTGCACTTTCCAACAATGCTTTCTTTCTTCCTTCCCATGAAAGGTATACACCTCTATAGAAATCCAGGAAAATAAAATGATAAAGGAACACATTAAAATCACTTGTCATTCTAACACCCCAGGATAATCATTTTTATTTGGATAGCATCTCCTCCTGACAGCTTCTCTGTGGGGTTTGAGCTCATCTAGAATGGAGAATTTTAATTCGTGTTTCATTCACCGTTACCCAGAAAGCATTTGCCCCACCATCATTCAAATTCTTTGAAAACACGACTTGGAATGGCTGGATGATTTTTGTTATAATATGAGTAAGGTAGTTTCTTTACCACTGCCCTCTTACTGACCATTACGCTGTTTTTTCTTTTTCCCCATCATCAATGGTCCTCGGCCATACATCCCAGCGCATCTGTGATGCTTCCTTCACATGGAATCCCAGGAGTGACATGAGGGGCCAAATGCAGGAACAGATCTAAGCCTCACAATCCACGCTGCTCAAATGCTCTCCGCCTCCCTTGGAGCCTGCCTGGCAGTGAGGACAGTACTTATCTGAATCCAACCTCCTCCGGGGCATCATCCGTGCTTCCTTTCCCCTTTTACAATTCTACATTCAAAAAACAGCATCCTGTCATCGTAACATGCTTTCCTCATGGGATAACCCTGCTCAGGGGCGCCTGGGTGGCTCAGTGGTTGAGCGTCTGCCTTCGGCTCAGGGCGTGATCCCGGGGTCCCAGGATCAAGTCCCACATCGGGCTCCCTGCAGGGAGCCTGCTTCTCCCCCTGCCTGTGTCTCTGCCTCTCTCTGTGTGTCTCTCATGAATAAATAAATAAAATATTTCAAAAATAAAAAAATAATGCTGCTCATATCCTTTCCACATTTTCTCTCTGTTAGTATTTCATTTAATTTTTAAGAGTGCTCCATATTCTACATCACAAAACCGTTGCAAGTATCTTTCCCAACTTGCCTTTTAGTGACTCCTTTTCGCAGACTAATTCTTTTTCTTAACTCAAATTTATCATTTCACTTGATTTTTCTTAAAAATTGTATTTTCTTTTTTTTTTCCTTTTTTATTCTATGGAGGGAGGCATAGAGGGAAAGAATCTTAAGCAGGCTCCACATCCAGCGCAGAGCCTGATGCAGGGCTCGACCTCATGACACTGAGATCATGACCTGAGCCGAAATCAAGAGTCGGAGGCTTAACCTACTGAGTCACCCAGGTGCCCCTAAAACTTGTATTTTCAAAAAGTACTCCCCCCACCCCTGAGGCACCAGAAGCCTAACTTCTCTGGGATTTCAAGGCTTACACTTAACTTTTTAACACAAGGGGAATTTGCTCAACATTTGCTCAAATATTCTTTGAGGTGCAGCCCCAGGCTGATCCCCTCAACAGGTAATAATCCACTTGTATCCCACTGAGTTTCCACATTCTGTATTTATCATATATTAAATTCTTACACAAACAAGGCTATGTTTTGGTGTACTAAACCTTCCTTGAATTATGAGAAAATTCAGAGAAATAGAAGTATGACAAGTGTCCATATATTACCCCATAGCCATTAAATTTGGAGTTATTTAGGGTCGGTTTATAAAGGGACAACCATGGTTTTGCACGGCCTGAAATGCAGTGTCCTATGACTTTATCATCACAAGGCATTTGACCGTGAATGGAATACTGTATATCTGAAAGGCTCACGGGTAGAAATTACTATGCATCAGAGACTGTTCACTGTCCCTCCTCCGCCCCCAACATCCGCTCTCCCCATCGTTTATAGGGAGGAAGAAACCATCCAGGACTGGGATGTGGTCGCACCAGTGGAAGTGTACAGAGTGAGTGTGTTCAACTACAAGTGGAAGGGGAAGGGCATGCCCTTGCCCTTCACCCTCAGGGCCACCTGGGGTCACACAGATGCAAGCCTCCCAGAGAAGCAAAGCAAAACCGAAAGGGAGCTTGATCTGCTGTCCGCTCCTGCCACCACGTCACAGGGAAGTAAGCTTCATCTCATCTGTATCACTCCCACTTAGGGCCCAAACCCCACCAAACACACCCTCCAAGGACTGTGCTCCCTTTCCATAAGCCTGTGGTTATGATGCTTAGATCGTTACTGGGGACCTCAGGATGCGCGCTAAGCTTTTATGCAAACACTAATGTAAAATGCCCTCTTTGGTTTCAAAAAACAAAAAAGGTCCTAGTTCACATTAATTCTGACCACGCTACCTAGAGCCCAAGGAGGCTGAGGTCCCAAGGGAAAAATGACAGCAAGGCCGCCTCCACTGTGGCTGGGTGAGCCTAATGGCCTGAACCTGTGAGCAAAGGCATCCTCGTTACCTATAAAGCCATCTGTTGCTTCAGTGATTCTCAAAGCTGAAGGCACAACAGAATCACCTGGAGGGCTTGTCACAACCCAGACAGCTAGACCACCTTACCCCCAGCACCCATCCCCAGAGTTTCTGATCCACAGATCAGGAGAACTGCCCAGTCATTTGTATTTGGAACAAGTTTCCAGGTGCTGCCAATGTTGCTGGTCCAAGTATTACACTCTGCAAACCCCTGCTTATGAAAAGATTTTTGTCTGGGTTATTGAGACAGATAAAGTAGTTCTTCATCAAGAGATGCTGAACATAGGTGTACCGAAAAAAAAATTTAATATTTCTGCAAAGTCATTTACATGTGGAAAGGGGAAGGTTGGTTCTTCCAGAAATAGCACTGCATTAAACAGTGTTGCATGATAAGTAGCGTTCCTTATAGAATGCCAGTTATCTCAACTCCAATTTACAAAGTCAAGCTTTGCTATACCATCTGCCTAAGTCAGGCCAGCCTGTTCTCCATAAAAGTTCAGGAAGAGTTACAGTTTTTATCAAGATTGCACCAAGTTGATTCTTCGTGGGGGAGCCGCTCTCTTAGCAGACGAATTATTTTTTCTCCAGGTCTCTTTTCTCAAATACCAAGAGGAAAACGGATTGGACAATCCCTAGGGACTCCTCCCACGGTGTCCCCTCATTGCTAGGAATGCCCTTCCTCAAATCCCTTGGCTGACTGTGCTGGTGTCCGTCTCCACACCTCTGGTGATAATTCACTTACGAACTTTCCATTCTGTCATGGGGTGAGGTGCTAGCACTCAGCTGGCTCTCCCTCCCTCACTCCGGCCCTTCCCCTCCTAACAGATGTGACCCCCAGCAGCTCTATGAAGGTGTCTCAGCTGACCCCATAGCATGCAAGAACTGCTTCCCCTTCCTCCCACAAGTCTGCCCTAGAGCCAGTAATGCTCTTCTTCTTTACAAGTCCTTCATTTTGACACAGTTATCACCCATTCAAATGCCATTTTTCCACTTACTGCCTAAAGTCTCCTCTGGATCAATTGAGATATACACGCATGTTGTTAGTTTTCACCTCAAGAACTTTCCATCAGGGGCCCTGATGGGCTCCCATCCAGACTAACTGCCTACTCTATGCCTGGCTGGGGGCCCCAACCTGAGACCCCGCCTCTCTCTCCTTTGTAACATATCTCCTCTTCTGGGTCCCACGTCTTCCTCTTTCTCGCTTTTCTCTCTTTGGATGATGCATGTTCCCCACGGCGTTCCTAAGAAAAGATGTAGGTAGAAAATATGAGGCCTTGTATGGTTGAAAATGTCCTTACCTACCCTCATGTTTGAAACCAATAGTTTAGGAGGGTAAAGAAATTCCAAGCTGGGAAAAAGATCCTCTCTGAGAGTTTCGAGGGCTTCCCCCCATCATCTGGCAGCAGCCCAGTGTCCGGGGCCTCTGGGCTGAAATTCATAATAATGAGCTGTCTACCGGAGATCCGCTTGTGGCTTCAGAGCACACTGACCTCTTTCAAGTCTGAAATTCGAATTCTTGGGCTAGGATATTTTCTTGAATTACTGCTAATTTCCTCCTCTTTGTTTTCTGTTCCTTCGCTCAAATACTCACACGAATGTTGGACCTCCTCAATCTCCTTAATTTTCCCTTTATCTTCTGTTGCTTCATTTTTCTTTTTAAATCTACGACATAGGATCTGCCATCAGCTTCTGCCTCCAGCTCTTCTCCAGAGCCTCACAATGTAATTTCACAAAGCTCTTTTTAAGTTCTCCTAAGACTCCCTTTCCACCCCATCCTGTTCTCGTTACCTAGATGCAAAGTCTTCTATTACATCCCTGAGGTGATTCACGATCTTCTTTTGAAAATTTTTCTTCTTGTCTCCTTCATAAGAGAAGTTGTTTTTCTCTCTTTGTTGGCTTTGGTCTCTATTTTTTTATGTTAGGTACTGACCTCAGAAGCGTGGTGACACTTTGTGGTTTCTCCTAAGAGTGGGGACCTGAGGGAATGGCTGGTGTCTCTGAGCACAGGTGAGGCTGCTGATCCCGGGACCTGTCTGGAGGTCTGCTGGGTCATTCCAAGACGAAACCCCAGCATGAGTGTCTTTACATCTTTTCTCTCAGCTTGGTCATCATAAGGATTCCGCTATATTCAAAATGGGCAGGAGCAACATGCCTACTGTCACTGACTTTTTCAGAATAGAACACCTCAAACACACACCATCCCTTTCTTGCCTGAGATGAGGCACATGTGGGCTTCAAGAAAGATCTCCCTCTTAAATCCAAAGCAACAGAGGTATCCAGCTCCAGCTTCAGATTTCTAGTTATGAGAGTCAATAAATTCTCTGCCTTCCTTCTTTCCTTACCCCACTACTGCCTAACATACCACTTTTTCATCTTGATTTCGTTTTATGAGACATGATAAATGTTACACTCTGACTGTGCAGAGACAATTATCCAAACTCAGGTGAAAACACGAAGCTTTTTTATTGTGGTCAGGAGGCTGCCTCCAAAGGCTTGCAACTCACAAGGGCTCACTTTAGTGAACTGCATTATATTGGCGATAAAAGAAATGTCACATTTCTTTTAAAGCTACCAGTTACCCAGACTTTTCAAAGAGACCTGCCTTAAAGTAGTTCGAGAAAGGTGCAATGTAACTAATTAACATACTCATAATTTCACGCTTGCTACTCCGAAACGGGAGGAGGTTTCCACAGTTGTTCATTGCTTCACATGACTCAGAAAAGAGAACCTTTTCCAGATAGAAAATAAAATGTGAAAGTCTAAACTCAAAGCTTATGGAATTCCAGACATGCTCTAGCTGCCCATGGATATCCAGCATGTCTAGATCGCAAAGAAAACGGCCCCATTTCATACTCCGGGAATCTCAAAATGAGCACAGGACACCTAGCCTGAGCTCAGACCTTTCAAAATATTTCAAACAAAATATTTCAGATAAAGCGGGAAAATATCAGAGGATTTTGAAGGATGCACAACCTAATTTTTGTCCCAGATCTGATCTCTGAAAATCACTGCTTCCAACCTTTGAAAGAAGCAACATGCAAATAACAGCCCAGGGTCATGAGAGTATCTACAAGAACCACACGTGTAAATGGCTTTGAAGAAGAAAAGCCATGTGAAGTGCCAGGTGCTATTATGGAGGACAGCTTCCTTCTATATTTATACCCACCCTGTCACCCAGATCACCCTGCTAATAACACCTGACTGCGCCCATCCCCTCCTCTTAACAGCCAACACTCAGCTTTTCGAAGAAGAGACAGGTCCTGCCTGATTCCATCATCAAATGAGATGAACTGATTCTTGGGGGCAGGAGCTTCATGGAATTCTGCTACCAGCCATATGCTCAGAGCTTGATTTACCTTGACTAGGACAGCAACTTACTCGCCATTTTTCAACCAGGCTTCGTTGGTTTTCACTCTAAATAGATTGAAATCTGACACAAATTGTTGCCCCAGACTAAGAAATGCTAATTTTTTTTACAATCAGATTCATACCTCCGTCCCGGGAAATAAGATACATGGCGGATGATGGGTACTCCAGGAGTAAACACCAGGGTTGGCGGCAGCCTTCGGTCCCCACAAGAACATGTCGTGTCTTCTAATTCACGGTTTTAACTTTCACCTCTTAACCTCCCAATCAAACGGCACGTATTACTCGAGAGTGGAAGGTGAACGAAATCGGCGCTTCCCAAAAGGCAGGTGCAACATGAGAAAAACTGCAGCCTCCCTAGCTACCAACAGGCAAAGGGCACACAAGCTGTGCACCATCTCAGAAGTTCACGTGCGCACTGACTATTTACCTACAAATTACTTGGGTACCGTTAACTACTTACTTGCTCTAAAGAAGGATGGGGCTTGAAATACCCAACAGAATCTACTATGCAATTGGTCTTTGTGTCAAAGTGGGGATAAATGGTTTCTTGCACCAGAAATTTGCTTCCAAGCCATAAAGGTAAAAAAATATATATATATATACCATCCTTACATGAGCATAGAACTGATATTAGATACTTGACACAGAAGAGCCTGGAGGGGGCCTTACCGTAATAAAGCATGAGTTTTAAATTTAGCACAGACTTTGTCCCGCTCGGTATGGACATCTTAAACAAAGCCAGGTGTTTCCCTGTCACCTACAAAGACTGGAATGAATGAGAACATCCATCCAAGTCTCTAACAAAGCTAAAGCATCCCCATACCTTACAGGAGCTTCTGTCTGTCACATGATACACCTCTGTGTGTAAGTCAGTGAACTAGTACAGTACATATGGTCGATCACGAGAACTCAAAAAGCAAAGGATTCTTACAAGGGATCCTCTGTAAGCTAGAGGTGCATAGATAATGTCTAATAATCAGTGCCTAATTTTCTGAGGGGGTTTTATGTATTGATCACTTCAAGCATCACAGATGCACAGCAAGGATGCTTGAGAGACACCACACACTTCAAAATGTCTAAAGCAGCATCTCCTAGAAGCCATCCTGGAGAGCTTTGCAAACTCCGTGGGGATTCATAAACCAACTAAAGAGCATTTCAGGTGTTTACTTAAAGCCATACAAATAACCATAAAATTGGGCATAAATCAAATTTTATAAATCATATCATTTAAATGCATGAAGGAAGTTTATTCAGCAGAGTCCAACTGCATATCGTTATGCAAAGTCAGTAACAACACTCTGATTTACCCTGGTTAGTACAGAACATGGGGAGTGTGATGAACCCTGCAGGAGTAGCAGATCTGGGCTTTACACTGCAATGTAACTATCACGGACCAGAATGTACTCTTGGCCTTCTAACCGCTACACTGTTCTCTGCAAAACACAGGAACTACACTGTTCTCCTCTGCAAAACACAGAGACTACTCCTAAAAAGCCTAGCCTCCCAAGGCACACATTTCAGGGAATCTCAGTTTTCACCGACCTTCCTTGTTAAAACTAAGCATATATGGAAGGAAAGAGTAATACAGCATCCCCTCCAATGGAATAAGAGACTCAGAAAGGGAAATAGTATCATCCATAGTCTGAGCTGGATCCCCAAAACCTTTCATAACAACAGGTGGGCCAGGACCTAAATGCCCAGCAGGGTACTCCAAGGCTTAATCTGATAAACTACATTAAGGCACTGACATTCGTAGCTGGAGAGGGATGAAAGGTGTCCTGCATTTTGCAGCTAGCTAGGAAGCATAAAGCATATTTATGTTAAAGTTTTAAAGACAGTGAATGACAAGGGCCAAGAGGAGGCTCCCAGGGCCCTCTGCTACTCCATGTGGAGCCATCCTGCCTCCTCCACGTGTAGAACCATGACTGCTGGGTTGGATTCCAGAGCTAGCTAATTTTCCCTGCTAGAGAACAGACTAGGCGATGTCACCTCTCCTTACCTGACTTCAGGGGAGCACATTTGGCAGGGGTTACATGCACCAGGACATTGAGGCCTTGGAGGATCTCAGAAACTGTCAGCTTCAATACCAAACATTACCCGCAGCATTCTGTTTGATTAGAACACTGATGTTAATGCTTCTTGCAAAATTATGGGCCTGGCTCCGGCCTCCTCCCAGGGTCCCACTCAGCTAGGAAAGCCCTGTCCTTGGAAATGCCTGAATAAAACACTGACTCCTAAAGAATCTCACCTGCCACCAAATAACCACCTGAAAAAAATCACTCCCACCCCAACCCCACCCCCCCAAAACACCCCAAAACACACACAAAAAAATCCAAAAAGTTGAGAAGTAAGCCTCTCAAACACACTTCTTTTACACACTCAGACTTTAAAAGCCTCCGCGTAACGAGGCCACATGGGAAGTGAAGGCTGAGATCTGCAAGTAATACAAACAAAGACAAAACATGTAGGATGAAGACATGTTCAGCGGCCAGAATCAGGCTGTCCCATCAGTATCCATCGTGGCAAACCATGCTGAGCAAAAATGAGCAAAAAAAAGGGATCCAACCTCCAGCCTTCAACACACAGCCAGGGCTGGAGTAGTGACTTCACATGTGCTGTTCGTCCGTTTACAAATAAAACATCATAACCACAAAAGAGTAAGTATGATTAAAGAGGAAGAAGTCTAGCTCACTTAGTCAGTATCAACAAGGATATTAATGCCTAAGCCAAGAAGCCTTCCCGGAAGAGTACATGTTTGCCCTCTGGACTTCCTGTCACGTTAATGGCTTCTGTCCTGCTCACACTGTGCAGGTCAACAACCTCCGAACATTCCTCATCTTCCTCCCCAGGAACCTCCATTCTAAGGCTCCTCTCTCCCACTTCTCCCCCCTTCAAAAGGCAAAGCCAGTGTCTTCCGAGTGGGAATAAATGCAAACATAACGATCCCACTGAAATGCTGGCAGGTTGCTTTGCCTCCCATCCCCCTTGACTTTCTCTGTCCGTAGCTCCACGCATTGTGTGGAACAGAATTTCTGCAAGCTCTCCATAGTGCTGGAGAAGCAATGCATCTCTTTCAACAGGAGTATCAACTGGAAGCCCGTTTGGAACATTCTCTTAGGGATCCCTGACCTTTTTCATTAAAGATGCTTGACCTACGCCATGTACCACTCAGCATCATTTCTTTTTTAAGTTATTTATTCATGAGAGACACAGAGAGAGGCAGAGACACAGGCAGAGGGAGAAGGAGGGGAGCCCGATGCAGGACTCGATCCCAAGACCCCGGGTCACGCCCTGAGCCGAAGGCAGACGCTCAACCCCTGAGCCCCCCCAGGTGTCCAGGGCATCATTTCTATCAAATGATAGATCCATCCCCTCTTCTCTCGCATGCCCAGTGAGTATTTGTCCCAAGCACATAGATAAGATGACTACGATTGTATATTCAAGAGGACTACTACCAAATAGTGTTTTGTTTTTTGTTTTTTAAATCACCCAGAAGGAAACACCCTTTCCAACATAGAGGTAGGAAGTAAAACGGCTAAAGAGCAAAAGCATCCTTTGCAACAGTGAAGTATGTCCCTTACGAAAGATTCAGGAGAGATGTTTTTTCCTCTAACGAAAGAGCGTTTTTGTCACAAATCTGTAAACCTGGCTTTTACCTTTATAAAGCTTGGTTTGTAAAATATATTTGTGCCTAGCAAGAATTCTGTCTTCCATTCGCTGTAGGAAAAATCAAAAACTAGAAGCAGAGGGAGGATTAAAGGAAAGAAGACTTAGCCAAGGTCACACGTAACACACACACACACACACACACACACACACAAACCCTCAGAGCCAGACCAGGGGTTCTGAATCCCCAGGACTGGTTCACACTAACCTAGACTATAGGTTATCTACCTTTAGTGCACTTAATAAAATAACACCAAGACTCAAATTCCATAAAAATCCTGCTACTTTGATTTGGCCAAACTTGACATTTTTCCCCCGAGCTTTAAGGGAAGTGAAATTAATCTATGCTTGTATAGTGTAAAGAAGCTTTGACGGGCAGCTTTGAGCCTGAGGTCACCCCAGCACATGTGGGATGCACCAGCCCCTGATAAGACCAGACTGGGCACAAGAAAGACGGTGCTCAACCCGGGCCTCACACACATGGAGCCACTCTCAAGTTCTAACTTTGGTTTTCTACAGGAGAGAAAAATAATGTGATAAAGACCAAAATCTCAAATTCAATCTGGAAGAAGATGCTCATCGGTGGCCAACACGACTTAGGGGGGAACATTCTAGCTCTCCTCCCCAACTGTCGCAGGGTTCTCCAGAGTTCCACTCTCCACTTCTCACACTACTTGAGAATTTTTCAATTTACTCTCACGTACCTTAGTATGGGAAGATTTTTCAGAGAAGAAAGAAGAAAGGAATCTGATGTGTATGAAAACCAATTATCTTTTAATTAAGCTGAAATTTCAGAAATGTGACACTTTTCAAAACTGTAAAGGCCAGGATGTCTGGGTGGATCAGTGGTTGAGTATCTGCCTTTGGCTCAGCTCAGGTCATGATCACGGGGTCCTGGGATCGAGTCACGCATCAGGCCCCCCTCAGGGAGCCTGCTTCTCCCTCTGCCTATGTCTCTGCCTCTCTCTCTCTCTCTCTCTCTCTCTGTGTGTCTCTCATAAATAAATAAATAAAATCTTAAAAAATACATATGATGGCCAATTCATAGGACAGGAAGCAACATTCTACCCCAACCCAGGACACTGACTATTCTCACTTCTACATTTAAAAACAGAGGTTTTGCTCCATCTAAAGGCTTTGCTCTCCTCTGACCATCGGAAATAACTGCAAACAGAAAATGCTCTAGTCTTCCTGCATTTCAAATCAAGTACAAGAAAAAAAAAACTATTTATATGATGCTGTAATAACCTTTCTCCAAAGACTCAATCTCATCAATAAAGATAATAGCACTCACCTGTGAAGATTAAATAAACTAACACATTTAAAGTGTTAGGCTCAGTGTCTCACACGGAGTAAATAATCAGTATACAACATACAATAAGTACAGTTTCAAGACAATGTAAGACTCGGATTCAAATCCTCACTTTCTTTCTTACTCTAACTTGCTGGCAAGTTACTCAGGCTCATCTGTAAACTGAGGTGATAGTCCCATAAAACAGATGATATACAAATACAAAGCCATAAGCAAAAATACAATTTTTAACATTATCTGCGGTAAACCGCTAACTCCAAATCTTACTAATTCCACAATCCTTTCATCGTTAATCCCTGGACCTACAGATCCAAATGTCCAGTTTTTAAAAGAGAACCTATTTAAATTATATTTAAAATGAGACTTGATGGGAACTTGCACTTGGAATTTCAGACTCTTGTATTATACCTGAAGGGATGCAGTTAATACCTCAGTTTTAACTGAAATGGGGAAAAAATTGCTAAATTTAGGAGAAAGTAGATAGAGTACATCTTAATAATTTTTTAGAAGATGATTTTTTTCGGGGTGCCTGGCTGACTCAGTCGGTAGAGTGACCTTTAGTCTTGGGATCATGAGTCTGATCCCCAGGTTGGGTGTAGAGATTACTTTAAAACATTAAAAAATAGTAATAATAAAATATTATTTTGTCTCAGCCAATAAAACTTCAGGGTGAAAAAAAAAAACAGTATAAAAATCTGATCCATATTCCCCTGTCCCACCAGCTCCAAAGCGGTCTTCTATTAGCCTTACTCTACAGATCTCACCATATGCTCTCACAAGCGCTGTATCTACCGCAAATGATGTGTCATTTCTGTTTTTAAGAAAATCAGAAAGAGGGATCCCTGGGTGGCGCAGCGGTTTGGCGCCTTCCCTTGGCCCAGGGCATGATCCTGGAGACCCGGGATCGAATCCCACGTCGGGCTCCCGGCGCATGGAGCCTGCTCCTCCCTCTGCCTGTGTCTCTGCCTCTCTCTCTCTCTGACTATCATAAATAAATAAGAAAAAAAAATTAAGAAAAAAAAAAGAGAAGTTAATTCTCAAAAAAAAAAGTTAAAAAAAGAAAATCAGAAAGAAAAAAACAGAAAAGCACAATGGATTCTTTGTTAAATCAGTGTCAAAGACATCTATCTCATCACAAGAATGGAAAGTCAAGTGACAAAAAAAGTAAAACTTTTTGGGTTCTTTTTGTTTGTTTGTTTTTTAAGATTTTACTTATTTATTCATGAGAGACCCAGAGAGAGAGGCAGAGACATAGGCAGAGGGAGAAGCAGGCTCCCTGCGGGGTGCCCAATACAGGACTCAATCCCAGAACCCCGGGATCATGACCTGAGCCAAAGGCAGATGCTCAACCACTGAGCCACCCAGGTGTCCCCAAAATAAAACTTTTTGATTAGTGAATGTCATCTTCTGAGAACACAGGGGACCCTAACTATCAATATATGGTGAAACATAATCATTTTTAAAATTCACTAAGGGCTAACCCCTGGGGAGTGTGAAGATGGCATCTTTTCATCACAGCACCACTTAAATGACCGTGTAAAACCCATGCTTCAGAATTTTGTTCAGTAACTTTATAGGAATCGTATAACATCCCTTATGGTACTGTAAGCGCTAAATTAAATACCTTCCCTTATTTATAAGATACAGTCCTATCTCATTTGCACTGACTTCAACACAGCCAGCACTTTTTAGCCAACAAAATCATTTTTCTTATGAGTTGTGGCCATTTCTAGTCTTACAAAGAGAGGAAGTACAGCTGACTCCTGAATACAGGTTTGACCTCTAAGTCCGCCAACACGCAGGATTTTTTTTTCTAAATACACTACTGTCAATATATTTTCTCTTCTTAGGGTTTTCTTCATAATAATTTTCTTTTATCTAGTTCATTATAAAAATACAACACATAAAACAAATATAAAATATGTATTAATCAACTGTTCACGTTATCAGTAAGGCTTCTGGTCAACAGTAGACTATTAGTAGTTGAACTTTTGGCAAGCCAAGTGACACAGGGATTTTGGACTGGGGGTTGGGGGACTAGTCTCCCCTAACACCTGTGTTGTTCAAGAGTCAAGTGCACTGCCTAGTGGCCCAACTTAAAGAAAGGAATGGAAAATGCAGCATCAGATCTAATTCTTTCATTCACTAGGCTCCCAGGGGGCCACAGTCACCCACCCACACTGTAAATACTAGCAAATGAGGTCCAAGCACTCATGCAGTCTGCAATGGTGGGGTACAGAGGACTGTGTGGAATGGTACCTTCTAGTCCTAGGAATTACTCCAATCAGGTTCTTCTTTATGACTTGTATTCAAAACCCCAATGACCTAGTCTAGCCCATGCTGTTATCAATGCTATATGAAGGCTGGGGCCCCTGGGTGGCTCTGTCAGTTGTGCATCCAAGTCTCAGTTTTGGTTCAAGTCATGATCTCAGGGTCCTGGGATGAAGTCCCACTCAGTGAGGAGTCTAGTTGAGATTCTCTCTCATGTTCCCTCTGCCCCTCCCACTCATGCTCTCTCTCTCTCTCTCTCTCTCTCTAAAATAAATAGGGCAGCCTGGGTGGCTCAGCAGTTTAGCGCAGCCTTCAGCCCAGAGCCTGATCCTGGAGACCAAGGATCGAGTCCCACATCAGGCTCCCTGCATGGAGCCTGCTTCTCACTCTGCCTGTGCCTCTGCCTCTCTCATTCTCTCTCTCTCATGTGTCTCTCAAAATCTTTTAAAAAATAAAATAAAGAGATAAATCTTTAAAAAAGAAAATTAAAAGATTACATTCGAAGGCTACATTTGTGTGTACCTCCATCTCTTCATCTCACCTTGCCCAGGGCATGAATGAGACATGCCCTCTTGTGGACTTTCTTTCCTCAGCAAAGACAGCACTTGACCCCGCACAGTGAGCTACAAGCCACCAACTGCTTTCATAAACCTCTCCTTGAGCCATGGTCACCAAGGCCTGTAGTGCTTTCACTATACTTTGCAGGCACCGGTCTGAAAGAGGCATCACTTGAGCATGCCTACAAAGATGTGTTGAATTACTGATTTCTTTCCTCCAAACAAAAGATCTCTAAGACTCAAGTTTGATGCACTCATTTTGCAGATAAGGAAGCTGAGGCTCAGGGAAATGCCCTAAGTGGTCCAAGGTCACACAGCTGGATAGAAATATCTCTGAATAGAACCCAGAGGCCTTCTGGTTCTGTCCTTTCCTCTGCCAGGAATCTTCCTTACCAAATCAGGTGGTCAGATGCCAGGTCACCATAATTGCACAGGTTGATTTGTTACAACTAGTATAATTTCCCTATTTTTTTTCCACATTTTGTTTCCATAGGGACAATAAATTAGTACTGGGACAATGCAGACATAAGAACAATGGGGGGGGGAGAAAACACAAAATATGCCTTGAATTACATATCCTAATTTCATTTTGGTACAAGAACCTTTTACAAACTCCTCTTTATGAGCACTATACTGTTGGATGGACTCTAAAAGTTCCCAATAGTGAAACACTAAAAGAGAAATGTCCAAATCTAGAACACTAGAACTAGAGGTGATTCAAAATGCTAGAGTGGACCATTTCTGTACAAATTAAGAAGAAAAAGGACGACAAGGAGGAAGAGAACTCTTTTGCTTTGATATTCCAATAAAAACTTTTAGGTCTAAGTATAGGCCCTGCAGAGTGTGCATGTCCATTGCATGGACTTCTTCAACCCCAAAAGCGCCCTATACCAATTAAACAGAACCTTCTTACCGCTCAGAGCAATGTTTCCACCACTCAGCACCTCTCAGAGGTGGCAAGTCCTTTGTGGGCACTGGCATGTGCCACCTCAGCTAGAGTTGAGATGTGATAAACATTCAATACTCCCAGGACAACAAAGGAAGGTTTTATGATAAAAAGGGTATGAATAGAGAGGCCAATCCTGAGATCACCAAGGCTCTCCTCTTTCTTCAGGAACTTATTCTGGTTGGTTGCTTTGTTTTTAAGCAAGAATCATGAACCTAGGTATTCATACCTAGCAAGGTTTAAAAAAAAATTGTCCACCATTTCTGCAAGAAAACATGAATCAATGACTCCCATCATTAGTGATATTGAGGTCCCAGCGGAATGACCTGTTTGAGGTTCAAGGCGCTGGAATCCTAATGGGAAATGAGAGATGAGAGATAGGAAACACTTCTCAGCCCTCCAAGTCTCAGCTGGCACTTCTTCAACAACAGTTACAGCAAACAGGGTGGCTGGGTGCACTCTTCTCTAGGGTGGGGGCTGCTGGATCAATCACCCTGCCACCGGGCAGTGGTTTACACCGTCAGGGGAATGGGTCCTCTGCAGAGCAAAAGCTTGGGTCAGGGGGTGGAGGGTTCCTGGTGTGTGCACGGGTGTGCCCCTCACCCCCTCCAAGGCAGGCAGCTTGGTCCCAGTGCCAAGCTAAGATAAGGATCTGAGGCAATATTTATTTATGGAAGGGAGGAAGCAGCGTGTGTGCCAATTTAATGCTTACTAGGGAGAAAGTAGCAGATCTCCTATCTGCAAGGGAGAGCCTGGGCAACAATTCCTTCTAGACACCAAGGCCTCTCCCCTCCGCCTCTGCACCCGCTCCACCTCCCTCCCCACCCCCAACCTGGCCTCCCCCAGAACGCGGTGCCAAAATGTAAGCCTGTTGTCGCGTTTTCTCCGACCTGGTGAAACCTGGATCCACGGGCTTGGTGTAGACACGCCAATCGGTCCCCCAGGTCGCTCGGCCTCGGAGTGGGGGGTGGAGGGGTGAGGGAAAACTGGAGGGCAGCGGCGATGGATCCGGATTCGGGGAAGGGTCTGCCCTGGTGGAACGCGGACTCCCACCAGTGGGCTGGGATCCGCCGGGGCGGGCGCTCTCCGCGGCCGGGGCTCTCGCTGCGCGCGCGGGGCTGGGAGCCCCAAACCCTGGAGCGCGCGCGCGCGGGGTCCGGGGGCGCAAGCGAGGGGGCGCGGGGGGTGGTGAGGAGTCCGCCCCGAGCATCCGCACGGCCCGCGCCTGGCGCCCTGCAATTCCCGGAATGCCACCCAACTCTGGAAACCCGAAGATCCCGAAAATTCCGAAAGCGAAACTGCAAGCGGGTCTCCAGAAGTTTGGGGACGGTCTTCTCCAGGGCTTGCCGGCGCGGCGTCCGCGCTCCCGGGCCCCGACCCCGCCGAGCCGAGCGCCCCCCCCCCGCCCCCGCCCCCCGGCAGTGGCGACCGCGGCGCTGCGCACGGCCACGGTCCGCGTCCCCCGGGCACCTCCCTCGCCGTCTTTACGCGGAAAGGGCCCCAGCCCGGGCCCCGGTTCCGGGGCGGTGGTCGGCCGGGCTCCCGCCGCGTCTCGGTCCCTCCCTCCTCCCGCTCCTTCCCACAAACTCGGGCCCCGCGAGGCTCCTGAGGAATGTTCTTTGTAATCGGTTGTATATTCGCGTCCACCGCACAGCTCGGTGCAAAACCGCGGGTTTCGGGGCGTTGGGAGTGAATTGTGCGCTTGTCAGCGGCGACGTCAGGAGGACGAGGGGAGGGGTTCCCGGCTGAAACTGCAGTTTACGAGCACAGAGCCATTTTAGGCTGGTTTCCACTGGGGCGAAGCCCACGGGAGAGCGGGCCCCCCGGGAGGACGCGCCGGCCGCGCGCGCGCAGCCAGGGTCGGGGACGCGCCGCGCGCCCAGCCTGGGGGGCCCCCCGCGTCCCGGCAGGAGGGTCGCGCATCCCTCAGCCCCGCCGCCCAGGTGGGAGGGGGAATCGGCCGCGGGGTCTCGGATCCCAGGGTCGCGTCCCCTGCGCCCCCACCCGAGGGGCCCTGCGGCGGGCAGGCCTCTCGGACAGCGCGGCGCGCGTCTAAGGGCGGACGACGAGCCGACCCTCTGGCTCGCCCCTCCGAGCCCCCTGTTACTGCGCTAACTAGAGCCCTAGCCAACACTGTCTTTTTCGCCCCGAGGACTTAACCACGTCTCGGCGCACCTGGCCAAGGCACCGTCACGTTCGCGGGCCCAGAGGAGGTGCCCAGGACCTGCCCTCTCCAGGGCCGGGGGACCGCGCACGGGCGCCGCACAGCCCCTGTCCCCTGGGTCCCTCCCGCGCGACCTCCGCTCGGCGGCTGCGTCCTGGCCACTGGCGACCCCTGTTGGAGATCCCCGTTCCTAGCTTAGAGAGCTCGGGTTTTGCTTGCTTCCCCTCGGACTCCCCTTACAGGCTCCGACTTTGCCCCCAAACTGCAGCCGCAGACCCTCCCGGCCCCAGATGCCGGGCACCACTCGCACCCCAATGCCACCGCGCGCCCCCGCGTGCCCGCCTCGGCCAGAGGACGCCCCGCTCAGACCCAGCCTTCTCCAGCTGGACCTGCGCAAGGGACACTTTCTTCCGAGAACACTCCTCCCATCCCCCACCTTCCCCGGAGCTCAACTCCAAAAGCAACTCCTCGCTTCGACCCTGGCACACTTTGCAGCCGAGGTCGGCGCGCCCACACCTCTCTGCGCGGCCGCTTGCATCCTCCCCACGCCCCCCCTCCCCAACGCCGCACACACAAAACCCCGTCTGCAGCCCGACTGCACCCAAAACCCTGGACAGTTAGTCCTTTTAAGAAGGACCTCCTTCCTCACTCCGCCTACCCCGGGCTTCACCCGCACGGAATCCAGCCCGCAGAGCGAGCTCCTCTCAAAGAAAGCCGGAATAAATCATTGCCTCTGCCCCTCATGTATTTTACACTACGTGTCAGCAGTTTGTCACGTCAAATCATGGCAGGGTCTGGTTCCAAGACGCACACACACACACAGACATTCGGGGCGTACCTCTTGGGCACCCCCCACCGCACCCTCAACCGCGCACACCGCCTTGCACGCTGATCCAAAAGGCACATGCAGCCAGCAGTGGGGTTTGCATGCCCTGGTGTGGACCCGCGGCACCCCCTTGCCCCCCTAGCAATGCACTGGACACGCAGACTCCAAACACGGAAAAAACTAGGGCAGCTCATTCTGTCTCTTTTTTCCCACTTAATTCGCTAAAACAGCTCCTGGAGCAGCCAAAGAGAGTCGAAAGGAAGGCATGGCAACTCCGGCGGGGTTTTTTCCCACCTCAAAACCTTTATTTTCAGTTTTTAGAAGCCACCTTAGCCCGCCATATTGAAACTGGTTTCTAAATACTCCTTCCCCGCAGTTGCAAGCGCTTCCAAGAAAACCCAAGTACGGATCGGGCTCTGGACGTGCGTCCGGCCACCGCGAAGCCACCACTTCCCTCCCCCCCCCCCCAGGGATTACCCCCCCCCCCACCGCCCCCGCGGTCCCGGGTTGGCCTCTCCCGCCGCCCCGGGCCAAAATCAATAAATATATCTAACCAGTTCCTACAGTTGTTTTCTTTCTTTCTTTTCTTTCTCTTTTCTTCTTTTTTTTTTTTTTTTGGCGGATTTTTACCCACATACACATTTAAAAAAATAAACTCCCAAGCTAGATCAGATGAGCAATTTTGAAAGGAGGTCATATGAGAGTAGACAACAGGAAAGCCCCAAGTGACAGGATATTACTTTAAAGCAAAAGCAAAAAAAAAAAAAAAAAAAAAAAAAAAGAACAAAAAGATCATCCATGCCGGAGCACGCTCCGAAACTACTACTGACAATTTCATTTCAGCTGCACAGGCAAATGTTTCCAAGAGGGCGACTCCGAATGTGTAAACGATGTTTAACACCCTCGATGGCTGGTCTCCAGGGCTCACCCCGCCGGTGTGCCCCTCCCCGCCCGCAACACACACACAGACACCCCAAAAAGATGAAGAAGAAGAAGAAGAAGAAGAAGAAGAAGAAGAAGAAGAAGAAGAAGAAGAAGAAGAAGAAAGGAGGAGGGGAAGGAAGGAAGGAAGGAAGGAAGGAAGGAAGGAAGGAAGGAAGGAAGGAAGGAAAAGGAAAGGAAAGGAAAGAAAGAGACCCCGGGTAGGAAGAGACCGCGGAGCGCGGGGTGGCCAGGGCGGCTGCGTCTCTAACCCGAGCGCACGAATGAGGAAGGTGGGCGGCGGGAGGGGACCGCTCGCACCCGGGGAAGGAGGACACTTTGCAACTACAGACGGCCTCCCGCAAGGCCGGGCTGGTCCCAGCCGGGGGACGAGGCTGTCGGGAGGGGAACGGGAGAAGCAAGCAAAAAAAAAAAGAAAAAATTAAAAATGACAAGCCGGAGCGCAGAGCGGAGTTTGGGGCTGTGCTCCAGCGCGCCGCTGCTCTCTCCCCTCCGCGCTTGTCTTTGGCTTCTCCCCCTCCTCAAGCCTCCCACGCCCGGGCAGGCTGCAGCTTCCCCCCTCCTTTTTCACCCCCTCGAAGCTGGAAAAAAAAAAAAAAAAAAGCAGCAGCCCGGGGCACTCAACCTGCGGGCCGGAGGTCTGCTCGCCGGGCGGGCTGGGCGCGGGGACAGCGGCCGGCGCGGCGTCCTACCTGGTGAAGTTGGGGCTCCCCTCGGGGTGGGCCCGGGCCGCGGGGCGCCGCCGGGGTGGGGTGGGGGGGCCCCGCCGGCCTCGCTCGCTCGGCCTCGCCCCGGCTCGCTGCGCCTCGCTCGCTGCCCGCCCGCCGCCTCCCCTGCGCGCCCGCTCCGGTCCTCCGACTCCCACTACAGCCTCATTCCAATATGGCATCCTCTCTGTGCGCATGCCCGGCACTCTTTTTTAAGATTATTATTTTGTGTGTGTGCAGCGAACTCCTTCAACGACCTTTTCCAGCGCTCGCGGAACGGCTCAAAGCAATGGGGCTGCGGGACGCTCGCGAGTCCCGGCTGCGCCCCGCGGTGCCGCCCCCGCGCCCGGGCGCACGCCCCCCCCCCCCGCAACACACACACACACACACACACACACACACACAGGCACATTTCACGCTCCCACTGCCCCCTCCTCCTTTCCCTCGGCTCCCTCCATACACGATCTGCACAAAGTTCCCATCACAGGCGTTTCCGCAAGCCCGTCTGCAAGGGGAATCTGGGCCAACTCCGCATCTCCCTGGACACTTTGTTCCCCGGGTTTGCGACGCCTCCGAGCACCCAGTGCACAAACTTGCGCTTTATCCGCCGCAGGCTGGTTGGGAGCGGAGAGAAAGTGCAGCCTCTCCGCCGCCTCCGCCCCGCCCACTGCGCTCTCTCCTCCCCACCCCCGCCCTGGGCACTTAAAATGGAATCTTTTCTACGGAGATTCAGACTTTTCCTGGTCCCGCAGGGAAAGGCTGGAAGGGGCCAGAGAGAGGTTTTTCGAGGAAACGTGCCCCTAGGGGGAGGAAATGAAGTTGGGGCTGCTCGGGCGAGCTTGCAGCTGCGAGCTGCTCCCCCCCACCCCCCCGGGCAGGGCGCAGGGAACGAGGGTCGCCACGGCGTCTCCCGGGGGTCGTGCCAGGGCCTGGGCGCCCGGAGAGGGCACCTGGCCCTCGCTGGCTATTGTAGGGCGGGAAAAGAATCCTGCCCGAGAAAAAAAAAAACAAAAAACAAAAAAAAAAAACAAAAAAAAACGTGGCCTTCGGAGACTGTTGCAGCGAAAGGGAGGCAGCGCCGCGGGAGGCCGGGCAGGGTTACCTCCCTCTGCTCCCCCCGTGCGTGCCCCCCCCCCCCGGCACTCTGCCCGGGGCCTGGGGGGAGGCCCCCAGAGGACCTACCCGGGCCTAAGGCGCGGTGGCTAGGCGGACACTGAACGAAACGTGCCCAGTTCGGAAAAGCTGGCGACGCCCTGGTGAGAAAAACGGGAGAACTGACATCGGTGGGCCTCGCTGTACTGGGGAGACGCTGTCAGGGGCAGCAGTTTATTTCCCAGGAAACTAGTGATACGGACACGTTTGGTCAGGGGTTTTGTTCTATTGCCAGAGGCTGTAAAATTCCCCACCCCACCCCCGAGTCTCCCAATTGCGCGTGCATCCCTTGCCTACGAACCCCTGTCGCCGCACCCCTGCTCCGGTTCAGGGGGTTAGGAGGACCGTGCGCCCCGGGCCTCCCGCGCTCTGGCAACTCCACCCACCTTCCCGGGGGCCTGGCGCCCCAAGTGAGCCCTCCGGGCCCCGGGGGCTCTCTGGCTGGTGAGCCCCTGCCCCCAAGGAGAGCCCCTGCTCTCTCGGAAGAGCCAGGGACACCGCGACGGCCTGGGGATGGAGTCCGGGGGTCAGAGTCTGACTGCGCGCGGGAGCGCCGGGGTCCTGACCTGGTGGGTCCCCTCCCCGATGGCGGGGACTGAGCTCGCCCAGAAGATCTGCAGGAGGGACGTGCGAGAAAGGGCTCTCGCCTGGCCACGAGGTAGCGAGTGTCCCTCCACGGAAGGGTGCATGGGGCTCAGGGATGCCCGGCGGGCGCTGGCCCCAGTGAGACCCTGCGCACGTCCAGGATGGGGAGACCGGATTTCCTTACACCTTGGAGAGCGCTTGGAGAGGTAGGGAACGGCTCCCTCCGCACTGTCTCACCTCTCTGCGGTGCCACCTGAGACCCAGGAATTTCAGAGGGCTCACACAGTTCACACTCCAGCCCCAGTTTGCATCGTCTCCAGCTTTAGGGTCCCCTCCTCTGGGGGACACCACGCTGGAACCCCCAGCTCCTTCACCTGCAGCTCGCTGAAGCCGGAGACTCCTCAGACTAACCTCACCCAGTCCCTACACATTAACCCTTTCGCGCGCTCCCCCGAACTGCCTCCCTCCGTGCCCCGAAACCGCTCCACACTGAGTGAGATGGACGCTCCGAGGGCCAGGAGGAATCCAGAATGTGGACTCCAGACAGGCTCCTGGGCTCTAGCCCTGGGTGTCTGGGTGGCTGTCATTCACGCAGGTCACCTCGCTCCTTCAACACAGTCTGGACGGGAGGGAAGGAGCGAAGGAGGCGGGGGACCAGCCCGTGCCAAGAGGACCTGCATGGCTGCAGACGCGACCCGTGCGCCCTTCTCCTGCACGGGCTCACCAGCTCTGCCCAAACCCAGAGCGCGCCGCAGCAGAAGGGCACTGAATGCCGCTTGGCTGCGACCGGTGCTGCGCGCACTCCGGCTGCTGGGGTCCCCCCGGGGTGGGGCACACCCAGGGGGTGAGCATCCCAGACCCCGCTGCCTCGCGGAATCCGGGGGGCAGAGGAGCGCTCCCCACGCAGGACTTCCGGACCGCCCCTGTTTACCCAAAGAATGCGTGTTCCCTCTCCCCCAGCCGAGCCCTGGCGACGTGAGCTGCAGCCAGCCATTGCGTCTCCAGGCTTGTTTACCAGTTTTAAGTCATTATCATGCTCAGAACGTTAGTTCATCAAAAACAAAAAGCAAATGCAAAAGAACACCTAATCCCTAACTCGATGGCCTGGATATGCATCACCTGACAGTTAGTTCCTCCCGAGTAGTGGAGTCTCTCTGTTTTTGGTACTCAGACCTCTAACTTTGCCCTTGTGACGAGAGGAGTGCGGGAGTTTCATTTTTTGTACCTAATGAGATGAGGAAATGAAGTCATGAAAGCCGTAGTGCACAATGGTTATCACATCGTCACCACAAAGACGCTCAACGTGGTCTATGGTGAAATTTCTCCGGTTTCAGTAACCTACTTTCACCTTGCTTTTCCATGGGACTTCTTGAAAGGTCTTTGGCTTTCTATGTTTTCTTAAGATTTTATTTTTTATTTATTTTTTCATGAGAGATGGGGGGCGGGGCAAAGACCTAGGCAGAGAGAGAAACAGGCTCCATGCAGGGAGCCTCATGTGGGACTCGATTCTAGATCCCAGGATCACGCCCAGAGCCAAAAGCAGCAGAGGCTCAACCGCTCAGCCACCCAGACATCAAATATATTGCATGCTACCTCCATTCTCCGGTAGCCAAGGACACCAATGAGGCCAATGAAAATTGGTTAGAAGACCCCCTGAGCCAGTTAAAGTGGCCACTTCATCCCAAACCAATGCCTCCTAACTTCCATTTTTCATTTCAAAGCCAGACACTTTGGGGATATGGGTACCCAGGTGTAGAATCCTCCCTAATCAATTAAAGTTGAAGGGGGGAAAATCCAGCATAGTTAACCAAGTGTAAAACCTGGTGAAAATTGTGAATGTTTCAAATTCAAGAAGGCATGATACTTTCCAACTCAGAGAAATTTAACCATGTAAATCTCATGACTAGCCATACCAGGTCTCTCTATATATTAATATTTTCTAAAAATCTTGACAAAGAAAGAAACTTTTGATCACACCATTGGCTGTAACCATTATTTCATTCCCAAATAAAGGCTAAACCATGAATTACATGACTTTTAAGATGCACCCAGACATCTCAGTTATGCTTTGGAAGGACTTTGGAATTCTTTCTTATGAATGACGTTCAACTTATATAAAATATTAAAATTATATTTGTTAATTGGGAAATATATAGATGTTATTTCTATTTACTTGATGATACAGCACAAATTAGGAATAAAAAAAATAACAGCTGAAAAGTTTCTTTCTCGTGTACTGTGGGTTCCTAAAGGGTTACTCCACAAAAGTTATTGCTGAAGTGCTTAAAATGATACACATATTTTTTTTTGTATATTTTTTTATTGGAGTTCGATTTGCCAATATGTAATATAACACCCAGTGCTCATCACGTCAGGTGCCCAACTCAGTGCCCATCACCCAGTAACCCCATCCACCCACCCACCTTCCCTTCCGCTACCCCTTGTTCCTTTCCCAGAGTTAGGAGTTTCTTATGTTCTGTCACCATCTCTGATATTTCCTACTCACTTTCACTCCCTTCCTCTATAATACACATATTTTTAAATTTTATCAGTGCTATCTGTGACTACTTAAATCTTTAGTCTTCACACCAAGTAAAATATTGATTAATTTGCTCATAATTATTTCATGATTAAGTTATCATTTCCCACTGAGAAAAAGGAAATGCCCTAGGGGCACCTGGGTGGTGTAGCAGGTTAAGCTACAGACTCTTAGTTTCAGCTCAGGTCATGATCTCAGAGTCATGGGATCAAGCCCAGCTACAGGCTTCTCATGGACTCTGCTTGAGATTCTCTCTCTCTCTCCCTCTGCCCTCTCCCACTCATGCTTGCCCTCTCTCCCTCTCTCTCTCAAATAAATAAGTGAATCTATATATAAAAAAAAGAAAAAAAGAAAAGGAAAGGAAAAGCCCTAAAGAAGACAACCATTATGTTTTCTTAATATAGTGAACCTCTAAGGATAATAAACATACTATCCTAACACAAAAACAGGAAAGAAATCTCCTAAAAATCCCCTAAAATAACCAAATATTTGAAGAATTTGTGCAATCCTCTCCCTTACTAGAAACTTGAAAGCTCAACGTGGTCCTAGGCTAGTAAGATGGTATTTTTCCATCACCTTCCTACAGTCATTAAGCATGAAATGTAAAGACACTCCCTCCCTATGTTTTTACCCTTTCCCCATCCCCAGCTGAAGCACTGAGCTCCAGTATCAGGATTCAAATGACCTCATCACTGCTTCATCACTAATTCCCTTTACGACCTATCTAAGTCAAATGACCTCTCCAAGTCATCTTCTCTCATACATAACAAGAAAGAAAGAAAGAAAGAAAGAAAGAAAGAAAGAAAGAAAGAAAGAAAGAAAGAAAGAAAGAAAGAGAGAGAAAGATGCCTCTCTGAGCCATCTTCTCTCGTACATAACAATAAATAAATAGATAGATAGCTAAATAAATAAATAAATAAATAAATAAATAAATAAATGGACTAGATGTGCTACAAAGTCCTTTCAAACTATTAAGAGTACTTAGCAATCTACCTCAGGCCAAAGTCACAAATTGCTTTCCCGTAATATTCTAACACCATCTCTGCCCATTAGAAATGGCTAAGGTATAAAGAGGAAAAATGAAGAAAACATGTGGACAGAGGGAGAAAGGGTCTTTTTTGCCCTACTACCCTGAAATAAATGTTTGGTCATCAGGGTCATCTTTCTGCCTCGTTTATCTTTTTTTTCTTTCTTTCTTTTTTTTTTTTTTCTGCCTCGTTTAGATGACCCTTGTGTTTTCTATTTGCTGCATGGTTTTTTTTCTGTTTGCTCATAATAGTGTCAGGGCCGAGATAAGTGTACTCTTAAGAGTCATTCTGGGAAACATGGGGCGATAGAGATGGCTATTTAAATGAGTAAAGAGCACTAAATGAGTATCATGGTGAGTAGTGGTCCACAAACATATCACCTATCACACAGAGCACTTTCTCATACATTTCCAGAAATTTCAGAAACCCGCTAATGCTTCTTATCTAATTTGAAGGAGTTTCAGGCTTCCCTGGCAAAGATGAAAAACAAAACAAAACAACAACAACAAAAAAAGCAGTACAGTATACAGGGTGTATTAAAAACTGCATGATGTCTGAACTCCCCTATGACATTTATTTATTTTTATTTTTTTTGTATATGTTTTTATTGGAGTTGGATTTGCCAACACAGTATAACACCCAGTGCTCATCCTGTCAAGTACCCCCCCTCAGTGCCCGTCACCCAGTCACCCCAACCCCCAGCCCACCTCCCCTTCTACTATCCCTTGTTCGTTTTCCAGTTAGGTGTCTCTCATGTTGTGTCACCCTCTCTGATATTTCCCACTCATTTTCTCTCCTTTCCCCTTAATTCCCTTTCACTATTTTTTATATTCCCCAAATGAATGAGACCATATAATGTTTGTCCTTCTCCAATTGACTTACTTCACTCAGCATTATACCCTCCAGTTCCATCCACGTCAAAGCAAATGGCTGAGGAATATTCCATTGTATACACAGACCACATATTCTTTATCTGTTCATCTATCAATGGACACCAAGGCTCCTTCCACAGTTTGGCTATTGTGGACATTGCTGCAAGAAACATTGGGGTGCGGGTGTCCTGGCATTTCACTGCATCTGTATCTTTGGGGTAATCCCCAGCAGTGCAATTGCTGGGTCGTAGGACAGATCTATTGTTAACTCTTTGAGGAACCTCCACACAGTTCTCCAGAGTGGCTGTGCCAGTTCACATTCCCAGCAACAGTGCAAGAGGGTTCCCCTTTCTCCACATCCTCTCTAACATTTGTAGTTTCCTGTCTTGTTAATTGTCCCCATTCTCACTGGTGTGAGGGGGTATCTCATTGTGGTTTTGATTTGTGTTTCCCTGATGGCCAGTGATGCAGAGCATTTTCTCATGTCCTTTTGGCCATGTGTGTGTCTTCTTTGGTGAAATTTCTGTTCATGTCTTTTGCCCATTTCATGATTGAACTTGTTTGTTTCTTTGCTGTTGAGTTTAATAAGTTCTTTATAGATCTTGGATGCTAGCACTTTATATGATATGTCATTTGCCAATATCTTCTCCCATTCTGTAGGTTGCCTTTTAGTTTTGTTAACTGTTTCTTTTGCTGTGCAGAAGCTTTTTGTCTTGATGAAGTCCCAATAATTCATTTTTGCTTTTGTTTCCCTTGCCCTCATGGATGTATCTTGCAAGAAGTTGCTGTGGCCAAGTTCAAAAAGGGTGTTGCCTGTGTTCTCCTCTAGGATTTTGATGGATTCTTGTTTCACATTTAGATCTTTCATCCATTTTCAGTTTATCTTTGACATTTATTTAAAGAGCAGAGATGATTTATTTGTGAAGTGCCAGGTTTTCGACCAATGGCTTATTTCTCCACAGAGGGAGATGACCACCCAGACAAAAGTCACACCCAACTTCTGAGGCTACTTATATAAGTGGGTGCCTGGTATCACACACTTCACTTGGGAATCTTATTTTATATCAGATAGAATGTTCTGTTCTACATCTTGCAGCCTTGCTTCCAGCCACGTCCAGAAGCGAGGAAGGAGAGAGAAGTTTGTACATTGGCTGCCCAACAGGGCCTAACTCTCAAGTATTGGTCTCTTATTCTTCTACCACAAAAAAAAAAAAAAAAAAAAAAAAAAAAAAAAAAGAAGAGGGAATTTATTTAGTACCTACATTGTGCCTGACACTGTTTCAGGTGCTTTTGCATACCTGATAGCATTTAATAAATGGTTTTAAAATATGTTTTAAGCACATATTTCCTGTACATACAATACAAGATCATGATCCGCTGTCACTAGGATACATGAGTGTGTCATTCTTTTCATGGTGCTGGAGTTTCCTGGAATCATTCGCATTCTCTCTAAGCAAGGATATTTATTGAGCAAATATTGACCAAAACATGCATGCATGTGTGCATGTACACACACTCACAAACACACACACACACACACACACACACACCTGGCACAGGTCAGGATGTGATTTATGACCTTGGAACAGTTTCGCCTCTGTATGTTAACTGGCATGAATGAGACTGAACTCAGCACTGTGCAAAACTATAAAGAGTCCCCTTGGACTTATAACACGATATAGACTAAACAAATTAAAATAGGCAACTGAAATCCCACATCAAGCAGTGGGTTTCATGTATAAGCAAGTGGACAATTTTTATACGCACTGCCTTAATAAACAAATATCCAACTATAATATACAGAGAAGAAATGCCAGTGTTCAGATGCTGTCAATCCAGTTTTATTGTAGCTTCAAAATCCCCAACCTGTTTGCTTTCACTGTATAAATCACTTCAGATGATCTTACTACAGAATAATCATTATCATGATCAAAGAAGTAAGTTAATAGACCTATAAAGACTTGATTTGCAGTGCCATCTACTGGAAACAAATGACTCGCTTTCAGATTTTATATATATTATTTTTTGTTGTTTTTTAGTGGAAAGATGTTAGGAATAACGGACATCACGAGTAAGAGAAGAATTGGGTTCTTAACTATATTTGATTATATGTAACGATCTGGAAGCTCTAGTTTTAAATAAACAGAAATATATTCATATCAAATCACGTATTCTTTAAATATCTTATAAAGTACTTAGGTGCTGCTTTGAAAAAGTAAAATCTTTTCCATTCTCTAAGATGAGTCATTGTAACTAGATTTTTAATAGAATACTATTTTTTTCTTATGGATACAGTCGATGAATTCTTGGAGGTTTTAATTTTAATTTCACATCTTGTAAAGACTTCTCAAGATTTCCTAAATCAATTTCTTGAAGAGGTAAATATTTTAAAATTTAGATACAAGAGCAAATTAACTAATGATAAATAAAAACAAGCCTCTGCTTATATTTACGTATTTGACAGATATTTACTGAGTACTTCCTATGTACCAGGCTCTGGTACATATATATATTGAGCTCTCCATGATGAAAACTAAGTACCAAGGGGCATGAAGTATCTGTTTGGTTCACTGTTCTTCAGAGGCTAGAACAGAGCCTGGTACATAGGAAGTATATATATATATATATATATATATAAATATATATATATATATATATATATATATATACATATAACATGTCCTGTGGAGGTTAGTACAATGGAAAAGAGAAAATCAGGGGAAGCTATGGAAAGTGGCATTGAGGTCAAGTAGGGAGGACATTTGCATGGGAGGGGATCAGGGAAGCCCTCTCCAGTAAGGCAACATTTGAGCATGGGCTTGCATGGGGGGAGTACAGTACATCAAGGAAGAAGGAAAAGTAAATTCAAAGGCCCTGAGATTGTCTTGTCTCTATTTTGAAAAATAATAAATTATGCAACAGTTTTTTTGGATTTTATTGGTTGGTTGGGATTTTTTTTTTTTTCTTAGAGAGGGAAGGGGAGAGGGAGAGAAAGAATCTCAGGAAGATTCCACACCCAGTGCAGAGCTGAACAGGGCTCAATCTTACCACCCTGAGATCATGACCTGAGCCAAAATCAAGAGTCTCATGCCTAACCACCTGAGCCACCCAGGTACCCGTCAAGGTTTGATGATACTCAACAACATGAGCATAAACTGTTAACTTGTAACGTCGAAGTTAAGCAAAGAGTATTTAGTACTTCCAGATGAGAAACCACAATAAAATCATCAGTTCAAATATTTCCAAATCCCCAAGGGATCAAACCCAATTTTCCTGTGTTTCATCAGATTCCCAGGTGGAATGGTACTGTAAAGACAATCTGGTCTAATCTCCCTCCTGCCTAACATTTGCCTGCATTGTCCCTAATAGTCACCCAGTCTGTGTTGGGACACCTCACTCTTTACTCCCTCCAGAGATAGCTAGTTCCGTCTTTGGACTGCTCCAACTCTTCACAAGTCCATACTTAACTGAATAAAACCCATTTCTCTGTTCCCTGTGCTGGGCTGGGCTGGGCTTGGCCAGGACCAGGAGAAGCCAGAGGGTCCCCTCTTCTTTTGTCTCACTCTGTAGGTAGCCTCTATAGGCAGGAAATTCACCCATGTTCTAGGACCTGTGGCTTTGCACCTGCCTCCTAATGGACGTACCGTAAATATCATATCTAGAAATGAATTCATTCATCATCATGAAAATTATCCCACCTTCATAAAAACTCCTCTAGCACAGGGTAGTTTCTAAGTCTTGTCCTCACAACAAGGGAACTGTGTTTCCCTCAAAAGTCTTTAAACTCGTGGAAATGGAGTAGTGAACTCAACTGAAAGATTCAGTGTTTTAGGGCTCTTCCTACCTTTCATTGCTTGCTTGGTTTGCGATTGTGCTGAATCAAAATCAATTGTGCTGAAGTAAATGAAAACAATCTGGGAAACATAATTAGTTACAAATGAATCTGAGTAAACTATATAGTACACTTGCTGAAGGCCAACTTCATCTGGGTAGAGGATTCACAGCAATGGCTAACCTTTGCTGAGGACCTGCTCTGTGCCTAACACTCTTCCAAGTGCTATACATCTACTAACTCATTCAACCCCACAGCAAACCCAGGGGCTGGGCAGTGTTGTTATGTCCACTTTAGAGATGAAGGAGATGAGAGCCTGGGAGCAAGGAAGCAACCAGGTCACGGATGAGCATTAGCATATGAACTCAGGCAAGCTGACTCCAGGGTCTGGGTTTTCATCCCCAAAACCACATTCCCGTTATTTGTAAGAATAGAGATAGATCTAGAAGTCTAAACATCATGTATGGAGTGGGAGATTGAAGAAGCTTGTGTCTTTTAGCAGTAGAATTAAAAAGAGGGACCAAGGACAAGTTTGTGAGCAATGTCAATGTAAAAAAACGGGGGGGAGGACGTCATTGAAACATGGAATTGTGATCGTGACCTTGAAGGTGACCTTGAAGATCAAAAGTGCTGAGGACCCTGGGAAGGTAACAACAGCAGCAACAACAAAGAACTACCATTTACTGCCTGTACGTGCCATGCTAGGCTCTGTGCTAAGTGGTTGGCTTGCATTTGCCTTAATTAATCTTCATAATACCCTACAAGGCAGTTAACTATCGTCACGCCCATCTTACAGGTGAGGAAACTATGACATAGGGGACTTACACGATCGCTTAGGGTGGCTAGATAGTGAGTTGGCCAAACTCACCAGGGGCCTTCAAAACACTCCCTGTTTCTGCAGAATCCAGGCCTACTCCATGAGGCCCATGTTGGAATGGAAAGAACGCAGCTTTGGAAGCCAGAAGGACTTCTACTTAAATCCCAGTTTCCCACCATCTCCCTCTTTCTTCTCCTTCCCTCTCTAACTCCCTTCTCCCCGCTGCAACTTACCATGAGGATTAAATTTCTCTTTTAGCGAGAGATAGACTGGCACGTAACAGAAACTTAATAAATATTACCTGCTCCATCTCCTACCATCTGCCACCTGCTCCAGATACGCATGCTTCATAAACCGTTAATACACTGTTGAAATATTTTTTAATTCACATTTAATTCTACGTTGGATGATTGAATCAGATCATGCCCCAAATCTGTTTTCTCTATCCCATGATCTTGTACCCTGTGTGATCTCTATTCCAGTTTTCTTCCGCAGGGAGTGTCTGCTCCCTATAAGCATTATCCTTTCTCCATCACTCAATAGTTTCACCGTCCTGAAAATAAGAATAAAATATTCCAAAACAAGAACATGGCTAGTAATTGATTCATAGGATATTAAAGGGCTTTAACTTCTATTCTCATTTGGAACAAAGCCTTCACATGTACCAATGCTATGTTACTTTTGTGAAACTTTATCAATCCTTTGGATTTGAATAAATTTTAATGCCCAATGTAAAAAGCAGACAAGGGTGCCCATAGCATGTTTCTGGACAGATTTGTTTTAAATTCACGTGGGATCATGATAATGAGTCACAGAATAATACTGTAGTCCTCCCCCAAAAGTTACAAGAAATGAAGAGACTTAGATTCAAATCTCAGTGGTGTCCCTTGGTAGATTCTTAGTAAGTCAGTGAATTTCTCTGAGCCTCAGATTTACCAACTGTGGAATGGACATAACTCCTTACCTTATGGGATTGAGAGAAATAAGGAAAGAGCCATGTACCCAGGGCCTGGTGCAGAGCTTTGATTTGGATGCTAAGAAAGAAAAAAACAAACAAACAAAAAAAACCCCAAAAACTAAACCACATTTCCTTTAGTCCTTTCTCCCTTTTTGTTTAATAATAAACCACATTTCCTATTCCAAACCATGAGTCAAACAAAATCATAGACAGAGGCATGTTACAAGGCAGCTCTATAATCCAAGTCACTATAAATTATTACCTGTTTTATTCCAGGCATTGAGCTAGGCACTATTTGCTTTCACATTTGTATTCATGTTTCACACTGCTTTGGGCTCTTAGAAAGAAGAGAACTACAGAAACTTAATGTATGGCTGGTATTTCTTGGGAGTCTTTGTTAGTTTCCCGTTCGCTCATAAAAAGAAAAGAAAGAAAGAAAGAAAATCTGCAAAACCAGGAAGTTCTTTGAGACAGAAATATCTCCGTCTTCTTTTCTCTTGACCCCAAGTAGCATAAATCACATGCAATGAGCCAATATTTTCTAGTTAAAAAAAAAATACCGCATTTTTCCCCCTCTTCGCTGTGCTTGTCAACTAAAGGAAAGCTTTTGACAAATTTTCAGTAGTGAAAAAAACCAGTTTCTAAGATCAGAACCAGATCAGACACTTGCCAGGGTAATGTGTACACAGAAGGAGCTCATGAATGTTGGTGGAATTCAATCTCGGCTTTGACATTGACCCGAATGTAAACTATGAAGTGATGGTACCTCCGTTTCCTCTTCTGTAAAACGAGTGTGATATTATCATGCATACACTTTTGGAAAGATTGTATGAAAGTCATTACAATTTTGTCACTTTTTTAGCTTCTTGGAAGAAGAGGTGACAGTAAGGATTTGGGTTTTTTAAAGCAAACTCGCTTCTGAGTAACTGCTGTGTTCCACAGACCCACTGCTTACACTCTTTGTGTTTATTTATTTTGTGTTTGTCATTCTGGAACAGGGGGAGAGATCCCACTGGGGAGAAGCCCCAGCAACAGGCTGCTGATGCCTTTAATAAGAAAGCTATTTTTGCAAACTGATTTTTAGTCTTGTAACCATGAGGGGGTGCTGAGGCCTGCAGTGTAGACTGTCCCTTTTAAAAGCTATTGAATTGGGAAGCCTGGGTGGCTCAGTGGTTGGGTGTCTGCCTCTGGCTCAGGGCGTGATCCCAGGGTTCTGGGATCAAGTCTTACATCTGGCTTCCTTCAGGGAGCCTGCTTCTCCCTCAGCCTGTGTCTCTGTGCCTCTCATGAGTAAATAAATAAAACCTTAAAACAAACAAACAAACAAAAAAAGCTACTGAATAAAAGTAAAAAATTAAATATTAAAAAAATAGTTAAGCTATCAAAAATAACTCTCAAATGAAGGATCCCTAGAAGTAGGCCTAAGGACCTCGACATCTTTCTCATCCTCAATGCGCACTAGCATGTTGCCAGCTTCAAAAAGTGTTGCCAGTGTGAGCTGTCATTCGTATTATCATTATCCTGAGACTCAGTCCTGGGCTCTTATGAGAATTTTTGCTCACGCACCGGCATCTCTGCCTCCAAACAATTCTGGTGGTGTTCCCTTAAAAAGCAAGGTGTCGAGGCACCTGGATGGCTCAGTGGTTGGGCGCCTGCCTTTGGCTCAGGCCGTGATCACGGGGTCCTGGGATCCAGTCCCACACTGGGCTCCCTGCGGGGAGCCTGCTTCTCCCCCTGCCTGTGTCTCTCCCTGTCTCTGTTTGTGTCTCATGAATAAATAAATACAATCTTAAAAAAAAAAAAGGTATATCCTCAGACCACAAGTTTGAGGAGACCATCAGAGAGGACATAAATGGTACCAGCATTCTTGTACCTAAGCCATGCACCTCCTTCCCTTTTTTGTGAAAGTGTGAGTGCTGGAAGTTAGGCCTCGCGGAGATGTGATGGTTAATTTTTTATGTGTCAACTTGGCTGGGCCACGGTGCCCAGATATTTGGTCAAACGTCACTCTGGCTGTTTCTGTGAAGGTAGTTTTGGGATCTGATTAACATTTAAATTGTGAAGCAGATTTTCCTCCATCATGTGAGTTGCCTCATCTAATCTGTGAATGTCCTTAAAAGACAAAGGCTGACATCTCCCAAGCAAGGGCAATTTTGCAAGAGACAGACTTTGAATTTGAACCAAAACTTTGCCCAAGGTCTCCCACCTGCCAGTCTACCCTGTAGATGTTGGACTTAACGAAGCCCCATAATCATGTGAGCCAATTCCTTAAAACACACACACTTGGTTCTATTTCTCCAGAGACCTCTGCCCATGATTCTGTATCTCAAGAACTCTGACCAGTACAGGTGGTTCCAAGGGATGCTTTAGAAATGTCACTTTCTAAGGGTTCTTTAGTGGCTCTAAACACCGCCTACTCTTCTCATTTTTATGCTCCTCTTCTGGGTTTTACTGTTCTGTGCTTTGTTTGGACTCCTTCACCAAAGAAGGTACACCAGGAATCAAGCAGAGGTCAGGAGAAGTTGAGACATCCTGATTTTGATGATTTGGGCCTGGTGGAGTTGCCACTGCCACCATTAGCTTTCCCGTGGCCACGTGTCAACCTAGATTGTTAGAGGGCCACTCACCATTTAAAGAGCTGAACCACTAGGGATGATTTATGGCCCGAGGCTCATCCGATTCGAGTGTTCAGCTATGGTATTCCCTCAGATTATTTTCTCACACCATATTATTTTATTATTCATCACTAGAGACAGATGGCTATCAAACCTCAGTCTGTATATTTATAAACTGACATGTTGGTGACAGCTATAGCTTAGTCACAGGGTTTGACACTTTATATGTTACTGAGTATCTTTCAGTTTTGTTTCTGTAAACATAAAGCCATGATGTGGGGAGCAAAGGGAAAAGAAAAGTTAACTGTCCCTACTACTTACAGCCCAAAACACGTCCTTGAGACCGGCAGGGTGACCTTCTCTAGGGACTCAGCTGCTTCCATGTTAATACTCTGCTAAGGGAAAAAGGCAATCTTAGCCCGACCCCCGGGATCCTGGGAGTCTACTTTAACATGTAAAAATTCCTTTGGAAACTTCCTTTATCTCTACCCCCCAAATATATATGTTAGCAATCATCCCCCAAGCATATGGCCCACCGATATACATCTGAAGGATCTCATGACTCAGGTTTTATTAGATTGTGATAAACGACCTTTTCCTAACAATAGCTAGCCCCTCCAGATTCTGGAAACCTTGCTTCCAAGATTTCTTAGGGACTTACACTCTCCCTAACTCCATCCCAGCATGAAAATATATTATAAGCCATTCCTCATGCCCCCCAGTGCTGCTCTTTCTGCCCCCAGTCCTGTACTCATGCTTTAATGAAACCACCTTTTGCACCGAAGACATCTTGGGAATTCTTTCTTGGACATCAGCCCTAAGCCCCAACATCTTTCCTGTATCAGCAGTGCCCCAGTCAATAGATATTGCAAAGCGTTTTGGCCTCACCTTCAGTATAGATTCTGTATGTTACTACCTCCTGCCTCCCTTGTCCCAGCTATCAGGCTCACCTGCCTCCAGGTAAGCTCACAGCAATAGCCTCCTAACTGATCTCCTTGATTCTCCTCTTACCCTCTGCTGTCAGAGCTCCACACAGAAACACAAATATGAGCTCTTAAAGAGTCAATGGAATCACGCCACCCCTGCTTCAAACTCTGCAGTAGTTTCCATCCTGACTCAAGTGAGAACCTAAAGTCCTCACACAGCCTACTTGCTTCCCACTCCCTTCTTCCCATTGGTTTTGTCCTCTGCTTCCTTCCTTTGCTTTGCTTGGAGTTGGGTCAGCTGTTCCTTGGACAGGCTGAACACACTCCTTTCTTGGTGTTGACTGTTCCCTCTGCCTGGAATATGCTTGCTCAAGTATTGGCCAATCTGCCCCTTTATTTCCTTCAGTTTTCTACATCCCTGACCACTCTACATTTACAGACACTATCCCTCAGGGCCTCCCTACCCTGATTTATTTCCCCTCACACTACTTACCATCATCAGTATCATATTATTTTTAAAGAAACTTTATTTTCCATCTCTCTTTATAGCACGATGAGAGTAGGGACTTTCTCTTATCCATAGCTATATCCCCTACCCCTAGAACAGAGCCTGGCACACAGTAGGTGCTTTATAAATATTTGTTGAATAAAAGATGAAAGAAATTCCATAAACACAAATTCTCTATCCGAAAAAGGCTGAAACGAATATGTTCTACGTAAATTCTAGATTTTACATAATCTGCACTTAATAGATGGAGTAGGAACGTATTCAATGGGGGCATATTTTCCAAGCACCTGAGTGAGAAAGTGTGCTTTAGTACAGAAGCACAGGAGACACCGAGACATCCTTTGCCATTGAGCACTTTGCTTTATGAAAAAGACACTTCCATGTTTTTGATCCTTGCCATGGTTCCAAATAGGATTTGAGGTTGGAACTGCAAATTATCTTCCTTTTCCCTGTGAAGCTCCCACACTTCCAAACAAAAAAGAAAAATGTTTAAAACATTTCTTGCTCATAAACTTTTCTTTCCTTCAGATTTTCAAGTAGATTGCAGGCATTATTCAAGCCTTATCTCATTAGTTGCCTAGATAGTCTGACTACAATGCCACATTCCACACCAGCACTTGTAGAGAGTGGATCCTTTAAAAATAACCCTTTAGGACTCCAGTATCCAGACAACTGGCAGAAACAAGGGTAGCATATATAGACCACATCTTCTTTATTCATTCAACTGTCGAAGGACATTGTGGCTCCTTCCACAGTTTGGCTATTGTGGACATTGTTGAACAATTGAACATTGAGGTGCAGGCCATTTGCTTCAAAGTGGATGGAACTGGAGGATATTACACTAAGTGAAATAAGTCAATCAGAGGATAATCATCATATGGTTTCACTCATATGTGGAATATAAGAAATAGTGAAAGGCACCATAAGAGAAGGAGGGGAAACTGAGTGGGGAAAACTTAGAGAGGGAAACAAACCATGAGAGACTCCTAACTCTGAGAAACAAGCAAAGGGTTGCTGAAAAGGAGGTGGCTGGGGGGATGGGGTGACTGGGTGATGGGCATTAAGGAGGGTACTTGATGGGATGAGCACTGGGTGTTATACTATATGTTGGCAAATTGAATTTAATTTAAAAAAAAAAAACTTTTTTTAAAAGAAAGAAACAAGAGTTGCTACTGCATATCAGCTCCTGCCCAGTTAACTCTGCTCTTCTAGAAACTCATAACTCAGCAGCAGAGAATATGTGACTTCCAATTGTTGCACCATCCATTAAGACAAGATCCTAGATGAAAGACTTGCAAACTACAGTCTCGTCCTTAATGACCCCATATTACCATAATTAGGCTCCCCTGGTATAATGCAAATTACTTTGACCCACAATTTAGGTGTTACTTCTGCTTCTGGGCAGCCTTTCACTACCTCCATGATGTTGAATGAGTGATGAATTCACCTCCTTCAGTCTAAAAGTCCTTGGGTTAAAACAAGAGGAACTGAGAACCGAAGTACTCATTAGGACTTCTAAATCTGATGTTTTCCATTTTTTCCCATTTCTCTCCTCTACTTTGGTGCAAGATGTCATCTAGGCTTAGCAATCTGAAGAGCCATTCTGATCGCCTTCAAATTTTATCTCCTTCCTCATTAAGGAAAGTTTTAGCCACCATATTAACATTAACTACTTATAAACCCACTAGCAGAAATAAATCTAATATTGTTTCAAAGACGAAGCAAGGGTTTTCCTTTTGTAAAACAGAGAGACAAAAATAAAATTCTGCCGGGAACATCAGTCATAACTTGTTGCCAAGACCCAGTCTTGTCCTTTCCATCCTTTCCCCACTGGCATACTGAAGAGGATGTTTGAGGTGAGCACTCACCACTGCTTCCAGCCATGGGGAAGTAGGAATGACTCCAACCCTCTTGCTCTCCTACCTGTAAGCCACAATTCACCTTCCTCCCAAGGAGGGAGAGCCAACGGACATGACTTATTGCTTTATCCATACTATGTTTCTTTTAAATCTCAACTTTATTTTATTAAAGATATTTTAATTTTTATTTATTTATGATAGTCATACAGAGAAAGAGAGGCAGAGACATAGGCAGAGGGAGAAGCAGGCTCCATGCACCGGGAGCCCGACGTGGGACTCGATCCCCGGTCTCCAGGATCGCACCCTGGGCCAAAGGCAGGCGCCAAACCACTGCGCCACCCAGGGATCCCAAATCTCAACTTTACATGCAGATCTCTTGACCAACAATTGAACTGCTAAAAGTATTTTTTTAAAGATTTATTTACTTATTTGAGAGAGAGAGAGAGAGAGGATAAGCACAAGTTGGGGGAAGGACAGAGGAAGAGAATCTCAAGCAGATTCCATGAGCATGGAGCCTGAGTTAGGGCTCTATCCCATGGACCATGAGGTCTTGACCTGAGCCAAAACCAAGAGTCAGATACTTAATCAACTGAGTCACCCAGGCACCTCGAAAGTATATCCTAAGAAAACAAGTACACAAATATGTATGTACAAAGATATTCATCATGAAAGTGTTGAAAATACTTATAGATGCTCAATTAAACTGTGTAAAGTATAAAAAAACATAAAAACAGATGTTAAAAATTATGTTGGAGATTTATATTTCTCAGCATGGAAAACATTTCAAAAATATATAATATATTGTGATCTTGTTTTTGTAAAAACAAAACAAAAAAGCACGTATGTATGCCTAAAGAAGGACTCTAGAAATACAGATACCAAAATGTTCAAGTTCATGGTGGCATTATGCATATTTTCATTTTTCACTTTGTAGCTTTCTATGTATCATGTGATGTATGTTACAAAATGCATTTATTAATTCAGAAGAGTACTTAATTTTAAAAGATAATACTTGCACCTGGTACAAAATTCAAAGGCTAGAAGGAGTCGACAATAAAAATTAAGGCTGTCTCCTTCCCATGTGGGAAGGAACACCTGTTCATGGCCCTGTGACAATTCAGAAGGTGAATACCACTACTTCTGTCTTCCTCAACCTTCCTGAGATGGTCTATGCTTTTCCATGTATTACCTTCATGATCAGAAAAACAATAGTGCTAGTTCCATTTTGGAAACTAATTTTATTAAGATTAAAATGGGGGCACCTGGGGTGGCTCAGTTGGTTAAGTGTCTGCCTTCAGCTCAGGTCATGATCTCAGGGTCCTGAGATCGAGCCCCATGTGGGGCTCTCTACTCAGTGGGAAACCTGCTTCTCCCTCTCACTCTGCCCCTCTCCCTGCTGTGCTCTCTTTCTCTCTCTCTCAAATAAATAACATCTTAAAAAAAAAAGATTAAAATGAAGTCTTTGGGAGTTAAAAGAAATGGAGGAACCAAAGCAGTGATATAACTGTTGGTTTTCTTTGTTTTGCAACTGAGCCGTGCACAGAAATACTGAGCACTTACCCAACTCTGAGTGAGTAATAGACTTTCTTTGTTATATTCCACTGATTTCAGTCTACATCTTTCTCCTCCATAGTCTGGACATTTTAGAAGGACAGAATTCAAGTAATGCAATTTTTGTCCTGCACAGATGCCTACATACAACAAAATAACTAAAATAATCTTGGAATCATAGTATTTATAAGTTAGCAAGATTTTATAAGTTGTAAGGTTTTATTAATACTAGGGATCATTGGTGTGCCTGATGGCTCAGTTGGTTAAGTGGCCAACTCTGGATTTCTGCTCAGGCCATGATCTTTGGGTCGTGAGATGGAGCCCCGTGTCTGGCTCCCATTGAGCATGGAGTCCGCTAGAGGATTCTCTCTTTTCCTCTTCCTCTGCCCCTAACCCCATGCTCCTTTCTCTCTAAATAAGTAAATGAATCTTAAAAAAAAACCATTAGAGATTATCATGATCACTAAATAATAGTTTGTATACACCAAGCAGGAAATATATATCTGATTAAGAGTTAAATAAATGCATATGGTCTGAAACAAGATTGAACATCTTGCCAATCTTTGATTTTGAGTGGCAATGTTGGCAATACTCATATTGTACTCATTATGCACCAGGTATGGCTCTAGATACTTGACAGGCATTAACTCACTTAATTTTCTTAATAATTCTATGAAAAGTTTCCCTTATTTTACAGATAAGGAAAACAAGGCACACTAACTCACCCAGGATCCTCAGATGGGTTTCAGGGGGCAGTGGGGGCAGGTTGCTTATGTTCCTAAGCCAGTATTTTTCCAACTAAGCCTAAGTATTTTATAGTAGATAAATAGAAATAAACCCCATTGCTTCTATGAGAAACTTAGTGTTGCTGTTTGTTGTTATGTCTAAGATAAGTATCTCACTGTCTCCAATGGAGCTAAGGACTCTGAATTTGAGCCCCTTGCTTAGCATCTAGACCTGTGTCCTTCACCTGGAAACTCCAAGAGTTGCCTCATTTGAGGTGATGGACGACAGTCCAAGGAAATGAAAGGAAATACAGTGAATGTTTGTCATTTAATGGGGTGTTAATTGAGTACTCAAAGAACATTAAAAGATATTGAAGGTAGAGTGTCTGGAGAGTGAGGTCATTGTATCAGTGCCAGAGTCTGTGCTCTTAAATTTAGGTGAATTGAATTCAGTCATTCCCCAGCTTGTGGCTTTTATTAAACTGACTACACCCAGCCTCTAATAGAGACTCCAAAGAAGCAGTTAAAAGTAAAATCCAAGCTGGATTTTTTTCCAGGATGCTGAGAGAAGGCAAGGTATCAAGTGTGCTAAACTCCAAAGACGATTTCAAGCAGTGTGACAGCAGAAACAGGAATCCTTGCTCATCTAAAGAAACATCTCAGAGACATGAAAGGAAATGTGTGAATTATCGTCATTACCTAAAGCATAGTCCTCAGAGCAGTGCCAGCATCACTTTAGAGCTGGTGTCACCCTAGAAATCCCTGGGGTTCAAATCTCCTGAATTTCACAAGACCCCCAGATAGTTCAAATGCATGTTTGTGTGTGAGAAACACTGACCTTACTCATTCTCAGTATTTTACGTATAAAAACACTGAGTGTAATGGCGGAGCCCAACTGACATGGCCCAATCTTGATGGAGACAAGGTTAAAATCCACATTGGAAAATAAAGGGTTATTAATGCAAAATTGTCTTACGTATTGAATTATAAAGTGACCACTATATGTATCAATAATTTTGTGACAATGAGTGGGAGCGACAGGTGATGCTGAAATGGGAAGTAACTCCAGCTTCGACAGAAGTTGACCTCTACAATCAATATACCCCTAGCCAGCCTTAGCCCTACAAATTTGTACTGTGTCTTGGACAAAATGTATTTCCTTACTTAGGGTAATTTTCCTAACATCAGATTTTCTACCTAATTCACAGGTGCAACTGCAAAAAAAAAGAAAAAAAAGAAAAAAGAAAGAAAAGAAAGAAAAGAAAGAAAGAAAAAGAAAGAAAGAAAGAAAGAAAGAAAGAAAGAAAGAAAGAAAGAAAGAAAGAAAGAAAAAAAATTCTTTTTAGGCTGTCTTCTCTACGATATGGTAATTACTGCCATATTTAACATGTAATCCTCTTCTAAAAATATAAATGTAAATGTAACATCTTAGTGGTACACTATGATTATCCATCATTTCAATTTCTCCATTGATTCTCCAGACAGTATCAAATCAGTGAGGTATTTATTAGGATAATTTTTTTTTCTCTTTTCCTCTTGGAGGAAAGAAGCATTTGTATTTTCATCTAGGGGAAAGATAAAGCAATTATAGACTATTTAAACATGGTTGGTTTTGATTTTAATTTCTTGGGAGGGGTTAACAATTAATTAGTATTTAAATGCAGATTGAAAATTGAATTAGCACCCCCAAAGTTTAGAGAGAGGAATAGTGCACAATGGTGGATCTTTAAACTGTGATGCTTGCTAGGGCTTTTTTTGTTTTTTGTTTTGTTTTTAATTAAAGCTGAATTGAATAACTGTACTTGACATCTGCCTTAGTCAGTACAGGTGATATAACAAATTATCACGGCCTGGGTGGCTTACAGTTCTGGAGGCCGAAGCACAAGAGCAAAGTGCTCACAGGTCTAGTAGTGTCTGATGAGCACCTTCTCATTGTGTCCTTATAGGGCCTGGAGAAAGCAAGTTAATCCCCCTCCTGGAGCTCTACCTTCATGACCTATCACCTCCCGGGGGCCCCACTTCCTAACGCAATCACACTAAGGGTTGGGATTCCAACATGAATCTGGGGGACTCAGTCCACAGCAACATCCAACTCTTGTACCCCAGATTCATATCCAGATTGCACACACTCATCTTGTTGGATTTGTTCACATCATATTAGGTACCGGTCTCTTTCTCAACAATGATTTCCTCCTATGCAAAACGTTCAGTGGGGATATTTTAAGCTCTTGCTGTGTACCTGGCACCATGATGAGCGCTTGCACTCACAGGCTCACACTGACTGTTCAGTGTGGGTTGACGTCTTAAATTGGCCATGAGTTTCAAGTTTCTAAAAACGATAATCCTCATCTGGGATGTATTCCAAAGAAACTTTTTTTTTCATGTTCAGATGACTTATTATTTGAGAATTCCTAATTGCCTATGACTAAAAAATGATCAGCACTGAGGGGGAGAAAGTGCAAACCTTGAGGCACTCCGAGGACCCTAGGTCCCACTGGACGCAACTGTCTCCCTCGTTGGCTCAGAGTGTGGGTCTGTGTGGAGGGTAGTGGGTGCCAGGGACGAATTATTGTCACAGAGCCAAACTCTCAAGGTCCTCTTCAGAAGGAGTCCTGGGGCGTCAGATATTTGTCCTTGACAAAAAGAAACATGATATTTCCTAATACTTGGCGAAAGTCTAATGCTTTCTGCACAAACCAGGCTGTTAAAAATAAAAATGTTTTAAAATACTGTTAAAAATTCCATGCCAGGGATCCCTGGGTGGCTCAGTGGTTGAGTGTCTGCATTTGGCTCAGGTCGTGACCCTGAGGATTCAGTCCTACATCAGACTCCCCGCAAGGAGCCTGCTTCTCCCTCTGCCTGTGTCTCTGCCTCTCTGTCTCTCTCATGAATAAATAAACAAAATCTTTAAAAAAAAAAGCCACTTTTTTTAGTGAGAGAAAACACAAAGTGAAGTGAAAGGACAGGGTTTCCTTCAAACTTGCATTACTTGGATCATATATGGAACATTCCCCACTTACTTCCCAACCAAAGAGAGGAGGTGAAGAGGGAAGGAAGGAGGGGAGGATGGAAAGAGAAATTCAGCTTATATTCATTCCTCAATTATCTGGGTCTTCAGGTCTGTGAGGAAGGGTTATCTGAATCAATAATGAAGCATCAATTAGAGTGTGTGGAAGGAGCATTAGAAGCACCGAGAAAACACGTGTCATGAAGGGTTTGAGGTGATTACTAGAAGCCCTCCAGTTAGGTTTCGATTTAACCAATCTCATTTCATTCAATCTTACGGATCATATTTGATTTAGAGTTTTTACAATATGAGTCTCAGTAGTGCTGCCGACAACATGGTGCCGAATTCCCCGAAGGCTTCATCAAACTCCTTTTTAATATATCTTTCATCACTGTATTATAGTCTGTCTGGTGATATATGTCTTTCTGAAGATAATTATATCCCTCTGGTATTTTTTTATTCTTCAATAACTGCCACGGTGTTTGAAATCTTGAGTCTTTGCTCTTTTATCTCACAGGGCATAGCGTTTTCCCCCATGAAGAGTTCTTTCATAAAAAGATCTTAAAGTTCCTTACAGATGTTAATTAATTCTCTCGCCAGGAAATTACCTAGTTTGCATCCTTGGGAAGTTGAGGCAGAAAGCAAAGTAACACATCCAAATCACGTGAAAACTCTGCACCGGAGCTGGAATGATTATCCGGCAGATGAGTTCTCGGGGTTCTCTTCAGGCAGCAATTGTGCTCTGAACTTGAGACAAATAATGATGATCAAAACATCAGATCATAAAGTACAGAGACCTGCATAATTTCACTTCGCTGACAGACAACCCCGAAGAACCACTTATTCTTAATGAAGATTTAGCTGCTCAGACTTATATTACCGACATTTTATTACCACACACATACACACACACAGCAGGACTTTTAGTATCCTACTACGAAGTGTTATTTGAAATCGTTAAAGACTAAACTGCACCTGTCAAAATAAATCAACCAATACACGGAGTGATTCAGAATCATCGCCTCTTTATTCTTTCTATACACTCATTAATTCTTAATATTCTTTCCCATCATTAGTGTTGAATTTCCGAGTACCCCTATCCTATAAAAATAGTGAGTTCAAATGCAATTGGGTATTTAATCCACAATTCCGTCTCCGGATTCATCTTAGGTTGAGCTTCGTCGCGCAGTATGCGCTTACAGTGCTGCTGTATGGGGTTTCCTCCTATAAAATGTTTTTACAGCTTTATGCTGTAAAAGTCAATCCAGCTGACAAATCTTGGCTGTTGCCTTTATGTATGTCTGTTTGATTTAACATGCTTCTGATTAACAATGGGGCTTCCTGATGCTGTCAAAATAAGTAAAGGACGAAATGCCTTTCTAGAAATGACTGTTTTTAAAAGAGAGATTAAGTAAACAAGCCATTCCTGCTGGTAAAATAATTGATTATGTTGCTGACTATTTAATATTATGTTTAGCTAGAACTCCCTGCGGACAGTTTATGACATTAGCAGAAACAAAGAACGAACTGAAGAACCAGCGGTGGCCGTACTCTGTGAGGGAAGAGAGGCTGTAGATTTTTGTGTTTGGAAAGAACGGGACAAATTCTTTCCTCCCTGGAGTAACCAACAGAGCACAGGAAAACATCCACCCCGGCTTGAGTGCTACAGATCTACCCACGCCGTATTGAAACAGGGATGGAGATGTTTTATAGTAACTCTAACAGTCCTCTAATGAAGTGTGCAATTAAGAAAATGGTTTCATTATTAAAGTTTAAAATCCTGAATTTAGCAGGCAGGAAATCTAGCTGGTTTTACTTTTTTTTTCTTTTTTTTTTTTATTTTGCTTCATGACAGTCCGTTTTTGTTTCCAACATTCCGGTTACACTCGGGAAAATCTCCTAACCTATTTTCCATGGACTCCCTCAGTAGGAGTGTCAGGAAGAGAAATCGATCCACTTTCCAAGACACACTTGCTGAATTAGGCATAAAATGTATCATGAGGAGATACAGGGCTAGCCACTACATGGTATTCCACTTGGAACTGCATGATCTGTGATGGCTCCGTGATGTTTTGAGCATGTGTTTCCACTTTTGGATTAGGAAAAACCTTTGTTTCTCCCTCTATGTTGGGTTTTGCAAGAAGGAAAGAAGGAAACAAGTAGATACCTGGTACAAACCTGCTATGCCCTCCTTTTCTATTGGTGAAAGCTAGGAGTTTTTATGAACATTCTCTTCTTGACTTCTCCCCCCAACCAGGTAAGGTAGTTATCATCTGTCTTTTTACAGTGGAAGAAACCCAGATTCACAGGTTTCTTGAATCTAGAAAAGGCAGTCTCCATGGTGGCAAAGTGCAGGGTATTTCTGAGCAGAGAAGGTGCCAGAGTGAATGCAGCCCCTTCCTGGATGGGAAGGATGGAGCTGAGAAGCAGGTAGGAGAGAAGTCCTCCACCTTCATCATACTGTGCCCTCAAGCTCTGTTCCGATGATTACCTGGTATTCATTGTCAGCACTAATACTACCTGATTCCTCCCATTTTTTTGGACAAAGAGCTAGCTGAATAAAAGTGTCAAGAGAATCATCTCGATTTTAAGAGCCTAAGTGGACTAACGTGAAATTGGGAATATGACGTGAGGGTTGGGGAAACAACATCAGTGGCTGTAGAGACTGATACTAATTGTTTCTCTTTTTTTCAGATATTCACCTTGTAGCTTTTTAATTTAAGGATAAATGAAAGTCAAACATTTACCCCATTGTTCTTATTATCAGAGTATTTGGGTCCATTGTATATTTGACAATAGAAATGTTTTCCCCAGGGATGCCTGGGTGGCTCAGTGGTTGAGCCTCTGCCTTTGGCTCAGGTCATGATCCTGGGATCCTGGGATCGAGTCCCGCATTCGGCTCCCCACAGGGAGCCTGCTTCTCCCTCTACCTGTGTCTCTGCCTCTCTCTGTGTGTCTCTCATGAATAAATAAATAGTAAAATCTTAAAAAAAAAAAGAAATGTTTTCTCTCTTAACTCATAGTAGCTCCCACTGTGAGTATGATCACATCCCTACGAGCCCCTTCCTCAGCACCCGCTATGGCCCCAAGCATGTGTGAAAGGTCGATGAAGCAAAGGGGAGGCCCTGGGCTGGAATTATCATAGGAGACAAGAATATCTTGTCATCTGTGCTCTCTGGGGGTACAATTTTAAAAGTATGAATTTTGAGATAAGAAAGGCTTGTATTTATGTGTCAGTTAAGCTGTCAAACATGAATTCAAGGTTCCGATGTTGGCTCCAAAATGAGCCATGTTGCCTTGAACTTCACTTTTTTTTTTTTTTTAATTCCTCTGAACTTCAATTTCTTCCTCTATAAAATAGGGAGAGTATTTCTCACCTGACTGGGTTGTAGAGGCGTTTTCCAGGTCATGATTTCAAGGCTGATAAAGTGCCGGCAGCAGTAGGACTTGCAGGCAGCTCCTGGTTGGGAGAGGAGGGCCTGGCTGGAGTGTCGGAGATGAAGAGGCAGGTAAAATCAGAAGTAAAATTTAGGATGAGTGACAGGTGTGATGGAGGAATCTGAGAAGAGCCCAGTCATGTAGCTGGGAAGACGGCACCAGAGGTCAAATCCACGTGCACAAGGCATGCTCTAAAAGATGAGCCCAAGTAGAGAAATGAGGACAGAACTGGAGTATGATATTGCTAGGACTAGTGCAGTGGTGTAGGGGGATGTGGGCACCCTAGGCTGTTGGGACAATTAACTAAAGTAACATGAAGAAATCTGGCCTGGAGTCTTATAGTGGTTTCCTAATTTTTCATTCATTTTTTTCCTCCCTCTTTCCATTCTCTATCCGCTTCCTATGAAATAGAGAGGATCATCCACATATAAAGCTACTGAAAACTTCTCTGACCCCACTGCCGTACTTCCAAATGGCGAGGCATTAAGTCAGTGATATTGCTGAGGAGAGATGTTCTAAATTCACACACTGCCAGATGTCTCTTCTATTTAGAATGACTTGATGTTCATTTGTGCACATTTTGATTTTTTTTTTTGTGATCTCTCCCATAATGATATATTCAGGGATAGAAATCAAAGTTCAGCTAACATTTTTTGGCTCAGGAAACTTACCCGTTAAGAAGAAAGAAGTTGACATGATGTTAAATTCCTACCACATTTTCCGAAGTTCTGTTCATATTATGAAAAAAACAGAACTGAGTTGTGTGATTGAAGCTGACCCTATTTTTAACTTATATGCAACATTTACCTCAATGTCATACTATAAATTTTCTCCCATTAACCCATGCCCTGCCTTCCCCTAATATTATAAATTACCTAAGACCAGAGAGTATTTCTCTTAGAAGGTACCAAGTTTCTTTAGTTTAATCACCAATAAACTGTTCTCCTTTGGATGAGCCTCTTTTGTAGCTCCAGACAATGGGACACCCATACGACAGCTCTGCTCCATCCCAGGAATGTGCTCAGAACTCCTCTGGTGGCCACAGGACAGTAGAGGTGGGACATGACCAGATATTCACGGCACAGATTCCAATTCTTTCCAAACCCAACACACACCTCCAAGGACACAACACACACCTTTCAAAGGACTTTCCATTGAGCTGGACAGACCCTAGTTCTGACACATGTGACAATTTACTTCATCTCGCCAGTTTTCCCTTTTGTAACATGGGGATCTATACAGAATTTTGCAAGGATTAATTAAGATAACACATAAAAACACTCATCACATAATAGTTACCCACTAAGTGGTGAGTGCAGACATAAGAGCTAATATTTACGGAGCATTTAATATACTCCAGGCATAGCAATAAGTGTTTTATGGCCATTATTCTCTTTGTTCTTCTCACCACCCATAAGAACTACGTATTATTGTACTCATTTTACTGCTACAGGGATGAAACCGCAGAGGGTTCACAGGATCTACTAAGGTCCCACAGGTGCTCAATGGTAGATGGAGAAACCAACATCCATGATGAGTTTAGTTAAATGTATCTATCAGGTTTAACAGATACACAGAAACTGTGCAATTTGTAAATGATTTAGAGCTTCACAGAGAAAGATGCCATATGATTATTATTAATAAAAGAGCAATTTGTATTGTATATGAGCAAAGCTACATTAATTGGAATCATGGAAGACGGTGGTGTTTTTCAGAGTCTGTTTTCCTAGAACCGATGAACTCCAATTTTAGTGAGATCTATCTAAGAATCAAAGCCACGTCTCGATGAGCATTGTGGAATCAATCCTTAGAGAAATGGAGGTGGCTGGAGAGAAGGTAATAATCATGGGCTCACTGCCAGGACATGGTTTGAAACCGTAAACTCTATTAGGGTTATGACATAACGATTGACCACCATCCAAAAGCAGTTACTACAGGCTGGCAGCCCTGGAATTCAATCTCGGATGAAACTTTCAGTGGTTGTTGTCAAGCTTGTTTCTAGAGAGATTAGACTTAATTACGAGACTAACGCAGTGGGTGTTTTGCTGTGTGTATGTGTGTGTGTGTATGTGTGTGTGTGTTATTAAGGACAAATCCTTTAAGCTGACTGAATGGGGCCCATGAGTATCATAGACCAAGAGGGAGACACCACATCGAATAAAAGAGGGAGATCTTCCTATGACAAATGTGATGTTTAATGAGATGAAAGCAGAAGAAACGTGACAATAAACAGCCTGAGTGAAGGGACTAAGGAAAGAGCATCTTCCTCGTCTGGGTGTTTGAGACGTTAAATATTATCATTAATTGCATCCCCGTAATGTCCCAGCTACCAGGGCCTTAATGCCCACTTCAAGCATATCTCAAGCTAGAGCAATTGAAAGATAATAAGAGGAAAATGAGTAATGAATCCTTTTTATTGTGCGCTGTAAATGGCCTCCATTGAAAGTCTGTGTTTAGACTGGTAATAAAAATGAGTGATGAAGGCCGACGTTGAACATGGGAATTGGTTCAAGCAAGGAACATATTTTCTATTTTAAGAAAAAAAAAAAAAAACACCGCTTCACAAATAATTTAGGTTATGGAGAAATCCCTTCCTTGGAAACTTTCTGCAACCACTGAACAGTCTTCATACGCCTTGGCAAGGTGGGTGCGTTTTGTTTTTCTTTTTGTGGCTTGAAACGTTCACAGAAGTATAACAGTAGTTGAGGAGCACAGAACTTTGTTAGCTTGTCAGTCTATAGGCCTTTGGGCAAATACGGGAGTGTTAGGAAGAATTACATTCCTGAAACATGTGGCACTCCTTAAGCATCAAGGACACTGTAAACCTGCAGATCTGTTATTCAGATATTCAGGGGTAGCCTTATCTAGACCCCGAAATCATTCATCTAAAATTGTATCAGCTCCTCCTTCTCATTTGTGTTTTCCCTTTAAAGAAAGTGAATCTTACCCATCACAGCACAAGAGTCTGAACACTGAGATGGCTCGTTTTTTTGTTTTGTTTTGTTTTGTTTTGTTTTGTTTTTAAGAACTTCCGTGTCTGACACCCTAAACCTAATCCTTAGAGCAGCCTAAGCAACGTGGAGGATTTAATCCTCATTTCAGGGATCAGTAAATTAAGGCTCAGAAAAGCCTAATGACTCCTAAGTGACAGAGCCTGTAATTTAAAGTTGAATTGGATGAACCCTGGGAGGCCATGCTCTTTCCACTGCACTGCCCTGCATCTCAGCATTGGGGTAGTGCGTGGTGGGTACTTACCCAGAAATAATCATTATGACAATAAAGAATCACCCCCAGGCCTGCAAGTTGTATAGCTATCTAAGCAACAGCTGAGAATGGAAATAACTGAACACACACACATACGCAGGGTTTTTGGGTTTGTTTGTCTGTTTGTTTTATAGATTTTTGCTTTATCATTAAAAGCCAATTACCTGGAAAGAATTGGTAAAATGGGAGAAAATAAAAATCAGAACTTTGAGAGCTGTGGGGCAAGGGGAGTGGGAAGAACCATAAGATTCCTCTCTCCATGCTCCCTTGCTGGGAAGTGATCCATCAGGGGTTTACCAGTGTGATTTAGAAAGCATTCAGGCCACAGAGGCTGCACTTCACATTGGTCTTTGTCAAGGAAAATGGACATGATGGCACAGGAACAAAGGGTTCTCTTGCCATTCCCATGTGGCTCCCGCCCTAAGACCATGGATGCAATGTCCTTGGATCACTTGTGCTTCTTAGAACACTTAGCAACTCCTGGGAAACTGGATTGTTGTAGGATATTCTGGTCAAGGGTTGCATTATTTTTGAAACTGAAGAAGAAGATAGCAAGTACTTAAAATCAATAGTTTAAAAGATGGATTCTCACTTCAGAGCAAAAATCAAAACACAACGAGAAACTCCTTGCTATTTCATGCATCTGAGAACACCGTGTATTAGAACGCAATGGATCCCAAAGTCACTCAAATCTCTCCTACAGGTGTATGGCTTTCTTGCATTCTGAAAATGCCACTCATTTCAGGAATCCTTGCAATGTGTGAAATGTTATTTTTTTTTAAAGATTTTATTTATTTATTCATGAGAGACAGAGAGAGAGAGAGAGAGTCAGAGACACAGGTAGAGAGAGAAGCAGGAAGCCCAATGCAGGAGTTGATCCTGGGACTCTAGGATCATGCCCTGAGTCAAAGGCAGGTGCTCCACTGCTGGGCCACCCAGCCGTCCTGTGTGAAATATTAATATGTCATAACTGGAAATGAAATATAATTGCTTCTGGGGCAATTGGATAGTTCATGAAACTCCAATATTAAGCCTTCAAGGAGGCCATTGAGAAGGATTATAGCAGGAATTTAAGAAACAGCAGTATAAAACCCGAACCCTTGATCTGGCCGAGTTGGCTACTTAGCTGTCAGAAGGAGAGCCTGGGGACACCCCTTCCTGATCTCACCGAGGACTGAACACAGGCAACCCCCCACATGTCCAGGGACTGCCCTGTGCTCTAGCTGGCCCAGTCAATACCTTGCTTCACAGGGATTTTGTGATTGTATCAGCCATCCACTGCTGCTCACCAGGCTCCATGCCCAGGGAGTGACAGGAGCTCCCTTTCTTCAAATTTTATAAAAGAAATATGTTTGGTTTTGCACACATACGCTTTGCTTTTCCATTGGCTGTGCTTCTCAGGGAAGCTTTCCTTGAGCTACTCATTTGTTTGCAGCCCAGGCTGTGCCCTGACATGGGTGGGGGGGCAACCGAGAGAGGTTGTGGGCAATGAAAGGGTAACATGGGGAGCCCAGTCTGAGATGCAGAACTTGTTGTGGGAAATTCAGTAAGTCGAAACCGTGCTATTGGACTGGAGAGAATTTGGTGCCGTGAAGAAAGATGTAGGTCCTTACTGTGCTCTCACAGTAAAGCTGAAATCATGAGGTGTAGACACTGGGATCTTCTGTCCCTGGCTTTGTAGCCCATCATTTATGTTCCCTGCCTAATCTAGGGAGCAGCCAGTATTAAAATACCACGTTCGACAAACAAGTCAGATGACTTCCAGGTAAAATGAATGGAAGGCCCAGGCGCGCTCAGTGGGCTGGGCAGGCCATGTGCAAGCTTCACGGTCCACAGACTCAGCCCTCCATGGGGTCCACTCTGCACTGGGAGGAAGAAGAGGCAGAGATATGGGGGCCATAATTTGAGGATCTCTTCATCCTAGAAAAAGGATCATTTGTTTTAACATTTTGCAAATGATTATGCAGTTATGTCACCGAGAGCGTGCAGTTGTTTTCATTCCCAACCTTTCTTTAAACGTGTACACTCATAAGTTGCATCAAATCTCTCTTATTTTTGTTGTGTCTCCTTATCTGTTCCTCAATCAAAACATTTCATCACCTTGGAGTGGGTGATAGCGATACTCAGTTATCACAGCAGCCAGCATTACCTTGCTAACTCGGTCACTATTAAGTAGGCAGGAGTGAGCGGCAGAGCCATGATTTAGGCTCTAGATTCCACAGCAGTGGTCTCCAAACTGTGTATTGCATCAAAACCCTACTACCTGTAAAAAAAAAAAAAAAAAAAAGGAAGCATTTGGGGCTACATTCTTTATTAAATGCATAATTATTATTATTATGCACAAGTTATAGAATTGATTATGCACTAATATTTCACTACTATTAATATAATACTAATAATACATTATTATTACTAATGTATTAAATATGGTTTGAAACACCAAAAAGAAGAAGGGGAGAGAAGAATTTAAAAGATAAGAGAATGGGGGATCCCTGGTTGGCTCAGTGGTTTAACGCCTCCCTTTGGCCCAGGGCGCGATACTGGAGACCCGGGATCGAGTCCCACATCGGGCTCCCGGCCTGCTTCTCCCTCCTCCTGTGTCTCTGCCTCTCTCTCTCTCTCTCTCTCTATGTCTATCATAAATAAATAAATAAATAATAAATAAATAAATATTTAAAAAAATAATAAAAAATAACAAAATAAAAGATAAGAGAAAAATAAACTTTATTAAACTTTATTAGAAGTTTTCAATTTTCTTCCCGCAGAGAAGAAAATAATTTTTTTTTAAGATTTTGTTTTAAGCAATCTCTACACCCAACCTGGGGCTCGAACCCACAACCCCGAGATCAAGAGTCACATGCTCTACCAACGGAGTCAGCCAGGCACCCTCCTCCACACCATTAGGTTGTCTCCAACACCCCATCTTTGGAAACCACTGATCTAGTGCAAAAGAAAGATGGCTTAGTAAAAACATGCCTGATGAAAAGAATGGCTTTTTTCAACAGTATCTTTGCAAATAAAGAAAGAACCCAAGAAAACAGAACAGCTCTCTAAGCCAGGGGCAGCATTCCTGTCCCAAAAGATATGTAACCCTACAATGTTGCCACAAGTTCATTTCCTCTGGCAGAGAGAGCTGCCTCGGTTGGCACAGGCTTTGTCCTCAGTGGCTTCTCTAGTTGGGGTTGGGGGCGCACCAGCCGTTTCTAAGGCCATCCTGCCGGTGTTTAAATGCAGAGCACTAGCCCTCTCTTCCCCCCTGGTCTGTCTCTGCCTAGTTGAACTCCCATTGGCTCTGGTCCAGCACAGATCCGTGTCGCCTACTGATAGACAGTCTGTGGTTTTCTAGTTTTCGAGCTAAGCGAACCCCCGGAATGAGCCACTGTTCATCCATGTCCCCAACGCAGAGACCAGAGCATCGTGCAATCAATGGGAATTCGCAGAGAATTGGCAGGATCTGCAGTTACTTGTTGGAACATAAGAAACCCAGACCCCGGGATCCCTGGGTGGCGCAGTGGTTTGGCGCCTGCCTTTGGCCCAGGGCGCGATCCTGGATACCTGGGATCGAATCCCACATCAGGCTCCCGGTGCATGGAGCCTGCTTCTCCCTCTGCCTGTGTCTCTGCCTCTCTCTCTCTCTCTCTCTCTCTCTGTGACTATCATAAATAAATAAAATTAAAAAAAAAAAAAAAAAAAAAAGAAACCCAGACCCGGAATGGCTTTTCCCAGAATCACTGGGGAACCTCGTTGAAGGTTGAAGAAAAAGACCATGAGCTTTACTCCAGCTTCTTGCCAAAGTTTGGGAGTTCCAAAGGATGGCCCGAGCAAACTCATCAGTTTCAAGCATCTTCGCGGAGATGAAGGAGAAAAAAACTCAGCATCAGTTAGGTATACACATCTATCTGTCCATAGAGAATACAGGAAACCAGAAACTGTTTAATGCACATCGCTGGCCCATACAGCCCCACAAATCAAAGTAACCAAGCCTAGAAAGCCAAGATTTCCACAGGTCGTCAAAACCCAGCCTCACATGATAAGGACTGAAGTCTTACAGATTGGGTCGAGTTTCTGCAGGGCAGTGAATTAGCACAAGGACAGTCACACAAAAACAGGAATTTTAGGATGGGATGTGCTGCTTATGTTTGTTATTTGGGGTTTCTTTCTTTCTTTTTTTAATTTGAGAGGGATAAACAACTTTAAGCTTGAATCAGCGTTTCACAAATGAAGCCCAGGTAGGAAAAGTAACTCGCTTAAGGTTACGTGCTAGTTGGTAGTAAAGCAAAGACAGCAGAACCCAGACTTCTGACTCCCAAACCGGTGTTCCCTGATTTCCAAGATGCAGTTATGGTTCATACAAGATGAGATCCTTTATCCTTCCGTAATCACAGCTCAGCCCCACCCAAAAGCAAAAGTTCATTTATGGTTTTTCAAAGCCTTTATGACGAGTTGCTTCAGGTTTGCTTCAGGGCGGCAAAATGAGTCATTATCTGGACAACTGAGGAGGAGGTTTGCTATTTCTATCAGCATTTTGAAGTAGATTCTGCAGATTTGGGATGCCTGGGGGGCCCAGTGGTTGAGCGTCTGCCTTTGGCTCAGGTCCTGATCCTGGGGTCCTGCGATCAAGTCCCGCATCAGGATCCCTGCAGGGAGCCTGCTTTTCCCTCTGCCTGTGTCTCTGCCTCTCTCTGTGTGTGTATCTCAAGAATAAATAAAATCTTTAAAAAAAAAAAAAACAACATTCTGCAAATCTTCACATCTCACACATGCTGTCAATAAATCCATAGTTTCATTTGTGCATTCACTGCTGTATGTGAAAGCTCTGGTTTGGACTCTGAGAATTTTTAAAAGAGAAAATGACATGGTCTGTGGTATCACACCAATATAAGTTAGTTAATTATGAGCATTATTGCTGAATGCTCCAGCATAGGAATAACTTAACTTCCTCTATTTTATAAAAATTTTTTTAAATGTGGGGCACCAGGGTGGCTCAGTTGGTTAAGTGTCTGCTTTCAACTTGGATCCTGGGGTCCTGGGCTGGAGCCTCGCATCACATTGGGCTCCCTGCTCAGCAGGGAGTTTGCTTCTCCTTCTCCCTCTGCCCCTCCCCCTGCTGGTGCTCTCTCTCTCTCTCTCTCTCTCAGATAAATAAAATCTTTTAAAATCTTTTAAAAATTCTTAATTTGATTTTTAAAACTCCAAATAATAATAGGGTTTAAAATGAAAAACTAGATTTCCTTCCATCCCAGACTCCCTGGTTTTGCTCCTCCACGATTCCTGTGTACCTTCCAGACATCATCTGTGAACACACACCCACAGAGCTCTTTTTCTAATACAAAAAAGGACATATAGATCATATTATCCTGTATCTTGATTTTTATACATGGCAGGATACTTGGGAATCTTTCTATATCAGCACCTATCCCTCTAGTAATTTCCTTCTAGCTGTGGAGCGCTCTGTTGAGACAAGCTACTGTAAATTTTTAACCAATCCCTGATTATGGACATCAGAGTTATTTTGTTTTTGCTCTTGCCAACAACACAGCAATGGTTACCCTTTTGCCTACATCCTCATGTGCACTTTCAGCATATTTGTAGACTAAATTCCTAGAACTGAAATTGCCGAGTGAAAGGACATATTTTCTAATTTTGTTAAATATTAGCAAAGCTCTAAGATAACACTAAACAAACACATCTAAGGATGCTGTGCTAATTTCCAGCCCTGTCCACAGCGCGCGTGAGGCTGGTTTCCCAGGCTTTTGCAAGCACCTAGATTTGTCAAGATTTAGGGCAAAATTAAGATCTCAGTTCGGAGCACCTGGGTGGCTCAGTGGTTGCATGTCTGCCTTCGACTCAGGTCATGATCCCAGAGTCCTGGGATCAAGTCCCACATCAGGCTCCCTGTGTCTCCCTCTGCCTAAGCCTCTGCCTTTCTCTGGTGTCTCTCAGGAATAAATTAATTTACAAAAAATAGATCTCAATTCAACTTGTAGTTTTAATTTTCAATGAGTATGAGCATCTTTTCATGTTGACACTTTAGGGTAATTTTTATCATCCACCTTTTCCATTCTCTTCTTAAAATGTACTTATTAAAAAATCTCTTAGTATGTTTTTTGTCTTATGTGTTGCAAATATTTCTGTTTCTTCTCTGTCTTTGGTATATTTTACTATACTGAAGTTGAAGAGATTTACAGATCTATATATAAAAGGAGGTCTATATATCTATATCCATGTGTATGTATAGATGTATTTGTATAGGTATATGTCATACATATGACAGAGAAGGGAGAGAGATTAAATCATTTTCCTTATGACTTCTGAAGTTCTAAGGTTTGGCTCTTACTTTAAAGGGACTTTCTCCACTCCAAGTCGTAAAATAAATTATCCCATATATTTTCCTTGTGATTTTATGGTTTTATTTTCTTAAATTCAAATGTTTGATTCCAACTTCTACTTCAGCTTAGAATGCAGGACATGAAAGACCTTCATTCACATGGTCACACCGAGAAAAATCCAGACATATAAAAATCATACTTTCCCACGAGGCTAACAAAGATCAAGCACAAAGAAAGTCTTAATGAACTGAATTTCAGAGAAATGAGCCCCAAGCTGGCAAAGGGAGTCAGGACAGCTCTATTCCTGGGGAAGAGTTTCTGGTCTGGTCTGGTATGGCAGGGTCCTGGAGAGACCTTGCAGGGAGGAGAAGAAATCACCTGAGCTTTGGGTGTACTCGAGGCTAATGAGGGGAATGAAACATGCAAGTGTTGCAACTGCAAAAATAAATTGGCCCAACAACTCTCACATTTCTACCCCTGCCCTCAAACTTTGATAAAAAAGACTCCAGGAAGAAAGGGCTAACACATAGGGCAAGATCACAAAGACCTCTGTGCTCCCATAGTACTTAGACTCCAGAGCTCTTCTGAGTTCAATCCAAAAGAAGAAAAATATTAAAAATGGAAGCCCATAATCAGCTCAACTATCAATAATTTCAAAAAGACGGCAGTAGTGTGGGAGTTTGAGGGTCCATCTAAACAGAGAACAGGGGTCGCCTGGCAGGCTTGGTGGATCAAGAGCATGCAACTCTTGATCTCAGGGTTCTGCATTCGAGCCCCATGTTGGGTGTAGAGATTACTTAAAAATAAAATCTTTAAAAGAGAGAGAGAGAGAGAAGAGATCAATGGCTTGGATGAGACAGTCCAAATTTTTAATGAAGAATAGAGACAAATGTCGAGGGAGTCTACATATGGCCATCAGGAGATGAACAGTAAAGAACTTTTCACTGGTTTCTGCATTCTAAGCCAAATGGTTTTGCGAGAGTCTTTTCTAAATTGCCATAATTATAATAAACTCTCCCCTGGTAGGTTATCATATAGCAGTGTGTTTTAATGAATATAAGTGAATATAAGCTTATATTCAACAAATAGCAGTTTAGCTATTACTGGCAATCCTTATTACAGGAAACACCACCCACCAGTCCCTCTATTACGGTGAAACACCACCAGTTATTTTTAGGGCAATGTTGTTTTAAAAATGTTGCTTGGACTCCATCCCCTGCCAGGAGAAGGTTCAAAGATGGATGTCCTTCCATGGCTCTTAAATCTTTATTTTACGTACACTTGGAAGGGCTCCTTAGTAGCTCCTTAGTAACTTAATAAAGAAGATAGCAAGATTAATAGAAAAATGTGATTCTGACAAACCACCTCCAGTAGTTTCCAGAGTTTATCAAAGATTCTAGCTCAGAATTTTGAAAAGCCTTAACTGCTCCTTTAGGGCTTGTTGATGTCACAAAGTTTCCCAAAGGGAGTTCTGTCATCAGCACATGATCACTGTAGGTGTGCCATAGTATCAGGAAGATTTTGGCAACAAATGATAGTATTCACTATCCCGTGTAACAGGAAGTCCAAAGTTATGGTAGCTCCATTTCTTTGGTTCCGTCTTGGTTTTTCCGCCTCCTAATCCCTTTGTCAATTTTGTCCCTCGGGCTAGCATCTCTCAAGGTTGCAAGGTAGGTAAGGCATTTCCAGGCATTATGTCTGACCCAGCAATGTCCAAAAGAGTCTCGTGACCTCCCCGTGTCTAACCCAATCACCAGGAAGGAGAATTGGACATGTGTAGACAAGCTTTAATCTATCACCTGCAGCTAGGGGTGGGCCAGGCTTGGAGCACAGGCTTGGTTGTGGAGAGGACAGTATATTCCTCAACATATTCTCAGCTCCATTAGGAAGGAGGAAGAATGAAAGGATGTTAGGTGACTCAGGAAATTCTGCCCAAGTTAGAGTTTTCAATTGCTGGTATTGTTGGTTTTTAACCACAAATTACAGTTTCTTCAGTTTCGATATTATTAATTTAGTTTGTTGTGAACTATTCTGCTAAGCCTACAATGTGGAGCAATGCATATCTTTTTCAACAGTGTTTTGGACTGCAACTTTCCCATAACAACATTTAAAGACATTTAAACTTCGGGGGCTGAGAATAAATGACCCATGTCCAATTGCCAAAGCAGATAAATACACAATCCTCACCACCATCCGCACTACCCCCACCTCGCTTCTCCAGTGACCATTGTTGTTACTACAGTTTTTTTTTTTTTTTTTTTTTTTTATGAAAAGAGGAAAGAGAAAAGAGGAGTCATGTGTGCCTTTGGGGAATGATATTTTGCCTAAGTAGACTTTTCTCAGAAAAGTGTGAGGGTCTCTGCTTCGGGTAGGAACTCCCTGTGAACTTGTTTCCATTCTTCTGTGCCACCAGCAAAAGAGGAAATGACTCTGTGCCTTAGGATAATATGTGCTGACCTCCGACCTAGGGTGTGAGGACCCAGGGTCTCCTCATTAGCCTCCTCCCATCTGGAATTGGCAGAAGCAGAATCACATTCTCCTGTTCTTGTATAAAACATAAAGATCAAGGCTCATGAACTATAAATACAACTGTTTTAGCTGGAGTAATTCCAAGTCAATTACTACTATCATTAGGCATCAAATTAAAACATTGGCACTTAAAACTATATATGCTTCAAAGTTCAGGCTCTCATCGTCTCTCCTGTACATTATTACAACTGTTTCTTGCTTGATCTCTCTGGCTTCTCCAATTCATCTTGCAAGTTGTTCCCGAGGGCTCCTTCAAATACACAAATCTGGTCATGTCATTTCCCTGCTTGAAAGCCTTACAATGACGTCTACAGGTGCTTTAAACCGTATGGGCTGCTAGAACAGAACCCTGTAGACTACGTGGCTCATAACCATAGCAATTTACTTCTCACAGTTCTGAGGGCTGGAAGCCCACGATCAAGGCACCAGCAGATTCAGGGTCTGGTGAGAGTCACTTCCTGTTTCACAGATGACCATCTTCTTGCGTGGTCCTCATGTGGTAGGTAGGGTGAGGGGGCCTCCTAGGGTGTCCTGTATGAGGGCACTAATGCATTCATGAGGAGTCCCAAAGATCTCACCTCCTCATATCATCACACTGGGGGGTTCGGATTTCAACATATGGATTTGATGGTGAGAGGGAGTGGGATTGGAGAGAAACACAAACTTTCATTTCCTAAATGAGCATGCTGACCACTCACATTCTGGCCTCTGCCTGTTTTTCCAACTCATCTCTTGCTCCATTTACCAGCAAAACTTCCCTGGGTGCTGCAGTCTGACAATGCCATTCTGGCAGTGTCTGGAACATATCAGATGCTTCCTGGCTGCACGACTTGCTCTGGCTACCTGGAATATTCTTACAGCCTTATCTTCTGTCATATTCCCATTTATGCTCCAAAATTCAACATAAGCACCACATACTCTTTAAAAATCTTCTTTTACTCAAAAAAATAAAATAAAAAAATAAAAAATAAAACATAAAAATCTTCTTTTACTCTACTAGGAAAAAAAATTAGTTGCCTATCCTTGATGAAGTGCCTGTGGTGTTTAAGACCGTGGACTTCAGAACCTAACTATCCAGGTTCAAATGCAAAGTTCACCACCAGTTACTGGCTGTATGGCCTTGTCAAGAACTATATGGGATTGAGATTTTACTCTGCTTACCAGCCATCAACATTACCTGTTGGTGTTTCGTGGATGCTGGTAGAAGACATGATTTCTGCGTCAGAGACAAAAGCAGTGGATTGAGCTTCATGTCAGCTTGCGCTGGCTCCCCACGATGGCCAAGTCTCCTGGTAGCCTTGCAAAGGGCCCATTAGGATGGCTGCATATGCAGTGAGATACATTACAGGGGAGGTCACCAAGCATGGGGGAACCATCACTTCTACAATAAGTGGAATAAAAAGCCTTCTCTTTAACCAGGGGGAGACGTTACTTCCTCTCTCAAGGCTGTGCTTTGCAAACACAGCCCTGGGAATCAGCCCACGGAAAGAGCAGTCAGGGCCTTGAGTTCTTTTTTTTTTTTTTTTTTTTAAAGATTTATTTATTTATTCATGATAGACATAGAGAGAGAGAAAGAGGCAGAGACACAGGAGGAGGGAGAAGCAGGCTCCATGCACCGGGACCCTGACGTGGGATCCGATCCCGGGTCTCCAGGATCGCGCCCTGGGCCAAAGGCAGGCGCCAAACCGCTGCACCACCCAGGGATCCCAGGGCCTTGAGTTCTTAACACACCCAGTGAGGTCCTCCAGGAGCACTCAGAATCCGGAGTGGACTGTCTCTCCCAAGTCTTCTATGTGCCATTCAACCTCTGAGTATCTCACTTTTCTCATCTCAAGGTGGGAAAATAATGGTACCTGCATCATAGGGACTTTGTGAGGGTTAAAACACTTGCCATATGTTCATCTCTTAGACCAGCTCCCAGCCCAGAATAAGTGATCAGTAAGGCCTAGTTATTAGTATTGGTATCCCTCCCACCTTTCTCCTTCCCGCTACCCACATGGTTTATTTATAGCTTCATCACATTTCACGGTATTTGTTTACCCATTTTTCTTGCCTACTGGCCTAAGTGCTTTTTGAGGCAATCCATCTTTGGATCCCAGATGCCAGTCCAGGATGGGTAATTATTATATTTGTTGAATAAAGGAATGAGGGAATAGTCGTCCTGCATAACAAACAGTGTGACCTCTCTAGCACCCTCTCTATACGTTTGATCAAATTTGAAGGCTCTAAACTCTTCAATCCTTTATGTGGTCAGGGGAGGGGGAGGACATTCTCTTGTATGTAGCTCTTTTTTCTACAGAATGACACGGCATGGCAATCATACCATTCACACAGGAAGATTAAGTAGGTCCTCCAACTGAAGGAAAATTATCTCTTCTCCACTTCCAATTCAGTAAAATTGAAAGTAGAGCAGGATCAGCTTTGTATGCTTAGAATAACACTGAGAACATATGAAATGCAGGTTTGCCTCTCACTCTGAATCCCATCTCCTGTTTCCCCATCGAGTTAGAGGAAGAAGTCATGGCAAAAGGTGTGTCAGTCATTTGTGCTGCAGAAGAGAAAAGATAAATCTGGTCTCTACTGTTACTGTTTCAATTCAGAACACAGGATATCTGGGGACAGGAGGCAAATGGGCCATCATTTTACCAAACACCACTCAGAAATCAACCCAGGTCAACTCATGAAAGCTGTTCCTAGGGCCCTGGCTGGGTCCTGACTCAGCACCTGTCACAGATCCTGGCCTGTGATTGCCACTTGATAAATAAAGGCACATAGGAATAAATTAATGAAGAAGAGAAAAGTTATAGAAACTGTCTAATACGGTGATTTTTTCATGCACCTGATAGAAAATCATCACCTAATATTTGTTTTTCTGAAATTAAATGGGCTCTCAATGGATAACTGGTCATGGTTCTCCAACATCGGGCCTTTTAGCTGAGTTTCCTGAGATTAAGGTCCTTCATGCCCAAACTGCTCTGGCTGCACAACCCTTGCTAGAAAAAGCCTTCCCTGTCATTTGGTGCCATGCACTGTTTTGTTAGTTAGAAAATACAGCCTTTGAATCAGAGCACACATTACGGGTCTCTGGTGTGCACTAAACAGCCAAAGCCCCACTCGCCCAGAAACACAAGAACTGAGAAACGCACACAGCTCTGTGGTGAGACCAGATGGACTCCAGGTCTGAGCTTTTGCTGGCTTTCACAACAGGACCTGTGTTTCTTCAGTCCACCTAAAACAGGCCTGAACCCGCGCCCACTGCCACTTTTGCTCGCCCCTGATGACACACACCTGCCCGGCTGGCCCATGATCTGCAGAATAAATGCCTTCTTCTCGGAGGGGAGAGTAAGACCATAAGATGTGGGATGCCTGAGTGGCTCAGCAGTTGAGCGTCTGCTTTCGGCTCAGGGCGTGACCCCGGGGTCCTGGGATCGCGTCCCGCATTGGGCCCCCTTGCATGGAGCCTGCTTCTCCCTCTGCCTGTCTCTGCCTCTCCTTCTGTGTCTCTCATGAATAAATAAATAAAATCTTTTTAAAAAAAATAAATAAAATTTAAAAATTTTTAAAAGACCATAAGATGTGATGAACAGAAGATAGCTCTGCAAGTATAGAACATTCAGGAGTGGACCTTCTAGCCCTGTTTCTTACTCTGCTTGGCCTTGTTATGTATTCGGTTAGGATTCCCCAGGGGAACAGGACCAATAGGACTTATATCCAGAAACACCCTCCCAGACACCCCAAAATAATGTTTCATCTGGCCCACTCTGGTTGACACATAAAGCCAACCCATCACAGATATATATCGTTATGTACATGTGTGTGCAACATGTATATATATACACGTGTATATAAATATATGCACAATATGCAGATAGACATTTATCTTACAAATATGAAATATCCATATATATACATGTAAAAATATATATTCTTTAAAAAATAAATAACCAGCTACTTAGCTGAAGCAATCATAGGATATTATAACTGTAAGAGACTTTATTATGTTTTACATCAAGACCTGTGCTTTATGTTGGAAATTACACGCCCGGTCAAAAGCAGGTGCAGAATGAGCTCTGGGATGTTCTGACTCCCAGTCTAAAGCACTTGCCACACTGGACCAATAGTTGATCTTCTGGCATCCCCCATCGAATCACCTGCATCCGAAAGACCCTCTATAAAGAACTCAAGCTCATTTTCAAAAAAACAAACTAGAGTACAGTATCCAGTAAGTACCAACCATTTAGAGAGCTCACAAGTTCGGAGAAATAAGAAGCTTGACAAGATATTGCTAGATGCTCTCCAACCCCCTTACTCTCTTCTTGGGGCACAGGGGAGTCCATTTCCACTCCTCCTGTGCAGTTAGGTGAGGACCACGTGGCTGAGTTTTGGGAAAGGGCACCCGCAGAAGTGCATCTCTGCTACCAACCTGGACCACCCAGCATTGTGCACTACCTTCCTCATCCTTCCTCTCCCTGTCCTTAGTGGGAGGGTGATGGGGCAAGGAGGGGGCTCTGAGATGGGGAACCACACAATGGATAGAGAGAAGATTTGAGGACAAGCTGCCCAGGAAAGCTGCCTGCCCTGCAAAGAGGTATATCTGAGTAAAAAGGGAAATGGTATTCTGTTTGGCCTCTGGTATCTGAGCTATTTGTTACACAGTGTATGAGATTCTGTGTACACCACCCGCATCCCCTGGGTCCATCCCAAAGGTCCCCTGCAGCTTCTTACCCAAGGCCCCCAGTCTCTGTCTACCTGAGGGCTTGGGCCACAGGGGATTGCTTGTCCTGCTTATGGAGCAGGCAGGAAGTGCTCAGGAGTTAATATCTTTAGGATAAACCCTACAACCAATAAGGGATGGAAGTTGGTGGATGGATAGCTCTGCTTTCTTGCCTCTTGGAGGGATGACTATAAGGTCTTTCTGCATATTCTCTCAGAGGTCTTATGCAGACCTGAGCTTCAGGTGCTCGTAGGTCCCTCCCCTAGTGCAGACTTTATTGGTTTTCCTTCTTTCCCATCTTGCTTCTCCCTTCCCTCACTGTGCATCTGAGATCCCTCCCGAATGAACTGCTTACACTCAAATCATACCTCAGTGTCCTACTCTGGGGAAGGCCAAACTAATACGTGGCAACTAACACTAATGTCCTGGGTAAGAAGAATATAATATAATTCAGTAAGTAAAGGTTGTGGTCAAAAATTCTTCAGATTGTGAATTCTAATTCTTTTTTTTTTTAAGTATTTTATTTATTTATTCATGAGAAACATACAGAGAGAGGCAGAGACACGGGAAGGGGGAGAAGCAGGCTCCGTATGGGGAGCCCAATCAGGACTCCACCCCAGGACTCTGGGATCACACCCTGAGCCAAAGGCAGACGCTCAACCACTAAGCCACCCAGGCCCGCCTATGAATTCTAATTCTGTCTGTGGTTCCGGTACTTGATCCAGTTACTTAGGATGGTCTGGCTTATCTAATATTTGAGGGAACTTGCAATCCAATTCTGAAATTTTTTGCAAATGTTAAATAGTACTGTCAATGTAATCAGCAAAAATATATAGTTTGTAAAGAGCATTTTCTGGTTACAAAAGCAAAATGTACATTTTGGGAAACATATATGTGTGGAAAACATAGGAAAGCCCAAAGAGGAAAGTAAAATGTCTCTCATGGTTGCTTTTACAATTTGGGCATACAGCCTCTTGGTACTTTGTTCTACGCAAGTACTAAAAACCAGATGTGCAGCCTTGGACAGTACTCCAGGTGTGTTTTAGGAAGTCGAATAGCTCCATCGGTCTGTGGATACAAACTGATGCACTATCGTGTTGTATGTTAGTCTATCCCAGATACTTGATGTACTAAAATAAAAGTATTCAAAAATCAGGATGAGTTCCAATTTACTCAGCTCGTTCTAAAAGATCAGAGGTTTTGTTTTTGTTTTATTTTGCTGTCTCTGGAGTCTAGGATGATGCTTGGCACCATAAGCTTTCAATAAATATCTACTGAATTAAACAATGAATAAAGGAAGCATTCAACACCATCTTCCTGATTGGATTAGAGCTGGTGTGTAGTTAGAAGCAAAGGTCAATGTTTAGTAACAAGTACTTCATGGACATCAGGTTTCTGTGATAATTGCTTATGCATTGGATCTATTTTATTCCTTTATTCCTTGTATCAACACTCTGCTTTTCCATAACAACTGAATGTCCCAGAAGAGAAGTGAGGTTTCCCACTGGCAAAACACAACTCATTCCTATAGCAAGAGTTTTCCCTTTCCTGCAATACATCCTCGTAAATCATTCACACATTACGTTCATCAAGAAAATAGTTGAGAGTATTTTATGATGCTGTAACCTAGATTTTATCTCTGTGGCCAATGTGTGATCTTCCATAATGGGGCCACATGCCTGCCATTCAACAGAGGCTGTGGACCCACTGTCAAAAAGCTTATGGCCGCAAGTGTCTTTGACATTTAATACCCTGAAATCGTCAGGGGCATGAAAACAGAGCACCAGGCAGGCTCTTCGTCCTCTCCCTCAGGTCCAGACAAGATCTCCATGATTTATATTCATGTCCCCACCTCTCGAGGGCTGTTAGAGATTTGAGAGCTGTTGAAGTAACCTTAGAGACATAACTTCATGACCAGTTAAGTGTAATTGTCACCATTCTGGTTATTGGTGATCTCAGATGTCACATTATTGAGTAACATTGAAAATGCTACTCCAAAAGGTGATTAGTTGTGCTGGCAAGCTGTCTCCTCAGGTGCAGTACTCTGCACCATTTCAAATCCTCCCCTCCCTCTTACTGAGGGAGATGGAGACCCAGAGGCTGGCCCAGCCACCATTCCAGCCTTCTCATGCCACAGTTTGCCACTCCATTTTTAGGCGGTGTCCATCATCATTTTCTTCTCTGAAAAATGAGCTTCATGGCATAAATGTAATGGTGGCCATTCATAGGAATCATAGAGGGGAATCACAGGGCCTTGGATGCAATGGACACCCATTCAAAGTGAATTAAATGGAACCAAAGAGAATAAGCTGTTAATTGTGGATCGTCATGGCTGGCTTTCTACTGTTTCAGGATACATGTAGCTCACTCTTGCAACCCTGAAGAAACAAGAGAAAATAGTAATTAATTATTCTCTTATCTAACCAGGACAGAAAATGAGATGCGCTTTGTAATTAAACACATGGAGCTCACTGTCAGGCCGAGTTTTCTATGCAGATTACTCGCCAGCAATGATTAGAACAGAGTCCGGGCTTGAGTGAATGCATCCCCCAGCGTGGGTGCAGAGGAGGTGGGAAGGGGCTGAGACCAATGCCAGGGGGCCAAGACCCAGCCCAGATGCTTCCCGCACTGGCCAGGAATAGGTGTCCTCATTCGCCAGGTGAAACAGCTGTATTAGATGGTGGCTGAAGAATTGCCTTGTTCTGAAACGTTTTGAGGAGCCTAAACACAGTAGTATATTTGACATCAACATTTAAAGATAAGGAGGATGGAGGAAAAGTCCATCTTTAATAGAGTGTTTCATCAAAAATACTCTTTATGCCTATATTACAATTTGGGATAAGTAGTTGACAGAGACGAAATGCCAGAAAATAACCATCTCCAGGATAATTTAAAAAAGTAGAAAAAAATAAAAAATAAAAAAAATAAAAAAGTAGAATAACATCTTTAAATCATTTATGGTCTGTTCTTCTACAAAGAGTAATGGAGAAAAGTTCCATCTGAATCTCTCACTGAGGGAGTTCGGGGTGAAAGCAACTTTTGGTGGCAGCATGTGACAGTTGGCATGGGAATGTACAGCCACACAGAACTGGCCCGAAACCCTGTCTCAGGTTCATGCATCCCAGCTGGGGCTCTATCCTGCTCTAAGAGTCAGTGGGATCACAGTGAAGTTTTTATTTTTATGAAGGCAAAGCTAGGACCCTAAAAGCAACAACAACAAACTAATCAACATCTTTGCCTAAAATTTACCCAGGAGGAAGAAAGAACTATCTGAAAAGTACGCTCTAAGTTTTGCAGATCCTGCCCTAAAGGCAAGAACATGGATCCGAAGAGCAGGAGACCCAGATGAATCCTTCAGGAAATATTTATTCAGCATCTATGAGGCACCAGGCTCCATGTCACACAACTAAGGGAAAGAGTTCAGAGTGTAGGGCTGGTGAGCACCCTATGGGGAGACGTGTGTACAGGGTACTCTGGTGGCCTATGGGTCTAAGGGGTTTTCACAGAAATTATTCCAGAAATGATCACCACGCTGAGAAGGACAAATAGAGGGCAGGGTGTAGGTAAGTGTTGGACATTTCCAAGAGTTTCCAGGTAGAGAGTACCATATCTACAGAAAGAAGCCCAAAAGGGAGACAGGACATCCCCCCAACTCGTGTACAACTTTGCATAGATTTTACCGCAATCCTGGTCCTCAATTTTCTTATCTTTAAACTGAATCAGATAAAGAAGATGGACACTTTTAGATAGAAACTTGGGAGAAGTTCTAACAGGTATTCCTCACATCCCTCTTGTGAAATAATGAATTGACTAGAATGGTTTTCAATATATGAGCATTTGCAGCATTTACTTTAAAAAGTAAAATTAGAATTAATGTAAGGGAAGACTTAGTGTGAGCAGTGGGGAATTAAATGTCTACATAAAAACAACAAACAACTCTGAATTTAGGTACAAGGGTATGGAAGAGGTTGTTTATATAAGGAAATGACATTTTAAAACCCTCGTTTAACTCACTACGACCAGGGCACCTTACCATATAATTGGCCAAAATGTTGGTAAAGTGACCCTGGCAAGGAAAGAAAAAAAAAAAAAGCACAACACAAATTCCAGAAACATTCTGATACAAATGAGATGTTTTATACAGTGGGTTGTCAGAAGGGGAGGATTGCTTTGGGCTCCCTTACTCCAGAAGGCACAGCCTTGTCTTGAAAAAATTTTGAACATGTTGCAAAGAGGTAGCATAGGGAGGTGGAGTGGTTGAAATCAAGAGGGTGGTGTGGGCTCCAGGCTGGGGAACCTGGGGCAGCTTGGCCGCATTTCTGCCCATCACTCCTCCATGGCTCCTTTCCACTTGAGAACACCTCCCAGGCCCACCTCAAAGCCTTTGAAGAAGTGATGGGAACCAGAATGAGGAGTTCAGAAAAGGAGGCTAGAAAGGCTGGCAAGGTGGAAGGGAAAAGGAGGGGTCCGGTGAGAAGAGCAGTCTGGAACTGGGAGGGGAGAGCCAGGAGCACCAAAATAGTGAAAGCAAGACCACAGCTAAAGTGGCTTTTCGTGCTGTTGTTGTTGTTTTTTCACAGATGTTGCTTAAAAAATAGAGCAAGAGCGTGGACGTGAGTGCCAGGGATGGGGCTGAGGCAAGAACACCACAGACAAATGTCTCGTTGGCGCTCATCCTCTGGGCTTCGGGACTCTATATTACAGAGCACCCAGTTGTGCCAGGTGGCATTCTAAATTCTTGGGTCTCTAGTACCTTGATAGGAAGGGCTCATGGTGACTTCTATGGTCTTAACCACAACTAAAAATCCCAAGGTTCCACCCAGCAAGGCCCCTTCTAGAAGGTGCAGGATCCCGTACTCTTCAACAACCATAGAAAGGCTCATGTCTTCCATGTGCGCTCTCTGCAGGAGACTGGGTGCAGGGCATTTGCTGAACCAGGATGTCCATTTCTGGGCACACTTCCTCTCTCTGCTTTCTCAAACAACATCCTCGCCTCTAGTCAGAAACCTCCCCCTTTTTAATGGGAGTTAAACATTATTTCTTTTCCTCACTTGACCCTGACCCACGGTGAACTTCGTTCAGCAAAAGTGTTCAGTTTCAGCGAGTGAGTGAAAACACTCCCAGCTCCTCAATGTGCTCCTAAGTGTTCTGTGTGACCCCCTGATTTTTATTCTGAACATGTTTCCCTGCCGGAAGCTCTTTATCAATGACTAAATGGTTATGTCCTTTCTCTCAGGCTCTTTTTCCCTGCAGCTTGAACGTGCTGGTCAATCAGAGCCTGACTTTCTTCAAGGACTCCTGCAACTGTCCTGGCCTCCTACTTCTTTCATGCTCAAGCATGGATTTGCCAAAACTGCCTCCACTGGGCTCTTCCCCCTGGGGCACCCTTCTCCAGCTCTGGAGTCCAGATGAGTAGCTGGAATGTGTTGGGACCCAGTGGGCCATCCAGGCATTCCCTAGGTTCCCAAGGGACCTTCTGGCCACTTAATTTCCCTGTGGGCTAAATGCAGAAGTGATCTCACTGTATCACCTCCTCCCAACATCAAGAATCTGAGTGAGATCCAACTGTGGCTAAGGAAAAAGTCTGTGATTACTGAACTACATCTTACCTGGGGAAGGTATCTGACTTTTTGGTGCTATGCTCCACCCTAGAGAATTTAGGCAGCCCCCCAAAAGTGCATGTAAGCACATACCCTCCAGACCAGCTAATTCACTCCTCAGTACTCATGTGGCATGTCAGGGTCACCTGCTGGACCTTTGCTAAGTGGGCACATACTGGAGACCTACTTCAGAATTCAAAGTGGTTAAAGAGTCAAGGATCTGCCCGTGGGCTGGAAGACTGTGAAGATGGTAATATTCCCCAGCTTGATCTTTGGTCTCAACACCATCCCTGTCAGAACCCAAGTCACTTCTATTTCGCAGAAATTGACAAACCGATCCTAAAATTCATATAGAAACATGGAGGGACCCAAATGAACCAGAACTGTCGAGAAAAGAACCAACTGGGAGTACTGACCACTTCGCAGTTTCAAACCTTGTTGCACAACTACAATAATTGAGGTGGGATCATAGGGCCATAGGGACAAATATATATGTCAGTCCAAAAATAAGCCATCAAGAACACCTGGATATACAAATGCAAAAGAATCCATTTGGACCTCTCCATCCCAGCTACATTAAACATTAATTCAAAAGGGATCAAAAGCCGAAGTGCAAGAGCTACCAATATAAAACTCTTAGAAGGAAATGTGTGCAAACATCTTCATGCCCTGGGAATAGGTCATGGTTGCTTCCCCCCAGAACCAGTATGGTTGACCTTAAAAGATTATACTTCACATGGCTCTGAAGATCTCTTACAGGGTCCCTCATTATTCTTGTTGTAGTCGGAGCTCCAAATGCCATTTTGAAATGCAGCCAATAGCGTAGCTGAACGTGTGCATGCTTGCTTAGATGGCACCTGTACCCCCACCACACACACACACACACACACACAGAAAGAGAGAGAGAGAGAGAGAGAGAGAGAGAGAGAGAGGTTGTTTCTTGCCACTCACAAAGTTTGGACTCCTAGAAAAATTCCTACACACACCTCAGTGTAGGTAGGGGAAACAGGTCATTGCTGCAAAAAGTGATTTCCCTGGGAAAGCCAGGAGCTGTGTAGTCAAATTGGACTTAAAACTGTCTTATATGAATAGATCCTGGAATATTCTATGCCTTCATAAACAGAAACGAAACTGGGTTTGAAGAACTACCAAGACCAGATGGCACAGACCTTCTGACCCTCTCTTCAGACCCTGAAAGAGGAACACAAGAGAGAACCCTTTCCAAGGGATGATATGCAGCTGCTGGGGGTGTTGGGGGCTTTCCCCAAGCACTGCAGACACTTGCCAGCCTGCAGCACCTGCTGGGTGGGGGTGTGAGCATGGAAGAAGCCCGTTCTATGGATTTTCTGCAGCCTCCAAGCAGCAGCACAGAGCTCTCCACACAATCCTAGCTCTGGACACTGCTCCAAAAATGATTTACAAATGCCGATGAGCAGATGACAAGATGCTGGACATCAGCAGCCATTCGTGGAATGCAAATCAAGCCACGTCACGTCCCCAAAACTGTGATCAAAGAAATAGAAGATAAGTTGGTGAGGATGTGCAGAAGCTGGAACCTTCCCACGCTGCTGGCGGGAATTGGAGTGGCACAGTCACTGTGTGCAACAGTTTGGTTCCTCCAAGGTCAGACTGAGGGTTACAGTACAATCTAGTCATTCCACTCCTCGATATATACCTGAGAGAACTGGAAACATAGGTGCATACAAAAACTCATCCCTGAATGCTTGTAGCAACATGATTCTGAGCAAAGAATGAAGTAACTCAAATGTCCATCGACAAATGTATGTACACATATGGTATGTCCATACAAGGGAATGTTATTTGCCCATAAAGAAGAATGAGCATGGATCCATGGGGTCACATGGATGAACCTTGAGACCATCTTGCTAAGTGAAAGAAGCCAGGCACAGAAGGCTACATTTTTGTATGCTCCATGATTCCACTTATGCTCCATGTCCAGAGCAGCACGTCCACAGAGAGATAAATGGTTACTGGGGGCAGGCGGGGTGGGGGAGGTAGGGAGGAATGGAGAGGGACTCCTTAGCACTACAGAATTTCTTTTGGAGGGTGGTGGAGTTGTCCTCGAGCTGGATAGCATGAAGGTTGCACAATTCTGTGAACATACTAAACTCTACTGGCCTGGATGCTTTAAAATGGCTAAAATGTAAATCTTAGGTGAATTTTATTTCCATTTAAAAAGATGAAGAAAGGGGCACATGGATGGCTCAGTGGGTTAAGCGTCTGCCTTCGGCTCAGGTCATGATCCCAGGATCCCGGGATCGAGCCCTACCCACATCGAGTTCCCTGCTCAGCAGGGAGCCTGCTTCTCCCTCTTCCTCTGCCCCTTCCCCTGCTTGTGTGCTCTCTCTCTCTCTATCAAATAAATATTAAAAATCTTTTTAAAACATGAGAAAGAAAGAAAGAAAGAAAGAAAGAAAGAAAGAAAGAAAGAAAGAAAGAAAGAAGAAGAAGAAGAAGAAGAAGAAGAAGAAGAAGAAGAAGAAGAAGAAGAAGAAGAAGAAGAAGAAGAAGAAGGAAAGGAAGGAAGGAAGGAAGGAAGGAAGGAAGGAAGGAAGGAAGGAAGGAAGGAAGGAAAGAAGGAAACCTCATAAAGTACATGGTTCTGGTCTGGAGGCAACCCTTATCCCTTCCTTTGCTCCAATGCAGCTCTTGCAAGTCTGCAAGACTGTGTGGTTTGGGACATTGCTATCACCATGGCATCTCTCCTGCCTAACAGAAGGTAGTGGGCCCAGGTAAACTCTAGGGCACTTCCCCAACACCCCAGAGGGATGGATAACTAGGTATGGCTGCCCATTCTTCTTGTGTTTAGAAAATTTTGCTCCAAATTCTTTTATTTATTTTCTATTTTTAAATTTTAAGTTCAGTTTGCCAAGGTATGTAGAACACCCTGTGCTCATCCCATCACATGCCCTCCTCAGTGCCCATCACCCAGGTACCCCATCACCCACCCCCCTCCTTCCAGAGACCCGCAGTTTGTTCCCCAGAGTCTCTCATGGTTTGTCTCCCCCTCTCATTTTTCCCCAGTTTCCCCTCCTTCTCTATGATCCCTTGCACTATTTCTCATATTCTGCATGTGAGTTGAACCACATGATGATTGTTCTTCTCCGATTAACTTATTCTTTCAAAGGACAGTGATAACTGGAAGGTCCTGGTGACCCCAGGGTGCCTGTGACTTGAAAGGCTTCTCTTCCTCGCTGCCCTGGAGTGGACGGGAGGATGCTCCGCACGCGCATCACACCTAATGTGCTTTGCAACGTACTCGTGGCAAATCTAGACAAAGGGAGAGGCCTACACCCTTAGATACGGTCAGCTTGCACTGGGCTGCAAAATACCAAGGCAGAAACATCTCAGCTGCAGCCAAAGCAACTCAGAGCAGTGAGTTCCAGTGATGCGTTGCTGAGAACTTCATCATGAGTGCGCTGTGGCCTGGCTCCTCTGGGCCTAATGAGCCAGGAGCTCCGCTGGGGGCTGAAGGCACCTCGGAGAAAAATAACTGGACTCTGACTTCACGGCAACAGGTTGAAAGTGCTGATTTATGACTCTTGGCAGGAACAACGGGCCCTGGGCCAGGGGACGCCACCTTGGCAGCCAAAAGAGCCATTGGGCGATCCCCTACCCCAGCCACTGTGAGGACAGTGCTCCAGGTCACCAACTGCTCTGGCCTTGAATAGAATTAGACAGCCAGAAACCCCAGAGATTGACTAGGGACATGACGGGCACCTCCCGGGAGCGGCCCGGGTCAGCCCCGAGCTACACCAACACTGCTATTTTGCTGCGAACCTTGACTCCTCCAGTCTCAGGCCAGCCTAGCTTCCTGCCAAGCTGTCCAGCGCCCTCCTGCTGATCCCAGCTGTTTCTTCCTCGAGGTGGCCTGGCAACTATTCAAGTCTCGGATTCTTGTCTTTGGAAGGCCTCCAGCGTCCCTCTTCTCAGGGCCCCGGGAGGGAACTGGTTAGCATGTCCTGGTAAAGGTAATGACAGTGGTGTCTTGCTGCTGATGGGTCTTTCCATCCCAGGGAGGATTGCATCTTAAATGCTGGTCCCCCCAACCCTTAGCTTCATGCAAAGAAGTGAATCTGAAATGGAGATTTATTTTCTCAGGAGAATGAGGTACAAGTGGGAGCTTTAGGCTTCTCCTAAAAATTCCTTTTAACGTAGGTGTTCTTACTTATAATGTAAGGCCACTCTTGCTGGCAAACTCCGAGGTGTGTGTTGGAGGGCAGGGGGATACAGGGACTCTTACAAAGCTGGCCTTTGAGGCAGGGTGACAGTGAGGCACAAGAGCGAGCAGGGAGGGAGGGAGTTAGGGAAAAAAGCATGTTTATAAACGACTCTACAGTAAGCTCCTATGAGAAAAAGTCCTGTCCCAATTACTGGTGCATTTTTAAATGGTCCTTTTTTAAAACTCCTCTATGTTGGGGCACCTGGGGGTCTCAGTGGTTGAGCACCTGCCTTCCGCTCAGGGCATGCATGACCCCGGGGTCCTGGGATCGAGTCCCACGTCGGGTTCCCCACAAGGAGCCTGCTTCTCCCACTGCCCGTGTCTCTGCCTCTCTCTGTGTGTGTCTCTCATGAATAAATAAATAAAATCGTTTTAAAAAGAAAAACTCCTCAATGTTTTTGGATTACAAGCTTCAATAGGAATATAAGAGTTTTAAAAGCTTAACAGAATAGGAATGCAAAATGGTGCAGCCACTTTGGAAGATGGGTTAGCAGCTTCTTACAAAACAAGCATCGTCTTACCCTGCGATACAGCAACTGCGCTCCTCGGTGCTTATCCGAAGGAGCCGAAATTAATGCCCACATAACCTGCACATGGATGTTTATAACAGCTCTACTCGTATTTGCTCAAACTTGGGAGTGGCCATGATGTCCTTCAGCTCGTGAGTCCATCCACACAATGGGATGTTATACAGCGCTTTACAGAAACGATCTGGTAAGTCATGAAATACATACGTGACCCTGAAATGCATATTACCTGGTGAAAGAGGCCAATCCGAATAGGCTCTGTACTGTAGGATTCCAATGATATGACCTTCTGGAAAAGGCACATTCTAGGGAGGCAGTAAAAGGATCAGTGGTTGCCAGTGTAGAGGGGAGGGAAGGAGAGATAAATAGGCCGGAGCACAGAGGATTTTTAGGACAGGGACAGTACTCAGGGTGCTACCACAATGATAGCTACGTGTATTCAAGCCCACAGGGTGTCCCCCACCAGCAGTGACCCCTGATTGAACTGTGGATCTGGGTGATGCTGACATGCACTGTAGGTTCATGAGTTGTGACAAACATCCCATTACAATGGAGGACGCGGATAGTGGGGAAGCCGGGCACAGGTACCGGTGGGACAGGGGAGATGTGGAAAGTCTCTGTACTGTTCCCTCAGTTTTGCTGTAACCCTAAAACTGCTCCCCAAAATCACAATGCTCTTTAAGAAAGCTTACCAATATTGATGATTTTCCTATCTATTAAATATCTTCTTAAATGTTCACTGCCTACACCCACCAAGTAGAGACATAATGAATTTCAGGGCAAAACAAGTCCTCGCCTCGAGACTCGCTCAGAATACTAGCAACCATGATATTGTTGTCAGCCAGGTTAAAAATAGTCTCCTATTAATATGGATAATTATCTTTTCATAAGGGTTAATTTAGGATCTTAAGCTTTTCTTTCTTTTTCATTTGAAATTTGTATGCTCTTATTACATTTATCGTTCTTTATTAAAATGTATATTTTCCCTTACTATTTTCATCATATGAGGGCATTACAGAGAACCGAGAAAGCAGAAATCCTAAAAAAAGAAAGTAAAAAACTCCTACAGCCAGGAATTCTTCCTGTAATTTTTTTCTATGCGTGTTGGTTTTTAAAACTCGGGATCATACTATATTCAGTATAATCTTTTTTTATTTAGTGAGTAGCAGCTTTCCATTTCTGGCTCCCACATGACCCGGCTGACCATCATTTCTCTGCTTTCCTAAGTTTGCTTATTTTCATCTCTCAATATTTTGCCTTTTTACTGTAATCATTTGAGTGGCTTTCAAATAATGCAAACAGAAGAGATTGAGACAATCTATAATGTCATTTTGAATAGCTGCATAGTGTTCTCTTGTCTAAATACATAATTCAATTAGTTAATTCCCTGTAGGTGATATATTAACTTCTTGCCATTTCTTAGTCATTCGAAAGAACACTATAGTATCACTATAGTGAAATCTTTGCAAATATTTCCTTAGGGTGAATTATTATTAGATGAGGAATTGTGGGTTAAAAGAAATTAATATCATTTATGTGTTTCGTTCCCAGTAATGATGTGCATGAATATTTCTGTTTTCTGCACCCTTGCCAACATTAAACTGACAACTGAGGGGGGGAAAAACATTCTGCCAATTAAAGTAGCTAAAAATACTGTCTTCCAGTATTAATTTATATTATTTACAACTGGAGTTGTAGATACTTCCATATATTGATTACTCCATCACTTACGCTGCATTATGAAGTACTCATTTCACATCTTTATTCATTTTCTTCTATTTATTTGTTAACTTACATCCTCCTGACTTGTGAGTGCACTCCTTTTAAAATTAAGGACATTACACTTTTGATGGTCACATATTTTAAAGCTCTTCCTCTTCATTTGCCATTTGCTTTTAATTTTACACATGAGATATTTTGCATTAAACACGTATTCGTATCGTCATGTGTAGTAATGTTTTCCCTTGCGGTTTATTCCCTGAGCATCATAACTAGAAAGTGGTTCACCTGCATAAGATTATATAATTACGTACTTTCATTTTTAAGTGGGTACATTAGAAAAATGGTAATATACCATAGTGCTTAGAAATCAAACACTTAAATGACATAAAATGGAGACATAAAGCAACATATACTAAAATAAAGACAAAATCCACTACAAAACCATCTCTAAGCTTCAGGCATACTGCAAGTTAGCAATTAGGAGCCATTCTTTCCACGGGAAGACAAAAGCCTTCTATTTCAGGACGAATTTCTTTTTAAAAGCTTTCCATCCTGCCTCAGATTCATTTGGATTATTTAAACCATTACACATTACCAGGGGGAAAAAAATAAGACAAGAAAATATTAAGGAATTCAGGTGGCAAAGACTTCTATTTGTCTCTTTCCTGTAGATAAAATTGCAAAGAGACAGTGATGAGAGAAAATTCACTCTGGACCTCCAAATTCCTGTGACCCCATTCTTTTGTGCAGGGAAGTAAGAACTGTTATCATCTGAATGTGAAATGCTCTCATCTAGCGGATGGTGGAGCTCATCAGTGACATGTTCCTATTCAGAAATGTCCCTGGAGAATCTTGAGCTGTCCACCGCTTCCGTCTGCAGCCCGCAATTCACATGATTACCCTTATTACCATTTTGGGGGGATCCTGTGGCTAGAGAGAGAGAAGTAAAAGCATGCATCAGAGGCTACCGGACCTGTCAGGGATGAGAGGCAGCGCAGACCAGGGATGTGGGAGGTGGAGGAGGAGGGTAAAGGGAGATTGAAACCAACATCTTTATCAAGGGTATGTCGCAAACTAGCTGTTCCGTATCTCACATCGGAACTATTACCCTGTTTCATAGATGAAGAAACAGAAGCCCAGAGAGGTCTAGCAGCTTCCTGTGGTCACACAGCCAACAAATGAAGAGACAAGATTTGAAAAACGGAATGTTGGAAATGGCAGGAGTAAGTGAAGACACAGAGAAGGGTAGCTTGTGAGACTCACCTGAGTCCCTCAGAGTAGTGTTCAGGAAGACAGAATTTAGAGCTAGGCATCGAATTCTTTCTATTCAAGCACAGAAATACATGTCTTTGTAAGGAGTGCCTGCGGTTTACACAGCAAATTGCTCACTTAGGATGAGTCCGAAATAATGATTTCCCAACTTAAGGATGGTGCAAAATGGTATGTATTTAAGTAGAAACTGTTCTTGGAATTTGGAATGTAGGTCTTGTCTCAGGCTAGGGACGTGTGGTCAGTCCTCTCTTGGGTGCTGGGCAGTGAGCCTCGGCTCCCAGGCAGACATGAGGGCAGACGATCTCCCTGACAACCAGTCTGCACCCTTCACCATTCTGGTCTTCATCTTCAGGGCAGTCCTCCGTCCATGACAAGAGACAGTCAACACCTGATTACCAAGTCAGTTTTGTGCGAGGTGATTTTGCCCACCTGTCGCCTGATGGGAGTGTTGTGGGCACGTTTAAGGCAGGCCAGGCTAAGTGAGCTATGCTGCTCGGCGGGTCGGAAGTAGTAAATGCATTTTTCCACTTCCAATGTGTTCAACTTATGATGGGTCCGTTGAGGACGGAACCCCATTGTCAATTGAAATCTGTGTTAATTTTCCTCTTCAAGTGCTTTCACTTAGGTGGGTAACTCAGGGCTTTTGCTTCAGATTAAAAGGGAAAAAAAAATCCTTGCTAACTGATTTTATGTAAAAGTATCTACAAATATGTTGCAATTTTATGGCCCTGTGATCCAATACGACCCAAGTCTAGCCAGGATAGTTCCCTACTGAGAATTGACAGATACGCCCTCTCAATAATATGTGCCTTTGAAGAGGGCCATGCTTTCCACTGTTACGACGAAGTGCTGCATACAAATGCTCTCCGCAGCTCTAGTTTGCTTATTCCTATTCAAAGGATAGTTCTGCTCCCACCCACACCCCCAAAAGTAAAAACATATCCAAGGACACCGAGCACATTTCTCTGGTTTTGTTTTGTTTTGTTTTGTTTTGTTTTGTTTGTAGACTTCCTTTTGGCAGGATCAATAGGGTTGATTTGACAAATTACATGTAGGTGCGCAGAACAGAAGAAGGTTCATCGGATACGAGCGGGCTCAGTACACCTCCCGGGTGACCAGATGTTGCCCTTAATTCTCAGCTAATCGCTTCTGCAAACATTGTTAGTTCCGGCCACTCAGGCTGCGCTCTGATCAAAGCAGCATTAGCGGTCCTCTGCCTAGAAGAGGGGAAATAAGGTCCTTCACGTTGCAAATTAGCGCACTCAAAGCACGACTCCCCTTGTCTGGTTTTTACTAATCCATATTTGAAACAGGGCCCTGTGCCCCCATATTAGGCCATCTTCATTGCTGAAGTAATTTGCTTATGTCTTTTTTCACTATCAGATGCAGCACTCTTTCTATTTGAATAAAATCTTTACAGGAAAGAGGAAGTGCCCGCAATGATGTTCCCCCTCGCATCATCTGCCCCCAGAGTGCAGCTGAGGGAAACGCAGGTCGCTTCCCTTAAGTGCAGCCACCCCAAGGGAAGAATTCTTTGGTGTCCTGGACTAATTACTTTGTGCAGACTAAATACTGGAATTGTGTGTGTGTGTGTGTGTGCACGCGCACGCGCGCATTCCAAGATAAAATTTGGGACTGGGTAAAATGTTTGCATCTTTGCATCATCCTACTATATAACGCATAAAAACCACAGCAGCACTCTGAAACCTCATGTTCTCATTCTCTCTCTCTCTCTCTCTCTCTCCCCCCCCTCCCAGCTAGTGGCCTCACCTCTTCATAAGTGAAAGAGGAGGGAGGAGGAGGAAATGAGCAGGCAAGCCCCTTGCACTGAGGGCCCCTCACCCTCTTGCCCCCGATGCACACACCCCTCCTCCTCTCCGAGTGCACACTCCGGGCTGCAGACCACTGGGGATGAAGATCCACAGGATGTGGCTGCCTTTCCTCTTCCTGGCACCTGGAGGAAGAAAGCCACAGCCTAACACTGAGAGGCTGTGACTGTTGATCTTCTGGGTCAATGTGAAGGGGTGAAGGGATGCCCCGAGAACTGTTAGAATATGATTTCTGGGTGTGTCTATGAGGGTCTTTCAAAGAGACTTAGCATTTTGCTCTGTTTAGGCTGAGTAAAGAAGATCCCTCCCCTGTTGCTGGTGGGACAGTCTCATCCACTAAGGGACCGAGTGAAGCAAAAAGATGGAAGAAAGACGAATTTGCTCTCTTGCTCTACCTGTGACATCCATCTTCTCCTGCCCTTGGACATGGGTGCTCCTGGTTCTCGCTTGGACCTTCGGACTTGAACTGAATTATTATATCTCTGGCTTTCTAGTATCTCTGGCTTGCAGGGGATAGGTGTGGGACTTCTCAGCCTCTCTAATTGTGTGGTCTCATCCCTTATAATAAATCTCCTCGAGGATATCTGTAGCTACATCTACATCTGTAGCTACGTGTCTATACGTCTCCATCTATACCAATACCTATACCCATTTATTTGAGGAATATATAGATAAACAACAAAATATATGTCAATAAGAAACTACACAGACAGACACAGATATGGCAGTTCTGCTTCTCTGGAGAACACCTAGTGACACATATTCAAAAGTTGGAAATACCATAATTCATTAGACAGGAGGATCTAGGTGGTGAGACAGATGGGAAGGATTTTTCCATGGCCACCCAAGGCTGGCAAGCCTGAGAGCCAGGGCTGGATGGTTGGTTTTCAGTGTGCTCCCCTCTACAGCACCCTGCTCCCCTCTACAAGGCTCAGCCCCCCAAGCTGGGCGCCATGACGCCAGATCTAGGCTTTTTCCATGCTCCTCGCTTGGCTCACCCGGGTTTGGAGCTACCTGTCACACAAAGTGGAGAACTTCCACCATATTTACAGACACACCAGAGTGGTGGTTTTCAATCACTGAGTGATTTGTCTCCTCAGGGTTATTTTTTGACCGATGTCTGAAGATAATTCTTGTTGTCACAACTTCAGGAGTGCTGCTGGTTGGTAGGTGAGTGGAGCAGCGAGGGTGCTGCTAAACATCCTGTATTGCACAGGACAGCTCCCGATCACAAAGGCTCCTGCCCCAAATGCCAATACTGACAAGGCAGAGAAGCCTCCCCTTGAACATCCCAAGGTTGGTCTGCCAAGTCCAGAGCCACATGTGTCTCTGGGATGTGGTTTTGGTGGGAGCCTTCCCAGATCTGAAAGCAGGGGTGGGAGTGCAGAGTAGGGTAGCAGAAGGGTTAAGATATCTGGGTTCTGGCCCCAGCTCCGCCTTGAACGGTCCTTGCATGAAAAGAAGCTACTTCCTGTGTCAGGCCTAAGATAGGAAGGGCCATGGGTGCAGATTCCTGAAATTGTTCAGATGCCACCATGGAGATGCCGAGGACACAGCTGAGCATGTTTAGCCAGGCTGGGCTAAGGGTGCAGTGCCATGCGTGTCAGGCTGTTTCTGGCACCCACTCTCTCCCTGTCTGTCCAGGGGGAAAGTCTGAGCCAGAGCACAGCCCCTGTGGCCCAGGATACAGTGACCTGGCTCTGTCAGCTTCCCCACCCCCTCAGTGCACAGCATCCCTCCCGGGCAGGCCAAGGTGCAACCCCTAGGCCCCAGGTATTTACCCTCCCCTTTCCATATCATGCAGCTTCCTGATACCATTGCTTGCTTTCTGCCGTCTGCTTTGCCCCCAGGCTCCTTTCTCCACCTACAATTCCTCTTTTTATAAGCATCATTGTCAATATTTAAGGCTCATTCCAGACCAGATGTTTGATGATAGTTTGTGCATGTTTCTATCTATTCTTCTACTAGGTTTGCCTTAAATCCTCAAAACAGGTATGGAAGCCTTTCTACTTATTCCACTGTGAAGAAGAAGAAGAAGAAGAAGAAGAAGAAGAAGAAGAAGAAGAAGAAGAAGAAGGGGGAGGAGGAGGGGGAGGAGGAGGAGGAGGAGGAGGAGAAAAGAAAAGAATACAAAATAAAAGAAAGAAAAGGAAAAAGAGAGAAGAAAGGAAAAGAAAAAAGTGTGGCTTTCCTGCCCCATTCTGTCCACCAGCTCTGATCATACCTGCACCACTCTGCAAGTCCCATATGCCTTCCTTTCCCTGAATCTCTCTGGCTAAAAAACTCTTCCTGGAGGACCCCTTTTTCCTGAGAATCACTGTTCAAAAGAAATTTTCTCTATTAGAAATTTCTTGAGGCCCATGAATGAGTGTATTTGGTGCCTCACACACAAGAAACGCTCAATGCATATTTGAGCAATAACTCAATTGGATAATCAGCAGGCCTGACAAATGTCACTGTATCATATTGCTCCGTGTGATCATTGCTTTATGTCTCAGGAAAGTCAACCGTGTGGCATTTCTTGAGTTTCCACTTCATCAGTACTGCACAGAAACCGTGTCTTTTTCTTGACACTCAGTTTCTTATCCTGTCCCCAGAAACCCACAGTGTTGGAGAAAACAAAACCAAACCAAAAAACTCAGAAAGCTAAAGAGGAGATGGAACTCGCCAGAAATCTTAGGGCTCCTGCTGACCTCAAATGTGAGCTTCAGAGAACACTGCTCTAACTCAAAGCCTTTAGTGACTTCCCTTTCACAAACAAGAATCCCCTGAGAACACAAAGTTAAACATTAACAAGATCTGGCTCTCGTTTTAAATATTTTAAAATACGGAGACAGGGACACATTCTTTGGGAGTCTCAGCCTTTTAGCCCAAAGGAGAATCAATTTCAGTAAATTGCTGTAAATGTGGCAGTTGTGGACAAGAATCTGTTAATGTGCAAAGCCATACTTTTTCATCAGATCTATTCTTTCAACTGATAAATCTCCCCGGAGCAGAAACCACAGCACAAAATGTCACAGCAGGGGGTAAAACACTGAGGGCATTTGTAACTCGCGAGTTATTACTCCCGGGCTCCAGAGTGGTGTAGCAGTGAGATTTTCATTAATTGTGTGGGGCCCCAGGATGTGTTCTGGTTTTGCAAAGCTCTTTGGCAGGGCCTGCCTTCCTGTTTATCTGCCTCTGTATGCTCTCACAGCACACGCAATTCAAAACACAAGTGGATGCCTCTTATGATTCAGGACCAGGAGAGCCTGGAACATTTTTAATTAGGCCGAAAATAAAAAGATAGCAGCTCTGGAAGATGTGTTCTCCTATCTCCTTTCCTTCGAGGGCTGCAATTAAACACGCTTTGGGGAGAACTGATCCTTGCCACTTCCAGGAAAGGGGGGACGTGAGCCCAATTATTTGGTAGCCAACTTTGCCCCTAAAATAAATGAAACTGCAAAGCTGTCTTTTACCAAGTGCCCAGGCACTGACAGAAGACTGAAGGACCAGAGTTTCGTTCCCTTTCCCTTGGGGGCATGATTTAAACCAAGAAATCTGTCATCAGGAGGTAAGTAGGGAAGAGCTCCAGGGAGAGTCGAAAAATGATGGTGAAGGGTTTTTGTCTCCCTCTCAACCCTGTAAAACTAAGTGAAACCGATCTCTGATTGATTATTAAACACTTTGCATGAAATGGCTGGGGGATATTCTGCTCATTAAATCCATGATTCTTAGCAGAGTTATTTCTGCCAGATTTTAGCATGGGGGTGCTGGGAGAGGTGCACAGATAATGAGAAGGAAGTAGTAGTCCCAAGTTGGCAAAACTCCTGAGGAAGTTAAAAAAAACACACACACACACACAAAAAAAAAAAAAAAAACCCACAAACTTATGTTAGCAGCATCCCCTGCAAACTGGATATGGTGCTTTCTGAGATTAAGGAATCCGGTGAGCAAAATACAAGTCATCGCCTTTACCATGGGAAACAGTTATGCTCTATGGGGAGTGGAAAAATAATGTCTACCGGAATCCTTTCTTTGTTTGGAAGGACATACACCCTAAACGTTTCCCATTCACCTTAAATTGATTTCTTGAAGTATTAATGCCAATAAAGGTCAATGTGTTTCTTTCTATTCCAGTCCCGAATTATAATTATTTCTGGCATTTTTGTGTGTGTGCCTTTAAAAACATTTAGCATGCCAGGGCCTCACACCATGGTCTTTAAGAGAAATAAGATTCCTTGGCCTCAAACAGAACCTGTAGTGGAACTCTGTGGTACGAGCGCAGGAGCCATCATTATGCTTTTATTTACTACATGTGTTTCTCCCCATTTTCGTGGTTTTTACTTTTCCCCCTCTTTACTTGGAATAACATTGTCTCCACTCTATCTGGGAATAAAAGATGATTACCTTTTTGTTCAGAATCCCCTAAACTAATACAGTTATTCCGTGTGTTGCTAAGCAACTGAGCCAGATTCCCCAGAAGAATCTCACTTCACCGTTAGATCCTGCTTCCCTTTTTGATAATTGACCATGGAGAGAGTTCGCTGATGGGAAGAGAGAGCTTGTAACCAAGAGACTAGAAGACTAAAATAATTTAACTGTCCCAAGTTCTATGAAAAACTTTCATCTCGGATAAACCAATTGTCATGTATTCCGCACAACAGAATACTATTCTGTAATAGAAGGAACTAGAAGCAGGCGGACACAACATGGTTGAGACTGAAATGTGCTAGAAGGGAGCCCGAAACAAAAGAGTACTGCTGTGTGTCTTCCCTTCATTCTCAGGGGACTTCAGAGGGGACAAAATCACATCTCCAGCAGCAAGAAGTGGGCTGTGGGTGCTGGGCGTTCAGGTGGGGATTGAGATGGGGCACAAGGAGCTTCTAGGGGTGATGGAAATGCCCCCTCATCTGTCTCTCAATTCTGGTGGAAGTTGCACACCGAAAGGAAATTTCAATGGGTGCATTTTATCATATGTAAATTATAACTCCTTGAAGAAACCAAAGCCATTAATGCCTTTAATTAGTTGTGTTATTTTAATCTTAGGCTGAGTTGTGCTATTTTTAAGACCAAGAATATCTTTTTCTGTTGGGAGGATTTTTTGTTGTTGTTATCCTGTTTTGTTTTTACAGGGAAGAAAAATTGGCATCATCTACATAGGGAAAGCGCAATTCTGTTTTTAAAGAAAGTTTTATTTGGGAAGAATTGCAACTGATATTTCTCCCTTGGCCACTTTTTTTTTTCCTTTCCTTTTTATTTTTTTCATTTTCATCTCTATTAAAGTCATCACATGCAAATAATTGAAAGAAACTCCCACTCCACAGACACAATTACTTTCAACAGTTCTTAGCTGTTTCTCTTGGAAATATTGTCTATTTGTAGCAAAAAGTGCTTATACTGCTGCTTCTTGATCTTTCCAGTTTTGCCCTATTAGCTTCTCATTCTGGAAATACAGCATTGAGTATCCGAGGACTCTCTCACACACACACATGCATACAGGCTCACACACACACACACACACACACATACATTTCCATGCTTCATCATCCCGATATGGTTATCCCATAATTTTATTTAACTTTGTTTACCTTATTGTGATCATGGAAACACCATTTCTTTTTCACCGCTGAGACAAGTAGCAAACCACAATTCTTTTTCCTTTCCTGTATACATCTTTGTCTCCCCTGGAGTTACTAAGAGCTGGGATTTATTTGGCTGTGTGTTTAGTGCGCTCCAGCGAGGTCCCACAATGTCCAGGTCCAGGATATGATGGCCCCATGGGGTCCTCCATCCTCCTTCTTGAGTGCTACCCTTCACCTTTCCTTGTACCTGCCTCTTCAAGGCATGGCTCACGTAACTCCCTTAGAAAGGATATGTGGCAGGTCTGCTTGACCGAACCACTTTTTTGATCTGCTCCCCGCCCCCGTGAGGATGACTGCTTACCTGGGTGTAGGTGTCTAGATTGAAGTTCATTCCCTTTCTGAAATTTGAAGCTATTCCTTCACTTTAATCTCAGGCTCTCTTGTGTTGTTTTAAGAAGTCTGTGTCATCCTGATGTCTCTATAGGAAACCATTTTCTTCTGTGCAGGATTCTCATAGACTCTTCTTTCTATCATCCCAAGGTTCTGAAACATCACAACCATGTGCCCTAGTGTAGGTCCGTTTTCACTCATAGTGCTAATAACTCAACAATCCCTTTCAATCTGCAACTCGTGTTCATCTGTTCTGGAAAACTCTTTGAATCACGTATGAGCATTTCCTTCCTTCCTTCCTTCCTTCCTTCCTTCCTTCCTTCCTTCCATTTCTATGTTTGGATACCCCAGCCCCATGTTACAGTTATCTTATCTTTTTGTCCCTATATTCTTTTGTGTTGTATATCCATTCAATTTTAACTTCCAATGCTTCTACCGAGTTGCTTCTTGCCTTCATAATTTCCAAGGGTTGCTTCCAACCATTTGATGTATTATTTCTCTCCATATATTATTAAATATTTCTTAAAGTTTTGTTCTCCCTACATAGGATCAAGTTTCTGTTTTCTGTGTAATTTGGTCCATCTTAGCCCATTTAGGTTGCTGTAACAAAAATGCCACAGACTGAGTGGCTCACAAACAACACAAATTTATTTCTCAGAGTTCTGGAGGCTAGAAGTCCAAGATGAAAGCACTAATGGATTTGGTGCCTGGAGAGAACCCACTTCCTGGTTCATAGCCCTCTTCTCACTGTATCCTCACATGGAGGATGGGGTGGGAGCTCTCTGGGGTCTCTTTTGTAAGGACACTAATTCATCAATGTGGGCTCCACTATCATGACATGATCACCTCCCCCAAAGACCCACCCTCCAAATACCATCATATGGAGAGTCAGGTTTCAACACATGAACTTAAGGGGTGGGGCGCAGGGACAGTGAACAATTCAATCTATTGCGGACTCTCTCTTTTTTTAAGAGGAAGGCTCTCCTCAGATATCTGGTGATCCCTTGCTATCTGCCTCTGCTGGAGCATTAGGGGCCGACAGGGAGCTCTTTGTGTAGATGGGCTTGTTGGGTGTGGACTTTGTAGACTTCTACCAGATGGGGAAGGAGCAAGTGGGGATCAAAAACTCAACTGCTTCTTATATAGACTCTCACCTAATCCTCTTGTTTTCAACCCATTTCAGTATTATTCTAGAGATATCAGTGCTGCCAATTCCTGAATCTTCTGGGTTGTGCTTCTTGGCTTCCCTTATTACAAGCTTAGAATTCATCTTTCTAAAACTTGCATCTCTTTCTACCAAAGAGATACCTTCTATTTCCAGCTTGCAAATTTCCTCCATTACTTCCTCTCCTCTTGGTCTCCTTTTCTGTGTGGATTTACTGCTTGTTAGCAGATACCCCCTTTTGGATTGCTTCGGGAAGTTTTAGGAGAACATGGAGACAACTGCATGAGGTCCTCCTGCCACCTTTAACTGGAAAAAATATTGTTTTCCAGTTTCATTGAGAAATGATTGACATACATCACTGCAAAAGTCAAAGGCACTCAGCAGGATGGTTTGATTTCCATATGTTATGAACTACAATAGGTTCAGCTCACATCCATCTTCTTGTATGTATACAACAAAAAGAAAAGAAAAGAAAAAAAACATTTTTACTCCTGGTGAGAATTCATAGGATTTACTCCCTTAAGGTCCCTGTATATCACACAACAATGTGGGCTATAGTCACCATGTTGTGCATTCCATCACAGGGACTTATTACTGGAAGTGTGTACCTTTCGATCACCTTCTTCCAATTTCTCCTCCCCTCTCCCACAAGTCACTTCTGGTAACCACAGGGCCAATCGCTTTTTCTGAGTTTTGCTCTGTTTTATTTTAGATTCCATATACAAGTGAGATCATGCCATATTTGTCTTTCTCTGATTTATTTTACTTAGCACCTGCCTTCTCCAAGGTCCATCCAAGCTGTTGCAAATGTGAGGATTTCCTCATGTTCTGTGGCTGCATAGTATTCCATTGTATATATATTTACCACAATTTCTTTGTTCCTTCATCCATTGATGGACACTTGGGTTGTTTCCAGGTCTTGGTTGTTGTAAATAAGGCTGCTGTGAACATGAAGCGAGGGGAGGGGGGGCCAGATGTCTCCTGAGTTTGTGTTATTGTTTCTGTTTAATATGGTCCTAGAAGTGGAAATTGCTGGAATCATATGGTAAGTCTACTTGTACGTGTTTGAGGATCACCCATATTGTTTCCCATAGTGACTGTACCAATTTAAAATAATTTTTAAAAGGGTTTTAATTTTATATTTTGGATCAGTGATCAAACAAAAGAAGGACGCAGAAAAATAGACACATATGGACATAGTAAGTATGGGAAAACACACAGAGAAAAAAGAGGAAACGTTGACAAAGAACACACACAACAGGACTCTGAAGGCAATAAAAAAAAAAAAAAATTACTGGAGCTCCAGGCCAGCTCAGTCGATAGAGCATGCAACTCTTGATCTCATAATTGTGAGTTTGAGCCCCATGCTGAGTGTAGAGATTACTTTAAAAAAAGATTTAGAAAAATCATAGACTATTATGAAACAACAGGTGGATGAGGTGATGCTGCTGTCAAAGTAGCGTCCTGGTTACATAGTGGAAGGCATCAAGAGCAAAGGACTTCATATAACTGACCCCAGCTACTGAAGCAAAGCCTGATAAGATGTTTACTTGTTCCATAATGACTCTGAACTTATGCCTTTAATGCAACTGGGTTTGTCCTCTATCATGTTCACCATTTCCTCTCCCACATCCCCTGCACACCGTAAGTAAACAGAGGAAGATACGCTGCTGGTTCTTGCAGAAGGAGAAGCTCCCAGGGGCACAGAGCACACAGGACCTCAAGTGACCCTGGCACCTTTGGATTGAATAATCTCTCTGCCACAAGACGGTTCAGTCTACTATTATCTGTAATAATAGCCAATGACCTCCCAAACAACTCGAGTTATCTAGCAGTGAAGGGACAACTTAAAATGCCTTCTATTTGTGTACCTTGGCCCCTATCTCTGTACACTTCACAACAAACCTACAAGATCGATATTTGCATTATTAATTTACGAGGACTGGAACTGACATTCATAGAGGTGATGCAATTTCCCCAAAGCCACCACATGCGTAGAGTATTGAACTCCAACTCCCAAGCCGCTGCTTATTCCCCTGCATCACGTTGCAAGAGAAGCAGGACGTCCTTTCCAGACATCCTATTCCATGACTGTGTTTTTGTTTCTTGAGTTGATTTAAACACAACAGATATGTCTTAATTCTTACTAACCGGGGAAGCAGGAAACTGCCAGCTTCACCCGCCAGAGAGAAGCATTTCAAACAGGCAGAGGGGCTGATCCCTTTACAAGCCAATGAGCTGCCGACACCGTCAGACTTTCCAGGTCTCTGAGTTAAAAAGGCAAACGGCACATAAATCTACTGGCAGACCGCCCGTGCTTCTGTCCTCACAGCAAAAGATTTTCAGAACTGCATGCCCTTCACTGATGGAAACGCTGAAAAATACCTTCCGTTGAAGTATTTTGAAACTTGAGAGGACCACAGGAGAGGAAATCAGATGGCTTCTTCCCAAGCGAAGTTTCGAGATACCACAGAAAACCTAGAAAGCGCTCAAACGTGAGGATTTTCCATTTAAAAACGTATAGTATGTAGCAACTTTGACACTTTCTCTCTCTCTCTCTCTTTCTCCCCCACCCCACCCCAAATCAGCTGTTCCTTTGGCTGCCACTGCCATAATCTTGTTTCCTAACTGCAGCTCAGTAGAGATTAATCTTCACAGACTTCCTTTGAAATCAATCCACACAGGAACCAAGACCAAAATCAGAGAAAACGAGGTAGAGTTGGTCATTATTCCTTCACCATTTCTGCAGCAACAAGGCTGCAAACCACCCAAGCAACGGTTAGAAGGAGAACCCTCACTTTGAGGAAGATGGACCAATCATCTGTCCTTTGCAAAGTCATCTATATTATCAATGGTAAGACTCTAATTGAAGGTTACGGCTTTATTTAATCACAGTTCCAAACAATAATTCACATCAAGTGTGTAAACTACCCAAAAGGCATTATTACGATGCCACCCACCCGGGACACGGGACAAGGGGAGCTTCAGGCAGAGACGTGACCTCGTCACTGCAGAATTTCAGAAGGGAGCTGAAAAAGACCCGAGAGGTGGCCTTTGCCATCATGATTTAAAGTCACCTCACCAGGGCGCCTCGTGGCTCAGTAGGTTAGGTGTCCGCCTTCCGCGCAGGTTGTGATCTCGGGGTCCTGGGATCAAGCCCCACGTTGGGCCCCCTGCTCAGTGGAGAGTCTGCTTTTCCCTCTCTCTCTCCCCCTGCTTGTGCTCTCTCTCTCTCTCTCTCTCTCTCTCTGTGTCAAATAAATTAATTAAATCTTTTTAAATATAATAAAGTCACCTCATGATGATCAGTGGATCAATCATTTGAGGTGTGATTAGTTTCCGCAGCGCGTGCTCTCCATGACATAGTTAAACAGCTTTGCAGGTGCATGTTTTCCATTCAGAAGAGGCTGCATTTAACATACGTCTTAGCAGAACCCCTGAGCGCATCCAAATGGATGGCCCCACGGTGTCCTATGCTTGCTTTTCTGTTCTTTGGCTCTGTCTTTAGTCTTTCTTTAACGTTCTTTTTCCTAATTCTAGTCTGCACAACTGTTGCTTGGAATAACCAAGTAATCACTACTAATTATTCCCACGGAGGATTCAAAATTTTGAATGGGCGGCCAACATAGTTTATTCTTTCGCAAAAAGATGGCATTTTAGGAAAGTCTCAGCAACCATCTTTTGTCTACAGCTTGAATGATTGAAGGCAGGAGGGGAATTTGTCCTGATAGGAATCCACCTGGAATTAGATTTCTGCTTCCAACAACCTGACCCAATCCCGGAGAGAGCAAAAGCCACGCAGTGCCCTGCGAGAGGCCGTTGTGTCCACCTCACCCAAGCTCCTCGCTGGGGACCAGGCACAAACAGGTTGGAGAGCAAGGGTCCGTTCTGTTCAGAAATGTCTCCGCGTGGTATTCTGCTGATGAGTCAGCCCCTGGCACAAGCACGCACGGAACCAGGAAATATATTAAGCACAGTTGACTCTTGAACCACATGGGAATTAGTGGCACCAATACCCCCACTCGGTGCAGTTGGAAATACATATACAATTTTTGACTCCCTCCAAAGCTAAACTGCTAATAGCTTACCAATAATATAAAGTTGATGGACACATATTTTGTATGTTTTATGCATTAACTGAATTTATGTATCATACTGTAAAAAAATATCTGCATGTAGGTATTATTCTACAAAGTATTCTCAAAGAGCACGGACTACTGGGAAGAGGCTTTTTGGCATCGCTGCCATGCTTCTTCCCGCTTCCTTCCTTGAGGTTGTGATGGCTGAAGCTCCAGTAGCTATTTTGGACCATAAGGTGTCCTTGGAAATGAGAGCCATGCATGCACTGAAACTGTTGGAGTGCAAGATCCAAGCATGGGTCCCTAAATACCACTGTAGCAGCTCTGTACTTCCCATCTTCAGAGTTAGGTGACACAGAAGCAAATTTCTGCATTGCTGAAACAACTATTATCTGTGGTTTTCTGTTATGTGTGTCTAACCCTAATTTTAACTAACCTAGAAATCCACTCTCCTTTGCCATCCAAATGACCCCAGGTGAACGTGAATGGCTTACCATTTTACAGTTACATCAAATATGGTGATGGTTTTCATATCATTCAGTGAGGAAGATAACTTTCTTTTAGGGTTTTCTTGATTAAAACATGCATTTCTGTTTTACACACACCCTTTCTGGTTCACTCTCAGATTTCCCAAGAAGCGAAAGAAGTCACCCTGCTTTCGATGCACCAGTGGTGGCTAAATTGTAGGATCCCAAAAACAGGACGGCCCTGCCTCTCAATCCTCCCCTAGGAGCTCTAGAAGTCCCAAGAAGATGGTCTCACACTTGCTCATGACACAGCTCTTTGTCCAGTGACAAAGTATCCAGTCTTTTCCTTCCCGAAGCTGCCTATGAGTGGCCTTTGCTCCCCACCAGCATGTGGTCCAGACTTGCTCCCCCTCTGTTTGGGTAACTGCTTCTCCATGCACGATTTCCTCCAAAGACATCCTCCCCATCTTCCCATATACATTGCCACATGTCTGCTCTAACAAGGAGATCTTGTGCTTTCCATATCTTAAGTAGCTTCATTGAAAAATTTCTTTCAATATTTGCTTGGTTTTTCTTTTTTTTTTCTTTTTCTTTTTTTTTTTTTTTTTTTTGCTTGGTTTTTCATCACAGACCCCTCCCCTAGAACCCGAGCTGGATTGCAAGGCCCCGAGGGGAGGTTTATATTTTACGATCTTTTGTGTTGCTCACACCTAGCATAGTGTTTTAGTCTACTGGGGATGACATGACAAAAGTACCACAGACCTGGGGGGCTACAAACAACAAACATTTATTTCTCATAGTTTTGGAGGCTGAAAGTCTAAGATCAGAGCACCTGCAGGCGTGGTGTCTGGTGAGAGCTGCTCCCTGGCTCACAATTGCCATCTTCTCGCTGTGTCCTCATGTGGAAGAAGGGGCACAAGGCTCTCTGGAGCCTCCTTTATAAGGGTCTCACCCTCATGACCTAATCTCCTCCTAAAGCCCCCACCTCCCGATACCATCACATTGGGGTTTAGGATTCAACATATGAATTTGAGGGGAAGACACGAACGTTGAGGTGTTGGGCTGCTGGGCCACAGAATGCTCCAGAGTGAGGTGGGAACTGCCGCCACGGTGCCCGGTGGGGGCTGCCAGAGCAAAGAGTGAGGGAAATTGGCTTAGCAGGATGCCTGCCTCCCCACACCAGCCTTCTCTGAAGAGCTTGCCTGCAGGACGCCACACTCCAGCTGCTATCACCTGTCCTGCTTCCTTATTATACACTCAGCACCTAGAACCATGCTGGGCGTGTATTAGGAACCCCGTAAATATTTGTTGAGCAAATAAATGAACGCACCCACAACGCAATTGCTGATCTTGACTTGAAAGCAAATCTTTGGGAATATCTCAAGTGGTTGATAGGAAGCAGATGTGGCCCTGGGAAGCTTTGGTATATAAATGAGCAAGTGCTACCCTTAGGTCTGAAGATTTTGATAAGCTGAGCATGAAATCTCTAGAGTAGCATTGACCTTCATGTCCTTTCAGCCAGAGATGGCCAAACCTCCTGCTCAGCCCCCAAGATGTTCAGAAACTCTTCTCTTTCCCTTCAAGTTGGCTTATTGCTCTAGTGAAGCAGATTGGAAGCTGAGATGCCTGGCTTTAAGTCAGAGTTGTGAGTTTTGTTTTGTTTTGTTTTTTTTCTTCAAGTTTTAGATATTTATGAATCGATGCAAGGCCCAACACAATACTCCAACATGATTCCATGCATTTAGAGGGGGACCATTTCCTGGCTGAGTAAGGGATTGTGCAGATGGCTTCTGGAAGACCTTAATTCTTAGCAGCTTTATAAGTGAAGTGTTTCATTCAGAAGTCTGGACTTTCCTTTCTTCACTTTGCCATCATCTACATTCACTGAGTAGAACTTGGGTTGATCATGGGCACCTGGTGTGTTTCAGGGTTTCCTGGATTGAATGATGCAAGGACCTACAGCGCAGTCCCAGGACCTCCCACTCCAGTAAAGTGCCAAGAGGGGGCTGTGCTCGAATGTGCCCTGGCCTGACCAAGGATTTCATGTAATGGGGTTGTGGCCGCAGGCCTCATGTCCAGAAGAAGGAAACAACAAATATGCAAGATCTGGACTAAGTAGTGTCTACACTGAGGATGAGAGGATGTCCAAAGTTATCCACAACCCCAAGTTCAAGTTTTGACAGCATTTCGAGTGTATGTAAGTATGCGTGGTGAGCTTGGTCAGAATTTTTAATCCCTCTGCACCCTAGCGAAGGGAACGTTAGTAACTCCTGTTCAGCTTAATTCACAAATTTGGGTAGATACCAAATGGAGGAATTAGTTCAAAGAACACCTTAAAAGCCGAAGTCTAAAATACAGCGCGCGATTTCCATTTTCTGCCTTTTTCCAGTTTTCCCCTTCCTTTGTCCTGGCACACATCCTCTTTTCTTCTTTCCCCATGGTCTCCTTATCTGTCTTTGTTGTGATTACATGGGTTTGCAGCCTTTTAAAAAATGCCGGAAAAACCCTTCTGACGCTTGAGCTTGTGGTTTTATCTTCTGCAAAACTGAGCAAAGGACTTGGTGCAAAGCAGGTGCTTCAGTGCAGGTCGTGGCAATGAGCAGGACTTGAGTAACCTTGGCTGGAGGCACATGCTTGGGACCCAAGGAAAGGACAGGCTGCTGGTCTGGACTCTGGGGCCTCCGCAGGGCAATGGTATTCTCCTGAATTCACATCATCGATGTAATCATGCAAAATAATACCTTGCATGTAAAGTTGTTCACTTTCCCTCTCTGTTCCCCCAATTCCCTTTTCGACCATTGCTGGATGAATAACAATACATGATCTCCATGGGGACCTCTGTACAGAGCAAAGATGCTAAACTATTGATTCCAATAGCAGGACCCATAAACACCGGGTCAGAGGAGGAAGATGGCTTGAGTTTCCCTCAGGACACAGAACTTCATTTTGGTTTAAAACAGAAAAACGATAGGAGTGATGAAAGGACTTTATCTTGCTGAGCATCTCAGCGCCATGATTGACTCAACAGAGAAGAGGTCATTTCTGACACAGCCTTTTCTCCCATGTGTTTGCTGGGCTCCAGAATAGTGAGGAGCATGGACTATGCCCGGCACTGAGCAAGGCTGCATTCATTATATCATTTAATACTAGCAGAGAGAAAAGAAAAAAAGAAAAGAAGAGAAAAGAAAAGAAGGAAAAGAAAAGAAAAGAAAAGAGAAAAGAAAAAAAGGAAAGAAAAGAGAAAAGAAAAAAAAGCCAGCACTATTATTCCAATCATTTGAGCAAGACAGCAGCTGAACTTGAGAAGATTAAGAAAATGCTGAGGGTCACCAGTGATTCACTAGATTTCTGGTTCATTTTACAGTCTTCTGGAAAGTTAACTTATAAATTGATTTTGGTTTTAAATACAGGAGGAAGAGGTTATGCCATTCACACTACAGTCACAGTATAATTTAAATAGTGTAAATGACTAACAGGGTCCCGAGGCATCTTTCCTCTGGACTATGCATAAAGCTACCTTGGTTGTTCACTGGTTCAGATCCAGTGTCACGAGATAGGGGATGGTTTGAGTTGCCCCAGAGCTAAGTATGGAGACAGCATGTGCTTCTACACACCTTATCTGGTCTACACCTCAGCCCTCGTGCATTAATTTGATAAAGAATGTTCCTGAGCAGAGGCACCTGCGTGGCTCAGTGGTTGAGCATCTGCCTTCAGTTTAGGTCACGATCCTGGGGTCCTGGGATCAAGTCCCACATTGGGCTCCCTGCAGGAAGCCTGCTTCTCCCTCTGGTTGTGTCTCTGCCTCTCTCTCTGTCTGTCATGAATAAATAAATAAAAATCTTTAAAAAAATGTTCCTTAGTAATGGAAAGTCATTTTTATAAATTATAAGTTTTGATGAAGTTGATAGTGATGCTATGATCAGAGCAGTCTTAAACATCCTGCTTTTCATTTATCAATGTAATTTATAGAAATTCTAAAAAAAATCTATAAATATTATTTAAAAATTGAGAATCTAACAGGAAAAAGAATCCCTTATAATTGCTACAAACCACAGGTTACAGAATATGGGAAAGTTTGTGTTACATTTCCTTCCAACCTTCCTTTTAAAGTCCATAATTGGCATCACAGTTTGCCAGAAGGATGCTATTTTCTTCACATTAGGTTTTATTTCCCCATATCACTAAAAATTATATAAAAATATTGTTATATCTTTCAAAATGTCACTACTTGCCATAATTTATTGAACTATCCTCCCTGTACTTAGTTGGTCATTTAGATTATTTCCTTTAAGAAAAAAAAGAGTCATAAATAACTAAATCTACTTTGCTTAGTGCGTATTCCCAGAGTAGGATGACCAGGATGGGGGAAGGGACAATTTGAACATTTGCAGTGCAGTATGTTGCCAGGAAATGGCTTCGCAGACACCCTGGATCAATTTGCCCTTATGAGGTGGATGCTCTCCACGTGGGGTCCCAGGTCTCCCCAACATTTGGGGATTCACTTCTGCAGCCCTCTATGGCAGACATTCCCACTGCCAACTCCATGATCTCGTCTCTTCCCCTGAGACATCTGTTTCTCTCTTGAGCGAGTGACACAGTTAGAGGAGAATGTCCAAAATCCCTTTTAGAAATCTGTGTCCACTGTCTAGCATAGGCATGGGCACCCTTGAACACCGGGCAGTTCCCCACACATCCCCTGGACCCCACTGTCCACAGCGTATGTCTGTGCTCTGGGGCCTGCCAGGGTCCCCCTCCTGCACACCTGTCTCCTGCATGGTTGGATGGGGCTGAGGACATTTCCCAAGAAAGATAACCCTGTGGACCCTCCTCCCCATGTGCATCCCTCATGCCCTTACCCGGTAGCTGTAACAACAGGGTGTTGTTGGACCTGTCTGGGTAACCTTACCTGCACTCCCAGCTGTAGGTGCCTCTAGGACCCTGACATGTAAGCAGAGAGCTCCAATTTGTGTCCCTGGGGAGACCTCATGTTTTTAAACCCCAAACACTGGACAAGTGGTCTGTGAAGTTGTTAGGAGTTCGGCCTAGATTTGGGCTGTTTCAAACACATTCCTAAATGGTGGGAGCTACCAGTCTGGTTTGTTTCAAGATTAGGGGCAGTGGGGGTGGCATGGTCTGGGCAACGTAGGGCTACTTTGATCAAATGATGCAGATCAGATGGCAAAAGGCTAAAACTTGGGCCTTTCCAGATTCCAGCAAAGGAAAGGATTCAGAAGCTGACTCCTTGTCAAGGTCTTGAATCAACCAGCTGTTTTGTGATGTGAATGGAGAAATGGATGCTCCCAGAAGTTTGACAGTAAAAGACCACAGACTCATGGTCTCTGGATCAGTTCTAAATTGAGAGGGATGATTTCCTCCTTGCAGATGAAAGCCTTCCGGCTAGACCAGGATGAATAGATCTGATTACGCTTGAGAGCCAGCGTTCACATCTCTCGTTGTCAGTCCTGTGATTTTCTAGGTCAATAATATTACTTCCCAAGTTGTGGACAAAAGCCAGCTTTTAAAAAATGGGAGTGAATGCCAATGGCTTAATATACACTGTTCTACTGAATTCTGATCATTAAGTCCATCTGAAAGGGTCTCCAAATGAGAAAAGTCAGGAAGCGATTTTTGTTCTATAGAGAATGAATGTGTAGCAAATTATTGATCAGATACAACTTAAATCTTTTTCTAGATGAACTTTGTCATCACATCTGAAATGGAAGGAAATGGTACAGTGATTAGAAATTAACTCTCCCCTGTTGCTTCTTCAGACAGGAGGGAAGACAAAGCTGGATTCCGTGGCATGAAAGCGGGGCCTGTTGAGGAGAAAGTGAGAGGCTATAAATACTCGGGCTGACAGAGCAGCAGATGGTTGGATTGGAAGTGGATGTCTGGTAGAGAAATGTGCTAAGTGGTATTGGCATATGTTTCCTTAAGTCTCTGACCTGCCTGTTTCTCAAAAGACTTTATTAAATGCTTGGAAAAATAGAGTGGGAAGTTGATATAGCAAAGGAGAGTTATAAAAGGAAAGGAAGAAAAGGAAAAAGGAAAAAAGAAAAGAATAGAAAGAAGAAAGGAAAGGAAGGAAGGATGAAAGAAAGAAATTAATTCTCCAGGGCATGTGCTTCTCTCTCCAGTAAGCATTTCACTTATCCTGAAAAATATCAAAGCACCAAATTTCCTGCACCCCTTGTCCCTGGCAACCAGCCCCACTGGCAGTAGATGGCAAAGCAGAAAGCCAAGAGAGCAGCCGGGCCAGCGGCCTGTGGGCAGGTGCAGAGTTGGTTTGATCCCATGAGGACTTCCTGTTGCCTCTCATCCTGGGACCATCTACACGGGTACTCATCACACAGCCCTGTTGGTAAGAGCATGATGATTCTGAGCTGTTTATTCAAAAAAGTAATCTATTTCCGAAGTGTGACAACAGTTGTGCTCATGTTGGACCAAGACTAACATTTCTCTTTGGCTTGCACCGATATTTCCTTTGACTGAGAAGTTATCCCTTGACCCTACTTATGTTTATCCTTGGTTTGCTATAGGAAGGAAGGATGCTTCTCTTCCCTGCATCTAGCATGGGGCTTCTAGCTGGAGCAAGAAGATGCTCATTCACTTCTCACTGCATTGTTTGTGAAGGTTTCACTAGACACCAAACTCTCTGGTGGCACAAGTCACATCTTCTCTTTGCCTGTTGTGATGCTCCAGAGCAGCAGGCAGACGTCTTGCACCCCAGATGCTCACTAAATGTGCATTCAGAGTCTGTGGTGGACACACTACTTCCTCTTGCCTCTCCAGTTGGAGAGAGCCTCAGGGATGGAAACTGGGCTGCCATGGGTCCCCGTGGACCTGCCGGATATACCAGCAAGGGTGAGACCGTGAAGCCAGCTCTCTGTCTGCCAACTGTCTGCAAGGTGCTGCTGCAGGAATCCTAATAATCACATTCATGAAAGCAATGCAGTTTGGAAATCAGAGTCTCACAGCTAACACTCTGAACTTCACGGTGTGTGGGGAAAGTCGGTGGAGTCCACGGGGGTTCAGACCCTGGTGTGAAGAAGCAAGTGGTAGGGTAGAGAGGCCTAGATCAGTGCCTAGACTGCCATCTTCTCTCTCCAGGCCTCGCTGGCCTGCGTTTAGTTGTGACTGCTTGTTCCTCCCTGGAACCACAGAGCTCTGGGTGGCCCGTGGGGTAGTGCTTCCGAGACTGGGCCTTTACTCATCCAAAGCAACATTCCAGACCTTCTGTTGGCAGTGGTTGTCTAGAGAAGTGGGCTACATAAAACTAAAAATCTTTACTCCAAAGGAAACAATCAATAAAGTGAAAAGACAACCTACCTATGGGGAAAAAATGTTTGTAAACCAGGTAAGATGTTAATGTCCAAAATATATAAAGAACTCCTACAACTCAATACAACACCTCCCCCACGAATATCCCAATTAAAACTAGGAAAGGGCTGGCAGGATATATTCAGGGTCCTAAATGAGAAGAACATGCAGCCGAGAATACTTTATCCAGCAAGGCTCTCATTCAGAAGAAGATCAGGAGCTTCCAAGATAGGCAGAAACTGAAAGAATATGTGACCACCAAAACAGCTCTGCAAGAAATGTTAAGGAGGACTCTTAAAAGAAAGAGGAGTCCAAAGAAACAATCTTGATTGTCTCTAAAGTTTGTTGTTTGCCTAGCTAGACAACTTGAGGTACATATCAGAGAAATCGACATGATAGTTCATGCATTGACAGTCTTCATGTTTGTCATTCTGTGGGGATAACAACAGGACCCCATGGATATATTATTTGAACAATAAAACAATTAGAAAAATAAAAAATAAAAATAAAACTAGGCTAAAGACTTAAATAAATATTTCTCTAACAAAAGGCATGCAATGGCCAACAGATATACAAATGCCTGTCATCACTAATCATCAGGGAAGTGCAAATCAAAACCATAATGAGACATCACCTCACTCCTGTTGGAATGTCAATTATCAAAAAGATAGGAAGCAAAAAATGTCGGCGAGGATATAGAGGAGTTAGAACCCGTGTAGAGTGTTGGTGGGAACACAGACTGGTGCAGCCATTGTGGAAAACAGTGTGGAGGTTCCTCAAAACATCAAAAGTAGAACTATTTCTAGTAGTTCTATTTTTGTGTGATCCAGCAATTTCACTTCTGGGTATTTCTCTAAAGAAAACAAAAACAGTAATTCAAAAAGATATATGCACCCCCATATTCACCACAGCATTACTTACAGTGGCCAAAACATGGGAAAAAACATGTGTCCATAGATGGATGAACAGCTAAAGGAGAGATGGTATGTATGTACATGTATCAGCCGTAAAAAAGAATGAAAACTTGCTACTGCATGGATGCACCTTGAGGCCATGATGACAAATGAAATAAGTCAGAGAAAGATAAAACCATACGATCACACTTATATGTGGAATCTTAAAAAATAAAATAAAATAAAAAATTAAAACCCAGAATAAAACCCACCAAGCTCATAAATACATAGGACAGAATGCTGGTTTCTAGGGGAGGTAGGGGGTGGGAGAAATGGGTGAAGGGAGCCCAAACTCACAGGTATAAAATCAATGTCATGGCATGGGATGTACCATGTGGCAGCTATAGTTACAATTAGTTGCAATATAGTTATATTGCCCGTTTTGGAAATTACTAAGAAAATCCTTAGTGTTCCCACCACAAGAAAAAAATTCTCTAACTCTGCAGAGTGACGGATACTAACTAGACTTACTGTGGCACATGATGTATATGAACATCCAATCGTTGCCTTGTACATCGGAAACTTATACAGCGTTTATGTCAATGATACCTTCATTTTTAAGTGGCCGTTTTAAGTGCATTTTTGTGTATTCAGAAAGCACGTCCAGCAATTTTTAAAACACACACACACACACACCACAGGATATCCCTGGGAGCCTCTCATTGTTTGTTTGGTGTTAAGCATATCTCTGGACTGCTCGATACAATGTCTTGTTTCTTAGGGCGGATAAATGCACCACTTTTTAACATGTTGTTGTAACCTTAGAGACTCCCAGCTTCAACAATGTAAGTTGTTTTTTCTCCCATGTAGCCCGGCACCGGATCAATAGAGTGAAAGCATAATGACTTTCCCGGCTTTATTTTAGTAGGTTATCTGATACTATTTGCTTTTTTAGTCTTAGTCAATATAGGTGCCTCCCGGGAGGCAGAGATGCTATCTCTTCAGGAAACCCATTTCTCCACAATCCCAAATAAAAAAACCGGCCAGGACAAAGGATGTGGACTGGAGTTGCTCATTTTTCAAGAGGTTTTCCAACAAATGATAGCTCAGCCTAATTTGTATCATAATAATTTCCATTGCCACCGGAAGCTGTGGTGTCCTTGCCTTTCACTCGTAGCTCCCAGCTGTGGATGCGGCCTTTAGGATCGTGTTCTGTAGTAGGGCAGCCTGTCCATGTTGCTCAATGGAGGCCCTGCCACACATTGCCGACGGCTCGGGGACAGATTTAAAGCTCAGGTGCAGAAATTCTGGCTGTGTTATCCAACAGGAGGACAAGAAGCGATTCTCTCCCACCACACACACACACACACACACACACACACACATACACACACACACCCTGGTTTTCCCAAGGGTATTATATCGTTGGAACACCGTGCCTTTCGCTCCCTCGTTTCTGAAAATTTTCACCCCTTCCTTCTTTCTCTCCCTTCTGATTTCTTCAAGCGCTTATTTCAAATGATTAAGACCCTCAAAGATGAATTTGGGAGCTACCACATATGATAAAGGAAATGAAATTCCACATAATTACCAGCAGATCTTAGCTCCTCGGACCTTCAAACAATCCAATTTTGGAAAGCCTGCATTCATGGGGCATTTCGTCTTCCAAATTGGACTTGTTTTTAAAGATTTTTATTTATTTATTCATTGAGGACACAGAGAGAGAGAGGCAGAGATACAGGCAGAGGGAGAAGCAGGCTCCCTGCGGGGGGATGTGGGGCTCGATCCCAGGACCCCGGGATCATGACCTGAACCAAAGGCAGATGCTCAACCACTGAGCCACCCAGGTGTCCCCCAAATTGGACTTTCACATCAACCATGGCAGTGGTCCCCCAGAAAGCCGGTCAAATGACTTCTCACCAATAATTTTTTAAAAAATGTTTCCCAAAAGAAGTATCAATAGTATTTTTGCATGCATGCCTTGCATTCAATCCTCGGCCCTGCTAGGAAGTGGCTGTGTGACCCTCAACAGGTCATTTTCCCCTGGATTCTTCATTCATTGAAATGGAAGAGGTTGCACGAGGTGGACAGGGCTTTGAGCTGCTAACAGTTCCTGATTTCTGCTTGCTTTCCCCATAGGACAAAGGACATGCATTTAAACATACTTACAATTTGCAACTTATGTGTTCAATGGAATAAAATCATTTTTTCATGATATTATAATTTGCAAAAGGGGAAACCATTCATCAGGAAAACTGTATGAGTCACCAATAAAACACAGCTCTGGAAAGCTTTATCTGCCAAATACCATCTTTCATGGCTTTCCCATGTGGAAAATGTTACCCTCCTTTCCTTGTCGTATAGACGTGTAATGATGGATGAAGAGGGTTGTTTTCTGAAGTTGCATTTTTAGCACTGGTGCTTCCGGTCTTTCAAGCTGCTATTTCCAAAACATTAAGCATAAAATGTTGAATTTGGAGGAGCTTCCTTGCCTCTTCAATGTTTATGAGCTAGACATTCTACTCATTTGTTCTGCTTCGAAAACCAAATTGTCTTAGCCACTCAAAGATGAGATCTCAGCACACAGGTCCTAGAATAAATACATTCAAGTGAATTCATTTTGTTTTAAATAAAACCTTACTTACTGCTCTATATTTGCGTTCAACTCTGGTAAACATTAAACAACAGAATTAAGTATGGATTTTTTTTTACCACTATTTTCAGGATATTTCTAAATGAGTATTTCTTAATTGGGTGTTTGTGTGGTGTGTCCTGAAGGGTATAAAATGGTTTTGAGTCCTCGGAATAGAGTTTAAAAGACTCCACGTGTTTGTCTCTACCTGTAACTTTTATTTACTTATTTATTTTATTTATTTATTTATTTATTTATTTATTTATTTATTTATTTATTTTTACTTAAGAAGAAATTTCAGGATTTTCATCCTATTTTCAAAGGAGACTGACTCCCAACAGGACAGGAGTCTCTGCGGAGGCGGTGATTTATACACTTGACTTGCTGACAGCATACGAGTTCTTTCTTCCCACTTCCTTAGCAGATGGGAGTTGGGTTGCTTGAACTGCACTAAGGTTTTCATTTGCACTCACTAGTGAGTGCCTAGGTTTAAAAAAAAAAAACCAAACAAACCCAATTTCCAAACGGTTCACTTTGTGGATCAGAATTGCTACTGGTCTGGGAAGGTGGGGAATTGTGTGTACCGGGTACTAAGCATCTTTTTGTGCCCCATTTGGTACAAAGTTAACATGCTGCATTTATTGGTCTCAGGAAAATCCTTTTGTAAAATGAATGTGTACAAGACTGTGAATATCTTTTTAAAATTGCATGTCTTCTGGGAAGATGGTTATGGTTCTTCTTTCTCTCATTACCAAGCAAACAAATAAAAATGCTACAAACCCTCTCTTTTGCTCAGCAACTGAGCTATCCAATCAGACCATTTTAGAACAATATTGACTTGCTTGCTTTTCTTTTTTCTCCCTTCCTATCCACCAGTTTTGAAATTCAACTGAAGTTAAGGGACACCCAGGTAACTCAGTTGGTTAAGCAGCTGCCTTCGGCTCAGGTCATGATATCAGGGTCCTGGGATCAAGCTCCAAACTGGACTCCCTGCTGGCAGGGTGTGGTGGGCTTCTCCCTCTCACTCTGTGTGTTTGCTCTCTCTTCTCTATCTCTCTCTCTCCCTCTCTCATATAAATAAATAAAATCTTCAAAAAAAATTGACTGAAGTTAAGTGTATAAAATGTCTCCAGGGGGCAGCCCAGGTGGTTCAGTGGTTTAGGGCGGCCTTCGGCCCAGGGCCTGATCCTGGAGACCTGGGATCAAGTCCCACATGGGCTCCCGTCAAGGAGCCTGCTTCTCCCTCTGCCTGTGTCTCTGCCTCTCTCTCTCTCTGCCTCTCATGAATAAATAAATAAAATCTTTAAAAAAAAAAATGTCTCCAGGAAGACTTTTGGCAGAAATCGAGTAACTACAAAAATATTTAATGAATTAATTTGTCCTATATAAAGTCATACAATTTATAATCTCTACCAGGGGGCTTTTTCTTTCTTTTTCTACTATCCACAAAATTAATCACATTAATCTAGCCTGGGAGTCATTTTGGACTGTATTTTTAAAAATAGATTCCAAGTGCCTACTGAGATCCACATAAAACAATCAAGGTCATCCTGTAGAAAGTATATGGTGGACACTTCACATCACTTAATTTACATCTTTTCTGGTCACCTCCCATGTGGCCAGCCCTGGGGAGAAGACTGAGGAGGTGATGAGGGGTGTCTGAGCCGAGGCCTATTCACTCATCTTGGTGGCTGGGATGCTCACCAGCAGAATAACGAGGAATCTAGGTGTCGAGTATACAGTCCAGTCATAAAGTACACCCTGATTTAGTCTACAGGAAGTTGGAAGAGGGCAAGTTGCAGGCACTGAAGCAATTGAAGACAGAGTTCTAAAAATACACTTGGAGGAGGCCCAAGAGGTGGAGAAAGCACTAGAAGGTGGGGCAACAGCATCGCAAAGGCTTTCCCAGGAACATTGAGAATGTCCTGGAAGGAAGAGGATGAGCCCGGAAGAGTGTGGGAGATGCCAGGTGGAGGAAGGCATGAACCAGGGCTGATGGTGACAAAGGTCAAGTCTCATCCTTACTGATACGATGGCTGGTGGAGGTGGGTGGGCAAGGAGACAGACCCCTGGAGAGAGTGAGGGGTCCCCTTCATGCCAGGTGCCTCCAACGTCAAGTCGTGCCTGTGGCGGGCATGGCGCCCTGAAGACTTGGATGCATGCAGTGGTAGAGGGAATGAAAGAGAGGATTGGGTGGTGAGGAAGGGAATAGGGAGGGCGAGAGAGAACAGTAGGGAATAGCCTTATTCCATGAGATAGCTACTCATAAGCAGGGCTTCATGGGCCAACCCAACTGGGTGGGATTTCTGCCTCATGAAATGCTTCCGTGGGTATCACAGCTCCTGGTGCCATAAATATAACTCCCCAGTGACATTCAGTTCTCCTTAAACTCATTTCTTTCCTGGGACCCACATCTTCTTGACATAGATGAAAATTTTCGCTCCCCTCTAATCAGGAGGTGACCAATAAATATGAATTAAACAGAATTAAATTTCCTTAAATAGAGTTTATAGGGGCGCCTGGGTGGCTCAGTCGGTTAAGTAGCTGCCGTTGGCTCAGGTCATGATCCTAGGGTCTTGGGATTGAGCCCCACATCGGGCCCCCTGCTGGATGGGCAGCCTGCTTCTCCCTCCCAACACTTGTGCTCTCCTGCTCTCTCCTTGTCTCTTTCTCTCAAATAAATAAACAAAATATTAAACTATATATATAAAAAACTATATATATATAAACTATATATATATATATATATAGTTTATAAAGGATGACCTTGATTTTTTTTTTCCATATGGATTTCTTAACTTCGCTCCCACCATGCACTTGGAGTCTGTTCCAAAGGGTATGGCCCAACCACCTCACACCCATGATAATGGCTATCATGCAAGACAAAACAAAGCAAAAGAGAACAAAATAAAACAAGCAAACAAACAAAACCCCAAGGGAAAAAAAAAGGAAGAGTTGGCAGGGATATGGAGAAATTGGAACATTCATGTGCTATTGGCAGTCACTGTGGAAAATAGTATAGTGGCTCCTGAAAAAGTTAAAAACTGAATTACCACAGGATCCTGCAATTCCAGTTCTGGATATTCACCCCGAAGAATAGAAAGAGAATCTTGAAGAGGTATTTGTGTGCCGGTGTTCGTAGTGGCACTTTTCACAGTAGGCAAAATGTGAAAGCCACCCAAACGTCCACCAACAGATGAGCAAAATGTGATTTATATACTTACAATGAACTATCATTCAGCCTCAAAAAAGAAGGAAGTTCTCATGCATGCTACCCTATGGATGCACCTCCAGGACACACTAAGTGAAAGAAGCTAGTCACAAAGACACAAATACTTCAGAATTCCCCCATGTGAGGAATCTAAAGTATCAAAGTCACAGACACAGAAAGCAGAATGGGGGTTGTCAGGGGCTGTGGGGGGAAAGAATGGGGACTTCTTGTCTAACAGGGACAGAGTTTCAGTTTGGTGAGATGAAGTTCTGGGGATAGATGATAGTGATGTGATGGTCATATAATGATACGAATGATGTGATTAATGCCACAGAACTGAACACATAAAAATGCGTAAGATGGTAAATTTGATGTCGTGTATAATTTGCCACAATAAGAAAATTAAAACAAACCAAAAAGGACATGGCCCCAAGTCATGGTGTAGCATGAGGTCCCACCCAGCGGAAGGGCCCCCTCTGCAACCTCTCAGAGTCTGATCGCTGGACCGAGCAGCTCAGCAAATGCCCCATTAAGCACTCAATTATTTCCCTTTGATACTGGCTTTTTTTTTCATCTTTTAATACAACAGTTTTACTGTCTCTGATAATTACTCAGTCTCGATAACTCTGTTAAATCTAATGAGGCGTGGCAAGCTTTGCTCAACAAGGCAACACATCATTAGCTTTCTGCCTTTTTGTCATCTTATCTCACTCAATTACTGTAGCACCAGCCAGACACGAACCTGTCACTTGCTATTAGCCAGATAGTGAAGTGACCTGCTGTCCGGTCCATGAGTAGCGGCACTCAAGAAACTTCCAGGGGCCGCTTGTCGTCTTGCATTTTATCCCGCCCAGAAGGCAGGTTGAGGGGACCCCTGGTATCAATCAGCCTTCCCCTTGCCTGACAACAGGATCTTTGGACAGGGCCATCGGCTTGCTCACCTGCTCCTGGGAGATACTAAGGTTTCATCTGAAGAGCCCCCGAGGGAGAAGCAGTGAGAAGCAGGGCAATGAGCACTGGGTTGAGCCCAAAAATGTTAGGACCCTCTTGTTGAGCTGCTCACCATCCATATGGCTTTGGGCAAACCATTTAATCTCTCTGAGCCTAATTCTTAGCCCCAAACAGCATATTTACGAAGGTGTCTTGAAAGGTAAATGAGTCAATTGCCATCGAGGTTACAAAGCCATGTTGTCCTGGGGAAAAAAAGTGACGGAGTTCCTTTGAGTCTACTTTTAGAAAGAGGGTATAAATCAAGACAGAGTCAAGACGTTGTCAAAAATCCATTTCTCAAGGTGTCACTTCTTCCCCACACTCTGTATAACCACCACCAACTTTCTATTGCTTCATTCCCAAATCATCTGGGCATTTATTTGTTCATTTGGCATCTACCTATGTTCCAGGCAGTATGTGCAACGGCCAACGAGGCAGAGATGGTCTCTGGCCTTGGGACACTGATTTTCTCATTATGTGTATGCTCTGCGCAAGGGCAACCGTAGCCGTGGCTTCGTGCAAATGAACAGAACAGCAGAGGGCTGGTTACCTTCCACTTGTATCTTGGCACTGCCCAGAGCTGTGCCTGGTCAAGGCCAAAGCTCTAAATCAGGACATCAGTGACCTGTACAGTGTAATGAGTGTAATGAGAAGACGGATGACAGTGACCAGAGGTACCATTCTGAGGCTGTGCGTGTGGTGTGGTGGAAAGTGCAGAAGATGTGGTGCCAAAACTTTGAGTCTTTGTTAATGCAATGCCCCGGCCATCAAAGGGAGATGATAAGGCCTCTCACGAGGCTCTTGTGAAGACACAGACGGAGGCATCTGAAAATTATAGACTGCGAATTGCCATGGGAAATATTTTTATTGATTTTGGTAATTTCCTGGAGCTGTGGACAAGATAATCCCTTACAACAGAAAGGGATGTTTCTAAGTTAAATATGCTCCATTAGGATCATAACAATTTCAAGAGCTGTAATGTCAAGAACTGTCTCTCCCTCTGCCATCTTTTTACGCCCGTGTTCTTGCTTTGCTTCCAAACTCATTCTAAATCCGATTCTGTAAATGAACGTCAGGGGCCAGATCCCAGGGAAGGCTGTCCATCTTACCAGGATTACTGATGCGATTCTCAGACACACCTCTTTAAGAGAAGGTCAGTTTTCATCCAAGTACATGGATTTCTTTCATTTTCGCAAGATGCGGTGTCAAGCCATTTGTCATTTGTCGTGTGTCTCTTCCAGGTGGTTGTCATATTATATTTGATCAGTTTACAATAAATGTAACAAACTACATTTTTATGCTTGTGAGTCTGGAAAGACCCTTCAAAAGTGTCTTCCTTAACCCAAACCAGAAGACCACGGGGAGTGGGACACTAGTGGGCATGGAGTATTCTGAAGAATGTCGACAGCCTGGGGTGTTCTTGCTGCTGTGAGACCTGCTGGCTCCTGGGAAGCTCAGAACCCCCGGGAAAAACCTCACATCTCTGTTTTCCTCACTCCTGCTCACAGCGCCCCAACATTGCCACCAGGGTGCTTCCCTCCGGTCTGTTCCAATGTCCTGGAAGTTTCTTTCTCCCACAGAGGGAACTGGTGAGAGGTGAGAGATTCCAGCCCCTGTGAGTCAGTGCACCCTGTTTGAGGGTAACAAAGTCCCCCCTGCTTGCTGCTCATAACCTCACGTGCAAACCTAGAGTTGCACCCCGACTTTCGATTTCATCGTTATTTGGCCCCGGTGTTGCCAGGGCAGTAACCCGAAAGGGACCTGGGCGGACTAGAAGCGAAACTGAGGGCTGCTGGCTCAGGATGCACCCTAGGATCCTGGGTGCCTGAGGCTGTGAGCTCCCTGGGGGCAGGGACCCCATCTGCTCTGTCCTCCTCCTCACCCCCCACAATGCTCCGTGCAGGACCTGGCTCCGGGTAAATGCTTGACAGGGATTTCTTGAGCCAACGAAGGGATGATGAGTGAACGCCTGCCTCTGCATCCCTCAGTGTGACCGTCAGCACCATCCCCGCCCAGTGGTATAGACTTGAACTCACCTCTATAGCCATAAGAGCCTCCAACAGGGATGCTCCAGAACACAGGGTGATGAGTGGGCCTCACCCCCTAGGCCGTGTGAAGTGAGCTTCCATGGCAGCCTCCACCTGTCTAGTCATTTGTATTCCTTACCAACTTCATATACTCATTCAGGGATCCATTCTTTCTGCATAATTAGCTGAGCACCTGCCATGTGCCGGGCAGACACTTTTTTGTAAATACATCATGTGTTTACACAACTCAAAATTCAAAATTAGATAAAAAGGGGCACCTGGGTGGCTCAGCAGTTGAGCATCTGCCTTCGGCTCAGGTTGTGATCCCAGGGTCCTGGGATTGAGTCCCGCATCGGGCTCCCCACAGGGAGCCTGCTTCTCCCTCTGCCTGTGTCTCTGCCTCTCTCTGTGTCTCTCATGTATAAGTAAATAAAATCTTTAAAAAACACAAAAAAAAAAATAGATTAAAAAGTACCAAGTGAGAAGGCAACTGCCCGTCACTGGTAGGCTATTTTACTTATTTCTTATTTATAAACAAATATAATTATATAAATCTTGCTTTCTGTGTTCAGAAGCACCCAATATCTACTGTTTGGCACCTGAATCTCTCCATGTCTGCACACAGATATGTTCTTCAGTATTTTTTCCAGCTGTCTAGTAGTCCATTACCATACGTACCCTAGTTTATTCATCTTGTTTCTACTGATAGGCATGGGTTTCTAATTTTTTGTTATTGGAATAGGAACAAAGCCACAGTGACTCCTCTTATGCACACATGTGCAATTCAATCTGTAAGGATAAACGCTGGCATGTGGGATTGCTGGGTCAAAGGATAAACGCATTCGGGAGAGGTCAGATTCCCCTCAATAGGGTTTACATTGTGCACCTCCAGCAGCAATGCAGAAGGTCCAGACACTGCTTTGAGGAGCGGGGACCTGGTGGGGATCAAGATGGACAGGATCTCAGCTCTAAGGGAACATGCTTTCCAGTGTGGACGGCCCAATGGCCTTCAAGTACAAGTACAGAGGTAATTGCAGTTGTGATTGAATGTGGTGAAGCCAGTAAGGGAAGCCCGACACTGAGGTAGAGAGTTGTGCAGCCTGGTGGCTGGGGTGAGCCAGGCTCAGTAACACACCCAGGGCATGTTTCTCCAAGGAGATGACATTGGATCCAAGACACAGACGCCGGGAAAGAGGCAGCCATGAGATCAGCCATGAGACCACGAACATTCCAGAACTTCTGAGCGGATGACACAACAAAGAGGTTTAGGCTCCTTCTGGCAAACTGTCCCCACCCAACTCACCAGATGACCCCCAGAAGCTGGTGGATCAACAAGGGCACATGGCTTAGTTCTGAGATTCCTGCGACACGTTAATCAAAGGCCATATCCACACGTCTCCAACCCAAAGAGCATGTCAAGGTAGGTGGGGTGGAGAAAAGGCAAGTTCACTTTGTTGCTTGACATTGCACCTTTTTGTTGGTCACACATATTTTTTCACAATCTCTTTAGAATCTAGTAGATACACAAATGTTTTAATTGTGCTTTTCAAAAAACACATAACTGAAAGTTTACCATCTTTAACCACTTTTAAGGGTACAGAGCAGTAGTATTAGGTTATATTCAGACTATTGTAGATCTGTCCATTTTTTAACTAACTAACAACTAACTAACTAAATAAATAAATAAACAAATAAATAAGCAAGCCCAGGATGTGACAAAGATTGAAAGTAGGTGAAAGTAACTAGAATGCACAGCAGAGTTATGGTTGTACCGATGACCGCACCGTTCAAGGGAAATCCAAAAAGGAGCAGTCAAGTGTGGATGAAGATAATGTTGAGGGTCCTTGACAGCTGGAAACGTCCTCTCCCTAAAAAGTTTAGGGTGAAGCCACGGGCTCAGAGCATGAACATGTCCCTCTCCCCATCTAGGGTATAAAATTGCAGCAGCTCTTCAACTCCTACAGAGCGCTTTCATGCTTGGGAACTAATCGCATCTTTTTTTCAGCAATTGAAAATAATTAATGCCATTTAGTAAGTGATTGAATGAAATGAAGTCTACAGCAGGCAGGTGGGTGTCTCTCCTGGGCTCCCCACTTGCCCCTGTGCCTCCCTGGATGCAGCCCAGCAGTCCCAGGTCATAACTGCTCCCGGTTTCTGCTGAACCAGGAGGTTCCTGACCCCACGTCCCAGTGTATGCCCACCTGGGCTCTCTGGCCTCCCACATCCCCAGTGGTCATTGCAGGGAAGATAAGAAGTGGCTACTTTGTAATTTCATAACCAATGTATCCATTCAAAAATCTGTTAAGAGATCCACCATCTTCACAACTGACCGTGGGCTGCCTTCTGAGCCGTCCGTTATGGAGATAGGATGTGCATACACATGATGCAATAGAAAGTAGCTCTACTACAGAGACAGGAAGGAAATCTACTGATCGCAAAATAAATACATCCATGACTGTCATCCGCTGAGAGAGAGAGAACCCATTATCTTCTCTTTCAGTTTTTAATTCGGTTCAGGTTGCCTTATGACACTAATGCACTAGATGGCGGTATGCACCCGTCCATCCAGCAGGTGCAGCTAAATGCTGCCTGGAACCCAATTTTGAGATTCCAAAGGAGAAGGGCAAGAGCTCCATAGAAATAACTGGTCAGGGTCGCCCGGGTGGCTCAGGGGTTGAGCATCTGCCTTCTGCTCAGGGCGTGATCCCGGGGTCCTGGGATGGAGTTCCACATCGGGCTCCCCGCAGGGAGCCTGCTCCTCCCTCAGCCTGTCTCTCTGCCTCTCTCTCTGTGTCTCTCTTGAAGTAATAGATAAATTTAAAAAAAAAAAGAAAGAAAGAAAGAAAGAAAGAAAGAAAGAAAGAAAGAAAGAAAGAAAGAAAGAAAGAAAGAAAGAAAGAAAGAAAGAAAGAAAGAAAGAAAGAAGAAAAGGAAAGAAAGAAAGAAGAAGGAAAGAAAGAAAAGGAAAGGAAAGAAAGAACGAAAGAAAAAAGAGAGAAAGAAAGAAAGAAGAAAGAGAACTTTTCAGTTAAAAAAATCAATAAACTAAAGATCCCTTTGAGTACCAAATGCCCATGAAGGTGTCAGTGTCCAAGTCACAGCTCCGCTTGCCCAAGGAAGCAATCAATGGGCGTGAGGGATTTGGCAGCGATCTCCTGGAGGTGGACAGAGGGCATCAGGAAAAGGATATGAGATGCTTGGAACAGCCTGCACACGTTTCAGTAAGTTGTGCCCTGCCAGCCAGTGCGTCTTAGGTCCCGTTGACTGCCCGCCATCACCTGAGGATGGACAGTGGGCTGGTCCCCATCCCCAGAGTGGGCACGGAGCTCAGGCCCCTCGGGCACCTGGGGCGGACCGTCATCTGGAAGCCATAAAGCCACATGTGATGTTACTTTTTGGGACCAGTGCTCATGTTTCAAGGCCTGTCCCTGGGTCTGGGCCCCCAGGGCTGAGCGGGCAGGAGGAAGCGTGCATTTATTTCCACGTGGACGTGTCTGGGCAGCTTTTGCCACAAGGGAAGCTTGGCCCTTCTGGGGGGTCCCTGGCCTTGTTCCTCCGCGTCCTGCACACTCTCCCTTCCTTCCTTCCTTTCTCTCCCATCAGGACCTTGATTTTTACCTGTTCTGTGACCTCCAGCCAGAACCGTCTGCCACTTTCTTTTACAACTTTCCTTTTCAAAGTTTCCTCCAAAATATTCTGGGCGGTGGGGAGGTATGGGGATGAATTATTGCAAACCCACAAAGAACCGCCCTTGTCTTTGGTGGGCTGCGATGACCAGACCCTTCATGCCTACGACCACCTCTCAATCTAGAAGTGTACTGCGGGGGGCAGGGGGGTCACCAAGGCTGGGGAAGGGGCACCCCTTCCCGTTAGGCTGCCGAGATGATGCGATGCAGGGCGACAGCTGTCCCCAGACCACCCTGCGGCACGTCCACCCGCATTAATATCAACATCGCCATGGTGACGCCCCTCTGCTCCTCAGGAAGGTGCCTCTGACACATTTAGGAGAGAAATTCAAGCCAATGCACCACCCACCCCCATCCCTGTGTGGCCTCCCCCGGCCCTGCCTGTCCCATGCCTGCGCCCTGTGCTCTGCAGCCCTGCTTTCACCTGGGCAGGGAGGGAAGGGGTTGGGGAAGGGAGGACTTTAAGATATTGTTCTCACCCATTTGGGAGACATGGCCCAAGTTTTCTAAAAGCACTCATCTTGGGGGCGCCTGCACGGCTCAGGTCCTGATCCTGGGCGTCCTGAGCTCAAACCCCACATCTTGCTCCTCCCTAAATGGACAGTCTGCTTCTCCCTCTGCCTCTACCCCTCCACCATGCTTGTGCTCTCTCTCTCTCACTCTCTCTCAGATAAATCTTTTTTAAAAAAATAAATAAAAGTACTTATTTTGGGTGCTTTCCAAAACTGATTTTACTTCTTTTTTTTTTTTTTTTTTTTTTTTTTTTTTAAAGTAGGTTCCACACCCAGCACAGAGGCCAAGGCAGGGGCTTGAACCCACCACCCTAAGATCAAGAGTTCAAGGCTTAGGGACTGAGCCAGCCAGGCGCCTCTTTGATTTCACTTTTTAATTTGAAGAAGGAAGGAAGTTATGGGGAAGCAGGTATGAGTGTGAACAGCTTGTGCAAAACGGGGCAAATTCCTCAACCTAAATAGAGTCATTGGGAGAGCCGACTGATTGTTCATTTCATCTAACCAAAGAGAGGACAGAGATGGAGACAGAGAGAGAGAGGGAGACAGAGAGAGATGGATGATGGAGACTGGTAGATGGACAGAAGGACTTCATACTCCACTTTATTTTTCCTATCTTGGAAGGTAAGCCAAAGGCACAAAGGAGTTATTAGTTTACTTCAGAGAAATCCTATTAAAAAGGAACCCTATTAAAAGTGCATATTTGGGGGCACTTGGGTGGTTCCGTGGTTGAGCATCTGCCTTTGGCTCAGGGCGTGATCCCGGGGTCCTGGGATCGAGTCCCGCAGTGGGATCCCCTCAGAGAACCTGCTTCTCCCTCTACCTGTGTCTCTGCCTCTCTCTTTCTCTCTCTGTGTCTCTCATGAATAAATAAACAAATCTTTTTAAAAAAAATTAAAAAATGAAAGTGCATATTTTGGGTAAAATGAGCTATAGATCCTCCTGGAGTTTGCAGTGCCTCGGCCAGGTGCTGCAGGAACAGGACATATTGGCTCTGCCCGGAGGAAGCGGGCAGCGGGAAGGGGCTATAGGGTCAATCTCTGCAAACCGTAGCAACACAGCAGAGCAAGAATTTCCAGGCAGAACCATCAATACACATTTATTCTGCCTTTCAATGACAGAAGGGTCAAGAGACACACACCCCTCCCTCAGGACTCTGTGTGTACCTCCTTCAAGACAACCTCGAGGTGCAGGTTCAGTGTCATCCTGGGAGCACTGTTCTTCAACCCAAGAGCATCCTGCTGGCCAGCGGGCCAACGGAGGGAGATGGGCTCTTCCATGGGGACCTAACTGGCTGACTTTGGGCCCTTTTGCTGTGAAATCTAAATATTCAACTGGAAGTCAAGTTAGAAAACGCTCATACATTTCTCTAGAAGTCTGACACCTATTCAGTGATTGTATGCACCCCTACGGTTTGTGTACTTGCCCTGAAAAAGCCACTTTGAAAATAAGAGTGATTAATTAAGACCAGCTCCACCTACTTTTATCTGCTTTTTAAAAAGGATACCCCCACTGCCCCCCCTACCCCCCACTTCCCCAACAACAGATTTGTTGTTTTACGGATTGGTTTGGATACAATGGGCTCGCTTGATCACAATGCCACATGCTTCACATTTTTTTTTGCTGAAACCGATCAGGCCCCAGGGAGAACTTCAGTGACAGGGGAGGTTGTACACATGCCCCCTGGGGGAGAAAATGAAGATCACTTCAAAGGTTTTGGTCTTGTGATTAATAACAATAAGAAAAAAGACTCTACAAAGTTAGAGGGGAGGGGTGCAAGCCGTCTGCCTTCACATCCTTGTCAACCACTCTTCCTACCTCGGTGAATCTGAAAGCCCTGTGCTGAGAATTCTGACTTTTCTTTTTCCTTCTCCTCTCATGGAACATTTTAAATGAACCCAAGGAAGAAAGACATCCACGATTTGACCATTTTCATTTTCTATTGTTTTTCACGCCTGAATATTCCAAACATGACCGACGTGGGGGGCATTTTTTCTTAGTTTATATAAATAACCTCTCACACAAAAGAAGTTGTTCTTATTCCTGACCACACGTGAAACTCAAAGAGGATAAATCTAACATTTACCCTCAAAAAAAACAAAAACAAAACAAAAAAAAAACCACACAAAATGACTACAGAAATATCCCCTGACTATAACTTCAGCTTATTTGTAAAATGCTATTGGTTTGGGTAAATCAATGTGGGCCGGGTTTCTAGTTTATCCACGCTCTGGCTGATTCTTATGTATATTCTTATAAATATCCCAGGATATTTCTTAAGCTCTTCATTTCCTCATTTTGTGAAAAAAAAAATGGGATTATTACTTACAATAAGAGTTTTGGTGAAAGCAAGTAAAATATAGTCACTTAATTCCTTCATTGAGGTCATCGGGTCAAATACCATAATGTATGAAGAGTTATAATACATATTTTACGCTCCTCTCATTCTTTCCTAAATGTTTGCCCATGTGAATGGCATAAAATTGAACGCATTTGCAAATGTATGAAGTAGAGCAGAGCAGGGTAGGCTCTGGTGGTACACCATGACTATGGCATGTAAGGAAACATATTTCTTGGTTCTGTGAGAACTTGAAAAAAGTAACAGGATCCCTTTTCATACATTTGCTGACATTTCCCCCACAGATTTTGCAGGACAGGACTCTGTTCTCTGCACATAGACTCTGTCTCTAAAACATGCCATTGTCCTTATAACCAAAATTAATTGAATTTTGCATATCAATAAATATATATAATGTATTTAACTGTCACTAATTGCTCTACAGCAGAAAGCTGGCTTTCGTTGGCAATCAGCAGTGCTGAGCAAACCTATAATTGATGTTTGGTCTTTCTTTGCCACCCCGGCACTTTTTAAGGAGGAAAATCTGATGTCATGGTGATAAGCTTTTCCTCTGGTCCGCTTTCCTTCTTCAATTCTTATGTATTTGACTAATAGCATTTAATATTAAATGAACACATCTTTAGGGAAACAGCTCAATCCATTTTCACTGGATATGCTGCATTGCATTTTGCCTTTGATCTGGGAAAGTGGATTGGTCAGTTTCTTTGAATGCTGTTGAAGAGACGGTGGTTGTCAGAAGTGAGGCAAGCGTTCAATCCGACAGGCGTTGATTGAAACCTACCACCACCTGCCAGACACAGTGCTGGGTTTGGGAGACGTAGAAATTAAGTCTCTGCTCTGCTTTTGGATATGTGAAAAACACATCTAATTCTCCTGCCCTGTCCTATGCTAGGCCCCACCCTTTTCTGTTTATTTCTAGGTATAATCAATTACTCAGCACTTGTATATTTAACAGTTCATTCATTCGCTCATTCATTCATTCAACAAATCTCTCCTTAGTATCTACTATGTGGTGGGTACTGTATGGGATACCAAAGGCGAGTTGCCACATCAGACCTGATTCCTCTTTGTAGAGCTCATTGCAGTGGGAAAGAAAGAGGGATTGTCATGACCAAATGTAAAACTACCCATGACAAGAGTAGTGAGAAGGGTGGCGGGTACTTTGAGTCATGTGATAGTGAGGGAAGGCTCTGGGTCTGGGATCTGAAGGTAAGCAAGGGGGTGAGAAGCAAGTGGTGTGAGCAGAGTAGAGAGCACAGGGTGGGAGAGGCAGTTTGGTGCAAGACCAGGAAAGAAAGAAGAGCAGGAGTCGAACCGTGGTGGGCCTCATGGGAATCATTCTGGATGGAGTGGTGACATATCAGATTTGGATCTTGAAAGGCTCTCTCCGGCTACAGTGCACTGATCATGCTGAAGCATACCTTGGTGGAGGTTATAACTCCAAAGGATTCGTGATATATGAGGGAGAGCAGAAGGGCACCTATGCCCTGATGCCTAAATGAGGGCACTGTGTCGTGTGCGCTGCCTAGCTAGTCCTAGCGGATGGGGCTTGTCAGGCTGGTCTTTATAATCCATCTACCAGAATAGACCAATAGCCCTGGGAATAAAGTTACTTCCAGGGGAACACTAAAAAATAATAATGGATTTTATTCATTATCTATCTGTTGTAAAAGGCCATGAAAAAATGGCAGAGTGAATAAGATGGTAGAAGAAAATAATACTGTGACCTCTGAAACCCTTGTTTACTTTGCAGACTACTCTCCCCACGAGGGCAAAGGCCATGCCTTCATTGCTGGGAAATCGTGGTGCCCGTGTTCCTCAGCCAAAGAATAGTGGGAAAAGACTGGATCATTTAAATAAAATGGGATCGCCATTAAAGAACTGGCTGCCAGCGTAAAGACTTGGAATTTTATTAAGCCAGGGAAAGAGAAGCCACATTTTCCATGGTGGAGACCAACTGTGGAGACTTTTTTGATAGGCAAAGTCTACAAGCATTGGTTTGGCTGGTCCTGTTCCCTTCCCTTTCTGTTCAGTTAACCCAGTGAATTTTGTCTTGGATGCCACGGTGGGAATGCTACTCATACGGTCTGGAGTGGAATGATGGGGATGCGGGGGTTCTTCTGGTGGTGTTTGCAGAGGATGCTGAGTAGAGATGAAATCCAGTTTGGGCAGAATTAGTCTTTGCACGATGGCAAGAAGACACTGGTGTGGAGTTTCCATTTACTCTGAGCCTCCACTTCATTTCCCTCACACCATGGGCTTTGCATAAAGGCTCTTTGTCAGATTGCTGCTACTCTGGTGTTCCCTTAACAATAGCAGTTCCCGGAGCTGAAATGACCAACGTGCCACATTGGTCAGGGTTCACTTGCAAAGAGCAGCGTAGAAGCAGAGAGGGATTTATTACAGGGCGATAAATGACTCCCGGGATCATTGGGAAGGCTGGAGAAATTGAAGAAACTCTAAGTGGAGTTTCCAGGAGTGATTCCCAAAGTCACGATGCAGAACTGGGCCACCTGGGAGCTGCGACGCTGTCATCAAACCAGCTGAGGCTCTGGGAGTTCATCAACTGGCCACATCCAGGCCAGTGCAGAGCATGCCTGGCACGCTGCTTCTGTCCCTTCTAGGTAGTTTGGAATTCGAATCCTAAGCAGTTGCTTCTGTTTGGCCCAACGTAGATCTCATCTGGAGCTCCGTATCAATCAGGGCTCTGGAGAGAGAAAGAGAGAACCAATAGGACATGGATACATACAGTAAGAGATTTCTATCAAGGAATTGGCTCATGATTATAGAGACTTAGCAAGTCCCAAATCTGCAGAATGGGTGGGCAGGCTTGGAGACCCAGGAAAAGGCAATGACGCAGCGGGAGTCTGAAGGCCTTCTGCTGGCCTAATTGCCTTTTGCTCAGAGGAGGACCACTCTTTGGTTCTATTCAAGTCTTCACTGATGGAATGACGACCATTACGGAGGGCAACCTGCTTTACTCAAAGTCCATGGATTTCAATGTTCATCTCACCCACAAACACCCTTACAAACACATCCAGAATCATGTTTGAACACATACCTGGGCACCCTCATGGTGCACCCACGTTGACACGGAAAATGAACCATCACTCACCATTAACTGATGTCTCACCTCCCTACTCCTTGAAGTACAGCAGTGGCCCTTGAGGAGGCAGGGGTAGATGTATGCGAACCAGTCTACAGAAGCCGCTGGCTCATCCTTCTGCAGTTAGAACAACTCTTTTTCAGTTCATGTATGGCATCTTGAAAATCAAAGCTTAGGTATCACTATTTCTGGTTGTTTCTGGTTGTTATTTTAAAAAAATATTTTATTTTTTTATTCATGAGAAACACACAGAGAGAGGCAGAAACACAGGCAGAGGGAGAAGCAGGCTCCCCGTGAGGTGCCCAATGTGGGACTCAATCCCAGGACCCCAGGATCACGCCCTGAGCTGAAGGCAGACGCTCAACCCCTGAGCCACCCAGATGCAACTCTGTTCCTGGTTTTAATAGAAGGCAAACAATTCTGTTTAAGTTCTGTCCTAGATGTGGGGGTAAAAATATCTCCATTATAAGCATGACTAGTTAAGTTACTAAAACAAAACCAACAAAGAAACTTACAGAAAAGATTCTCCTAGTCTAGTTCATGGGTGTTCACAGGAGTTCCTGAAACAATGATCTTAAGTTTCCACCTTTCCTGTAAATAACATGGAAGTCTCCTTATTTTTGCCCATTTCCCCAAATCAGTATAAAGTGACCAACTTTCGAGGTTTTGAGTTTCTCTCAAAATTTCAGCCAAAGGAATTTAGGCAGTGAATGCTCAGAGCTTCTGTCTTGACCACTGACCAGTGCTTCAGGTGAGTCAGGTGCTAATTAAAGCACATAATGTAGTCATGGTTCGCCTTTCTCCTTTGAAATGTTTTCATATCTGTTGCATTCTTTGGTCATCATGAGAACCCTTGAGGTTTGTTTGTTTGTTTGTTTGAGATGAAAAACAAACAAACAAACAAACCAGAAGTTCAGGTCCATGAGGGCTCATTGGAGCATAGTGGTCAGTCCTCAAGGTGGTAAAACCCGTTCCCCTCACTCCGCATCAGTTAAGGCTTCCAGTACTTGGGTTTGTTCCACACACATTCCTTAATTCCAACACTATCCGTAAGACATGAGCTCTTGGTGATCTCAGCCTTGGTTCACCACATCTCATGAGAGCCTCCTCAAACGCGTTGTGAAATACGCCAAGCCTTGATCCGAATTCCCGCCCACTGAAATGTCTGTGAGGCCTCTATTCACGCTGTACCCAAATAGACTTCTGTTTCAGTATTTCTCAAACCATCCCACAAGAGGGCAACAGTAGTCCTCTGGATGAAAATTCTCCTGCAGTCTTTCTTGGGATAGTTTGGTAGACATTCTTCATTCACCATCAGACCAGAAAACCAACTCTTTATGGATTTTGTGACAAAAAGCTCAAAAAGATTTACAACAGCTGACTTGGTAAAAAATTATTTCTTGACTCCCTACTTTGAACCATTTTCTTATCAGAAGTACATGCTACACGTAAGGTTTACTTCCCTCACCCCCTTTTTGTTTATCTCTGTCCCGTGTTTGTTTGGGCCAGTATTTCCTCATAATTAGGCTCCTCTGCAGTTTATGAGATCCTCCCCCCTTCTCAGCATGCCCCCTCACAGGACTCCGGGCATCCTGGGTATAGCAACCCTAAGAATTAAGGTCAGAATAATGTGAGTTTAATGTTGTGAGGTCCTCAGGGAAAGGAACCATGCCATGGACTTCTTTGTCTTTCCCGTAAGCACTGGAAAATGGGGCCATCTTGGTGCCTGTGTGGTAGGGTAGCAGTCCTCTGCACAGAGCAGCCCCTTGAACCTTTGTCACAGGTATAGAAGAATAAAGGAAAGCATGAGTGAATTAATCAATGATTGCTCTACAGGAGGATCATGGGCTCTTGAATCCAGTGCCCATTTCCACTAAATGATTTTTCATCCTTGGAAGCAATGCACATCTGTTGAAGCCTTGACTTCTCCGTAGAGAATAGTCACAAACCTTGCTGCATATCTCAATATCTCAATTAAATCTCTTGGAGATACTAGAACAGTGGTTTCCAGACTATAGTGTATGCAAATCACCTCTGGAGCTTTAAAAATTTCAGACGTGTGGGTCTCACCCCTGAAGATCCTGACCCAGGGAGTCTCTCCTGGGGTAGGTTGTACGCACACGTTGGTATATCTATACACCAAACAATAAAAACTATCAACCCAGAGGAGAAGACCAAGGGATCCATGCTACTGAAAACTGAAAGAGCTTGAAAGTAATTTAAAATTGAATCTAAATTTTTAAAAATGTATGTAAAAAAATTAAAAGAAATTTTAATTTCCTCATGATATGCTTTCTGCTGAAAAAGATGAGTCTATTCTTACTTTTATTCCCTACAAAGAGAGCTACATTTACTCTTCCATTAGGTTCCACTACATTTACCATTGCAAGGTCCTTCGGAGAATATTTCCAATTCGATCACCTGATGGAGGCATGGCTAATTTGTCATGGACTCCCCGAAATAAACTGGTACCCACTTCCTCTTTGTCACACTGGCGTTACTGGGTATTAACATGGGCTTCTAGAAGGTTACAGAAGACTTAAGGAAATCCCAGTGGATCTTCTCTGATTCAAAACAGTACTCGCTAACATCCACTGAATGCCTACTATGTGCCAGGTCTTGCATTTCTCACGTGGGATTTTTTCCTTTAAGCCACATAACACTCTAATTTGGTACAGTTTCTTATCTGCAACTTAGAAAGATGAAAAAAGGCGGGGTCCCGAGGCTAAGGGACCTGATGGAAGCTAAGGCACCAGGGCTCAGAGACACCTGTTCTATGTTCATGGTTCTCAACCGCTGTGCTATCCTATTTCCTACTGAAAACCCTATTTGAAAAGCATACATTTAAGTTTCTTTTAACCGTCTTTAGAATTTATTGCCCCTTTTTTGTTGTTAGGTCAAGACAAGTTGAATGGCAAAAAGAAAGAAGGAAGGAAGGAAAAAAAGAAGGAAGGGAGGTAAGGAAGGAGAGAATCTGGGAATAATCATGCTCCAGGGAGTAGATAACTAGATACTCAGCAGACCTAGTAGTGAATTGTAAGCTGGGGCTCTTTCTAGATGGAAGAGAGTCTGGCAACCGCCCGTTATTTTAGGTGGGAACCAAATATAAACTAATTTCCAGCATCCCACACAGACCTTATCAATTAGGGAGGCCTCCATTACACTTGCCAAAGACCCCAGTTTTGCTCTTGCTAAGTTTTTACGACTGCCTTACTTCACTGAAAAAAGAGAGCGAGTGTTTGCAAGATAATGAATGTAGGCATCAACTTATCAACAATGAAAAAGACATACAGAGACTTGAAACTGGAAATTTTTTGGTTTGTTTTTCAGTAAATTTAGGTGTGTCCTCTTCCAAAGCCAAGTGTAAGACTGAGAAACTGGCTTGCTTGAGAGGCTACCAGAGTCACGTGGATAAGGATGAATCTGGAGCATATTATGTAAGTGAAATAAGCCAGACACAGTCATCATGTGATGACTATCACATGATCTCATTTATATGTGAAATCTTAAAATACTGTCGAATTCAGAGTAACAGAGAGTAGCACAGTGGTAATCAGAGGCTGAGGATTGGGGTGGGGGGAAGAAGAAGGGGCACACTTTCAGTTATATGGCGAATGAGTTCTGGAGATCCAAGATACAGCTTGGTGACCATAGTTAATAGTGAATTGTGTACTTGAAATCTGCTAAGAGAGTAGATTTCCAGGTTTTCTCATCACACTCACAAAATAAGGCACCTATGGGGGGAGATAAATACGTTGGCCTGAGGGTAGTGATCATTTGATGAGGTATACACATATCAGAACATCACATTTTATACTTTAAATATATATAATTTTCATTAAAAAGTAAATTAAAAATTAAATTTCAAAATTATGTAAAGTTCTAACCCTACCACTTATCTCTTTGATCCACAGGAACAGAAGACAAGTTTAAATAAAGGGATGTGAACCATTCATTCTAATGCAGCCCTAGCGGGAAATTTAACCTAAAAAACAAGTTGATCAGCATCACTGAAATTGAAAGTGTGTATTCAACCAAAATGTCACTTTAACCTCACCACCTTTTCAGATACTCTGATTTCCTACTGGAGACCTGGTTCTAAGCAAAGGGTGCTTAGATCTGTTTTATTTATTATTGGTTACTGTGGAACAGACCATTCCAAAGGTTAGAGACCTGGAACAATAATAAGATCTATTTTGTTCATGGATCTGTCGTCCAGCAGGGCTGGTAGGGCTCTGTCTCTGCTCTACGCTCTGTTAGCTGGGACAATTCCTAGGCTGGGGCTGGAATCTTCAGGAAGCTCATTCACTCACATGTCTGGGGATTCACACTGGTGACTGGCTAGCACCCGAGCTGGGCTCTTCTGCGGGAACATCTCCATGTGGCTTCCTCACAACATGGCAGCCGAGTTCCAATGGAGAGCCTCCTGAGAGAGACTGTAGCCACATCGCTGGTTATGACCTAGCCTCGGAAGCCCACTGCCAGCTATTCATTGAGGCAGCCACAAAGGGAGTCCCACCCAAATTCAAGGGAAGAGGAAGCTCTGTCTCTTCGTGGGGGCATTGGCAATACTCTGGAATAGCATGTAGGACTAAAATATCCCTGTGTCCATTTTCTTTTAAAGACTGGTTGATTAGGGACGCCCGGCTAGCTCTGTGGTTGGGTGCCTGCCTCCAGTTCAGGACGTGATCCTGGAGTCCCGGGACTGATCCCACATCAGGCTCCTTGCATGGAGTCTGCTTCTCTCTCTGCCTATGTCTCTGCCTCTCTCTCTCTCTCTCTCTCTCAGAAATAAATAAAAATCTTTTTTTAAAAAAAAGATTGATTGATTGATTGATTGATTGATTGAGAGGACATGCAAGTCGCGGGAGGGACAGTGGGAGAGGGAGAGAATCCCCAGCAGACTCCATGATGAGTGCAGAGACCAACACAGGGCTTGAATCCCACGACCCTGTGATCGTGACCTGAGTCAGATGCTTAACCCACTGAGCCACCCAGATGCCCCATCCCATTTTTGGAAAACAAAACCTGCCCCAGAGACCATTGTGTGGAAGCACCCAGAGAGCCATATGGAGACAGCAACATCCTTTGATGATAGGTGGGCACTCTGGACAGCAGATCACCTTGTCACCGTGACAAGGTGACACCACTGCACTCCTACGCTAACCTCTGTCTGTTTCAGGAAGGGCTCTTCTCAGAGTGGGCACTGAGCATTTCTTTCTCCCCTTTACTCCTACTATCCTACCATCTTTCAAGGGTCAGCCACACCAACTCCCATGCCTTCCCTGGCTTCTCTAGTTCACAGTAGTCTCTCCATCCCCTGAACTTTGACTCTATACCACTGACTGAGCCCTACTTATAATTCCTTCTATTGTGAGTTAATTTTCCTGTGTGCATATTTGCCTCTCAACGAATAGTAACCCCTTGGCATCTCTTACATTGCCCTACACAGAGTGGGCATTCAGTAAATGGTCTTGATTAGATGATACATTCATCGCATCACTGTAAAGTTAGTCTCCATGGGTTACATATCAACACGGAAGAAAACTGCAGCCCCATGACCTATTTAAAAATGTGACATCTCACTTGAGTGCTGGATTGCCCTTCAAAGACAAGAAAATAAATGTCAGATTTGTCTTCTTGCTTTTCTGATCTTCATGCAATCGTGGCTTTGTACCTCTAGGGATGGGAAGAATTGGATCATTTCATGATTGCTTAGAATTAAGCATAAAAAGCCTCTGAGGCATGCAGCTCTGGGGGTGGTAGGAAAGAAGGAAGCTGGGAAGGGTCAGCATTAATGGAATCTGCTGGGGCACTCCTCGTTTTCTCCCTTTGTGTAGAGAAAAGCAGATGGTGAGAGGGCGGAAGAAATGACTGTTTCAAGTTGCTCCAAAAACTGGGAGTGGGTGGGAGTAAAGCCACTCTCAGGCCAAATCCCAACTGGTTAGTTAGGGAAGTAGATGATGGTGAGCCATGGCATTGACCTGTTGAGAAGAAATTCAAAAGCCCAACAAAACACCCCAACTCTACCTAATGTAACACTTATGCTTTTCCAGAGGCAATCTCCATGGACTTATTGAGGCTTCATCGTCCCTATGAGTGAAGGTTATGTATCTTCCCTAGTGTGAAAAGCACAGTTTGTGAGAATTCGTGTTTGTTTTCTTCTGATCTCTTCGTTTAATAACTCTGCTCTGGGTTGTCCTCAGAAAACGTTCTTGGCAGAGGGGGTTGCCAGACTCTCCCTCTAGGCCAAGGTCTTGAAGAATGTGCCCTGGTTAGAAGTGAAAAACAGACCATGAGGCGTCCTCTCCAGCGGTGGGCTCCCTGGGGGTATGGAGGAAGGCTGAGGAGCTGAGATGAATTGTAGCCATAATGGGTTTAGAGGAATGGGGTGATCCTGTCACTCATGCCAGAGGGGAGAATCCAGAATTTAGTTCTCTTTTATTTAAAATATGGTGTGCCGTTTTTGTGTCAAGATTTGCTTTTCAAATAGTGTTCTACTTGTTTAATATTACAAGTTCTCTGAATTAAGGCAGTGAAATGTGTCCTGGAAATACAGTAGCTTCAGGAGTGAGACAAATTTGTACCAGGTATTCATGGATAATAGATGTTTTTTTTTTTTTCATTCTTAGTTGACAAATAATGGCTATGATTGATAAAGGGTGAGAAAACTTTTATTTTACCATGTTAGGTGTCCATTTCAATTCTTTCATATTCTTTTTAAAGATTTTATTTATTTATTTGACAGAGAGAGTGTGCGCAAGTAGGCAGAGTGGGAGGCAGAGGGAAAGGGAGAAGCAGGCTCCCCACTGAGCAGAGAGTCTGACGTAGGGCTCAGTCCCAGGACCCTGAGATCGTGACCTGAGCTGAAGGCAGACGCTTAACCTACTGAGCCACCCAGGCTCCCCCAATTCTTCCATACTTTTAAAGCTAAGATTGAAGTTCAAGGATAAGCCTTATTTTATTTCATTTTTTGCACTTTTGAGATCAAACTCCTTGAGGACAGAGACAGTTTCTTAGGAGAAAGTCCCAGAATATGTCATACGACATCATGCAGAATAGCAAGTGTGTGGCTGCCTGGTGGTAAGAACTCAAAAATATCATGTTCAGAGAACAAGATGAAAATTTAACATGACATGAATTCTCCTCCTTATGTAAGAACAAAACTGTATATTACATTCAGATGAAGTCTGAACCAAAATAAGCCAAAGCCCTCTCTCTCTCTCTCTCTTTTCTTTGTTTCCCATGACTCTATCTATAGCTATGGTCCTTGGGATCTGCAATCCTTTGTTGTCCAAAGGATGTGGGGGCATAATTCCTCTACAAAATAAGGTTAACTCTGAACGTGGCTGGTCTTTTGCAGTCCTATGCTAGGTACACATCCTGCCAGCCGTGGAGGTGGGGGGGGCAGGGGGGGCCCTCGGCACTGTTGCCATGGTGCCCTGCAATATTTCCATAACACGGGCGTCCCACACTCTGGGCAAGCCTACTTGGACGGTTTGCCCTGCATGATGCTAGCCAGGTTGGAAAGTGATCAAGGACCCTTGGGGATTGATATTCTGGTTTTTGTATGTGAAAGTTTGACTCTGGCTGGAATCAGGCAAGTACACGAGCCTAGGCTCAAGGACCTGAAGGGGATGGTCCTGGAGAAAGACACAGAGTTGCTCCCGGGGTACTGCAAACACTCCACCTCCTTTCCTTTCTGTCAGGGTTATGTGAGCTCACAGGGTGCACTGAGTGTGTGCCCAGTGGGGCTTCTGTGTCCATGAGACACAGGCAGCTGCAGGGGCAAGAACCAGAGTGAGACAAAGGCGTGGAGGAGAGTTAATGACAAGAGCACAGGCTGGGGCTGGCTTTTGTGGCTTCAAGATTTGAGCCTTTTCTACAAAAGAGGGTGTGTCAGGTTCCCTTGTCCCCAAGCCCACCCATCTCACAAATGCTCCCTCTTCCCGCTTACTCCATCTCCCACCCTAGTTACCAAAGTGGACAGTTTATTTGAATATTTTTTCTAAGCTTTTCCATTTGATAAAGTATGAAATCATGATTTATTTGCTTTTCTTATCTTTCCTATTAAACAGCAAATTCATTGAGGACAGACATCATTCTTGCCCATGTTTGTACCTCCTGAGTAACACATTCTGTACATAATAAGTACATGGCAAATATCTGTTTAAATAGCATAAGTCAGGGCAGCCCCGGTGGTGCAGCGGTTTAGCACCGCCTTCAGCCCAGGGCGTGATCCTGGAGACCCTGGATCGAGTCCCGCGTCGGGCTCTCTGCATGGAGCCTGCTTCTCTCTCTGCCTGTGTCTCTGCCTCTCTCTCTCTCTCTCTCTCTGCATCTCTATGAATAAATAAACAAAATCTTTAAAAATAAATAAATAGCACAAGTCAAATATCATAACGTTTTCATGAGTGGCAATCTACCAAAAAGGGTGTCAAACTCAAGGCGATGGTGCAATGTCAGAGCTCCTTAATCTACCAGGAAATTTCTGGTGACCGTACAGATGGCTTTCCCCTCACAATATCCCACTCTTCCCATGAGATAGATAAGACAATGATCTTGTAAATCCATAAGCAATACTTACTTTTCTTTTGTCCTGGACCCATCTGTACATGTGTATTAACATAGGGTACTCCACGCACTGCAGTGTGGTAAACACATTTTTTTTTCACTGAAATAACACTGTCTTGTTTCACATATACAGCTAGCATCCTCAGAAACACCTTTGTTGGGCTGCCTGGGTGGCTCAGTGGTTGAGCATCTGCCTTCAGCTCAGGGCATGACCCCGAGGTCCTGGGATTGAGCCCTGCATCGGGCTCCCTGAAGGGAGCCTACTTCTCCCTCTGCCTCTCTCTGTGTCTCTCATGAATAAATAAATAAAATATTTTTTTTTTTAGAAAGAAACACTTTTTTTTTGGAGGGGGGAGCATATAATGTGGGATCTACTCTCAATAATTTTTTTATTTTATTTTTTTTGTAAATTTATTTTTTATTGGTGTTCAATTTGCCAACATATAGAATAACATCAGTGCTCATCCCATCAAGTGCCCCCCTCAGTGCCCATCGCCCAATCACCCCCACCCCCACCCACCTCCTCTTCCACCACCCCTAGTTTGTTTCCCAGAGTTAGGAGTCTTTCATGTTCTGTCTCCCTTTCTGATATTTCCCACTCATTTTTTCTCCTTTTCCCTTTATTCCCTGTCACTATTTTTTATATTCCCCAAGTGAATGAGACCATATAATGTTTGTCCTTCTCCGATTGACTTACTTCACTCAGCATAATACCCTCCAGTTCCATCCACGTCGAAGCAAATGGTGGGTATTTGTCATTTCTAATGGCTGAGGAATATTCCATTGTATACATGGACCACATCTTCTTTATTCATTCATCTTTTGATGGACACCGAGGCTCCTTCCACAGTGTGGCTGTTGTGGACATTGCTGCTAGAAACATCAGGGTGCAGGTGTCCTGGCATTTCACTGCATCTGTATCTTTGGGGTAAATCCCCAGCAGTGCAATTGCTGGGTCGTAGGGCAGGTCTATTTTTCACTCTTTGAGGAACCTCCACACAGTTTTCCAGAGTGGCTGCACCAGTTCACATTCCCACCAACAGGGCAAGAGGGTTCCCCTTTCTCCACATCCTCTCCAGCATTTGTGGTTTCCTGCTTTGTTAATTGTCCCCATTCTCACTGGTGTGAGGTGGTATCTCATTGTGGTTTTGATTTGCATGTACAATACAGTTTTGTTAACTACAGACACACATTGCACAGCAGACCTCCAGAATGTATTCACCTCGCAGAACTGAAAATCCACACGCACGGATTACCAGCTCCCCGTCTCCCCTTCTCCCAGGCCCTGACAACCACCATTCTGCTCTCCTCTGCTTCTCTGAGGCTATTTTAGATTCCCCATATAAAACGAACCATGCAGGGTTTGTCTTTCTGTGACTGGCTTATTTTAGGATAGTGTGTGAGGTTTCACCCATGTTGTTACAGGCTTTCCTTTCCCTTTGAAGGCTGAATAACTTTCCATTTTGTGTGTACACCATGTTTTCTTTATCCATGGACACCTGGGTTGCCTCCCTGTCTTGGCTACTGTGAATACGGCCGCAGTGACCATGGGGGTGTGGGTCTCTCAATGAGATCCTGAATTTAATTCCTTGGGCCATATATACACCCAGAAGTGGGGGGTGCTGGATCACATGGTGGTTCTAGTTTTAATGTTTTGAGGAACCTCAGGCCTGTTTTCCATGGAGCCTGCACCATCTGTCTTCTCACTACCAGTGATTAGATGCACTTTTATTTTATTTTATATATTTTTTAAGATTTTATTTATTTATTCATGAGAGACACAGAGAGAGAGGCAGAGAGAGACACAGGCAGAGGGAGAAGCAGGCTCCCTGCGGGGATGGACTCCATCCTGGAACCTCTGGATAACCCTGAGTAGAAGGCAGATGCTCAACCACTGAGCCCCCCAGAAGCCCCTAGATGCACTTTTAATGTCAGTAGGTGGGGTTAGCAGTGTGGCTCCGGCTGTTTATTTGCTCTGATGAGATCTCCTAGACACAAAGTGCCCAACACATGGTAGTTCAGTAAACCCCAGGGCCTACCTTTCCTTTTCCTGCTGCTAAGAACCTAGCAGTTCGCACGGGCAGAGACTCGAGCCCGGAGCCGTGTGCTGGCTCTGACTGTGCCACCTTACTTAGGTGACCCACAGGGAATCCTATTAGCTTCTGTCATCTGCTATGAGGGAGCGATGGCTGTTTTTCCACAGGAATGAGACACTATGTTTAGAGCACTTGGTGACTTCAGAAGAAAAGAGGGCTCAAGACCCCAGGTCATTGCTCTACTATTTTCAACAAGACTCACGTGTGTCTGGTAGAGGGCCTGATAACCAGTAAAACGCTTGAGTGAATGACGAAGCAAAGCCTAGACATTGGTAGAGCGATGTGTCAGGTTTTGGCTGTCTGCTCCTTTGGGCACACGCCCAGCTTTTGGGGAACTTCTCTGCTTTGAGCCCTGCCTCCCACATGGAAGCCTTCAGAGGGCTTTGTATCGCGGGGCCAAGTTTTAAGTTGAACGAGAAAGCTCTGCACTCCACCCTCATTTTTCTCTTTTCCCCAGGGGGCCATGCTCCTACCAGGAGCCTGCTGGGGGAGAGGCTTTCTTAGCAGGGGCTTTCAACTTTGCTCTTTCTCGATCCAAAACCAGTCCCAAGTTCTGCAGTCCTGATTCTCAGGGGGAAATAGAAGCACAAGGTGAAGCCCGATGAGAGGGAAGAGGTCAAGGCATCCACAGTCACCACTGGGTGTGAGGTCCAAGGGCATGGGCCTGGGCATGCCCCCGGGAGCTTGTTGGGAACGAGGATCTCAGGTCCACCTCCTCCCACCCAACCTCAGAGTCTAGCATTTTGCAAATTCTCCAGGGGATTCATGAGTCCTTGCATGCTTGGGAAGACAGGTTTAGAGAAGAACCTGAGGAGCAGTGCTCAGAACTGTGGGAGGGAATGTGTCCTTGACCTAGTTAGAAAATTATCTGGTGTCAGCACGGAGAAAGACAGAACGTTCTAGAACATTATAGGAAGGGGGGTGTAGTTCTAAAGCAGACATTGCTTTGCAGGAGCTTCTGGGTTCTTTAGCTGCAGATTTCATGCAGATATAAGGGTCTGGGGAGGCTTCATGAGGCCGGAAGGGAGTGGTGGGCAGGAGAAAGAGGAGGGAGGTCACATTATTTTCTCAAGAATTTTAAAGTGACACATATCCATTAAAAAAAAAAAAAAAGGTAAGCACTACAGAAGAGCATAAAGTAAACATGGACATTAGAATTGTCTTCCTGGGCACAAGCTATGGAACCAAACCGCTGGAGCTTAAAACCAGATTCTAGCTAGAGCTTGCCAGCTCCACGATCTTGGGCAAATTACTATCTTTTCTGTGCCTCAGTTTCCTCAGCTGCAAAATGCAGACAAGGGCAGAGCTACCATTAGGCGTGTAAAGCCCTTCCAACCATGCCCACGCGTGAGGCTCCTGCACTGCCTGTTGCGATTCTAACCTGTTAAAGATATTTCACATTTAAAACTTCGGTCCCTTTGAAAAAAAAAACAAAAACAAAACAAGAAATAAAAAAATAAAACGTTGATCCCTTCGGTGTGGCAAGCATACGGAGCGAGAAACTGAGGAATTCACTTTTCTCCCAAATGGTTAGTTAGTTATCCAAACGTCATTTATTAACAAATCTCTCTTTGCAGGTGTCTTCTGGATGAATTGTGTCCCCACAACAGATATGTTGATGCCTTAACCCCTGGTCCCTCCGAATAGGACCTTCTTTTGGACACAGGGTCACTGAAGATGTGACTAGTTGAGATGAGGTCGTGCCGGAGCAGGGGTAGGGGGCTTCATCCGATAGGACTGGTGTCCTTATAAAAAGATGAAGACGACAGAGACGCAGGTGACGGGCAGCAGGAGGCAGAAGCAGGGGCAGGAGTGATGTGGCCACGAGCCCACGAACACCCCGGGGGCTTCCGAAAGAGCACGGCCCTGCCGGCACTCTGGGCTCAGACCTCTCACCTGCAGAACCTGGGAGACCATAGTTTTCTATCGTTTTAAGCCACCCAGTTTGCAGTACTTCTTTTTGGCAGCCCCAGGGAACTAAAACAACATATTTTTGTCCTTTTGTACTCATGGCTTATTCCCTATGTGTTAGTGATGCGTTTTCATGGACTGGAAATCCAGTTCAGAAGAAAAAGATATTCAACATTCCCATTTACCCCCCCCCCCCGCAATTCATAGTTTTTGGGCTAAAATTCGGTATCTTGATACTGAAAGGGCCCAAGCTGTCACCGGGGTGGACCATCGTCAGAACTCTCCTAATATTCTGAGTTTCTGAGCTCCTGTCAGCCCCTCTGCCCACCGTGGGGCTCCCGACACAGAGTCTTTCCACTGTGACCCCGCGAATAAAGAATGTAACATCTCAGCTGCCCTGCCTCCTCTGATTAATCGAGGGAGGTCTGTGAAACCTAGCGGGATGCCACTGACTATTAATAAACTCCATCCACGGATGGCGCTGAAGACTGCATTCGTGCAAAACAGGTTTTCAGTCCTTGGCTTATGACAATGTTAATTGTGTTAAGGACTCTTGGTGGAGCTGGGGCAAGAAACGCCAATGCCAGGTTCTATTTCACTTGAGTAAAGAAAATCAGATTAAAATCATGAATGACACTCCAGGACCTCTGAGGTTTCCTGGGGGAGCTAATGAGTGTCCATGGTCTTAGCATGAGACCCCCTCTGTGGCATAAATAGGGATGCATTTCATAGCAGCCAAGCGTCAGGAAATATGCTTTTAATTATCACTTAAGATGTAACCTGTCAGAGGTATTAGTCTCACGTGTATTTAACGAGAATTGATTTTCAGATTGCATTACCCAGAAAGCCGAGGATAATGGACACCCTGGTGCCTTCCTGAGACCTTAGTCGCCACACGTATCTGCGCCCTCGCTGTCCCGCATCGGCAGCCACCAGATATACGATCTGCCCACATGCTGCCCAGGCGGAGGCCTAACTCATTAGCCTTGAAGTGATTTCTGATGAATGAGACTCCACAAAGCTAAGCCTGCCTCACGAGCTTCACTGCAAAGTGGGAGAGCCCCAGGGAAGAGGAATTAGAGGGTGGCACTGCTGCCCGGGGTCCCGGACTGGCCTGGGCACTGCAGGGGCAAGATGCAGAAACAGGCGCTGGTGGGAGACGTATCCGTGTGAGCAGTGCCCACCTCCAGCTGCACCTTCTCCTGGTTTCCTTTCCGAACTGGCCGAGCACGGCCTGGAGACGCCGGCCAGGTGGGTCCACGCAGAAAGGCAGCGTGAAGGAGGAAAAGATGACTGGTCTTTCAAGTGTGTCCCCACTTGAACTCCTTCGTGAATCATAACCACCTTCCTGTTGTTCTTGCCACAAGCTTGGTCTGCCTTTACACTGATTTCTCTTCCACTTGTGCAAACCAGAGATGTGCTCCGTGTGGGTTTGATTCATTTATATGTTGCAGCCTGATGGCCCAGGTCACTTCAGCTCCTCGATTGAGCCACATGATTATCACCTCTTTCTTGTGGTGGGCCTAAGTACACTTCTCAGTTACGGATGGATATTGTGGCCTGCTGCTGGTCTTGCCTGCGACTCCTTTGTTCAAATGGATATTCGAGAGGTGTTCAAGGCAGAGTCACATCATCCGGGTCTCCCCTGGCTTTTTCCTCGTCAGCATCAGAAGGATGGGAAGAGACTTTTTCACTCTGAGATCTCACAGGGCTGCATTGTATGCCTGTATAAAACCTGAAAGAATGGCAATGCATGTCCCTATATTTGGGAAAATGATAAGGTCCAGGCATAACTGGCTGGGGTGGAGGGTTGCCGTGCTGGCAGGTCATGCAGAGGGAGATCAGAGGAAGGTGGAGGGAAGGAGATGAAGAAAGTTGAGCCAAGAGGCCCCCGCGATCAAAGGACTACTCTTCTCCTTGGTGGAAGGAACAGGGGTCATCTAGTTTGATAGACACAGAGAGGTATGTGGAGAGCCGGGGGCGGGTGGGGGGGGGGGGCGGTGCGGCTACTAGGAAGTCCCCTGACTCAGATTCTGGGAGCTAAGCAGCAGCAGAGGGAAGAACGCGGTTACTGGGGTATCACCCTGACGGAGTATCCTAATCTGGGAGGTGGAAGGCAATCCCAATCAAACCGGTGTATTTTGGAAAATAGCACATACCACCCCGGCTGCTTCGGCCCCCTGACTTCTTGGGCCAAGGGCAAGCATGTTTTCCCTACTTCACCCTTTGGTTGACTCAACTCTAGAAGGGGAATACCAGTGCTCAACGCCAGATGGCACCAGTTATTAAAATTCCAAAGCCCGAAACTAGCCGCGTCCTCTGAACTCCCGAACTTTTGGCTCAATGGCCTGATGTGATTCCCTGGGGCGTCCCCAGTCAGTGGCTCCCACTGGGCCTGTTCTGGGCTTGCAAGCCAAGGAGTGGCCTGGGCAGTGTCTCCTGATCTCGCTGAGCATGGTGTGTGAGAAGGTGGCCGCCGGCCTTGATCTGGTCATTCTAGGCTGGCCACAGTAAGAATTTGGATGACATCTCTGGTGGTTCTGTGGGTTGGTGGTCAACAAAGTGGTGGGGTTTAGAGCCAGAAGGCGGATTGGATCTGGCCAACTCTTGGCTACTCGAGCACTGATTACAGGGATTCAAGCAGCCCATTAAGGAATCATTTCCCTAATCCCCAAGGGAATATAAACCAGCCCATTTTCCTCATCTTGAAACAATTTTGCTAAAACACATATTGGGGCAGAAAATGAAAATGAAACCCCTGTGGAATTCTCTTGAGGCTGGGAAAATTTCATGGATTTCGGGTCTTCTCTCTGCACTTCCGTTACCACGAATAATGGAGAGTTGTCTCTACTTGATTTCAATTCAATGGCTCCAAGCATCACTGATTCGTTTTTTTTGTATGATTGTGAGCTATATATTGAATATCCATTTTCCTTCACTTTTCCTGATGATAGTGAGAAGCACAGGGGATTTTAGCTCCCCCGTGAGAGGTTGCTGTGGAGTCCATGACTAAGGCCACAGGACGGACTCTACTATGTTGTTGTATGGTGACGTGACTCTCCCTTCTACCTCCAGCAGATTTCTCTGCACAAGAAAGACCAGACCAGATGGGAGCTGGTCCTCATGACGCTTATTGTGCCTTTCATTGTCACCATAAGTGGGCTTAGAAGGATTCTGAGAACAAAATGGAGCAGGACAGCCAGGCTTGTGGGTCCGTACAGAAAACTGGTCTCTGAGCCTCCTCTGTTCAGGATGGGACAGAGGCCAACAGAACCCCCATGTGTCACCCTTGGCAGAGGAAGTTCTCTCAAGGTTTGAGATTTCCCCCAAGAAACCCATAAAGCAATAAAGTAATCTGTCCCTTGAGTGGACGGAAGAACCACATGTGTTCAGAGTGTGCATCGCGTGAGGCTTGCACCTCACATGTCCCACACTGGAGTTCTGCTTTGTTTATTTTCAAAGTATTCTCCTTGGGGCATAGATCTCGCTTGGTTTTCTGTGAACAGCCTGGAAACTGGTGACTTGAATCCTGTTCTGATGCTTCCTGTCCTTGACATTCAGCCTCCAAATGAAGGCGGTGTGATGGCAAGTTTAAACTAACATGATTAGTGGCTCTCATTGCCTCAGTTCAGTCAAAGGACAGGAAATGGAAAATAATCTGTCTTTATTTCAACCCCAAGTGCATCAGTTATGAGAAGTAGAATGACCTCTTAGCTCCTTAGTGCATTCAGGTATTTTTGGTTTATTCAAATCGCTGTGGTTCTACACCACATACAGCATCTCCTCCCTTCTCCCCAAGCACTTTTAGTCATAGAGATTGTTCCCACATTCTGTTCTTATATTTCCTTAGCTGCTGGAATATTCCTTCACCAGAGACGCATCAGATAACCACGAACACGTGGTTGGGACGGTTGGAAGTGAGCTGCGGAGAGACAACTGGAGACACATGGACAAGAAATCGTAAATGTACCATGTCCTCGTTTCCTCCCTTCCTTCTAAGACCTTCTGATAGACACGTGCTTTACCATCTTCACGATCCACCATCAGGATTTTATTCAAAATCATTTCCCATCAATAATAATAATAATTAACATTTACGTATCTTACTTTCTTTCCGAGGCCACATTTCCTGGGTGGTGGACAACTCCATCATGAGGAAGCACCAAAAGAAAGACAACTAGTAGTGATAATCTTCAATGTAGGCAGGAAGTGGGCTGTCTACCAGTCAGAAAGCAGGAGAATGTCAGGTTCAGATGAGTCCACGCAACTTTAAACGTGATCCTGCAGCAGAGTCAATATGCATTAAGTCAGGCATCTGGGTGCAGAAAGGGTGCAATTATATTTGCAAGGTTTGTTACAAAAGATGTAGACACACACGCACATAGAAACTCACTCATAACGTTAGAGATACTTGAGTGGCTCAGTCTGCCTTTGGCTCAGGTCATGATCCTGGGATCCTGGGACGTTGGGATCACGCCCCATGTTGGGCTTCCTTCTCAGTGGGGAGGCTGTTTCTTCCTCTGTCCCTCCTCCTCCCACTTGTGCTCCCACTCTCTCTCCTTCTCTCAAATAAGTAAATAAAATTTTTTAAAAAATAAATTCATTCATGAAACTTATTTTATTGTAGAAACTTTGGATACCTCTAGTTTAAAAAAAAAAAGGAAGTAAGAGTCTTGTATAACCTTACCACCCAAAGATAATCATTATTATTATTTTGGCACATGTCTTCTAGTTTTCTTTTCTATGACTTGTATATGGCTTTTTAAATTTTTTTATTTATTTTATTTTTTAAAGAGATTTGATTTATTTATTCATGATAGACATAGAGAAAGGCAGAGACACAGGCAGAGGGAGAAGCAGGCTCCATGCAGGGAGCCCGATGTGGGACTCGATCACAGGATCACACCCTGGGTGGAAGCAGGCACTCAACCATTGAGCCACGTCAGTGGCTAGGGATCCCTATATGGATTTCTTTTCCATGCATAAATGAACATTTTTCCATCTCAGGAAACACGCTTTGCACGATGAGACTGCCTCGTAGGAGTACACAGTGATCAATGTCACCAACCCTCGCTTGTTAGACACCTGAACCATTTCTAGTTGGGCTACATCATCCATCGTCTAGGAATCTCTTGCTACATCGTGATCATGTTCATAGATGACACCCCTTGAAGCAGGACACCGAGTCAAGGAGCATGTGCGTGCTTATGATCGCACTTGCTGCCAAGTTGCCCCTAGAGAGTTGGCATCAATCTTCCCTCTCATCCTCATTGTATGAGGTGCTTGTTTCATAGGAATTATTCTATCTCATGGACGCTAGAGCAGGGCTGCAGTGTGGAATCCAGAGTCAGTTGGAGAAGACTTGCTAATGATGAGGCAGGAATGGTGGCTCATAAAAGAAGAACTAGATTCTCCAAAATCAAATGATGTTTGGGAGTCCTGAGTTCCAGTCCTGCCCTGACAAGCTTGCACAACTTTACTTCTCTGGGCCTCAATGTCCAATCCTAAAAAGTGAAGTGGTGATTGAGGCAATTGGCAATAGGCTAAAATAAAATAAAATAAAATAAAACAAAACAAAAGTCCCTGAAATGAGGTTTCCTGCTTCCAAGTGGGCTCCGAGAGTAGGGCAGCTGCTAGAGCTACATCCGTGGCTCTGCACGGGAAACCAGTCACAGTGACGTTCATTCCCCATGAGAAGGAAGCTCTGTTCTTGGCCAAGACACGCGTGGAGCCCTCCTCCTCTCGTAACCAGTGGGGTCAGATATTGGTAGTGATAACCGGCTTGTAGGGCTCCTAAAGCATGTGTTGCCACACCAGTAGTCTCCACCCAGAGTTGAGGGAGCCACATGGAGCCCGTGCCTCGGACCTGCCTACAGGTTTTCTAGCTCTGGCAGACAAGACAGGCATCCGAGCCTCCTCCTTCCTGCAGGAATGCCCTCTTCCCATGGTTGGCTCCTCACATGCTGTTATCTCACCTGTTCCATGAATGACCTGGATTTAGGGATGCAGAGATTGAGTTATAACCACATACTGCAGACCGAATGGTGCTCTCCAAGGACTCATACATTGAATCCCTCACCCCCCCATGTCCTGATATTTGGAGTAAAGAGAGGATGAAGGATAAATGAGGCGATGAGGGTAGAGCCCTGATCCAATAGGATTAGTGGCCTTGTAAGGAGAGACAATAGAGCCTGCTCTTCATTCTCTCTTTCTCTCTCTGTCTCTGTCTGTCTCTCTCTCTCTCTCCTTCATATGAGGACGCAGCAAGCCAGGAAGTTCTCACCAGTAGCCACATTGACTAGCATCTGGATTGTGGTCTTCCAGCTTCCAGAACCAAGAGAGATGAAGGTTGTTTAGCCCCTCTGGCTGTGGTGTTTGGGTACAGCAGGCCTCGCAGATGAAGACACCACACAATGAAATCACGAAGAACTTCCAAGAACTAAGCAGAGGTTTCGCGATGGCGTGATAACTCCATGTGTAATAACAAAACAGCCTTCAGGGTCTTCATCTCAGAGATGGGGAGGTCAGGTAGGCCTCACAGCGGGCTCCGGTCCTACTAGCCACGTGGCTCTCGGCAGTCACAGCAAGCGAGCATCAGACCGGGCGCAGTGAGCGCACAAGGAGGACGGCTCAGTCCCATCACTGGACCCCGTTTGCTCCTGCTGGCAGCCCACGCTTTTGGAACAAGGTTCAGGGATAAGGTGTCTCCCGTGGAACTCAGCGCAGGAGTAGAACATCACCGCCAGTGCAGATGCGCTCTCTCTCTCGCTCTCTCGCTCTCGCTCTTGCTCTCTCTGGCCTGTGGCCCAGGGAATCACACACTTCTCACTTGCAGCACAGCAGGAAGACAGAAACACGAGGAGGCCGTCTCCCGGCCCACGACTGACGCCTGCCTCCACCCCCTCCGCCCCCCGAGTCCCGAGAACCTGATAGGGCCTCGCAGGCTTGGAGCATCAGAAGCCAAATCCAAAAAAAAAAAAAAAAAAGAAAGAAAGAAAAAGAAAAAGAAGGAGCAAGCTGAGCACTCCTTGGATGCACACACACATCTGTTGTCTCACTCAGGAAGGGATATTCGTGGTGATTCAAGGGCTTGTTGCTTCGTAGAGAAACCCAGCTGCTTGGCTATTTACTGGCTATGAAGCCACCTTTTTCGAATACTTACTATATGCCAGACCCGGCTCCAGGCTCCGGACATGAGCTCACTGGTTGCTCTCAACAACTGGAGGCCGACGCCAGGATTTCTGGATCAGAGGCAAAGAAAGTGTCCGGTCACCACGTGCTCACTTACAGCCCAGCGGGGAGACACCAGGACCATTTCCTGATCACGGGGTGCGCTTCTCCACAGGCCGTTGGTCTTTCTCCAGGGTCAGATAGACATTCACTGGCGAGGCACAAGAAATCTCATCATATAAAAAATTGCTGGGCCCCCATCTTTTTCTCAATGTTGGCTAAATATTCAGCATCTCACTCCTGAGAACACATTTCTTGCAGTTCCCTGGCTTGGCTTACTCAAACTGTCCCAAGGGGTGTTTTATTCCTTACGGATCATCTCCTGGAAGTAGGTCTCTCTCGAAAACAATCTCCCCCCCCCCAACCCCACAGGACCAGAGAAGATACAAAAATCTAATTAAAGAGAAATTGATTCTTTGTGATCGCCTGTATTCTCCGAGGTTTCATTATTTAGGCCGTGAATATGCTTTATTTTGCAACCAGATAACAATTGCTCTTTGTTTATAATTGCAAACGGGAGGCTAGCAGCCCAGCTGTCAGTGGGCACACAGAGTGCCGTTTTGCAACGCCCCCCACCCCAACTTGGGGTGCTTGCTCTGCTTTCTGGAATGTCCTTTCCACGTCCCAGGGAACAAAAAGCCCTTCCACATGCGTTATCCCTTATCAGTGACTCAGAAGTGAAACAAAGTCCTCTTCCACCATTGATAGCTTAAATACAAGATTCAAAAGCTGAAGGTATTTGTAATAATTCTAGAAGTGATTTCGGAGGTAGGAGCATCTACCACTCATCCCACAGACCCATGTCAACCTAGGCCCTGGCTTTTTGTTTGAAAAAAAAAAAAAAAGAAAGAAAGTAAGAAATGATGTCAAATTGCTGAAACCACGGTCTGAATGATGGTCCCTTTCGGATATTTTGAATTATGACAACTACAACTCATTTAAGACTTTTTTTTTCTTCAATGTTTAGCTTCTTGCCATGAGAGGGGCCAGTCACAGTGTTCTGGGCTTACGGATGGAAAGGGTGTACAGGCTCAGCTGAGTGTGGCCATGTGGGAACCTGTACCATCACGCCTCCAGGTCACATCAGAAAAGCGGGGAAGACCTGCTATATGCTTGTGTGCAAACACTAGGGTGACTTATTAAGAAACCCATGTAAGGATCTGATAGGGAGAACAGAAGGGGAGGAAGAAGAGGAAGAGGAGAGGAAGAGGAAGAGGGAAGAAAGAAGTCAGGGAGGAGAGGGAGAAAGGGCCCCAGGAGGAAGGAGGAAGAAAAGAGAGAGGAGTTACCCCATCTCATCCCAGAGAGAAGCTAGATATTTCCTTTTAGAATTCAAAACTATTTCTGGATCTGTAATCCACTTGTCCTTTTTTCTCAGCTTCCTACCTCTTGGGAAACTTGTCTTTGCATAACCTCTTCTTCTTTTTTTTTTTTTTTTAAAGATTTATTTATTCATGAGAGACACAGAGAGAAAGAGGCAGCGACACAGGCAAAGGGAGAAACAGCCTCCATGCAGGGAGCCCGACGTGGGACTGGATCCCAGGACCCCAGGATCACACCCTGGGCTGAAGGCAGGTGCTAAACTGTTGAGCCACCCAGGCTGCCCTCTTTTTTTTTTTTTTTTTTTTTTTGATACTATTTTCTTTTCCTTTTCAAGTAGGCTCCAGGCCCAGTGGGGGGTCTTGAACGCAAGACACTGCAATCTAGAGTCCCACAGTCTACCAATGGAGCCGCCCAGGTACCCCTCCACGACCTCTTCCTTAAGGCCCTGCTTTGAGGGGTCTGGGATCCCCTTTCTGTCCCAGATGCTCACTACCCATCTTCCAAGCAAAACCTTGAGTCAGAAACATCCTAGAGGCCTGCGAGCCTCTGGGTACCCCCGCCTGCAGCTGTGCCAGGGACTCTGGCGCCCACCTGGGCTGCCCTGCGGTCATGGGCATGGTCCTCGATGCCCGGTTCACCTTCCCTCTTCACTGTGGGGCCCCTGAGGGTCTGTTCTTTAGGTTGGAAAGTAAAAGTTTTTTTTTTTTAATAATAAATTTACTTTTTATTGGTGTTCAATTTGCCAACATACAGAATAACACCCAGTGCTCATCCCGCCAAGTGCCCCCCTCAGTGCCCATCACCCAGTCACCCCCACCCCCTGCCCTCCTCCCCTTCCACCACCCCTAGTTTGTTTCCCAGAGTTAGGAGTCTTCATGTTCTGTCTCCCTTTCTGATATTTCCTACCCATTTCTTCTCCCTCCCTTCTATTCCCTTTCACTATTATTTATACTTTTTTAAAATCATGGTAAAATATGCATATATATAAATGACATAAAATTTTAACCATTTAACCATATTTTGCGTGTTATTCTTTTCATGCAAATTCTCTTCGCCAATATTTAATCACTAATTTTTTGCTTCCATGTTCATAAATAAGCTTTGTCATTTTCTTTCACTGTGCAATCCACCAGGTTTTTCTATCGATGTTGCACCCACTTTGTCCTTTTGTAAAAGCACCTAACGCTGGCTGATGGTGTGTCGGGGGTGTTGACAGCGGGGAGGCTGGGCAGGAGCAGGGGCAGAAGGGAACTCTCTGTGCCTTTCTCTCCAAAGAGAGAACCTAAAATTCTTAGGTTTGCTGTGAACCTAAAATTGCTCTAAAGTCATCTAACTTTTTACATTTTATTTTTTTATTTTTATTTTTTTTTACTTTTTACATTTTAAATAAAATGTAGGGGATCTCTGGGTGGCTCGGCGGTTTAGCGCCTGCCTTGGGCGTAGGGCGTGATCCTGGAGACCCCGGATCGAGTCCCGCGTCGGGCTCCCTGCATGGAGCCTGTTTATCCCTCCTCCTGTGTCTCTGCCTCTCTCTCTCTCTCTCTATCATAAATGAATAAATAATTTTTTAAAAATCTTAAATAAAATGTACCATCGTAACCACTTTCAAGTGCACAGTTCAGTGGCGTTAAGTTGTGAATGAGATCTCCTGACCTTTTCTCACCTTGCCGACCTGAAACAACGAACGCCTCAAATGACTCCCCTCATCCCCTCTCTCCCAGCCCCTGTGAACCTTCATCCTACTTTCTCTTTCTATGATCCTATTTCCGATACCTCATACAAGTGGAATCGTACAGTATTTTTGTGGCTGGTTTATTCCACTTAGCACAACGTCCTCAAGGTACATCCATGTTGGAACATGTGACAGGATTTCCCTTTCTCTCTCTCTCTCTTTTTTTAAAGATCTTATTTATTTATTCATGAGAGACACAGAGACAGAGACACAGGCAGAGGGAGAAGCAGGCTCCACGCAGGGAGCCCGACGTGGGACTCGATCCTGGGTCTCCAGGATCAGGCCCTGGGCCGAAGGCGGCGCCAAACCACTGAGCCACCCAGGGATCCCTTCCTTCCTTTCTCATGCTGAGTTTTACTCCATGGTTTGGAGAGACCACATTCTGCTCACCCATTTCTCCGTCGATGAACACTTGGGTTGTTTCCACCCCTTGGGGTTGATGAGTAATGCTGCTATCAACGTCAGTGTGCAAATATCTCTTCAAAATTCCATTTGGGCCATTTTTTTAAATCCTTAAATTTTACTCTTTTAGCAAATTTCAATTCCATGATACAGTGTTACCGACTGTAGCTACACTAGATATACATTAGATCCTCAGATCTTAGTCATCTTGTAATGGGAAGTCTGTGTCCTGTTTCCCCCACTTCCAGCCCCTGGCAACCACTTGTCTACTCTTTGCTTCCATGAGTTCGGTGGGTTTTTTTGTTTGTTTGTTTGTTTGTTTTTGTCTTTGTTTTTTAGATTCCGTATACAAGTGATGCCGCGCAGTGTTTGTCTTTTTCCGTCTGGCTTATTTCACTTAGTAGAATGCCCTCCGGAGTTACCCATGTGGTTGCAAATTGTTTTTCAAGGCTGAGTGATATTCCATTTTCTTTATCCATTGATCCATCGAAAGACTCCTAGCTTCCTTCTGTATCTTGGCTATGGTGAAGAATATGAGCACGGGGATACGGATGCCTCTGAAACAATTTCATTTCCTTCAGACCGATACCCAGAAGAGGGACTGCTGGGTCACACGCTGGATCTATCTTTGTTTTTGTTTTTTGCTTTTTTTTTTTTTTTATTTTTTATTCATGAGAGACAGAGAGAGAGAGAGAGAGAGAGGCAGAGACACAGGCAGAGGGAGAAGCAGGCTCCATGCAGGGTGCCTGACGCGGGACCCGATCCTGGGTCCGCTGAGCCCCCCGGGCTGCCCTGGATCTATCTTTGACCGCTTTTTGAAGGCAAAATTCAGTGGCATCAAGGGCGTTCACATCGCTGTGTGGCGATGCTGAGGATTTTGATACTGAGCATGCAGATTCGGACACCCCCAAGGGAGGTCACCCCAATCTCCAGGCCTAGAAAGGGAAACGTGGGGCAAGCTACACACCAGCTCGTCGAGGAGGCTTTGACAAAGGATCTCTTCCCAGGAAGGACCCCCATCCCCAGCCTCTGCTCGTTCTGGTGCACTGGGGCCTTCCTGCTGCCCACCCCATCCCTCCTCCTCCCACCCGGGTCCCGAGCCAGGGCCCCTCCTGGCTGTACACCTGCCCCTGAGGACCCATCATGTCACCAGGCCAGGGGTTGAATGGCCTGACCGGAGCAAAGCGGGCCTCCTGCGTGCCCTCTGGAAACGCAGAGCGAGCCCCCTCTCTGGGCTTCCCAGCTGCTTTCCCCCGCACCCCTCCCAGCCGCCCTGCACTCTCCATGGGGTGCTAGGGTTTCCAGGCGGGTGTGGGGAAAGTGCCTCCGAGTTTATCAGAGTTCATCTGACTGTCTAACAGCAGGCGCCGAGCTGCCAGCATCCCTGCGACTAGAATTTCAACCATTTTTTCTGCTTAACACCTCGCGGCCCCCTCCTCCCCCCGCCCCACATAATAAGCTCCATTCTTCTCCCGCCAGCCGCCAGCAAGGCCAGCCCGGGACCTCCCGCGTGGGGACACCGGCTTCACTGAGCCTGCCGGATAGTCTCCCCTTTCCGCCAGCACTTTCTGCGGTAACCCTAGCAGCCCTGGTGGAGGGGCGCCCGGCTGAGCTGCGGACAGTCGGGGCCTGGCCTGGTGGACGGCGCGCTCACCGGCAGGTCGCTGGCTCTCAGCTTGCACCCTGACCCTGGAGGCACGAAAGGAGAGACTTGCCTCCCCCTGACCTTGCAGGGAGGTCTGGGGGCTGCTTTCGTCTCACTGTGGAGGACAGGGATTGAAGTGAGGGACAGGAACCCAACACAGGGCCAGGTATTGTACCTAGAATTAGGCTCTGCTCCCTAAGAGGGACGGGCCGTCGGGTAACCCAGGTGAGTGAGGGTCATTCAAGGACCCCGTACCAGGTGAATTTGGCTTACATCACAGCGCAGGGCGTTCAGCTTTGACTTTAGTTTGGCGGCCACCTGAGTGAAGCAGCAAAAGATCTGCATTGGACAGCTTTTAGCAAGAGTCACCTGGGGTTAGGTTTTTTGTTTTTTTGGGTTTTTTTTTGTTTTTTTTTTTTTGAGAGCGAGAGAGATTTCGTATTTTAGCTTTTGCATTTTATCAGGAGTTCACAAGCGTCTATGACTAACGCGATGTTAAGCAGCAAGACGTTACAATCTGCTAGGATCAGCCTCCATGTGCCTATACCGTAACCTGTATCCTAATCTCACAGGCATTTGCTTTCTGCGGTAACACCTACAGCTCCACCTCGTTTCAACAGCCACAAGCCCTGGGGTTCGTGTTCCCACGATGAACACGCTCCCGCCTTCTGACGGCCATTTGTGCTATTTCTTGGGGTGGAGTGTGTTTAAGGTTTTATTTTATTATTTATTTGATTAGGAGAGTGAGAGAGAAAGAGAGAGCACAAATGAGGTGAGGGGCAGAGGGAGAAGCAGATGCCCCAATGAGCCGGGAGCCCGATGCAGGGCTTGATCCCAGGACCCCGAGATCATGACCTGAGCCGAGAGCAGATGCTCAACGGACTGAGCCACCCAGACGTGCCATGTGTGTGTTTGTTTTAAACACTATTAATAAGCAGCAGGGAGCATCCTGCACGTCGCTTTGCAACTTCATGTGAGCTTCTGAAATAAATCCATAAAACGAAAACTGAAAAAGGTCAGATGCTGTCATCTGTCAAGACCCCTTGGCTCCATGATGATGGTGAAGATGCACGGCCTTCTCCCTGTCCCTCCCTTTTTGCTCCAAGCAGCTGAGGGAGGTCAGGGAGAAGGTGAACACGAGCCAGGGGACCCCACAATGGGGATGGGGCCTGAAGTCGCCCGTGGGTCTCAGGTGGGGGTGAGGCGCCCCAGACAGGAGGGCAAGGAAGCCCGAGCAGGGGACACAGAGGAAGCGAGGCTTGTGTCTGTCCTACGAGGCCGGGCAGGTTGTCACTCATCCCCAGGGACAACAGAGGGTGTGCCAACGCGGGGGTGGGGGGTGACGAAGGAGACTTTTCCAGGCACTTCACCTCCGGGCCGTGGACCCCCTGCAGCACCTTCCTGCAGCACCTTCCCGACCCCTGTTGTCCTTGCTTGTGGCCCCAGGGCCGAGTCAGTGCAGGCTCCTTCCTCCTCCCTGCCCACACAGGGCTCTGCTGGGCTCGCCCACTCCTCCTCAGAAACTAGGACACGTCACCTGCGCGGTGCTGTGGGGCTCTGACAGTGGGAGAGGGAAGTCGCTGGAGCTCCCTGCCCACCCCCCTCCAGCCCCCTCCAGCCCCTGCCAGGTGCACCCGCAGCTCATTAATCACGTCCACAGCTGCCATTGTCTGGGCTTCTCCGAAGAGGACGAGTGACATTTAAAAGCCATCAAGTGTGCACGTGAGTTCTGTGGCTCTCCGTGTCTGCAAATGTAATGGTTGCAGGTGGGGACCCCCTTCCCCAGCCGCTCCCCACACCCCAGCTCTCCAGACATGCGTCCACAGTGGTTTGCCGCCGAGGGCTGCTTCCCACGTTGTTTCTAAGGAAGAGGGAGGAAGATGCACGTGGAGCCATCCTATGGCCTCGGGCCCAGCACATCCCCTGTCCACCTGGCACCTGGACCAGAGTCAGAAAGCGGCCCAAATGTGCTGCCGTGGACACCTGCTGCCAGAGGGAAAAGGCGACGCTGGACCCACTGCCTCTGGGCGCCCCGCCTTCTCTCCCTGCCCCGTGACACGCAGCTGACCCATGCAGGTGGGTGATGGACGCAGGCTCCAGGGATCCACTGGAGTCAAAGCAGAAGCCACCTTTGGGTTGTCTGGGGCATCCCAGGGTCATCGGATGAGCAAAGGCACTGTGGCCAGACCGGCCTACACCCAAAGAACAGCTCTGTGATGAGGCGAGGCATTCGACGTTCCTGACATTTTAGTTCTTTTTGATACAACTTATTTTCCTTTACTTCAGTGTTTTATTAAGAATGAATAAGTTCTGGTGGGTGTCTGGTGGGTGCAGTGGGTTAAGCAATCGATACTTGGTTTCAGCTCAGGTCATGATCTCAGGGTCGTGGGATCAAGCCCTGAGACAGGATCCCCGCTCAGCACAGAGCCTGCTTCTCTCTCTGCCCCTCCCCCTACTCATGTTCACACTCTCTCTCTCTCACAAATAGATGGATGAATCTATAATTTAATTAATTAATTAATTAACTGATTAATTAATTAATTCCTATGTAAAATATTCCTAGTTTTCCCCACCAAGCTTCCCTAGTTCCGTAAGACTAGACCCAATGCCAGTGCCTCGTCCCCTGAAAGGCCGCGAACAGGCCCTTCCTTTTCAAACCTGCATGCATTTGTGTGGGCACCAGATGTCTGTCTTTTACAGCTAATTCTGTGAAATGTTATCTCCAGACACGCATCGGGAGGGCCCTCCATCCTGCCCACATAGTCAGTTCTCACTAAATACTGGTTAAACGAATGACTTAGGTGAATTTGTTAGTTTTGAACCATTTTGTCTTCTGGGAAGGTTGCATGAAAAATTAAAACTGTCCTGGCCCGTCAGCAAAACACACAGCTGTACATTATGTTTTCATCCCAAGTTCTCAGAGTGCTTGATTTTAGTTCTCCAGGCAGGCAGATGAAGAGGTTTCAAAAAAAAATAATAATAATAAAGCGTTGACTCCAGGTTACATTGGAGAACTTTCAGTTTCTAGAATATTTTTGGGCTCCAGCCTTCTTCCAATGCAAATATACTTCGCTTTTGGGCTGTGCCTTCAGACTTTGAACTGTTCCTGCCTTTCCCTGGAAGGTTTTTTTTCTGTAACATCCATGTGAGCTTGTCGACTAGAGGCTGGCTTTCGGCATTCCATGACATTTATAGAGCTGAGAGATCCTAGCAATGTGAGGCCTGCTTCCAGTGGGAAATTTAACAGGATAAAACGGCTGTGTATATACCACACGTACCTTCATTCCCAAATATTGGGACTATTGTCTTTACTACGTTGGCCTTACACATTTCAATTAAGATTTATTTTTAAAGAGCATACGAAAATGTGTTTATAAAAAAAAAAAAGAAAGAAAATGTGTTCATAAAAAAAAAGAAAGAAAATGTGTTCATAAAAAAAAAAGAAAGAAAATGTGTTTATAACGAATTTTGTACCGATAGTGCAATGGAGTTATTTAACTGACATATCAATAAACTTAGCATGTGTGATTTTCATCTTATATAACCAGAAATTCCCAGTGAGCAATCAGGACATTGGGCCTTGTCTTACACAAACACAGCTGTTGTTTTGAGAAAATAATATGATTAACAGAGAGTTTTCAGGAAGAATGCCGTGTCAATAAAAATTAATTTTAAATTGGCCTCCTATGAAATGTATCACACACACACACACACACACTCCTTCTACCTTTATTTGCCACTATCGAAATAAAAAGGACTTCTGACTGTTGCTAGAATTTGTTTCTTCCCAGATCCCAAATTCCAAATACTTATAATAAAAACATAGACACTTTGAAGACAGAAGGTTTTCTTCTATTCCCGAGTCTGAGCTGATGCCAGAATAACAAAGAGGAAGCATCCCCAGATGGGCAGTCAAGCCCATAAATCTATTTTCAGGGGTCAGCTCTGCAGAGCCAGATGCTGAAATGTGAAGTGAGTGAGTTCCCTAAGGAAGTGCATGGAGAGGACCAAGGGGAAACCTAGGGTAAGTCCACAGGTTGGTAGGAGGAAAGAAATTCAGCAAGAAGAGACTAAGAAAAAAAAGATTTTTAATCACACAAAGGGAGCAAAGTGATCCAGAATTTCAAAGAGAGGAAGAGGCTGACATGGTCATATGTAGTAGAGGTTGAAGACCCTGCCTCCTGGAAGTGGGAGACAGGAAAGGTATTGTGACGCCTGAGATACACGTCCACCAACGAGGTGAGGACAGAAGTGGAATCTGATGAGATAAGCTCCTAAGAGGTAAAAAAATAAAATAAAATAAAAATAAAAGAATAAACGCGGTTTTGAATACCAACCACTGTAGGAGTCTGACACCGACACAAAAGAGAGAAGATGGAAGCCCAGTGGGCACAACTGTTTCAGACTAGAGAAGACTTCCAGAGTGATCGTTGGAATCCAGACAGCAGAACCTGGTGGGAGACAAGTCTGGAGATTCTAAAGAAGAGAGAAAATCACTGAAGCACCTGCCCAGGGGAAGTGAGAAAGGAGGAAGGGGTGTGAAGAGGACAGAGCCCCTTTGATAGGAGCTCCTTCCGCAGCATTCTCAGCCAAACAGCAGGCAGACGGCGGGGAAGCTGTGGGGTGAGGCGGTCCCAAGGGCCAGAGAACAGAGGCACTGCTGAGGCCAGGGCGTGTTGGGGGCACAGAGGGACCTAAGTCTGCTCAACGGCAGCAGGATCCCCGAGGGCGGGATGGACCCCGTGGAGCGGTGACTTTCCCTAGGCGTCCTCTGCAGCCAGGAGTGTGGGGCTGGGAACCGAACCCCCCCCCTGATCAGGAGGAAAGTGGGTAGCGCGCCGCCCACCACCAAGTTCACCTGCTGTGTTTCTGGCTCTCTGTTTCCATCTTTGCATCCGTTCTACCTCCAGCTCTAAATGTCACCTGCCAGGAGGCATGTGCTTTGTTTTCCTCTGAATCCCTGGGTCTGGATCACTGGATCTCAAAACCCACGGGACTCATCACATGAATCATTTTGCAATTGTTTCTTGGGGGCTCAGGAAGGATCTTCTTCTGCCGGCGGAAGATAAAGACCACACCGGGCTCGTAGAGCCCCTTCGTGCTACAGATGGAGGAGCCAGAGCCCAGAGAGGCCAACTTGACACCCTTGTTCTCGGGCGTCTGCTGGTTTCCTCTTCCATGCACCCTTCCAGGGCCATCGCTCACATTCTGTGTCTGTGCCGGTTCTAACCCAGGATCACTCCGTTCAGAATTTGGGGTGCCTGAGTGGCTCAGTTAGTGGAGCGTCTGCCTTTGGTTCAGGTCACGATCCCAGGGTCCCGAGATGGAGCCCTGCATTGGGTTCCCTGCTCAGTGGGGAGCCTGCTTCTCTCTCTGTTCCTCACCTACTCTCTTCTCTCTTGCTCTCAACCATGCATGCAAATAAATAAATAAAATCTTTAATAATAATAATAATTAATAATAATAAAATAACAACATCACTCAATGGGAATGTAGTTGAGCTCGAAGCTCCTACAGAACCACTCAGCACTGGAAGGGCAGTGCTACACCATGAGCTAGAAAGTCTGTTTGATGAGGGAAAGTGCCCCACATGCAAGTGGAAGAAGCAGCAGCAAGACAGTGGTGGTTGGTGTATGCAAATGAGGGACCCGATGAGGAGGCATAAGCTCTGGGATGTCAGTGTCCCAGAAGTTAAGGGACTGAGGGCTTTAAGGTGCTTCTCCATGGGTTTGGCAGTTACATAAACAAGTCTAGGAATGTCCGCTGTGCATCTGCTGTTCTGTAGAATAGCTTGTGTTTTATTTTTCTTCCGATGTCACTTGCTACCCCGTTTACGTGGGTTTTCAATGTATCAGAAATCTCTATAAGCAAGCAGTACAGTTAGAATCACCAAGTTTTATTCTCTACAGCCCTCACTCCATTTGCCCTCAACACAGAAATGTCCCTAGATGCTGTTTGTCTTTGGACAACATTCTCCCTGTTTAAGAAAAAAAAAAAGTCTCTTGAATGTGAACTGTCTCATACCCTACTTACTAAACTGACTAAAATAAATATTTAAAGTTACATTTCTAAGTCTTTTCTTAGTGATGTTACTTTAATTGCTGTTTATTTTAGCTGGATCCTTTTCTCATGGCTCCAAGAGTCCTTCTGATTTAATAACAGCACTGGACACATTTTGGATATTAGCTTAACCAAGGAGCTAGCATTCATACTTTGGATTCAGTGTCTTAGCGCAGGCTGCTATTCCAAGAATGCCATAGACCAAGTGACTTAACGAGCGTTTCTTTCTCATAACTCTGGAGGCTAGACATCGAGGATCGGAGTGCCCACAGATTCGGTGCCTGGTGAGGGCCCTCTTCCTGGCTCACAGACAGCTGATTTCTTGCTGCCCTCGCACGGCGGAGAGCAGAAAGATCATCCCTCCTGCTCATCCTCCTCTCAACCCCTCCTCCTCCTCTTCCTCCTATAAGAGCAAAATCCCATCAGCCCCCCATGACCTCATCACCATCCAAAGGCCTCACCTCCTAATACCATCACACTGAGGATTTAGGCTGCAGCCTATAAATTTTGGGAGGACACCAACATTCATTCCATTCCATTCCATTTAGCCAAGAGGTAAATTTAAAGAAAAGAATCTTGTCCCTCATCCACCTGGGAGGATACATGATTCAATCGAAGACTGACTGTCAGGCCTGGCAGGATCAAGGAGGTGTCCTTTCCAGCTCCCAGGGCCCTGCAGCCCCAGGCCATGATGCAGTGTCACCCCGGTTTATGCTCCCCAATCCCACTCTGTCTGGTCAGAAGTAGTAAATCATTGAAAAGTCAGAATGGAGAAGATAAAGCACCAAGTATGGGGGGATAAGGAACGTCTTGTCCATTTTATTTGGGAAAATAAATTAGAGAGGACACCCATGCAGATGTTTCTCTTTTTTTCAGATGAGGGAGGGGATAAGGACCCAGGAGGGTACCTGCTAAGACCCCACTCAGTCAACTTTTTGAATGTGCCAACACTGGCTGTGGTGAGAACGCTGAGAGTTATCTCCTCTGACTGCAACACGGTGGTCAATCTCCTTCAACCACTCACTTGGCACCTCGCCTCCATGTATAGGTGCTCAAGGGAGACAGTGGGGGCCCACGTGGTGAAACCAAGGCAAAGCCAGCAAAATTAATTCTGGAGGTTCAGCCTGGCCTTGTTCTAGGTCTTTCACATAACGTGGGAAAAACCACTCAACTGTACTCTGCCTCAGTTTCCCCACCAGAGAAGGCAATTCCTTCTTTCCTCATTTACTTTTAAGTGGTTATTTTTTTAACTGTTTTTTTTTTTAGAGAGACAGCATGGGGAGGGAGGAGCAGAGGGAGAGAATCGTCAAGCAGACTCTTCGTGGAGCAGGGAGCCGGACAAGGGGCTCCATCCTACCATCCTGAGATCTCAATCTGGGCCGAAACCAAGAGTCAGATGCAGAGGCCACCTGGACGCCCCTACATTTACTTTTTATAAAGCTTGTTATCCACAACACACATCACCAACAAAAATACTATGTTTTCCAATTAAATTACAAAGTCCTAAGTATAACACGGCTGTGGAGTTTTTTGGAGATACCACAGTCTCAGGCTAAAATAAACCAATTAATGGTAAATAACTTTTGCAATAGAAAGACACAGTACAGGGCAGCCCGGGTGGCTCAGCAGTTTAGAGCCACCTTCGGCCCAGCGTGTGATCCTGGAGATCCGGGATCGAGTCCCACGTCAGGCTCCCTGCATGGAGCCTGCTTCTCCCTCTGCCTGTGTCTCTGCCTCTCTGTGTCTCTCATGAATGAATAAATAAAATCTTAAAAAAAAAAAGAAAGAAAGACTCAGTACAAAGAGGGGAAAAAAGAAAAGTGGGATTTGCCTAAAGTAAAAAGATTAACAGAAAAGCTCAACCTTGATACCCAAAAACCATTTTTTTTTTCAGTGTAAGAAAGTGAGGGATACCTCTCTGGAATATTCTTCTCTGCTCTTAGAAAGCAGCAGTAACTGGTAATGTGCAATAACAGCCTTCCCTCCAGTCTTTCTTTATTCTTTCTTTCTTTCTTTCTTTCTTTCTTTTTTTTTTTTTTTTTTTTGAGTAATGTCTACACCCAATGTGGGGCTTGAACTCACGACCCTGAGATCAAGTGTTGCTTGTGGCTGGGTGCCACTCCCCCTGCAGCCCCGAGACCTGGACCTGGACGGTCGATCACTGCCTCAACACTGACAGGGTGGGCCAAGTCCCTAGGTTGGCGGGACATCTGCCCAGCGGGGGCCGAAGTTACATAACAGGGAGGACCTGGGGGAGCCTGACAGTGGCCCAGCCGGTACCCCTGGTGCACACATCTCCTCTTCCTCTGAGCTCTGAGCTATGGACGCTTCTGTCAGCAGTCTGGGCTGGTGTCTTCACACCGCTGGCCTGAAAACAGGCAGCTGAGTCTGGGAAGATGGGAGTCAGAAAACCCAGAGCTGGCGGGGCCGGGCCTGGTGGGTGCACCAGAGGGACACCGTGTCTCCGAGACAGAACCCGACACTTCCCCCACCCCCGCTGCACTAACAACCTCCTGAAGCCGCCTGGTCCGACAGGAACATGTGGATGTCATTTTGCTGCTCGAATGTGCCCCATGGGAGGATAAATACGATAAACAATTTTCTTGACTCTGATTTCCCTCCAAGTGCTAAGTATGGTTCCATGTCTCCTGAAAGCTCGCTCTGGAGTCACTCCCGACTGGGAGAAACCTCTTGTGAAGCCAGCACAAAAGCTTTTATTTAGTTCAGCCTCACGTTAAAATATTCCATTTCTCCAACCCAAATCTTCCTTTTCTCTGCCATGTGGCTTGAGTGGCACCTGTGTCCACCTGCGTCCTGGCCACGCTCTGCACCCAGGGAGGACCAGGCTTTGCTGAACCCCGGTGGCCCCAAGAAGACCAAACAGAGCAAAGGCAAGAACTGGCGAGGAGGCAGGGTGGGGGGCCCCTGATGCCACCCTCAGCCTCGCTTCCCCGGGATAGCGTGATGGGCTGTGGGGTGGAGGGGAATCCCGCCATGAGAAGGGTGGTGCTCCCTGACTCTGAAGCCCCCGCCACTGATTTTAACCTTTGCCTCGTGGGATCAGATTGCTTGTCCAGGTTCTGGGACCAGGTTCTGGGACCCGTTCTTGGGCTGATTTCCTGGCTCGGCCTGAGACACGGGAAAGCTCCTCAGCTGTGTAAGCACGCCTTCTGCCGAGAACCTGCGAGCCAGGACCTGGAGCAAAGAAGGCCAGAATTCTGACAATGGGAGAAGAGCGCCAAGTCCAAGGTGGGCCAACGCTCCAACCAAGACGGGCCTGTAAAAAACAGCCACATGGGGTAGTCCTTTTATTAGCTTACCGGAATAAACAGGAGAGCACCCATCGGCACCGTTGAGTGGTTTACAAAGCCCACTAGACGTCAGCATCTGGGATGCAGATTTTCTATTTTCAGCCAATTTGTTTTTAATGAAAATTCACTTTCCAGGGCAAGATACCACAGCAGGGAAAAAAAAAAAAGAAAGAAAGAAAAGAAAAAAAAAATCCTCTCCTAAGAAAAGACTTAATTGCTTACAATGATCAAATCTACGAGCTATTTGCCTGACCCATGGCCTAGGCCCCATGAGAGGTCCCCCCGAGGCAGAGGCTGACCACACATCTGGAGAACACGGTGGCTCTGAGAGGACGGAATCCTAAGCATCAGCGTGAGGTGCAAAGCAGAGCGCCCAGACTTGGCCGTTTGCACGGAGAGAAGCAGCTTTGTGGCAACGTCCCTTTGGACAGGCTATGGGGACAGAGACGCAGACCTCTTGCTTTTAAGTATGACTTTTGCCCCTGGGGGCTACCGGCTTTATGGTCCAGAGGGAGGGGGGAGGCAGGATGGGGCAGTGGCAGGAAACAACAAGCTCCCTCCCGGGCCGACCCTGCCCTTTGCTCCAGTGGACATCCGGCCTGCCCGCCGCCAGGGGTAGGTCGCAGGTGGCAGCAAACAGCCGGGATGCCAGGCACCTGCAAGAGACAGGAACCGCACCGGGGGGTCCCCGAAGACCACATCCCTGTCCGCACGCTGAAGTCACAGCTGTTGGCGTCAGAGTGCCCTGGACGGTCCCAGGCCAAACGAAGTCTCGGAGTCGAAGGGATGGGCTGCCAGGTAATCCTTGTACGCCCCGTCTATCAGCTCGGCCGCGTTGTTCCTGGCGAACCAGCAGTCAACCTGCTCCTCCCCGTTGTAGATTTTCCGTTGTTTCCAGACCACCGGGACCCGGTGTCCTTTCACCTTCAGGACAGTCTCGGGCTGCTCGCCGGCCTGGGGGTCCTTGCCGAGCCCGGCAGGCTCCTCCGTGAGTCTGGCCTCCTGGTTCAGGAACTGACCTGGCAGGACACAGAAAGGCACCGGCTCTAAGTCGGGGGCAGGGCACCCTGGGCTGCAAGAGCCGATTTCGGTGTAGGCCACGGGTGACCAGCCAGCACACGGGCCTCAGGGGCCGCGACCCCGCCCGCCGTCCTGGGCTGGACTCCCCGGCATCAGACCCGCATTGGGAGGACGCAGATTCGGGGAGTGCGAGGCTGGGCTCGCGGTGGCCTCCTCTCTGGAAGCCGCCCAGCTGCGGACACTGGACAGCTGCCTAACGATGAGGATAGACAGCTATCCACGGCGTCCTCGGGAACTGGGAGACGGGGACGGGACGGACACTCAGGGAGGAAGGCTGGGTCTCTCCCCTCCCCGGGGCTCCCGGTCCCCTCCTCGACGGTGCGCTCGGTGGGAATGGCAGTCGGTTTGGCCTGTTTCCGATCCGCATCCCCGGAATTCTGCAGGTCAAGTGAGGGCACCGCCGAGGCCACAGCAAGACCGGCCTGCGTGTGGGAGAGGCGGCTCATGCTTGGCAGCGAAGCCGGACAGAAACACAGCCAGCTCCAGCGCCAGGAAATCCTGCTTTCTAAACTGGGCCCTGGCGGCAGCTCACCCTTCACCGTGGGCAGGGGGCCCACGGGGCCTACACGTGGCCCGCAGGAGGGGACCGCCTGCGGCCCGGAGCCGGGCGGGGACTCAGGCCTGGTGCTGGGCCGTGCACTGCCCTGTATTCGCTTCTTCTCACTGAGTCAGGAGCCAGGCCTTGAGAGGAGGACTCAGAAAGTCTTTGCTCACTTTCCCAGAAGGCCAGTGAGAATTCACTTATATGGCCGTTCCAGAAAGTCACTGGGGCAGGGGGCGTGGGGTTGGGGGGCAAGACCTGTCACTCCACCACTGCATTTCTCAATTAAGCTAAACACATGGGCTGGTATCAGCCTCGCTTTGGGAAACGGAGCTCTACACCCCGCACCGGCGTGAGAGCAGCTGCCTACCTAACAGCCCGTGGCAGTTGCCAGAGAGGCCTTTGCTGTTGGAGATGTAGAAGCCCAGGTGGTTTCGCTGGTAGGGGGCTGGCTTTTTGTACAGGTGAATGAGGATGACGAAGGCAATGGTGTTCTGGATGGTAACGGTGACGTTGGCATTGGCGGACACGGACACCTCCAGCCCCCGACTCCCCACCACCGCACTCTGGTTGCAGGGGAGGACCAGCCTGTCCCCGCCGTCCAAGATGACTCTGTTGGGCGTGATCTCCAGGTAAGACCTCTCGGGCTTATTGACGAGGATGGTGATGGTGCGGAAGTATGTGCGCTGCTTCTTGTGGCCGCCTGGGGGAGCCGGGGCCCCGATCAGCTCTCCATTCACGGTCACGCCTGGAAGGCAGAGGGGACGAGGGCAGTGGTTAGCGCACCATCCCACCAAGGGGACGAGGGCAGTGGTTAGCGCACCATCCCACCGTCAGGCTAAAGGCATCTCATAGATTTTCCTTCCTCCTCTGGCCTTACTTCTGTGTCTCCAGCACCATGAAGTCTGACTCACAGGTAGGTGCCCCTCTGTCCTACTGAATGGCTGTGTGCATGCGTGCAGGTGTGCGTGACATCGTCCCTATGTTGGAGCAGGGGAACGAAGATGTGGACTTGCCTTCCCTGGGGCAGGGGGAAAAGGGGAAGGAGAAATCCCAGCACGAGCAGAGGCCAGCTACTGCAGCCTGGAGGCTCCAGGCATCTCTGGCCGTTTCTTCACAGACACCATGCTGATCACAGAAGCGCCAGGAACAGGCCCCTAGGAAGGTGGGCACCTGCAGGGAGGGGTACGGTCAGGCCCCCATCTCGCTGCTGAGCCTGAGTTAGGATGCGCGGAGACTTAGCCCGAAGGCTCGGAAGCCTTGCAAGGGAATAAGGTGGGAAAGGAGCCCCGGGATCACGTATTAGGTGATTACACCACAGGTATCACCTAGCCTTCCAGAAACGCCACAGAGCCATCCCTCAGGCACTGTTCCCTGCGGGTGACTCGAGACCTCTTATACCCAGCCCCTCTACAGCCTGCAGGAGATCGGAGCCCTTTTCACCTCTGCATTCGATGCACACAGAGCTGGAGGCTTAGCCTCACGTCACGGAGGAGCTGGGAGAGACGGCTTGAGGGCTCCAGCCTTCCTGCCATCACAGTTTTGGAACGGAAAGACGTGCCGACAATAATCGATCGTGAATCTATGCAGCCCCTGGGCGTTCACAGAACCACTTCACATCCGCTATTTCATCCGGTCTTCACAACAGCCAGTGAGAGTGGCAGAGCGAGGACCCCTGTCCCCAGGTTCCAGGGGAGATGTGTGCCCAAGGCTCAATGAGTTAAGCCAGAGCAGGGCTTCCAGCCGTCGTCCTCCTGACTCCAGCCCCGCACGCAGTCGGCTTCCTTTAATTAAGCCCCCACGATCCTCGGGGAGTGTCTGTCATGTGGCCCCTTCTGTACATTGACATCCGTCCCAAGAACAGAGGGGGCCCTCACACCTACCTCGCCCTTGCCCGGAGGTCGCAGGGAGCGTGGAACTTACCAGAGTCCGCGTGGTCAGAGACGAGCCTTAGGATGTCGCCCGGCTGCCCATCAATGTTGAAGCAGACGGTGAGCTTGCTCAGGGGGAAATCCACGACAAAATGGGGATCTCCATCCACTGCCCGACCAGGAAAAACCAGGAGAGAGCAAGAGAGACATTTACTGGGTGCCTTCCATGTGTGAATACTCCCTCCCACTTGCTCACGCATGATTGGCTTCGCCTGTCACTGATCCTCGACGTCAAAACGAGGAAGGGGACTGGGGGGGCAAAGGGACACACCTGGTACAGGGTCAGCGTGTGAGGGGTGTGAACTCGGGTCCCCTGAATACAACAGGATGCTCCTTCCACCCCACTCAGGTCAAAGAAAATCATTTCCTTTCTCCTCTGACCCCCCGAGGGAAGAGCTGTGGATGCAAACCCTCCGTCTCCAGTGACCGGAGCACCACAGCACTAGATGCACAGTGGCCAGGCTCCACAGTCCCTACATGACAGTGACCGAGCCCAATGGGGGTGGGGGGTGAGCACGAAGGCCACAGAGTCACTGGGTGCTGGAAAAGACGGTCAGCGATGACCCTGCAAACCCCTCCTCTGGGGCACGTGGACCTAAACACTCTCATGGGTTTGTCCACAGATAAGACCACAGAGTGTGGCCAGTCTCTGTTCCTTGCACATTCTCCTCATTTTTGCCTCTGGACAACAGACACGAAGGGCCTTGCCTCCGGCCGTGCAGACAAAATAATTCCCGACCGTCTACATCAATTCTCTTCCCTCACTGGAGAGTTAGTTCCTTTCTAACTTTTATGCCAAATGCAGCGTGTTTCTGGATGCCTCTGCGCATCACGCGCATATGCTCGTGCACGCATCTGCATACGGTCAGTCTTTTCAAGTCGCGAGCAAATTAATGTCCTCGGTGTAACTGCTAAAAACCAAAACAAAACAAAAAAACTTCCTGTCTCCGTCAGTCACGACTCAGAAAGGCCCATGAAAGAATCTGGCTGAAGTCACTGTGAAGTGCCTCGGGCACCCTACGACACACGAAGAAATACAAGGTGGTCTTTTGTAGATGAGAAAGAAAAAAAAAGACACCCATCAGAGGTAAAATCCTAGTCCGTATTTTTGGCACTCTCCAGGTACGAACATTATGTGACAATTCTGGAGCCTGGTTGGCTCAGTGGGTTAAGTGTCTGCCTTCGGCTCAGGTCATGATCCCGGGTCCTGGGATGGAGCCCCGAGTCCAGCTCTCCTTCCCCTTGCCCTTCCCCCCTGCTCGCTTGCTCTCTCTCTCTCAAATAAATAAAATCTTAAAAAAAAAAATTATGTGACAGTTCTTTGAGAGTTTCTTGAGCTCACACCACATCATTTCTACTCAAATCCTCCAAATCCTTTTACACGGAAAGATGCCGCTTGTTTCAAAAAGGAGAGGACGGGTCTGAAAGTCATTATTCCATGCCGCATCCATGGGGAGAGTCTCCTCGCATTCCACAAAGCATGTGCGTGCGCAAAAGAGTTGTCCTCTTCACATCGGAGACCGTGAGCATCCTCTCCGCATGGCTAACTTCTAGAACGTTCCTGGCTCTGCGATCTGGCCCGTCGAGCATATCAGCAACAAGGCAGTGATACCCACAGAGGATGACGTGTGTTCTTTGCAGGACCTTTGAGGACTAAAACTCTGCCTTTGTGTTGTTAGTCTGTCTGGATGTTCCTCATAATCCCAGGAAGCTGGCCGAAGGAAATTTTATGCTATTTTTATTGGTCTTTCCCTTCTAAAGCCAAAGATTAAAATAACAACAATAATAATAGACTCTGCACATCACAGATATCCGTAACACGGGCAGCGGGACGCACGTCCCCTTCGCATCTCTTGAAACAAGTGACTTTTAAGCTCAGTAATGATGGAAAGGTGCCTCTGCTCTGCATGTGCCCCCTCTCCCCCCCCCCACCAGTCAGGGCTGCCGGGCTCCCTGGGGCCACAGCCTCGCCTCGGTGTTTGCAGGACGGATCCCTCCCCCTGTTCTTAGAACTGCCTCTCGCTGCTGCCTTTTGCTGAACAACCGTGGGTCCCGTGTCGTGCTCTAGGGGCTGGCGTTTTACTGGCTTCGGGGAACTCCTGGTGATCCACCTGGTAAACATCTCAGCCCTCAAGGGACACACAACCACAGGCTTTTCCTTACCTGACGTTCTGGAGACCTTAATTCTTGGGCTGTACGGTTTCTTGAGAGCAGGTCCTAGAAGGAAGGAAGAGAGCCACCATTGTTATTCATTAAGGGGGATGAGGGCAGAGGCACAGACAAGAGGTCCGGGGTGAGTGAAACACAGCTCTCGAATGCACCTGTGGTCATTTAAAAACATCACCTCTTTGGTTTTATTTTATTTTTTTTGTTTTATTTTATTTTATTCATGAGAGACACACAGAGAGAGGCAGAGACACAGGCAGAGGGAGAAGCAGGCTCCATGCAGGGAGCCCGACGCGAGACTCGATCCCGGGTCTCCAGGATCACACCCTGGGCCAAAGGCGGCGCTAAACCGCTGAGCCACCCGGGCTGCCCAACATCACCTGTTTTAACCAAGGAGCTGGGCCTCCCAACACACAAGTGAAGGCGTACCACGTGAACACTGGGTTATTTTATTCCTTTATACATTAGGTCATATTCTTCCTAAGATTTCTGCATACATCATAAGAGAAAGCAAAGCTAATAATAATAATAATAATAATAATAATAATAATAATAGAAAACATTTTATCCTACTAACGAATAGTTATGGGCTGGGAATACAGCTGTCCAATGGATACAGAGGCTCAGGTTTGCAAGTTGAAAACAGTCCTGGAGACCTGTGAATATGTGTCACACTACTGAACTGTATACTTCGAAACGGTTAAGATGGTGAATTGTGCATTGTTGTTTTTTTTTTCAATTTAAAAAATATAAAAATGTAAAAATAAAAGTAATAATCCAGATAGAGTTATCATCTGAATCCTTCAATAAATGGCTACTCCTACATCCCTCGCAGCAGAGGGATCTAGTATTTGTGGAGTGCTTGCTATGTACCGAAGACTTGACGCGTCTAATCCTTGCAACGGCCCTTCAGGGGGATGCTTAGGATCTACATTTCATAGGCCAGGGAACAGAAGCCCAGAGAGGTTCAGACACCTGCCACGTGCCACACCGCAGAAACAGCGGGGGCTGGGTCCCCCCGTTCCGCTCTCCCTACCACACCCAGGTGCTGCTCAGGGTTTAGGACCTGAGGAATAAATGAGACAGTGTTTGCAGGCCCTGGGTTCATGTCAATTCCCTCCCCTTAGGAGATGTGAACTTGGCCGGAATTCAGTAAACTTGTTGCACATATGAAACACCCTCTTTTCCACAAACCGTTATTACTGAGATTATACGGCTGTGCTTTGGCAGAACTACTTTCCCCTCTCCTTTTCCTGTGCCTGTCGCTGCTGATTTCCCCCAACGAGACGGCCTGAGACTGGTAACGACAGTTTCTGTGTAGATTCTGAGTGATAAGCACGCAAAGGATGAATTCTCTCGAGGATCCAGAGCGTCCTCCCTCACATACGTTCTCAAGACAATAAAAAGCAAGCATTAGGCACGTCTGCGGGGCTCAGGGGTTGAGCATTTGCCGTCGGCTCAGGTCGTGACCCTGGGGCCTCGGGATCGAGTCCCACATCGGGCTCCCTGCATGGAGCCTGCTTCTCTCTCTGCCTGTGTCTCTCTGCCTCTCTCTGTGTGTCTCTCATGAATAAATAAATAAAATGTTTTTTTAAAAAAAAAAGGCATCGCAGGGGAAAGTGTTCTGACATTCCACAAAGCGAGTGTGCCGCGGAGCGAGTGGGGTCCCACCCCCCAGGGGCTGTGTGTCTCCACTCGCAGGGCTGAGCCCCAGGTGCCCATGGCTGGTGAACGTGCACGCCCGGGGGTAAGCGGGCCCGGCTCTGGAGGCTCACAGATGGAGGAGGGCACTTGGGAACGCATCTGTGTTCACCCCTCTGTTCAACCCTGGTGCCTCCAATACGGCCTCGTCCGTGGGCCGCACCCAATGTTGCTGATTGATCAGCAGATGGACTTTATGGGACAGCATTTCCGGGACTAATGCCTCATTTCTCTACAGATCCACTCTTTGCAGACCCCGGAGTGTACGACGGCCGCTGAAGACCGGGCACAGCATGATCTGAGCCGGGGAGGGACAGCAGGGGGCCCCGGCAGTGCACCTGCCGCCCCGGAGGCTGCTCACCTGGCTGCGGGCTGGCGCCCCGCAGGCTCTGCACCAGGGCCTCCGGGCCGGCGGCGGCAGCCGTGCCCAGCGCATCCCCGGGCTGGTCCAGCCGCAGGGCCGACCTCTGCAGGTGCATGGCCGTGAGCGGGGTGAGGAAGCGGTAGGCCACGGCCAGGGCCTGCGCCTTCTGCCGCGCGCGCTCCTTCTCCGGCCCGTCGCCGCCGTGCAGCCAGGAGCTCAGCAGCTCACGCACCGTCAGGTAGCCCCACAGCCGTTCCACGTGCTTGGGGCCCCCCGCGCCACCGCCCTCGGGCCCGGCGCTTCCTGCCACGCCATTCCCCACCTCCCGGGGACCCACGGGCACGTCCGTCTTGAGGATGACAAATTTCTTGCTGTTGCTAGCCGTGACTTCCACGTGCAGCTGCTCCGCACTGCTGTCCGCCAGCTTCCCCGCGATGACGATCTCCGAGCCGTTGAAATAGTTGGGGAACAGGGTCCTGGTGGTCTGCTCCACCGCGGCCCGCGGGTAATCCACCCGGATGTCCGAGAGGAGAGGGGTCCTGATCTCATCGTAGAACCTGCATCGTCAGGAGGGACGCGGGGAGACAGTCAGGGCGAGCTGGGGCTGCAGGCCACCCAGGCCCCACCTGCCAGAGGACCGCGGGTCTCAGTGGCCCGCAAGTCCAACACCACCCAGCGGAGCGCAGGGGCCAGGAGGCCGGGCAGCGGTAGCTTGAACACCTCCCTGTGGCAGAGAACTCGCCATCCCACAGGCTTCCCGCCTCCTTTCCACTGCTCTGACAGGGAGGAGGCGTCCCCTGGGGTAGGTCACAGGGCAGTTCCCACCCACGGATCTCTGCTCTGCTTCTGGAGCAACACCCCACGAAGGTGTCTAATCCACCTTCAACACTCAAATGCTTCAAAACCACAGGCATTTAAATGTCTGACAGACACTGCCATGTGCGCCTTGAAATGTCCTCTTTGTGTCACCTCGTTGATCCCCCCACTCCTGTCCTCAATCCGTAACTATTCTTCATATGATACGATTTCGGGCACCCTGAGCTGAGCGGCCTCTTGGTAACTTTCCTTTGTGCACACCTATGCTTCTCAAAAGGGCTCTTAAAACACAATTTTTAGAACCAATCACATATTCCAGATACACTTTGAGCAGCCCGTTATCCTCGAGAAATCTCATCTTGGTCTAACAATAAGCTCGTGTGTAATGCCTCACTGGTTTGCATTGGCTTTTCTCCTGGTTCTCACAATGTTGCTTTTTGCTGCATAAGGGGGTAATCTAAACCCCCTTCCAACGATCTAGACAGCCCAGGCTGTGGAGGTCAGCTCAGCCACTTCCTTGCTGGGTGTCTTGGGCCACGTGACATGACCTCTCTGAACTTCGGTGTCTTCTTCTATAAAGTTGGAATGCTGGAGTAACTGCTTTGGTAGACTATGAGGGGTCCCCTCAAACCCACTTTCCTTTCTTTCCTAACTGAGTTCTATCCAGCCAGCTACCAACTACATTTTTTAGCCTCCACTCTGGCCAAATATGGCCATGGTCTCACCACCAGAATATGAGTACAAGTGATACAGACTGCTTCTGCAATGCTTGCTTGAAATAAAATGGCTTTCTTACTCTGGTTTTCTTTTCTTTCCCCCCTCTTTGGGGCTAGAGTATATTCTATAGAAGTGATAGTCACCTAATTTCAACCTTGCAGTTAAAGACAACGCCTGAGGGGTGTAGAGCAACCAAAGAAGAGGAACAGGAATCTCTGAGTTACTTCATGGAACAGAGTCTAGTGTGTCCAGATATTACAGGAGAGGATCATCTGCATGGAAGCTTCTCTTGGACCCCACTACACTCGCTTCTAGGCTTTCTGTGAGGATCCCCTGAGACAAGAGATGTAGGAAAGTCCGGTGCATGGCAAGTTTGTGATAAATGTTGGGTAATTGATGATGGTTTTGGTAATACAACAGTGCAGTTGGTTTGTTTCAATGTAATTGCTTTTGCTTCTGAGCCCGTTATTGAATCTTATTACACAATGCACTAGATTCTCCCTCTTTGAATATAGTTTTGAATAATTTTGAAAATGTGAGAAGCAAATCTGTCTTTTTATTTAAATCTTTGACCAGAACACTGGGGGAAGGAGGAGAACGGTGGCTAGCCTTATCCCAAGGACCACCTTTACTGCCCACCTTAGAGACCTCCAATTCGATCTTTCATTCATGAATATTCTCTTGAATATGGCTATTAAACAGCTGTGAATCCACCCAAACCTCACTTTTCCTTTTAAGTATATACTATATATACTGTAAAGAAGGTCCAAGCACATAATGCGGCACTAAGTGTCAGCACTTCTTCAAATCAACAGCAAAGCCCACCCCATGTTTGGCAACATGACAGCTGTGGGAAGGCTCCAAACAGAGTTAGAAAAGCTAAGATCTAGCTTCTTCCCCACCTCAGAAAAGAGAATCAGTGGCCAGTTGCAACCAGTACACAAGAAGGAGACAGCACTAACCTCTACATATGCCTCAGGTGGAATTGAGGCAAACACCTTAGACATTGCGTCAGTGCACTGGTGCACTAGCAAGTTTACCAGAAGTATCAAGAAGACAATTAAAATCTCAGCAGCTAACTGAAGACCTAACACACAGTAGGTGTGTTAGCCATCCCGCTGAGACTTTACACTGGTTTGCTCACTCAGTTCTGTCAACCAACCATAATCCTCATTTTACAGATAAGGAAACTGAGCAAGCATAGTCTCAATCATGCCTCAAGTCACAGAGCAGAGCCTAGAATCTGAATCCGGATTGATCTGGGTTAAAAATTCCTTGGGACGTCTCCCAGTGTGATGACTTATGACCACACAACCCTCTGCCCTCTCCCAAGAGCCCAAGTTCCACTGTCTGGAGAAGACAGACATACGGACCCGATGAGCTGTGAACCTGCATCCTCTTCTTCCAGGACCCGCCGTGTGAGACCACAGTTCTCCAGGGACAGCTTCTCCAGCAGCTTGAAGTCCACGTCGTCCCCGATGCCGATGGTGAAGATGCAGACTTGGCCACGGGCAGCCTCCTTGGTGTTGTTGAGAATCTTGAGGGTGTGGGTCTCCCCGACAGTGGGTTTCCCATCGGTCAGGAAGACGATGAGGGACACACTTCGGTCTTCGATGTCATTGTGGGCCACATAGTCATTGAGCAGCTTGATGGCCCTCTGCAGGGCCCCGTTGATGTCTGTGCCTGGGGGACACCAAACACGCCAACTCAAGCATCTGTGCCGCCTCCCTCACTGGGGTGCATGGTCATGGCTCTGGTGCACCCACAACCGTCAGAGCAGTAGCAGGAGGATGTGCATGGGGAGAGAAGTCACCTGCACATATGGGGTGATGCCAGCCTATCTGGACCCCTGGCAAGCATTTGCTAAATGACTGGGAATGGCACTGAATTATCCTGCCATATCCCACTTCTGAACGTATCTGACTGAGAAGTCTTCAATACCTTAGTGTCAAAAGTTCCTACTCCTCTTCGGGGACTAGCTTTGCAAAGGGCGGGGGCGGGAGGGAGTTGGACCCAGGAATTTGGAGGGAGAGCAAATCCCAGAGGGAAAGAAAGGGCACTAAATGAGGAGGTGGGGTCGACCCTGGAAGGCCTCTGTTTTCTCTACTTGTCAGAACCGCCACAAAGCAAAGGCTTTGAGTTTTACACCTGTCAGCCCTCTCATTTCTCCCTTAGAGCTGTTGGGCTTGTCACCAACAGCTCTGGCTAAAGTTGGACAGTGTCTGTGGCCATCGTTACACCGGCATCTGCTTGGTAGGCGGAGAGATGGGTGGGTGGCGGGTTGAGGTGGACACTGCCGGCCAACATGAGCTTTCAGATTACCTAAGAATTTCATTTGGGGACACTGTTGCTGTTCTTTCACCTAGCAAAATTGAGAGTAAATACCTGCTTCCTTTCCCTGCCTCCAGTGGGTTCTTCTTTTCCTTAATGGCTTTACTGAGATAAAATTTACAAACAAAATTTACATAAAATTGTGTCACTTTACGTACACAATTACAATTACTTTTAGTACATTTATAAAGCTGTAGACCCATCACCACAAGCCATCACCCTGTCCTGAGTGAGGTTTGTCCACCCACAAAATGCACCATGTTTGAGTGAACCAAATCATTTCTCCCAATTGCTTCACATTCTCCAGAATTTCTGGTTAAAAAAAAAATGTCTAGGTCTGCAAACATATCAATAATTCTGAGATGCACACAGAGTCTGAAGATAAGGGAAAGTTATAGCTCAAACAGTACTTAACATTTCTTTGGGCTTGTTATCTTGGCTTTCTGAGCACCTAGCCCGTTTCACCTCACCTCTGGATGGATGAGCCTGGACAAAAAGGCAGGTGTTTATCCTCCCTTTAATCTAGAACTTGGCAATGGTGTCAAATCTTTCATTCTACTTTAAGGCCAAAGAGAGCCCAAGCGAAGGGACAGACTTAGCTTTCCTAGTCCCAGGCACCAAGGCACAGCAGGGCATCAAATCAAACCTATGTGAACCCCGGGCAGAAATGTCCTGCTCTCTTAAGAATAGGGAGGGGCTCTCCACAGGGAGCTGACCCAGCCATCCCACTGACAGCCCACCCAGGTCATCAGAGGACCCAAGAGCACCAGAGGGAGGGGCTGCTTGGGTGAAATGACCACATCTGACACTGAAAGAGGACTTCCCAATGTGCCAGCCACCGTTCTAGGCACTTCAAATATTTTAACTGATTTTATCCTCATCACAACCCCATTACTGTCCACATTGGAAATGGGTAAACTCAGGTCCAGACACAGTAAATGGCTCGTAGGTGACAGGGCCGGCTTCAGACACAGTCTGGCTTTGGAACCTACGCTCCCAGCCCTGCCCATCCGCTTCTCTGAGAGGAACAGACCAACTTTCTGCTCACCTGTAGAGGTTGGGGTGATGAAATGCTGAGAAAAAAAATAAAGGAGACTAATAAGGTCTCTAAGGTGTGGATTCCAAAAGAACATAATACACACCAGCCGTTTCCTAAAGCTCTATCCCTACACCCAATGCCAACACACACACACACACACACACACACACACACGCACACACACACACACCATTCTAAGAGTGAGTAGTGCCGCTGAAATGCATTCAACTTAACAAACACTCATGGAGCACGAGCTATACACATCAGGTCCTATGCTGGGAACCAGGGCCCTTTGAAGATGAAGAACACTTTCCTCCCTCCAGGACTTGACTGTCCTGTTGACTTCCTCCCAAATCATTAAATCCAATCTTTTTTCTCTCTCATCAACCATAAATCAGTCCCTAGACCACACTGTTGTACAGACAGGTAGGAAATCCCACGGCAAGTCAGAGTTCCAGCCAAACAAGATCGAGTTCTAAACAAAGTTCATCTTGGAGATCAGAGCTTCATCGTGGAGAGAAAATAATACCTAGGTGAAAGATGAGAAGTCGGAAGAAAACTGACCTGGGTGTTTTCTATGTTCCCCAATAACCAAATGAGAACCAACTGAGACACTAAACCCAGGAGATGACATCTCTGTAAAGGCCCTTTAGAAAGGGCAGAGAGAGTCTTGAGGAGTTTCCATAAATGCTCCAACACCTGTCATGGGTCCACTGAACTGGTGACAGAGATGGCAGTGAGAGTAAGCCCCACATGTCCTGAGCTGAAGGAGCCTGCCTCTAGCACAGCTGGGTGACGTATGTCCCGATTCTCTCCTCTCCCTAGAACCTCGTATGACCTTTCCATCCTTCACACTCTCCCCTGGGCACCACACCCAAGGCAAGTGCACAAAGACTCAGAGCCCATCACACTTTCCGTGCACATCATGTCCCAGGGCACCCAGGATTCATGCTCTGCTCGCTGGCACGGCTCTGCCAATACGATGAATGGTTCAGCACTGTGGTCCCAACCGCCGCCTCCTAAAACGCTAACGTTCAAGCACACAAAACACCAAACCTTCTCGTTGGCTTGGATCCCTCACCCAAGAGCGACTGACAAAAACAGCTCCATTGTTCGGATCCGTGAGATAAACCAGGAAAGGTTCCAAAACCTATCAAGTATTTCCCCCCTACCTTACCTGACCATCTCAGTTTGGGGCCTGGAAGATGAGACGTTCCAGACGTGGTGCTCAGGGAAACAAGCTTCTGGGAAAGCACTCACCTTTATCTCCTTTCCTGCAATCAGCTTCAGCTTTCAAATCCTCTTCTCTTGGCAGAAAATTAGCAACTCACTTATGATCGCCTCAAAGGCAACATGACAACAAGGACTGGTGTTTACCTCCAGTGGGCGACATGTGGTGAATATAGATTTTGCCATCTCTCACGTTGTCGGGAGTAACTGACACCAAATGGTCCTTCCACACTTTGATGCGGTTGGAAAATCCGATGATACTGAAGTGATCCTGGGGTCGCAGGTCGTGGAGAATCGTGAACAGGGCATCCTTGGTCTAAACCGACACAGAAGCAAAACCAATCACAGCTGATCCCATTAGTCCTCGCGTCTCCTGGCTTGGAAACTGTACACCGGGAACAATCCCGGGGTTAAAATTAAGGGGCTGAGACGTAAAGGGACTTGGATAAATGTCAGCAGAGCTTTGTCACCTCGCTGGAAAAAAAACTGTTACAATTATACAAGACACGAATAGGTGTTTAATATATGAAATGTCACAGGTAGCTGCAAGTCCTGGTGTCTCAGGCCTCCCTACGGTCACAGCAGCGATCCTGTTGACCTGGAAGGTTCTCTTCCTCTGCTGGACACCCATTTGTCACCTGCCGAGCTCCTCTTGTCACTCACTCTTCAAAACCCAGCTTATCAGCTATATCCTCCACCTGAAACATTTCCCACCTCCTCCAGAGAGAGCTGGTCCCCTCTCCTTTAGGCTAGTTAGCACTGCCCTCAAAATGTGTGTGTTAGGAAGTGCACACTTCCCCAGTCCTGATGATTTGCTTTTTACCTTTGTCCCTTACTATACCGTAAGCTCTTGGCAGGCAGCTTCCACTCATCTTCACATGGCCCTGTGCACAGGGGAGTCCCCGACACACGGGGCGCGGAGACAGGGGTTCAGTGAATGAATGCATGCATTAACAGTTTACGAATCGTTAGACTAAAGGTATAAACAATAAACACCATAGGAATTTGAGAGAGAAGGAAAACTTGGAGGGGGGGGCCTGCGGCAATAGGAGAAGACTTCACAAGGAAGCAGGGATAGGAGGGTAATGGAACCGGAGAACTTGAAAGCCTTGGAAGGGCATTCTGGAAAGCAGTAAAGACAAGCGAGTTCAATGAATAAATCACGGGGGGAGGAGGGGTGGAGGGAGAGAGAGAGGTGTGTGGAATGCAGAACACTGCACAAGTACCAAGGAAGTCAGAGCGACCACTGTCCCCACCCCAGAGAACCACAGAGGGATAATACGGAGAAGGATGATGTGTAGGAAACACAGGACCGACTGCTAGATCGTGTTCAAGTAAAAATAAATCAGAGAATTACAATACACAGATGTGGGTGGGGTGCCCTAAGTTGACTCGGTGTCAGCCGGGAAGCGGGCAGAGCGTAGACTCCTCACCCTTCCTTGCACTCGGAGCCCACGCGGCCAGGCTCCCAGCCCTGCAGTGTGGCCTCTGGGCAGCCTGGAGGTCACAGCTGCAAGGGGACCGGACTGCAGCACCCAGCACCGCTGGGAGCCCAGCTGGAAGGCAGGCACTTGGAAAAGCCCCCCTCACCCCACCCCCGTGGGAGCTCAGTGCCAGCTCTCGGCACTTCCCCGGGGTGGGGGCCTGGGCAGGGGGGAGTCCGTTTGAAGACTGGGGTCTGTGTAGCTGCTGGCCTCCTTAGGGATCCTTAAATACTGTGCTGAAGAGCTCCAGAGGGGCCTGCCAGGCTCCTCTGCCCCTGCTTTCCTCCCATTGTGATGGATATTCTGCTTGGGGATTGCAGTCCCAGCCTCCCCGCCCTCCTCCCCTAACTCGCAGCCTCGGGTTTCTTATGACCTTGTAAGGCCACAGCTCGCATACTGTCTTGGGCACCGAGGGCGGGCAGGCCAGCGGGCTCACATGGCTCCCCTTCCAGTTGCACTGGGACTTTCTGGATGGCCTCCCCGCCTCATCCCAAGGGGCCTGGGTAGACCCTGCCACTGCGGCCTGCAGCCAGCACCAAGCCTGGACGCTCTGTGGGTTCTTACTCTCTCCTTAGATGGGCTGACAGCCCTGGGAGCTCTGCATTCTTGGAAGGCTTGAAAGGCAAGCAGGTGAGTGTCCAGACGGAAGACTGCAGGTGGGTGGACTTCAGCTGGTATTTCTGCACGCTGTGTTTACATGCTGAAGATTAACACAAACCTTGCCAGACTTTCCAAGACTACCATCCAGAGAACAGGGTAAGCACATTCCAGAAAGATCAGAGGAAGCCCAGAAAGGCAGAGAATGTGCAGCCCAAGCTTGTTGGAAGGCCTGAACTACCCGGAAGGCAAAGAGGTGTCACAGGACGGGGCTTGGTCTAAACCCTGAAGGGCCAGGATGACAACCTAAGGAGACCCGTGGACACCTCAGGCACGGGCAGAAAGATGAGGATGGTCACCACCCATCCCCCAGGGATGGGACCTAAAGGGAAAGACCCCAGATGTCCCACCAAGCCATGTTCCCTGGCCTTCTTCCCTGCCCCCAGAGGGCCACTTACTGCCCTTGCACACTAAAAAGAAGCCTGCCCACTTGAGACCCAGAACTCCAAGACACACCCCCTGAAGTGAGGATCCCTGGAAATTAACCTGTTAACAGGTGACCACAGGACACTGTGCCAATGTGTTCCTTGGAGACCTTTTAAAATAGGTCTATACAATTTACGATTACGTACTTTGTATATTCGGTGGCGATTAAAACAACTGTTGGCTGGGTGTGATTAGGGAGGAAGGCTGAGCGCCTGGCACTGCAAAGTTACTCTTATTCTTCGGGGTCATAAGAGGACTCCTGGTGTGTCCCCACCGTTCATGTCTATTCTCAGGGACGGGGACAGGGCTTTCTGGGGAAGAGAGGTTCAGGTCACTGTATCCAACTACCAGGTGGTCAGCCTGTTGGGGAGGAATCAGTAAGTCTTGGGGAGAGAGGGTGAGTGGGAAGAAGCCGGAAAGCCCGACCCTGTGCAGAGAGAGAGGAAAGTAAGGAGTAAGGAAGATCCGACTGAGGAAGAGGAGAGAGTCCTTAAAGAGATCGCCCAGCCCCAGAGGCAGCGCGTCTCCTCTGTGGGTAGGTGTCACTTTCTGGAGACATCAGTCCATGGACACAGGCACCCATACATCCCTGCTGACCAGAGAGGGCAATCCGCAGACACCGGTCCACTTACATGACCAGAACACTCCAGATGGTGTCTGGACTGAAGAAAGATGAAAAAGGTCCACAAATACAACTAATAAAATAAAAGGACATATTTCTTACCACTCGGGTGGTGAGGAAGTAAGTACATTGGCCTGCAAGGTCATTAAAGACGCCTCTTGGTCCTAGCTATCTAGAACCACCAAGAATGGGGACTGTGCTCTGCCTGAAACTATTTTATGGAGGTGAATTCCTCTTCTCTTGTGTGCTTTCCTTAGGTTACCAGGAGGAAGCATTTCCTTTCAAAACAAGGCCTCAGAAGTTCATTCCAGCTCTGCCTTGGGGTTATTCTTAAGTCTTTTAATCTCTGTCCTTAAATTTAAGTACCTCGGGAATAAGATGGATATAAATAACTACAAATAAACTCTGTTTCAGATTTTCCATCCATTCAGCATGGTTGGCTATGGTCCCCCTGTTCTAGTGGATCTTCAGGAAAGAAACTTATATGGTATCCTCTGATGGCATCCGTGCAAAGGGCAGCGCGGGGACCCTCGAGATCGAGTAGGCTGACCTTCGGGAGGGCTACGACCAGGGAAGAGAGTGTCCAGGACGCAGCTCTGTCCTGTGCATTGTGGGTCCCTGTATAAAACCAGGGCAAGGGATGGGAACTTCCTCTCCCTCTTCCCTACAAAACTGAACCCTAGCAGCTGTGGGCTCTTGGCACAGCCCTCAATGGGGTGAGCATTCCACTGCGCTAACTACCATGGTGAATGACCATGCAACATCTCACAAGCAGGGAAGTGCTATATAATAAGACCCTCAGAGTGAAATGTCAGTGGAGCCCATGACGAACCCAGCTGCCTGCCCGACCCTTGGTACCACGTCCATCAGGGTTCCCGAGGATGCAGGTTTTCTCAAATATTTCTGTGTCTGCACCAAACCACACTCGACAGGAAATAACTCTGACACAGAAGGCCTTTTGTCCCACAAAGTCTGGGTTCTTGGACATAAAACAAGGGGAGGCCATGACATCATAGATGAAATCCAAGTTCAAGGGTATCAGATATTAGCCATTCTATGTTTCCAGCAGAATGGTCGTGCTGTTCTCCTGAGCCGCGCTATCACTTGCCTCATTCTAAAATGTTTACCAAGAAATGGATATTTTCCCTTTCATTTTTCCACGTGGTCCTTTTGAATGAACCTAAGAGAAAAATCGCCTATGATAAACAGCTTTAAAAAAATCTCACAAGGAAACTTAAGCCCTTCTCACCTCTGAGTTGGGCCACAAATGAGAATTGTGATCAACAGATACACACCATGAAAACAGTCCTAAGTTTCTGAGAGAGAATCCTGGGAAATGGACTAGGTCCACTAGAAACTCTGGCTATGGGTCAGCCTTCTCCCTTTCCTAGGTGAGTACAGGTAATGGGGAGAAGGGAGGAGCTCATTTATACTGTCCTCCTGTTAGCCTGCAGTCCTTCCTGACAACAGCAGCGGGGAGCCCTCAATGCTGGGGTGTCCTGCTCCTGGGTGGCACCCAGTATGTCCTTGCAGTCATTCTATGTGAAGCGACAGGCACAAGTAAAAAAAAGTCTGAGACTCAGGGGTGCCTGGGTGGCTCAGCTGGTTAAGTGCCCAACTCTTAGTTTCAGCCCAGGTCATGATCTCAGGGTCATGCATGGGATGGAGCCCTGAGCTGGGTTCCATGTTCGGTGGGGAGTCTGCATGGGATTCTCTCCTCCTCTCTCTGTCCCTCCCCCTGCTTGCTCTCACTCTCTCTCTCTTAAAATAAATAAATAAATAAATAAAAGTCTGTTACTCCATGAAAGCTGGCAACATCAGATCCTTACTGCGACCTTAAAGTGCCTATTTAGGCCCTCAGGAGGAGAACAGATATATAGCCATCCCAGCATCTGCCTGCATACTCCACGGGCTTCCACGTATGGCGCTCCCTGGAGTCAGGGTCATGGTCAAGACCCCAGTAACCACAATGTGCCAGGAGATGTTGCAGCCCATGGGTATCAGTTATACTTCAGGGAGAGTATTTCAAGACCATGGTATCTCAAGATCACAAAAAGTCCATAAAAAGCAACAGAACTTTATATTTACACATGACAAGTCTTTCAGTGATTCGAAGGAAAGTTTTTTGAAATCTTACTGTGATTGACCCACCAAATTATCAATTTTTTTAATCCCAACTTTAGAAGCAAGGTAATAAATTGAGTGATAAAGACTGGTTCTCCATAACATATTCATCTCTGTATCATTTACACTTAAAAAAAAAAAAAACTAGCCACAGATTGGTTTCAGAGAAGAAACTAAAATGTTAAAAAATACTGTTACTCCACTAATTGCAGAACTCAAGAGGTTCTGTAAACTCACAAAGGAAACCAGTGATCACACAATGCCTCTTTTCACCTCTCTGTCACAAGTACTCCCTAAGACCAACCTCATTATATAATTTACATGAAAATTTAAATTTATATAATTTACATGAAATTTATATAATTTACATGAAAAATAAAAATTCTCAACTATAAGACACAAAGCATTAGAAAAAAAAAAAGTGTCTCTGTCAGAGTTGAGGGATCTTGTTGAAAGAAACTAAAACTTTTTTTCTATTGGCCAATATGTTCTTTACAGAAAGAGCAAAAACTAGGAAGTTTGCTTTACATAAATGGAAAATTTGGAATAGAAGTCATCACATCTAATACTTTCAAAGTTTAGTAGATGCTAAATAGTAACTTAAAATTTCACCCAGAAGTAAATGTAAAAAACACTATTTCTTTGGTCTCCACATTTTAATGCTCACACTATTATGAAGGGAATATTTAAATTAAGCAAAATCCTAAGACTCCTGTATTTAAAAATGTGTAATTTTATGCTGTAATTTCCTTTACTGTTTAAATTCTAATTTCAAATGCTCTTTCAGGGCAGTACTGTGCTAGGCTATGTTGCAGCTCTGTTCCGATTACCTAATTACTTATGTGTTTACCCAATCTGTGTAAAAATATAAAGTGGTGGTTATTTCATAGAGAAAAGCACCTTTTTAGCCTAAATATAGATATTACTTCAGGACTGAATCTAAAAGAAAATGATCGTTATATATTCTGGCTAAACCAAAAAAAAAAAAAAAAAAGCCTGAATTGGTTTCGATATTAGAACATCATTTGCAATATAAACATAATCACATTTCATAAGTCTTTGTGCTGGAGTAACATTGATTTAACTTGAGAAGCAAAGGATCTCTCATGTTAATACGCTCTGGCTAACGTTAAGATCCATGACCTAATGTTTTGACTTTTTTTTTTGACAAATGTATGAAACATTTGCCTAATAATGTCATTGTACATTTTTCTAAAAGACTCTCTGCCAATAACACTAACCTCTTTGATTCTTTAGGGATTAAGCACATCCATTGTTCAGGCTTTGTGTATAAATAACTCAAGACTCAATTCGCTTCTCCTCGTAGGGAAGGTTGATACTCCTCAGTGTTTGCTCTCATGGTCCATCCCCTACTTCCCACTCTGGCCAAGGAGGCAACCTTACCACTTCTACCTGTAGGGTCCAGGTGTTCATCTGCAGGATGTAAATCTAACAGGAAGTAAATAAGAGCATGCTTATTTTCACCACGAGATTTTCACCTACGTTTACACATCTCCTTTGTAAACCTGTGTCCTTCACCCATGTTCTGACACACCTCCTGACCATCTTGATGGAATCCTCAGTTCCCCGTGCTTGGTCTAAATTCCTAAGTTTATATTGCCCAACTGCATGTTTGGATTCTGGAGCCCTGCCTGTTTCATTCTACAGACTTCTTCTGGTGTCTGACTGACTCTTTGACTGCCCTTTGACTCATGCAACTTTCTACTACGTGTGAGTTTGCATGATTCCCTTTTCCCTCGCATGGGTCCACCCTGTGTCACTTGCTATAAATCTCCAGGGATTGGCCTTGACATACATTAAGACCATAACAAAAAGATTGGAGAGGCTGAGAAAAAGCCATGCTAAATGTGAAACAGTGGAACAATTAGCGAGTAAACACAGCATACCAGCACATGTAGATGGTGTACACAAGAACATATTTAGAGGAAATGGAACCATCCCCCACCAGGCAAGGACAGTGAGGACATCCCTGTGTCCTTCATCTTCCCATACTCTTTTTTTATTTTATTTTATTTTTTTTTATCTTCCCATACTCTTATAGACACTGTGAGCCTGGAAAGCGAGAATCTGGTTGCAGGAGGGAAGAGATTCTAAAACCAGATGAACTTTGTTCTTGGGGGTTGGGGAGGATCTTGGTTACTTTTTCTTCTGACTTTTGGTAACACTGACCCTTATCTGCAGAAGGGGACTGATTCCGGAGAGCCTGAGGGTCTGGAGTAGAGAAGGCAAGAGTCTTCCTCTGCCCACTGTTCCACTGGCTATGCTGTCCTTCAAAGGAACCAGGTTTACTGAAGGGTCTCAGGCTCAAATCCCCCACTTCCTGGCAATGGCATATGCACTCTTGTTTCATGGCTTTCTTCATGTTTTTCCTCAATCATGAATTCACTCCCTCCTTTCAAAAAAACTGTCCCATCTTCAAGGACTAATTCCTATGTCACCTCTGGCATCAATCTTTCATTGACTACCCCAAGCTCTTTCCTTTCCTTAAAATTCTTTCCACTATCTACGTGACATGTTAGTTTGATGAACATAGGGTTGTTTCATATTTCTTCTCCCCAGCAAAATTCTAAGGTCCTTTTTTTAAAAAAATTATTTTAATGTAAATTCAATATAATTAGTGTAGAGTGTACTGTTAGTTTCAGAGGTAGAATTTAGTGATTCATCAGTTGCATAGAACACTCAGTGCTCATTACATCACACACCCTCCTTAATGCCTATCCCCCGGTTACCCTACCCCCTCACCTCCACCCCTCCAACAACTGTCTGTTTCTGAGAATTAAGAGTCTCTTATAGTTTGTCTCCTCTCTGGTTTCATCTTATTTTTTCTAAGGTCCTTAATTAGGGTGACTTAAATAGACTTCTCTGGTGTGCACGTGTTTTCTCTTGCTTCCATGCTTTGCACAAGCTATCTATCTCCCTCTGTTTGGCCCCTCTGTCCCTTCCCACCCTACAAGATGACTAACTTCTAAAAGTTAGACCTTTAAGACTCAACCACCCCTGCCCTGATAAATCCATAATCCCCTTCTCCACTCCTACAAAGAACTGATCGGCACCTGCTCTGTGCCATGACTAGACCATACAGGGAGCGCTCTGCATACAACAGTCACATGACTTTTCTTCTCTGAACCCCTCAAGAGAAAAATTCTGTCACATTTATTTTTTTTATCCCCTATGCCTAGTGCCTCTCCCACAGCATATAATCCATATTTGTTTCATTCCTTGAGAATCTGGAGTCTGGAGCCAGAGCCAAGGAGGGATCGGGAGGCAGGATCGAGTGTCCTGAAGGAGGGAAAGGGGAGTCTGCACATTTAGACAGCACTGAGGAATTCCACCCATGTGCAGGTTCCCCCGCCAGCTGGGGGTGGGGGACAGTCCCTGATAAGCACTTCCACATTTGTTATCTCTTTCAATCCACTTGCTTGCATTTGCAGAATTTATCTCGTTGTTACTTGTAGCCAGTTTCCTTTGGGGCTCTCCCTGGCCCTTTACAGAGAAAATCTGCAGATCTGACTGGAGGGACTTGACCACAAAATTGGGATGCCAGAAAGGAGAAGCTGGGCTTTCTGGTCGCACCAGGACCATGCAGTCGGATGCTGGTGACTAAGAGCCTACAACCTGAATGGATTGTGCGGGAGAACTCAGAGCTCTACATTGTTCATTTTCTCTTTGTATGACAGCCACATGGTGCCTTCAACTCAGAGAGCCTCAAAACTTTTTAAATATCATCTCATTTGAGTAAATTTTAACTGCCCCAACAAAAAAGTGTTCTAAATAACTCAGATGCTTCTGACTTACTTAAAATGATACATCATCATCATTGTGGAGGAGCAAAGTTTTTTGAAACAAAAAAACCCAAGTTTTCAGTGGTCACCTCAGGCAAGAACTACTGTGCCCTCTGTCCATCATTTATTTCCTCACATTCTGAATCAGAGTCAAAAACACGTTTTCCCCACTGCCTTCTGTCCCCTGCCCAAAGTCCCAGATCTCTGTTTTGCAATGCATTTCTGACACATGCATCTACTGCTGGCCATGTTTGGACATGAGCAGCTCAGTAGATGTGAATAAATACTACCAACTAAATGATCTCTAGCCATGCCATTAATCCCTGTGGACCAGGGGTCAGCAAACTATGGCCTGGGGGCCAAATCCAAACCTCTGCCTGTTTTTTGACAAACAGTTTCTTTGCAGATTGCCTATGGCTGCCTCTGTGCTACAGGAGCACAGCTACGCAGTGAGACAGGGACCAGCTAACCTGCAATGTTTAAGATATGTATGATCTGTGGTCATTGAAAAAGTCTATTGACCCCTGTTCTAGAAAACCAGAAAGGGGGAAGCTAAACATTTTTATTATTACCTGGAGTTATGCTTTTAGATATTTACAATAAGGCCTGTAGCCTGAAAAGGTAACACAGGAGTACGGAAGCCTTCCATCATCTACACTTATTTGCTTGATAGCCATATATTGCCTATCTGCGAGACCCTCCAAATTTTCGAGACGTGATCTCATTTGGCCTTCCTACATCTTCCTTTCCTGAGATCCTTTATTTGCTCTCTCCTCCAACCAGCTCGCTGCTCCCCTGACGCCATTCTGGGTTCTGCTGGCCTTGTCTGGCATTCTTCCTGGCTGCTCAGTGACCTTCAGCCTGCCCTTCCTTTGACCCCCATCACATACAAGCTACTTTCTCGACATCCTAATATTTTTACAGCATCTCCCCTCTCAAACTGCGGCAGAGCCATATGTTCTTGAAGAACATGGCTGGAATAAAGGTCATGACATCACTGGACCTCACAGTCACCAACTTTCTCCTGCTCTCCTTACCACCACTGTCTCCATGCTGGCCCTTGGTCTGTCCCAACCAAATCGTGAAAGGAAAGAAGTCTGCATCCCCCTCCATGCCCATGGTGTGCGTAAGTTAAATAATAAATCATGAATAGTTAATTCTATGCATCAGAGCAGAACAGCTCCATTAGTTCTTCATGACACCAGCTGCTGGCTGGAGCCTCTCAGCCTTAGGGCAGCTGACATCCGCGTGCACTCACTCACATCACGTCATTGGGGCATGAGGATAAGTAGAGTCTGGAAACTTAAGAGGTGGTCTAATGTTAGGGTCTATGTCTAATGGTACAGTGAAGAATGGTATGGGGAAGAGCTAGTGGAAACTGGGCTTGAGGCTGAACTTTTCTTCTTACTGTGTTCTGCATTTTAGCATAGTGATGTCACCTCCCTGCCCCTCACCTTTTCATTTATAAGAAGTGGGTAACAATGTCCATTTCACTGGATTGCTCAAAGATTCAATGAAAAAAATGTACATAAAATGCTTCAAGTGCTTGGTATGTACTAGGCACTCCATGGCACATACTGTGACTCAAAAGCACACACCACATTTAATGTTTACGTGTTGGTATGTATTTCAGCAAAAATATTTACCTACTAGGTGTGAGAGACAGTGCTGAGAGCTGGGACTATGTACTCTAATGATCAAAAACAAGATGCTTCCCAAATTCATGGAGCTTACAGACAGGCTATTTGCCTACAGGGCTGCACATAAAATGCCCACGTGGCTCTTAGACACTGAATTTTGGATGTGAAGACAAAACTGATGTCCTGGAGCAGGAAGTAAGCCAATGAATGAAGTGCAAGCAACGTTCACCTTTCCCCTCATTTTAATTTGCAGATAAGAAACATTATGCTTGTTCTCTACCCTCCAAAATTGACAACTAACTTCAATGGAGAAAGGAAGACACACTTCCAAAAGCTACATGGGAATCTATGATTGGCACGGAAGAGCCCAGATTATGGGAACAAGTCTAAAGAAAGTTCTAGCATGAAAGGCACCTGGTAAATGATACACTAGCCAGTGCCTGGTTCTCAGAGAGAGGCCCTTAGCCAAGTTCCTCAATATGAAGGTGAAAGTAGATCTAGTTACATAGACTAGGGAAAGGGAAGAGAAGAACATGTAAATCTTGGTCAAGGACAGATGTATTTCACATATATTCTCCTTCATCCTCCCGAGGACATGGATGTTAGCTAGTTTGAGCACTTAAAAGCATGAAACTAATAAGGAAAAAAAAAGGTCTAGGTTGCTCACATTTTCTGTGGCTCTTCTCAGCTCTTCCTCCCACTTAGAGGTTTTATAGGCGGAAATCTTGCCCAACCCAGCACCTGGCCTCGCTCTCAACAGATTCTCCAGCAAACATAGATGGGATAGAAAACAGAGCCCAGTCAGGTGCCAACAACCTGCAGGAGGCTCTGTAGCTGTTCCCAGGCCGGCAAAGTCCAGCTCCCATTCCCACTGGGACCAGGACCAGAACCAGAAAGTTCCCAGGTCCTGGCATACCCTTTAGTGAGTGTACATTTTAAGGTTAAAGGATCTTATACTTATTTATAAATCAGTTGTTGAAATTATAGTTATTAAATACCAACTGTGTGCCCTTCACTGTGATGAGCAATGTGAAGAACTTCGAGCCCATCAACAACAAGAGGAGCCAAGAACCCCCGGTGTTATAGCGAATGATTTTTCAGAGGATCTGAGAGGACCTATGACTAATGTCTGATGTTACCGAAGCCTGCTGACACATCGCGAAAGCGCTGTGTTTGGGGTAATCATCCTCTTCACCAGTGGCCATGATACTGTGTACAAGGCTCTAGAGTCCACTAAGCTTTTCAGTGAGTGCTGTGGTCTCCGAGGAGCTGAGAGCTGCTAAAATCATCAGCAGTTTTTAAAACACTCCAAGGCAGCAACAGGCTTTAGAAATTGCCTAGAGGCTTCTGACATGTGTTTGGCTGGTCTAGGGTGGTTCTCCTGGAAAGAGGCCATGCTGTAGCTTAGAAGCCAGCAGAGTGCATGCCAGACTTTCTTCAGTGCCCAGCAAATAATGGAATTTTAATATCCAGGAATGAGGGAGGAGGGGAGAAAAACAACGGGAATGACGTGTATCATTACACTGCTCTTGCACAGTGCATGGAAATCCCTCCTGACACGCAGCCTTCTTCACTGGGTCTTGAAATGTCAAACTGCACTCCCTTTGGATCCCCATGCAACTCTACTAGTGTACATGAGAGCATTGTGTCATCACACCATTAACTTGCACCAAGAGGTCACACCATCATGGTCTGATTCATGGGCCTCACATTCAGACCTGGCTTTGAAGCCTGGACCCTGCCATTTACTAGCTGAGTTATTCACCACTGTAAAGCCTCAGTTTCTCCATCATTACAATGGGGATGACAGCCAAATTATTACAAAGATTAACGATCCTTTTATCCAATAACTCATATAATACATTTAGCATGATGCCTCCCATGTTGCAAATGTTCCATGTTGTATTTTTAAGAAGTGCCCAATTAACAGTGAGTCTAGGAGATTCTGATTTAGTTCACCGGTTTTCTCTGAACAATTTGGGGCAGGATTTATCTTTCCGGGGGTCTAGTAAGAAGATTCTTGACTGTTCTCCCACCGGAAGTGAAAGACCCTATGGCCTGGAATGAATTGGGTTTGAGGTTTAAGCCTGACATGACTCAGACAGCTGAAGATGTGAGCCACTCAAGCTGCTATAGCCTTCGGGTGGTTTCATGACCTTTGTGTGAAGATGCAGAATGGACCGTGCATTTTTATAATTTTGGCATTTCTTAATATTTATTGGGAAATAATTTAAATATTATAATTTTGTTGGATTCTACAAATGTATACTATGGAAGATGTCATTGTAAGTAATTTACATTATTTAAAGTTGAACAATATGAACACAAAAATAGTATTTTTTAATTTGCATTTTTTAGTCATTAGTCCATTTGACTCTTTCATAATCTTACTGAATTTTGTTTCTCTTTTGTAAATTGTTTCATTTTCTTTGCCCATTTCTTAAATAAGATTAATATTAATTGACCTGGAATTGCTCTTTATATACTAAAGATAAGTTTCTCTTTGCTGCATACACTTTTCCAGCCTTCTGTTTACTTTTATTCTGTTTTTGCTTGAAACAAAAGTTAAACATTTTTTATATAGCTAACATTACTGATTTTTTCCCTTTATAATTACTTTTCATTGCTGTTAGGTTTTAAAAATCTTTCCCTATTTTAAAACTAATTAAATATACCTATTTTCTTACTTACTTTTGGGTGTGGTTCATTGATTACCTTTTGCTGCTTAATCCATTTGGAATTCTTACTCTGGTAACAGTTTTAAATGTTAATGAGTTGGTATGGCTTTTCTAGAAAACATGGTTTTAATATCTGTAAAAACCACAAATTAGTTGGTTTTCCTTGCCCCAGTAATTCCACTTCTAAGAATCTAACTTAAGAAATGATTGACATGTGGTCAAAGATTTCTACATGAAGACAGTCATTCCAATGCTGTTTATAATTAGCAAAAGAAGGAAATAGCTTGAAGTCTCTCACGGGTGGTAGAGTGAGTCAATGTTTTTCAGCAGCACTCTCCAATACAGAACCACTAGTCACACGTAGCTACTTAAATTTAAATGCATTAAAATGAAATAAGATTAAAACATTTCAGTTCTGGGCAGCCCTGGTGGCTCAGCGGCTTAGCGCCGCCTTCAGCCTGGGCATGATCCTGGAGACCCGGGATCGAGTCCCACGTCAGGCTCCCTGAATGGTGCCTGCTTCTCCCTCCCTCCGCCTGTGTCTCTGCCTCTCTCTCTCTCTCTCTCTCTCTCTGTCTCTCATGAATAAATAAATAAAATATTTAAAAAAAAACATTTCAGTTCCTCAGTTGCATTAGTCACATTTTAAGTGCTAACAGCCACATGTGACTAGTGGCTACCACGCTGGATGCTATAGGTATAGAACATTCCCATTCTCAAAGGAGTTTCCACTGTACAGTGTTGCCTTATGGCCATTAAAACAAGCTTTTTAAAAACAAGAATATTTAATAATATCTGATATATTCATAATACAAGGGTAAGTAAAAATATAAAAATACAAGATATTTGGTAATAACACAAATTCATAGTGGCTGCAATAATTTTAATTATCAATACCTTCAACAAGTGATTTTTTTTTCCCAGAGGAAACCCAAACCCTGGTCTCATGAAGGTCATTGTCTTAAAGAAAAAGAAAAAAGAAAGAAAATATGAAGATGTATAGGTACTTAGAAATTTAATGACACACACAGAGAAACCTAGTACATGGCACCTACTCAGTAACTGCTAATTAATTCAAAATCCAAATGGGAATTACCACACTGAGTGATATGCAAGACCTAATTAACACTACATTCAATGACCAACAGTGGTCTCCAAGAAGCCACGACTCTGCTTTTGTCAGCATCTGTTATCCACCCAACAAAGTCACAAAAACGATAATGGCACTTAAGAACTTGGAGTGCATAAAGCAAAGAACTTTACAGAATATTCAGTAAATATGAAAAGGCTATGAGGCCTCTCAAACATCAGTAGAAAATTAACCACTACAAAAGAATATTTCATGTACATGTGATAAAAGAATATTTCATGTACATGTGATTAATCACTTTGGGAAACATTGCCCATAAAGAAAACCTGCAGGTAATTTCATACCCAACCTTCCCACTGTGAACTAAAAAAGCAATATACAAAATATATTTTTTAAAAAATCTTGAGAGTATCAAAAGTGAGAAAAAATATCTGGGAAAAGATGAAAATTTAAAGCAGCAGCCTCAGCATTTGGCAACACTTTTATCTAAAGGATGTATGTCAAGGACAGAGAAGTATCTGAGAGGCTGAGCACCACTTCAGTGGCTTAGAGGGTCAAAAGTTGAAGTCTAGAGCCCACCAGGGATAGGTGCTCTGGTAAATCTCTACATTTTGTGCTATATAGAAATAAACCAATCTTTAAAGGACTGAAATCCAGCTTTGAGCCATCTGAGCTTCCCAGAAAAATCTCAAGCCCTGAAAATGGACTAAAATGATCCCAGATTGGGGCACCTGGGTGGCTCAGTTGGTTAAGTGGCTGACTCTTGATTTCAGTTCAGGTCATAATTGCAGGGTCGTTGGACAGAGCCCTGCATCAGGCTCTGCACTCAGTGGGGCGTCTGCTTCAGGATTCTCTCTCTCCCACAATTTGCATGCTCACTCTCTCTCTTTCATATAAGTAAATAAATCTTCGGGAAAAAAAATGATCCAGTTTATAATCCCCCATGTACCTGACAGAAACACCCCAAACTTCCTATAGCAGAAAAGTTCATCATCCTAGGCTTTCAACTATTTCTACAAACAAATGTTTGAATATGGGGATCCCTGGGTGGCTCAGCGGTTTGGTGCCTGCCTTTGGCCCAGGGCACGATCCTGGAGTCCCAGGATCGAGTCCCATGTCAGGCTCCCGGCATGCAGCCTGCTTCTCCCTCCTGCTGTGTCTCTGCCTCTCTCTCTCTCTCTCTCTCTCTCTCTCTCTCTCTCTGTCTATCATAAATAAATAAATAAATAAATAAATAAATAAATAAATAAATAAATAAATCTTTAAAAAATGTTTGAATATGTTCATAATACAATCAAAAATGACCAGTCACACAAGGACAGAAAGAAAACAATAAAAACAACTCATAAAGGGACTCAAGCTCGGAATGATCAGATATGGGCTTTAAGATAACTATGTCTATGGTACTGGAGAAAAAGAAGTGTTATTTAAAACTTTGTGAAATAACTGAACATTCTAAAAAGTGACAGAGCAGATTTGAAGAGAACCAAATGGAAATTCTAGAACTAAAAAACACAATAACTGAAGTAACTCAATGGATGCATCTGAGACCACACTGGACATACCTGAAAAGAGAATCTGTGGCTTGTACCTAGGTTTGGAAGGACGTATGAAAAGGCAAAAGCTGGAATAAATAGAAGAAAGCACAGGATACAGGATATGGAGAGATTTTCTAATGCTGGAATCCTTTAGGATTAGGATTAGGAAAAGTGAGCCAATGTGATGTCAGAAATAATGACTGAGGATTTTCCCATGAATCCACAAATTCATGAAGTCCTAGGAACCTCAGGCAAAAATTTAAAAAAAAAAGAAAGAAATCTGCATCTGAAATCATCATATTAAAGCTACAGAAAACTTAAGATTAAGAGGAATATTTTAAAAGCAGTCAACAATAAAAGATGACATTTAAAGGAACAACAGTTAAAATGATTACCAACTTATCAACAGCAACAACAGAATCCAGCAGACAATGGGATCTATCTTCAATGGAAAGAAAAATCATTGTCAATGCAGAATTCCATTCCCAGTAAAAATACCCTTCAAGAATGAGAATGAAATAAGTCATCTTCAAACAAGCAAAAACTAATAGAATTCTTTACTAGCAGACCCACATTTGAGAAGATACCAATGAGTGTTCTTTAGGGGAAAGAAAAGTAATCCCAGATGGAAAGTCAGAGATGCAAAATGAAGGAAAAGCAGGCAAAGTGGAGAAGTCAGCAGCAGCTTGAATTCTGCGCAAGGATGTGGTGTTAAAGAATTACATGGAACTGACTCGCAGGGAGAAGTTATCTTGCCCCTATACAAGTTAGAAATCATATCTAGCAAACTTCTGGAAAAAAAAAAAAGTTAAACCCTATTTTTGCATGGAATATATTTTTTACTCTTTTGGAGTGGAGAAACATAAGATGCCATGAAGAAAAAAATCAACAAGTTCTACATGATTTGTTAAATTCAAATGGCCAAAGAAAGAACTTACAAAGTAGTAACTGAGAGAAAATATTTACAATAGTTTATCCGCTAAGATCAGGTTCGACTGCATATTGAAGGGGATCTAGGGGTGGAAAGAGATAACATAGAGGTTTCCTTTGAGGTTTCAGGTACTATTAAGCCACATATGTATTATTAATTAATAAAAATAGATAATGAATTAAGACAGAAAAGCTAAGACAACTGTTTGGAGAAGGTAGCTATTATTTGGTCTGGCAGCCAGTAGTTTTTTCTGTTTTCTGTTATGTGAGTTGAAACTATATTATAAAAACACATTTATGGGGTCCCTGGGTGGCTCAGTGGTTGAGCATCTGCTTTTGGCTCAGGTCGTGATATCAGGGTCCTAGGATTGAGTCCTGCATCAGGCTCCCCGCAAGCAGTCTGTTTCTCTCTCTGCCTGTGTCTCTGCCTCTTTCTGTGTATCTCTCATGAATAAATACATAAAATCTTAAAAACACACTTGTGATATTTATGATACCAGATAAGGAATAGTTCTTTCCAGTGGTTTGTTAAAATAATTTTTAATATTTGTATTTTCAGTATAGTTTAATATTTCAGCATAGACTGCATGTCCCTTAATGCCCCCCATCCTTAGAATTTTAACTATTTATCCTAAATGCCATAAGAATATCACTCCTGAATTCTTGAGATAGAATTCCTTTGTTCTAAGGGTAGGCCAATGGGGCTGTCAATGGCTCTGTTCCATTGCTTTGAAAGGACGTCATTTCCAAACAGAATTATTCCATCAACAATAGTGCTGTCGAGTGTCCCTATCAGCATATTCCTGTCTCACATTTTCTACTCTGACAGTCCCCTTTATTTCAAAGTGTTTCTATAGTATGTCCCTCTGTTCTCTTAAAACCACCATCCTGGGGACACCTGGGTGGCTCAGTGGTTGAGCATCTGCTTTCAGCTCAGGTCCTGATCCCAGGGTCTTGGGATCGAGTCCCACATCGGGCTCCCTGCATGGAGCCTGCTTCTTCCTCTGCCTGTGTCTGCTTCTCTCTGTGTTCTCTCATGAATGAATAAATAGAATCCTTAAAAAAAAAAAAGACTACCATCCTAAAATGACAGTTTATGTCAGTGACTGAACTGGATCAGTTCAGGAAGGTTCTGCTGTAGGCAGGAATAGCTGGATGGTAAAGTGGACATTTGGCATCAACTGAATTTTATTCACAGAGCACATCATGGTTCCAGGCAAAAGCGAGAGAGAACGAAATTGTCAGTTGACCTTCACTCACCTGCCGGAGCTTGGTTCCTACCATGGAGGCACTGCTGTCAAGCACAAATACCACGTTCTTGGGTAAAGGAGGTAGGTCTCTGGGGGCAAAGTAGTGCACAAAATAGCCATTTAGAACCTGGTGGAGAGAAGAGAAAGTAAAAATGGTAGTGTCCAGTAAACTACTTAAAATGGACAGTCTATATAACTTCCACAAGTCAGAGCACAAAACAGAGTCTGGGCAGATTCCACACTCAGAGCAAAAGTACCTACTGTCCTGATCCCTCCAAGAGAACTAACTGCTAGTTTAATCTGTATAAAGATAAAATCCTCCTTTTGTGACTTAATCACTATGTTGACTAACTCAATTTTAATTATCCCTTTATGGCCCTTGCCACTTGGAATTCCTGCTTCCGTCAATACATGGTTTTTGCAAGTTGAGATGTCAAAGTTGTCTACATTCTGGATGCATGCTAACGCATTTTAATATTCCCACCCTGTCTCTGGAGCATTAAAACCTAAAGGGAAATGAGCCATGGACCAGGCTCTCTTAATTAAAACTGAAGATGAGCTAAAATTCTAACTTCATCTAAAACACCACAGGGGAAAATTACATTACAGATTTCATTTGCTCTCCAGATTACTGAAGCAGGAAATAGGAAGGGAACACCCTTAGTCCCCTTGGAGACATATTTTAGGTTCAAACCAATTTCCAGGAACCAGAAAGTTTTCCCTCCCTTAGGTAAGAACTGGGATCCTTCATTCTGAATCTAACTAAAAGTATCAAGCAACTAACAAGAAATGGCAACCACGAGCCCATTACCTCTATGTCCCCAATGCTCTGTTCCCTGTTGACATCATATCTAATGATGAAATCTCCTAGAATGCCATTCTGGGCAATCTTGGCCTGTTGTACCACACTGGGCTTGAAGGTGACTTTGGCGAAAGTGTCGTTTTGGTTGATAACAGTAGAAGGAGGTGGCCCAGAATCATCTGCAAGCAAGATGTAAACATAATTCACAATGGCACACATTAACACTTTTCAGAAAAGAAGCAGGGCTGTTCTGCATGGGTGCAGAGGGCTCAATTTTATCAGTTTCAGGTTTATATTCCATATGAACTTCACAGACTTCATACTGATAATACATCACAGTACAAGAGATGTTAGAGATTTCACCTTTATGTTTTCTTTTTCATCTTTTACGTGAATTTTTTAAACACACAAAAGTAGAGAGAATAGAGATGAACCCCTGTATCCTTTCACCCAACTTTAACAATTATCAACCTCTTACCAGTCTTTTGTCTCTGTTTCTTTGAATCCCCTCACCATCTCTTGCTATTGTTTTAAAACAAATCCTAGGCATCTTATTTCATCTGTAGATACTTTGGAATGTATCTCTAACTATAGGAACTTTTTTCCACATAACCACAAGTAATAGAACCAATGCTCCATGCCATACTATCCCTGAATATACTCAATCTGTATTGGAATTCTTCTGATTCTTTAGAACAGGTCTTGATATGGCTGATTTGTTCGAATCTGGATCAAAAAAAGACCACATATCACATCGGGTTTATGTTTCTTAAATCTCCTTTAATCTACAAGTGCCCCCTCCCGCTGCCTTTCTTCTAAGGCTACATAAATGTGTTATAAAACTCTGGTTTTCTTGTCCCATGGAATTTCTTACATTGTGCATTTTGTGATTGTTTTCTTGTCCTATTTTTTAACTTGCTTCTCAATTTCCCTGGTTTCCATCCCTGGTTCACACTGTCACATCTGGGGGATCTAGAAAAAATACGAATATCCAGGCCAAGAGCTCATTTAATTGGTCTGAGGCATAGTCTGGGCATCAGAACTAAAAATCTCCAATATGGGTCTAGTGTGCAGTCAACGTTGAGAACCACAGCTCCATCTTCTATACTTCCCTGTGTTCTGGGAGGAAAGTTAGAGGCTTGCTTAGACAAAGGTCAGTACTACTAACAAGAATACTTCGTGGGTGATGCTGACCGCTTATCCTCTTTCACATCAGAAACACAGTGTCTACTTGTCTGCTTTCAGCTGTGATAAGAAAGATGGTGAGCTCCCAGATTGTCAATCTGATCACCCATTATAAAGCTCCTCATCAATCTCTTACTTCATAGGTTTACCAGACACTGACAATGTCTGTCTGGCTCCACTATTTCATTAGAACTGCAAAAGGGTGGTGTCTAACTCTATCACTCCTTCCATATTGAAGTCTTCCATAAGAAACACCTTCCCCCACCAGTCACCCAGTTGGCCTAACACACTGCTTGTCCAGAAAGTTGATGGCTCTTAAAAAAAAATTTCTCCCAAAGTTTCCCCAGCATAAATCTTTGAATATGAGTTAGAATTACAGAAGGATAAATCCATAAATGGATTTTATATGATTTAAGAAAAATTAGTGGGATGACAGAGTAAGTAAAGCAAAAATAGCCCATTTTTTTTTTACTCCTGACCTTTATTTCCTATTAGAAAAGAAAATTATTTCACAACTACCCACCTTTATAGATCCAAACTCCACCATGTCTATATATGTAATAACAGAAATTCAAATTTTGTAGCTCTGCATGCAACAAGAGGAATGTAAAAATAAAGTGGAGGATACATAAATATTAGTATATGTGGAGACTTTACCAGGATACTGAATCAAAGCCAGGCTTAAAACTGCTGCAAAGTTTCTGATCTTTTTTTTTTAATCTATCCAAGTTGACACCACACATAGAGTGAGCTGACCAGCAATCTTCCATCCCTAATTAGCTAAATAAAGTAGGAAACAAGGCATAATTTGCCCATGGTAACTTGTACTCAAGAACGAACTTCCTCTTGTAATGGTTTATTAGACATTAAAGTCAAAGGAAGTTTGGACATTTCCTTCAACAGGACAATTATTTTTCAGAGGCAATTTAGGTGTAACCTTAACAGGAACCACAGGGCAGAGCTAATTCTTCTATTATTTGCACCCACCAAGGGCAGAGGATTCAGAAGTGACCAGAAAGCCAGCAAAGAGGAGATTTCATTCTTCTAGAAGACAGCTGTATGAAAGATAACATGCTTCCAAAAGATCTGCCCATCTGAAGGAGCTGGGAAAATCTCAACAGCACGTTGGCAAGTGTCGGCCTCCAGTTCACCAGCATGGTCAGTGATGCCTGAGACCCACTCAAGAGGAGGAAGGAGGAAAAGGTTGAAAATGAAAAGGTCTTTAAAAGACCTTTAAAAGAGAAGGAAAATGTATGCTCCTCAGAGTCACTCTCTCATTGGTGATTACTGGCAAAGCACCAAGAGTGACAGACATGATAACACACCTGAGAACCCAGAATCATGAATGAGTCAGATGGACCTGCATTCGATACTGGCTCCATCTCTCATGATCTTTGAGGCTTTGGGCAAGTCACTAAGCTTCAGTTATCTCATCTGCAAAATGGATTTATGGTCTACCAAACTCACACTATTGAAAAGATTAAGTGATGCAATGGGCAGTAGTCCCTCCTTATCCCCACCCTTATCCCTGGATATACTGTGCTTTTTTTGAATACATACATATGACAAAGTTTAATTTATAAATTAGGCATAGTAAGTGAATTATGACAACAGTTAATAATAAAATACAATTCTAAGAATGTACGCAGTAAGAATTCCGTGAATGTGGTCTCTCTCTCACAATATCTCCTTGTGCCATCCTCACCCTTCTAGGATGATGTGAGATGATAAAATGCCTACATGCTGAGATGAGGTGAGGTGAGTGACGCAGACCCTGTGAAAGAGCATGAGGCCACTACTGCCTTTCCAACCATATGTCAGAAGGAGGATCATCTGCTTCCAGGACCATGGGTGACTGGGGATAATGGTGACTGAGGAACATGAAACCATGGATATAGGGGAACTACTGGACTGAGGCTATCCTGAATCATGGTATGCAGTAGTGCCAGCTAATGCTATTTGTAAACCTTAAAAATATACAAAACAGAAGAAGGGCCAGGGAATTAAATGTAAGACAATACAACAGATCAAACTTGAATACTATACACAGCAAGAACTACTCTTGTCTATCCAGCATCTCACAGTCATTTTGAGTGGGAACATAGATATAGAAGAGTATACTCTCCATGCTTCCATTTACATAAAGCCCAAAAGCAAGCACAACCTGTCCACGAGACTCAGAAGAATGGTGAAAAATGGTACCTACTGGGGAAGAGTACGGGAGTCTTTTGGGTGGTGAAAATACTGTGTTTTGGCCCAGAAGTAGTTGTCTGGGTGTATACACATGTGAAAATTCATCAAGCTGTACACATGAGATTTACACACTTTATTTTACGCATGTCCCAACTTTATTTTTTTAATCTAAACTTGTTGGGAGTTGGATGGCAAAAGAGAATGAACAGGCATTCCCTAGTATGGAATGGAACAGCATTATTTGCCAAACAGAGCCTATCCGTTCTTTTCCTTAGGATAAGTCTGTTAGTGTAGGCATTTATAAGGGGATTAGGTGTATTCAGAGTAATTCCAGCTGGCAGAATTAGGACTGGGGTAGGGTTACTGGGAAGCATTCTTTGTGCAGCATCAATAAGTTCTAGGAAAGATGTCCTGAGGGCAGAGGCAGCAGCACAACCCATCTCCCTGGAAGTGTTCAGGCAAACTCTGGATGGATTGATCACCTGCGGGGATGGTGCAGAGCACCTGTCATGACGTGGTCTGGGGCCAGCAGCAGCAGCATCTGCAAACTTGCTAGAAACACCAATTCTTGGGCCCACCTAGAAACTCTGAATCAGAAACTCTGGAGGTGGAACCCAGAAAGCTGTATTTTAATAAGCCTTGCAGGTGACTCTGGTTCCAGCATGGAACCAATGGTCACGTGCCTTTGGTGTATGTAATTAGGTGTCACTAGATTATCCCCAACTTTAAAATTCTACGTTGGATTCAACCCTCTTTATACTATCAGCATGTACCTACTTTTCCTTGTTCCAAATCTCTCTCATTGAAATGCTCTTTACAACTCCCCTGAATTAATACCATTCATGGTTGAGTGAAAGTGCTGAGGATTAAAAAGTATAATTTCTCTCTCCATAATTCATTTGACTAGGCTCTTTGATATAAGCCCTGAGAAAGATAGTGTATTATTATTTGGGTTTCCTATTGACCTCTGATGTTTGCTAGTTCATGATGAAAATTCATAAGATTCTTCTAAATGGGCTTCTTTTTTAAGCCCAAAGAGTGGGTTGATTCCTACTTTGGTTAAACACCAAGACGCCTAACCCCTGAGGCTGACTAGTACCCATTAAGTACCAGACAGTCAATGTGATCCAGTGACTTTTCCACAAACTAGCCAAAAAAGAAGAAGAAGAATATGAAGAAGGGGATGTAGTAGTAGTAGTAGTAGTAGTAGTAGTAGTAGTAGTAGTAATAGTAGTAGTAGTAGTAGTAGTAGTAGTAGTTTGCTGGGAAAAATTCCAGAGCAATAACTCTAGAAAATAAAAATCCTCTTTTTTACTACAAAAGGAAAAAAACCTTTTCATCAATGAGGCTAATCTAGGCTGCCCTGGAGTTACTGACCAACATCCCAAACCAGAATAACATTGTTTAGCTTCTCCTTCTGTGAGTTGTGGCTCATACTGCTGACAGCCACAAAACAGCTCCTGAGCACAATGAGCATGATTAGCAGGCCCTGCACAGTCACGGCATGTGTTCTCAACACAATGAAGAGTACAAGGGAAGAGGCTGGGAGCAGACCAAAAGGGTGAGACTCTGACCTACTTTTCTAATGAGAACCCACATGTCATTTCCTTCTCTTGGTGTTCTCTCCTCTATGCCCTCTTGGTTAGGGGAAAGGAGTGTGGTACGCAGTGATTTCTCTGATTTGGAGGAAGCCCCATCTCCTCATGCCATCTGTCTGTTTCAATGCAAGCATCAGTCCTCTCATGCAAGACTGTGGCCCACAGGGCCTCAAGTGCATCCCAGGAAGGTTCACTAACCTCTCTTCAGGTCACCAGCATCCCCAGGATGCACTCTTCCTGTCTAGAGCCCCATATTTTCAAACAAGAAGATACATGTTATTTTAGAAGCCACATAATACCCAAGAAAGTGAGCTCTAGGGTTTGAAAGACTCAAAATGACTGACTTAATATCTCTGAGCCTCAGGCCCACATGCACTTGACTAGAGTAAACCCATGTCATAGAATCACTGTCAGAATTACGTGCAATCATGATATATAAGGTGCCTGCACACAGTAGGCCCTTAGTACATATCAGCCCCCAGCCTCTGCTATTTCTGAAGGAGCTTCTGATACTCTTTGACTAGGATGAAAGGCAAGTTATGAAGGAAGAAAATCTCTTTCATTTTAAACTTTTGCCTGTAATAGGTTTCTCCATAAAAACAGGAGCTTAGTAAAAATAAAATAATCATTACTTGGAGGAAAAAAGGTAGATCATAGTAAACATTCATAACAGGGAGTTCAAGATGTTTATAGAGAAAACAATCTTTATAAAGTATAATGGAGGTGGTAGCTTCCCAAGATGCCCCTGAAATTATATCAGAATTTTGCATAAAAGTATATCCCGTATGTATTTTTTCTGGACAGAGGGCCCACAACCTTTACTAGACTCTCTAAAGAGTCTACAAAAGGTTGAGAAGCATGCCCACAAATGCTATTAAATATTCCTCCTGCTGGGGGCGCCTGGGTGGCTCAGTGGTTGAGCATCTGCCTTCGGCTCAGGTCATGGTCCTGGGGTCCTGGGATTGAATCCAGCATCCGGCTCCCTGCATGGAGCCTGCTTCTCCCTCTGCCTGTGTCTCTGCCTCTCTCTGTGTGTCTCTCGTGAATAAATAGATAAAATCTTTTTAAAAAGTCTTCTTGCTGGTTCTATCTTGTAATGACAAAACATTTCATGTACTTTAGAGAACGTGTATACCCTCAGTTTTGTCCTCGAACATATGGATGTTATTCACAAATAAACATCCTCTGCCTAGACAACCACATAGGGGAGAAAAGGAAGTCAATTGCTATGTAACGTCTCTAAAGGTGAAACGATTTTGGAGCAAAGAACCACAGACAAGGACACCAGCTGGAAGCTATGCCCTTTTGGGTCAACTGACAGGGGGTTTCCTGCCTCTTTCCTGTGGACTCTGGGCCAACACCTGGTGCTTTTACAAAAAGATTTCCAAACAAACATTGCCTGTTCATTTCCCTTGGAAAAGGGGCTAAATTATCTACATTCATTTATGTAACGGACTCACCTGAACCCCAGTGGGGAGATTTCTTCAGTATAGGGCAGTCAAAAGTATTTTTGAATAATTGGGCAATTACCCTTTGATGGCAGCAACGCAGACAAAATTCAAGCAAATTGGCAGACTGTTAGAAGAAAAAGCGATGAGGAAGGAATGTACAGCATGGCGACTACAGTTAATGATGCCGAACTGCACATGTGACTGTTGCTATGAGAGTAAAGCTTAAAAGTTCTCATCACAAGAAAAAAAAATTCTGTAACCGTGTGGTGATGGATGTCAACCAGACTTAGTGTAGTGATCATTTTGCAACATATACAAATATAAAGTCATGCTATACACCTGAAACAAATATAATGTTGTGTGTGAATCACACTTCAATTAAAAACATCTATAGTTGAGGTCTCGTGGGGAAAAGCAGTAAAGTTGAGCAATAAAGATGAGAAGGAATTTGGTTAAATACCTTCATAAGCCCCCATTATTGGGTTTTTTGGGGGGGAGGAGTTTTGTTCCCTAGACTGGTAATAGGTATTTTAAATCCTTTTGGCAAACAGCATCATATAGATGTGGTGGCAAGAGATGGGGTAACACACTAATGCAAGGAGACAGCTGAAAGTTCAAATTCAACTCTATTACCTTATAGTTTCATGAGTGGTGTTTGCTCAATATCTTAGCAAATTTGCTTTCTTCACTAGTTACTCAAAGCTCTCTCTTCCTAAAATTATACATTCCTGAGCCTCAGTTTCCCCTCTGTGATTGACCTCCTTGGTTACAGGAGTTGACTTGTTTCACTGATACATTCTACACACAGTTACCCCCTAAAAATATGTGTTCTATCCTTCCTGATATAATTTTGTGTCTGTGGAAGACCTTAAACACTAGCTGCTTTAAGAATCTGAAACTGAACCAAATGGAAGCTTACCAAACATGATGCCAGAGCAGCAAAGGAATCTAAAATGGAGAGATTTCTGCTAAATCCCTCTACATCACCCTCTAGTACAAAGTTGAAACATGACCCAATCACTGGGAAAACCTTTGTGGCATTGCACAGATTCAACCTGACAGAGAGTTTTCCTTTATTATCCAAAATTTCCAACTCTACACACCCTCCAGGGTGACTACTATCAAAAGACAGAAAATAAGTGCTGGAGAGGATGTGGGAAAGCTGGAAACTTCGTGTTCTGTGAGTGGGATTATAAAATGGCATAGCACTATGGAAGACAGAGCGGAGGTTCCTCCAAAAATTAAAAATAGAACTACCATATGATCCAGTAATTCCACTTTGGGGTATGTACCCCATCAAACTGAAAGCAGAATCTCGAAGATCATGTACGCCATGTTTATATAAATAACACTATTCCCAATAGAAAAGACTGGAATCAACCCAAGTGTCCAACAAAACGTGGTCTATACATGCAAAAGAGTATTTTTTAGCCATGGAAAGGAAGAAGATCCTGTCCTATGCCATGATATGGATGACCTTGGAGGGCATTACACTAAGTGAAAAAAAAAAAGCCAGTCACAAAAAGACAAATACTGTGTGATTCCACTTATACAACGTAACTAGAATAGTCAAACTCGCAAAGACAGAATGGAACGTGGTAGTTGCCAGGGGCTGGGGGTGGGGCGGAGGGTGGGCAGCAGGGAACTGTCATCGAATAGATATAGAACTTCAGTTTGAGAAAATGAAAATGTTCTGGAGATTGGTTGTGCAATAATGTAAGTAAACTCAACACTGCTCAATTGTACACGGAGAAATGCTTAAGATGGTTAACTTAATGTTACATGCCTTTTTGCCAGAATTTAAAACTTTTTCAATTGTTAAAAACTGCCAACTAAAAGTTCTTCAAGGGCAGTGACACAATGTCTTAGACACCTTTGGGTTCCAGGCATCTAGCACAGTTGCCAGGAATGTGGTGACAGCTCAAGACAAGCTTGTTGAACATTTAACATGGAGATGATTCAACATGTTGGCACATAGTTGGACAGACCAAGAAGTGAACCCTTCAAGAGGATCATCTTCAGAGTGTTTGGTGACTGGCAGATACTCTCAGTAACCTACATCATGTGCCATGGACACATCTCTGGCTCCAGCCACAGCTATGTGGACAGTGCCATAGGCCTGGACAACATTCCACCTCGTACACCAAACTGAGACAGCAGGAGAAAGGAAGAGATAGAGTGGGGTCTCCCTGAGAAGAGTCAGTTGCTCACCAATGTCAAGTTAAACAGAGAAGGCCACCCTCCTGGGTGTCTCTGAGCCATCCTGCTCACAGCTGGCTCAGACTGAATTATAGCTCATGTCAGAACAAACAAGATAACACAGTTCTCATATCAGCCTTAAAAACAAAACAAAACAAAACCAACTACGGAGCCAAATGATTCATACCTGAGTAATTTCTGCACTGAACAATGTTGGAAACCCTCACATAACAACCAGATTATTATTTCCTGGCAAATGTACAGAGGCCAAACAGGGCCATTCCCTTCCAGCTGTAGAGTGGAGACTGGACTTGGGGGAAGGATACAGAGCAGCAGGGAGCTGGAACCAGGGGTGAGCCATCAGTCACAATGCAGTCCTTTAATAGAGCAAGAGCTGCCAGATTTAGCAAATAAAAGCACAGGATACCTAGTTAAATCTGAATTTCAGATAAACAACAAAAAAATTTTTTTTTAGTTTAAGTCTGTCCCAGAGATTGCACAGGATAGAACCGTCTATCTGAAACTCAACTCTAACTGAGCATCCTATATTTTATCTGGTGATCCAGGGAAAAGAGATCTATGTGTTTGTAACCAGTCATCAAAAACTAAATTCTGCCTTCTAATCCTCCCTTCACAACAAAATAAGAGATCTGGCAAAATTAATCAACTTAAAACAGGAAACGGTTGAAAACCTAGTTGCATCCTTTTTTTTTCTTAAGTCCTTGGCCCATATCTCAATTGGATTATCGTTTGTTTGTTTGTTTGTTTGTTTGTTTTGGTTGAGTTGTTAAGAATATTTTATATATTCTGAACACTAGACTCTTAAACATACAATTTGCAAATATTTTCCCCATTCTGTAGGTTGTCTTTTTAGAATGTATTTTAAGAGCACAAATGGATAGTCTTTAGCTTTCTTTTGGGTTCTTCTATGCGGGGCCTGTTCAAAGATGAACCAGATACTGGGAGAAAATGAAGACAGCTATTGCTGGTCTCCTAGCTCCTGAAACTATAATTTCCTTTTAATGTCAGATTAGGGTGACTTCACATAAGTCCATTGGTTTTGACAAAGACTAGGAGTTGGGATCACTCAGGAACTCCAGCTGGGAGGTTTGGAAACAGAATCAACAGCCCAGGACTAGAGTTTTAGAGAACAAAGAAGTAGGGATGAAGCCAAAGAACACTTGAAAACAAGACAGCAATCCTCTGGTTTCCAGTCCTGGTGATTCTAATTCACATGGCTAATCTCCATGCTCCCCAGAAGATCTCCAAAAGCTCCACGGTTGATCCTAATGTGCACTGGTGTTTGGGACCCATTGAGCCAGGCAAAGGAACTGTGTGAAACAGGCAGGGTGGAGGTAAACAGTAAAACAGGCTTCAAAATGTAGGAGTCTCTGCTCTCACTGCAGTGGGGATGAGTGTGGAAGAAAAAAAGAGGTCCAAGAAGCCATGGTGGGAATCAAGGAAAGGAGAGAAGTTCTTCTGACCCCTTAAATGCACTGAATGATCACGTTTCTCTCTTCCAAGAGAAGACGGGATACCTAGTTTAATAAGCTCAAGACCATGCTAGAAAGATTGCACCAACCCCACTGGGATGGCCTGTTGGTACTTTTCCATTACAAGTCCCATCTATATTGATGAACAGAAGTAGCTGCACACGGGAAGAGGTTATTTTCCACCAACTGTGTGAGCAATCCTATGTTGGCCTGTAACCAATAGTGAAAACATGTTGGTGGAAAAGAGGAACGATATACATCTTGATAAGGATCAAAAGTATTCTGAGAGTCCCATGAAAGTAAAAGAACAATCTTACTTATTTTAAAAGGTGTTTCTGTAGGTGAAGATCTTGACATAGTTAATGTCCCTAAAGTCTGCTGGTAAGTTCAAAGTAAGGGTCCCCAACATTTATAGAGCAACAGAATCACCTCGCGTGCTTTAAAAAATACAGCTGTCTGAAGAGACACAGCAAGTGGATTAGTGGCTGCCTGGGGCTCGGGTGGGAAGAGGGAGTGACCGCAAATAGATACAAGGATCTTTTGGGGGTGATAGAAATGTTCTAAAACTGGATTGTGGTGACGGTTGCACAACTGCAAATTTACTAAATATCAATGAACTATACACTTAAAACAAACAAATTTTATGCTATGTAAACTAAACCTCAAAAAAACCCAGCTTTTTAAAAAGTAAAGAATATAAAGGGGAAACTACGAAACCCATAGAGCCATACATATTTTAGTGGTAGAAAAATACGCAGCATTATTCTTCAGCTTTACAACTAAATAAATATGTCAAAGGCATTAATACATTGCTTGGTTTCTTGTATAAGTTCATAAGATATAACACCCAAAAATACAGCTACCTAGGCCTTACCCTGAGAAATCATTCAGCTGTTTGAGGGTAGGACCCAGGCATCTACATCCTTTTTTTTTTTTTTAACCTCTCCAGGTGACTAAAGGGTATAGCCCGGTTTGAGCATCACTGATTTGAGCAAAACAAAAGAGAATAAAACAGGCAAGGCATCTTATTTCTTACTTTATCTCATTCTATTTTATTCCCAGCTATCTGGGACCTTAGCATAAATAAAAATTTTCTGCCAAAAACAATATGGAATTATGGGAATGGCAGCAATTTAGGTGCCCTGAGACAATAGGAAGTTCAAGATTTTAACACAGAAAGTGAAATAACTAGCCTTGAACCAACCACATACACAGAAGAGCTATCTTGGCGTACACCTTCAGAAGATCACACAACCCATGATGTTCCAGGAAAGTCCTGGTTTCAAAGACTCTGTCCCAGTGAGCTCATAAATCACCAAAATATTTTAGACATGGGGAGGAAGTGGGAGTGGGAGGGCATAAGAGAGAGGGAGTCTTGTGTGTCACTGGAAACCAATTTATAATCTTTTAGATTTTGAGCCATGCACATGAGTTAACTATTTTAGTAATCCAGTAAGTGTAATGCTTTGGCCTCCAAATTACATCTCACAGAAGTAGCTTTTATACTGAGAAGGAGCCCATGAAGTTATGGTGCAATAGCTCTGGGCCCAATCCCGATATAACAGACAATTAAATTGATCAAAGGCAGGTTCTGTTGCTTTGAGCCTTTCTTTTCGTTCTTACACAACTAGGGTGAGACGTGGAATGTGAATTCACACCCTCAATATTTTATGATCTTCTATGTACTCGGTTCAGTGGGTACGAGCATAAAGTTGGGAGTCAGACAGTTCTATGCTCAAACTCTGGTTTGTTCTTTAAGATTTTATTTATTTATTCATGAGAGACACAGAGAGAGGCAGAGACACAGGCAGAGGGAGAAGCAGGCTTCCTGCGAGGAGCGTGATGTGGGACTCAACCCCAGGACCCCGGGACCACGACCTGAGCTGAAGGCAGATGCTCAACCACTGAGCCACCCAGGTGTCCCCAGATTGTGTTTCTCACAATAATTAAATATGAGTCCTTGCTCATAGTAAACTCTGTAGACCTTAGCTTCTTCACAAATAAAATGTGGATAGAAAGTACAACCCAAGAGGGCCGTTATAAAGACTCCGTGAGATACAATATAGGAAGTGCTGAACCTAGTACCAAGCACACAGTAATTCTAATCCAGAAGCACATCCCTGAGGATGCAATGGGTCCAGTGGTCAGAGATTTGCTTTGAGAAATTCCAGACGTCCGATCCCTTAGCAGCAGCCAGATCTATGAGAGGAATGTCCTGGCAGGGGTCCACCTTCACACAACTACAGCTCATTTTGTGCTGCAAGCCCAGCTCTAGTTTGATCTCTACCCTGGATTTCTTTTGGTATCACGCAATAGTGTCCAGACAAAAATCACAACATCCTATGCCTCTTGATGCTGGGGCTGCCACTTTGCAGGGACGGTGACAGCTGAGCACTGAAGGACAGGAATGAGCAGCCAAAAGGGAATAGGTCCACGGCACCTGGCTTGGGTACATACTTGTGAAATCTCCATGCTTTGGAAGGCAAAATATCCGCTTTGGTACAAAAAGCTAGGAAAACAACTTTCTTAAAAATAAACAGATCCCAAGAGATCAATGGTCTGGAAAAATTCCTCCGAGATTCTCACAGGCCCAGAATATAAACAGTAAGCAACTTTTCGGCTAACATTTGTAATGCATATGGCCTCCAAACACATGCACACACCACAACTCACAAGCATCCCTGAAGAGTCGAGGTGGTTCTGAAAATTAGGCAAAGTGCACACGTTTCCTTACTGCAGCAGGACCACTTGAGTAGTGTCCACACAGGTGAGCACCTCCACACATGGCTCAGCCCCGAGGCTCCCCATCTTAGACACAAGGACCACAGCGGCCCTGCCCTCTCTGAGATCCCAGCAACTGTTTAAAAGGCATTGTGTTAAATATCATAAGGAGACAAAGTCATTGGACACAGAACTGCCTTCCAAGTCACTTAGGACCTATAAGGGGAGATACAATTTGCACAGAAAAAAAAGTCAATATGAGGTGATAATGGTAATAATAATAATAATAATAATAACAATAATAATACTTAGTTATTAAGCCCTTACTCTGGGCCAAGCATTTCACACACACAAACGCTTTCCAATGACCCTATGAAACAGTTACTGCCCATGCTTTACAGATGTGCAAGCTGAGTCTTCCAAGGCCTATGTAATTTTGTCCAGGGTTCTAGTTAATAGCCAAACTCAAATCCATTAACCACGCACAAGGTGGCTGGCCTCTAGGACCTGAGAATGGTGTTGTTATTATATCTCATACCATTTCTGAAAGTCAGACACCTTAGTGATATTTTTAATTTTCAACGTGATCTAGGTTGAGGATGTCACACTCAGGGTTGGGAATGAACACATAACAAAAGACCTGGATCCCCTTCACAGAACTAGAGAACACACTCTAGTCTCTGAGATGAAACTAGTCGCCACATGGAGAGTCCTGAACTGAACTGCCTGCTGATAAGAAGAAAGCTGGTCTTCTGCACAGTTAACTTAATTTCCACATACCAGCTCTGGGTCTTGACTATTTTCACATTATGTTTAATAACAACATTCTCCTTTCCCCTCATCAAGTTATGTCTCTACGCTCCTCTCAATCTCATTCCTAAATATTCTTACTCAAGCAGCCTTCTTGGATCCTCTCGATGGACTCTCCTAGTAGCCAAGGGGCTGAGTTCAGATTCTGAAGCACCTGAGTGGCTCAGTCAGTTAAGCATCTACCTTTGGCTCTGGTCATGATCCCAAGTCCTGGGATCTAGCCTCTAGTTGGGCTTCCTGCTCCCTGCTCAGCAGGAAACCTGTTTCTCCTTCTCCCTCTGCCCTTCTTCCCACTTCATGAACTCTCTCTCTCAAATAAATAAAATCTTTAAAAAATGAGTTCAGATTCTGCATCTTCACCTACTGCTCAGCCATTCCCAGACCTCAATGTCACAGATAATTGAAATCTAGAGATTCCAATCCTGGTGTAACTTTCTGACACGTCTGTCTCATTATCTGATTTGACATGAAGTTTGACTGGTCTACTTAAAGTGAGGCCCAACACCAGCGAACATTTAATATAAACTATCAGCTGAAATTAATACAAAAGAAACCTACACTCTGCAGTCCTGGTAATGCACCAAAATGTCCCTGCCTTCAATCAAATGTAGGGTACACAGTTTTGACTATTTAATTTTGGAAAGAGCCTCACACATCATTGAAATGTTTATGTTAGTGTTAAATGTTTAATGTTTCAAAAATGGATTTTTAGAAAAATAACGCTGCAGTCCCTCACCCCCTAGTATAAAAGGATTATTTTATATAACCATCTAGTCTTTTGTCAACTTCACATTTAACAAGCTTAACATGTTTAACATTGCAGAACATATACAAGTGTGTCTCTTTCCCCCATCACATGTTGCACTGTTTTGATAACCATATTTTACTAATCACATTTGTATGGCTGAATATTTAGGATGAGAGAATGTTTTTGCTACTTCAAATGTTATCAGACAGGGATGCACATATAACACTCCTGATATTTTAGATGCCGTACCTGGATTAGATGCCTAGAAGTGACATTACTGTGTCAAATGATTTAAATATCTTTGAATCTCCAGATAGGATCAGCTTTAAAAACAATAACAGCAACTATACAGGGCACTGCCTTTGTTTTGTTGCTATTTTTTGGATTCTCACAAACTCTCAGAGCCTTTGTTGAAGGGGTGCCATCTGTTTTATAGATCTCCCTAAAGCCAACACCCAGCTCTGAGTTAGCAGAGAAGATACAGCAATTGCACTCACCTTCCCCTCTCCCGCTGCCCTTCTGCCTGCTGTGCTGTAAGGGCAGCACCTCCAGAGACTCAAGGCCTGATCTCTCCAGAATGTTCACTTCCACCATCAGCCTCCCCACCAGCTGCTGGGGCCGCACGCTGATGACATGCTCATACTTCCCCAGCCGCCTCTGTAAGAGCTCTTCATAACTGAGAAAGAAGGCAGCTTTGTCCTTGCTGGGAATGACCACAGAGGCTCTGAACATTTCTGTCCCCTTCTCCCTGTAAAGGCGAGAAAAGGGGGCACAGGGTCAGTTCGGAGAAAGCCAGGTTTCCTTAATCCCCTCAGAGCACTGGCCACTTTCTCAAGAGGGTCCTTAGGAGAAAAACTACGGGCTAGTCTTGGGAAGAGAAGCAAAGCCATGCACTAGAAGAAGGTTGTTATAAAGGTTCAAGGAATACTGAAGAGGACAAAATCCAAAGGCTGCTGAACTTCCCTGCCTCTCCCTGAGTCAGGCCTGAGGGGGCAAAAGGGAAAGGGCATATTGAAATAGGTGAACTCCTGGAAATGAGAGCTTTGGGCTCAAGGATGAATTGCATTCTTCTCCTTACGGGAATGACCAAAGGAGCCTGACATCTGCTGTCACTTTAAAATAGCTAATCCATTAGGTTTTTATACTTGGTAAAGTTTCGCGAATGTGGCTAGGGGTACAAGTAAAGAATAAAGGATTGCACAGCATATCAAAATAGAAACCATTCCAAATGTTTTCAGTGCTTGGAGTGAAGGTTCTCTGATTCAAGATGGCAGACTGCCCATAAAAAGAATAGTAAAGGATTAAAGCAAAGGGATGAGTGGTAGGGGCAAGCATCAGTGGGTACGGCACTTAAAGACATTTCTGGAAGATGCAGAATTCAGTAGGTCAGACTATGTTGGAAAGGGCTGCAGCAAAGGATCAAGGTGCAAACCATCTACAGAACGTCAGAGAGATGGCAGGGTCTGGCTCAGCATTTGATGTGAGTGGGAAGGGCACCAAATACAGGAAGGAGAGCTCCAAGTCCATATATGAATGAGTGACTAAGATGACAGGCTTCCTACACTCCTCTTTCTCAGAGCTTAAAAAAAAAATAAAATAAAATAAAACAAAAAACCCGCAAGTATTAAGATGGAAAAGCTTCACTGAGAATGGAAAAAATGACCGAAAAAAGACTGACACCGAAACAAATTATCATCAACTCTCAGGACATCAGAGGAAACACAGAAAAGGAGTGGTATTAGACCACATTAGATGCATCATCAGCAATGCCAGATGTTATAAGACACTGAGGGAAATGTCTTTACAATGGGGATGACAAATTATTCTCAATCTTAAATTCCATATACAGTCAAAATATTACTCAAGGTCTTCGAAAGTTTTCCTCTCACACATCCATCTTGGGGAAGTTACTTCCAGCAAAGTAAAAGTGAAAAACACGGAATACAAGGAGTAATAAAAGCAACCCAGAAGAAAATGAAGAGAAATCCCAGGGTAAACACTACTGACAAGGCTGCAAAGCAATGGCAGTATTCCATGGACCTGGACACACCATTCTTCCGTGATTGACAGCCCTGAAATCAGGCTGTGCCTCCCAATCAGTGATTCCTTCCAACTGCTGTTGGCAATGACATGGATGTCATTGTTTGCAGAAACTCAGTCATAACTATTCATTTAGACACCATTTCAAAATGGTGTTAATAGTGACAAAATTAAATTTTATGTCATAAGAAAAAAGAAAGACAATTTAAAACTCCAAGAAGCACAGAAATGCTTATGTTGTAATCCAACTAAACTGTGGCATGATTATGAACAGTTTATGAACTATGATGAAAGATATTCTTCATAAAACTCATCTGATAAAGACCACTTGAGATCCACCAACAAAGTTAGGTTTTAGTAAGTTGCTGCAGTAAGGGAGACTACATACCAAACGCATCATGGAGAATTTCACCAAAGGCAGACACAAGGTAATATCATAGGATTAGAGGAAAAGTGGAGTGTAGATAAGGTTAAATGAAGCAATGTTTGGAGGCTCGAGAAAAAGCAGGGCTATGTGTAAAGTGTTAGTATCACCCTAGACTGAGAAGCAAACTTGAGGTTTTCTGTCCTTAGGAATTACAAAGCTAAGATAAATGTGGACTTTTGTGTCCAACGATGCCTTATCTGAAGCTGTGGACCTTGGTTGCTTTTTGTATCAAAGTAAACCCATGACTCACATCTTCCAGGCAAGAGTAAGATGTTCCATTCTCGCTAATAGGATTTCCAACAGCAAAATTTCTGACGTCTATGATGTTAGAGAACAAGCTTTCTCAAAACTACATCCTTTTATTAATGAACAAAAACAGGTTCCCATGTTCACACCACCTTATCTGGATACCAAGATCATTTTTCTTCAAGGGGAACACATCACTTTTCTTCAAGTGGGCTGGCAGAGAGGGAAGTAGAATCTTAGGATACCAAGTGGCTCTGCAGTTAATGCCATTTATGTAATCATTAAAAATCAAATACTAGTTATTGGTTTTCAATGTTTAGATTCACGTTATGGACAAAATAAAGAAACATATCATTACAGATCAAAATTTAAATGTTGGCAACTCTGACAGTGCAGAAGTAAATCATCAGGTAAAAACGGACGAGCAGTGGAAATGGGAAAGGAAAGGTAGGGTGTCAATGAAGGAGAGGGGATTATCATTTAAGATAGTAGGGCTAGGTTAAGATAGTGTAACATGGTTTACAATGATGGAAGAAGAGATAAGAATGGAAAAATGTGGAACTCAGAGGGAGGGTGGCAGTGTTGCATATATGCTAAACCCTTTCCTTCACAGCAGAGAATCAACAGATAATGTCTGATTTCTATCAAGAAATTAAAAAAAAAAACAAGACTACCATAAACTTTAGAGTTAGAGAGGTCATACAAAGACAAAACAAAACAAAAAAACCCACACACAACTACAGAAGTATCAGAAGTGGATGCTTCTAGGAAGTGAGACCTGGGTAGTGGGAGTGGTAAGATGTTACTTTTTATTATAAACCCTTTCCTGCTATATTGTTACCTATATATATTTAATTATTTACTGCATGCTAAAAATAAAAAAGCAGATAAATACTTAAAGGAAGGGAAGAGAGCAAGATGGGTGGGCACAGGAGCAGAATATGTGACATGTTGCTGAAATGGATTTTTTTTAAGTTCAATTTTTTTCATTACTGGATTCAACACATGTAAAATCACTGTGTCAAAATGTTCTAGATGTTTCTAAATGGTTGCCTTCCAAGTTGAAGTGGATTTTTAATTCCTTAATTAGGTGGCACTTACCCATTATCTTCTGAGGTTTTATTTCTTTTCTCTTTTAACTTATCACCGTTTTTCTTTTCTCTCTCTGTAATTTCTCCCTGAAACACCTGGTCTCCAAGGAGCCTGAAACACAAGAGACAGCCATGTTACTGGCTTGCAGTTCCAAGACAAATTCAGACATGGATCTCATAACCATGACAACCCTAGAAAATATTTTTATGTGACTCTTGGATATGCAGAAAGAATGCATTCCAGACCAAGGCACTACTCCTGAATCATTCATTTCATTCTAGGGCAATTTTCAACAGGTTCAAATAGTCAGGGTTGACCCATGGTGTCTCTCATTGCTCCAGGAGGAAATAAGATCTGCTCAAACAAATTTCCTTGAAGATTCACCAGCTTGAATTTTGCCCACACCCAAAATGAAACCCAAAAAATCCACCCTACTTTCTATGTCTTTGCCTCCTAATTCAGAAGAAAAGAAGAAATATGGTTGACTTTATATATCACAGGGATCACACTATCTCATGGTTCAGATCTCATCCTAAGCACTGCCTCTTCTGAGCCACCTCCCCGATTCCTCCTTGCCTAGACAAGCCCCTCTCCGTCCTACCTGCCATCGCAAAGCGCTTGCTATGGTCTGAAATGATCTCATCTATTGATTTGCTTACCTACTGCAATTTCTGCAGCAGAGCAACACCGTCTTTTTCATAGAAGTATCCTGGTCGCTTCAAAGAGTTCCTGACCCAGAGTGGGCACTTGTTTGTTGGTAGGAGAGAAAGAAAGAATACAATAAGGGGAATGGAAGGCGGGAAGAAGACAGGAACAGAAAGGAGAGAAGGAGGAAGAAAGAATGGAAGGGAGAGAGAAAGGGAAGAAGGAAGTTAGAGAAGGAGGAAGGCAGAGAGTCACCCTTGTGAGCCACATGCCACCTGCTGAGATAAATCCTCATGCCCGAAGGCTGTGGAGCTCACATCCTTTCAGGCTCGCCCTGGCTACCCCACACAGACATCTTCATTCCATCTTCATTCCATCATTCATTCACTCTGACCAGAGTGTCACTTACATAGTGAAGTTGGTGATGAAAGCTGCGGCTGGAATCTGCATCTGGAACTCAATTTCCTGGTCCTCAGAAGCTCTATTCAGCAGCCTACAGGAGACCGTGGTGAAGGCGTAACGAGAAATGATGGTGGACTTCACCGAAAATTCTGTCATCAAGGGTTTGGTTTTCTGTTGGAATGAAAACACGTGCTACTTTCCGCAACCTGTGCAAATGCGAATCAACCATTCTGCGGTAGGTGTGAGTCTGTTTCCCCCAGAGAAATAATCTTCAATTTGGGAGCCCTTAGCATGGGAGTCCTTTCTTCTTTCTTCATCTTGTCCTGACTTTCCACTTACCACTTTCTCTACGCATAAAACAACTGTGGTTGGGCAACCAGTTGGTGAGACAGAAGCACATTTTTCAACCTAACTTTAACAAATGAACGCAGTGAAGATTTCCCATTTGGCAGATAACACATACCACTTAAGTAGTTTAATGAAGTACTGGGATTTTAGAAGTGAAGTATGTAATTCTTTCCTGTGACAAACTTTTAGATCATATTTACAGGATCCTGAATTGATGAAAACATCAGAGCATACCTAAAGAAACTCTCATATTTTCAAATTATATTCAATATCCCCTTAGAGAGACTGGATTCTGAGGTTTTCCCACCATCACTACGGTCACATTACTGTAAAGTAGGAATCAATACTGAGCTCGAGACAGTATGTGGGGCATTGGAACCCAGAAAAAGGAAAGTCTATTTTCATTAAATTTATCTCCAAAGCCTCTGATAAGAGCAATCACTACATGGAGTAGATTTAAAAGCTGGGGAACACCTGGGTGGCTCAGTGGTTGAGTGTCTGCCTTTGGCTCAGAGCATGATCCCAGGGTCCTGAGATCAAGTCCTGCATCGGACTCCCCACAGGGAGCCTGCTTCTCCCTCTGCCTGTGTCTCTGTCTCTGCCTCTCTCTGTCTCTCTCTCTCGATAAATAAAATCTTTAAAAAAAATAAAATAAAATCTTAAAAAAAAAGATTTAAAAGCTGGTTAAAACTTTCCAGTGTATGTATTTCTAGCTTTCTAGTGCTCTATCCCATGACAGCTGGCAGCAGAAGCTTAAGGAAGGAAGGAAGCATTAAGAAGGAAAGTCAGCACAGTGGTTCTTTAACTCCAAGAACTGGCTGAACTACTTTACAGGCTGGGACTGAATGTTCGTGCCCCCCTCCTCCTGCAACAAACTCATGCAGTAAAGCCCTAACCCCCAATGTGATGGTACTTGGGCATGGGGCCCTTGGAGGTGAGTAGGGTTAGATGAGGTACAAGGGCCGTCGTGATGGGGTCAGTGCCCCATAAGAGGAGACACAAGAGAGCTTGCTTTTGCTCTCTATGCGTACACGGAGGAAAGGCCATGTGGATGAGAATGTGGTCATCCACAAGCATATTTAAATATTTGAGTCAAATCTTGCCTTTTACAGCAAACCACCAAAAGCTAGACAAAAGTCAGCACCAGAAAATGAATCCTGCCAGATACTGATCTTGTACAGCCCAGCTACCAGAACGAGGAAATTAATTTCTGTTGTTTAATACCAGTCTACAGTATTTTGTTATGGTGGCCCAAAGAGACCAAGACAAGGCATTATCTCATTAGAGACTTGGGCACACATACAATGTAGGTGTTTTTTACTCCATTTCATACATGAGAAGGAGTCAAGCTGGCAAGTTTACATATAGGCCCATCAGCATCAATGGAGAGGGGGACTTAAATTCAATCCCACCTGCTCCAGAGTCCACACTCACCATCATGATGGTAGGCTGCCTCTGTGGATATGTCTTTCTCTCTCTGTGTACTCAAACCCGCATGCTCTCCAGCATGCAGCAGGCTCTCAATAAATGCTGAATGGAACCAGGTTACTCTGCTGGGTTTGACTTTCCCCTACTGGCATTGTCCTACCCGGTGCATGTTTATTTTGACCTTCATCTGCTCTCTAGATTTCTTTCCAGCCCTAAGCTGGTTTTCAAAATAAATATAAGATGATGACTGCTGATATCAAGACATACTGCTCCTGACATCCAGAGGGAACCTTAAACCCCATTTCAAGAGAGTTTCACAATGCATTGTTTTACTGAGACATATTTAAATGTTTGCGTCAAATCTTTTCTTTCACAGCAAACCACCAAAAGCTGGACAGATACCTTATAGGATATGTTAGAGAGGTAGGACTGAGCCTCCTTCAGCACAAAGCACATCTGAGAACATGCACAAATAGTTGCAAGATGGAGAGCTGCGTGGAGCAGAGTCCACATGGGCAAGGCCAGAAGGGGCGAGTGCCAGGATCATTCACCTTTGTGGCTGAACTTCTGGTCTTGGTGACTCAAAAGGATAGAAACAATGGCAACAGGTTCAGGAAAAATGTCAAGAGAATGTGTATCTTTCTTGGAAAGTTGGGAGGAGATAAGCATATAGGTTCAGTGAAGTGATGATGAAGAAGAAAACAAATCCAAACATATTTGAAAGATTTTTCACCTGCAAGAGGAAAAGAAGTTCTCCGATTTGGTCTGAGAAGGAATTACATCAAAGCAGTGGTTCTCAAGTCAGGGCCCAGGACTAGCAACATTAGCATCACCTGGAAACTTATTAAAAATGCAGAATTTCAAAATCCATTCCAAACTTGCAGAATTAGAAACACAGGGAATGGGGCCAGAAATCCTGATGCTCAAGTCCAAGAACCACTGTTTTGAAGTAACACGAGGAGGTGGTCCTCTTTATATTTCTTCGTCTCTAAGTTAAGAGGGCTTGATAAAGAAGATGTGGTTTATGTATACAATGGAATATTACTCAGCTATTAGAAATGACAAATACCCACCATTTGCTTCAACGTGGATGGAACTGGAGGGTATTATGCTGAGTGAAGTAAGTCAGTCAGAGAAGGACAAACATTATATGTTCTCATTCATTTGGGGAATATAAATAATAGTGAAAGGGAATATAAGGGAAGGGAGAAGAAATGTGTGGGAAATATCAGAAAGGGAGACAGAACGTAAAGACTGCTAACTCTGGGAAACGAACTAGGGCTGGTAGAAGGGGAGGAGGGCGGGGGGTGGGAGTGAATGGGTGACGGGCACTGGGGGTTATTCTGTATGTTAGTAAATTGAACACCAATAAAAAATAAATTAAAAAAAATAAAAAATAAATAAAAAATAAATAAAAAAATAAAAATTAAAAATTAAAAAAAAAAAAAAAGAAAAAATACGTCCATGTCTGAGACCCAAGACTCTAAGGCAAAACTGAAAGTAAGGAATAAAACTGAGTTTTAGGAAACTATTTTGGAATTTAGAAATACTTGATTGTAAATAGTCTCCATGAAAATCTTTCCTCCTTCAGACAATATTCGTCTCTCTAGAAGTGACCTGGATTAAAAAGAGATTCTAGATGTGGTTTAACCAAACACTTCTGTTAAATGATCTCGTTAAAAATATATACTACGTTTCAGGGCCCTTGGGTGGCTCAGCTGGTTAAGCATCTGAGTCATGATTTCAGCTCAGGTCATAATCTCAAATTTGTAGGATTGAGCTCTGCATCAGGCTCTGCTGAGTGTGGAGCTTGCTTAACATTCTCTCTCCCTATGCCCCTCCCCCCACTTGCACATGCGCTCACACTCTCTCACTCTAAAATAAATAAATCTTTAAAAAAAAATATATATATATATATATTTATATACACATACACACACATATAGCAAATTTCAGTAAAGACAATGGGAGTAGACTGGGGAAAGTGGTAATGATAATGGTCTTAAGAATACAATAACCCGTTGGGTTTTTTTAACTAAAATTTGTATCTCCTCATCTTTCCAAAATGGAACCCTAAAATAAAGCATAAATGGAGACACAGTGTTTTACTTTCACTTACTTTTCCCTGGAAATAGATTTTCTTCCTAAATTATCTATGTTTTGACATATTCCTTTATCTCCAATGTCTTCATGTTCTTACATATGTGAATTTGTAAAGGGTCTAAGATATCATTGCTAAAAAAAAAAAAAAAAGGAAAGAAGATCCTATGAACTCAGAAAATTTTATTTTATTTTATTTTTTTAAATTTTTATTTATTTATGATAGTCACACACACAGAGAGAGAGAGGCAGAGACATAGGCAGAGGGAGAAGCAGACTCCATGCACCGGGAGCCCGACATGGGATTCGATCCCGGGTCTCCAGGATCGCGCCCTGGGCCAAAGGCAGGCGCCAAACCACTGCGCCACCCAGGGATCCCCTGAACTCAGAAAATTTTAATTCTCAATCTCCACTTTATTTAAAATGTAAACCAGTGTTTTAAAAAGTATCAAGTAACATACTCATATGGTAAAAACTTCAAATTATGCCCAAAATAAAAAGAAACACAATGGTATCCCTCCTGCCCTGGATCTACAGTTCTGTTCCCCAGAGGCAGCAGTTAAATGAATAGTTTTTGGTCTGTCCTTCCCTAAATATATGTTGTATTGATTTGCTTTAATTTCACCTAACAATACAGTGTGTTCCTCTTTCTGTATCTGTGCCTATTCCAAGTGCCCAATGCTGCTGCGTAACAAACCACTCTAAAACTTCGTGGTTTAGCAACAGCAATCATGGCACTTTCTCTTGTGGTTTCTGTGGGCAGGAATTCTAGAAAGGCTTGGCCAGGGGGAGCCAGTCAGGAGGTGACTGGCCCCGGAGATGGCCGGTATCTCTATCTCATGTTGCCCCAGGGCCCTTCCATCTGCTCCTTCCACAAGGTCAAGTTCAGGCTGACTCATAGCATGGACCTCACACATTGGTCAGACCGATGACGTGGAAGCCAGAGACTTCGCGAGACATCTAGGTGGAAGCTCTATCTGTTTTTATGCCCTAACCTTGGAAGTCACCGAGCATCACTCCACCCTACTCTACCGGGCACGAGAATCGCCAAAGGACATGCAATTCCAAAGGCAGAGGGTCCAGATCCTGTCTTATGGGAGGAGTATCAAAGTGCCACTATATTTGAAAAATGCTATCCGCCACCATACAAATTGATCCCTCTCATCCTTCTTTTAGTAGCCACTCGTATTTTCTTTTTACAGACACACTATATTTTATTTAACCAGTCCCCTCTCGTGCACCAACCCTTTAGAATTATTTTTCATGATTGTCTGAAACTCCCTTCAGATGCCCCTGCCCTCTGATTCACCTACACCAAGGGGTTGGGGGTAGGCCACAAGACTGTGTAAATAAAGTTTTATTGGAACACAAATTCATTTACATCCTTTCATCTGCATACTGTCTGTGGCGACTTTCACACTACAACGTAGGACAACTGAGTAGCTTTGTAATCATGCCAGACTCAACAGCCTCGCAAAGCCTAAACTATTTGCCATCTACCCACTTAAGTAAAAGTTTGCTGATCCCTGGGGTTTGTACTATTTAAGCAAATAAAGCCCTGAGATCGGTCGTCTACATACCTTTACTAATTGGTGTGTTTTAGGAAGAAATCTCAGATTATATAGATCATGGGGAATTTTTATCTGACTTGCACAATCTTTTAAAATTTTTCATTTGACAACATTTAAAAATCGGAAAGTTGACATAAACATCCATAATGCCATTTCTCTTGGAACAGACAGTGGGAGCAACTCTGCATGCACATTCCCATGTGGCCGTAGCTGCTGGCATTAATGGTGCTGCTGCTTCAGATCAGACCCAAATCCTACACTCCCAGCTCCCCATGCCTACCAATCCCAACCATCTCATGGACACTGAGAGTGAGCAGCCATTTGCACTGTGCTTGTACTAAAATTTTTCTTATTCCAACTATATTCTACTCATTGATGTCCTCTGTTTTACCAGATTTTACATGGCCACAGTCTGTACACCTAGGCTTAGTACACCATTATTCACAGTAGCCAAAGTGTGGAAGCAACCCAAGTGTCTGTTGACAGATGGAAGGATAAACAAAAGGTGGTTTATACATATAATGGAATATGACTCAAAAAAAGGAAGGAAACTCTGATGTACACTACAGCATGGATGATTTTTTTTTTAAGATTTGTTTATTTATTTTAGAAAGAGAGAGTGCACTCAAGGAGGGAGAGGGGCAGAGAGAGAGGGAATCTCAAGCAGACTCCATGCTGAGCATGGAGACCAACTCAGGGTTCAATCCCATGACCCTGAGATCATGACCTGAGCTGAAACTGAGAGTCAGATGCTTAACCAGCTGAGCCACCCAGGGCCTCCATTGTGGATGAATTTTGAAGACTTCATGCTAAGTGAAATAAATCAGTCACAATAGGACAAATACTGTGTGGTTCCACTTATATGAAACACCTCGAATAATCAAATTCATTGAGACAGAAAGGGGAACAGTGGTCGCCAGGGGCTGGGAGGAGGGAGAATGGGGAGTTAGTGTTTAATGGGTACAGAGTTTCAGTTTTGCAAATAAAGAGAGCTCTAGAGATAGATGTGATGTCTGTAGGACAGTGTGAATGTACTGAAGACCACCAAACTGTATACTTTGCAGTGGTTTATAATAGGTAACTCTTAGGTTATGTGTATTTTGATAAAAAAAAAAAGTGAAAAAAAAATTTTGATGGCCACAGATTCTTTGCTTTTCTTGTCATTGACAGGTGAAGTATAATTCATTTATTTTTGAATCTGAGCCACAGGGACTTGCTTCATCTACAGAACACACTGGAAGTGGGGATTCTGAGTGGTTCAGTCAGTTGAGCGCCCAACTCTTGGTTTCAGCTCAGGTCATGATCTCAGGGTCATGAGATCGAGCCCTGCGTCAGGCTCCCTGCTCAGCATGGAGTCTGCTTAAGTTTCTCTCTCCCTCAGCACCCCGCCTCCCCTCTCAAATAAATAAACAATCTTTTTTTTAAGATTTTACTTATTTATTTGAGAGAGAGAGAGAGAGAGAGCACGTGGGGATGGGTAGAGGGAGAAGCAGACTCCCCGATGACCAGGGAGCACAACGTAGGGCTTCATCCCAGGAACCTGAGATCATGACCTGAGCTGAAGGCAGCTGTTTAATTGACTGAGCCACCCAGAAGCCCCTCAAATAAATAAATCTTTTTTTTTTTTTTAAGTGATGATCTGGGACTCTAAGGCCAGGTCACAAAGAAGCCTCAGCTCTTGTGCTCAGGTGTCTCCCAACACTCTCCTGGAGGCCTTGAGTCACCACATTAGACTTATCCTCTTGTGCTGTCCATGTGTAGGACTGCAGTCGACAGAACCAGCTGAGCCTGGCTGCAGCCATGCCTGTCAAGGAGCCCAGCACACGAGAGAACTATAGTGAACCCTCAGCTCGTCTGCCAATCAAGTGACTACACGGACATCCTGTGGCCCGAAGAATCACTGGGCTGAGCCCTGCCTAAATCCCTGCCTCACAGGTGCCTTAATAAAATGGTTGTCGCATTCGTTAAGCTACTGAGTTGCATTCGTTAAGCTACTGGGTTTACAGAGCAATAGAAACTGAAACACCTCATCTCTATGCATTTTATGGAGCAATAGAAACAGAAACACCAAATTCTAAGCTACTGGGGTGGGGAAAGATTTTTATAGAGCAATAGAAACTGAAACACATCATCTCTATGCATTTTGTTTTGTTTTGTGAACTTCTACATATTAGAAATACCCCAGGAATCTCCCTGGAGGAAGTCACAAAGTTACAAAGTCATAAAGATAAAATATAAAGAATAAGAGTCTAACCCCCTTGCTTTCCCAGCCTAGGCCACAGCGGTTTACTTCCTCGAGTCCCACAGGCAGGAGGCCATCCCTCCAGTGCCAGAACCTGGAGCCCTCACTTCCAATCCCACCTCTTTCATGAAAGGAGCTCAGAGGCAGCCCTGCAGCTTGGCAGTTCAAGGCTTTTCCATGTGATCACTGTCAGCTAGCCGGTAAAATACAGCCCTCCAAACATACACTAAATATCATTCAGTCTTTGTGGCGGACTCACAAGTGACCGGGGTGCCTCACTTTCCACCATCACACCATAAACATTCGACACACAGGACATCAAGCCCAAGCCACTCCACGCTGCTTTCATGTTCCAGCATTTTCCAAACGTTCTATTTTTTTTTTCAAAAACGTTTTTATCAACCTCCAGCTTGCCTCTTTCACACAAAAGTAGAATATTAATTTGGAAAAGAACCTAGTAAGTTCCTAGCTGAGAGACACAAAGTGACAGCTGCAGGCCATTCCCAATGCAATCGAGCTCCTTCCGTAGATAATCCTTGCCCATCACTGTTCTGACAATAACTTGAAATTGTCTTCACTTGGTACACTTGAGACTGCTTGTGATGTCATGCTGATTTGTCCTTCTTCATGAGATCCTTGTCAGTTATCCTTTCATTAAACTTAAAATGTGCAATTAGGAGACGCCCGACAAAACCGTAAGTTGAACTATGATGGGATTTTTTGGTTTCAGAGGGGGGTTTTTTGGCCTCACATTAAGATTACGGATATTGTAGAAATTTTCCACACTATTACATCAAAAATAGGACACATAGTTTATGAGCCCAAGAGACAGATTGAGAAAAGTTTCAAGAAACTATTTTAGTTTTATTGCTCCTGCCCAGTTACTATTTCCCACAGGAGCCCCCACTGCTACTTAGGCCTGGTGGCCCTTGCCCTGCCGGACAGCACCCTTAGTCCCCAACCTACTAAAACCACTCATGCGCACATCTATCCCCACCCCCTGGCTGCTCATCCCTTCCCCCAACCCTACTAGACTGTACACATGGGCAGAACAGGGACTAGAACTTATTCATCTCATTTTTTTTACCCATAGCTGTCAACATAGAGCAAAACTCAGAAGCATTTATAAAATGGAATTATCGAACAATTTAATAGTTGGACAATTAAAGAAGAATATCTATCCCTTCACTAAAAGAAATGGTAATTAACTCAAATTTATTAACCACTACTATAGATTAAATTCCATGGAAGAACTATTACACATGGATCCTTCTCTCAAGGCACCTATGATCGCATTTGGAAGAAAGCATTAAAAAAAAAAAAACCCATAAAGCAACATAGGAAGATATATAGGGATACACATATTCACTCATTGCCCAGAAGACCTTCCAGAGCTCAGAAGAAGGAGAAATCAGTGAGGTCTGTAACAGTAAGAAAAGGTTTTAAAAATAGATGTGGAATTTGTATATGGTGAAGGAAGAAGAACAAAAAGAACATTCTAAAAACACAAAAGGCACAGAAGCAGAGATGAGCCTTAGCACATTCCTGGAACAAAAAATCGAGGAGTTTAATTAGAAAGGGGGTTACGGTGTGAGAAGAATCCTGGACAGGTACATAAGACTGTCAGGAAACCCCGATGCCCAAAGCCAAGCACAGAACTTGGAGCAGCAGAGGCTTGTAAAAATTTGTCATAGAAGGGAGGATATAAAAGAGGTGCTTCAGTTTTTTTTTTTTTTCCCAATGCACCGTTCTTAAAACTCCAACATGCTCTCCATATTTATATTTAACTCATTATTTCATGGGAGGATGTCAACTGGAAAATAAGAGGCAAAAATCAAGTCTTCCTGTGACAAAACAGCTGCTTCAATATTTCTCCTACAAAAGCTAAACAGATGGAAAAGCAGTTTGAGGCAGGGAGTGTCTTAATTAGCTGCTCAGGGGACCAAAGCCTTCTGTGTGACTCATGTGAGTCACTTAAGACCAAGCCACCCAGAGGATGTCCTGAATTACCCAAGATGCCATCTGGAAATGTAACTGAGCAATGCTTGCAACGGCATCGGCCAGAACCAGGTCTCTTCCAGAAGATTAACCTTTTATTGTTTTATTCTGGTCTAACATTTCTCTAGTGACCATTAGAAGAAATAACTTTGGAGAAGGTAGAGGACCTTAGACATCATGTAACTCCTCATTGCCTCACATGATAAAGGAGAAGACTGGCCACCTGGCAGTTGGTGGACTCTGGGTCCAAGGATGTCGACTGCACCTTCATGTCTCTCCCTTTTGAGAAAAAAACAACCCAGCCCATGTCGTTGTTACATGACACCCCCACCTGGTGGAACAATTTTGCTCCTCTGTAGACCGAGCGTGGCATCAGCTCTGGATTGCCTATTTGTGATAATGACATTCTTTAAAAAAAAAAAAAAAAGATTTTTATTTATTCATGAGAGAGAGAGAGAGAGAGGCAAAGGGAGAAGCAGGCTCCGTGCAAGGAGCCTGATGTGGGACTCGATCCCAGGTCTCCAGGATCACACCCCGGGCTGAAAGTGGTGCTAAAATAAAACGCAAGTATCATCTTTACGTAGAGGGAAAAACCTTACTCTGTACACCTCCTAACAAAAGATAAACCAGATGGCTGGAGGCAGAACAAAGGAGACAGACACTAACAGCAACTAACCTTCAGTGAGGTAACGATGCCCAGCACCATATATCTGCTGTGTTCTTGAGGCTCTGGCATTTGGGACCTTGCTCCTGGAGAGACTGTCCCCCCAGGGCAAGCTGATTCCCAGAGACAGCCATCTACTCCTGCATGAGCACACCTTTGATACACAACCCACCAGTCCAGAGCTCACACTCCCAACCACCTCCTTCGTTGAGCTCTTACATGCCAAGCCAATATTCCCTTTTCCCCAAGTCACCCCAGGGCTGGATCCTAGACAACCAGAGACCCCCATGGTGCCTCCTGTTTTAGGGAATCTGTGAGTACAAACGTCTTCCTTCATGATGATCACTTCCAGATCTCCATGTCTTACCATGTCTGCTTAAAACAAACCCCAAGTGCAAGTTTTAGAATGCCTGCTATGAAGAAAATGCCAAGACATGGTCTTGCCACCAAGAGGTTAAGTGACGAGAGTGAAAACCAGGCCACTATCTGTTAAGGGCCAGGAATACTCAGATACAAAGATACCCTTGCTTTTTAAAATATAAATTTTCTTTGCATGAGTGTTGCCAAAGAGCATCATAAAAAGGGTATCCGATCAATTCAAAAGAAAATCAAGCAAATCCCTATGGTTCATGAGCTGGCAGTGATAGGAGACTAACAGCTGTTGCCATCCACATTCTATTCATTAGTCAGAGAACATTCAGAGACCTTCACATTGGTGCAGACAGCTAGAGCATAACATAGAAGACTCATAGGATAAACTGAGGCCACAGAAGCAGGCTGCAGTCAGACCACACAGGCCCTTACATGTCCTTGGAGTATATTCTATAGGTAACGTGGACTCACCAAAGACATTTTCCAAAGAGAATGATGCATCAGGTCTACTGCCGGAAAGATCATTCTAGTACCCGTCGGATGTATAAATAAAGTTCATGTTAAAAAGACAGAATGCGTGGAAAAGTAAGACTTTTTAAAGTTCTTGGAGATTTCCAAGAAAATCTAAGTGATTAAATAAACATTCTAAGCCTAAGGATCAAAAAAAATCTTTGAAACCAAAAATGACAACTCAAAGGCTATGAAGAAAAGATGAACTTATTTATTACTGGGTAACTTAACCTCTACATGGAAAACCTACCACAAGCAATGTTAGTCGACAAATGACACATTTGGGGAGGAGTTCTTCCAATTCAGGAGACAGAGCAGCTCTAGATCTCTAACATACTGGCCACTGAAGGATAAAAAAAAAAAAAAAACCACAATGGAAAGTCGGGTACAGGACACACGCGCACACACACGCACAAACAATTCACAGAAGAACCGCTCTAAGCAGCCAATAAATGTTATTTTTTAAAAAGTATAAATTCATTAGTAGTCAGGCAAATGCTAAAGCAACAGAGACAGCACTTATATCTAAGACACCGACAAGCCAAAAGGAGTAATTATATGTTTGCTGGCAGAAATGTGCATGTTAGTCATTGCTGATAGACATGGAATCAAGACAGATAGTAAGTATTAAGAGCAATAGTATTCAAAAGCTGTCTGATGACATCTCTCAAAAATGTAAAATGTCCATGCACTTTGATCCAGCAATCTTCCTATTGAAAAAGCTAGCCCATAGAATAAAAAACACCCATGTAATAGAATAAATAAATTTTTTTAAAAAGTTTTGCATCATTTTTTACAGGGGCCATAAAACTGGAGACAACTTGAAAGCTCATCCACCGCAGAATGCCTAATACATTACGGTGTGCCAACGCCCAACGACCTGGAATATTTTTCACCTTCTAAAGGAATGGATACAGTTAGGCCAAGTGAAATATTGTTGCTCAAAAATAGTAAGAAATGGAAAAAGAGACCTGTACTTGAGAAGGCGGGGCGTGTGTTAAGAGCACACACAGAAGCCAGCTGTGGGACCCCAACCCCTCTCTACCCCATTTTCAAATTCAAGTTCTAGGGAAGACAGGGTCTTCGGTCCGTCTGGTTCATTGCTGTATTTCGATGCCTACACTGGGGCAGCGTAGAGAGTGAGCATTCAAAAAAAATACCAGTTGGCATGAACGCATGCATGAGCGAATGAGGGCATACACCAGTCTTGCCGGGAGGCTATTCTCCATGAGTCTCTGATGTTTCGGCCCGTTTTCCGAGCCAAGGCACCAGCTACCTTTGTTCTGAACTGTCTCTTCAAGGATGTTTGGAGAGTGAATGGCTCTGGTCAAGTGAGGCGGCGTCTCCCTCCAGAGCAAAGGGGAAGTTGGTTTAATATCTAGAACAGTAAAGAGGATGTGGCCCTCCAGGGACAAAGGTCAGGCAGGCTTAGTGCTCATAAAAGGGTCAGGTTCCCTACGTGCAGAGCTCCCCTCGGGTGTCGGTGTCATCGGGGCCTCTCCGGGTGACCACATGGGAACGGATCAGGGCCCAGGAACCGGGCAAATGCGGACGCTCAGGCACTGCCATTCTGGGAGCAATAATCGCCCTCTGTCCCTGACCCGGAAGCCTCCTGTTTTCTGCTGGCATCCACGCAAAGGCAACGAACTCACTTCTTGGCTGGGTTGTGGGGGGAAATCCAGGATCTTCGCGATTTTTGACATGCTCACGTTCATGCATGTCTGTCTATGACGATGTGAACATGTGATGAATGACGAAGAGATTGACAAGGGTGGGAAGATCAGAAGGAAGAAGGGAGAGGGGGAAGCCAAGCAGAGAAAAACAAGAATCCGACGTCACAGCCCGACTGCGGCTAGAATCGAGAGGCCCTGGAGGGATGCCCACCCCTGGAGCCCAAAGGCATGTCCCCACATTCTGATATGTCCCTGCCTACACACTGGTAACAGAGAACCGAGGTCGGTTCGAATAAACTCTTCAAGTTCCAGAACATGCGCCCAAGTTCCAATCTGCTAGTTGCCGAGAGGCAAGGAGAGCCTTGCTCAGCTCCACGACCTGCAGCTCTATCTACCAAGGTCCAGCCTTTGCTTGATTTGGGGTGGTTCACTTCACTACAAAGCCTCTGCTTCTTGTGTAAGAATGCCATAGAAAGTAGAGGTCGAGTTGAGTTTTTAAATTTTTTTTAAAGATTTTATCTATTTATTCATGAGAAACACAGAGAGAGAGGCAGAGACACAGGCAGAGGGAGAAGCAGGCTCCCTGCGGGGAGCCCAATGCGGGACTCGATCCCAGGACCCCAGGATCACTCCCTGAGCCGAAGGCAGATGCTCAACCACTGAGCCACCCGGCGTCCCTTTAATTTTTTTTCTTAAAGGCTTTGAAACTCCATCCTCTGTCCTTAGAGCCCTACTGAAATAAGCAAGCCTCTTTCCAGAAAGAAAAGTCCACTTCAAGAAAGCCTTATAAAAACTACATTGTTTAATGTCAACATTCTTCTACAAGCAACTTTACAAGCTTTGGAGGAGCTGCAAGCACAGCCAGGGCCTGGTTCAAAATACTTGGAAGATTGAGGGCAGAAGAGACCCTGCAGGGGCACCAGGGACATACATACCAGCCTTTGCAACAGTCGGACCTGCCTTGGCACACTGAGTCCAACCTGTAAGAAGAAGAGAGTCATGAAATAACGATTGTGAGCTCATTCTGAAATGAATTTCATGGGGGGGGGTGTTAATTATATATTCAGAGTCACAGATTTTGATCCTGAAAAAAACCCATACTGAAAAGGAGATTGGACCTTTGATTAGGAAGCTGCCAAGCTAGAGCCAGGATCCATCCCTCTCAGGGATGGTTGACTGCTTCCCCCCGCCCCGAGGGCACCACCCCATCACCTGCATGCTCTTCTGTCTCTTAGAGGACCATGAAATGACAAGAACAAAGAATTCACCAGAATATCTGTACTCCCATTTTATTTTATTTCCAGCTTGAAAAGAAGCTCTTTGCTATTACGTCTATCACCAGGAGTAAATGGATTCAATTCTACTCTGATGGGCTCATTATTCAACTCAAAACTTGAGGAAACTCTGCAAGCAAAACTGAACTCACTGTGAATTTTTTCACTCCGTTTTTTCTGGCTGTTTTAACTATACTCTCCCACATGTGGAGGAGGGGCATGGGACGGTGATAAAATCCTCATTAAAAAAAAAAAAACTGTATTAATGAATCAGCCACTTCTGGAGTAATTTAAAAGTCCTAGCTGGTGGTTGAACATTATTCACAGCAAATCATTATTTGAAGAAAGTGTTAAACTGCTATTGCTGTGAGTAATAAGTCATCCTTTCTGGAGGGTGATGTGATCATGTAGATCAAAAACTTGAAAAATATGCCTGGACTTTATACATCTCTTTTTTCTAACAGCTCTATGATGTGTAATTTATAAATAACATAAATGATTCACTTAAAGTGCATACCTCAGTGTTTTTTAGTATATTCATAGAGTTGTGCGCCCATCACCACTGTTAATTTAGAACATTTTTATTACATCAGAAACCCTGCACCTCTTACCTGTCACCTCCCAACCACTAATCTACTTTGACCCTGTGGATTTACCTATTCTGGACATTGTGTAGGAATGGAATCATAAAATATATAGTCTTTTATGACTGGCCATTTTCACTGAACATAATCTTTTCTTTATATATATACATATTTTTTATTTAAATTCAATTTGCCAACATATAGTTTAACCCCCAGTGCTCATCTCGTCAAGTGCCCCCTTCAGAGCCCATCACCCAGTCACCCCATCACCCTATCATCCTCCCCTTCCACGACCCTTTGTGTGTTCCCCAGAGTTAGGGGTCTCTCATGGTTTGCCTCCCTCTCTAATTTTTCCCCACTCAGTTTCCTTCCTTTCCCTTATGGTCCCTAACATAATCGTTTCGAAGTCATCCCTGCTATAGCATTTATCAATACTTCACTCATTTTCATGTCTAAATAATATTCCACTGTATGGATTTCCGACATTTTTTTATCCATTCACAGGTGATGTCCAGGTTGTTTCCAGTTTTTGGCTATTTTGAATAACATGAAACATATATAAACATTCCCATGCAATCTTTATGTTGGACATAGCTACCCAGGAGTGGAATGCCTGGGTCATATGGTGAATTTAAGGTTGACTTTTTAAGAAAGTCTCAAACTATCTTCCGAAGTGGCTGAAACATTCTTCCATTCCCATCAGTATGCATATCTTTTAATTTAAGAAATTCTACTTACAGAAAATTAGCATAAAAGAAAAAATAAGAAAACTCTTTGCAACGTTTAAAACAACTGTTAATAATTAGCAATTGCCTAAAATTAAAAGAAGTGTGGTTCAGTATATTATTTTAAAAAGTGGTTCTTTAAAAAAAGGGAAAAAAAGTGGTTCAGTATATTATTAAAAAAACGAAGTGTGGTTCAGTATATCATTCAGTATATTATGATGCAGGGATTCATTAGAACACAGCTATAGAAAATAATGATGTATGGGATGCCTGGGCGGTTGAGTGTCCAACTCTTGGTTTCGGCTCAGGTCATGATTTCATGGTAGTGAGATCGAGCCCTGAACCAGGCTCCCCACTCAGCCAAGGGTCTGCTTGGGATTCTCTCTCTCTCCCTCTCCTTCTGTCCCTCCTGCTTATGCTTGCACTCGCTTGCTCTCAAATAAACAAATCTTTTAAAAAGGAAAAGGAAAGAAAAAAAGAAAAGAATGATGTGTATCTATGTTTATTGGCATCAATGTTTATTGGCATCAATAAACATTCATTTTACTGGACTTCAGTGCTGTTCACCAAATATTTCTCTAGCTGTCTGCCAGAAGTATTGCATTTTCTGGACCCATTGTGGGAAGGCAGGGACATGCAACCAGCTCCAGCCAACAAGTTAGGAATGTAAGTAGCACTTTTCACTTCTAGGTCAAGTGATTTAGTTACAGATGTACAATCCTCCAGAACTGCTCTTTTTCTTTCTGGTACAGTAATTAGCAATGTTTGAAATGGTAGCTGCTCATCAAGCTCAACTTCCCAAGTGACCACCACCAACCCATGACAGACAAGTTGTACAAGCAAGAAATAAATGTTTGGAATTTAAGACACTGAGATTTTTAAGACATTGTTACCACAGAATAACCTAGCCCATCCTGATTAATAGATCCATGACCCATTTTAAGTGATTAAATCTGGTAACAAAACGTTATATTTAACATGATCTAATTTTTGTAAGTTTGAGTGTTGGTATGTGTAGAATGGGCACCGAAGTGCTAACGGCTGCTGCCTTTGGGTGACTGAATTCTTTTTCTTTAAACTTTCCTGTACTACCTCAGTTTTTCACAAATTAACATTTTACTTCCATAACAGAAACAAAACAATAAAGATGTTTCCATTTGGAAAACTCCAGTCATAACAGTAACTGTCTTCATCCCTATCCTCCCTTAATCTCCCCCTGGGGGGAAAAACAAATATATATATATATATATACTATTGTAAATTATCGTTATAAGCCGCTACAGAGCCTCCTATTCTATAGAACATGGAATAGGAGAAATAGTACAGGATTTAGGTTGACACTCACCACCCTGAGTCCAAATGAGGACCAAACGATTAGTAGGATGATACTGGTTTGTCTTTCTAAAATGAGGTGTTACACGTCTGAGGCATTACCCAAGGAAAGCCATCGTAAACGTTCTGGGCAAGGTCTTCACCAGTTCTGCAGGTTCGTGTCAGGCCTTTCCCTTCCTCGAATTGTGGAATAGGCTGGGGACTGCTTAGCATAGCGATGGTCAGAAGGAAAGCCCAACCTCTCTCAGGTATTCTGATCTGTAATTGATCTAAAGTATTCTCTTTGAAGTTTCCTCCTCTGGAAAATAGGTTTTCCAAGAAAACAAACAAGCCTTAAGGAGAATAAGAGAAGTTGGTTTTTCATTTTTGAGATTTCTATCTGATGTCTCAGGGGATCGCCATGGCAGTGTTTCAGTCCAAGTTCAAACGAGACTGAACTAGAATCAGAGCTTCCCGGTACAGACAGACTACTGGTGCCAGCTGAGACTGGAACTGGAAACAACATCAAGGTCGTCATCCTTGTTTTTAGTTAGGAATTCTTGATCCCTTTTATTGTTTGAGTGTTTCCCCATGCCTCATAAGAATATGGGAACGGGGTTTAAGGACAGATATGTAACCCACCTCGGCTCACTGTCAAGGACTGCCGTTGAGTAGTAATCTCAAGAGCTTGGGGGCTTTAAATCATAGACATAAGAGATGGCTCAAGTAAGATTCTTTACCCCTACTGAGCTGAGCTTATTTCTCCAGCATCAGAATGAAAGATGTCCAGGCTACAATATTTATTGAGAAACACAAGCCATGAGAAACATTAAGCCATGATCCTTGCCATCAAGGACCATATGACACAACCCGAAAGAAAGAAAGATGAAAACTTAATAGGGTAGTTTTTGTAAGTTACAAAGGAAATGGAAAAAAGTAGAGTTCAGTATTGCCCCAGAGTGACCATGAGATGTTTTATGTTTGGAAGAATGGTTCAACCAGCCGTGTGGGCATTTTCTGGAGTGGAATGAAAGGGCAGGAGAAACTGATGGAGCATCAGGTTCCATACAGCAACTACACTGAGAAATAGTTTCAGAGATCTACCACCACCTCCCCAATGCGTAAGAACCAAGCAGCGCTCACCACCAGGATGTAGAGGGTGAGTGATGATTTCCTTTTCACAAAGAATGCAGCCATAACACTGTCAGGGCTTTGGAGTCTGGAATCCCCCATCTACATGATTAGTTAGTCCAGCTATACATAGATAGCAGGCACTGCTTATATATTCATAATTTGAGTAATAGAGACTGTACTTTCCCCCAAGATTTATCAGTGTTGGATCATGACTAGAAGAGAAGAGAAATACCCTTAGAGCCTTCCAAAAAAATCCATAAATGGGAAAGAGCATGAAAGAGAGGAAAATAGTGAGACCTAATTCTAACCAGGGTGAAAGATGCTCAGAATACACAGAACAGAGACGCTCTCTCTGGGCATGGATGCTTTGACGACCCAGGTTGCCTGAACAGAGATGTCTGGGTCCCCTAACAGGTCCAGGGGATGCTGCCTTTGGGCTAACCTCAGCCATACCCCCAGCAAGGGACAGAAGTGGTGAGTTCCTGCAGGGCTCTGTACTGAGAACCTACCTACCAGTTGGCCCCTATCCCCATCTCCTGAGGGTTTTGTGATCCTGAAACCAAGATTCACGAACTCAGGAGTCAGTGCCTCACAGATCTGTTAGAGCACCTGACACATAACCAAGGGCCACCAGTTGGAAAGGCAGTGGAGTCGCCATCTGTCACCTCGGTAACTCGACATGCCTCGCACAAAAGTTTCATTCCTCCGGAGTAATGTTGCTGCAGGATGTTCAGCTAATAACCATTGGTAATTCAGGGCACCCATAACCTCAGCCCTGAAGAAGAAACTTCACTACCAAACAATTTCCAGGTAGGTCTTAAAAAAAAAAAAAAATTACACTGGCCTTAGGCAAGTCACTAAATTCTGGAAACAAGCTGAAAAAAAGCTTAGGTCTCCATCCCATGGCCCCAACTTCCTAAATAGAGCCAGCCAGCTGCTCCTTGGCTACAGAGAGCTAGCCGGGGTCTCTGACGGGACCCCCAACAGCACGGGAGGCAAGGCTGCTTTCAGTGCAGCATCCAAGGTTTAGGGAAGACTGCTGGTTAGGAAAATTAAGTCACATAAACTCATGCACCTGGTTCTCAATACGCCCCTCTCCGCCCTCCCCCTTCCACTCAATGAAACAAGAGATGGCTGGTTTGGGAGTGAGTACATCTCTGGACTCTCTCCCACAGTATCCTCCTTCCCCTTCAGTTCGATGACTCCTTTTTAACAATCACACGCATGTGCATAAAGGAGACAGTACTGAGTGGTCCCAAGCTCCCAAAATCTTTTACTGACCTCACTTTTTAAAGACTTAAGAACAAAAACTAAAGAATGCTGTCTTGATGCTTGATTTGCGTTTCCAAATGCAGGGATTTGGTTCTGAGGGACAGATTTTAAAAAACTAAAACTCCAGAAATTCTCAATTCAGGGGATCAGAAATGTCTCCCCACCATCGACATGGTACCACAAGCATATCCTGAACACTGTCCATATGCCAGGAGCCACAAATAAAAACAAAAAAAGTTAAAATCACATTGAAACAAATTCTATCATGTTATAAATAGGAAAGTGGCTTGGTCTCTGGAGGAGTCCTTGAAAGCCTGACTCAGGTTCTAATCCAGGCTCCGCATGTATCACTTGGGCCTATCACTTCCCCTGGGTGGACTTCCGTGGTTCTCCTGGAAAGTGAGCAGCACACCGAGGCTTTCCTTATAGTGGTGGGCAGAGATTTAGCCAGGCTGTCCATAAACAACAAAAATAACTAATACCACTTTAATGCTCACTGAATGCATGTACTCTGTGTGAATTAACCCACTGAATCCTCAAAGCCACTGTAAGAGCAGAAGTGGGTTTATTATTTTATTGTTATTATTATTATTTAGAAGCTAATAACACATAAGCTTCAAGATCCCTCACTGGCACAGTCCCTCAACCACAGGTGATGTCTGGGGTGGTTGTCAGCCTGAAAACCCACAGCATTTGTTGTGATTCATTTATCATCCTAAATAAATGTTTACTTCGGCACCTAATTTTTGTGGCCATAATTTGATACTCTGTTCCTTCAAGAGGCTCTACCAATTATGTAAACTTTACTTGCCTTTAAAAACCCTATCCACACCTGCCAATGAGAGTAATGATTCTATCTTGCAGATGATGAAACTGAGAGACCCAGAGAGGTTAAGTCACCTGCCCAAGTACACACAGCCAGTTGGTGCTGGGATGCACAACTGAACCCAGGCAGCCTGGCTCCGGTTGGAGTGCTCTTCATCATCTCCTTTATTGTTTCTTCTTATTTTTACATGGAGCCACTAGCAAATTCTCTGGGACATTAGGAACACTCAATAATAATTAGTGGCTAGCGTTATTTTGTAAATTAAAAAAAACTGCTTTTGTGGTAACAGGAATACAGCCCTATCCTGATTTAAGGAAAACTGTATCAATTTGAAATTTAAGAAACAGGTAAATCTGTAACAGGCTGCTTTTATACGAGTCTTCCTTTGGAATATTAATTTCCTGAAAGATTCTTTTAAAGTGATATTATTCTACGTGTGGTCGGTGGATCATCTATATCAGAATCACCTAGGCCCCACCCCAATCCTTGTAGATCTAAACTGATGGGAGTGGGCGCTCAGGAAGCTCTGTATTTAATGAGCCCTCTGAGGGTCCTCTTCATACCGAAGTTTGGAGACCATTGCTGAGAGCAATCCCTCACTCTGGGCGATACTGTTCACAAATGGAGCGGAGGACCAGAGGGGAGAAAGGAATTTGAATTTCAGGTGTTATTAGGAATATTGCCAACTGAAGGTAGGCAGCAAATAACAACTGCAGTGCAAGCTAACAGGCAGGTTTCGCGTATGTTAGAATCTACATAAAACTGACATATTCATTTACATTTATAAATTGAGTTTACACATCATTTTGAAGACCATAATTATAGAGAATAAGCACCAGCTATGTGCTACACGTAGCCAGGTACTGCTCTACGTTTCCATCTTCAAAATCCTTTTAATTAAGTGATTTCACCATCCCCATTCTAGAGATGAGTAAACAGAGACTCATAGGCAATAAGTAACTCTCCAGGGAGGGCAGAGCCAGGATATGGACCAGAGAAGTCTGGTTCTGGAGAATCCTACATCTCTCTCTCTCTCTCTGTCTCTCTCTCTCTCTCTCACACACACACACACACACACACACACACATACGTGGTTGTTTTGAAGGTTTCTTTTTTTAATAGAGATAAAAAGGTAATATTTGCTGATTTTCATAGAACTTCATGTCTTACAAATTTTTGTCTCAGTCACTTTCAAGATGAATAAATAGTGCTGTGTTTTGAAGGCAGCATGAAATTGCTAAAATGGGCCAAACCTATGTTACTCTATGCAGGAAAAGTTTAGAATGTTAAGCCTACTTGCACTGGCAGATGTTGGAGCTCTAATCCCTCCTCCTAGCTCATAAACAGAATCCTTGTTTCAGTTCCTCCCACACTTTCCTCTTTCCACTCCCCCCCCCAAAAAAAAAAAAAAAACTTTCAAGTTCTTTATCCCAAATTCCTTCCCTCTGGCTATACAGCAGCCCAGGCCGGACAGCAAGAGGTAACTGGAAGTGCTGACCCTGAACCGAGCACTTTAGGCGTATTAACTACTCAATCCTTAATACCCTATTATTTCCCCCACTTTACAGAATTGGAAATTGAGGCCCTGGAGAACTTTCCCAGCATCACAGAGCTGGCAATTGACAGACCCAGCTGCCTGACACCAAGCGCGTGCCCTCAACCACTTACTAACACGTCTACTGTTTCTCCAGCGCCCACTGCAAAGGGCAAAGTCAAGGCAAGTCTTTCTTTCTGGATCCAAAGCCTGCCCTCCCCCGACCCCCGCCTCTCAGGCCCCTGGATCATGCACTCTTAGTCCTCCTGACGACCCTCCAAGAGAATGGCCATTTCTTTCAAGGTACAGAAAACACATCCATGTGCAGAGTCAACAAGAGAGTAACCATCTTCCAGATTTCTCTTCGAACCGAGGTGCTGGAAAAGGGGAGGAGAAGTATGACTACTTATCTCTTGTTCCCATCACGGGAAACACACTTTAAGCTAAACGATTTTAAAATAATTTTAATGATAACGTGTGTAAGCAGCACCAGGGGATGCAGATAAGCACTGCCTAGTTTCATTGGGACACGGCCATTTCTCCCTATAAGGTCTTCACCTTGATATTTGCATCAGTTCGGCTTATGTTTTTCAAAAAGCTTTTCCGTTCCTCAGACTTGGCATTGAGACTTCATACCTGCAGGGTTTATCCTACCTGAGAGGTTAAACCTTTCAAAACTCGAAATCTGCAGCAGATGCACAGAACATGAACTACGGTAAGTGAGCTCTTGGTTGGTGGTGGAGCCCGGCCATCAGGCCACCTCCGAGCTGCTGCCCCACTGATGAGAACCTGATGGGAAAGTCGGGTTCCCCTGGCTTTCAGATGGAGAAAGTGGAGGAGAATTTGCAACTTCTAGATCGTGCTTTTTCCTCTGATCACCTGGGCACAAGTCGCAACACGCCACCCCCTACATGCATCTTAAAGAAGAAACGTTGGCATTAACTTGGGGCTCTCTCCCAAGAAGGAACACCACCAACAGGAGCCAGGATTTGGTTCTGCAGGGCTTTCCAGTCCCAGACACATTTCTGCAGGCAAGTGACATCCGGACTCTCGCCCAGAGGGACCGACAGATGGGGAGGCTCGTGAGCAGCCGCTGGGGGGACGGAGAGGACAAGGGGGGACGATGCGACAGGAGGGGGGTGATCCCTGCCTTCCTGACGTCCGGGAGCCCTCCAAGGCCGTCTGTCCTACAGCCACGCGCCCGCCCGAGGAAGGCGGCCGGAGGGATGGCAGCCCGCGCCCCGGGCCGTCTCGGGGTCCTCCCGCCTCTACTTACTCGCTCCGAAGTGTCATCCCGGGGCCGCGCCTCTCGCGTTGACCCCGCGCACAGCGGCAGCCCCAAGCACAGCCCCAGCAGCAGGAGCATGGCGGGGCCGGAGCGCGCGGCGGCACCGGGGCCCGGCGGGACGCGCGCAGGGGACAGCTCCCGGCTCCCGGCTCCCGGCTCCGCGCTCCGAGGCCGCGCTCGGCCCCGCCCCCCGGGCCCGGCCCCGCCCCAGGCCCCCGCCGGCCCCGCCCCCCGGCCCCCGGGCCCGGCCCCGCCAGCCCCCGGCCCCGCCCCCTGCCGGTCGGCCCCGCCCCCGGCCCCCGCAGGCCCCGCCCCCGGCCCCGCAGGCCCCGCCCCCGGCCCCGCCCCCTGCCGGCCAGCCCCGCCCCCGGGCCCGCAGGCCCCGCCCCCCGCGCCGACCCGGGTCCCAGTCGGGTCCCCACAGCCCCCGGGGGCGGCCCGCCCTTCAGCTCCGCCCTCCAGACCCCATCCCCTCCGTCGCCTTCTGCTGCCACCTTCAGGGCTGGGGGCACCCGCCACCCGACCCCCAAATCTCTCTCTCCTGCGAGGTGTACAATGCTTCTTCCCCCAGCAGCTCCAATTCCCGTGGCAGGAGGATGCGCGAGTAGCGAGCCTGACCCCCAGGACCCTGCTCGCCCTCCGTCACCTGCTCTGTACCCCCGGCCCCCGCCGGCGGTGTCTACAGCCGCATCCCTCACCTGCTCTGTACTCCCTCGCCTGTATATCCCACCCCGCCCGCTGTGTCTACCTCCGCATCCCTCACCTTGTATCCACCCTCACCTGTATATCCCACCCCACCCTCTGTGTCTACCTCCGCATCCCTCACCTTGTATCCCACCCTTACCTGTATATCCCACCCGGCCCGCTGTGTCTACCTCCGCATCCCTCACCTGCAATCTGTACCACCACCACCACTCCCCACCTGCTAGCATAACGCTAACATGAGACCTTCTTACCTCTGCCCAGAGAGCAGCACACGCCTCTTGGCATCCTGCATTGATGCTTAGAAGCCAAATTAAGCGACGCTGATTACTAGTCCAATGCAGAAAGTGCTAGCAATGTGTCCCCTTTTATGCAGTTCGGGCAGAAAACGAGGGGCTAGCCCTGGCACTGTGTAGTGGTATTTCTAAGGTTTGGGCTATTAATCATGAAAATGAATATCACTGCGTATGTTAGTTACAAACTATTGGTGGTGATCCTTCTGTTCTGCAGTAAGAAGAATTATTATCCTCCAGCCTTCCACACCCTGGGAGCTCCAGCTTCCACACACCTCCAGCTCTTACACCCTGGGCACCATCTTTTTATCTGCTAGACACACGATGTAGCTAGAGCTGCGCCTTTGTTTCACTTTCAAAAGACAATCACTTCAAAGACACTTTCTCTGTCTCTATAAAAACTGCATCTAAGTCCATGAGCTGAATGATAGGGAGAGACTGGCCACAACCTCGATGGCCAAGGGCAGAGAAATGGCTCGCTCAAAGAATGGAACATCCGTCCTGTGGAATATTATGCAGCCACTAAATAATAATCATGAGGTCTGTGGAAACGGGAAAAATGTTTATCGTGCAATCTAGAGGGGAATATACCAGATTATACACCCATATCAACAGTATGCTTGTAACTAGGTAAAAATGCATACACATGGACATAAGAACTAGGAAAAATGTAAAAAATGAAGAGAGTGGGTGGTTAGTGTATGGTGATATGTCTTCTTAAAATATTTTATTTACCCTTATGGACATGCTGTTTGTTCAACCAAGACATTGAGAGAAGGGGGGAAACATGATGCCATTTAAAATAAAAGGAAGACGAGATTGGGAATATTCCTCAGCCATTAGAAACGACAAATACCCACCATTTGCTTCAATGTGGATGGAACTGGAGGGTATTATGCTGAGTGAAATAAGTCAAGAAGGACAAACATTTTATGGTTTCATTCATTTGGGGAATATACAAATTAGTGAAAGGGAATAAAGGGAAAGGAGAGAAAATTAGTGAAAATATCAGTTAGGGTGACAAAACATGAGAGACACCTAACTCTGGAAAATAAACAAGGGGTAGTGGAAAGGGAGGTGGGCGGGGTTTGGGGTGACTGGGTGACGGGCACTGAGGGGGGCACTTGGTGGGATGAGCACTGGGTGTTATGATATATGGTGGCAAATTGAACTCCAATTTAAAATTTTTTTAATTTTAAAAAAGAGAGTTCAAAGAGAGAAAAGCAAATAAATAGAAGGCTGCACAGGCTCAAAAAAATAATAAAATAAAAGGAAGAAAATTGTTGTCATTAGCACTTAATCGTTTCCGCCCCTAACCACTCACACGCTGAAATGCACAAAACCAACAAGAAGCAACAGTAGCAGGTCCAGCGAGGTTTTACCACAAAAACCACCAGTAAAGGAGAACTCTGAAGCGGGCCAAAGGATTTTTATCTGTAGTTCCTTGACATAATCTAACCAAGAGGTTGGTTAGGTTAACTAAGGAGGACAATCCCCAGCCTCCTGGAATCAAAACTTGCCTATTTCCCCACCACCACCACCACCCCCCCGAAAGAAAAATACCTACTTGAGAACTAAAAGTTGAATTGGAACAAAGCTAGGTTTTGAAATGGGACAGCAGTGACTATTATTTCCATCCTCCAACAGAACTTTGTCTCCCGCATCCTACCACTCCCCTCCCCATCTCAACACTTTAGGGCCTTGTAGCTGCTCTTTTTCCCAAATCCATCCCCACTGGTTTCTGCAGAGATCCAGTGTCAAGGAAGATGAGTTTTCCTTGCATCATCTTGTAGGACTCTCCTATTCTACTGTAGGCCATTGGGGCTGGTGCTTATTATATTCATTTTTAGGACAGCTTTACCAATTGGATCAGAAAGTCCTTGAGGAAAAGCATCTCCCACAAGGTCTAGCGCTGTGTAAATATATGGTTAGCACTTAATGAACATTTGATGAAGGGAATCAGGAGCTGGGAGCTGGGGGTGGGAACCTAAGCTGGCTGTGCTGGCTACGAGGAGGGCTGGGCTGTAGTCTCAACCTGGCCCCTATCTAGCTGCATGACTTGGGAGAGTTTTCAAAATTCCCAGATTTTGCAAACTGTAATAGCCTGGATTTCTCTGTGACTTCCAAGCATCTATAGGACTGAATAGTGATACAAAAAAAATAGGTAGGTGTAACAAAAATAAGAGTCAGTAAAAGTTTTCCAAAGCTCTTCACAAGCATAGGCCATGATTTATATCAGCCTTATAAATAAGGATGAAAAAATCAACTGTTCCCTGAAAAGGGGGCTGAGGTGTCCTCGTACACATTTGTCTTTTGATGTCATGTTTCTCGTTCTTTTTTTTTTTTTTTTTTTTTTTTTTTATGTTTCTCAGTCTGCTCCAGAGGAGCTGGTGTTCTAGTTCGAGACTACTGAACTCATAGAACCTCAGAGATCAAAGCTCAAAAGACCCTAAAGGACATCTAGCCCACTCCTGAGTTTTCCATCGAGACACCTCACAAGGCTTGCCCAGGACCTCACGCCATTAGAGAGAAATCTCTGGCAAGGCCCCCAGTTGTTCATCGACAGAATCTAGTGTGGGGTTCAGCATCCAGGGCTTCGGAGAGAAGGATGAAGAGCTGCCCCGCCAGGGTCGGAGAGGCCCTCTGTGCCAGCTCTTGCTAGGAAATGACTCCCCGCATAATTAAAGGGTGGGCCAAGGGTTCCAAAATTTTAGCATCAGACTCATTAGAGTTAGGGCCTCATCCTCTCTCCTGCTGCAGCCTGCCAACCGATGCCAGCTGAAGGCCTGGCTAGGCCAGCCAAGGCAGAGACTGAAGAGGAAACAGTGGGTTGTTGTCCATTTATTTTCTTTTCCTCTCCCTTGAATTTGTACCCTGAAGCCCCCTATTCCTCCATCCAGCTGCTCTGAGAGTCAAGTCCTCCCCAAGTCCTCTGGGCTCCCCCTTTGGTCCCTCCTTTGCCCCCTGCTCTGTTTTGAATGTCTACAAGGTCACTGTCCTAATCTGGGCCAGCCATGTCTCACTCCCTGGTCTCACCTTTTTATCTTACTTATATGGCCTTGTGTTTCCCTTGGACTCCTGACAACTTTGCATAATTGCTACATTTTCTTACAACCTTGGCTTTTTTTTTTTTTTCCTTTTTCTTAATCAAAAGGCCTAGGGAGGAAATGGGTTCCTTTCAACTTTGACTCCATATTTCTCAGGAGCCCAGGATATCTTGGGAGTCTAATTACATCCACTTTTTACCTATTTTTTACCAACCACCGAGTTTTATCCAGGGAGTAGATTTTTGAAAATGGAAACAGAGAATGCAGTCTTCTAATTTCTTCTGATAATGATTTGCTGAATTTATCAACTATTCGCAAAGTGCAATGCATCATATTTTATTTTAACAGTTTCCTAAACAGCCTCTTGTTCTTTCTTGGCCCTCACTCTTCATGGATTCTTCTCTTTTCTGGAATGCCTCCCCTTGACTCCCTACCCAATCCCACAAACATCACTTCCTCCGTGGTCCTGGTCAAAGGGGTAAATGGTATTTATACCTCTGACGGAGCCCTCATCTTTGTGTTTACATGTATTTCTCACTAAACCAAGACCCAATGAAGGGCAGACTCCATGTTGCATTCATCTTTATATGCTTTGTCAGCATCCAGCAAGTCACCTAAGCTTGAGAAATATTTATTGAATAAGTAAGGAAGACTCAGAATCATATGCTTTCCATAGTGTGCAGTTCATTGAGAATTTCTGTAACACCAGTCTGTGTGGCCAGTGACTGGATGCAAGACCTTAGACAGTATTGACCTCTCTTGAAGTAAATATATTTAAAGAAAAACATAATATTGGACCCTCAATTTTCAAAAAAATTTTAGCCCACAATTATTTGTCTTCATTATCTATCTTTGTGAGAATTATAAGAACTGGGGGAAAACAAGTGAATTTTAGATCTTTGATATAATACTCTGGGATGTTCGATCTTCTCTTAGACTATTACATTCCTGATATACTTGAATTCTCCGTGGTGAGAGAAATGAGTTTTAATCCAACAGTTCCCGACTCCTACCTCTAGTTTCCAGATACCCTTGCTCCTTTAAGCATCTCCCCTCAAAAAATCTTCTTTCAGAAACTGCTAGAATCTGTCTTCAAACACACACATAAGAAGCACCTCCCTCCCTTGAAAAATTTTAAGGTCTTTATGTAGTAATATATTTTTAATATTCCTGAGGTCATCAGAAGGCACAATTAGCACTAACTTTGGCTTATTTCCTTTTGCCAGTTCTTCACTGTTTGGTATTAGCTGTGAATGGCTGTCTTTATCTTCTACATCTGCATTAACGTATAATTCAAAGCCAGGAAACAGTTCTTTTTAATATTTTATTTATTTATTCATGAGAGAGACAGAGAGAGAGGCAGAGACACAGGCAGAGGGAGAAGCAGGCTCCATGCAGGGAGCCCTATGCGGGACTCGATCCAGGGTCTCCAGGATCATGCCCTGGGCTGAAGGCGGCCCTAAACCGCTGAGCCACCCGGGCTGCCCCAGGAAACAGTTATGGAGAAATATCTGTTAGCCAAACAAGGCTTTGTCCCTATAGAAATGCTCATTAAACAGCGAACAATCGCAGTGCAAGGTTAAAAAAATCACTTTTATTTTCTTTTGGAAGGATGCCTAGAGCAACAAGTGGTGTCCTAGTTTTCTGGGGCTTAACCTGGGACCACAGAAGACTTGGAATAGCACAGAGGATCCACTGATGCTATCATGGAGATGGACATTCAGTTCAACCTGCCTCTGCACCCCGCATGACCACCCCACCCTGCTACTGTCTATGACTCCAAGGCATGAAGACAGAGAAGCCAGCGAAACCTGCAGTTGATCTACAGGGTGTGTTTTCTCCTTGAAGACTTGCCAGATCCTTTCCAGACAGATGTTGGGAGATGTCCAGAGAACTTTCACTAAAAGCCACAGGTGTGTCTTTGGAAGGCTTCTGACTAAAACAAAACAGTGTTGGTTTTGTGGTTGATGCTGAGAGATATGTTGTACTCCATGAATCAGACCTAACAACAGAACTGTCATCAGGTTCTTTCGGTGCTGCTCATGGGCTTGTTGCCTGCTGGCAAGCGAGAAAGCCTCTTGTCTATGTAACATGTGCAGCAGGTTTGGATCTCACAGGTGCGGACTCGCTGAACAAAAATATGTGATCCTTTCTTCCCTATATCTCAAGGTTTTCCCATACTGAGTTCCCATTCTCTCATGGAGAACAACAAACATTACTCTTGCCAATTCATGATAAGCCATCAATATGGGGTTTTTTAATTAAATTTTTGTTTTCTTAGTTTAAGGTTCTTTGCCCTCTTGCTTATCCATTGGATTGGTTCTAAATTTCTTTAAGTCATCATGGAATAGAGGGAAGGCATAAAGGAGCGGCCTCTGGTCCTTGGTCACCACCTGTGTCATGGACTGAATGTTTGTATCCCCCTCCAAATTAATATGTTAAAGCCCTAATCCCCAATGTGATGGTATCTGGAGATGGAGCCTTCAGGAGGTAATTAGGATTAGATGAGGTCATGAGGGTGGGGTTCCCATGATGGGATCCATGTCCTTGTAAGAAGACCTGTGACAGGACACAGTGAGAAAACCACCATCAACAAGCTAAGAAGAGAATTCTCACCAGGAACTAAATTGGATTGGCTAGCACCTTGATCTTAGACTTCCAGACTTTAGAACTATAAGAAATAAATGTTGCTTCAGCCACGCAGTCTGTAGTATTTTGTTACAGCAGCCTGCCGCTGACTGATACAACCTGCCCGTATTGGCATGTGCATCATTCCATCTGGTTTAGGACCATATGTCTGAACTTCAAAGCTGCTATATGGCTGCCCAAAGAAAATGAAAACACAAATTCAAAATGATATAAGCACCCCTATGTTTACTGTAGCATTATTTACAATAACCAAGATATTGAAGCAGCCCAAGTGTCCATCCAGAGATGAATAAAGATGTACCACATACACACAGGCATACACACACACACACACACACACACACACGCTAGAATATTACTGTGCCATAAAAAAAGGGTGAGATCTCATCATTGGCAACAACACGGGTGGACCTAGAAGGTATTATGCTAAGTGAAATAAGTCAGACAGAAAAAGACAAATACCATATGATATCACTTATATGTGGAATCTAAAAAAATAAAACACCTCAATAAAAAAAAACCTTAACAAACAAAAAGCAGAATCAGATCCATAAATACACAGAACAAACTCATGATTGCCAGAGGGGAGGTCAGTGAGGGATGGGCAAAAAAGGGAGTAGGTGATACAAGTTTCCAGTTATGGAATGAATACATCACAGTTATGGAATAAAATGTCAACATATAGGCAATACAGTCACAGGTACTGTAATAGCGCTGCATGGTGACAGGTGGCAGCTACACTTGTGGTGAGCACAGCATAACTTGCTGAGTCACTATATTGTCCACCTGAAATTAGCAGAACATTGTGGGTCAACTATACTTAAATTAAAAAATAAATAAATTCAAAATCCCAGCTACATGGCTTATGTTTCCTTATAAGGCTGCTGTATTTTGCTGTATTTTATTGAACATTTAGTCTTTGTCACATTCTATCCTAAATTTTCAAAGTCACTAAATATAGCATGGGAAATGCCCCTGACTATGTAATTTAACCTGGTAATGGAGTTTCTTTTTATTTTTATGCTGCCAGGGTTTTACCACCTTTTCAAGAAGAATACCAATCATGCTCCCCTTGTATCCAGAATCTTGCTAAGATAAATTTGTAATTATGAGAGTGAAATATCATTTTTCTATACTGTATTTATATGATGGGTAAGTGATATATTTGTCAGTGGCAGATGCAATAAGAAGCCACCTGTGCTAGTCTCACATAGTTGCTGTAACAAATGGCCACAAATTTAGTGGCTTACAACAACATAAATGTATTCCCTTACAGTTCTAGAGGTCTGAAGTCTAAAACTGGCAACCCAGTTTGGCACAAGCCAAAGTAGATGGCTTCTAGGAGCCAGCTCCTAGAAGCCATCTACTTTGGCTTGTGGTTTCACTTCACTGCAACCTCTGCTTCCACTGTTAAATGTCTCTGACCCTGCCCCTCCTGTCCCCTTCTCTCTCTTACAGGGACTTTCATGATTGACTGCATTGGGCCCACCCAGATAATCCAGGATAATTTCTCCATCTCAAATTCCTTAAATTTAATCACATCTGCAAAATCCTTTTGCATGTACAGTAACCTAGTCACAGGATCTGGAGATTGGGACATGCAGGTCTTTGCCATTTATGGGGACTTGGAGCTACAAATTTGTGACAAGTACAAGTATGCTAGGGTGAAAATATAGAGAAAATAAGGAAATAACAGAAATGGTTTTTTTTTCTGTGAAAAGCGATCATGGTGGGCACTTGTGCTAATCTTTCTTTTACTTATGTTTTGAAATCTTCCATAAGAATTTTTTGTATCCATAATTATGTATTTTAATTTTACCTTTTTATATTTATTAAGTTTTTTACTTTAATTCCAGCATAGTTAACATGCAGTGTTATATTAGTTACAGGTGTACAATATAGTGACTCAGCAATTCTGTGCATTAGCAGTGCTCATCATGAATAAATGTCTTCTTGATAAGTATGTGATGAGTGCACTCTTGATCCCCACCATTTATTTCACCCATACCCCCACCCACCTTCCCTCTGGTAACCATCAGTTTGTTCTCTGTAGTAAAGTCTGTTTCCTGTTTCTCTCTCTCTCTCTCTCTCTCTCTATTCCCCCTTTATTCATTTGTTTTGTTTCTTAAATTTCACATATGGATGAAATCATGGTATTTGTCTTTCTCTGACTGACTTATTTCACTTACATAATACTGTCTAGCTCCGTCTATGTTGTTATAAATGGCAAGACTTCATTATTTTTATGGCTGAATAATATTCCATTATATTAAATATTAAATATACATTAAATCTATATACTACATCTTCTTTATCCATTCATCAGTCGATGGACACTTGGGCTGCTTTCACAATTTGGTGAATGTAAATAATGTTGCAAAATAAATATAGGGATACTTGCATCCTTTTGAATCAGTGTCTTCGAATTCTTAGGGTAAATACCCAATAGTGAATTACTGGATCATAGGGCAGTTCTATTTTTAACTTTTTGTTAAAAGTTTTGTTTTATTGTTTTCCATGGTGGCTGCACCAGTTTTCATACCCACCAACAGTCCACGAGGATTCTCTTTTTTCCACTTTCTTAAATATCTGTTGTTTCTTGTGTTTTTGATTTTAGCCATTCTTTTAGGTGTGAGATGGTATCTCATGATAGTTTTTATTTGCATTTCCCTGATGATGAGTGATGTTGAGCATCTTTTCATGTGTCTGTTGGCTACCTGGATGTCTTCTTTGGAGAAATGTCTATTCATGTCTTCTGCCCATTTTAATTAGATTATTTGGTTTTTATTGTTAAGTTGGGTAAATTCTTTATATATTTTGCATACTAATTCTTCATAAGTCATGTCATTTGTAAATAAATTTTCCCTTCAGTAGGTTGCCTTTTAATTATCTCAATTGTTTCTTTTGCTGTGCAGAAGATTTTTTATTTTGATGTAGTCCCGATAGTTTATTTTTGCTTTTGTTTCCCATGCTTCAGGAGACATATCTAGAAGTATGCTGCTATGGCCAATGTCAAAGAAATGACTGCCTGTGTTTTCTTCTAAGATTTTTATGGTTTCAAGTCTCACATTTAGGTCTTTCACCCATTTTGAGTTTATTTTTGTGTATGGTGTAAGAAAGTGGCTCAGTTTCATTCTTTTGCATGTTGCTATCCAGGTTTCCATAAAAAGAATTTTTTTAAAGAAAACCTTGATTCCACCAGACAAGATGTGTTTGCTTGCGTGTAACAGAATACCTAAAGAACAGTGGCCAACTTCATAATGATACTTACTTTTCACTTAACAGGAATTCCAAACAAAAGTTTGCCATTATTGATTCAATGCTTCCACCCAGTACCCACATTCTTTTTTCTTTTTTTTTGAGAGAGAGAGTGAGAGAGCACACACAGAAGTGGGGTAGCAGGGGAGAAGGAAAGAGAAAATCTCAACCAGAGCCCCTGCTCAGTGTGGAGCTGGAAGTGGGACTCGATCTCACAACCCTGAGATTATGACGTGAGCCAAAATTGATTCAGATGCTTAACCACCTGAATCACCCAGGCGCCTCCAGTACCCATGTTCTTTTTATCTTCTTGCTCTGTGTTGACTTTTCATCCTCTTCCTTGTCACTGCAGGGTCTCAAAAAGATTGCTATAAGTGAAGATGCTGTAACCATGCTTAAGACAGGAAAGAAAAAAAAAGACAATCTCCAACCGTGTCAGTCCTTATTGTAGGGAAAGCAAATACTTTTTCAGAAGCCAGCCAGCCCACTTGCCCTTATGTCTAATCTGTTAGAACTGGATCACATGGCCATTCCCAGGTGCAAAGGGGATGAGAAATCCAATAGATGGTAAAGCAGCAGCAAATTGTCCTAATACAATTGACCAACCATGATTCATCACTTTCTTGACCAGGTCTTATAGGCCAGGAAGAAGGAGAAATGACTGTCAAGCAAAGAACTACACAGATCTACCTAGCTGCCATTTTCTACTGAATAAGCTAACAGGGCATTCACGGACCTGCAAGATCATCTAGATGCATAGTCTCTCCCCAAGCATGCTTGACCGCAGTGTCCATGCCTCATTCACTCCAGCCTTCTCTAGTCCCACAGACATGTCCACGTGGTCCTGTTTTTGAGTCTTCTTTCAGGTTTATACTTGGCTGAGAATGCTCCCCCATGCTCCCACCCACTGAACCCCTTCCCATTTGGAGAAGCTCTACTTAAGGGCTGCTTTCTACTTCCAGATGATTGTAGTCACTAGCATCATTCACTGTGTTTCTTCATGGTTTAGTTATTTGTGTGATCTCACCTCTTCTATGAAATTCCTAGATCCCGCAAAGCAGAAGCCATGCCCTCTACATTCTCATAGCCTTCTGATTCACCCACAGTGACCAGCACAGTGTCCATACATAATAAGTACTCAATACTTTTATGTACAGTTGAACCCTAGTGAGTTCCCTTGTAAAGTGGAGAATCCAGTTATAATAATTATAATGAGGACCAGCACTTGTATAGCACTATATTCCAGGCAATATTTGAAATGCTTTACAAAGATTGACACTTTACGATAATTCTGTGAGGTAGGTATTATTATTCCCATTTTACAGATAAGGAAATCAAGGCAAAAAAAGGTTAGGTAACCTTCCCAAGATTATAGCTAATAAGGGATAGAAACTAAAGGTACAAATTTGGGCTGTCTGGCCCCAAAGTCTATGCTCTTGGCCATTCTTTTATATTGCCACATATGGCATAAAAAGTCTAACAACATGATTGTATAGAAAGTATTCAGTGAATGCTGGTTGGTTGACTGGCTGATTAGTTTACTGCAAATAATTATCCACATCTTTTGTTTCATAAGTAAAGTTTTTGAATAATACTTGCGGATGAAGCACTATTGTATACTTATTATGCACATGTATTGTATATCATATCAATAGCTTTACTACATGACTACTTAAATACGTTTTTGGAGAGAAACACTACATAATCGGCTCTAGTATTAGGTATATACTTATTTAATGACACCACAATGTAATTCCATAGTCTTTACTCTAGAATGACATTGTAGTTCATATCCACCACCTGCCTGGTCAGTATTTATGTTCAAATTCATCCCCTACTTTGTACAAGGTCCTTCGGATCAACTCAAAATAGGTGAGCACTTTACGCCATCTAGTGGGGACACATTTGGAAAAAATATTTCCAGTGAGTTACTTAAGCAAAGAGAATTATATATTGATAATATCCAAATGCCACAGATAGACTTACAAATCACCATAAAAACAGACCCTTCAAATAAAACTGGAATCTTTGCTCCAATTATCAGTGGCTGTAAAAGTCATTCTCCCAAACTCTTCCAGACTGCTACCTTTTCCTGTTTCTGTGTAGCAGCTACCTACTAAAAACACTCCAGTGTTTCCTAGAAGGTACTATTCTCCTTATCAGTTGACCCCAAAGATTTATTTTCTCCATAATATGTTGAAAGGGCTCCTGGTAAAGTCACTGTTGTGTCTCGTGTCTATAGGAGAGGGCTGTAGGGTCTGGTTGAAGGAGCAAATTTGTGATTTGCAGTAACCCTTTGTCAGCTGGTCACCTTTGCTATCTAGGCCAATGTCATTTGAATGCACTATTTTCTGCTTGATGGGGGTGCTCAAGCCCCTCCCCTCACCGAGATTTCTGCAAATTCTGGAGCTGATTCCTATGGTAACATCTACTTTTATTTCCACTGAGCTCCTAACTTCTGGTTGCAGACATCAGTCTACACAAAAACCTAGCTTCCTTCTATTTCTAGGCATAGTAAAAATAGCAATCCCTTGCCCCCTCGAAATGAAGCGTGGCCATGTATGTGCCTTGCTCTGGCCAATGAACTATGAATGGAAATCACATGTGTCACCTCCAGGTAGACAGATATTCTTCATGTTTCCATTCTCCCTACCATGGCTTCCTTAGCCTGGGCCTCTGAATGAGGGCAATGGAGTACAGAACCCTCTGCCCATCTACAATGGACAGTTGCAAATATGTCCGAAGTCTGTTGTTCTAAGCCAATGGGATTTAGGGATTATTTGTTACCTAAACATAGCCTAGTCTATACTGACTCATATACTTCCCAAAGTAATTCCCTTGCTCTCGATTGCTCTCTCTCTCTTTCACTGCCCACTCACCCTATCTCTCTTATGCACTGATCTATCCATGGAATATACCTCCTCTTTTTTTTTAATTCTCCAAAATACCACTTTTGAAATCTTCCCATGAGTATAAAAAACATTTTTTAAAGATTTTATTTATTTACTCATGAGAGACACACACACAGAGGCAGAGACATAGGCAGAGGGAGAAGCAGGATCCATGCAGGGAGCCCCATGTGGGACTCAGTCCCAGGATCCCAGGATCCCAGGATCACGCCCTGAGCCAAAGGCAGATGCTCAACTACTGAGCCACCAGGGGCCCCAAAAACATTTTTAAATTAAGCATTATGCATTCTTGTTCTTGAAGATTCTTTGTCCACATTCTCATCACACTTCTTTCTCTCTTCTCTCCCCCACTGCTGGTACCCACAAAGCATGTTAGCAACCCCTTTGTCTTGTCTCCTTTTAAACCACTTGTTTTCAACTCTGTCAGACTCAATATCCTGCTTCTTATAATAAACATTATAACACTCCCTTTATGACCTTGAAATAAAATTCATCGATAATTAGTCTACCTACACCCATAATTTTTAAACCTCAATATAAACTTTTAACTGCATTATAAAGGAGAAAACAATCTACAGTAAAATCTAATTTTCAATAGGAATCCTTACACCGGTACAGATCACTGTAACTTTGACACCACAAATGAAGGCTGACAAAGATATGTGATGCTAGTGATGCAGACACCATAAGCAGCATTGTCATCAGTGATGTTATTTTCCAAAATGGTGAAAACTTCTTGGTTCAAAGTACAATGATACCTTAATGTACGCAGTAGTTGCACGTCCACAAATTTGATGTGTATGAAAACATTTCAAAAATATTATGTATTATAGAATTACGTTGTAGGGCCAAACAACTTTAAACATAAATTTTCATTTACACAAATGTCTGGCAGGGCATTCAAATGTCTTGTGAACCTCAGGACAAGACCTTCTTATTAGGTACCATCCTGTGCATAGCAGGACAACTAGCGTTCCTGATCTCTCCCAGCAAATACTACTAGCAGCACCTTTCAATTAGTAGGACACCCCCAAAAATGTCTCCATAAATTCCCAAAATGACCCCTAGTGGAGGCTCACTTCACTGTTCTAAGACATTTTAAATGGGGTTTCGTTTTTACCGTAAAGTAAGATGTTGTGTAGTGTAGTAAATTCCTTTATATAGATCAGATCCTACTGAAAAAGTAAGGCCATACATATCTTACAAGGGATTTTGTTTGTTTGTTTGCTCTAACTGAAGAGTACCATAGAACCACACTGACCCAAAATACTTCCTTTTGGGGGTCACCTGGGTGGCACAGTTGGTTAAAGCCTCTGACTCTCAGTTTCAGCTTAGAACTAACCTCAGGGTTGTGAGATGGAGCTCCTCTTGGAGCTCCATGGTCACTGGGGAGTCTGCTAGAGTTTCTGTCTCCCTCTCCCTCTGCCCCTCCCCCCTTGCTTCCTCTTTCTCAAATAAATAAATCTTTAAAAAATTTTTTTGAAAACCTTCTTTTTTTGGTTGGCATTTTTGTACTGCTTTATTTTCAAAACCAGTCTCTCATGGGCTGTGCTGTATAGAAGGGAAGAAAGAAGCTGAATGGAAGGAGGGTAGGTGCTCTGGGACAAGTGAGAAATGGGAGAAAGTCTTTTATTATCTTTTTATTGAATAATGGAAACTTGTAGTCCCTTAGAGTTTATCTTTCCACAGTTTACCCTCCCGCTGCAGGAATCTCTTCTAGTCTTTTCCTGAAATCTGATCTCGTGGTCTCTGTTTAGAGTTTAGACACTTTCATGACAGACATAGCATTAACAATAGCAATGATAGTAATAATTTTATAATAGTCATGATTGCAGCAATTACTATTTAATAAGAACTTGCTATGTGCCATTTCCACTAACCATAATAACCTCCATTAGGCAGTCATTTCCACTTGTTATTTGGGAATCTCTGAAACTACCTTCCCTTTTATCATCTCCTATCTCCCATTATTCCTTGTAGTGGATTGAAGGTGGCCCTAGATTCTTCACCATTCTTTTGATCACAGATGAAATGTATGTGCCCTCCCTTTGATCCTGGAGAGAGTGTCACTGTGTAACTTCCAAGGATGCTCCTATGAGATCTACAGCTTCCATTTGGGCACACTTGGAATGCTCCTCTGGGAACCTAGCTGCTATGCAGGGAGAAGCCCAAGCATATGGGGAGGCCACATGGGGGAACACTAAGATGTTCTGGTCAGTAGTCTAGGATGAACTCCCAGCCAGCACCAACACCAGCTGTGTAATGAGCTGTGTAGGATGTCATAATCCATCTAAGCCTCCAGTGGACCATAGGCACAGCCAACACCACATGGAGCAGAAGAACCACCCATCAGAACTCAGTCAACCCACAGATCCAGGAAAAAATATCAAACTGTTGTTTTAAAACATTCCATGGGGTGCCTGGGTGGCTCAGTTAGTTAAGTGTCCAACTCTTGGGTCCAGTCATGATCTCAGGGTCATGAGATTGAGCCCTGAGTTGGGCTCTGTGCTCATCGAGGAGTCTGCTTAAGATTCTCTCTCTCCTTTCCCTCTGCCTCTCCTCCCATTCATCCTCTTTCTCTCTCTTTTTCTAATAAATAAATAAAATCTTAAGAAAAAAAAAGATACTGTTCTTGGGAAATATGGTGACAACCCATCTCCACAGGACAATTTGGCCCAATTTACAACCAATGAAACCTCGTCCCTGCCTGACAAATCCTGCCAAATTGCACCTCAAAGGAATGTGATGGCAGGCTCTCAGCATTCATGGTGTTAGTTCCAGAATGGCCTGGTTTTACCCATTTGGACCTCCCCCTGCTCACAGCCTCTTCATACAGTACTGATCTCGCTCATTCTTCTGCCACAGAGATGGGCTACCTGCCCAGCTTCTTCCAGCCTGTGATTTCCTGGATTCTAACTTCTTTTGTCCATTCTGGCATGAACTCTCTGCAGAACGATCACCTCATAATGAACCTCCTCTTTAGCCAAGAGGTCGCATATTTGGATGGCTGTCATATCCATCCCATGTTCTCATTTTTGCATGGCCTTTTTCTTAAGCTGTGTATTAACATTATGTCCTCATATGGTTGTTTTCAAATCCCTAGCTCACCTGACTGCCCTCCCTGGTTTACCTCTAATTTATTAAAGTCCTTCATGATACTTCATTTAGAATTGGATGCAGTATTCCAGGTGTAATGTACATTGGAGAATGCACTCAGGCCTTACAAGGACTTCTTTCAGAATTTATTTTTGCCTATAAAGATGCCTTTGAATTTTCAGTCTGCCATCCAAAACATTAGGCATCCTTCCCAACTACCTGTCATCTGAAATTTTGCTCAGCATTTAATTCGAGTATATTTTATTTTGAAGAGGTTCTGTGAATTTTCGGACCCTGTTTCTCACCACTAAACTCATTCCTGCTAGTTAACATCAATCTGTTCATCAAAGCTTTTCTGCTTGGATTTGTTCAAACAACTGGTTCTATAATTAACCAGTTGAACAAGCATTCTATTTTCATTTTCCACTTCACCCATGATAAGCACATTAAAATCCATCTATGCTTATCACAAATCTGGGTCTCCAGTTTGGAAACACCATAGTCAAAAGAAGTAAAATTCATTCAATTTGACATTAATCAAGCACTATGTCATCACTGATCCTTTAGGCAGGAAATGGCTCTTCGCCATTCACAAGCTCAAAAATCCAGGGAAAGAACTTGGCTATGACATCTGGGGGCAGTGTTCATGGATTATGTGTGTTCCTAGTTCCCGACTCTGCTGACAAATTAGTTTACCATTCAGTGCCCAACCTGGACCGGGTCCATGTCTCTGGCTTGGACTCAAGATGACATCAGCATACATCCCTAAAGATGTTTTCATTTCTCCTGCTTCCTGACCTTTCAGCATCTCTTTTTCAACAGTATTCTCTCAGCTGACCCTGGTTTTCAAACTTCTCTCCTGCTTCCTTTGCACTCACTCCCTAGTATTTTGGTGCCCAGGCTGTCCCCTGGCTTCTATGGCCCGTTGACCCTCCAACTCCTCATTGATTCTTCATCATCCAGTGAACCTCTTGCTGTATTCCTGCCCCACATCTAATGAGTCGTAGTTGTCAAAGCCCCTCCACATAGATATAATCGCTGTTGTTGTTTTTGCAAAATAAAATAAACTTCAAGCTCCCCAAACTATAATTTATAGAATCTAAATTTCTTCCTTTTTGGAAGAAAATTGAAGCAAACTGATAGCACTAATTTACAAGCACTTTTGAGCTAGAACTTCTTTTAGTTGCCTGGAGTGTCAAGAGTCTGGGCCTAGAAATGATTCATTTTAATTACTTCGGTGCTCTCTTATTATCCACATTTCTCTTGGGTTTATTATCCCCTTATCCATCGATTGTGCTACTCTTTCCAGGTTGGTGGTTGTATTCCAAGGAAAAACCCAGCTAAGTAAGCTATGAATTAACTTGACCGCCTCTCATCCTGGCTGTAGACCTACTGCTTTTCTTAATTTTTCCTACTTGTTCTAAACGTAGTTCTGAAAGTAAGTCTAGGTGTGAGTATCTCTCACAACTCTCAACTTATTTCCTCTTTTAGACTTTCCAGCACTGCTCTTAAAGGGTGTTCCCCCTCTTAATTACAATTTCTTCATTCCACTTCTTTATCCCATGTCCCTCTCAACTTTCATCTCAGTAGAAGCAGGGAGAAGAGTGTGAGTGAGGGAGGATAAAGAAGTGTAGCCCTTGATAAAAAGGTAATAAAGACAGCCTTTCTCCTTAGCTACGTTCATTCTATTGAAATACCCTTAAGTCAGCCTGAGAAGACAAGAGAAGTAACATGAAGTGAAAAAAACAGTGTGCTTACCTGAAGATCAGAATTCCCGGGACTGAATTTGCTTGAATACTGATGCTAATAATAGCTAACACTTAGCTGAGCACTTAATGTGTCCCAGGCACTGTTCTAAGTCCTTTACACGTGCTTGTATGTAAGTACTATTTATTATCCCCCTATTCCATATGAGGACAGTAAGGCATGCAGAAATTTGCCCAAGGTCATGAAGCTGGCTAGTGAGCAAGAGAGGCAGGTTAGGGTTGAGGTTGGTAGGGAGGCTTTGGAACCAGATGGCCCAACTCTGATCCCATGGTCACTACTGGCCTGCCCAATACCTTATCCCCGCCCAATACCGCTTCTCTATCCACTACCAGCTCAGACAACCCTGAGCCTCTTTTCTACCATCTTTTAAATTAATGGATAACATAGATGACTTCTCACACCCCGTTGGCTCAGATATCCAAAGATACTCCTTGCCCTATTTATACCTCAGAGGCAGCCACGATAAGTCATGTGAAGCTGCTTCCCAGCCTGGACACCGATGCCAGATCATAGTGTTATGGTGAAAGCAGCTTCCAGGTGAGGTCCCTCCCCACCAGTAGCACCCAGATGCCCTGGGAGGAACTCTGGAAGCTGCTACACTGCAATTGACGTATAATGGCTGGCCACCAGGCATCCCTGGGTCCCTGTCTCTACTTGGGCAGCAGGTTAGAATGTGAACTTCTGAGGGAACACAAAACAGAAAAAAAATTGAAATAACCTAACAGTAAAGCCAAGTTTCCATGGCCCAAGAACAAGGATGAAATCAGTCTCCTACTCTCTAATTTCATATTCTTGGCTTGTGGTACTTCTATCCAATTGCTAACATTTCTCTTCCAAAGCTTCTTTACATTCTGGCCCCAAATTTCACTAACCTACACCTGTATTCAGTGTGAAAAAAAAAAAAGAAAAAAAGATGTGACATGATAATAGAATGCTGTCTAGAGAAATTAAAATAATCCTTGAAGAGCCTAAAACAAAACGACATCACTTCGTGATGAGAAGGTAGGCATGAGAGTCCAAATACGTGTAGAAAGTAGACTTTCTCCGTGTTATGCCTCATCTGAACCAATGGATAGGCATGTAAGGGTCAGATAGAGATATTTGTAAGTTAGTTCACTTTTGACTTTAGACTTTAAAAAATATACTCTTTCACAAAGGTGAAACTAGAACTGAGTTTTATAAATGTGTGCTAGCTTTTGCCACACTGTGAGCTAGGCTACGACTTATATTCAGTCAGGAATCTCAAGTTTATTGATATTCCTTAGAATCTCACTGAGTACTACACAAGTTAGTAGGTGGTTTAAACATTAGTATGGTGAAATTTTCTTCTTTATCCTCCCTTTTTATTTTTCACAAATACACAAGGGAATATTCTTATGGCATTCGCAGGAGTGATTTCCATCCTACAAATCAGGAAAATTTAAGTAACAGTAGATACTGTCCATTCACCAATTATAGCTGCCCTGGCCCGAGGCCGACTAGGAGAGCCCCAGGTTCAGGACCCAGTGACCTGAATACACATCACCCAGATAGGGAACCGTGGTGCTCCTGAACATCAAGAGAGATCAAACATGGTGTTTTTCCAAGACCTTGGGATTAGGACAGAGGCTTATCAGCACGGAGAGAAGGAAGACCCAGGCTGCTGCTGGTGTGGCTTGTGCCAAGGTCATTCTGAATATCAGATTACGATCAGGAGATGAAATGATCAAAGGAAGGGGCCATAGCGTTGAAATCATAATTATTTCTGAAAAACATGCCATAGGGTCTCAGTTGCTCAGAGGCATTATCTCAGCAGAGAACGCAAAACTGCGACAGCGAGGATTGGGCTGAAGCACCCACCGGGCTAAGAGCTCAGCCAGCCTGTCTACACAAGGAAAGGGAGGATTTGGTTTATCCCTCTCATTATTCCAGAAAGTACATTTTCACAGAAGATATACCGCTGTGCCATTCCGAAGGGGGAAAACCTAGACAGAAAAGGAGAGACATCTCTTGGCTCCGGGCCCTGTGACTTGACTTCACATCCCAGTTGGTTTTCTTTCGCCATCTAGAATAATGACAGTAATGACACAGGCCCTGTGGCCGCCACTTACTTCGTGCCAGGCACCGTTGGCTGAGCCCCCGTTCCTCTGTTACTGTGTCACAGCCCTGGGCCACCGATGTTACATCCCCATCCTACAGATGAGGAAACTGATTTGCAGAGAGACAAAATAGCCTCAGGGAACCTGCTTTTCCCTCTGCCTGTGTCTCTGCCTCTTTCTGTGTGTATTTCCTGAATAAATAAATAAATAAATAATCTTAAAACAAAACAAAACAAAACACTGCACACAGTGCTGGCACACGGTAGGCTAGCTATGAATGGACATTGAATGAAGGAGTGTGTGGGGCCTGCACTTGGGAAAATTCTGCAAGGCACATAACACCCCTCTTTGCAGGGAAGTCCCCAGATGACACACATGGTGAATGCCAGCTGTAGGAACCGTGCAACGTCGGCAGCTGCATAGCAATTAAGCCGGCATTGGAAGATGGGTATGATTCTAAAAGGTGGGCCCCGGAGAAAGAGGGGCCCCTTCAGGTGAAGAGAAGTGTGTGAGGGAAAGCACACAGTATGAGCACTTGGGAATGAACAAGGAGTCTGGCGCTGTGGTGCACAGAACGTGTACAGACGTCAGAAATTCAGGCAGAAGGAGCGTGAGGGCTGAGAGCCTTGCACAGAGAGAGAATCAGTGGGCTGGATCCTCTCTAGAAAGAGAGTAGGGATTAGAAGCTATTGTTCTGTGTGTTTAAAAATTACACTTTTAAGTTCTGAAGTACATCTCCCTCCAAGGCCCTTCCAAAAGTCAGCAATGGGATGCTACGGTCCAGGGCTGAGAAAGCCCTCCTCTCAGAGCTGGCCCTTCTGGTACCTACGCGGCGGCCACAAAGTGTGGCTTGGTGACTCCCCTCCGCTGTTTCTTAAGGGGCTTCCATCCCCCATCTGGACACGTAAACCAGATGCCCATGTGTTACCCGCATCTCTACAACCCAGGCATTTGAATAAATGTCACCCAAATTCCCATTTTCAAGCCAGGAATGTTTGACACCCCACTTTTAACTCTGTGGCTTCCCAGCTGTGAATCTCATTGGCTCCCACATTCTTGGATCCTGTGTCCACATAGGCCACCACTCAATCTTCCTGAGAAAGGTGGCCTCGGAACGCCAAGTTCCATCTTGAAGGGGCTATAGCCATCTGCTCCTGCCCTACCCCTGGCCCGTGCTGCATGCACTTTCTCCTCACTCAACCCCACCTGAAACACGAGAGGCGCCTGAATAAATACTGACTTCTTTCCTTTCCTTGTAAAATTCCTACCATCAAAATTGCCACTGGATATGGGGACACAGAGGCCACCCGGTCAAGTCCCCTTGTCCGTTTGGCTGCCTCACTAGAGTGGGGACTGCCCAGCAGGAAGCTCCAGGCCCTCTGAAGCTGGCCTGGGCATGAGACCCGCTGCCCCATCACAGAATCCTTCCTCGGGCCAAGAGCACCAGAGCCCGCATTTCTTGTGCAGTGCAAGGAAAAGAAAATTCTACCAGGATTGGCTAATATATAACATTTCTTCACTGCCTCTGTCTGAAATGGGGGAACAGCTTTTCATGCCGATTTTACAGGGGAAGTTTGATGATAAACAAAGCATAGGGATCCTTGGGTGGGCTCAGTGGTTTAGCGCCTGCCTTTGGCTCAGGGCATGATCCTGGAGACCTAGGATCAAGTGCCACATCAGGCTCCTGGCATGAAGCCTGCTTCTGTCTCTGCCTCTCTTTCTCTCTTTCTCTGTCTCTCATGAACAAATAAATAATATCATAAATAAATAAATAAATAAATAAATAAATATTTTTTAAAAAAAGCATAAACTCTAAGGCTTATATTATGATTGATCTGTGCAGAAGAAACAAAGACCAAAGGGTAGTAGCAGCTAGGGACGCCTGGGTGGCTCAGTCGGTAAAGCATCTGCCTTCAGCTCAGGTCATGAGCTCAGGGTCCTGGGGTCGAGCCCGGTGTCAGGCTCCCTGCTCCCTCTCCCTCTGCCCCTCCCCCTGCTTGTGCTGTCTCTCTGTCAAGTAAATAAATAAAATATTGAAAGAAAAAATCAACGCCCTAATGATACAAGTAATTCACAACTCTAGCTACTGCTTATTGAGCAGTGAGTGCACACCCAGTATTGCACGTGCGTTACTGTACTTACCACTCACGAGAACTGTGTAAGGAGATGTGAGGGTCCCGATGTGCTAGTGCTCCTCTAACGAGGCACCACACATGGATGACTTAACAACAGGCATCTATTTCTCACCGTTTTAGAGGCTGGGAAGTTTAAAACCAATGCTTCATCAGCCAGCTGGGCGTCTGGGGAGCGGTCTCCTCGAGGCTTTGCTGACAGCCGCCTTCTCACCATGTACGGTGCACTCACCCGGCAGGGAGTCGGGGGTAGAGAGGGAGAAAGAGGATTCTCGGGTGTCTCTTCCTATAAAGACACTAATCCTATAGGATCAGGGCCCTATCTTTATGACCTTTTTATTTTGTTGAAGATTGTATTTATTTATTTGTCTGAGAGAGAACACAAGCAGGGGGAGTGGCACGCAGAGGGAGAGGGAGCTGAGCAGAGAGCCCAACATGGGGCTCGATCCCAGAACCCTGGGATCACGACCTGAGCAGAAGGCAGACGGTTCACTGACTAAGCCACCCAGGCGCCCCTTTATGACCCTCTTTAAACTTAATTATCTCCTATAGACCCATCTCCAAATACAGGTGCATCGGAGGTTAGGGCTTCAGTGTAGGAATTTGGAGGGCACATAATTCAGTCCGTAGAAGTGGGAGATGGTTCTCATTTTACTAACAAGACTCAGATTACAAGGCCACCTAAGGTCTCACAACTAGTAAGTGAAAAAAAACAGAATTATGAACACAAGAAGACAGACTCCAGAGCCCAATGCTCTTGACCACTACCCTAAAGAAGAAAGAATAAATTGTCCATAAACCCCCCACCTAGATAGGACATTTTAGTCACCAAGATTTCTTGGCTGTTTGACAACTTACGCATCTTTTTATAGCTGTGAATGTAAAGTCCTCACTAATCTGCATCTGCATGCTGTTGAGCATTAATCAGTAATAATTGGCAATTTCTTTTCTTTTTTTTTTTTTTTTTTTTTAGAGAGAGAGAGAGTGAGCTGAGTGGGACAAAGGCAGAAGGAGAGAGAAAATCTTAGGCAGATTCCATGCCCAGCACGGAGCCTGACGCTGGGCTCGATCTCATGACCCTGACATCACGACCTGAGCTGAAACCATGAGTCGCATGCTTAACCAAGGCACCCCTGGCACATACACTTCTGTGGATCAAAAGCACACACTTGCAAACTGACATAAATATAGCGTTTTCTGGGAGCATCTTATGATGGGTCCTCCCTGCTGCTGTCTTGTTTAGACCCTCATGCCGCCACCCCATGCGCTCCGTCAGCCTCCTCAGGAGCTCCTTGGGTTTTGTCTTTCATTTCCATCATCCTAGCTGCACCCAAAGGATCTTTATAAAATGCGGATTTTGTCCTGCCTCTCAAATCCTCCGTGGGATCCCCACTGTCTGCAACACAAAGTTGAGAGTCCCTTGACACAGCGCATCAGGCTCTCCGGCCCTGGTCCCTGTGGCCATCTCCTGCCAGCCTCAGGTACGCCCACTACCCCAATGCCCTTGCCACCTCTGCACACCCTGAGCTTGCTTCCCGGGTGGCATCCTTCCACTGTCAGCCTGGACAAATCTGCCCTTCCTTCTAGACCCAATGGAAGCAATGTCTCGTCTGTACAATGTGCATCCATGTCTCAAAGGGAGTTGGCCACAACTTCCCCTGGGCCGCCTTTGAGCCACGTCCTATTCTCCAGTTTATCACAGGTTCCTGAGTGCCCTTCACACGTCATTCTGCTCCACCACTCTGAGCCACTTGAAAATGAGAACTTCCTGGGCACCTGGGTGGTGCAGGGGTTGAGCGGCTGCCTTCAGCTCAGGGAGTGACCCCAGGGTCCTGGGATCGAGTCCCGCATCGGGCTCCCCACTGGGAGCCTGCTTCTCCCTCTGCCTATGTCTCTACCTCTCTCTGTGTGTCTCTCATGTCTTTTTTTTTTTTTAAGATTTATTTATTTACTTTCAGAGAGAGAGCATGTGCATGCCAGCTGAGGGTGGGAAGGGCGAGCAGAAAGAGAGAGAGAGAGGAACAGACTCCTGCTGGGTGCGGAACCACCTTAAGGCTCAATCCTATGACACCCCCCCCAGACCCCCACCCCCACCCCCAGATCATGAACCCAGCCAAAATCAAGAGTCCGACACTCAACCAACGGAGCCACCCAGGCACACCTAGGCCATCCTCTTGGAGGGTGACACAGCAGGGTGCAGCTTGCCCCCCTCAGCTCTATGCTCCCATCCCACCTCCAGCCCCCTTGAGCCAGTTACTTAACCTCTCTGAGGCTCCAGGCTTCCATCTGTGAAGGAGGGGCCAAGATGGATTGTGGCTTTCACCTGTCCTGGTAAATCCTAACCGGTTTTGCTCACCATGTGTATTCAATTCATTTTACTGTTTTCTTTCTTGAGTGCCTAAAAGAAGACCCAGCACCTCATGGCCTACCCAGTTTTCATCATTCTGTTTAACAAGAAATTTTTCAAACTATTTAAAAATTTTTATATATGATATGAGGTATGGATTAAAGTTAATTCCTTTGCATGTCATTCATTATCTGATTGTTCCAGGAGCATTTATTAAGGATTAAATTTATTCCGTATTGTTTTATAGCTATATAGCATATTCTCTATGATGTGCATTTCTGGACTATTATTTTATTCCACTGAATAGTATCTATATTTTTAAGGCATCAAACCATTATTTTTTTAAACTTGTATTTTAAAACCTAAAACACCGGGCATAATTCTTACTGTTTAAAAACCATGTTTCAGGGGCACCTGGTTGGCTCAGTGGTTGAGCGTCTGCCTTCAGCTCAGGTTATCACCTTGGGGTCCTGGGATCGAGTTACCGCATCAGGTCCCCTTGCAAGGAGCCGGCTTCTCCCTCTGTCTATGTCTCTGCCTCTCTCTCTGCGTCTCTCATGAATAAATAGATAAATCTTGAAAACAAAACAAAACAAAAAAAACACCTTGTTTCTTTGGCTTTGTCTTTTCATCCCATAGGATTTTCCAGTTCCATAAACTTTTCTATGGGACACTACCATCAATATTTCTTTTTTTATTTTTTTTACCATCAATATTTCATAAAATATTTTTATGAATCTAGCTAATGATTTAATTATTAATTCCTAGTACTATTAGCATTAACAAGTAGCATTTTTAAGAGTACAGTGCTCCCTTTGTTCATGGCTTCCTTCTTTTTACCATAGTTTTAGATATTTCTTGTTATAAATCTCTGTCCTGACTTAAATTCTTATGTGCTTCTGATACAATTAGTAGAAAAGAACTTCTTTTGTGCTATTTCTGATGCAATCACTAATAAAAAGAAAGGTAACTGATTTTGTGGGTTCACCTTGTACCTCACTGTTTGGCTAAACAACTTTGCTACCACTAGTCATTTTTTTTTTAATGAGAGTCTAAATTTTCTGGATTAGTAGTTTCACCCTCAACAAAAACTAATCTTTTGGTTTCTCTTTTTAAGAGAAGTGATTTTCTGCACCATGTTTCTTAATCTTTTCCAACTTGACTCTTGGTTTTACACACACACACACACACACACACACACACACTTCCCATCAAGTTAAAAAAAATTGCCTCCTGAGACTAATATTTTAAGCACTTTCATCTGAAACAGATTATGGAATTTGTTGAATGGCTTCTCAAGAGCTATCGAGATAGTGAAAAAATGTTAGTATTTTTGTTGCTAAAGTTTTAGTTTGATAAATTTTCTTGTGTAATACGAGTCTCAATTTCCTAGGCTAACCCACTTTCGCTATCCAGGATTATTCTTTTCTGGTAAGAAAATGTTGTCCAGGATAATATCTACTATTTTTTTTTATTTTTTTAAAGATTTTATTTATTTATTCATGAGAGACACAGAAAGAGAGAGAGAGGCAGAGACACAGGCAGAGGGAGAAGCAGGCTCCATGCAGGGAGCCCGACACGGGACTCAATCCCAGGTCTCCAGGATCACGCCCTGGGCTGAAGGCGGCGCTAAACTGCTGAGCCACCCAGGCTGCCCAATATCTACTATTTTAAATAATGTGTAATAATAATAATTGGTCCTAAAACTTTTTTAGTGTGTACTTCAGATATGTAGGTGAAGACAGTATCCACTATCTACCTCATTAAATGAATTAAAAACCATGTTGTGTTCTGTAAGCTGTCCAGATACTGTACATCCTATGAAGTTCCAAAAAAAAATAGTAGGTTCAATGATATTTTTTTATGTCTCTTTTTCTATTTCTTGTTCTGAGTTTTGGTCTGTTTACTTCTACATCACGGATCATTTTAAATACTTTACATTTCATGTAAGGTGTCTTATGAATTTGACATACTGGTCAATTCATGTTACTACTGTACATCACACTTTCATTTTTTAATTTATTATATCTTCTGCATTCATTAATCAGACAGATGGATCTCTGTCTTCTAATTTAAAAAATCAATATTGTATCATTTTTCTCCAAATTGTTGATTTCCACTCAAATTTAATTCTCTCTTCTGACGTTTTTTTTGGTTACTATTTGCTATGACATCTATTTTAACCTGATACTATCTTTGTAGAATCTGTTTTCAAATCTCTGAAATAAAGAGATTTTTTTTTTAAGATTTGATTTATTTTTTCATGAGAGACACAGAGAGAGAGAGGCAGAGACATAGGCAGAGAGAGAAGCAGGCTCCATGCAGGGAGCCTGATGTGGGACTCGATCCCGGGACTCCAGGACCAGCAGACACCAAACCGCTGAGCCATCCAGGGATCCCCTGAAATAAAGAGGTTTTTAATGCAATATCAACTTTTAGTCTGTTTTGTCTCATTGAGATAGTCTCTCATGGAGATAGCATGGGTTTGATCTTTTTTTTAAAAATTGTCTGTAACCCTTCCTAATCTTACAGGTAAATTTAACCTATATGCATTTTATATTCTACTTGAACCTGTACTGTAAACTATTTTAGACATGTGCTTGGGGGTTATAAATAAAACTATAATTTTTAAAAGTACCATCCAGCATATTTCAATTTACAGGATTATCTTTCTGGCATACTTTTTAAAAGATTTTATTTATTTATTCATGAGAGAAAAAGAGAGAGGCAGAGACACAGGCAGAGGGAGAAGCAGGCTCCATGCAGGGAGCCTGATGTGGGACTTGATCCCAGGTCTCCAGGATCATGCCCTGGGCTGAAGGCCACGCTAAATCGCTGAGCCACCTGGGCTGCCCTCTGGCATATTTTTTTACTTTCTTTTTCACTTGCATTGTTTCTAAAATCTTTTAAACCATTTCCCTTTAAACAAAATCCAACAGCTTTCTCAGACAACCGGCCCTGTGTTCAATGAAACTCTCACAGTGAGTCTTTGAGGCTCGAGGGAAGCTCCCAAGTGTGATCACAACTGAATCTGCTGGGAAAAGCCCTAGAGCATCATGTTTGAGACACCATAGCAGACTTCCTATGTCTCTCTGGGTGTAAGTTCCCCTGTGTGAGTGGACTTTTAGAGAGTGATCATTTCCAGCAGCAGGTCTGTGGCCAGGTGCTAAATCACAGCACATTAGGCGGGAAGCCATGCGTTCCATTCTGAGAAGGAAAGCCAAAAACAACGTGACCAAACTGAGGTCCACAGCATCACCCATGTACAAGCAGATGTCTGCAGTAGAGGCTCAGGAAAAAAGATTCATCAAGTAGACTTGCTACCCAGATGGGGGATTACAGGTGAATTCTAGTCTAGATTCACACCCAGAACACTGGTTCCCAGGGATAGACCGCAGATTATAGCTGCTAGGCCCATGTGGTCATGAAGAGCAAAGGCTTTCGGGTCAGGCCAAACTTGCTGGATCTGTGTCTTCACTTACTAACCAGAAATGTGAATAAAACCTAGCCTCAGGGCACCTGGGTGGCTCAGTTGGTTAAGCATCAGCCTTCAGCTTAGGTCATGATCCTGGAGTCTCTGTGTCTGGCTCCCTGCTGGAGGAGGAGTCAGCTTCTGCCTCTGCCTCTGCCCTCCACTGACTTCTGTTTGCTCTCTTGCACCCTCTCTCTCAAATAAAGGAAATATTGAAAAAATACTTAGACTTGTTTTCTTCAATAATAAAGGAGGACAAATATAGTACATACCTCACATGGTTCTTTTTTGAAAAATATTTATTTATTTATCCATGAGAGACACACAGAGAGGGGCAGAGACACAGGCAGAGGGAGAAGCAGGCTCCTTGCAGGAAGCCCAATGTGGGACTCAATCCCAGGACCCTAGGATCGTGTCCTGAGCCACCCAGGTGCCCCTGGTTCTTTTACAGATTAATAAATAAAAGGATTAGAAATAATACAAGTAAAAGCATCCAATCCCAGGAGGCTCAATAAATCTTAGTTAATATTATCATTCCATCCAGACCACAAATGGGAAGGCATAGTACATAGTGCTTCCAGGCTGAGTTTTCTCTGATTCTGGAACGGAGGAGAATTCTTCCCCACCCCCCACCCCCACCCCTGACCTGAGTGGGGCTGATCGGGGGCAGCTGCAGGGACAGACATTATTCTCTTGGTCAAAGACATTCAGGTAAGGACCTCCCTGAAGAGCGTGCCTTTGCACCTGGCTCAGCCTCACCGCAACAGGTACTTGGTTATCAGAAAGAGAGAAGGAAAAAACCCCAGCCGCGAGTGCTTGGCTCCTAACACCCTTGTGTTTCTTTTTCCACTTTTGCTAAACTTCACTTGCTTTTATTTTAAATAAAAGGATCTCCTTTCCGTAAATGTCATGCTTTCACCCGTTTCTCTGTGACTTGATTTCCCCGTGTGGCTTCCCACCTGGTACTTCAAAGAGGATGCTGCTGCTCTTAGGTCTCTCTGATTCCCAGAGGAAGGGAAATAAGCAGGAGCCAAAGAAAGCGGGTCCCTCTGACCCTGCCTTGTCCTCACTGGCCCCGTGGCTCCCTGTGGCTTCGCTGTTTGAATAACCTCCGGGTGTCCCATCCACCCCCACGGCTCCAGCTTGAACTCCAGAACAAATATTTGTCCCGTTTTTTTGAACAAAGTTTGGTAGCTTTCTTCTTCTTTCGACTTCTTTTAAAACACGGGCTCTTTCTGCTGTTCCTTTGAACTGGGTTCAGCGAGGGGTAGGATCCCCCCGGACCCCTCACGGGGAGCTTGGCAAAGCCACGCAGCAAAAATGAATCGGCTCATGTGCCTCCTCATCTGCTTCTTTGTTTTTGAAACACAAGGCTTCGAAATCCCCACCAATGGACTTCCAGAAGTAAGTACTTCCAGAAAACTCTTTGCTGTGGGCCTCTACGCAGATTCAGTCAATAACCACTGGAAAGGAAATTTATGATAAAATTCATCTGAGTAGGAGTGTTCATGGTTCTAATTACCCGGAATGGGTATTTACCTTTTAAAGGATTAATGGGATTTGCATGAGAATTCAGTCCAATTCAATGGAGCGGCCCGCAGTGCAACATTTACTGAACCCAGCCGTGCACTCCTTATCCTAACAATGGGGATAATTGATCTAACCCCCCCAAAGGGTGTTGGGGAATTAAGTGACATATGTAAACTACCCAGCACAATGCAAGGACTAGGAAGCACTTAATAATTATTAGCTGTGATGAGGATGGCACATCATTATCACTCTTGCACTAAGAGTGTAAGAAAAGCCATTATCAGAGCACTATTGTTTTTCCTACCTAAGTGAACAATGAGTCCTGTCATGAGGGCACTTTAAATATTCCTCGTAAGAGAAGGGGGGAGATGGCATGTGGGCTGTCAGAGTGCAGGAATTCTCTCCAGGGAGCTCAAGGGTTCCACTTTGGTTCCTTGGCCATCCCCAACATCAGGAAAGTCGTGGACTGAGTCATTTTGAAAGTCAAGCAAGAGCTGTTTTGACGCCTGAAAAGGAAACTGAGTTATGGGGATATCCTAAGAGGTGCAGAGGCTTTGTAATGCTTGCAGAGTGGATTACCCACACAAATGCCAAAGAACAGGAGGGTATATTTGCAGGGAAAAATTAAAAAAAAAAAAAAAACTCTGTCTGCTTAGAAATATCTTATTCTCCAATACCTTAAGAATCACCAGAATGTGTTGGCAATCTCATTGACAGAGCCGGGGGTTGAAGCCAAGACATCCAAACATGTTTGTTGTGCTCTTTCAGTCACTTCTTACCGGTATTCCTTTCTTATCAACATCTTTTTTCAACATTTTTATTTTTAATTTTAAATTTGTTTCTATTTAAGTTCAATTTGCCAACATATAGGTTAACACCCAGTGTTCATCCCATTAAGTGCCCTCCTCAGGGCCTGGCACCCAGTTACCCCATCCCCCCCGCCCACCTCCCCTTCCTCAACCCTTTGTTTCCCAGAGTTAGGAATTTCTCATGGTTTGTCTCTCTAATTTTTCCCACTCAGTTCCCCTCCTTTGTCTTATAATCCCTTTCACTATTTCTTACATTCCCCGTATGAGTAAAACCATATGATGATTGTCCTTCTCCGATTGACTTATTTCACTCTGCATAATATGCTCCAGTTCCATCCACGTCAAAGCAAATGGTGGGTATACAACATTTTTAATTGGCGGAGACCTATGGACACATTTGCCTACTCACATGCTTGCTAATGCCAATGTCTACACAAACCTGATCACTGGGTTACTATGAGCCCAATCTGTAAGTCCCCATCATCTCCTGTCAAACTAAAAAATACCTTCCTTCGTCCAACAAACTTGAATAGAATAGCTTCCATTTTCTCACCTCTTAGACCAACCAAGCAAATATAAATACATTAAAGAGCTATGTGTTAAAAAAAAGAAAGGGGGGGGGGTGTTTCCCAAAGGTAGAGGAAACAAGCTAGAAAAATGTGATGAATGACCTTATGCCTGTCGCTATCTGCCTCCTTTGCTCTAGATCATTTTTATTAATAGAAATAAATATTGTCAATTCTTTTTTAAGTTTGCAGAATATGGAGATCTTGTGGAACTGGCCCCAGGCAAATTTCAGTTTGTGCCGGAGAACCGGAGGTATCAGGTACAGTAAGCCTTAGTCTCAAAAGGGAAAAAAAGTAAAAGAGATCATGACTGATGAAGTAAGATTAGGATTAAGATGCTTTTTCCTAGATTTTCTCAGAGCTTGTTTTTTATCATAATGGTCACCTTAGTTCCTTAAAGGATGAATGGCTATGTGTTCTCTTCAAATTTTAAGATTATGTGATGATTTTACTGCCTTTTCAGGAAAGATTTCTTCTGAGGAGGGCATTTTTTTCCCCCAGTGGTGGCAGACACTGTCCACTGAGTATACATTCTCCTTGGATGGTGCAGCCCAGGGAGCATAGGGACTGGCCATGTCCAAAGCTACATCCTGGATGCCGCCAGCAACAGCACAGATGCATCCTGTAATTCATAGGGGTGAATTCTCCAGGAGGCCAGGAAGGGTGTGGCTTCTCCCACATGGAGTCCACGCGCTGAGAAAGGGGAAGCAACGCTAAGCTGACCAATGACTTATTTCATATGGGTGTGTATTTTTGACTTTATATTAGTCCAGGTTTCTTGTAGACCGATAATATAAAAACCCAAAGGGCAAGCTCTTGTGTCATCTAGCCACAAGAGAGAAAACTTCATCGAGAATTGCATTCAAAAAAGTTCAAAAGAAGGTGCCTGTTGACCTCACAATGTCACATAACATGCCCTAAGACCTTAGTTCACCCCAAATCAGGCTAGCTAGCCTTACATCCAGCACCTGACTTATTCTGTTAAAGTCCAACAGACATTAGATGTTCACTCATCTCTTTAAACCCAATTCAGCTTTCCATGCCCAGAAGATAGTTCTTCATGTGGATAATTCCCCAACGTAGCAGTGAGGGTATGGGATTTTCCACATGCCAGTCACTATGCCTGGCTCCAGGGCCACCCCAAAAAGGAAATGCCTCAAAATCCCTACCCTAATGTAGCTGAGTCCAATGGAGGAGACAGACATGCACTCCCATTGTCTTGCTTGGAAGGAAGAGCTTAGCTGCCATGAAAACTTAATAAAAGAAGCTTATCTTGTTTTGGGGTGGGCATGAGAGAGTTTGTGAAAATCCCCCTGAGCTGAGATCTGAAGGATGAGTGAGGGCTAGGCAGACGAGGGCACCTGGAAATAAAGCACTACAGACCTTGCAAATGGCACGCCCAGAGCCCCGTGGTGGGCGGGGGCATCCAGATTACCATTCTACTAGATAAGAAAATAAATCAACTAGGACAAAGGGGAGATAGGCCATGCAGCATGAGTTTCATTGAATATTTTCATTTAAAAACATTTGCTCTAGCATTCTATCAAAGAATGGTGTGCTTGCGAAGTGGCCGAGAAGTGTGTTCAGAGAAACACACCGGTGGGAAAACAGTATTTGAGAATATTTAACATTTATGTCTCAGTTCCAGTAAATGAATTGTAACTCAGTATTGAAGGGGGAAAAAAAAAACATTTTTTTTTTTTGACTGAGAGAAAGCAGTTTTTGTCCTCTAGGTAATAAGTAACACACTTTTGAAGAATGATTGTCTAACTTCCTTCCACAGAGAAGTGTTTTTGGAGAATCTGGAGAGGTGATGGTGAGTTTACTTTGATTTTGTTAAAAATTGATGACCAAATGATTTTCCTGTTATCTATTATCTGGAGATCAATATAGTTGCCTCCTTTGTCTCTATCCCTGAGAGCATTTACCTGACTTTCGAAATACCCTCTTGCCCAATTCTGCCTGGAAGGGTGTCTAGAATTCAATATGAGAGGGTATAGTATATATGTAGCCAGGAGACATGTCACCAGGAGCTGAAAATGTCCTTTCTCTCTGTTTTCTCAAGTTTTGCCAACAACATGGATTTCATCCAAGCATATGTATTCATTCCAACTTAGCAGTTTTAACTTAAAATATGACACCTAAAGGATTTGGAGGGGGAAAAAGAATGGGAAAGGAGCTCCCAAACATGAAATGGCCCGATTCCCTGAGATGTTCAAAGAAGTCCTTCCTGTGGTGATAAAACATCAAAAGGAAGTGGTTTATGTTGGCTTCCTGCTCTGAATTGACAGAAACTGTTAGAAGCACGCATTTAAAGGGTAGGAAGGGCGAGTAACTCAGCCCGGATTTTGTTTTAGCTTGAGGTGACCTGGCTGTTACCGAGTTGGGAGGCTTACTCTTGGCGGACGAAGTCCTGGAGATGACACTTAGTGTGGAAATAAGCAAATCCTTTTAGAGCAGAAGGCAAAATCTAACAGGTCACCTAATTGCCATAGCCGTGAAGGAGCTTGCTGTTCTCAGGCATCTCCTGAAAGATGTGTGCTTCTAGAGCCTTGACTTTCAGCACAGTGACAGACTTATTTGTTAGAGGGGAGCTGCCCTAATCAGTAGGGATCGGTAAGATCAGTAGACAAGGGTTAGCAGAGCAGCTCCAAGACCAATCATGACATCAACAAGATACTTTCTCTTCATATTCTAACGGTTGCTCACACCCATCAGTGTGTCATATTTGGCTCTAATTGGGGGAAGGAGAAGAGGATGGGGAGAAGATGGCACCATGAAAGATAAGATGGAAGAAGGCAGGGGCACCTGGATAGCTCAGTTGGTTAAGTGCCTGCCTTCAGCTTAGGTCATGATCCCAGGGTCCTGGGATTGAGCCCTGAGTCAGGCTCTCTGCTCCATGAAGACTCTCTTTCTCCCTCTGCCTCTGCTGCTCCCCCTGCTCGTGGTCTCTTTCTCAAATACATAAATAATTTTTTAAAAAATGGAAGAAGGCAGATAGCAGTATGGGAAAGATATGTGTACTTCCACCCCACTCTACTCTTGGCCGTACCCTGCTCTGAAGATACAGCCAGGGTCCCCAAAAACCCTGCCATGCCGCATCCATTCCCTTGCTAGGTCCTGCATTTGAAGTTATTTCTTGAACTTTCTCAATCCAATCTTGCATCCATTTTCTACTTTCTACGTCGTTATTTATAGACTCCCAGAGCTGAGAGGCCTCTTAAGAGATCGCAAAACAAAGGCAGACTTCGGCCTGGCAAGGGGATTCCAAGCTAGGAGAATGCTTTATACTACCTGAGTTATATGCTTAACAATGCCTGAGAATTATGCATAATAAAATGCAGTGCTCTTAATTAACATCAAAAACGTGGTGAAGTTCTATGTCATTTTGCTATGAGTAGCCCTATGCTTTCTTGCATGTTACAGGAAGAGGCTGATCAAGTAACTCTTTATAGCTACAAAGTCCAGTCCACTATTACCTCTCGTATGGCCAACACCATCATCCAGACCAAACTGGTGAACAACTCCCCACAGCCTCAGAATGTCGTGTTTGATGTTCAGATTCCCAAAGGAGCCTTCATCTCCAACTTCTCCATGTGAGTAACTCCTATTTAGACTCTACTCAGAAAATCCAACCCCCTAATAGCTAGAATGGACCTTAATGGTCATTGCTCCCGTGGTACTCATTCTCAGAGCCGTGGACCCACTGGATGTCAAGAGTCATCGTGGGCTGGGTCCCTATAATTTGTTTCTATTCAAAGTGTCAGAATTTGTGAAGGATTTGCTTTTCATTTCTAAAAAAAAACTAAAGCAATAAAGCTATCTCTCTGGTAACAACTCTTACTTGGGCATTTTAATGTGCTTTCTGGGGTAGGGGGAGAAATATATGGGTTTGCCATGACTTACATGAAACCATATACAAGTGCAGAGCAGTTCTGTGTATCCTGTCATATTTCTCTACGGGGAAAAAAACACGAGAACGACTGATTAAATCCAATCATCTGTCCAGTGATTGAATTCCTCTGTTACACCAAGGACGAATGGCTTATCCAGGCTCGACTTGAATATCCCCTTTATGATAAACTCACTACTTCCCAGAGCAATCCACTCAATGATTGACAGGCCTGTTAGAATTATTTCTCATACTTACTTGAAATTTATTCCATTTCTACCCAGTGACTCTGGTTCCACACACAAATTTTTTTTTTTCTAATTCTCTGCAAAATACAAACTGAAGGATGTATGATTTCATTTCGAGGATGAAATGATATGCTGTCTGAGACTGACTTCAAAACAATCGAGATGGTGAGCGCAGGGGTAGAGGTGAACTGAGACTGAGTACTGATAATGCTGTGGCTCAGGGATGGTTTCATGGAGGTTTCTTCTATTCTTCTATTTTTTTTTTTTGTATATTTGAAGATTTCCGTAATAAAAAATATTTTTCAACCACTCAAGGCTTTTTAGAAAGTGAGGCCAGTTATATCGTCCCACCAGGTGGCTACATTTTTCAGGGCTAAACATTCCCTGTTCCTCCAAGTGTTTGGATGGCTTTCTACTCTCAGTCATGTAAGTGACCATCCCTAGAGTGTCCACCTGGCCATGTCCTACTTAGATTGCCTAGAACAGAGCACAGGGCTCTGCATACAGTTTGGCCTTTTTTTTTTTTTTCTTTTTACTAAGACATTAGATTGAGTTGCTTCTCATTTGCTTTGGCCTTTCACCACCAAGTTAACCAGCAATAACCGTGAATAAATAAAGCATTCCAATACCATGCACTTTGGCTTCTGAAAACTGTAGAGCTTAACTATATACTCTAAACAAAACAAAGTAGATGGGGAAAAGGCATTAGGTGACTTTGAAATGGTATCCTTTGAATTGGCTTAGAAATTTATTTATTTTTTTTTTAATTTTTAGACAACCTGTTCTGAAAATGTAGGAGGAAGAGCTTTTATGTAGTATAATTATATGACACTGTGCTTGAAAAATTATATTTACAAATATTCTAATACATTTTTATTTTTAAACCACATAACCGGAATTTATTCTAGATGCTGCTTCTTTCTGTTTTCCTTTATTCCTTTCCTTCTTCTCCACCTCATGTCATAGAAGATTTGAGGTGACAAAAGATAGAATTACAACATATACATTTTTTGCTCTCCCTCCACTCAGGGCTGAATTTATAAGACCAGAGAAGGTAGCCAACTCAATCACCAAAGTTTTATATGAACTTCACAAAATATTGCTTCTGCTTTTTTTGTCAAGATTCCAAATATTCTCCCATCAGAGGTAATTTCCTTTAGTCTTAAAGACTTCTTGGTCTTTGAAGCTGACCATAAGTTGAGGGGAATAGCGCAGTCCTGGACACATGGGGTCCAGTTCTACCTCTGTCTCTGACCAACTGTGTGACCTTGAGTCACTGTCTCCTGGCTCTGACTTTTCATCTAAAGAGGCGGCCTTCAAGTGAGCCTCACCAAGCTTTCCATTGGTACTTGGGACCGGAAACTGGCCCTCACACTGTAGGACGTCTAGTGTTCTCCATATGGCGAGGGATCCTGTCCATTTGAGTGCCATAGGTCCCATTTTACTTCTGAAATCCTGTAATTTGACAGCTCTGACCAATCATTACTTGGAAAGCATTAGATGACAGTCAGTTTAATTAAGGTGGGTAGAGATGGAGTTGCAAAGGGAAGTCAGAGGTCCCTAAGGGAGATGTTAGAGGGGTAAACACAAATTTGCAAAGGGATTTCCCAATGCCTCCCTTCATCTTTCCTCACTCTCTTCTACCCTTGCTGGAGAGTATGAGCCCTGGGATCCTAGAATGATCTTCTAAACAAATGTAAGCCAGATAACTAGTGATTTTGCAGGCTCCTCTTCTCGACATATTTGCAATTCGGAAGAGTTACCCAAAGGGGACAACACTTACTCTGAAGGGTAAAACTTAAAAATCAGAATCAATTTTAAACACAAGAAGCAGCATCCAAGGGGAGGCTTTCAGGATGGGCACCTACCTCTTAACTCAACTCTCAGATGAAGAGACTGCTGACTATGAGATAAGCCAATGTCTCCCTTTTCTTCTCTTCTAGGTGCAAAATGTTAATTGCCCACATTTGCTAAATCTTCTTGGTTGTGTTGTTTGTTATTTGTTTCGTTGAGACTACTACTCGGGAAAACCCAACAGCTCAGTGGCCTCCTGTCATTTTTTTAGGACTGTAGATGGCACAACATTCACCAGTTCCATTAGGGAGAAGACAGTGGGTCGTGCACTCTACTCCCAGGCAAGAGCCAAAGGCAAGACCACGGGGTTGGTGAGGTAAGGGCTGGGCCAGCATGGACTAAGGTCTCATCTGATAGCTGCTCCCACTCTATCCCAAAGCCCAAAGCATCCTCATTTAACAATCCTGCTGTTTCCTCTTTAAAACTAAACACCTCAAGCAATGATCACAGTAAATTCACTATGTATGTGTTTAAGTAAGGGCTTATGCTGGAAATACCTATTCCACTTGATGTGATCATAGATGTTTTCTTTCTGAAGACTTTCAATGATGTAAAGAATCTCTAGAATGAGCCTCTAGTGCAGCGGAGGCAGTGTGTGCTGTGGCTGGAATTGCCAGTTTGGCTCTGAGCCCAGCCCCACAACTGAGTAGCCATGTGATCTTGAGCTGGTCACTAATCATCAATTAGCCTCATTTGTTGTCATCTGGGAAATGAGAACAATGGTATCCATCCTGCAGAGCTCCCGTGTCAGAAATGATGCATGTCAAGGTCCCAGCATGGACTAGGGATCAGTAACTGGTAGCTTCCTGCAGATGACGCTCAGATTTGTAAGAAGCTGTGAAAGAAAGAGACCAGGTAGGAGAGGATACTAAACTGTTGGCAGAATTAAAGTTACCTAGAGGTTTCTGTGTCCTCGACTATACCTGCTGTTCATTTGCATGAACACCCTGAGCAGGCTTGATTGCCCACAAAAGCCTAGGTGCCCTCTGCATAGATGTGGGGTCTCGCTCTCCATCATGGATAGGGTGACTCACATCAGGGTTAAACCTTTAGGAGCCGGGCTCTTGACATGGAAAACTTCCAAACCGAAGTAAACATCCTCCCTGGAGCGAAGGTGCAGTTTGAACTTCATTACCAGGAAGTGAAGTGGAGGAAGCTGGGATCCTATGAACACAGGCTCCATCTGCAGCCAGGGCGACTGGCCAAGCACTTGGAGGTGAGCCGGGTTTTGCAGGGTGCACAGTGACCCCATCTGCCGATGGCTCCTAACCCTGATTTATACATTCTGCTGGTCACCACTCTTTGTGGTGTTGGATGTATTCAACTCAGCAAGACGGTGAGGTGGACTGAGAAGCTGATGGGTTTGGAGTCTACCGGGACACTTCCTTGGAGATTTCAATGCCAGCTTGGCTTGGCTCTTTATTAGTTGTGTTAGTTTCCTAGGGTTGCTGCCATAAGTGATTACAAACTGGGTAGCTTAAAACAATAGAAAATCATTTTCTCACAGTTTGGGAGGACAAAAATCTGAAATCCAGGTGTTAGCAGAGCCTTACTCCTGAAGACTTGGGGGTCCTTACTCCTGAATCTGTTCCCTGCTTCTCCCAGCATCTGGCAGCTGCTGGCACTCCTTGACCTGTGGTCTCATAGCCACATCACCCCAATCTCTGCCTTGGTAGTCACGCCATGCTCTCCCCTATGTGTTTCAAATCACCCTCTGCCTTCTTATGAGAAAACTCATCATTGGATTTCGGGTCCACTGAATAGTACAGGATGATCTCAAGATCCTTACCTTAAGTTCATCTATGAAGATGCTTTTTCCAGATGAGGTAACATTCACAGTTGCCAGGGATTTGATGTAGACATCAAATTGGGGGGTTCCAGTAGGGTGGGGAGGTAGGGTGCCATTCAACCAATACACTAGCCTTCTGACATGGGACACATTATCCTGAGTGTCCATTTTTTCATCTGTGTAAAGGGGACGAGAACGTATTTTCCATATAATTCATGGAAATAGGTGGCAAATAATAGGAATCAGTGAATATTAATTGTCTTCCTCTGTCACCCCATTGCCCTACCAATATGAACTCACCTTTGCTGTAAACTTGACCTGTTACCCTAAGAACTGAGACACTCTTTGGGGGGCTTGAGTCTTTGTGACATCACATGAACATTTTGTGTCAGGGGCAGAGCAGAGCCAGAAGCAGCCAAGGAGAGTATATGATCCAATCTGCCTCTCCATTTGACAGAATGGAGATAGGATAGATGATAGGAAGGTGAGGCCTGTAGGCAGAGAAGACTCCAGGGGATGAAGCGATCATGGTGAAATTTCTACTCTAATTTGAGAAGCTGCATATCTGACCAATGGAACCCCCCCTTCTTCTCATGACCACTGTGTGGCATCAGCTTGCTCTCAGGGTAGATGCCATTGAGTTATTTGGTGCCTTTGTGAAAACTAGGAAAAGATGCCCTTTGTCCTGGCAAATTCAGCCCCATATAAGGACACAACACTTGGCAAGTGGGTTATGGGCTAGATCTCAGCACCCTCGTACAGTCCTGGCTGGGGGCTCTGCACAACTCAACATGTGGCCCTGGCTATTTTTCTAGGAGTAATGATGAATGAGTGGCATTCTCCTTCTCAATCCTATGAATCTCATGGTAAATAGATATGATTAGCATCTTGCCTGCAATGATGCAAGTGCTGAGGTTGTTAATAATAATATTAATAGCAACTGAGTTAATGATATGAGGATACTTCTATAACATTTTAATGAGATGGTGATATGTCATTGACTTCTCCCCACAAGTTGTAAAGTAGATCTCATTAGCCCTGATATACAGATATATATAAATAACTTGCCTAAGGAAATAGCTAAGAAACAAGTAAAATTTGAGATAATGTCTACCTCTGAAACTGTGTTCTTAGCTATAAATCCAAGGATGTAGTTTGAGTCCATAAAGATAATGATTTTTAACATACATACCACATAGCACACAAATCTTTCTTATATTTCTGAAATTTTTGTTCATCCTTAAATTTCCCAAGCTCTTAGAAAATCCTTGTTTTTAAAATAAGACGTAGTCTGAATAGCTTAGCAAGAGTGTAAGACGAAGTGGCAAGTTTCCCAAGTTCTAATCCAGAGTCTGCACTCACAGCTGTGAACTCTGGGCAAATCCATTTCCTGTCCTTCAGTGTTTCATCTGTGAAAGTTGGACTAGGTGAGTCTTCGGGTACTTTCCTGCTCTAACAGCCTACGAAATGTATCCATTTCTGAAGAGGCTTAACCTCATCCAGAGATATATTAAGGAGAAATCATAAAATTGGACCTCCTTGTGTTTATTCCAGAAACATTTTCTAATCACCATCAGAAGGACTACCCAACTGGAAATGCATTTCCCTCACAGGAATCAGAGAATACATCACTTTTTAATTCCCACCTCTACCCCCCTAGATATATCAAATCTTGGGAATACATTTTATTCCAACATCTGTGTTCCTTACAGAAAAGCTAACCAAAATGGCGAGTGACTCAGGGCCACCATGGACTGGTTCCAGCCTATCAGAGGGACCAGCTATGCAACCTTAGATATCCACCCCCAAAGCATAGTGTCCTACTAGATTGGGGGTGGGGGCATGTCTGCCTCAAATTGAGCACAGGACTGCTAATAGCTTCTGCGACACTTGGGAAAAGGTCTTCCTGCCATTTGCATGCTTGTATGGAGAGACTGAACCTTGTCTTGAGTACCCTACATTTGTTTATAGGTAGAACCTTATGGAAGAATGAAAGCAGTGGCCCCAGTTTTCTGCAACTCCCCAACTTTTCTCCCTTACCTCCAGGAGCTGCTCAATCAACTACCTAAAATGCCTGGGTCAGACTGTCCTGGAATGTCTGATTCACCTGATTTTGTGTAGATTTAGTTCTTACCAACATGGAGAATCTGGAGCTAACAGAAATCTTGGAGGCAAATTAAGCTCAAATCTTACGCTGTAATTTATAATAACCAAGAAAGAAAATGTTGGCTTTGCTTGGACAAGTGTACATGAATTTATGAAAGCAGATTTTAAAAAAAATCAGGAGGCATTTGGGTGGCTTCAGTCAGTTAAGCGTCTGATTCTTGATCTCAGCTCAAGACTTGATCTCAGGGTTGTGAGTTCAAGTCCTACATTGAGCCCCACCCTGGACATGGAGCCCACACACACACAAAAAAAAAAGTCAGAGAAAAATTTGGCATGATTCCAAAGCTAGTTATTTCCAAAGAGGAGAGAACTCATCACTATTATAAATGATCCTAAATGAGGAAGAGGCAATAAGGAAACAAATGTGCATAGGGCTCTATCTCATGGCCTCTCTTTTAAGTGGGTGTGTGCAAAAGATGGGAAATCTCATGAAAAACATATAGGATACTGTGGCATGGGGCTAATGAATAGTGTGGTGAAGTCAACTGAAAAGATGAAGCAGAAGCTACTGGAAGTCAAGAAGCAGTGTACAAAGTATTAGGAACTCGGGCCCTAGGTTTGAAGCCTGGTTCAGCCTCTTATAAGCTGGGTCACTCTGAATCTGTTTCTTCATCCATAAAGTAAACAATAGCAAATAAAACAACAGGTAATAAGAATATAAGAATTAAATGAGTTCATACATACATGGTGCTTAGCAGAGTACTTTGAGTCTACAGAGAGAAATGGAAGCCATGACTATGGTTTTTCCAAGGATCACCCAAATGGATTTCCTCCTGCTTAGCTCTGTTCAGAGCACATAGACAGTAAAGGAATAAAAAAGCCTTGGGCCTTCATTGACAGATGCACAGACTAAGTGCAGAATCATTTCGCAGTGGCTTTCCTTTTTTTGTTTCCTTTGATAAAGTGAATACTCTTATAAACAACAACAAAAAGAACAGGATAGAGATGGAGAATGAGATAAGAGAAAGGAAGTACTGAGTTGCCCAAAGAGTCTTCAGCCCACGTGCTAGGATGAATCATATCCCGTGGCAGGTGAGGTGATCATGGAAGTGTGCTGGGTTATCTCTGGGAAAGCTTGAAGATGAGAAGAACAGCAGAGGGTGTAGCAATTGTACTTTTTCCTAAAAAAAAAAAAAAAAAAAATGCCTTGAATGATATTTTAATGCTTTGAGTAATTTTCTTTCTCATCTCCAGGTAGACGTGTGGGTTATTGAACCTCAGGGAATACGATTTCTTCATGTTCCTGACACATTTGATGGCCATTTTGATGGTGTTCCAGTCATATCTAAAGGACAACAGAAGGTATCATATGTAGTGCCTGTTGCAGAGAGTCTAAGTGGCCATGAGCTCATGGGTTCTTTGCCCCTCCTGTGCTCTGGGGTACAGAAAGGTGCTCAGGTGGTAGACTCTGTGATGGAACAGAGATCTCTGAGCAGAATATAGGGTCCCCACCATCTATAGAACACCACTCCCAATTGCTTCTGCATTTTGACCAGCGACCATCCTCTTTGGGGCACCATTTCCCTCAAGTCATGGGCTTGACCAGGAGCTAAAAGACAGCTTTCTTGTAATACATGATAGGTTTTCACTGGTCACAGCAAGAGATACTCAGCTTAATTCTCTGTACTTTGTGACCAATAAGAACCAACAGCGGAGGCATCAAACTCCTCTAAGGACCTTTCACCAACTCTTTCTCAAGCTGGTAGCCTTCTCTCTGATGGGGGAAGGAGGGAGAAATTCTTTGGGTATCTTAAGAAGTCCTAAAACCTGGGCAGCAGCACCATGGGATGGTAGATGCCCCTTCCCAGGCCCAGCACCATCCCTTGTGTTGGAAATGGGGCTGTTGATGCTGCCTGGAGGCAGGCTGGCCATTGAGCCATGGGGATAGCTCTTCCCCTGTGTGCATGGGAAGGTGTCACCCCTCACCTGGGGAGGGAGAGGCACAGACCGTGAGCTCCAACATCCATCACTGTTCTTTCCAGGCACATGTGTCCTTCAAGCCCTCTGTGGCCCGGCAAAGAAAATGCTCCAACTGCTCTGAGACTGCAGTAGACGGAGAGCTGGTGGTGATGTATGATGTGAACAGAGAAGAGAAGGCCGGAGAACTCGAGGTGGGTGAAACCAATCTCTGAGAGAACCGCCATGCTGAGGCCCAACAGCTCCCTGTCTTCTAGGTGGCTCCTAGCTGCCAAGGCAAGTGTCTAGTGGCAGAGAAGGGACTAAATCCTATTTCCCTAAGTGTTACTAAGCATCATCTTTTCATGTCAAGAAAACCAAATAGAGTGTCCTCGAGTTTCATATCCTTGTCCCAGAAAGATGCTTCTAGGCCTTATATGAAGTACAGTATGAAATTCACAAAATGGGAATTTTGGATGACCTTTGAAGGCCCTTTGCAACTAAACTATCAAAGAAAGCAGAGAGGTTATGGGGCTGGGTGGACGGAACAACCAAGAGAAAGATCTGGGCTAGTGGCAGATTCCAGGGCTACTGTTCATTTGAGAGATTGCTTCCTTCCTTTCCTTTTTTGTCGTGTCTTAAGTGTATGTCTGTATTTCCCTTGTGCTAAGATAAGAGCCCTTAGAGGGTATCCGAAAGCCTGTGCTTCTGTCCAGGATGGTGGTACAGAAGCACCCACAGGTATACATTCCACACCTAGGCCTTGTACCACCTTGATAGAAACAACCATAGGGCAATGAAAAGAGAACTAGAGGAGCCAGGCATTAGGGCCCAGAGAAGACAAAGACATAGAATGGCCTTCTAATAACTTCAAGAAAAATCCAAACTCCCTAGAGTACTGATAAAGGTCTTCATGATCTGTCCTGCTGACTCTCCACCTAATTCCTCGAATTCTTGAATTATACAGCCCTCATGGTGGTGCTGAACCACTTACAGAGCCCCTAGTATGCCATATTTTCTCACCCTTATCTGGATCTCTCTTCCCCACTCCTAACAGGCCAACTCCAAACTCACACTCAAGTTGAGTGTAGATTCCATTTCCTTAGGAAAGACACCCCCCATCTGAGTCAGATACACATCCACTGGGTGCTCTCAGAGCCCTTTATTTTCCTGACCATAGCACATAACAAACAGTATGCTACAGTTGCTTCCTACTTGTCTGGATCCTTGGCTGGTCTGAGAGTGCTGTGAGGGCAGAGTCTCTGCCCCATTGGCTGTTGGTTAACGGGATCCCTGGAAAGCAGGTTCCCCAGAAGACTAGGTGGCTGGAAGGGAGTAAAGTGAAATGCCCTGGGGAGTGAAACTACCCAGAGAGCCTGGGCCTTCCCAGGAGAGGAGTGGGGGAGAACAGGAAAGAGGAGGGAGAGACATGGATGGATACGGAGCCTCTCCTTCATGACCAGCATGCCTCCTGTTCCCCCAGTGCTCGCCTCTTCTTAGTCCCTAGAGCCCCCTCTTCCTACCTTCTAAATATTGTGTTCTGTTTTCTAGGTATTTAATGGATATTTTGTCCACTTTTTCGCTCCTGAGAACCTGGACCCAATTCCCAAAAACATCCTCTTTGTCATTGATGTTAGCGGCTCAATGTGGGGAATAAAAATGAAACAAGTGAGTACCTCCCTGTTGGATCCTCACTTTCTCTGATCCCCTCCCAACATGGCAGACATTCAATGCACCTTCCCCCCGCCCCTCCCCTCCAGCCTCCCAGGCCTCATCTTCATCAGCTCAGGCTGCTCAAAGAACCACAGAACTGGTGGCTTATGAACAACAGACATTTATCTCAAAACTCAGGGCTCTGAAAAATGTCATCTCCCTTCCTACTTGCTGGGTTCACTCTTGCATTTCATAGTCTTGTTCTGCGTAACGTTTTACTTTACCATTTTGCCATTGTTCACAAGTGACTTTGTAACCCTTACAGGTGCATCTCTTCAGTGCACCGATGGAGGAGGGAAATTCTGAATGTGGGAGATGCAAGGGCCAGTTGCTGGCCACGTTCTTCAATAGATGAGGGAGAAGGAAAGCTAGCTCCCCAGGGGATGGATGCGCATTCTATAGAAATACTACTAGTTCTCCTAGATTACAGTGCAAGAAGGCAGGAGACTGTGGAAGTTTTCTTCTGATTGCTTTGTCAGTGAAGTTGGAATCCAGGTCGGGAGCTGAGACAGGAAGAGAGAGGTGTTGGTAGTCTGAAGAGAAAAGAGATGAGAAATAGCAATTTAAGAGAGAGGGCGAGTCACTGGATTTTGATTCTTAGCCACTACTAAGGGGACACTTGAAGTTTGCGATTCTTAACTAAATCTGAGATGAGTCAAAGTAGTTCTACACAACAAAATAAAACAGTCAAAGCTTAGTATCAAAATGCAGACAGTACATGTTCAGAGTAAGTGACAGACAGGTCAGTGTTGACCGAGTTGGTTTTCTGGAAGAATTGTCGTTCTTGAGTTGGTCCTTGGAAGATGACAAGATGAATTCTTGGTCCTCCCTCTTTTCTTCTGGGGCTTAGATCTCATGGAATGAGAGCCTTCCCCATTCTTTTTTGAAATAGACAGTGGAAGCAATGAAGACCATACTGGATGACCTAAGAGCCGAAGACCAGTTCTCCGTGATTGACTTCAACCACAATGTTCGCACCTGGAGAAATGATTTGGTCTCAGCTACTAGAACACAGGTGACAGATGCCAAGAAGTATATTGAGAAAATCCAGCCCAGTGGAGGTGAGTGACTTTACCCTAGAGGCCACTGAGAAACGTTCATAGGGCTCAAATCGTCATTCGCTTAGGAAGTCCCCTTTCCTCCCACGGTGGTCTTTGGCCCATCTGCAATGGCCTGCCATAAATAGTGATGTATTATTACACGATGAATCTTAACTTCATGTGAAAGCACAATGCATGACCCATCCCACACAAGTCTGTAACCTTTCCAGTCTCCCTCAGAAAAGGGTCACAGAGGGTCACACTAGCCTTCTTATTACTCTCGTAGCAAAAAATGCAACTGACCAGTGACCCAGCACGTCAGCAAGGCTGCTTTGCGTGCCTTCAGTCTGGTGTTTGACAAAATGACAGAGGGTACTTTGAAAGGACGAATTCATCTTTCAGGGACTAGTTCACTCCAAAGCGACTATTTTATTCCACTGGGGAATCTTGACCAGCGTGGGGAAAATGTGTGTCACTTGGAAAGCAGCCAGATTTGGGAGCTGAATAAATTATGCATGAGTCATCATCAGACAGATGAACCTGAACCCAGGATGTGATGGTTTTTGTGCAAAGAGAGGGCACATAACGGAGCGGCACATCCTGTCACCCTCACAGGCACAAATATCAACGAAGCACTCCTGCGTGCCATCTTTATTCTGAATGAAGCCAATAATTTGGGATTGCTGGACCCTGAGTCAGTCTCTCTGATCATTTTGGTTTCTGATGGCGACCCGACAGTAGGTAAGTAGCACTTCAATTTTCTGGTGACAAATGTTTTACTCCTGTTTCTTGGGAATGTGATTTGCTTAAAATGGAAAATCTGATGGCACTTGCCTGAGTTTCCAAACCATTTTAACTCCATGGTTTCTAAAAGGAGGCTTCTTTTAACCCTGGAGCACTCACCCCACTGAAACCCAGTCCCAGACATTTTTTGGGGTGATGCTCTTAAAAGCACCAGTTTCACCTCCACAATGTGGGGAAACTTGAGTGTGAATTGTAATAGCCTGTAGCACAGTGCACCATGTAAGATGGTGTAGGGGAGCGTGTGGGATGAGCATGCGTCCCAGGCCCCCAGAAGACCTCTGGGGTCTGCAGGAACATTCCCTCCTTCTCCACACACCCCACCCTGGCCCCAGTCACTCATGGCAACTGGAGAAAGTACGTCTTTCTGATACACCTGTACACGATGCATTCTTCTCCACAAAATGGCCCAACATCTCCTGGCTACTGTCATGTGCCATTATTTTGATCTGCTTCATTTGTGTCCTTAAACTGGCAAATACAACAGTGCATGCTAGATTGCGTCACAGTCTGCCACATGGACAAGGACCCGTGCTGAATGCAGCTCTGTGGAAGGAAGATGAGTGGGCCAATCATGACAGTGGCCACTGGAGTTTTAGTAAGACAAGAAGCAATCATTTTATTTTTTTCCTTTTTTTCTTAAGATTTTATTTATTCATGAGAGACACAGAGAGAGGCAGAGACATAGGGAGAGGGAGAAGCAGGCTCTTCTCAGGGAGCCTGATGCAGGACTCAACCCCCGAGCCCCAGGATCAGGCCCTGAGTCAAAAAAAAGGCAGATGCTTAACTGTGAGCCACCCAGGTGTCCCACAAGCATTTTATTAATAGTGAGACTAGAATGGGGGTCGTGAGGTAGTATTTGTGGCAGATTCAGTGTTTCTTCACTCTCAGATCAGATTGCTTTTAAAATTCAATTTGAGGGGCCGCTGGCAGGCTCAGTCCATGGAGCCTGTGACTCTTGATCTCGGAGTTGTGAGTTCGAGCCCCACACTGGGTGTAGAGATTACTTAAAAATAAATTAATAAGATCTTTAAAACAAATTCAAGTCGAGGATAAAATTGTAAGGAAGAAAAGGATGCGTAGCAAAAAATTAAGTCTGTTTCTCATTTCTGTCCCTTAACCACCCAGTTCCTGTCCCTGGAGGCAATCTTTGGTTAGCAATTTCTCGTGTATCATTTTAGAGATTCTGTGCATATCTGTATATTCCCTATATATTTATATGTGAATATATATATATATATATACACATGTACATGCACACAAACATGCATGCCGGTATGCAGATATATCCTACTTATACCAATCTTTACATTGTTCTCTCCCCTTTAAAAATGTCTTTGAGATCATTCATTATAAATACATAAAGAGTTTCCTTGCTCTTTTTAATAACTGCACAATATCTCACAGTCTGAATGTGTCATCTTTTAACCAGCCTCCCTTCCTTGTGTACATTTGTTTTCAATATGTTGCTACTCCCAATAATGATGCTAGGTATGATTGCCCATACTTCATTTCCCTATATGTGAGGGCAGCTATAAGGAAAACCCCTAGAGGTTGAGTCTCTGGGTCAAAGGGTAAGCGCATTTTTAATTTGACAAATTCTGCTAAACCACCCTCCGCAGATTTTCCAAAAACACTGCGGCATTGCCCCTCATTCTTTTCCTTTCTGTCATCATCAACTTTAGGTGAACTGAAATTGTCAAAGATTCAAAAAAATGTGAAGCAGCACATACGAGACAACATCTCCTTGTTCAGCTTGGGGATAGGATTTGACGTTGATTATGACTTCTTGAAGAGACTATCCAATGAAAACCGTGGAATCGCGCAAAGGATTTATGGAAACCAGGACACATCTTCCCAGCTCAAAGTAACACTTTTTTTCTGTTCTTTCTTCTTCCTCCACTCAAAATCATTCAACCAGCAGTATCTGATGCCTAAAAGAAGACGGCCAGATTTGAGTCACAATTGTCATCCTTTCTGCTGCATTAGGCCACGAGAATGAGAAAGTCTTCGATTCCTTTCTCACCTCTTTTTGCATGTGCATCTGCAGTGACAATGAGGCGGGAGATGACAGAGAGATGGGCACACACTCTCTCTCTCATGCCCTGAGCAAGACTTCCCAGGCATTATCGAACCTTCTGGGCTTTCCAGTTCCGCTAACACGCCTGGTCGTTCTTACGGTCATGGCCATTGTTCCCCCTTTAAAGTGCATTGGCGTCTTGGTATCAACTTTTTATAATGCAACACAGATCAAATGATAGCTTGTAAGTGTCTTTAAAGTTAAAAGAGACAAATTACTTGTTTCGTTTGACTACATGGACAAGGAAAAGACGGAGGAGAAGAGGAACACACTTCACACCACCCTCTGTCAATTCCAGGCACCATGGGTCAGTTGCAGGCACCATATTTACCATCGGGGACAGAAAAGGGATAAGGGATAATTTGGGAATATCAACTCAGCAGACTTTTCTTATTATGAGTATTTATGAGCTTTTTATGCTGATCATAAAAGAAAAAAAATGCGCTGGGCTCCCAAGTCAGAATAATATTCTTAACAATTTTTTAGTTTTTCCATACCTCAGTTCATCTGATAATTGTGAGAATTCTCCTGGTCCCATAGCTTTCCACAGAGATTATGTGAGGATAAATTAAGAGATGCCAGCTAAGCATTTGAGGAATCTCAGCAAAAAGTACTTTAGAGGTTCCTGTGTGACTCAGTTGATTAAGTGTCTGACTCTTGATTTCAGCTCAGGTCACGATCTCAGGGTCAGGAGATGGAGCCATGAGTTGGGCTCTGAGCTGGGTGTGGAGCCTGCTTAAGATTCTCTCTCTTTCCTTCTCCCTCTGCTCCTCCCCCCTCTAAAAAAAGTGCTTTAGACCCATGAAGTGGTATGAAAATAATTATTTCTCTGTTTTTGTTTGTTTGTTTGTTTTTTAATGAATTATAGAAATTCTACAACCAGGTCTCTACTCCCCTGCTCCGGAACGTTCAGTTCAACTATCCCCACATGTCAGTATCAGATGTCACTCAAAACAGTTTTCACAACTATTTTGGAGGCTCGGAGATTGTGGTGGCGGGAAAATTCAACCCTGATAAATTGGAGCAGTTACAGAGCATCATCACTGCAACTTCGGTACTTCCACTTATCTGCTTATTTTCAAAAATACTAATCGGTCCCCTCGAAACAGTCCATTTTGTATATTCGCTGCTTAATATTTTGCATTCCATGAATCTTGCATGTGGAATAAAAGCAATAAAGTGAAAGAGAAGACGTGAGAATATCTATGCCATGGTCAAAGCCATTCTGTAAATCCTTCCCTTTTCATCCCAAGCCAATCCCAACCCTTGGATGTATGCACTTACTTCCTCTTTTGTATTTTTTGAATTATTTTGTATTTCCCCTGAAGTTACGTAGCTCCCTGTTTCACTCACAGTAGATATGAAAAACGTGGCTTGATTAACTGTAGTTTGGCCCCCTCAATGTCTTTCAACTGAATCTTCCATCATCCAGGCTAACACGGAGTTAGTCTTAGAAACTCTGGCCCAGATGGACGACTTGGAGGATTTTCTATCAAAGGACAAGCATGCAGATCCCAATTTCACCAAGAAATTGTGGGCCTATCTGACAATCAACCAACTTCTGGCTGAGCGGTAAGAAGCGTATACATAATGGGAATTTGCAAAAGTAGGAGGTCTGCCTTGAGTATTTTGAAGTAATACACAAAAAAGGATGTGGAACTCAGAAAGGCAGCAAATTAATTCAGGCTTTGGATGGTCAATTTCCACTGGTTCCAAGCACCTGAAGCAAAGCTGAGTTCACTCTTTTTCCTTTTTTTATTGAGGTCTGACATACATAAAGTGGGTGAAGTGCATGACTTTTAAGAGTACAGTTCAATGAATTCTTATATATGTGTCACCCTTGTCATCACCACCTGGATCATTAGAGGCCACTTCTGTCCTCCCTGAAGGGTCCCTTGTTCTTCCCACAGAACCCCCACCCCCACCCACAGTGGAAACCACTGTCACCATCATTTAGTTTTCTGTGACCAAACGTCTTGTAATGATACAACCCATATTCTTGTTTCTGGCTTCTTTCACTGAACACGGTGTCCGTGAGAATCCATCATGTTGCTGGGGGTGTATCAGTAGTTCATTTGCATTTAGTTACTTTTGCAAAGTTTGTAGGCCAACGAGAAATTTACGATTATAGTGCCACCGAAGGACATTGCTCTCTCCTCCATCGCTGGCTTCTCAGCCCCCCTGCCCCCAAACTGCCCAACATAAGAACTAGGCTTCTAAGCAGTGCCTCGTTCTCTGACCACGAGCAGGACAAGTCGCAGGTGCTGACGAAGAGAACCACCATGCCCGAGCCCCCTCCCACCTACCAGAGCACATTCCCGGGAGGACGGAGCAGAGTCTTCCGAACTAGGTCAGGGAGACATGAAATACAGTGGTGGGACTGTACCCACAGAGGAAATCCACGGTGTCCGATTAGGAAGCAGCCACGGGGCTGTAGCGGTGGCTTTCAAGTGAGCGAGAACCATCCCTGCCCCTTTCAGAAGCATCCTGGTGCCTTCACGGCCAAAGTACACATACCCCATGCCCGGCTGGAGTTAGAGCATAGGGACTTTTAAGAAACAGTCCCTGTAAAACGGATCAGTGGGTGCCGGGGCTTGGGGGGCAGGACGACCAGGCGTCACACAGGAGACCTTTAGGGCCGTGAAGCTGCCCTGCATGATTCGGCAGCAGTGAACACATGTCATTGTAAGTGTGCCCGAGCCCATAGAACGTACCCCAAGAGCAGACCCTGATGTAAACCACAGATTTGGTGCTGATGAAGTGTCAGTGCAGGTTCACTGGTTGTAACAAATACACCACTCGGGTGGGGGCGGTGTTGATATTGGGGGCGACTGCGGTGTGCGGCGCAGGGAGTACATGGGACATCTCTGTGCTTTTCCCTTCAATTTTACCATGAAACTAAAACCCATCTGAAAAATGAAGTCTGTTTGAAAAAAAAATCCTTAGGATGGCGTGGCTAAGTAAAATACCAGCTTCACGGAGCCAGTTAGCGTTCTTGTACCTTGTGGTCCCCAGGGTCCCGGCTGAGCCCTGAATCCGTGGGGCGTGGGCCTGAAGTGCGGTAATGTTCTCTAATGCCTCTATCTCCTAAATACAGAAGCCTGGCTCCTACGGCTGCTAGCAAAAGGAAAATCACAAAAACCATCCTGCAGATGTCTCTGGACCATCACATCCTGACCCCGCTCACCACGATGGTGATTGAGAACGAGGCAGGGGATGAGCGCATGCTGGCCGACTCCCCGCCGCAAGACCACTCCTGCTGCTCAGGTCAGTGCTCCTGGCTGGTGGAGAAATACGACAGGTCAGCTCTATTGTATTGTATTTTTTATTTTTTATTTTTTATTTAAATTCAATTTGCCAACATACTATATGAGTACCCAGTGCTCATCCCATCAAGTGCCCTCCTGCATGCCCTTCAGGGGTCAGCTTCCTCAGCTGACTTCAGGGTGCTCCCCCCTCTGCCTCTCTCCCCCTGCAGCCCTCCTTGTGCTCCCAGCCCTGTGTCCCTGGGGGTCCGAGCTCTTCCTGTCGATTTACTTTGAGAGAGTCCATTGCTGTGGTCTTAGAACATTTTCGCTCACTTAGCTCCCAGAGGAATTTTGAGGACCTGTGGACCCCTACACACATGCTTAAGTCAACATTGAACCATTTTGCACCATGCTTCAGTAGTTGCGATGAATGTAATTTGAGGCATAGTGTAAACATTGACTTTTTTTGTTGTTGTTAAAGATTTTATTTATTTACTCATGAGAAACACCGAGAGAGAGGCTGAGACACAGGCAGGGGGAGAAGCAGGCTCCCTGCAGGGAGGCTGATGGGGAACTCGATCCCGGGACCCCGGGGTCACGCCCGGAGCCAAAGGCAGATGCTCAAACACTGAGCCACCCAGGCGCCCTGACACTGAACTTTTATTTTTATTATTTTATTTTTTTTGAACTTTAAAATAAAACCGTTACATCACTGTTTTTAAGTGTACCCAAGGACATGGGATATCAAACTTGGTACTCTCCATCATCCATTAAAAAATACATGAACAAATTCTGTTTTACTTGCTGGAAATTTTATAGTGTTTTCTTTTCTAGTTGAACTGGTATTTCCATTTCTGGCAGAATCATGTCTCAATGTAATAAATACACTGCTACCCAGGAAAGTCTTTTATTGATCATCCTGCCCTTCTGCAAGAAAAATGTATACGAATTTAAATTTTTTTCAATTTCTTGTGGCCATTAGATTCTGAGTGTTCAAAAAAAATTTTTTTAGATTTTTATTAAATTTATTTATAATAAATAAAATAATAAATAAAAATAATAAATTTTATTAAATTTATTTATAAAAGTATTATATTATTATAATATATAAATATATAATATACAAATGATATATAATTATTGTTATTTAATTTTATTAAATTTATTATTTATTAAATTTTATTATATTTTTTTCTAGAGTTTTATTAAAACTACTACAAGTAGGGCACCTGGGTGGCTTCATTAGTGAAGCTTCTGCCTGCAACTCAGGTCATGATCTCAGGGTCCTGGGATCGAGCCCCACATCAGGTTCCCTGCTCAGCAGGACATCTGCTTCTCCCTCTCCTTCTGCCTCTCCTCTTCTTGTGCTCTCTCTCTCTCTCAAATAAATAAAATAAATAAAATAAATAAAATCTTTAACAACAACAACAACAAAAAACTACCACAAGTAGATAATTGGTCAAAATAGTGTACAACTATTATACATTCAATATCCATAAATAAAATTTTATTAGAAATCATGTTTTAATGAGAAAAAATGTGACAGTGTTTTTTTCGAGTATCTATGGGTGAATGCTATTTATTAATAGATTGAAAGAGATCAGATTCAGTGTCAATGCTAAAGAAAAAATTTTAGGGGCACCCCCTGGCTCAGTCAATGGAACATGCGACTCTTGGTCTTGGAGTTGTGAGTTCGAGCCCCAAACTGGGTGTAGAGATTACTTAAAAATAAGTCTTAAAAAAATAATCTTTTTTAAGCCTAAGTCTTGATAAATCTTGTTGACACAGATAAGTAGATAAGAATGGAATGAATTTGGTTACAGCAATTGTCACTCACTTATAATGTCTTCAAAGTTATATGCAAACTCACATAGGACGTAGTATTCAAAAATTATTTTTAATGATCTAACGCATGACAGCTCACGACCTACTTCAATTCTGCTTAAAGCAAAGAACTGGAAATTGTCTGATTTGCAAACCAATCTGTTTTCCTGGCAATGGATTGGAGTCATTGCATTTTTCGGCACTACACCAATTTTCCCCAGAGGATTTTTTTAAATTTTTTTAAATTTATTTTTTATTGGTGTTCAATTTACTAACATACAGAATAACCCCCAGTGCCCGTCACCCATTCACTCCCACCCCCCGCCCTCCTCCCCTTCTACCAGCCCTAGTTCGTTTCCCAGAGTTAGCAGTCTTTACGTTCTGTCTCCCTTTCTTTCTGATATTTCCAACACATTTCTTCTCCCTTCCCTTATATTCCCTTTCACTATTATTTATATTCCCCAAATGAATGAGAACATATAATGTTTGTCCTTCTCCGACTGACTTACTTCACTCAGCATAATACCCTCCAGTTCCATCCACGTTGAAGCAAATGGTGGGTATTTGTCATTTCTAATAGCTGAGGAATATTCCATTGTATACATAAACCACATCTTCTTTATCCATTCATCTTTCGTTGGACACCGAGGCTCCTTCCACAGTTTGGCTATCGTGGCCATTGCTGCTATAAACATCGGGGTGCAGGTGTCCCGGTGTTTCATTGCATTTGTATCTTTTGGTGAGAGAGCAAGCCTTTCACTTCTAAACTAGGATAAAGAGTTTTCTTAGGAAGTGTATGTGGAAGCCGAGAACCTCAAAATTGTCATAAAAGCCACCCATGATTTCTGTGTCCTGTGGAAAGTCATAAGGTGTGCCCAGGGGCCCATGTACCAAGTTTAAAAGATGTAGCTCATCACCTTCTTTCTGCCCTCGCTTTCTTAGGGACTGTCCTGCTGAAACACAGTGCTGACAATGGCCTGCATACCCTGGAGGGAACACTTTACACATTATCATTTTGTGCAAGTGACACGCCAGCTTTACTGCAGTGATCCAGGGTTCAAGGAACTCTTACCTCTGGGTGCTGGTTGTAATAGCCTGGGTGCCACAGCTAAATTTATCTCAGGAGAAACTCACCCTAGATAAACTGGCATTTATAAGTGATTTTAAGATGCCTAGGTGAACTGCCATTTGTTTTCTCAACGACAAGAAGACTGTATATCGGAAAGTGAAATGGACTTTGTTTCCTTTCTTTTTTTTTTTTTTAGGTTTTATTTATTTATTTGAATAAAAACAAAAGAGAGAGAGAGAGAGAGAACAAGTGGGGGGAGCAGAGGCAGAGGGAAAGGGAGAAGCAGACTCCTCATTGATCAAGGAGCCCAGTGTGGGGCTCGATCCCAAGACATTGAGATCATGACCTGAGCCAAAGGCAGATGCTTAACCAACTGAGCCACCCAGACACCCCTAAAATGAACTTTTTGTAACCAGAAGGGGAAACTACTTGGTTGAGAAACTCAGTTATTTAGATAGTTGTTTGGTGAGGAAATAGGAGCAGATCCAGGCAGAGACTGACTATAATCCAGGACTTCTCCAGGGGCTGCTGTGGACAACCTTCTCCAGCCTCTGTGGGGCAATTCCCACAGCCCCAGTCCCAAACTCTTCAGAGAACCCTATGGCAGACCCATAAAGACAGAAGGAGCTGGAAGAGAGAAAATTCTGGAACAAAATTAATGAGAGAAAACCTTAGCTGAGAACACAAGGTCTGCATAAAACAGATTCTTGAAGTTGTAAGAAATCTCTCTGGAAAAGTAAGCTTGGAAACTAACAGAGACAGGTTTTTCCACACAGGTGCCCTGTATTATGGCAACAAAGTTGCTTCGAATTCAGTCCCATCTTGGGTCAACCCTTCCCCAACACCCAGGATCCCAATGCCAGTGCTGGGAGCTCAAGTGCTGGAGGCCACACCTCCCCCACATGTGATGAGAGGTAAGAGACCTTTACCACTGCTTTCAGGTCCTGGCTCCCAATTGGATCACAATCCTGTGGAGCATATACATACATTCGAGAGGTCCTGGTAAACCAGATGACTTTTATGGGCATGGTTGACCTCCAGTGAAAGAAGACAGTTGCATGTGTTCATCAGCTTGGGCCGCCACACCCAGAGCCCCTAGCTGGGCGGTCTAAACAACAGACGTTTATTTGTCACTATTCTAGAGGTAGGGAAGTCCAAGACCATCGTGCCAGCTAGGTCAGCTCTCCGTGTCTCTTCTCATCGGGGCACCAATCCCATCCTGGGGACCCCACCTCCAAACATCATCCTGTTGGTGGTTAGGGCTCCTATGTATGAATTTTGGGGGTACAACTGGGTCCATACCACTCCATCTCCACCTGTATGATGTGAACCCTCTGGAATGGAAGGGATGCTCTTTCTCATGCTGGGTGGGCCAATGGGGTATCAATGCAAAGAACATTCTCTTCGGAGATTGCGTGTGAACTTACTAAGTTACTTCATGTTGCTGTACATTGCAAGTAGGCATAACTACACTTACGCAGCCAGGTTGTTGACACCGTGTGAAGCCATCTGAAAGGGCTAGCACATTAGAGATGATACATAAAGGCTATTATTAAGGATCAGAAGCCATACATTTTGCCATAAAAAATGACTTTAATGTTGTTTCCTATTGTTTTTCTCTCCTTCCAAATCTGGCATTTGCCACCTTTCCCCACAGAGGTGACGGCTGCCTGGCGATCAGCTAGCGAGTGTAGAAAGTCTGTGCACTTCTCCCCTTTCTTTTTTTCTTAGAAAGGAGTACATTTCAACAATCAGAGAGACAGCACATCCCTCTCCCTGTGGGAAGGTCCGGATAGGGGGCTCGATTGGGGTGGTTTGAAATTTCAATAGCAGAGTAGCTCCCGATGTCCCTGGACATGTGCAGCTTTTCTAGACTGCCTGGAATGCAGACTTTTTTTAGCAAGAAAATTTCTGACTGTCGGAATGGATTACTCAAGACTGTATACTCACCACTCCCTGAAACCATATTGTAACAGAGAAAATGTAGCGGGGACATCGAATCTATTTGTAGAGTGAGTGCATCTCTCCCCCAAACACCCCCGATGGCTTGTCTCTAAAATGACTATTCGTGGGCCCAAAGTGATTTGCTTCTTCGCTCTTCCATCAGGGGCAGTGCTTCATCCAGGGGCCCCTCCACTGCCCTCCCCAGCACGTCCGACCACAGGGCCTGAGGAGGGACTCTGCCCCGAGCTTTCAGTTAGCAGTGCTAACTTGACAACACAGCACGCGTGGGGAGGGCAGCCGTGTGAAAGGTTACAGTGCTGACGAAATTGCCATCTTTACCCTGTCGAGTGGCTCTCAGAGCAAGAGACAGGGCGTCGGAATACATGAAATTTGAAAGAACATTATTTAACCTTGTTAGAAAATAATTATTTGGTCTGCATACTAAGAGTAAGAATAACAAAATTCGCTTGCTTTTGTTCATTCTTCTAAAAGCACCTATGGCAGGTGCACGAGCCGCTCACACTGTTGCTTTGCAAAACAAAGCTTCTGTGGAAACACGGAGAGAGAAAGCTAACTTCGTTTTCAATATTCTTTCCAGTATGAATGCAGCGGTTCCTCTGGGTGTATGTAGTCACCCGTATGATGCAGTCAAAGGGACAAGGTCTTGAGAGTCCGAGAATTCTGGGGTCAAACTCTGCCCACGTGACAGGGGGACCCAGGCTCTGGAACCCCCCTGGGTCTCAGTGAGCTCACCTGTAAAATGGAGCTGGTGATAAATTGCAGAGTGATTATAACGTTGGTTCCTGGTTCCTCATAGAGACTCGTTAACCCTCGGTCCTCAGGAACCTATGAAGTCATCACAGAGTCCTCAATCTACCCTACCCTCAACCTGTTCTAAATGTAAGGCCGCACAGACTCACCTAATTTGATGTATCATTTCTGCTGCCTAGAATGATATCAAATCAGTATGGCAGCGCTGATTTGGGATTACTCACCAGCAGGTCTGATTAGTGGGATTTTGGTAAAATTAAAATGGCAAAATCAATGATTATCTTTAATAAGAGCAATATCCTTCAAAAAAATTTCAAAACACTCTATTTATGTAAAGGAAGAGGTTACCTTAACAAAATGATTTTGGGAGGGGGGGGGAGGAAATGAAAACCTTTGTTCTGTGTTTTAATGATGCCCTCTAGTGCCCAGCTCAACACAAAATCAATTAACCAAGTATTTATTGACCTCATAGCAAGAGTTTAGTGGTGTGAGGGGTGCAAAGAAGTACAAGATTGTATTCCTGCTCTGGATTAGCTTATCTTGCATTTCGTGTTCCAAAACACACCGTTGAAAATGAATGAGCGTATCGGAGTGGGTGGGACAGTGGGCTTGTCATCGGACAGCTTGGCTTTGGTCATAGCTCTGTCACTTACTAACAGGTCACCTGTCCTCTGCGAGGATACGGTGAGGAGTTGAGTTGATGTTTGCACGGGGCTTCGCGATGCTATCTAGATCACGGCAGCCTCTCAAGGAGTGGAAGCCTGCTCTTCCAGTTTCATTCTGGAAACACAAGCACTGCAGTTCCTACCATACAGACCTTCCTCTCTCCACTGCCTTCGATGGCCGAGGCTGGAAGCCTGGAAGTGCTGAAGCGTGCCTCTGCGCTCGGATTCTATCACCTGTCTCTGGATTTTTCCCTCCTGCACCCATCCCATTTCCCATTGAATCTACTATCTCTTGCCTGGGTTACTGCTGCTCTGGCTGCTAACCAATCTTCTCATGTCCACGTTCCAAGACTTAATTTATACCCTGACAAGTGATTTCCCTGAAATCAAATCATGTCACATTTATTCTCAAAAACTTCACGTAGCTCCCAACTTAGAGCTCCATTCCTTGGCGCCATGCTCCATCTCCATGACCCCCCTTTCAGTCTTTTCCTCCATTCCTTCCAGAACCCATCCCCTGGTTACACTGAGCTACTTTGCATACAAATCACCAACATTTATACCTCCAAGCTGTGCCTTGTTCTGTGCACTCAGAATAAAATCTGTCTCTCCTGTGTCTCTTGCCTTTCCCAGCTTCAAGACGCTTTGTGAGAACCCCTTTACAAGGCCTTTCGCAGCTGGCCAGGCGGGGTTGGGCACCGCTTCATCTTTACCCTCAGGGCATTGCCCTTGGGCCATTATTGTGTCATTTATTTTATTCTTTGACCTCAGTGGTCGGGTCTATCTCTACAAAAGAAAAACTACTAAGGAAACCAATTATTCACGATATTCGTTAGACATACACCGTCACAAAGACTTTACTCAAGGGAGTGGGGGGGGGGGCGTCACCATGGGCATGAGGACCCCCATCACAGGGCCTTGCTGTTGGGTGGGGAAGATTGGGCTCAGCTCCAAATACAGCATGGCACAGTGGGAGTTTATAGACAAAAACAGCGGGGAGGCTGTGGGTGGAAAATCACTAAGAGGAAACATCAGGAAGAAGGAGGATTCTGGCCAAACCCATCCAACAGGATTCTTGCAGAAGGCAGTCAGGTGATCAGATGTCACCTGGAGGGCATTGGGGGATGAGGAGCCCACTATATCAAGGGGATCAATATGGAGGGTGGAGATTCTAGGTAAGCCAAGCTACTAGGATTCTTGCTAAACTTGGACAATGCAGGGGGTCCTGGGTGGCTGAGTCAGTGAATCATCTGCCTTCAGCTCAGGTCATGATCTCAGGGTCCTGGGATGGAGCCCCACATTGGGCTCCCTGCTCCACGGGGAGTCGGCTTCTCTCTCTCCCTCTGCTCCTCCACCTGCTTGTGCGCTCTCTCATTCTCTCTCTCTGTCAAATAAAGTCTTAAAAAAATTGATCTGTTAAAAAAATTGGAAAATACAGAGACAGACATGCAAGTCCAAAAGCTGAAGACTAATTGAAAAGGTCGGGGGAGCCTAAGCAAAGTTTGATCAAGGAGAGCATCTTGGTCACTCTTTCATTAAATTATGACTTTCTTGAAGGTCTTATAAATAAGACCATGACTTATGTATAGGTACATCAAACATTGCCTGATTCAGTGCTTTGGACAGAGTTGGGTTTTTTTTCCTCATTAACTCTTTGTTGAATGATTAAACAAACAAACAAGTAAGAAATATCAGCCAGAATAAGGTCATCCAGTAGCAAAGGAGCTCTTTGTTGAGTGTAGCTTGATGCTTCATTGCTCTTGGAATTGATTAATATCAATCTATATGCCAAAAAATAATATTATGTCACCTTTATTTTTATGTATTGTCTGTAGCTACTCAAAACGTACATATTTTTATCTATCTATATACAATACTCGCTGTATACACGTATATATGTGTATATACATAGTGTGTATGTGTGCTTTTCTTATTGTCTTATTTATTCATTTTTTTATCTCTAGCCTAGATCATATGTGATAGCTGCAGAATAAGTATACCCTATATTTGTAAAATAACTTAAAACTCTTAACAGAAGCTTCACGAGGAAGGGACAATGGGGGCGGACCATTAGGCCCCGAAGCGCTAGAAGAGAACCTGGCATCTAGTAGAAGCATTGTAATTATTTAAATTAAAGATGTTCAGGAATAAAGTGCTTGCTCCATGTCACCTTCCTTCTTATGATTTTGTTTGATTTCACTTTCTCTGTATGTTTTCCAGTTGAAAATGACCCACACTTCATCATTTACCTGCCAAAAAATGAAAAGAATATTTGTTTCAATATTGACTCAGAACCTGGAAAAATTCTCAACCTTGTTTCTGATCCAGAATCAGGTAAATAAAAAGATACTATATTTGAAATAGGCAATTTATCACTGCCATCTTTCACTGTCGTACCTGGGATTTCTTTCCTTCCCACCTTAATAGGAGTCCTGGAATTTTCAAACCCTGACAGTTAGTGAGAATGAATTATAAATATATTCCTAAGGGAATTAGAATAGCTAAGAAACTGAGTATGAACTAGCAGATCTTATTGTGATATAATTCATTTAAAGTATGATGAGACATACTTTAAATGACACAAAGTGAGCATGGCATAGGAAAAAATGTAAGTCCTGAAGCAAAAAAAGACAATAATTTTCCCCTATTGTCCAGTTTTATAAATTTGAGTTATGGTGCCCAAATGTACAAAAACATGGTGCACAGAGAGAGAGAGAAAAAAAGCATGTTTTCTTCCACAGGGATTTTGGTCAATGGAGAGCTCATTGGTGCCAAGAAACCCAAGAATGAAAAACTCCGCACCTATTTTGGAAAACTGGGATTTTATTTCCAACGTGAAGATGTGAAAGTAGAAATCAGCACTGAGACCATCACCCTGAGCCGGGGCTCCCGGACGTCCGTCCTGTCCTGGTCTGACACAGCTCACATCATTAATCACAGGCAAGTACAATCCCATCGGATTCGGGCCTGTCCTCCATGCAAGACTGCGTGAATAAATCCAGAAATCTCTGATAAAAACGTAGAACTTACCGTCGTGGTTTTAAATGTGAAGTTGAGGTTCAGGAAGTATTTTGTGACCTATTGCCCAGTCCCTGGCTGCAGAGTCCACGTCTTTTGGCCACCGAGTGTCTCAGCGCCAGCCTGAGGCCTGGCATGTAGTAAGGGCTCAGTAAATACACGTTGGATAAGTGAATGAACCCAACAAAAAGCCCCAGCCAACTCCCTGTCAGGGCATGCCCAGAACACCAGGATTGCATCTTACGAGTCATGGTTTCCTGTTATTACCTGTTAATTGTTTTTGTACAAACATCTAAATGGACCGAATTCCAGAGCTGGGAGTGAAAACAGCATTCTGTGGCAAAAATGTTGTAGAGAGAGGGCTTCGTGCACTAGTGGGACCACCCAGGACGGGATGGCGAGCCCGTGTTCATGGGGGGAGGAATGGCTTCCTAAACAGTGTGTTCTGGAAACGCTGACTCCATGTTGGTTTTCACACCAGGGTGCTCGTCTCTGTGAAGAAAGAGCAAACTGTGACCATCACCCTGGATAAAGACATGTCCTTCTCTGTTTTACTCCATCGCGTTTGGAAGAAGCATCCAGTCAATGTAGACTTTTTGGGGATCTACGTTCCCCCCACAAACAAGTTTTCACCTAAAGCCCACGGACTCATAGGTACAGTGTTTCGCGACCACCTGGCAAGTGGGGGGCCGCTCGGTCTCGAGCAACTTTGGAGGGTAGAACTTGGGCAAGTGACTGGGGCTCAAAGGACAGGTTGGGGCCACGCTCTGTGCCTGGCTCTTGATTTACACCAGTGACTAGGCCACACCTGGGCCAATGCCGTTGGGGCCAGAAATGTTTACTGTCACTCAGGTTCCCCTAGAAACAAGGCCTGTGATGCAAGGCCTCGGAGGGAGGGCAGGCTCTAGTTTGGAACTCAAAGCAACAGGTTTAGGCCAGAGCCTCTGTGGTTTCTGTAGGACAAGGTAGGGTGAGGTGGTTCCAGGTTGGCTAGCCTGCAACATCTCGGCAGGCTTGGGGCTCTAGGGTGGCCTCTGCTCACCTGGCTCCCGGCCCTGGAATGGCTTCCAGGTCACGCAGGCCAGCTAGAAGAGGTCTGGCTTGTTCCGGTCTGAGTCCTCTGCTGTCTTTCAGAATCAGCTAGCTCTGGAAGGGGCAGTCTCTCCCTAGCTGGTCAGGGTTTTTGATATCAGATCATAATACATGGGGACACCTGAGTGGCTCAGTGGTTGAGCATCTGCCTTTGGCTCAGGGCCTGATCCTGGGGTCCTTGGATCAAGTCCCCACTTCAGCCTCCCTGCAGGAAGCCTGCATTTTCCTCTCCCTATGTCTCTGCTTCTCTGTGTGTCTCTCATGAATAAATAAATAAAATCTTTTTAAAAAATCCTAATACACAAAGGATAGCAAACATGATTCGTACAGCCCAGCATAGACATGCAGGGTGACTCAGGGATGCTCTAGCCAAGACTGTTGGCTGTTGCAGGTGAGGTTTTCCCAGAACCAGGATTTTATCCTCACACTCTGGGCAACTTAGAGCCACAGGATACACTTTCAGTTTTATGCTGGAGATTTTTTTTCTAACTGAACAGGTAAACTGGTTTGGGAAGTCTATGATAACAAGCAGGGCGTCTAGGTCCCCTTTCCCTACTTTCTAAGGAATGGTTCCAGTTTAAGCATGTGACATCACAAACTTGTCTCTGTGATTTAAACTATGTGGCAGGTGCTCACCTGTACCTCCCCACCCCCAGCACCGGGGCGTTCTTGTCTACTTCTCATCCAGTAGGTCAGCCTTGTATGTCAGATGAATGTGGGGCTAGCGGCCCAGCATCACTCTTGGGAAGGACCCATCCCTCCCATTGCTCTGTCCTTCTCTTAATATGTCTTTCTACCCCAGAAATTCTGGAGGACCAAAATGAAGCCGGGGTCAAATGATGATGAGGCTGTATTAGTTATTTACTCTTGGGTTCCGCGTAAATCGGCGTCTGCACTTTGTTTCGCTAGGCCAGTTCATGCATGAGCCAAAGATCCGTATCTTCAATGAACGACCCGGAAAGGACCCCGAGAAGCCCGAGGCGAGCATGGAAGTGAAGGGACATACGTTGATTGTCACCAGGTAGGCCGTGGATGCGTACAACAGTAACGGAGAGTGCTCCTACCGGGATTAAACTCACCCAGTGACACAGAAGCAAGGAAAGCTCTTGGAAGTGTTCCCTGTGTCAGACGGAACAGCTCATCAGGAAGGGACACATCCACTACGGTTGCATAAGGACGCTGCAGGCAGGCCAGCTTCACTGCTCTTGGCATTTGACGGCACCTACTTGTCTAGCTAGTCCTTATTTGCAAGAGCCCTGGTCATAAGCTAGATTACTGAGAAAGCTGATCGAAGGAGGAAATTGTAAAAACACCTGTGAACCAGGGCGCCTGGTGGCTCCGTCGGTTGAGCGTCGTCCAACTCTTAGTTTCAGCTCGGGTCATGATCCCAGGGTCCTGAGATCGAGCCCTGAGTCAGGCTCTGTGCTCAGCTAGCTTGGAGGCTGCTTGAGATTTGCTTTCCCCCTGCCCACCTTTCTCAAAATAAATAGTAAAATAAATATTAAAAAAAAAAATACCCATGAACCATAGAGCTAGAGAATGAACGTATATGTTTAAGTAAGACTGGATGGAGTCTTCTTCCTGAGTATGAATCTAAAGAATGCATTTCTGTGTAGCTTTTCTCACACAAGCCCTATCCGCGTGCTTCATTCTGAAGTGAGAATTGCAGATTGCAAAGCATTCTGAGTGTAACATTCTTATGGGTCTTTTCAGTTTCTCCTAATCCTCTACAGCAGTCTCCCCTGTGCTGATAGCATTTTAAAGCAGAGTTTTTTTCTGGATTTTTTTTTTTTTTCATTTTAAGAGTTTTCACAAAGCAATCCACTTAGCTCTATAAGAAATGACTTTCTTTGCTCACGGATGTCATTGGCTTCCACATAAGTATGCAATGAAATTGCGGTGCTAATTAAGTCCGACGTACCACCACAAATAGATTCGGGAAGTAAAATGATGAACTCTTAGTGAGGACACCAGTCACCTGGCTCCGGCTGACTGGAGACCAGTGAGTTACCAATGGGCATCAGTGAGCATATTTGAGGAGGAAATGGTGAGCACAGTTAATCATAGTAGTTATCTGAGATTTGTAAACGCACATCAGCTATCCTCCAATGACAAAGGTAAATGATGGGCTTCAAGTTCAGGGACTGCAAGCACCTTGTGATGCAAAATACTTGAAAGATCGTGAGTGACAATACACCCTATGCCTTTTGAATTCATTAGCTTATTTGTCCTTTATGTGAAAGGCATGAATTTCTCAGAAAGAGGTGGCATCGCCCTTAGATAGGACACTCACCTGCCCAGGGAAGGTGAGAGGCATCTCAGATTCGTCCTGCAGGTGACACGTGCAGTAGGCCCACAGCACGTCGGCATTTGGTTCCCACCTTTGTTCCGCGTAAAAGTTAATTTGCACTCTTCACCTTGCTGGAAAAATCTGTATCGGTACATCTCCAAAGGGTTATTTGAATGATCTAAGGATACACTGCTGATCTCTGCTCTTCCAACACCAAGCCCCAGAGAATGATGTTCAGTACAGCTTGGGGAGTAGAGATGGGTGGGGGCAAGCAGAAAGGGTGCAAGAAAGTTGCAACGAACCGCAAGGCGGTGGTGGGGGTGGGGATATGTCTCCTTTCCAGACATGCAGGCTGGCCAAGCCTCGGTCTGTGCTCTAACCATACACACCATTTCCCTTGCAGAGGTCTGCAGAAAGACTACCGAACAGATCGAGTGTTTGGAACAGACGTCTCCTGTTGGTTTGTGCACAACAGTGGGAAGGGTTTCATCGATGGACATTACAAGGATTACTTTGTGCCTCAGCTTTATAGCTTTCTCAAAAGGCCTTAAAGATTGATAGCTTTGGAAATTATCTGTTGTATGTACGGCTTTTCCCTGCCACTCTTGCAGTCATTCTTCAGTCCAGATAATTAAAAAACTAACCGGACGTCGTGGTGGTTTTATAAAACCTGTTAATTACATCTGAAGAAAATAAATACTTTGCAAAGATCTAGGATTTTGTTGAGTTTTCCGATGTTGAGATGTGCTGATCAAGGTCATGCAATGGAAAGCTGCTTTGGTGAGTCAGACTGGCATCCGGACACAGCCTGAAATTTGGCATTTACTGTGACGATCTCATTATTCTCAAGGGTCAGGTAGGCTGAGTACATTCTTATGCTGTCAGGTACATGGGATGTTCCTTTTGGAGAAGGTTATTTGGCAAATATTGAGTAAGAACGTGGAGGTTACTTGATCTTAATTGTTCTGTGGCTGTAAATACCAAGGCCCTGTCACCAGTTCTTGGGAGAGACTCGCCACGGTACCTGGGATGGCCCAATATGGTTAGCCAAGATTCCTTCCAGAGCCTTGGCTTTCCTTTTTCGTCTATGAAAGCCTATGTAAGTCAGGGTGCTCCAGAGAAACAGAAATGTATACATACAGGAAGAGAAAGAGTTATTACAACAAATTGTTCACATTGTTATATAGGCTGGTAGCGTCCAACCTGCAGGCTGGGCTGCCTGATGGCTCAGGAGACCCAGGGAAAGCCAATGCTTTTGTTTGAAGGCCATTAGGCAGGAAGAATCCGTGTTGTAGATGAAATCCACAGGCAGTTAGAGTTCTCTCTTTGCAGGGGGAGGATCATCCTTTTTGTTCTATGCAGGCCTTCAACTGATTAGATAAGGCCCACTTAGAGAAGACCATCTGTTCTATTCAGTCTAGAATTTAAACGTAAAATTCACCCCAAAAACACCTTTGTAGAAACACCCCAAAATCATGTTTGACCAACTCTGTGGGTGTCCCATGACCCAGCCAAGTCGCCACACATAAAATAAACCACTGCAAGGCCTTAGTTCACCAACCTCTTTCTGTTCTCAAAGCCATTCTCCAAATAAGATATATTACAGAGGGGTAGGCGCCTGCCTCTTAAATGACAATCTCCCCTAACAGTCCTGCCTCCCTGACAGGCCACCTCCGAGATTACGGTGCTCCCCAATTCTGCACATATTTAAAATCACTCTGGACATTACCTCACATGGCTAATTGCACCCAGTGTTGAGTTACTATAAATTCTGAGACTATCACAGTTCCAAATTCTCTGAAAGCCACACGTTTCACTCAGATTTAATGATTCTGAACACAGAGGCTTCCTGAGTATTCCTTGCGGACCTTTTGCATTTAAGCAACTCCTGAGACTAATGCCATTTACATTTTAAACCCTGTGCGATTAGACTTTGTTTCAAAATAAATTTAATGAGCAAGTTATGTCCTCACAAAAGGCTAATGATGTTTAAAAGGCAGAATAAATAAACAAGTAATCAACTTCATTACGTCTGCATGAATATGGTGGATCTTGGCGGTATGGTGCAAATCTGAGTCATTGTAAAGTCTGTACTTTCCATAAAAATCAATTCCTAGAATTAGGATACATTTTCAAAGGCCAAAGTGGTAAAACTGTACTTAAAAAGATGTTTAAAGGTACATTTTTATGAAGCTTTCTCTCCACAATTGGTAGAAGTCATTTTTATTTTAGAAAGTACACAAAACTCTTTTTGTATACACCCGACTTCTATTTGAAAAACCAAATGATTATCTTTTACCTTACTTGTAAAATATTAAAGAAATGTGATATATCTCAGGGCTGAAGAGGTAAATCGCCTTTCAGCTTCATCTATGATTACCAACAATACATTTAAAAAAAAAAGTCTATATCCTTCCCACTTTCTACTTCAAAAATGCTGATCTTAAAATGCTCATATTAGCACAAACTTCAAAAGTGGGTTCATATCATTAATTCTGTTACTTCGTGAAAAAATTGGTCAAAATTTAGACTTTAAAACTTTTATACCTTTAAGACTTTTATACCTTTAGATACATAAGTGTAGTTTGATTCCTAGTACTTTACATGTGCTTTGTAGTTTTGAAAATAATAATGATGATCTTGGGCTGTGCATTTATATGCAGGATATTGAACAAGAGTTCTATCAAATAAACTAGATTTAAAGTCAAATCCATGTTATTTAAATTATCAAAACTTTTATTAACAGCTGGTGTTTTGAATAATAAAACTAAACTTGCATTAATACTGCCCGCGTGTCCCCATTGAGACCAGTAATATGCCTTCTCAGTATCATTAGAGTTACAAATGAATAATCAATTTTGAATTTCAAATGAAAGAACTAAATTAACAGGGATAGTTGGAAAGGAAGAAACTCTTCCACTGTCTACCTCTTGATTAGTTTCTGAAAGTATTATGCTTTCAGCAATAAAGGAAAACAACCTGACAATTACCTATATTATGTTTGCTTGTTCTTTGGAGCACTTTGCAACCCACTGGGAATTGATCAGTATTTAATTTTGTATGTAGTAACGGTATCCAACTTCAACCTCATCTAGAGTATCACAGGCTGTTATCTGTCATAGATATTTATCATCTAGTGTAGCTTCAAAGCTCTTCATAAATATAAATCTAAACAGTTTCCATTAAACCAAGCAAATATATACATCTTATTGTCAGGGAAATAAGAGCCTGTGTGTGAAAAAAAACAGCATCTCTGCCATAAGTTTATATGTTTGGTTGTGTTTTTAAATTACTGAAAATTAAATAAATTTTCTAAGAGCTGGATAATTGGTCAATCAAAGAAATAACTGGAAAAAAAGAAAATTAAAGATCATCTCCTATGTGTAGTAAAAATGAACTAAGAATCAGGAACTATTTTAGTACATACTGGTATGAGATCTTACGCAAATCATTCTGCATGCTTTAAAGGATCACTTAATACCATATAAAGTAGCATTTTCTCTTCAGCCTTATCCTAATTGAAAGAGATAGAAGTCACTCCAAAGACCCTGTAAGATCAGAGTAAAAGTTACCTGGCTGCCTGCATACATAAAAATGTTTAAATAATGTTCATATATATGCTGGATACATAAAAATGATGTAAAAATTTAGTATTATTAAGACTTTTTCACACTGGCCAACTCTATACTGGTGACTTTTTCTGGAATATCCATGTGGGAGAAAGAAAAATGAAGGATGCTTCCTTTTAACAGTATAACGATTCAGTTATCCACTTAACATTTCTAGGGGCACTTCGTCAACTCTAAAACCAACTCAAGGCTGATCCATATTCTAATCCTTTGATTCTATTTTAGCAAAGTAGGAACTGAGGTGTATCCTGTTACCAGTTAATGGTCTCTTACTAAGGCCCAGCAAAGTTAGGGGGGATTTTTAAGTAGCTGCCCCAGACTATCAAGTTTCTTTTCATTGGCCAATCCTTTCACTTGAGTATCAGTTCACTGAACATTGTCAATTTCTAAACAACACACCTTGGGTCTACACCCACTTCTCACATCTCCAGTACCCACTACAATGGCTAACTTACGGGAGGTACTCGGTACATGTTTGTTGGATGAATTTACTCAAGTATGAAAGCAAAAATGGATAGACAGAAGCAGACAGGGGAAAAGCAGCAGAGAAGGCAATAGGATCCAGTGGCGTGCCCAATGAAGAAAACTCAAGGTATCTGGTTTCCCAAGACACTATTGCGATAATTTGATATGACCTCAAGTGATATGATGAAAAATAGCTTTCAAAAAAAATAAGAAGAGAAGCCACACATACTGGGAAAAAATGTTTGCAAAAGACATATCTGATAAAGGCCTGGTATCCAAAATACACAAAGAACTTTTAAAACTCAACAATAATGGGGCACCAGGATGGCTCATTTGGTTAAGCTTCTGCCTTCAGCTCAAGTCATAATCCTGGGGTCCTGGGATAGAGCCCCATGTTGGGCTCCCTGCTCAGTGAGGAACCTGCTTCTTCCTCTCCCACTCCCGCTCCCCCTGCTAGTGCTGTCAAAGAAACAAAAATCTTTTACCAGAAAAACCCACACAAAAACTCAACAATAAGAAAATGAACAACCCAATTAAAAAATGGGCAAAAGACTTAGACACCTCGCCAAAGAAACACAGATGGCAAATAAGCACATGAAAAGATGTTCGATGTCATATGTCAATAAGGAATTGTAAATTTAAATAACAATGAGATACCACTACACACCTATCAGAATGGCCAAAAATCACCCTGACAACACTAAATGCTGGAGAGGATGTGGAGCAACAGGAGCTCTCAATCATTGCTGGTGGAAACGCAAAATGGCGCAGCCACTTTGGAAGACAGTTTGGCATTTTCTTATAAAAGTAAACATACTCTTACCATATGATCCAGCAATTGCATTCCTTGGCATTTACCCTGAATTGAAAACCTGTCCATGTAAAAACTATGCATGGATGTTTATAGCAGATTTACTTATAATCCACAAAATCTCGAAACAACCAAGATGTCCTTCAGTAGGGGAAATGCTAGCTTGTGGTACGTCCAGAAATATTATCCAATGCTATAAGGAGACGAGCCATGAAGCCATGAAGAGACATGGAGAAACTTTATGTGCATATTTCTAAGTGAAGGAAGTCAATTTGAAAAGGTTGCATAGGATTCCAACCATGACATTACAGAGAAGGCAAAACTATGGAGATAGGAAAAAAAAAATCAATGATTGCCAAGGGGTTGAAATGGGGGGAGAGAGGGATGGACAGCAGAGCACAGAAGATTGTTAGGCTGGTGAAACTATTCTGTATGACACTGTAACGGTGGCTACATTTTATTATCAAAGTGTCCAGATCCACAGAATGTACAACACCAATAGTGACACGAATATAAACTAAGGACTTTGGATGAGGACGATGTGTCAATCATTATCATAGGTTTATTATAACTAATGTGCCACCTGGGTGGGGGATGTGAATAGTGAGGGAGGTTGTGCATGGATGGGGATAGGGGATCGATGTGAAATCTTTGTACCTTCTGCTGAATTTTGCTGTGAGCTTAAAATTGCTCTGAAAAAAAAAAAAAAGTCTGTGTAAAGAAAAGTAGCTTGCAATGATTTGAAAAGAAAAAAAGTCCATATGAAACTTGATATTAGGTGTCCGCAGCCACTTTGTGTAATGTAACCACTACTGGCCTCCATGAACTTATAGAGAAAAACGTCCTGTCGCCTAGAATCATATTTTTGTACTTCAGATTTTTGAAAGTTAAGAGCTTCCTCGATTATGCTATTTTCATTCTGAGATAATTTCAGGAATATGTTGGGGAAAATAGTTAAAATATGGGAGGTAGGGAGGAAACATTTTTTCCTATGAAGAAAACCAGGGAGGGGATTCCAAACTTAGAGATCTGGGGGAGGAGACATGTGAAATCTGTCATGGTTTACTAATATTATTATCGGGGAGAACCATTCTCCCTCCTGAAACTCTCCAGGCCAGGCCACAGATGTTTGGCTCCATTTACTGAACCAGTGCCCACCACGTCTGACACTATGTATTCTCTGTAGTTCTCACAACCCTGCTGGGACGCTTTTTTTTTTTTTTTGACAAAACATTAAAAACACTGAAATTCAAGAACGTGATCATTTCTAAGATGACATAGCTGGTGAGCAGAACAGCCAAAATGCTACTCGAAGCCTGCTCAACTCCAAAACTCAGCTCCTTTTCATGTTCCTACGCTGTCAAGTTAGTTCAGACACACTTGAATTCATCCTGAAGAGTCGTGTTGGCAAAAGGTATAGGGATCATCCCGTTACTATTTCTTATGCTGTCTTCTGTTTCCCAGCACATATTCTCCTACTTCCTGACAACAGAATTTATCGCCTCTCCCTGCGGCTAAGTCCAAGACAGATGGCCTAGGGGCTGGAACACAACCCAAGTCTGGCCAATCAGGATAGTCCAACCCTTGCATTTGGAGTGATTTGTCCCAGTGTGGACCAGTTAAACCTCAATTCTGGTCTTCTGTTTGAACTGTGGGAGAGGGACTCCTGGGTGGCTCAGTGGTTGAGCATCTGCCTTTGGCTTAGGTCATGATCCCCAAGGTCCTGAGATCAAGTCCCACATTGGGCTCCCCATAAGGAACCTGCTTCTCACTCTGCCTATGTCTCTGCTTCTCTCTGTGTCTCATGAATAAATAAATAAAATCTTAAAAAAAAAAAAACAAAAAACTGTGGGAGAAAAGAAAGATGTGAAGCCAGGGATACTGGCAGCCATCTTCCTGGTGTGAGGGACTGAATGTGGAGCCAACACAGAGAAAGGAAGAGTGGTAGAGACCAAGCCCTGATACTCTTTGAACCCTACTGGAAGCTAAGGTCCACTCCTTTTGTCATGTGAACTGTACATTTATTTTTTTAAATTCTTTTTCATAATCCAACTATGAGGTGCATTTCCTTTCTTTGGCATCCCTTTGGCTCTATAATTTAAAAGTGTATAGTTTCATATTGTTGATGGGATTGTAAAATGGACTGCTCAAAATGTTAAACATGGTATCATGAGTTACAGGAAACCTCAGCAACTCCATCCCCAGGCGCTGAAAACGTATGTCCACAGAAGACCTGGTACATGAAAGTTCAGATAGCAGCATTGCTCACAATAGGCCAAAGCAGAAACAGCCAGAATGCCCATCAACTGACAGATGGATTTTAAAAGTGTGGCCTACCCATATGGTAGACTACGGTGCAGCAGGGAAGAGGAGGAAGTACTGATCTGTGCCCGGATGTGGATGGTCCTAGAAAGCATGATGCTGCATGAAAGAAGTTCATCATAAAAAGACGATAGGTTGTACAATTCCACTGATGTGAAATGCCCAGAACAGGAAAATCATGGAAACCAGAAGTAAACTAGTGGGTGCCAGGGGCTGAGGGAGGACAGAGAGTGACCATGAGCACAGGTGTCTTTCTGCAGTGACGACAATGTTCTAAAATTAAACAGTGGAGGGTACGGGTTCCCAACTCCATAAATACACTAAAACCCGCTGAATTGTACACTTTAAATGGGCAAAGTTATATGGTGTGTGAGCTCGATCTCAATAAAGCTGTGACTCTATTTATAGTCTGACTTTAAAAAGTGTAATTATATTTATAGTTCAACTTTACCACTTTACTACAGAAAATATAGAGTATATGAAGAATTTCCTTTAACTGCAGGGTTCTAAATCATCTTATATAAAACAGTTTTCAATAACATTCTTTTAATGAAGATTAAAAAATCATTAAGGAAATATTACAAAGGAAACAAAACACGAACAAAATTACATTGTTCTGATACTTCGTGAGACATAATTAGATTTTGCTATAAGCTTTGCTGAACAACTATACAGTAATATTTAAATAAATCCATTTGCTTTATACAAAAGAAACACCCTAACACAGTAGAGTCTCATAATGCCTTGGTGAACACCAATTTGATGTTTTAGGATTTTAATGTGTTAAAAGATTTTCAAACTCAGGCAAGTTTAGAAATGTCTTCGTATTGAATTCCTTCAACTCTGCGTCCTTTTAAAGGGCCCTACAAGTTAAAACAAATGGGGAAAAAAAGATTAAAAATACACAAGTACTTAAAAGACAAGAAAATGACACTACCCTTAAAGATCCATCTATGCCTTTTCCATACCCCTCCCTCTAATACCATTAGGGTAGCCAACATTTTGTAGGAGTATGAATTTTAAAATATTCTATGGCATAGTCATTAAGAAGTGCCATGACTTCTTCGGGACATGTGAAATGTGTTATCACGACATGTTGCAGCTGGGACCTGCTAGCTGTTGGGCATGTCCCCTGCTCACTGGACATTGTCCCTGCTTCCCCGTGTGGTGAGATGTGGTCACAGGATGGAGCTCCAGCCACAGAGTTGAACAGAAGTGACGCACGCCACCTCCAGGCCCAGGCCATGCTGTCCTCACACACAGCCTGCCACAATCCCCGGGGCCCATCTGAAGCACATGAACATGGCAATTGTAATAGCCACTTGCTGAAGGTGATGGAGACACGAGCTGGAAAGATCCTGGCCAGGCTCACAAACCACTCCTCAGAGAAGAGCTAGTCCCTGATCAAGAACACCCATTTTGGATTTTAGAATGAGAAGTTAAATTCTGTTGTGTGTTTGTGCCATTTGGGAGTTTCTTTTTCAACAGCAAATATTATTTTAAGCAATTCAGATACTCCCATTCAAATGTGTTTATAGTTGAGCTTTGACAATTCGGCTGGTCTTTCTTACAGAAAATGAGCCCAACTTTAAACATATTTGCTTTTTCTGTTCGTATTTAAAAGAAGAGAAAAGGGGAAATCTGGACATTGGGAAAGAACAGCTGTCACAGAAGTGGACACCACCTGGGAGCACAGAGGCAAGAATGTGGCCCGAGCCCAGACTGACTGAGTTCAAACACCATCCTCAGCCAGTGACTCGACCCTTTGGTGCCCCACCATCCCTTGAGGGGAATAATAATAGGATCTCAGTTACTGGGCTGCTGGGAAATATAATGAGTCAATGAAGTTAGAATAATATCTGGAGTATAAAAGGAGTAGGAGCTCAATAATTCTTGGCTCTTATTAAATATTCTGGTTAAAATTTGAAAGCTGGTCCTCTCTCTTGCAAAATATAAAATGATGATGACGAGGACTCTCACCTTGAAGTGAGATTTTAACTTTTTATTGAGGATCATACCTCTCCTTCATAATCCTTTTTAAAATGCTCTCCTTTAATATGTAATAATGACTGTGTTTAAAGGAAGTAAGTTCCCAGATAAAGCATGACTCGGGTTGGATCTTTTGTTACCAAGTGTAAAGGCCTGTGGACAAGTACGCTTTTCTGGTAAGAATACAAAGCTGGGGAATAAGGGAGCCAGTCATTTGGTTAATTAGGCAAACAGCTAAGGTAAAAGGCTTAGACTGTTTTTAAAAAATTTGTGGAATATTTAAAAATCTGCTTATTAAATGAGTAAATTTCAAATATTTTGATACTGATGCCACATTTTAGACACCAGAAATGATAAACTAGTGGGAGAAATCATTTGGAAAGTTCATGTGTTTCATGGCAATGATGTAAAGGAACTGTGGGGACACAGCTAAGTGGACACACAAATGCAAACAGATTATTTTTAAATTGGGGGGAAGGTGTGAAAGAAAAGTAAAGAAGCAGGTGGATCTCTTAAAAGTACACGCTGCTTTGCAGGCAAGCAGGCCTGTTATGTGGGTGTCCTCCTAGCTCCTGCCTCAGTTCAGCTCTGTACGGCATGCAAGCTCAGGAAGGAGCAGCTCGGGTCACAGCGAGGGAGCAAAGAATGGGCCCGCGAAAACCAGACTGCGACCCAAAGGGATCTGGACGGAGCCTAGAATGTCCTCCGTGCTGATTAGCCGTTTTGCATTGCCTGAGATGAAAGCATGGATTGAAGCAGGATCTAAACTGGAGAGTATACAAAGTGCAGGAGAATCATTTTGCCAAGGAAATATGAGATTTTCCATGACGTTATACTGACTGAGACAGAGAGAAAAACTGAGTTTTAATTAAAAAAGAACCTCAATCTATTAATTTAATTAGACTAGTAAATTTCTCAGTACCAGGAGATGCCCCTTCCTTTCCTTCTCTTATAGTTTATGTTAGTTAGTGACAGTTTTTAAGTTCTTGTTGTCAGGGACAGAAAAAAAACGCTCAATTTATTTAAATGTGGTTTCTCTCAGATAACGACCTACATGATTTTTCCAAACGTAGTCCAATATGGGTTTAGGTGCCTACAACACCACACATGAAATTGGGCAGTTACTCTAAGTTCTAGAGAGGGCTCAGGAGGGTCCTCAGACTCTCTGAGGGCCTATTATCCCCCCAAGTGCTAACTTACTGCACTGGATGTAAAAAGGGATTTCATTAAGAGTCACAGCACCATTGTTTGAAGTTTCAAAATGCATTATATGGTTGGGGGAAAGCCCATTTCAGGCCCTTCCTCCCCCCAGAAGACACTTCAGGCCACACTCGCAGACCTGTCCGTGAGCCATCCGCTCTGCAGCAAGCACTTGCACATCAGATTTCCTTAAATTACTTTATTGACTCCACTACCTTTAGCCCTTTATGAAAGAAGGGAAGGACTCTTCAAAATAAGGGCTCTTCCTCCATTAATTCTGCCTCTATAATCCCCACTCATGCCAGATTGAGTTTTATATTACATGTGAGGAAAAAAGTTGAGATATGAAACTGAACATACCGCATACAATTTTATAAAATACAGACTGGAAAGGAACAGGTCAAAATACTAAAGGGAGTTATCTGGCCAGGGGATTATGGGAAATTTTTAAAGTTATTTGTATTCAATTGACCTTTTCAGGTTTTACACAATGAATATTGTTGTAGACTGAGTGTGTCGTCCGTTCCCCCCACCCCCATAGAATTCATGGCTGTCACCTAACGCCCAATGGGACCGTATTTGGTGGTGGGGCCTTTGGGGAGTGATGGGGTTGTGGGGGTGGGGCCCGCATGAATGTACTGGTGCCCTTATAAAGACCCCGGAGAGCTCCTTTGTCGCTTCCATCATGTGAGGACACAGGAGCCAGGAAGCAGGCCCTCAGCAGACACTAAATCTGCCAGTGCCTTGTTCTTGGGACTTCCAGCCCTCAGACCTGTGAAAACCAGATTTGCTTCTAAGCCACCCAGTCTATGGCATTCTGTTACAGCAGCTCGCGTGGACTAAGGCACACATGCATTTCTTTGGAAATCCGGAAACGAAATACTTTACAAGGGCAGAGTCATTACAGAAACTAAGCTTACAGATTTCCATATAGGAGAGAAGACAAACAAAAAAACCCAGACTCTAAAATAAAACAAAGACCAACCCAATGAAAAGGACCTATGGCATCTTTTTAAAGCATTTAGAAATTCTTTGTGTAAATGTACGTACAGTTTCAATGATTATTGTAGCTGAGAAAGTCTTCTCATTGATGGATTCTAAGGTGCCTTCATTTCCTCTGTAGCCTCCATTTAAAACAAGAATTCTTTTTCCTGCAGTAGAAGAGAATATCACACTGAACGCAAAGAAATGTTCACTTTTTTCTTCTACCTTGTTACAGCAAAGTGCAGTTACACTGAATGACACCCTCTTAAAAGTCCTTAATCCTTTTAGAACTCTAATATTCTAAAGGAGAGTCTGTAGGTGCCTTTGGGACTGTAATGTTATAGGAATCCTCATGTTTTTTTCACTTGTCAAAGGGATACATTTTAGCCTTAGGTTGCAATGAGTAGAAGGTACTTAGGGTCCAGAAATAATCAGAAAAGAAAAATTAGCTTACTTTGGCTTTTTTTTTTTTTTTAAAGAGAGAGAGAGAGGTGTGTGAGCAGAGGGGAGAGGGGAGAGTGGCAGAGGGAGATGGAAAATCTTAAGCATGGAGCCTGATGCAGGGCTTGATCTCAGGACCCTGAGATCATGACCTGAGCCAAAATCAAGAGTCAGACACTTAACCGATTGAGCTACCCAGGCGCCTCACTTTGCCTCTTTTTAAAAATCACAGGATGGTTTGGCAGTTTCATAAAAAGTCAAACATATCCTGCCTTGAGTGAGCCATTCTAAGTATTTTCCCCATAGAAAAGAAACCCTATGTCCATATAAAGACTTGTGTGTGAATGTTCTTGGAAGTTTTACTTGTAACAGTCAAAAAACTGTAACCAACTGAAGTGTCTATCAAAAGGTGACTAAATGAAAAGTGGTACATCCATACAGTGAAACCCTACTTCACAACAGAAAGAAGCTACACATGACGTGACAACATGCAGGGATCCAAAATAATTGCGCTTAATGAAAGATGCCAGGCCAAAAATCAGGACACAGGGTATGATTTCATTCATATAAAATTCTAGACAGATACAAACTTTTCTATAGTGATGGAAAGTACACAAGTGGTTGCCCCGGGGGACATGGGAGGCAAGAGTGGAGGGGTGGCAAGGAAGGATGATAAAGGGCAGTGATAACACTGGGAGGGGGAGGGAGGTGATGGGTACACTGGTAAGCTCCATCGTAGGGATGGTTTTGCAAGAGTATTCATGGGTTAAAACTGATCAAACTGTATACTTTATACAAGTGCAGCTTTTTGAATGTCAATTATATCTCACTAAAGCTGAAAACAAATTTTTTTTTTAAGCCATAAAATGAGTTTTATTTTAGGAGGAAAGAATAAAGGATCTGATAAGTGGAAGTTTTACACAGACTAACACTACCACTAGTGCCAGCGATGATACCGTTATGAAGGCTTCAGGTCAGAGGCAAACCACCTAAACAAGGTAGCATTCATACTAGATATTTAGAAGTACTTAAATGATAAAGACAATTAAGGAAGAGAAAAAGCAAAACAATACTGAATTTGATTTTACCATCTTAGGTAGCCAAAGAAATATATTAATAACAACCAGAGTATGACTGATATTTTTTTCCTTATGAGTTTGTGTTTTGCTTCAGGAAAAAAAAAAAAGGATTCCAGGAAGGGGAAATTTATTCACGCCACAAAAGAGCTTTCACAGAGGACTGGTAAACTATCGTGTCGCCTGAAATGAAGCACATCAGTTCTACTGGCACCTACAAATTTCTAGAAAGGAAATCCATGTCTATAACTGTTAGGTAGTGTTGAGAAACCCTGGTTTTAAGGATGGAATCACCAATTTTAATAGCATAGACATTAAATGGTCTGCAAAAAGATTTACCTGGTGCTGGAATTACTGTTTCTAAATGAGTCTGGTCAAGTTTCAGCTTGTCTCCAGAGTCAATCATCTTTACAACAGCTGTATATTTGTCAATTACTTCCTGTCATGTGAAATCAACACTTTTATAATAGCAGAAATAAGTGCACACAAATTTCAAAGGACAGAAATAGGTTAAGATGAAAACAAATGAAATTCCAGTCAAAAGGTAAGAGCAACTCCTGCTATAAATGACACTATTTTATAGATTCCATATACGACTTCTCATTCTGTGCTTTTTAATTTAAAAAAAAATGTATTACATTTTTATTTTATTTTTTTTAAGATTTATTTATTTATTTATTCATGATAGACATAGAGAGAGAGGCAGAGACACAGGCAGAGGGAGAAGCAGGCTTCATGCCAGGAGCCCGACGCGGGACTCGATCCCGGGACTCCAGGATGGCGCCCTGGGCCAAAGGCAGGCGCCAAACCACTGAGCCACCCAGGGATCCCCTTATTATGTTTTTAAATTTAAATTCCAGCAGGGTTAATACACAGTGTTCTATTAGTTTCGGGTATACGATATAGTGATTCTATGCTTCCTAATAAAGAATTCAATTCAAGACTTAGCAAAGGTTTTCATCTGTAAAGAATAAAAAGACTGGTTGGTGATCTTACAATACAACTTCAGCAAATACAGTGAGAGGAAGAATGCCGAGCTTCAAGTACAACAGAAGGGCATTTGTGCATGCACAATGCCGGGCGCCGGAATGGAATGATTTAGGAATGGCAGTGAGGACTGGAGCGTAGATTTTTAAATTTTAAAATCCTAGGGCAGCTAGAAGTCTCTCAGGCAAAACACAACAAGGGAGTCGTCCTTGGAACTCTGGGGACTTAATCATACTCCCCATGGTTAACAAAGAGGCTGCGTCTCACTGACTGGCAAGGCATCACAGTGAGTGAGCGAGTTTAAGCTGCACCATTGGGATTTCATACATACTGTTTGCTCCAGTAAGGAAGCACCAAAATTAAATATAAACTATGTTGTTGTGAAATGAATCATTTTCCCAACAATTATGAATTCACTTTCCTTTCATGAACCATCGGGCACCTCAGACACAAGTCTCCCGCCCTGAGGATTTGATTTTTCAGGGACACCAAAGTGGCTTGACTCCGCGAGCCACCAGCTCTTCACAAATTCCATTCCCAGCCTCCCGTCCTTACCTTAACAACACCCTTTTTCTTATGATATTTCTCTCCAAGTTTTTTGGTTATAATTTTCACGATGATTTCCTAGAAAATAACAACAACGAGAAAATAAAGATGAAAGGAAAAGACCTAAATCATCTTTTCGGGTTTACCCCTTCGCTTTAAATCACGTTCACCAAGAATCACGGCCAAAACGTAAACTGCTCTGCTAAATAGAAAATTCTGGAGTTCTAAGCCTTCCTGATTAGGCAGAGCATTCCCGTAGTGATCTTTTATTTCTTCTTTCTCCCTTTATTCAACATGACTACCAAGAGGGAAGACAGTGCCTGCCTCAAGGCTGATTTCGACACTGAAGGTCTCTTGAAATCTAGGACTTTTATTTGCCAATCTCGACCCTATGAATCCATGTCTTTCACAAATAACTTCTTTCTCTCTCTTCATTCAAGGAAGTGAAAAGGGCCGAAGATATTACACTGCTGGTGTTCGCTGCTGATAAAAACTCGATGGCAAGTCTCACTGGGAATCGCAAGGAACTGAGTCTTTGAGCTCACGCATGACATTTTCCACAATGTTCTTTTCTCATTATGTTACTCTGAATTTTTGATACAGACTGGATTTTCCCAGATTAGCTTCGGCTAAAAGTATCGTTCTTCTGAACATCTAATTCTCAAATGGGAGAGAAATCTGGGCTTATTTCATATTAATGCATTCTGAGTTTGGTTCTTTATCATCATTTTCCTGATTTAGACGAGCTAACGGCTGATCATGAAAATTCAATCCCGACTTAATGCTACAGTCACTGTAGTGATTCTGTATTTGTTACTTCAAGTGAATGTAACAGAGGTACTAGATGGTCACAGTAAGCCAGTCTAAAAATATTATGAATCAAAATTCAGTAAGGATTTGGGGGGAGGATATATTATAGCAGAAAAACGTATTTAAGAGAAAACGTGAATGGTCTTATTCTTAAGTCTCTAAGAATCTAAGGTTTTGTTTTTTTTTTCCCCCTACTGGGCAGCAAAGCAAGATTTATTAAGTGATAACAAAGCAAAATTTACTGAGTGATAGTACTAAGCTCCTAAAAAGGGGGGTGACCCAAGAGGGGTTGCCCAATAATCTAAGACTTTCTAAATGAAGCCAACTAATGCCAAACAGCTTCTCTGATTTAGCCAGAGTATTTCCGGGCTAAGTTTCTCAAAGGCCCTCATGGGTACATGCTCATTATTTGGAGCTAACTCATTATATCATTGGGCTTACTGACACTAGCTCATGCAATAGATCTGTTCAAAGTATTTCTTTTCTGAGTTTAAACATAAAGCTCTCCAATCTATCTGTGTGGACTGCTGGTTATTTTAACAAACATATTGACCATTAAAAAAAAAAAAAACATATTGACCATTTCAACGTAAGTGACACACAGGGTCATCAGAGCAACTGTTGGATGATCCTCACTTTTACTGTAATACACTGTAGAAGGGAACCAGGAAAAAAAACAGGAATAATTTATTATGAGAGAATTATCAAACATAGAACATAACTGAAAGTATTATCAGTGGGAAGAAAATTTTTGGACTAATTAAAACTTGTAATGATTTCTTTCTTTCTTTTTTTCTTTTGGTTTTCTTTTTCCTTTAAACCAATGAAGGGCACATCAGAATCACCCAGGAGGATGGTGAAAATATGCATTTCACTACAGGAGACTGGATAGTAAAAGTAGTAAAATATCTAACCTGGAAAAAACACTTTTCTAAGAATTTGTGAATTTCTCTATGGTAAGAATGACTGCTTTCAGCAAAATTCTTGATTACACTTTCATAAACAATAATCAAACTATTAATATTCAATGCTAAGTGGGACTCCTGTGCTCCTGTGGGGCTCAGTCAGTGAAGCATCTGCCTTCAGCTCACATCATGATATTGGGGTCCTGGGATGGGGCCCTGCATTGGGTTCTCTGCTCAGCAGGGAGCCTGCTTCTCCCTCTGCCCCTCCCCCTGCTTGTGCACTCTCTCTCTCTGAAATAAATAAATAAAATCTTAAAAAAAAATTTCAAATCCTAGCTACTGGAATGGAGAAAACAAAACAAAACATGGGTGGTTTCCTCCCTTCAGACCCCCCCTTTACTAATCTTGACTAAATCTGTACTCAGAGATGGGGAATCAGGGGGCCTGACACATTCCAGGAAGCAGTACTGTTGACCAGTTGAAATCACAACCTTACAGAATCAGATTGCCAGGGAGATCCTGACTCAGTGCTTACTTATGGCCTTCAGGAAATTACTCAAATGCTTTATGCCTCTTTTCTTACCTATAAAATGGGAATTATAACAGGAATTACCTTATAGGATTGACATAAGAGGACTCATTCCCTATTTAACACAGCAAGTATTTTCACATTAGCTAACTTGCTTCCTGATCCTTCTCATGGCCATGGGTTTTCTGGAACATCACAGACTCTAAACGACTCTGCATTTACCTGGGCGTAAGGAATGTGCGACAAGGCCCCCCACCTTGACCTAGCTGGTGCCGCCAGCAACAAAAAGCAAATGTACAGGAAGTTTGGGATACACTGAGCTCAGGCATAAAACTGTCGTGGCCAAAAAGGTACACAGGAAACAGCAAATGTAATCTACGCTGGAAAGCAAGCTCCAGAAATTGTGCTCAGTCCCTCAAAACCTGGGAATTTTTAACTTTTTCTTTTTTTTTTTTTTTACAACATAATAGAGTCTCAGGGGATGCCAACTTGCGGTTTCAGGAAAGTTCTTTCAGGAAAGAAATGCCTCCCATGTAGAAGACCACAAACTAAGATATGGAAGCAAAATTATTTTCAAGCTTAGAAGAAGCAGGACAATGAAAATGTGATTGAGAATGTGGGACTTCTTGACCTTCAAGGTTATTATTAATCTTACTTTCCGAATCAAAATGATCTAAATGACACACTCTCACTACTTTTCAGTCTCCTATTATTGATCAAACCAGCTTCTTTCAGGAGCTTTAATGAAGACACCCTGAGCGTCTTATGAAAACTTTACATCTAAGTTCAAGACAAAGCATCAAGAAGTAATACTTTTTAAAATTTTTTGTTTTAAAATTATTAGCTTAGAATAACAACAATAATAAATACACGATAAAATACAAAGCTTTACTTGATGTTTGTAAAATTAAAACTGGCTTTTTTGACAAAGTACCTAAAGAGAGATTTCAAGTTCAATAAGCTATAAGTTGAAAACAATTAACTTTGACATTCACAATTTCACCTTTCAGTCCCATTTCTGAAAACACAACCCTTGTCTTAGGGCAAAAATTGGAAATAATTCCAGGCTTAAATTCAAGATGTCCACAAACAAATCTGACATTAAACTCAAGAAATCTGACCAGCCTGTAAAGGTGAAGTAATTCTCCAATACAGGTGCAACTGATCAGTTAAGATCAGATAAAAAGAAAAGTCATGAAAGTTATATATCCATACAATTTAAGTATATTAGAGAAACTCAGTCATTTATCCCAAATGCTCTTTACATTATTCACTTTTTTAAAAGCATTCAGGACTTAAGAAGCTCCAGCTGAGTACCTACCGGCTGTAGCCAGTGGTCTGTTCGGGCAGTTCTTTTCTTTTCCTCTTCAATCTGTAGAACACAGAAGACATTCATAGAATCCGCTCTTTAAAATCCTCCAATTATTTCAAATACCATTCTATGTAGCAAAAGAATAGCATAAAACGTATACCTCAAAAAGAGATACATGGAATTTACAAGCTCTGACAAATACAAATAAACACTTTTTGCAATTAATTTTTGATTAAAAGAAAAAAAAAACACTTTGGGGAGGGGCGCACACATTTGGATCAGTTGGTAGAATGTGTGACTCTTGATCTTGGGGTTGTGGGTTTGAGTTCCACGTTGAGTGTAGAGACCACTTAAAAATAAAATCTTTATACAGATGCAATGAAACGCCGGGATACCTGCACTCCGATGTTTCTAGCAGCAATGTCCACAATAGCCAAACTGTGGAAGGAGCCTCGGTGTCCATCGAAAGATGAATGGATAAAGAAGATGTGGTTTATGTATACAATGGAATATTCCTTAGCCATTAGAAATGATGAATACGCACCATTTGCTTCAACATGGATGGAACTGGAGGGTATGATGCTGAGTGAAATAAGTCAATCGGAGAAGGACAAACATTATATGGTCTCATTCATTTGGGGGAATATAAAAAATAGTGAAAGGGAATAAAGGGGAACGGAGAAAAAATGAGTGGGGAATATCAGAAAGGGAGACAGAACATGAGAGACTCGTAACTCTGGGAAACAAACAAGGAAGGGGTGGTGGAAAGGGAGGTGGGTGGAATGACTGGGTGACGGGCACTAAGGTGGGCACTTGAGGGGATGAGAGACTCCTTACTCTGGGAAACGAACAAGGGGTGGTGGAAAGGGAGGTGGGTGGGGTGACTGGGTGACGGGCACTGAGGGGGGCACTTGATGGGATGAGCACTGGGTGTTATGCTATATGTTGGCAAATTGAACTCCAATAAAAATAAATAAAAAATAAATAAATAAATAAATAAATAAATAAATAAATAAATAACCAATCTTTAAAAAAAAAACACACACGGGCAGCCTGGGTGGCTCAGTGATTTAGCGCTGCCTTCGGTCCAGGGCATGACCCTGGAGACCCGGGATCGAGTCCCACGTCGGGCTCCCTGCATGGAGCCTGGCCTCTCCCTCTGTGTGTGTCTCTCATGAATAAATAAATAAAATCTTAAAAAAAAAAAAAAACCCACACCCACTTGGATTTACAAAATTATATGATAAAGCATGTCAACTGATCAAGAAAATAAACATGAGCAACCTCTATTTAGTTGACCGTGCAAGGCCACATGCCAGTGCTATAACACCCTCTCCCTGCTTCCCCCCATGTGCCTGTTACAAGCTGGAAAACCCGCCAACATTTTCATGTGGTAAAAACACACTTATAATTAATTTTGCACAGTCTGAGGGCAAAAAGGGGCTTCTCTGTTTGAGAAGGATAATAAATCTTGTGAATGTAGGGCAAGAAAAACATAATGAGATATAAGCAAAAGGGTGTCCAAAGAAAAGAGTGCTGTCTGGCGGGAGAGGTGCTATTTTACACTTTTTTCTTTCTCAGAGGCCTTAAGTGAACCCTAAGTACCAAGTTTCAATGGATCAAACCACCATGATCCTTTGGTTGATAATAAATTCCATTTAAATTTCTCCAGCTTTCCAATAGTAACAAAGAACATTCTAAATTTAGCAGGTTTTACAAAGGTAGGGGGCAGATCTGGCTTCCCATTTTACTTTGAATTAGATTCAGGGACTCCCTGTCATGGCCTATCGAGACGTCTAAGATGTTTCTACTTTTCTATCAAACTGCAAATGGCATTTACTCTTGTGATCGCCATGCTCCAGCCATGTGGATCTTTCCTTCAGATGCTGAACTCAAGACCTTTCCTGCCTTGGTACCTCTTCACAAGCTATCCCCCATGGCCTGCCCTTAGGTACCCCTAGCACTTGGCATTTTGTAATAACTTACTCACTGGTTCACTTGTTTGGGGAACACCTCTCTTACCAGACTGAAAGCCCCGTGACACATAGGTTTCTCCCTGCTACAACAACATGGGACCTCACACAATGCCCGGCACAGAAGAGCCACTCAGTATTTGCTCAGTGATGGAGCGACCATACCTTCTAGTGTACATATTTCATATTATACTCTATACGGGTTAGACCACTCGGCCTTGTAAGAGCACCCAGTAATGGGGAACACCAAACAGCTGTCTCTATCCCTTCAGAAATGAGGAGAGGGTTGGGGAGACTAGAGGAAATGATATTACAGGAAAAACAAGTCAGTTCTTATATCCATTTCTTTTTGCCTGTCCTTATCCTTTCTACTTACTTCATAAATGATAAGGCTATGTGTGGAAACAGAGAGAGGAAGATTTAGAACTGCTCTTAATGTGTACATAGATTTAGAGCCAAAGAATGGTCCTCGATTCTAAATCACAGATTTTCAAGGATTCATCATATAGGCTTAGCCATTAGGTTAAGTCAAATTCAAAATACGTCACACCTTCCTCTTGCTGGCTAGGAGGTGGCCCGTGGAAGTCAGAGGCAAGAGGAGAGCACAGGTTGGTGGGAGGAATCCACGGAGGATGCCAATTTCACAGAGCCACAGAAGGGGAACAAGGGTTTCATTTCTAGCTTCATGGACCACCAAAGTCTGTGACCATGAACACATGGAGAGTTCTGAAGGCAGCACTCAAGGAAGGAAAATAAACCTGTGACAAGGGGTTCCAACTCTGCTCAGATGGAACTGCATCCAGACTCCCTCCCACTAACCTAGTCTGTATACATTTTCTGACTTTACATTAATCCAAGCACTAGGAGACTATTTAACTTTCCTTAGTTGAATTATGCCTTTCCTCTAACTGCTAAAACGTCGATAAGCAGCTCGTAAACTATACCTCCATGATTTCGTCGAGGGCAGATTTCTTTTTTTTCTTTTCTTTTGACTGAGCCGAGCTCCGGGAAGATTCTTTTCGTTTAACTGATGCTGCATTCCCGATGGCATTCAATGCGCTCGGTCCCAAGGAACTGGTAAAAAGAAGAGTCACGCTCATTAACCAAAACTATGCACAGAAGAAGGCTTTCTAATGTGCAGGATAACAGTACAGATGAAATTTGTTACATGATTAATGTACAACAGATTAGTCGAAACAACAGAGGACCCGTCCTTATGCCTTGCAGGTCCCTAAGCACCGCAAGAACATAGAACCTTTCCTGCCTGAACACCCTCTCCCTTCTCCTCACCCCCTCACTCATGCCAACTACAAGCAGTACAGCAAGGTGCTGACAGCACTGGCTTCAGGGTTAGTTAGGTAGGTCAGGGCTTAAGGAGACTTCTGCTTCTGACCTTGAGCGATTAACTTTTCTTCAGTTCCTCATCCATAAATGAGGATAACAATGTGACCCAACTCAGAGCTCAACCGCAAGGATTAAATAAGAGGTTTGCAAAGAAATCTAGCGCATTACTGTCAGTTCTATTTTTCAAAAGCAATTTCACATTGTCACTTAATTTCTGGTTGCTCCCAAATGCCTAAAATTGACAGTGTAAATTCTAACTTTTTTAGCGTGGTATACAATTGTCACCACTGGCGCAAGAATGCTATCTAACATTATATATATATATATATATATATACACCAGCCATTCTGAATAAGAATTATTATTAAAAAAAAAAAGAATTATTATTGACTGAGCCATGCCATGTTTCAGGTTTCATGCCTTTGCAAATTTGCATGTGCCTCTTTTATACCTAGAACGATCTCTGCATTTACCTGTTTGTTCCAGTTCTTTAAGATCCATCCTTCATGAGGGTTTGAACTGCCATAGCACCTGGTAGTATGTATCATATTCCACCTTATTATAATCATTTACATATATGATTTGTACAAATAATCATGTGTACGTATTTGTATATACTTATTTTTTCCTGTAAAGTGAGTCATCTGGCGACTCACATAAAATACATGTTCAATTAATATTTGATGACTAAATAAATATCAGTATAATCACTTAGATGATCATATTTGCAAAAGATGAACAAAGGATAAATATATGCATGAAGCTACCATGAAGATAACCAAGGAAATAAATGTGATTAACAGAAAAACAATGGAATTACTACTTGGGACTTTTTTTTTTTTGAGAGAGAGAGAAAGCGTGAATGGAGGAAGATGGAGCAGGGGCAGAGGGAGAGGGGGAGAGAATCTTAAGCAGGCTCTCCGCCCAGCACAGAACCAGATGCAGGGCTCAATCTCCTGATCTCTCCAATATCACGGTCAGAGGCTTTTAACGGACTGAGCCACCCCTATTTGGACTTTTTTTTAAGGCACTTAAAGATAGCATTAGATTTACTGGCAGCCAGATTACTCTATGGATTCCCATTCAGCCTGGAATCACTATAATCCTGACTTCTTTTCTATACAAGGGGGGTACAGGTCAGAATTCCCCCACTTGGTCTTCAGAGTGGCTATTCTTCCTTCACCTAACTGGTAAGGTTTTACATCTGCCCTTCTGAAATTTACATAATTCAATCCTCTGAATATCTAGGTTCTGACTCTGTTACCACACAAATCCCCCAGGTTTATGACAACTGTAAGTAATACAGATTTGGTTCTGAACGGATTAAGTTCATATAGAGATGAACTCTTCAATTTACTGTTTAAAAAGAAAATTCTTTAGATTGAAAAGTACTTTTAGCTAGGAATCTACCAAACTTAGAACTAATTCCAGATCACAATCAACCACACTACGCTATATAAGAGGGATGAGTAACAACCCTAGCAAATGGGGAGTGATGACTGAGTGGGTACTTGGGGTCCAGTGATCACCACTACCTCCTTGTATGTTTGCAAACCAACTACTTCCTACTAAAACCAGCAGGAAAAGCTTGCTACTGTTTTCTGAAGATTTTTCTCCACTTTTTAGAAAAATATTTGCTTATTTTTCTGCTTTCTCTTCACATTCTCCATTAATTCCTCGAATTTTTTCAACAAGAGTTCCTAGAATGCCTTAATAAATTACTTCAGTAGTTCGCTATTTGTCTCACCCTAGAAACATGAGTTTACTCAAGGCTATTAGATACTTTTCTTAAGACTAAGCTGCATAAAAAACAAACAACCCAGGTGGCTCAGTCGGTTCTGACTTTGGCTCAGGTCATGGTCTCAGGGTCCTGGGGTCGAGCCCAGCATCAAGCTCCCTGCTGAGTAGGGAGTCTGCTTCTCTCTTTCCCTCTGCCCCTCCCTTTGTTCTTGCTCTCTCTCTAATAAATAAATAAAATCTTAAGACAAACAAACAACCGACCCAATTAAAAAATAAGCAAAAGTGAGGCATCCAACTCTTGGCTTCAGCTCAGATCACAATCATGGGATCGAGCCCCACACCACATTCTGTGCTCAGGGTAGACTCTGCTTGAGATTCTCTCTCTTTCTCCCTCTGCCCCTCCCACTTGTTCTCTCTCTCTCGCTCAAATAAAAATAAATCTTTAAAGAAAAATAAGCAAAAGACATTTCTCCAAAGAAGACATTAAATAGCCAAAAAGCACATGGAAAGATGCTTAACATGACTAACCACTAAGGAAACACAAATCGAAACCACAAAGAAATACCACTTCACATCTGCGAGGATGGCTCTTATAAAAAAAAAGACAGCAAGCAGTAGGTGTTGGCAAGGACAAGGAGAAGCTGGAACTCCTGTGCTCTAACTGGCACAGCCACTGTGGCAAACAGGAAGGCAGTGCAGTCACCCAATCTGGCATTGGTACTTCTGGGGCTACACCCCAGGGAACTGAAAGCGGGGACCAAACAGGCCATCTGTACCACTGTGTTCAGAGCAGCACTGCTCATGACTGCCCAGAGGTGGGGATAACTGAAAACGTCCACTGACCAATGAAGAGATCCACCAAATGTGGAACATACATACAACAGGATATTATTCACCCCTGAAAAGGAAGGACATTCCAACACATGCCGCAACCTTGGAAGAACCTTGAAGACGTTAAAGTGAGTGAAAGAAGCCAGTCACAAAAGGGCAATCGCTATATGCTTCCCTTCCTATGAGGAGACTAGAATCATTCAATTCAGAGAGGTAGAAACTAGAAGAAGGGCTCCTGAGGGCTGGGGACTACCAGGAAATGGGGAATTAAGTGTTTAATGGGGACAGAGCTGCATGATGGGCTAATGAGCAAGCCCTGTAGATGGATATGGTGACAGCTGCACAGCAATGGGAAGCTACTTATCACCCACTGACTTGTCCACTTAAGAATGGTAGAAATGGTAAACTTTGTTACATAAATTTCAGCACACACAAAAAAACTAAACTGAATAGAAAAAGTTTCCTGTACAGAAAATTTATTTGGCATTCTCAAATGTCCACAGTGTGACAAGGGGATAAACATATGAACAGACAGCCTGTCAGGATCTCACGACAGAACAGGACAGGGGAGGACAGGAGACGTAAAGACAAGGAAGGGTGAGCCACCACAGCTCACTTTGGACAGCATAAATAATTTAGCATAGCTGGAGCGCAAGTGGCGGGAGAGGCACCAGATCACAATGGTCACACAGCAGCGTGAACAAAAATGACAAGTTACCCCTTACAGGTGAAAGACAGACATGGTAGGCCTTGACACTTAGAAAGATCCTTCTACTCACAGTATCAAGACTGTATTAGAGTTAAAATGAATAAGGAAGAATAGAAGAAATGTTGACAGAAGAAATTATGAAGGACAGAACCAAAGAAGTGATATATCAAGAAAACAAAAAGTTGGTATTCTAAAAGATTAGTAAAACATCAAATTTGAGAGCCTAGATAAAAAGGACATTCTAGAAAAATCAAAATTACATAAATTATTGAAATTTGTATAATCAAAATTATATTGTAAGGTTGGATAAACTAATGACCATAACGAAACTGAATCAGTAGTAAAAAGTACACCCTCACCTGCAAAAGATATCAGCTCAGTATTTTACCAAGCTTTCAAAAGAAGTGATAGTCTATCCTAAAGATACTAGAGTAAAAAAACAAACAAACAAAAAACATACAAATCATTTTAAGAGCAGAAAATTAAATATCAATCTCAATAATGAACATAAAAGTAAAATGCAAAATAGTCAATTTTTTTCAGCTGTATCTTAGTATTATTATTTTTTTCTTTTTTAGAGAGAGAGCACTTCTACACGTATGGGCGCACAGCAAGGAGAAGCAGAGGAAGAGGGAGAATCCCTCGAGCAGAATCCCTGAGTGGGGAAGCTGATGCGGGGTTCAATCTTATGACCCCAAGGTCATGACCTGAGCTGAATTTAAGAGTCGGACAGTTAACCGACTGAGCCACCCAGGAGTTCCAGCTGTATGTTATATTTAATCCTACACTAGCTGCTCTAACAATAACATCCCTCTTCCCCAAAGATTCTATTGGAGAGTGACTAACTGAGACAGGGGCAAGATGGGGCTAAAATCAAGACAAGAAATGAACAGTAACAGATTGGAAATGGAACATTTGCTTCTAGAACAGCCCTAGAGTTCTGCTTGTAATAACTGGAGTGGATCCTATTGCAATTAAAGAAGAGAAGGCCCAAAACAGAAATGGAAACTGGGTAATCTTTGTCCAAAAACTGGAGAAGCAGGGCTTGTCCTTGTGCCTCAATATAATCTAAAGCATCCATTTTTGGTATCTAGATCGTTTCGTTCATTCTGAGTTTTAGATATACAAGAGCTATATAAATCAACAGGAAAATAGAGCCTGTATAAAAGTGGGCCATAATCTTAGAAAAAGAAAATTTAGACGAGTCTTTCCACTGTATTATCTGTGACACTACTTATCTGTTATTATATTGAGACTGAAGTCACAGAACTTGGTCGGTCAAATAAAACTATTTTTACTAATAACATCAGAGCTGGCTTAGGGGGATAGAAGACTAACTAGCAGACCCCAGAGATAATAGGTCCTCATCCTCTCAGTTCCTAAAAGTTACCTTATCTGGAAAAGGGTCTTTGCAAATGAGACCAAGTTATAGATTCTGAGATGAGATGATCTATATGCAACCACACGCATCCTTTTAAGAGGGAAACAGGCAGATTTGATACACAGAGAAGGTGATGTGAAGAGGAAGCAAAGAGAAATTTGAAGACACTGCTTTTGAAAACTGAAGTTTGTAGCCACAAGCTAAGGAATGCCAGCAGCCCCACCAGGAGCTTGGAAGAGGCAAAGAATGGAATCCTCCCAGAGCCTCTAGAGGACGTGCAGCCCTGCACATGGCTTGATGTCAGCTCAGGGATACTGACTTCAGACTTCTGGCCTTCAGAGACAGAATAAATTTCTGTTGTTTCAAGACACTTGGTTAGGGGCACCTGGGCGGCTCAGTTGGTTAAGTATTAGCCTTCGGTTCAGGTCATGATCTTAGGGTCCTGAGACTGAGCCCTATATCGGGCTCCCTGCTCAGCAGAGAGTCTTCCTCTCCCTCCCCCTCTGCCCCTCTCCCTGCTTATGCTCTCTCTCACTCTGCTCTCTCTCTCTCTCAAATAAATAAAATAAAATCTTTAAAAAAAAAAAAAGACACTTGGTTTATGGTAATTTGTTACAGCAACCATAGAAAACTAATACAAGGGAGACGAGTTTGGGGGCCAAGGGGATCAACTTTAACATTGATAGACACTTCAGAATAACAATAATAAAGGAGAATGGTGAGAAACATGTATGGATCTAAGAAGCACATAAGGTTTGATATATTTGAATTTGTCTTCCAGACCATGTCACACCAAGATTTTGAAAAAGAATTTTTTCTTAGAATATACCAAATGTGGAATCCAATTAACCATTTCCTTCATGACATCTAATGCAGGTGTCAATTCTGAAACAATCAAAGTGAAGACCTCTGACAAGCCATTCCAAAGCAGTGATACATGGCTACTCTGTCTACTTCCTTCACTTCTCCTGGCTACTTATTCAGTTGTGCAAAGAAACACTAGCCTATAAATCAACCAAGAAAACTGAGGTCTTTAACAAACATGCAAAATACTAAGAAAAATAACAATTATTGGCCAACTCAAACCTAAATTCTGGTAGGTGCTGGGAAGTACCAGTAGGATGGTACCTTCCTGAATATCTTTTTTTTTTTTAATATCTATAACCAAACTAGACACAATGCACATCACAAACAGTGAATAAATACTTAGTGAAAGACTATATAAGAAGTGCAAGAGAAGAGAACATGAAAAGTGAATAGAAGCATCTGACTATGGGCTATTCCAGGGTTTGGCAAACTCCAACCCAAGGGCCAAATGCGGCCTCCTGCCTGTATTTATATGTGAGATTTTATTGGAACAGAGCACATTCATTTGTTTACATATTGTCTATGGCTGCTTTCTCACTCTGACCTCAATCAAGTGGTTGCAACCAAGACACATAGCCAACAACGTCTGAAATATGTACTATGCTGCCTTTTCCAGAAAAACTTTGTCAAGCCCTGTTCTGCTACTACACCATGCAGCAGGGAAGCCATGACTGAGTGCTAATTGGTGTGTTTATACTGTACCAGGCAAAACAAAAACTGTATACACCTGCTCATATTTAAACTTGGTAAGTGGGCTGTGAGAGAAAAATCAATAGCACTGCAGTAGCACAGAGAGAACCAATCTGTGGAGAAGGGCTCACAGAGAAGTAAAACCTTGTCACATGGAACATTTAATCAAAATGTGCCTGGCCTCAGAAGAATCATACCATTGTGGGTAAGTAAGGAAATAAAACAAACAAACAGTCGCTGACAAACAAAACAACCATCAAACAAAAACGAAACAAAGAAGAAAATTGCAACCAGAAGAAAAAAAACTGTTTACCATACCACAGCTTTTAAAATGTCGTCATCAACATTTCACAACAATTCTCAGGTTCTAAGATGTCTGTCCATGTAGCTCACCTTGATTTGGATGACGCTGCTGCTGAACTACATGCTCCTTTATTCAAATTAAACGTAACTGGAAGAAAAAGAAATGATACATTTTTGCATGCATATTTCATTATATATACATATACATACATACATATATATACACACACACACAAGTATTTTTTTTTTCAGAAAAATTATAAAACTTAACAGTAAGATACCACAATATCTCCACATAGAAGTTCATGGACATTTTGAATAAATGAGAGCTGGAATGCTCCCATCCTGAGATGATAAATTTCTGCAGTTAAGAATACTGGGCGGATGCTCACAGAGCTGGGAAGATCTACACATGATTGACCTGTAGGGGACAGCCATGGCCACTTCCGGCTCCATAGCCCCCTCTCCCCTTACTAGGGGACAGGATTGCAATTTTGTTGAGGTGTTCATACCTGTCATATATGGCTTGGAGGATGCTAGGGTATGAATGTTCGTATCCCCCTCAAATTCGTATGTTGAAAACCTAATGGCCAAAGTGATGGGATTAAGAGATGGGAGCCTTCTAGAGGTAATCAGTAAGGTTCTTTTGCTCTAAACCAACCAAAATCATCTCACTTCCTTTCCCAGTGACTGCTCGTAAGCTGGAGGCTAATACAGACTGGTCAGTGACATTCAAAAGGAAGTCTGCAGGCCAGAGGAGTGTCTTATAGGAAAAGTTTCCTTGCTCACCGGGGACTCCAGAAAAGTTGCCCCCGTCATCCTCTGGACAATACTGGGTGTGCATACGATGGCCAAAAGTGCCCGCAGCCACCTCACATTCAGCTGTTGACAGGATACCATGGCATCCAGAGGCGCCCAACCTCTGGGGCTCTTGTTACAGCAAAGTATTTACATACTATTTACATACTATTTAGGCTGATTTTAGTTGTGTTTTTGTTTTTTTCACTTGTAGCTGAAGGCATCCTATCTGATTCATTATCACCTTTTCATAAAGTGGTAAAAACAATGCAATCCAGACAGATCATGTCTTGTCCGCAAACATGTTGCTAATTTTTGGTAGCGCTAATACAAAATCATCCATATTAAAAGAAGAAAAAAGTAAAGCTACCTTTTTCTTCATCATTTTCTCTGCTTAACTCTGTAAAAACAGGAGCCTCCTTAAAAAAAAAGAAAAAAAAAAAAAGAAAAAGAAAAAGAGAGAGTATGAAGGTTTGGTTCACAGTGCACTTACAATATTCAATAATCCCAAACTGTGACTTGCTACCCATATTGTAAGACAGCTCCAACATGCAGTTCTAAAATGATTAAGATCCTAGTTAAAAAAGTTATATGTGTCGTAAGTATTCTTCAACTGAGAATTATTCTAAAGGGGAAAAAAGTAGCTTCTCTGTACTACACTGCAGAAGTTTATCTACATTTTTATATCTACTACAATTTAAACAGGATACAACATAAAACAATAAACCTTAAGAATTTTAGCTAGAAGATTACTTTAAAAAGCAAAACCTTTCCATAGTGGGGGGGATAGTTTAGTGTAAGATCGAGAGCCTAAGACTCAGACCCGAATGTAAAACCCAGTCACCTCTGCACACCATTACCTTTGTCGCCTGTCAATCTCCTGCTCTCCCTGGGCCTCAATTATTCTGTCTTTAAAATAGGAATAATATGCATATTTAGAGGTGTCATAAGGGTAAAACAGGAGGATATAAAGAAGCATTTAGCATAACGCCTGTGATAGTGTTTGATAAATGTTAATTATTGTTTCTACTAATAAAAATGTTCTTGAGAAACAACTGAGCTCTTCTTTTCTCCATTAAGATCCCACAAAGGAAGGCGAAAGACATGATATTACTTTTTAAAAACTGATAATATCTAAGAGTGGAATGAGGAAGTACTAATAAGCAGGACTTCCCCTGCCTTTTAGGGGGAGATGCTATTCACACCTGAAAAGTACGAATTAACTTGAAGATTTTAATGGAATTAAGCTAAAATGTTACAAAACAAAAATATTCCAAAAAGTAAACCACTTTCCTCTGTACAAGATGTGATCCTTCTTTACTTCCATAATAGGAAATCATCATTTTTCCTCTACAGAAAATAGAGGTTTATATTTTAAAAAGGTGAGAAAATTTCAAGAATAAAAAGCTTTTAATCTTTGGTAGGAGTTTAAATTTGACAATTACAGCAGTTTAACCATTGTTTTTATTTTAATACAGAAATCTCCTAAAAGACTGTGTGAATGCACGCATATGACAGTAGTACCGTGATACACATGTGCACCCACCCACTTATCAAGGAGATCAATTGACATGGTATATAAGTTGACTCATAAATGTATCTTAGGGGCACCTGGGTGGTTCAGTGGTTGAGTGTCTGCCTTCAGCTCAGGTCGTGAGCCCGGGTTCCTAGGATTGAGTCCTGCATTGGTGTCCCCACAGGGAGCCTGCTCCTCCTTCTGCCTATGCCTCTCCCTCTCTCTCCGTGTCTCTCATGAATGAATGAATGAATGAATGAATGAATAAATAAATAAATAAATCTTTTAAAAAACTTAAATAAATGGGTCTTTACTTTCCTCTTGCCTGCTACCTCTTGCGTCACTCTGTACTAAACAGCGTCTATAAGACAAGTACATTAATGATCAGAATAGCTGTATTCATGATAGCCAAAAACTGAAAACAAGCCACATGTTTCTCAACAGGAGAATGGATAAACTGTCTGATGTTTCTACAATGGAACAGGAGATATCAATTTAAAACAAGACTTAAACACTGATAGGAAAGAAGATAGGTGCAGTGAACATGAAGAACGTTCTGTTTGAGTTAAAGCAGCCAGATAGAGAGTATAATATAGGATCACATTTCTACAAAGTTCAAGAACACACTAATAGATAATCAACAGTGGTACATTAGAACGTTGGTTCCTTCTTGGGAATGAGGAATTTAGTTAGGAATGACTATGACCCTAGAAACTTCTATATCTTGATCTGTGTGGTCACTACATAGGGTCCTGGTCCATCTATTACCCATCCATTCATCTACATATGCATGTACATACGTAAAATTTCACTGAGCTGTCACCCTAAGATTAACACACATCATACACTTTATCACATGTATCTTATACCACAATAAGGTTTTAAAAAATACTCAATGGCTAGTAATTTTACATATATACTAAGTTATGTTTTCCTGTACACACATAATTTTTGATACATAAATACCATGAGTTGGGGGGATTTTACCTTTTGTTTACTGCCTTATCCCCAGTGTCTAGAAAAAGGCCTGGTACATAAGGGGAACCCAATAAATATTTGTTAAAATAAATGCCTTACTCTAGTTATGCTAACACCTGAACCACCTGAACCATGTTCTCTTTCCCCCATTTGCTGGGTTTTGTGGGTTGATTCTTTGAGCCCAGAGGTTGTATCTACCTTCAGGCAGTCTATACCCTCCCCAGGCTGGGGCAAATGCTGGCCCTCTAGGCTCTCACGCTGTTTTTAACTCCAGCACTACATTCATTACAGCCACGGAGTATGATCTGCTATGTCTTCCCCATTAGCTATCGCTTCTGCCTCAGAGATACAGAAACTGAGGTTTAGGAGAGTATAAAACTCTTCAAGATCATGAGTCAATCAGTTAGCACACAAACCCAGGTTTGTCTCAACTCCAAAACCTGGGCTTTTATACTTGGCCACAGTTTTTTCTTCTCTTAATTAAGGAATAAGACCTACAAAACCCAATTCAACACTTAAAAATTTTGCTTCTTGAGTCCTTTCTCTGTCGCTTCCTGGAATGTTATTGTCACCCACCTGTTCTTTCCCTTCCAGTCCTCTTCTCACTTGTTCTTCAATAAATTTGGCTGTTTTTTCCTCATCATCAAGGTCCTGCTTCTTTTTTTTCTCTAGTTCCAGCTGCCGGCGGATAGTTTCTGGGTCTCTGTCTATATACTGAATATACCAGCCTTTTGGAGTCTCATCCACCTTGCACAAGCCTTAAAAAAAAAAAAAAAGACAAATTCGTATTCAATCAAAACTAAAAGTAAATAGAAATGTGTTCTATCTCTCTGCATCATATGCTTATTCATTCAAATACACCCATTCAAACACATTCAAAAACACACATTCATGCAACATACAAATTTTCCATATTCATGGTTGATGAAATTTAGGTTTTAAGTAAAATATTTTATGTCCTTAAACAGAAAAAAATTGTATTGTTTTTAACTAGCTAGGTTAAGTCAACTATTTAAGCAAGAGAAACACATGGAAGAAGTATTATCTTGCTTAGTAATTATTTAGCTAAGTATTTAACATCCAAGGAGTACATGATATTCTACTAACTTAACTAAGTAGAAATTTTTCCCATAAAATGAAATAAAGTTGGGCAGCCCCAGTGGCCCAGTGGTTTAGCACTGCCTTTGGCCCAGGGTGTGATCCTGGAGACCTGGGATCAAGTCCCGTGTCAGGTTCCCTGTGCGGAGCCTGCTTCTCCCTCTGCCTGTATCTCTCTCTCTCTCTCTGTCATGAATAGATAGATAAAATGTTAAATAATAATAATAATAATAATTTTTTAAAAAAATGAAATAAAGTAACACACTGAATAAGAAATACACTGACACAAAATTTCCTTCTCTCTTCTCCTGAGCTTCAGTCTATGAAGGTCAGAAATGGAAAAAGCTGCAACAAATTTTTAAAAGGCTCCTTGGGGCGCCTGGGTGGCCCAGTTGGTTAAGTGTCCAACTCTTGGTTTCTTGATCAGCTCAGGTCATGATCTCAGGGTCATGAGATCGAGCCCCCATCAGGCTCTGCACTCAGTGTGGAGTCTGCTTGAGATTCCCTCTTGATCCCTACTGCTCAGGCTCGCTCTCTCTCTCTCTAAAATAAATAAATCAATCTTAAAAAAAATAAAATAAAAAGCTCCTGTAACAAAAGTTTCTGAAAGTAAAATGAGTATGGGGATAAGAGAGGGAAAGGACTGACAATAAATCTTAATCCAAATGAGAGGAAATTTCAGTGATACATCTCTGCCCAATCAAAAGAACCATTCCACTCATAATCATGTGTAACACACAAAATCAATCCTAGAAGATTATATGTATTCTCACCTGTTTTGAATTGCCCTACTCACCCTCGTTTCCATAAATTTACTCAGAAACTATGACAATTCTCTCTCCCCGCACTGGAGCTATGAAACAACTACTCAAATCCTGGTCTTATTCTTACCTTCTCTGCCCAGCCACTTTGTAAAATCAGTCAGAGTCTCCCACTGAGTGGCATTCATATGGATATGCTCCCGGTGGCTGATATATTCATTATAAACGATGTTGTTGTGGACTCTCTTAGTTCCTAAGAACAAAATATGATATCATCAGTCCTGTGCAGGTTATAAGAGCATGACGTTCTCAACAAGATACTGGCCAATAGGATCCAACAGTACATTAAGAAAATTATTCACCAAAAAAAAAAAAAAAAAAAAAAAAAGAAAATTATTCACCATGACCAAGTAGGATTTATCCCTGGGACACAAGGCTGGTTCAACACCCGTAAAACAATCAATGTGATTCATCATATCAGCAAGAGAAAAACCAAGAACCATATGATCCTCTCATTGGATGCAGAGAAAGCATTTGACAAAATACAGCATCCATTCCTGATCAAAACTCTTCAGAGTGTAGGGATAGAGGGAACATTCCTCGACATCTTAAAAGCCATCTATGAAAAGCCCACAGCAAATATCATTCTCAATGGGGAAGCACTGGGAGCCTTTCCCCTAAGATCAGGAACAAGACAGGGATGTCCACTCTCACCACTGCTATTCAACATAGTACTGGAAGTCCTAGCCTCAGCAATCAGACAACAAAAAGACATTAAAGGCATTCAAATTGGCAAAGAAGAAGTCAAACTCTCCCTCTTCGCCGATGACATGATACTCTACATAGAAAACCCAAAAGTCTCCACCCCAAGATTGCTAGAACTCATACAGCAATTCGGTAGCGTGGCAGGATACAAAATCAATGCCCAGAAGTCAGTGGCATTTCTATACACTAACAATGAGACTGAAGAAAGAGAAATTAAGGAGTCAATCCCATTTACAATTGCACCCAAAAGCATAAGATACCTAGGAATAAACCTCACCAAAGATGTAAAGGATCTATACCCTCAAAACTATAGAACACTTCTGAAAGAAATTGAGGAAGACACAAAGAGATGGAAAAATATTCCATGCTCATGGATTGGCAGAACTAATATTGTGAAAATGTCAATGTTACCTAGGGCAATATACACGTTTAATGCAATCCCTATCAAAATACCATGGACTTTCTTCAGAGAGTTAGAACAAATTATTTTAAGATTTGTGTGGAATCAGAAAAGACCCCGAATAGCCAGGGGAAGTTTAAAAAAGAAAACCATATCTGGGGGCATCACAATGCCAGATTTCAGGTTGTACTACAAAGCTGTGGTCATCAAGACAGTGTGGTACTGGCACAAAAACAGACACATAGATCAGTGGAACAGAATAGAGAATCCAGAAGTGGACCCTGAACTTTATGGGCAACTAATATTCGATAAAGGAGGAAAGACTATCCATTGGAAGAAAGACAGTCTCTTCAATAAATGGTGCTGGGAAAATTGGACATCCACATGCAGAAGAATGAAACTAGACCACTCTCTTTCACCATACACAAAGATAAACTCAAAATGGATGAAAGATCTAAATGTGAGACAAGATTCCATCAAAATCCTAGAGAAGAACACAGGCAACACCCTTTTTGAACTCGGCCATAGTAACTTCTTCCAAGATACATCCACGAAGGCAAAAGAAACAAAAGCAAAAATGAACTATTGGGACTTCATCAAGATAAGAAGCTTTTGCACAGCAAAGGATACAGTCAACAAAACTCAAAGACAACCTACAGAATGGGAGAATATATTTGCAAATGACATATCAGATAAAGGGCTAGTTTCCAAGATCTATAAAGAACTTATTAAACTCAACACCAAAGAAACAAACAATCCAATCATGAAATGGGCAAAAGACATGAACAGAAATCTCACAGAGGAAGACATAGACATGGCCAACATGCATATGAGAAAATGCTCTGCATCACTTGCCATCAGGGAAATACAAATCAAAACTACAATGAGATACCACCTCACACCCATGAGAATGGGGAAAATTAACAAGGCAGGAAACAACAAATGTTGGAGAGGATGCGGAGAAAAGGGAACCCTCTTACACTGTTGGTGGGAATGTGAACTGGTGCAGCCACTCTGGAAAACTGTGTGGAGGTTCCTCAAACAGTTAAAAATATACCTGCCCTACGACCCAGCAATTGCACTGTTGGGGATTTACCCCAAAGATACAGATGCAGTGAAACGCCGGGACACCTGCACCCCGATGTTTCTAGCAGCAATGGCCACGATAGCCAAACTGTGGAAGGAGCCTCGGTGTCCAACGAAAGATGAATGGATAAAGAAGATGTGGTTTATGTATACAATGGAATATTCCTCAGCTATTAGAAATGACAAATACCCACCATTTGCTTCAACGTGGATGGAACTGGAGGGTATTATGCTGAGTGAAGTAAGTCAGTCGGAGAAGGACAAACATTATATGTTCTCATTCATTTGGGGAATATAAATAATAGTGAAAGGGAAAATAAGGGAAGGGAGAAGAAATGTGTGGGAAATATCAGAAAGGGAGACAGAATGTAAAGACTGCTAACTCTGGGAAACGAACTAGGGGTGGTAGAAGGGGAGAAGGGCGGGGGGTGGGAGTGAATGGGTGACGGGCACTGGGTGTTATTCTGTATGTTAGTAAATTGAACACCAATAAAAAAATAAATTAAAAAAAAAAAAGAAAAAAAAGAAAAAAAAAAAAAAAGAGCATGACGTTATTATATGCACAATAACTGGATGCTTACCAAAGCGTCTCCGGAGAAGTTCTAGAAAGTCATTTCGGAATTCCCTAATAAGGAAAGGAAAGAGTGTGTTATGGTAATTCTACAAATATAAAGCATCATCTTGCTGAAATGTAAGCCATCATACAGTGTGAATGCCCAAAGGACAGATGAAACATCTATGTATCTGTTACAAACCTTTAAAAACTGAAAAAGGAAGGAATTCCCAAAAGATTATAGCTTTCAAGAATTACAGTGAAAAGTCAATTTGCTGTTGAAACCTTTGGCCTTAGCAGAGTAGCCGTAACCAAAGCGACTACACATCTTTGCAGAGGCTCCTTCATCAAGTCTCACTGCTACTGAATGTGGCATAATAACACCATTCTTTTGAAGGTAGCAAACTCCCCTTATTACATGTGAAATTAGCATTTACTGTCCCTCTGCGCTGAGTACTGTGTTAAGTGCTAGGTAAACATGTGTGAATGAGACATAAATCTTGACCTAGGTTACAATCTAGCAGAACCCATCATAACAGAAATCGAACTGCAAAAGAGACATGAGAAAGTATCATGGGAGTTGATGGAGATGCCCAGAGGTGATCCCCAATTTGGGCAGTGAAGTATTAAACAGGACTTCAGAGTGAAGAGAAGGCCATTTCCAGCTGGTAGAGGGACATGAAAGTATCATGTCTGGGAAATGATCATCTAATCAAGCTAATGTTGAGAGTAGACAGCAATGAGGGATACAGTGGGACAGAAGAGAATAATGGGGTGGGGGTGGAACACATAGCTGGAAAATACTGGTAGGGCTTATCTTAGAAGCACCTTGAAGAGGGTGGATTTTATGCATGCAGTGGAAAGGCACCAGATCATTTATTTAGGAATTAGTCCGTGAAAATCTGTGATTTAAAAAGATAATCCTGTGGAAAGTACAAAACAAGAATTCTCCAAGTGTGGCCCCCAGAAGAGCAGCATTGACATTGCCTGGGAACCAGGTAGAAATGCCAAGTCTCTAGCCCTAGCTCAGATCTTCTGAATCAGGACCTGCCACTGTCGTCACAAGCCCTCCAGGTGCTCATGATGCCTGTATGGTTTGTGATCCACGGGCAAAAAACATGTGCAGGAGGAGAAGCTGCAGCTGGGCGACCAGTGAGGAAGTCATGGAATTACTTTAGGTGAGAGATCATGGGAACTATTGCTAGAGCTGTGAGAATGGAAAGGATACATGTTGAAAGGACACTGTGGAGGAGAATCAAAACAGGGGCTTCCTGGGCAGCAGTTATCAGACAGCCCAGGATAACAGGCAGGTGTGGTGGGCAGGATACTGCCTTTAGTTTTAAAATGTTGGCTTTGAGAGAACCAACCTTCAGAAATACAGAATTGTGCAGAAAAAAAAAATCTACAACTTAAGACAGATATTAGGAATGAAAATTAAGATTCAGGAGTCATCCCACATGAAGGTTAGCAGCTGGAAGAATGGAACTCCTGGAACCTGCGTGCTATGGATGAAAGGAAGCCAAGCAGGCACCCTGAAGAAAATTCCTGCATTTGAGCTACTGCGGGGACAGGCAGAGGGGTTAAGGAAAAAAGTAAGCAGAGGGAGGAGGAGGGTGAGGAGGAAAGCCAGGAAAGAGTAGTAAACAGAGAGGTGTTCATGGACAGTGAAAACAGATACCCAGGAAGATGGAAACAGGCACAAGTGACCCTTCAGGAGGCTGTTGGAGGCGGAGGGCAGCTACTGTGGATGCAGTGAATGGGGGGGTAGAGAGGAAGGCTCCAGTGTGGATAGCTCTTGCCAGAATGACATTTCCCCAAGTGTGGCACAAGCAGCCCAGTGGTATTCCAGTGGTTTTAGGTGGTTCACAGATAAAGAACTTTGGTCTTTTCCCTATGTTACTTGCCTTGATGGCACAAAAGCAATGCAGGGTGAACCTGCCGGCATCTTAGCCAAGTCAAGGCAGTGGGTGGTGAGACCAAACTGTACTAGCAACCTAGGTATGCTTCATGTACTCACAGTGAAAGTCACTGCCCATTTCATTGAGAACATCCCTGATGAAGCACTATCATTAATGGGATTCAGTCTCAATCTTTGGGGCTATATCTTTCTAACATCCCGTGTGATGAAATGGGATTAGGAATAAATCATTTCTGTTGCTGCACAGGGGTTGTCTTAAACAAAGTACTTGTGTGAATGTTTGAGCTATGTGCTGAACTACCTTTTTCCAAAGAGCCCCATTTTTATTTGAAAGAATGACTGACAAGTCAACCATGATTATTCCGGATTAGATATTTAGTAGACATTTTTTTTAAAACTAAACAAAGTGTGTCATGTCAAGGAGAACAACTGACAGTATTCTGTTGCCAATGATAAAATTTGAGCTGCAAGCAAAAATTTGAATCTGGTAAACTGGCATCAGCTACTGTGAGTTCAATGTATTTCCCAAAACTTAAAGACATTTCTGATAACAAGTGCTAACATTAATAAATATGATTTTATGCTATTGTGTAACAAAACATGTCACCATTTGGGATACTCAGTAAATGAATGAATATCTTCCAAATGACCAATACATGATGCTATAAAATCATGCATGGGTACAAGATCTGCTTAAAGTGAAAGATCGAGGGACATCTGGGTGGCTTAGTGGTTTAGCGTCTGCCTTTGGCTCAGGTCACGATCCCAGAGCCCTGGGATCTGCCTATGTCTCTGCTTCTCTCTTTGTGTCTTTCGTGAATAAATAAATAAAATTAAAAAAAAAAAAGTAAAAGATCAAGAGATCATAAGGTAATAGAGTTTAAAAAGTTCACTGATATGGTTTCAGATTCCACACCACAACAAATCTTTAAGAAACTACCATGCCAGCGTGGCCTGAGGGCTTCAGTCAGTTGAGCCACTGACTCCTGATTTCAGCTCAGGTCATGACCTCAGGGTCCTGGGACTGAACCCTGCATTGGGCTCTACCCTCAGTGGACAGTCTGCTTGTGGATTCTCTCTCCTCCTCTGCCCTTCCTCCAGTTTGTGCATGAGTGTGCATACTCTCTCTCTAAAATAATAAAAAAATAACTTAAAAAAAAAGTTTAAGAAACTACCATGCTATTGTTTTGATGCAGTATCAAAGAAGAATATCCAAAATTAACTGAAAAAGGCTATTAAAATATTACCCCTAGACGCCTGGGTGGCTCAGCAGTTAAAGTGCCTGCCTTCAGCCCAGGGCGTGATCCTGGAGTCCCACGTCGGGCTCCCTGCAGGGAGCCTGCTTCTCCCTCTGCTTTTGTTTCTGCCTCTCTCTCTCTGTTCTCTCATGAATAAATAAACAAATAAATCTTTAAAAAAATATATTGCCCCTATTACAACTATACATCTATGAACAGGATGGGTTTCCTTTAGAAACAGATTGAATGCAGAAGCAGGTGTGGAATCCAACTATCTTCTATTAAGACACTAAAGAGAGGGGATCCCTGGGTGGCTCAGTGGTTTAGCGCCTGCCTTTGGCCCAGGGCGTGATCCTGGAGTCCCGGGATCGAGTCCCACGTGGGGCTCCCTGCATGGAGCCTGCTTCTCCCTCCTCCTGTGTCTCTGCCTCTGCCTCTCTCTCTCTCTCTCTCTCTCTCTCTCTATCATGAATAAATAAATAAATAAATAAATCTTTAAAAAAAAAAAGAAAGCATTAAGACACTAAAGAGATTCGCAAAAATATAAATGTCACTCTTATTTTTGTTTTGTTTTAGAAAATACATTTTTAAAATAAAAAAATTATTTTAACATGTGATAGGTTTAATACTGTTATTTTAAATGAATTAATACATTAATTTTTTCATTTTTAATCCCTATGTTACAAATACCAATATATTAAAATCAAGTATCAATATCAAACATAAACAAAAGCTCTTCAGGGTTCTTCAATAATTTTTAAGGGTGTAAAGGGATCCTAAGTACAAAAGGTCTAGAACTTTGGAAAGAAATAGGTAGAAACAAAACTAAACATTAATAGTAATAATAATTTACAGCTATTCATCGAGTACTGAGTACTCTTGTAAACACTTTAAAAATATTAATTCATTGGGACACCTGGGTGGCTCAGTGGTTGAGTGTCTGCCTTTGGCTCAGGGTGTGATCCCAGAGTTCTGGGATCGAGTCCCACATTGGGCTCCCTGGTGAGGAGCCTGCTTCTCCCTCTGCCTGTGTCTCTACCTCTCTCTGGGTCTCTCGTGAATAAATAAAAAAAAATCTTAAAACAAAACAAAACTTTAAAAAAGTATTAATTTATTAATCTTTATATAAACTTTATAAAATAAAGAGAACACTTGGAAGAGGGTACGGTCTTTAGGTCCATTTTACAGATGAGAAAACAAAAGCACAGACAAATGTGTTTCAGCCAAAGTCACACAGCTCATGAGTAGAGAAGCCTGGACTTGCAGGTTTAAAGCAGACAGTCTGACTCCAGGGCTGTGCTCTTAGCCACAACTGAGTTGGAATGAAGACAGTTTATGTTGGAAGTGCAAGACTAAATTGTGAGACCCACTTCTGCAACAATTTTACGCTATAATAAATTGTCAAAGGAAAACAAAACCTGAGCACAAGATAATACAGCTATTGTGTTAATGTGTAAAGAATGAACAGAGCTCCCAATATAGAAAATACTAAGCATCTACTAAGAGTCCAACTGAATAAAGCTTATGAGAAAGGATGTCCTCAAGCTACTTACTCTGAAAAATAATCCATAAACTGCTGAGGATTTTCAGAAGCCAGCAAGAGTTGTCTCTGATGAGATTCAGACATACAGTGACATTTGAAGCCATTCTACAAAAATGGAAAGGTAGTAGTTACATTCTGATTTAGGTCATCTAGGTCATCATAATAGGCCCTAAAGAAAAGTATTTAATCAATCCTAAAAAGCTGCTCTTTGATGATAAATTGAAAAAACAAACAATAAAGAAAAGGGAAAAAAAGAGAAAAATAACTAGCTCTAAACACACTATCATTTTTTTAAACAAGTTTTTTACAAGGTTGAATTATGCAACACTGTTAATTAAAGAATAATCCAGGAGATTAAAAAGGCAGAAAAACAGTGCTTTGGAAAACACACATTAATAAGAAACATGACTGGGCACAGTAACAAAAGAGTGACTGTTTTTTAAATCACTTTAACAAATTCTATTGGACACCTACTTCATGTAGTGCTGTGCAAGCACTTAGAGAGATGTAATGAAGTAAAATGGGTCAGTAGTGAATTTCTATTAAGGGGACTATTTTCACTCACTTTTCTCTACTTCAATTCATTATCCAAAAGATATCGTGGCATACTACAGAAACCTCATGTTAAATATACTAAATTTCATCTTCTTCTGATGGTTAATAAAAAAAATTCTAAGTTTTGGCTTTGTATCTACTCAACATTTACACCTGATTCTTCACTAGAAATAGAAATGAAAATGTGTCCGTCCTCCCATATTACCCATCTCAGTGAACAGCACAATCACACACCCATCAGGACCCCAGAGTCAGGCATCCTGGAATCCTCCTCTATGTCTGCCTTCCATCATCACCAAGTCCACTCAGCCTCCTTAAGAACTCTTCTAGTGTCCCTCTGCTCAATCCCATGTCTCTGGCCTGACGTCAACACTCCATCTTGCTTAGCTTCCTAAGCTTTGATCACCCACAGTCTACCCACACTATTCCTGCCTCATCTGTGTACCACCTGTGCCTTACTTTTACTTAAAGATATCTTAAAAGGAAACTTAGTATCAGTCTCTTGAATGAAAACCAGTACTACATTCCCTAAGTTAAAAATAAATCAATAAAATGAAAACAAAATGATGTTATTACATTCAAGAAGCCCATAAGAGTGGATGGGCTGGTGGGGGGTGGCAGGGAGTACTCTGGATCTGACCTCCTTCCCCTCAATGTTCGGATACTGAGAGCTAGGGAGACAGGGGAAGACCTTGGAAGGGTCAACTTCTCCTCCTGCAGGCCACCCTCCCAGGTAGGGAAGGCAATGAATAGATTTGAGGGCAAACAGGACAGAACCACCACAAGTATCTTACTCTGAAGTTGGCAACTAAAAGAATGAATTAAGCCTTTAATCTCCTTTTCCCATAGGAATTATATTTTAGGGTAACATTTAAGGATAACCAAACAGTCCTAATTAATGAGAAAATGCTCTTTTTATAAAAGAATGGTAGCCAATAATACATTTAGAAAAATATAGAAAAATAACCACTTTGCAACTCTTATGGCAATAACGGACTCAATCACAGATACTAAAACACCTAAGTAAAAGGCTGATGGGAACCTAGATAATTCCTTACCAGTTACTTGCTAGTAAGGGAAAATATTACTTTCTGACATTACTTTACAGGCTGTCATCTTTATTTAAATATCTTAGCACTATCAGACATTATGGGCTTCCTTTTGTGATATAACACGAAATACACAGGATCACCTATAAAGTAGTCTTCCCTAAAATATTTAACCTGGACCTAATCAAGCCTTCATATCTAAGTTTTGGTTTATAGAAACTATAAATTAGAGAAAGAAGGTGAAAGATAACCATAAGAAAACCTGATTGTTTTATACCAGAAAGTGGCAATGCTCCAAGGCAGTTACCAGCCCAGTCTCTTCTAGTCAATGTCAGAAAAACAACTGAATGACAAAGATATGGAAGCAATCAAGCATCCACTGATAGATGAACAGACAAAGAAGATGGATAAAGAAGACATACACAGTGGAATAGTACTCAGCTGTAAAAAAAAGAATGAGGTCTTGCCATTTGTGACCATATGGATGGACCCAGGCTGTATTATGCTAAGTGAAATAAGTCAGAGAAAGGCAAATTTTGTATGATTTCACCTATATGTGGAATCTAAAAAACTAAGGGATAAACAAAAACAAAAGCACAATTGGACCTATAAACACAGAGAGCTGACGGTTGCTGGGGAGGGGGATTAGAAGATGGCAAAACAGGTGAAGGGGAGTGGGAGATACAGGCGCCCAGTGATAGAACGAATGTCATGGAAATAAAGGGTACAGCATAGGGAAAATAGTCAACGCTATTGTTAATAAAATAATGTGATATGTGACAGATAGCTACATTTGTGAACACAGCATAAGGTATAAACAGGATTATAGTCTAAGATATAAATTATGTTGTACACCTGAAACTAATGTAACTAATGTAATGTGTGTGTAATGTGTGTCAACTATACTCATATAAAAAATTAATTTAAAAAAAAGAAAAGAAAAATAATTGGGTTTCAGGGGTCAGGAGAAAGGGTGAGGGAAGTGGGGTCTATATTCAGTTTAGAACTGAGAAAGGATTAAAAGTCCTAATAATCCAGAGCGCAGAGATTTTTAAGGCAGTGAAACTCTATTCTGTATGATACTATAATCATGGGTATATGTCATTATACATTTGTCCAAACACATAGAATGTCCAACATCTAGAGTGAACGGTACCATAAACTGTAAACTTTGGTGATGATGACATATCAATGTAACTTTATTGATTGTAAAAAAGTACTGCTCTTTTGCAAGATGCTGATAGGGGGAAGCTGTAGTGGGGCCTATCTATGGGAAAGCTCTGTACCTTCCACTCTTTATTGCTGTGAACCTAAAATTGCTCTTAAAAAAATATTTTTTAAAGTCCTAATAACACATCCAATTCATAGCTTTTGATTTGATCATGGTTTGAAAAAACTTTTAAAAAGCATCTGTGCAGGACACCTGGGTGGCTCGGCAGTTGGGTGTCTGCCTTTGGCTTGGGGCCTGATCCTGGATTCCCAAAATCGAGTCCTGCATTGAGCTCCTTGCAGGGAGCCTGCTTCTCCCTCTGCCTGTGTCTCTGCCTCTCTCTCTGTGTCTCTCATGAATAGTTAAAATCTTTTAAAAATAAAAATAAATAAATAAAAAGCATCTGTGGGAACAAGGGAGGGAGGACAAGCGAATATGGAGTATGTTTCAGATGACAGAAGGAAATTATTAATTTTGTTATGTGGGCTGATGGGTATTGTGGCTACCTAGAAAAAGGTCCGAGTGTTTTAGACGGGGACCCTGGGTGGCTCAGTTGGTTAAGCAACTGCCTTTGGATCAGGTCCTGGGTCCTGGAATGAAGTCCCAATCATCTTGTTCCTCGCTCTGCCTTTTCCCCTCCCCCTGTTCATGCTTTCTCTCTCTCAAATAAATAGATAAAAATCCTTAAAAAAAAAAAAAAAAAAAAAAAAAGAGAGAGAGACCCAAGTATCTTAGAGATACATACTTAAGTATGTAGTGATAAATGTCCCAAGGTTTGCAATATACTTTAACATATTTCTGAAAAAAGCAAAGACAGACAAGTTGCTTAGAATGTTAAATACGGGGCAGCCCGGGTGGCCCAGCGGTTTAGTGCCTGCCTCCGTCCCAGGATGTGATCCTGGAGACCTGGGATTGAGTCCCACATCGGGCTCCCTGCATGGAGCTTGCTTCTCCCTCTGCCTGTGTCTCTGCCTCTCTCTCTCTGTGTCTCTCATGAATAAATAAATAAAATCTTTAAAAAAAAAAAAAAGAATGTTAAATATGGGTCATAGATACATGCATGTTCACGGTATTAGCCTCTCATTTTCTGTGTGAGAATTTCACCTTGACTACTAAAAAAAGAGAAGTGGAGAGAGATGAAAAAGAAAAAAAAGACTGTATCGGTGTTATTCAGTGTGAGTCCATCCCGAAGCATCTAATCCCCCGCTGGCGGAAACCCTGGAGGAGGGTTATCCTTCTGATTATCCAACATTCCCCTGCACCTACGCAATCCAACTCAATGTCCAGAGAAGATGATGAGCCTGTCACTAGCTTGCTCTCAGTTCTTCAAGGTGCTTTATCATCCGCCTCAACAATGAGAGAAAAAAATATAGACTTCATGGGACCCCTATACCAAAGTTTCTAAGATCTGCCCAAAGACAGCCCGCCTTCCCCAGCCATGGCCACATCATTCATGGATTTAAAACTCCCAATCTAAAAAAAATAATAATAATAAAAAAATAAAACTCCCAATCTTATCGGTAGGTACAATCCTCCCTTTAAAATTAAAAAAAAAAAAAAAGTTTGTATTTATTCATGAGACACAGAGACAGAGAGAGGCAGAGACACACAGGCAGAGGAGCCGGGTGCAGGCCTCGATCTCAGGACCCCGGGGTCACGCCCTGAGCCCAAGGCAGATGCTCAACCGCTGAGCCAGCCACCCAGGGGCCCTCCCCTGCTTGGTGCAATTCTTATTCCCATTTAACGAGACAAGCCAACAGGCAGGGGGAATGCAAGCGACCTACCCCGCACTACACGGGTGGGAAGCGGCGCGGCTGGGACTCCTGACAGCCTGGCCCGCGACCACGGTCCATCCACAGCAGTGCTGCCCGCGCTGCAGAAACACCTGCCACGGCGTCGTCCGACCCCGACAGGAGGCCTGGCTGGAGCCTAGTCACCCCGAGCCTCCCGGGCCGCGTCGAGTCAGGACTGCTGCTATCCCCAGGCCTGGCGCTGCCCCCTCCAGCGCCGCCGTTCTAGGACGCGGCTAGAGGAGCAGCTTCCCGTCCCGGAGAGCTGCGGAACCTTTTCCCAGGTCACTCCTTCCCGGGGTAAGCTCGCGGAGGGATGCGGCGCCCGAGCCCCCCGGCTCCCCCCGCGCGAGCGCTGCAGGTGAGGCCGCCCGGGGAGGCGGGCAGCTGGTCGCCCAGCGCGGAACCCCTCCCCGGACACCCCCCCTGGGCCCGCTTACCTCGTCCCGGCACTGCTTCTGGCACATCTGGCAGTACCAGCGCAGCTTCTGAAGCCCCTTGGACTTGATCCTGTTGGCAATGGCCTTCGGGGTAAGGAAATCGGACTTTCCCATCGCGACCACCCGCAGCGACAACTCTCCCCAAGCCCAGCGCCCCGCCAACCGGAAGCGGAAGGAAGCTGGGTGGGTGGGCCCAGAGCCGGAAGGAGGTGGGGCCTCGGGAGGCACAGCCCCCTCCAACGCTCGCGAGGCTTCGCCGTCGGCGGCGGGAGGAAGCGAGACTGCGGGAGAGAGCGCGGTGGGCGGGCGCGTCGGGAAGGCCCCGCGCAGGCGCGGTGAGGCCTGTCTGACCGACCTTCAGCGGCGCCGGCGGCACCATGTTCTCTCGGGCGGGCGTCGCCGGGCTCTCGGCCTGGGCCGTGCAGCCGCAATGGTATGGCAGCTTGCGGGAGGGCCGGGAGCGGCGCGAGGAGTGGCAGAGCTCGGTCCGGGGGGCGCGGACGCGAGTGGAGGCGAGCGGCGCCGGCCGGGGGCCGCAAGGCCTGCTGGGCCCGCTGCCCCGCGGAGGCCCCGGGCAGCCCGGGCTGCGGGGGAGCGGCGGCCGGGACCCGAGGAGCGGCCGTCTGGGGCCTCGCGGGGGGAGCGGGGGAGACCCGAGTCCGATTCGATTTGGGGGCGGCCTGGGAGTCCCTCCTCTGATGCATCCCTGCGGAGCGCGCTGCGCGCAGGTGCAGCCCGGGGAGTCGTTCCCCGGCCCGAGGGGGAGGGGAGGCCCCGAGGCGAGGTCTAGGGCCTTCAGGGGCCCTGCAGAGCCGGGCAGAGGCCGCCTGGGCCGGCGGGAGCTGTTGGCCTCAGCCCGGAGGTGCTTGACGCCCTCAGCGTGTAGCGCGGCCGGCCGCTGCTGAGTGCACGGAGCGAGTGCCCTCCGCCCGGGGCACTTGGGGTGCAGAAGGGACCCGGAAAAAAAGACCCGCCTGATGGCGATCGGAAGGGAGAGACACCTAGTACTGCCTCGAAACCAGCAGGTTCAAGCAGTTACCCTGCAAGGTCATGAAGCTGCCCCCCAAGGTCCCCAGGAGGGGGAGGAGACAGCTGGGCGGCTTTCAAACGCCATCTGTGAACGGCGGTGCAAGGTTAAGGATTTTATTTTTTTTTATTTTTTTAAAGATTTTATTCATTCATTCATGAGACAGAGAGAGAGAGAGACACAGGCAGAGGGAGAAGCAGGCTCCATGCAGGGAGTCCGACGGGGGACTCGATCCCGGGTCTCCAGGATCAGGCCCTGGTTTGAAGGTGACGCTAAACCGCTGAGCCACCCGGGCTGCCCAGATTGAGGATTTTAAACATTGGTTTCCCGGGGAGGAAAGGAGAAAAAAAAAAAAAAAAAGCATGTCAGAAAGCCCAGCAGTAGGCAGAGTAAACGTTGTTTTGTGGGTGGTACCATATAATAGGATGAAATGTCTTAAAGCTAGACAGTCTGGAAGAAGTTCAGACACGGTGCTAAGGGGATTATTGGCTAGAAGCTGAGCGCACCAATTCCCCAGTTTTTACAGCAAAGAGGAATTCTAAGGAGCTGCTGCGCCGAGCTAGGTTTTTGCGTCCTGATTTTCACGTGCAGAGACGATAAAGGCTTTAATGGGAACAAGTTATGGATTTCATTAAGCAAAGGATTTGTAGGATAGTGAGGTAATGACACCGGATGCGAATGCCTGCTGAAACTGTGGGTGGATTTGCCTTCAAAGTCAGGATTGTTTCTAATACTGAAAATGAGTATTCATGGCAAGTAAGTCGCTTAGTTGGATTCTCAGTCATGTAGGTTGTCCATTTGTCAGTCACTCCTCACACACCTGTTGGTCCAGTACCTGGACCACGTAGGTACTGTGGACAGTACTAAAAAGTGGTGGTCAAATCAAATGGAACTCCAAAAAAATATATATATATATATATTATATATATATATATTATATATAATATATATATATACACATATACATATACATACACACACCCCAAAAAAAGAGTGGTGGTCAACAAATACACATGGTCTTAGTGAGCTTTGTGGGACAGTGTCTGGCCTGCAGTGGTGCTCAGCAAGCATCAGCTCTCCTTCCTTCCCCTGTTCTGCGCAGCCAGGTCATCTGTCAGTATTTTTACCTGATGGAGTATCCAAGTTGATTGTTCAGGAATGGAAAGGGTTCCTGAAAGGAGAACAAAATATTTTGCATAAAATTGTATTAATTACTTTAAAAAAAAAACAAAACCTTGTAAGACAGTTTGAAGATATGATAACAAGGGATTGTTTTAAATAAGCGTTGTCTTGACACATCTGCTCGGCCCCTACATTGGCAGATGCAGGTTGTAGTCCTGACCTTAATGCCTTTAGAAATGTTGGTTTTAAATTGGTAGGTTATGAATATTCATCAAACTGATGGAATGCGTCATGCATATTCCATTGCTCTGGGTGCCCTTTTGCTTCCCACTCCTAATTGCCTTTTAAACTCAGAAATGAAAACCATCTTAATGTTTCACACTCCTCAGAATTAATTTGGAAGAGGAGAAAATAGCTTTGCCTTCACAGAACCACGAAGGGGCAGTGTCTCTGTTCTGTTTTGGTTTTTGGGAGCTTTGAAAAATGCAGTTTGTTATCGTTAACAGTCTTTGTTTCAGGGAGGTTAGCTTACGTTAGCTAAGTATTAGGCCTTATTATTTTATTTATTAATGTGAAATTATGTTGTTTAGAGTTTCAGTGAGATACCCTAAATTTCAGAAATTAAACTTGTTATTAAGTAGCATTTAAGGAAATGGAAATAAGGGGTTTGGGGAGAAGTGGGATTTTTCTGTCTTCAAATCAGGGGACGTGTTCCATGTTCCCCATGCTCTAAAATGGAACTGTTTTATAATAGCATTCCAGTAGCCATGAATTGAATTACATACACTGAAAAGGAAGGCAGATTGCCTTCTGAGATTGAGGTAGCAGATATTTCTTTATAATAGCATTCCAGTAGCCATGAATTGAATTACATACACTGAAAAGGAAGGCAGGTTGCCTTCTGAGATTGAGGTAGCAGATATGTAAAACATGTGAGGTATCAGGATGTGTAGTGTAGGAGATCCACTCTGGAGCCAGCTACCAGGATTTGAATCTCAGCTGCCACTCACCTGACTATGTGACCCTGAACAAGGTACTCAGTGTCTCTGCCAGCATTTCTTCATCTGTTAAATGGAGGTAATGATAGTGCACAGTTAATTAAAGAACAGAGCATGGTGGGGAAGTGCTGGTATGGATCCAGATACATAAACTGAAAAATGTAGACGGCGTTATACGGTTCCTACATAAAATGTAGTGTGAGAAGGTTTATTGTGCTTGCCCAACAAGACTGGATCTAGGGTGGTCGCAGGGGTGCCAGGGAGTCATTGTTTGGTGGAGAGACAGGTGATGGACTTTTATATTTCTACAGCATTAGACACCTTAACATTCTTGCAAACTCTGTAATTTCTTTGAAGAATCGTTACCCTAGCAACCTCCCTGACTCCCTCCTCTACTACATCTCTCAGGTTTGATAACGATGCTGTGTGGTCATAGTAAATGGTGGTAATCACAGCCACTGATATTTCTGTCCACTGTATTTGATATGTTTCAAGTGTCTCCAGTAATCTCCTGAGGATTTCCCAGGACATGATGCATGTTCCAGAACAAGCAACTGATTAAGAACTTTACGTTTTCATTTGCAAGAATTATGTATTCAGTAGAGCAAGGTCCCCCTAAAGAGAGTTGGATCAGCTTAAGGTTACTATGTAGGTACCCAAACTGTGCTTAATAATAAAGTAACATAGATGTCTTTAGAACTGAATGAACGCTAAACAGGGAAGTTGGGGTGAAAAAGTTGATCCACAAAAAAGGTCATCCAACAAATGATGTTACTTGCTGATCTTACTCTTGCTGCAGATTTGTCTTTTCTGGAATGCCAGATAGTCAGAATCAGACAGTGTAAAGCCATTTCAGATTGGCTTCCTTGCTTAGCAATATGCAGCTCAGGTTTCTCCATGTCTTTTGTGGCTTGGTAGCTCATTTATTTTTATTGCTGAATATTTTTATTGCTGAATAACTCCATTGTATGGATGTACCAGTTTTTCCATTCATTCACATATTGAAAGACATATTGGTTGCCTCTAGTTTTGGCGATCGTGAATAAAGCTGATATAAACATTCATGTGCAGGTTTTTGTGTAGACATAAGTTTTTAGCTCAATTGAGTAAATACCTAGAAGCATGATTGCTGCATCATATGTTAACACTGTTTAGATTTATAAGAAACTGTCAAACCATCTTCCAGAGTAGCCATACCATTTCATATTCCCACCAGCAATCAATGAGAGTTCCTGTTGCTTCACATCTTTTTCATCATTTAGAATTGTCCTTTGTTGAAAATTTAGCCATCCAGGACACCTGGGTGGCTCAGTGGTTGAGCGTCTGCCTTTGGCTCAGGTCGTGGTTCCAGGGTCCTGGGATCGAGTCCCGCATTGGGCTCCCTGCATGGAGGGAGCCTGCTTCTCCCTCTGCCTATGTCTCTGCCTCTCTGTGTCTCTCTCATGAATAAATAAAATCTTTTTTTAAAAATAAAGATTTAGCCATTCTTGGGGTGCCTGGGTGGCTCAGGTGGTTAAGTGTCTGATAGTTGGTTTCAACTCAGGTCATGATCCCAGGGTCATGAGATTGAGCCCATGCTACACATGGGAGGCTGCTTACTCTCCCCCTCGTTCTCAAAAAAAAAAAAACAAAAAACTTACAGGTGTGTAGTGATATTTCATTGTTTTGATTTGCAATTCCCTGATAATACGATACTGAGCATCCTTTTTCTGCTTATTTGCCATCTGTTTATCTTCCTCGGTGAGATTTGCGTTCAGATCTTTTGTTCATTTTTTTTTTTTAAGATTTTATTTATTTATTCATGAAAGACAGAGAGAGAGGCAGAGGGAGAAGCAGGCTCCATGCAGGCAGCCTGATGTGGGTGGGACTACATCCTGGGTCTCCAGGATTACGCCCTGGGCTGAAGGCAGGTGCTAAACCGCTGGGCCACCCAGGGACCCCCTTTTGTTCATTTTTTTATTGGGGTTGTTTGTTTTCTTACTGTTGGGTTTTAAGAGTTTTCTGTGTATTTTAGATAGCAGTCCTTTATCAGATAAGTGTTTTGCAAACATTTTCTCCTGGTGTGTGGCTTGTTTTTTCCTCTCTAATAGTGTCTTTTACAGAGTAGAAGTTTTTTAAATTAATAAATCCCAGCTTAATCATTTTTTCTTTCATAGGTCATGCTTTTCATGTTTATGTAAAAACTTAGAGCTATCCTCAAAGCACCTAGATTTTTTCCTGTGATATCTTCTAGAAGTTTTATAGTTTTGTGTTTTACACTTAGATCTATGCCTCAAGTTAATTTTTGTGAAAAGTGTAGGATTTGTTTTCTGGCTTTATTATCTGGATTAATATTTTCCCATAGATATCCAGTATTCAGGATCACTTGTAGTAAAGAGTGTCCTCTTTTCATTTAATTACTTTTGCTCCTGTATCAGACATGAATCAGTTGACTGTATTTGTGTGGATCTGTTTCTGGTTCTCTCTTCCTCCTGCTGTGTCTTTTATTTCCCCAACTTAACTCCACAGCTGGATGCCTGGACTTCCTACTCCCCTTCACCCACTGTCCTCATCCCCTCACCCCTCTCACCCTGGCAGCCATCTGTACTGTTTGTAGGCCTCTTTCTACTTTCGGTTTGTGTATTCATTTGTTTTTGTTGCTGCTTTTGTTGTTTTGTTGCTTTTTAGTTCACTTACGCGTGAAAGTCTGGGCTCAGGTAGTATCAGTTCTCTGGCTTTGTTCTTCAGTATTATATTGGCTATTCGGGGTGTTTTGCTTTCCATGTAAATGTTAAAATCAGTTTATTGGTATATATAAAATAACTTGCTGAGATTTTGTCTGAAATTGTATCAATCAAGTTAGGAAGAATTGACATTTTAGTAATATTGAATATTCATAAATATGAACTCTTTGCATTTAGTTTCTTTCATTGGTTTTGTGGATTTCTTTTCCTTTTTTTTTTTTTTTTTTTAAGATTTTTATTTATTTATTCATGAGACACACACACACACACAGAGGCAGAGACATAGGTAGAGACATAGGCAGAGGGAGAAGCAGGCTCCATGCAGGGAGTCTGATGTGGAACTTGATCCTGGAACTCCGGGATCAAGCTCTGAGACAAAAAGGCAGGCGATGTTCAATCACTGAGCCACCCAGGCATCCCGGTTTTGTGGGTTTCTTATGGCCTGTTTTGTTAGATTTATAATCTTTTTAATGTATTTTTTTATTGTGATAAAATGTACATAACATAAATTTACCATCTTAACCATTTTTTTAAGATTTTATTTATTTATTTGAGAGACCGCATGAGCTGGGGAGAAGAGGGGCGGAGGCAGAGGGAGAAGCCAACTCCTGAACAGAGACCCCACTGTGAGGGATCATGACCTGAGCCACCTAGGTGTCCCCCATCTTAACCATTTTTAAGTGTACAACTGTATGACACTGTTTTTCTTTCCTTTTTTTATGCTATTGTTTTTCTAATTTGAAATTCCCAATTGTTCATAGCTACTATAAAAGAAAGCAGTTGACTTGTATATATTGACCTTGTTCCCCACAACCTTACTGTAATTGGTTCCAGGAGAGGTTTTTGCCGATTCTTTGCAATTTTTTACATAGGCAGTTGTGTCCTCTATGAACAAAGGCAGCTTTATTTCTTCCTTCCCAAATTGTATACCTTTTTTCCCCCTGTTTTTTCTTACTGTATTAGCCAAGACTTCTGGTACAATGTTGAATGGGAGTGATGAGAGAGGACATCCTTGCCTTAGTCCCAATCTTAGGGGGAAACTCCTAGTTCTTGTCATTAAACCCTAGAGGCTTTTGGTAGATGTTCTTTATCAGTTCAGGAAATTCTCTGTTCATAATTTGCTGAGGGTTTTTTGGTTTGTTTTTGTTTTTTACCGTGAATGTGCATTAGATTTTGTCAAAAAAATTTTTCTGCATCTATTGGCCATATGATTTTTCTTCTTTAACCTGTTGATGTGATGGATTATATTATTTGATTGTTACTGTTATTTTTTTAAAGGCTTTCTTTTTTTGTTTTTGTTTTTTATTTATTTATGATGAGAGAGAGAGAGAGAGAGAGGCAAAGACATAGGCAGAGGGAGAAGCAGGCTCCATGCACTGGGAGCCTGATGTGGGATTCGATCCTGGGTCTCCAGGATCGCGCCCTGGGCCAAAGGCAGGCGCCAAACCGCTGCGCCACCCAGGGATCCCTATTATTTGATTTTTAAGTGCTGAGCCAGCCTTGCATACCTGGAATAAATCCCACTTGGTCATAGTGTCATGGTGTATAATTCATTTTAATACGTTGTTGGATTCAGTTTGCTAATCTTTTTCTTTTTTTAAAGATTTGTTTATTTATTTGAGAGAGAGTGCAAGGAGGGAGAGGGAGAAGCTGACTCCCCGCTGAGCAGGGAGCCCAATGTGGGGCTTGATCCCAGGAGCCTGGGATCATGACCTGAGCCAAAGGCAGGCACCCAACCGACTGAGCCACCCAGGCACCCCCAGTTTGCTCATCTTTTATTGAGGAATTCTGCATCTGTGTTCGTGAGAGATCATGTTCTCAAATTTTCATTTCTTATAATTTTATCTGGTTTTGATATTAGGATAATGCTGGCCTCATAAAATTAGGAAATGTTCCTTCTGCTTTTAATTCTACTTCCCTATTTTGTCACCAACTTACAGATCTGTATCTCAAGTATCAAAAGTCTCACATGTTTCCCAAACCCATTGGACATTTCCACTTCTCCCATGGTCTTTATTCATTAAAATTCATGATCTCTAGAGAGATCATCCCCGCTCAGTCTTTCTGCCTTGGTTAATGACAACACTATCTACTCAAGTCATTAAATTGGAAATCATTCTTATTGTTTTCCTTTTCACTCTTAAGAACTTGCTCATAAATCTATTCTCCCTGTTGCTTTGCCCACATGTTAGTTTAGATTCTTGCTTTCTCACACTTGGAGGCTGCAGCAGCCCTCATATCATCAATAATATAGTATCATTTTATGCTTTTCACTGCCATCTGAGGTACTTTACTGAAAAACTAAACTGGGTGTGGCTTATATTCCATGTTTCCTTGCTAACTTATAAAATAAAATTTAAAATTATTAACCCAACCTATGTCTCCAGCTTCAAAACCATGTACTATTTGGGAATGCCCTCCTTAGGCCTTCTGTATGTACAAATTTACAGATCTTTGGTTCTCCCATGGAGTTTTCTGAGCCAACACAGGCACTTTGTAGGGACTGAAGAGCTGAAATAATTTATATTTAATAATGTGCTGTCTTCCTTAGGGTGGTGAGCCTCATGTATTTATCTTTTATAAATATATGCACGTATGTGTGTATATTTAACATAAATTTAAATCAAATTATTTTTTATGCATTAGCACTTTAATCATAAAGACTAGAAAAACATTTAATGTAAATCATAAGTTTTTATGAATCTCGTTTATGAGAGAATAGTATGCTTCCTGTGGCCACAGAGCATGTCCTGAAGCATAATAGCTGCTTAGTACATTTTTTATTGAGTGGAGTTGGAGAAGTCAACTGTACTTGCACACATGTGGTCATGTTAGAATGTATAATTGATCTACTTGATCTTATTTGAGAAAGTTTTGATGAACTAAGGAAGTCAAGGTAGCTTTTTAGAGGTGCCTGACCTTGGTTTTAAGTATAGTTGGATAACCTAACAAGGGGAAGGACTTTTCTGTTGTGGAAACAGTGCAGACATAGGTAGGCATGGAAGCGGGATTAGAGCAAGTGTGAACACTACGTGACTGCAGTGGAAGGTTTGTGTTGCCAGGTCACACAAAATGAGGCCTTTGGTAATAATAGGTTTGCTATCAGTATTAAGGGATTAAATATATATGTGTGTGTATACATATGTATATCAGAGTCCTATATTTAATAGGTTGTTTCTTTGTGGGGCATTTTTTAAACTTATTAACTTTGAAGGTTTTTCTTGCATTGGGCTATTTTTCAGAAAACTAAAATATTTTTAAACCTTTATTTTCAGGATCCAAGTTCGAAATATGGCAACTCTAAAAGATAGTAAGTACTTAATTTCAGTATGTGAATTAACAAAAACTAAATTTTGACCAAAAAAATACTTTGAAAAATATGCTGCTTTAGCCCATTGTATATTTGGTCAAAATTGACAAGATGATTCTAGGTCATATGTGCATATGTAACTTATTTTGGAGTGAGGCAACACATGGTTGTTCTCATTCTTTTGTCTGTACAATGATATAAGTAGAAAAAGCTATATTTAAATTTTTTTAAGATTTATTTATTTATTCACAAGAGACACAGAGAGAGAGACAGAGGCAGAGGGAGAAGCAGGCTCCTCGCAGGGATCCTGATGCGCGGGACTCGATCCTGGATCCCAGGATCACGACCTGAGTGGAGGTTTCACTGACCTCAGGTGCCCAACCACTGAGCCACCCAGGCATTCCTATTTAAATGTCTTAAATGTATGATAAACTGCCCTGCTCTGTGGCCGTCCTGCCTGTCCTGTGTGAGTGGCAGCTGGGTTGACCTGTTAGCACTCACGTGGCCACCTTGTCTGTCCGAAGAGCAGCTGGGTCACGTCTGCTTGGTACTCATTCTTAATTTCAAGCCTCAGTTAGCGTCATCCTGTTAATCAGTGTCTAAGTGCTGATTATTCTGCCCTGCAGTTTAGAAAGTTATTGCAGTAAATTCACAAGTGACGTTAAAACTCCTATAATGTAACACAGTACTTTTGCTTTTCAGTTACCCGGCGACTAAAGTCCATCAAAAACATCCAGAAAATCACCAAGTCTATGAAAATGGTAGCAGCAGCAAAATATGCCCGAGCCGAGAGAGAGCTGAAACCAGCTCGAGTGTATGGAGTAGGCTCTTTGGGTAAGAGAAGGGTGTAGTAATTCACAAATTATGAAGAACTGCTTAACAGAGATCACCACTAATGACTTATTTGGTGTTTGGTGATAACAGGTCTATTGTGAGAGTTTGACATTGCTCATTTTTCATAGCAAACCTATGAAGGTCAGAACTGCTAGGGTCCCTGCTTTGCAGATGAGAAACAGTAAAGTCAAGTAACTTGCCCGAGGTCATGCACTTAGGTGGTTTGGCATCAAAGCCTGCCTAGTAACCGCTGTTTGTTCTCTGAATGTTTAAAATACTCTGAAAATGTTTCCAGATTATTAACTATACATTGAAAAGAACTTAGAGATATAGTGCATTCAACTCAGGTGCTTGGCTTTGTCCTATGACATTGTGATGTGCTGTTTTAGGACCGTGGGGTGGGGATGTGGTACCCTACAGTGGAGTTGACTGAGCAAGCGTGGATACATGAGTGGAATGTGTCAACATCAACTGTAAAAAAGGCAAAATTTGCTTATTTCCAAGTTGAAGAAAATTTATGTATTATCTGTGCATTAACATAATAGATGTAAATTTCCTCGTGCAAAAGTTTTCTTGTACTCTTCCATGTTTTAAAATGTTCATTTATACTGGTAAAAACTTTGCATGAGAAAATGATAGAACACTAGGCCTTGGTGGAAATGGGTCCTCGCTCTCAAAACGCTACATTTAGTTTCACGTAACAGTACAGAGGAGGGTTGGCAGGTTAGGTTCCAGCAATCCTTACCAGCACCAGCTCTTGTGAATCCCATTCGCTGCATGATAAATACGAAGCACCCTGGTGGCTCAGTTAAGTTTGGTTGATAAATTACTCTGGCCTATTTATAAAAAAGGGAGGTTATTTCACTATTCACCTTTCCTGCTGATATGATTAAGTATAATAAATGTTTTTCCCTCCGAAGTCCATAATCACGAAATTAATAAAGAAGAAGTCTGATTAGAGTATTTGCGGTAAAATATTAAAAATTCAAGCCGAGGCTTCCAGTCAGTTCCGAAGTCCTTCAAACCAAATACTAACGGCTAGATACTAAGTGGCTGATCATTTTAAATATTTAAATTAGAAAATTTTAACAGGCATTTTATACTATATAAAACTTAAGAGACTTAAATAGTACTTTGGAGTTGAGTACTTCTCTCTCCTTTTTTTGTTTCAAATTTTTATTTAAATTCTAATTAGGGGGCACCTGGGTGGCTGAGTCAGTTAAATGTTTGACTCTTGATCTCAGCTCAGGTCTTACTCTCAGGGTCGAGAGTTTAAGCCCCACATCAGGCTCCATGCCCAGCATGGAGCCTACTGTAAAAAAAAAAATCTAGTTAACATATTAGTGTAATACTGGTTTCAGGAGTAGCACCCAGTGCTCATCCCAATGGGTGTCCTCCCATCATACTACTCTCTGCTTTTTATGGAGGATCCTCCAGTTTAGGCATTTGAGAATCCTTGTTCTCTAATGAAAAAGGTGATAGCAGGAATTTTGTTAAAATGAGTGAATGTGGTGGCCCTGAAGATGCTCCGCACCTGCAGGGGTCCCAGCCACTGGAATTCCCCCAGCGTTTACACCCAGGCCACGCTTCCCATGGGCTATGCCTAGCCAGCACCTGAGCAGACAGGATGCCCAAGCAGGCATGTTCCTGGGAGACTTGCAGTCCCCCCAACCTCCTTGCTGAACTTCCCCTCAACTATACAGTAGTCCAGGAAGCTGCCACCCAACCTCACTTCCCTCCTTCCTGGAGCTCAGACAGGTGTCATGATGTGAAGGCCCTTCTAACTCCTTTCCCACTTCTCCCACAGCCATTTCCTGAGCTTCCCAGTAAAATCTGTGCATATTTCATCCAATTTAATCCTCTCTTGGCCTCTGCTCCTTACAAGACTAGACCAACCAAGTGAGGTGGTTAAGGCAATCCCCAAAATAAAGTGGCATCTGCTATTTTAATGCCAGTAGTTTTTATATGAGCTTGATTATAGAAGCAGGTCACTAAATACTTCCTAATTTTTGCTTGTATACTGAAGATTTGCATTCTTCACGAGTTTGATGTGTAGGTAAGTTGGTACTCTATAATTCAGGCCTCCTTACAAGTTCTTTAATTGTACCAGAGATTTCTTTAAGTCACCGTTTGAGATTAATTGGCCCATGGAGCCTTTATGATATAGAGATTTAAAGCTTTATGGTTTTCAACCTGATTGTGAATTGAATAAGTAACAGACAGTTTTGATTATATTAGTTAGGTACTTCCTAAATTAAATGCATCATTTCAAAAACAGTCAACTCTTTCATCTCTTTTGTAAATCAGGGATTATTGCTATATTTAGTGTATGTTACATATTTTAAAATTCTTGTTTTTGTTTGTTTGTATCTAAGCCCTGTATGAAAAAGCTGATATTAAGGTGCCTGAAGACAAGAAGAAACACCTTCTTATCGGTGTGTCTTCAGATCGAGGGCTCTGTGGTGCTATTCATTCCTCGGTTGCTAAACAGATGAAAAATGAGGTGGCCACACTCCAAGCAGCTGGGAAAGAAGTTATGCTCGTTGGAATTGGTGATAAAATCAGGGGTATACTTCATAGGTAATTTAAATAGATACTATTTGTGTGTAAATGGGTGCAAGCATGAATAAACGGGAGTGTCTTTGATGGTTTATTTCAGCATCATTACCTATTTTTATACTCTCAGAGGGTTGGGTTTTGTTTTTATTTATTTATTTATTTATTTATTTTTTCAGAAATACCAGAATATATAAATTTCTTCTGTTTTACTCTCAGAGGGTTGGGTTTTGTTTTTATTTATTTATTTATTTATTTATTTATTTTTTCAGAAATACCAGAATATATAAATTTCTTCTGTTTTTCACTTGGCTTGTGTTTCTCCATCTAGTACAAGTGGAATGCAACAGGAATACCAAAAGCTAGTTGGCATTTTAAACAAGCAAGGACTCTGGGTAGCTAGCACAGCCTGGAAATATCAGAAATAAACAGCAGTTAATTGAGATAGAAAGAAGATAAATAAAGGCGTAGAGAAATACAACATAAGAGAGGACTGATTATTAGTCCTTATTCCTTGCAGCCATTAAATAATCATGATAATGGATAGAACAACTCTACTCAGTGAATGTGCCCTTGCCTGCCCCCCCCCAAAAAAAAACTTGATCCACAGTGAAATAAATAATCACTTTTCCTTATTCCCGTGTTATTTTGGCAGAAATATTCCTTTAAACTGCTCTGCGTGATCTCCTGATTCTCTTGTAGGACTCACTCTGACCAGTTTCTGGTGTCCTTCAAAGAAGTAGGAAGAAAACCTCCTACTTTTGGAGATGCATCTGTCATTGCCCTGGAACTGCTGAATTCTGGATACGAATTTGACGAAGGGTCTATCATCTTTAATCGGTTCAGGCAAGAAAAATTTAGAAATCTAAGCTTTTTCATGCTTGTGTTCTTTAAAATAAGCAAATTCTTACTTAAATTTTAAAATATTATTGTGAGATTGATATTTGCTTATTAATTTTTAGGTCTGTCATCTCCTACAAGACAGAAGAAAAGCCCATCTTTTCCCTTGAAACCGTTGCAAGTGCTGGTAAGCAGTTTTTGTAGGAAAAGTATTTTTCTGTGTAGAAGGCAGAGATTTTTGCTTTCAGGAAAATAGTGTTTGTCAGGTTGGCCTGTAGCAAAACGATGTTGTGCTCTTCTTGTCACCATCTATCAGTGGTTTCCATGATCTCTTACTCCATTCTTTCATTAACTGAACATAAATAAATAAATGATTAGACATGCTTTCTTGTTCTCGAGATTGAAGAGCCTAGCTAGAATTGGCTTTGCAATCTCTGTCTGGGAACTCTACCAAAGCACAGTATGATCAGCAGCTGGAGCAGTTATGTGAACAGTGCTCACAACAAATTTATGTTGCCCCACTCAATTCTCTTGTCTTCTTCTTTAAGGAACGTCATCGTTGCTCAGGGAAGTATCCTAGAAATAATATTCTGGAACCAATTTTATTTTCCTGAGGCATTTTTCTTTTCTCCATATGTATTTTATGTATTAAGATATACTTTTTTTTTTAACATTTTAATGTCTCTGACATTGGATGTTTCTGACAATGACATGCCATTCTTAATTGACTGTTGTCATTTTTCTTCTTAGTGGTATAAAACTGGGGTTATCATCCATATAGCATTTTGTGTTGGCTTCTGATTCCCCTCCCTTCTTTATTCCATTTCCCTCTCATTTTCCTGATGGATACCTGCAGATTTCTCCAATATCAAATGACTAATTTGGGATTTTTGTATTCCCCTAAACGAGCTTCAGTTTTTTTAATTAATTAATTCTTTTATTTAAAAAAAAAAAAAATATTTGCTGACATTGTGCCAGGCACTGATGCTATCCAGAGGACTTCATAACCTTGAAATGCAGAGAAGTTATTTTAATCGTTGGCTTCTTGGTTTTTACTAAGTTAAACATTTGCAGTAGAATATCAAATGTTTTGTTTACACATTATGTTTTGCTGAAAATCTGTTATAATTGATAGTGTGGAAATAGATGAAACTTTTAGAACTGTTTTAACCTATCTTACATTGATTTCTGCTCTATAATTACTTAGGGTTTCTATACTAGTAAGCTGTTCAGATTAAATCCCTTTTTGCACTGTACAACTTCAAAGAAATTCATAACTTGTAACTTGTTTTAACAGAGAGCATGAGTATCTATGATGATATTGATGCTGACGTGCTGCAGAATTACCAAGAATACAATTTGGCCAACATCATCTACTATTCTCTAAAGGAATCCACCACGAGTGAGCAGAGTGCCAGGATGACAGCCATGGACAATGCTAGCAAGAACGCTTGTAAGCACATAGTGGATCTCTTCTCAGGATTCTCTTGCTGAGAGTAGCTTGTAGATCTTTGCATCAAAAACATTGCCATTCTTTAAGTAGACCAAGAGACGAGAGAACAAGGATCTAGTCACAGGCTCTGCCACTGATTCCTTTTTTTGTTTGTTTGTTTTAAGATTTTATTTATTTATCATAAGAGACACAGAGAGGCAGAGACACAGGCAGAGGGAGAAGCAGGCTCCCTGTGGGGGGCCCAGTGGGGGACTCAATCCCAGGACCCTGGGATCATGACCCGAGCCGAAGGCAGACACTCAACCACTGAGCCACCCAGGCATCCCTCTGCCACTGATTGTCACATTTTTGACCAATGACCATCCCTTTCCTTGAATATTTTTACCTGAAAAGACAGAAATACCATCTCTGCCTTAAAGGAAGTATAGGGCACTTGGTAGACAGTAAATTAGCAAGTATTTTGAAAAGGTATCCATGGAAGAGGTAAAATTACTTTGTAAAAGTTTTTGAGAGGCCAGGTTTCATACCAAAAAGACATGCAAATTCGTAATCTTAAATTAAGCAACATACATCTTTGAATATGTTAATGAACAAATTATTCTTTTGTAGTGTTGGATTGTGTTGTCTAATCCCTTTGTTTTGTTTGTAGCTGAGATGATTGACAAACTGACTTTGACGTTCAATCGCACCCGCCAGGCTGTCATCACCAAAGAGTTGATTGAAATCATCTCTGGTGCAGCAGCTCTGTAAGTAGTAGCAGATTGCCTTCAGACACTTTCCCTCATCTCTTCCCGTCTGCTGGCTTAACATAAGGATGTTTAAAAGCTCACTTTTGTTTTGCGAAAGGTGAAATGATCCACTGCCTAATCTTGTAATTTACTCTTAGGACATAAAGATTTGGTGAAAATGAAAGCTCTGATTTCTTTTGCTTGTTTTAAGCTGAAACTTTTGGCCTAGTATCTTCTTTTTAGAAATCAATATATTGCTAGCTTTCATTTTCCTAAAGCATTAGGAATAAGGATGTATATAATTCGGTATCGTTTATAAAATCTGTCTTTAAACCAAGCTTTCTGACTTACAGGACTGCTTTTGGGCTCAATTTCACATAAATCTTGGGGTTTTTGGTAAATCTTGGTAAAAATTGGTTCTTTATTTCCTAAGTTTTCTATGTCAATACCATATTATAATGTATTATTTTCCTCAAGAAAACGTCTTGGTTGCCTGGATTATGTTAGTGCTTGTGAAATCAGGGTTGAGAAAATAGGGATTCTATTTAAAAAGTGACTAAAATAAACCCCCACCATGTGCCAACCTCAGTGCTAGGCATTATCAAAGGAGGTGAACAAGGCATTGATATTCTAACAGGGTAACAAAAATACACAGGTAATTGTGACGAGAGGTAAACGTATATAGTAAGTTATCTTTAACTCGTTCTTTCTCACCACCTACTAATCGGTCACTAAGTTCTATAAATTCTACCTTGTAAATATCCCTTGAGTCTTCCCCCTTTAGGCCCACCTAATGCAGATAGAACCTTGTCATTTCTCTCTTGAATTAAAAAGGATATCAGGTGCCCCCTTATGTGGCAGACCCTGTGCTAGACACTGAGGATGTGGTGGTGACAGTATTTGCCCTCAGAGAGCTTACAGCCCCAACAGCAAAAATAGAAGTTATCTTAGAAAATGCCTTAGAACAGCAAACTGTGGCTCAGAGCCAAGAGCAGTTTTGACATTTTTAAATGGTTATTTTGTTTTAAAAAGAGATAGTATGTGACTCACAAAGCCTACAATATTTACATCTGGCCTTGCAACAGTGTTATGAGAAAAAGAATAGAATCCATTCTCTTACATAATCATCCTGCAAAACACCTTAGCTTGATATACATGATCCTGTGTTTTCTGGCCACCAACTCTAGTCTAGTATTAGCACCACCACGTCTTATTTCCCTTGAGCTTCATCCACACTGACGTACTTCTGGAGACCACTGTATAAGTCGTCAGCTCTGCCAGCCCAAGTGTCTTTGTCTTATTGTGCTTTCTGAGCATGACTTTGTTAAGACTAACCAACCCATTTCTCAGTCACTAACGTGCTAGCCATTAGAATGGCCCTGCCACTTACTAGCTTGATAAACTTGGCTAATATTCTCTGACTCAGTTTTGCCCAGTTATCACATGAGGGCTAATCCAAGGATTAAGTAAATAAGTTATACACTCTCCTCCTCCCTCTATATCCTACTGCTAATGTTACGCTATTTTCTTGGGTGGTGAAAGAGGCCCCAGGGGAAAGAGCTGCATCTGAAGGTTTCAGGGGCCGTGAGATCCAAAGAACCAAGGATCTTGTTTTGCTCTTGAAAAGGGAATGTGAGGATAGAGCATCTGCAGAATTGAGGATCACACTCTTCCTTAACTAGAAACATGGGAAACCTGGCTAAACAGGAGCAAAATAAGGAAGTGAGAGGGAAATTGGGACATAAAAACAGACCCAGAACAAAAAAATCAGAAATTGATTATTAAATTTTGGCTTTCTAGAAAGGTAGTCTAAATCCTTAATTAAGGGCTGGCTGTGCATTCCAAGCCTGGATTGTTGGTATGAATGGATTGCATGCTTTATAACCTATTAGTTATTCTGGTTAAAACTTTATTATTTAATACAAACATGTTTGGCTCTTTAGTAATATATACTGTGTTCTATTGATAGCAAAAGTAGTGGCTTAAATTACACTTGTGCAGTTTTGCCTTCTTGCATCATCATGGTTTTATTGTTCTAACCAGACCAAAATTAGTAACTTTTTATAACAGTCATTGAATCTGTTTTAAAGGAATATTTTGGTAGCTAATTTACATGATATGCTCAAGATACTGAATGAAGAAATGGATGTTTTTAGTTGGAAACAATACCTGATTAACTAGCATGGATTGCTTCTTGACTGGCTTGTTTTGTTTGTCTTTTTCTTCTAACATAATAACCAGGGATTAATGAAAACCAAGTTTCATCCTCAGATAAGAGGTAAAGTGGCAATATTTCACACTTTCTCCCCAACCTCTCCAGAAAGAAATCTATCTAGATATGATTGAAGCTGATTTAGCAACAGTGAAATGGATTCTCAGAGATTTAGATTTTGACCCATTTATAGTAGCTGCCAGCTTGTGGTAGCATATGGGTAATGCCAGGGGGCTTTTTTTTTTTTTTTTTTTTATTCAATAAACTTTAAGGATAGAGAATTAGCATTATTTTGAAATATGAAATATAGATTAGTGAAGAGTGGTGGTTCTCAAATTTGGTGGTCTCAGGACCCCTTCATGTGTGACATAATAGAAGAGCACTAGATTCTCATCTATGTCTGTATTCATTCTGTCCTGATATTACATGTCATGTAGCCTCTGGAAAATGCTACCATATACTCGAGTAAAACAGGCAAATAAGAAAATAGTTTTGCCTTCATGGATCCTATAGAAAGATCCCCAGACCAAAATTGAGAACAACTAGTATATAGTAACGTTTTATTACGTAAAGTCAGTTCTTTAAACCCCACTTAAATATGTGTTATCTCTTGACATCATTATTTTTCCCTCCAGAACTGATTGCTATTTCTTCTGTACTTTTTCAGGTAAAGAAGGGAAATTCAGCCCGCTGATTTTATTTTTAGCTTACTGCTGTCCTCATCAGAAGAAATTGTTGGTCCATTGTTTAAACTACTAAAGACAGCAAAATGTTTGTAAATTATCTTACAATAAACAGCTTACATAAGAAAATCGCTGTCTTTTCTTATTATATAGGAACAACAGTTAGTAGTTTTCAAAATGAGATGTTACAAGTATTTAAAAATATTAACATGCTACTACTAAAATTTGTTGGTAAGCAAGATATTTTAAGAGGCTCTGCTCATTTTACGGTTCCAGAACACCTTTGGGGGCGGAGGGGTGGGCAACAGGCCACAAGCTAGCCCAGGCTTTCACTCTCCTACACTCTCACAGAACATCCATCAGAATGAAATAAAAATGCTACTGGAGTCATTTAATCTTTCTCATCTATGGAATATAGAATTCCAGGCATATACTTAATTTAAATTTTTTTTTTTTCTTACTTTAAATTTTAAGTATCTTTTCCAAGCACAGAGGAAGCTTTCGGTATAATGCATTCCATATTCACATTTAGATAACCATTAAGATTGGATGCCTGACCTGATTTTGCACGTTGGCCACATCAAACTGTCATCGTTGTCCTATTTATTTAAATTAGGGAACTTAGTTTTTAATTACAAAAGTAATACTTACATAAATTACAAAAAGACTACGAAACTATAAAAAAATACATAAAGATATATTCCCATTCTCACTTAACAGTTTGTATATTGCTTTCGACTTTTAAAAACCACTGAATAAATACATGTATTTAGAAAGATTTCTTCAAATACTTTATTTTACCGACAACTGTTTTCACAAAAAAATGAACTGAACGGTGAGTCATATAAAAGTTGATAAGCAACCACAACCCTGTCAAGAACAGTACTGCCACTGAAGGAAGGCTGCCAGAAAATAAACAACCCAGGGTCCTGTTCGAGCTTCCCTGAGACTTTACAAAAGTCACTTGATGGGTCAATGAATGAGGCTGAGGCACTGGACAGACACCTAGGTGTGTTCAAACTACCAAATCCCCGCCAGGAATGTAAGCAAGGAATGGGGCTAGGTGGCGTTTTTATCTTGCTTCTAAATACGCTGGCACATCTCCAGTTTTGAGGACAGCAGAGCACTTCCGTGAGGGTGGACTACCTGTCCTAGACAGCACAACAGGAAGAAAAGCAGGAATTTAGGCACATAACCAACAGCAGTAAAAGTCTGTCGAGCAGAACATGACAGACTGTCACAGGTTCAGAAGTGAGGACAGCAGTTGTGGGCGCCCCATGGTACCAGCCCCCGTTTATCTATGGAATAGGGACGTCCTAGTCTGTCAGCGGTCCTGTGTCACACTTCTCCCTCCCAAATATTTTAGCGGTATACATCTTCCAGGTAACTAGGTAGACCTTTTAAGACCCTGTGTATCTTAAATTATCTATTCTGTAACATTTTGGTGGAGCAAAGTGGAATGGAGTCCCCACTCACCCCTCACCCCAGCTTGATCTTGGGCAAGTGACTTAATCTTTCAGTCTTACCATCTGTGAAATGGAGATGAAAATAGTCCCTACTTCATCAGGTTGTTGATTGATTTTCATTGATGAAAATCAAGTGAGCTAATGCTTGCAGAAATAACTCAGAGGGTAAGTGCTGAAGAGAAAGAAAGCAAAGCCCACCCCCCCACACACACAAGTGCGTTTGGAGCCTTCAAGCCCGAGCTGTCAACCTGATGGGCAGGGTTCTCTCATCCCAGTCCCCAGCACTTCCACGTTGCACCAGGACCGCATGATAAGGACCAGAGCTCCTAGAGGGAGTCAGCTCTGCTTTCAAGATGAAAGTTCAGTCCACAGGTCCTGGGTCCTACCAGCAGGTCAGCAGACGGTGTGACACTGCTCTGAGGGACAGCAGCCACCGCAGTTCTCGTTCCTGGGGCTGCAGCCCTCACAGGAAGCTCCTGTCTCCTCACCACCACAGCAGCTCACCTTGAATCCATGTTCTTTCAAAGTTAACACCTTTGTTGAGAGGAAACTCACATGCAGTAAAATTCACCATTTTAAAGTGCATAATTCAGGTTTTTAGTAATGACAGTTGCACTCTAATTCTACATGCTATTGCAAGATGAACTGTTCTAGAAGACATGCATTTATCGAGCACTAACCACCTGCTAGATACTATGCTGTATATTGGGCATTTATCAGTAAATGAGGTGACCACCGTAGCTGCCCTTCCAAAGTATACAGCCAAGAAGAGAGAGACAGAGGAGTTCAATTTGGGGCATCCATCAAACACTAAGTCTGAGTTGGATATGGGATAGCCAGATAGACATTAGTTGTTGATTAGATGCAGTTAGTTATACTAGTCTGAAACTCAGGAAGAATTTAGGATAAAAAGTATTTGATGCAGTTGAAACCAGGGTTCTCATGTGGGGAGGAGGGAACTATAAATATGAAACAAGAAGAGGTAAGGAATATGTAGTTAGGGATTTGAATCAGAGGCATCAGTAAGTACTTCAGACTTTTGGAATATTCATGTTTTCTAGTTTTCTCCATCAAGAAGCCCCTGAAGCAATGACAGCCCAGTAATAATAAAGGTCAGCTAGAGCTCCTATCCTATCTTGGTTTCTAAATACTGCTCCTCAGTGGGAAGAACCAGGGCCAGAGATGGCCAATCCCTGAAAAATCCTGTGCCACCAGGTATGGAAACAACCAATGAATGATAGAGGCATGCTAAAAGCACGCAGCAACTGCCTGAAAAGGCTCCTGCTGGCTAAATACGGGACAACTTAAGCAGCAGAAGAATAAAAAAGGCAAGATACTCTAGCTCACTGAACAAAAAAGAATCTCTGACCACATACTAATGCCATACTAGAAAAAAAAAAATGAGGGAACTTTATAGAATGTCTAAGAAAGGTAGAAAAAAATGCTGGCATTAGAAAAATTACCACTTCGTAGCCACCAGAGTAATAGCTGACTTAGTAAAAGATCAGACACGGATGCTCATAAAACCACAGCAGTGAAAGGTGGAGAAGCAGGTTATTCAAATAGTCTCAAAGTATCACCTTATAGATTACTTATTAATCTCAAAGTTAAAAAAAAAAAAAAAGGAAAAGGAAACCCTACAATGGAGAGACTGGTAGATACCACCTTTACAAGTGACCAAATTTTGTCGTCAGTGATGGCACAAAACGATCCTTGCTGTTAACCTGTGTAGGAATATTATTGCCAAGAAATGTTTAGCTGGAACCTAATTAGGTGAGAAAACAATCAAACATTGCAAGACACAATATAAAATAATCCTTAAAAAAACAAACCTCTTGGACTTTGCAAAAATGTCATAAAAGACACACACACACACACACACACACACACACAAGTGAAAGCCAGGCAGCCCAGGTGGCTCAGCGGTTTAGCACCGCCTTCGGCCCGGGGTGTGATCCTGGGGTCCCGGGATCGAGTCCCACGTCAGGCTCCCTGCATGGAGCCTGCTCCTCCCTTTGCCTGTGTCTCTGCCTCTCTCTCTTTCTCTCTCTCTCTCTGATGAATAAATAAAATCTTAAAAAAAAAAAAAGTAAAAGCTGCACTGGGGGGATCTTATTGAAAAAGACTATAGAGATGACAACGAAATTCAATGAGTGATTCTTAATTAGATTCTAGACTGAAAAATTAAAAAGCTATAAAAGCCATTTGGAGTCTATGGGAAGATCTGAGTATGCTATGGATACAGGGTAATACTACTGTGTCACCCTTGAGTGTTGTGTGCCACAATGGTATTATGGCGTCGAGGAAGGTGTGATGCTCCTCCCAATCCCCCTAGCAGGACCGAGGGGTGTGTGCCCCCAGCTTCTGAAACTGTGTCAGTACACAGCCCCCAGCACTTAACCCTCCTTGGAACTGCCCAGCTGGAGCTCGCCCTGCCCAAGGTTGCAGCCCCCTCCCTCCTGGGCAGCCCATACCCAGTGCCTGCTCCATGTCAGAGTACAAAGCCATACTAGAAAGTCCTAGCCTGAACTCAGACGAGTCCCATCCCTACCTTCCTTCTTTCCCCGGGTTGTGATCCCAAGAGCACCCCTGTAGACTGACCTCCACCTCAGAGGCTGCTTCTTAAAGAGGCTCACTTGGGGCAGTGTGTACTGGAAGAAGAGGAGGAGGTAGTAGACACTAAGACAGGATCTTAGGAGCTGGATCAGCCACCTGGCTGGCCATGAGGACCTCGGCACTGGTGGCAGCAGGATGAGCCCCTGGCACAAGGTAGGCCCTTCTAGAGTATGCAGGTTGTACAACTTTTACCAGGGGAAGCAAGCTGGTATGATGCATCAGAGTTCAGATAATCAAGCAAAGTGGAGACAAAAGGACTGTCAGATAATACAGGCCAGAAGGGCTGTGCTTCACTGCGTATCAGTCAGAAGCCACGTGAAGGAGCTCCTGATAAGAGATGTTGAGGGGTGGGGGAGGAAGGCTCACCTGGTGAGTTTTAGAGACGGCTCCCAGAACAAGGGTGGGTGAAACAGATGGGCGGCCAATGTGTAGGCACCATCAAGATAATTCATGGCTAGATAATTAGGTGGCCGAGGACAGTCTCCCCGATGAGCAGCCATGATTCCTTGCCCAACATCTGGATCTGAGCCAATTTTCAGACTGAAACTCTTAAGTCTTTAGGAGGGAGAACTCAACAGCAAACAGAGAGGATAATGATTTTCCCACTCCTTCCGCAAAGGAACCAACAGCCATTTACTCAAGTAATTCCCACTGGAGAAAGGGAATACTGAAGCATTCTGAGGACTGCTGAACACAGAGGCAGAGGAGAGACGGAAACCAGGAGATGCAGAGTCACTGTGGGGCTCTGCTGGAGTGGGGGCAGATGAGGCCCAGCAATAAATGAAGCACTGGGTCCCTGGGAGGATGGACCCAGTCAACAGTCAATTCTCTAGATCCTCAATGTGTAATTACATTAGACAGGGAAGTTGGCGCCACCTCCATGCTGATTCCTTGGCCTGTGGGGTCAGAACTGTGGTAGCAGGAAGGCTGAAACAAGCTTGGGACTGGCCCTGCAGCTTGAGGGGGAAAGGAGAAGGGAGAAATTCGTGGCATCCTTAAGGGCTCAAAGAATGCAGGGCCAATGGCCCCTGTTCTATCTCTGTGTATCATTTGACAGTTTGGTCCCTATGAACGTAACTCTTAGTGACCCACCCAGGAAACTGTTCTTGTTCTTGCAACGCTGGCTCCTGCAGGTTGATAGTCTTAATTTGCAAAAGGGGGACTGTTTTCACCATGGGGCACAGCAGGAGTCCCACAGAAATGTTAGCTACCGCTGCCAGCTGGGCACATCAGCCAGGGGTCAGCATGCAGAGAGAAGTCACTGTGCAGGCAGGAGTAACCGACCACAATCCCTAGAAGCCCACACCGCAGTTACACGGTGGGCAGCACTGTGGGGACAAGTTTCTGGGTCCTGCCACAGGGAAAGCCACTTAGACCAGCAGTGGTGTTAGCCAAAGGCGAAGAACGTAGCACAAACAGTAAGTACCATGGGGGCTCTGCTGCAGCAGCAGGGGCTGGGACTTTGTTTCTGTCAATGTCTTTCCTAGGAAAAGAGGCCTCCTGGAATCCTGAAGGAGCTGTTCCTCACACTTACACCAAGAAGTGGATCTCCTAATACAAGGGGTACACTAGTTGCTATGGCCCGAATGTTTGTGTCACCCCAAACTCATACATGGATATCCTTACACACACGACGGTGTCAGAATGTGGGGCCTTTAAGGAGGGGATGAGGTCATGAGGGTGAAGGCCTCATGAATGGAATTTATGCAATTATAAAAGAGATCTACAGTGCTCCCATCCCTTCCACCTTGTAAGGATATACCACAAGTCTGGAAGCCAGAAGAGAACTGTGCCGGCACCCCGATCTCAGACTTCCAGCCCCCAGAACTGTGAAAAATAAGTTTCTGTTGTTCGTTAAGTTACCCACTCTGTAGTACTGTGTTACGGTAACCTGAACATACTAGGGCAGGACTGAATCTTGTAGTAGACTGCTCAGATCCTCAGGAATAAGGGACTTTAGCTTTCCCTCAATCGCTTCAGCTGCAGAGAGCACCTCTGTCCCAAACCACACACCCTTTCTGGGAAAGCCCTCAAGCACTAACTTATCAACATGGGAATATAAAGATCCAGCCCCCTTGTCCCAACTCAGAACAGATCTGAAGCAGCCACCCAGCTTCAGAGTTCCTGTGGGATTGGCTGAGGTCTCCTTGAAAGTGCCTTGCAATCCCCTCCCCTTGCACACGTGGTGATCCCAGGAGCACTCCTTAAAAAACCTCCTGCAGGCTGAGCTCCATCCCAGAAACGACTTCCTGGGGGAACTGAACCTCTGAATGTCCTTCTTTGAGGAGATACAAGCTGAAGTATTTCTGAGTTATGTGTGATGAAGTTTGCAACTTATTTTCAAACTGTTCTGAAAAGAAGTGTATGTGTATACGTACATAGTAAATGTAACAAAGCATTAACAATTGACAGATCTAGATGAGGTATAGATGCCTGTGCTCACACTTTTCTACTTCAACTTTGCTGTAGGTTTGAAATTTTCTGGAATAAAAGATTAAGCAGTTGAACACACACACAGAGGCAAACCAAGAGGGGTCTAATATAGATATTAGAAGGAGCCTCCAGAAGTACTAAGGTACAGCAAGAGAACACGGTATTGTGAGATCCAAGGTAGGAGAGATTTTCAAAATCTCTCAAAAAGAAAGATATTTCAAAAAATAAAAAAATAGGTGTTCAACACTATCAAATGGCTACAAAATGGTCAGGTAAGGCTAGGACTTCAAAGTGTCCTATATAGTTAGCATCCCAAAGGTCCCTGATAATCTTGAGAACCCAAGTGTCAGCAAAGAAAATATTACAGGCACCCTGCCACCGAGCACCATCTCTGCAGAATGGTCATTTGGCTAAATCACCACTGTGCTTTAACACAGCTTTCTCCTGTGTTTTTAAGGCTTTTAAAAATGGAGTGTCTATTATGTTCACAGTTCTGGAATACCTCCTGTGGGGAAGACGTAGATCTACTCAGAAACAACATTTGCTGGGAAAAGCACATAAACTCAAATACAAAACGCACTGTGCCAAGTATAAGAACAGAGAAACGGACAGAGAAATGCAGAGGAGAGAGATGACGGGAAGGAAGGGAGGGAGGGAGGGAGGGAGGGAGGGAGGAGGAAGGAAGGGAGGCAAGCAGGAAGAAGGAAGGCAGAAAGGAAGGAAGGAAGGAAGGCAGACAGGCAGGAAGGAAGAATGCAGGCTGGCAAGAAGAAAGAAAGGAAGAAAGGAAGCAAGAAGGAAGGAAGGCAGGGAGGCAAGCAGGAAGGAAGGAAGCAAGCAAGCTGGCAGGCAAGAAGGAAGGAAGGAAGGAAGCAAGAAGGAAGGAAGGAAGCAAGAAGGAAGAAAGGAAGGCAGGAAGAAAGGAAGGAAGGCAGGTAGGCAGGAAGGAAGGAGGCAGGGTGGCAAGAAGGAAGGAAGGAAGGAAGGAAGGAAGGAAGGAAGGAAAAAGGAAGGAAGGAAGGAAGCTGGCAAGCAGGAAGGAAAGAAGGAAGGAAGGAAGCAAGAAGGAAGGAAGGAAGCAAGCAAGCAAGCTGGGAGGCAAGAAGGAAGGAAGGAAGGAAAGAAGGAAGGAAGGAGGGAAGGAAGGAAGGAAGGAAGCAAGCAGGAAGGAAGCAAGCAAGCAAGCTGGGAGGCAAGAAGGAAGGAAGAAAGGAAGCAAGAAGGAAGGAAGGAAGCTGGAAGGAGGGAAGGAAGGAAGGAAGGAAGGAAGGAAGGAAGGAAGGAAGGAAGGAGGAAGGAAGGAAGCTGGCAAGCAGGAAGGAAAGAAGGAAGGCAGGAAGGAAGGCAGGAAGAAAGGAGACAGGCAAGAAGGAAGGAAGGAAGCAAGCAAGCTGGGAGGCAAGAAGGAAGGAAAAAAGGAAGCAAGAAGGAAGGAAGGAAGCTGGAAGGAAGGAAGGAAGGAAGGAAGGAAGGAAGGAAGGAAGGAAGGAAGGGGCAGGGAGGCAAGCAGGAAGGAAGGAAGCAAGCAAGCTGGCAGGCAAGAAGGAAGGAAGAAAGGAAGCTGGAAGGAAGGAAGGAAGCTGGCAAGCAGGAAGGAAAGAAGGAAGGAAGGAAGGAAGGAAGGAAGCAGGGAGGCAGATGGGCAGGAAGGCAGGTGGGCAGGTGGGCAGACGGGCAGTTGGGCAGGAAGCAGGCAGGCAGGCTCCTGACTCGGCGGGGGCACAAGGGACGTGCCTAAGCGACCCCCAGCTCAGCCCTCGCCGCAGGCCACCCACGGGCTGACTCCACCCAACACTTACGACCCGAGATACTTGCGACGACGCCCGGTCCTCGGCAGCCTGGGGGGATCCGAGGACAGCAGCTCCGCGTGCCCGCAGCTGCGCCGTCCGCTTCCGGTACTGGCTTTGCCCTGCGGGGCCGACTGGGGCGCACCGAACCCAGAGCTGGAGCAGAGGGGCGCCCTGAGGCCGGGGTCCGGGGGGCCTTCCCGGGGTCCCGCAGGCTCCGCCCCGCGCGGCCCCGACCCAGAACGGCCTGGGCGTGACGTAACCCCTGCAACCCGGGGCGGCGGCGGCGGCGGCGGCGGCGGCGGCGGCGCGGGCGAGGCCGGCTCGGCGCGTCCCCGCGCGTCCCCGCGGCCCGAATCCCGCCCCCGCACTCACGGCCTGTCGCGCTCCCGCTGCAGCGGGCGGACTCGGGCCCCGGCCCCTGAGCGCCCGCCCGAGGGACCCCCGGGCACCTGCCTCCGCGCGCGCGCATCCTCCACCTGCGCCCCGCACCGCGCCGTCTCCGGCGCCCTCCCAGGCCCGACAGCCGCCGCCGAGAGCATCGCTCTGCCCCGGCAGGGCGGAGCTTGCGCACGGGCGCGCTCCGCCCTCGGCTAGTGCTGCCTGGCCCCGGCGGCCGTCCAGCGGGGGGCGGAGCGAGCCCAAAATGGCGGCTCTCAGGCTGGCGCGCTCCGTGCTGCTGGCGCTTTGAGGCGGTCGCCGGGGCTCGGGGGGCACGATTTCCCCGCCGCGGGGGCCCTAGAGGATGAATCGAGGGCTGTGCTAAGGTTAGGCGGTGCGGCTGGAGACAGTGGCAGCGAGGGCTGCGGTGGAGTCCACGGAGCGGGATGTGCGAGAGTTACTCCAGGTCGTTGTTGAGGGTCTCGGTGGCGCAGATCTGCCAGGCGCTGGGCTGGGACTCGGTGCAGCTGAGCGCCTGCCACCTCCTCACGGACGTGCTGCAGCGCTACCTGCAGCAGTTGGGACGGGGCTGCCACCGGTACTCTGAGCTGTGTGAGTACCGGGCCGGGAGCGGGAGGGCTGCCCCCGGACAGCGGCGAGTGACACCTCCGGTCCTCGCGCCTCTGCTCGGCGGCTCCAGGCTGCGGGTCCCCCCCGCCCCCGCCCCTCCCCCTTCCCTCCCCCTCCTCCTCCCCCTCCTCCTCCTCCTCTTCCTCCTCCTCCTCCTCCTCGACCCCGAGATCGGGCATTTTCTCGGACGCCCCCCGTTTTCCGCCGCCCCTGGCAGCTCCGGGGAGCCCCCCCGTCTCCGCGTCTCCCGCTCACTTGCCGCCGCCGCCGGGACCCCCCGGCCCCGCTCGCAGCTGCACGGCCCGCCCGCCTCGCCCGCCTCGCCCGCCTCGCCTCCCGGTGGGAAACCTGCCTCGCTGCCCGCCCGCGCGTGCACGGCCACCGCCAGCTCCGACTTGGGTCCTCCCGCTCCCGTGCCTGCAAACTACTACAACTAGTTGTCACAGGCGCTCCGTCTACCGGCCGCTTCTTGCAGGGCCCCCCTGGCCACCCCTCAGCTCCCAGACCCCGCAGAACCCGCTGACAGCTCTGCCGCGCTGCGGACGCGGCCTCTTCTCTCCTGTGACCGGTCCGCGCCGTGCGGAGCGTGCAAGAGCATCGCGGCTCGCTCGCTCCCCCGAGGCCGACTCTGTCCAGCTCGCTTACACGGGCTTCCGCATACCCGTGGGGTTTTGCCTCTTTTTGGGTTTCTACCTCCGCGGTTATCAAAGCAGGTGGCTTGCGCTGCAAGTATTTATGGGCTTTTTTTTTTTTTTTTAAGATTTTTTATTTATTCATGAGAGACACAGAGAGAGAGAGGCAGAGACACAGGCAGAGGGAGAAGCAGGCTCCATGCAGGGAGCCTGGTGCACGACTGGATCCCAGGACCCCGGGGTCATGCCCTGGGCTTGAAGGCAGATGCTCAACTGCTGAGCCACCCCCCCCCCCTCTCCCGGGGGTCCCCGTGTTGATGGTTTTTAAGTGAGCGTCCGGTAGTATCGACAGCTGATGGCATTCCATAATTCAGAGTATATTTGATAGGAACCACACATCACCCCAGGGATGTGAAGTAAGTGGGTGTGTGTATAGGGGGAACTACCATTCATTGAAATTTGAGGTCCATACTCCTAAGTTGCCTAAGCTGGAGAACTGGGTGAACAAATTATTGCCTCTCTTTCTCTTTCTTTCTTTCTTTCTTTCTTTTCTTTCTTTCTTTCTTTCTTTCTTTCTTTCTTTCTTTCTTTCTTTCAGAAAGAGTAACTCTTTCTCTTCACTCTTTACTCTTTAGAGTAACTCTTCTCTAAAATCTAAGATTTTATTTATTTATTCATGAGAGACACAGAGTGAGAGAGGCAGAGACACAGGCAGAGGGAGAAGCAGGCCCCATGCAGGGAGCCCGACGTGAGACTCCATCCCAGGACCTCAGGATGACGAGCTGAGCCAAAGGCAGATGCTCAACCACTGAGCCACCCAGGTGCTCCTATTATTGCTTCTTTAAACTCATTCCTAGACCTGAAAATTGAGACCCACAGATGCCATTTACTTCTTAGGCCCCCAATTCTGTACCAGCTTCTACAGTGCTGCCAAAATAATCTGTCAGTAAGGCACATCTGATCACATTATTCTTTTCTTTTCTTTTAAGGACTTTATTCATGAGAGACACAGAGAGAGAGAGAGACAGAGACAGAGACACAGGCAGAGGGAGAAGCAGGCTCCATGCAGGGAGCCTGACATGGGACTCCATCCCGGGACTCCAGAATCATGCCCTGGGCTTGAAGGCAGCGATAAACCGCTGAGCCACTGGGGCTGCCCTGATCGTGTCATTCTTAAAAATATGTTAATTTGTACTCCATGGCTTACAGGCTGAAAACATGAACTCTTCCACAACACACATGGTTTTCTTTGTGAGCTTTCCCTTCCCTCCTGCTGTTCTTATTGCTACCATGCTGAGCTACCTGCCTTCTCCAAAACCTTTTAAACTATCTGTTCCTATATGGGTGCCATTTTGTAGAGTATCTTTCTTCACCCCCTGATCCACCAGTAGTCCTACTTCTATGTTGAGATTCACTTAAAGCACTTGATTTGGGCAACTCCTGTCATCTGCTCTCATAATTCTGTCCATATTCCTGTACGTTAACACCTTGTTTTGTAATCATCCTTGTCTATCATTCACCCTTTCTTTTCCCCAGGCAACAAATTTATTATATTTGTATTCTGTAACCTAGTATGGTGCCATAATATACTGGGCACCCAGGAGGTGGTTGCTGAATAAATGAATGAACTGATAACCTACTACTGTAATAGCTGTTTAGTCACCTGAGTTTTTGAGTTCCAAGATGTGAATTTTGGGATTGCTTGATTTCACTGATAACTTTTAACCTAAACGTGGTACGACAAAGTAACTCTCATTCATTGTTACCTTGAATACACCGCCAGCACCCTGCTGTCTTGGTTTTTGCTTCTTTTCTTTCCCTCCCCCTCTTTGTGGTCCTTGGGTATACTGTTACGTTATGCATAGTCTAGATTGTATTTTTGCTACCAAGTTCCCTAAATAAGGACAGATGTTCTGTATTTTTAGGTAATGAAAATATCCCCTGAATTCATAGTTACCTTTTCTGCCTTAGACACAGAACCAGAATAATGTGCTGGCACTGCAAGTAACCCTGTTATTTCAAAGTCATCAAGTAATCATTGTTATGTGTTAACGTTAAATCCCTTTTCAAATTATCCAATTTCTGTAGTCAGTCTTCTTGCTTTTAGTGAGAATGTGATTATCGAGTTCATTATTCTCCATCATGGTTTTGTGACTTTAATAAAAATGCTGATTCCTGGTATATTTATTAGCTTATTAGACTTTTTTAGGTTCTTTTTTCTATACTATCCTAGTTTTAAACTCAAATTTTGACCTCGGGTTACCACTGTGCAGTCTTGTAATCTCCTCCTTTAAATCTCCTTTGTCGTTCTGACAACATTCACTGAGCAGCACTGAGAACTGAACACTGGGACTTCTGGGGGACTCTGTTGGTTGAACTCCCAACTCTTGATTTTGGCTCAGGTCATGATCTCAGAGTCATGAGATCAAGCCCAGTGTTGGGTGCCACACTCAGCGCAAACTCTGCTTGAGATTCTCCCTCTGCCCTGTCCTTTTGCTCGTGCTCTCATAAATAAATAAATAAATAAACAAATCTATCTTAAAAAAAAAAGAACCGAGCACTGTGTTGGAGACACTAACGTCCTAAGACACAGTCCCTGTCCACAACTTGTGCAAACTGTCAACAAAATAAGCTGGTGGTGTATGCCCCTTTTAAGGAAATTGCTCTCAAGGTAAAGCAAGTATCAGAAGTTGCTATTAATTCGACAGATAATGCATTTTTAAATTTCCCTAAGGTAATGATTTGTGAAAGCCTTTAGGGCAGATGTTTCTCTGTGTGTTGTATTACGTATTAAATACATGAGTGTGCACTGAAAGTAGGCGCTCAATATTTCAGAATGACTCTCAAAGACTGGTACCTGTAGCTTAATAATTGCATGATACAGGCAGTAAATGCAAAAGGAGGAAGGTAAAGGAGAGATGGGTGTGGTGTATGTGCCGGGGCAGAATGACTTCACAGCAAAGACCAGATTTGCCTTGAGCTGTGAAGCGTGCCTGCATAGAGGTGGAGTGGACGCCAGGCTAAGGAAAACCATCACCTAAGATATCCAAGTAGGATTGAGTGTGCCAGAAGTACCAGTGAGGTGGCCAGCTTGACAACTTGTGGCCAGTACATTAGGAAGGTGTTAATAGGAAAATGTAATGTGGAGTGAAGTCAGGTTTGGGAAGGCCTTATAGGAAAGACAGCATGGTCAGAAACACTGCATGCTTCTAAGGAGGGAGACAGTGGGGTGAAAGTGATATCTTAAGAAAATCACGCTCTCACGGAATACAAGAGAGACTCACGTGAGGATATACCCAGAAAATGAATTGGGAGAGTGACAGTTGGAAAAGAAGGAAAGAAAAAGTTCTGAAATCTGTTGCGGGAAATGGGCGGGAAGAGGAGAGAACCAGAGGGTGTTGCATTGAAATTGCAAAGCATTTGGAGGAATTCAAGACAATCATTTATTCTGGACTGAGAGAATAGTAATGCTTTTCTTGGGAATTAAAGAGTTGAAATGTATATGCATGTCATTAAGAGGAAGAATGAATAATCCATTTTATTTATCTCTGCTATTTTATACATCATAGAAGTAACTCCTACTTGTAGCAAAATTCAGAGACTACAAAAGTGTTTGAAGTTACAAGTAAAAGTCTCCTGCTTCCCTTTCTCTGCATGCAGCTTTCAGCCCCTTAAACTGTTAACAGTTGGACGTATATCCTTCCAGAACTTTTTTATGTGGGCGTGAGCAAGCATGTCTAATTTTTATAAACTTTAGGTTATTTTCATTTTACAGCATGATTTAATTTCAGACATACTGAGTTTGAAGTGATCATAGGAGATTTCAGTGTAAAAAAAAATAAAAAAAACCCCACCACCTTTGTAAAGAGAACCTCACCTTAACTTTGTATCCTTTCATATCTATCCATTTTATATGGTCTCTTCTAATGACATTTAAAATTTGTGTGTAAATTATCTTTCTGATTTAAGTGTTTTCTGTAGACTTTCTTGGATTTAAAAAGTGATTCACTTAATCATAGGTAACAAACAGGGTCACGGAAGGGAGGGGAGTGGGGATGGGGTAACTGATGATGAGTGTTAAGGAGGGCACATGATGTAATGAGCACTGGGTATTATATAAAACTGGTGAATCACTGAGCTCTATCTCTGAAACCAATAATATATGTTAATTAATTGAATTTAAATTAAAAATTGATTCAGTGGCATACAGTAGTCTCCCCTCATTCATGAGGGTATATTTGAAAACCCTCCTCCCCCCAGTGGATGCCTTAAACCACGAATAGTACTGAACTGTATACATAGAAAGCTATGATGAAGTTTAATTAGTAAATTAGGCACATTAAGACAGTAACAGCAATAACTAATAATAAACAGAACAGTTATAACAGCACATTGTAATAAAAGTTATGTGAATGATCACTTTTTCTCCCTCTCAAAGTATCTTAATATGCTGCTCTCATCCTTGTGATGATGTGAGATGACAAAATTCCTGCATGAGGAGATGAATGACGTAGGCATTGTGACTTAGGGTTAGGCTACTGTTGACCCTCTGATGATAAGTCAGAAGGACAGTTGTCTGCTTCTTCACCACGTTGACTGCTCATAACTGAAACCAGACAAAGTGAAATCTGGGATGGCAGGGAAAGAAGTACGGGAGGTCGTTCAACCAGTATTTGTTGAGTGCCAACTACATGCCAGCCACTGTTTTAGGTTTCAGAGCTACACCATTGAACAATGGTAAAAATGTAATGGACATTTACTTAGCACAGCCTTCTGGTTATTTGATAAAGAACAGTAATAGTTATATTAACTGGGCACTTACCTTTTGTTGGTCACTGTCCGTCCATAAACTACTTCTGATATGTACTTAGCACTAGCTGATTGTTAGTGTGAATTGTCTGGTTCTCAGATCATGTTTCAGATCGACTTCAGGAATCCGCTTTCTAATATTTAAATAGTATGATGTTTTATTTAAAATCCATTAAATTCGGGATCCCTGGGTGGTGCAGTGGTTTGGCGCCTGCCTTTGGCCCAGGGCGCGATCCTGGAGACCCAGGATCGAATCCCACATCGGGCTCCCGGTGCATGGAGCCTGCTTCTCCCTCTGTCTGTGTCTCTGCCTCTCTCTCTCTCTCTCTCTGTGACTATCATAAATAAATAAAAATTAAAAAAAAAAATGCTTGGATTTAAAAATAAATAAATAAATAAATAAAATAAAATCCATTAAATTCTTCCAAATAACTTGGTCTGAAGTATGTATAATTATTATATTAGATTCTGAACTACATGTGAACCTAATGTTTCTTCATATTTTAAAAAAGTATTTATGGGACTTCCTTAAAATAATTTGCTTGGCTTTTGACTTTGTTTCAGATGGCCGAACAGACCCAATTTTGGATGATGTTGGTGAAGCTTTCCAGCTTATGGGGGTTAGTCTTCATGAATTAGAAGACTATATTCACAATATTGAACCTGTGACTTTCCCACATCAAATTCCTTCATTTCCTGTTAGTAAGAACAATGTCCTTCAATTTCCTCAACCTGGAAGTAAAGATGCAGAGGAAAGAAAAGAATACATTCCTGATTACATGCCACCCATTGTGTCTTCACAAGAAGGTTTGTGACTTCTTTGTTTGTTTTTACTCATACGTCTGTAAGTATTTTAATGCGTTCTTAATCTTAATTTTCCTAACTGAATTGTATAAAACGCTGTGCCAACGTATAAATTCTAGAAATGCAATCAAGATATTCTAATATTATTTTCAAATCAGTCTAACCTTTAAGCCAGCAAACTTACACTGGCGTCACCAGTCAGAGCCATGGCACAGTCAGGGTTGTCTGATGGGGCATCTATTTCCTTTCTAAAGTTTAAGTAGGGGAGAACAGAATGTGATCCCAGAGAGAAGACTTCCCATAGATGTATCATGTGGGAACGGGACATTAAATAAATTAGAAAATCTTTGCAACATAAAGGAAAATCGGGGTCACTCTCTGCCTCTCCTCTGTGTTGTAAATGTGAGTTGGATGATACCAGGAACAGTGAGTGAGTAATATTTACTAGTGTTTTGCAGATTTATCTCCATTTTTTAAATGATGAGTAGAAATGTTTATTGTTTGGCCATGGCAGCATTTTTGATTAAAAAATAATAGCAAATCAGGCTCAGTAGTCAAACATTACAGAGTTCCTTCTCCCTGCATGATTTTACGTGTTGATCCTTTAGGTTCACTAAGGTTCTAAGAGATACATAGTAATTTGTGGTCTCTCATGCAGGTACACAGTATATTTTCTTGTAAAAATGGAAAAGTTCCAATTCATTTCCTTGTACCTTTATATTTGCACCTTTCTACCTTCCACCAGCAATGCCCCACGTTTCCAGTTTCTTGTAATTCATTTCTTGTAATCTCCTGTTCCACTTCAATAGCATCTTGGGATGCTACCCATTTCTTTCATTGACTCGCTTTAGATTTGGAATAGTAGTTTTACAATCTGCGTATCAGTGTTGCCTCATTTGAAAAACCGGGTAAAAACTGGCCCTACGTCGTGGAGACTTACTATGGGTTAGTGTATCCTCAGACACTCTGCGTCTTGGGTGCAGTGGGCCCTCCCACAGAGGGCTGGTGCTGTCATTAACATGCTGAGAATGCAGCACTGTACCTGTGCTTGTTGGTAGCTGTGTAGGTATGGAGGTTCAGATAGGTAGGTACCAGAGTTTTCTGAGTTGAGTGGCTTGGGAAGCTTGTCAGGTTAGCACTTCTCTGCTGAGAACTTAATAATGACAAACTTCTCTGCTTGGGGACTTAATAATGACAAAACTGACAAGAACTGGTATCACCAGTGCTTCACACAAAATGTGCCTTGGGTAAACGTTCTGGAACTGAGTGAAATGCTGTTTGTAGGGGCTTGTTAATGGAAGTTCATTGTTTCTCCTCCTTTCCGGGCCCACTTTTATATTATTAACAGCAGGACTTAGAAATCTACAGATGTATCTCAGTTATCCCAACTTCCTGTAGCAACTACTTAAAATTCATCTCTTCCTCACCATTGAGATTGTGTATCTGTAGCCTGTGGTACCTTTGAGGAAATCTTCCTCCTTATAGCCCCTGTGTGAGGTCTGTCTCTGTAAACCCCTCATTCCCTAATGTCAGTGTCTTTGACCTTAGAAATGTATATTTCTCACAACTTCTCTAAACATGTATTTGTTTGCTTTAAAAACATAACCAATGCATTTCAGTATCAGAATTCTCAAAGGAGGGTTTCTTGGGCAGAAGCCTGCTTAGTAGCTGGATTGCAAAGAATTCATCTTTTCTTATAGACAGGTCATGAATATCAAGCAGGCCTGGAATTTCCTTCTTTGCTGTTGTCACTCAATATGATTTATTAAGCATCCTAGATGTCCTCATGAAAGCAGTACTAAGTGTGCTCTAAGAGTAATCTTTGAGTGGCTCTGAAATTTTTAGTTGAAAGGCCACTTAAAAGTACAAGGAGTACAGAATTTGAAATTGTGCTAAGAAAACATGAAGGGGGTTCCCGGGTGGCTCAGTTGGTTAAGTGTCTGCATTCGGCTGAGGTCGTGATCCCAGGGTACTGGGATCGAGCCCCACATTGGGCACCCTGCTCCACCCCCACTTATGCTTGTGCATGCATTCTCTCTCTCCCTCTCTCTCTCTCTCTCTCTCTGAAATAAATAAATAAATAAATAAATAAATAAATAAATAAATAAATAAATAAAATCTTTAAAATTTTGGGAGAGAACTTAAGATGTTATATAGGACGACACTAAAGGAGCCACACTAATGTAAGTAACTGGCGTGTCAGCGATTCTCTGGATAATAAGTGATGGTGAGTTTGATATTAGTGAATTAGGTAACGGTTACTAGCCAGGACTTCTGTGCATTATCGGTTGGTGTGTTTTTGAACCAGAACTACTATCTTCTCCATTTAAAACATTTTAGTCCATGTACTCTGTGCTTTTTGAGCTTTCTAATTCTATTTTGTGGTTTACCTGTTTTTTTGTCTCCTTTTCTACCTTCTGCTTAATGAATTGCTTAATTTTTTTTCTGGCCTTTTAAAAAATTTGGACTCTGACATTTGATTAATCTTAACCCGTAATTCATATATAGCTCATCATTGGTCCATCTATAACCTGCATTTATTCACTTAGAGAGTTTATTGAATCATTTGTAATAACATAGTAAGCCCTACCAAACTCACTATTGAAAATTAAGCTCAGGACTTTGATAATAATCAACACTTAACCACTTAGTCCCTCTCATTTTATTTTTATAGCATGAAAATGATACACAAGGAAATTCATGGTTAGCATTTGTAAATACCGCCATGGAAATGTAACTAAGATATCAGTAAAGGGGTATAAAAAACAGTTTAGGGATTTTAATACTGACTTCAGTTTGAAATTAACTACAATAAATTTTTGAGTCTCCTGAATCATTTGAGGCAAAAAGAATCATGGTTTTTTTTTTTTTTTTTTGAAGTTTCAGACAATATAAATTATAAACCTCTTAAAAGGAAAATAACATAAACCTGAACACTTCTTTTTTTCAGCTAACAGTTATAGATTCTCTCAGGAGCAGAAATTCTGCTGATTCATGAGGTACGCATATGGTTCCGAAGGGTGCAATAAGTGATAGGCAGTACAATAAGATGTTTATCAAACCTCTTCCTCCTGTTCAGGGAAAAGGATATAAAATAAATACAGTCCCATGGTTACCATTTTTTAATATAGCCTCCCAAGTCAATTTAATAAATCATTTACAATCTGAAATCTTTTTTCCCCCCTGGTCCCATGTTAGAAAATTCCTAGTATTCTGGTTAGTGTTGCAGAGGGTGATATACCTGTGATAGTAATACTTGTTCACAGATTTCTTTATTTTCCTTTTATTTCCTTAAGAGCCACAGACAGGGCCAGGCTTTGGTCATAAAATATCATTAACAAAGTATGATCATGAGACTACCCACTTATTGATCCTTCAGCTTGGTTTGTGTCAGAAGAGCACCAGAATGACTTGTCTGCTTGTAGCACTGGGAACACTGCTGAGGGTGGAGAAACAGGCAGTCGTAGAGAAGACATGGGCCCCATGGCTCCATTCAGTTGGGTCTCGACGGGTTACTGAGTTTAACGTCTTACCAAGTTGCTTTGCCTTTCTGACCTTCATATGCATCATCTGTAAAATAGTTTTAGTAATACCTACCATGTGGATGTCCGTGAGGATTCAGTGAGAGGGTTTTATGAGACATTTGTATAGAATCGGACCGCGTCTCACACATGAGACACAGAACAGTGAATGTTAGTTCTCAGCCCATATCCCCTTCCTCGCTCTTAAGGAATTTGCATTTCAGTTGAAATACAATATACATTTGTGAAGTGACTCTGCAATGAGAATAGATCCGAATGGTGGTGATCACACACTCAGGGACTGAAAGAGTGTGCACCTACTAGCTGGACTATAGCAGGTGCATGACGAAGGAGCAAGGTGACTCTCCGCCTCATAGGAGTGATGGAGGAGATGATATAGAAGGAATTTTTGCCTCTTGTATCCAGTTGTATGTTTAGAAATGAGACCTCCCTGAAAATGTTTTATAAATGCACATTTTGCTTAGACTGTTGCAGTTCTGATGGCTGGCACCCGGTGTGTTTTATCCAAGAACATTCTCTCCTCAGCTTGCCATACATATTTTCAGATTCACATGAATAACATATTTTTTGCTCCCTGTTTTGTTGTGCTGAGGAATGTCTGAAAATAGTATACTCTGCCAGTCATGGTTTGGTTTGGAGTGTGGTCACTAGATCTCTGGTCTGTGAGAGTTTTCTAGGTGGTCTGTTGACTGGTCCAACCTTTCTGTGTGAGAAAAAGAAACGGAAGCTATTTACTCGGCTTTACTTACTATAAGAAAGTTAGCCCACCTTCACTTGCACTTGGTAAAGATATTGCGACATTGCTACCTTTAGGGTTTCTGTTTTTTAAAAAATTTCCAAATAGACTTTATTTTTTGGAATAGTTTTAGCTTCACCTAAAAATTGTGAAGTACAGAGTTCCCTTATGGCCTATATCCAGTTTCCCTTATTATTAATCTTACATTAGTATGCTGCATTCAATATAATCAATGAACCACTATTGACACATTATTATTAACTAAAATCTATTATCCTTAGTATTTACCTAATGTCCTTTTTATGTTTCAAGATCCCATCCAGGAGGCCCATTATTTTATTGTCATGCCCTCTTGGCTTTTGTTGTCTGTGATTTCTTAGACTGCCCTTGTTTTCGATGACCTTGACAGTTTTGAGGAGTGCTTGTCAGATATATTACAGAATGTCCCTCTCCTGGAATTTGAGCAGACTGGGGTTACTAGTTTTGGGGAGGAAGAGTACAGAGGGAAAGCTCCACTGTCCTCACATTATGAATATGGTTTACCACTGTTGATGTTGACCTTGCTTACCTGCCTGAGGTAGTGTCTGTGCGGTTTCTCCCCTGGAAATCACTCTCTCCCCCCTTCCCACGCTGTCCTCTTTGGAGAGAAGTCGCTGTGCACAGCCCACACCTAAAGAGTCAGTTGTTAGACGTCCCTCCCCAAATATGGAGTAAGTACCTCGGTAAATTAAACTCCTCTGCAGAAATTATTTAGAACTCCTTTGATGTGTCTCTTCTCCCCCCGGGGTTCCTATTTTTATAATGAAGCCCCTTTAAAAATTAGACATTTACGAATTTAAAATAACTAACAAAAGTAACACAAACGTTGAAAAATAAAATATTGCCCAAGTATATGAGGTATAAAATGAAGGGTTCTCCTCACTTTCCTTAAACTCCCATTTCCCAAGAGTAACCTTGTTTCAAAGGTGTGAATCTTTCTAGATATTCTCACGTGAGACATTGGGACTCCTGAGTCCACTCCAAAGCCTGCCATTCACTTCTCAAGTCGTGCAATCTGACTTCCATCCCCACTCTTTCTTGAAACAGCTCCCACTCAGATCACCAATTCCTACCTAACTGGCTGACCTAGATGAAATTTGTATCCTAAACTGCTCTTCTTTGGGGGAAATGTAGTTTTGTGAATTATTCTAAGGCAAGTAACTTTTAAACCACATCTCAGTTGAAGACATGAACTTTACCGGCTACCCCAGAAGCTCCTCCAGTCCCATGTGCCCAGCCACAGTCCTTCCGTCTGTCCCTCCAAAGTAACCCCCATCCTACCTTCCAAGGATTACTGCTTCCTTGTCTTTAGTTTTGTCAGTCAAATGTGTATCCCTAGACCCTTTTGTTTAACCCCTGCCTCACTTTAAATATTATGTGTCTTCTGAGGCTCGTTTCCTGTACAGGCTCCCACACCCGTGCCCAATCCCTGTCTTTTTCCTACCATTTATTTGTTGGGGAATCTGGGTCATTTGACTGGAACAATTTCTCACAGTGGATTTTGCTGATTGTGTACTCATAGTACAATTCAGTGTGTTTTTGCACATTGGCAGCAAGAATCTGAGGCTTAATCAGACTCTGATTCAAAACCTTTGGCAAGATGTATGTACTGTTGTGTTCCTTTGTCAGGAGGCTGATGATGTCCAATTCTTGCTTTTTTGATGTTACTTAAGGCATAGAGGCATTAATCCCTTGGAGTTGCAAGGTTTTTATTTCATTCTTTTAGAATAATTTATCAGGAAAGCCTTTCGCTTATATGCTATTTAGTTACTCAGTGGTACAGTTTAGACAGGGAAACAAAGGTAAACGCTCCTTCATGTTATACACACAGTTTTCAAGATAATGAATTGGTTCCTTATCATCCACAGGTGACTAGTTATTTTTTTGAATTACATTATAAACTCATAGACTTAAGCATACTTGACAGATTCGTTTCATTACAGTATTTACCTTATTGCAACTCGTATTGTCCCATTTCTGACCAATGGAACCTCTTCAGTCTGGCCTCTGAATCCTGTCAACACAACACTAGTAGTCTTTGATAGCATCCTTACAAGTGGTGTATCAAGATGTTGTAGGTTTATCTTGTATGGTCTTGTCCCACACTTGGAATCCTTCCCCATGGAGCCCTGGCTTCCAGGGAAATCAAGTCCATGATCTGGGCAATAGGGATATTTGTTAGAACTGGCCGTCGTTTCTAGGCAGTAAGTAAATGTTTATACTCAAAAATATGCGTATACGTGTATGTAAATAGATAAGTAAGAGGCGGGGTATCTCACGAATTCATACAGAGATTTCCAATTCAAATTCAGGACTATAGGGTTTCTTATCGTTATATCAGTAGATACTTTTGTCCATATCTAAGAATTCTGGTTCCTGGGGATAAACAGGAAGATACAATTAGAACATTCCATCATTATTCCTTTGCTGGATCCTACATGACACACTCAGTGGTAATACTGGTACTGTCCATCATGATTACTGAAGCAGGGTAGTTTTGTACCCTTTTGCTGTCCTATTACTCATCCTAGTTCTCTGTGATCTCATCATATACTCAGTCGGGCCATGTGGCCACTTTCCTGAGCTCTGTCATCACATTTCTTAGTTTTTCCCTAAAGTTGATTTGTATCTTTTATACTGTTTCAAAATAGTGCAGCAGCATTTTCATCTGGTTTTTGAGTATGTGTTTCTCAATTTTGAGTGTCTGTAGGGGTGTTGTTTCGGTATTTAATCTCCGCATTTTCTTACAGAAATTGCGTGTGTGTGAATGTAGTGCTTCTGAACATCTAGACGGAAGCTCACAATGCTCCCTCTCCTGTTGTTAGGTGTAATGCTCAGAAAAGGTGGCTGGCTCCCTGAGATTTTCTGTTTTCTTGCACTGCTTCTATTTAGATCATCTCTTCCATGATGCTGGCTTTCCTCTTCTACTCAGTCATGATGTGGTCCTAACAAGTGTCTTCTCAGTGGGCCCTGTGCTGGGGAGAACAGTGGAGAGTTAGATTTGAAAGTCAGGAGCTGGACTCTGGAGCCTCTGTAGACGTTTTCTTGGGCTCCTGTTCAGCCCCCTCTCCCCCTTCCTGTCCCATCCTGGATGAAGACAAGCCCATTGCAGCTTCTGGGCCATTCTTCTTCATGCTGGTCTGCCAGGCTTTTAGGGAGTACCTCCTGGCTTTTTGAGGTTCTGCTCTTTCAGGCCCGTCTCCCCATGGTTTCTCACCATTTGCCCCTATACAGATTGGTAATACTTGGCTTTTTTGTCTCCTGGTGGTTGGCCCTCACCCCTTGTAGCTTTGTCACCCTGTTATGTTGCTGTATTTTTATGTAGCAGTTTGAGAAGATCATTGCCACCCTGCTGCTTTCTTCCCAGGATTTCCTTTATTGAACCTTTTTGCTGAATTTAGCACTGTTGGGCACTTTTTGAAACTACTTTTCTTCAGAGACAAAATACTCTTCAGTGCTCCATCTGTTATTAATTCATTCTTTGTGCCTTTCATGGGCTCATCTTCCATGGCTCTCCTACCTCTGAAATGTGGGTAGCCCTAAAATTTTTTCTTGACCTATTGCTCTCCTCACTTGACATAGTTTCAGTGTGTGATCTAATCTACTTTCATGATGTCAACAACCAACTATGTATGATGACTCCCCAAACTTCCTCTCCATACTGCACCTTTCAGACTCTATATCCAGTTGGCAGTTGGCCATTTCCACATTTCCCACAGGCACCTCAAATCTGTATGCCAAAAGCTACACACAGTATCTCCCTGTGAATACATTTGTATCATTGATCTCAATTGGTGGCATCATGGAATACCTAGTCACTCAAGCTGGAATTGTGTCTTTGACCCCTTCCCTCATTCTGTTCCCTCATTCCCCACAAACAATTCTGCTAATTTTATTTCACAAAAATTTCTAAAATACTATGTTTGTTTAAGCCTTTATCTTTTGTTTGAACTATCGTTCCCTTCCGCAATAAACTGTTGAACAAAGAGTGAGTATATTCTACAGCGTAAAACACTTTATTAGCTTCCCACTGCATACAGTTAAAATGAGCAGCCCGTTTTTTCTAAGGAAAACCAGTAATGTCTATGGGGAGCAATTGAATTTTTTGCTTTCAAAATGAAAATAGCTTTAATCATGTACAGAAAAGATGCTTATTCTTACAATTTGGATTACTTACTAAATGAATAGAAGAATGTTAATGAGGAATTTTGTACTGCATTTCAAACACCAAAATAGTAATATTTGTGTTTATTTGAAAATAGAAGCATAAAAGCAGCCTTCAGATAATTTATATTAGATATCACATGGTGTATTCATAAGCATTATCTCATTGAATCTTGAAATAACCCCTAAAGGCAGATGCTAGCTAGCATCATTCCCACTTTACAGAGGAAAAATAGAAGTTCAAAAAAAAGCCACGTTAACTCATCTTGAGTTACGTTGTGAATTGGGAGCAGAGCTGGGTGAAGATTTAGTCTATGACACTCAGTGCTGCCTTTGTAGGTGCCCACAATGTGTTGAGTCCTAAACAAGGAACTGGAATTGAAAATAGATGGATAAGATGTCCCTCCCTGCTCACTTTAGGCCTTTCTTCCTGAGATTATTGGAATTCTCTGCTTGGATATTACATTCCTAAGTGGAGAGGTGTCATCGTCAAGCCAGTTTTCTCAGTGGGCAGGCTTGCAGAATTTCTTCTGGCCCCAAAGTCCAGCCTCACTCCTACCCACTCCATGAGCATGTCCCTGCCTTGCCCTTGATGCTCGGATACTTTCCCTCTGTTACACAGCAGGGCTAGAGTGCAAGGGTCTGGACCAGGTTTATTCCCTGTATCCAGGATAGTTTCCTGGATACATCATGTTTGTTTTTCTTATTTCTGCAGCATCCGAGCCGAAAGGTTGCACCTAAAGGATGTCAAGGGCTGAGATGTGGCTTGCCTGTGATGTTCCAATCACAGATCTCTCCGAGGATGTTAGGGCCCTTGAAAACCAGACTTCTGCCTACTTTACGTACTAGTTTTCTCCCCCTCATTGCTTCAGGCTTTAATCTCCAGAATCACAAACTTGCTTTTGTTTCCCAAAAGGAACTGTGGCCTCCATATCTTTACTCAGGCTGATGTGGAGCTCCCCTCCCTCACCACGCTTGGGTGACATATAATATGTATCTCTACCTCATACTGGATGTACTTTTAATTGTTAGTTTTATTTTTCTCAAGAGCTTACACTGCTCTTGCCCCTCTTTCAGTCCTGCACTGATTCTGTATCCCACTTTTTATTGCACAAAACTGAAGCCCTTTTAGACTGCCTGAGAGGTAAACTCAAGCACGGACAAAATTCCTGCTATCTTTAGGAGAATTTCTTCAGAATGTTGGGGAAGCTGTCTCAAAAAAATAACTTGTCCAAATTCACACAGCTGTTAAGTGCAGAGGTGACAGTCAAGTCCTGGATTTCTTAGTCTTAGCCCACTGTACCTTTGTGCCATTTATTGCCCTGGTGTTATTCTCAGAATATAGGTATAAAAGCAGAAAGGTTTATCCTGCGACTCTTGAAGTTTTTTTCTTTTCTTTTCACATTGCCCTCTTGAATCTAGTTACTTAGGGGGGAAAATCATGTTTTGATAACATCTGATTTGATTCTTTTACTCATGTTACTTTTCCTGCTTATTATTGTTATCTTTTGAAGAAGTAGTTTTTATCTACAGCATGAGGATTACAGTAGCTTTAAAAAAAAAAAGCGGGGTGGGTGGGTGGGAGGGTTATCTGCCTTTGCATTCAAACTAGCAAAATTAGCCCTGAAGTAGAGGTGTATACATTTCCAGATAGAGAGTAAAAGTACCATCATACCTGGATATGATAGACCATAACTTATAGCAGACTTGGTCAAAATTCTCTTCTGTACTCAATTTTTTCCTTTAATCTCTCTGGATTTATAAAAATAAGTACACATTTCCAATGTTATAGTCAGATAGTATTTGTGTTTCTAAATCAACAAAGTAATCATATAAAATATCTTAGAAAAATTTAGTATTTTGATATTTTACTTACTGTTTTCCCCTTGCAGGCATCCAGAACCACAACAAAAGAAGATTTTGTTATTTTTTTCTCTCAATCTTAAAATCTCCAGAAATTTTATATCTCTCTTCTCCAGTTATATTTTTTGGAAAATTTCGCACGTTACAATGCATGCACATGTGTGTTAAAGGAGGGAGTTCAAGCAGGTGTAGGGCAATAGATGTTATATGGCTGATGGTATAAGACCCCAAAGTTAATGCTTTTCTAGAAGTTAGGATTTATTCTGTCTTGCTTTTCTGGATTTGAATCTCTTCAGTGCAGTAATTGCATTTTATTTAACTAATTACCTGCTCTAACCTAGACCTTTCCTGTTTCTGATAAAGCAATACAAAATTATTTGCTTCCTTTACAGTGCTTACATACTGAGCTTGTGCCAGCAGAGCTAAAGGGGAATCAGAATCACTTTGTCATTCATTCATGTCATTGTGGTGAACTTACTGTATGCCAGGCATGCTGTTTATTTCTGGAGATACAGAGGTGAACAATAAAGGAAGGGACTCCTTTTCCCTCCTAGAATTTCCAGTCTATATGGAGAAAGAGAAATTAGACTAATATTTATGTGATTTTAATTTATCATATAATCTACTCAGTATTCTATGAGGAAGGAGGGAATCCATGGATATTTTTAAGAAGCTGGACAAGCTGTGTAGATTGTGAATTCTGGTACCAATGAGAAGGATAAACTCAAGAGAGAGAAGGCTGTGGGAAAAGTGTTGATAGAGGTTCTTGTAGTAGCCATCCAGGGCAGAGATGATGGGGCCTGCATCCTGAGTGTGGCAAAGAAGAGGTGCAGAGGAAGGGCCAGATGTAAGAGATATTGGATGCACAGGATTCAGTGACAGATCGTAGAGAATATGATAGAAGAGCCAAGGTTTGGAAGACTGTGTAGGTAATATAAATTCCAGATCTTAAGGAGAGGGCCTGATCTAGAGTTAAAATTTAGAATAGCTCTCACATGCCTCTCACAGGCAGTGATCTAACATAACCATGTATTTATTTTGAAAAAGAGAAACCAGGTAGAGTTCAAGACTGTGTAGTCTGTCTTGAACCTGAGACACAGTGCAGACTTTGTTGCTTGTTAAGGTCAGTGGATACACTTGCTTTTAAAAAGACCAGGTCTACAGCAGACGCGGTGTCGCAGCGGTTTAGCGCCGCCTGCAGCCCAGGGTGTGATCCTGGAGACCCTGGATCGTGTCCTACGTCGGGCTCTCTGTATGATGCCTGCTTCTCCCTCTGCCTGTGTCTCTGCCTCTCTCTCTGTCTCTATGAATGAATAAATAAAATCTTAAAAAAAAAAAGACCAGGTCTACTTATTGTTCTTAGTGTTATTATTACTAGTTTACTTATAGAATTCTCGCTCTATGCCAGGCACTGCCAAGTGCCTTTCACAGATGCAAAGGCTTGCCCATCGTTGACCTCAGGCGCAGTGAGTGTATTTAACCATGGCCCAGCTTGTCATTGTAGGACACTGAATTAGCGTTCTTTAAGTTCTTAGAACAGAAATTGCTGGAAAACACCTAACATTATTTTTTTTTTAAGATTTTTTTTTGTAAGATTTTATTTATTTATTCATGACAGACACACAGAGAGAGAGAGAGAGAGAGAGAGAGAGAGGCTCTCTATAGACAGAGGGAGAAGCAGGCTCCATGCAGGGAGCCCAATGTGGGACTCAATCCCGGGTCTCCAGGATCAGGCCCTGGGCTGAAGGCAGATGCTAAACCGCTGAGCCACCCGGGCTGCCCAGTTTTTTTTTTTTTTTTCTTAATTAAGAGATTAAATATTAAGTTTTAGTTTATTAGTTTAGGACTTTGACTGCCAAAAATCTATAACTTGGTATTTCATTGAAGTATGACAATTCAAAGCCATTGTTTTACTGTCTCCCAAGTACAGTATGCCTACTTACTTTTTCCTCTCTCCTAGTTGACACACTTATAAAATGGGAATAATAGCCTCCATCAGATTGTTATAAATGAATGAGAAAAATGTTATATACTGTGGTAGATCTTCAATACAGTCTTGTTCCAACCTGCCACATTTCCTTTTTGTTCCTGAAGATCTCAGCACCAAGTATAATGGTTGTCATACCATGATATCCAGAAAAAAACACAGTACAGTCAGTATACACATTTGTGACACTGTCCACTTCGTTCTTTCTCTCTCTCTCTCTTTTTTTAAGATTTATTTATTTATTTACTCCTGAGGGATGCAGGGAGAGCGAGAGAGGCAGAGACATAGGCAGAGGGAGAAAGAAGCAGGCTCCCTGCAAGAATCCCAATGTGGGACTTAATCCCTGATCCGGGATCATGCCCAGGACCAAGACAGATGCTCAACCCCTGAGCCACCCAGGCATCCCATAACACTTTGGTTCTTTCTAATGTGGAAATCCTGACCTGGTATGTGGAGTACTGTGGCATAGAGTAGGCTCAGTTCTCCTCTCCTGGGGGAACTTCCCTGCCTTCTGGTGAAGTGAGATAGTGTTCCAGCTGGCATGGATTCCTTGACCCTGAAGACCATAGCATAACTCAAAACCTTATATGATTGGTTAGCTTTGAGAGAAATAAAATGACACATGCAGATATGCAGTTGGTATTGGCCGGATCTCTTAAATTTCCGTATGTCTCTTCCATTGTTTTTCAAATTTTTTTCAAAGATTTATTTATTTATTTATTTATGATGGACACAGAGAGAGAGAGAGAGAGAGGCAGAGACACAGGCAGAGGGAGAAGCAGGCTCCATGCTGGGAGCCCGATGCAGGACTCGATCCTGGGACTCCAGGATCGCGCCCTGGGCCAAAGGCAGGCGCCAAACAGCTGAGCCACCCAGGGATCCCGTTTTTCAATTTTAAAATTTTTTTTAAAAGTCTTATTTATTTATTTGAGAGAGTAAGTGAGCAAGAAAAAGCACAAGCAGGGGGAGGGCATACTCCTCTGCCCCCAGCAGGGAGTCTGATGTGGGGCTTGATCCCAAGGAGACCCTGAGATCATGACCTGAGCCTGAGGCAGATGCTTAACTGGCTGAGCCACTCAAGCACCCCTCTTCCATTGTTTTTTTAGTGATAGACTAATTTGATCTACTTTTAGGAACTTTGAGCCGACTTTTCTAACCCTTAGACATATTTGAGAATTTCATTTTAGGTCATTGGAACAGTTAATTTGCATCTAATTTTACCACAGGAGAAAAGCAGTAATTTACCCCTCTGCCTTTTTTGTTGTGAGCATGATGATGTTCTGTGATATTGTTGGTTAGTTGTTGTTGTTTTGTGTTAATACATTACCATGGGCACAGTTGACTGCCACTAATTATTATTTCTCATTCATGTAATCACACTGATTTAAAGTTGTAATACATTTTTATCAAGTATTAGTAAAAATGTAATGTTTAAATATACTCAGAAATATTCAATTATCCATTTTTTTTCTTGCTGGAGACTTCAAATTCTGCAGCCTAAATAAAGAATATTGATTTTTTTTTTTAATGCAAAAGTGATTGCAGTTCAGTAGGTGGCACTCTTTCCTTTCCTCTTAGTGCTAATGACTAACCAATTAAATGACCAAAAAATTTTCAGTCTTAAGAAAAACCATATAACTTAAACCATCGCTGGCTTGTTTTAGAAAGAAAAATAACAATTTTGTTAATGATTTAGCTCCTGTGCAACTTTGTTAGAGCAGTTACATATGAATATGTTTAATATTTACTTTCTTCAAGGAAACTTGTATCCAGAGAAAAATTCTTTTAGCATTTAGCAAAAGTCTTAATGCTATCCTTTCTGAAATGAGATTTTCTTTTTAAAAATTTGAAACTATTATCCATTAATATCTATTTTCCTTCCATGTTTTGATTTTTAAAAATTATCTTCAGAGTCCCATTAAAGGATACTCACTTTAAAAATAAATACACTTTGGGACGCCTGGGTGGCTTAGCGGTTGGGCATCTGCCTTCGGCCCAGGGTGTAATCCTGGAGACCTGGGATCGAGTCCCACATCGGACTCCCTGCATGGAGTCTCTGCCTATGTCTGCCTATGTCTCTGCCTCTCTCTCTCTTTCTGTGTCTCTCATGAATAAATAAATAAAATCTTTAAATAAATAAACAAATAAATAAATACATTTTCCCTGACTTAACAGTTTTCCTGATTTTTCAATGTACCAATCACTTTTTTTTAGTTTTATTTTATTTATTTATTTTTTTAATTATTTATTTATTTATTTATTTATGATAGTCACAGAGAGAGAGAGAGAGGCAGAGACACAGGCAGAGGGAGAAGCAGGCTCCATGCACCAGGAGCCCGATGTGGGATTCGATCCCGGGTCTCCAGGATCGCGCCCTGGGCCAAAGGCAGGCGCCAAACCACTGCGCCACCCAGGGATCCCTTTTTTTAGTTTTAAAGAGAATATTTGTTTAGTTGAAATCATTAATACAATTTTCTTTTACTCTTTTTATTCAACATTATTTGCATTGTTTTTTAAATTTTGTTGTGTGTTTTCCTTGAGCAGTTCTCTTCTTTGAAAGCATTGGCATCTCATGATATTTATTGTTTCTTAGAGGCTTTCAAAAGAAAAAAGAGGAAATTTGCTTTTTTAAAAAAAATCGAATAAAACCCATTCTATCCCGCCATTACCATATGGTTCCATTGAGCTCTTCTATAAATCTAAGTTACATTGTGCCATTTTATGGATTATATTTTCCTGTATCTTGAAACATTTTGCTTATTTATCATCATAAGAATTATTTTAGGGGCACCTTGGTGGCTCAGATGGTTAAGCATCTGCCTTCAGCTCAGGTCATAGTCTCAGGGTCCTGGGATCAAGCCCAAGGTCTGGCTCCCTTCTCAGCAGGGAGTCTGTGTCTCCTTCTGCTTCTCCCCCCACTCATGCTTTCAGTCTCTCAAATAAATAAATAAATAATTTTAAGAAAATAATTCTTATATTATGACTCATCATTGCTCATCAGTTATGGGAATAACTATGCTAACATTAAAAGAATGTTGGAATTGCCTGGATATGGATGATCCAATAGTGAAATAAATTGTCATCCTTTATTTTCTAATTGTGGGGCCAGCGTATTATATTCTACTTCAAGAATGTATTAGAGAGGTGCCTGGAAACACCATCATTTTAGTCTACTTTTAGATTTCATTGAATATAGTTGAAAATGTGGAATTTTTCATTTTCCATGTATAATGGAAAAGAGAAAAAATGGCATGTTTTACATTGTGGACAAATGAGAAATGAATGCAAAGAGCTAGCAACATTTCTGGCCGATGATGATGATGAAGAAGGAAAAGAGGAAGAGGAAGAAGGAGGAGGAGAAGAGAAAGCAGTTGATCGTATAAAAGATTCTGTTTGGTCTTCAGATGACAATGGGCTAGATGAATTTTCAACTTAACATGGACAACCAGTGTTTCTTAGGACAAACAGATATGGTTTTCTTATCCAGTTGTTTATCAAGGAGGGCTTCATGATGCAATATTTTTGTAACAAAAACTGAGACCATTTTGTTTTTGCTAAGAGGATGTATGACAGTATTTTTCCATATTTCATGCTCTTAGACTCAGAAATTTACATGCTACAAAGGGTGTGCTGTGTTTAAATTCTTAGTACAATTTCTGATAAACAAGTTTTCGCTATCCTTTTATTCTGACTTCTGTCAATTATGTATAAAATGGCTTAAAAATATAAAGGTTCCGTTGGACCCAGATGTCAAATGATAATAGCTATTTTTCCTGATGTACTGAGGGTTAAAGTAAAAAAAATATTTGTCAGATTTAATGGCACTATTGCATTTTAACACTTCTCTTTAGTGTGTAACCCTAATTATGTCTGACAGACACAATTGGGAATAGTTAGAAGGAAAGAGTAGTTTTGGACCAATCAGCAGTGGAATGAAAAACTCAGGAAGTCCCAGGGCCATGGTAAAGGAGAAAAACTCACTTTTCATTTCCTCTCACGTACAGTGTGTTCAGATTAACTTTAAAGGAGCCGGGCTGTAGGTCGGAGACTTTGTCTGCAGTTGAGTGTTACCTGTGTGTGGAGCCCGCCTCAGCAGGCCCCTCGTCCTCGGCTGACAGACCTTTCCCCGTCCCTTGATAGCTGCGGGATATCCTGTTGCAAGTTAAGTATGAAACAGGGAGACACAGGTTCGCATTGAAAGGATTTCTTAAAGTTTAGCTCTGAATGAGGTCGTCGGTGCGCTCACTTATATTAACTCTGACTTTGTTGGGAAGGCAGGGCTAGCTAGTAGTGTGCTCCACGTCAGGACAGAGGATGCTCTGGGAGAGTACACTGAGTCGCGTACCTGCCATACCTGAACATACCTGGATGGCGCCTGTCATAGGTCTCTTCACTGGTACTGGGCAGTTGTCAAGCCTGCCAAAGTGATATTTAATGGACTGTGGCCCGAGAGCCTATCAGCAAACATGTATTTATAGTTTAACAAATGTTAAATGTTTCAACAAATGCTTCATGGTAGGGTTGTTTGGAGACTTTGTTGTTCCAACTTTGTCTTTCCAAACCTTAATGACAAAAAGAAATAACACATGGTGAGTTTTTAACAGCTTGAGGGTCAAGAGGCCAAATTTTGAATTTGGTGAAACTTGGTAGACACCTGTGACACGTGGGTAGCCTGACGTGGGTGCGGCACACTCTTCTTCAGGCATTACCCACACTGACTAATTTACTCCTTGTCATAACACTGCGCCTTACAGACTGTTCCTGTCCTCATTCTGAAGATGAGAAAACTGAGGACTAAGGATGATAAATAAGATCACACACTAGTAGCTGTGGAATCGAGGATTTGAATCCAGGCAACTTGACTCTAGAGAACTAGTTGCTTATTTTTTTTTGAATAATTTTTGTACTTAAATTCTATTTCTAGGGGTGCCTGGGTGGCTCAGTTGGTTGAGTGACTTACTCCTGATGTCGGCTCAGGTCATGATCTCATGGGTGGTGAGATCGATCTTATGGGTGGTGAGATCGAGCCCTGAGTCAGGCTCCATGCTCAGCTGGGAGTCTCTTGGGATTCTCTCTCTTTCTCTCTCTCTCTCTCTCTCTCCCTCTACTCACATGCGCTTGTGTCCTCTTGCGCTCTCTCTCTCTTTTTTTTTTTTTTTTATTTATTATTTATGATAGTCACACGGAGAGAGAGAGAGAGAGAGAGAGAGAGAGAGAGAGAGGCAGAGACACAGGCAGAGGGAGAAGCAGGCTCCATGCACCGGGAGCCCGACGTGGGATTCGATCCCGGGTCTCCAGGATCGCGCCCTGGGCCAAAGGCAGGCGCCAAACCGCTGCGCCACCCAGGGATCCCCGCTCTCTCTCTCAAGTAAATAAACAAAAGTTCTATTTCTATAAGTGATATTCCTATTTATAAGGCTGAAAAATTCATTAGGAAGGTTTTTAGATACAGTATGCCACTGGTTTCATCCGGTAGATTTTAGACTTCTGGTTATTGCAAGCAATGTGTGAATTTATATTGCATAGAGCATTGCGTGTAGACTAAGTAAAAAATATATAAAGTGTATATATACGTACATATATGTACATAGCTATTTTAAATGTGTACAACGGTTGTTGTGGCTCATAACATACAAATTCAAGTAGTATAGTTTAGTTCAGAACTTCCTGTTATGACATATTTCCCTAATTAACATACAGTAAAATTACATCTGTATTGTTAAGGTTCATGAAATCTTTTGATGTTATAAAAAGGGGGTATTTATTAGAAATAGTAATAGTTGGGACCCAATAAGTGACAGATGACAAGATTTGCCCAACATATGGATTCCCATCTCCTGATAAACCCTCTGTCCAGGCCAGGGTAAATGGCTTAGCTAACAACAGTGAAACTCAATGCTATTTTTTCTTTTCAGTGCTATACCTGTAGATTACATCTTTGCTGTATTTTAATTAAGCACAGTTGACAGTTACTACTCCGTTCATTGATTTGCTCTCATGAATGAGTGCATTCCTTTTATTTTGGAATTGATAGAACAACTCATGCCATCAATTTGGGGAAGTCATATGTGGGAGGCAAAGTTCATGCCATGCATAACAATAAACATAAACATACTCTATCATATTTTGTATAGTATTACTGGGGAGGATACTATGAAAAAGAAAATAGAGCATTATAAGGGGAAATGAAATGCTAGGGATAGGGGAGATAGTTGCAATGAAAAATATGGCAGAGTCATGTAGTTGTTGAGAAAGGAGCATCTGAGCACAGATTAAAAGGCGGTCAGGGGAGACATCTGGAGAAAGAATGTTCAGAGAAAATGAAGCAACCCAAAAAAAGGGCACATGGCTGGTGCATTTGACATGTGGGTCAGTATGGCTAGTGCAGAATGGTGATAGAGGGGCAGAGTGTTAGGAAGGGTGCTCAGGAGGTAACACCAGAAGGGGTCATCATGAGAGGCCTTGCAGCTTTCAGTGAGATAGCTATTGAAGCTTTTTAATATTTTTGAAGAGGTATTCTAGAAAAATTTCAACACACAAAAGTGAACAGACTAGAATTCACTTCTACATATCAGTTACCCAGATTCAACAATCTCTTCTCATGGCCAGTCTTATTCTGTCTGTATGCTTCTCTCCCTTTCATCTTATTTTGAAGAAAGTCCTTGACATTATATTAATTTGCCCATGAACACTTCTGTCTGCTTCTCTAAAACATAAAAATGACTTTTTAGCATAACTACAATGTTACTACATATTATCACACCCTCACAATTAACAATTCTCTAACATCATCAAATAACCAGTCTTTTTTCAAATTTTAAATTGTTTCATAAATTTAGTATTTACTATTTTTAAAAATCAGGATCCAAGTAACACATTGTTGTTTGTTGACATCTCTGTGTATGTGTGTGTCCCTCCTTTACTCTCTTTCCCTTTCCCTTTTGTATTTGCATATTTGTTGACTGCACTAATAGCTTTGTTTTTATATGATCTTCTGTATATCCTCTAAGTATAATTGGATCTAAAAGTTTGGTCACTGTCAGGTTTGATTGTTTTGGCAACACCATTTCATAGTTAGAGATGTGTAATTCTATCTGGAGACATATAATGTCATTATGTGTGTGTGTGTGTGTGTGTGTGTGTGTGTGTGACTGAACCAGTCAATGGAAGTTGTAAAATGGTGAAGTCTAATCCTATCCTTCTTCTAATTTTTATCAGCTGGATTTCTTCTATAAAGAAACATTTCCAAAAAGAAAAATTTCCCTCATCCACTATTTGGTTACTTAATAGTACAGTTTATAAATGAAAGGCTGCATAAATCTTTGATCTCTTTTATTCATTCATCAGTTTTCCAGGTAACAAGTTGATTCCCTAGCTTCTTCCAACAGTCATTAACTAGCTGTGTGTATGTGTGTTTTCCCCCTAAGTATCATTGTGAACTCATGAATTTCAATAGATCTGATGGTGTTGATCCATTGCAGTTATTATTCTTAATGATGTTCAGATTGTCCACTCTTTGGTTTTTGGAACTAGTGATATGCTGGACCTGGCTCAGACCCTTCTCTGGCAACCAACTGTTAATTATTCCAGAAATTTGTGGGTTGGTTGTTGTTTTTTTTTTTTTTTTAAATTTATTTATGATAGTCACAGAGAGAGAGAGAGAGAGAGAGGGGCAGAGACACAGGCAGAGAGAGAAGCAGGCTCCATGCACCAGGAGCCTGACGTGGGATTCGATCCTGGGTCTCCAGGATCGCGCCCTGGGCCAAAGGCAGGCGCCAAACCGCTGCGCCACCCAGGGATCCCTGTGGGTTGGTTGTTAAACACAGCCTTTATTAAAAATTAAATCATGTGCTCACTTCGGCAACACATATACTTAAAAAAAATTAAATCATATAAACTTACAGTTACATAAACATTTAGACTTTTTTTTTTAATTTATTTATTCATAGAGACACACAGAAAGGGAAAGAGGCAGAGACACAGGCAGAGGGAGATGCAGGCACCATGCAGAGAGCCTGACGTGGGACTCGATCCAGGGTCTCCAGGATCACGCCCTAGGCTGCAGGCAGCGATAAACCGCTGCGCCACCGGGGCTGCCCTACATAAACATTTAGTGCAAAGGTACTCAAAACTCATCACATCCTAGTTATTTTGTCCTTTTGAGGTTAAGTTTACTGCATATGTGGAGCATCCTGTATAACTGTGTGTCCCTGCATGTGGCCTCCCAACTCTGCGCTCAAAGACGTGACATTAGCAGTTTGAAACCAGTCATGGCAAAAGTATTTACATCACAGAAATCGGCAAATGCTATTTTGTTGATTGTCTAGACTTTAGAAAGTAACAGTGGAAAATGTTGGAAATATAGATTAACTTTAAAATATATAAGGCCTGTAACTGTTCCCTTATAAATTGTACCCAAAAATGAAGGAATATTTTGTCCATTATTCTAAAACTGTTGTATATGACTTAGCTAAGAGGTTGCTCACATAGTTCACAATCAAGTGAAGTCCTGACATGAGCTTTCCTGGTTTTACTGTAGTTTAAACCAATTCTGGCCAGCAGCCTGATTTAATAAATAAAACTTAATTGGATAGCAATGCCCATTTGTCCAGACCAAGATGAAATATACCTAAGATGGTACCATCAGACATGTTCCAACTATATAGCTCTCTAACATGAAGTCCCCTCTCCACAAGCCCAAAGCCCCAAACCCCATGACTTACTCAGAGTTCCCAACTGGCTTTTTAATTTCACTCTGAAACAGAACATAACCAAGGATTACCAGACAATTGAAAAAGCTGTTACTGTGAAGGAAAATAAAACAAAAAAAGCAACCTGGAAGAAACAGAATCATGCAAGGGGAAAGAACTTCATTTTTTACTAATATCCTCAGAGAATTAAAAGAAAATATTATAATCATGAAGCAAGAACAGGACACTGTTTTAAAAAGGAGATGGAGGAAGAGAAGCAGCAGGAAAAGCATTCATTCCAAGACCAAAAGAACCCTCAGAAATTAAAACTCAGGGATCCCTGGGGGGCGCAGCAGTTTAGCGCCTGCCTTTGGCCCAGGGCGCGATCCTGGAGATCCGGGATCGAATCCCACGTCGGGCTCCCGGTGCATGGAGCCTGCTTCTCCCTCTGCCTGTGTCTCTGCCTCTCTCTTTCTCTCTCTCTCTCTCTCTCTCTCTCTCTCTCTCTGTGACTATCATAAATAAATAAAAATTAAAAAAAAATTAAAAATCATGGCAGCAGAAATAAAAAGTCCAGTAGAGAATTAGATGGTATAGGTATAGAAAGGAGAACAAAAAAAGCTTTTAAAAGGGAAAAGATTTTTTAAACATTAACCCATCCAGGAGGCCCACTGTCTGAATAACCAGTCTAAGGAAGAAGCCTAGAAACAGTGGCCAACCAGTAGCCTTGAGCACTGTCAGAGCCAGAGTGTTGTCTTGAATTTATTTCTCTCTAAAAGGAACCAAGACTCCTCAGAAAAATGGCCATTTCCAAGTTTGTGCAGGATATCTACAAAGTATTCTAGAACATCTTGTCATACCAGATAGGAAAGTGATCAAAGACTGTGAGGGTAGTATTGAAAGGACTCAGATGCCAGTTTAAAGAGGATCCCATTCACGGGTGTTCTGGTGTTTCACAGCTGCTCCCCTCTCCCCCCAAAGAAGAAAGAAAATACATTCATGCATTTTTTATGAATTTTACCAATATAAAAATGTGTGGTACATAATTTACAAATAATAAACACTACTCTCTCTTGTAGATTCCATATAGACAACCAATTCTTACAGCATGCTAACCTCTTATGTCTATGACCAAACTATAGATACAGCTGACAAATAGGTATAGTGCCAACCTAAAGGGTGGTTGGTATCTTCTCTTACGTCAATGAGGAAAACAAAAGTGAAACAACAAATATATATGTTGAAACCTCACTCATTCGTCGATAATATGCGGGACTTCTTTGCTGAGTTGAATATTGGTTTTTAAATTCTGGAAGAATATGTTTTTCTTTTTTGTTTTTAATTTTTTTTATTTATTTATGATAGTCACAGAGAGAGAGAGAGAGAGAGAGAGAGAGGCAGAGACATAGGCAGAGGGAGAAGCAGAGGGAGAAGCAGGCTCCATGCACCAGGAGCCCGACGTGGGATTCGATCCTGGGTCTCCAGGATCGCGCCCTGGGCCAAAGGCAGGTGCTAAACCGCTGCGCCACCCAGGGATCCCCTCTTTTGTGTGTGTGTGTGTGCTATTTACAATGAAATGACCACAGGCACAAAACACTTTTAAATTTAATCTGCATTTTCAACATTTTCTCACTTTCTTAAGCCTAGACATTCAACAAAATAGTAAATCATTGTGTTTTGTAGCATTTACCCATTTCCATGATGTAAAATCCTCTCCCCATTGGTCAATTGCAGGCACCAACGTAAGATCCCTGAATGCAGTTGGAGGAGAACTGGTGGCTTACATTATCATACAGTATTCTCATCATACAATTACAGTAGATAAAAATAACCAAAAGAATATGGTAATCAGGAATGACGAATTCTAAGCATTTATTACTTTTTCTTTTTGTATAATTTAATTAATTGTAAGAGTATAGAATTTAACTCTGAATCTTAGACCTACTCCAGCACCTCACTAGGCAAATCTCCTTTTTTGCAGTAGCTGTGTATCTGGAAAAATTGATGTGACTCAAAATTTTTAAAACAGAATTTAAAGTAAAGACAAATGCTCCCTACTTGAAAATTACTTGCCCCAAATCCTTTGTAAAGTGTTGAATCCTGTAAAACAAGTAGTGATCTGAGTTTCAGATTAGTTTTTTGAGAAACACCTATCTACACTTACACGAGTAAGATCATAAAACCCAAGAGAACAAGCTCGATCCTTCTGCTCACTAGAGAGAAGGTAGGTGGTACTTTGTGTTTAGAATATTATGAGAACGATATTATATTCCATCATAAAAGAGCGCCTTGAAGACTATAAATTTTCTGGTTAATGTTCTAGAATTTCTTTCAAGTTTACTTCTTAATGGAATCAAATCTCCTCTTTTTATTTGAGTAACGATCAGCGCCAGTAAGCATTTAATTTAGTTTCTAAGGTGCTATTATTTGGATGGTCACTCTGACGCCTAAAATAAAGGAATGTAAAAGTAAGGAAGAAGAAGGACAAAACAAAGATTAATTGAGTAAAAAATGCAGGATCATCAGCAAGCCATACAAACCTTTTTTTCTGAAACCGTGTCTTTCCTATCACAGGTACATCGTTTTATCCCATTAGTAAGTAAGAACTGTTTCTCGCCACTGCTCTCTCAGACTATATGTCTAGGAGAAAGTTCTTTGGAATTGGAGGAGAAATTGGCTGGGTGCCTGCGGAATAGCAATAGGTACTCCCAGAGAGTCAGAGTTGGTGCCGGAAAGTCTTTGGGAATTAAAGTAGATACTGGATAGTGTATTATTTGGTAGACTGTCACAGGACTCTACTCAGACTTGTTCTCAAGTTTTAAAAGGCATTTTGATTTTATGTTGCTTGAATTCTTCATCCTATTTGTGAGTTATTTCATGAAAGGGTGATTGTATTTTGATTTGAGGGGAAATAATGACTTTTTTCTTTCACACGGGTATAAATATCATCCAAGCTCTTAGCTTTCTCTTAGCTTTTTTACATGATTATTTACCTCAGAATCTTAAGTGATGTTTTGTTAAGCTTAAGAAAGAAAAGGTAGGAGAAAATCACAGAAGTTATGAAACTATTAGCTTTCTAAATTCATTAGGGCGGAACTCTGCTTTTCAGATCTACCACACTCCAGGGTTCTTTGCAACATTTCTGACATTTTTTTTTTCTACCAACCTCAGGGGTTTCTCAGAAACTTTAGCATTTGTCAGTTGAATTGTTTGGGGGGGTGCGGGCAAAAGTAGGGAAGAGTGGAATTAGAGTATTATAGGGTTAACAGCTTACAAATAGGTTTGAATGGCATTGGTAGCACGTTAACTTTTGAGCTCTATTTTAGTATAAATGGGGACATGAAATTATACTACTCTCTCTTATATCCTGTGGTAAAAAAAAAATAACTCTTTCAAAATAGTGACTGATCTGGTTGTTAAAAAAGATCTTTCCCAAACAATTGTAACGGTAGAAAATAGAATCTTCATTCTAAAGCCACTAATTTCATCAAAGATGAGTGATATACAAGCGATTTCCAGTAATTTTGTATAATTTGGACTTGGATTCTGGTTCATGTTGCTAAATCACACATTTAGTTTTTCTTCTTGGCACTTGGTGCTTTAGAACCCCCTGCATGACCTCCTAACTTATGTTAGCTATGCTCCAGTTATTATCACTGACAGAGTTGATTTATTCTTGGAGAATAAAAAACTCCTTAACTAGTTTCTCACAGGTTCTGATCATTACCAATTAGTTGGGAACCCTTTGGCTTTCGAATTCAAGTGGGGCTGCAAACCAGAGCACTGAGCCTGAGTCAGAGGCTCAACATGGATCCCAGAACTCTCTGCTCTATCATGTTGAATGGCGTCTTAGCTTATGACTGAGTTCTGTCTCTTTTTTGTTTTGACCTTCAAAGATATATCTGTTGTTAACTGGAACTCACTTTAGGAATTTGAAGTTAATACACATCACACACTTAGAGCAGTGCTTGAAATATAGTCAAGTACCCAGTACGTGTTCCCACCTATTGATGGTTTTCCTGTGAATGGCATCATTGCTGGATCCTTGGTATTACAGATTTTTCTTGTTTTTGTTTGTTCATTTGTTTAGTTCATCCAAGGTACTACTCTACTTGTGGAACAGAAACATGAGAAAGTGCTTTCAGAGTCCAGCCCATGCCTCTGCTGTTGATCTGAAGCCAGTTCCCTTCAGAATGCAGTGAGGTAGGGAACTGGTTATCTTCACATAGGAAAGGAGTAAAAACCAAACAGCTGACTCCTCTACCTCCCGAAATAACGACTTTATAGAGGAACAGTTCTCTCCTTTCCCTTTGGTGTGTCTTTTATGGACAGTGCTGTCTGACCCCAAATGACCAAGCCCCTCCGGCCCACTTGTATCGAGAAATTAGATGCCGCAAAATGCCAGTGTCAGCACAAAATGTAGATAATCTCTTACGGTTTGTTGTAATAAAACTTGGACTTAGTGTGCCTTCAGATAGCACTTAATTTTAAAGGCTTGCTGTTCTCAAATTTCAAACACACAGCAGCTGACACTGTTGTTTGCAGCACTTGGTATCTGCTTTTGAGTGGAGCTTAAAGTGGAGTTTCTGTTTGGACGTTTAGGAATGAACTAGCTTATTTTGAGCATCCACCATGTGTTACAGTCTGCTTATTGCTTCAAATACATCATTTATTTCATCCTCACAGCCACGCTGGGAAGTAGCTATTGTCATCCTCACTTTTGAAGAACAGCTGAGGCCTAGGCAAGTTACATAATTGTCTGAGGTCCTGCATTTCCTACGTGGCAAAGCCAAGTTACAGAGTCAGATTTGCAGGACTGTCCGTGTATAAGTTTCTGTTGTTTCTCTTTTTTCTTTCTTTTTTTTTTTTTAAAGTTTCTGTTGTTTCTTAGTCTTGTATCACACAAGTGTGAAAGAAAATTAGGATGCATAGGGATTCTCAAAATTGGTGTTGTCCCTTTCCTATTGAAGCTAGAGACTTGTTGGTGGGGATGATGTCAGAGGCTTTGCTATCTATAGTATGTGTGTCTATGTGAGTGTGTGTGCCAGAGTAGGTCTGTGTGGGAGAGAAAGTGTGTGTGTGTGTGTGTCCTGCCTTACTGCTTGCTTCCTTACCTTCTGCAGGTCTTTATTCATGCCATCTTCTCACCAAGGCCTTTCTTGAATACCTTGAGAATTGTAACCCCTGTTCTGAACACACATAATCAATCTTCAGCTCCTGCTGTGTGGATTCTGGGTTCCAGGAGGGCAGCAGTCATTTCTGAAGTCACCTGACATAGGCTTGTTCTTCAGCACATTCCAGATTGGGCAAAGGGAATGATGGCAACCCATGTTCCAACTTTCCTAACTCCTCAAGTCATGCCCAGGATACAGTTGCCTACTGTTTATGGCCTCATCTTACCTCCTTCATTTCTATCGTCACGTCTTTATGCTAGATAAAGAAAAGAACTTCAGAACACCCTTCATTTGAGACTGAGGTAAGGAAACAGAAAGGGATTCATCTGCCAATTGTGTTATATTCCATTTCTCCCCCATGATGCATTAATGGCTACACTTTACTATAATTTATTAATTTCATTTATCTGTCTTTCTCTACTAAAACAGAATCCATGAGAAGGTCCATTTTATTAACTGTTTGGTTCCCCACACTTACACAATGCATAGCCTCTAGTGGGTACTCCGTAAATGTTTGTTGAACAAGTGGCTATTTCCTGGAGAATTTATTCCAAGCTTCTGGTGATATATACTGTCCCCCTCCATCCTTGTTTTGTATCTCCCAATTCATTTGACTCTAAATATGGTTACTGATGGCTGTTATTTCAGTTGAAATTCATGCTTTGAAATTTTATTCAAGAAATGAATTCTAAGGTGTTTAGGATTTTTAAAAATGGTTGGTGTAATAGGGAGATATGTTCCATATGCAATAAAATAGTGCTTTTTTATAAGTGCATTTGATTTATTACCTTAAAAATATATAATTCATATAACTAATTAACTAGTATGAACAAGTACACAGTGACTAGTCATAGTGTTGCCAAGCTATGCTGAGGTGTTCTGGGGTGACACAGTGAACTGACATGGGTGCCATAAGATATTTTAATTTTCCAGCAGAAAACACCAGTACTTAACATCTTCCAGACACTCGCAAATACTAGCTCAGGGTAGTTTATGGTAACAGCACTGAATCCCACTAAATATATTTTGGTGATGTCATATGTTTTTAAAACTAGATTTTTAGTGGTTGCTGTCATTAAGAATAAGAAGTGTGAAAAACACGATAGAACAGGAGATGATGCTTGCGTCCAATCTGGCTGTAGGAGTAGAGAAGTCGTGTGGTGCAGACAGCTGCACATGTTCTATGAGTAAGTAATTGGGTTGTCTAAGACCAAAAACACAACGTTATTAAAAAAAAAAGTATATATGTTATTTAATTTAAACAGTTGTCAGGTTGTTAGGACAGAAGTGCTGAGTTGTTTGCTTCTATTACTGAATAAATGGAACTGTGAGATACTTCTTTTGGCCCCGGTGGACCATGAAAAAAATTACTGATACTTGCTAAGGCCTCTGTGGAACTGAAATAGTTTGGGTACCTCTGAAGTTGGCTAGTAAGAGGTAATGGTGCCATCACCAACATGTTTTTTGTGTGGGAGGAGGTGTATAGGAAGCAGTCAAGAGATACATAACAAACTCAAGGAATTTAAATAATGGACTAGATTTAATCAGCAGTCCCTATCAACTCTAGTATCTATAGTTCAGGGAACATTATATATACATGAATTAATTAAGATATAAATCTTATGTTGCTTAGTGAACTTTCTTCAATAAGTTTTACATTAGAACTCTTCCAGAACCAGGGGATCCCTGGGTGGCTCAGCGGTTTGGCGCCTGCCTTTGGCCCAGGGTGCGATCCTGGAGACCCAGGATCATGTCCCGCGTCAGGCTCCCAGCATGGAGCCTGCTTCTCCCTCTGCCTGTGTCGCTGCCTCTCTCTCTCTCTCTCTCTCTCTCTCTCTCTATCATGAATAAATAAATAAAATCTTTAAAAAAAAAAAAAAGAACTCTTCCAGAATCATTTATAGTTAGTAAACATATGAAAGCCATGTAGATTTTTAGGTCACTAATGGAAGTGTTTTTGTCTTCAGAAAGGTTTTGTTCTGATCCAGCACTCAAATTTCCGTATCCCAGATAAGGCATTGCTGAAGCTGATGTTTTTAAATTGGAAAGATTCTTCTAGGGACACCTGGGTGGCTCAGCAGTTAAGCGTCTGCCTTCGGCTCAGGGCATGATCCTGGAGTCCTGGGATGAAGTCCCACATCAGGCTCCCCAGAGGGAGCCTGCTTCTCCCTCTGCCTATGTCTCTCCCTCTCTCTGTGTGTGTGTCTCACATGAATAAATAAATAAAATGTTTAAAAAAAAAAAAAAAGGAAAGGTTCTTCTATTTTGAAAGAAGTGTTAGAAGTTTAGAACTGAGAAACTGAAGTGATCTTTTAGGTTATTTTGCCCCTTACCAATCACAGCCTATTCTTCCCTCCAAAAGAAATTTGTACGTTAACTTTTGATTACACATTGAAATGCTTTTATAAGTTCCTTTCAGGAACTACTTGGTTACCCAGTAGGATAGTTCATATAAAACAAAAGGCAGGACAAGTGCTTGACTTATAGTATATACTCAGTTTTCAAGTGACTCATTGACGAAAGCATATACAATGGATTTTAATCCATTTCAGTTTTTATCCTAATTGGAACCCACTTGCCCGGTCTTTTGCTAGCAGAAGCCATTTACTGTTTGCTCCTTATTTATTGACTTGGTGCAACTGGTCTTTGATAGATTTCTTGCTATCTGATGTGTCAGGTTGTTACAGATTCTTAGGGATGGTTTCAGGTGATTGCCTTTTCTTTGAGGATGAATCAGATTTTCCTGTTTCTTCATATGTCAAGTAATTTTTATTATGTTCTCGATACTGTAAATGAAAGTTTATAGAAACTATGGATTCTGTTATATTCCTCTGAAGAGTATTGATTTTTCATTTCAGCAGGAAGCTAATTTGGCTCCAATCAGACTTCAAACTGTGCCTCTCATATGTTGGGCAGCTGCTATAATTTGAGTAATGTTTGATTTTTTTTTTCCTGTACTATTGTCTTAAATTTCTCTCCAGCTTAATTGAGGCATAATTGATATCCACATGTTTAAAATATACAGTTTGATGAGTTTTTACATATGTATATACTTGTGAAATCATCGTCACAGTTAAAATAATGAACCATGTCTGTCACCCTCAAAAGTTTGCTCAAGCCCTTTGTAATCCATCTCTTCTTCTCTCCTACTTGAGTCCTTTTCCAGGCAAGTGCTGACCTGCTTTCTGTTGCTATAGATTACTGCATTTTCTTGAATTTTATATAAAGGAAACCATAGTATATTCTATTTTTCTGCCTGACTTTTTTCATGTAGGATAATTATTTTGAGATTCATTCATGTTGTCACAAATACACTTTATTTTATTTTTATTGCTGAGTAGTATTCTATTATGTGGATATATCACAATTTGTTTACCCATTCACTTATTCATAGACATTTGGCTTGTTTCCTCTCTTGGACTATTTCAAATTAAAAAAATCTATGGGCATTTATGCTTTCGGTTTTCTTGGATAAGTACCCAGGAGTGGGATGGCTGTGAGTAAGAAACTATTATTTATCTGAGTCAGGTGTCTGGTATCTTCTACCAGAATCCATGAAACTGTGACAGACTGACTTCCTACCTTGCAAGACCATAGAGTTTCAGACACTTTAAGTTCTTGTCAATAAGTCCTTTGCATTTCTATATAAAATTTAGAATCAATTGATCAATTTCTGTAAGAAAAACTGTTGGAATTTGTATTGAGATGGCACTGAATTTATAGACCAGTTTGGAGAGAATGACATCTTAACACTGGAACCTTGCAATCACTGAATGTGGAATATCTACATTTATTTAGGTCTTTATTTGTTCTCAGCAATGTTTTGTAGTCTTCAGTGTACAGCTCATATATGTTTTGTAACTGTATCCATAAGTATTTCATACTTTTGCTGTTTTGCATAGCATTTAAAAAAATAGAGTTTATTTTTTAGAACCGTTTTATATTCACATCAAAATTGATCAGAAAATTCAGAATTCCCATATATCCCTTCCCACCACATGCTCTGTACTCTCCACTATCAGCAGCCCAAATCAGAGTGATACATTTGTTAAAATTGATGAACCTATATTGACAAATCATTATCACCCAAAATCCATAGCTTACACATTAGGGTTCATTCTGAGAGTTGGATATCCTGTGGGTTTTGATAAATGTATACTGATATATAGCATATATGATACCATTACAGGGTCATACAGAGTGGTTTCACTACCCTAAAACTCACTTGTGCTCTACCTCTTCATCCCCCACTTTGCACTAACTCCTGGCAACCAGTGATCCTTTTGGTGTCTTCGTAGTTCCGCCTTCTCCAGAATGTCACAGAGCTAGAATCGTACAATATTTGGTCTTTCCAGATTGGCTTCTTACACTTGGTAAGATTCATTTAAAAATCTTCCATGTCTTTTCGTAGCTTGATAGTTCATTTCTTTTCAGAACCAAGTAATAGTCCATTGTCTGGATATACCACTCTATCCATTCACCCCCTGGAGGACATCTTGGTTGCTTCCAAATTTTGGCAATTATGAGTAAAGCTGCCATAAATATCTATGTGCAGATTTTTTTTTAAGATTTATTTATTCATGAGAGACATACAGAGAGAGAGGCAGAGACATAGGCAGAGGGAGAAGCAGGCTCCTCACAGGAAGCCCGATGTGGGACTCGATCCTGGATCCTGGGATCACGCCCTGATCCGAAGGTCGATGCTCAACCGCTGAGCCACCCAGGCGTCCCTATGTGCAGGTTTTTGTGTGGACATAAATTTTCAGCTCATCTAGGTAACTGTTTGTTTGTTTTGGTTTTTGGTTTGTTTTGGTTTTGTTTTCTTTTTATCATTATCTGATCTGCTTGGAGTCTGCCCTGGACACGCATAGTTCCGAGGTCAGAAATTTGGGGCAGAATTTATAAGCAGGAATGAGGGCTCCCATCTTTGGCCCTCTCCTTTGTAGGATTCTCCCCTTACTTGCCAGTTATTATAACTCCAAACCTTGCCCAGTAAAACTGCAGGCTGCTGAGTTCTGGAAGTGCTCTCGCTCCAGTCCTCTCGCAAAGCCCAGGCTGGGGCCTTCCCTCAAGCAGAGAGCTGTAGGACCAGGAAAGTATTCAGTGCCTCTCCCTATTTCCAAGTGACACCCTTTCAGATTCTGCTTTTGGTTGCTCTCCAGTGCCTTCTGATAATTGCTTTTAATATTTTGTCCAGAGTTCCTAATCGTTATCTGGGGAAGGCTTGGTCTGACCTGGACAGTTCTGCCGTTACTGGAAACCAAGCTCCAATCACCAGTTGTTCTTTTGGGAAATGATATTTCAGAGCCATTGAGCTGCTTGCTGCCATTGGCTTAGCCTGTCATTTCTGGGTCTTTCTCTGCCCCTATGAATCACTTGTTCTTTTTGCTTCAATGCCCAAAGGAATTTTTTTTTGTTCCTTTTTCTAAAATGTCTGTTGACTTTACCAGAATATCTTGGCATTTGTTGCTCTGGATTGATATCCTCAGGTACATTGTGTCCTCTTTCAATACAAAGTTAAAAAAATCTTTCTTGAGGAAAATTGTCTTCAAGTATTGCCTTAGTGTTTCTTCTGTTCCTTTACGTTGGTTTTTCTTTTTTCAGGACTTCTATTAGCCATGTGTCAGGGCTATTTTGGCCTTTTATCAATATTCTTTCCTTTTTAATTCCTTCTAATCTTCTAATTTCGATTTTCAGAATTTCCTCCTTTGTACCCCTCTTTCCCTCCAGGCATTTTTGTGCTTATTTGACTTTTGTGTTTTCTGGTCTAGCCAGAAATACTGAAATACTGTTTTTAACATGTCTGATTATTTTGCTTTTATCACCTCATTTCTGAGTTTTTCTAATTCTGTTATTTTTATAGCTTATATAATTTTTAATATGTTCCTCCCTAGCTTGTTCTGAAATAGTATGTTTCAGTGTTGAGCTGTTTCTGTTTTTTCAACTTTTTTTATGGTTTCAGTTTTGCTTCCATTTTTGATAGGATGTTAATCTGCTGCTTTTGTTGTATAGTATCTTTGTTTGGGTTTTGACCTTGATACTTTTCTGATGTTCGTCTTCCTCGAGATTAATTTTCTTGATTGCTTAGAAGGCTGGGTTCAGAAAGTCTTTCTAGCTTCCCAGAGCTCCCTCTCTTGGTCTTTACACACAGTGTTGAAAAATCCGGCAGTTTGACTTCTGAGATTAGCTGGCAGTGAGCCTCTTGCCTACTTCCTTTATAGGACGTCGTCTTTCTTTCATCTCTGGGGTACATATCCTTCTCTGGTTGGATTCCCATGCCAGGAGTTTCTCATCAGTGTGTGTGTGTGGGGGGGGGGGGGGGGACGTTTCTGGAAGGGTGCCCTGGCACATCTCTTCTGAGAGCTCACAGAGGCTGGACTTCACCAGCCCCTTCAGACTTGACCGCAGGGCTCAGGACTCTGGTTTGGAATGGCCAGAACCTCCCCAGGGTTAGCCATGGTTCTCAGAGTGGTCCCTGTGCTTTCCATTGTGTGTCTGTTGGTTATTGTGGGGTTCCTTTTGTTCTCAGGGTAGGTCAGAGGATCTGTTGCTTTCCTTGACTTTTTCCCTAACATGCTGAAAGCAGGTGGATCTTTTGGCTCTTGGTATTTTGTTTACATCTGCTTGTCTTTTGAGCTTGTTGAGGATACTGTATCCCGTAGTTTGTTATAAGATGATCAGTGGGGTTTGTTTTTTGTTTTTTTTTACAGATTTTTTATTTATTCATGAGAGACACAGAGAGAGAAAGACAGGCAGAGACACAGGCAGAGGGAGAAGCAGGCTCCATGCAGGGAGCCTAATGTGGGACTCGATCCCGGGACTCCAGGATCACGCCCCGGGCCGAAGGCAGGCACTAAACCACTGAGCCACCCAGGGATCCCCGATCAGTGGGGTTTGGACTTTGCCATCTCATTGTTCTTCTGTCTTCATGTGGAGCTTTAGATCCAAATATTATGCTGCTACCGCTACCATTATTTTCCCAGAGTTTTCAAAGTACTTTTTAAAAGCATGCCTCACCCCAATAAGTCTCCTGTGCCCTTAGTCATCTTCCTCTCCTTATACTTCCTCCCCGGCAACCACTGGTCAATTCTATCCCTGTGATTTTGCCTTTTCTAGATTGTCATAAAAGAAATAATTCAGTACATAACCTTAGAGTCTGTCTTCTGCTTAGCATAAGTGTTTTTAAGATTCACCCGTATAGTATGTACCATTACTATCCCATATTATGAATGTGTCACAATTTAGTTATCCATTCACCAGCTGTTGGACGCTGTTTAAGGAATTTCTGGTGATTGTGATAGAGCTGGTATGAACTCATGTGCTGGTTTATGTGTAGGCATGTATTTTCACCTTTCTTGGGTAAATGTCTAGGAGTACGACGTCCAGGTCATATGGCTTGTTTGGTTTTTTATTATTATTGAGCTGTCAAAATTTGTATTTTCAGGTCACCAGACCTTTATCACATGTGTGTTTTGCAAATATTTTCTCTCAGCCTGTGCTTTGTCTTTACGTTTTATTAACAGTGTCTTTCAAGGAGCAGGCATTTGTTTGATAAAGTATTTTACCTTTTTTTTAATTTGTACTTTTTGCATCCTGTGAAATCCTTGCCTAACCTAAGATCACAGATTTTCTCATATGTTTTCTTCTAGAAGCTTTATAGTTGTAGCTTTTACATTTAGGGCTATGATCCACTTTGAGTTAATCTCTGTGTATGATGTAAGAGAAGTCTAAGCTTCATTTTCGGGGTTTTGGTGCGTATGGGTGTACAGTTGGTTTTTTGCACCATTTGTTGAAAAGCAGCATATTCTTCATTGACTTGCCTTGAATCCTTTGTTGAAAATTAGTTGACCAATTATACGTGGAACAACTGTCTTTGATAAGACATTTGTCCATCATAATGAGAGGATTCTGGCAGAAATAGGGTAGATTTGGTGAGGTGGTTGGGGGGAGTTGGCAGCCTTTGGCTCTGAGACAGGTGTGTTGAGTGGAGAGCAGTCAGTGGGCGTTGAGTCCGGAGCGGAGAGGACGGAGAAGGTTGGGAAGGTAGGGAAGAGCCAGTGTGGTTGGGGAGTTGCGTTGAGGGCCTCCTTCCTCTGAGGTTGGTAAGAGTGACGGGGCTGCTTGTGCTCTTCAGCTCTCAGTGTCTAGCAGTCTGGAAGCAGGTGTGGGGAAAGTGGCCATTGGATTAAGGCTTCTCACAGGCCAGAGAGAAAGAAATGGAAAGGTTAGTTTATTTTTCTTGAATAGGTGGTACTTTCACTTAGTTTGAAAATCAGCACAACACTGAGGTTTCTGCCCAGGCTTTCCCCCTCTATTTTACTTCCTCCTCCTGCTTTCTATGGGTACTCACTTTTATGTTTCTCTTTGCAGTTGATTTATACAGATGAAAGCAACCGTGACTGTATTTTACTCCCCTCCTCCCTGTTCTTATACCAATCGGAGCTTCACCGTACACTGTTTTGCACCTTTCTTTTTTAATCGTACCTAACACCAAATCCTATTGATTTTCCCCTGTTAGCAGTTAAGAACTTTTGAGTCATCTTAGCGATGAATGTGTCAAAATATTAATAGCAGTTTTATTTGGAATGTAAAAGAGTTTTAAAATGTTTTCCCATAGTCTCTAAGTTCCTTAATTGTGCATATGTTACTTTTATGATTAGTCAATTTGAAATGTTAAATTTAGTTCTGTTAACAGATGTATACTTTGTGCCCTCACTGTTTTCTAAACACTGGGGATGTAGCAGTAAATAAAACCTGCAGGATTCTGCTTCAGGGCACCTGTATTCTATAGGATAATAGTCACCAAATAAGAAAAGAGGAAATGTGTCTGGGGGGGGAGGGGTGTCTGTGTATAGAGAAAATCAATATAGCAGGGGTGTGATTGTGAGCAACGGTGGGATTTCAGGGAAAGCCTCCTTCAGGAGGTGAGTTTAGGTGGTGAGGGCAGTGACAACAAAGCTGGTCATGATCTGGGAAGAAGAGCGTGCTAGGCAAGACAGTGAGCCAGGTGCCAGAGCTCTAAAGTAAAATTAAATGCGGTATTTTCAAGAAATACAAATAAGGCTAGTCTGTCTAGAACCTTCCATAGGGAGAGTGGTATAAGATGAAGCAGAGGATGGTTCTTATCTGGTAATCAGGGAGGAGGATGAGGATTTTCTTTTAACCACAGTGGAAAACCATCGAAGAGTTTAAGTTATTAGAAAGAAAACGGATCTTAGAAAAGGCCACAGTCAACAGATGAGTCAAAAGGGAATCTAGAAAGCCAAGTTAGAAGTGAGTCTCAAGAAACCCCTGCAGTGTTAAATACATCAGATGGATGTTTTTAGGTTGAGGACCAAAAAGAGGTTTATTGATTTGTTTTTATGGTGCACTCTAAAATCTAATCTACCTGAAACGATAACTCCAAATTCAAAAGATAAATTAAATTTTAGATCAGCATACAGTTTAAATTCCCAGTAGAGAAAAGCATTTTTAAAGATGCGATTTCAAGTATACATTTAAAAGGCATTTTATGTTTTCAAGAATTAGTACTTGGTCACTCCCTTCTTCCAGAAGTATATACTTAGTAAAGAGCTAACTACATCATGGGGGTAGCAGAGGAGGTGCAGTGATAATCTGGGCAAGGTCTCAGTGCCCTGTCTTCTGGCAACTAGAAAGTGCTGGGTAAGCAACAGTTGTATTAACTAATATAATAATTATTATAATTTTATTACCTGTTTTACTCATATCCCATAAGGCAAGTATTAATACTCCCATTTTTCAGATGAAAAACCACTTAGAGAACTTTTTGAAATTTTCCCAAGATCACACAGCTAGCGAATGCAGAGGGAGGTCTTCTGCTCAAGATGATCTGACTCTAGAATTCATGCTTTTAATCAGAACTATGTAGCATCTTCTAAAAAAGGCACTTCTAAGATCGGAACGCAGATCATCGGAATTCAAAGTTTAGAGAGAATGATTGTTCGAATAGAACAGTCACCCTAATTTGTCTGTTACTCTGAAGGTTTTATGCTGTATTCTCATGTCCGACTCCTATTTTAAAAATAAAAACTTTATCACATAAGAAAGATACTAACTTTAGAAAAATTTAGAAATACATATATGATCAAAGACATTTCTTAATGACCTCACGACATAATGGGATATATCCTTCCTAATTGTTTTCTCCTGTGTATATGTATGTAGTTCTGGTTTTGTTTTTTTTTTTTTTTTTCAAATGAGATCACACCATATGTGTATGTTCAGATTTGGTTTCCCTCTCCTAAGGTGTTTAATACCTTAGCCTAACGGCAGCTGAGTATTACATTATATAGGTGTGCCATAGTTCATTTACCTCATTCATCGTTGTACCAATTAGGTTGTTTAACATTTTTGCCACTTTAGCAATGCATTCATGAACGTCCATGGTCACCTATCTGTTTGTACTTTCTAATAATTTCCTTAAAAGAAAGTCTTAGTTGTAGAACTGCATTGATTAAAAGGTTGTTGCCACATTTTTTAAAAGTATTTTATTCATTTATGTGAGACAGAGTACGCACACATGAACACTAGCCAGAGAGAAGAGCAGGGGGAGAGGGAGAAACAGACTACCCTGAGCAGGGAGCCAGACTTTGACTTTGGGGCTTGATCCCAGGACCTCTGAGATCATGACCTGAGCCAAAGGCAGACACTTAACTGACTGAGCCACCCAGGTGCCCTTGTTTTTAAGGAACTTGTAAGGATACATATTCCAGATTGCCCTCCAGGAAGGTCATCTCACTGTGCTCCCCTGTGGCAGCACGAGACCACCTCTTTCCCAAAACTTGCATCTGTAGTGCGTATTAGTTTTTTATCTTTGCCATACTGACAAAGCATGGTTATATCTTACATGCCTTTGATTACCAGTAAATAGGTTTGTGAACCATGTGTCATTTTTCCATTGTAAATTTCCTCTTTTTTTTTAAGATCATGAGAAATGAAAGATGGTCTGTAATACACAAAAGATTTGTCTTCTTTCCTTCTGTGTTAGCTTAATCATTAGGAAATAATAAAAAATAATAAAACTAATAAAATTAGGAAATAATAAAATTCTGATCCCAAAAATGATCAAGTGGATCCTTTCTTTCTTGTAATCCATAATTCCTCCTTTAATTCTGAAATTCTATCAGTCATTATTATACTTTGGAACTACTTAGACTTTTTAAGGAAGTATGTCCTTGGAAAAAAAAAACACTTTCACATCCATTGGGTTCTGTCCTTTCCGTTTTTACTCCATTGTAATTCTCTGCTGGCGCCCTATTTATTCTTTTTTTTTTTTTTTAAGATTTTATTTATTTATTCATGAGGGACATACAGAGAAAGAGAAGCAGAGACACAGGCAGAGGGAGAAGCAGGCTCCATGCAGGGAGCCTGATGTGGGACTCAATCCCGGGTCTCCAAGATCAGGCCCTGGGCTGAAGGTGGTGCTAAACCACCGAGCTACCCGGGCTGCCCTGCCCTATTTATTCTTGTTTCTTCTTTCCCAGTGGTCAGTTTGAATATAATTTCTTTCTTAATTGAAGATATTTTCTGGTGGTCTGTTGCAAAATTGAGAATTAGCTGTTGGAGGCCTCTGTTGAAGCCTATCCCTGATTGCAACTGGTTAAACTGTCATCAGCAAAACTGTTCTCACTTGAGAGCTTCAACCCTGACCTAGCAGCCAACCTGGACCCATTTCTACTTCCTTCTTTCTCTGGATCTGTTCCTAGAACCTCTCAACAGCCCGTCTGACTTTACACTCCAGCCTGTCTCCTGCTCACGGCTGCTTTGTTCTTGATCCCTTCAATGGAAGAAGAGATCTCACTCCTTGGTCTCGTTCCTCCCACTCCTCCCCACCCCATATTTAAGTTGCTGAAAGACTGTATTCTGGGCATCACCATTCTTGAAGCCCAGAGGTTCATGTTCTGTAAAACAAACTGCTTTTCTAATATAGTCATGAAATTCTGCTACTACTTTTTAAAGTACAATTTCCAAAACTTAGATTGAATGGATCTGCAACAGAAATAATCTATGTAATTCTCTTCCATATTCTAGGGATAAGGAATAGTTTCTTCTGGCTTGAGATTTAAAAATCATAGGATGTGGAGGTCATTTGAATATACTTGTTTCTAAACTTTATTTGTTCACTTTTTAAAAGTTTCCTATGTGTAAGATTCAAAGATTTTAAAATACATGTAATTTTAAGTCTCCTATTGTGATTTCTTATAAGTCAGACTTTCATATGTGGTGGAGTTTTTACTTGAAACAAAGGAACTATATGGTAATGATGGTTATTTTGTTATTGGGGCCCATATGCTAAGCATAGATTGCTAATTGTTGCTGAGACCAAGAGTATTCTTACAGAACTACTTACTGATTTAAAGAAATATTTGCTGGCTAAGAGAAATAAATCGGAGAAATAAATTCTCTCTGAATCTAAGTTGGTTTGAAATATGTATTGCTATTGTGACATTATGACATTATGTGCATGATGGGTTGAGAGAGAGGTAGATAAAAATCCATTTAATGGATGAAATTCATTTAATGAATGGAATTCTAGCTTCTATTATTAAATATGCAAATTTTAGATTAAGAAATAGTATTGATGAATTATCCAAACATTTCTAATATTTATTCATCATTTTAAAAAACATAGTTTGTCTTCTGGCCAGATGGTGTACAGTTGGAAGCCATATTTCTAGAATTTAATTTTCAAAACTATAAATTTCATCAAGAAGCTTTTCAAATATAAAGTTAAATATTGACTTAGGTTTAAAGTGACACAAGTTGGATTTCATTATTTATATTAAAGGAAGGCAGCAAGATTTTCATAATTAAACTTTGTTCTTCCTGGCTTTGGTTTCTAAGTAAAATGTCATTTTTTCCCTGCAAAGTTCTACACTTATCAGTAGAGGGCACTGTTGGAACGTGATAGAAGCATTTTACTGATTCACTAACTCCCCCAACTGCCTTTGCAGTTTGGAAAGTGTTTTTAAAAGCAGTGTTCTCTGTGTAATTAAAATCAGTTCCCTGTATAATTAGCAATGGAGCCTTATTCTTTGTGGCAGAGTTTGTGGATGGTGTTATTTTTTTTAGTCTGTTCTCTTCTATAGCCAATGCCAAAAACTGTCGCCTATTAAAATATAGAAAGTTGTATTGTGGTTTATCAGCACTAAGCAATATTGTAGATGGAATATATAAAATTACAGTATGTTTCATTTAGGTGCTCTGAGCAAATTATTTGATAGAGAACGTTTAAAATTCCTGGTTCTATCTTGAGAAATAGCAGAGTTAATGTGCCATAGTAATATCTTGTGTTCAGGTGCCCTGAATAATAATAGAGGACAACGAATTCTTGCAGGGTTTTTAAAAATGTACCAGCATTAGTGTACTGCTTTAAAAAAACAGTGATCTACTTAGCAAATTCCCTGTATAATTTCTTTTTTGTGCTTCTTTGAAATCATACAATATTGATACAGATACTTAACTACTAAATAGTGAATATTAAAGCACAATTAAAGTTATACCTCTCTTTCTTAAAGGAACATAAATGTCATATAAAATAACAGTAAATATGCATTTATTTCCTGGCTACCTTGGGAAATGTTTGGGGGCAGAGAGGTCAGAGGAGAAATCCAAGCCTGAATTTTTAAGTTGTCAGAGGTGTGATTCATAAAGTTGTAATTTATCCATAAGTCCCAGAGCCCCCATAAGTAGTTTAAGGCCAAACAGAAATCTTGTTTCAAATCAAATTATAGATTATTAGCTGTATGATTTTCAGACACTTTTAAAAATTTAAGTAATAATTTAATATATTTGAGATTAATTTGTTTCTCTGCTTTAGTATTTGTAAAAGAAAAGAATTTGAAAGTTAAAAAAGTCTTTATTTTTTTATCTTTACTTGATAGCCACATGAAAGTATAAAATTAACTAGTATTTTCTGCAAGAAGGTTTTTGGTTTTGGGGGTTTTTTGACTTTATGAAATGTCCCAGTTAAGGGTCTAATTGACTGTTGAAATTGTGTTTGTCTCAAAACAGGCCTTTATTTTCAAAGGGGAAGAAGGGCCTGCTTTGGCTTACTTTGTATATCATAGACTTTGAAAAGCTGAATAGATAATGTCGTGTTGACTTATTTACTCTAACAATAAAAATGCAGGGGTAAAATATGAGGAGTAAGACTGTTGAAGGAAGCTCCCATGTAATTAAAAAAAAAAAAAAACAACTTAGAAATGTCCATTATGCAGTAGTCACTGTAAGTGTAATTTTAGAATATTTTAGTTGGGTTGGAGTAAAGCATGATCTGAAAATTTAAGTACACCTTTAAAAAGCTCTCTGTCACTCTTTTTTCTCGTGTTAGGATGTTTTGGACGTCCCCAGAGGAAAACATTCTGCTTTTGTCACTCCCTCATATTAGTAGCCCCACACTCCAGTGCTTTATGGGGCCTTCTGAGATAGATGGGGCCAGGTGTTTTGAAATAGTAGACAAATAACAGAAGAAGAATATTTTAGAAACTACACTAGTTTCTTGTTAGGAAACTAAAATGTGTTAGGTCAATGAGAGAAAAACTTAATGCTATTTATCCATAGATCTAAAACTATTGTTTCCTCATTTCCTATTACCAAAGTGAGAATAAAACAAGTTTTTATTTTGTTGTAGCATTTGTATTGAGTCCTTACAGTTCCTTCTATCATCTTGGTAATGATTATCGCTGTGTTTTCCCCAGAGAGGCCATCCCAGGTTTTAGTCTAGGCCATTTGTATTCAGCAAGGTCAAGATAAGTTTTATCTCTACAGATAAGTCAAGTGCATTAGGATCAATAGATAATAGTAAAATGCACTGAAAATATTGCCAAGCTCTTAATGAATTTTTAAAGCTGTGAGCTTGTCATAAAATATATCTTTTATATTGTTTTTATTTATATGCATGGAGCTCAGGAGTGCAATTAATTTTACAGACATTTTAAAGAAAAGAAACTTAGGAACAAATTAACGTAACCTTTTTAGAAATCCTTAATTGCTCTAGATTTAGACCTGTACTGATGAAGTTTTGGAAGCTAATTTTTTTAAAGAAAAGAAATGCAAAAGAATAAATATTATAAGACACTTATATATTACATGCATAACTTGAGTTTGCTTGTTAAGATCATCATTTTTATGAAGTTATATGTACCTTACCCATTGCTTTTCTGTGTAAATCAGATTTCTGCTTTCTTGTTTGGGGGGATAGTGGAGGGAAAAAGAACCTCTTATACTTACCAAGAGCTGATGGTGAGTATTTCATGATTTTAGAATTTCTGTTCTAACCTAAATATATAAAAATATATAAATAAGCTCTTTGTCTATAAAGACAAAAAGGATTTTCGTTGTTTTGGGGTTTGCTTTTTTTTTCCTTTTTTGGAGGAATACTTCTATGGCTTCTATTCATGAACGTATTAAAAAATATAGATGCTAAAAGAACATGTTTTATCCTCATTTTTTTCTAGTTTTTTTGTGGGACACATGAACACAAAATAGAAATAGCGATTGAATTAATTTTCTCTGTAGGTGCTAATTAGGTAGGTGGAAAAGTTGTCCATGGATTTACTTACCTACAGATACCAACGAACTATTCAGAACACTTGTACTAAAGAAATTATGTATTATGTATTGAACTTTGGTTCTTCCCCTTCTCCAGTATTGCTGTTAAAAAAGCCTTTCTAAACTCCATGGGTTTATCATTTGGAATTACACGGTGCCTGCCCGTGTTTATGCTTTGTTAATTTCCTCAACTGCGCTGTTGTTCCTTTGACACTCATTTAAAGATACCAGTTTGTAGCTTTTCCTTGTTTTCAGTGAAGCTTGCTTGTCTTGGCTGTTAATTGAAATAAGGAGACTGAAGCCAGTCTCCTTCATGTTGCGTTTAGGTATTATTTATTGGTCATTATTTATATGGTAGTGAGTAAAAAGACTGTGCTGTCATAACTGACCCTTCTAATTTTTTTGCCCCCTCTCTCTGTACTTCATACATTGTTTATTTGACCATTTAAATTGAAGGTAATATAAACACCTGGCACCGTTTCTGGAAATTGTAACTGTTTTCTTTGAAAGTTCTTATAAAGGATGGTCTTTGAGCCTTAACGTTTACTAATCTTCATAATACGGGTCTACATTTTCATCTACTTAGCTGGTTCTCCTTCTGGCTGAAGCATGACAGTTTCTCCTTAACATTAGGTCGGTTTATTTTTTGCTGGAGTAGATAGGTTGTGCTGTAACAAAGAGAAAATCCGGAGGTGTGCAGGGAGTGTGCAGCCAGTATGGAAAACCCCAGTGGAGACAGGCACTGTTCTGGATGGAGTCAGCAGGCATGAAGGTGCCGCTGGCTGTCGGTGCAAAGGAGTTTGAAATAGAAGTTGACTCTGTCTTCGAAAGTTATCTCTGCGTGGTGGTCCTTAATGCAATTTTCAGAAAATTAGACCTTGAAAAATAGAACAATGGTCCTTTTTAAAATAGATCTAGTTTAGTGAATTTACCTCCCCAAATGTCTGGTGTCTCATTACTCAAAACAAAAGAGAAAAAGGAGAAATCCTTATCTACTGACAGAAAAAAAGTACGCTACAAAAGTGGCAAGATTTTACTTTTCTTCACAGAGAACATTTTCATTCTGCTTTAACCAGGAAGGCATCTAAGAACTAACTTGGTTTCAAAAGCAGGCAGATTTTTTAAATATTCATTTTTTTCTCCCCATAGGACTGATTTTATTGACAGAAACCATCAAACTCCAAGTGATAGCAATCTCGTATTACTATTAAGGTTTACAATTTCTATTTCCAAAAAAAGAGAAAGTTTTCCCTTCTTTCTTACGTTTGTCTCTTCTGTATAATAAAGGGAGACACCTAATGACCAAAAGAAAAGTGTTACATGTATATAAATTAGTGTGTGCAGGGATTTTTATGTTTTTCCTTTGTCCCTGAGTAGTCAGTCATAAAATAGAAGAGACTAATAAGAGAAAGATGAGACTATTTAGTGTTAATTTTCTAAAACATTTTCTTTCTAAAATGAAGGTGGATGTTTTGTTTTGTTTTTAGTTCAAAAAGATGGTTACCAAAAACAACGGTTAAGGCCTCCATTTCTGACTGTGGACGCTGTAGCCTCTAAATTTAATTATGATATTGTAAAGAGGTATTCCATTTTGAATTAGATGGGCCATGTGCAGGTATTTTGAAGTACAGACTATTTTCTAAAAGTTTTCCTGTTGGTTTTGTAAAAAGTAAATTTGAAAGGACAACTTATTTATTTTCACAGTAGCTACCAGAATGCTATCATTAGGAATGATTTTATTGTCCACAGAGGAGAAGGAAGGGAATGGCAGTTTTACATATTCATATATGTGAGAGCTGTGTGCAAAATTGTGGGTATTAATTGTTATGTCACATTCTGTGCGTTTGTTTTTAATTAGCTTATTAGAAAATATTAAAGTATTGTCCTGAAAGTCATAAAACTTATTTATTTTCTTTATTTTTCTGGTATAGTCAAAATCCATTGTTTTACAGAAGTCTCCATCTAGGCTTCGAATTCTCTGCCACCTATTAAAACTACTTTTTCACCTCCACAGACAGATTGCTTAAACTTCGGAAAGTGCATGATTCTTCCTCTGGACTTTTTTCTTGTACTGGAAATAGGGCAGTGCCAAACCTATCACTTTTACTTTGATTTGCTTCCTTTATCTTTTGCAAATCTAAATAAAACTGTCATCCTGATTTTCAAATCTGTCTTTGAACTTCCTTTACTCAAATTGCTCACTTTCCTCTCTGCTCCTACCTTTTTCTTTTTTTAATGGAGATTCCACATCTGATGTTTATTTTTTACTGTTACTGTACTTTTTGGATTTTTAAAAATACTTTTTACTATTACTTGTTACTCCCTTTCTATAATGACAGATTTAGTTGAGAATCTTACAGAATAAATGAGAAAATTGTCAGTCTCCAAGAATCTTTAAGAGTAATTAATACTAACTATAAATTTTTTTAAAGATAACTTGAATTTATAACTTTGGGAATCATCAGTAGGGACTGAGGTAGTGGTAGTAACATTGTGGGTACCTAGGAATGTTTTTGCCTTTTATATCTGAATGTATTTCACATAGTTAATTTCTTAGTATGATAAAAGCATTGAGTAAAATAGGTAGACAACTTCTTAGCCCAGAATTGTCAATAAAAAGTCAAAAAAAAAAAAAAAGTTAAAATCTCTTGCTCAGTTCTTTATGACACATAGGAAAAAAAAAAGTATTGTAAAAACTACCTGTTTGGAGTTCTTGTGTGGCTGTCAGATGAGCGTCTGCTTTCAGCTTGGGTCATGATCTCAGGGTTGTGGGAGAGAGCCCTGTATCCCCTGTATCCTCTGTATGGGGTTCCCTGCTCAGCGGGGAGTCTCCTCCCTCTCCCTCTGCTGCTTCCCTGCTGTACTCTCCCTCTCTGTCAAATAAATAAACTCTTAAAACAACAACAACAAAACAAACAAAACAATAACAACAACAACAAACTACCTGTTTATTTAATTCCTAGGTATTAGGATATGAATGAGAATATGGCATGATTTTCAAATTTTCAAATACTTTTCAACAAAACAAAAAATAGAAATGCTCTTCTTTTATCATATTATCTTAGGGTAAGAGAATCTGAGAATTGCAGAGCTGAAGAGACCTATCATATTTCAGGTTCTTCTATCTAAAAGATAAGGCAACTCAGGCCAGAGTGACAAGTGACTTGACCAGGGTTTAAAAGCTACTGAGTGATAGGGGTAGAGATAGAAAAAGGTTTCTTGATTCGTACTCCATTTTTTAAAAACGATATATGAACTCAGCATCCCTACATCCACTTTGAGTGTCCCTTATGCACAATTTATGTTGTTTTCAGAAAGGTCTAGCTAGAGAGGTATCTGTAGTGTAATGACAATTCAGATCTAAAATACATTTGAGCTAATGTTTCTGTCACCTTACCTGTCATGGTTTCCTGTGGCTAACTTTTATTGTACTTTCCAGTGTGGCATTTATTCAGTAGACACTGGCATGCCAAATGGTAGCTCACAGATAATATGCATCTTGACCTTCCTATGCTTTTAGTCATTCAAAAGGATGACTTTCAAAAATAATACAAGATATTTCATCATATGGATGCATGCAGGAACAGATCCTGGTTTTGTGAGGCCAAAAGCTTATACAATTGTGGGAGCCTTTGTGAAGAAAGCAGTATAAAATGACAAACAGCAGAGCAGATTCAAAGGCCTAGCAACTGTAGAATGAATAAAATCACTTGTGGAGTATTATATAGCAATGAAAAGGGATGCCCAGCTGTACACAGTGCAGAAAGATCTCTCAAACACAAATTGAGTAAAAGAAGCCAGACACACCCAGTACTGCTTATACTGTCAGAGGACCATATAATGGTGACTGGAGGTGGTGGGAGTGGTTGGGGGGAGGAGAGAGGAACAGTGGAGAGTGAAGATGGGGGAGGGGGAGAGGAGCAGTGGGGAGTGAAGGTGGGGGAGGGGTAGAGGAGCAGTGGGGAGTGAAGGTGGGGGAGGGAGAGAGGAGCAATGGAGTGCTGCTAAGGTTTTTCTCTTGATCTGAGTGTGTTTGGTTATGAAAATTCATCAAGCTTTATGCTTATAATATTTGTACTTTGTATATACTTGTTATGTCTTAATAAGACATTTTTAAAAATCAGATATACAACCTTAGGAGGGGCTCGTGTAAGGAACCCAAAGGCTATTGGCTTCATGGTAAATCCCTCTCCATATATACCATAATAAATTTGGTTTACTACTTTTTAACACACACTGGTTTTAGTATAGGTATCCCCTGAAGCTGAAAGTTTATGAATTTATATTTTATGAAATGTTTAATATGCCCATGTTTGGTTTTTTTAAGTCCTGTTTTCTAGTAGTAGAGTAACAAGGGCTCTTATATTTTCTTTTCTCTTTTCACACTTTATTTAAAAGGTTGTACCTTTGTATAAAATTTTCATCACCAAGGATCCCTGGGTGGCTCAGTGGTTTAGCGCCTGCCTTCGGCCCGGGGTGCGATCCTGGAGTCCCGGGATCGAGTCCCACGTTGGGCTCCCGGCATGGAGCCTGCTTCTCCCTCTGCCTGTGTCTCTCCCTCTCTCTCTCTCTCTCTATCATGAATAAATAAGTAAAATCTAAAAAAAAAAATTTTTTTTTAAATTTTCATCACCAAGTTTAAGTATTAAACTATGATAGATAATTGCAAACTTGCCTATGAAAGATTTTTGGAACTATATACTATTAATGAAAGGCAGTTTTGCATCACAGCTAGTAACATGCTGCTACACACTTGGTTATTTTATTTTGTATGGTTTTGAGTCAGAACGACTTTCAGTATATATTAAACAAAACAAGATACCCTCATTTTGTCACAGATTAAAATGAACAACAAATTGACTTTTCTTTAAGTTTCCAAATGACAAAAAAAAAAAAAAAAAAAGTTTCCAAATGACTATTTAATCAAATTGCATTGCTTGAGTGACAAGGAACTGTTTTCTTTGGAAAATGGCATAGTATTATTTTAGATGACATTTAGAAATTTTATGTATTTATAATTTTAAAATTAAAATGTTATATATTTATAAGAAGCCCCAAAATGGACTCCTAAAAGAAATATAAAATGTAACCACAGGTTCTTTTAGTAAGATAATTCAGAGAGCATTTGAAATAATGTGAGTTGTTTTTAGGATATTAGCTTTCTTCTTCTACCTGTTGGGCAAGTCACTTTGTCTACCTAGTGGTCCACAGTTACTTATGTTTCTAGCTTTAAAAATATTGGGTTGATTTGAGTTTTGTCTTTTTAGTCTTAGTCCTATCAACCTATATCATTAAAGATTATGATGCATGTAAAGAAAAATATACACTTGGAATATTAAAACTCATTCCTTAGACTTTTGGGGGAAATAAAACGTTCACCTAGGAGCATGCATTCATTTGAGACATCTTTATACATTTGAAAAAAAAATTTTTTTTGATTAGTGAGATCATCTGTCATGAAATGTCATATATTAGATTAGGTGAAAGTCTGGAGGAAATTAGTGCATGTGAGAAATCAAAAATACACAGTGATTTTTACCAGTATCCCCACACTGCACAACAGTGCTGAGGAGTATTGAAGATTGTAAACACTGGTATAACAGAATGTTCTTATGTCACTCCCACTCTCAGATTATAGGATGTCTTATCTCACTGCTGTTGTTTCTTTGAGGTCAATTTCATAAATGCATTCGCATTCCTAGAAGAAACTAGAATCTATAGAACAAGTTCTATCTTTCCAGGCTTTAAGTTTCTCACCTGTGTGTATTTTCTGAATGGTTTCTATTCTGACCACCAGGGTTAGCAGAATCAACTTACTGTTCATCACTTAGCTGTATTTACTAAGCTATTTATAGTGTGGCAAACATCATTTTTGATCATGAGTATTATAGAATGTATACTATTTAAACTACACAGCCTATTAACATTAGCATATCTGATGTTCTGCAAATAGAAGAAACAGTGTTCAAAGGGACAAAGAGAAAAAATTAGAAATTCACATCACAAAAGGATTCCCTCAAAAGGTTCGTTCTTTTAATATACTATTTACCCACCATGTGTTGTCGTATGTTGGTATATCTTAACTGTTCAGTTATATTTTGATATCCTGGGCCTTAACCTTCGAGAGCTGCCTTTAATTAATACTTCCATGTCAGCACTATATCAAAATTCCAGAATTCCCTTTAAAAGGACCATATGGTATAAGACAGGGTTATCTAATTCAATTAGGAAGGAGATAAACAAAAGACTTGTGTCTCTCAAACACACAAAATGGACAGCAGATTTAGTACAAAATTTTGTAATAATGCATGAACTTTAGGAATAATTTGTTTTTATATTGAATATATGTTTGTATATGTTTTACAAACAGAGAGCAGGACACAGTTTCTCAAGAGCCCCTCCAAACGTGATAGAGTGAGTCGTAGGTTTAAATGTAATGAAACAGTTACCCTAGAGGCAGTGTTTTCAGGTCGGGCTGGCAGAGTGGTGCTGGGGAGCCTGAGGCTGGAGTTCTGGTTCCAACTTTAAACCTAATTCACTGTGTAACTTTGGATCAGTTATACCTCCTCTGACCTCATTGGCTTTAAAAAAAAAAAAATTATGGAACTGTGTTTTGTGATTCTTCAGCAGAGATAACGTCACTTAGAGACTGTTTCTAGTAGATGTGGATCGGCTTCCATGTAGTCTCTTCTTGTAAATTAACAGGTGTGTCATTAAGTGAGTACAGAATTAGTAAGTTCAGTTGAACAGATACCGATTAGGTATTCGGTACCTACAGAGGGTTCCAGACTGTAAATCAGGCCGTTTTGTGAACAGTTACTTTCTAAGAATGCATTATATATTTTACTGAATTACAGGGGAACAGAAACTTAAAGGCATTTTCTTATTTGGATTTTGGGAGGTTATATATAATCTGTGGCATAGTGCAGAGATCTGCTTATTGGAGGTTGTCAAAGAATCATGGATCTTACTTATTTAGCATATTAGATTTGGCGGTTTCATCAGTTCAAAACCTGAATTCCTCATTTACACATGTTAATGTTGGCCCTACAGTTACCCCACAGCCCTTGCCTCTAATAAACACAGTCCAGTAGTTAGGATCTCAGAGGCCACTAGTCCATATACTTTATTTTATAGCAGAGGAGACAATATTATTAAGGGGATGAGGAATGGCATCTTGAAGAGCAAGAAATGAGAGTGAGAAGTTTGGCCTTTGAAAAAGGAACATGTTACCATTAAATCTAAAAAGGATGACAGAAAACTTTTGAAGAGATTTAGGGAAGTAACATTCTGACCACATAAGATTTGATAGATGAAAAATACACAGGGGTAGATTTGGACTCCATGTAAGGAAGAATTCTCTAACAACCACAGCAGTCTAAAGATGCAGTTGTTCATATCAGGCGGTCAGAGCAGCGAGATGGGCATTGGTGGTACTCAAACACTGCCTAGGTAATCACTTGATGAGGTTCTTGCAAAAATATTAAGCAACAGCTGGTTTAATACAGTAGATGTTTTTTTTTTTACTTTTTACATTAAAATAATTTTAGACTTAGAGAAAAGGCTGCAATAATAGCACATAGAGTTCCCATATATTCATTATTTGGATTCCCCAAACATTAATATCTTATTTGCTTATCATTCTATTTTGGTATATATACATGTTTTGTTTTGTTTTGTTTTGTTTCTGAATTGTTTGAAGGTAAGTTCAGGACAGGATGTCCCTTTGTCCTTAACTATTTATGTGTATTTCTAAAAACAAGAAGTTTCTCATATGTAACCATAGTACAGTTATCACAATCAAGAAATTAACATTGAAATAATGCTAGTAAGTAATCTATAGACCTTATTCCAGTTTCATCGGTTGTCCTGGTAATAGCCTGCATAGCAGAAGGAGACAGGAATGTGTCTGCTCTGGGATCCAGTCTCGAGTCACACACTGTGTTCAGTTATCATGTCTGTTTAGTTCCTTTGTTCTAGAACCCTTCTTCTGGCTGCCTGCCTTTCATGACTTTGAAGTGTTTGGAGAGAACAAGTCAGTTACTTTGTAGGGTGTCCCTCAACCTGGGTTTGTCTGATATTTACTCATGAAATTGAGGTTATGTATTTTGGTCCCATAGTCCCATAGCAAGCTCCATACCAGTGGTCTCGTGTTCTTCTCATGAGCATCATGTGAAGACTCCCGTGGTGTTGATTTCTTGTTACTTGTACTTGGTTAAGGTGGTGTCTGCCAGGTTTATCCACTGTCAACTAACTAGTTTTCTCTTTGATATTGTTAACTGGTGGGTGGATAGTTGGAGATGACGTAAATACTGTTTCTCATCACATTTTACCAAATTTTAATATCCATTGATGACCTTTACTTGGATGAGTTACTACTGTCCTAGTTGCTGGATGGTAAATGTCTATTCCATCTGTCCTTCTATCTACATTTATTAGTTCACATTCTACTTTACAGAGTATTTTCCATTCTCTTCTGCTTATTTATTTGTATATTTATGTGAAGATTCACTTGTGGATTTTTATTTAATCAATATATTATACTCCATTAATGTCATCATTAATTTTGGTGCACAAATTGCCCCTGATTTGGCTCTTAGGAACCTGTTAACCAGTCTCTTGTGCTCTTTAACTTGTTTTTATCATTTGAGCAATTCATTACTTTCTGTCCCAATGAGATGATTTCTTTTTATACTTCTCAGCTCTCATCGTGGAATCATCCCTTTCTTCCTGTTTTTGAAGAACAGAGCTTAAAATCCGAGAGCAGGACATTAGAAGATCATTGCTCTACACTGCCCTTGCTTTTAGATGCTCTTAGCAGACGGAGCTAGGAAGTACATTTATGTGTATACAAAAACACATCTGTGTGTATTTCCACAATTATTTCTCCATATAGAGTAAAAGCATGCGTTCCTACTGATAGCTCCAAATCTAATTCAGAGCACAGAGTTTATTCTTTTATTTGCTTAATTCCAGAATATACAGAAAGCAGCTTCAGAATTACTAATCCTTGGCAATATGAAAAACAAACCCACTAACTAGACTTCAGTTTTTGTTCATCGTTGTTTTCTGTTTTGTTTTGTTTTCATGTTTAACTTGAAGGTATGTAGTCAAAGTTTTGTACCCAGAAGTTACGTGGAAGGGCTAGCAGATGGAGCGTTACTGCTTCCTGACTACAGTTTCTGCCTAGGATGCTGAAAACAGTTTGGAAATAGTGGTGATACTTGCACAACATGGTAAACGCAATTAATGCCTCTGAATGCCACATTTACAGATGCTTTAATTGGCAAATTCTGCGTTATTATATATTTTACCACACACACAAAACAGTTAACTCGGGTTAGTTTCCTCTCCCCACCCCACCCCCACCTCCAGTATAGTTATGAGATGCATTTGAAATATAGATAGATTATCTGTTTTCTATTTATATTCCTTTTTTCAGCTTGGCCCCTCCATTGAGGATTTTTTCCTATGTAAAATATTAACATGGTTCCAAAAATGAGATGTATACTCAGACCAGTGTCACTGCATTGCCACCCTCCCTCATCCCTTCCACTCATTCCCACCCACCTCTGTAGATTCTGCTTTATCCCTCATGTCTCTTTTATATTCATTTTATCTCTTGTGCCTATATTTGATTATAAGCGTTTCTAATTCAAATATTTCTTTGTGTGCCTTTGATCTCAGTACTTCCTACATGGTGTTCACCGTCCCCCAACTAAGCGACCTTTCCTCCCCAACAAGGACAAATATGCATATGTTCTTTCTTATTAGCAAATGCCTTATTAGGTAATGCAAAGATGCATTACCATCTTTTGTCTAAATGGAAGCTCTTGAGCTGAACCTTCTCATGGATGCTTGCCTCCAGATTACTTTTTTATTACCTTTTTAAAAAAAAAGTTTGATTGATTTATTTGAGAGACAGAGAGTTTGAGTACAAGAGGAGGGCAACAGGAGAGGAAAGGAGAAGCAGACCCCTCACTGAGCAGGGAACCCAATCTGGGGCTTGATCCCAGGACCCTGAGATCACGACCTGAGCTGAAGGTAGACACTTAACTGACTGAGTCACCCAGGTGCCCTGTTTGATTACCTTTCATTAGAGTTTTAAGTTTGAAGAACCCTGGTTAGGCAAAATCTGCCCTGTGTTGATACTTACAGATGAGCCAGCCACATGTGATGAAGCTAGCCACCCCTCACCTTGTACCAGCTGTTTGTCACCTTCTGAAGTAGTGGCCTCATCTGGATTCCCTTCCTGTCCCTCTTCTGTTTCTTAAGTATATTCTTTGTTTCCTTTCTCCTACTTTTTTCCTTCCATATTCTCCTTTAATTTTTTGTATCATAAATATGTAACTACTGTTGTTTTTTTCTTTACTCACAGTATGTAGTAACCAAGGGAAAGTATGGGCTTTGCATTCATAGATCTGGCTTAAAATTGGCTTCTCCACTAATACCTATATGACTCTCAACCCCTGTGAACTGAAGTTTCCTTATCAGCAAAATGAGGGTAGTATCTCATGGAGATGTTGTAAAAATTAGATGAAATAACATATATACATCATAGCACATAGCAGATATCCAATAAATGTTAATCCCTTTCCCATTTCCCCATCTTAATACTAACACTCATTTTACTTTCATACTTAACAACCAGATCTCTGCTCTCAAGTAACTTCCATGAGTCTTATTTAGGAAGTGAAACTTATACTCATGACACTAATAAAAATAATATAGACTGGAGTAATCTTATATTGCACCTACTTTAAATACCTTCTTTAAGATTATCTTTAAATTCTGTTTGAATGTTCTCTCTTATACAGGGGATACAAACTGGTTAAGGAAGAGGAATCTAAAGCAGTTTGTGGGATGATACCATCATTAAAGGGGTTGCTAAGGAAAATGAAGTTACTTGGGGACTTGCCACTTTATGTAAAATAGTGTAGTTATGAACCAGGCTTGGAATTTTGCTTGCAAAATTCTTGCAGGCATAGAGAGAACTTTTTGTGATTGCAGTGATCTAACAGAATCAAGAAAGGCTCTATCCTCACAATGAAAAAGACTCCATACGTAGTAGCTCTTCCCTCTTTTTCTCTTCTCTTCTTTTTCTTTCCCCATTTCTACTTAGAGGGAAAGGAAACAGGAGATCAGAGAGCAGAGTAGATGAAAAATGCAACCTAAGACTTTACCAGTGATAACCGCAAACAGTTTAGGCAGGATGGACTGACAGCCTGTGACTGAGACAGGTAAGAACCCCAGGAGTGTTTTGATGCTGAATCATCTGAAGTCTGAGAACAAACCTAAAGAAAGGCTTTTCCATCTAAGCTAAAATTGGAGGTGATAAAAGTTAAGGATTACAGAGGAAGATACCTGATTGTACTTTTAGGTTATTGAAAGTCTTTGTAATTTTAATTGACTGTTTAAAACAGACGCCAATGTAAATTAGAGTTGGAAAAATGAAGCATTTTAAATCTGAGCTCTAGCTCAGCAGTTCCAGCTCCATGTCATGGAGCAGCTATATCAGATTTCTGGGCCCCTGAGTCTATATTTTAAAATGTCCCTGTGTTCATAGTGACAGGACCCACCTTCTAGCTAAGGCGCCAACATCTCTCTCCTCCCATCACGTGGTCTCCCTGAGCTTCATCAGGCAGCCCACACATCACTACACATTACTCTCCTCTTAAGAAAAACATTTAAAGCCTTTCTTTAACTCCATCTTCGTCAAAGCCACAATCAACAGCCCTTCTTTCTTTCACAGCCAACCTTTCCCCAAAGTGCTCAAGTGCATTTTCTTTACTTCCTCAATATTTTCACATTTGCAAAAGTGGTTCCAGAATAGAGCGCACTCATTGGGAATCATGTTTAATTTCCATTTATTTTTATCTAAATTTAGGGTTGTTGGTTTTTTTTTTTTTTTTAAGACTTTTTACTTATTCATGAGAGAGGGAGGTGGTGCAGAGCAGGGAGCCTGATGCAGGACTCAATCCCAGGACTCTGGGATCACAACCTGAGCTGAAGGCATATCTAAATTTATTTTTTAAAAACTTTATTAATATTTGATACATATAACTTTTTTACATTTCATATATTTAAACATTAATACTCTTACTCAGTTCTTCAGTGTTGAAGGGTTGACTGGGGTCATTCACTCACTTGTTTTCAGTACGTAGCAATGTGTAACAGTTTATATGTGCCCAGTTAGGTGCATTTATGGATTATGTAGGTTGAAATTGGAATTATGCAGATGAAATTGCCAATATTTGACCATATTTTACCTACAAAAATGATGATTTCATATAGTTCAGACAAATACCACCTAATTTTAGCTGAGCCTGCTCTCACCAAATGGAGAAGTATCTTAAGAAGACATTCACCATGGGGCCCCTAGGTGGCTCAGTCTTTCAAGCATCTGACTTCGGTTCAGGTCATGATATCGGGGTCCTGGGATTGAGCCCCACATTGGGCTCCCCACTTGGAAGGGGGTCTGCTTCTCTCTCTACCCCTTCCCCTACTCCCATTCCCATTCTCAAATAAATAATTAAATAAATAAAATCTTAAAAAAAAAAGAAGACACTTAAAAGACTTTGATTGCATATGCTGTACCAATATTATGTAGGCACAATTGAACAGTGAGAGTGTGTCAATGCTTGCATGTCTACTCCTGGTATGTGCTTGTTGTTAACTATGTTGTACTTTAAAAGTCACCATCAAAGCTGATCTAGCAAGAAATTGTCCCCCTAAATTGGAAGTTCTTAAACTATTTGAATTAGGTTTGATCTCTTGCATCATTGGTGTTTGAAAATGTCATCAAGCATATATTATGCCTTGAGAGATTAATCAGTGTTAGTAGAATAAGGATGTCATTATAACTATAGATAAAATAATTGTTGTATGAATGGTTTTTTTTTTATATATGGAGCATATATATAATTGTAAAAGTTTCGGATCAAACTATTGCTGCTGCTTTTATTCAAATCTCCCATGACTTTTTAATTCCTGAATCCACTTAACTTTTTTCACAACTTTACTTCATATCTCTGTGGCCTCCATATTGCAGAGTTTTCCCTTCTCTCAACTGTAGGCTTTTTTGGCTCCTCTGACAATACCCTGGCCTCTTCTGCTTCTCCTCTGCTGCTTGTTCTCTCTCTTAAATGGCAGTGTTTCTGGGATTTCCTCTTTGGTCTCTTGCGGCTCTCTGCATTTGGAGGCTGATCTCAGCCATACAAATAGCTTTGGTCGTAATAACAACAGGAGCAACAAAACCTAATACCCAGTAGCACTTACTACCTGCCAGGCACTCTTGTAAACACTTCATACACACTCATTCAATCATCACAACAACCCTGGGAAGGAAGTACTATTATTAACCCTGTTTTTTACAGATGACGAAGCAAAGGCACTTAGAGGTAGAGTGATTTGCCCACAGTGGCAGAGCTAGTAAGTGGTAGAGCCAGGATGCACATTGAGCCTGGCTCCCAGAACCGTGCTTTTCACCATTCACAGATACTGCTAATGTATTTCTCTTCCTCATGCCCTCGCCTCTTCTGTGAGGTCATACCCATGCATGCAGTGGCTTCCTGGACAAGCCTCCCCTCCCGTTCAGTATCTCTAACACCGGGTCAGTGATTTCTTCCATTGATCTGGGTCTCCCCGTGTTCACATCTTGGCCACTGGCCTCTACCATCTGACTCGTTTCCCATGCTCATAGCTTGCCGGTCTTCTCAGACGCTTCCCCTCTGTACTCTTCTCATCAGTTCTCTCTAATTCTTATCAGTGCTACCTCCTAAAAATAGAAATGATATTCTTTTTTGGTCCTGGGGGCTCTGTTCTGATTTGGATTTCTGATTTTACAGTTGGCTTCCAATTTATAGTCTCCTTCCTCCTCTGTTTCCCATACTATACCAGAGCAGTATTTCTGAAACAGAAATCTGGTTAGCAGTCTAACGTAATCCTTCACTTTGCTTTGCCTTCCCAATTAAAATCAAACTCTTGGCCATAGCAGGTAAGACCAGCCTTACTTCCGGCCGGTTCCCCTTTGCCCTTACTCGCAGGCCCTCACTGCTGCCATCTGAATGCCTCTCACCTGCCTGCCTTGTTTCCTCTGCCTCAGAGCCCTCCTCTTCTTATCTGCCTGCTGAATTTCTGTTTCCCTTTTCACATTAACTCATGTCAGCTTCCCTTTAACCTCTCCCGGCTGTCCAGGCCTCCCTGGATGCTCTTAGCATCCTATTCCTATTTCCGCTGAGGTATTTTATCATCACGAATTATCTCTCCCACCAGTTAGTGAGCTCCTGTCTGTGTTTCAGGTTCCAACACAGTAGAGAACCCTTATCCTTTCACAGTTGGTCAATTAAACACAGAAAAGAAGTTAATGCAGAGAATTGTTTTTTTTTTTTTAAATCTTACATGAAAACCTTAAACACTGTATTTCCAGTTAAGATACAGAAATGTACATTCACCTACCTTTTTAAGTGGGATCAGGGCTCTTTGAGTGTTGCTTCTCTGATTGGAATTTAACATTGCTTTTCTTGTATAAACCACACTCTAGTGTATCACCTGAGATCTCCAGTTTCGGTGGAGTTAGAACTTTAAAAACTTGCAAAGTAATCAGTGCAGAATCCTTCTAGATTTTAACTTTTAATCCCTCTGGTTTATTTTTTAAATCTTTGCCCACACTTAAATCAACAGATATTTCCCCCCAGTGATTACTCTATATGGAGTCTTTCTGAAGCATTCAATTTAGTTTTCATTAGAAACAAGTCTCTTTTTGCACTCATATTTCCTTGGTTAATATTTAATTAAGTAACCTGGCAACATTAACCAGTGCAACTGGCAAAAATGAGTTTGAGAACAGCAGAACTGATTTTTTTTTTTAATGCTTTATTTATTTGAGAGAGAGAGAAAGAGTGAGCTTGGTGGGGAGGGACGAAGGGAGAAGGAGAGAGAATTGCAAGTAAACTCCTCCCTGAGTGGGGAGCCCAACACTGGGCTTAATCTCACAATCCTGAGATCATTACCTGAGCCAAAACCAAGAGTCGGATGCTTACCGATTGAGCCACCCCGGCGCCCCCACACAACTGATTTTTAAAGCATATAGCTCAACTAGTGGATCTTTACTAGCTGCATGCTTTCCACAGACTGTGTCAGTAGGTACAGTTCAGAGAAAGGATGGAGGATTAATATTACTCAATCTAGTGAGTCAGTTAAATGAAAGTTGCAGGTTTTTTATGTAGATTAAGTTATCTGCCTTTGTTTGGTTGCTGGTCTTAATTATTTTTAGCTGCTGTTATGGTTCTGCCCATTTTGATATATAGGAATACATTATGAATCAGTTTTAATCTTTCATCTTTTATGGATATTATTATTTGCCTCGCTACTTTCAAAAAAGACTTGAAGATGCTTATAGTAAAAGATGCAGATACAAGTTAAATTTTGTACATGCACCATTAAAAAATTCTGCAAATTATATCAATTTCAAAAAACTTAAATGTAAGAATTCGGCTACTTTAAGTGATTATTTGTGTGCTAACTGGCCCTATGGTACTAAGCAACCAATAAATGTATTGAAAGGCATTATTGATTCTTATGGTATACTACTTACAGAGGAAGTTAGAAAAACATTTTTCTGTAAAAATATCAGTAAGCTTTTAAAAAGTATTTTCTTTCTCCTCTTTCTTTACCCTCTTCTGTTTTTGTTAGAAACTTTTTTTCTTAAGATATTTGATTATGGCATGAGGCAGCTAATTTAAGCATCTGTTTATCACTGCCTGGCTAGACTGAATGTAAAATTTCAATTGAATTACCTCCCAAGAGAGCCTTGAGCTCTTAGGGTAAAACACATCATTTTCTCTTCTCTCCCCTGGGATTGTCAGCAGAAAGAATTCATCTAAATAGTTTACATGCATTTTGAAAATGTTGTATCTACTGGACTTAGCTTTGTTGTTTGTGGAACATTGCCAATATAAATGGAATATCTACTTTGCTTGTTAACTCAAGCACAATAGTGTTATGTGGTATTACAATATGTGTATAAATTGTAACAGTGAATGACTTTTGCTGATAGTTAACTTATAACCACTTTTCATATTAACAAATAAGAAATTTTCCTCTTTTAAAAATTTAATTTCAAAACCCAGATGTTCATTCATTTATTTAACTCATTCATAAGTTATTGTGCATACAACTTTATGTATTATGAAATTCACATATACATTGTAAATGCTTTTTGCCCCTTTTCTCTGGAAGATTTTGGGTTTTCTGTGTACTTTATCTGTTTCGGAAGGGTTTGATTAAGAAATAATTGAACTGAACTAAACATATCAATCAGCAGGTTCTGTGTATACTCTGTGTCAGGGACTGTAGCATGGACTCGTGTGTGTGGGTTCCTGAGCTCTTAACGTGGGGGACTCTTCCTTCCTTTTACAAATACAAATTTCATGAGAAAGTATCATAGTTTTCTTTTCTTTGTTCTACTTGATTGGAACATTTTTGCAAACACCAAGATGAAAAAACAGACGAAAATTCGATTGCTCTTATTTATCTTGCTATAAAAAAAAGATTGTATTTTAAAAGCAGCACATATTTTATAATTTCTTTAAGTATTTTAAAATATTAAATATTACCCTGCTAAAATAGAATATATTATCAGATTATTGAAATGAAAATGTTTGTTATCCCTAATTATTAGTTCTGTGAAGCTAAGGTTGGTTTTTGAAATACATCATTTCTTACAGAATCCCAACAGTCTTTGTGTATGTTGGCCCATCAATTGGTCAGTTGTCTGTCTGCTCATCTTTACTTTGAAATCTCAAGGAATCTGAATTGGAAATAACTTTTCATTATTTCAATATATTTTCTAATAATTTGTAAATAGGAATTAAAATGTAATCTGTTTCCAGTTATAAAATAACTCTGTGTGTCTCTCATAAATAAATAAATAAAATCTTAAATAAACAAATAAAAATAAATTTAAAATAACGAAAATAAATAAGTTACAGATGAAAAGTACTCAATAATATTATAATAACATTATATTGTGATGGATGATAACCACTTACTGTCCTGAGCGAGCACTGTGCAATATATACTTGAAACACTTTGCTGTACACCTGAGGTTCATAGAACATTGTATGCCAGCTATTATCCAGTAATAATATAATGATAATAAAATAGTTTTGGGGGGCAGCCTGGATGGCTCAGCGGTTTAGTGCCGCCTTCAGCCTAGGGCCTGGAGACCCAGGATCGAATCCCATGTTGGGCTCCCTAAATAGAGCCTGTTTCACTCTCTGCAGCTTGCTCTCCCTCTCTCTCTCTCTCTCTCTTTCTCTTTCTCTCTCTCCCTCTCTCTCTGTCTCTCATTAATAAAATCTTTAAAAAATAAAATAAAAAATAAAATACAGTTTTTGGGTAATTGTTTCTTGAACTTGCTCTTTTTTATTTTTTTTTTTTTAAGATTTTATTTATTTATTCTCAAGAGACACAGAGAGAGGCAGAGACATAGGCAAAGGGAGAAGCAGGCTCCCCGCAGGGAGCTCTATGTGGAACTCAATCTCAGGACCCCGGGATCATGACCTGAGCCAAAGGCAGATGCTCAACCACTGAGCCACCCAGGAGCCCTGAACTTGCTGTCTTTTAAGAGAATAATAAAAGGCCTAATTTCTTTTTTTTTTAACAATTTTTTTTTTAATTTTTATTTATTTATGATAGTCACAGAGAGAGAGAGAGAGAGGCAGAGACACAGGCAGAGGGAGAAGCAGGCTCCATGCACCCGGAGCCCGACGTGGGATTCGATCCTGGGTCTCCAGGATCGTGCCCTGGGCCAAAGGCAGGCGCTAAACCGCTGCACCACCCAGGGATCCCAAAAGGCCTAATTTCTGAAAGAAAGCTTTGCTTTTAAAAAATGAATTAGTACAGGCCTGACAGGAAGAAATGTTTTATCTGTGATTTTAAATTTGGTAAGATTACCACTTAAACAGTGTTGCTGTTTAAGATCAGATATGCAGGTAAGAAGTAGAAAGGAGCTGTGCAGTGGGTAAGTCCTTCGAGTCTGTCCTGCATGGTGACCTGTCAGGAACTGTGCTGAGCCAGGGATTGTTTACTGAACTTGCCCCATCTTAGAGCGTTTTCCTCTGTGCTCAGATCTCAGGTGGCTGTAGGCCTTCACTGCTCACTTTCCTTCATATTGTTGGTTATATTTGTCACTTCTTTTTCATTCCTGGAGCCAGATCTGTCCTGGTCATCTTCTGCTTTGACTGTTGCCACATGCTGCTAGCATCATCCTCACGTATCTGACGTGTGTTCACTAAGGTTATCTTTTCCTCCTGCTCTTCCAGCTGCAGCTTCTTACCTCTGTTTTCCTGTTATCAACCTTCTATCAGATATTCTCAATCCTTGTTAGGTGCTTTCTTATATAAATCCACCCTCATAATTAAAGTACCACTTCTTTTTATATTTCAGTACCCCCGTATCTATTTAATCATCCTTCTCAAAGGAACTCTTAAGAAAAACAGAAAGAGATAGGGTCAGTCTCTGTTACTTTCTCTTCCCTGATCTTTAACCTGATGCTTTCACCAGCAGAGAAGGCGCAAAACTCAAAATACATTTCTTCTTCCCAACTGAAATCTTCTGCCCCGTATCAGCAAGGGAATTGCACATTTTTTTACTAAGCCTAAAATTATCCTTCTCTTTTTTATGTTTCTATTGTCTTAGAGTAAACTCTCAATTGACAATTAGCTATTTTACTGAAAGCTATGAAGTCTACCCTAGAGTCGTAGCTACTCTTTGTATTTGACTTTGGAACATCACACATTTTAAAAACTGTGCCTTCTCCAATCAGTACACATTCTTTGGTGATATAATTACTGTCCCTACTAACAGCAGGGAATGTTAGTCCTCAAAAAACACATTTGGCCACAGAGCAAATAAGAAAATGACCACATAGAGTAAAAAATGATAATGTAGAAAAACAGAAACAACCAAAACTCGTTGCATGGAGCATTATTTCAGTGTTCTCTGGTTTCGAATGTAGGTCTCTAAAGTAGAGAGGATGTCTCATTCATCCTAGCAAGCACACTGCGTTGTGTAAGTGAGTTCGTTCCCTGATGATGACTGACACTGAACAATTGAAAGTAGAATAATGATTTACTATCAGTCAGTGTTGTATTTTTAAATTATTTTTTAAAGATTTATTTATTTATTAGAGAGAGAGAGAAAGAGCACCTGTGAGCAGGGGGAGGGGCAGAGTGAGAGAGAAAATCCCAAGCAGACTCCCCCCCCCCGCCGACCCCAGCGCGGAGCCCAAAGCGAGGCTCAATCTCACGACCCTGAGATCATGACCTGAGTTGAAACCAAGAGTTGGCCACATAACCAATTGAGCCACCCAGGCGCCCCTTGGTCAGAGTTTTAAATCGGAGTTTATTTCCTGAAAACCTATTTTCTATTTATTTACTCAGTCATTTAGTATTTATTTCCCACTCATTTAAAAGTGTCAAAATCATCTTTGAAAATGTTACATACATTTGTTGAATATATATAATCAAATATAGTCGATCCTTGAACAACACAGGTTTGAATGGTACAGATCTGATTTTTTTGGATAAAGACAGTACAGTATAAATATCTTCTGTCTTCCTTATGATGTTCTTAATGACATTTTCTTTTCTCTAGGTTACTTTATTATAAAAATACCATATATAATACATACAACATACAACATATGTGTTAATCGATGGTTTATGTTACTGGTAAGGCTTCAGGTCAACAGTAGGCTATTAGTAGTTAAGTTTGTGAGAAATTAAAAACTAGACTCAGATTTTTGACTGTTTTGCCTCTAACCTCCATATTGTTCAAGGGTCATCTGTATTTAATACAGAACTACTTTAATACATATTTCTCCTAGAGAGTTTTTCTTGATAGGCTAGCCAAGACTTTACTTAAATATAAGTCTGATGCTGTTTTGATGAACTTACATTTGCTCTACAGGAGTCTTTCTTGCTCTAGTAACCTTCAGGCTGAATTCAAATTAGGGTCTTTTGCTCTTAAAACATTTTTTTTTTCTTTGACATACTTGTTTTAACCCTCTGCCTTTCTTCAAATGATAAATACTAAGTAAGGGGCAGTTTCTTTGTGGATTATTTCAGTGAGCCCTCGCTTGTCCATTGGCCCATTAGATATCTGCCTAGAATATTTGTGCCGCCTTTTTCAGTGATACCAACTTTTCTGGAAAATTCTCTGATGGATCTCTAATGGTTTCAGTTTCCTGCAAATTTAGATTGTGTGACAATGATTTCTCTCCTGAAGGTAGCAGACAATTCCTACTTATTCCTTTGACATGGCGTGGCTCTATCTTCAGCTTTTTGAAGAGAGGCAATACTTTTCTTAGAATCAGTGCATCACATTTCTTATTGCCATCATTGGCCTGTTACCTTGTCCAACCGCTTCTAATCTGCTAGGGCGCTGTATATATGGCTTTAGGTGACTAGTATAAGAGTCCCATTTACAGTAAAAGGGAATAGAGAGTAAAAGTGCAGGGCTATTGGTTGGGTCTTGGTAGATTGGGATGTGATTCTAACTGGGAAAAAAAAATGCATGGGCTTTGGAGTAAGACTTGACACATCTTTTCGCTAATTGTATGACTCGCACGAGTTAGAGAGCCTGTGCTTTCTCATCCTTAATACAGAGGTGACAAAGCTACTCTATAGGGTTCACCAGAAGGTAACATGGGATCATTTATACAGTTTCTCCAGCAAATAGTGGACATTCACAATGCTGGTGTTGCTTGGTCCCCACCCCTGCTCCTAGTTATAACATGGTAAGAGTCCACAGTGTCTTTAGCAGATGCCAGCCTAAGCATGTGGAGGTAGAAATGTTAAATTGGGCAGTAACTATGCTGGTAAAGGAGAGATTATACTTGGGTGGTGAGGAGTAGAGCTGGAGGAGCAGGAGCATTGGGCAAGAAGAGAAGAGGCATGGGTTGCTGATGACAGTTCAGAGGAGGTTACATCTGTTGCTGCTAATTGGTCCTGTGCCTTAGGTTACCCAGCCATGAAATAGAATATTGGACCTCTGCTCTGTTCTAATATAAAGCTAGGTACAAAGCAAGTGTATGTCAACTTTCCAATTTTCTAAGAAAGTAATAACATATATATATAAAGTAATAACTTTATATTATTTTTGTCAGATCTTTTAATATTGTATTCTGGTGAATGGGCAGGAGGGGGATGAAGAGCAAAGCCTTGTTCTGGGTACCGTTCTCTAATACTATCCTGTGTGACTGCTCCCAAGGAGGGGAGCCTAATACTAGGGGGCGGGCAAAGAAGGACTCTTACAACATTGTATTTTAGATCATTTCTCTTTGTGAGAAAATTCTTCTTTGGCAGGTTTCATTTCCTTATAGCTGTAGAACTGAGGTCCCTGTTTCCTCCTAGCAGCTGGCTGCGCAGAGGCTGCCCACATATTCTCTTTATCCTCAAGCCAATAAGGGCCCATCGAATTTTTGTCATGCTTTGAATCCCTGATTTTTCTTTCTCTCTCTCTTCTTAAAGGACTTGCTTGATTAAGCTAGGTCCTGTGGGCTAATCTCATTTTTGCATAATCACAGGGGTGATAACTCATCACATTCACGGGTACCCCCACACTCAGAAGGGAGGAGACTATACTCAAGCAAGAATCATGTGTAGAGCTCTGCCTGCCACCAATCATTTGGCTGAATTCAAAATTCAAAATTGATATTTATTTTCCTATAGAATTTTTAAAGGAATTACTCCATCATCTTAGGATTTAGAAATAGAGTTGAGATAGCCTGTGCCATTCTGAATCCCAATTATATTAGTGTTTTTTTTTCTCTAGCAAATTTAGATTCTTGTCTTTATAAGTATATTTTAAAATGTCTCTGATTTGCCTTTGTATGGGTTTCTCTCTCTCTCTCTCTCTCTTTTTTTCCTTTTATGCTACTGGGCACTTGGGTACCTTTGATCCCCTTCACTGATGAAAACCCTCAGGTCTTTTGCCAGAGTAAAGAAGGAATAGTTTGCCTAGCTGCTTCAGGTTGGGAAGGTCATCTCATAGCTGAATTCTAGTGTATTCAACCAGTTCCCCTTTTGTTAGCCCTGTGCTCCACCTTCCCGGGGACCCAGTGCCTCTGATTCTTGAATTTTACTGTGACCTATCCAGAGAAGCAGTTGATTTACTCATTTGCATTTCTCTTTGCAGGGTGCTTTTCATATCAGCTTTTCCTTTCCCTTCAAAGTTAGATACACCCACTCATTCACCCCCTCTCCATCTTCTAAAAACATTGACATTACCATCCACTATGTTCTACTGTCCTGTTTTCTTTTTTTTTTTTTTTTAAGATTTTATTTATTTATTCATAATAGATACACAGAGAGAGGCAGAGACACAGGCAGAGGGAGAAGCAGGCTCCTCTCAGGGAGCCCAATGTGGGACTCGATCCCAGGACCCCGGGATCCTGACTTGGGCCAAAGGCAGATGCTCAACCGCTGAACCACTCAGGTGTCCCTCCTGTCCTATTTTCTTTATCATTGTAGATTTAACACAGTTTTAAGTTCCTTTAAAAACCTTTTTTGGGGGAGTGGGCAGGAGGGTTGGATGGGAGCAGAGATAAATCCCTCTCTCATTCTACCGTGTTGAGCCAGAAGATCTCCTTCTTTGATAGTTTAATCATGATGATTTAATCTTGGTTTCACTTTTGCCATTTTGTGACACAGACCAGATTATGGCATGATTCCTTCCTAAGTCAACTAACATTTGAATGTATATTCTGATTACAGCAATGTGTTAAAGAGGAGGGCATCAGACAAGAAGAATGTCGTTTGTGTCCTCAGGAAGCTTTCAGTCCTGTCAATGTTGAAGAGCACAAAGAGACATAAAGGAAAAAAAATGGAGGGGAAAACCTAAATGTTCAACAGTAGCAATGTTACTGAACAGAATAATTTATTTATAAGATAGACTGTTGAGTGCTTATTATATAATGTTTTTGAAGATGAATTAGGGATATGCTCTTTATAATGCGAACTGAAAATAGGATGTAAACTGTTAGTATGATTTCAGTTACATAGGGGAAAAATACAGGAAAAAGTGTAGAAAAATATTAAATGAAAATAAAGACCCTCATATTAACAGTGATTTTTTTTCTAGATTGCAGAATTATGATGATTTTTAAAGAAAAATATGTTTTTGATCTGTAGTTAGGATTACCTTTCCTCGTTTTCTTTCATTGCTTTATTAACTAGCATCTACTTATATCAGCACTTTTTTATTTGCCTCCTCATTACTTGTCTATTAGAATACTTTGGAAAGGAGTAGATATTTCTGTAATGGTGTAAAGCTTACACCAGTAAAATGCGCTGACTAGTATAGCTTAGTATGGCCGATTATAACATCACTTTTGCCTTTACCTTAAGGCTTCTATTTTAGTACCATCAGTTTAACAACTGCTTACCATTTTTCCTATGTTATTTTTTGCCAGAATAAGTCTTTAACAGAAGTCAAGACTCAATGAAGTATGCAAATAGTCTTTTGTAGCAATTGTTGCTAAATTATACTTTTAATAGGGTGTTTATCTCAAAATCATGTTAATGAAGAAATAGAATACTGTGTCATTTCTTGGGATTTTGATTGGTTTTGGTAGAATGTTACAGATAAAATAGCTAGCTTTTGTTTTTTCCAAAATAAAGACATTTTTACTTCAGCAGTAACATCCAGGATTTATTTAATCTACTTCCACCATTTTTTTATGTTTCAAGTTTTTATTTAAATTCTAGTTAGTTAACATATAAGTGTAATTTTTTCAGGAGTAGAACTTAGTGATCTGTCACTTACATATAACACCTAGTGCTCATCACAACAAATGTCCTCCTTAATACCCATCACCTATCTAACCCATCCCCTCCCCCACTTCCCTCCAGCAACCTGCAGTTTGTTCTGTATAGTTAAGAGTCTCTCTTATGCTTTTCCTCCCTCTCCTTTTTCCTGTCCCCTTTGTTCATCTGTTTTGTTTCTTAAATTCCACATATGAGTGAAATCATATGATATTTGTCTTTCTCTGGCTGGTTTATTTCACTTAGCATTATACTCTCTAGTTCTATTCATGTCCTTGCAAATAGCAAGATTTCATTCTTTCTGATGGCTGAGTAATATTCCAGTGTGTGTGTGTGTGTGTGTGTGTGTGTGTGTTTATATACACACTACCTCTTCTTTATCCATTCACCAGTCAATGGACACTTGGGCTCTTTCCATATTTTGGCTATTGTTGATAATGCTATTATGAACTTTGGGGTGCAAGTGCCCCTTCAAATCTGTATTTTTGTATCCTTTGGGTAAATACCTAATAGTGCAATTGCTGGGTCATAGGGTAAGCTCTATTTTTAACTTTTTGAGGAACCTCCATACTAGTTTCCAAAGTGGCTGCATCAGTTTACGTTCCCACTGTAAGAAGGTTCCCCTTTCTGCACATTCTAACCAACACCTGTTGTTTCCTGTGTTGTTAGTCTTCGCCATTCTGACAGGTATGATGTAACATCTCACTGTAGTTTTGATTTGTATTTCCCTGATAACTAGTGATGTTGAGCATCTTTTCATGTGTCTGTTGGCCATCTGTATGTCCCCTTTGGAAAAATATCTATTCATGTCTTCTCCCCATTTCTTAACTGGATCAGTTTTTGGTTGTTGAGTTTGGTAAGTTCTTTATATATTTTGGATACTAACGCTTTATCCAGTAGGTCATTTACAAATATCTTCTCCCATTCCAAAGGCTGCCTTTACTTTTGTTAATTGTTTCCTACACTGTGCAGAAGCTTTTTATCTTGATGGGGTCCCTGTAGTTCATTTTTGCGTTTATGTATAGCTACTGTTGCCAGGTGGGTGGCTGAGCCGTAAGCGAGCCAGACAACTACTACTTGGTGATTCTGAAAAGAACCAAGAAAACAAGCACAGACATGGTGAGCTAGTATCATTGAAAACTCGTGCGCCTCTATCATGTGGACTGTGAAATCCAGTCTCAGAAAATAGAAGGTAGAGGGCTATGAAATGATTTAGAGTCTGAATTACTGCATCAGAAAAACTTGTTTTATAAAAAGTATCATTCATGAGATACATTTAAGTAACAATTCCCCCAACTCTTAGCAAGATTGCATAAGAAAGGTACATCTGTAAATCTTAAGATACTGTTTATTTTTAAGTTACTGTGTTTCATAAAATGTTTTTCTGTTTAGGATTCATATTAAGAAAATTAAGATTTTGATTAGAAATGTGTGAAATTTATCCTAAATTAACAAGAGATTTAAAAAATTGTTTTAATCAACAAATTCATCACAAAATAATTCACATTAGGATGCCATTTTAAAGATCATAAAATCATTTTCAAATCATTTTTAAGTCATACTTCATGAAGTAGGGTGTATGTAAAAAAAATTTTTTTTTCTTTCAGCATGGTTAAGGCAGCTTTCCAGTTGTTCACATTTTTTTTTTAAACGTAGATTCATAATCCCAAAACCAGCATTGAGGTTACACATTTAAAGTTACTAAGATCTATTGCATTTGATTATAATTTACTTAAGAATGCTTCATATTATAAACCTATTTTCTTTATGGAGCTTTATTTAGGCATGTACTGTCAATAATGTTATGAAAGCTTTTTGTAATGGAGTTTAAATGCTGTAGCACCATGATGTATATATCCTTAAGATTAAAAAAAAAAATACTAAAAGAAGTAAGATTTTAAAACAAACAAAAACATTCTTGGAGTGTTTCCAAACCTAAGCATAGTCCATACCACAAAAGTAGTCTTTCTTGAATGAAGTTAATTACCCACAGGGAGCATGTTGGTCACTCTTTAAAATTCTTATAAAAACAAAGAAATTAATTATCCAGGATAAAAACAAGTCATACTCTTTCTGGCAAACATTCAATTAACTTTTTAGTGCTTGCCATTTAATGTTGTTTTTGACCAACCAACCATTGAAAACTACTTTCCTTTGAATTTGGGCTTGAGTGGAAAACCATGTTTGTAGCTATTTAGATGGCCAGTTGCATTTGACTGGCAACTTCTCTCTTATGATCTTTGAATTCAACAGCTCGTTATGTCTTAGACTCACTGTGAAGTTTGCATTGAGCAGTTATTCTGTGTGTTTGTGCTTAACAGAGTTCATCTCTAGAATCTATTGGAAAGAAAGAAGTAAAAAATCTTAAATTAGTATTTAACATTAAAACGTCTCAAAAATGTCCTAGCATCGAGAAAATTTCCTGCCTGATCAACTAAGGCCTGTGAATGTTAAATTTTTAAAAATCTGGGGGGAGGGGCCCCTGGGTATCTCAGTGGTTGAGTCTCTGCCTACAGCTCAGGGTGTGACCCCAGGGTCCTGGGATCCAGTCCCGGTAGGGCTCCCCACAGGAAGCCTTCTTCTCCCTCTGCCTGTGTCTCTGCCTCTCTCTGTGTCTCTCATGAATAAATAAATAATATATACATATATATATATATATATATATATATATATATGTATATATTTTTTTTAATTTTATTATTATTTTTTTATTCTGGGAGGGGAGCTTGGGTGACTCAGTCGGTTACGCGTCTGATGCTTGATTTTGGCTCAGGGTTCTAAGATTGAGCTCTGCATCAGACTCATTGCTCAGCAGGGACTCGGCTTGAGGATTCTCTCTCCCTCTCCCTTTGCTTCTTCCCCTACCTCACTCCAGCATGCATGCATTCTCTCTCTCTCTCTCTCCCCCCCATAAACAAACAAACAAACAAATAAATAAATATTTTTTAGGGGCGTCTGAGTGTCTCAGTGGTTGAGGGTCTGCCTTTGGCTCAGGTCGTGATCCCAGAGTCCTGGGATCGAGTCCTGCATCAGGCTCCCTTCTGCATCTGCTTCTTCCTCTGCCTGTGTCTCTGCATCTCTCTCTCTGTGTCACTCATGAATAAATGAATAAAATTTTTTAAATATATGTATTTTTAAGACCTTTTTTCCCCCAGAAAATAAGTGCTTGCATTGCTCTTCTTTTTGATATTTTCACTGATCCATATCTTTTGTACTCTGGAAGGTATATTGGAGATGAAAGGTATTATTGATAACTGAATTTGTGTTTTTGGAGGTGTATTGTAATTGAAAGGTATGATTTTAATGATGATTTTAACAATTTGCTACATTAGCTTTCTTTCTCTTTGAACACACACGCGTGCACGTGCGCACCCAAACTTTATTTTCTGAACCATTTGAGAATAATTGCAGATATGGTACACTTCACCCCTATATATTTCAGCATATTTTTCCTGAAAAAACATTTCTCCTGTATACCCACAAACTAACACAGTTAAGAAAGTTAACATTGCCACTATATTCTTGTTCAGTATTTAGTTTCCCCCTCTTTTTCCAGTGATGTTATTTGTGGCTCTTTTTTTACCCCTCAGTGCAGGATCCAGTCAAAGATCATACACTGCATTTAAGTTCTCTGCATTTTTAGTCTCTAACAATCTCTTACCTTTTTTCCCCCCATCTTTTATTACAGTGCTATTATTGAAGAGCCCAACCCAATATGGATGTGTGTGATTAAATTCTGGTGAAAACATTGTGCCAGGCATACTTCTTAGGTGATGCTGGTTTCTTCAGGAGGCACATAATGTCAGCTCATTCAGTTTGGTTTTTTGGTAACAATCATTAAATTAAGGTGGTATCTGTCAGCTTTTTTTTTTTTTTTTTTTTTTTTTTTAATTGTAAAGGTACTTTTCCCCTTTGTAATTAATGTGTGGTTCACGTTAGGGGTTAGTTGAGCCTGTGTGAACACTGTATTCCTCAACATTCATTTAGCTTTAACTGATGATTCTTGCTTAAATCAGTTATGATGTTGACTGTAAATGTTGATTTCCATTGCTTTCATTTCTTCTTCATGGAAATTCTTCTGATTCTGTCCCTCATCTCCTTTGCAAGTTATTAGACTCGGGATTCTTTCTGTATTCAATTTGTAATCCTTTCTTCATGTCATTAAGGTGTTACAAACCTTGCTGCTGTAATTTCTCCAGAGTTAGCCAATGAATGTCCCTGGAAGCTGCCTTCTGACATGCGCCCATCAACTTCACACTTTTTTCCTTCGTGGCTCCACATTTCTGGGCTCGCTGTGCTGTCCTCTCCATGTCTCAGCCTTGGAAGCAGCCATGTCTCATGAGCCCCCTGCTCCTTTTAGTGGGGAAATGACAGGCAGCAAAATTTATGATTTTTAATAAGGTCGGAAGTGCTCAACTGCATTATGAATCTGTGGTTTAATATGCCCTTATCTTAGGGAGTAATTTCTTATCTATGAAGCAGGAGGTGTTATGATTAGTTGGTATTTGAAATTACTTAGATGATCCAGAGTATAGTTCTGTTTAATATATGTGACATTAGAATTAATTGTAGGGGCACCTACATGGCTCAGGTGGCTAAACATCTGCCTTTGGCTCAGAAAAAAATATATCTTTTTTCAGGAAGACAAAATTAGTTTTTTATTTAGCATGTGTTTATTTAAGAGGTATTTATTATTGTACTAGATAGGTTCATAAGTATTAAGGTGAGGGGGACACAGATTTTACCCTTGAGGAGGTTACAATCTGAATATTCAGAGATCTAATAATCAGAGATCTATGTTCATGAGATTTATGTCATGAGATCTTTATTCAGAGATCTCTAATATGAGATAACTACAATAAGCATCACAAAGTATTTTAAGTTGTCATGCAGATTGAGAAAATAGAGATGAGATCTGATTTAGGGTATCGGAAGAGTTTCATGGAATGTTTGAGTTAGAGCAGAGTCCAATTTGCCACAGGCCACAAAGAGGGAACTGGTAGAAATGGCTAAAAATAAGATCGAAATCACCTTCTGGGGCCTTACATTTTAGGCTAAATTTGTTCTGAATCCAGTAGATGATGAGGGACTATTCATTCTTGAGTAGTGATGTTTGGACATATTCTTCAGAGCTACCGGGTGAATGAATCTCAGTGGAGACTACTTTGAGTGAAATGATAGGGATCCCACAATAAGAGTCTTCCATAACCCGGGAAAAGTAGGCTATGTTTCAGTTATGCTCTGTAGCCCTAACACAAGTGAAATTAAATCATCTTTGATATGTCTTTCCTCCAATATCTGTTGCCCCTATTATTTTAATGCATGTAAATGCCACCTGAAGAGACCACACCTGTCTTGTTCATGATTGAGTATTCTCTCCCTAGCATAGTGCCTGACACACAGTAAGTGTGTATCCCATGTTTGTTGGATACTTGAACGGGTCAGAGAATAAGTAACAACAGAGTGAAGGCACAAAGGAATGGACAGGTGAACCAACTGCACGTGGTAGCGACAGGACAAGCTGGAAGAAGAGAGAAGGCCTGAGCAGAAGCTGGCATGGTATACTGGATCTATTCAGTCCTCAGTGTCGGCCTTCATGATCTTTTTAGGAAATTTGAAATCGCTGCCAGCACTCAAAACTTGAGATTTTTCTGGCTTCTCTTGGAAAGCTGGAAGATCTGATGAGACTGGGCATGCATTCATTGGCTGAAGCTAGATCAACCCAGGCTCTCCACATTTCCGGTTAGCTGTGCCCGGCCCAGTTCACTGCAGCTCCCCGGGCCCCCCAACCCCCCTGTAACTCCTCTGGGAGTTGCTGTTTGTCATTGTATCATTGCACTCCCCTTGTACTATACTTTCGCTTGTGCTTTCCTTGATTTTTTTGTTTGTTTGGTAGAGTTAAGAGGAAAGTAAAGTATTTCTTGTATCCATGTCTTTTAAAAGTGAAAAACAAAAAACAAAGAATGAAAGGCAGTGTGTTAGAAGAAAGATGGGAGCATCTTTGTGGATATGAAGAGTGTTCTTCATCTTTAATACGCAAACAGGACCCATCTGTATTGAAAGAATGCAATCCAAGGGGCTGTTTACAGAACAAATCCCAGAGACTGCCTGTGTAACCATTTGAGTTTGAAACCTCTGAGGTACACTGTATAGAACCTGACGATGGCCGTAATAGTGGACAGAAGAGAAAACAGCTGGTGAGTGAGTGCTGCCTCTCCCAGAAATAGGAGAATCATGAGAAGCGTGTGCTTGTAAGGGGATTTAGTCATTTTTGACATTTGAGTTGTGCATCTCCTTAATTTTTTTTTTATTTTTTATTATTGAAGTTTGATTTGCCAGCATATAGTGTAACACCCAGTGCTCATAGCATCTTCCCTAATTTTAATTCAAATAAATGATTGGTTAAGGGATGCCTGGGTGGCTCAGCAGTTGAGCATCTATACCTTTGGCTCAGGGAGTGATCCCAGGATCCAGGATCGAGTCCCACATCAGGCTCCTTGCATGAAGCCTGCTTCTCCCTCTGTGTCTATGGGTCTCTCTCTCTCTCTATCTCTCTCTCTCTCTCTTTCTCTCTCTCTCTTTCTCTTTCTGTGTCTCTCATGAATAAATAAAATCTTTAAAAGATTGGTTAAGTGTTTTCCCTCTTTTGTATAAAACTGGTTTATTCTTATATACAGTGAGCATGTATTTTCTTGTGATCCAACTTTATTTACATTAAGAGTTGGTTAGCCGGACACCTGGGTGGCTCAGCAGTTAAGCATTTGCCTATGGCTCAGGGCATGATCCTAGAGTCCTGGGATCAAATCCTGCATCGGGCTCCCTACACAGAGCCTGCTTCTCCCTCTGCCTGTGTCTCTGCCTCTCTCTCTCTCTCTGTGTCTCTCATGAATAAATAAATAAAATCTTTTTAAAAATTAAAAAAAAATATTAGCAAGAGTTTAGGTAGCTAGAGATGCCTGTATTACACAGCCTATTCTTGAGTATTTTTTATGAAGTTTACAACTCAGGGGGTAAAAATATTACAATATTCCTTTGGGAACTTAAAATTAGGGAAAAACTCTACCTTATATAGTTTATACTTCTAAAAAGATGTGAATGCACCAATTTGAGACAGAAAGTTACGTTCCAAAAGCTTTTTGACAACCACCAACCAGGCAAGAGGAGATTTCCTCAAATGTGGCTTAGTGAATTTCATCAGGGGTGGTTGAGGTGCTTCTCAGAGGGTAGGAGTTGATGCTATGAAAACACTTCTTCTGTGGCTTGATTCCTTTCGAATATGTAGGTGTCTTCTCTTGCCTCCCTACTTTCTCCCCTAACTTTTCCTTCATAGTACCCTATCTTGAATCTCCATACTGGATTGCTCGCTTCGGCAGCACATATACTAAAATTGAATCTCCATACTGGAAAGTAGCACTCCTCTTATTATAGGAATCATCCTAACCAAGAAGTAGAACAAATAAGGTAGGTGATAAAGCCCATATTAAACAGAGCAGGACTGCATCATAGAATATCCATCTTGACCAGGCTCTAAGAAATGGGTGGTGACTACAGCTACATGAGTCCAACTCAAAGGAGAAGTCTTACGTTTGATCAGAGAAGGGGTCAATTTGCTGATTAAGATTATATGCGGAAGCTCTCTTTTTTCAGAGTTAAACTTTGAATTTTGGGGGGGGGGGGAACAGCAAAATATAGAAAGATTTAGAAAGGTGGCTGTTTTATGAAAGCTTAAAGATTTCCTGTTCATTGGCCATATGGAACAAGTGCATTATGAGCAAAGACATTGTATTCTGTGGGTCCCTTGTAGCCTCTTGCCCTCCCCCCACCCCCAACCTAATAGCGTGTTTCTTATCCAGGACTTTATCTGTAAACATTAGCCTTTCCATGAGTCTTTCCGTTCTCCCATGCATTTTGGGCTGAAACTTCGGTGACTCTTGTTGGGTGAACGGTGTTCTTGTGGCCAGATGATTTAGCTTACTGTAGACTTAAGTAGCTTAAATAATTTTTAGCAACTTTTGTAGAATCAAACCTAGGTTCTGGCACATGCAGAGTACCAGCAGTGCAGACAGAGTCTCTTAGAGTATCTCTCAGAGTTCAAAGCCCAGGCATACTTAGAGCACCAATGAACCAACAGCCCTTCAGGAGGTATTGTAGGATTGTAATACCAGTGAGATCTTTTAAGTCTAAAATGGGAGATGCTGGCAAACGAGGTGATTTTGGGTGACAAACAAATGAACATTTCAGTTTTTTTTATTTTAATGTATAATAAAATAGAAAAATGTGTTTAACACAAGGGCCAGGTAGGTGTGTAAGCTTAAAATTAGCTGAATGTTAGGAGAGATAAAGGGATGGTAATTCAGACTTATGCTAGTACTGAAAAAAAAATTATAAAGGTAGTATGCAAATGCCAGAAATTTGGAAAATACAGACCTAGTTGAACTACAGGTAAATAAAAACTAAAAGTTAAACGACTTTCTCAAAGTTAGACAGGTGATTTGTAATTGAACTTTACAGTGCCTGACCCATCGTCCTGTCCACTCTATCACATTGCATTCTGTTCACTGCTTACACCTCAGGAGAAAAATCTACAGTAAGTCACTTCGTCCTGCCTGTTTTTTCAGGCTGCTGTTTCGGACTGCCTGTCAGGTTTCCCTCTGTCATTTCATAAAAAGAATGCTAGTTTTCCATTCCCCATACTTGCTACATGTTGTAGTATTCTGCTTTGCTGTACTTTTTAAAAGTAAAAAACAGATTGCTACCAGCCTTACCCCTAGGATGTGGGGTGCATATCTTCTCCCTACCAACCCTTTCCAGAATGTGCTGTTTGCTAATTCCTAGGCTAGTGTGGTAACTGTGTAGGTGGTTGTTTATATTTTTTTTTTTTGTTATTTTAGGGAGCACAGAATTTTCTCAGAGCTTAGGACCTTTAGTTTATCATTGGCTTGCTTTCTAAAAAGGTTAAAAGACTACATTAAAAAAAATAATAAACCAAATTGTATTAGTTAAGGGTGAGGTTAAGCTGCAGTAATTAAAAGGCCAAATAAAACAGTAGCTTAAATAGGACAAGCGTCTAATTGCCCAGTTGACAATGTGGCTGGTCTAGGCTTGCAGGACAGCTGTGTTCCATGAAGTACTGCAGGGACTCAGTTCTTGCCCTGTGTTGCTTAGCTGTCCCTAAAAGAATTGTCTCAGTCTACATGGTAGAAGCTGACTGCCTGCCAGCTGGGTGTCCCCAAATCCAGAACGGCTTAATTATAACTGGGAGATCATTCAGAACTAACATGCCGCCGTGTGTGCCCAGGCAAGCCCTAGTTAGTCTCATGGCCATCCCTAGCCTCAAGAAGGCTGCAGACTGAATTCCCTGGCTGGACAACCACGGTGCCCAGGAGGAAGGCAACAAATGGATTGTAAGGGCCAACCAGAGCTGGCCCATGTTCATCTCCTTAGTATATTTACATCCCAGGGAAGTGTTCCCATGAAGGAAAGAGAAGGTTCTGTGGTGTGTTTGAAAGCCCAAGTCACAGTCGTGTGGGACTGTGAAAGGGTTTTGGCCAGAGGGCGGAATGATCGTGTGCGTATTTTGGAAAGAGCACCTACAGAGGTTGGACCAAAGCTGGGAAAGTGAGCTCTGTAATCATCAGCACATGTTGGTACAGACTTAAACTCACTGCAGGAGGAATGGAAAGAAGGAGCTGGGTTCAAAAGGTACTGAGGCATTAGAAATAACAATGTACAGTGTAGCGTGAAGAACCTGCCCCAGACCCACACATAGAGCGGATTGCCCACCACAGCCTTTCTTCGGCATTTCCAGCCTGCTTTCATTCTGCTGGTCCCTTTCTTCCCTGTTGCCTCGGTGTATAAATACATAGATACTTCCCCCACCCCAAGCAAGGCCACAAACCCAAATGCCTTCCAGAATGAAATTAGTGAAAATGACCAAGGGTCCTGGGGGTGGGGGTCAGAACCTTCCACTGAAGGGTGCTTTTTCTCTCTAAAGTGCACGGCCTGTGTTGCCAGGTGTTTTTTTTTGTTTTGTTTTGTTTTTTTTGCCAGGTTTTTCTATTTTAAAAATAGAAACTGGAAATTCAGACTATTAATTGAGATCCCCTGATTTTTAAATGTCAGTTACTTTAAATTCTGACAAGAGTTCTTGCATGGGATGGCTATGAAGATAAAATGGGCTAGTAAATGCGAAGGTCTGAGGCCAGGGCCTCGCATCTTGGAGGCATCTCTGTCACAAGCTGGCTGCATCACTGTCTTCATCCCCACCTTCCGTCCACCTTCTCTCCTTCCACGGCTGCATTACTGAGAGCTGCTGAAGGAAAACAGCAGAGCTGTCTCCCTCGAAAGCGTCCGGGTTCCTCCGTGCTGCCAGAGTCACAAAGCACATAATGAGACAGAAGCTAGTATCAAACATTTTTCAAGCCGCAGATCCCTTTCTTCAACCAGTGCTTACATGGAAACCTGCTACGGAGGGGGGATTAAGTTAGCTGTGCTCTGTTTGAAGCAGTTATGGAAAAGTTGAATAGAGCAACAGTTCTCAAACTTCCACTTGCTGCAGAACCACTCAGGAGGCTGTAAAGCACAGATTTCTGGGCCCTAACCACAGAGTTTCTGAGGTAGTGGATCTGGGATGGGCCTAAGAATTTTTATTTCTCACAAGCTCCCAAGTGCTAGGGCTGCTGTTATTCTTTAGGGGACTGAGGCCACAGTTGGTTAGAGGTTACAGTTCTCTATATATTAAGAGCCCTGCTTTGAGGAGCACCTGAGTGGCTCAGTGGTTGAGCATCTGTCTTTGGCTCAGGTCGTGATCCCAGGGTCCTGGGATCAAGTCCTGCATTGGGCTCCCCGCATGGAGCCTGCTTCTCCCTTAGCCTATGTCCCTGCCCGTCCCCCCTCTGTCTCTCATGAATAAATAAATAAATAAAATCTTTAAAAAAAAAAAAAAAAAAAAAGCCTTGCTTTGAAAGGAAAAGAACCTAAGGAGGATGGTTACTCCCCAGCCCCAGCTGGGACTCTTCCTTCTTGGCAGTCTGTGTTTAGTGGCTTAGACTAAATGTGATCCACTGACCAGCAAGCAGCAGTAGCATCGCCTGGAGCTTTTTGTGTATACAAGTACCTGAGCCCCAGTCTAGACCTCTTGAGTCAGAATCTCTTGAGAACCCAGGATCTGTCTTTTTAAAAAGCTCTCTGATTGATTCTTATACATCCTGAAGTTTGAGAACTGCTGGTCCTACTCCGAAGTTGGGGGTGGCCTTAGAAACTCCCCACAAGTAGAACTGATCGCCACTCTCAGGACTTGACCACCACTGTCTACCCCTCCAAATAGCATTTCTGCGAAATGAAAGGCCATAGTTCTAATAGAAGCTTCCGTGGCCTTCGACTTTGCTGGTATTATTAGATAAATGGCTGCACCAATTAACTGCTTAATTTCAAAAGTGGTTCAAGTTACAGGAAATAAGATGGGAAGATGAGCCATTGTGTATGAGGGATGATGAATTAAATTTTAGAAATATTATTTGTGGTTGATGGTCATAAATCCAGAGCAAAAGCAAACTAATATTGTCCAATGTATTAAACTGTTGAACGCTATTAGTCTGCTAAGTATGCCAGATTCTTTTGTGGGCCCCTTTAATTTTCATAACAACAAAGAGAATAACCACTGCATAGTAGAATAGGAACCAACTAGGAATTGGCAGAGTCAGGATTTGAACCTGGGTCTGTATGATACTCAAACCTGTGCTCTCCACTCCACGGTAGTAATTATTTCTCTGAGCTCTTAGAGTCCTTTGATCTCCTCCTTATGTTGAGCGCTTAAGATTTGTAAACACCAGTTTTTTCCTGCTTATTTAGCTGTAAAGTGTCTAATAAAAATATATTGTATAGTATGATGTGTAGCAAATAGGCAACACTAACTGTTGCAGTATAAAAACTACTAAATATCAGGGCTTTTGAAATTAATTCTGTACCTTCTAAATTTTAAACAGGTTTAATTGTATTAAACTAAAATTAATTTTTCAGGGACATTAACCCAACTACTGACCAAAAGCTAGAAATAGCTTGGTGAATTCTAAACTGAATTTAAATATTGATTTTACACAGAATCATGAACCAGGTCAAATTCTTTAAAAAGTATATCAATAAGTTCAAACCAGAAATATGCATACTTAAGTTGTTGAATAAGAACAAAACTGGAGCAAATAGTGTCTGACCCAAAATAATATTTTACTTGTTATGTAGAGCTCCTGATCTTGGTCAGATAGCCAGTTGACTTTAGCTTTAAGGATCTTTGATTTTTTTATTATTTGCCACAGCCTCAGTGCTAACTGATATCTGATATCTTTTGAGGGTTTGATATGGTATTTTGATTTTGATTCTGTGAATGAGTAAAAAGCCTTTGATTTGAAAGTTTAGTCTTACTATGTAGATCTTTCTAAGAAGGTGCTTTGATGGAAAATGTGTTAATTATTGATATGATCAAAACACATTTCTCTAGAAAGTAGAAATCATAACAAGCAAATATGGGGAAAGGCTTGAATATTCAAATCCATGAGTCACTTTGATTATCTTGACTTGACAAATGAAATCTAGCCTAATCTGGAATGGTAATTTCTCTTATTTAAGGAAGTAAATTCAGATTTTAAAAAAAATAGGTTACTGAAATTATTTGTAAATAAAAATGATATTTTCTCGAATTTTGCAGAAAACACCGATTATAAGTTCTCTGCCAACTGTCAGAGAAGTAGATCCAAAGTAAAATAATGTATTTTAACAAATGCCTTTGTTGTACTTAGTGTGACAGTACAGACCTGTATTATTCTATGAAACTACTACACAGTAGATCCTTTAGCTTGATTTTATAGATTTCAGTGGCTGGCAAACAGCAAGACATTTACCAGAAGCTGCAAGGGAATTAGGACATGGGGTATAATTTTCATTCATCCCACAGATGTGTTTAGGTTGACTCAGTGTATTTTAAAAATTTTTTCTCTCACTGCCAACATTTTTAACTTGGATAAATTTTACATACCAAACAACTAGTTTCTAGATCTTGCCCTAAAAACTGAGAGGATTTGGGAACATTCAGCTTCTATTCCAGTAATGAACACAATTCTCTAGAGCTGAAACTTGCTGTCTCTAGTTTGTGAGGTGGCCGGGATTCCTTTCTGTAACCTATTCAGCTGGCTCTCCTTCCTTTTTTTTTTTTTTTTAAAGATTTTATTTATTCATGAGAAAGAGAGAGAGAGAAAGAGACATAGGCAGAGGGAGAAGCAGGCTCCATGCAGGGAGCCTGACGCGGGACTCAATCCCACGCCTCTAGGATCACACCTTGGGCCAAAGTCGGCACTAAACTGCTGAGCCACCCAGGCTGCCCGCTGGCTCTCCTTCTTGATGTATTTCCACTGTTTACTTCTACTTCTTGACCATATTTATGGTCCATGAGGGCATTGGGGTTGGGACCCATGCTGTCACAGGAAGTCACATTCACCTTAATAATTTTGTCATCTAGAACTCTGAAATCCTAATTATTAATGATTTGTTTATTATTTATATGTACATTTGCTTGGGGACAGATTTTCTTATATTAATAGAAAACATTATGCTCATTATTTCACATTCAGAAACATGTCTTTGAGGAATTGAAATGGAAAAATAAACAGCCAGTAGATACAATAAAATGTGAACTTGGCACTATCTATGATAACTAAACCAAGTCAATTAGGAAAAAATTTTTAAATGATAATTTTTCTAAGAAATAACATGGTATAGTATAGTGAAAGAAACAACAGTTGGGGATTCTTTTGTTCTGGGACCAGCTACACGTCTGGTTTTATGATTTCAGTAACTTCAGTTGATCTTGGTTTTATCTGCAAAATTAAGACCGAATGACCTAACCTTTCTAGGTATGAATGTTAACATTTTCTTAATTTCTGGAACTATGTAGCGACCCAGAAGGTAGAAACTTGCAGAAATCTTTGGGAATTGGCAAGGCTACCAGTCAGAAACTTGAGCAGACAATAGTGTTTATACAAATAGATCAGTTGATATCTTCCCCCAAACCAAATGTAACCCAACAGTTCCTTGCCGGAGCTATCTCTGTCAGCTCAGGTCCCTGTGGCTGTGGGAGCACTCTCTGGGGAGTAAGCTGTAGCCATGGTACTTTTCTTTTTCTTTCCAAATTGGACCTCAGGATGCCCTCTGCTAGTTTTTTCCACCTATCATGTTTTTTTAGATACAAGTGAAATGAGTGAAGAATGGGTTTCTTTTGAATGCCGGAATAGCATGAGAATGTCGCACAGCAGCTACTTCACCTCTTTGTCCCTGTTTGCTCCGGACAATTCCTGGTATCCTGTTTCTACCTCTTTATCTAATAAATAATGGTAATAGAGAAATCCGAAGCATGCTCCCCACTTCTGAAAGTTTGCTGACCCATTTAGGCCATAGTATTTTCAGATGAGCATTTCGATTTTTTTTTTTTTTTATGAGGAACTCCCTGCCCAGTGTACAAGCCTGTGTATGAACATCTTCACCAGCTTCATTGATAGCCTTTATCTCCCAGAGAGTAGTCCCTCCTGCCTCAGGAAACACTGTCGTACCCTGTGCCAGAGACATTCTTCCACCCTCCCTTCAAATCATCCCATGGATGAATCAAGGCAGTGCTAAAAATGGGACAACTAGTGTGGCCTAATACAAAGTACACCACATCACCTATGAAGTCTTCTGGCCAAATAGATTGAACTTGAGTGTAATCAAGACCTTAGATCCAGCTACAAGCTTATAGGAAGCATAAAGGATCGAGGAACAAGTGGAATGGCACCACGAGGCTGCAAAGAACTACATCTGGAATATGATATTCTGCAAAACAAGTGACCCAACTAATTAGTGGTATGAAAAAGGAGCGGGCAGGGGACTGTTACTACTCAAAAGAGACTTAACGTGACAGTTCAACTAGTTGCCATGTTTTGTCCTATTTTAGATGTCAACTCCAAGGAACCCAACTATAAGAAGACAGTTTTTTGCAGTTTTTGAGGAAATTTGAATAGGAACTGTATATTAAAATTTTTACTAATTTTGTGAGGTGTGATAATGGCAATGTGGTTGGTTATATATATCCTTTAAATGTCTTTTCTTTTAAAGATATGTATGGAAGTATTTCCTGGTGAAATGATGTCTGCGATTTGTGTTAAGATAGGGTGGGAACAAAAGAGAGAGATAGTTGCTCCTTCAGATCTAATTTAATGTCCTTTCCTTGCAGGGTCTTTGGCCAAAGCAGGAGTTTGCCATTCATTTCATCATATTTATCTCACAGCATTTGTCATAAGCTGTAATTAAGCATGTATATCTATTTGTTTATTGTCTTTCTTATTACCTCAGACTCTAGTCAAGAGAAGACCAGGGACTACCCCTGGTCACCACTTTATACTCAGAACCTTGCACACTGTACAGCATGAGGTAGGCTTTCAGAAAATATATATCAAAAAAAAAAGTGACAAAATCTGATTTCACATAACATTTGCATTTTACTATTTCCAAATTTGGACTTGCATTGTCAGTTGTTATCATCTGTTATAAATGTCTGAAGCTTCTTTGCTTACTTTTGTTTGGCCGGAATCGGGAGAGACAGGAAATCCTGCCTACACTTTTGTACTTGAGAATTCAAATATGAGATAAGAAAGGACATCTTAAATAGTAGCTTCTTTAATAGTTGGCACTTTGTTATTAGTACCAAAGGTAGAGTAAAAACCTTGTTGTTAAGTCACTGACCCATCAGGCCTTTCCTCATGGGCAGTGAACACATACTTACAACATGTACCTGTTCCACCTGTATGCTTACACACACTTTCCCTGCTCCTCAGTGCTTTCCTGAAAAACCTGTTGCTCTTATCTTTGCTCTTACTTTCTTATAGGTGCATGAATCCTTGCTAAGAGTTTAGGATGTGGACTTCTTAGGCTGCTGAAGAACAGCATTTAAACCATGGAGCTTTTATTTATTTATTTTTAAAGATTTTATTTATTCATTCATCAGAGAGAGAGAGAGGCAGAGACACATGGCAAAGGGAGAAGCAGGTAGAGGGAGAAGCAGGCTCCATGCAGGAAGCCCGACATGGGACTCGATCCCGGGACTCCAGGATCAGGCCCGGGCTGAAGGCGGCACTAAACCGCTGAGCTACCCGGGCTGCCTAAAACCATGGAGCTTTTAAAGCCCTGGTCTCCTTAGAGTCTTCGTGGTCTGTCAGTCTGCCCTGTCTGTTGTGTCAGAATGAATGGTTGGTTTGTAAATTGTTTCAGTATGGTTCTTTTACTTCACCCAAAAGTGTTTAGTTTGGATGCTACCCAGTAGTAATTGTTAAGGTACTCTACAAAATCAAAACCTTGCCTTCAGCCAGCTAGATATTGTCCTTTATAAACACATTATTACATTATGTCTCTGTCTTAATCTTCTTCAGGTAATTAATGTAAGTATTCCTATTTTGACCTTGTTTTTAAGTTGCAGACACATGTAGAAACTAAAGTGTGGATTATCAGAATTTTTTAGAAAGATTTTTTTTTTTATGGAAAACTTCAATCATATAAGAAAGTAGAATAATATAATTATCTTCATGTACCCATCACTCAGCTTCAAACCATCCACTTCATATGTAGATCTCAACTGTAAGATGTGATAAATATAAGAAGTCAGTTAATTTTAAGAATACAAGAGGGACACCTGGGTGGCTCCATCGGTTAAGTGTCTGCCTTTGGCTCAGGTCATGATCTCAGCATCCTGGGATCAAGTTCCAGCTCAGGCTCCCTACTCTCCCTCTCTCTCAAATAAATAAATAAAATCTTTTTTTTTTTTTAAGATTTTATTTATTTATTCATGAGAGACACACAGAGAGAGGCAGAGACACAGGCAGAGGGAGAAGCAGGCTCCCCTCAGGGAGCCTAATGCAGGACTCAATCCCTGAACTCCCAGATCATACCCTGAGACAAAGGCAGACACTCAACCACTAAGCTACCCAGGTGTCCCAATAAATAAAATCTTAAAAAAAAAAAAAAAAGAATATAACAACTGAATTAATTCTAGAACTGTTTCAGTATATCTGTCATATGTACATGTATCTCAGTTCATTAAGATCTGTTTTAATAACACCACATCTGGTATACACTTTGCTATTTAACATAACTTTACAGATAGCTAAACTTATAAGACTTATAAAGCATGTCTTCAAAACCAGTAAGATTTTAAAAATTTAATTTAATTTATAGATCAAACCCCAGTTTAACGGCTCTAGTGTAATTTATTTAAAGGATTTTTTTTTAATTCAGTTTTTATGTTTGTGTTTATAAATTTCAACTGTCCTGAATCTTGTTGCCTTAAGCCAACCCAGGAGTATATGTAGCTTTCTTCTTCTAATAAATTTTGCTTATTCTTTGAGGCATTTGCTTTATCTTAGAACATAATAAAGTTTTGAAGTAAGTTAATTGGCTGATAAAAAGTAACTTCCTTGAGCTTATACTCATTTATCTAATTCTCTTGAGTAACACAGGCAGTTTGTTGTGTCCTAGAGAAAACTCAGACTTTGGAATGGTGGAGACCTGGGTGTGAAGGCTCACCACGGCTCACTCTTAAGTTCTCTTGGCCAGCAGGTATTCACTGAGTATCCGTCCCTATCCGCTCAACTCATAAGTGGGAGATACGTCCGTGAACAGAACAAACAAAGTTCTTCCCCTGGTGGTACCACACTCTGCGTGGGGAGACAGACCATATAAAAAAGTAACTTAAGGAGCAGCCCGGGGGGCTCAGCAGTTTGGACCCGCCTTCAGCCCAGGACGTGATCCTGGAGACCTGGGATCGAGTGCTGCATCAGGCTCCCTGCATGGAGCCTGCTTCTCCCTCTGCCTTTGTCTGCCTCTCTCTCTCTCTCTCTCTCTCTCTCTCTCTCATCTCTCATGAATAAATAAATAAAATCTTTAAAAAAAAAAATAACTTAAGGAATCCTTGGGTGGCTCAGCAGTTTAGCACCTGCCCTCGGCCTAGGGTATGTTCCTGGAGACCCGGGATCGAGTCCCACTTGGGCTCCCTGCATGGAGCCTGATTCTCCCTCTGCCTCTCTCTCTCTCTCTCTCTCTCATAAATAAATAAAATCTTTTTTTAAAAAGTAACTTAAAAAATATTTGATAAAATTGCAGATGGCAGTGGGTTCTGTGAGGAAAAGAAAGCATGGAAGGAAAGGGAGTGAAGGCAAGGAGCTGGGAGAGGAGTTCCTTCTGAGGGAGTGGTCCTCGGAGCAAACCTAATGACACATTCACATGGATGTCTTTTTTCCCTCAACCTTGCGGATTATGTAGGTAAAACTATTTGAAGCAGCAGGTACCCCCATTCTCCCATAGAAACAAGTTTTATGCTTTCTAAGAAGAACAAAGCAATCTGTGGCAGAAAGAACCTGGAGCAAATGGAAGGAAACAGATGTAGAAGGTTGATGAGTGTGAGAGGCAGGCAGGAGTCAGTCCACTCAGGGCCTGGGGCAAGAGTGTGGAGTAGAGTCTGGATTTGTTTCCATCTGAAAGGAGTTTTGATAAGCAAGTGGCATGATCTCATCTATGTTTTAACAAGATCTCTCTGGATTATGTTTGGAGATGAGAAGGTAGGGGTCAGGTTGGGAGGCTGTTAACAGGCATGTGGGAAACTTGGTTCGCACTCAAAGGTGGCAGTGGAGGGGCTGACAAGTGGATTTGCTCATGGATCAGATGGATATGGGGGATGAGGAAAGAGGTCAACCTGGAAGCCAATGAGGAGAAAGGCAACTAAGAAGGAAATGCTTTGGAGAAGTTATATAAGATGAAGACTGTAAGTGGACGGTTGGGTTTGGCAAGGTAGATGCTAGTGTTGACCTTGACAGGAGCAATTTCAGTGGAGGGTCGGGATGAAAGTCTGATTGAAGGAAGCTGGAGGGGGAACAAGAGGTAAGGAAGCAGAGACGAGAGGCGATTTTAGAGCATTTAGACATAATGAAGACTAGACACATGGGAAAGTAGCTGGATCAAAGGAAGTCTTGTTTGTTTGTTTTTTTGCAGGTAGGATTGGAGATAGTACAGCATGGGTGTATCCTAAAGGGAAAGACCTGGTTGAGAGGGGTCAGTTGATGGTTAAGACAAAGCACAAGTGGAGAAGTAAAGTCTTTGAAGAAATTGTCAGATTTGGGAAAAAGAGGTAGTTCTGGTTGCTTCTACCAGTAAGATGAGCGAAATAAGAGACATTTAACAACTGAGAATGAAGGAAAGAGAAGGGAATGTTGAAAGTTTGAATAGAGAGGAGAAGGTATGAAATAATCTTTGAAAACGATGGGAGAGAAAGGGGCACCTGAGTGGCTCAGTGGGTTAAGCATCCGATTCTTAATTTCGTCTCAGGTCACAATCTTAGGGTTGTGAGATCGAGCCCCATGTTGGGCTCCATGCTGGGTATGGAGCCTACTTGGGTTTCTCTCTCTCCGTCTGCCCTTCCCCTTCCTTTCTCTCTCCCTCAAAGAAAGGAAGAAGGAAAGAAAGAAAGATGGGAGACAGAAATATCTATAGAGAAATGTGGAGTTGCCAGGCAGTGCTGGGGGCTGATTTAAAATACACATTTCTGTGTTCAAACAGAGTTGTGAGTTAGCTGGCTGGGTAGAGGCCTAGAATAAGTGAAGAGTGGGGTTTATTCATTTTATTTATTTATTTTTTTAAGAGTGGGGTTTAACTGGGATTAGGATTGGGCCAGTTAAGTGTGATGATAGGAAAGAGGAACAAGACACTTGACAGACCCCAAAGACTGATTCCCAAGATGGATTCAGGTTTGGTCTGTGGTGTCTAGCCTGGGAAAAGAGGGACCTAAGAACATGAGGGGAGGATTGGATACTGAGTTCATAGTTAGGTCACATTGCATAATTTTCCTCCCATTACAGATGAGGAAACAAAAGCTCAGGGAGGTAAGGCAGTCTGCCCACTAGTAAGGAGTGAAGTAGGGATGTGGCCTTTGAAACCATTCCATTACATTGCCTGTGTTCGCTAGAGTAGGGGTGGAAAGATGGTAAACCAGGTACTAAATAAAGGTGACTGCTGCAAGCGGGAGAAGCAAGTGAGATTACCGAGTGGTAGAAGGACAGGAGGGGGTAGTCTAGCCAAACAAGGAGCAAAGAGGGACATACCTCACCTTGGCGCACTGCGATACGTGGCATGTGGGAGAAAAACATGCCTCCAGTTTAGGGGGCTGTGATAGAAAGTGTCCTAAGAGATTTAACAGAAAGGCGAAGGAAGCATTTGGAGAAGACCCTGGGCACATGGGAGGTTCTGCTAATGATAGATTGTGTGTTTCAGAGGGCACGGAGTCTAGGCAAGATGGGAGATGGAAAATCATACGGGAATCAGAATCCAGGTGATGATGGATGGATGGCCTGGAAGGTTTAGCATCTGGGATGACATGACTGAGGTTCCAGGGGATATCAAGTATGATCTCCATCTTGATTTTCTCTTAGAAGGAGGTGATAATCTGCTTTACTCTAGGCCCCTTCTGGTTTGGTCTCTTCTGCAGTGCGTGACAGTAAGGTGGACAGCGTTCAGCCCAGGGGAGTGGTGGCCCTGCCAAGGACTTAGTAGTCCTTGCTTCCGTTGTGTGGAGTGTCCTGCCCTAGTGTTACTTAGATTAACTATACGTGTGAGCAACTCATGTGGCCCATCCAAGCCTCAGTGTTTTCACTTGTAAAATACAGATAAAGTCCAGTCTTGCAATTATTTAAGAGATAATGTGTATATAGATCCCCGGTAGGAGACTAGGGTTATATTAGATGCTCAATGACGTTTTTCCCTATGTATGTACTTTATACATTTCTAGTCTTTGCTTATATTCTACGATCCTTCATTCATTTGTTGCTGTTATCCTCAAAAATAGACCCACACACACGTGCATGCACAGTTTATTTGTTGGGTTTTCTCCTCAACTAGATGAATGCTGTGTGTGAATTGTGTGATCCCAATCTTTGTTTATAATGTTGAGCTTTTCATGCTGTCCATTTTGTTCTGAGATATAAATGATAAAATGTATTTCTAGCCATCTTATACCAAATAAAGTCATATTGATTTTTGCGTTGCATATAATGAAATAGAAAATAATCTCCTGGTGTCTATTCTGTATTATTCACAGAAACAATTTCTAAAGAACAGGTCTGCATTTGTACAATATAAATGCCTTATCTTGTTTACTTGATAGAAACTGGCGTTTTTGAAGTCAGAATGGAGATAAGAACCCGAGTTAATTGTTGTCCTTCTTTAACATAATGTGACTAAACCTAAAGAGCTTTTTGATTTGCAGGTAAAAACCTTATCTTTTTACCAAACATTTTAAGGAAATTTGGTAGCATTGAAATAGAATGAAATTGTTTTCATCAATTTAGAAAGTTAATAATTTTGTTAACAGTGATTTATACTGGAGCTAAAAAGCTGTCACAAGTTTCCCAAATCTTAAACCTAACTGACCTTGCATTTGAACCCAGATGTAATGTAAACATTCTCTTGAGCCAGGGAGGGGTTGGGCTAGTCAGTCTGGAGGATATTAGTGGTGTTCTGTTTGAGGGAAATTAGAATCCCTAGATAATTCTCAGGAGCTCTTTCTTAGGTCAGAAGCTGTCTTAAACATTATATATTTCTTAATTCTTCCTCGGCCTTGTTAACAATGCGTACTATTTCTCTTAGAAATCTAATTAGTAAAAGATATAATTACCTTTACTTTGAAGTAGGAAGTAAGAATGGGGGGGTTGGGGGATAGCTTTTCTACTCTTTCCACTTTATGTAGTTGTAAAAAAATTCGATGTAACATTCAGGATACTGGGCTGGAGCTTATTGCCTTACTGCCTTTAAAAATTCTTACTTCTCAGTATTCTATTACTTATCCAAAATATTTTGCTTAAAACTGAACTAAAGACTGTTACAGCTCCCTCTGACACCCCTGTCCTGAGATGTACTGAGCAGTGTTTTCGAACTTCAGGGCATGACCCAATAACGGTTGTTAAATCAGTTTAGTGGTTGGAAATCAACATTAAAAAAAAAATAACTAGAATACATCACTCACAGTAAGGAATGGAAATTGTCTCATGACACTTTTGTTGTATTTATTACATGTAGGAGGTGTGTCTATATAGAAGTATGAAAAAGTATATGTACTTTATACTGTAAGTCACCTTCAAAATTTGAAAATTGTTGCTATAAAGGATATTTCAGGTAAAGGTTTCATTGTCTTTTTTTACAAGTTTACATTTTAAAATATTGAATGCTCAGCTATATGGCCAATACTATTGTTAGTTGATATTTTAGAAGAAAAAGACAGTGAATTTTTTTTAAACTAACACATTTTTTGAAAAAGTGATTTTTTTAGTTTTTAATTCTGACATTATCATATGATCAAAAGCTGAAATGCAAAAGCTACCCCAAAATCATGCTTCTCTTAATTTAAGAAACATTTATTACGGCTCTTACGTTCATGAATAATTATGTTGAACTATGTAAGGTACAATTTCCCATCTCCAAGAAGTCACAATCAAATTTTTGTCAAACAAATATTGAAATACATATGTTCATATTTGTTTTAAATTTCTTCTCCTTAAAAATGATGGCCCGTTTATATAATACATTGACTCTCAGTATCTAAACTCTTAGGATTTTTAAGAAGAAATATTTGCCTCTGGAATTTTGTCATGGCTCTAATTGAGTATTTCTTCCTACTCAGATTTTTTTCTGCTTATTAAATAAACTATCATTGAATCAGTGTTAATCGTTAAAAAGTTTTGTATTCATTTGTTTTGGGTCCTAATTTGGTGGCTATTCTAACTACTTTTTCTGGAATCAGGTGGGAACCAGTTTGTGAGTTTTAAACACAAAGGGTTTTCCAGTGGGATATCTGCATTGTCTTAATCCCATCCCTTAATGTTCCCAAACCTCTCTCTTTTCCTCTTCTGTACAACATCGATGATAATCAAGTCAAACTCCAAATATCAAATAGGTGCCTCAGTATCTAATTTAAAATAATACAATACTCAAATCCCAAAGACATTACAAATTATAATGTGCTGATTTATAGTATAGATCACAGTGTTTTGTGGTCAGTACAGTGTGGATAACAGTCCTGCATAACTGAGATTACTACCTAGAGGTGGTTATCCTCTGTCCTCACTTAAGTCATTGGTTTTAAAGCAGGTGGCTAGTAGTCCCTCCCTCCTAGTTTACTACTTAGTTACTAGTGTTTCAGCACAGTGGTACATCCAAGAACATATAAAAGGCATCCGTTTTCAAGCAGTGTTACAGAACAATGATGCTCCTCCTTGGAACATTTAGAAATCACCCAGAGTTCATATATCACTTTAGAGGAAACAAGAGGGGATTACAGTGCGTAATTGGAATGGTGTGTTGGCCTGTCATAAACAGTAGGTTTATTTAGAGAACTTGGATCTCCCAGCTTACACATTTGAGCCACTTAGTAACACTGGTTTCTCTGAATGTGTATGAACTTTCTGTGTAAGATTTCTGGTCTGCCCACTGAACAGTAAATTTCCTCACCATATCTTTAGTAACTAAAGTTTTGCTTTCTATGTGAGTAAACAGAAGTCATTAGAATGAGCAACTGTGTTTAAATCCTATTACGATTATGACAGACCTCTCCAACAGTAAGAGTTCAGCGTGAAGGCTGATATTCTATATCCTTGATTCATGGCATGTGAACAAAAATAATCATAAGAGCAGGGTATCAGATATAATTGAAAATTGCTTTGTGTCACATCTTAAATAATGATACATAGTTTGGCTTTTTATTAACCTTTTTGTTAGAGGTTTTATATGCACATGTCATGAAAATGGGACTCCTGTGTACTTTGGAGGGGGGGATTGTGTATTATCTGTAATTGTAATATTACTTGCATGAAAACTAATGTTTGTTATTATTCCAGTTTTGCCATATCTTTATGTTTAAAATGCTCAAAAAGGATCTTAATTATTTTTTCTGACTTTATTTTTGAAGTTAGTGTTATTGTGTTTGCTATATAGCAAAAAAACCCTTTCACCCTCCAACCTAGTTGTCACATCAGTTTCTAGTTGCTCTGGTGTCCATACTGAATTAAACACAATAGTTGAGGCATGATTTTTTTTTTTTTGAGGCATGATTATAATTTTTTTTAAAGGATACCTTTCTGCTTTAAGTACAATCAAAATACAGATTCCCTTCCCCAATTTTTTGGATTCCTATACAAATACTGCTGTAGTTGGTAGTCTGAGGTATCTGAATAAATGGGGAAAGAATTGAAGTTTTGAACACATGATTGGCTTTTTATATAAAAACTGAGGTTAGATATCTTGAATAAGAAATTTGTGTAGAACTAACATTTGCTATAGCATAATACTGAAACTGCTTATTTTCATTTTAAAAATAAAGGGACACCTCAAGGTATAAAGTATGTTTCATACTTGAATTTTATAAATGTTGATAGAAACAGGAAAACAAAGACAGTTCAAATATGCAGTTGACAATATTTAGACTATAAGTTCATTTAAAAAAATGTTGAGTACCCTCATGCCATTAAAAAGAAAGCATTCAATGTCTTTACTGTCAACATGAATAAGTTTGAATATGTCATTCTTAGACAGTGTTTATTATTTATTGTTCTGCTGTATTCCCTGCCAGGGTATTTGAGAGTTGAGGTAGAAATAGAAAGCCAAAGCTGATTTTTTGGTAGAGTACACCAAGTTTGTTTTATTTTGTGCTAACCTGATGAGAAAATATATTGATTGGTACAATAACATTAAAGAAAGCAATAGTTCTCTGCTAGCATGTTTCAATTTTGAAGTACTTCGGAGTCTGAGCTTTTTGTCCTGTTAATGTAGCTGGTTTGACTTAGTATCTGTGCATCATTTATCATTTAGGAGTTTGAAATTCCCTGGGAGCCTTGCTTGTTAAGTCCAATGGCCTGCCTACCAAACAATAACAAACTAGGAGTCAAGCATGTAGGTCATTTACACATCTTTATGGGGTATGTCTGCCATTTTCTCTTGAGCTTTTTTCAACACTAAACTCGTTTCTCTTGAAGAGTTCACTATCTTAAAAAAAAAAAAAAAAGAGTTCACTATCTTGGTGGTGGCCACATTACGTAAGATGAAGTGTTCTTTAAAAATCTATTCTCTTTTTCTCTTAAAATAAGTATAACGTTACAGAAAAATTGGAAAATGGAAAAGAAAAACACCTATAACATCACCACTCCATCATTATCTGTGCTTGTGTGTGTGTGTGTGAGAGAGAGAGAGAGAGAGAGAGAAACAGAGACAGAGAGAGGGACAAGGGAGATCGATTTTAAAATTTAGAGGAGAATCCCTAGTTCTCTAGTTGTCATATTAGTTTCATTCTATCATAGAACACAAGTGTGTCTAAATCTCATTTAAAAGATAAGCTATTCAGAAATTAGAGGTTGCTAAAGATTCTGCTTTTGGATAATCATGTCAATTTAGTTTCCTGATACCTTATCTTACTACTATTTCATGCATATGAGAGTGAGAAATACCCTAGAGTCATAATGTTCAAACTGCAATAATTTTTTTCAAAATTCATTTGTTCAAATGAGTAGGGCACCAAATTTTAACCCTCAGGGGACCACCAAGATATTAACTAATACTGACAACCTAACATGTTTCCTGTGAACCTTGGGATAAAGCTCTTGTTATTTTTGATTAGTTTTAAATTCCACAAATGGGTAATTGACTAGAATTGTAGTCCTTTATTGACCCTTTGAGGAATTGTGTTCCTTACACGTTTACTCCCATAAAAGTGAGCAAGGGTGCATGTGACACCCTCAGTTGCAGGCCAGCCAAGGTGCTGGCATGTCACCTCAGCAGAGACTTTGCTTCTTGCTTAGTGGTCATCCTGGAGTCCTTGTAAAGTATCAAGTAAATGCATCTGAATATATTTTGTCAGGATGACCTTGGAACATGGAGGTTTCAGCTTCTCTTATAAATACAGAATGCTTTGTTTGACCTGATTCATATTATGTCATTACGAGTAATAGTTGTGAGGGATCCCTGGGTGGCGCAGCGGTTTGGCGCCTGCCTTTGGCCCAGGGCGCGATCCTGGAGACCCAGGATCAAATCCCACATCGGGCTCCCGGTGCATGGAGCCTGCTTCTCCCTCTGCCTGTGACTCTGCCTCTCTCTCTCTCTCTCTCTGTGACTATCATAAATAAATAAATAAAAATTAAAAAAAAAAAACGAGTAATAGTTGTGATAACAAAGTTTTCTTTGAAAACCCAAACTTCTTATTATTTCAGTATCTTGATTAGTTTAATTGAAGAATATCCTGAGTTTACAAAGTAAGCTGTTAAAACTTTTTGGTAATGCCTTCTATAGGTATGTATAAATTTTTGCTTCAAAAAGGATTTTATTGTTCATAAGTATTAAAAATCTCTGATATATAAAAAAGAAATGATAAACATAGATATCCCTTTGATTTCAAGAATTATTTGTCCTGTAGTAATAATATTTTAAACCAACAAAATCAGTGATAGGTGTTACTGATTTGAGTGAGAAACAGTGATTTACTTTATTGCCATTCTGTGTGTGATCGAAATAATTTTAGGGTATCGTCCCTCTTATGACCTCAGTGGGTCACTAATTTATTTTGTAATATATCAAGGTTCCTTTCTTTTATTAAAGCAAGGAAAAAGTGGGTTAGCTACCATAGCATTATATGTCCTGTGGATGTTCAGTAAGTGCCATCTTCCTTGACTGAGTAAAAGTTAAACTTCATTCAAAATTTTGATGATTGATCTGGGCTGAAAATGATTCTTCCACCACCCTAATTAGGAAAAGTATTTCTGGGTACACTAAATTACAAACAGAATTGCAGAGCACTTGTATGTTGCCAATTTTTTTAAAAACTATTTTTTTTAAGATTTTATTTATTTATTCATGAGAGACACAGAGAAAGAGAGAGGCGCAGCGACACAGGCAGAGGGAGAAACAGGCCCCATGCAAGGAGCCCGACGTGGGACTCAATCCCGGGTCTCTAGGATCACACCCTGGGCTGAAGGCATGTGCTAAACCGTTAAGCCACCCGGGCTGCCCTTAAAAAACTATTTTTAAAAGACTTTACGATACTAATATTTCATACGTGAGTAATCATTGCTGATTACTATATATGAGTTATTCTATTTATGAGGTAGGTTCAGCATCATGTCTACCTAAGATCTTTTAAATTCTGTACAATGAGGGCAGCCCCGATGGCTCAGCGGTTTAGCGCCGCCTTCAGCCAGTGGTGTGATCCTGGAGACCTGGGATCGAGTCCCACGTCAGGCTCCCTGCATGGAGCCTGCTTCTCCCTCTGCCTGTGTCTCTGCCTCTCTCTCTGTGTGTGTCTGTCATGAATGAATGAATAAATAAATAAATAAATAAATAATCTTTTTAAAAATTTCTGTACAATTACTCTGGTCATTTGAAAATTAAACGAACACTGTCTTTACTCTTACATTTACTTTATTAATTCTATGCCTGCTTCCTTTTTAGTCTCTGAATTTGAGCTCATTATGTCAAAAATTATTTCAGTTCTTTGTGAAGTAAAAGACTAATAAGTGGCATTTTTAAAACTTCTTTTTAATCATTAGTATGTTAATTTTATTTTGTCTACTAATTGCAATACTTTGATACTAACATCCTCAGAGAGAGAATTAACGATCATTTCCTATTTGGTTTAATATTATTGATGGCAGTAAGTTAGATATTGAGGTCCACAGGCAAAAAATGCCCTACCATTGAAATTATTACAGAGAAAGGGGACAGAGACAGAAAAAGACAAGCACATCATAACATGTGTTGAAAGATAAACTGAGGCCTATTAAAAATTTTTAAGAGTTCACTCAAGCAAAACTTGATTCAACTTGGGCAGCATCTTTTATCTAGCAAGTAGAAAGGAACTCTGAGGAACTGTACAGAATGCTGTAGCCAACCTGGGTGGCGCAGCGGTTTGGCGCCTGCCTTTGGCCCAGGGCGCGATCCTGGAGACCTGGGATCGAATCCCACGTCAGGCTCCCGGTGCATGGAGCCTGCTTCTCCCTCTGCCTGTGTCTCTGCCTCTCTCTCTCTCACTGTGTGCCTATCATAAATAAATAAAAAACTTAAAAAAAAAGAAAAAAGAAAATAGAAACAAAGAAATTATTCTAGGCAAAAAGAAGTGTTGGTTACTGCAAGGTTACTTTCCCTTAGGAGGTGGCAGGGGTCTATCAGGCAGATGACCTAGCTAGTGCTGATCAGGAGATTCCCAATAGACTGGTTGAAGATTCTATTTCTGGAAGAGCTATCCAGTAATTAAGTCTCAATTTGGTGACATGGGGCTTAAGCATAAGCAACTCCGTTTTGGTCCTGTTGTCTTATTTTTTTAACGAATGATAATGTGCCTTATCAGATGATGGAGACAAAATGCATAGTTTAGGGCAGCCTGGGTGGCTCAGCAGTTTAGCGCCTGTCTTCGGCCCAGAGCGTGATCCTGGAGCCCCCAGATCAAGTCCCATGTTGGGCTCCCTGCAGGGAGCCTGCTTCTCCCCCTGGTGTGTCTCTGCCTCTCTCTCTCTGTGTCTCTCATGAATAAATAAGTAAATTTAAAAAAATGCATAGGTTATTTGTAAGTAATGTAGAGGGGTACTTGTTCAAACTGAAGATTTAGAGACGGTTTTAAGGAAGTCTGATGTGTCAGTTCTCTTTCTGTCATGGATCCTGCCTTTGGTGTGGTATCTAAAAAGTCATCACTGTGTCCAAGGTCATGTGGGTTTTCTCCTATTTGATCATCTGGGTGTTTATGGTTTTGTGTCTTATATTTGAGTCTGTGAACATTGGAGTTAATTTTTGAATGGGTGTGAGTCTGTATCCAATTCACTTTTTGCACATGGATGTCCATTTGTGCCAACACTGCTATGTTAAGACAGTCTCTGCTCCATCATACTGCTTTTGCTCCCATATCAAAGATCAATTGACTGTATTTATGGGAGTCTATTTTCAGAGTTTTTCTGAATTCCTGGTATATACTTAACCTTTCAAATCCACGAGGTTAGCATTAATTTTAAATGGTATTGAAGTCAAGTGTGCCAAGGAGAAGATAATGAACACAGATTCTTTTGACCCTGCTGATACGTGCTGGCCACACAACTTCAGTTGTCCGTACTCTCCTCTCGCATTTCCATTTTTCCATATCTTCTGGACATCTTCCAACACGCTGGTGGGTGAGAGTCATTAAAACAGTCCTTGCTAGTGGTCTTTCAGTTTTAAAGAACTGTTAGCTCAAGAATCTGTTTTTCTCTTCCATCCCTCTTTGTACTCCCTTGAGTCCCCCCACGCACCAGGGTTCTTTTTTCTCTTCTCTACCAGTATCTACTAAGTTCCTTGGTACCAGCTTTAAATAATGTGGAATTAGAATCTTTCATGAGTTGACCAGTAACTAATTTACAAAATGACTATTCTGAATTTTAACAGCAGATAATGAATGTTCAGAATTGCTTTAGATTTTGCTTTTAAAAGTCCATTATAACCCCATCCCTTTTTGGCCAAATGGTGGTATCAAGTAAATGCTCATATATATAATTGGTAATATAATATGTATCACTTAACCAGCTTTATAAAAAACTATTAAAATTATGCTAATGAAATAACAATTATGATAGTGGTTTGCTAATGAAGAATTGTCATTCCCTTTTCATTAATCATGGTGAGTAACCAGAGAGTTGTGAAAATAGTGATGTGTGTATATGTAAAATGTGATCTACCGGGATCCCTGGGTGGCGCAGCGGTTTGGCGCCTGCCTTTGGCCCAGGGCGCAATCCTGGAAACCGGGGATCGAATCCCACATCGGGCTCCCTGCATGGAGCCTGCTTCTCCCTCTGCCTGTGTCTCTGCCTCTGTCTCTGTGTGACTATCATGAATAAATAAATAAAATGTTTAAAAAAAAATGTGATCTACCTTGTATACACAGGGAAGGTACGTCTTCCTCTGATCTATTTATTTTTTAATATTTTATTTAAATTCAATTTGCCAACATATAGTATAATACCCAGTGCTCACCTCATCATGTGCCTTCCTTAGTGCCCATCACCCAGTCACCCCATCCCTCCACTCTTCTCCCCTTCTGCAACCCTTTATGTGTTTCCCAGAGTCAGGAGTCTCTCATGGTTTGTCTTCCTCTCTAATTTTTCCCCACTCAGCTTCCCCACCTTCCATTATGGTCCCTTTCACTATTTCTTATATTCCACATATGAATGAAACCACATGATAATTGTCTTCCTCCAACTGACTTATTTCACTCAGCATAATACCCTCCAGTTCCATCCTGTCTTCCTCTAATCTAGACAGTGTTTTCTTGGCGTTTTCTTTGTGGAATTCTGAATTGTTGATGAAGAATTATTTGTTTTTACTACATTTTAGTAAAAATGTGGTATTTTATTTTATTTTACCTTATTTTTTAGCAAGGGGTAGAAGCAGGGGTAGAGAATCCCAAGTAGACTCCCCCCTGATTTTGGAGCCCCACATAGGGCTTGATCTCACCACCCTGAGATCATGACCTGAGTAGAAATCAAGAGTCAGGTGCTTAATCAGCTGAACCATCCAGGTGCCCCTAGGGCTTTATTTTTTTAAAGAGACTGGTCAAAATTTGATTTTGAAACAAAAGATTAAAGATTAAGAGCTCAATTTATTTGTTATGGTTTTAGATATATGAAGTGATTTAAATACCTTTGACGTTTTACACAGTAAAAGGACAGAAATAAATAGAAACTACTCATACTGTTTAATCAATCTGCGCTGGGATGTAAATTCGACATGGGCAAACATTTTGTCTGTTTTATCCACTGCCATGAACAGTGCCTAGCACATAGGAAGTACTCAATTAATTGTTGGATGAGTTTATCAAAAAGTTACAACACAATAGAAGTACATTTATCCTGCATCTTTAGGTAATTGGAGGAGTTATATAAGTAGATTTTCCATGAAACTTTACCTTTTGTGTCAAAAATGCCATTTTAATATATTTATGGATATTTTCAAGTTGTATCATGTTTTATTAATTTCTTATCTGGAGTACTGTAAACATAATTTATCCACTGATGCGAGTATGTCATTATGAATAATACTTGCTATTATCGAGGCAGTGGCCTACAACTGGCTCCTGTCCACTTATTCAAGTAATGCAGGTGATCTTTTTGGCAGATAGTTACTATTTTAGTAGCTATTGTTTTTAGGTTTAGAGAGTTATATTCTGGAATATCAAGATTTTATAATGCCTGACCTTAGAGAGGTAGGCATATTATATATAAAATAGGTTATACTGTGTAGTTGAAGGCATGCGCTTATGATAAAATTTTCACCTCTAAAGCAGAATTACTTTTTTAGTATTCTGTATTTGTACTGTTCAAAATGGCATGTTGAGAATATTTACTCTTTGCATAAACTTGAATATAATGTAGTAACTATATTTGTTCTGTGGTACGTAGTTCTGTTTTAAGAAGGTTTTTTTGCCTTCCAGATTGTTTTCTTTCTGCTTTTTATTCCACTCAGAGAATTTAATTTACAAATTTTATAAAGTGTATTATAGAGAGGCAGGTCTATAGTACTGACTATAACTAGAAATACAAGAATCCCTTCATTAATATTAATGCAAAAAACCAAAACATAAATATTATGCTTTATTTATTATAATATAAATATTATGCTTGATTAATCCATCACATAACCCCTATAACAGTTAAAATATATTGAGTATTTAATATATACCATGGTACATGGTACAACCAACAGTTCCTAATTACTATACTATGTTTCTATTAATTAATATTAATTAAGAGAAGTAATTTTTTTCTTCTATTTACAATAACAATTTTCTAAAATCTCTATTACTGTTACCAATTCCATCCTTTCCAGTTAAGGAGGATTGTGTGAATTGAGATGAGGACCAGGTTGTAGTACCTCCTGGAGTAAAGATCATGTTTGGTTTTTGTTTGTTTTGTTTGTCTCTGTTTGTTGATGTTCCACATTGCTTTTCTGCATTTTCTACTTTTTAAAAATAATAAATCTCTATTGTTCAAACAATACATTACCAATAAATAAGAAAACTGTAGAATACTTTTTATGTTTACTTAAGAGTTGGGCTTTAATCTACAGTAGTCCTAAAGTATGCAAACAATAACAACAATAATAAAACATGTCCAGAAGTGAAAAGAAAAGATAAAAATAAGTCAGAATGAATGAACCCAAATAAGTATCTGTGAAAATGTGAAGGATTCAGCTTTAGAGAGGTCCTAAAAGGCTAACAATTACATAGGCAAGATATATTTTTAGGTGACAGGTGGGTAGGTAAGAAAGGAGAAAAAGATGGACAAATATATACCTTTTTTAATAACTTGTAACTGATTATTAATCATCCATGAGTAGGTTATTAAGGTCATGTGTTCCCTAAGAAATGGAGACCATCTGAAAAAGTAATTTTGGAGAATTAGTTTTTGTAGTCAGCAATTACTATAAATGTACTTAATGCTGGTGTTCAGTTTTTTCTCTCACTGCCAGAAGATTAGCATAGGAAAATACTGGGGCTCTATTTTTATAGCACATGTAATATGCTAATATCTTTCCAGGAGAAAAGGATCTTTATCTCAGAAATCCCACAGCTCTCCCTTTCCAAAATTGCATCCACCAAATCTGTGGTATACACTATAAGTATAGCAAGAAGAACATAATATGAACGTACATCACCAACTAAGTCTGTTGCCATCTGATGCCAGTAAGTGCGGCTAATTCAATTAGTGGCATTGCCTGCTCTTTCTAGTTGTTTTTTACTTTCATTTGGTTTTTGCTTTATCTAATATTATGCTTGATTAATCCATCACATAACCCCTATAACAGTTAAAATATATTGAGTATTTAATATGTACCATGGTACATGGTACAACCAACAGTTCCTAATTACTAAACTATGTTTCTATTTTTCTTGTTCCTGAATTTGGTTTAAGACTGAGCTCCCTTACTTTTTCACCCTGGACTAGATCTGCCATGGATACTTGAAATTGTGGTTAACTATGGGCTTTGGTCCCAGGGAATTGAAGCCCATAAGTTAGAACTCTGATAGACCACAGGGACAGGCCTCCATTTATTTTATATCTCTGATACAATATGATTTTGTAAATAAACGGAACACAGACTTCCCTGAAGGTTCTAAAATGTATGAAGATGGTAATTATGGCCTGAAGATTTCAAAATGGAAGATAAAAAGCCCATATTTTCAAATCTTAGATTATGATAACATTTTGTATTCTGCAGCTTGATTGTGTAAATTGATTCTGGACAATCAGGCAGTAAGTCCTGAGTGTTTATTTCCTTTGTTCGAGTGATATTTGTAGCCAGTTACTCTGGGCCAGGTATTGGACACATAGAAATGATTATGATAGTTCCTACCCTCTCAGGAGTAGTATTGTGTTGTCTCTAGTCTTCTGAATAAGACGAACACATGAGCAGATTGTTTATCATACAGTGTGAACAGGTGAAAACGACAGACATGCACTAGGTGTTTGAGGAGAATAGGGCGCTATCGAAATGGCACTCTGCCAGGATAGATTTTCCATATGTTATTGTTAGTCAAGAATATTATTCTATTATCCTATGTGGAGATGCAGAAACTAAAAGATCCTGTATGGGGCAGCCCAGGTGGCTCAGCGGTTTAGCGTCACCTTCAGCCCAGGGCATGATCCTGGAGCCCCAGGATCGAGTCCCACATCAGGCTCCCTGCATGGAGCCTGCTTCTCCCTCTGCCTCTCTCTCTCTCTCTGTCTCTCATGAATAAATAAATAAAATCTTTAAAAAAATAAAAAATAAATAAAAGATCCTGTATGGAATTGTGTATTAGTTGCTTTTGGAGGAAAATGAGTATCAGAAATTTAACTAAGGCCATATGTAGTACTGGGAATATAGTCTATTTTTTAGAAAGTAAAACAAGATGACCATTAACCCAGTTTTTACTTGCTTTTCTCATTGATCTCATTTTCCCTTGACTCTACATCTCTTACCTTCTCCTTCCTACCATTTCTTTACATTCTTAGAAAGGAAAAATGACCTGTTCCAATCAATAGGACAGTTGGTCCTATTTAAAATAGTGTAAGGGGTAGATCTGGACACTAAAGTGATACGGTTGTCACCTACACCGATAATTTACCCTCTTTCTCCCCCCATCTTAGAAAACACAAAAGCTCACTGAATATGGAATATACTGGCCACATTTGCATTCAGTCCAGTACAGAGAATGGCATCTCTGCTAGTCAGTATTCCATCAGATAGCACAAACCCTGGAAGTACTGGTTCAGTGTTTTCTGCAGCAAATATCCAGAAGGGCAGAGTGAGAGGTGGGGGAGGATGACTGCTTGATGGCTTGATTATGTGTGGAACCAGAATTTAAATGTACATTCGGAATCACCAGTAAAACTAAAACATCTTTATATTCTCTGACTTAAGGTAATCCCAAATGTAAACACCAGTTGTGTTAGCCTCTTTTCTTAGCCCAAAATACAAATGTTTAACTGATGTTGATTTATGTTATACTTAATATTAAATGAACAGTACTATGAAACCCAATTCTGCTTAAATCCACGTAGTTTCGGTTTGAGTCTTGCTGCTTTAAAAAAAAAAAAAAAAAAGTTAGGGCACCTGGGTGGCTCAGTCGGTTAAGCGGCTACCTTCGGCTCAGGTCATGATCTCGGGGTCCTGGGATCAAGCCCCAGGTTGGGCTCCCTGCTCAGCAGAAAGTCTGCTTCTTCCCCTCCTCCTGCTCATGCTCTCTCTCTCAAATAAATAAATAAATAAATTTAAAAAGTCATATAAAGGAAACCAAAAAAATAGCTGGTTACTCTGAAATGAGTAGGTATTATATTGTCTTAAGATTTCTTTCATCTCTATTATATATTTCATGTTACTGACATACAGTTACTTAAAACATACACTGAAATTTGGTCTAAAGAGCACAAACACTATGGCATTTTGCTTTTTTAAAATGTCATTTCACTGAAAATACAAGTGGTTACATGAAATAAATTCCAGATCAGAGATACACAATGGAAAGAGTTTATCTCATCATGCTCACATTATAATGTTCTCAGTGGAGCAGCTCTGTGGAACCCACCTATGGAATGGAAATCCCCGGTGTAGAGCCAAGGGCCGCGTTGCAGGTTCTGATGCAAGCTCAGATGAAACCCCGCTTGGGCCATTGGAGAGAAGATCTATTACCGAAAATAACTTTTCCAGTAGTGATAACATCTCTAAGGGAAATTTCTGTGCTGGGTTCCTTCTCTTCTCCGTTCTGTCCTCTTCCCTCCACCTCCCCCTCCTTAAATCCAAGTAGAAAGAAAGTAGGACACTATTCTCAGTGATAAAGCGATAGTAAAAACTTCCTCAGCATTCTCACACAGGTGCATGCGCGCACAGGTACACGCGCGCGCGCACACACACATCAGTGCTATCTTTTAGCAATCTCTCAAGATGAGTCTTTGTGTTATAATCTTCAGTGGGGAAAAAGGGAAAGAAAAAGATCAACATAAAGTATATAAGACTAACAACAAAGCTATGGAAAACATCCTGAGACTATTTCTTTGCAATTATGTATTAGGGGAAAAGACACATTTTCTGGATTCTAAGATGCACATCTTTTCATATTTTAGCATTTCTGCAGTCCAGATGCATCTTATGGTCACTGCCTGGCAGCTGTCCTGACACAGTTGTCATCACCTGCACACATGCACCAACACTTACAAAATGAGCATCATGGCTTCTGAGAAAATCTCAGAGATGCTCATTGAACACAGAATGCTGTATTTCTCACACTCTCAATGGCATAGAGATTGATATTTTGTGGCAGAGCATGGATTTTGACAACTCGGGATTGAAAAGTAATTCAGAAGAATCAGACACTAACTAAAGAAGTTTTAGGGCTACGTTAAACTTATTTTACTTTTTTTTTTTTAACATGTGGATGAGTGATATATTAGACTCTATCTAAATACATCTAGAGCAGCTTGTTCAATCAGTCTAGAATAAAATTTCAAAGTGATGAAAATGCATCCTCATAATTTAATTGCCAGGTTTTTTTTAATTGTACATAACATGAGTCTGTCTTATAATTGGCATCTTAATTCAAAGAATACAGTAGTTATTCGTTCCTTATATAAAGATCTTTATCTACTTCCACTTTGTTAATACTAAAACGTACTATGTTTTTTTTGAGAAGTAGTAACTGCTATTAAACACCAAATGCTAGCAGTTTGTTAAGTGGTCCACTCATTCATTTCAAAAATAGTCATTGTGCCTTTACTATGAGGCAGGCACTGTTCTAGAAGCTGGAAACACAGTAGTGAACAGAACTAAAGTCTGCTGTCATGAAGCATATGTTCTAGGGTATACAGCATACATTAAGCAGTAAATGTTAGTGTCAAGTGATAAGTACTAAGAAGAAAAATAAAGATAGGCGGAGGGATAGAGTGGCGGGGCTTACTACTTTAGATAAGTAATTGAGGGGAAGTCTCTCAAAGAAGTAGTAATTCCATAAGACTGGAAAGAGGTAAGCGAACAGGCCATGTGGTCACATAGTGGAGACATTCCAGACGGAGCAGATTCGACGGCCTCATGGTTGAAAGCACTTAGTTCATTCAGGAACAGGGGGGAGACAAGTGTGACTAGAACTGAGTAAGCAGGAAAGGAGTAATAAGAGGTCTAGCAAGGAGGGTGTTTGTGGACTGTGACAAGGGCTTGAGCTAGTGTTGTGAGGTGGGAAGCCTGAGGAAGCTCTGGACCAGAGGAGTGAAATGATCTGGAATCTCACTCTGGCTGCTAACCATCAAGGGCACAAGGATGGAGGCAGCAAGACCTATTCAGAGTGGTAGGATTCATCCAAGAGAGACAGTGAGTGACATCTAGGATCAGTGAGCTGGTCATGTATTAAAATAGAGAGGTGATGTGATTCTAGCTATGGTTTTGAAATTGTAAATAAAGCCAAACAATGGGCAGTGAATTAAGATGGATTCTGGTAAACAAAATATTAGTTATGTGCTCCCACTGCCTGCTGTTTCCCCTGCTTCTGTTCTTTCTCTCAATAACATCTTTTAAAAAATAAAATAAATTTAAAAACTAAAAAAAATAATTTAATGGGCATCGTGGGGTCTATCAAATGCTATAAAATGTCATTTCTAGGAGCTTCTAGTTAAGATAAAACAGAATTTCAGTAATAGTTTAAAGTAGTATATGCTTAAGGATCATATGTTAGCTGTTTCTTTTAGAGTAGAGAATAAAATTCTCTGAAAAGCTTCACAAAGCTTTTTACTTTACTTCAAGAAGAAGTAAGATTTGAACTGTACCTTTTTTTTTTTAATAGAATTGACTTTTTAGAACAGTTTTAGCTGTACAGCAAAATTGGCCGGAAAGTACCAAGACTGTCATACACTCGCCTCCCCCTTGTCCCATACAGCCTCCTCTGCTATTAGCATCCCCCACCAGAGTGGCACATTTGTTATAATCATTGAATCTACAATGATATGCCATTATCTTCCAAAGTCTTTGGTTTACATTAGGTTTCAGTCTTGGTATTATACATTTTATAGGTTTTGACAAATGTGTAATGATATGTATCCACCATTATAGTATCATAAAGTTTTGTTATCCTAAAAATTCTTTGTGCTGCTTCTGTCTATCCTTCCCTCAAAGGGTTCAGGAGCTGAAAACAGGAATTATTTGAAAGTCTGCAAGGAGCAGTGACCCTCAGTTACTCACTCCTGAGGACTGACCATTTCCCCATTGTTCTGCACAAGATGAGTAGCTCATCTGCTTATGTTTGTTTATTGGCAACAGTGAGTGACTGAGCTCAGCAGAGCACAGGGTTGATACTCACTACTGAACGTGGAGTCGAGGTACAAGTCTGCATTCCTACAGAAAATGAGAGGAGCCTTCTCTTAAGACACCAAATCATCTCAGAGAAATTGCCTCCTGATCATACCATTAACATTAGTGCTAACTTGTCTTAAAATGAAGCCCACCAGTCCAGAGTCCCAGCTATGCCATATAGAGCTTCCAGCAAGCTTCCTATTTACTATTTCACGACTTTTACTCTTAAGTCAATAGAAAGTCAGCCAGTAACTGCCAGACATTGGGGGGGAAATAACCAACATGAAAAACAGGAAACAAAACCATTGGAAATAGAGACAGTAAATGGGAGAGAACTACACATGTGTGGAACATGTGTTGCACACATGTACATACACCCCTTCAAAGAGATAAGAACAGAAACTGTCAAAGAGTGTTATACTGTGATAAACAATCACAGTATAAGAGGAAGTTGTTGGAACCTGAGAGGATAGTATTCAGAATAAAATATTGTACAGAGGGGTTTAAAGATAAAGTCAGGGAAATCTAAAGTTAAATCAAGAGAGGCAAAAATTAGACACCTACAGAGCCCATTGGAAAGTCCTAGAGCCTACTGAGAGGAATTCCAGGAAGAGAGAATAATATGAAAAGAAAGGAAATAAAACTATCAAAGAAATAATACAAGAAAATTTCCCAGAAATAAAGGATTTGAATCTCTATATTAAAGGGCCTAAATGGTACATAAACAGTGAATGATTTAAAAATGCACACAAAATACACACAGTCTGACAGTGGTATGTGTCATTGAAATTGAGAATGAAATCATTTCAACCTTAGCTTCTGTCTACAGTCCAGCAATCAAGTGATAGGTGTAGAACAGGAGCATCTTAGGCATGCATGGTCTGAAAACATTTGCTTCTCACACAGCTCTTATCGGGAAACCACCAGATGATTTGGTCTAAATTCAATGAAATATAATAGATATTTGAGCCCTCACCATGTCTTTTAGCGTGATGTCATGCATATAAATATCTTATGAATATTTATAGATCTGCATGAAAAGATTCAAGAAGCAAAGGTGATTTAAGGCATAGTTTATATCTTTGACAAGCTTCGAGTTTTCAAATCCTGAGTAACGCAGGTAAATAACTGTATAAAATACAATAAGCACAAGTATTCCCAGAAAGTTAGAAACTGCTATGGGGATTTGGGGAATGAAGAGCTCAAATCAGATTGGAAGAAGGGTTTTATGAAGGAAGTTATTACTGGAGACAGTTCTTATAAAATAGATGAGGTTTTGATAAGCAAGTATGGGGAAAAAAGCTTTCAGGCAGAAACAATATAACAAGCACAGAAATGGAAAGCTCATGACTTGTTGAAAGTAGTTCAGTGTTGCTGGAATGAAGGAAAGTTAGTGGAGGAAAAAAATGAAAGTCAAGGTCAAACCATATTATAGAGAGCCACAGAAATCTAGCTGAAGGTTAAAAGGGTCATCTTCAGTTTAGTAGGCAAAATAGGAATCATTGAAAGATTTCCATCTGGAGTGCTGTCTTTCGGGACAGTTAATCCAGCAAATTTGTCATGTTTTGCCTGCTAGATAGAGCTCATTGCCAGGTTGAAAGTCTTTCTATGTCCAGTACTTTCCTTACCTCTTGGCATTGATTCAATATGCAATAAAGATTTGTTGAACTAAAATTTAAATGAATGTAACGAGAGAGAATTTCAAGAAAGAGCGGTAAGCGGTCCTTATTATATAGAGGTCAGGCAGGATGAGGATTATTTGTAGTGAGAAAGTCACAAGGGACCATGGGAAAGCATTTCCAGTGAGTGGTTTGTCAGTCAGTTAACAGTTTAAGAGTAAATGAGTGGTGAAGGGGAGTAGTCAGGTAAAAATTTCTGAGCAATTTGACAGAGGACCAAGAACCCTCTTTTTTGATTCGGCAGTACCCTTGCCTCACTGTATTCTGATTTTTTGTGTGTATCTTCCCTGCTACACTGAATTTCTTGGGGTTAGGAAATACCTTTTCTGCTGACTGTTTACATTAGATCTGGAAAGCAGTACGTTCTCAAGGAATCACAAGTAGATAAAAGAAAGCATTAACTGGAACTAGATAGCAGTGTTGAGCAAAAGTAGAAAGGTTTAAAGAGTGGAGTTTTTACAGTCTTGGCTGTCATTAATAGAGAAGCATTGAACCTATTTTTAGGCAATGAAGGAGAAAGAAGTGTATGTGGGATCTGGTACTATGTCCCTACTTTTACTTCTGAATATTGTTTGTTTTTAATAGGCCCATCTCAGTTACCAATCATTTTTCCCAAAAGCATCAAATTGACTACAGTAGCTCAAGGAGTCAGGAATATTTGTTCTGAGGTCACTTTCTTTGCAAATGGGGTTGTAACCTGTGGTTCTACTTTAGTTCTATTTCAGAAGGTGACAGGTTAACATTTTTGCTAAGTTCTGTAATGCTCTATTAGTTATGTTCTTGTAATTCATAATTCTGATTTGGAAGAAGTCTTTCTGTGAGAGTCCAGGGAAAAGGAGAGTCTATGTGGCAGACGTCCATGGTGATACATAAATTGCCTTTTATAGTTCTCAGTAGAGCTTTCCATGCAGAATGAGTATACTGTATAAATATTACTTATCTGAAAAGAAGATACTTATGGTAAATATTTTATCAAATATATTTCTAGCCTATCTTTTTTAATTAAATTTCTTTGGCATTTTTATAGGACTTGTCTCTGGTAGTTCAGGAGTTTTTTCAGCTGAGAATTATAATACTTTTTTTCTCCATCCAGAAACATTTTTAAAAATGTATTTTCATATTTATATGACACTTCTTCATGGGGGTAATAATACTATAAAATATTCTTGTCAATGGGCCTTTAAAACCATAAGTTTGGCCTTTCTTAGTGAAACAGAGTTCCAGGGAAAACTTTAGAGGATCTATCTAAGACCTAAGTCATTGCCATCTGAGAGGATCCTGGGATAGGTCCATTTCAGGCTTTCCAGTGGGGTTGTAAGCCCAAGAGGAGCTGGGAGATACCATGACAATAAAGTACATATGCCCCATCTCAGGTGAACATCCTTACAATGCCCCCATGGTATGGGGGTATATACCCATAGAATTCTTGGTCTTATGACCTTTTTAGTGAGGGTAGGACTTTTTTTTTTTTTTTTTTTTTAAGAACATTTAGATTTGGGACGAAGGGGGATGTTTCTGGGTTCTTAAACTTGGCAGCCAGTGAAAAATATTTAAAAACATCATACACCACCCGCCTCCCCTCAAAAAAGCTGCTTACAGGCCCTGGGATTGACTATTATTGGTATCTTCTCATCCCAACAGGAATTTGACCTCCAGTCATGATCTCCACTGCCTTGGGGTCAAGCCCTGTCACCTCTCTCTTGGACTGCTGCAGTCACCTCACAGCTTCCCTATGTGATTGTTTGTGCCCCCAACATCTGTTCTCAACATAGCAGCTGTTTTGATTCTGCTCAAACTAAGGGTCAGTCAGTCCTGTCATTTCTTTCTGTTCCCTGAGACTAGACAGCCACGTGCAGGCTGTCAGCACTGCTCTTGTAGTCACCTGGAGGTAAAAGAAACAGGCTCATGTTAGCCTCACCCTTCTGGATCTATTCTTCTTCTGGATCCAGGTCCTACAAATACAGGTTCCTTGGTGACTCTCTAAGGCCTTCAAAGAGATGAGAGAAAGAAGAGGGAGGGAGGGAGGGGGAGAGAGGAAGGGAGAAGGGGAGAGAGGGAGGGAGAGAAGGAGAGAGCTCGCTCACAGATTTTTCTAGCTGTTCTCCACTTTGGCTTCATCTGGAGCAGCCTGGTCAGCCAGTGCTGGCAGCAGAACTGCTCTGGGTGGTCCGTATTGTGACAGAAGTCTTCCTTCCATAACCTAGTGACTTTCTGCAGGAGAGAGAAACTGGAAGAAGATGCAGATATAAGAAATAGCAAAATAAAATGTTGATATCTAGACATAAGCAAGTGTAAAAGGGATGTTAATGAAGGTAAAGAAAAGGTGGTGAGAATTAAAATGTCCTCCCTCTAAAAAAGGAGAGCAAGAAAGTCTGAGAGGGGAGAAGCTTGAAAAGCTACCAGAATGACAAGCATTCAATGTGAGGATTACATTGTCACATACAGAAACGCCACTTAATGTCCCTTCTAAAGTGCTCAAATTAACTATAGTGAGGGTATCACTTACTCAGCAAATAAGATCTCACTGACTTCTTGACGTGTATTGAATGCCTCGAAATACTTAAGGCATTTCACAGAAAAGACATTTCCCTTGCTAGCAGGCTCGCCAGGTAAAACAGACCATGTGAAAGGAGAAAACAGCAAATTCAGAGTAGAAGATAGTCAAGCCAGTTGATCATTGATGGGCTAATTGTCTTTCTTCTTTTTCTCTCTCTCTCTCCCTGGTTGAATTTTTACTCTGCTGTTTAGCCAAAGCAGTGTTGAGAATATCAAGTCCATATGGTAATGATTTTTTAAATATTTATAATCAAAATCAGTCATAAAATGACAGGAAGAGAAAGATATCTTTTTACAGCAGTGCTCTTTAGTTCACTGGGTTAAGTCTGAGATGGAAGCAACCATTATGGAAGAAGGGATCTCTGGATTCCCATTCTGCACTGCCATCTAAAAATATCCCATGCCGCCTTCCCCATTTGTAGTAGCACACCCATCCCGCTCTGCCCCTTAATCCTATCTTTTTTTTTTCCATAGCATATATGTGTGCGATTTTTGCTTCTTATCCCAATGGAGTTAGGAGCTCTCTGTTTTGATCACTACTGTACCCCCAGGGCCAAGAGAATTGCCTCCAACCCAGTAGACATCCACATCGTCATTGAATGATTGCTGTAATACAACAACTTCATTGAGATACAATTCACATACTGTACCCCTCACCAGCAGTAAGCATACACAGCTCACTGGTTTTCAGTATATTCATAGAGTCGTATCACCATCACTAGGGTCAGTTTTAGACCATTTTCATCCTCCCCACAGATAAACCCCATACCCATTACCAGTCATTCCCCATCTCCCCCAACTCCTGCCAGTCCTAGCCAGCTGCTAATCTACTTTCTACCACTATAGATTTGCCTGCTCTGGACATTTCATATAAATAGAATACTGTAATATGTGATCTCGCTGGCTTCTTTCACTTATCGTAGTGTTTTCAGGGTCCATCCATGTTGTGGGATATATCTGAACTTCATTCCTTTCTGTTGCCAAATAATATTCCGTTGTATGAACATGCTACACTTTATCCAATAGTGAATGAGTTGTTAATAGCAAATATCATACTCCTAAGTTGATATCCCCAACTACAGAGCATATTTCTGACCACGCCCACTCTATCCCCAGTCTGTTTTCTAGTGTAGTCTCAGCGAAGACCATGTAAGTTTCGTGTTAATCTAGAATAAACATGACTGGATGTTGTACATTCTAGAAAAGTGTGATTCATTTTAATTCAACAAAGACTTGTTAAACCTAGTGCCTATGATGTCTCAGGCACTGTAATATTTATTAGGACTCCAGAGTGAGTAAGTCAGGTTTTCTGACTCACAGGCTAAGAAGATAAACAATGATAGAAACAAATGTCTCTTACTCACAGAGGAGGGAATTATTGCCCAGAAAGAAAAGGAAAGAAACTGATCATCAGGTGCCCTCCATTTGTTAGGTACAATGTTAGGGTTTTCACAACAACCCTGCAAAGTACATGTTAGAGGAGAACATGCAACTTAGTTTAACTGTTTTGTCTAAAGTCCAGAGCTAATACTTGTCAGAATCACACTTCTAACCTGGATCAGTCTGATTCCAGGACTCTTTTTCATTTTTGTGCTCTATGGGAAGAAGACAAAAGGGATCATTCTCCAAGGAGTGAGGGTTGAGTCAGGGTTTTTCTGAATTCTTAAGATGTATGATAAGTGTCTTTTTTCTTTTTTTTTTTTTTTAAGATTTTATTTATTCATGAGAGACACAGAGAGAAAGGCAGGCTCCCCACGGGGAGCCTGATGCAGGACTCTATCCCAGGACCCCGGGTTCACGACCTGAGCCAAAGCAGACACTCAACCACTGAACTACCCAGGCATCCCTACTGTCGTCTTTAAAAAAAAAAAAAAAAAAAAAAGTCTTCTACAATAAGAGTATTGAAATTTTCTTCTATATTAGAAATGTAGGAAGAGTTATACAGTCAGATGCAGAAGTCTGAAAGTCTTTGAAGATTTTTTAGCTAAAGAATAGGCATGATTAACATCCTTGATTTCAAAAGGTAATTCTGATGGCAAAGTAGATGTTGGACTGGAGGTAGCAAGAAATTGGAAACCAAAAGTCCAGCTAGTTTTCATTTTAATAATCCAGGCAAAAGATGGCAAAGATCTGGGCTGTTGGACTAATTGTAACAACTACCTTCTATTGGCCACTTTGTATGCAGAAGGTGCCACACCAAGGCCTTTGTGACATTAACTAGCTATACCCTTACACAAACCCTTTGACATAGATATTACCAGATTATTCTATTTTACAGATGAGGGTTGGAGACAGACCTCCCCAGGTTTACACAGGTAGCAAGCAGTAAAGACAGGTTGTGAAGTCAAGCTATCAGGCTCCCAACCCCAAGTGCTGAACTACTGCCTTATATTGTATTTTAGCAACCAGAGGAATGGAGCAAAGTTAGCTAATTTGACCAGTGGTTACATGAGTATAGGGGGTTTAAAATCTGCTCTTATTTGAAACTGAACACGCTGCTATCCAAGGGAACCACAGATTCCAGTTCTAGAGTACCAGGTTTCTATGTACCTCAGACCCCAGCATCTCCTTGTTAGGACACAGTCCACTATAGGCCATTAGTGAGTGTTTGCTCCTTTTTGGTTCCCCCCCTTCTTTATAAACTGTGATTATTCTGCAGCTATTTCTGATACTGCTTCTCTAGTTTTCTTTTAATTGCACATAGTCAACCACATAGTCAGTCTTTTTCTCTCTGCTTCTCAGTTACCTCTTAATCCAGACCTTAAAAACTTCTAAGCTCCAATTCAACTTGTCCTGTTGGAGTTCTAGACATGCACATCCAGCATGATGGCCACTAGCCATAGAGCACTGGAAATGTGGCTCACCTGACTGAAGACTGAGTTTTTAGTTTTATTTAGTTTTTATTTTATTTTATTATATATTTAGTACTTATTTAGTTTTACCTAATTTAAATTTAGAAACTGATGATTTATTCACTATTAAAAAATTTCTAGGTATGTTTGGAACAACTCAGGTATGTGCATCTACTTTTTCAACAGTAAATTTTATATAACCTCACTCAGATCAAGTATTTCCAGTGAAAATATAGCATCTGAATCAGTGGGTGCTGTAAGTATAGAATACACCTTATGTTAAAAGCGTAGGGGATCCCTGGTGGCTCAGCGGTTTAGCGCCTGCCTTTGGCCCAGGGCGCGATCCTGGAGTCCCGGGATCGAGTCCCGCATCGGGCTCCTGGCGTGGAGCCTGCTTCTCCCTCCTCCTGTGTCTCTGCCTCTCTCTCTCTCTTTCTCTGTGTCTATCATGAATAAGTAAATAAATAAATCTTTAAAAAAAAAAAAAAAGAAAGCTTAGTACAAAAAGAAGCTAAACTATCTCATTAATTATTTTCATATTGATTACAGTTGAAATAATAATTTTGATATATCAAGTTAAAATAAAAATTGGTTTTACCTGTTCTTTTCAATATTTTAATGTAGCTACTGAACAATCTTTACATTATGTGGTTTGCATTATATTTCTATTGGATGGTGCTATTATTATTTCTGAGATTCCTTAGTACTGTGTTTACTTTTCTTATTGCAAACTACCTCATTTTAAATATTTGTTTCTCAGTTTGCAGATTTCATGTGGATGAGCATTTTGAAGATCTTCAACTTATTTGAGTTCTTAGCACCTGGTACCCAGCACAAATGCTTACCGAATGGAAGCCTCTCTTTGGCGGACCTTGTCTGCATGGCTTCCAAGCTACATACTATTCTTCGCTTTCATTGCCAATTCCATCCTAGCTGCCAGGAGTGTCTCAGTGCCACCAAACTTGGACACTGCCAGACACAAAGTTAATATGGCCTTGATGAATACTTTTCAGTTTTCTTTTGAGTTGAAGGCTTACAGATGGTAGGTGCCCAGTAAACATTAAATGTGTGTGCCTCTTAGCTTTTTTTCTTCTGTGCCAAACTGAAGTTCTAGGAGGAACTAAAGGCAAGCAAGAATTAGTTACAGGGCTTTCAGCATTCTATTAGCATGCATTCCACAGCAGTTACTAATGAACTTAGAATCATTGCCCTATCATGTTCATCTATTAACAGAGATAGTCAAGAAGTGATGTATCTGACTTGCTTTATTTGGAGGATAAGTAATTAAAAACAACTCTACCCTTTTGTAGACCATGTTTGAGTCAGTTTCCTGTTATAGGGTTCTTTGTATTTTGAAAATAGGATGGATTTTCTTATTCTATCTGCAATTGATATTAAGAAAAGAATACAAAACCATAACTATTTATGAAATATACTTTTAAAATTATTTGCTCATTTTAAAAAAATGTGTGTGCACATGCATGTGAGAGGGAGAGAATGTAACTTATTTAGGCACGATTGTCAATTTGCTTTTTATTTTCTATCAACTTATTGCTTTGGATAAACATACTGGACTACTGCCAAAAATTCAGGTGGCTGAATACTAATTCTGCTGAAATTAGATGGAACAGCCATCCCCTGCCAATTTTCTGTCTAAATTATGCAAAAATTTGACTCTTGCAAGACATAAATCTGGTCAAAAATAGAGTCCTAATTTTCTAGTTAGTCAGTAAGACCTTCAACAGACTAATTATTCTTGTTTCAGCTTTTATTTTTTGTGTAGGAAAAGAAATCAAAGAAAAATGAAATGCAGTAAAAGTTACTAGTCATTTTTCTCACATGACCCAAATGTAGATTTACAGTGTTAAAGAACATAGCATTTGTAACTTGTCTGATACAGAGCAGGAGTGAGCCTCAGAAAACAATTAGTGCATCTTTCAAACGTACGATACTTATTGAATAATTACCTAAATAATGGTCAGTAATGGAATACAAAGGGTTATCTCTTAGCTAATCCTCAAGTAATGGAATTGGTGTATCTCTGATTTTTCCCTTAGTGTTCCAGGGTTTAGAAGAATGAGACAATAGTGATTATGGGAACTAGAGGGAACCACTGGAGGCCAGCAAGGAAAAGGAGGCCTTATCTTAAGCAATTAATCAAAAAACTCATATTGTGGGACAATTATTCCGAGCTAATTCTAAAATAGCTTGAGAGCCCCAGGTCTTGAGATCTTTTTTCTAGAATTTTGTCAAGGTCATTTAGAGTGCCAGGACAGCCTTTCATTAGTTGGTTAACAGTGCACATTACCCTGTACCTAGGAATGTCTGCAACATAAAGATGTAGCATCAAACCTCTTAAATGTAGTTGTAAGTTTTTACTTCATTTTCATTTTTATTGTAGTAGAGTGTCAAAATAGAGTAAGATATTATCCCAAAGATAAACAGCCTTCCTTAAGTGCATTGGCCTCCAGCATATATGTCTATTTGCTTTACGGTGGAAATGTTGGGTAGCAATGCTGATCATGCATGCTTAGTGGGGTTTTGTTTTGCCTTTTTTTTTTCTTTGTATATAATATAAAGCATATAATAATCGATTTCCTACTGGGTATGGCAGTTTTCAGTCAGATCAGTTATTTTAAGCTTCATTATTACTGTTCATTCTTTTACCTCCCATTTGTGGGATATGTTATCTTCTGGTTCTTTTGTTATGTCTTATCTAATAGTTTATCTTGTTGATCTGCACAAAGAACATTTTTAAACCTTTCCTCAGCTGCCTCTGCCTGCCTTTCTCAATCTTTTCCTTTGTTTTAATCAAGCTTCCTTGCTTACAACTGGCCAGTGGTTTCCCACTGTGCTCAGACACACTCTGGATCCCTAGGCACAGAAGACGGGGCATGCTCTGATTCCCACATGCCAGACTCTCCACGGGCTTCACCTCTGGCCATACTGCCTATCTTCCATTTGCTGAACATGAAGTCTGTTCCAAGAGCAGGGCCTTGCCTTGCTTTCTGTCCTCCCTGAAACTGCTTCTGCAAAAGATCATTCTATGGCCACAGTTTTCTTAGAAATCTGGTCTCAACTAAAATGTCTTTTCCTCAGTGACAGTTCTTTCTAAAGTAACCTCCCCCCGCCAACACATGATCCTGTTTTATTGTCTTCTTAGCACTTAATCACCATGAATTTCTTTTGTGTTTATTAAGTTGCCTATCTGCCCCACTAGCAGGTAAAGTCCATGAGGGGAGAAACCTTGCCTTTTGTTTACTTACATCTGTATTGCCTGTTGTACAGATTGTCATAAGTATTTGTTGGGTGAATGAATGGATGAGAGTGCTTTATTGTGTGATTTACAACTTGCCCTCTGGCTTTTGCCTCCACCACCAGACTGAAGCTGTTCATTCAGGTCACCAGTGACCTACTTCACATTCTTTTCACAGCTGCTGAAGTAACCTTTTTACAACAGATTGAGGGTGCCTGAGTGGCTCAGTCAGTTGAGCATCCAACTCTTGATTTCAGCTCAGGTCGTGATCTCAGGGTGGTAACATCGAGCCCCAAGTCGGGCTCCATGCTCAGCATAGAATCCACTTGATATTCCCTTTCCCCCTCTCTCTTTGCCCCCCCCCAAAAAATAAATCAATACATCTTTAAAAGAAAAAAAAAAAAACAGCTCAAACTTTTAAAACAAACTATTCACCATGACCCATGAATCCCTATCTATGTGTCTAGCCAATCACATTCATTGATTGTACTTTTACACTATTCTGGCCATGTTGACTTCCCTTCAATGCCTCAGGCACACAACCTCGTTATACATGTGGCTGTTCTCCGTGCTATTCCCTGTGCCAAGAATACTTTTCCTGACTAACTGTTCTGATTATTCAGCTCTGTGTTTCATTGATACTAAGATAGTGTCTTCATTCTACTAAGGAGATGGCACTCTTTCTCACTACTGCCTCATTAGTTGCTATCCTCTATTATTTTATCCTGTTTATTTCATAGCACTTAGCGTGGAGTGTAATAACTTTTATAGGGAGGCGAGTGGTGTGCTTGATACTTTTGTGATCTTTGGCACAATCAAATATTCCTTTCTTGTTGAAACCTTTTCTTATACTCACATTTTCCCTCTGGTTTTCTTCCAACTTATTTGCCATCCCATCTTCATCTTATTCCCTTTTCATGAGCCTCTCCTGCCACTAGTCCCAGGATGTCTGCCCCTGGTTCTCTGCTCTTCACACACTATGTATTGCCTCAGGTGACCTTCCTTAGCCCCCAGTGTCAACCACACCAGTGAGAAATACCGCATGGTCATGAGCTTTTGCTCAACACGTATTAAGGGCCTCCTCTGGGTTAGCTACTATCTTAGACACTGGGAATACAGGCTAGAAGACATAGCCCCTGCTCTCAGAAGGCTTACATTTTAGTGGATGAGACAGAAATAGTGAGCAAATAAATAATGTAAGCGGGAGTGACTGCAGTAGACATAAAGCAGGGCATGAAAGTGCTTGGGAGGCAAGTAGGTCATAGAGGGAAGGTGATCAGAGAAGACCTGTGAGGATGTGATACTGGGGACCTGGATAAAATGAGAGAAGCAGCCATGAGAATACCTGGAGGAAGAACATTCTGGGCCATCGGGAGAGCCCCGGGAACCAGTGTGGCCAGTGCCAAAGAAGCAAGTGTGGTTGGAGAAGAGAAGGTCAGGGTGGGACAGGTCATGACAGGATATTATAGGCCACAGTAAGGATTAGGATTTTAATCTAATTGTGATGCCGAGTGATTGGAGGTCTTTGAGCAGGGAGATGATGCAGTTCTGCATTTAGAGTTGGAGAACCTCACCCATCCTGTGGCCTTAATGGTGAGTGTGGTCACAGTTAGCTTTTTGCAGTCAAAACTATTTATTTGCAAAGTCGCACAAGTACAGTATCAAGATGTTCATCCCTGAGACATTGTGACTTCCTGACATACCTTTTATCAAAGATGACATGAAGTTCCAAGTAGTTTTAGTGTTAAATACAGTACCTTTGATTCAGATTTTTGAGAACTTTTAATCTGTAGTTGAGGTAGATGGTAACTTTCTGTTACTCACAAGTTGATTAACAACCTCTTGGCTCCCCTTCCCTACCTTTCATCCATGCCAGGAGAGAGCTGATTATAATTTAATACATTTTTCTAGTAATTTTTATACCATTGTGATTTGCTTATTTTTGTGGCTTGTAATAATGGATGGCTTCTTGGGGTGTTTTTTGCTGGTTCTGAATCACCAAATTTGAGAGACCAGCAGCAGATGTTATAGGCTGTCTCCTAAATATAAGGATCTTTGGCGTTGATGGGATGAGACAGTAAACATCAGAAGCTTAAATAGTAATTTTCTTTCCCCATCAAATTTATCACTTGTTACTAAACTGATCATTCACCATTTCAAACTGGAGTCATCCCGAATTTAGTCTTCTTCCTAATCTTGCTTTTTAACAGTCATTGTGTAATTATCACAAGCCTACCTTTTTTCAGGATTTTGTTGAAATATCTGGGATTGTACCCGTATAGTTGGGGGAAGAGGAGTAAGAGCAAGTGCAGGAGTGGCTCCTGGCTGGGGCTGGCTCCTGATTGGGGCGGGGGAATGGGGAGGTGGCAGCAAAGGATCTGCCATCCCTGACATCCACGGCCACTGGGACAGTTTTCAGCAGGATTTCCCACTGAGTTTTGCTGTCCGTGCATGATAATCCTGTGAAGCAAGTAGGGCCAACAGTATTTTTGTGTGCGTACAGTTGAAAAATCTTGTGCCCATCAACACAAAGGATAGGAAAGGGCTGGTTCCATAAACCAGGGTTGTCTTCTATCTAGTTCATTGCCATTTCCACTATAATGAAACACTGCCTTAATAATAAATAAAGTATGGACTGGAAATAAAGAGCATGCTTCTAAACACAGAGGTCATGTGCCCAGTCGGTCTAGTACAAAGGACTGTATCCAAGATCTAAGTGACGAAGGGCTGTCTTACGTGAGTGAGTACAGGGAGGGAGAGAAAAATGAAGAAAATGAAGGTCATAGGGCAACAGCCAAGCCACTGTTTTATCTGAGCTTTTCTCACTGAGTCACAGTGAGAACGTCCTCCCTTCTTGGGTCCTTGGGCTTTAGGTTTGTCCAGTTTACTGTTGTTTCTCTGTGTTCTAGAGACGGAATATAGCAAGCATTCAATTATCATTTGGAACGACTGTCATGTTTGATCCTAAGACATCATCCACACTAAGAAGCACCATTCTTAATGTACCACTAATAAAAAAACCACAGTTTTTGGACTAAGAAACAATTCTTTCTTATCATATAAAACATTACTTTTTAACTGCATAGAACAAATATTTCTTTTTCAAATTTTTAAATAGTTCGTTGTCTGAAACACCTAGGAGTTGCAGCATCCTGTCATTTTACCAAGAATGACAAGTTCACCCACAGGTTGGTGATGACCTGCATCACTATGATTACTTGTCCATCAGAGACAAGATACTTTGCATCTTCAGAGCTATACACTTTTTTATATTTTAACAACTTAGAATCAATAAAACATGGTAAAATTGTTGTATTATTTTTCAAATAATTTCTGAAAAAAACATTTGTTGTCAGCCTGGGATGATTGCTTAACAGCTACAGGCAAATGTGGTTCCTGTCCTGGTGGAGTTTAGTTGGGAAAACAGATAAGAACTGCGCTAATAATCAGTCACAAGTTGTGTATGACTCTTTATTTTGGAGATAGGGAATGACCAAAGAATACTCCTTTGAGAAGGCAGTACATAAGCTTAAAATATAAAGGGTGAGAAAGAGAAACAAGTGTGGAAATAACAAAGGGGAGAGTGTTCCTAGCAGAGAAGAATAGAACATGTGGCTATAAAGACGCCGAAAAGGGAAAGAGCTTGGTAGATTCCAGAAATCCCAACAATGGTAGTGTGACGTGAGCAGAAAAGTTTGTGCATAGCTAGTACTTTGACCTCTTTAAACCAAAATATGTCCCAGTTTGGGTTTGGAAAAATAAATGCCTTGTCAGATATGGTCACGATGTTGCAGTTCTTAAGGCATATTTAATCTTTTCACTAAATGCCTCCTGAGGACTGGAATTACCTTCCAATAAAATGTTTTATTTAAATCCATAGTTCAGGGCAGCCCTGGTGGCTCAGCGGTTTAGCGCCGCCTTCAGCCCAGGGCATGATCCTGGAGACCCAGGATCAAGTCCCACATCAGGCTTCCTGAATGGAGCCTGCTTCTCCCTCTGCCTGTGTCTCTGCACCTCTCTCTCTCTCTCTCTCTCTCTCTCTCTCTCTCTCTCTCTCTCTCTGTCTCTTATGAATAAATACATAAAATCTTTAAAAATAAATAAATAAATCCATAGTCCATAGAAGTATTCAATGCTGATGAATTTATAGCCATATAATTATATAAAGCTGATTCTCGTTATGCATGGATTCTGTATCTGCAATTCTGCGCTCTCACTAAAGTGACCGTGTGACCCCACATTGAGCGCACTTGATGCTTTCACAGCCACTCACAGACACGCAAAGTATGGCAAAGAATCCAAGCTGCTTGGCATGTAGTTTCTAGCTGAGTCCACACAAGGTGACACTCTGCCTTGTTGCTTTAGCTCTCATGCTGTAAACAATGTCATTTCCATGGTCTGTTTGTACCGTGTTTCTCAAATTTTTTGCTTTTTTTTTTTTGGTGGTTATGCTGGGGTTTTTTTTGTTTTTTTTTTTTTTTAATTTCTCAGAGAGAGAAAGCACGAGTGGGGAGAGGAAGAAGCAGACTCCCCGCTGAGCAGAGAGCCCAGTGTGGGACTCCCAGGATCAAGACTTGAGCTGAAGGCAGACACTCAACCGACTGTGCCACCAAGGTGCCCCTTTAGTGATTATGCTGTTTTAAATGGCCTCCAGGCCTGATGCTGAAGTGTGGGCAGTGTTCCCAAGTGTCAGAAGGCTAGGATATGCCTTATGGAAATAATACGTGTGTTACATCAGCTTCATTCAGGTGTGAATTACAGTGCTGGCTGTGAAAAAGAAAAACAAGTTCAGTGTTAATGAACCAACAGTATATATTAAATGACATAAAACAAGGTTATGTATTGATCTGCTGACAAATACATAGTGACAAGAGCCTCACAGGAACCTAACCTTATATTTCCCCTGGGAGCGACATTTCAGTTTTTGCTAATTTAGTGTTCACAGCACCTTTGTAGAACATAAGCACCGCAGATGACACGAATCCATTGTACATGTGTATGTGAATACATGATTAACGTGTTGCTGTGTAGCAAGCCACCCCAAAATTGAATGGCTTAAAATAGCGACTGTTCATTAGCTCCTAAAGTCTGTGGTTTGGCTCAGCTATGCAGTTCTTTTGCTGGATGTGGCTGGGCTTAGTTGTCCATTTGCCATCAGCTGGTCATTGATGGCCTCACTCACATGTCTGAGGATTTGGCTGGGGCTCTAAGCCACGCATGTACCTTCCAGCAAGCTAACCTCGGCTTGTTCTTATGGGGGTGGTTGCAAGTTTCCCAGGAGCAGTACAAGGGCAAGCCCCGGTACATGAGTGGTTTTCAAACCTCTGTTTATGTCTCATTTGCCAGCTCTCACCCACTGGCCAAAGCACATATGCTCCCCCTCTTGATGAGGAGCCCATCAAAAAGGGATCGATGTGGAGAGGGGAAGAATTTATCTTCTGTTTTTATACTGTAACTCATTTATTACACACTTTGCTGGATTCTTCACATACTTTTATTGTTACTTACAAGCCAAAGAGGTAGTACTTTGTGTCAACCCTAATTGGCGCAAAAGGAAATTGAAGTTCAGAAAGATGAAGCAACTCCATAGCCAGTAACTAGCAAAGGCAGGTCACACGTGTCTGAACGATTGCAAAGTTTTTATTCTGTCTCTGTTTGCCTTCTGATAGATGAATGGTTAATTTGCCTAATTTGTTTGGTCCTGGGTAGAAAAAAACAGCAGTAAGATTAGTTTCATCAATGTAGGAACGAAACAAACTGCCACACATTGTCTTGGAAAAGAAACTTGTCACTATTATAACATAGTGTGCATAGTCTTACTAGTATAGTGAGTTCAAGAAAATCAGGGCAGCAGTGATTTGCAAATTTGTGGTGCTTGATCTGCATGAAGGGCCTACATCCTCGGTATGGAATCTCAGTTATAATAGAATTTATTTCAGAGGACTTAAAGGAAGTTGATTAAAATATTAGAGATATTGACGTTGTCTGGAGAGATCTTGTATTTATTTCTTTTTTAAAAAAAAATCCACAATATTACCATAGCTAGGCCCTATTATGCTATTGTAATCATAGTTGAACCAAGAAGGGTGATTAACGATAGCAATTTATTGTACCTGAGGAGGAGAGAAAATAGGAGATGTTGTCGTTATCATAAATCATATCATAAATAACGAAAAAGAAGCACTCAGAATGCTTGTGTGGTGTCAGCAGCCAGCCCCTTCAGGCCCGTTAGCCCAGGATGTAGCCATAGAAACCCCAAAGTCATATTGTTATCTTAGTCTTGCTGCAGTTATGTGATACAACAGCATTAACATATAGATTAGGCCATTTATAATACTAGGTGTCATTTCAGGTTGGCTTGCTTATATAGCATTTTAGTTTTTTATTGTGCAGAATGTTAGAGAAATAGTGCTTTTTTACAGGTCAGTGTGTGTATAAGTATTTATAACACATCATCTTCACTCTGCTATTAATTTATTGTGTTATTGATTGATCGTACCATATGAATTGTCACTGCCTAATTGTCTTGTCTTTGCTAGTAATTTCTGTTTGTTTGTTGTTTTTTTTTTTGTCAATAGGTTTATTTAAAAAATACCTACCCACTTACACACACTGAGTTGTGTTTTAAGGGCCTAATTTCTGTTACATTATAGACAGCACAATTTGAAAAATATTTTATGTGGGGATGTGGATGGGATTTTAGAAAAATTTTTTAGCCTCATTTGGAACCACAAATAAAATGTCGCTATGGATTGTTTTTGTATCACTGCTCTTCTTGCCTTTCCCAGGCATCCAATGTCTACCCACCATTTTCCAGTGACCCCAGACCCTGCTCACAACAGGCTCCTACCCGAACCTTACCCCCTGGCAGTACCTTGTGTTCTAAACCTTCTTCGTCCCCAGTGTTCCATCAGGTTACTTCAGTTATGTCCCATTTTCTCAGTCTCCTTACCTCAAAAAGTAGAAGAGAGTTGTTCATTTGTTAGCTTTACAGCCTTAAAAATATTTTGGTGGCAACATTTTGAAAGACACTGCCTTTATCCGAGGCATAAATGAAGTGGTCAGAATGCCAAGCACTATTGCATGTAGTCCATGAAATGTGTAGAGGCAGAAATAGCTCTGTCCTGTCCTGTAGATCATCCCACATGTACCATCGACTGCATGTAGAGATGGCCCCAATAAAAAGATCCTCAACTCTTAGAAGTAGGTGGTCAGATGTTATTACTGAGGTTTTGCAGATGAGAAAACTTAGATGTAGGAGAACTCAGCAAGCTGTGTGAGGTAGACTCATGGCACCTGGTAACAGATGGTACACGTGGTTTTGGTCTTAACACCCCCCTTCACCCTGCCCCTGGCCATGTCCTCATATCCCCGGCTGTGGCTGTGTGTATCTTGTACCAATCCCTGCCATGGCGCTTGAGCTGATGGACACAAAATGTGGTTGATTCTTAAGGATGAGAAATCATGTCCTTTTTTACTTCATATAGGATTGAACAGAGTACTTGCCACAGGGGTCTTCAGAAGACATCCAGTAGATGAGTGAGTGAATGAATAATAGCAAGAGTGAGTCCCTTCGAAGAACTGGCGACAATAAATAGCCACAATATCCAGATAGACAGCAAGGGGTTTTTTGAAAAAATATGCATTCTAAATGAATCCTTTCATATTTGTTAATAAAAGAGGAATCTATTATAAAAACAGGATGCGTAAACTAATAAGAGAATAAGTTAAGTTTCTGTCGTAATTGCTAGAAATTTTTGCATGTATATTTCTAAGAAAAATCACAAGAAATCTGATTTTAAATACATTTAACTTTTGGTGAAATACATGCAGATAGCATTTTATTGTCCGTATATGTAAAGTTTAGAAATGCAAGTATAGTTTCTGCCTATTTTGAGATCATGCCACTAAATTTTAAAGTTGCATGCATCTGTGTAGTTAATGAGATAAAAAGCTTTCAGTGCCATATGAAAACAATTTCCTTCTCCCCCCCCCCCAAAGTCCATGAGCTTTTTAGATTATAGTGTTTCTTTAAAGGCATTTATTATTCTACTTAAAAAGATATTTTGTTCTAAGTCAATATTTATAGTAGCTTAGAATTAACCCATTAAAAAGCCTTTTGGTGTGTTCAGGCCTCATTGTCTTGTTTTGTCTTTTGTTTGAGAAGTTTGGTAAAGAAGCATGTTTTTTTCATTACTCATCTGGGAAATGTAGCAAGTGTGGATTATTTATTTGTGTCATTAATGAGGGAAAATTGGAGTGGAGTTTGTAGGGACTCCCCGATCCGCATCAACATCTGTGAAAGTTTTAAAAAGATGGACATTACCACAGACCCGTCCTATTTCTGATATGCAAGTAGAAGGGAACTTGGTAGTTGTTCGCAGTCACACACTGAAGGAAAATGTTAATTGGGTGAAACTGGGTGAAGGGTATTCATGACTTCGTAGTGTTCTTACAACTTTTCTGTAAGTTTGAAATTATTTCAAATTAAAAGGTTAAAATGTAATTTTGCGATCAGATATTGACCTGGAATCATGGATTGTCTAAATGAGAAGACACCTAAGAGATCATCTCTATCTCATTCTTTTTCCACATCTTATGATAAGATACAGAATTTGCTAGCCAGTTAAGTATCTTTCAAATTGTATTTCTCACCATGGTGATAAATTTGCACTGAGTCATTCACATTATTTCTCCTCATTTCCTTTTTTTGACAAACAAGAAAGCATCCCACATATATGTGCAAAACTCTGGCAGAATGAAAAGTTGCTTATTTATTAATATGACAGGGTTTCCTTAGATTGAACTATAGCATTTATATCATTTATAATTGTAGATTGAAGTATAGCATATATATATATGCATATATATATGTATGTAAATTGTAGTGAATTTATATGAAGAACAGGGTTGTAGATAGCGAGCATGAGCCTTTACCAGAGACTTGACTTTTTTTTTTTTAAATAAAGGTTCCTATACTGCTTTAAGTGTGGTTCTTAATGTGTCTCTTTTCTTATTGTCATATTTTTTTTCCTAAAAGCGTGGGAGTTATAATTTATAGTATTCTTTGAAGAATGATAGTAGTAATGATCAATTACAACAGATACCACAGTTTCAAACAAGTTCTCACACACAAAGGATAGTCAGATCAAAAGTCTTATCCCTATTAACGTTAGCCAAACTTTAACACAAGTAGAATAGAAAATATCAGCTTTGTTAAGAATTCCTTAATATACCTTTAGCAGCATCAACATTAACACTTGTCCAGAAGTAGCTTCCCTTACTAAAATATCTATTATCCTTAAACAGTGTCCCTAGCAGCTCTGGACTGCTTTCATTGGAGGATAGTTATTAGGCCAGATAGAGGAGGTGATATCCACTTGACCTGCAGATGCTAACTCTGGACTTACGCTGTTATGTGGTTTTTGAGAGATTATAGTGAAGAGGGTTGGGTTGTTGTTGTTGTTTCTAATCTTCTCAAAAAGGATTGCAGAGGGCAGCCCGGGTGGCTCAGGGGTTTGGCACCCCACTTCGGCCCAGGGCCCGATCCTGGAGACCTGGGATTGAGTTCCATGTCGGGCTCACTGCATGGAGCCTCCTTCTCCTTCTGCCTGTGTCTCTGCCTCTCTCTCTCTCTCTCTCTCTCTCTCTCTGTCTCTTGTGAATAAATAAATAAAATCTTAAAAAAAAAAAGGATTGCAGAGTTAACTTTATAATGTATAGCTCTGTTATTGACCAGCATTATTATTTAGTAGTTTGAATAGTGAACTCTAACTAATTGTTCTAGCTAAAAAAGCAAAAACAAACCAGACCTTTCATCTGGAGAACCTGTAACTGACTCTCTTTGTGTTGGTCCAAGGGCTTCCCTCAAAGGCCCTGTCTGGGGGACTCACCTCCTAGAGCTGATCTAGATCTAGAATTAGAAGAGTAAGATATACTTTAACATATTCTAAAGGGCCCTGCCTAAGCCAAACCTTCCTCTTCCTGCTTTGGCATCATTGGGATTTATGAACTTCTGTGAGGTAGAAGGAGGGTCTTTGGAATTTAGAAATATTACAGTAATAAGTACTCTAAAATGTTTTATTCGTTCACTTGGAGAATATCATAACACTGTCTTCTTTCTCATTTTTTCATGTTTGCCTATTAGCAGTTTGAGCAGATTTGAGGTCCATCTTGTCATTCTAATAAAGATAGGGCTGGAAAGGGCTATTCAATTTTTCTGAGTTGTGTAGATCCAGGACAGGAATCTGAAAACTACTCTGTAAAAGACCAGATGGTAAATGTCCTAGACTTGCTTGTTGCTTATGTAACCAGAGCACAGCAGAATCCAAAGCGGGAGGGTGATCATTTCTAGTTGCTCAAAAAAAGTGTCATGGGAGCGGGAACACCTGATTGGATGCTAAGAAGAGATAGTCACCAAAGTGTGGGGGGCAGAGCGTTCCAGGCAGAGGGAGCTGCATGTGCAGAGTTGCTGAGGGGAGGCCTAGAGAAACTGTCAGTCGCGTGGCTGGAATGGCAGAGTGTTTGGGATGCAGTGCAAGGTGAGGTTAATTATGGAATCAGATGATGGAGCACCATATAGGTAGTGCTGGGGAAATTGGGTTCATTTTACATTTTAGAATACTGCTTTTCAACCTGCTGAAACAAAAAAACAAAAGCCTTTGTAGAAGCTCAGTATGTGAAATAGATCATCTTAGGGGTAACCATTCCATTTGATAGAGACTAGGGGACCCAGTCTGTACTGTGTGGTGCTCTGAAGGGGCTCCACAGAACCCTCAGGCTTCAGGGAACTCCTCTGGCAAAGTAGTGCTGTAGGGACCTATGAAACGTTCTTAGGACAGGGAATGTGATAGGCTTGGATTTGTGGTTTCAGAAGATCAGCGTAGGCAATGTGAAAGACAGGAACTGGAGGCAGAGAGACTATTTAGAAGACAGAGGAAAAGTGCTAAGGATTCAAACTAACAGTAATAGCGATGGGGAGAGTGTGCTATAGGAAAGTAGAAAACTGTGTTCACAATGTGAAAATGGAGAAACAAAAAAGTAGTCTGGAAGGATGTTTCTGACTTAGGGTTGTGAACGGGTGATAGTGTCATTCTCAAGTCCTGCTAACAGTCCTTATGTCCAAATTTGTCTTGTGCTGGTCATCTTTACCTGTTCACCCAACTCTGTGTCTAGGGCTTGAGCTGATTAATAGTCATCTTCCTTCTCTGCTTATTTCTCTTAATGACTGCATGCTCACTCACCAGGACTCAGAGCCTTGAGATGGTGCTTGACTCTTTCCTCCATTCTTAGACCTAATCATTTATTAGATTCCATTCATTCTGTGTTCAAAAATGTCATCTACCTCTATTGCTTCCTGTTGTTACCACTATTCTAGTTCAGACCCGGTTGTAACTTACCTACATCAATTCAGTGACCCCTAACTTGTCACCTCTCCATTATTAGGTTACCTCCCATTTGTCATGTATGTTCTTGCCAGAATAATTTGCTAACATATACCCTGTGATTTTTCTTCCTTGTCTAAAAATCTTCACCAGGTCCAAACTACCAGTAGAACAAAGATCACTTTGTTTTTTTTTTTCTGGAATTCAAAGCTTCTAAGATCTGGATGCCACCTTAGTAAGCTTACTTTGTACTACTCCCCATCTTGCATCCTACTTGCCAGATGAATTAATCCCTGGCTCCCTGTGTTCCACCTCCATCTCTTAGGCATCTATTCCCTCTCCCTATACATCACCATTCCTAGTCTCTAAATATCTAAAGCACTTACCTAATAAGTAAAAATCTTCCTTAGATCTTTAATATCACAGTAATCTGTTTCTGCTTTGAACTGCTGTAGCTCTTTATCTGTCTTATAGTACAAACCACTTTCTATGTGCAATCCACATTTTGTCCCTGTGCTAAACTGTAATATGCTTAGTTAATATGTGTAGAAAGAAAGAAAGTGATCTTAAAGCAACTTACTCAAGTAGGCAGGGCAAGTAACATTAGCCTCTTTTGAAAGGTCATGAAACAGGCTGAAGGAGTTAAGAGATTGCCTACAGCCTGTTGCTCTGTGGTGCCAGAATGCTAGCAGAAACACTGTCTCTCTAATGCCCAAGCCAGTATGTATGCCATTGCACCATGCTGTCTCTGAAAGTGGCCAACATCAAGCAAACAAAACAGAAGACATAACAGCTTATGAATCATATCCAGGTTGGATGCTTGCATTTTCTAAACTCCCAAGAATCAACATTTGTTATAAGAGTCCTTAAAAAAACTATGCTTTTTTTGTCATTTCTGAGGATAGTAGTCATAAAATAACCCATCTCCTGATCTTTAGAAGTATGTATGTGGTGGCAGGGGGCAGGGGTGCACATGTATGCACACCTGTACACAAGAAGAAGAAGGAAGAGAAAGACCATATTTAGTCAGGTTAGGAATACAGTTAAGGAAGCAAACAGGAACTACTTAGCAAACTCCAGATCTTGAAAGTAGGCCAAATCACTTGAAAAGAAAATAATCAGTCTGGATATCCAGTCACCACTCTTCAAAGAGCGATGATGTGCAAGTTTAGAAGATCCTTGAAGATTTACCACTTTACTACTCTCTAAACACTATGAATAATTCCCTTTCTTGCCTAGGAATCATATTTTAAACATCATTTTTATTTGTTAGGGTTTTCTAAATATTCCACTAATACCTCTTTTCTTTTCCTTTACCAGAAGAAGAAGAAGAGCAGGTGCCCACTGATGGTGGTACGTCAGCAGAAGCCATGCAAGTTCCCTTGGAGGAGGATGATGAATTGGAAGAGGAGGAAATTATTAATGATGAGAATTTCTTGGGTAAGAGACCGTTGGATAGTCCCGAAGCTGAAGAAATGCCTGCCATCAAGCGACCACGGCTATTAAGCACTAAAGGGGACACGCTGGATATAGTAGTATTGGAAGCTCGAGAACCCCTCAGCTCAATAAATACCCAAAAGATTCCGCCAATGCTCTCTCCAGTCCACGTACAGGACAGTACAGACCTAGCACCACCATCACCAGAGCCACCAATGTTGGCTCCAGTTGCAAAATCACAAATGCCAATCACAAAACCATTAGAAACAAAGTCATTTACGCCTAAAACAAAGACTAAAAGTAGTTCCCCAGGACAGAAGACTAAATCGCCTAAAACTACCCAGTCACCAGCAATGGTCGGAAGTCCTATTCGGTCACCAAAAACTATATCCAAAGAGAAGAAATCTCCCGGACGCTCTAAGAGCCCCAAGAGCCCCAAGAGTCCCAAGGTTATGACTCATATTCCCCAAGCACCTGTCAGACCTGAAACACCAAATAGGACTCCTTCAGCTACGATAAGTGAAAAACTCAATAAAGAGACCATTCAGGTAAAACAAATACAGACCCCTCCAGATGCTGGGAAACTCAACAATGAGAATCAGCCGAAGAAGGCCATCGTGACAGATAAGACGATCGATGACTCTATCAATGCTGTGATTGCACGGGCTTGTGCTGAACGAGAGCCAGACCCTTTCGAGTTTTCTTCTGGATCAGAATCAGAAGGAGACCTCTTTACCAGCCCTAAGAGAATTTCAGGTTCAGAATGTACTACTCCAAAAGCCTCCACATCCTCCAACAATTTCACTAAGTCAGGATCCACTCCTCTGCCTCTTTCGGGTGGAACTTCAAGTTCCGACAACTCATGGACAATGGACGCATCCATTGATGAGGTCGTGCGTAAAGCAAAAATGGGAGCCCCTCCAGCCGTGCCTCCCGGCTTTCCCTACATCTCTTCTCCTTCGGTGTCTCCTCCCACCCCAGAACCTCTGCACAAGGTGTACGAGGAAAAAACCAAACTGCCCTCATCCGTGGAAGTCAAAAAGAAGTTGAAAAAGGAACTGAAGACCAAAATGAAGAAGAAGGAGAAGCAGAGAGATAAGGAAAGGGAAAGGGACAAAAGCAAGGAGAAGAGTAAAGAGAAAGACAAAGTGAAAGAAAAAGAGAAGGAGAAGGAGAGCACCAAGGAAACCAAGTACCCCTGGAGGGAATTTCTTAAAGACGAAGAGCCAGATCCCTATAAGTTTAAAATAAAAGAATTTGAGGATGTTGATCCAAAAGTAAGGTTGAAAGACGGCATGGTGAGAAAGGAGAGAGAGAAGCATAAAGATAAGAAGAAAGACCGAGACAAAGGCAGAAGGGATAAAGAGAAGAGAGAGCGGGAGAAGGCTAAGGAGAAGGGGCGGGAGGAGAGGCCCCGAGCGGCACCGGCGCCCCTGGTGCTGCCCCCGAAGGACGCGCCGCTGCCCCTGTTCAGCCCCGCTGCCACCGCCAGGGTCCCCGCTACCCTGCCCGCCTTGTCCTCAGTGCTCCCTGACAAACTGTTTGAAGACAAGGAGAAGCCCAAGGAGAAGGAAAGGAAAAAGGACAAAAAGGAAAAGAAGAAAAAGAAAGAGAAAGAGAAGGAGAAGGAGAAAAAAGACAAGGAGAGGGAGAGAGAGAAGAGGGAGAGAGAGAAGAGAGAAAAGGAGAAGGAGAAGCACAGGCATGAAAAAGTAAGCATCCGGCCTTGGCCGGCTCGGTCCAGAAACAGTCCCGCTGAGAGAGGCAGGTAGACGAAGGCCACGGTGGTGTCCGTGTTCTGGCTGTGCACTGCCCTCCAGTGAACCAGAGGGCGAATCATGTGCTTGTGAGATTTCATGTTAATTCTTAAGACCCCTAAACTTGTAACCAAGCCCCTCTGTGCTGAAAATGTTACAGATTCATAGCCCAAGAGGGAGCTAATCAAAGACTATAAGCCCTCTCGTAAACAGACTAATCTCTGGCAGTTAAAAAAAAAAATCCATCATCTTCACCTGTAAATAATATTTTTATAATTATCAAGTGTAGCATACACTGCTTTGTACCCAAATATCAGGTACCCAAAAAAAGACAGCATCCATTTGACAGAGGGCAGTGTTTTCAGAGGACAGAGCTAGGCCCATGGAGTCCCTCCTGAAGGAGGGTGAGCTGGGTTGGCAAGTGTTTGGGGTTATGACTGTCTACTACTTTCTGTAGCATCTCTTGTCCTCCTCTTTTCTGCTTTTATAAGATTAGGACATGTTTCCGAGTATCTAGGCTGATCAGGCAGCCTGGCTGGTGAGCAGAGAATAATTCCAGGTATTTTACAACATAAGTAAGTCAGTCTTTCATAGAGTACAGCCAAGGAGACTGATGCATATCCTGCAGGTCTGTAGAAACTGAGACCTCAAGCCATTGGACCCAGGATGTGACCTCTGCTTTTATAGTTTTGCTCTTCAGTCCATGGTTCCTTGGATTACAGTGGTTGGTTGGTCTGAAAATTTCTTTTAAATTTTCTTAAAAAGTCTAACTATTCACTGTGTCTCACACAAATTCTCAGAAACCCTTTCCCTGCCTCTTGAAAAGCAGTCTTCTTGGAGGTTGGCCAGAAAGAATACATAGTAATTTTTTCCACATAATAAACTAAGATGTATTTAACACACAGCAGATCTATTACCAGCATTTTTGCAATATTTCAAAATTCATACTTACCTAGAAAAGTTAGTTTAGCTGACAAGCACTAATGGCAGCTCTCACATCTTTCTGCCTACCTTTATGCTTTTTCTGTCCCCCTTGGCTATTCCAAAATATGAAGAAGTAGAATGGAAATCCTGATACTAAAAACTGAACATCAAGTTAACAAGACACAGAAATCCAACTCTTGTTTCCATTTTCAAAATCATCTTATCATTCTGATATTTTCATGTGGCACCTGGCACTTGCACGTACCTTATTTTCTCCTTCTAACATACCTGTGCCTGATGTCCAGCAGGTATCGTTACCAATATTTGTGGACAAGAAAGTAAGTCTGAGGGGGTGACTTGTCCAAGATCAAGGTCACACAACCAGCAAAAGCCAGGTCACTGACACAGAGATATTTTCTTCATGGTCTCGAAATGTTTATTGCTGGAGATCTTGCCCAGCAGCAGTTATCACTTACCTGTCATGTACCTAGCACCTTGGCAGCTGAGCCCTCAGTAGATCAAACAGGGTACTGTTGCTTTCATCACCATCTTAACTTTGGAAAGTCAATGGAGTTGTTTCAACGGCCATTATGACTTTGAGTAAAGCCCATCAGATTAGGTTTGTAACAGCAATCCTTGCCTTTCCACCTGACTTTGGGAAAGAAAAGTCCCTCAGACTAACTTGGTTGGAGGTAAAGGCTCAGTTACAAGTTTGCTAGACTTCACCTAACAGAAGAAAACAAGTCCTTGTATCACATTTGATGGGTTAAGGCTCAGATGAATGACAAAAGATAAAAATTTATAAAAGTTGGCTATCATATAAGGCTTTCAAAATAATAAATAGTCTTGTCTCTAGAGTTAAACCTGAGTTCACAGCTTGACATTTTTAGCTGTATGACACTGGGCAAGTTACTTTTATAATAAATGAGAGTACATCTGAGATGTGCTCAGTACTGTATCTGGCACATACGTAAGTAAATGCCCAGTCAGTGTGGATCATACTGAAGATGGAGGCAACTAATATTATTTCATTTTTGAATCAACCCATAAAATATAGTAACATGTTTGCTACTTCACTGGACCAGACTAGCTAACTTACATTTGATGGGCCGGGGGGGAAGGGGGCGTCAGCTGTGCTTAGCAGTGTTGAAAAATGATCTCTCCTTCCTTGGCATCCTTTTAAAGTTTAGCTCTTGATGGAGGTAGGAGAGGATAAAGGCCAGGGCAGCCCATGCAGATGCCACTGACAAGGTGCAGAAATTGAGACATGAACGTAAACCTTGACTTCTCCTTTTTCAACTCTACATGTTCCTCCCCGAGCATCAAGACATACAAGTAAATGAAAGTATACATAGCATTGAAGAATTCCTTTACATATCCGCAGATCAAAATAAGGCACATTTTAGCTGCCCTGAGAAAATGTCTTTTGTCACAAAAATGAGGGCCACAGTGTCGTCCTTCCTTCCCATCCTGACCAGCTCACAAGAGCAACTCACAGATGTTGACCCAGATCAGCAAGCAAGGGCATTGTTTTAATAAAAGAAAAACATCTCCCCGTATTTATTTAACCTGCCTATAAAGTTTTTACCAGCCACATCCACATTATCAACACAAAAACCAGTAAAGGTACCATTAATTAGATGGAGATCTGCATGGTAAGTTGAAGGAGGCATGGGCTCTGGAATCCAGCAAATCTGACTTAAGATCCAGGGCATGTTTTGTAGTTTCTTTACTCCTTAGGTGCTCCATCTTTAAAGCAGGGATGTGGTGACATTCAATGAAAGGCAGCAAAACACTAATTCTTAATATTTATTGAGTAATTACTACATGCTAAACATCATGCAAGCACTACATGTAAGTTTAACTTCTTACCACAATTCTATAAGGTAGATACCATAATCATTATCACCTTAAGATGAGAAATTGAGGCTTGGAGAGATTAATAAGGTGGCCGGTGGCCCATGATCATACACCTCAGAAGTGATAGAACATGAGCCACCATGTCAACCCAGGCTGTCAGATGCTATATAATTGATGTTCTTAACCACTACGCTTTCCTACATTAAATTAAAAATGGATTAATTGAAATTATGTAAGGCACCTGGCTCAGTGGTGCATCATCAGGAGAAAAAATTGTTTTTCTAGTAGTGGTAATAATCCACAGTGTAATGATTCATGCACAATTTGTGTTCCTCATGTGCAGTAATATACACTAGTCAAGGTTAGGAGTCTGATCTTTCAGCTCTTTAAAATAGAACCAAACTAACTTTTTATGGAAAACATATCAAGAGCAATTATGCTGTGCAGTCACAAGCATAACATGATAGCTTCGGCAGTGATAAACCTGATGGTATATTTCAGAGCAGTTAAAATTCTCTGTTTGTGCTTGTGTCAGTGTGTGTACCACATGACTTGGATTTTTGAAGTTTAGAGGAATGTTACAGGACTACTTTAGTTCAAATTGACTTTTGGTATTTTTAAGTGTTTTTTAGAAGGAGGATTACTGTGAAAAAATTAAATAAGAAAATATCTCATTTGTTACTGGAACTGAACAGTTGTCCATATAACCCGATACAGAATGTAAACCAAAATCCACCTGTCAAATTTGAAAATATGTTTTTATGCCCTTGATCTGAGAAGGCACAGTAGAATGTCATCCAAACAATGATGATGTCACAACCTGCAGATAAATAGGCCCAGTGCTGGCCCACCGAAGATCATGGGCTTTGCCAGTCAGACCTACTTAACTATGAATTCTGGCTATACCACTTATTAGTTATTCACCAGCCTCTTCAAACCTCTCTGACCCTCTGCTCCCTTCCCTCTGTCTCCTTCCCAGTCAATACCAAGAAGAGATGGCATCATCATAAAGTATAACCTCTGCTTAGAAATGAGTTTCATACCTTCTCCAAGAATATTTTGGCTTATAGAGGCCTTCTCTTTTCCCCTCTCATTGAAGACTCCAAGTGAAGACCAGCTGGTGTCATTTAAGATGACTCTTCAGTATTTCCTTAAAACAAGTCAATTATATTGATGATCAACCCACAGATAATTGATATTTGCTAAATGGAAAGGTCGTAAATTCTGTAAAGGATTCCCCCAATTTTTATCCTATATATTGATGAATGTTATTTTGAGCCAAAATCAGCTACTGGATGAACTAATCCAGATGGTAAATGATACCATCTGCTGGTATATGATACCATCACTAAGCTGCTTAGTGAGTGCATATGAGCACCAGACCTGGCCAGAATTCTATGAATTAATCCTCCCAAAAGCTTGGAGGGTTTGGTGCTGTTACTGCTATTTTGAGTTGAGCAAACTGCATAGAAAGGTCAAGTAGCTTGCTGTAGCTGATGGGTGGAAGAGCCAGGACTTGGCCCCAGGTCCGCATGAGTGGTGCCTATGTTCTTTGTCACCCACAACACCCTTCTCAGTTAGTCACCTCAGATGAGAGGAGCTGATGAGAAGGCTAACCATAGTTTCACACTCAGAAATTAGGTGAACATTTTGAGTTGAGAAAATTGTAGTCCCTGGAGAGACCTTAGAGAACTCCTCTTCAACCACTATATTTCAGAGTATGGGCGATGGCGATCTTTTGCGCTTTAATGACTTCAGTAATCAGAACAATTACAATGGTTCATGGTTCTTTAATCTAGCTCCAACTCCCTTAGCATTTGCCCTCAAATAATCTTTTATTGAACTTAAACAATTTGTTCTTTAGAGAACACCAAAGAGTCCTACTGGTTGGATAAAGGTTGGACAAAAGGTTGCCATTGTTCCTCCATCTGTTTAGAACAAAGTACTTTCCTTTCCAGTTTTTTCTCATCAGCTCTCATCATTAACTAGTGAAATGAAGGATTTTTACTCAATCCAGTAGCCCAGTAAAAAGAGGAAGATACTCTCTTCCTGTTTCTTACAACTCTCTGTCCCAAGGGGAAGCCAGTCACCTAACATTTCCTTGAGTGTGTTGGAATCAGTAGCCATTTACCAGAGACCATCTCCAGGTCTGGGTGTGAATGAACTTGAGCGAAAGCAGAATCCTGCCTTCTGTTTCAGTTTTCCTTGCTGGATTCCACTTGTCATACTTGACCACACTGTAGAATTTCCTTCTGACTGTCTTTTTAATGTCTTAAACAGTTTATCAGTACTGAGACCACGCTTCTAAATTGAACCAATGTAAAGACCTTAATTGCTAAGAAAGACAATACGATGCTCGCCAGTCATCATAATTCCACATCCAAAATGTTAGCTTATTAAAAATAGCTCTTCATCAGTACTATTTCTGGATATTTTGCTGACATATTAGCATAGATGGGAATCTGAACTAGCATTCGCTGAACTTGCTATTCCTCTATCTAGCACACATTTTTTTAAGTGAAAGAAGTTTAACGTTAAAAAAAAATAGAAAATAAAAACTTGGCCAGATTATATTGACAAAGCTGCCCATTACCTTTGCAGAAAGTCCCTGTCAGAAGATAAACTTTAAAGCTGGAATGCATGAAAGAGTTCCAAGATAGAATTTAAATTTAAACTGATTCTTTATAGATAAGCTTTTTAAAAATCCACCTCTTTGCTTCAAGTCAGGATTTTAAAAATAAATTTCCCCTTTAAATCTCTTGAGCGATTTTCATTTTTTGCAAGGCCGCACTGCTGGTGTCCTGGAAAAATGGAGAGTTAGAGCTTTATCAGTTGGTGCCCTGAGGTATGTGGCAAAGAAGCTAAATCCTTGAAGATTAGCAAAAAAAATGCAGCACATGGCAATAAGGGGCTTATATGACTACTAGTATTAGTTCAGGTGAAAGCAGTATTGCTTATACATAAAACTGGACAAATCCACTGACAATGTATTTTTAGTTAGCTACAAAGGAGTCTTCTATTACTGGACTTTGCTCTTTGGTGGATTGGGAAGCTTAGTAATCCACTGTAAATGCTCTGCGCGCCCCAATTCTCAGCTCACTCTCAAGTGCAGTGCTTTTATTTTAACCCTTAGAAGCTCATGTTGTCCCCAGAGTTTGGCTTCATGCCATTAAAATGTGGCATTAGTCGAATGGTTTTAAGTAATTCCAAATAATTGTCATTTGTTTAGTCATTTCTGAGAAGGTCATGTGAGAAGTTACTTTATGAATGCAGGAAATGTCTTTGTTTTTATTTTGGTAGGCATTTTGGATAAAGTTAATGTAAACAGAAGTCTGATAAATTCTAATTTAGAAATGATATTTTGTGTATCTGTATTATTAGCATCCTCATTAATATTTTTGAATATTATCCGTAGGTTAAATCCTATTTAGCTTCTTTAAGAATGAAATTGATGTTTTAAGTATTTGTTGGGAGGGCTACTCTCTGTCCTGGTTTGCCTAGGACAATCCCAGTTTACACACTTTTTTGGCGTAAATAATAGCTCCTACTCTCACTCTCAAAGATGTCTCTGGATGATGTGGTCACCCTAATTTTACCCAAGGAAAAGTTTGGAGCTAAGGTAACAGGGTTCTGTCTACGGCCATACCACCCTGAACGCGCCCGATCTCGTCTAAGGTAACAGGGTTCTGAATCATTCATTAATTCCACACGTTTACAAAATATCTTTTTTCTTCAGGGCACATATATACCATTTTTAATTGGACTTACAAGATGTATCTCTGTTTTTGTTTGCTTCTTTTTTTACATATAGTATCATTTAAACTTTTTAAATAGTATAACATAAATAACCATGTCTTGATTCTTTTACCTTGACAAGTTACTTAAGATGGCATCAACAACCCAGCCAGTTTAATAAGCACCTCTATTTACATCTTAAAAAGAAAAAAAAAAAGCCAGTTTAGTTGAATGGAGGTGAGGCCAAAGTCAATCACAATTTCCATATAAACTAGTTAGCCTTACATAGAGAAAAATGATTTTACAACCAACCCTGGGGGCACGTGAGTGGGTCAGTTAGTTAAGAATCTGACTCTTGGGATCCCTGGGTGGCGCAGCGGTTTGGCGCCTGCCTTTGGCCCAGGGCGTGATCCTGGAGACCCGGGATCGAATCCCACGTCGGGCTCCCGGTGCATGGAGCCTGCTTCTCCCTCTGCCTGTGTCTCTGCCTCTCTCTCTCTGTGTGACTATCATAAAAAAAAAAAAAAAAAAAAAAAAAAAAAAAAAAAAAAAAAAAAAGAATCTGACTCTTGATTTTGGCTCAGGTCATGATCTCAGGGTCATGAGATTGAGCCCCAGTCTGGCTCTGCTTTGGACATGGGTCTGCTTAAGATCCTCTCTCTCCTTCCCTCTGCCCCTCACCTCTCCTGCCTCTCTCTCTCCCTTTCTAAAAACAACAACAACCAACACTAACCATTTCACAAATATATGTCATTCATCATAAAAGACATTTACAAGAAAGTGAGTAGCCAGCTCCTTGTAAGACACCACCATTACCGGAACAAAGGACTCGGCAACATGGTAGAGGTGAGAGTGAACTTAGTGTCAGGAGACCTACAGGTAGATCATTTACTTACTAAACAGAGTTCAAAGAGCAAACTGGATCACATATATGGAACACACTTGGTGCTATGCAGGTGTGAGTTATGATTATTGTGTAGTGTGATATGGACCAAACGACAGTGTGAAATATGGTAATGGTAAAGATCTTTTTCAAGGTAGAGCAGCTTTATTTTTAAATAAAGCTTAAGGAAGGGTTAAGTGATTAAATAATATTGCAGGCTGAAGGAATGTGGAATATTACTCATAATTTATAACCATATTACCCTAAAGTTTTTTAGAATTAAGGAAATATAGGAACTGTATGTAATTTTCCATTCTCTGAAACAAAACAACTGAATCCAATCCTAGTTTTGCTCTTTGTGTGACCTTAGAACAGAAAAAGGAAAAGGAAAAATGATTGCTTCATATATGATACCTTTCCCTGTAAAACAGAAACCATAATGCCTACCCCCTCATGTTTGTTTAAAAAAAAAAAAAAAAAAAAAAAAACTATGAGAACATCTAAAAAATATCCAATCACAATGCCTGGCAAGCAGCAGGCAGTTTAAAATGTTTGTTCTGGATATATTTGTCTGTTCTCCTACAGATAATACAGAAAGGTGAGAAAAGTAGAGAAATCTTAATAGTTTACAAAATAGACCAAACTATTGGTTTTTCAGATTTGTTTAGATACGGAACCCTCTGTTAAAAAAGAGTTGGAGGAAGTGGGTACAAACCCTAGCTAGTTATCCATGGGTCTTGCTCTTACTGCCCCCCCACACCCTCCGTGGCCCTTGGTCCCCTAGAGCCTTAAGGAAAACCACTGGGATATACTGTCCAAAGAACTGGGCAAGTGGATGAGACATGCATCAAAAGTGACCATTTGGAGGAGCAGGCTTTTATGAGAAAGTTGACAAGTTAAAGTTTAGATGTGGTGAGATGAAACGCTAAAGGATATTGAGTTGAAAATGTTGAGTAGGTAATATTCTATTGTGGTCTTGGGCTCAATCAGTGCTAGTCTAGAGATGGAAATTTTGAAGTCATGGCATATTGTAAAACCTACCATTGAAACCATGAACATGGATAATACACCCACTGAAGAAAGTGTAGAAGGCCAAGAGGACGTGGTCAAGCAGAGGACTTAGTAGAGGAGAAGGAAAGGGGGCCAGTGAGACCCCCAGTGGAAAGCATACTAGGACATCAGGAAATGACTGATTTCCAGGTTTCAGTGGCCTGGTTGGGAGAGACAGTAGATTGGAGCAGATTGAAGAATGAGTAAGTGAGGAAGGAGACAATTGACAAGAGTCTGATATAGGAGAGGTGGTCAGTAGAAGGCTGAAGGGCAGGCAGGTTTTTTAAGATCGTTGAGCATATTTAAAAACTAGTGGAAAATCGTGGCACTATGAGGTTGAAGATGCCTACATAAGGAGGACGTCTCCTTAAGAGACCAGAGGAGCAGGACTCTGGTACAGTATCAGGTGCAGAGAAGTCTGTAGATCTGCATGGGCTGAAGAAGTTCTGCCTGGTGGCCTCAGTGCTTTCTCCGGTGGAGCTGGAGGGACAAAAGTAGAAAGGAAATCACAGGATAGGTCTTGAAAGAGGTAAGAGTTTGAAATTGTTGCTTCAGACAACTTCTTTGATTGTGTCTCATGCACTGACTGTGTGTCAGCCCCTATGATAGGCACAACAAAGTAGCAGTAAGCTAAACCGAGGTGGTCTCTGTGCTTACCTGGCTTGGCAGGTGATCCAGATACACAGTGTTGAAGGCAGAGATGGAATTGGAATTTCTGCTAAGTTTACATGATCTTTAAAATTTTCTTTGGAATTACTTGAGGGCCTTGAGGATGATTTTGAATTGGTTCTGGACAGATGGCAAAACAACCCAGAGACAGAGAGTTGAAGGTGTTTGAGCTATTAATTCAGTAAGTATTTGAGTGCCTCCCACATGCCACTGTTCAAGAGAATGGTCGAAACCACAGGTATTGACATGATGATGGATTTAAAAAAAAAAAAAAAAAAAAAAACTCAAAGGAAATAGTTAAAAATATATGAAAAAAAATGGTAAATTTGATCTATGTGCAATGTATTAACTAGATGATATAATATATTGAGCATTATGTTATAGATTCATTCCCCTTTAGAACTACCACACTGTCCTATTAGGATTTAATTCTTGGGCTTGACATATTTTAAGTCAGTGGCTTGCAGCTAATCATCACAGTAACTAGCAGCGACTATTGGCATATGGCAGGGCCCAAGGCCAAGGATGTTGAACATCTGGCCATGCCTGCACCGTTCCATTCAACAAAGGACTGTCCCACCAAAAATGCCAGTCAAACACCTGTTGAAAATCTCTGACATTGATGATATTTGGAGCTACAGAGCTTTTGTTCAGTTTGTTCATTCAAAATATTATACCGTGAACTCTTCACACCAACACGTGTGAAGAACCCCTTTAAAGTCATACTTGATATTTGACCATTAGCTCAAATATTTGCAAAGGTCTTCAGTTTATTCAGCAGATGTTGCCTTCACTACAAATCCTTCTATAAAGGTCTATTTTTTCTTTTGCAGATCTGTTGACCACAAGCTAAAAACAGAGCAGTTTAATGCTGCAGTTACACTTGGTGTTTCCATTTTCTTATATGATGATGCAAACTTAGGATGAGTTTATGTTTTTCAAGTTCAATAAACAAATACATTTTAGCTTATAGGTGCAGATATCAGTGCATTTTTTTCTACTTTATTAAGTCTGGAAATTAATGTTCACCAAATGATCTGGAGGAGTTTTTGTTTAAAAATTCTAACCATAAAATCCAAGAAATTAACCAGAACTAAGAAAATACAGAAATAACTCCCATAACTTTCACGATGTAATTCAAGTTTGTAGAATTTCTCACGAAGCCAGATAGCCTTTGGTTGTTAAAAAAACAAAATAGCCCAGATGGTCCTTGGATCTAGCATTTTAGCCACATTCAGGGCTTAAACTGGCTTATCAGGTTTGTGGAGATGAGGAAGTAGAAGAAGGAGTAGGAGGAATTTTGTCGAAACCACATTTAACTCTAATGTAATAACTTCAACAGATAAAAGTGGAGCCAATTGTTCCAGCCCCAAGTCCAGTCATCCCCCGATTGACTCTCAGAGTTGGTGCTGGCCAAGACAAGATGTAAGTATAAACGTTTTCAATTAGAGTGAAAGAAATTGAACATAACCTTCCCTGCTCTTTCCTAATGGGTTTAGAATCTCACCTTTTCCAGAGATGAACACGGAGGATCAAGCTTTCCTTTGAGAATTCTTCATTTTCAAATTGTATCGGTTTCTTTCCTCAGAGTAAATGCTTACTGCTTTCTTTGACCTAGAGGATCCCTTCTTTCTTATTTTCTCTCTTCTTTAAACACATGACATGGTGTCTGAGTAATTCTGAATGTCCTGGTTATCTGAAAAGGAAGAAACTATATGTTGAGTAGACTGACTGCCGTATTCCATCCGGGTGGATGTAATGTTATACCTTCTCAAGTATGTATTCTCTACTCACCATGACAAAGAATGGAGATTCTCATGGTTTTATTCTGTACCTGAAAACAAAGAGACTGCCAAAGGTTTAGTGAAACAGTATATAATAGTAACAACCAAAGTCTTAATTATCTGCCCATTCGTTCATTCAAGAGAGGACTAGAAATGTAAACCCTGTGTTCACTGTTCTTAATTTTCACAGAATCATCCTATCATCAGCCCACCCTGCTTTAAAGTGAGTTAGTTGCCTTTGTTTCTTTTATTCATTTTGGAGCTACAAATTAAGGCCTATAGTACTCTTATGTGATTTTAATAAGGTGATAAAACAGTGATTTCTTTGTAAATTATGTTAAAAATCCTTCTTGTATAAGTCATACTGTTTATCATTTAAATGAATCCCATAGGCTGAAAGTACTGGCTTATACAACTTATTTTTCACCAGTAAGCCTGAAAATGGATTTGTTTACATTGTAAACAGTCAAATATTATGTAGAAAATGGGCTTACAGGGCATTGAGTTTTCATTCAGATTTTACTGTAATGATGGCAGTAGGAGCCATGCACTTATATAGTAGGTAGACAACAGAAAACATACCTTGTGTTCTCAGTGGTTCATTACATCTTAAAAGTTTGTATTTTATGCTGCTGCTTGTGCTAACTCCAAACAACACAATGAAAAGGTCTAATATCATTATGATGAATGGTGCTGTAGAGGCAAACATGGTTCCAGGAAAATGTATGTTCTTCTGAAGATTGAAAGAAAATCCAGATAGTTCATCCTTTTTTTACCCAAATTATTCACATAATTTCCACATTACTTTTTTTGGTTTTATCAGTAAAAACCTAGACAATGGGTGGTAGTGTTACTGACAAGCTTAGACAGTGTAACAAAAATACTGTAAATTCAGCTCATTTTATGCAGATACCGGTTTGACCCAGGCCCTCTATCTATTTTACCTACAAAAAATTTAATAATGTCCACCTCCCTCCACCAATAGAGGACAGAAGGCTGATTAGCAGGGAGACCTAGCCAGAGCAGCTATTGATACCATCTTTTTGGAAATTCTGTACCTGGGCTCATTCCTCTAAAGAGAAGATATTATTTATCATTCAACAAATGCTTTTCTCTTACTAGTTCACATTTATTACTGTTTTCTCAGTAACTCACTATTACTTAATCCTTACTTCCACAAAAGAGTTTGGCTTACTCATTCCCTTTGGAGAAAAAAAGGTCTGTGAAAAGACTTTGTTTTTTGTTTTTTTAAAAAACTTTGATAATTATATGCATCTCATCCACCTTTAAGCATCTTCCATTCATTCTCTTGACTATCTTTCTCCTCTCAATAAATCACTCATACACCTGAGACACTGGGAAACATGAGAAATAGATCCTGTTATCGGGACGCCTGGGTGGCTCAGTGATTGAGCATCTGCCTTTGGCTCGGGCCATGAGATCGAGTCCCGTATCAGGCTCTCTGCATGGAGCCTGCTTCTCCTCCCTCTGCCTGTGTCTCTGCCTCTCTCTCTCTCTGTCTTTTGTGAATAAATAAATAAAATCTTAAAAAAATATATATATCCTATTATCCTGGAACAGAATGTCCAGTATTAGGGAAATTATAATGCTCAGACATTCTAGACAAATTGACCATGAAAGTATAACATTATATAATATGTGAACTTTCAAATATTTAGGTAAATAACCCCCATGTTATATGAATAATTAATCACTTGACCAAAGTCAGGCACAAGGAAATACTTATAATGAACAAAGGAATAAATTAAGTGAAATAGATTACATTTTAAATTAAAATAAGAGTGAAAAAGAGGTCCAAGTCACATAGTAATAGGATTTTATGTAAAATATATCTTAATCAGTAAAGAGTTTTTTGTTTTTTGTTTTTTTAATTTAAATCAAGGATCAGCACACTATGGCCCATGAGCCAAAATAGCCAGTTTTTGTATGGCTCACAAGCCAAGAATGGTTGAAAAAAATTAAAAGAATAGTTTATGACACATGTGAATTATATGAAATTAAAAGTAATCTTCTATTGTCGTAACATAAAGATGCATGGCTTATTCCACAGCGGTAATAATGGAAAAGAGGGGGCAGATTCATATAAATGTGCCTTTACTTAGTTTGTACACACTTGGTGCTACAGGACTCTTTTGAAGTGAAATTAATGAGCAGAGTGGGATTCAGAAAGGGGGGTCTGAATCGTCCGGGGGAAGGGGTTGTTTATTGCTAAAGAACAAGCAGAGGATTAGAGTCTTTTGAAATTATGGGAAAAAGGAAAAGCTTTACAGGGTTCAAATTATACCCTCTCATTGGAAGATCTTTAAGACAATATTTAGTTTCTAAATTTTCCTAAATAAAGAAGGTCTTCTGCCCTTGATCTGGAAAAGTACTTTGAGGTTAGATTATTTCCTCTGTTCTCTGATGTTAGTCCTCGTAGCAAGACAGACACCTTGTTTTTGTCTTCACTTAACATGCCTGGAATCTGTATTTGAAAGGGTGTGTAGGAAGTCAAGCACCTCCACCAGATGAATGTTAAAATCCCAGATGACTTTGCAGGGACCTCAGATTCTTGTGCCATGCCCCCCAGTAATGGGCATCCAGGGTTGCCCTTAGGCAGTAATGAAGATGAATAGAGAACAGTGGAATAGTCACCCTGAAATTACAGTCTCAGCACCTGTGACGTTCGTGAGTAGTGTGAGTGGGAAGCACACTGAAGGAAACTGTCTGGTAGGTCGCCGCTTGGCCAGGAGCAGCTGCCTGTAGCTGTAGTGATGAGGATCGTGGTCACCCTTGTGCTTGGGGACACAGAGCAGGGTGAGTAGAGTGCCCAACACCAGGAGGTGGGCCAGAGGCAACACAGTTGCCAGGTTGTTTGCCATCCCAGTCCTACCGTTTACTGACAGCGTATTTTGAGCAAGTTAGGAGAAGTGAGCTGATGTACGGCATTCATTCGTCTGTTCATTCTATGGAGAAGATGCAGCAAAGTAATGTGGTGGGGGGGTGTCAGGGACAGGGCTGTGAGACAAGACAGTCAGGAAGGAGCTGGCAGGACAGGACCTGCCACTCTTCTGTGTTTAAATGTGTGTGGCTCGATTTTTAAGGCTGAAAATTCTATTAAAGGAGCTTCTCATTAAAAAGAAAGACAATTTTAAATATTGTTTAAGTATGAAAAATAAATAGGGGTGCCTGGGTGACTCGGTCCACCTTCAGCCCAGGTCACGATCCCAGAGTCCTGGGATTGAGCCCCCAGTATGGCTTCTTGCTCAGCAGGGGGTCAGCTTCTCCTTCTTCCCACTCTGCTTGTTCTCTCTCCCCCCACTCTCTCATAAATAAATAAATAAATAAATAAATAAATAAATAAATAAATAAATAAATAAATAAATGGTTAAGTATTAAGAAAAATTTAACTGTGTGTAAGAAAACTTTAACTTGGATGCATAAGAGTGGCAGATAGAGGGTTAAGCATGCCTCTCTTGCATTTCTCAGATGCCCCTTCCTAGCTGCCCTCTGCCAGCACTGGGGAGGAAGTCTCTGTCCTTTTCATCATCCAGTGCTCCACTCTTGTCCTTGAGTGGAGTTCTTCCCTGGTGAAGCCCCCACCACCTGCCAGCTGTATTATTTGGGCTGGTTAATGGGGGTTACTGTTTTGGAGAAATTGTGCACTGGTGCTTCTGCAAGCCTCAGGACGCCAGTGCCTTTATGCAGTGAGCTCACCAGAGACGGGATAATTAATTGAGCCCCCCTCCCAAACAGCTAGTAATGGTTGGTCATTTTTTCCAATTACTCTCTCATAGTATATTTGATCAGGTGACCCAGAATCATTTATGATGCCTTTCAGAGAACAATATTATTGTCAATGATAATTCTAAATTTTATTTTGACTAAGAGGTTACAATGGATTGTCTTTCTATAGATGTAACCCTTTTTCCAAAATATGCAAATTATACTGAGATATTTTTCAATGACCACTTTACTGCTGGCAATTATAGTTTTCTTTCTGCCAACATTTTGGTTTCCACTGTCAACACTGCCTTAAGTATTATCAGATTCCTTATGATTCTGGAAACTCTTTCACTAATCAGACTTCTCTTAACAGAGGTGCTAAAAATTAGATGCTTTCCTTTCTGTGTAAGTAATTCAGTTTCTTGTTGCTGTGTACAGAATTTAATTATTTCTGGGAAGGGGCTTTTTAATGATTGGAATTTCTAAATTATATGTACTATGAAAATGGGAGCTAAAAGTTTGTTCATTATTCTTGAAGAACATAAAAGTTTTAATCTTTAAAAATAAAATATTTATAGATATTTGTCTTTTTAAGATCCAAATTTTCCCGAGTAACGCTTTTTGACAGTACAGCTAGAAGTAGAGAATAATCAAGTGCAATTACAAGAATAATCATTTACAATATTTTTAAAGAAAATAAGCATTTTATATTTTAAAAGGTAACCAGGTTTAGCTGAAAGACATTTAACAGGATGAAACATGTGTCATGGTTTTTAGTGATAAGTTCTTTAGAGAAATAATAGCAAATGATTTTTATCCTACTTTCTGCATTTTCCCTCTTTATGTGAAACATTCTTTGTTCATATAACTTTTTTCCACTGTAAACAAATTTACAGTAGCTTAAAGAGAGAACAATATAGTTATAAGAAAAAAGAAATAAACTAATACAAAAAAAGGAAAAAATAGCAAATGATTGCATGTCAGATATGATTATGGCTTCTTAGCCAGAAGGGCAAACAGTGAAATATATTTTTAAAAAGGAAGTTACCTCTGAGTTTCTTAGGAGAAACAAAATTTCTCAGGGCACCAAATTTAAAACTTGATTTCCATATAGAACCAGACGACAAAACACTGTCTTCAATCGCAGCTTTTACAGCAGATACAAAGGCGGTTTTTGTTGGATGGTTTCTCGCAGCAACCTCTAATCCAAGGGTCTAGTGTAGTAGCACCCTCAGTGAAGAAGACTCTGTAAAGAATCTTCTTGTCTCTAGTCGAAGCGCTCATGTTTTCTATTTGTGTTAATCAAGACTCTTAGTTCCAAGTGACAGAAGCCTGAATCAAACTAGCTGAAAGGGGCAAAGTCAAAGAGGTTTCTTTGACTTCAGGGGAGGCAGTATCCAGGGTTCGAAACGTATCATTGGGCCTCTGCTCACTCTCTTTTACAACGGCTTGGCCAACATGGTCTGAGTCACCCAGGGCTGCTATGGTTCCCAGTCCTCCACATCTCCAGTGACTGACCCCCCACCCCGTCTCCCAGCACCCGTGGTCGGGGAGACACCCTGTCAGAAGGGGCAATGGTAGTCCCAGAAGGAAAGGAAGACTCTTACTGGATTAAGGGACAAGGGGCAGGCAGAAACAACAGACAGATTTTATTTAGGAAAAGGCAGTCATATTTCATATTTTTATAAAAGCATGCTGAGGAGGCCAAGCCAAGCCTGTTGGCTTAAAACATGATCCTTTAGAAGTAAAGCTCAGAAACATTTCAGAGCATCATCCTGTCAGACTTAGAAGGCCTTTTGCTTTTCTATTTTTAATTTGTTGCCTTTCCAATAAAATTGCCTGTGATTAAAAAAAAAAAAAGATTGAAACATGTTAATAGTTTTCTTTTGCCCTGGTTAACTTGCCACTGAGACTAAAACATCTCATAGGTATTTTACCTATATCAGAAGTCAAATAACAGAAACAATGACCCCCCCAAAAAAAAATCCTAAGAATAACTATATTTTAAAATGTGTGCCAAATGACTTACTTGTAATGCTAGTGACAAGTGGTAACATTATAAATGAAGTTTCCTAGCCACTAAACAACTGGAGCACAAGCGGTGGGCTGTATACATTATTCTTGCTCCCTTATCGTACTTATAAAGTCAACAGAGCCAAACCTATATGTCTCAACCGTACTTCCGAGGGGAAGCAAGTAGTTAAAATTTTTCCTATTTGGGTCTTTGGCTCTTTTCTGACTGTTGCAGACAAGGCGTTCTTGGGCTCCATCTCTTACTCTCTCGTTTTTATTGACCTAAACTTATGATGAAATCTGCAAGTTTAATTTCCTCCCCTGGCAAGTTGTAGTTTGTTCATTAACACCAAACACGCAGTGTGTGTAAGGAAAAAAATAGCATGCTGTCCGGAAAACTGGCTGTAGGTTTGGGGAAATGCTTTTACTACACAGTAAAACAAGTGGAAAGATTATAATCAAAGCATTTCCATCTTACTTGTAAACAATTACAGCCGTTCTTACACGGATGCCACATTAGAAGACTTGGGGAAATTTACTGGATTCCATTCTAATGCAATTAGAGCTAATTTTGTTCTTTAAATGAATAAAAGGTCAGCTAGTAAATCTAGCTTATCTTGAGTCCAGACTTCAATAAATTGTTTTATTTAATTTGTTGTAAAAGATCTTATCCTTAATGGGTCTAGGTCTTATTAGTTCACTTAGGTTTTAAAATATTTATGACCACCTTTTTAGATATGATTTGAATGATAGTTGGAAAGTTTCTCTCTGCAGTGTTATCAAGGCCCAAGATCACTAATTGAGTGAATATAGGAAGGTACTTAAGATTTGTTATCTAGAAAAAGCTGATGTGAACTTCCAGAATTTAAATGTTCTTTAACCTGTGACAGGCAGAGATAATTTAGCTATATCATGGTAACCTTTTGGATACTATCTGACTATAATTTTCCCTACAGATCAAACTACTCACACTTCTAGTGTTTAAAAAGAATACGCACCTGCTGATAGAAATACTGAGGCGATTTTACCATTATTGACAACAACATAGAAAATTTAAGTTATTTGCATTCTGTTTTTTCCTGTTATTTTATGGGGCCATAGTATCAAAGTACTTACATAAAGACTTTAGAGGCATAGTGTAATGTTTCTTCTCTTTCTCCGCTCCCGCCTGTGAGGTTTATAAGATGGATAATCATGTCACTGCAGGACTTCTGTGACTTAGAAAATTGCAGCTTTGAAAAAAAATGCGGTTGGCTCCCCATGGGGAGCCTACTTCTCCTTCCGCCTATGCCTCTGCCTCTCTCTGTGTGTCTCTCATGAATAAATAAATAAAATCTTTAAAAAAGAAAAAAAAAACGTGGTTGCCAAAGTCTTAACCCATGGGTTGAAGGATATGTCACTCTGTGGGGCTGACTGGCCGTGTTACCCTGTCTGTTTGGATTTACTCTTTGGGTTCCCAAAAGGTATAGGTCCTCACGGCTCCTTGGCCAGGCTCCCTGGAGTACAGCATCCTCTCTCATTTGTGGGATAGGCCCTTCCTCTTGTGCCCTCCTATGTTCCCACCTTTCCCCGCCCCTGCCCCTCCCCCATTGTGCCTCCCCCTCACCATCCCCTCTGCTCTGTATCTTCCCCTCCTGTCCTCCCTGTGGCTGAGAGGCTCCATCTAAAACCACTCACTGGTTCCCGAGTCCCTGTTAGATGCAAGAAAAGCTACCTGACTTCTTCTTCTGACGTCTCCAGATGGACTCCCTTCTGATGCCTCATTCCTAAACCCACTGCATTCTGGTTTCTGCCCTAGAAAATTCTCTGGAGCTCCTCGCTAAGATCCTTAGCTGCATCCAGGGAACACACTGCAGCCCTGCAACACGTATGCCTTCTGCTGCGGTAGACCTGCTGCTTCCCCCCAGGCTCTTTCTGAACATTCTATTCTTTTTTTTTTCTCTTGATCCTGCACTTGACTGATTCTCTCTCATTCTCTGTCATTCCTGTCTTCCGTTCCATGGACTCCCTCCTTCTTCTTGCCCATGGCCACTTTACTTTGTTCTTTCTGCCCAAATCCTCCTGCTCACTCCTTAGATTTTGGATACACAGTGATGGTTTCCATCTCAGATTTCTTCCCCAGGACGTGGACCAGCCTTCCCAGTTCCCTGCTGCCCAAGTTGCGCCTGGATGCACAGAGGCAGCAAAGACCTAGTATTTCCAAAATTGAACATACCATTATATCTCCCATCCTGGTTCTTCTTCTGTTTCTTAACCTGTCGATGATGAGTCCAGAGCCTCCATTCTCCAGGGTAACCTGAAAGAAGGCAAAGACTGACTAGTGGAATCAGGAGATTTTATTCGCCATCACACCAGCCTGGGCATCTTGAAAACTAAGCTCTAAAGGTTTCCGTAGCTCCGAAAGTGTTGTTTTGAACAAAACTTAGGGAGAGAGAAAGACTCTGTCCAAAGAAGTCTCCTCAATCTTCATTTGAGCTCTCAACTCAAAAGTAACTTCTGGGCAGCATCTACAATTGTGGATCTCCTCCTTGGCTACACGCAAGTGGCCAACAGTACCAGATAAAGGAAGGATGTCTACATCCTCGTACACAGACATCTGGAACCGGCTCCAAGGAGAGATACTGTTAGCCAGGAAACAGAAAAGCCATGAGTTACACAGATATTTTGCTTCCCAGAAAGATGAAGTGATTATTTTTGAAATTTTTATTCTTTAGCACCCAGGACATACCATCTCAGGCTGAGTTCTGAGCTCCATCCTCACAATGAGCTCCAGCATTCCGAGCCACAGTCACAGAAGCATGAAACCCAAGGAGGATAGAGATCTCTTTCCCTACCTCACACCCATACTCCTCAGCAGCCCGACAGTTCCCCACCCCTGTCAGGTTTACCCACTAACCTGGTCCTGCTACTGCTTAGAACTATTCTCTGGCCTTGCTTGCCCCGGAGCTCCAGCCAGAACCCTTGAAAGTGTTTGGTGGTTTGCTTTGTACATTTAGCACTACCACACTGCTTGCACTTTCCCATATGGCCAAAGCAGGCTGTTTTTCATCTTTATTTCTTTTCTCAGGTGGTACCATCTGCCTTGCCATGCCTTCCCACCTCCTTGCCTCTTCATCAGAGGCAAATTCATATTCACCTTTTAAAATTACCATTTGTTACTGGAAGGAGCAGCCATAGCCCACGTCTCCATCCCTGCCCCGATCCAGTCATCCCTCTTCCAAGGGCCCAGAATACACTGTTTTCATCCCTGTCAATGCCCTCAGTATGCTTTATATATCTATCTGTCTCTGTCTTCTCCCAAGACCAGGAGTTCCTTGGAAATTAGCGTGTGTGTCCCATTCATCTTTTATCTCGACTGCCAAAGAACAGGAGACATAGTAGACTGAAAATAAAGACCTCTTCAGATATATTCAAGGATTCAGATGATGTCTTAGCTTTTCAACCATGGAACTGACATTTACTCTGTTGGAGCAAGCTTTTCTAGATTTGGAGTAGTATCCAAATAGAGTTTAATTGAGTTACTTTTAGAGACTTGCTTTCACATTAGGAGCAACTGTGTTTTTATCAAGTAAAACAACAAACAAAAAACCACCTTAAAATAAGAGGGCTAAAGGAACCTACAAGAAGTTTGCTCTTTTATTTGCTTTCTTATTTGAGTATAGTTGATGAGGAAGCTTAATCTTAGCCCTACAATAAGATTTTTTTTAAAAACTGCATTTGGTGTGTAAGTTTTTTGTCAAAGATTACTTTTCCTTCCTACCTATTGCTCTTGGTATTTTACTTAATATTAGAGGTAATTTGAGTAATAAGAAGATGCTGAAAATAAGTTGCTTAAAGGAATTGGCAGGTCTTACAGGTGGAGTGACTAAAATTTCCAAATTTGTTTTAAATAATATAAAGTCGGTCACTCTATAGTCTATGTAAAAGGGAAATGTGGATCTTTCTTTTTAAGACTTGTATTATCTTTCTAATAACAGATGCACCACTCTATGAATAGATGAAAAAGGACACCCCCCAAAAAAGGACACCCATAATTTGAAAATGAAATTATTAGAGTAGCTTTTCTTCCAGGATACACCGATTGCCTATCTTTGGCTCTCTATGCCATATATAGTTCAGATTTTATTTTTTTTAAGATTTTATTTATTTATTCTTGAGAGACAGAGAGAGAGACACAGAGACACAGGCAGAGAGGGAAGCAGGCTCCATGCAGAGAGCCCGATGTGGGACTCGATCCCGGGACCCCAGGATCACACCCGGGGCCTAAGGCAGGCACCAAACCCCTGAGCCACCCAGGGATCCCCTAAAAGGGCTTTAATAAATGTTGGTTATATGTTTCTTCCTTTTAATAAGCTGACTGGACATTTGTTTTAAAGAAAAGTACTTTTCACAAAGATGTTATGTATAGTCTTTTGCATCCTTTGGGTACAACCAGGTGTAAAAAGCTAAAGGGCTTTTCAAAACATATTTTGAATAAGTGCTGCTAGGCTCTGTGTCTTAAATCTTTTTTTCTGATTATAAAAATAATACATGGTTAGTGGTTTTTGGTTTTGAATTTTTTAAGATAAACTGTCTAGAAACATGTGGCTTAGGACATCAACCCTCTCCTAAACCCATCCTTCCCATGATGCTCATTGCTGGCTGTTTGCTGGGTATTTCAGCAATTTTTGAAACACAAGACCGGATTATCTTACACATGCAATTTTACACCTGGCCCCTCTTTAACATAATAGCACATCATAGACTTTTTCCCGGGTCCTCATGACCTGGTATCTTATTTTACTGTGTTGCCAATTTTACTAATTGCCAATTTGAAGACATTTATTTCAGTTGTTCCAGATTTTGCTATAACAAATGGACAACATCTTTATATATAAACCTTCATCTATTCCAATATTGTGTGGTCCAAAAGTATGAACATTTAAGATTTTCTTTTTTAAAGAAGATACTTGTTTGTTTATTTATTTATTTGAGAGAGAGAGCACACAGTAGGCAGAGTAGTAGGCATAGGGGCAGGCACAGCAAGAAGGAGAAGCAGATTCCTTATTGAACAGAAGCCTGACTCGGGGCTCAATTCCAGGACCCTGAGATCATGACCTGAGGCGAAGGCAGACGCTTCACTGACTGAGCCACCAGGTGCCTAAACTTAGAGTAAAGTTGATGAGGAAATCTTAAATTATTTCTAAGAGATTGTAATGCCAGATTATCAGCCAAAAGTCATACCTATTAAAGTTCCCACCAGCAGAAATGAGAATGAAATGACCATATATATGAAGGATTCGTTAAACCTGATGGTTCTGAAGTTCTGAGAGACCCTGGGGAAGCTGGTGGGTTATTCTATGTGTCTAACCAGCCTGACATCCATCCTTTCTTGCCATGTCTGTCAGGCCAAGGTTTGTAACCTTGCTCCCTGTTCCAGCCCATTCATGATATGACAGGACACGAGGAAGAACTTTGAGGAGACAAGAGGACCAAACTCTGACAGAGCCTCTAACTCACAGCTGAATTCTTCTGTATTGAAGCTGTGAAAGATGTAGATACTGCACAACCTTATCATTTCTTCCTTTTGGTATTCTTTTTCTTTCCTTCTGTTAGAATGATCTTCACGTTGAGCACAGCTCTAAAGTCAGTGGAATAATTCCAAAAGTCCTCTCCTGCCTCAGAGAAAATTTTAGAAACATCACTTCATTTCATTTTATTTTATTTTACTCTATTTACTTACTGCTTTAAACTCTCTTGGACTTTTTTAAATGGATTTTCTTATTCACAAAAATCCTTTTAACACTAAAGCAACCAAAATGATTGCCCATTAAATATTTTATCAGTGTTCATTGTAGCTAATTTATTTCTTTGGAGTGTGGGAATTTTATCTCATTTCTCCTGTTTTACAGTTTAACAATTGGACAAGTTCTTTTCCAAACAAATTGTTAAAATCCCCTTTGCTCTCATTTTGGAAGATCATCTTTACTATCAAAGATATAAGATCAGAGGCTCCTGGGTGGCTCAGTTAATCATCTGCCTTCAGCTCAGGTTATGATCTCAGGGTCCTAGGATTGAGCCCCTCATCAGGCTCCCTGCTCAGCAGGAAGCCTGCTTTTCCCTCTTCTGCTCCCCATCTTTCTCTCTGTCAAGTAGGAGTAGGATACATACCATAGTATATAAATGAAGTGTAGTATATAAGTGAAAAAATACATGTGCATGTAACTGTTGGAAGTTTAGGATATGTATATGTGAATATATATATGCACATGTATTTGTCCATATATACACATTATATATATATATATATATATATATGTACATATGTGTGTATATCTGTAAATATTTCTATGGGAAATAGAAATTCCCTGTTTACAGAGGAAGATAAGAATTCATGGGAAGCATGGTGATTTTTGGTGAAGACACAGCAGCCATTATCAGATTTTAATACTTCTAAAGTAGTGGTGTTGGATTTTCTGAGCATGACTGCAGTAATAACTGAATTTTATAACACTCCAGTGAGATACAAATCTCAATCACAATCTTGTTCATTTTTCAAGTTCACTGAATATCATATTGCTTTTAATGTTTTCAAATAACTGAGATGTTCTTTAATCCAAAAATGAATAAGTGAATGAAGAAATGAATTTCTTATTTTTTATGGTTAACTTGCAACTTTAGCATATTTTCATGTAAAAGTATGTTTTTCTAAGCAATTAAGCAACCTCCTCAGAGAGGAGTATTAATAGTAAAGTCTCACTGTGTTGAATGTTAGTTGCATTTGGCTTTGCTTTTCCTTACCAAAGGCACCCTCTTATTTGCTGGAGAAAAGCAGAAGCCTTTTGAAATCACAAAATCTTATAGAAGCTCTGACTCAAGAGAATTTAGTGTTTGAAAAGAACGCTGACAGTACTCTAGAGAACACCTTCATGAGTTTACATATTTTTTAAAAATTGATCTGCATTCAACAAATTTTAACGTTGATTATATACATAGTTCAACTGTGTTGAAGGAGATAACACTTGTGCAAATGGTAAATTGGAATCAGATGTTAGTTCTCCTCTCAGGAACATTATAGATAGAAATAATCATAATGGGAGGGAGAAAGTGTTAAAGGCCAGAAGAGGTATGTCTAAAATTATATAGAAGTTCAAGATGATTACTTCCAGCTAGGAAGAGTTCGAAAAGCCTTGGGGGAGAGGGGAATTTGAATAGAGCCCTACAGGGTGAGTAAAATTTGGAGATGGAAAAATATGAAGGGGGAAAAGAAAAAAAAGCAAAGATGCATTAAAGCAAATAACCAAAGCACATGCACCTTAAGAAAATTTAATTATTCTGTTGATACAGGAGTGTACCCATGCCCTGGCTTTATCATGTTTTATAAACCTAAGTCATTCTGGATAGAATGCATATTACCAATATTTTTAAAGAATTTATTGTGAACATTTTCGAACATAACAGAATAAGATGATAAACTTTCCTGTCCCCATCACCTGTTAGATTTAACAGTTATCAAAATGCTGCCACACTTGCTTGATGGAATCCTTTTCTTCTCTTTCCTGCCTAAGTCCTGACCAAGCAAATCCAGGCGCCATATCACCTTATATCCATGCACTTTAATATGCAACTCTAAGGTTATTTTTTTGTATAACCACAATGCCATTACCACAACACATCAAGTAGGTGAACATTCTCTTGCTATTTAATACCCGGCCTGTATCCAGTCGTCTCCCTTTGTTGCAAAAATATATTTTGACAGTTCCTTTTTTGAATCAGGATCCAAACCAGACTAAGTACCTTTTAATCCAGAGCTCTCACTCTCTGTCCTTTTTGCCATACATTTCATTCCTTGAATAAACCAGATCATTTGTCCAGTAAAAATGCCTCACTTTCTAGATGTCTCTGCTTACTCCCTTGTAGTGTCATTTAAATTGCTATTCTGTCCCTGTAACAGGCATTTAGCACTAAAGACAGAGTTCTAAAGATTTGATTAGATCCAAGTTCAACTTTTGTTTAACAAGGGTATTTTGCTGCTCTGTATTTCTTACTGCCATCAGCAGGCACATGGCTGGCTGTCTTGTTGCCATTAATGCTGGACCAGCCACCTCATTAGGAATTGCAAAGTGGTAGATTTCTTTTTAATTAAGTCATTCCTTTCACATTTATTAGCTGAAATCCTTCAGTAAAGACAAATATTTCTTCATCAACTAGGGCATTTCGGTTACCCTGAAATATAGCTCATATAAAGGTGGGATAGGGGCATCTGGGTAGCTCAGGGCATGATCCCGGGTCCTGGGATTGAGTCCCACATCGGGCTCCCTGCAGGGAACCTGCTTCTCCCTCTACCTGTGTCTCTGCCTCTCTCTGTGTGTCTCTCATTAATAAATAAGTAAAATACTTTTTAAAAAATACCTTTAAATCCCCTCTCTCTCCCTCTTCCCAATTCTCCCTCTCTCCACTTCCTCTCTTTCTGTCTCCCTCTCTCCCCCTTCTTCCCCCTATTCCTCTTAATATCCAGATGGTCACAGCTTCACTGATGGGTCTTCATGTGGTCTTCTGAAATTTATCACAACCCCATTGACCTTTGATAGTTTTTTCATTTCCTGATATGAAATGTTCCCGGTTTGGGACACCTGGGTGGCTTAGCGGTTGAGCATCTGCCTTTGGCTCACAGGATCTGGGATCAAGTGCCAAATCGGGATCCCCGCAGGGAGCCTGCTTCTCCCTCTGACTGTGTTTCTGACTCTCTGTCTCTCATGAATAAATAAATAAAGCTTTAAAAAAAAAAAAAAGAAATGTTCCCAGTTTATCTTACATATTTTCTGCCACAGACCTGAAATCAGTCATTCCTACAAGGAATACTGGTTCCTTTTTGTGCAGAATGGATTTCAGGACTCACAATCTCGTGCTAGAGGTACTCATTGCTACTGGGATATCCTTTTTTCTGGGCCTTTACAACAGAAACAAATTATAAAGTTATACTGTTTTTTCCAGTTGAGATTTAACACTAGTGTTCTTTGAATTTATTTCTGCATCTTTTCTTTAACATTGAAGTCTTGATGGTTAACAGCATTAACATAATTATTTATTTGCTTTATTCTACAAGAACTATCTGAAAAAGTAATATCCTTCTTTTTTTAAAGATTTATTTAATTATTTATGAGAGGGCAGCCCCGGTGGCTCAGCGGCTTAGTGCCACCTTCAGCCCAGGGCGTGATCCTGGAGATCTGGGATCGAGTCCCACGTCGGGCTCCCTGCATGGAGCCTGCTTCTCCCTCTGTCTGTTTCTCTCTCTCTCTCATAAATAAATAAATAATCTTTTTAAAAAAAATTATTTATGAGAGACACAGAGAGAGAGAGGCAGAGATAGGCAGAGGGAGAAGCAGGCTTCTCACAGGGACCCCAATGCAGGACTCGATCCTAGATCCTGGGATCACGCCCTGAGCCGAAGGCAGATCCTCAACCACTGAGCGACCCAGGCATCCTTTAATATCCTTTTAGTAATAATTGTTACTATAAGCAACAATACCACCATTTTTCCTTTAATAAAACTGCTGAATAAAGTTAAATATTGTTTTATTCATTCTATTTGCTCTTAAAAAAATATATTGTTTTATTCATTCTATTTGCTCTTAAAATAAATCCCCGATGAGTGTGTAACCAAAATGCTGTCCTCTTAAAGTCACCTGAAATTGTCTTTTTGTTTTTAGGGGTTTTTTTTCTGTGTGGTTGTATTAACCAGCATGATCTACATTGCAATTCCTTTATTTCCATTTACTTTCTAGTTGTAGGCAATTTTATAATTCTGTTTCCTGAATATGTGAAAAAGTCACTTGACTCCGAAGTTGAAGCTATAGTAAGATCTCTCTGGAGAGGTCCTGCTTTCATGTCTTTGCTCTACCCTTCCTCTTCCTTTCCCTATAAATAGTGACCACTTTTGTTTCACTTTTTTTTTTTTTTTTTTTTTTTTTTTTATTTATGATAGTCACACACAGAGAGAGAGAGAGAGAGGCAGAGACATAGGCAGAAGGAGAAGCAGGCTCCATGCACCGGGAGCCCGACGTGGGATTCGATCCCAGGTCTCCAGGATCGCCCCCTGGGCCAAAGGCAGGCACCAAACCGCTGCGCCACCCAGGGATCCCATGTTTCACTTTTTTTTTAATTATCCTTCTACTATTATCCTTCTACTATATCTTTTTGCAAAAGTGAAACATGCATTATTTATTGTTTATCTGAATATTAGTAACCTTTTAGGTTATTTTTACAGATTTTGAGCATTTGACAATAGAAGTATCATAATTTGGGTATCTCCTTTGGAAATGAAGATTCTACAATGGCTATGTTTTCCTCTAATTACTTCATGCAATTTGTTTCATTTTTCAAATAGGTCATGCCTGAATTAAAAGATAAAATGTTTCCTACTTGATATGTTCTTGGGCTATGACAAGATAAAATATTCGTTTTATGAGATGATGTAAATATTCAAGAGGCAAGCCATGAGCTTGAGGAATTAAATCCATTTACATTTGTGTTAATTATATGAATGCTAAAGTTGAGCTGTGAGGATCAAGAAGAATAAGGAGTGATGATTGATTTGAAGAATCAACATAAAACTGATCCTCATAATTGTCTTTGGGTATTTGTTACTTTTGATCAAATGTGAAATATGGAAATGACACTGTTACAATTTGGCATTTTAAGCACTGATAATCTGAAACATAATTTCTCCTAAATTCTGAATATCTACTTATATATCTAAATGAGATGGATACTTGGTATATTTCTTATTTCCATATAACCAATGACCTTAAAATTTAGCAACTTAAAGCAATAGACATTTGTTACTTCCTGGTTTCCTGTGGGTCAGGAATCTGGGGGGTTCTGACTCACATCTCTCTCCTAGCTGCTGCCCAGGGCGGCAGTCATAGGAAAGCCTCGGCTGGAGCATGTGCTGGGAGCTCGCATGCATGGCTGTTGGCAGGAGGCTTCCATTGCCAGTCACATGGGCTGGGTCCAAAGGCAGCTTCAGCATCCTTGTAATGTAGCAGCTGACTTCCCCAGAGCATGTGATCCAGGAAACAGCAAATCAGAAGCTTCAGTATCTCTTATGACATAGCATGGATACTGCCCAGCATTGTTTTCACAGAGCATGTTAGTCCTACAAGTTAGCCAGCTGTCCTGTGAAGGCAACACAGTGTAGGGAGACTGGGAGGCGATGAGAAGGGCCTGGGTGGCTGACTGCTACACTTCAGTGTAGCATTTCTAGGACTTTAAGAATGAAAAAAAGGGGATCCCTGGGTGGCGTGGCGGTTTGGCGCCTGCCTTTGGCCCAGGGGGCGATCCTGGAGACCCGGGATCGAATCCCACATCAGGCTCCCGGTGCATGGAGCCTGCTTCTCTCTCTGCCTGTGTCTCTGCCTCTCTCTCTCTCTCTCTCTCTCTCTCTCTCTCTGTGACTATCATAAATAAATAAAAATTAAAAAAAAAAAGAATGAAAAAAGGAAACAAAACCGTGATGTTTTATAAAACCACTGTGATGGGGCACCTGGGTCGCTCAGTCAGTTAAGTGTCTGCCTTCAGCTCGAGTCATGATCCCAGGATCCTGGGATCAAACCCCATGTCTGGCTCCCTGCTCAGCAGGAAGTCTGCCTCTCCCTCTTTTCCCTAGTTCATGCTCTCTCTTGCTATCTCTGTGGCTATCTCTGTCTCTCTCTCAAATAATAAAATATTTTTTAAAAAATAAAAACCACTGTGACCCAACTATGCAGTTATATAGTAATATCATAGTGAAATCTCAGGGATCTTTTTTTAAAGATTTTATTTATTTGTGTGAGAGAGAGAGACAGCACAGCAGGGGGAGGGGCAGAGGGAGAAGCAGACTCCCTGCTTAGCAGGGAGCCCAACTCGGGGCTCCATCCCAGGACCCTGAGATCATGACCTGAGCTAAAAGGCAGATGCTTTACCAACTGAGCCACTCAGTTGCCCCTCAGTGGTCCTTTGGTATGTGTTGTATGGAGTTAGTTTAAAATGCAATGTGGGAATTTGTTTTATATGTTATTTCAAAAGGTACATGGTATTTCTGAGATTGACTAAAATGTTAAATCTGAGAAGAGAGTCATGGCTTAAGGAACATATTTTTTTTATCAAAGTGGTTTTTCTTCCAAACAATGAAAAATTTCCTGTTCCAGGGTTTACGTTAAATTCCTAGAGGTGATTACAAGAGTTTTTACCTATGGCTTCATTTTGTTACACTTAAAAATGGCTGTTCACTTTTAAGGGTGAATAAGTGAGCCATCGTGAGGGAACTTTTGAACTTTGTATGCAGGTTAGTAGCCAGTTATTCAGACTTAGATAATTCAGACTACTGGCTTCATAGTGTTTGCACACAATAGTTGAACAATAAGGATCATTAAACGCCCTGGGCAGACATATCCAAATTGTGTTTGCCTCTCACTTTGGAGGCTCTGTGTGGCTGGAGGGGTGAGGATTGGTTCTTTATTGACTTGTCAAGCTGTGAGTTTGCATTACAGGCCAAGCAGCCCATGACCCATTCTATTTATTTCACTGTTTTGTGGTGGGGAAACAGGTAAAGAAATCCCACTGAAAATCCCTCCTTCTACACGTTTTTATGAATAACTCCAGTGTTTATAGCAGTTAGGGCACTCTGATCAAATCCTCCAAAGATGTAACGTTAGCAGCATGGAGCCATTGTGGGACACAGCTGTGGGCGGTGTTGGTTACTCTGCGCGCCATTGCTTATTCAACAGAAAGCGCTGGAGGAGAACTTGCTGTGCAGTTAAGTCAGGGGGAAACAATGATACTTCAGGGAGAAAAATCTAAAGAAGTGAAAAACACTGTTTAGAAGTATGGAACAATAAAGATTGGCAGTGAAGGCCAATAGGAATCCAAAGTTATTTTTACAGTGATCTAATGAAGCTAAGTGATGATAAAATATCTCACAAGCAATTAGAAATTATATCACGTTATGCGGTTTATTTTTCTAGAATGTGCAAAACTGAAGAGCTAATGAAAGAGATAATTAAAGCTATGTATCCGATTACCGCAAAAGTCACCTAGCAGCTAAAATAAAAAATAACTCTCAAACACTCATATATTTTCTCATAAGATGCAAAGGAATCAGGAAAAGCAAGTCACTTTAGTCACTTTAGTGGCCAGTCTAATCTCTTGGAAACAGATTAGGACATGTCTTGTCGCAGCAACACTGAGTACCCACTTTAACGTTTTTTTCCTTTTGCCACTTAGGAAATTTGAATAAGAAACACGCACACACGAACATATATATCTTTAAGAGAAATAATTCAGTTGAAAATTCAGTTGAACTGGAAGGGAATATCAGGCATTTTGGAAAGATTATTATTATTATTATTAGTGATTTTAACCAAAATGCCATCTGTCTAAATTGAAAAATAAGAAGACAGGAGCAAATATATCTGAGATTTCAGGCACTGCCCCATGAAATGATCTCACCGGTCTCTATACCCTTTGGCTAATACTAAGCCATTCTCAGGGGCACCATTTACAATCCTTCTAGGTAAGAGAAATCTAAGAGAAATGAAAGAAAATGAAAGGGGATTGGAAAGAGTGAGGCAGAGCAGATAATATTCATTATGTGTTTGGTAGAGCTGAAAACAATTGAAAAGCATTTCCAGATAATAGTTAGATTGAAACCTTCAAGATGTGCTTGGTCCTGGCATTGATGTCATCATCATTCTTGGTCTGAGGGTGAGGACATAGGTGAGGAATCCAAATCCATGTTGGCAAATAGAAATCTCAGTGTTGGAACTCTTTAAGTGTGATATGGTAGGAAGATACACAGGAAGGAAGGGAAAGAGGAAATTAGCCCAGTCTAAAATATTTTAAACAGGCAAAAATATTGAAGAATGAGATATTTATTTCTAAGAGTTCTCGACCCAACATTAGGCACTACACTTATTAAAGCTGATAAATAGGGACGCTTGGGTGGCTCAGCGGTTAAGCACCTGCCTTTGGCTCAGGGCGTGATCCTGGAGACCCGGGATCAAGTCCCACATCAGGCTTCCTGTATGGGGCCTGCTTCTTCCTCTGTGTCTCTGCCTTTCTCTCTGTCTCTCATGAATAAATAAATAAAATTTAAAAAAATAAAGTTGATAAATATGTATTAAGACACTTTTATACTGCAAATAATTCAAAGACAAGATACCCACATTACTCCTAAGAAATGTACTGCTGCTGTGAATGATGGAGACAGATATGCACGTAATATAGATACAGAGCAGCTGCGGACATTGTATTCCTTTGAAAAGACAAGACCCAAGACTGTGAACCCACCTTAATACCTCAAAGCTATTAAAAAAAAAAAAATTTAAAAAATACCTCAAAGCTGTTCAAATGTATGATTTTAATTATGTACCAGAATAACCTAGCTTTATGGGGTTCTCCTCCCTTGACCCTTTTCTTGTTATCTCTGTTAATGATAATACACTCAGTTTAAATACACTAAATTGAGCAGCTTTTGAATTGAGCTTGGGACTTCTACGACCAGAACATGGTCAGCAGTTGGCTGGAAGGCTTTAGCCAAGCCGTTGTGTTTTCCCAGTAGTTTATTAAATAAACTGTAACATATATACAGAAAAGTGGATAAGTCATAAATGTGCAATTCAAACCATTATTCACAATTCCCAGCAACATTTCAGATGTGTATACTGTGGCAAGTGTTTTTAACTTAATTTTTTATTACACAAGATACATATGATAATTACAGATAAACAGGAAGGAAGAAAAAAACCTACCACTGTATCATAACCCGAAACTAATATAGCATGTGTATTGACTATACTAGAATTAACATTTTTAAAATTAAAAAAAGAAAAAGGAACCATCTACAACCCCACCATGCAGAGCCAATTTCAGGAAATTTTGGTGTGAATGTCCTTACATTTATATTCTTTTTTACTTCTTTCATACATTCTTATTTGCTTTTTTTCTTACAAAAATTGGATTCTGATGCAGACTATCCATAACTTTGTGTGTGTGTGTGTGTGTGTGTGTGTGTGTGTGTGTGAGAGAGAGAGAGAGAGAGAGAGATATCTCAGATTACTAGTCTTTTGTTTATCTTCATTTATTTAAACAATCCCCTATTTGGGGGTATTTTAAATTACAGTCATTGTAGTTTGCGGGTTTTTGGCAATCATAAACAATGCTATAAATAATATTCTTTTCCCCATATCTTTACTTAGTTGTCTAATTATTTCCTTAGGATTAATTTCTACACAAGGAATTGCTGGTCAAGATTAGTACCTTTTTAAGGTTTTGGTAACCATTCAGAAGTGCTATAACCGACCATTCCTCCCATTCCCCATCTTGACTCTTGACATCTTTTTAATCTGTACCAAAAAAAAAGGTATTTTATTGTTGTTTTCATGGTCATGTCTTTGATTATCATGAATATAGAACCTTTTTTTTTTCCCTGTTGGCGGTTTTTGTTTCTTTCACTCTATATCACCTGTTTGTGTCCTTTGCTCCTGTTTTATTAAGAATGTTAGTCTTTTTGGTTTCAATTTGAAACAACTCTTTCTATAATAGGGACTGAATTCTCTATCATGTATTTTGCAAATAATTTTCCTCCATTTTGTCTTTGCCTTTGCTTATGATATTTATAGTTTTTGCACAGTCAAATCAGGGTTTCCTTTTATGGTATCTACTTTTGCGGAGATACTTAGAAAATCCTCCTCTACCCCAAGATTAAAAACATATGTTTACTCATTTGTTGGGGTACTTTAATGGTTTTCTGTTTTCTTTTACCAAATATTTAATCCCTTTAGAATTTATGGTTTGCGATATACCCTGTAATTTGAGTCATCTTTTTTCCAAATTAACTACACCATCTTACAACTCAAACAAAGCTAATTCTCAATTTTGTATGATCATTGTCCATTAGATCACATGAATTATCTAAAAAGCATTTTAGATAACAGGTTCGGTTGTTACCTCCAGCAAACATTTTCCACTAGAATAGCTAATTGTAAAGTTGAAACAAAGTGATAATCAGAGGAACAAATTCTTTACATGTCCTTTTGAAAATCCCCACCCATCATCTATGAGTAGGTAGGAGATAGAAAATATCCTTCCCTCCAATACCCTCCTCTTGTCGATAACTTAGATTTGGGGGCATATTTCCACCTCTGGTCCTCACAGATCACAAGACTGTTTCTTCTTCCTGTCCTCCCCACCCCCCACCCCCACCCATTAACTCTGTGGAACCCACAACCGCAGGTGCCTGGGTTCTCTTCCACTCTCCTAACTTGTCTGGTATTTCTTCGCTTCTCTTCTCACTTTATTGACACCCATATTTTCCTCTCCTGTCCTTTATCCATCTTTCTTCCCACATCATAGTGCATATGACTATACAATTTTTTCCTGTGATTTTTGATGACTAGAAAAATATCCTAAATGTATCATTTCTTCCAGGAAACCTCTACTTGCAGGACAAGCTTTTGTTTGTTTGATTAGTAAAATTAAACATAAACAGGTTTATGAGGTGCCTACAAATGCCTGTTACCATGTTAGGTGCCAGGGACACAGAAATAAAAATAAAAAAGGCTTTACATTCCTTTGAGGATCTACTAGCATAGCCCAGGTAACAGGTATGTGTACATACCATTCAAATGATTCTTCAGCCGTATGGGAATTCTTTGCTCAGTTTTTTTCAGTGTGTTCTTGAAAAGAATAAATAGTCTATTTGTTTGAATACAGAGTTTTTTAAATGTCCATTGGGTCAGTTTTATTATTTCTTTTATTTTGTTCAAACTTTATATACCTTTATTGTTTTGTTTTGTTTTGTTAAGATTTTATTTGTTTGTGAGAGAGAAAGAGAGTGAGAGAGAAGAGAACACAGGCCAGGGGAGGGGCAGAGGCAAAGGGAGGAGCCAAGGGAGAGGGAGGAACAGACTTCAGTGAGCAGGGAGCCTGATGTGGGACTTGATTCCAGGGCCACAGGATCATGACCTGAGCTGAAGGCAGACGCTGCAACGACTGGACCACCCAGGGGCCCCTCTTTACTGGTTTTGAACTATTTATTCTGTCAGTTCCAGATAGATATCCTAAAATCCCCAGTTATACTTGTGGATTTGTCTGTTTCTTACAGTTCTATTGGTTCTGCTTTGTATGTTTTAAGGAAATGTTTCTAGGTGCATTCAAGTTTTAAATTGTATTTTCCTGGCACATTGAAACCTTTTACCATTATGAAGAAACCTTCCTTACCACGGTAGTTGTTGCCTTACAAAGTATTTTGTGTACTGTCATATTTCCTTGTGTCCACATGCCTCTTTTGCTGGCCATTTCCTTCAGCCTTTCCATTGCTCCACTGTTAGATGTGCCTCTTATAAATAGCATACTGTTAGGTTTCACTGTTTTACACAATCTGAGCAGTAAATTGTTTAGGCCATTTATTTACATGATATAATTACCGATCTTTAAAGTTATAGTCCACCTTACTTGGGGTTTTCTGTTTGTCTTACTGTTCTAGGTTTCTCCTTTCCTTCTATCATATTGGTTATTTTTTTTAACATTTCATTTTTCTCCATACTAGTTTAGAAGTTATACTTCATTCCTAATCTTTACATGGTTACCTAGAAATTTTAAATTGAATACCTTTATACCTCCTTTCAAATAATAGAAGTACATTAGTATGCTTTAGCTGTATTCAACCCTGCTGATTTATGTATTACCATTTCCATGTATTTTATCTTTTTTAAATAATGCCATAATATATTATTATTGTTTACTTTAGTCAGTGTCTATTTAACTTTACCAACAACGTTTATCATTCTTCCTCGCATCTCAGACCTTCTAATGGGATCACTTTCCTTTTCCCGGAGTACATCTTTTAGAGCAGAGGTGCTCAGAGTGGTGCATAGGCCCTCAGAATATACAGCTTTTGAATGGTTTGTGTGGTGAAGTGGACAGTGATGAAATAGGAAATGCTCATAAAACACTTTCCCTCCATACTAAAATGTGATAGTTGTCTTGAGTATTTAAGTTGCAAACTCAGCTGGCATCTTTTTTCAAGATACCATTTTTACTTGAAAGAGTAACTGACAGACAATGGCTATTCAGACTTGGATACCTGGCCAACATTTCCTCAAAAATGAACAAAGGAAGACTGTTATTTCATGGAAAATACCTATGATTATGTGTAATAAATGATAAAATAGCAGCTTTTAAGTAAAAATTAGAGTCTAGAGTCTTGGAAAACATATTAAAATTTGACAGCTACTCGGTGCTCCAAGGCATTTTTGACGAGATGATGATAACACCAACAAGTGTGATATTTTAATATTGTATATTGAAATGTGTGGGTAAAATAACTTTTCAAAGTGCTTAGCAGTTCAATGAATTTTAATGTAACACAATATGAAAAGCTTACCAATATGATTTCAGGTTTCACATAGCAACTACCTTAAGAAACTATCACTCATTGTATTTTGGTGCAGTATGGAAAATTTTACACAATTATCTATAAAGGCCTTTAACATGTTCCTCCCCTCTCCAATTACATTAAGGAGATTTGCAAAACTATGAAGCTAGTGCTAGTCTTCTCCGAAAATTGTTTTTAAAAAAATGCTGTCTATTAATATGTAATGAGTTTCTTATTCTTACTTTTAAATGATTTAGTAACTACATATTTTCTTAAAATCTCAGTTTTGGTTTTTAATATGGCAAATAAGGGACGCCTGGGTGGCTCAGCAGTTGAACATCTGCCTTCAGCCCAGGGCATGATCCTGGAGTCCTGGGATTGAGTCCCACATTGGGCTCCCTGCATGGAGCCTGCTTCTCCCTCTGCTTGTGTCTCTGCCCCTCTCTCTCTCTCTCTCTCTCTCGTGCACACACGAATAAATAAAATTTTAAATAATAATAATAATATGGCAAATACTGACAGATGCGCTACACGTAAGCAATAGTTCCTTGGGTTTTTCAGTCATTTTAAGAATGTGAAGTGGTCGCTAAGACTTTCAAAACATTTGAGAATCACTCCTTTAGAATTTCTTTTAGTAAGGATCCACTGTTGGCAAGGCCTTAGATTTTCCTTGCCTGAAGATGTCTTTTATTTGATCCTTATTTTGGGAGTTTACAAAGACAAAATGCAGGTTTCCCCAGCACAGGGAAGATGGGATTCCACTGTTCTTCCAGTTGCATTGTTGCTGTGGAGAAGTCAGCTGTCATCTGTTTCTTTGAAAGTAGTATTCTTCTTCCCCTATGACCATTCCTCAGACTTTCCTCTTTGTGATATTTTATAGTTTCACTCTGATGTGTCTAGGTGCAGATTTCCCTTTCTTTTTTTTTTTTTAAGATTTTATTTATTCATGACAGAAACAGAGAGAGACAGAGACATAGGCAGGAGGAGAAGCATTTATTATGCAGGGAGCCCGATGTGGGACTAGATCCCGGGACCCCAGGATCACACCCTGGACCGAAGGCTTGCACTAAACTGCTGAGCCACCCAGGCGTCCCAAGATTTTCCTTTCTCTATCTTGATTGGGACTCTGGGCTTCACCAAGTCTATGGATTGGTATCCATTCCATAAAAGTCCCCAGATATTCTTATTAACATTTTGTCTCTGCCCCATTCTTTCTCTAGAATTATGATTAAATGTATAGTAATTATTAAACATGCAGCAATTTATCATATTCTCTCCTTGCCCCTCCAAGCTACATTCTACATGATTTCTTCTATCTTCTTACTGAGTTTATAGTTCTCTCATTCTGCTGAGAGTAAATTTGTTGCTGTATTTTTCATTTCTAAGTCAGTTCGTTTCTTTTCAAATCTGCTAATCAATCTTTATATTACCTGCAGGTAATGTCACACTTTGCCTTTTATTTATTTTTAATGTTGTAGGCAGAGTTGTTGTAGTTGATAATTCTACTGTGTGGTCTTTAAGGGTCTCTTTATTCTATCTGTTAGCTTCTTGTTCTCCCTGATGCTATCTTGCCTTCTCTTACGTTTGGTTTTCTTTGATTGTGTGCTGCTTTTTTTTTCCTTAATAATTATCTGTATTGATAATAGAAGGCTTAGATTTTAAGTTACTTCCTCTCGAGATGATTAGTGCTGGGTACCTAGGCACATTATAAGTCCAGAGCACTTTAAATACAGTGTCCCAGACCAGCAGAGCTAAGAATTCACAAGGCTCTGACTCATTCTTACTTAATCAGTGTAGCCAGTTGGGAGTTTTTAATGTGGGATGGGAGTTCTATTAGACTTTCCACTTTGGCAGGCCTAGGCTTTGAAACCTGTCCTCTTTATCAAAGCCAAAGATCAGATTTGCGGTATGCACACTCGCCCTCGGGGCAAAACATCTGTGTTCTACTTATTTCTCTGGGTTCCTGCTTTTCCTTTAGTTTTGGTTCCAGCACCTATATTTCAAACCATTATGGGAAATTGCCTCAAAAAATAGTGTGTAACATTTTAGTGTAACTATAAACATAAGGAGTGCTTGCACTATGGATATAAGTATGCCCATAGTCAAGTCTTTGAACTCTCCCCCTATAAGTAAGGCAAAACGCATTCAGTGAGCAGTGAGAGAGATGGTATTGTGTAGTTGTTAGGACCAGAGGTTGTTAGAGTTGTTAGGACCATCTTGCTTACATCGCGTAACTTTTAAAGTAATTTAATGTTTTATAAACTTCTAATGAGAGTAGCAAAGAATTAGTGCTTTTTAGTGGAGGTGCTTTCTAAACTAAGACTTTAAGAAGGTGGAAAGATACAGTCTGATAATGGTGATGTCAGGGATTGTCATGAGCAGCAGCCATCAATATAATGCTGGTGTTCACACTTCATATTTAAAGGTGTTTGGCATGTTTCTCTATATCCAGGTACTCACTGTAACCCTCAGAGGCTGCTGTCTATATTCACACTTTGTTGATCAGCAAGCAGGACTTGGAAAGTTCAGTGCAGGATGGTATAAAGAGGAGATAAGTTGGTGCAGTCACTTTAGGAACAGCTTGGGATTCCTGATAGAGATGAGAATGTGCATGCCCTGTAACCCAGCAACTTTATTCCTGGGAAGATAGCCTGGGGAAATTCTTCACCATGTTTCCAAGTTAAAACACTTACAAAGTAGCATATTTTACCTTCAGTAGGGCGGTGGGCACAAACCCTTGGACTTACTCATACCACAGAATACTATATAACAATTAAGATTAATAATATAGATCTATATATTATATAGATCTATATGTATATATCACCACGGATAAATCAAGAGACCTAAAACTAAGTAGACAGTCGGTAGACAAGTAAGTTCTGGAAATCTAATGCAGAGAGCAAGGAGACTATAGTCAACATTACTATATTATAAACTTCTAAGTTACTAAGAGATTAGACCTTAAATGTTCTCAACACAAAAAAGAAATAATTGTGTAACATGATAAAGGTATTCGCTGACCCTACTATAATAATCATATTATTACTATAATAATCATTGCCATGTATCAATCTAACACATTGTACACCTCAAACTTATACAAGGTTATATGTCAACTATATCTCAATAAAAGAAAATGAAGGAAAAGCTAATTGCAAAGGATAAATATAGTGCAACATTGTTTATATAGTTGGAAAACATAAAATGGTATATATTGTTTGTAGGTCTCTACAAACAGCAGAAATACAGAACATACTTGGCAGCTTGAGGACAGTGGTTACTTGGGGAGGAGGAAGGGTGATCAGGAGGGAATGTGGCAAAGGGCGTATGTCTGTGTATCTCCATTTCCTGAACTATCTGTGATACTGTTTTCTTTCTGCTCAAAATTGTGTATAACTTTTTTCTTTCAAATAAGGAATTTTTTTAAAAAACATGAAGAAAGAATTTGGAATCAAATAGACCTTGGTCCAAAATCTGCCACCCATGTACCCCTATTCCTCTCTCTAATCCTGTTTTCTCATCAATGAAATGGGATCACGGTAACTTCTTTGAAGCTGTTGTGAAGACTGGGTGAGGTGATATGTGTAAAGTGCCCAGGATTATACCTGCCTTGGTGCTCAGGCCCAGTATTTCAAAGTGGTTTCCACAGTCTCACGGGACTAGCATGGGGCAGACCTGGGGTTTGAGCTCAGGTCTGCCCTGTGTGAGTCCCAAGGATGCACACTCCGGAGACCTGCCAGCTGAAAACAGTAGGAAGGGAGCCGTGGCTACTCTTGCCTCCCAGGGAGCGTCCCTCACCACTAGTACTCACCCTTCTCCCCAGGCCTGACTCTGACCAAGCTAAGAGGGGAACAGGGGCCTCTGTGGCTGTCCCCAGCTGCTTGCTTAGAAGAGTATTTTGCTCCTAGAAGAAGAAAGTTCTTCTGTAATAATGTTTGAAATGCCTGATTTGACTGTACCATCTGTTGTGACTTCTCCCTTTCTCTCTTGTTGACAGTGTCATCAGCAAAGTGGTCCCAGCCCCTGAAGCTAAACCAGCCCCTTCTCTGAGTAGACCCAAGACCCCACCGCCTGCAGCAGCCCCTGCCCCTGTCCCTATGCACGTCGCCCCTGCCCCGGTGCCTTCGCCGCTCCTCACGCAGTCTGCCGCGGCCCCAGCTTTGATGCCGGCCTCATCCCCAGCCATATCTGGAGCCGGAACCTCCAAAGCCCCAGTCCGAAGTGTGGTCACGGAGACCGTCAGCACTTACGTGGTACGCTGCCTTTTATTTCTGTCGTAGCTAAGCAGGAGGCACCTCTGAGCTTGCTCTTCCACCGTGAAAATGTTTTCAGTTACCAAGCGGTGTCTTATGTGTCACTACCGAATTTCAGAGGCAATTCTTTATGACCAGAAAGGTATTTCCACTGCATTTTCAAGCTTTGGGCTGTAAAGTATTGTATTAAGGTATTTGCATATTTAGTATACATAAATAATCAAATCATTGTCAATCATATGTCAAATCAGTATCACAGCATTGTTTTTCTTTAGTTTGTATTGTTTTATATGTATATGCAACAATGACAACGTATAAATATAGGGATGAATAGTGATATTCAAATCCCACATTGAATTTCTCGTTCAACCAATTATTCACTTAAGAGTATAAGTTACAGGGATCCCTGGGTGGCGCAGCAGTTTGACGCCTGCCTTTGGCCCAGGGCGTGATCCTGGAGACCTGGGATCGAATCCCACATCGGGCTCCCAGTGCATGGAACCTGCTTCTCCCTCTGCCTGTTTCTCTGCCTCTGTGTGTGTGTGTGTGTGTGTGTGTGTGACTATCATAAATAAATAAAAATTTTTAAAAAAGTATAAGTTACATAATGTACACAGATCATATGGGCCAGATGCTGTTTCTAGGTAAAGGTGCTAATTTATAGTATTTCACTGGTGAAGGTCTAGGATACTCTAGACCTTCAGGACCTTCATGTTAAGGAAATGAACTTTCAAACCACAGGGCTTCTTAAGTATCTAAGCATGTCTTCAGATGGTAAAACTCAGCTTCTTAATGAGTTCACATTGTTGTCATGGGACTGTTGTCAGGTATTTTCCCCATACTTAATATATCAGGTCTTACTCAAGCCCTAAAGTCAGGCTAGTAATGAAGTGTGTTTATAAATGCATCCTTTGTATAAGTGTGGAATGACATACGTATATACAACACAAAGATTTTAGGCGCACAGAGGCACTACATATACTGATACTGCTGTGCCACCAAATATGTAGACTGTGACCTGTCAGCCTCCTGATGCACAGATCTGTCTGACTAGATAGGATTGGGAAGTAGGACTCTGACAGTTATTATAAATCAGATAAATATTTTCTCTTTTAGGCAATTTCAATAGAAATTTCAATAAATCATTACACTTTTGAGGAATTCTAATGATATAAAGGATAAAAAGAAAATCTCAAAAGTACTGAGGGAGGATATAAAGACATGAAAAATTAACAGAAAAATATTAAATTGGCAATTCAAGGCAAAAATAGAAGATGCGCTAAAATTTGTGATCATCGAGGCACCTGGGCAGCTCAGTCAGTTAAGCATCCTCTTGGTTTCTGCTCAGGTCGTGATCTCAGGGTCATGAGATCAAGCCCAGCTTTTTAAGCTCTGTGCCGAGTGTAGAACCTGCTTGAGATTCTCCATCTCCCTCTGCCCCACCCCACTCATACGCATACTCGCTCTCTCGCTCTCTCTGTCTTTTAAAAAAAAATCTGTGATCATCGAACTAGCCCATTCAAGGACCAGTTGTCCTGGGTGGGTTTTTTTTTGGTTTTTTTTTTGGGTTTTTTTTTGGTTTTTTTTTTTATGATAGTCACACACACAGAGAGAGAGAGAGAGAGAGAGAGGCAGAGACATAGGCAGAGGGAGAAGTAGGCTCCATGCACTGGGAGCCCGACGTGGGATTCGATCCCAAGTCTCCAGGATCATGCCCTGGGCCAAAGGCAGGTGCTAAACCGCTGCACCACCCAGGGATCCCTGTCCTGGGTGTTTAAATTGAGGTCACATCACCCCTTGATTTCATATATAACTTCTTCTACCTCCGTTGCTTCATCTGTAATTAGACTAGATGATCAATACAATGTGTTCTATCCTTCTGATTCTCCAGAGGACTTTAGGGCTAACTCCCTGGTGATGGATCCATTTGGCATAGGCAACATGGATGGAATGCCTTGTATCTCCTCAGAGACACTTTGTAGACAGAGAACAAAATGTGTGTTTTGGGCTATTGAGCAACATAGGCTATTGAGCAAAAAGGCTGATTTTGTCACTGCCTGATAGTGGGACTTTATAGTGACCACTGTAGTGTCGCTCACGTTCCCCCAGCTCCAGCTTCCCCATTCTTCACGTATCCAAGGGTTGTTTCAGGATGAGTAAACAAAGTCAGATGTTTGAAGAGCTCAGTACACTGGTTAGATGTTAGTTATTAAGGATGCTATGGCCAATTTCTCTTGTAGCAACAGAGTTATGGCCTTCTCATTTCAAGAGAGGTCAACCAGCAGCAGGGCTGGCCATGCGTGGCCGCTGCAGGGCATAGGACGCTGGACCAGTCTTAACCCTAGACAGCTGGCACCAGAGAACTGGTGGTTCTCTGCCCTGAGAAGCAGAGGGTGAAACCAGACACGTAGCTGCCCACAGGCTTCTTCAGGAAGCTTTCAGATCAGTGTAGCTTGCCTTTGGTAGAGACCCTTCCAAAAATGGTCAGCCTTAAAATAGCACATCAGTGGAATGAAGCATCTGTGTCCCCAGTATACCCACCACACTCAAAGAGAGCCCTTCTTTTCTGAATATCTAGTCAGTGTTGTATCCGAAAAGCTAGGAACCAACTATACTTTGCAAAACAAACTGAATGAGACCATTTGCCGTGTGACTGTAAAAACTTTTGAAAATCAGCTTGTAGTCATTACTGTGTTCAGGAGGCCCGTCCTAGATTTGCTTCTTCCAGATTGGTTTTGTTAATGTGGAATTTGAGGAAGCGACTTACGGATGCTTCTTATTTGGAACTGCGAGGTTAGGGAAAGCAAACGCCAGAGCTCACCACATTCATAGCAAAATGATGTTAAAATGTGTACCTCGTTGGCCTCCTGCGCCCCTTATTCTATTTGCCCTTTAGTTGATTGTGCTTTACTGAAAATGTCATAAAGGGAATGGAAAGTTACTTAGTAACAGCTCTTTTATATCCTTGATCTTATCAGCTAGTTCAGGAGAAGGGCTTGGCTAATAAGTAATAAGGTGATACACGCACATTGGGCTGCATGTATTAATTCCATGCCCGTGAATGTGACTGAGAAAGCTGCATACGATCGAGGTTCGTAGCTTTCAGAAATATCCACCGTCACTGCCACGATGACCGTGATTAGCACCGACTTACATGTCTGTGGTAGCTTTTAGATCAAAGTGGCTACAGGTCATACAGTGCATAGAACTGGTGATAAAATGCTTTGTTTTTATGACTTACAAAAGAGAGTATAAAATACTCATTAGAAGTGTCTTCTCACTGAGTACGTAGTAGCTCTCTCTTCTTCATGTGATCCCGGGGTAGGGATGATCGCGATCATGGCTTCAGTGAATTGTTAAACCGCTTGCTTGTTTATGAGGCTCACAGGATAAAGCGCTAATCATTCTTACCCTGCTCTCTTTTTGGTTCTTTTTTCACATTCCGTCTGTCTTTGTCCCCCTTTTCCCATCCTCCCATTTAAAAATCCTCAGATCCGAGATGAATGGGGGAATCAGATCTGGATCTGTCCTGGATGCAACAAGCCCGACGACGGGAGTCCCATGATCGGCTGTGACGACTGTGACGACTGGTATCACTGGTGAGTGCTGTGGGCCGGGCCAGGCTGGCTGCAAGGGGGGGCTCCTCAGGGCACAGCGGTGACCACGATCCATCCTGGACACTCTCTCCGTTCCACTACCATCCTAGGGCAGTGCAGGGAGCAAAATCACAGTAAGAATAACATGTAATTACTATTAATTGTAAAAATCGACAATCTTTGAAGTGTTGTTCTTCAACCTAAATTCCAAATATTTTGCCTAGCCTATATATCCTTCTTATTAAAAAAAAAAAAAAAAAAAATGGAAGGGCACCTGGGTGGCTCAGTCAGTTGAGCATCTGCCTTGGGCTCAGGTCACAATCTCCGGGTCCTGGGATTGAGTCTCATCCAGCTCCCTGCTCAGTGGGGAATCTGCTTTTCCCTCTGCCTTACCTCCATTTGTGCTCTCTCTCATTCTCTCTCAAATGAATAAAATCTTTAAAGGAAAAAAAAAAAGGAGATAAGGGGTTTCCCTTTCCTTTTTTCCCAGTAATATTCTATAAGCCTCAGCACTTGACAGTAGCCTTGAGGGATGCCCTTGGTAAGCAAGTCACAAGGTGCAGGAAGACATGGCTTGTCTGCCTGTCCGACCTCTCCAACAGCGCCCCCAAACTAAGCAAAAGCTGCCAGAATGTATGTGAATAATCTCCTCATTTTACAGTTTAAAAATAAGATATAAAAAGATAGAAATCCACTCAGCCACATGATATAGGATGTACCTATAAGATAAAAGAAGAACCAGCCTGCTTCTGTCTAAAAAGGGGAATGATAGCTAATTCCTGCAGCATGGTGGCAGGAAGGGCCACCCAGGCACAGTCACCCCCCTGCCCAGCCACCACACCTCCCAAGTCGGAGCTGTTCAGCCTGGACCCTGCTAGACATGCTCCAGACCTAAAGATGATCTAATTATTTAAAATTATACACACAGGGAAGGAATATGTCCATAAATAAAGCTTCTTCATCCAAAATCTTGTTTGTTCCCTACCTGTGTAGGCCGTGTGTCGGAATAATGGCTGCACCACCAGAAGAGATGCAGTGGTTCTGCCCCAAGTGTGCCAACAAGAAGAAGGACAAAAAGCACAAAAAGCGAAAGCACCGGGCCCACTGACACGTCCTGCGGCGTGGCCTCAGAGGGGAGTTGGTGCAGGTCTGGCGGCCTGTCCACCGCCCGGATCCCTGCAGAGAGCGAACCTCTGGTGACCGGGGACAAGAACGCAGCGGCCACCCTGGATTGTGCCCCGGGACCACCCGGCAGTGTGACTGCAGAGAGACTCGAGTCGAGGCGTGGCCCAGGACCGCCACGCCCCACTTTTCTATTACCAGTGACAAGTATTATTAATAAAAAGACCGTAATCTTCCCTTCTGATTTTCTTTATTCTCTCCAGGGCCTTTTCGTTAAGGTATTAGATGAGAAGATATGTGTCAGCTGCCTCTACTGTAACTCCTGGATGTCAATAGTCTGTACAGTTTGCCACCTCTTCCCCTCTCTAGTAAGATAATCATAACGACAGAAGAGAACACTCCACTTGGAGTGCCGGTAAATATTTTTGTGATGAAAATATATGAAGCTTCCCTGCCCCCGCCCCCCATTTTTAGTACTAACATGTAAAATGTTCAGGCCTTTGTGAAATACCTTCTATTTTTTAAGAAAAAGGTTTCTATCATGTCCTGTTTGCTTTTTGCGCAGATTATTTTTGTTGACTCGCACGTGTTTTCTACGTTCGTGGCCATCGTCCCCATGCCCTTCTCTAAACTGCTGGCGTTCTCACTTGCTTCTACATTTCATCGACTTGTACAAAAACTCCCCCGACTAGCAGATCTCCCCCCTAATGTAAATAATAAATATTTATGAAGTAGTTATTTTTTAAATTTTTATCGTGTTTAATTCTGGCTTTCTCTGAAATCCACGGTGATTTCAGCCATGTCTGTAATTACTGCTGTACATAAGCGAAGAAGGCTAGAAACAGAGCCATAGTTCCAAGTAATCTACCTTGAGCTGAACCCGCCCGGTGCCCTGGTCGCTGTGGGGAGGAGGGCCCTAGCAGTTGGAAGGAAAACAAGGCAATTTAAATCCATTCTTTATGATTTGAAATTGTTTTGTTATCTCCAAGTTTCTTTGACTTACTTTTATGAAACGGACATGTAGATTCCCCAAAGTTAAAAAAAAAAAAAAAAAAACTACAAAAAACAGGAAACGAAAAAACATAGACTGTAGCATTTTGTGTTTATATTGTTTTATTTCTGCAAATCTGTTCATTGAGATTGTGGTTTAAAAGGCTGAAATGAAGTATATTATGATTTTTTTTTAAAGAAAACTCATCAAATTTCAGGGTATCACAAAACTTTATTATATTACTATACTGCCCACTATTTATTATATGTTATAGATGTCTGAGAGATAAACCAAATATTTTATTTTTAATGTAAAACATCAAATTTAACTTTATTAGCATATTTTAGCAACTTTGGAATAAATATGGACTTTTACTTGATTTTGAAATAATCCCAATTTGGGCCAGTGTAATGGATATCTTGAATGCTACAATATGGGCTTTGAACCTAAAACAAATATATTAATAGAAATTGTGAATTTTTTTAACGCCAAGTAAATTGATATTAGTGTGTGAATTAGTCATATTTTAAGACTTATTATGTGGTCAGAGAAATGAGGTTTTCTGCCATGAATGTTAAATTGCAAATCAGTGGAAATGGAGCCGACCTTTTAAGGGTGCAGTATTTCACTGCCCTCCTTGTTCTAGAAGCCAAAATGTTTCTATCCCTACAAAGAAACGAAACATCTATGTCGAGCTATGTGTGGGGGTTTTTTTTGTTTGTTTTATTAATTTGAGATCATCCTAAATACTTTATACAGTATTTTCACATGCACAGATATACCCATTAGTGCTTTTTGGAGAGGGATGGGGGTGGGGAAGTACAAAATAAAGATTATTGGCTATTTCATAGTTTGCTTTTCCATTTTCTTTATTCAGGATTTAGTTCCTTGAGGCATGGTCAGTGGATCTAAAGTTGCCACGTTTAAGTGAGCCGGTCACACTTCTGAAATAAGAATGGAGGTGCCTCTATATGACTTTCCCCCAGTCCTACTGTCGAGAGACTTCAGCCCATAATACATTGAAGGAATTTCAATCAGTTGTTGTCCCTTGCTATTTCATGGTTGCTTTCCTAAATCCAGTTCATGATTTTATAAATGGCCTTTGCAATAATAAAACCAAAGAATCATTTTCAGGGGGCTGGATAGCTCAAGGGATTAGTAATGGAATACAGAGCCTTTCACCTCTAGGTCAGTGAGGTGAATCCAGTCCAGGTCACTGGAGACCCAAAGCGGCTACCCTCTTCCGACCGCTCAGCGGCCTGCATGCACCGGCCTGGCGGTGTCAGCCTCTCTGCCCGACGGCTGTCCTTGCACCAGCCAAAGGAAGCTCGAGAAACTGCACAAAGAAACATGGACCAGAAGATACAACACCTGTGTCACAGAGCAAAGTGAGCAAGTTGGCCAGAGCCGTTCTCCATAAAGTCGCGTGGAGAACAACAGGTCTGTAACTTAGAAAAAGAGTGTAGAAAGAGCGGACACGATTCGCTTTGCTTCATGCAGTCAACAAAGTCAGCCAAGGGGAGGCCCGTCCCAGATGGGAGGGGAAAGATGATGTAATCCAGAGCAAGGCTTTAGGGGACTCAAGAACCCCTAAGAAGAAAGTGGGTTTTGACTTTTGACGGAGGAAACATCAGAGCGAGCGGCAGCGACGTGAGGGGGGCCCGGGCCCAGCCCTGGACACCAAGGGACAGACAGGACCTGGCCTTGGCAGCGGTGTCCACCGACCTGGCTGTCCCCATCCGAATCGCCACTGTCACCTGCTCTGGGCAGACCACACTCTGTGAAGTGGGCAGCAGGAGGACACACGCACACACAGCACCCTGGCTAGTGATTTCATCGGAGGAAGCAGTGTTTTAAAAGGAGAGCAACACTCCCACGCCCGGAAAACAAACTTCTGATGGGATCATCTGCACGCACAGCCCTACGAGGCCAGCAAAGCGGGCTTTCTGTGCGTGGCCAACCGGGTCTCTCTTCTGAGCATGTCTGCAGCAAAGTACAGTGAGGATCTTTATCCTCCAGCTGGTTTATGGTTCCAAACGTCCCGAAGAAAATCAGAGGGTATCAGAGCATTCCGGCTTTGTCGGGCTCCTTCTCAGAGATAAAATATAGTGCCTCTCTCCACTGTGTCACCTAAACTGGCTTTGTTCCCTTTTCAATAGGATGGTTAAACAAAGGCCTACTAACCAAATTAAAGTCTAAACTGAACACTGAGATATGGAAACGTCGCCAGTAAGAATGCTAATGAACGAAGTCCACGAAAGGCGTGCTGGCTAAGTTTTCAATACAAACAGCCCAGTGGCCAATGTCTCTAGATCACAGCAGTTTTCTTTAGAAGGTTTAAGTCTAAAAGTAGATGAGTTCCCCTGACTGAAGAGCGAGACAGATAAACTGTTCTGAATGAGGTCTCTCCGCAGCCGTATCAGCCATTCCACGAGGGAAGGATTTCTTTGAGAATCTCGCATTAGTCGTAGCGAAAAAGTATAAAGTCACCATTAATCCACACGTGCAGGCCAAAGGATGAGGCTGGAAATTAGATCCTTAGATGGACAGCGGAGCAGTTCATGCTTCCCGTCGTTTGAACGTTTGCTTGAGGTGTCCGTTACCAGAACGACTGCAGTTAACTGCCTTTTCATCCTGGACAACCTGGTCGTTAGTTTCTTTTCTAGAACAGTTGCAAACACTTGCATCTATTGATTGAACATTTGCTGGGCACCTTTCAAGCCAGATCAGCAAATGCAGGCTTAGAACTGAGCTGGGTGTTTCCCGGGCTCTGGCTTGCGAGGTGTGCGCGTCCTTTCTCGTTCTCTCCAGGCTGCTGCCACGATATAGTAGGTACGGAAATGTATGTCATCAAGTCCTGAGAACCTTCCTTGCTGCCCTTGGTGCCATTTCTCTATCATAACCTTTATCTACCCGAGACCACAGGCAGTTTTGATGTTAATATAGCTTTACATGTGGAAATGTTTGTGTTTACAACAAAAGATTTCAAAGCTTAGCAAGTGGTCACGTCATGGTAGGAACGACAGCCGAGCTGACATCCTATGAACACACTATACCCTCCACGAGATGTGACTGTGTGAGGCTTTCAGAACAGAAGCAGCATCTTCTCGGTACTTTGTCCTAAACCATAATTTCCTACTGTATCCTGGAAACCCAGTCGGCTTCCTGGTAACCTTCTGAAGTTTTGTCGGGGTTTTGAGTTTGGTCTTAGTTTTGACTAACGGAACATTTAAAATGGGATTATCATAGGCAGAAATTCATTGTCCTGTCCCTTAATGAGCCAACTCTAGCCAAGTTAGATGCTCTGAAGAAAACGTTTGTGCTGCTTCTAGTTAGCTCAAGGTTCTTACCAGAGGGAGTTCAAACAGTCCGAAAATATTATCAGGTTATATATTCTGATTATTTCTCCTATACTGCTTGGAATGTGGGTTAAGCTTCATTTGCTAGCTTTTAGAAAGTGAATTCTCTGTAAGTGGACTTCTAAATAACCAGTTCCCCACCTTTCCTGTCCTCTGTTAGTTTTGACATAGCTATTTGCAACATGCGCAAAAACAAATAATAAATAACAGGCCCAGGATGTCTTAGACTGAGCCATAATCCTCACACGTCTCAAAAAAAAAAAAAAAAATCTTCGCCCGTCATCTCTCTAGGCAGGCACGTGATGTGCCATGGGAGTACAAAGGTGAAATGAGACGCGTCCCCGGGGCTGTAGAGAGCTGTCACCGGCAGTCGCGTTGGCAACATGTTCTGCACCTCAGAATGGATCCCCGCCGAAAGTTCACAGTAAGATGACCCTCCTGCACGCCCTCAACCGAGTCTGGACCCACCAAGGTGCGTAGGCTGTTTTTGGCGAGCTTCACACATTAAATTGATGCTCTGCTTCGCACATCTTTTCAGATTGCATTTAGATTTTTAACTGACTCTAGGATGATAGCAGCCAAGAGTACAGATTCAAATCCTGGCTCTGTTGCTCAGCTGCTGAATAAACTTGAACAAGTCCCATCTCTAAGTCTCCATCCCCTCCTCTGTAAAGGAGGAGTAAGAACACCTGCTTTGGACAGTCATGACATTTAACGAAATCGTATACCACTTTGCACGTTAAAAGCTCAATAAATGACAGCTATAGTGTCTATTGTGGCTTTATTTTTTAGCTTACTCCATTAATATGTATTATCTTGCTCTTTCAGTAATTTTTCGGTGCCCTACGAATTCTGGATGTTCTACGAGCCTAAGATTATGGGTTTCAACACCCCCACAAAAGAGTGATCTTAATATAATCAAGGCTTGAAAAGTTGGACAAGGCAGTAACTAGGCAATTTTTTTTTGAAGACTTTATTCGTTTATGTGACAGAGCACAAGCAAGGGTCAGCGGGAGAGGGAGAAGCAGACTCTCCACTGAGCAGAGAGCCCTGACGTGGGACTTGATCCCAGGACCTGAGATCATGACCTGAGCCGAAGGCAGATGCTTAACTGAGCCACGCAGGCACCCAAAATCATTTGATTATTGGACATAGATGATCACTGGGAGAGAGAGGCTTCCTCCCAGCGCCCCTTTTCTCCAGAATGGGCAAGTGCCACTTGATGTGGTGCCTGGACAGTAAACAGAGGCCTAGGCCCCGGTCGCAGACCCAAGTGCACCCATTAGCAGGACTGTAAGACCAATGTCAGTATGTCGTGCGACGCAGCTGACGCGGCCATGGTGTCTCTAAGTCACGCGGCTCAACAATCTCGGGGAACGAAACGGAGCAGGAAATCACGGAGGACACAGCACGTTCCTCCCTTACATTCAGCCGCCTGTGGCTGCGCGGTTTCTGGACAACCTCAGGCTTTAGTGCAGTAAGTGTATCAGGTAAGCGTACCCAACTCACACTCAAAAGGAAGAGAGCTTTCTCCAGCCTCGGCAGCGTGGTCCAGCTGCACGACACGCTGAGTTAGGGAGCACCCTCTCCGCGTCAGGGACCCTGCTCAGTGCACGCCGACCCGAGTCCCTTAGCTGCTGTGCTCCACGTCGGGGCCACGGCTGCTGAGCAGGATTTTCCACAATGATGGAAATCCTCTATCATCCCTGCACCATCCAAGACGGCAGCCGAGGCCACGTGGCCTTTGACACTCAACATGTGGCCACTACAACTAAGAAACCCAACTTTTGTTGCATTTTAACTCCTTGAAGTATAAATAACCACAGGTGGCCAGGAGCTGCCGCACCTCTAGAACATGCACACACATAGACCCTTCTTGCCACCGCACCAAAGCTCCAAGCCTCCACGTGCGCCAGGACGCTGCAGGAGAGGCAGCAACGCCATAGCCACGCTTCCTAACTCTGTGCCGTTCTCAGAACTTTGATCATGAGACAAAGATGCCACGCGAGGTCCGTATACCCTTGTAGCTCTGCCATTCTCTGCCTGAGGTGTCAAACGTTAGAAGTTCTGTGTAAGAGGCAGTGACACGAGAAACGTAGCCAATGCCTGTCATGATGTGAAATCCATGGGGAAGGGGTGTGTGTGTTGTGTAATGGAACCCAATTGGAAACCACTTACCCCCGACCCTTCTACAGTGTGGGTGTGTTTGAAAATAGCAAAAAAAGAAAAAAAGAAAATATCAAAGAATAAGCTCCAAGTTAAAAACAACAACAGCAAAAAGCGAAATCAAATTAGGATACAAAGGTAGGCACAGAAGCTGTTCACCTCTCGCAAGGGCAAATTTCAAAAAGAAGAGCAGAAGGACAGTTTCTCCAGCACGCAGAATGGCCGCGGCCGGGCAGGTGGAGCGAGTGTGTGGACTATCATCTCCTGCACAGACAGTGTCTTTAATTACAGAAGGCTGGAGAAAGCAACATTTATATTCCTTATTGTCCATAAAATGGAAAAAGGCAAGTTGAAGACTTTGGTTTCAACTTACCAACAATTCTTCACTAAGTACGTACTTTGTGTATCCAGGAATCTGAACCTACATACAAAATACCAGTTGTCAGGGGTTTGTAGCAGACTTGAGGGAAAATTTTGTGTTGCATCGACTGAACCATTAATGTGAACACAAGATGTGCTTGTTCCTAGCCATTCATTCAATCTAGGGACACCCTCGCGGCTTCCATGAGGTTCAAAGCATGTAGGTAATAGTGTTTCAAGGTCCACTTCATTTCTGGGATGCCCGGGTGGCTCGTGGTTGAGCATCTGCCTTGGGCCCAGGGCGTGATCCCGGGGTCCTGGGATCAAGTTCTGCATCGGGCTCCCCACAGGGAGCCTGCTTCTCCCTCTGCCTGTGTCTCTGCCTCTCTCTCTCTGTCTCTTGTGAATAAATAAATAAATAAAATCTTTTTTTTTTTTTAAATGGCCTATTTCATTTCTTGGAAGGCTAGGTATTTTTTCGGACCTTTTTAATGTACAGATCATGGTCACTGAGCTTTGTTTCAAATCACGAAAAACAAGAGGGAAGTCCCACTTATTGATTACAAAATACCCGGCCCTATGTGAGGGCTTCAGATTACCAGACCACCAAACAAAGCTGGCCCACGTTTCAGTTTGTAGTCACGGACAATACAGCAATTTAATGCAGCAGAAATCCTGACCAGATTCGAAAGATAGATGGTATTTCTGCCAGAAGAGGTTGGTTATTCACCTCCTTTCCCAAGCGACTGGTTTGTGTTGATGTCAGACAGTCGCACACTTTGTCTCTGAGACATGTATCAAAGCTTGTGGACACAGATTCCTCTGAAGGACGTCTATATAAAGCCACACAGTGTCATTCCTACACCTCACAACACTTCATACATACATTTGTACATAATTTTGAAAGTTTCCAATTTAGTGTGACACAAAAGTCACACTAAGCAGCTACCGATTTTAACGGGAGTCATGCACTTGGGAACAAAACAAGCATTTGCAAGCTCCTGTTAATCATGTTGCTTTCCGGGGGCACCTGGGTGACTCAGTCAGTGAAGCATCTGCCTTTGGATCAGGTCATGATCTCAGGGTCCTGGGATCGAGTCCTGCTTCAGGCTCTCTGCTCAGCGGGGAGTCTGCTTCTCCTTCTGCCCCTTCTCCCATTCATGTTTGCTCTCTCTCTCTCTCTCTCTCTCTCTCCCTTTAAAAAAAATTACGTTGGAGCACCTGGGTGGCTCAGTGGTTGGGTGTCCGCCTTCAGCTCAGGGCGTGATCCCAGGGCCCTGGGGCGGAGTCCCACATCGGGCTCCCTGCATGGAGACTGCTTCTCCCTCTGCCTGTGTCTCTGCCTCTCTCTGTGTCTCTCATGAATAAATAAATAAAATCTTAAAAAAAAAATCATGTTGCTTTTGTGCTCAAAGATTAGAAAAGAAATAGAAGGTTTGGAGCAACAGTAAGGAAAGGTCCGGGTGAACTGGCTCATGCAGTCCCTGCTCAGGCCTGATGACAGCCCACATCCTTAAAACAAACAAACCTGGACCCGCCAACAGGCCTGTCACCGGGCTTGGCTGGCATGACCTGATTTCTTTTCTCCCCCACAAGAAAAGCTGGTCTTTCATATTAAGTGGAGTCATGGCCGAAAACCGGGTACACTGTGTGTGCAAAGACAGGTGGGAACAGCAGCCCTTTTGTGAAGAAGCAGCACAGGTCGAAAAAGTGTGCTAGAGTTTCAGCCACTTGATTGTTTAGACTCAGGCAAGGGCACGAGCTCTTTGAGCCAAAAAAGAAAACGTTAACCACATTGTACCTGAGCCAACCCACTCACCAGGAATACAAATGCGGTGCTAAGGTGTTGAGGCGCCCTGGAAATGCGGCCAGAGAGCGAACCTGGGAGTGAGCATCCCGAACTCCCTGCCCTGCCCCTCTTCCCCTCCTCTGATAGAGCCCAGGGCTCCCCCAAGCCCATGCGCGGGCGTCAGCCGACTTCCATCAGAAAACCCCAGCTGCAGCATCCCCCGGGGGCAGTGTGGCACCCCGGCGCCCCGCAGGAAGGCCTCACGGGAAACGGGGAGCACCGCGTCATGGCCAAGGTCCACCCCGGCTCTGCCTTCAAGGTCTTTCCTGGAAGTTGGCCGCACAGATGACCTGCTTTCCATGCTATTTATTGCCTAGGGAGGAGGAAGGGCTGAGCGCAGCCCCCGGGATGTGAACCTGCGGCTCCAGGGAGTCTGGGGAAGCGAATCTCTTGCTTTCAGGCCCGTGCTGCCCCAGAGGGGGACCCCAGCCGGACTCTTCTCTTGGGACCAGGACGGGAACAGAGTGACAACAGCTCCTTCTTAGTTACAACCCAACAAAAAGAGAATCAGCCGCAGGGGGAGGGAAGCTTGCCCAGAACTTCCCCGCCCGGCTCACCTGTGGCTTTGGCTTATTTTGTTCCCTAATTTCCTAAGAATGAATTCCTGTTAATATCCTCCTTTATTAATGGAAACAGCGTCTCACCCAGGACCTCCACGTGCTGGTGGCAAGTCTGGTTCACTTCCGAGACCCAGCATCACCACGGCCATCAAACTTGATTAGTCTGCAGGTTGGGGGAGATGATGCGGTCAGCTCAGGCTCCACCCCTCCTCCCCAGCATTTTAGCAAAGATAAAATTCAAATGATGTTTTCAGTAAAAAAAAAAAAAAAAAAAAAAAAAAAGATGATGGCCTTCTTTTAAAATATTGCATTTACGGTAACAGTGGGATGATGATTTTCTTCAACGGCCCAAAAGTTTGGTCTTTTGTAACTGGATGCATGAAACGGCTGCCTTGGGTGTACTTTGAGGCTTTTGTTTTGGGTGAGTTCTGGGCAAAGTGTTACTTGTGGCTCCGTCTGGTTAACACCATGCTGACCGTCAGTGGGCAAGACTTATTTAAACACAGTGACAAAACTTACCCCCATGGCTCTTAGAATTTTTTTTTAAGATTTTTTTAAAATTTATTTATTAATGAGAGAGAGAGAGAGAGAGAGAGAGAGACAGGCAGACGGAGAAGCAGGCTCCAGGCAGGGAGCCCGACGTGGGACTCGATCCCGAGACTCGATCTCCTGTCCTGGGCTGGATCACGCTAAACTGCTGAGCCACTCGGGCTGCCCTAGAATTTTTTTTTAATATTTTATTTATTCCTGAGAGATACAGAGAGAGGCAGAGACACAGGCAGGGAGAGAAGCAGGCTCCCTGCGGGAGCCTGGTGCAGGACTCGATCCCAGGACCTCGGGGTCACGCCCTGGGCCGAAGGTCAGGTCAACCCCTGAGCCTCCTAGATGCCCCGAAAGAAATTCTGATGCTGCCATCCACTTGGGATAAGACTTGCAACGAGTGGCCGGGAGGAGCGTCTCTGGCCACCGTGTTCCAAGTATTGAAAAGCCTATTCTCACCTGTTCGTCGCTGCTAGAAGCATATCTCCGCGGATCTCTCAGGGCTCTGCCCGGCTGTGCAGGCTCGTCCAAGAAATCCTGCTCCTCAACTTGCCAGGTTTCCGGAGGCCCGAACACGCGTCGCGGGGCGGCCTGGTTCCAGGCTTCCTTAAAATCATTTTGCAGACGTCAAGCCCAGTAGCGCAACGACCCGGGTGTCCTCGCGCGCAGAGTGCTCCCTCCTCCCTCCAAAGGCCTAAAAATCTGGGCTGATCCCAGCACTTTGAAGAAAGTTGCCCGCTCCTGGATTATTTATCATGGTTAGTAGTTGCCATCCGTCATGAAAAGTTAACAAAGACCTATTGGGTTTATCTATAGGCAGCTAAACAAACATATCTTGCTCTTCTGTTATCTTCTTGTTAACAAAGCCCTATCAGGATGTTCTAAACATCAGCATTTACTGCACGGGGCCCTTTATCTGGGATGATATATGGGGAGCCCATCAATTAGCGTGAGGGTTTGTAGATACCTGCCATATATCCCCCAGCGCGCTCCTCCGGCCCGCTCTCCAGGTGGTGGCACTTCTCTCCCCTCCAGCCTTGGCTGCGTCAGGGCCCCCCTACCCCGGGCTGCTCTTCTGGGGACACCTGCACGGCCCTGGGGCACGGAGGTCCCCGCGCAGCAATATTGGGAAAGCGCCCGGAGAAGCGCAGGCCTCGGTGCACGTTGATTTTGCCCCAGCATCTTGAGAAGCAAAAAACCCAATGTTACGGGCCACTCACCTTGTACAGCGATGTCTAGGAAGGAAGCTGCTCACCAGAAGGGCTTCTAGAATCTACCACTTAACTCCGCATCACTCTGCGTCTCAGCTTAGAGACTCCCCTCCCCGGGCCCAGCGCCCACCACATAAAGCCGGCTGGCTTGACCTTCAAGGCTCTCGTGGTCACGTGTGCCGACCCCTGTCACTTCTCTCCATTCAGGGCAGGTGACATTTCCCAGGGCTCCTTGACCTCCCTGTACCCCGTCCTCGACCCTTGTCTGTTCCCCTCTGGAATGCCCCTTGCCCCCTGCCCTGCTCCACCATCTCCCGAGCATCCCCCCCTGCCCCCTGAGATCCAGAAGGAGCGCGGGCAGTTTGGTAAGGAAGCCTCTGGAGACGCCCCTGGCATCCCGTCCTCCGGGCTCACACAGCGACAGGTCCTGCATTTCCCCGAGTATTGAGTATTGATCGCTTCTGTCATGATCTATCTGCTTGTCTTTCTTGACACTCCCGCCGTCAAAGTTCGCACCAGAGAAAAGCGTCCTCCTGGAGGCGATGAGAGCTGGGGTCAGGCCAGGCGGCTGGCACCTGTAGAGAAGGGACAAACCTATAGAGAAGGGACAAACCTACCTTAGAGGATGACGTGCTAAGTATTTAAGGAGCAGCCCGCAGCCCGTGGATGCGGCCACTATTATTACACAGTAATACCCTTAGGGGCTTGGGTGCAGGTGCCTAAGCCTTAGTGTGGGGGGGGGGACACGACACCTCTCCCAGAGTCCCAGAGCAGGATTTCCAGCAGTGCAGTTCCCCCCCCCCCCCCCCGCCGCCCCATAAGTCAGTTGGGTGGCGACTGCTGTGACCTTGCCCCCGGCACCCCGGAGAGCTGTGGCCTTTCTCCTACCGCTCACCCCACCCCGGCCCGACACCGTCCCCCTTCCAGCCAGCACCCCGCACAGGCGGGAGGGGCCCGCGATGTAACCCTCTGACCCTCGCAGTGGAGAGGCCAGGGCCTCTTTCTGCTTCTGCCACCCTCGACCCGCTCCCTGCAGATGGAACCTGCTTTTTTTTTTATTTTATTTTTTCTTAAGATTTATCTTATTCATGGGGGGTGGGGCAGAGACGCAGGCAGAGGGAGAAGCAGGCTCCCATGGGGGACTCGATCCCAGGCCCCCGGGAAGCCGGGTCAGACACCAACGACACACATCGACACGTAGGATCCCTACTGGGGCCACCACAGCTCACCCCGAGCCCCGGTCCCCTCTCAGCAGCCCCCCAGCCACAGTCAGGTCGCTCTAGATCCCAGCCTCCTGACCCCCCTGGGCATAGGCCTTGCAGGAGGGCCAGCCGGCCTGAGGGTTCAGTGCTCTAATCGTGTTCCCGGGGTAGGTGTAGGTGTGTGAAGCACAGAGCCCCGGAAAAGCCGGCTGATTTGCTCAGAAAGTTCCCTCCTCCTTTTCTTTCAGGGTCTCCCTGGCACTGGGGGACCCAGTGCCCCTCGAGTGGGGGTGCTGGTCGGGGCTGTGAGGACCCATCCCTGGATCTTTTGGTCCTAGTTGGCCTTAAGCCAGGTGTGTTCCTGGGCACAGGCCTGCCGCCGGGCAGGCATCGTCACCCCTGGGGTTGAGCAGAGCAGCACCAGTTCTAGGAATAGGACGGTGGAGTGGGGGGGCTTCCAACAGCGCCCCCTCTGGCCTTCATCACCGCCCGCGGGTGTAGACAGACCACAGGCAATCATGGGCTAGGGGGAGGAGCTTGACCCTTGGAGGCCCTTGGAGGCCTTTGGAGGCCCTTGTACCTGCTGAGCTAGGAGCCCCTCACCTTTACCCCACTGCCGTCTGTCCGGCCTGCTCAGGGCCCCCAGAGTGTGTGCAGAGCTGCCAGCCAGCCCCGCTGCGGCTCGGGCCTGACCACCGGTGCCCCCAACGGCTGGCGGCACGGTGGCCTGGACAGCCCTCCTTTGGGTCATGGCCCTGGCCGTGGCTGGGGCAGGCTCCCACAGCGAGGTGGTGGGAGGCAGGCTCTCGGGGGGCCGCAGGAGCCCTGGGGCAGGAGGCTGGCAGGAGCCCGTCTTCTGGGGCTGGGCTCATAGAGGCCCTTGCAGCCCAAGATGCCCGCCCTGGGGCCCCAAGTGGGTCCACCACTCCCATTACAAGAAAAAGAAAGAGGGCAGCCCGGGTGGCTCAGTGGTTTAGCGCCGCCTTCGGCCCAGGGCTTGATCCTGGAGTCCCCGGATCGAGTCCCAGGTCAGGCTCCCTGCATGGAGCCTGCTTCTCCCTCTGCCTGTGTCTCTGCCTCTCTCTGTGCGTCTCTCATGAATAAATAAATAAAATCTTAAAAAAAATAAAAACAAAGAAAGAAAGGACAAAGGCTTGGAGGCTGAAAGTGAAGAAAAAGAAAGGGAGAGAGGGAGGAACTGGGAGAAGGTGAGGGAAACCGAGGCAGTGGCCATCAGCAGGCCTCGCAGGTGCCCTTTGGTTTGGGTGCCTTGAGTCTGGCACTGCATGCGGAACCTGGGGCCCTGTCCAGGTCATGTCCTTGACTGACTGACGGGCCCAGGCGGCCCGGTCTTGGGCTCACCGCCCCCCCCCCCCCACTGCTGGAGAAGGCTGACACCCAAACCCATGCTTTCCCCAGCACCTCCCATCAAGGGCCACGGGGGCAGGACTCTGTGCCACCAGCAGGCTGCGCGATGGGAAAAGAAGCCCAGGACCCCAGCGCCCCGGCAGGTGGCTCCCCGGGGGGTGTCTGCAGGTACCCTGGGGAGAGGCCGCTTGGGCAGGACAGGAAGAGGAGATGATGCCCAGGCAGGAACAAAGGTGACTGAGGATGGAGGCCCGCTCCCACCTACCCTTTAGATGCAACCCCTCCATCCTATTCTCAAGGCCCCAGAGGCGGCGACCAAAGCCCCTCTGGCCAGTGGGGACGTGAAGGGACCTCTGGCCCAGCGCAGGCCGCCAGCCGCCACCGCCCAGAGGACTGTCCTTGCGGGCCGACACTGAGCGGCACTTGCCACCCACCCCCCAGCCCCGTACAAGTGCAAACTAGTTTCCGTGTTGGGGGAAAAAAGAGAATAAAAGTTTAATAAACGTGTGCTGTGTTGTGAATGACTTTGCGACGACCTCTGCTGCAGATGGCCTATGCATGCGGAATAATGGTCTCCTTGCAGAGAGGGAAATAGCTTAGTGCTATCGTCGTTGCCTCGGTAACCATCAGAGCCCCCATCTAGCAAGAGAGAAATGAGTTATGAAAAGGCTTGAGTGAAGAAGGGATTAACACATGATCCCAGGGACAGTATGTCAATCAAAATCAACTGAGAAATTACACTGCTCTATTTGAGAATTTCTCCGGAACCCGAACGCTAGTGGAGTCGGGTGCGTATTTTTTTTCCTCTTTTTTTTTTTTTTTAAATTTGAGAAAGAAGGGGAAAAGTAACATCGTGATGAGTCTTCATGACTGTCATTGAGAATTACACAGAGGGAAGGGAAAAACTCACCCAAAGAGGGTTATTTAAGAAGGCAGGGCCCCAGCCCACCCTGCGCGAGGTCCGGGCACCCCGCTGTCGTGTCCGGGGGGGGGGGGCCCACCCCTGTACCTCGGTCCTCACCCCGCTGCACCCCCCAGGCCTGGAGCTCAGGCCCCCCCATCCTCCCACCCCAGCTCCGCAGGAGAGGCCTGGGGTCCGGTGCTCGGCCTGGGATACACCCCAAGGGGGGACGCTGGGGGCGGGGTGCACAGCGCGGACCTGGGGCCCAGCCCTGGAGGGGGCAGCCTGAGCTCCGCCCTGCAAAGCCACCTCTGGCCCGCAGCCTCCTGCCTCCGGGGGAAATCAGCCCCAGGCACCCCCACCTCACAGGGCCGAGGGGGGAGGGGGCTGAACCCCCCACGCACGCTCCCCCTCGTGCACGTGTCTCCCCGCCCCCCCCCACCTCCGCGAGCGCGGAGAGCCGGGTCCAGAACCTGGGACGCAGGCTCCGCGGAGCGCATGCAGGGGGCCTTGGGCAATCGCTGGGTCCCCGCCTCTGCCCTGCCCGGCAGCCCCAGGGCGCCCCCCCCCCCGCCCCACCAGCAGAAGTGCTCTCCTTTGCAAGCACTTCGGAGCCCGAGCCCTGGAGCAGGGACAGCGCGGGAACCTGGGCTGCAGGGGCGGTGCGGGGGTGGGGGTGGACTTCCCTGGACGGAGACCTCCCCCCGACAGTCGCTGCTGCTGCTGCTCGCGGCCACCGAGCTCGGGGCTCTGGTGGAGGAGGACTGGGGCTCACAGCTCTGGATTCCGTGGGGCGCATTGGGTGCACCGGGCAGAGCCTGTCACCCGGGCCCCTGCGCTCCCGGTTAACCGCGCTGGGCCCACGCCCTGCACCCTTCCCCAGCACGAGGGGACCTTGGCCAACTCCTCGTCCGACACCCTCGGGCAGCAGGTGGGGAAGCAGGCCTGGAGCTCCCCAGTCCCTAAAGGCGCACTTCTGATCTTGGCTGCGCAACGTTGGCCTCGTTAAAACAGAAGAGCAAAGTTCCAAGGGACTCCTCTCCCGCTGAGCCAACAGGCGCCTTTCCTTGCTTGGCGGGGGGCGAGGAGGTGCGTGGGGGGCTCAGCCCCCCTGTGCACGGTGGGCGCCCCCCCCCCCGCCCCTCTATCCGCCCAGCGTCCCTCCCTCGGTCCCCCCTCCCCGCCCCCTCCCGGCCGCCTCCCTCCCCCCTACGCGTCCCGCACAGGTCTGGGTCCCGAGCGCCCTGCACGGTTAACCAAACCGCCTTGACCCCGGCGCTATTTGATATTTGCCTCCTTGACACTCATTTAGGAGCTCGCAGCGGCAACGCAGACATTGGACAAGTCCAGCCTGAAACCGAAGCCCTGTGGAAGGGGGGAGATGGGGAGAACCTGATAGCTGGAAACTCGTTTTCTCCAAAGGCTTTCGGGACATTTTAGCCCTGCCCCGGGTCCTCGGAGCGCCAGGGCGTCGCCAGAGCGCGTGTAAACGTTAAATGTTAGCTATTTGTTCCAATGATTGGCATGAAAGTCGACTCTTTCTTGTCTTCTTTTTTACCTCCTTCTCCCTCTTGCCTTTCCTTTCTCTCTCTACTCCTCTGGATTCCCACAGATACTAATTCAACCAGTGGCTCCTCTAATCCGCCTTCCTTCCACCCAGCGTCCCCCACCCTCCACCCCCCACCCGGACCCCAGCCGGGTCAGGAAACTTCACTGGAGAAAAGTAGCCCAATAGTAACAACCCAGACGAGGCTGGGGGACACTTGGCCAGGTTTGCTCCCCTTCTGGAGGCGACCCAGTTTGCTGGGAGGACCACCCCGGGTCTCCTCTTTTTCTAAACTCTTGTGTCTTTCTGCTTTTCCTCCCCCACCCCCCTTTCTTCACTTTCTTTTCCCTCTTTTCTTAGAGGGGGACTCTTATTTCTTCTAACCAGAAACGCGCAGAACGAAACCGTGGCACATTAGAGATTCAGGAGCGCTGTGCTCTCTATTAAGGAGAGGCGACCAGATGAGCAGATAAGACAGTCGCCTGGTTTCAAAAGTTCCAGTTTCTGCTGGAGGGGAGCTACCCGCCGGAGCGCCTTCCTTGGAGCCGCAGATTGGACCGTTTGTTTTGTTGTTGTTGTTGTTGTTGTTGTTGTTGTTGTTTGCATTTGTTTGTTTGTTTGTTTTCCCAGAAGGGAGGAAGGGCCACAACGTGAAGGCTGGCTACTCACCTCTCTCCCCCCACCTCAGCCAGGTTCCAGATCTCCAGCCCGACCTCCCATGACCCCACTCCCCAGTTCTCTCAGTAGTAACGGGTGGATTCCAGATTCTCCTTTCCAAGAGGCTGGTCCCACCGCTCCCCACCCCAGCCACCACAGATTCTCAGTGGCTCTCATTTGTTCTGTCGCTCCCTCTACCTTCTCCCCATCCTAACCTGTTCAAACCCTGATTACTGAAGCTTCATTCCCCTCCCTCACGCTTCTCCCCAAACCCCCTCGCTCCCTCTCTCCCTCCTTCTTAGAAGATTTTGGAGCCGAGAAGATAAGATATGCAATCCTCTATCGGGAATCCTGTAATATTAAAGATCAAATGTGGCATCAGTGGAAGACCAAATGCAGAGAGAGACAAAAGGGGGAGGCTGGGAGATGCTCATCAGCTAATTACAGCTGCAAATATTATGCAAATTTATCTTGGCACAGAAATGGAGCACGCGAGTTTAAGTGCGGAGATAATGCCGGAAAATTGAATGTTCATCTGGGCATGGGAAATGGCCCAGTAGGCTCCACTGGTCTGTTTCATCTAGGGAAGCACCGTTTTTATACTCCTATCAGATCATCCGCACTTCACTGGTTGGGGCTGAGAAATTAATATTACTTATAATTGATACTTGAAATTCTTGGAGTGATGTGTCCTAAAGAGAGGGAAGAGAGGAACCGGGGCAGGGGTGAAGAAGAGAAGGAGAGGGAGAGGCAGACGGGCAGGAGAGGGAATTCATGCGGTATTTAATACGAAATTGGAACTCGGCATCTGATATCCACCGGCGTGAGGCCAACGTTGAACCGAAAGCTACAAGGAGAGCATCCCAGAAAACCAGGTCTCTCCCTCCCTCGGGCCATGCACGACCTCAAGTGTCTTTATCGGCATCAAGAGCCAAGTTTTTAAAATCTGTAACTATTTGGATACCTTTAAGGGTGTGGGGCGGGATCAGGAACTGACACTGGAACTGCAGAAGGCTGGGAACCTCGGGTGATCCTAGGAGAGGAAAGCCCAGTGGTGGGGGCCCTTGTAGGTCTAAGCAGAGGAACCGCGGATTTGGCTCTACAGAACCTCACCCCTGCTTCAGACCCAACTGCACCCCCCACTTCCGTCATCTTGATCACCTGCGTTCAACATTGTCCAACCCGCTCTAGAACTGTCGGGGAGATGACATGCTCAGGAAACAAACCTCGTCTCCGCACTTGAGAAGTAAAGGTTCCCAAGTGCGGGGAGGAAGGGAGACAATAGGACTATGGTGGGGCGCCTGGGTGGCTCAGTCAGTTGAGCCTCTGCCTTCAGCTCAGGTAATGATTCCGGGGTCCTGGGACCAAGCCCCACATCCAGGGAGCCTGCTTCACCCTCTGCCTGACACTCTCCCTGTTTGTGCTCACTCTCTCTCTGTCAAATAGATAAATCTTAAAAAAAAAAAAAAAAAATAGGACTATGGTGAACTGGAAAGTATTCTTAAAAAAAAAAAAACACAAAAACCAAACAACCCAAATCCTGCCCCCAACTCCACCCTACACTCCCAGTACAAAATCTACTGCAACCTAGAGAAACGTAGAGAATTTCAGATGCGCGTTATTCGGGTGCAAGCCATCCAATTACCAAGAAATTATGATCTGACGTCAGGAGGAACAATTGGAGAGTGGATATGTATGAATCTCCTCTTGCTGGTTTGCATATTTGCAACGATTGTTTGATCCAAGCAACCAGAAAGTAATCAACAGGCACGAGCTTAAAAAGCAAATTACCAGTGACTCCTGCCCCTTCTACTTCCTGAAGCTGGGAGGTTGCTAGTGTTGTCAGTTGTTGGGAGGGGACTCCGGGTACAGCCTGGGATTCGGAAATCCATCCTGAAAGAGGCAGAGAGGAAAGCCTGTTGCGTTTAGATGGCTTTTGTTCCTTTGGCGTTAGGGCAAAATACAAAAGAAACAAAAATGCCAATTATCGTAACTAATTAACCATTAAATGAGATGTGTGTCCTCTTCTCTCCAACTCTGAAACCCAGGGAAGATGATGAGGGTCGGTGCAGGGCGGGGGGATCTGGGAAAACAGGCAGATCCACCCACCACTCTGCTGGAGGAGGGGGGGGAACCCACAACAAACCCTATGCTCATTCTGCTTGTTGACAGACAAAGCCAGAAGAGCTGAATATATAAATATATATATATGCACTTTTTAAAAGAAAGCAATGAATAAGAGAAACCTGGGATTGCTGTTTTGTTTTCTTTTTTCTTGTTTACTTGGAATGGGGCCAGAGTGGGCAGCGGTCAGGGTGGGAACCTCGCGTGGGGGGTGGGGGACAGGACACGGGGTGAGCGGAGAGGAAATCTCAGGAAAATTAACATTATTGGTATCTTTCTATATAAAGATGCAAATGGCATTTTATCTTAACTTGGCTCTGAGCTTTAGTCGGTGTTTATGATTAATTATCTCCTTTTTCATAAAAATAAATCATGTTAAAAATTAGGATCTCGGTGCTGGGGAGAAACTAAGCGCTGGTTTCAGGTCGATCTTGTTAATTTCAGCCTGAAATTGACACACTAATTAAAGAGCCGCGTGGTAAGGCACGAGCAGGCAAGATTATACCCAGCGCTCGCTCTCTCTCTCTCTCTCTCTCTCTTTTTATCAGATCTACCTTATATTTTCCCAATTAAAAACTGCAAAAAGCAGTTTCATTGCCCCGGGATAAAAAATAAGGGCCCCCTTTTCACAACGCTGGCCATCACTTTCTACCATCAGATTCATTGTGATGTATTAGATGCAATAAATTATCCCATGTAACAAAACATTGGGAGCTGAAAGGCAGATAATCTGGAAAGCAGAGATAAGGATTCATTATTCCAAATCATTATGAATCCAACGTTGCCTCTGACTTCTTTCTTAATCAGCTCCTCTGATCCTGGATATGTGAGCAGTACAGATAAGGAAAGAGTCGTTTATAATTCTCCACCTCGTCTAATATTTTAAAATAAAGTCAGAGGCAAGAAAACGCCATAAAACACTGGTGAGCAGGCAAGCGCCGAATGAAAAATCACTTCCATGTTATTATATCCACAGTAAGATTTAATTAAAATTCTCCACGTCCACGTGCTTTATTTTCAGATAGGATTTTTTCCCATCACGTAATAATTGATAGGAATTTGCAAACGGGGCTATTTATTTAGGGCGCCTGGGTGGAATAGGTCTGATTTTTTTTTTTTTTAATTTCCAGTCACTGCTTTGTGAAACTTCCATGTGAGATGTCCACGGTTCCACACCACCCAGACCCCCACCACGCAGTGCTCTACCACCACCCACCCCCCAGCCAGGCAAATCTCGGTCATGGAAACCTAGGCAGTCACAGACCTAGAAGTTGAGTTTAATAAAAATGTTCCATTAGAAAAAAAGAAAAAAGAAAAAAGAAAAAAAGAAAAAAGAAAAGGAAAATCAAAGAACTGGATTTTCTCACGCCAGACTCCTTCACACCCTCCCAACTCCCCCCACCCTCCACATTTATAATAGAACACATCCCAATGGGTGGAATTGAAAGATTAGAACTTTTAAACCCAGGCTGGTATTTAAAGTGTGTGTTTTCATCTGGTGGAGAGCCGCATGCAAAAGAATTATAAGCAACCTGAGGGGATAGCCGGGAAGGTTAGAAAAATTGAGAGGGGGACGGAGGCTGAAGACCTACAGGCAGGAAGAAAAATATTACCTGTGTTTTAAGGGAAAGAAATGGGATGTTGAAAACCTGGAAGATTAAATATACGGTTCCCCAGCCCTGCTTCGAACAACTCAAAGTGGCCACACATTCTTAGAAAGATTGGAGATTGTGCCAGCGATTATTTCTCCCTACAGGGTCCCCTTTTTCTTTATCCAACAGGTGAACTTCCTATCTGCGCGGCCATCGCAGAGATCTGGGACACACTGTTTCTATTATCATTAGTCATTTACTGACCCATCTTCTACCTCCACCTGCCCAGTGACTTCCTTTTATATTTAAAATCCAATCAAATGCCTTAGCTTGTAGGAATGTGGCCCAACAGAGCCACAGGATTTAAAGCCGTCAATGCTGGTGCCAATCGGGCTGTCGGGATTGCCTCCAGGAGGAATCCCAACCCCAGCTCTGTCCCCAGGCCCAGGAGCCTCCCAACATTTCTCTACTGAGTTCAGCCTCTGAATCCTAGCCCAGGGAAGGATGCTCGCCTGCCCAGGGTTAAGGGGTTAAGAAGCCAGGGGGTAGGTGCTCCAGGGAGGGGAAAGGGAGTGGGGGAAGCCAGCAGCAGGGGATGTGTGCAAGGGGGGAGGGGCAGGCAATAGGTGAGGAGCCCCCCCACCAGGATGACTGGGTGGCAGAGAGCTGGGTCCTTGCCTCCTGGCTCTGCTGCTCAGGTGCGTACCACACAAGCACTCCCCAGGGGAGAGGCTCGCTGCAGAGTCCTGAGGTCTGGGCAGTGGGGCCACCCGGGCCCCTCAGACCTGCTAACCCAGGGCGGGCTCTTGAGCACCCGGGCCTGCTGGTCCTCAGCACTGATCGCCCACAGCACCCCTGAATAACCGAGGGTGCTCACCCTCCCTCTCTCTCACACACACAGACAGGTATATACACAAGCACAGAGACCTGAACCGCGAATCAGCGAGCCAGAGTGGTAGCTTTTAAAATTCAGAAAGCGACTTGTCGCTTCATTAAAGCAGCATCTTTACAGTGTGCAGGGGCCGGTGTCCACCAACCAAGAATAAATCTTGGGGGTCTCACTGGGCCACCAGCGCCTTTCCCCCCACTGTTCACTTCTGGGGAGACCTCCTCTCTTCACCCACTGCCGGGTCCCCCCCCCCCCGCCCTCCCATCGCCCGCGGCCCCCGGGATGCCGCGCCCCGGGGTCCCCCCCAGCAGCGGCTCCCCCCGCCCCGGGCCCCTCGCGGCCACACGCCAGGCCGGTGGCTCCTCGGAACCCCGCTCCGCCCGGCGCTGCCCCGCACACCGCTCGCTTCCACCAAGCCCTAAGCCCGGGTGTCCTTGGCGGCCGAATTTCCTTCAGTTAAGCCCTCCTTTGCTAAAGGTGGTATTGGGGTGACGGGCGAGCGGTGGACGCGGTCGGATTTCTCCGTCCCTGGCCGGGCGACACTTTAGACCTGGAGTCTGGCGCGTGCCCGCGTCAGCAGAAAAGGGAACCGGGGAGAGGGGCGGTCAGGCCGGCAGCTCCGGGCGGCAGCGGGGGGCGAGGGGGGTGACCCGGGAGGGGGGCGGAGGGGACCCAGGGGGCGGGAGGGACCGGGGACGCGGAGCTGGAGAGGCTCCCCGGTGGGCAGCGCGGCTGCAGGGGAGGGGAGGGGAGGGGAGGGGAGGGGAGGGGAGGGGAGGGCGAGGAGGGGACCCAGTGGGCGGGGAGGGACCCGGGGAGGGGGCCTGCGGCGGGTCCCCGGGAATGAGGAGCTGGAGAGGCTCCCCGGTGGGCAGCGCGGCTGCAGGGGAGGGGAGGGGAGGAGAGGGGAGGGCGAGGAGGAGAGGGGAGGGCGAGGAGGGGAGGGGAGGGGAGGGCGAGGAGGAGAGGGGAGGGGAGAGCGAGGAGGGGGCCCAGGAGGCGGGGAGGGACCCGGGGGCGGAGGCCTGCGGCGGGTCCCGGGGATGCGGAGTTGGAGAGGCTCCCCGGTGGGCAGCGGGGACACAGAGGAGGGGAGGAGAGAGGAGGGAGGAGAGGGGAGGGGAAGGGAGCGGAGGGAAAGGGAGGGGAGGGGAAGGAGGTGCGGGGGGGGGGGGGGCGGGGGCCTTCGGCGGGTCTCCGGGGACCGAGCTGGAGAGGCTCCCCGGTGGGCAGCGGGGCTGCAGGGGAGGGGAGGGGAGGGGAGGGCAGGGGAGGGGAGGGGAGGGGAGGGGAGACGCGGAGACAGGCGGGGTCCGGCTCACTCCCGGGGCCCCCGCGGCGCGACTCCCCCACGAGGCCGCGCTCCAGGGGGCCAAGGCGGGCGGGGGCGCCTGCTCCGCAACCCCGGGTCCTCCCGGCACGGCCCCCACCCCACCCCCACCCCCCCCCCCACCCGCAGCCCCCTGCCAGGGCCCGGGGCAACAGGTGGGGGGAGCTGTGGAGCGAGCGGCCTCCTGTCGGCGGCTCGGCCGCTGGGTGGCGGCAGGCGGGAGGGAGCCGGCGGAGAGGGCGGTGGGGAGGGGGGCTCGGGGCTCCCTCTGGGCCTGGGAGAGCCCCTTCCGCTCCCGGGAGCAGCCCTCCCCCCTCGGCCTGGGCCCCGAGCCCCGACGGTGCGGAGCTGGGGGGGCGCGGTCCAGGGGGCCAGGCCGCGGGGCCCCTGGGTGCTCGGAACGGGGCGTCCCCAGCCCCCCAGCGGGCACCATCCTGACCTCCTCTCCCATCGCACCCCGTGACCCTCCCCGCACCCCTCCTCAGGTCGGCGCGCCCCTGCACCGCTCCTTCTGCCCTCGCTGGCCGGTGGCCGTCCCCCCCACGATGCCCCCCAAGAACGATCACCCCTAAACCCTTGGCGGCACCAAGCCGGGGCGACTCCTTACTACCCAGCTGGGTCCCACGCAAGGAGGTTCTTAGCGTCCTGGGCCGGCGGTGGATACATTTGGTTTTATTTCTCCCCCAAGATGTATTTATTTTTAAAGTCAGTCTCCATATTCTTGTTGCATAAATATTGTGAGGGGGAAACGCTACCTGTCAAAACGAATGGACCCTGACCTTTCTCCCCCAGTGTTCACAGGGTTTCATTTTACTCCTGCAGAAATTTATCCATGCCGATCTCCTCCCTGGAGGATTCGATCCCCCTGGGCGGGAGTAGAGATGCCACGGGGCAGGGCGGGAGCTCCTGGCTGGGCACCCAACGGACGATTCTCCTTCAGGCCCCCCCCCCCCCCACCTCCTCCAGCTACCTCTGGTTCTCGCTCCCTCACCTCAGGGGCCCTGGATGCTAAATTTCCTTCTTTTCTTCTTGAAAAGAGTTGGGACCCCGAGAGAGAGCCTCGTCCCCAAACCTCTACTCAGTGTCTGCAGGGCCGGGCCTCCCTCCGGCCGTTCCTGTGCCACCGGGAGGAGGGCCAAGGTGGACCAGCGAGCCCGGAGCCTGGTGGCCCGCGGGTCTGCCCTCCCTACCTTGTGCCGGACAGCCGCACCCAAGGCACAGGAAAGCCCAGCACAGGCATTTTGGAGGCGTCAGCAGACACAAACTGGAGGAGGAACCAGAAGGCAGAGGGACAGCCCTGAGGGGCAGAGACCCTGCTAATGGTGGCGCGGACTGTACCTCTAGACGCTCCCACTGGGTCCCCACTCGCTCCAAAAAAATGGGACGAAGAGACTCTGCAAAAGCTTTTATATCTTGGGGGCGGGGGGGGGGGTAATGACCCAGTCAACACTGGCGATGACATTTGCAGTGGTGATTCCACCCCTGGCAGAGCCGGTGGGCCTGTAGGCGCCAGGGGCTGCTCACGTTGCAGGCAGTCTCCCCCCGCCCCACCGGCCCAGCTCCTCTGGCCTCACACACCCCAGATGTGTGGTTTGCGTGTTTGCACAAGGGGGTGAAATCCATTCCCCGCTCAGTCTTCTTTCCTCCCTCCCTCTCCCCCTGCGCAACCCGGAAGAGCTCCGCTCTCTACAGTGAGCAGAGGAGGCGGAGGGAGGGGGCTCCTAGGAAGGATGCACATCACCCAGGTTTTACTGCTCGCTGGAAGCCCGCGTGAGATGCCGTAAGCAGCTGGGGCGGTTAGGACCGCAGCGGCGACCGGAGTGGCCAAGGCTGCCTGTCATTTCTGCCTTCGGATCTCTGGCAAGTCAGGAAAATAATAATAATAATAAAATAAAATAAAACACAGCTGGCCCGCGGGAGCAAAATACCCAGGTCAGTGACTATCGTTCTCTTCTCTCTAACTCTGCCCTCGCTTTCCCGGCTCCACGTGGAGAGAATTAAGGGGCGGTCTAGACGCCAAGGGGACAGCTGCCCCTGGAAGAAAATGAACTAGACCCCAGGCTTTATTATTACTTTTTTTTTCTTCCGCGGGCACGGGCAGTCTTTGGCTTTCTGCAGTGACCTTGGGTGAGCATGGTGGGTGCATGTGTGTACGCCCTTGGTGGAGAGCGAGCTGCGGAGCGAGGCATGCGGAGACAAACTAGACAGAAGTGTGAGAGACGGTCGGAATGCCGGGGGAGGGCTGGACACACGTCTTCCAGTGCAGGGAGGGCCGGGGACCCGGGGAGAGAGCCCGCCGACGAGAAGCAGCTCAGCCTTCTCCCAAAGGTGGCCGCGGGATGGGAGTGTCAATTGCGTGTTTATTTTCCTCTGCTTACGAGTGTGAGCTTGGGCTCATTGTCTCTGCATATAATTAGGGAAACAGCTGTGCGCTGTGAGATAAAAGTTGGGAGTCCAGATGTGAGGGCATCTGGCATCCCTGGAGAGCTAGTGGCCCCGAGGCACCCCTGCTTCCAGGAGCACCCTGAGTTGAGCGAGAAAACCACGACCTGTAAGAGAGGGTGCCCAGGGTCGTGGGGGAGCAGGATGGGCAGCAGGGGCGAGGACTCTACTTTCTCCTGGGACAACGGACCAACAGACCTCCCAGCAGTCCCTCAGTCGGAGGCAGTTCCCGACGGAGGAATCGTGAAAAGGCATCGGAAGTTGAGTGAATCCGGACAGGAGAGGGGCTCTGGTCCACCTCTTCTTCTTCCCGGAGACCCCCGCCGGCGCCCGAGGAACCGGCCCTGGGCGATTCTGTCCCGGGGCCGTGGATGGAAGGGAGTCGATCCCCACCCCCGGATCCTCCCTTGGGTTTCCTTCCCCTGTTTCTTGGCTATTTTCTCCTTCCCTTCTTGCCTGCGTTCACTAGGACACTGGGGCAATGGACAGGAGCTTATGAACTTGAAAGTGGCAACTAATAAAGTAGCATTGGCAGCCCTCCACCCTTCGCGGTTGTGGCAGAAAAGGTGTGCGTGTTGGGGGGCGCGGGCAGGGGGAAGGGACGCTGGTGGTCCCCCCCCCCCCCCACTGCCTTCCGAGGCAAGGAGACCCGGTCAGGCCCCTCAAGGCAATCCAGGTGCCTGGATGCGAGATGCTTGCAGGGCCCAGCGAGGAGGGAGCTTACCATTAACCCTTTTAAACATGTGTGTGATTTGGGAGAAGAGAATAGTTGGCTGCTCGTTCGGATGGGGACGGGGTGTGGCGACCAGGTCAGCGGGACCAAGCCCCAGGTGGGTGTCAGCTCCCCTGGGCTCCCATTACCGACTCCCTTGGGGGACCGAGGAGGAGGGCCAGCCTCCAGCTTCCAGCCGGCAGCCCTGGCAGGCCTAAGGCTCCTGGTTTGAGAGCCCAGCTGCATTCAGAGGATGCGGGTGAGTGGCGCCTGGTACATCATCTCCCCAGGCCCACCCTCCGTACTATAGGAGCTGTCTCTGCCAGCACCCCACCCCCACCCCACCGGGGATGGGGTGGAGGAGGGGGGGTACTCGGACACTGGTTAGTCCGTCCTGCCAAAAGCCCAGAGACAGGGGAAGCTGCATTTGCCTTTTATTGCTCTTTCCACCCTGCCTTTTCGCAGCTGATATATGAGGTGGGGGTAAGTCGGGGGTGCAGTGAGTGGATGGGAATGGGCGCCCCTGGGCACTCATTGGTGGAGCTTCCTGTTGGGCCGCCCAGCAGCTCAGGGCCACACAGAGAGAGAGCCTCAGGAAGGGGCAGGTATGTGGGAGGCGGGTGGCTGAGAACCCCTCTTTTGGAATTTAAGGCGATTTGTGTCCGGGGACCCGCCGGAGGTGGCGGGGAATTAGGAGTCCTGGTGAGGTGTGTGGGGCCAGAGCCCCAAAGCCCAGTGTTCTCTAGCGCCCGCTCATTCCCATCACTTCTGGGCTCCACTAAGACGTTGTCTCCTCTGCCTCTGAGCCTTTTCACACAGAAATGTGCATTCGTTTTGTGGTACGTCTTTGTGCATGAACCGAGTATTTCCGATCACCCCTTCCTTCACGGTGGGGGTAACCGGAGGGAGGTTTTTTTAACCAGCGCGGCGAGGCGATCGGGGAAGGGGAAGGGGTTGCAAGTGCCAACCCCGCTTCGCTCCTGGTCGCTGGGCAGACTGGCCTGGCGGTGGTGGCGGGAGGAGGAGAAGGGGACGAGGCCTCCCTGGGTGTCCGTCGCTGCGGTGCTGCAGGCACATGTGTGTGGTGGCTGTTTTGTTTTATGTAACAAATTGCTTGAGGTCCACGAGGTGGCAGACGGCGGAGAAGCGAGTGTGAGCCGGGGCGGCACGGTGGGCCCGGCCGGGGAGCGAGGGCCGGCGGGGTGAGGGCCGGCGGGGCGCAGGCACGCGGGGAGGCCTCTTGCCCGCTCTGGGCCCCGGGCGCTCGCACACTTTCCCCGGTGGGGGGGTGTCCAGCGGGTGGGGAGGAACAGAGAACACTTGGTGCTTTTGGAAGCTCGCCTCTTGTCTGCCGATCTGGAGGAAATGATCTTCCCTCGCTCCTCTCCGTGTTGTGAGCTCTCCTTTCCCTTGAAGCGCGCTGTCGAAGGTCCGGGAACAAACACACCCCAGGGTCCCGGCTAATCCAGAGAGGTACAAACACAATAGCTCCGGGATAAAGCCCTCCTCCTGTAATGACAAATTTTCGTGGCCAGAGAGTCGGGTAAGGTGAGCGCTTGAGGCTGGGAGCTGGGGCCGGCCAGGGGCAGTGAGGTGGCCGGGTCGATCGGGGAGCACCCGGGGAGCAAGGGGGGTGCAGCAGGTGGCCCAAGTGCATCCCTTCTTGCCAGAAAAATGCAGGGCCCTGGAGTTCCCGTGGGTGAATCCCACACTGCTGACAACTTCCCCGGGAATCCCGAATGTTTCAGCGGGTGGCCTGAGAACCCCCCAGGAGGAGAGCCTGAGTCTACACTCGGCCAGCCTCTACCTGAGGGCCGGTGGTACTGCTGGGAGCTGAATCAACGGCCTGTGGCCCGGGAGGGACGACCCGACCCGCTGGAGCCCCTCTGTCCCCAGTCCCTTCTTCCTCTCATGGGGCTCCCACTGTCCCCCTAGACCTCCAAGGCCAGGAAGGAAGGACTGCAGGGGAGGTGCGACCTTCCTGCAGGGTGACTGGCTTTCCTTCCGAATGGTCCTCCAGGGGAATCTTTCTCTCCTGCCCAACACTGGGGCTCCCCCCAAATGCCACCAACCTGTGCACTGTTACCCTCGAAAACAGAAATCCCCTGTCTTCTCCCTCTCTCTCTCCCCCTTTCCGCTGCGCCCCTACCTAATTTTTTTTTTTATCTCGATACAATCTTTTTTTTTTTTTTTTTCTCACCGGAGGAGAAGAGGGTAGCGGCAGAGTGAGGGCCAGGATCCCCCAAGCTGCAGGGCCCAACCTAGCGGTCGGGAGCAGAGCAGGAGGGGGTAATCTGTGAGCGCATCTCCTCTCTCTATGACTCTCCCCATCTCTCGCTGCTCCTCCTGGCCTGGGCGGGTTTCCTTCCGAGTTTTAAACGATGATAGATGAATAAGCAAAAAAAAAAAAAAAAAAAAAAAAGTGAATCAAACCATCTACCCCCTCCAAAGCGATGGCTCATTTCCCAGGGCAGGTGGCAGGTAGACCCTAGGCCTGAGGCGGGTGGGCGTGGGAACCGGGAGCCGAGCTGCGCGCGCGGAACTCTTTTCGCTTGAGTACCCGTGGGGCTCCCCCCTCGGACGTTTCCACCTCCAGCATCTGCACTCAGTGAGTTTGGGGTCCCCCCCTTCTCTCTTCATCCCCCAAGTCCCCTGCTCGCCGCCTTTCATTTGCAAAGAACAGCCGGGGCCCTGCCCACCGCCTCGCTGCTTTCTCATCACCTCTACTTTCCTCCCCATTCCCTGCGTTTTCAGTTCATGCGGGAAAGAGAGCGGGGGCTCGGGTGCGGGCTGCAGAGATGGGGACGCGCTGCGTGCCTCCCGGGGCGCCGCGTCCCAGCGGGCTCCCCCCTCCCGGGTGCGGCGCTCGCCCGGCGGTGGCGCCTGGGGCCGTGTCCCCGGCGTAACCCTCCAGCCCTGCAGCCTGCGAGCTGTTTATACAGCTTTACCTGCGCTCTTCTGTAACCAGTCAAAACCCTCGCCTGGCCGCGGTAACCTAATCCGAGGGCCGAGGCCGCGGAGGGGGGAGGTGTGTGCGCGCCAGAAGGGGCTTCTTCTCCCTTCCCGATTGGGAAGGGAATTGGGTGATGGAGGCGGGGGCCCTCGGGCCCCGGAGGAAGGAGGCCTGTCTTCCACGGCCGCGCCCCGTCCGCTTCTCTCCCTCTAGCAGGCACCGGGGACCGGGACGCGCGCTGCCTGCAGGGCCGGCGAGGCCCAGGGCTGGTTTCGCGGTCCCGGGAGCAGGACCAGGGCGCCCTCCCCCGCTTGCAGCTGGCCCCCGCCCGAACTCCCGCCCCTGGGGCCGCACCCCCGGGGCAGGGGCCCGCACCGGGCCGGATCCTCCCCGCCGGCCTCCCGCCGTGCGGAGCGCCCCGGTGCCGCGCGCTGCCAGCGCGAGGAATCGAATTAAAAGCCTCTTGGCGGTTATTGTCTCTCGCTAATTGCTCCGACAATGGCCACTATTAAAAGGGAGACACCCCATTAAAGGCCCCGCCGGGCAGCGCTGGGCTCGGGGCGCGAGCCGGCCGCCAGCCCGAGGCTTGCAGAGCGCGGGGCCGCGGGCCGGGCGGGTGCAGGGCGCGGCCTCGGCCCCCCTCGGGCTCCCGCTTCCTCCCCAGACGTGCAGCGAGCGCGGCCGCCTCACACCGTTTTTGTCGACCGGTCGCAGGCAGGGAAGATTGACCGAGCTGCCCCGGGAAGGGCCGCTCCCGCCCCAGCCCCGGCTCGCCCGGGCCTCGCGGCCGCGCTCCGGTTGCTGGCCCCGCCGCAGCCCCGCGCCCTCCCTGCCCCCAGCCCCGCAGGTCCCCGGCTTCGCGTCTGTCTCGAGCATCGCGGCCGGGTCCGCCCAGGCCGGCGCCGCGGCTCCGGGGGGAGGGACGCGGCGTCGCGGCCCGGCTCCGCTTCTTGCTCCCGCCTGCAAATATTTGCTGCCTCGCTGGGAAATCCGACTATTTTCGCGCGCGCTCCGCTGGCAAAGTTCCTTAAGCAAACACGCTCCAACGACCGCCCCGGGCGGCCCGCGGCACGCCCGCTCCCCGTGCGCGGGGCCCCCGAGGCTGGGCTCCCGGGTCCCGGCCGCGGGCAGCGCGCGGGCACCTCGGCCCCGCGGAGCTCGCCTGGATGCGCGGGGCGCCAGGCTCGGGTGGGGGCCGCCGGCCCGCGTGGGCCTCGGCTCTCTGGGTCCCGCGGCCGCAGGGGTGAGCTGGGGGCACGCGCCTGCCCGGGGCGCCGCCGCGGGCTCGGGTTCCCGGGCGGGGACGGGGTGGCCCAGTTCCAGGCACGGAGCCCCTGCCGTCCCGGGAGGGCGGGTGGGAGGGACCTGTACGCGGGCATGTGCTTGGGGGTGTGTGTGTGTGTGGGCCCCAGCTCGCCGCCACCGGGGACAGCAAGCCAGGCTCCATTTCTTACCCTTTCCCCAAGAGGGCACACACACCCCACTCAACTTGACGCCTAAAGCAGCCGCCTCGAGGCCTGGCGATGGAGACGGGCCGACCTGGCCCCCGCCGCCCCGCGCTCCTGGGGGGTGGGGGGGGTGTCCGGCCGTCGCTCGCCCGGCTCGGGGATGCTTGCCCCCAGGGCCCCAGGCCTGCAGGCCGCTCGCCGACCGCCCCTTACCCTGGTGAGGGAGGCCTCGCGCCCTGCAGGAGCCCGGGGCCCTGCGGCGGCGGCGGCGGCGGCGGCGGCGGCATCCTCCTCCTGGGTCTCCTCGCTTCCTCCACCGGCGCTCGGCCGGCTGCTCCCGGGGAGGAGGAGGGGGCGGCGAGGGCGGGGTGGAGGGGGGCTCGCTAGCCCGGGCCAGGGCCGGGGTGCCTGGGTGCCTGGGTGCCTGGGTGCCTGGGTGCGGAGGGGCCGGCAGGCCTGCGGGAGGGCGCAGAGGCGCCTCTGCAGGAGGCCAGGATGCCGGCCTCGCGGGCTCCCGCGGCGGGGGAGCCTGGACCACCTCCCCCCCCGCCCCCGCCCCCGCCCCCGGGCCTCGAGCCCCCTCCGCTCCCCCGCCCGCGCCGGGAGGAGGAAGCCCGGCCTGCCCGTGCCGGCGAGGCGGGTCAGGCCGGCGCCGGGCCTGGCTCAGACCCCCGCAGCCCGGCTCTGCGCCTCGGGCCACGCGCTGCAGCCGCGCCCCGGCCTCGCTCCCCGCCCCCCGCTGCTGGCCGGCGGCTCCCGGGGCCGACCTCGGCCCTCCCCCCGGGCATCCCCCTCCCCTCCTCTTCCCTGCCCACCCCCCTGCCCTGCGCTCCCGGCTCTGGGGCTGGGCCCGTGACGTCAAACCCAGTGTGGCGTCGGCGAGACTGGCCGGCGCGGGCCATCAAAAGAGCAACGTCCTCTTTCCCAATTACCCACTGTCAGTCCGGGAACAGGGGCGGACCGGCTGGGAATTAAATGTTAAATACCCCCTACAGGCTGGCTCCATTACACCGGGCATCCCGCCGCAGCCCCCCACGCCTCTCGGCCCGCTGCAAGCCACCCAGACCTAGGGCCTTCGACATCTTTTATTTTTCCAAGGTGTGGGGAGGAGGTGGGGGCGGGGGCGGGCGGCCTCTCCTCCGCGGGGCGGCCCGACCCGGCGCTTTGAATTAAAACGGACGACGCCCGCCCCCCAAGTTCTGCGCGTTCCCGGAGAGGCGCCGCGCCGGAAGGCCTCCTTCTCCCAAATATTTTCCCTTTGTCTTTTAAAATTGTGCTAAGCTCACAAGTTCACATTTTCGAGTCCTGGCGTCAGCAGCCCTCCCCCTCCTCCCCCCTCCCCCGGGATGGCTCCCTTTTTTTCTCTTTTTTCCCCTGGCTCCCAGGTCTCGCCCCAAAAGGCCACCTTTGGGACTCCCCGCGTGGACTTTGAACCGGGGTCCGGTCTGGCATCGCCTCGACCCGGGGCCGATTGATGCGCCGAGAAGCGCTTTTCATGTTTATTTTATTTTATTTTTTTAATTAAAATTTTTTTTTTCTCCCTGTCTGCTCCCATCCTTAATCTTAATCTCGGGGAGTTTGAGCAAAAATGTGTGCGCGCTGGCCTGCCCTTGTTTATGAAGCGGTTTCCGGTGAATGTTAGACAGAAACTAAATAATTAAAAGGTTCGGAGAGCACCGCGAGCAGTAGAGGCTGGCAGCTTGGCTGGCTCTAGAGGGAAGTGGTCAGAGTGAGGGGAAAATCGATGCTGCTTTACTGGGCCGCCCTAATAAACGGGAACTAAATGGGCTCCGGAGAAACCCGTCGCGGGCGGGGCGCTGTGTGTTCCATTTAGGAATCTTCTTCCGTCCCGTATCTTGAAACTCAACCCTGATTTTTTAACAAACATCAGAGTTAAGAAGACGGAGCCTCCAAACCCAAGATGGGCAGGACCCGCGTTTCCACCACTCAAATAAATGTCACTAATCTTTCTAAACACGGATTGTGCATAAAAACGAGGCATCTCTCGCTCGCCCCTACCCCAACACACACACCAGCCGAAGGCTGAATATTGATGATTTTCCTTGACCTGATGGAACGAATCCTCCAGAACTTACTTTTAGGGACGGTCTCTTCTATTTCGAATTTTTTTGGTAATTTGTAGAGGAGCAAAGAGGGAATAATGGCTTTCATTCAGATGAGACCCCAAATTCAGCTCTTAGTGCCGTCCGTGGGGAAGCCTGCGGGGGGGGGGGGCACCCACACTCTCCTCGCACACAGGGCCCTGGGGTGAGCAGGAGGTGGAACCGGAGTCTTCCCCTCCCCGCCTGACCCCTGCTCGCCCCGACCGCGTTTTCGGGACGGGCGGCTGCAGAAGCCGGGGCGCCGCTAGGGGATGCAGTGGCTCAAAGGACCAGGCGAGGCCGGGGAGGTTGGAGCCCGCGGGGCCGGCCAATCGCGGCCCGGCCGGAGCCTCGCCCGCTGATTGGGCCCCGCGCGGCCCCGCCCCCCGAGGCCCCGCCCCCCACCGGGGCTTCTGGAGCCGCACCCCCTCCGCCCGGGGCTGCGGGGCCGCGCAGCGCGAGGCCGGGGAAGGTCGCCGCAGTCCTGCCCGCCGGCCGGGACGGGGGTAGGTGGAAGGGGCCGGTCCCTCGGCTGGGGCAAGACCCCGGGGCGCTGGGCGGGGAGGAGGGACAAGTTAGGCCACTGGAAAACAGACTGGAGTTCTTTCTTTGCAACCACTCCCGCGGCTCTTAGGGGGCTCCTTAGCGTCTCCCTCTCTCTCTGTCTCCCTCTCCCTTTCATTTTCTCCCATCACTCCTGCCACTCAAGTGAGAAGCACGCACCGACCCCAAATATCAGGTCTAGACGGGACAGCTGCAACAGCGGGGACCTCCTTGCGTGGGGCTCGCGAGCACAAAAGGCTGGGGGGGAAACGTTGACAACGACCACCAGGGTCACCGGGACATCCCAGTAAGGGTTACTCCTCTTGCCCCACTCCTCAAGCCTCTTAGGCAATTCTCTCCAGAGGCAAACCTCAAAGGACTTCGGCATTAAAAAAAATAATAATAATACTTTCTGATCCGTGGTACATGCACAGAGCTCCAAAAAAAAAAAAAAAGAAAAGAAAAGAAAAAGAAAAAAGAAACAAACAAAAAAAAGCAATCACCTCCCCAAAACCCTGCATTGAATTTAAAACCAAGTTTGGTCATTAAGAGAAAAAAAAAAAAAGTCTGAAAAAGAAAGGCCGCCTGTAGAAATGTACTTTATGAATGGGGCAGGCCGGCTTCCCCGGCACGGAATAATCCACCGAGCCGGAATGAATTGGCAGGAGCGGGAGCCACAGTTAAAGGGCCAGAGCGCAAATTCCCTCCAGCCCGCCCCCTCCGCCCCAAACCCCGCGGGCCTGGCCCACCCGGGCCGCCGCCCCTGCGCCCCCGGGCCGCCCTCCGCGGCGCCCCCCTTCCGGTCAGTGCAGGGGCGGGAGCTGGGGCGGAGGGGTGCAAGGCAGGGGGGCGGCGGGGGGGGGGCGGTGAGGTCCTGCAGCGGGTTTGGGTTGCAGTTTCCTTGTGCTGGTGAAACTGTCCCCTCCTCGCCAGCGCCAGGCTCCTCCCCCTCGGCGCGGATGACACTAGAACCTCCTTAAGTTCTGTCGCGCCACAGCTGTCTGCGAACACTGAGCTGCCTGGCGCCGTCTTGATACTTTCAGAAAGAATGCATTCCCTGTAAAAAAAAAAAAAAAAATACTGAGAGAGGGAGAAAGAGACTGAGAGAGAGAGGAAAAGAGAGAGAGACGGAGAGCGCGCGCGACAGAGCGAGCCACGCAACCTGACCGAGCAGTTTCTGGTCTCCCAGGTCACACGCCTCCTCCTCCTCCTCCTCCTCCTCCTCCTCCTCCTCCTCCTCCTCCTCCTCCTCCTCACTGCTCGCTACCCAGGTTGGTACTGGCAACTTTTTTTTTTTTTTAAGTTTGATTTTTTTTCCTTCTTTCTTTTTTTTTTTCTTTTTTTCTTTCTTTTTTTAAATTTTTAATTTTTTTCCCCTCCTCGCCCCATGTGGGAGGACTTTAACACACTTTAAACCCTGCCGTCCTCCTTGGGAGAGTTTCTTAAGGCCTGGAAGGAAGGTCCGGGGATCGCTGTCCCCGCGGAGGGGGGGTGGGGGAGGGAGGTGGGATGCTGGTGGTGGTGGAGGTGGTGGAGGTGGCGGCGGCGGGGGGCGAGGGAGGGAGCTGTCGGGCCGGTGCCACCGCGCAGTGGGTGCAGGGCCCTGGTCCCCGGGCGGCCGCGTCCCGGTTGGCCTCGCTCGGGAGGAGGCGTGCGCGAGCGCGCGTGTGTGCGCGTGTCCTGGGTGCGCGGGCGCGGGGCCGGGCGGCTCGCGGGGAGGTGGTGCCACTTGATAAACTCAGGTGCTCGAGTACTTAGGAGCTCATCCAGGTCTCCCCCTTCTCTCCTTCGCAGGTGACCCGCGGAGAGCCTCAGCCTCGGAGCCGCTGAGCCAGCCCCGGTGCAGAAGAGCCTCCTCTGCAAAAATTCCAGCCACCTTCGCTCGCCCTCCCCTCTTTTAGAATTTGGTGCCCCCTCCCCTTTATCTTCCCGTGCCTATATATATATATATATATATATTTTTTTTTGGAGTGGGGGGAATTTGCTTCTCCTTCCTCTTCTCCTCTTTGCCAAACTACTGCTCAAATATATATTTTTAAATCTCCTTCGCTCACCTTTCCTCCCCAGCTCTCCCTTTGCCCCACTGCAAACAGATCACTCGACACCCCCCCCCCCCGCCCCTCCGACGGCAGGAGCACCTGCAGGGCCTCGGAGCCCCCCCGACCCCTCCCCGCCCCGCCCCAGCCCGACCGCCGCCCTCCCTCTCCGCGCGCGGGTTCCGGGCCGGGCGAGAGGCGCGAGCGCAGCCGGGGCCATGGAGGTGACGGCGGACCAGCCGCGCTGGGTGAGCCACCACCACCCCGCGGTCCTCAACGGGCAGCACCCGGACACGCACCACCCGGGCCTCGGCCACTCCTACATGGACCCGGCGCAGTACCCGCTGCCCGAGGAGGTGGATGTACTTTTTAACATCGACGGTCAAGGCAACCACGTCCCTTCGTACTATGGGAACTCGGTGAGGGCCACGGTGCAGAGGTACCCTCCGACCCACCACGGTGAGTGCGCCCCGGGTGCGGGGACCCCCGCCGCGCCCCCGGGATGCGGGAGCAGGGGGAGCTCGGGGACCGACCGGGGCGGCTGGGGAGACCCAGCGAAAGCCCCCGAGCGCCGTTCCTGCTACAACCTAAAAAGATTGGGGCCCGGAAATGGGCGAGGAAGCAGTCTCGGTCGCCGCGAGAGTGTGTTTTTTAAAAAAAGTCGCAGCAGGCGTCCCCCCGCGGCCGGGGCGCCCGGGCCTGGCGCTCACCTGGCGGGCGCCCCGCGGCAGCCCCCGCTCCAGGTGCGGCCGCAGCTCCGGGGGGTCCCGGGCCCCGCGCCGGCCAGACCCGCCCCCGACCTGGTCCCCTCAAAGGGCTCCGCTCCCCCAGGGATCCTGTAGTTGCTTCTGGGGGCGCACCAGGCGGGGCGGGGGTGGGGGAGGAGGGGGTCTCTGCCGGCGTGCCTCAGTTTCTTTTTTTCCCCCCCGGCACATTTTTCGGAAAGGCCAGAAAAAATTTTTGATTCACATGCCTTGTGTTTTGACCTTTCCCCCAGAGCTAGTGCATTCGGTTCCTAGGCAGGTCTGCTGGCCCCTGGGCTCTGAGGGCTGGAATTTTGAATTTTGGTACTTGACAGGGTTTGGTGGAGGGGCTGCTGCCTTAAATTGGACACGTTTGAAGCTAACTGGATTCCCGGCTGCACAGAATTTTCCTGCGTCTTTGCTTTTAGGTTGCCTCATTGCCTGCTCCCGGCAACTCTTGCCTTACTCTGTCCTCCGGCCTACAACAGCCCCAGTAGGCTCCCCAAGAAGATTTAGGATCCACCAGGGTTTCGTTTTACATGGGGGCGATTTCAGCTGTCTTCTCTTTTCCTTTCCTTTCCTTTTTTTTTTTTTTCTTTCTCTTTCACCTTGAAAAGTTTAGCCGGGCTCCGAAACATTAAGAAATCCAGCCCTGCGTAGATAGAGGGTTGGGAGGTGTGTGTGTGTGTGGATAAAAGCTCTAAGCTTTGCAGCGGGAGTGGGTTCCTAAAGGAGAAATAGAGGCACCCTTCCAGGCGGAGAAAACGTGAGTTGCTCTTAGTCCGGGCGACCGAGGTCTTCCCTGGTCCCCCGACTCGGAGCCTGACTCGGCGCCAATGACAGAGCCCCTCCGGCAGCAGGCGTCGTCCGCCCTGCTGTCACCAGGTTTTAAACAATCGTTTCTGCGGATGGGGCGCTCTTTGCCCTCGTTCTGTGCAGATCAGCAGTTAAGTGGAAATGTGGTAGATGCAGACTTAATATTATTTACTATACTACTTCCTGCATAACATGAATCTTGACCCTTGGCGTTCAGAGAACTCTCCTTCCCCCTCCCCTCCCCTTCCTCTCTCAAGATTTTAGTTTCAGTATTGTTCTTAATGGTTAAATAGAATGTCAAATGCTGAGGCAGGTAGTGGATTAAAAAGATCAATAAGTGTGTGGATTTGCGCCCGCAGTTTGCATTTGCCCCTCTCAGGGTGTATGGACTTGCCGGAGGGATGGCCAGTCCTAAAACTGTGAATTTCGCATGCAGGAATTTTAAATAGGCTCCGTGAATAAGGGAGATCTGTACAGACACAGGACTTTTGTGTCGCAGGGGCTCAGGTGAAAACCCATGCTTGGCACCGGTGGAATCACAACTTTGAGGGCAAGATGGGGTTTACTCTGTTTTTCTTCTCTAGGATCTGGGAGGGTCAGAGAGGCAGGGTCCTGCCTTGGAAAGTTCCTCCAACAGTTTGGGCGGTTAAAATGCCCTTGCAAATCCCATTTCAGGCCTTGCCAGTTATGAGCGAGCGCCCAGGCAGGGTTACTTGAAGGTAACCCCCAAATGCTCCCTCTCTTCCCTTGCAAGCCACCCTCCTTCCTGGCGCTGGGCCTCGGGAGCTGGGCCTCTCTCTGGGGTCCGTGTATTTTCCTGGTGTGGAGCAGTTGTGCGGCCAGGCTCACCCCATCAGGCCTCATTATTCACAGCCGACTCTTATCGGGTCGGCTGGGATTAGGTCTGGGATGGGGGCCGCTGGGCCATTGAAGGAAACCAATAAATCAAGTCAGGTTCCAGAGAGGGACCTCAGGGGATGCCATTTAGAAAGTCTATCTGGGGAAACCGAATAAGCCCAGGGGCTCTCCCCACTGCCAGCGGGCACCTCCTGGGTGTCGGGCCCAGGCCCTTGATGCTGCTGGATTGCATGGGACGGTGGGGTGGGAGGGAGGGGTATACGGGGTGTGCTGGCCAAGGTAGGGGAGGGCCGGCCTGGACTGAGGCGTGGGCCTGCGGCCAGGTGCAGCGAGTGTCAGGGCTGCCCCGGCTGGGAGGCCGGGTGCAAGGGGGAGAGCCGCTGGGGTGGCCGAGGTCCTGGGGAGCTGCTCTCACGGGCATTTCTCTCTCCTGCCTCCCCGCCCCCCTCCCCGCGCAGGGAGCCAGGTGTGCCGCCCGCCTCTGCTGCACGGATCCCTGCCCTGGCTGGACGGTGGCAAAGCTCTGGGCAGCCACCACACCGCTTCGCCCTGGAACCTCAGCCCCTTCTCCAAGACGTCCATCCACCACGGCTCCCCGGGGCCCCTCTCCGTCTACCCCCCGGCCTCGTCGTCCTCGCTGTCCGCGGGCCACTCCAGCCCGCACCTCTTCACCTTCCCGCCCACCCCGCCGAAGGACGTCTCCCCGGACCCGTCCCTGTCCACCCCGGGCTCGGCCGGCTCGGCCCGGCAGGACGAGAAGGAGTGCATCAAGTACCAGGTGCCGCTGCCCGACAGCATGAAGCTCGAGTCCACGCACTCGCGGGGCAGCATGACCACCCTGGGGGGCGCCGCGTCCTCGGCCCACCACCCCATCACCACGTACCCGCCCTACGTCCCCGAATACAGCTCCGGACTCTTCCCGCCCAGCAGCCTGCTGGGGGGCTCCCCGACCGGCTTCGGGTGTAAGTCGAGGCCCAAGGCGAGATCCAGCACAGGTAGGAACCTTCTCTGCCCCCCCTCAACCCCCTGGGGCAGGGGGCCCGGGAGGGGGTGCCTCTGGCCTCCTCCCACCTCTCCTCCTCAATCCGGGGCAGGGAGGAGGGAGCTGGCTGGTGTTGCAGACCTTTCCTTGCGAGATTTGCTTTCTTCCCTTTCTTCCAGCGGGGTGGGGAGGGGAGGGGGGCAAGAATGAGGTGTGTCCTATCTCACTGCAGTCCTGGGAGCAGAGGGGAAGTGGGATCTAATTTACCCCCACCACCACCACCACCACTGTGAGCTGGGAAGGAAAGAGACAAACAAAAACAAATACCCTGTCCTGCCTGCTTCGGGACCTTTGGGTTCTTCCAGTAACCTTTAGCCAGTTTCCAAGACCAAATGGAAAGCCCAGGGAATAAATCTTTAGTGTTTAATGCTAAAACGAAACCTCCTGGAACCTAAACAAACACAGGTCCCTCCTATGACCCCCCTGGCCTCTGCGGCCGGCCGTCTGTTCCTCCGGGCTCAGCTCGGAGGGGGTCATGCAGGCAACACAGGACAGCGCTGTGCACAGACAGGGATAAATAAAGCGTGTGTCTGTTTTTGTGGAGGGTTGGGGGGGTGGTGGGTGGTGGTGCAGGCAGGACCCTGGCAAAAGCAGCAGGCGTATGTATTCTTTGCGTGGAAGAGGGGGACCGTCGCCCTAACTTGTGGGAGAGAGGTAGGCTCTGTCCCCCCAGGGGCGACTGGAATGGAAACAAGCAGTCCAGTGGGCCGGTCACCTGTGGTGACGGCACAGGCAGGGGCAGGAGGACGTCTTAGGACCTATTCCTCGACCGAGCCGCAGCCAGAGGAGGGAGGGAGGACTGCACGACGTTCCCCAGGTGTGGGTCTCCGCTTCCTCTGCTCATCCTCCCTCAAAAAAAGCACCCCCTGCCTAAAAGCGCGCTGCATCTTTCTTCCCTGGGTGCACACGCTTTAGAACCAAACACCAAACCCACATGGAATACATCTTGGCTTTCAAAATAAAACAGGTCATCGCCAATCTTCCTCCTAACCAGAGTGGTGGAGAGACCTGGGGATTCTCTCCCTGTGATTCAGCTGTATTTTAAAAGGTGGTTTTTCGAAGATTGTTCTGTCTCCCTGGGTGGGTCCATTTGCGGGGGGCGGGGGGGGGGGTGTCTGTCCCGGCTCATTCCAACGTGTCACCTCTGCCCTCTACCTATAGAGATCCTACATACAAAGCAGTGGTGAAAATCACTTGTCTTGGATGGGTGGGCCGAGCCGTCTTGAAACCGGGTTTGCAAAAAACCCGGGTTGAAAAAACTTCCGAGGGAGGGCTCTGGGAGCCCAGTGACCATGAGATCAGTTTGCAGGGTTTTTTTTTTTTTTTTTTTTTTCCAGGGTGACATTCACTCCAACTGCCTGGGCAGGACTGTCTCTATTTAGTTGATATGTTTTAGCTAATCCAATTATTTTCAGACTGCTGCACGCGACAGTTGCATTGTTTATCCCGCGCCAGGAACTTTAATAGAGTCCGGATGCGGTTAGGCTGACAGAGAAACTCAGACCTGCGTGTTCAGTACATGAAAGTCGGCAGAGGGAGAGGGAGGTAGGCTAGCTGGTGGAGTCAAAGAGAAAGCGAGGGGAAGGGAGCACAGGCGGAGAGAGCCGTGGCCGCGCCGCCTGGCCGGGGGCTGGGCCCGGGCTGGGGGGCAGGGTCCCAGGGAAATGGGGTTCAGCTGCCCCTGGGGTGGGGGTGGGGGACCCGGGCCCAGATCAGGCCTGGAGGACTGCTTTGCCAAGAGAGCAAACCGATGCACGTTGAGGTAGCGATGGGAATTTTTGTACTTTTTTTTTTTTCTTTGGTTTTTGTATTTTAAAGTTCTCTTTTCTGGCAGCGCAGAGTTTTGGGGGGAAGATCGTGGTGGCCGAGGCCGGAGTGGTGGTTAGTGTGGGGGAGGGGACAGGACGACTTTTCTGGTTTCTCTCCCCTCCGGGTGCACACACCTTGGGCTGGTCTTTCCCTTTCTCTCACTCTTTCCTTCAGCCCCAGAGCAGTTGGGGGTGGGGGGCGGGGAGGGAGGAGAGAGGAGCTGCACTCCCCCTGCGCCGGAACCAGAAGCTGCCTACGGACCTCATCTATTGTATTTTTTTTATTATTATTTCTTTATTTTTATTTTTTGGTAGGTGGGGAGCGGAGGGCAGACATTGCCATTTGGCTCTTTACTTCCTCCTTCTTATTCCTTTCTCACAATCAGAAACCCCAAAGCAGCACACCTGGGCAGCCAGGGAGCTGGGACTTTCGGGAGTGTGGGAGTGGGGAGGAGGGTTTCTAGACCCTTCTGGGTGGAGACGGTGGAAATGGCACAGTTCTTCAGGGAGTTCTCTGGGGTTTAGGGGTTTAGTGGTTGCTGCCTTTTTTTTTTTTTTTTTTTTTGAACTCTGTGCAAATGCACTTGCCGAAGCTGGAGGCAGGAGGAGAGAGGGCTGTCGTCGTCGCGTTTTGGAGAAACGGTTGAGGCGGTGGTTAGGGCACCTAGTGCCTCTCTGAGGCCGCCGCCGGGCTGCCGGTGCCCGGGTCCCTCTGCAAACAAAAGAGAAAAGCCTTTTAGCCAAGGGCCCTTCCGTGGCTGCCCTCGGCCTCCTGGGACATGGGCACCTCGGCCCACCTTCCCCTCCGCAGCCTCCGGCCCTGCTCCTCCCCTGCCCCTTCCAGCCGGGCCCCAGGATTTCAGCTGGAGGCCCAGGGGGGTGCTTGAACGTGGCTGTCGGGTGTCGGGAGGCCCCGCGGCGCGGTGGCTCTCCTGTCACCTAAGACAGAGGTGCCTGTGTGAGCCGCTCCCGCGGGCAGAGAGCGGGGACGCGGAGAGGGGGCAGGAGGCAGCCAGGGCCTCCGTTAGGAAAATGGGTGGCTTGCTGAAGTCACAGACTAGAGGCAACAATGAGAAAAGGGGGGGAAAAATCAGCAAAAGCCAGACGAGGCAATCGCGCAAACTTGCGGAGTGAATCAAGATAGAAAATTGCTCTAGTGTGCAGAGCCTCGCGGGAGAGGCAAGCGTGGCGAGTTCTGAAGGTCCCTCTGAAAAGGAAGCTGTCATCCTCCCTGCTGCCTGACAAAGGAAAGGAAATCAGTCTCATCACGTCAGGGCCGGGAGATCCCCCAGCCCCGGGTGCCCGGGAGCAGGCTGCCAGCCCCACGCCAGCTTCCAGCTTCGGTGGGGACCGGCCGGGGATCCACCCCACCCGAGCTGCGGCAGCCAGCGGGGGAGGCAGGGGCCAGCCCCGCAGGAGAGGGACGCGGTGACCAGGGACCCCAGAGGCCCCGCCTCGGCGGATGGGGAGGGGGCCTGGAGCCCCGGTGTCGCTGCCCCCCCAGAAGGGGCTGCCCCGGGGCCTGCTTGGGGCACTGGGGCCGCAGGACCTGCCCGCCCCCTGGCTGGGCTGCAGCAGCCCCCGCCTCCCCCCCTCGCCCTTGCCTCTTCCTCTGGGCCCAGGCCGCAGGCTTCTGACCCCCCAGTGGAGGGGGCCTGGATGTAACTGAGTCCCCAGCCTTTTTTGAAGACTGTTAGATACTGTTGGGTACCTGGACATGTGCTCCTGGCTCGGCTCGGGTTTGTGAATAATGCCAGTGGCTCGTGGGAGGCTCTCTGTAGACCCTGGGTTGAACAGCTTTTTGGAATTTGGGGGGAAAAATATATATATCATTTCTCTTAACTCCTTACATACTTTTTTTTTTTTTTTTAAAGAGGAAAGTAGACAAAAACTACCCAGCACTATTATGAACTCCAGTGTCAGGCAAAGCCCTCCATTTCTGAAAGTCTTTTTCTTCCCCAGAACCTGTCCCTAGAGAAAAGAACAGGCTTACAGGTGTGAACCCCCCCTCGTCCTTCATTCTTGGTCGAGGGGTTTCCCAAGGCCAGACGGGTCCTGGGGCCCCCAAGCCAGAGGGCATCATCCAGATTCCCAGGTAGCCTGCCCGGTCCCTTCCTCCGCCCGCCCTGTCTTCCTGGTACTTTGGAATTAGCCCATGAATCTCAGAAAACACATTAACCCTTAGGGGCTCATCTCTGCCCCCTGCCACCCTCCCAGACCTCCCTCCTGGCACCCCCCAGGGAAACCGAAACCGTCTCCGGACTCCTCCTCTTGGGAGACCAGCTCCACTGAAGCCCCTGGCTCTCCCAGGGTCGCCTGTGGGTGGGGGAGTAGGGGCGGGGTGGGGGTGAGCCCCTCCCAGTCTGGCTCTGTTGGCAGAGATGCTGGTACATGCCCACCAGGACGGTGAGCCCCCCCCCAGAGGTGGGCAGGTTCTCCCACAGAAGTTGGAAAGAAATCAGTGAGCAAACTCCCCCCACCGTGGTCCTAAAATGGTATTTTGAGGGATTCTCTCCAGGAGCTTTCCCTCCGGAGATGGGTCTGGGTCACTCTCCCGCCCCTGGAGTGAACCGGCCTGGCCGGTTTTTTTGTTTATTTTGTTTGTTTGTTTTTTTGGAAAAAGAGCAACTGCAGGAAGGCCTTGGTTAATGAGCTGACCCAGAGGCCGCCCCCCCCCTTCCTTTAATTGGCCTTTTCTCCTGATCTGCTCCTCATGCTGCTCCTTCCAGACATGCCCTCCTTCTCCTTTTCACCCGCCAACATCTCCAGGGGGTTCCCTCCAGCACCTTCTGGCCTGCTCCAGCTGGGGTCCTCCTTCGCCTTCTGCGTCGTCACCACGGGGCTGGCACATCATAGAAAACCTTGTTCTTTTCTAAGAGAGGAAAAAGGTGGTAGGGGTGGGGAGGGGAATGAGTGGACCCCACCGGGTCTTGTCTATTATTTGCCAGCCGGGGACACCTCCAGTTGTATTGGAAGTAAAATCTAAAGCCTCAGGTCCTGAAAATCAATCAGCCAATTGATGAATCTATTCATCTATTTATTATCTGTTTATCTATCTAGCCATCGATTCATCTTTCCTTTCCTCCCGGTCCTAATCTTCAGGATCCCATCGATCCCTATGGACAGACCCCGCGATGATAATGGGGCCCCTTTTGTTTTCCTTCGAGGGAGGAGGCCGAGGGGGATGTCTTGCCGGGTCATGGTCCCGTCCGGATTTAGGATTTTCTCAGGGAACTATTTCAAGTTGCAATTTGCCTTCCTCCTTGGCTGCGCAGGATCTTCCCCATCGAGTCAGGCAGGCCCAGAGCAAAGTTCTGCTGCTGGTTATTCATGAGCCACTTCTTGGGGCGGGAGCTGAACGTGTAAGGCAATGGTTAAGCCATGACAGGGCCAGACGGTGACTCTTTCCCACCTGGGAGCCACCTTAAGGGAAGTGGGGGCGGCAGCTGCAGCAGTGGTGGTGGTGGTGGTGGTGCCGGTGGTGGTGGCGGTGGTGCTGGAAGTTCCCCGATGGAGGGAGCAGAGAGGGGGGAAGAAAAAAGTTCCCAAGGTTACTTTCATTCCCTCCTTCTGCGGGCTGTCGGTTTTGCTTCCATAAGTGACTTATGTGTGATCTTGTTTCCAGAAGGCAGGGAGTGCGTGAACTGCGGGGCCACCTCAACCCCGCTGTGGCGACGGGATGGCACCGGGCACTACCTGTGCAACGCCTGTGGGCTCTATCACAAAATGAATGGACAGAACCGACCCCTTATCAAGCCCAAGCGAAGGCTGGTGAGTTCGAGGAACACTGATCCAACACTGACCATTGTGTGTTTTTAATTTCCTCTCCTCAGGAAGGAGAGCTTTCTGCAGGAAATTGGCAGGACAGCTCAAAATCATGTCAGCTTGCTTGGGATCATTCCCCCCCACCCCCCGCCTTTTTTCTTTTCTCAAATTAGATAGACAGCAAAGAAAGTTCTCTCTGCTTCTCCCTCTTCTCTCTCTTTTTTCCCCCTTGCCATTTCCTAAGTCGCTCGCCCCATTTCTAAGCTGGCTTTTTGGTTAGCAAATCTCTGATGTATCTGCAAATAGAAGGAGAGCTGGACTAGGACCAGGGCAACCGAGTTCAGATTCGTGGGTGTGATCACTGTGCCATGGATGGAGAAGTGTTGTGTGCAGATGGAACGGGCCGGGCACCTTCCAGGACAGGTCCCTAAGTGGCAGGTCCCTGAGGAAGTGAGCACACTTTGTGCCACGGAGGGGTCTCCTGTGCCCAGGCTGTATGACTGATGGGGCCAATTAGCTGAATCCCACAGACAGCAGCCACTGGATCTGGCTGAGGTTTTCTTCTTTCCTGGTCCTCAGGGTTGAGGGCTTTCTGCAGCTCATGACTTTGGGGGGTGGGGTGTGGGGGAAACCGTGTGATTCCTGCCTTGCCTCTTGGTCTCCTGTAACATTTGGTCGTATTTTCCCTTTGAACTACTGCTTGGGAGGGTGATGGTTTGTAATCCCCTCCTTCCTTTTTTCTTTAGACTTCTCTCAAGCCTCAGGAGTACTCTGAGCTATTTAGAAGGGAAACTAGCGAGAGAAGTTCATTTGTGAACTTGTCTTAGGAACCTCGGGCTCGGATTGAGTAGCAAGTGTATGTAGCAGACAAATAAAAGCAGGCTTGGCAAATGATAACCCTAACCACAGTCAAGAGATCAAAATGCTTTTTGTGGTGATGACATTCACCAAGTAGAGAGGGGAGGAGGTGAGTTTCCTCATGCAGATTAATGGATAAAGCAGCATCCATCAAATTCTAAGTGTGTGTGTGTTGTGTGTGGGAGAAACAAATCCTCTGTGTTCTTTTTAAAGAATTATTTGTCATCTCCATCAGATTTTAGCGCAACTCAACACCTTTCACATCCTTTTCAGAAGAAGGAAAAACTTTCTAGGGATGGAAGTGCCCACGTGACTTTAATTTTTTTGGCAATCCTCTCCCTCTCCCGGCTTTATTCCTTCTGATCTTTGCCCCCTTCTCAGCCGTTCTCAACCTCCCCCCACTCAGTCTCCATGCACTTGGGTATTTTTTTTTCCCCTTCTCTCATGTGCAAAGCTAACTTCCTAGGAAAAAGCTGCCGGATATCTGAGCACTGGAGATAACTCATAAACAACAACCCAGCTTCCCCAACCTAAACATCAAGATGTTTGAACGTATCAGAACAAGACGTGTTTGAAAAAAAAATGGCTGGAGGTGTTAGCACAGAATGAATATGATCGCACCACAAAAGAATGCTCTGAATCATTCAAAACCTGGCCTTAGTAAAAAAAAAAAAAAAAAAAAAAAAAAAAAAAAAAAAAAAAAAAAGAAAAGAAAAGAAAAAAAAAGAAAAAGAAAAAGAAAGAAAAGAAAAAGGAAAGAAGGAGAGGGAAAGAAACAAAACTAACAACAAAAACTTAATTCTTAAAATAAGTCATGGTACCATCCTGATAATTGGACTTTGTTTTTTAAGGTAAAAAAGAATAAGAACAAAGAGGGTATAAAGTCTGAGAGTATGGGCTGGTTGATGAGCAAGAGTGCATTTGACATTTTCTTGGGGTTTCTTCTGTCTGGGCAGATTGTTGCATAGGAGGGCTCTACTTGCATTTTATATAAGTTTGTCTTTATTCTCCTTTCATAAGAAATCTCTAGAACTCTGAGTAATAATTGCTTTTAATTCTGGTGTTCATTGGCTGTCACATTTTAAGCTGTCTTTTCTTTCTTACTCATCCGTTCTGAGTGGTTTTATGTTTTTAGTTCCATGGAATTCATATGCTCCAGAGACCGACTCAGAGCACAGTCAGGATATCGTGTATATATTTTTTAGCCCTTAGACGCGTTTGACTTCTGAGTTACCTAGAACTTTCTTTTTCTTCCCTCTATATTTCCTGCTCCTTCGGGCCAGCTCCGCCTCCCCACTTTGCTCTCTTGGCTGTGCACGTTTGCAGATTCACCAAAGACCACCCAGCCCAGAATGTGGCTAGCTCTTCCGAAAGATGCATATCTAACACTGAATAAACTCATGCAGGAAATAGAAGAAATGACTGGAGAGAAGAGCCATAAAATAGAATATTTTTTTCCGAGTGTTGCCAGGGTTTCCGTATGTCTGATGGCTAGCTGAGGAGAGCCTGCTTTATTAATGTACTTTGTCTCCTGCTAGAGAACCAAACAGTGTGGCTTTTAGAGGTTCTGTATAAATTCGCATCAAGTCTGGGGACCGGAGATGTATGCTGAGGCCGCTTTACGTATTTATGTTACTGTCAATATTACTGGGAGGGACTGTACCAGGAACCTCATCGCTTGGGGCTCGGATTTTACCCGCTGGCATTCTGGGCTCATAGTACACATTAGAAGTTGCTGAGCTGGGAAATCTGGTGCCCGCGTAGATATTCATCGACTGCATCTGAGTATCTGTTCTAAAGAAAAAAAGTACAGGAAGAGAAAAATGATCACATGATAACATCGTTGTCAGAATCATTAAGGCCTGATATTATGTAGCAGTTTCTTCCCTAGAGGATACGAGTGACAGGTAGGTCAGATGCAGCTCAGTGAGGTTCTTGAAGGCAGGTGGGCGCAAACGTGCGGTGCCAGAGGCGGCGGTGCCTCCGGGATTGTGGTGAACTGTTTCCAGAAGGGACGGCCAGAAAGTTAGAGCTTTCTCAGTCATGACAGAGAAGAGCTGTTTTGACTTCTAGGTGTTTTTTTTTTTTTTTTTTTTTCCCAGAATGCAGAAAATAATCATGGGGTGTGTGTGGGAGAAGCCATAGCTCTGCTATTTAAGCTTGTAGGAAAGAGAAGCATATCTGTGGGACGGTTTAGTGGTTTGAAGGGAACAGAAGCAGTCTGCTTAATTCGGAATAACTACCAGGTTTTTCCCATATCTGGCAGCTTTGGGTGTTTGGCCTAACTTTTTGCTTGATGAAATATTGATGGAAAAAAAAGGAAAAAAGAAAAAGCACAGCACAATCCCTATAGTTTTATCTCGGGCTCTTTCATAAACATGCCAGAATTTTCTAGATCACAGATAGCCGGTATCTCTCTCTCTCTCTCTCTTGACTTTGGTAAGATATTTGAGTCCAGAGCAGGGGCCTACTTTCTCAGTTAAAATTGCCTTTTTATGTTGGGGGAGGGGGTGACGGATTGACAGGGGTATACGTTAAAAGGGACCCAACTTCATTTTCTGTGGAAAGTGTTTGAGTTTAAATTTTTTTTTTTTTAAAGCATGGACATAGGGACTCGTACCCTCGTAAATTTAAGTGCGTCAAAAAGCGAAAGAAAAAAAATCTCCCTCTTAAAGGAAATGAAGGCAATGACACAATCCGATAATTAAAATTCAAGCTGAGCCTGACATCTGACCTGCAACTCTTGTGCTCTCTGTGAACAGCAAATAGGAAATACCTAATTTCACGAAGGTGAAATGAGATGAGAGCAGGACGGGGTGGGTGGGTTCCTGTTGATTAGCAGAATTCTTCATTCTTTTCAGTTTGTCTCATGAACTGAAAGCCACCTAGAGAGAATGAGGGTGGCGGTCACCAGGAGTGACCGAGCCTGGAAGGGACGGGCCGTGCAACTGTAGGGCCGCTGCACGTTTGCTGGAGTCTTGCTCACGAGGGATGTCCTACCTGGTGCTTCCCGGATGGCACGTCCTGGGGGTGCACGGCCCCCCACCTCCGACACAGGCACGGGTGCTCTTGGACCGAGCTGGCCCTCTCTTCTCTTTCTGATCCAGCATTTCTTTATTTGGGAGCTGTCAAGCGCTCCCCGTGTTTGGGCTTGCTCTTCCTCCGCTGTCAGTGTGTCGTGATGGCCGGTAGCCTCCTCGAGGATTGAGCTGGGCAGTTGCCCTTGAAAGAGGCCTCCTGTGAGTCTGGTGGACCAGGGGTACTGGGAGCCGGGTCCCTAACGAACGTGGTTAATTCAGGGTCACTACCCATACACATTACGCATCTGGCGAACTTTGCTGGGTGAGGCTCGGGCAGGGGGGTCATTAGCTCGGGGAGGTGGCGCTGGCTCTCTGACCTATCCCTTGCTGCCCAATAGGACGGCAGGCTGAATTCTGAACCCCTTGACGACAGTCTGACAGGCTCCTATGCCAGTGGATTGGCTGAATTTTTCTTCTTGAGGCAGCTTTTGGGGATCTTTATTACTTTCATGTGGGCCACTTGCTAGTTTTGATTTCAATGATAATTTTTTCTTTTTTCCTTTTCCTTTTTTTTTTTTTTTTAAAGTGTGTCCCCGTAGTTCTGAAAACACATTTAACATTTGCTTTGATTTTACCCTCTCTCCCCACTCCCAGTCGGCAGCAAGAAGGGCAGGGACGTCCTGTGCGAACTGTCAAACCACCACTACTACCCTCTGGAGAAGAAATGCCAACGGAGACCCCGTCTGTAATGCCTGTGGGCTGTACTACAAGCTGCATAATGTAAGTGTCCTGGGCCCAGGCCCGGCTCCTTTCTTGGGGATGCCCGGGAGATAGCGTTTCCTACTCCAGGTCCCCTTCTCCATTCGATCGCCCTCCTTTGGGCCAAGTGCTCTGTACCCCATGGCTGTGCTGAGCCCAGAGAGTGTAGGGCAAGGAGGGACCCCATGGCCCCAGGTCCGTGTGGAAAACACCACGATGCCACCATCCAATGGCCTGAGGTGGGCCTGGCCTGGGCTCTCCTGTCTTCCCTTTGGAAAACCATTCTGTTTCAATGTTTCCTTGCAGTTGAAACTTTTTGCAAAAGAGGGAAAGAGAGCAAGCAAGGGAGTGGAGGGGAAAGGTGGAGAGAATTGGGTGGAATGGTGTGCGGGGGCCCCCGGAGTGCTGGGACAGGATGGCTGTGTCACTGGGGGGCAGGCAGGAGGCTCGCTTAGGCCGTGTTGTGAATTTTAAATGGACTCTCTGTGTACAAGACGTGAGACGAAACGTCTGGCCGATTTCATCAGACGTCTTGGTCCTCCCCAGCAGAGAAGGGATGACAGCAGCCGAGTGCGGTTGTCCATACCAGGGAAAAGAAACTCTTGTCTCCTCTTCTCTATCATCTTTTCGCAGATTGAGAATTCCCAGCCAGGGTTTAGCTGTGTCGTTTCCAATCTTTTACTTGGGGGTCCTCCCATTTTGTAATATCTTTATATAAAAAAAAAAAAAAAATTGGGTGTTTTTTGTTTTCCTGAAATAACTCTGGCTGACAGGCCATGACCTCCTGAGGCCTGCAGTTTAATTAATTCCAACGAAGAAAAAAATTGCCATTTCTCTTTCTTTCTCCTAAAGTCTCCTTGCCAATCTGACTCTGGCAAAGTCTGGGGCTGAATGGGGAAGAGGCAGGGCTTTTTGCTCAGGGCCATTCTGGCAGCGAGCTCATCTTACTCAGGCATACCTGGGAATCGAGAGGAAGCTTTCCTGCTTAGATTTTTTTTTTTTTTTTGAGGTGCAGGAGCATTTCTCAGGGTGATCCTACCACCCTCTTCCCTCTTTACCTTTTGGGAATACATTGCTGCCAGGTCCAGGGACCCCCGTGACACTCATGGCCCTGCCTCTGGGGTCATCCCCTCCTGACACATCCCCTCCTGGTCCCTAACGGAACTGGTCTTACCAGTCACTGTCTCTGGGACCCTGGGATGGACGGCAGCCTCCACCTGTTTGTCAGCAGTGCAACCTGAGTTCTGTTTTCACTTTGGGGAGTTGACTCCCTCGTCGCTGTGCAGTCAGATTTGTGATCAAAATCTGGAAGATTTGGGGCATCCGAGTTTTACGGGCTACCTGGCCATTGCCACAGCCTCTCCTGATTGTTTTTGGCTGTAATTTCTGGTTTTCAAAGAACTTTCGGGTTGCTTGATTACATTTGAGCCTCAGATCGCCCCATGATGCCGACAGGACAGAAGTTGATTTCCGTTTTACTTGAAGAGGTTATGACTCAGACAATCGAGTGTCTTGTGCAAACCAACTTGGCCAGTGGAGCAGAAGAGCCGAGACTGGCCTGAGAGTGGCCCAGGCCTTCCGGGGAGGTCGGGGGTGTGAGGGCTGCTAGGGACCAGTGGAAAGTAAACCCGTTCCCCCTTCAGGATGTACCCGGGTTCCATTCAAAGTAATGAATTGGCCGCATATAGATCTTTCTTTCCTCTGCGCATAGGAGTGCGGGGGAAACGAACCAGCCCTCAATTTCAGGGGCTCCTTAGCCATGATGACATAGGGTCTTGGTTGTGTCCCATCTAAAAAAAAAAGGAAAGAGGGAAAGTTCTAGAGGATACCAGTTTTTCTCAAGTCTTCACTGCTCTTTCTCTCTCCCACCCCATCCTTAATGGGCTCCTGACTTCGTGGCTGGCGGGGAACCTTGCTCCCCAACAAGTGGTCTTTCCACCTTCCCTGCTTTAGCGAGGCTTTGCAGAAGGAGGCGACTTCTGTGTGCTTGGCGACAGGAGCTTATAACCTGCGAACGGTCTCGTGGCGTCGTGTGTGTTATGCCCACCGGGGTACCCGTGTGCCCACGCTGGGAGTTAGTTCCTTCCTCCTTATCTAGGTGTTTCGATAACTACCTATCGCAGGATCAGTGTATCTAGGTGGTGTTGAGACTAGTTATCTGGGGTTGTGCTGCTATCTGTGTAACTAGATATTATATTTAGATATCTGGCTGTGTATATCTAGATATCCGCGTAAAGAGCTGTGTGTCTAGACATTATCTTGGGGGGAGATTTGATGTGACAGTAGATTCCTATCACCTCTGCAGGCTGCATCTTTATCTTGATTGTCACTTTGAAGGAGGAACCCTGAGATGTTCTTTTGGCAGTGACCTTTTAGCTCTTCTGCTTTCCTGGCACCAGGGGGACCTGGGTCTCAGCTCTGGCATGGGGTTCGGTACCCCTCTTTGGGGCGGCCTCTCTCAGCTCCACCCCGGGAAGCTGTGGTCTGCTGCTCCCAGAAGTGCTGTTGGCAGCCTTTTGCTCTTGGCTGTTGGGTTCTATCTTCCTCCTTTTTTCTTCTTTTAAAAGATTTTATTTATTTATTCATGAGAGTCACAGAGAGAGAGGCAGAGACACAGGCAGAAGGAGAAGCAGGCTCCAAACAGGGAGCCCGATGCAGGACTCGATCCCAGGACCCCGGGATCAGGACCTGAGCCGAAGGCAGATGCTCAGCCACGGAGCCTCCCAGGCGCCCCTCTGTCTTCCTCCTTAACTCTCCTGTTCTAGCTTGTGGATCAGACTGGTAGGTCCTGGAGACCGGAGAGCCTCTTCTCTTCCTCCACCCCTGAGGACCCAGGTGGAAGAGGATGCTTTTCCCTAAGGAGTCAGAATGACTGGGAGGGACCCTGACCTTCCCTCCTCCAGATGTCTTGCCTGACGCATGGCCAGATGTTGTGTGGTTTGCCGTACGGGGCAGATGTGTGCCGTTGAGGTGACTCGGATTCTGACTCGTTGTGGGGAGTGAGCTCTGCTTGCCTTGTCAAGGCCCCTCTCTTGATCCTACCCCCGGCCCTCTGCCCCCAGCCCGTGTATCTTAGAGGCTTCTCCAAAAGAGGGAGGTGGTGTGCTGTCTCGGATGCTGAAGATTAGTTGATGATGTTCAGAGGAGGACCTTGCTTGCCTTCCTGGAGCTCACTCCTGCTCTGAAATTTTCCGGACGAGGGTGCTTTCGGGCCTGCGTGGTTCGGCGCACCCCACGGTGCTTAGCAAGTTGGTGGGGATGGGTCGCTTGGCCACTTCTCTAGGTAGAAGTGCAGAGTCAGAACTAGGCCTTTTGTTGGTTGGGGCTGCTGTGATGGGGGCAAGAGACACCTCATTCAAACACGACCCCAGAAATTCCAGGGGAGGATTTCTACAGCGCCCCTAAGTGTGCGAAGCTCGGGCAGGAGGGAGGCCTCTGGACGTTACTTTGGAGAGGGGTGCAGCCCTCATCCCTCCAGGCACAGGGGCTGGAACCCCTCAGCTTGGTCGCCTTGGCGATGCGTGGATTTCCCACGAAGAGACAAAATGTTATTTCCCTTAGAGATTCCTTATTGCCTCCCTTTCCATGAGCTGTTGTTCTAAGGAGGTTCTAAGGAAGTAACACGAGTTGTTATATTTTAGCTCCCAGAGAAACGCAGTCGTGCAGGGTGGGTCTCTAGAATAGGGTCCTTGGGGACGCAGGGTTTCCCGAGGCACATTTTCCCTGAAGTGATTGATGTTGCTGAGCATCAATGACACCCTGTGCCTGGACCAGCTCACCTGGGATCTCTCGGTGCCTGACACCGAGAGAGGCTGACAGTAGGAACCCCGCCGCAGGCTGAGTCTGCAGGACCCCGGGTCCCCTGCAAGGAGACAGGAAAGGGTGGGAGGAAGGGCCCCCCTCCCCAGAAGCAGATCCCTGGTGCGGGGCGGTCAGAGGCACCGTGGTGAGGTGTGAAAGCCTGTGCCCTTTCAGAGCCAGCCAAAAAGTAAAAAAAAAAAAAAAAATTGATCTTTGTTTAGATCAACAGACCCCTGACCATGAAGAAGGAAGGCATCCAGACCAGAAACCGAAAAATGTCTAGCAAATCCAAAAAGTGCAAAAAGGTGCATGACACGCTGGAGGACTTCCCCAAGAGCAGCTCGTTCAACCCTGCCGCCCTCTCCAGACACATGTCCTCCCTCGGCCACATTTCCCCTTTCAGCCACTCCAGCCACATGCTGACCACTCCAACGCCGATGCACCCCCCGTCCAGCCTCTCCTTCGGACCTCACCATCCTTCCAGTATGGTCACCGCCATGGGTTAGAGCCCCTGCTCGATGCTTCTAGGCCTCCCGGCGAGAGTCCCTCCAGCCCTTTCTACGTGCATTTTTGCAGGAGCAGTATCATGAAGCCGAAAACTGATGGATCTATGTTTTTGAAGGCAGAAAAGCAAAATGACGTTTGCCACTTTTGCAGAGGAGCTCACTGTGGTGTCTGCGTTCTCGATCACTGAATAATCTGGATCCCATTTGTGAATAAGCCATTCAGACTCTCATTCCCTATTTATCAGGGTCTCTCTAGTGCTGTGAAAAAAAAAAAAAACAACACCCCAACAAAACACAAAAAACAAACCATGGCGAACTTTGCATATAACTTATATTGTAAGAAATACTGTACATTTGAAGAAGACGTTATCGCATCTGGGTAGCCATAAGAAAGGCATCAAGGACGCCAAGGATTTTAAGGAATACGGGGCAGATAACGAACGGAAATTAAGAAGAAACTAGGTCTGCTATTCAAACGGACAAACCGCCAGTGTTGATTCCTTTCACTGGTCACAGTTGTTCGATGCATTAAAAGGAAAAAAAAAAAAAAAAGGAAAAAAAAAAAAAAAGAAAAAAGTCGTAGGCAAATCATTCGTTCCAAGCGGTGGGCCGCTGTCTAGGAAGGTCTCTCCGTCCTGGGCAGCCAGTGTGGCCACTTGCACGTTGCCATCCGGGGGTTCAGGGAGCCCCCGTCCAGGCCCTACCCGCTTTGTGAACAAGTCCCTGTAATTGTTGTCTGTATGTATAATTCAAAAGCACCAAAATAAGAAAAGATGTAGATTTATTTCATCATATTATACAGACTGAATTGTTGTATAAATTTATTTACTGCTAGTGTTAAGAACTACTTTTTTTGTTTTAATATTTTCCTTCTTTCTCCATTTTTTTTTTTTTTTTTTTTTTTTGGTTGAATAAACTAAGGTGGCTGTGCTCCGGAGGGCTTCTTTTCCATTTTGTTTTTTGATGATATTTATTAACTAGCTTCTAAGGGTACAGCAGCATCTGTCCCCTCCCTCACTCCTTCCGCAGCCTGCGCTGTCAGGGTAGCAATGTATGAGCTACCGACGTGCATGCCCGCGACCTCGGCCGGACAGACCGGGTCCCGAGAGCAGCCTGGCTGATTGTTAGGTCTTGCTGTGTTCTGTGTTTAGTGATCACTGCCTCTCCCATACAGTCTGTTGGAATAATAATATAAAAATAAAGTTAAAGCATTTTAAAAAACAACCAAATAACATCGTATCGAAGTGGTTGGTGGCCAAGCTCTTCTAGAATCTGGTAGCTCTAGCTAATGGGAAAGCAAACCCCAAACCTGTTCAGTTATTCGCTAGGAGGTAATGCAAACATTGATTGCTTTGGGAAGCCGGGCATCTTTGGAGCTCTCACTCTGCTGCAGCCCAGAGGCTTTTTCTCCGCCACCCCCTTCCAGGGTGGGCGGCTGGGGGACCTTCTGCGTCCCCCCCACCCCCAGTGAGCCGCAGCCCCTCCTGCTGGCAGCAGGAGCAAGAGGGAGGATTTCCTCGCGGAGACTGGCGGGCGGATGCAGCTGACGGACCCCGCGGGTCTCTGCAAGATGTGAAGGAGCTGGGCTGGTGCTTGAGTTCATCTCTGTTTTACTTTTCTACTGTCGAATTGAATAACACCGCAGTGGAGGCTTTCTTGGCATGTTTGCGACACACGAAATAACCGTTTTTTGTAACTTAAACGCTGTATAGTTTCCTTTGACTCTGTTGACAGAATGTGTAACTATGGCACACATTTGAAAAATCTCTGTTAAATCGCCTCTCTGCTTTCTTAGCAAATATTTTAAACCTAAAGCTAAATGTTGAAATAAAGGAGTTAGAGACTTAACTGAGATGCACGCGGAGATCTTACTGGCTGCTAATTAATGACCTGCGCTGGGAATGTTGTTTTCAGCCCCTTCCAAAGCTCCGAAGGTCGGACTCGTCCTCCTCTGTTGCCGAATTCGGTTCGGGAGATTTTTCTGGTGTGGTTCCAGTGTCTCAGGATCCGCCACCACTTTTCTTCGGGGAACAGATTTGAGACCGTGCTCTTTCACCTTAAGAACAGGGAGTTCAAATTCTTGACATTCTTGGGGGGGGGGGTTGCACACGTACAAAAATCCTAAACTCAGTACTCGAGCTACAATGTGTTTTAGGTACCGTGGGCGACACTGGCACCTCTGGTCCGCCCCCACCCTCTTCCTCCTCCTCCTCCTCCTCCTCCTCCTCCTCCTCCTCCTCCTCCTCCTCCGGGGAAGTGTCATTTTATCATTCTGGCCGTTGATTCGGCTCGCTAAGATATTTCTAGAAGATGGTGCAAAAGATCTACACTACACATGATAACAATGATTCTGTTTCTTCGTTAGGGCATTATCACGTGTTTCCATGGTTTTTTTTTTTTTTCTTCTTCTTCTTTTGACTTCACTTAAATAGAAGATGCTAGAAGAGCAACAGGAGAGGGTTTTACTCTTAGGAAAAAACAGAGGTTGTAGATCTAAAACATTGCTTCAAATGTTTTTGAGGAAACTGTATCCTGTTTTTTTTTTTTTTTTTTTTAAAGAAGATTTATTTTAGGGAGAGAGGGAGAGAGAGCACGAGCGGGAGGGGAAGGGGCAGAGGGAGAGGGAGAAGCAGACTCTCCACTGAGCAGGGAGCCCTCACCCCCTCCCACCCCAACTCGGGCCCAAGACCGTGACCTGGGCTGAAAGCAGATTCTTAACCGACTGAGCCACCCAGGAGCCCCAGTTTTCAACCTGTTGCGCCTCTCTTTGGAGATAGTTGGATTAGCTTATCCCAAGGAGGTTTGGTTGTGATCTCTACGTGCACATTTGGATGATTTCTTGAAAAACAGTTTAAAAAGCCAACCCAATCGAAAAACACTCAGTGACAGAGGGTCACGGGGAGCTTTTGCTGTTTAGAGCCCCTCTCTAGGATGGTGGAAATTCATGGGTAAACACTTGGGATGTAGGTGCTTCTGTCAACAAACACCTACAGTGAGTGTCTAGACTGAAGTCCGTTTCAAACCACTTTTTTTTTTTTTCTTAAAGCAGACCAGGAAATAGAGAAACCCAGCCTCCCGTGTCTTCTTCGAGTGTGACATTCACATGTTATTCCCCTTCAGGGACGCCGCGCCCTGTGGTGACACTCCCAGCCGGGCCTCTGCCTTGGTCCTCGCCAGGCAGACAGGAGGCCCCCAGAGGTGGGGACACCCGGAGCCCGGCTTCTGAGATCTGTGTCTCTTTTCTGAACCTCCCTCTGGTTTCAGAATTGGTTTTCAAGGCTTGTCCTCATCACAGGACTTCAGTTTTAGTGTTTCCCAATCAAGAGCCGTGTGGAGGAGGCCCAGCCTTCCCAGGTACTGCGTGCCTGACCTGGATTTAGTAAAAGAGATCTGCTCCCAAAATTCAAACACGGGAACGCAGATGCCAGCCTTCCTACCCCACCCCTCCGTATTCTCCTCGCAGCAGTGAATTGTCCCATTTGCGTCCCAGGGGTCTCGAAGCATTGTTATTCCAGGCTCTCTTTGGTTTCACACCCTCCTCCATCCTCCACTTAACCCCCAAATGTAGAGTCATTTTTCTCATCTCTCTTGGACAGGGGTCAGCAGAGATAAGAAATAATAATAATAGTAATAATAATAATTATTATTATTTAAAATGATAGAAAGTCCGAAAGAGAACTTTGGGACCATAGCATCTTATATACAGTTTTTACCCTGAAGCAAACATTGCAACTATTATCTGAGACAGCTGATTGACACGCCGACCCCTTCCCTGCACTTTTTTTTTCTTTAAGGATTTTTAAAATGTATTTATTTGAGAGAAAGAGTGAGAGAACAAGAGAGAGAGAGAAAGAGAGAGCTTGAGTAGGGGGAGGAGCAGATGGGGAAGCAGGCTTCCCACAGAGCAGGGAGCCCGAGGTAGGGCTCGACCCCAGAACCCTGGGATCATGACCTGAGCTTCACCGATGGAGCCCCCCAGGCGCCCCTCTCTTGCACTTTCAAATGAACTTCTGAAACACGTTTCCATCTTGCTCAAACAGTGTGAGGACACCCTCAGATTGGACGTGTCCACACCGTTGGCGGAAGCGCAGTACAGTGGCAAGTTGGGACCTCAGAGAAATTCACTGATCCCTTGAACGTGTGGCGACAACTGCTGTGGAGTCTGAAAGCTTCGGTTTCATCCTGGGCTCTTCCACCGATGACCGGAATATTCTGAGGCCATTTGTTTGATTTCCCTGGGAATCAGCTCTTGATCTAATTGGACGAGGTGATCTCTGAGACCCACCGGAGGAGACAAATATGATGATTTATTTCATTGGATCTTTTTCTTTTGTTTTTTGTTTGTTTGTTTGTTTGGTTTTTTTTGGAGAATACCCTTTCTTAGGAAATACGTCCTCACAGCCACCGTCAGAGTTTAGAGCAGGGGATTATAAAAGCCTCGAGGGATGGTAGGTCCTAAGACTCCACATGGGTCATTACGTGGGTCATTCCGCTCCCATCTGTCCTGGGTGCTATCTTGCAAAGACACAAATTAACTTGTATTTTGTGACCATCAACCCAGGACGGGAGTGAGTGTCCCAGTCTGCAGATTCCCTCTTTCTGAAATGTGTCCAGGCCCCTCTTGAGTGGAATACACAACAAGACTTGCTTGTCCTGCTGATGTTGGCAGCTCGGTTCATATTTCAGTCATCCATTGTGTAAAGAAACTCTGCCTGAATTGCTTACAGGCTATTCTAGGGAGATAGCCAGAGCCCAGTGTTTCACTTTCCCGGTGCCCCTTCTCTGAGGGGAGAAGCAGAGGAAGTGGATCAATGTCCCCCCCCACCCACCCAAAGCAGTTCCTTTTAGGGTGCTCTGTGAGGGCTCTGCTATCTCCAGGCCCTTCCTTGCTCCCTCTCCAGCTCCTTTGCAGGGGATCCCGGTACATTAGCCACATTGTTTGTGGTGCGTTTTTACAATTCCCTGTCATGTCTGTGTGCAGTTTGGCAGGCTGCGCATTGGAGTGGGGATTTGGAGAGCCGGCCCGCTGCCCCTCCCCACCCCACCCCACCCCCGTGCCCCCTGCCCTCTCCCCCCCCCACCCCGCACAGGTCTCAGGCTCAACAACACAAGGCCTGCTTTATAAAGCCCCAGCCCCAGCCCCAAAGACGTGCAAACACCTGGAGGGGAGTTTGTGTTCCGATGGAAGCAGCTCTGGGCTGAGAATTGTGCAGCTTAGTGATGTGTGTGGATGCGGGCAAGGCAATCAGCTCCTGGAACGTGGGGTCCCAGTTCTGTGACACGGTCTGCAGGGGACCCGGCTGCAGAAAGATTGGATGGTGTCTGCAGGAGGCCCAAACCACTGGGTAGTCGGCTCAGAAATCAGCCCACCTGGGTTTTCCTTTATTTTTGGCCTTTGGCATAAAAATCTTCTAAAAAACAAAAGTTTTGTTTTCTCCCTTTGCTTTTGTTATTTTTTTCTGACTGTCAAATTCGTTAAGATGTTAGTGAGCAAATTTGTAAAGCACATTTGCAAACACACATACACACACACAACTTAAAAAATTTTTTTAAAAGATTTTATTTATTTATTCAAGATAGACATAGAGACAGAGGCAGAGACACAGGCAGAGGGAGAAGCAGGCTCCATGCAGGGAGCCCGACGTGGGACTCAATCCCAGGTCTCTAGGATCACACCCTAGGCCTAAGGCAGGCGCTAAACCGCTGAGCCACCCAGGGATCCCCCCCAAATTTTTTTAAATAAAAGAAGTGGAAGAAACTGAGGACCTTTGACGGGGTTGCTGTGAAATCGGCCATGTGCATTCTGGTGTTTGCATAGATTCTCTCGAATGCCTTAATGAATTTGTTGGGGCCACGGTGGGGGTGGAGGTAGGGGTGGGGGTAGGAGGGGCTTGGGTTTGGGTAGGATATTTGCTTTTTGAGCGTCATTAAAACTCCATTTCACGAACCGGATGGGATCATTAAGTAAAATCCACCTGGTAAGAAGTGGCCACCCTCACCTTTCCTGTGGTCACCCCCCCGCCCCCCATGCTGGGACTTCCATTTCGGGACCGTGGGGAGGAGAGAGGAGTCGGTGCATTGCTCCAGCACCAAGGAGCCTCTCTGAACACACCAGCGGCTCCAGCCTCAGCCCCTGGCCACCCTCACCGCTGCCGCGCTGAAGCCACCTGGAATTCCCTCCAGCGACAGTCCCCGCAATGCTGAGGCCAAAATTCGAATTCTCTCCCACGGGCCTGGAATCCTGTGCTGGGCTTGTGAGCTGACATGTGTCAGATGAACCTGAGAACCTGAGTGTGTGAAGCCGTGCTCTTCCTCACCTTGAGCGTCTTCACACCCACCTCGTTGCAGCAAGCTGGGCTTATCTGCTTATCCCGCAGATAATTCCAGATTTCCAGTGGTCATCTGGTTGGGTTCAGTCTTCTGAGGACCCCACGACTCCTGACACCTGCCTGGACCTGCAGGGACCTCCTGGAAAGACGAGGGGACTGGTCGTTTGCTCCATCTGACTCTTGGGATGGGGATACTAGACAATTTGGAATCAGTGGGGAAATGGGCAGGGAGGTGGCCATTCAGTGCACGTGGGCTGCCAGACAAAGCTCATAACCCAGAATCCTTCCCACGGAGGCATCCTGGGAGGAAGGCAAGGTGCGGGATCTTCCCACTCACTCGCCAGAAAAGCCCTGTTCAGTGGGAAGATTATTACCTCGTTTTATGGATTAGAACACTGTGGGGCAGAGAGGGCGAGTTAACGTGCTCAAAGCCACACACCTGGTGAGCCCGCCACGTGAAGGAGCAGCCGGGTGTACTGGGCTCATGGGCAACCCCGAGAGCAGGGGCAGGGGCCTGGCACGTGCACCACACCGAGCGTGTTGTTGGAGACACGAAGGACTAATCTGTGCTGCTTTGCACATGGATCAGTCCCTTTCTCAGAGGAGAGATTGAAGTCGCTCATTAGACAGGCTGGCTTCCAATCAGACCGCCTTCTGTTCAGCCAGCAGTAGTTGGGTGCGTGTGAGACAGTCAGGATGTCCCCGAGTTCCTCAGATGCCTGGTCAGAGAGCCCCAGGAACACCTAAATCTTTGGCTTCCAGGTGAACTCTGCGAGCATCAAGTCCAATGCTGCCGTGAAGCCAAAATCCGTATTAGTTTCCTACCGCTGCTGTGACAAATGACCCAACCGTGATGGCCTACACAGCACTAACGTATTCTCTTCCCGCGCCTGGAGGCCCTGGGTGGGGATGGTCTGTCTCCTTGCCTCTGCTGGCTTCGGGGGCTCCCTGCATCCTCAACTCGGGGCCCTTCCTTGAGCCACTCCGGCCTCTGGCTTCCACCCTCCCATCTCCTATTCTTACTGCATCTAAAGGGAGAAGGAAGTCGCTTAGAGGACCCCCTCCCCTTCTCCTCCTGCTCCCGTGGGGCATGCAGTGTGCAGCTGGGGAGTCCCCCCACCTCCACTCCGCAAAGTGAGCAAGCCCCAGCTGGAGCCGGGGCCTGATCTTGATTTCATCAGCATCGGGCATTGGCCACTGAAGTTGGTTCCACTGGCTGCTACCCACTTGGATAGCAAGGTGCCGAAGACATTCCTTGACCCGAGCCCGGGGCAGTTGTATTCATCACCTCTCACAGGGTGACTCGGCTTCCTTGGACCCCAAGATGAGGTGAGAGGGTGATCTTTTTCACTTCACGTGCATATCTCGAGACACCCGGAGGGGATGGCTTTGTGCAGGAAGCCCAGGGAGGAAACCCTCTTTCTGTGTCTTCTCGCTATTCGGGATTTTTCCGTAATGGTGAGTGTAATAGAATGATCAAGAACCCTGTTATTCGGTGTTAATTGTGTATAATAAGTAAGGGCATATCACCCACACAAAAGTGATTTTAGAATGGAATGTCAGAGACTCTGGTGGGTGAGAGGCAGGACATACCCGGCCAGGGAACAGCCTTCTCTTAGCCCTTAATAAATTATGCCTGCAAGTGAGAATCCAATGCAACTCCATATGGGCTCGACCCCTCCTTCAGTGGCTTACCACCTCTGTGCCTGAGAACAAATTGTGACTGTGGATCTGGCTCACTGTTGAGCACGTTGTGATGCACCAGCCCATGCTCACAACAGAGAAGACCAGAGGGCCCCTTGGGCTCTATCCCTGTGACTGGTGGCCCAAAGCGGTGGAGCTTGAAGCCTGACTCTCTGCACTGCCCACATCACACCCCTCGGGGTCCGTCAGGGGCTGAATCTCCATTTTATGGACTAGATAGGCCCTTTCCTTCTGCAGCTTTTCCTTCTAGACTCCAGATCCAGCCCACCCCTCTGCCGCTTAGCGTGTCCATCCAAGGATGGGGAAGGAGAGACGGCAACCTCTATGCCAGCCTGCTTTCCTAATCACCAACGGCTCTGATGAAGGTAGAGGTTTTCAGCTATGGCGGTGCCGAAGACGAAGCTTGGGGATTAGGTGTCTCTGCTTTCCATTACCACAGATAGAAGAGCTGGCGAGGTGTCCGCCCCCATAGCCAGCTGGCTGGACAAAGGTGAAAGGAGAGGAGGAAAGAAAGAGGCATGTATCAATCCGTTTTTTCCATCACCCTGGTCCTCTAAGGTGCACTGCTGGCCTGTGCTCCCTCTCTGTCATGACCCGGGAAACTGAAGCTCTAGAGGTGTATCTGCGTTACCCAAAGATACAGAAAGGCCTGTCCCCGAGGGCCTGTCCTAGACCGTGTGAGAGCTGGTATATCTGTCCTCAGTGTTCACAGTATAAAAGAGAAGTCTACAGTGTAAGTCTCAAACTTCAGGGAAATGCTGCTTTGGTTTACCATTGAGAACTACGTAGATGAAGGTAGCCCTAATGAAAGATGTCACCTTGGCCGCACGTCTTAAAAAAAAAAGTCCCAATTTTGTCAATGGATGTCCCACCCGATGTCCTAGAACTGTGCTTTGCACCCATCAACCACTGAATTTCATGTCTGCGGCGATGTGACAAGAGAGTCCCAGCTTGATCTTGGAGTCTCCATGGATTTTCAGTGAAGACAGACGGCCGTAATGCAGTGAGAAAAGATGCTCACGACGGGCTGATGTTTGCAAATCAATACAATATGTTGGCTTGCTCAGAACTTCCCCATTTTGTTAAGGATTACGTTTCTACATAGTTTGCGGACTAGATGTTAATCAGTGGCTGTTGGCCAGGGAGGGCCAACCCTCCCAGCGAAATAAATGGGTGTAAGATGTTGGAGACTGACCCAAGAGGAAGAAGTCCGCAGAAGCCTGAAGAATATGAAACCAGTTAAAGACTCAAAGGTCATTTTGTTCAGGGCAAAATTCTTGTGCGTGGTGCTGACAGTTTGCCCTCTGGTGTTTTCAGAGCTTAAAGGATCAAACTCGTCCACATGAAATATGGAATGTCTGATACAGGAGCCCCATGAAGCCCCTCAGCCCAACATTTTGCCCTATAATTAACATGGCCCCGGCATCCTGTTGGATACCACCCTGCCTGTGGCTCTAGGGTAGGCACGGCCTCCCTGAATTTATGGACCACTACCTCTAGAGGATGTTTATTTTTTATTTTTAGAGAATGTTTAAAGAAGGCTTATAGGTAGTAAAACAAAATGGAATGCTCGACAGCCCATAGCTTATTTTAGGCTGTGTGTAGGAGGGGAGAGTCCCCTTACCTCTTTGCCACCATGTAGAAATCCCACCAAAGCTGACCTGAGAATGTCACTGTCGAAACTGACTGCCATCTAAGGGAGGGGTGAACTATGATAAAAAAAAACAAAACAAAACAGAAAAGGTTTATTTTCTTGGGGACTGATGGTGCAGAGTAGGCATTTATTTTGCGGGATATTGGTTTCAAGAACAATGAGTTTTGCTGGGAGATGGGTTATGGATAAGGAATAAGTGACTGATTCAAGAAGGTGTAGTTTGCCTTGGATCCGCTTCCATTGGTCCTAGCGGAATCTCACCTACTGTCTTTTGGTACCTGTCACCACGATGCTGAGCTCCTGGCACTGTCCCTCATTTAGAAGTGCCCAGGCCATGTCAACTAATCTTCCCTCTGGACTCTGAGCTAGTAGCTAGTCAGAGCTGACACACTCTTTTAAGCAAAGGTGTAGATGGCTCTTAACGGCTTAAAGTTATCTTTTTTTTTTTTTTTTTTTTTGAGCTTTGCATGCAAAAGAAGACTTTAATGCCTTAACTTAAACCAACTCCTTGAGTCCCATGGGACTCCTAAGTGCTATTGACAATGTGATATTTTTGGGCAAAGGGGCCTGTTGGTGTCTTTCAACACCTAAGAGTGCAATGTATTGAATAATAATATCAGCTCATGTGTAAGGTGGCCTCCAAGTCTGGGAACATAGCAATTCCTTTATCATATAAGGAAATTAATATCAGTAAATCACTGATGTGTTTGCCTACATTTCTAGACTTGGTGGCCACGCTGCATATTGGGCACTTACTACTTACTTCCCATGTTTTCTCACTTCATCATCCCAATGGCCTGAGGGTATAGATATTATTATTTATCATGCCCATTTTACCCAGGAAGACAAAGAGGCTTAGTTAGAGAAGCTACATTGAGTAACCAAACTTACAACTTGTCAGACTCCAGAGCTCTGTTACTGCCTTCTGCTCTCCATTGTGAGCAGCCACAGCTCCTCTACCCAAATCAAGAGTTGAGGGAAGGCCTCTGTGCTGCCTTGGCCGCAGGCTCTCTTTTTTCCTGAGAGTGCTTTCCATTGGTTCTTTGGGTGGACCAACTGTCTTGCAGTTTCTCTCTCATCGGGGAAGACTACTCATTTAGCCCTCTCTCCCAAGAGGTGAAGTTACTTGTCCTGCACCTCATGGCAGGTGATGGTCAAAGCTGGAATAAAGACTCACAGCTAGGGTGGTCAGGGCTGGCATCCTGCGGGAATGTTCTTGGCAGAGGCACGTTGTGTTTAGATTGCATTTCGTGTTGGTCATTGGTGGCCTTCAGGAGCTCAGCACCATCAACAACCTGGAAGCTCTGGTTTTAAAATCCCCTGGAAGATGGAAGGAAGACGTGGTTTCCTATTGGATGACCCGGGAAGGGTGGTCATTTTCTTTCGAATTGCTTGCTTGCCCATACGCTGGAGTGAATAACGGGTTTTCAGGCACCACTTGGAGACTTGCCGCCTTTAATTATACATAGCTGGTAAAACTCAACCAAACTAATCACAAAACACTCAGTCCAATAAAAGAACCCACTTTTTATAATGGAGAAATTAACCAGTGTTGAGCAGTAAAGGTTAGGGAAACTGCCATAAAATATAATTATAATAATAATATTACTAATAGTGGTACGCTGTACAGGGCCTCCTGCCTTTCATCCTGGATCTGAGAGTGACTGGCTAATGCTAATTAATATGACTTGCCCTGTCAGAACGATGTATGGATCTAGAAAAAGAAGCAGGGATTTTGTTTGTTTTTAGTGAATGGCGCCCTTTGGCGTGGTCAAAATGAAGATGGAGAGGCAACTGGAGCGTTTGTCCAAGGACCGGAAAGGCATTCCAAAGTTGTGTATTGAGAGGAAGTGGTAAATTCCCAAGATTGAGATTCCAGACTCCCCTCAAATTGTCAGGTCTCCTTGTCACTGACTTCCTATGATATAGGGGTCCAGTTTTGCTTTCTTTTGGAGAGTGTTGGGGGAAGGAGATGGTGGGCTTTATGAGATGCACTTCCCCCTTTGGGGTTTGAACAGAGTTACCATAAGGAATTTTATTTTATTATTTTATTTTTTTTAAAGATTGTATTTATTTATTCATGAGACACACACAGAGAGAGGCAGAGACATAGGCAGAGGGAGAAGCAGGCTCCACGCAGGGAGCCCGACATGGGACTCGATCCGGGGTCTCCAGGATCAGGCCCTGGGCCGAAGGCGGCGCCAAACCACTGAGCCACCCGGGCTGCCCCATAAGGACAGAATTTTAGAAGACTGTTTTCAATTTGTGATGCTGTGTACTTCGCCTCTGGGTATGTTTGGTTTCTATTCCCAGGCTTGCTGGGCTTGGCCAAGAAGCAGGTTTGGTTAGTGATTGAAATTGGTCCCAAGGACCCGGATCACTGAAGCTATTGCTTTGGAAGAAGGAATGAAGGTAAGAGGGAGGACCCCGTGAGTTTGGGGTGGAAAGGTTACAGCCTGAGGGACACCCTTTCCAGAGCCAGCCATTGGATGGAAGATTTGGGAACAAGCAGGATAGAAGGTCCCAGATAGATTCCTTGATTTATAGACCAGGCTGCCAAGGCCAGGGTTGGCCCTGTAACAGGCAGCACTCTGTCCCTTTGATTGTCTAGCTTTAGCAGAGCGGTAAAAAGTAGATTCTGGAGCCAGGTGGCCTGGCTGCAAATTTTGGCTCTGTCACCCAATAGCAAATTACTTAACCTCTCTAGGTGTTAGTTGCTTTGTCTGTCATAAGAGAATATTCTATGTTTTTAGTTATTGTGGGGGTTGAGTGAAACATTGTATATAATGTCCTTAGAACTACACTGGGCATGAATTCAGCCCATAGTGTTGAAGAGTTATTATTATCTCTTTAACTACTGAAATCTTTCCAGAGTGTGTGTGTGTATGTGTATATATATATATATATATATATATATATATATATATATATATCGGTGAATTACCTGGCAAGGATCAGTTTGTGACAGGGTCACAGGAGAGGTATCTTAGACAATCAAGACTCATTTGGATAGGGAGAGAAGAGGACTGTAGAGATATACTTTCCTTGTTCTCTCTCTGCCATTCAGAATCCTACTTGGAACCTTCCAATGATCCTTGAACAGTGGACTTAAAACTGCCTCTCTAGGACATTTGTGGGCAAAAGGGGCCTGGTGTGGGTGACATGCTAAGTGGCCCCAAATCCAATGCTTTGGAAAATGTTTCCAAATAATTTATTCAGGATAGACATCCCAGATTGAGAGAATCTTCTGGAGTCAGCATGGAAAGTGGAATCATGGAGGATGGCTATCCAGACATGTGCTGGAAGGGACACTTGAGGAAGTCCCAGAAATGGGATAATGCTCTTGGAGAGGGCTGCTCTAGTGCATTTCTGTTCCTAGGTATGTTCAAGAGAACAAAACTCATATAAGAAGCCTTAATGAAGGTTGGTCTTGCATCTCAGGGTGGCCAACCTTTTTCTTTTTCAGGGGCTGTGAAGGTGGCTATTTACTATCTGTGTTATCTAGGATAAGGCTGGTACTATGATCTACTCTTGTGCTTTACTACTGAGGCCAGAGCACCCCAGAAACCAAATAATTCCATGTTGTGTTAAATAGGGAAGTCAACATTGGCATACCTCAAATGATATCCATCAAGGATCGGTGGAATAACTGGGAACATTTATAATGAGCCAGAACTAAATGAAAATCAAAATGACTTACTTTCCAAGAGGTGGCTGGCTACTGGACTTTAAGGGCAGCTATTGGACAATTGAAAGCATTTGCTTTACAAAGGCAATAAGCAGGAATATGGAGGCTGCTACTCACCAGGAACTGTCCAACAGAGTCAGATTTCTAAATGTCAGTCTGGAATTCCCTTTTTGAAGGATTGGTAGAGCAAGGGTAAGTACAATTCAGGTTCTCATTTGTTTTCTTTCTCTGTCTGTTATGATGAAAAGGCAAGAACTCAAGTCATTGGTATGGAGAGAAATGGGTGTCTACCAAGGGCTGGGAGCTGATTCTTCAACTTCTCTCTTCTACCTCTTGGAATCAGTAGATTTATGATAGCAAGAGATGAAAATTATCCAGAATGCTGGAGATTCTTGGCCTTTGCCTTAACCTTCACTTGTTATGTGATACTTGACAAGAGGCTTACTTTCCTCATGTTCCAGTTTTGTCACTTCAAGACCATGAGATGTCATGGTAATTAAAGCTTCGGTGAGTCCTTTGGTGAAGGGTGAATCAATAAGAAAGTGTCGTCAGCTCCATTGTGGCCTATTCTGTTACTGAGGTCAAGTAGTTGGACAACATTGAAAGATGTTATGATGCAACATGCTGTTTAACCCAATGTATAAAATATTTTTGACATCCAGGGTAAACTATTGGTGATGTTGATATAAAACAGAATGTCAGCCCTATGTATATTCAGGGGAATCCTCAGAAAAGACAAAGAGTGAATAAAACTTAACACTAATCGAGACATTAGCCTCCGATTGTAGGGTCAGAGTCAAGTCAGGCAGAGTGGATCACAAAAGTGGGTGCTTATGTCTGAGAGCATGTGTGTATGTGTTTAGCCATGGATGTGCAGGCATTTTCCTGTTTGTGTGGTCCATCTTGTTATTCCCAGTCTAAACATAAATTAGTTTAGGTTTATTTGTTATCATGAAATGCCTGTGTTTTTTCCTCTCTGCCATTAGAGCAGAGAGCAGAAGCTCAATATTTGGGTAGGAAAGCAGATATTTTGCATGGTTGCCTTCTCTTTATGTAGAACTATATTTACTGGAGGAAAACGTTGGTGAGATCCACTCTGATTCTCTGATGCTGAGATTGGCTACCGACTTGGCAGGAACTCAGAGTCCCCATACTTCCTCGGGGAGGCAGGCACAGGGGGTTGTGCTGTCTCCTCTGTAGGCTGGCTTCTCTTTTGTGTGTAGTTGCTGGCCTTGTGCTTCTCATGGAGCACAGAGGTTGGGAAGAGTCCTTGGACTCTGTTTAAGGTTAATCAACTATCTGAATTCTTATCCCACCAAACTTTTCCCAAAACATTCACGCAAGGTCCGCGATCAACTGTCATATGCTCAGGAGTCTGACTCTCCAATATATGGAAGAGTCTTAGAACCCTAGAGGGGATGAGGAGGCCTGTTCTTTCTCCTTTGTATTTTTGGAAGATGTGTTTCCATGTGAAAAAGGCACATATGCCTGGTTATGTATTACGACGGTATATACACAATGTTTCGATTACATTCTAGAAAGGAAAAGAAAATTTTAGTAAAGGTATTAAGTGCCCTCTATGTCCCAGATATTGGGCTATGCCTTTAGTGGTGATCCAGGGGTATAAAAGATGCATAAAAATTCAAAACTGAAAAAAAAAGTGCTTCAAACACATTAAGACAAACAGGTTTGACTACTTCTTCTGTCTCTGGTATCATACTGACTCGTGGCTAGGGCTGATTAATAGCAGTGGCAAATTCCATATGAGTGGCTCTTCATAAAGAGAATTAGTGGCTACACAGACTCAGATATTCTTAGTTAGGCACCAACACGAAGTCCCAGTTACCTCCCAGGCTCCAGAGCTTAAGTGAAGTTCCCAGGGGCAGAATCACTGACTTACACATTTGTAGATTGTAGAAAACACATTTTGTTATCTGTAAAATAGGGATTTCTATGAAGATTTGATGAGATAAAACATGGCATTTAGTCTAGAGCATGGCATAGAAAGGTATTCAACAAAGGGTGACCAGTAATATTATTAGAAGGGTCCGGCCATCAGTATGTTTAATGCCTTTGAAAATGATGCTAAAAGTGTTGGTGAGGATGTAAAGAAATTGGAACTTTTGTACATCAAAAAATTAAAAATAGAATGGCCATCTGATCCGCTTTGGGGCATTTTTCCAAAAGAACCAAAATCAAGATTTTGAAAGACATTAGCACTCTTACATTCATTGCAGCATTATTTCAAATAACCAAGGTGTAAAGACAGTCTAAATGTCCAGCGGCAGAGGCATGGGTAAAGAAAATGTGGGATATATATACAGGGGAATACTACTTAGCCTTAAAAAACAAGACAATTCTTCAATATACGAGAATGGGAATGAACCTGGAAGGTGCTGTGCTAAGTGAAATAAGCCATCATAGAAGGACTGCATGATTCCACTTATACAAAGTAGCTAAAATAGTCAGAATCATAGAGCCACACAGGGGAATGATGGCTGTAAAGAGCTGGGGGAGGGGGAGACATGGGAGTGACTAATCAATGAGCATATCGTTTTAGTTGAGCAAGATGAATGAGCTCCTGCTGTACAACCCAGTGCCTATAGTCAATAGTACTGCATTCATTGTACGCTTAAATATTTGCTAAGAGGGTAGATCTTGTGTTGAGTTCTTATCACAATAAAATGAAATTTTTAAAAATCAGAGAAGAAATTTTGCAGAAAGAAAAGAAAACACTACAGCTTGCTGCTGTGCAGACATCTTTCAAAACAAAGGTGTCTGAGGCTGAGATGCTCGAGTTTGCAAGGACTCTGTAGACCACATCCATGATCAAGGCACTTTCCAGCTGGGGAATCAACAAGTGCTCATTGAGAGTGGGCTTTGTGCGAGACACAATGCTGGCTGCAGGGATGACGTCAGGAACAGAAAGGCATGACCCTTCCCTTGAAGAGCTTAGGATCTATGATCTAAGGGGGAATAGGAATCATGTAATAAGTAACAATACTGTTAAATATGATAAGGAAGGTGCAAACCAAGAGGTGGATTACAAAGAGTGAGACCAAGGAGGATTTGGAGAGTCATCGTCATCTGAGCTGGGTTGGAAGTTTGGTTGGATTTCATCAAGCACAGTGGTGTGAAGAGCAAAGGTATTTTGTGCAAATGTAAGGATGAGAACTCTGCTTGGAGATGAGGAGACCCTCACCTGGAGTTGCCTGGGTTCTTAAGAGTATAGAGGACATGTAAAAGCTGGAAAGAGAAGTTGGGGCCATATTATGAATAGCAGATCAAAGAGTTGGGGCCTTCTTCAGCACTCAATATGGAGGCAAAAGATGTCTAAGCAGAAATGTGGCCCAGTTGTGGTCACACACTTTGGCAAGTGTGCCAACAAGTAGAGGATGGGTTGAGGGCAAAAGATGAGCAGAAGAGAAACCAGCCAGGAAACCATGGCAGGCTCCCAAGTAGAAGGTAATAGATGCTATCGGATTCAGGGTCACAACTTGAAAGGTGGGGATGGATGAGAGAGATATTCTGAAGGAAAAATCAGTAGAACCTGGGAACTGATTAGGTGAAGCAGGCGGGGTCAAGTGAGCTCGCACCAGGTGTCAGTGAAAATGGACACACCATTCTCACTTGCTCTGCCTCCCAAACACCCTCACTGCCTCTTAGAAGAGCATATCAAGTCCTGAGGAGGCAGGGAATCCAGAAAAACAATTAACCTCACCCTCAAATATCTTCAGTTGTTGGTGGGACGTATCCTCATCAAATGGTCCAACAGGTAGTTTGATATATGGAACTGATTTGTGGAAGAGGGGGGTTTTGGGGGGGTGGCTTGTGTGGAATGATCCTTGCAATCATGTTAAGACTATGAGATCACAAGAGAGCTTGAGGGTAGAGAATACAGATAAATGAATGGGGACATAAATTTGAGGATCACCCACACTTAAGAGGAGGAGCCGGCTAGGTGAATAGGGACAGCTGGCTAAGTGGCAAGAGCAGAACCAGGGAAGAGCTGCGTCCTGTAAGCCTAAGGGAAGAGATACTTCAAGAAGAAAAGCCAAAGTGTGCCTGAGTGGCTCAGTTGGTCGAGCACCTGACTCTTGATTTCGGCTCAGGTCATGATCTCAGGGTGATAATCTTGAGCCCCATGTTGGGCTCCATGCTGAGCATTGTCTGCTTGGGATCCTCTCTCTCCCTTTCCCTCTGACCCCCACCGTCCTCATCTTGTGCATGGTACCCACCCCAACCCGCTAAAAAAAAAAAAAGACAGAAAAGCCAAGAGCCATAGAAATCAAGGGTTAAGAACTGAGAAGAGGCCATCAGCTTTTGAGTTAGGTAGCTATTTTGAGCTGGAAAACAAGGCCTATAGATGGCTGTAGTGGCTGCAGGACTATAGGTAAAAAAAAGGTAAAAAAGGTGAGGAGGAAGAAGAGGCCAAGACACTCAGACTCCTCCCTGGAGATCTCTGACCAAGAAAAGATGGGGCGGAGAGGGTCACAGGCCAAGCAGGCTGTTGAGCGGAAGGGAAGGAGAAATTGGAGAAAAGACAAGATTCCAGATGCACAACAGAGCAGGCCACACGGAGGTGGGAGAGGAAGGGGTAGCAGCAAAGGCCTTGTAAGAAGAGGTAGATTCAATATTCTACTAAAAAAAGGCGAAGAGATGGAAAGAGATTCAGAAGTTCGGGAGCGGCCAGAGAGGGGGATCGCTACACGATGTCACACCTCCAGTCGGTTGAGGCTGATGGTGGGTACTTGAGGGACATCATGCTGATGACCACGTTCTCAGCGGGGCAGGAGGCCGGGTTGTGGGCAGGGAGGACCGGAGGGCCAGGGAGCTGGTGGGTCTGGTGGCACGGAGTCAGGTGACTCAAGGATTGCCATGCAGTCGGGCAGGCCCCGTGAAGTCTGGGCCCTTCTGCCGTGACGCTCAGAGGTCTGGGGACCGGAGTGGGGAGATCCAGCTGAGGCTGTGAGCGGGCTGGCGTGCCAGGCCAGCCGTCCTGAGACCGAGTGGGGCCACACCAAGGAGGGGAGGGGAGGTCACGCAAATGAAGGAGATAGACAATGAGAATTCAGAAGAAATAAAGTTACTTTGTACTTCTCAGCTGGACGTAGGGACGTGGGCAACTGGGTGGGCCTCTGTCCAGACTACCTCTTCTGACCCCTGCCCTCCCCGGGGCCTCCTGTGGGTGACTCGCATTTGCACGAGTCCTTTTTTCTTTTCTGCAAGACGTGAGTGACTCCCCCGAGGGACAGGAAAATCTGGCTCATTGTTTGCGCCCTCCTCTGCTCATCCGTGCAGGATGTCTGGCTTCTTTATGGCCCCTTTAATAGGCGATGTTTAATCATCGCTGTCAGGCACTGAAGGGCAGCCTTCAGCAGCAATGGCCTGGTGGCAGTTTATAGTCCCGGGGCCATATGTCCCAGGGTGACATTCAGGGTTGCAATTCCATCATGACAAACAACAGCGGCAGCTACAACGCGGCGGACCATGGCCGGTGGAAATCCGCGGGAGATTTTGCATCAACCGGGAAGAGTGGATCGCCCGTGGGTGAACGCGCTCAGGTTCACACCACAAGCTGTGTTCAGCATCAAGTGGTGTTCCGAGTTACCCCTGGGAAGTCCACCTGAAGCTCTGAGGGATCCCGATCGCGGAGGCCGAAAGGGAGTGCTGAATAGGGCTCCCAAGCACTAGGGTTGGTTGGACTCAGAAGATCTGGGTTCAAGTCCACAAGTGTCCACCAAGCAACTGGTGACCTCTGGACCTCAGCCCCATCACGGGTAAAGCGGGCACCCTGGATATTGACCTTGTGGCCTCACGGGGCAGGTACATGGGATGGTCTGCAAAAGGACGATGGTCACGGGGTTCGTCGTGTGACGTCAGGGTCGTTGATTTTCACCCCTATCTCCCCATCGGATGATGACGTCCTTGAAGGCAGAAGCCACATGTCCTCGGGGCCCACCAGGGCTCAGTAAATCTTCACTGAGCGGGCGAGCCGCTGGCCGGGGACTGGCTCGTGTACCAGATTCATTCCAGATTCATTCCTTAGGGAATGGCCACGGCAACTTTAGGAGGGAATTACTATTATGATGTTTCCCAAAGAGGGTGCCTAGGCTCACAGGGATTATGTGGCTTGGGTTCACACAGCCTGTTGTGGGGGGGGGGTGACCTCCTGGCCATGATTCTGAGCAGGAAGAGAGAGAGAGAGAGAGAGACGCAGGGGCAGGGAAATACTTACGTCCAGGAGTTGAATCTTGGGGTGTATCAGACACTGTGAACTCGAGATGGGGAGATACCTGGTCAGGTCAGGAGCTTCCCTCTGACAGCCCCCCAGGCTGTCTCCTCCCAGAGCTGCGCACAGAGATAAGGCCACCAGCCCACCACCCACCTCCCCTATTAGGTTAGAGACGCTGGCAAGCTTTTCCCACCAGTGAACGTCCAGTAAGGGGGATACGCCGGAAGGACGGTGAGCGGTGGCGGCGCTGGGTGGCCCCTACGACCTGGGATGCTTGCCACACAGTATTTCCTGCTCCCAGACTGCTGCTCTCATGATTAATAGGGCAGTGGAAAATTTCTCTCTCGGTTTATTTTTTTTTTCCCTGAACGGAGAGCTCGATTTAGGAGCAGCAAGTGCCCCAGGGTGATGCTTCCCCATTTGTCAGGACGGGGAGCGCTCCACCCTCACCTGGACGGGCGGCTGGCTTCGCACACAGGCCAGGTGGGGACCGGGCCAGGCGGCAGCGCCCCACGCTCCGGGCGGCAGGAAGGGGCCCCGGGAAGGTCGCGGTTGGTGATCCCGAGGCCCCCAAGCATCCCTCGCCTTGCTCGGCGGGTTGGCCTCTAAGACGGCAGGAACCACCGCCTTTATGTGGGATTCATGTCCTGCCCTCGAACATGCCTCTTTCACACAGAAAGCAGACCATGCTCTGTCTTTATTTTATTTTATTATTATTTTTTAAATATTTTATTTATTTATTTATTCCTGAGAGACACACAGAGGGGCAGAGACACAGGCAGAGGGAGAAGTAGGCTCCATGCAGGGACTCGATCCCAGGACCTGGGGATCATGATCTGAGCTGAAGGCAGATGCTCAACCACTGAGCCCCCCAGGCAACCCAATGTTCTATCTTTAGAAAGTTCCAGAACCATGTCCCCGAGTCCCAGTGGTTACCTGTGTGGTGGGATTACAGGTACTCCTGCCCCTTTGTTCTTTATCTTCCAGATTTTCCATAATGAGCATGAACTACTTTAATGACCAGAGAACACGAGGAAAACTCTAGCATCACGTCAGCCACCCTTTGAGCTTGCCCAGATCTCACACTATGCTTCTCTGGGGGAGGTGGAAAAACCGGCCATCCCCTCCCTCTGAATGGTCCCTACCTCAGTTTACCCTTGAAGAAACCTTAAAGTTTTCTTTACAGTTTCCACGAAAACAACAACAACAACAACAACAACAACAACAAACAATCAACCTGAAAATATCTGTTGGGCATCTATGATGGATTTAACCCCTTCATCAATTTCTTTTCATCGTTTCTCTGTCTGTCCCAGACGTGCCCTCTCGTGTCCCTCCTTTGGAATGGTGCTGCTGAGACTTAGTGGACACCTGCCTTTTGACACTGTTTATTCTTCACTGAAACATAAGCTTCTTTGTCTACACCGTTAATGATTATTTTTCTTTCATAGAATTCCCCCCAAACCTTTATTCAGGGCACAAAGGTCGGGGCTTTGCTCTGCTGATGAAGATGGGAGAAATTAGGGAAGAGGCGAATCCGTACAAATTATCTCCAGGATCCACTCCCACTCAAACGCTTTCTCTCCAAGCTGCTCCCGGAGTAACACTCTGTGGAATCCGAGCTGTGCTCGGAATAATTTGGGGATTAGCTTTCCGTACAGATATACACTTCAGTTTAAGTAAAACTGACTTAGGAACATCAAGAGGAATTATTGGCCTTGCAAAAAGATGCTTGAGCTAATGAAAAGGATTCACCATAGGATTACTTTCGGTAGCCAACTTCCCAGCGCATTCAAAGGCTCTCACTCCAAAAATTCAACATAAATACAATAGGGTAGAATTTGGGGGAAGTAGGACACACCTGTACTTTGCTATACTGTTATGAACCCCAATGTTGTGGTCTTTCTTCCTTTCTTTTTTTTTTTTTTTTTTGAGACTTTGGGACCGCTGTCTTTTTACCCCAAAGGTGACATTGTTGCTGGTATTTATAATTTAAATCGTGTCTAGGAGTGATGTTAAACTAGTAAGCAACATGCCCATGGCAGTATTTTGCATACAGGCTAGCACAGGGGTGCCACCTAATTATGGTAATGCTAAGTCCTTCTTGTCATTATTAACTAGAGGTCGTGAGACCAGGATTCTAGGGCCAGTGTGAAGCCAATTCCTTTTTTTTTTTTTTAAAAAAAAAACATATTTTAATTTAATTATTTTATTAGCATTATTTTTATTTTATATATTTTTTTTAAATTGAAGTTCGATTTGACAACATATAGTATAACACCCAGTGCTCATCCTATCAAGTGCCCCCCTCGGTGCCCGTTACCCAGTTACCCCATCCCCCTGCCCGCCTCTCCTTCCACTACTACCCCTTTGTTCATTTCCCAGGGTTAGGAATCTCTCATGTTTTGTCACCCTTTCTAATTTTTCCCACTCATTTTCTCTCCTTTCCGCTATAATCCCTTTCATATTTCTTATATTCCCCGTATGAGTGAGACCATATGATGATTGTCCTTCTCCGACTGACTTACTTCACTCAGTGTAATACCTTCCAGTTCCATCCACGTCGAAGCAAATGGTGGGTGTTCGTCCTTTCTAATGGCAGTTTAGCCAATTCCTAATGCGTTCTTGGGCTAGTCACACAGTCCTTTGGTGTGGCCTGGATGTGTGGTCTCTGTAGACCTTTCTAGATCTAATTCATTTAGTTTTTCATCACACCGAGCTGTGTGGATGAGCAGAGAGGACCCTATTCTGCAATTCCACACGTGATCTCGGGATCCTATTTTATCTCGTTGTAGTTCTATTGCTCTTGAGGAATTCTGTGGGAAAGATGGAGACAAGACACATTTCTAGAAGGAGGTGCTGTTTGATACGTACTTTTCGGGGAGGATGTTCAAAACTTAGCTTGGCTTGACTCAACATCACAGACATTCTCATTCTCCCTGCAGCAACAACAGGGAAGTTGAGGTTATTGTATCTCAAGCACTGGGCTCTAAAGACTCTGGGTCACATGCAGGCTGCTGGAGATGGGGGTTTTCTTTGCTATGGCACCATTACCCCTGAGGCTCAACACGTCCCTTTGCAGTGCCTCAGTTTCCCTGTCTGTCAAACAGTGGATTTGTTAGTTCTCAGCTCGATCCATGGAACATTTGAGAGAAGTGGAAGACTGCTAATCAAGTATACTGGACTGGGAAGATGCTTCTGATCAGAACAAGAAAAATACCCAGGACCTTCCACCTTTTATTTTTTTAAAGATTTATTTATTTATTTATTTATTCATGAGAGACATACAGAGAGAGGCAGAGACACAGGAGGAGGGAGAAGCAGGCTCCATGCAGGGAGCCGGATGTGGGACTCGATCCCGGGTCTCCAGGATCACACCCTGGGCCGAAGGCAGGTGCCAAACCCCTGAGCCACCCAGGGATTCCCCTTCCAGCTTTTTTTTTTTCCCCTTCCACCTTTTTGATGTAGAAGTTCTTGCTGCTTCCCCAGCAGATCTTGGAAGAAGAGGTGTAGCCAGACACTTAAAAAGAAATGATTGCCATCAGGTAATCCCCTAATCCTGGTTGACTGCTTCTGGGAAAATGTTCCCTCAACCCAAGCACCCAGTGGCTGGATTTTTAGCAGAGAGGAGCTGGGGGCCTGAGTAGAGTCTGAGCTCATCCTTGTCCAGAACGCAGTGGACACAGGCCTTCCGAGGGGTCCGAGCACAACGGACCCTGAACAACGGAAGGGCGCCCGCCTCTTACCACATCTCCTGCACATTTTCTGTTGTTCCATATTTCTTCTCCATCACGCTCAACCCATCCTGTCCTGGTTACTGGCTTTCTTTTCCACATCTCAGTCTTCCCTTTCCTTCTCTTCAGCTTCTTTGTCTGGCCAGGCAGGATCCAGGCCCAGCCTCAGTTTCCTCCCAGGGGTTAAGGTGGAAAAAAAAAATCCCTGATCCCTGGGTTGGAACAGTGAACTCTCTTGGTCAAAAATCAGTTATATGTCAAGCTCGGGACCTTTTTGGGGTGGTCTTCCTAGGCTGGACTACCTTTGTCACCCCTGGGGGCCACTTCTTACCTTCCCATCTGCGTTCTTCTACCTGCGTGTTGCTGCTGGCCTCCAGCTGGGCTTCCTTGGGTCACTTTCTCCCTCCCACTCACCTTTTCCCTAGGATTCCTTCTGGAAGGCTAACATGGCAGACTCGGATCTTTGGGGGTTCCCATTATTTCCATAGAGTACCATTTCCCAATAGCTCCCTGCAGGGTGGAGGAACCCACTGCATCATAAGGCAGCGGCCCTTCTCTGGAGGGGTAGGGATGGGTTGGGGGTGGTAGACCAGCCTGTGATGGGTTAACCTCAGTCCTGGGATTGCTCCCAGCAGCCCCGAATGCCGGCAAGGCCAAGGCGGGGCCGAGTATACACTCGGTGACCATTTCCTGGAAGGGCCCCCACCTGCTTCTTTCGTTCTCCTGCGGGAACCCTCTCCAGCACAGCCATGCACGTCTAGCGTGCAGCTGCAGTTCTGTGTGCAGAGCATCGACAGAAGGTCCGATTACCACCCTCCACCCTCCACCTTCCTATTCTTGAAGAATTCTCCTTTCCCCTCCTTTCCAATGTGGGAATCAGATACGGGTGAGACGAGGTATGTTCTCCCAAAGTCCTCTTCTGTCAGGGCTCAGAGGAGATCCAGAAGCAGGGACAAGGAGATTGTATCAAGCCGGAGCTTTAGGATGGGCATGTAAATCTAAGGAGCCAAATCGCCATCTCCCGGGGGCGGACTCTAAACTCCTTGAGGCCAGGACTGCTTCTTACATTTCTTTGGAGTTGGCCCAGCACTGGGGGCAATTAATGAGAGCAGATTTGAGTAAAGAGTCTCAGGTCCTGTTGAAAGCAGAATTCATGGGTCCCTAAAGCTGCTTGGAGGTGGTGGGGAGGGTGGGGAAGAAGTGGCGGCGGGGAGGCTTAGATTATGGGCTCCAGCCTTGTGCTCCGAGAAAGGAGTTAGTAGCAGAGGTACCTCCCTAAACCACCAGCCCTGGGGGGCCGGAGGGAGTGGCTGGGACACCTCCCTAGCCGCCCACTCCCACTAGGAGGAAAGAGGGAGTGGCAGGAGGCACCTGCATTTGCCTCTTGCCCTGAGAGAAAAGGCGAGGCAGAGACACCTGCTGGGACTTCAGCCCTGGCTCCCTCCCTCCCTGGGAGAGAGAGGGAGGGGAGCTTCTCTCTGGAGCTGCTGCTGCATGCCCCAGGGAGAGACGTGGGAGACGGGAGATGCTGGCAGGGGTTCGGAGAAGTGGGGAACAGATCTCAGGGTGGGTGGTGTTTCCTCGGAGAGCTTTGTCCAGAATTGTGGAGGCCTTGGGAGTTGCCCCCTGAACTCTTAGAAGTTAAGTCTGGAATTATGTGGTTTTGGAAGGAGGAACTAGGGATAGAGGATCATCCTTGGCACAGATCATCTTCGAGGGTGGATTCAGACCCGTCAGAGTTTGTGGCCTGGTCCAGCGTGTTCTCGCTCCCCACCCCTGCCTCATTCTCGGCGGGAGAGGAGACACCCGCTGCGTAGTCTCTAACCTTCCTGACCTTTCCAAAGGCAGCGACCTACCCAGTTGGGAAGCCAGGTCACTAGATGGAGGAGAGTCCTCCCCTTTCTATTGTGGGGAGGACAGCTCATCTCTGCAGGATGGCTTCTGTGCCGGTTCTTGGTGTTCCATCTTTACAATGAACCCCACCTTGGGTTGTCAGGCCCTGTGATCTGATCTCGTTTTCATGTGCAAGCTATCAGTTCTTCGTAGGGGAGTGTGTATGTGTGTGTGTGTGTGTGTGTGTGTGTGTGTGTGAGAATTTGATGGATATGGGAGTATTTTCCCAGTCCACAAGTTAAGAACTTGGAATAAAGTCCTTTCCACCCCATGACAATGATCATGCAGTTGACCAGTCTCAAATGCCAGTTGAAGATGCAATGGGTTAACTCCCCTAAGGTCTTGTTTCTCGTCGCTCCCAGCCCACCTTGACAGTTTGGGGATTTTCAGTGACTCAACTGGCAAGAAGACAGGCTGGGAGGCAGAGCTTCCCAAGCTGGGGCTCAGCACCCCCACAGTGATCACCATCCTTCCCAGGAGGCCTAGCCAGCTCCCCCTCACCTGCCAGAGAGGGTGATGGAGGCCCCCAGGCTGGCGGTCTCACACATATTTGTGATCCAATGTTAAATAGAGCATTGAGTTTACCCCCTGGGCCACACTATGCCCCAGGTGGTCAGAGAACCACCCAGAAACTTTGTTCAGTGGCAGAGAAGAGTGAGGAGGGCCCACAGAGCTTCTCAGAAGCCAGGACCTTAACCATTTCACTCTGACTTATTTTTTAAAAATTTTACTTATTTATTCATGAGAGAGAGAGAGAGAGAGAGAGAGAGAGAGGCAGAGACACAGGCAGAGGGAGAAGCAGGCTCCCTGTAGGAGTTCGATGTGGGACTCGATCCCGGGACCCCGGGATCACGACCTAAACCTAAGGTGGACGCTCAACTGCTGAGCCATCCAGGGGTCCCTCACTCTGACTTCTTAAAACACTGACTCCTGCGCTGGCAGAGACTTGTGTCCTTAGCATCTAAAAATAGGGAGTCTCTACTAGATATTTGTTTTAACAAATGGCAGCATGAGCTTCTCTGCAGTCCCTGGGAAGCAGGCTTCCTGGGGTGGAGGCTTCCAGCAGGGGAGTTATTCCCAAGAGCCGGAGGGAAGTCACCACTGAGTCAGGCCTGGAGCAGGGAGTCAAGCCCCTTATCCCCAGGAGAATCGCAGACATCAAAGAGATCTCTTACTGGGATCAAATACTGGAAGAGGCTCCAGCCCAGGTAGCCGAAACTTATCATCTGAGCCATTATCTGATGGTAGCAGAGGGGAGCCGCGCCGACTTACCTGAAAATGACCAGGGGGCATTCCCCACGTTCTGGGCATTTCCAACTGTGCTGAGTGCGCACTTGGGCTTTCTGCAAATAATAATCATAACGACGAACAGCGGCCGCCACTGTCGCTGGGTCATAAAACTCTTTCTCTCTCCAACCCCGGATTTGTACCTTGCAGAGGAAGGAAGCAGAACTTTGTTCCCCAAAACTCAAATCTGGTGAGATGATGGCATGGGTTCATTGTGCTCAGGTGTGACTTGGAAGGAATCAAAGCTGGGACAGAAGTGTTCATTTGAGTGGCAGCTTTTAGGTCCCTGTGTTGTCACCATAGCTTCGGCTGTCCTAGGCCTGTTTGCTCCAGAAGCAGGAGCCTGCAAGCACCCAGGCACAGAAGAAGGCCCGGCCTTCTCTCCTCCTGACTTGGAACTGCATCCAAGGCTCTGAGGGGGTGCAGTGAGTGCTCTGAGGGCAACCCCCTCCTCACTCTCTGGCCATGGTCATACCTTCTCTCCCCAACACCCCCCACCAGCCCTGTGCTCTCCAGAGGAAAACAAACAGGCACGTGGCGTGTCGTGCCTTCCTACCACGTTTTCCAAACTGGCCTTGAAGTGTCCCATGACAACTCTTGGAGGACCCCTAGGTGCCCGTATCGATTGCTGGAGGCACGCAGCACAACAATGCAGAGAGAAGCTCAGTGTGGGCACAGCCTTGAGGAGACGGCACAGAGTATGCGCCCTCTTCCTGGGTGGGTCCCCTGCAGCCTCTGAGACAGCACCAGGAATGTGGGGCCGTCACAAGCCCGACCGGCCCCTCTCCCATGACAACAGTGCACCGTGTTGGCACTGGAGAAGGTATCAGAGTGCCAGGCCCTTCTCCGTGGCACCGAATTTAGGTGATCCCAGAGAGCTTTGGCTTCCTGAGTCCAGGCAGGGCTGTGACCAGAGTCTTGTACCCCACATCACACTTCTGAAATGATGTACCACTCTGGTTGAGTGCAGGGCTCGGGGGGCCTGACAGGTGTGTGTTCCAGTTGCAGCTGCAGGTGACCTCTGGCAAGTCCCCTGGCCTCAGTCGGCTTCCACCCCTCATCTGAAAGTGAGGATAACAATGTCCCCCAGGGCGGCAGGAAGGTGGAAGGAGATCATGTAGTCTGGGTCTAAATGCAGCGCTTGGCATTTAGTAAGCGCTCCAGAGTTGGTAGCTAAAGCCTTAACCCTCACCCACCATAGCAAAAGCCACCGGCCTCCCGCCTCCTTTGTCAGCCAGCCGTGAGTGCTGCCGTGGGCGTTTCTAGGCTGGAGGTCTGCGTTCACCCATCACGGTGGGGGAAAGGGAGATAAAATAAAATCATTGGTCATCCTTTCCTTTTTTTTTTTTTTTTTAAGATTTTATTTATTCATGAAAGACACAGAGAGAGAGAGAGAGGCAGAGACACAGGCAGAGGGAAAAGCAGGCTCCATGCAGGGAGCCTGACGTGGGCCTCGATCCCAGGACCCTGGGATCGTGCCCTGGGCTGAAGGCAGCGCTAAACCGCTGAGCCACCCGGGCTGCCCATCCTTTCCTCTTCTTTCTTTCTTTCTTTCTTTCTTTCTTTCTTTCTTTCTTTCTTTCTTTCTTTCTTTCTTTCTTTCTTTCTTTCTTTCTTTCTTCTTTCTTTCTTCTTCTTCTTCCTTCCTTCCTTCCTTCCTTCCTTCCTTCCTTCCTTCCTTCCTTCCTTCCTTATGGTGACAAAATTTATATTTAGCTTTTAGCCAGCTGGACTCAGTTTAGATGATCCCAATCTGGCCAAGGTGTTGACCTTGGCCACATCAATGTCATAGAGCTTCTTCGCAGCCTGTTTGATCTGGTGCGTATTGGCCTTGACATCCACAATGAACACACGTGTGTTGTTGTCTTCTATTTTCTACTGAGGGCTGACTCAGTAGTCAGGGGGACCTTGACGTTGGCATAGTGATCAAGCTTGTTTCTCCTGGCGGCGCTCTTTCAAGGATATTTGGGCTGCCTTCGGAGACGCAGGGTCTTGGGTCCTTGGAATGTGGGTGACGTACAGATCTTCTTTTTTTTTTTTTTTTTTTTTTTTTTGTGACTGTGCACACCTTTCAACACCGCTTTCTCAGCTTTCAAAGCCTTTGCTTTAGCTTTGGCTTTGGGAGGGGCAGGGGCTTCCTTCTTCGCCTTTGGCGTCATCTTCGTGAAAGGGCCATCCTTTCCTTTTCTAAACAAAGTTTTAATTTTTGTCAAGGTTATACAAGGGCGTGGATGAGAATCCAAACGCTCCCATGAAGCTCTAAGAAGAACAGCAGTTCCCCTGACCTGCACGTTCCCAGATTTCAATTCCTGTCTCCCAGAGGGACCCACTTAAACTCTTTCAGCTGCTCCTTGGGATGGTTGCCTTCATATCTCAAAACAATGTGCCTACGTTCATTCCTCTTTCCTGATGTTTCACTCTTGTATGTGGCAAACTTTCGTTGTTAGGGTTGTCAGGTCCAGCAAAGAGAATATGGGATGCCCATTTATTCAATGTGGATTTCAGGTAAATTAAAATGACGAGTGCTATGGAGGTATAAGTATGTCCCATGTGATATGTGGGATATACTTATACCAAATGGTTATTTGTTGCTTATCTGAAATTCCAAGTTTATCCGGGTGTTCTGTATGTGACCTGCCAACCCTAGCTGTGATAGAGAACATTGTAATTTTTGCACAGACAGCTGACTGCTCCTGCTATGGCTCATAGCTATTTTCTGTAGGGAAGGATCCTAGGAAAATGGTCTTCTTCTATATTCCTCCTCTGTCCCATCACCTCAAATCTCTGGTCTCATCTTTTATCTTTACTCAGGGGCTTTGGGATGCGAAAGGCCAAGCGCAGAGGCCATGAGCATACTTGTGTGGCCAGTGCCCCTTTGCTGGCAAAGGGCTGTATCTTCCCCTTTTTCAAGTCCCCGGGTATTTATTCCTTAGCTCCTTTTACCTCTGCAAGAAATGAAACAGAGTTTAAGGCCAAAAAAATTGTGGGATCTGAAATCCACTTTGTGAGTCTCTCTGGCTCAAGATTGTTAAGTTAATAGCACTTAATTACTTTAATTCCAATAGTTAATTCCATAAAAACAAAACAAACAACCCCCCCCTGCTCAACTCCTGATTCTGCATGAACGCCTCTCATTTATGCCTCAGGAGAAAATTTGTGAGTTAAATATTTATGATTTTTCCCCCCCCTGGCATTTGCTTTGGGAACCAATTTATACCATCCCCTAATAGGAAGACCGTAATTTTGTCCTGCGATATGTTGTCCGTTTGGAGTTTTCAACCATGGTGCTCATGAGCCTGGGATGAATTTGGTTCAACTTCTCAGAGAGTTATAAATGGAAGCATTTATAAGCTGCAAACATTAAGTGCTTAGTGTTCACCTTGAAGAGTTTCTTCCTGCACAAAAATGAATGTTCTCTGTTTTGGAACACAAGAAATATCTACTTTCCAGGGTGGGATTGCCTGCTTTTATCCTGGATTGCCCTTTCCCCCGAAGAACCGTGTATGGTCACTGGGATTCAAAACAACAGAAAATTCTACTACTTAAAAGTCAATAAGCATTCTTTCCTTCAACTCATGTCCTTCCCTTTGGTCAGGTCCCCTGACTCTTTCTTCCTTCTTATCTCTGTGTCTTCCTGCGTGCTGAGTGTGGAATGTCCTCGCCACGCCCTCACAATGACCCAGTCCCCGTGGTCCTTCCAGAGCCCGAGCTAGCAATACCTTCCAGAATGTGTCTTTCAGGACCTCCCCCCACATCTTTCCTGTACTCTGGCTGCCCCTGGCTTTGGTATTCAGTCTATTTCCATAGGCCAGAGGGCCTGGAGATACGTGACTCATTTTAATAAGAATCTCAAATATTTGTTTTCAGCTCTGCACTGATGACTACAGTTGCAATCCCCACTTCACAGATGGGGAAACTGAGGCAGTTGTTAAGCAAGCTGCCACAGGCCAGAGTCAGCATCTGAGCCAGGATTTGAAGTTGCAGATGCCTAATTCTATGTCGCAGCTGACATACCCCTCAAATCTGCTCATGCTAAATAAATGGCTCCTGAGTAAGTGGGTGGACAGGCTGCAAACCCACCACGCTGCAGGAGGTGCATGGCTCTAGTCTGTGCTAATAGTTGGAATCTGTGTTTAGTAGTTAAGAGTCTTGGGTTCTCTTTGGGATAGTTTGAGTCAGTTAGCTTTCTGCCAAACAAATCAATCACAATTTCCTACTGAGCGCCTTAATGTCTGAGACCGGAAGTATTAATCCCCCTAATCATATACTACAATCTGTTACCTGACTGTGACTAGTTATTATTTCTGTCATCAACCGAGGACTCCCACAGCTGCCAGTGTCATTGTGTCTCATGTCTCTTTCTTTCTCTCTCTGAAATCTCATTCTAGGAGGAAGTGGGCAAGGGGGCCTGACGTGGGTAACAGCATTGAGTTGGCTCTCGCCTGCCATATGCATTTCACATGTGCACTAGTAAAGGGTTCTGAAGAATGGAAAACCCCACAACAAGTCCATTGTCTGTCCTTTTTGTTGGTTATCCCAGCAGGAACTTGAGCTTGGAGAGATACTGAACTTGGACCTGGAAAGATACAAAAGTATTGAATGAACGAATCAGATGCATGCCTCCAACATTGAGGACACAGGTCCGACGGAGAGGCCTGTCTCCCCCTTACTCAGGAGCCATTGATTTAGAATAAGGAGGGTGGGCGGGGGTGTATGTCAGCTTCAACACCGAATTTAGGTATCTACAACTTCAAATCCTGGCTCAGATGTTGACGCTGGCCTGCGGCAGCTCGCTTAACACCTGCCTCAGTTTCCCCATTTGTAAAGTGGGAATTATAACTGTAGTCACCAGGGCAGGGCTGTGCCTTAATTAGCTAATGATCATAAAAGGCTTTGAAGAGGCTCGTAGAAGCCGCCGTTTAAGTGTTAAGTATTATTATTAAATGGATCACACCATCCGGCAGCCAGCCCTGGGGAGACTAACCATGGGTTAGGAGTCATCCCTTGACATTCGCAGAGGCTATGCTCCAAAGTACCAGGGCCCCGGGTGAGTGACGCACGATGGCCCCCGGGCAAGACATCAGCAGAATGCGCTCCTCTCTTTCTGGGACAGCAAGAAATGGAGCTGCATCCTGGCAAGTGCATGGGACACAAGGGGAAAGCGGGGCCAGGCACAGGGCAGGGGACGGGAGGGGAAAGACCACGTGGATGAGCGTCAACAGCCATCATTCAACACGCGTTGATGAGATCCTTTCCTTTGTGCTACATTCCAAGGGTGCTTGCAAGGGGAATAAGACCTAGTTTCTGCCCTCAAGGAATTTACAGTCGGGTTTGATGTCAGAGATACAGAGACCTAGGGAAAGGAGGAAAAGAAAAGAAAGAAAGAAAGAAAGAAGAAAGAAAGAAAGAAAGAAAGAAAGAAAGAAAGAAAGAAAGAAAGAAAGAAAGGATTTTTAGAGGCAGAAAATTCCTGAGGATGTTAAAACAACAAAACCCGAGGATTTCTTTGCAAACGTTCCAAACTCTGGATGGCTCTCAGAAGTCAGGGATGGGGGGTACCTGGGGGGCTCAGGGGTTGAGCCTCTGCCTTTGGCCCAGGTTGTGATCCCGGGGTCCTGGGCTCAGGTCCCCCATCGGGCTCCCCGCGGGGAGCCTGCTTCTCCCTCTGCCTGTGTCTCTGCCTCTCTCTCTGTGTCTCATGAATAAATAGATTAAAAAAAAAAAAAAGAAGTCAGGGAGGGGGTACAAGCATCCATAACTGAGATGAGACATTACAGTGATGTTTCCCCATTGCTTTGCTGTCACCTGCTGTGAAGTCCTTGTCCAGGACTTCTTGCCACTGAGGCGGAGGTTGACTGGGAAGCTGGAGAATGGTAGCCACAGGCTTTAAAAGGCTTTTAAATAACTTTGTTTCTTATGGCAAGAGTGGTACAGGTTTCTCTAAGAAATATAAAAACTACAGAGGAAAAAAAAAAAAGAAAATCCCCCCTAATTTGGCTCCTATGATAGAATCATTGTCAAGATTTGGATACATTGCCTCTTGGTTTGTTTTTCTTTTGCCATTTGGGTCAGAAGTTTCCAGTGTAAGTCGACGCCTGTCCCTTCCATGGCCTCGTCTCCTGTCCCCACCGCGGCTTCCATGGAGCGCTTGTCCCGTGGCCACCACAGGTGCCGGGGAAGAGTGGCAGGCTTCCTGGGGTTCTGTGTGCCTTGTTGTGCTGCTTTTCCAGGCCTGGGGTGGAGGGTCCCCCTACCCTAGTTTTTAAAAAGTTTTTTAATTTTTATTTTATTTTTTTAAAAAAGATTTTATTTATTCATACATGAGACACACACACACACACACACACACACACACACACAGAGAGAGATGCAGAGACACAGGCAGAGGGAGAAGCAGGCTCTCTGTGGGAGCCCGATGTGGGACTCGATCCCAGGTCTCCAGGAGGCAGGCCTAAACCGCTGAGCCACCCAGGCTGCCCAATTTTTTAAAATTGTGCTAAAACACACTTAACAGAAAATACACCGTCCTAACCATTCTGAGGTGTGCGGTTCAGTGGCGTTAAAGACATTTCCAATGTGGTGTCACCATCAGCACCGTGCACCTCTAGAACCCCTTTCGTCTCTTTCTCTCCACCCCTGTGACCCTTGAGTGCTCATCTGCCCAGAGAACATTCCTCTACAGCTGATCCCCGGTCCAGGCGGCTGCCCCGGTGGCAAGACTGCTGCTTATGGGCAACATTGCTGGTGCATCCCTGCTCCCTTCCCAGAGCCCCGAGGGGCCCTGCAGAATGTCCCTGGGACGGGCCTCCGGGCAGTCCCGGCCCGTCCTCTGGAGCTGGTCCTGGAGATGAAGCCTGAACTGCCCTCCTTTCGTGTATGTTTTGGACCCCACCTGGGCGAAAGCCCTCACATTCCCTTATCTCCCACTGCCATTTTACTGCCCCCGATTCTGTTCATCTTGCTCCGAATTATTTCCTCTTGTCTTTCCTATTTGTCTCCCTTGCTGTCTTTTCAAGCTGGCACCGGCTGGCCCCAGTCCCTGCAATCTTTGCCTTTCTTAAGCGCTCAGCTCGGATGTGTTCACATCTGACCTACTTATTCGAGGGCCCACTCAGGGGCAGATGCTCAGGTACCTGCTTTCACGTAATTATTAATGGTGGGGTCTCCTAGGACACTACAGTTATTGTCAGTTAGAAATCCATTCTTATAAAGAGACGTGTTGACACAAGTCATGGATTTGCACAAACCTATCTTATTCCTTTAGTGGAGATTTGTATCTACTGAATGTGCTCATTCCAATTCCACTTACGGATTGAAAGCCCATTGAAGACAGGGACCCTCTCTCCTTTCTATCATCTTGGTGCTCAGTGTTTAATGCGCTCACTTATTTATTTCCCCCCAAGTTCTGTGAGGTAGATGCTTTTGTTATCTCATTTTATAGAAGATTGTCAAGGTCATACAACCATCAGGGGATAGAGACCTGTCTGGGACCCCACAGCCCATGGCCTGGGACACCACTAACTTGGAGTCCAGAAAGTCACCATAGCCCAGCCTCATTATTGTTTGGATGAAGCCACCAGGGCCCCGAGAAATGAGCAGCTTTTCCCAGTCTCACTGCAAAGTTTCTACCTCGCTGGGAGTGCTTGACTACTACTTTCATAGTTTTGATGATAGAAAAATCCATTTTTTGGGGTGCCTGGGTGGTGTAGTCGGTTAAGCATCCAGCTCTTGGTTTTAGGTCAGGTCACGATCTCAGGGCTTTGGGATTGAGCCCCGCATGGGGTTCTATATTCAGTGTGAGATTCTCTCTCTCCCTCTCCTGCTGCCCTTCCCTTGCTCATGCTCTCTCTCTCAAGTAAATAAATAAAATCTTAAAAAAAAAAAAAAAGAAAGAAAGAAAAGCCAAAAAGAAAACTGATTTTGCTTGCCCCCTACCGGGAACTGGCCCTGCTCTGCAGCATAGCATGGGGTCACGGGCAGCAAGTATGCTGCACTGAGTCTCCAGTCTAATTACTTTTACTCATTGCTCTGTGTTCCAAGTATTCTCTTTAAGGTGACATGGTGTAACAGATAATAACCTCTCTTTCCAACTTAATGATATGATCCTTTAATCCATTATCTTTAATGATAGGCGGTCATACAGACAAGACAGCACCAAAGTATAGAGAGCATTTGCTCTTCAGGCTTTTCCTTCCTTTGAGTTCCCCAAAAAGGTGAAGCCCATGGAATCATTAAAGGATGAATCTTCTGTGGGATCCTGTCCAGAAGTCTTGGAGACTCAACCGGAGGACAGTTGACAGGGACCCGCCTTTCTGGTTTTTCTCCTCTCTTTTGGCTGTTGCTTGACCTGAGAGAGAATATGTTGTTCACAAAGGTTGACATCATTAACGAAAAAACCATGATGGCACCACCATTCTGGTTTGGGTGCTGGGCAATGGCGGCTTAAACATCAGGCAATATGGTACCAATGGTCACTGGATCCGTCTCCAGCGTGTGTGTGTATGTGCTTGTGTGTGTTTTCTTTCCATTCTGCTTCCTTTTATATAGGAAAACAAACAAATGACTTTGAAGGCAAGTATGGGCCCTGTGTCCTCTGGCTGGCCCGCCTCATCTAGTATAGATAGTGATCCTTGTTTTCTTCTGGGCCTTCCGTGCATATGCTTCTCCTGCCTCGCTGTTGTTATTAGCACGTGGAGAATGCTTTGTCACTTCATGAGTTAACTCCCTTCATTCCTGAAGTTCTTCTCAGTCCTGTCCTTCCCTTCCCTCCAGCCAGCATCAGTTTAGACCCTTCACAAGAGAACCTGGCCCCCTTCTATTCCTTAATCTTCCCTGAGGAATAGAAATTCCTTCCTCCCATCCTAAGAAGGAGGCCAGATAGGTAATTCGGGCCCATCTCCCCAGCCAATGCAGGCTGGTTTCCTGCCAGCATTTTTTTACGCGTCTGTAGAAACCGCTCCCGACATCCCCAATCCCTTGGCTGAAATATTCGTAGCTACAGTTTGTGGAGTATCTAGTATGGACCAGGCACTGGGCGTTGTGTTGTGTTATATTCATTTAATCTTGCCATCATTCTGAAAGGGACTTCTCATGATCTACAAAAGAAAGCTTCTTTTTCAGTAAATTAGTAGAGAGACTAATTTACTGAAAATCACACTGTCAGTGAAACACTGGGCCTCAAAACCAAGACTTCTGGCTTCAGAGCAAGTGCCTCCCATGATGCTCTGGCACGCTGACACATGTGGCTGAGTTGGTGGCATCTCTACCCTCTTCTAATTTGTGGAAAGCCCTTAGTTTGGTGAGCAGGGGCTTCACATCTGCGTTTCCTGGGAGTGGCATACAGTGCTGGCCTGTTCACAATTCCACCTCCATTTGTTCCAAGTCCAGCAGGTGATGTCTCGGTTTCAGACAAAGAGGCCAAGGCCAAGCTTTGTCTGTGGCCTTCCCAAACTGTCAAAGAGGAGACTCTTGGAGCTTGGATGTCCTGGTTTGAGTGTGAGGGCTTTTTCAAAGAATTTGCACTAGGTTGACTTAAACCAGCTATCTTTTTCAGGGTCTTTGGCTCTGGTAACTTCTGTAAGGTCTTCAGGTGGTCTGGACGGTCAGCACGGGACTCATTCTGGAGGATTTCTCTCTTGCAGATATACTGAGAATCCTGGGTTGGGTGGGGCTTCAGGGGTCCCTTGTCTAATGTGCTCATTTCACAGGTGAGAAAACTGAGAGCCGAAGCCGCTAAGTGACCTGCTGAGATCCAGAAGGGCAATAAGTGGTAAAGACAGGAGAGCCTCGTGGAACCCAGAGGACTGTCCATCCAGGCTGCTTCCTGGGGCTCACTTTTTCCATTTTTGTTCCCTTGACAGTTGATGACTTTCAGATTATTTGAGAAAAAAGTTAACCCTATTGTTGGTAGTAACGTCAACCCCAAAGTATTAGAAATAGTAAACACAAAAAAACAAAACCCAAACCCAAACCCAAACCCAAACCAACATGTTCACCCTGGTAACCAGCTAAAACTGGCTAACGCAAGGTCTGTCTGCAGGGCAGGGTGGCGAGGGAGTGGCAGCTACTCTGTCTACTGCTTTTGGCAAAACAAAGTTAATTCTCCATCTCCATAGACTTTAAATGGCGACTTGCACACAAACCAGATACACTTTCTTTCATTTATAAAAGGGGGAGCCAGAGAAGAGATAAGAGGCAAAACCCCCTGGGGCGATTTGAATAGAGCAGTACTGACCAGAATTTTTAGCTGACCAGCAGCCACTCCCCTGACTGGTCTGATAACAAAGCTTTTACTGTCATTGGCCTCCTTTATAACAGATGATGATTGCTCTGTGGTTCATTTAATTTTATTTTAAAAAATCTGATTTCAGGATGGGGCTCTATTTGCTTGGATTTCTCAAGCTGTCTCTTCTGGGTCATAGGCGTGTCTAGCTGGGACACCTTAAGTGCTGCGCACGGCTTGACATTCTGCATCTCGTCTCCAGTTCAGGAGAACTTTGTGTCTTGAGCAGAATTCAGGGCCATCTTCAGGGCTAGTGTGATGGCCAGGGGAAGGCATGTTATGCTGTGCTCCAATCCTCTCCACCAAGTCTGTTCTTTCTTTTTTTTTTTTTTTTAAGATTTTATTTATTTATGCATGACAGACACAGAGAGAAGCAGAGACACAGGCAGAGGGAGAAGCAGGGTCCCTGCAGGGAGCCCGATGCAGGACTCGATCCCAGGACCCTGCGATCACGCCCAACCACTGAGCCACCCAGGCGCCCCTCCACCAAGTCTGTTCTTAAAGACAAACTCATGTTAAAAGAAACCCAGAGGGAACATTGAAGGTCATAGGGCTAGCAGATAAGGCCTGAAGGGTGCTCTGGTTTCTGGATCGCAGGGCATGTGTAGAGATGAAGGCCGTGTATATGAATGAGCCTCAGATGGTTTTCAACACAACAGGCCAATCTTTGCCCAGATTTTCCATATATGTTTGGAACCCTCGTCAGCAAGTGAAGCATCATGGGCTTCATAAAAGACTAGGTCACCAGATTGGAAACAGGGTGACAGGCCTTTTGCGTTAACTTAGAGATGTGTCTGCCATAAGTTAAAACTAAACCTCAAGTGTTTTCTTTTGAGACAGAGATAGAGATATGATAGATAGGGTCATATATCTGTAGGAATGCCCCAAGGACATTTCCTCTAGTACAATCTCTTTAGAAATGGTCAACTCTGGGAGAGCTGGCCTAAGGCTTCCTTGAGTTTGGCTTAGATTTGGAAAAATCTATGTAATGGTAGGTGAGTTGCATTCTTAGAGTGTTCCTGCTCCTTCAGTTGTTGGCACCATCAAGGAAATCTGGAAAGATGTCACAGTTAATTTGTGATTACAACCGCCCTTTAATTTTTTTACATTTTATTTTATTTTATTTTAAAACATTCTTTTTTTAAATTTATTTTTATTTTTTTATTTTTTTATGATAGTCACAGAGAGAGAGAGAGAGAGAGGCAGAGACAGGCAGAGGGAGAAGCAGGCTCCATGCACCGAGAGCCCGATGTGGGATTCGATCCCGGGTCTCCAGGATCGTGCCCTGGGCCAAAGGCAGGCGCCAAACCGCTGCGCCGCCCAGGGATCCCTACATTTTATTTTTAAGTGCTCTCTGCACCCAATGTGGGGCTTGAACCTAAACTCCGAGATCAAGAGTCGCATGCTCCACACACTGAGCCAGCCAGGTTCCCCTGTTCTTTATTTTTTATCTGCCAGTTTAGGAACCCAAGACTCTAGCTCAGCTGGGGATGTGGTGGGTTTGAGTTCATTATCTCCTTCTTTGGTTGTAAACAATATGAGTTGTTAATGAAGAAAAGGAAGAATGGAGAAGGAAGATTATTACATCACTCAGGACAGGGAAAAGCACATCATTAGCAAAGGAATCAGATTGGAGGTACATTGCCTTAGTCTCCAGGTCTGCCATGGCCCTGAATTCTCTTCTTAACCTGGGATGAATATGCATTTGACCCAATGGGGCAACGAGTTGGGTACTGGTTGATGACTTATGGCTAAGTTACAAAGTGAAATAGTGCCAATATTGGGACTGAAATGGGACAACTTGATTCTTCCTTGAACCTTGGGATTATGAAGACAACTTCTTGGAAGATGAAGCTAAGCCAAATGTACAGTTCAACATCAAATGTTTGATTGTCTATTTATTTTCAATGTACAAGAGAAGCAAAATGAGTGTTCAACATTGCTTAAGGATAGATTGAAAAGCAAATAATGTAGCCCATCAAAAGCATTGGCTTATTTATTTATTTATCTGTGTGTTTAATTTACTTCCAAAGAAGTGGTTGTTTTGGCTGTCAATAGACTCCAACGTAGGACCACAACACCTGAAGTCAATACTTTACCTTAGCAGGATAATCACTACTGAGTGGGAAATTGCCATGGTTGAAATTACTGCTGGAAAAAAAAAATCATGTTGGTGGAAGACCACACTTAAGACTCTTCAATTTTATGTCCTTCTCAAAGCTTCTGGATGAGAGTTCATTTATATGGAGAAAAGTTCTTTAGTGAAACATTCAAAATAACAAACATCAATTAGAGGCTGTGCTCATGGGATGTCTTTCATCTTCAGTCCTGGGAGTGCTCTACAAACACTCATTAAATCCCTCCAAATGCTGCTGCCAGCTAGGTGCTAGTATCTTCCTTCCCACTGAGAAGGAAGTGATGATGTCAGGAAATAGTTCTTTGTGTGGAGTGTAGTCATCATTTCAAATGGACAATTCCCAAACCAGGATAGAATATATGAGGGGATCTAACATTTTAACAAGATGAATACAGAGGGAGCCACAAGTCCTTGGCATAAGAAAAACTGATGCGTGGAAATCTTGAAAGAGTTTGTAGCCTCAAATAATCAAACTGTTCTCTGGGTGAGAACAGTTAACCATATTTGCTAAGATGTGTATAATTTTTCACTGAATAGGTTTATTCCGTGGCCTGTTTTCTCTTCATTATATGTTCCCTGCCTGCATACCTAGTGGAAAGACGCACCTTGGTCTTCATCTCTGCAAAGACATTAGTGAATTTAGAACCCATCCTCTATGAACATTTGCATCCTTGGAATGAGGGCAGATGTCTCCATAGTAAAACCTTCCTTTGGACACAGAGTTTCATGTTGCTTTAGTTTAGAGCCTTCTGCTAATGTAACGGGATGATGGTTTGGTGGGTTGGTGGATTTATGCCCCGTTTATGCCTCTCCCAGTTAGAATTTCTGCCTGGTTCCCACCTTTTGGAGAAAGAATTGGCGGAGAGGAGTGGGGCTCCCGTGGGCTACTGAGGCAGATTGCCCTGTGGCTTGCTGAGGCTGGGAGATATGGGATCATCTAGAGGTCAGAAAGAGCCACAGGAGGAACTGTGCTTCCTTATTTTGGCAAATGGCACCGTGTTCCACCCTGCGACCCGAACTAGAGCCTGGCAGTTGTCCATAATTCCTCCTCATTCGCCTCTAATTGGTCATAAAATCCTGTTGATATTCCCTGTAGAACTGTCCTCATGGCATTAATTCAAACCCTCTTCATTCTATTTTTTTTTTTTTTTTTTTTTTGCCTAGATTTTTCCTGTTAGTGTCCCAACAGGTCTCTCTGTGTCTCATCTCAGCTCTCCCGATGGTTACCTCCAGGTTGCTGCCAAAGTGAGCAGTCCACAGCCCCAATATGACCACCTCTGTCCCCTGTCACATGTTCCCTGGCTTCCCCCATTGTTTTCTTGGCATCCAGGTTCATAGGAGGCCACAGCGTAGGGCGTCATCTGGTCTGTGTCAGCCTCCTTAGCGCCAATTGTCATCACTCAGCTTGTGGCCCGTGTTTCATCCCTTCTGGCTCTCTCTTGTGATCATATGGCTTTGCCAACCCCTCTGCCTGATTCAGATGTCACCTCCTCTAGTAAACCTTCCCTAGGACTGCTGCCTCCACCCGGACCTAGATGAAGGAAGACCCCTTTCATCTGCTCCCGCAGCACCCTGGGCTCACCTGCATCAACGCTTTTGTCAAACTCAGTAATTGTGTCTTTGCTTCCCCCCTAGATTGTGGGCTATGTTTTTTTTTTTTTTTAATTTTATTTTATTTTATTTATTTATTTGAGAGAGAGAACAGAGAGAGCACAGGCAGGGGGAGCAGAAGGCAAGAGGCAGTGGGAGAAGCAGACTCCCTGCTGAGCAGGAAGCCTGACACGTGGGGCTCGATCCCAGGGCCCTGAGATCATGACCTGAGCCAAAGTTGGATGCTTAACCTACTGAGCCACCCAGGCGCCCTAGACCATAAGCTCTTTGACAGCAAAGAATATCTTTTCAAACCTAGGCCCTCCCATGGAGCAAGGAGTATAATGGTGGTGGATGAAAGTTTGCAAAATTAGTGAATTAAGAATTTAGCATTGTATTTCATTGTAGAAAAACAGTCAGGGATTCTTCTCATGTTGTATTTTGCCAACTGTCTCTGATGCATATATTCTATATAGTTTAGCGCTCACGAACATGTTCCCAAGAGTTGTGCTGTTGGGCTGCGCAGCTTCTGTTTTTGGGACTGTGGGAGAGCAAGGTTTCATCTGCACCTTGAATCAGTGTCTACAGACACTGTGGAAGAGAAGAACGAGTTTATAAGGATCCGGTTGGACTTCTTCCAAAAAGAAAAAAACAACAACCCTGCTTTGCATATGGAATCAGCGTGATTTGAATTGCTTCCTCTCTATTTTGATGGAAACGATTCTCCTTCAGTCCCTTCTTCACAGGCTTCTAAGTGTGTCTGGTTTGTATTGCCACATCTCGGAAAGAACTCACTCAAATCCATCTTGCCTCTTTTCCTTCTCTGGTTCATGGGCAGAAACGTGGGCTTTGCTTGCTCCCCTTGGGGCCATGCCCCCAGACAAGAACGCTGCCTTCGCCCCTACGCCACTGCCAGTCACTGCTCTGGGTAATATTTCTGTGGTCACTAACTGAGATTTCGAAATGGTGAGCAGGTCTCCAGAGGCAGATGCTATGAGGGAGCCAATGACCATTATTAAATATGAGCACGGAGTGCTGGATCTTTTAATGGAAACAATGTGTTTTGATGGCATTTGCACGCTGTGTAGGGTTGTCTTGGGCTGTAGCGAATGGCTCCCCATTCCAGAATGCTCTTGGCCTCTGTGTCCGTGTCTTCCAGCCGGCCCTGGACTCAAGAAGACTGCCTTTTCTTTGCAGTGTTTTGCATGAACAACATTCACTAAGAAGGTAGTTCAGGCATCGCTTGCTCATGTTTCCATCAGCGTGAGATCAGTTGGGTCATGTGCTCAGAAAATATGCATTTTCTATGGTGTGTCATTCAACCCAAGTCTTTAATACAAAGCTGTGGGACAGCTTCAGGTGGTTTTTGTTTTTCTGTCGTAACGGGTATGTAAGTAGGTGTGAGTGAGTTTTACTCTAAAGTAGACCTCAGGAGTCTCAGTCTCCGTGGATACCAACCCTCATCGTGAACATTGGAATTGCGTTAATTCAGACTCATTGCTAGGATGTGGCTCTACGGTGTTTCAGTCAGCATCTTTGTTAAGTTACTTGTTTTAGTGATCCAATCAAATGGCCCCACATGATAGGATTGTTGGACTGCTCGTCAATCTGGAGGCTGTCAATCCTGCAGTGCAGTCAGAAGATATGGGGACTGTGGAGAGAGGCAAAGCCCACAGATTCAATATATTGCAATAAGGAGTTTGAGGATCACAACCTGATTTTTCACAAGATCTACCAGGGGATGTTACATAGTAATTTTTAAAAATCGCTTTAAATGGGACACAGCATGAACTACAAATGCTTATTTGCCTAAATTGCAAATTCCCTTCTATATGACACAAGAGAGAGGCTACAAGTTTTTTTTTTTTTTAAGATTTTATTTATTCATTCATGAGAGGCACAGAGAGAGAGAGAGAGAGAGAGAGAGAGGCAGAGACACAGGCAGAGGGAGAAGCAGGCTCCACGTAAGGAGCCCGATGTGGGACTCGATCCCAGGACTCCAGGATCACATGCTGAGCCAAAGGCAGATACTCAACCGTTGCACCACCCAGGCGTCCCAAATTTTCTCTTTGATCATGCTACTTTCTCTTTTTTTTTGTTAGTTTTTTTGTAGGTTTTTTTTTTTTTTTTAATAGGCTCTATGCCCAGCATGGAGCCCAAAATGGGGCTTGAACTCACGACCCTGACATGGAGACCTGAGCCAAGATCAAGAGTCAGATGCTTAACCGAGCCACCCAGGTGACCCTGGCTACAAGGTTTTTGAAGGAACCAAACAGGACTCATGTGTGAGTTTGTATCTTTTATAATTGAAAATCTTAGAGTTTATTCTATTTGATGTGGAATTTTGGTCTCCTAGTCTTGCTGAAACTTTTTATTTATCATGCTTTCCTTCAATAGACTGATACTACACCTATAAAAGGGAAGAAGGCACCCAGGAGATCAAAGAAATCTACTTCTCAGCTCCAATTTTCAGTTTACTAAATTTTTTTTGATATTTCAGACATACTCATTTTATTTTTAATTTTAGCGAATTGCCCCAATTTCTTTAGCTTATAGGTACAGAAAAAAAATTAATCTAGACGATCATTGAATAACATGATCAAGAACAGTGTCTGTTTGTTTCATGAGCACCACATGCTCTGGGCTAAGTGGTGGACATGCGTCAGCTCATTCATACCTTGCAACACCCAGAAGACTGGGATTGGAGGAGCTCCAGCATTTGCCCAAGGCCGCCAGCTTCTAGTGGAGAAGTCAGGATTCAATCCCAGGACTCTCCTGCTGTAACATACATACTTTTACCACCGGGCTCATTTGGGAACTGAGAAGAATCTCCACCATCACCAGTCCCACCCTGATGCCCACGAGAACATGGAGATGCTGAGAAATGAGTGGCCAGAGAGACGATGCAGCTTGTCAGCCTTCCAGCACTGCACCTGGAGCCCGGGCTTCAGCCTCCCAGTTTGGGTGGAAAAGTCCATCCCATTTTCTACTGCTGTGGTTCTGTTGTGCGCATGCCTTCCGCATCTCAAAGCCATGCAAGGTGCACATTGGCCTAATTGGATGGGGCTGGTAGAGAAGCTGATGGGATGGGGTCCATTTGAGATGAGGCTTGAGGCTTTCTTCCAAGTCTCTGTCATTAAATTAACACCATCACACTGCACAGATTACAACTCTACCCTCTCCCAAGAGCTATCATTGGAAAGGCAGCATAGACACTCAGCAGATGCATGTGGCCACCGAGCCCTAGAAATACAGCTCGTCTAAACTGAGCTGTGCTGTAAGTAAAAAATACATCCAGATTTTAGACTTAGAACAACAAAAAGAGTGTAAAATAGCTCATTAATAGTTTTTACATCAATTACGTGTTGAAATAATAATACTTGGTATTACTGGGTTAAAGAAAATACATTATTTTTTAATAAAATATAATTTATTAAACTTGATTTCCCCTGCTTCCTTTTTTCTCTCTTTTTAAAAAAATTTAGCTCATGGAAAATTTTGTTTATTTTTATTTTTGAAAGATTTTATTTATTTATTTGAGATAGAGAGAGAAAGAGAGAGAGAGAGCATAGAGAGAGGGGGAGCAGCAGGCAGAGGAAGAGGGAGAAACGGACTCCCTACTGAGCAAGGAGCCAGACACAGGGGTCAATCCCAGGACCCTGAGGTCATGACCTGAGCTGAAGGCAGACATTTAACCCACTGAGCCATCCAGGCGCCCTGAAAATTTTAAATTATGTACGTGGCTAGTATTATATGTACCAGACAGTACTGCTCTGGAAGTATATCATTTGGGTTTGAATTCCACATCTGTCATTTACAGGCTGGATGACTTTGGGCAAGTTATTAAATTCTTTCATGCCTCAGTTTTCCCATTTAAAAAGTAAGAGATAGTAATAGGCATGCCATAAGGACTAAATGTGTGAAGATCTTTCCAAAATCCTCAGGACTGAAAGGGCTCATGATAAACACCACATACATGTTTGTTTAACAAATTAGTCATTTTTAGAGGAGAAAATTATTGCTGTCAAGTCCTACCCTCAGTGAATTTTGCTAGGGGCAAATATTTTTCTGGGACTTTTATGTGCAGTAGTCAATTCCATATTTACAAGATGGGTAAATCTATAATAAAGGGAAGAATTGCTATTGACAAGTAAACCTGGCATCCTTCTCAAAGTAGAATCTATTTTTGGCTAATCTACACTGACTTGAGGGGGTGAGATAATTTATTGGTTAAGGGAGAAGCAATGCATGTAATTATTTAGTTTAAGAAGTCCATATCTAGGGGTGCCTAGGTGGCTCAGTCAGTTGGGCATCTTTTTATTGTTTTTTTTTTTTTAAGAATTATTTATTTATTCATGAGAGACACACAGAAAGAGGCAGAGACATAGGTAGAGGGAGAAGCAGGCTCCCCAAAAGCAGATGCTCAACCACTGAGCCACCCAGGTGCTCCTGTCTCTGGTTTTGGTTCAGGTCATGAGCTCAGGGTCATGGGATCAAGCCCTACATTGGGATTCTTTCTCTGTCTCTCTCAAATAAGTAAAATCTTAAAAAAATCCATATTTATATTTAAAGTAATTAGGCAGCTGAAGACTTGGGTATGAGGATTGGCTGTTGACTTCATATTGGGAAATGGTTCAGAGATTGGAACCTACAAGTCAGAGGGTTGCTATGGACAACAATGATGAGCTATATGCTTGTCAGAATTTTCTTCTAGAGAACGCTTATTAGTAGAAGATCATGAGCTTGAGTCTCTGGGAGTCTGGGAGCTTAGCTCAAAGCAGCCTCAGCAAATGGGAACTTTCTTTGCAGCCTCATGTTTTCTCTTAACATTTTGTACAGCCTATTCCTTAATGTACCCATGTTTATTTTAATACAGAAGGTGGAATATTAAATTACTCATCTTTAAGTAAAACTTATACTCCAAGGAATTATCCACGAATACACAACAGCCAGTATTTATCTGCTAGGCATCTATTCTAGGCTGTGGGGATTTTACAGTGAACAAGACAAAATTCTTGTTCTGATGGAACTGGCATTCTACTGCAAAATGGGGGCAATCAATGCACATGTAGATAAGGGGATTTCAGGATGACACAATGAGAGAGTGATGTGATAGATATTTGGGGAAAAGGGTTGTGGCTGGTATAGAAAGAACAGACAGAGGATTCTCTGAGGAGGCATTACTTGAACTGAGTCTGGGTGTTGAGAAGGGGTCAAATGGAAGTGCATCCAGGGGAAGAACATTTTAGACAGAGCGTCAGCAAGTGCAAAGGTCCTGAAGGCAAGGAGGCTGGGGTGTTTGTGCTTGAAATTTATTTGTTCATCAAACTCATCCTGCTGCAGGCCAGTGGGGACAGTGATAGCATAGGAGATGAGGATGGAGAGGGGAGGGCCCGCTGATCATGGAGGGTTTTGTAGGCCAAGAGTGTTTGGATTTTTATTTCAAGTGCCATGGGAAATGACTGGGGATTGGCACAGGGGACTAACAAAACTTGATAGATATTGTTAAGTTTACTTTGGCTGTTGTGAAGACAGAGGATGATAGTGGAGGCAAAGTGAAGAAGCAAATTCAGGTACAGGTCCTTGCAGTAATCAAGGTGAGAAAAATGGTGGCTTCTAGGGTGAGGAAAAGAGGATAGGGAATTGGGATTTTTGAGAAAAGTTGATACTTGCCTATGGATTGGATGTGGGTGTATGGATTGGAAATGGGTCAGGAATTGTCTATGAATGGATACTAATGGGAAGGATCAAGGGAAATGCCTAGATTTCTCACTTGAGCAAATGGGTGGATGATAGTTTCATTTATGAGATGGCTGGAGACATCCTTGAGACATCCAAGTGGAAATGTTAAGCTTCTGTTGGATATATGGGTCTGGAGCTTAGGAGATTTTGAGGGTTACAGATCTGTGTTTGGAGGTCATCACCATGTAGATGATATTTAAACTTCAGATCGGCGTGAGGACACCTGGGAAGAGATGCAGAGAAGAGGAGAGCATCCAGAACGTCTCTGGTTTACATTTTCTTCTCTGAGTAGTTTAATGGTTTCCACTCCTGGGGCCCCAGGATCAAGACTTGGAAAGCAAAGCCCCACACTAGTCTTCCACCAACTCTTCAGAGCCCATCTGTCAGCATAAACACATAATAAAGTCTCTAAGTTTTGTTAATGGTGAAGGACTCTTTTAGGTAGCAAAGGACTATGGAAATGCAGAGCATGGAGAGCTCCAGAGAATGTAAACAGGCAGAAAAGCAGCCGGCTGTGCTTCTGTGTGGGCAAGAGAAAGTTAATGAACCAGGGAAAACAATCCAAGGCATATGGAGAGAAACCTTGACCCCTGAGCTCTCACTTCCCAGCCTGGGAAGTGATCTAGTTCTATGGCTGCAGCCATGAATCATAAAATAATCAACCCACAGATTTTTATTGAGTAACTGGTAGATGTTCAGGTGTTAAGACTTCCCAGGCTTCCCCAGAAGACTCTTGAGAACAAAATAGATATGATTATCCACATTTTGCCAAAAAAGAGAGATTTTGGAGAAGGCCCAAAGATGAAAAAACTACAAATATTGAGGTGGAATTTTGGTTGTATTTGTTCCATTAATTATGGGGATTTTCAAATGTAGTTTGGGATATCGCACTAAGGTATTCGGGCTGTGTTTTGGGTAGTTCTGATGTGACTCTATAGATATGTTGCTGTTTTTTTCTTTTAATGAATGGGGAAATATTTTGTTATTTCAAAGGAGTATGGAACACTACTATATAGAACTACAGACCATTATTAGAATCAAATCGTTAAGCATTTATTTGTCCATCGAATTCATTTTGCTAGCTTCTTTCAGGTGTATAGTAAGTACTCAGTACTCTTTTTTTTTTTTTTTAAGATTTTGTTTATTTACTCATGAGAGACACACAGAGAGAGGCAGAGGTAGAAGCAGGCTCCCTGAGGGGAGCCCGATGTGGGATTCGATCCCAGGACCCTGGGATCACATCCTGAGCCGAAGGCAGATGCTCAACCACTGAGCCACCCAGGCGCCCCACTTGTTGAGTAGATTAATGAATAAGCTATGTTGGTCAAAATGATTTTATCCGGAGAAGGCCTTTGCCTGAAAATATTAGAAAATATAATATTGTAAGAGAGCGATATGAGGGAAAAGCAGAAAATGGCACAAATGCACATAAAATATATATCAGGGAATTGAAAAAAATTTAAGGCAAAGAGTTCACATTCAGGAAGTGCAAACTGCATAATGGTGAGTTCTGGAAGAACCCCCAGAACAGACAGGGTGGAAATGGGGACAGTTTACAAGCTTTTCCCTAAATTCTTCCTCAAGGAGTTGGGTGTTTTAGGAGCTTCTTAAATAAACATCCAGTTCACGTTACTTTAATTCCCGATTTGGTAACTGATTTCCAAGAATTGGGTCAGGTTGTCTTGCCATCAACTTTTTCTCTTTAGATAGGCATGTCTCTTCCCTGACTGAGCTCTTCTGTTGATCAGAGGTGAGTCCTCTGTCTTCACTGTACTCATTTATCTTGGGTTTCCATTCTCTTGGTGCTGCTCCCTGCTCTCTGTTTTTTGCCTTGTGATCACCAGTTCTTCATCGGTCAGTGGCCATTCAGGTTTCGTGTGTGCCAAAATGCAGTAATAACACCACTTGAAATGTACAGAGTGCCCTATCTCGGAGGAGATCAAAGTACTTTTACAGACAGTATCTTGAGGATCTTCCATACATTGTCGCGGAATAAATAGGGCACAGCTATTATTAACTCCATTTTGCACAGGAGGAAATGGCACCTCAAGGAGGCTAAATGATTGGCTTCATTTTACAAGTACGCAGTGGGCTAGGAGTGGAGCCATGAGTATTTTTGATTCAATTGTTAGGTTCTTTTGACTGCCTAGGTGGATAGTCTTTTTTGGTAAAACTATGTAGAGAGACAGGAATGTCAGAGTTTGTTTTGCCTTTTTCCCCCCATTAGATTTATACTGATTTTTTTGTAGTATTTGGCCAGTTGCCGTAGATGGTGTTTATTTTTCAGGAGAGTTGTTTATAGGATCGCCTTGGACTTGGATACTGTTGGGATCTGCAACTTGTGGTTCCTTGCATCTTTATGTGCTTGGACCAGTGGTAGCACCTTGGGTGGGTGGGTGGAAGTGGATTTCAAAGGGTGAAAACCCACATGAGATATTTAATGGAAATTCATGTTCCTGAGATTTCTGTTGACAGTAGGCTTGAGTTTATCAAACCAGTATCTTGTTGGCGATAGCTGCTAAATTATACTTTTGGAGAAATTCAGGACTTTCTTTGGCAGGGGACTTTTAAAACAGTGCTTGGAGTCAAAGGAGCTTTATCTTGAAATGTTTTATTGGCCGTTCTGAAACTCCCTTGTGCAAGAATGATGAGGCCCAGGTATGTGTACCGTAAGGTGTGGTCTTCATACAGTTGCCAAGCGAGACTTGCTTTTTTTTTTTTTTTTTTAAAGTTTTGTTGAGACTTGGGCAATCAGAATTTGGGTTTTTCCCAGGCAGATCTACAATATACTCCCTAAAGAATTTTGTAGGCTCTTTGGGTTGTGTTTCATCACCTGGGTCGTGTGGACCTGACAACACATTCAGGCTGAGCCTTCTCTCTCAAGTTAACAGGGCATAACAATGTATCTCCAAAAGGTCTGTGAGGGTGCCCCTCATTGTTTGGCGCTCCTAGAATGGGCAAGCTGAATTTCCCAAAGCTGCCGTGCGCTGTTTGGAAGCTGCTGTTAGAAATCTGGGTTTCTGTCAGCTGGATTTCAGATAACCAGATTGATACCTAGTCACGTGGATAACGAGCGAACTCAGGCTGGGGAGAAGTGAGCGTCTGGGTTGGCTGCATAGTCCTGTGTGCAAGGCTGTCAACAGAAAGGAAATCATAGCAGCTCTGCCCCTGACCTTGGAAAGTTGCTTAGCTTCCCAAGCCTCAGTTTCCTCTTTCATAAAATGGGGATTCCTCTCCTACTTATTGAGCAGAAACGTGAGGATTAAGATCATGCAGTGCATGTGAAAGTCCTTGCTATGTGGTTAAAGCTCCATGGAAATCACCGAAGCTGCCTGTGAAAAAGGGATAAAGATCCCCAATTTGTAGGGTTGTCGCAAAGATGAAACGAGATACCTTATGAAAGGCTCCTCGCATATTCCTTTACGCGCTGCAATAAACAAAATGCAGTTGCGCTTCTCAGCCCTTCCTGCCCCCTCAAGCCCACTTTTTTTTTCTATCCAAGACTCTGAGGCTGTTCTTTTAACCCTCATTTGCCTCACCTTTTACCCATGAGTGAAGTTGGAATTTGCAATTGGGTCCCTATCTTGGGTTGTTCCTTATATGGGTCCAGTTCATTTGGTTGCTCACATTGGCTTATATCCCCCTTCACGGATCTCCACGTCTTCCTTCCCATACTCCAAGTGTCTGACCCCAGGTTTCCTGATGAGGCTCTATCTCCTCCAGCAGGCTCACTCTAGGGTCAAGCCCTCTTCGGCAATCCCACAGTGCTTAGGGACACTTAAAAACCTCTGTGTGACCCTTATTCTATCAATATATTTACCTTGATCTCTCATTTCATGTTGTAAAATCTTTGATGGCAAGGATCATGTTTATTTTTCAATACCAAAGAGCATCCCGTTCAGTTTCTGGCACAGGACAGGTGTGCGGTATGAGTGAGTAGAGGAGTGAGTAAGTCAAACTAACAACTATCAATGACCCCTCTGCAGCTGCTTAGAGATCTCACTTCCCAGGATATTCCACTGAATCCAGTTAGAGACTCTGCTTATGTTTCTCAGTCATGCAGCGTGTTGGTGGCTGGGTGAGGGTCCAGTTATCCCTTGAAACAGTAACATTCTGGTCATCTGCCACTTTGAATATTGTCCCATGACTCTCGTTCCAATGACTCATTATGAACTTGTCTCTACAGTGCCAAAAACTTAGGCTATTGAGTTTCATGAGTCGAAAAAAATGAGTCCATTTGACTGACTCAGGGCAGTCAAACTAGTTGTTTGGATGGAGGTCGATGAAGCACACGGGTTCATTGAGATTTTCATTTCTGAGCTGGTTGTTTTATTTTTGCTGTACAGGCAGGCTCCGTGTGACTTCGAGTGGCGTCAGAATGGCTAACGCTGGCTGGTGCTCAGACGGCAAGGAGGACGCTTGAAATCTATGTCCAGCTAGGCCCCCGGGTGGCCTTAGGCAAGTTACGCAAATTTCCCTGTCAGGTATTTCCTGAAATAAAAAAAGGGAAGTCGTGGATGGGATAGCAGCGATAATTCTGAGAATCTGGGCCCCGCTGTGGGTATAACGTGTACCTGTTGCTCAGGGAGGTGGTGACACACTTTGAAGGGCTTGTGCACTGGGGGAGGGAATAGTGTTCTGTTTCAGTACATCTTTCCTCCTAGAGTTGCTCTTGCTTTTTCCTCTCCACCTGTCAGTTTTTCTTTCCTTTTTTTTTTTTTTTTAAGATTTTATTTATTTATTTTAGAGAGGAAGAGAGCGAACAGGGGGAGGAGCAGAGGGAGACGGACAAGCATACTCCGTGCTGAGCGTGGAGCCCGACCCTGAGATCATGACCTGAGCTGAAATCAAGAGTTGGCCACTCAACCCACTGAGCCACCCAGGTGCCTCATTCCCCTGTTATTTCCACAGGGTTCCAGAGCCACTGAGATGTGTAATGCACTTAGAAATAAACTTTATTTGAAAGATAATATATGCAATCGAGGGGTATTATGATTGTAGTCAGGAAACTAAAGAAAAGTCATTATTTATGCCCCCGCCCCGTTTAATAAGAAATAATTGACACGCATCAGTGTATAAGCTTATGGTGTGCAACATGATGGCTGGACTCACATATGTTGGGAAATGATCACCACAATAGGTTCATCTCATATCCATCTTCTCATAGATAAAAGAAAGAAGAAAAGAGTAAAGAAAAAAAAGTTCTTGTGACAAGAACCCTTAGGCTCTACTGTCTTCACACCTTCCCTGTATATCATAGGCGGTGTTAGCTGTGCTCACCATGCTGTACATTCCATCCCTGGGACTTATTTATCTTATAATTGGAAGTTTGCACCTTTTGATCACCTTCCTCCAATTTGATCACCTTGCTCTTCCCAGTCCCCCCATCCCCCACCCATGGCCTCTGGGAACCACAACTCTGATCTCTTTTTCTGTGAGTTTGTTTTTGTTTGTTAAAGATTCCACATATAGGTGAGATCATATGGTATGTGTCTTTTTCTCCATCTGATTTGTTTCACTTAGCATAGTGACCTCAAGGTCCATTCTGTAGCAAATAGTATAGGATTTCCTAGGGTTTTTTTTTTTTTTAATGGCTGGATAATATTCCATTTTGTGTATATACATATATCTCCCAGCTTCTTTAGGCATTCATCCATTGATGATCACTTATGTCTTGGCTATTTATTAGAAATAATAAATAATGCTGCTGTGAACATGGGGAGTACAGGTATCTTTTTTTAATTTATTTTTTATTTTTTAAATTTTATGTAAATTCAATTTGCCAACATATAGTATAACACCCAGTGCTCATCCCATCAAGAGCTTTTCTCAATGCCCATCACCCAACTACCCCTTTCCCCCACACAGGTATCTTTCTGAGTTTGTGTTTTCATTTCCTTTGGATATATTCCTCAAAGTGGAATCGTTGGATCCTATGGTAGCTCTATTTTTAATTTTTTGAGGATCCTTTATACTGTGTTTGAAAGCTTTGATTTTCAAATATGCCACCATTATAACAAATGCACCAGGATTCTGTGCACGCAAAACATAGTTTCGCATAACGGTATTGCTGATGAAGACCCCATTTTGAAAGTCCAGACATTTATTTAATGAAACGAAGCTTCACAGATGCCTATCATTTAAAATTTCATAGTGGGGTGGGGGTACCTGAGTGGCTTGTTGGTCATTGGGTTGAGCGCCTAACTCTGGGTTTTGGCCTTGGTCATGGTCTCAGCGTCCTGGGATTGAGCCCCGAGTGGGGCTCCACAATCAGTGGGGCGTCTGCTTCTCTCCCTCTTTCTTTCTTTGCCCTCCCCCACTCACCACTCACATACACTCTGTTGCTAAAATAAACAAATCTTTTGAAAAAATAAAATAGAATGTCATAGTTGGTAGATAGATTGGAGAAGAAGGGAAAGAAAGGAAGCAAAAAGGAAGCAAAGTTCTGGTTCTTTGGAACTTGGGGTCCAAGCTTCTGTTTCTGAAAGGAGAAACCTGTCCAGAGGTTCCTTCTAGCTTTTTCTTCCTCTTCCCTTCCTTATCTCTTCCTTTTATTATTTTTTTCCTACAGTTTTATTTCTTTTATTCTACTCCTGCTCTCTTTTTCTTCTCTCCTCTTGGGGGTAATTGGAGAGGGAGGATGTGGTCAGAATTGATGAGGTGAGAGGCATTCCAGTTCCCTTTTTCCTCCGCCTCAAACCCTTAGCAGATGTGAAGCTTAATCAGACCATTGCAGCTCAGACCACGGATGGAAACTCCAGAAACCTCAGCCCGGGGACATCAGGCCACAACCACACTCTCAGTGGCAGACTCATTCTAGAAAGCATTCTGACCATGCCTTCTAGTCACACTGCTTAGAAATCCATCCACCTGGCCACGGGAAGGCACCACAAGAATTTGTTAGTGTTCGTTGGTCACATCCGTGTGTGAACACCATCCTGATTGGCGGGGGAACCAGAGTCCTCAAAGGCTGGCCTCTCAGTGTGCTAGTCAATCACTACTGCTTACCCCCTGTCTTTGCATTTTGGGTGTCATTGTGTGTGTGATGCTGCCTCAGGACGGAAACTATCTTGTAAAGAAACTATCTTGTAAATTGTGGATTTTCCCTAGCTCATCATAACTTGGGTGGTATCTTTGATCTTACCAGCTTGAAGAAGAGGATTATGAATATTTTTGCATCCAATTCTCTTATTAATTAATAAGATATGAAGATGACAAGGATAGAAAGCTGTGAGAAGCTCCTGTGTAATGTACTAGATTATAACTGAATTGGGGCCCATTTTCACTGGTTTTTATGAAACCAGTGAAAATTCATACTGGTTTCAAGCTCAAGGGAGTTTTTCCTCATTTCCAAGAGGGAGACCTGCTTCCACCATTGTCATGTCTAAAATCAAGAATTTGGTACAAACTTTCTCACCGAAGTTCAACATTCTTTTGGAATTCTTTTGGTAAGAAAATTCTTTTTGGTAGTTGATTGGGGCATTGAAAATATATAGATCTGGGTCAGAGAACCAAAGTGTAATTCCTGAGAGAACTCACGTGACAGGTGGAGGAAAAAAATCTCGCCAAAGGAGTTCTTTAGGATGGCTTGGTGTTCTGTTCCTGAAGGTAATCTTGAACTTTTTTTTTTTTTTTTTGGTAATCTTGAACTTGATGGTCAGGCTCCTAATTTTGTAAAACAAAGAATTTGAAACATTTCTTTTTTTTTTTTTAAAGATTTTTATTTATTTATTCATTAGAGACACAGAGAGAGGCAGAGACACAGGCAGAGGGAGAAGCAGGCTCCATTCAGGGAGCCTGATGTGGGACTTGATCCCAGGACTCCAGGATCACGCCCTGAGCCAAAGGCAGATGCTCAACCGCTGAGCCAGGCATCCCAATTTGCAACATTTCTAACTGTGGGTGGTGAATAGCATAGAATATAATATTGGAATGCATCTCATGGAATAGAGGTGTGTATCCTTTCTTGACATTTTTCACTCAGTCACACATATATGTATGTGTACATTGGGTTGATGTAAACTCATTATGGAAAGAGGCTGTAGCCACTGCAATAGTTGATTGCTTCCTTCCTACCCAGATCATGAGAGCCAGTGATTTCAGTTAGAGGAGTATGCTTTGGCCCTGATTTATTTAGCACCTATGTTCCTTTCTACAGAAAGAATGAAAGAGCATCTTAAAATAAATTTCTAAAAAAAAAAAAAATTCTTTGCTTTTTCCAAAAGAAATGTAGAAATGTGTGCTTATTTTAGAAACCATAGAAAATATAGGTAGGGATGAAAAATAGTTAAAATTTGTTCCCACTACCTAACCATAACTTCTATATTTTGATGTATGTATATTTCCTATCTTTAGGACATGTGTGTGGGAGGTGTGTATGTGTGTGTATGTGTGTGTATGTGTGTGTGTGTGTGTGTGTGTGGAGGGGATGTGTCTGTGTGTTAAATGGATTGTTACTACATATAATTTTGTAACCTGCTCTTTGCAAATAACCACAGCATTAACCATTTTTCTAAAATGCCCTTAATATGGAAGAACAGTGATCAGTGTAAGCGCTTTTAGAAAGCAAACAGGCACGTGGATGAATAAAGAAAATTGTCAAGATAGGTCTGGAGAGGAAGATGAGCAGTGAAAGAGAAATACATCAGGAGAACAAAAGTTTGAGATGCTGTTATTGGGGCAAAAGAAAGGATTCTTACTGCCAGATTTTGATGTTGAAGGACCCACAGGTACTCAGAGTACCCAGAAATGTATTTTCATTCGGGTTGACACAAAATGTTAATCATAGGGTGTTCACAAGTTAATTTAAGAGGGGTAACAAGTTGTCCTGGTTTTAGAGGACAGTCTTCGGTTATTTGCCACATGCCTGTGTCCCTCAGGGGCTCCCAATTTTTCAAAGCTCTATTCAGGAACCGATCTCATGTGAACCTCATCACAGCCTTCTGTGGAGAAGCAGGGTCATCACTGTTATCTGATTTTCTGGACCAGGAACCTGAGACGTGGCCAGATGAAGTGGTTCTTCTGAGGTCACGGTTGCTGGGAAGGCAGTCTGGACCATGTAGTCTTTTGATCCCTCCTAGGCTGCATACAATCTGGCTTTGGGGCTGGAACTCTTCCAGCTGGGTACAGGCTGGCCGGGGGGGGGGGGGGCGAAGCTCACCCTGAGGGTGGCCTTGTCCTGTCTTGTCTCAGTGAGGAAAGGGTGTTTCCATCCAGTGCTTGGTTGTGCTGTGTTTCCTTGGTGACAGTGGCGCCAGGATGCACTGAGCATCAAGGGTTCGGATTCCCACTCTTGGTAACCTGTGGCAGATGCCCCGGCTTGGAATAGGGATGCTGCTAACGTGACAACCTGGAACCCACAGCTTCTGGCTCCTGACGTGGTGTCCTTCATTGGGGGCCATGAGACCCACTTTCACTGTCACCTGTGAAGGTCAGGTTGATCTCAATGAATAGGTCTGGGCCGACATGGGAAAATAATGGGACTTACTTGGATGAGACCATGATCTCTCATTTCTGGGAGCTTCTAATCCAAGACCAAAGCAGGGTTGTGATTATGTGGAGAAGGACCAATGAGGACCAATTCAATGAGGAATTCTTTTTTTTTTTTTTAAGATTTTATTTATTTATTCATGAGAGACACAGAGAGAGAGAGAGAGAGCGAGAGAGAGAGAGAGAGAGAGAGAGAGGCAGAGACATAGGCAGAGGGAGAAGCAGGCTCCATGCAGGGAGCCTGACGTGGGAATCGATCCCGGGTCTCCAGGATCACACCCTAGGCCCAAGGCAGAGCTAAACCGCTGAGCCACCGGGGCTGCCCCCAATGAGGAATTCTTGACTGAGAATGACCAGTGAGGCTTTCTTTTTTAAAATTTATTCTTATTTATTTATTTTTATTTATTTTTTTGAGACTTTCTTACTTGAGCCAAGGGCATCTAGAACCTGCATGAAATTTCCTAACAAAACTGTGGAGCTTGTGTGCTTTCAGGTTGAAATTTCCTTATGATGACAAATGCTGAACAAGCATCAACACCCCAGTGGGAAGGGTTCAGGCTGGATCTACCTTCTGAGGAATGTCACTTTCTGAAAGGAGGGGCTGAGTCTACAGCAGCACCTCCGTGCTCCCATGCATAGCCTCTTCTGCTCACCTAAGGACCTTCCTTAGCGCATCTATAGAAATGAGCAGAACATTGAAACCCCACCAGAGGGTTAACCTCTGCTTTTCTCAGGCTTACGGTGTGCTGACTTGCTTTTCTTGGTTCTGAAACGATGCAATCTGATAGTTCAGCAGCTTCCTGTTTGAGGGTTAATTATTTCTTTTTATGCCTATATTTAAGATGCTTAAATTTGTGATTCACTCCCTATAATTAGATATAATGCTCAGAATATATCCCTATCACATTAACGTTTCTCCTTTGAGGGACATTAATTTCCCCTCTGAGCAGTTGCCAGTGGACTTACTTAGATCATGAAAATATGATGATAAATGAATGCAGCCATCTCAAACACGGCCTTGAACTTGCACTCGTCATGGCTGTGAGTCAGGAGGCCCCAGCCGGGTGCCTGTGGCGATGACGTTCCCTCACACCTGGTGTACACGACTGCCCCTGGGATGTGTGCACCCTTGCAGTTTGAACCGTGGCTCTTTCCTGGCTGAGCGGCCTCATCTTTTCAGCTTCTTTGCCCCTTGAGAGCGAAACCAAGAAATGACTTTCAGAGAGAGCGACGAATCAGCGAGAGGCTGGGGAGTGGAAATAATAAGACCCCACCTAGTGAGGGAAGGGTGGGGAATAGTTTGAAGTTCATCTGAGGTGGCAAAAACGGTCTTCCCTCTGTCCCCTACCTTGACTCTTGTTGGGTAACTAGAAGCTTCGTTCACCAAGTTCTCAGAACTGAGCCATCTCTCCTCCATCAGGGCTTCTCCCTCCAGAGTAAGTGCTTGATTCACGTTGAGAGCGGAGCCTCCTCTCTGCCCCAGCAGACATACCCAGGTGGGGGAAGGAGCCCAGAGAAGAAAGGGAGGAAAGAAGCTTGCCCCAGGAGGAGGAAAGACGAGGAAGTGAGAAGCAAAGGGAAGGAAGAGAACCAGAGGAAGAGGAGAGGGACGCCATGCCTCGGAAGGAACAATTTGCCTTCTCTGGTTTGCCAACAGTTTGATGGCTGTCACTTTAGCACCTGGGCCTTCCTCCTTCTCCAGACACACTGAGCTGGTGTTTCACTAGTAACAATAAGTTAATTGAATAGCCCGTCGACAGATGGGCACGCTGTGGCTCTGAGCTTTGGGCTCCTTTGTTGTAGTTCTGTGTGAAAGAGTCTGAAATAGCACCTACCCTTTAAGAGAAAACACACACACACACACTCACACACACACACATACACACACACTCCCTCTTCTTTCATCCCTACCTCCTCTGCGCCTCCTAAGCCTAGCCTCTCCATAGTTCTACCTTTTTAATGATTTTCCAGAAGGAATAGAGGATTTCTAAGTGGGGGGTCTTTGGGCTCGTAGGCTACTAGGCCAGGGACAAAGTTTGTGGTGAGGAAGGGCTGGTTATAAAAGAGAAATGTACGTACTCTACCACAATAGTGAAATGAATGAGTTGTTAGGTCCTGAAGCTCCAGTCCACATCTTTTCAAGTTTTTTCATGTACTTCACCCACTGGACAGGAACTCTGTGGTCCCTCCTGGGTATATGTTGTGTCCTTTGTAGCACTTCCCATTCTCACCACGAAATGTTTTGTAGGCAAGATCTATGCCTGTGCAGGTGGATCTATGAGACCTACTCTCAGCTGCGAGGAGCCAAGGCCTCTACACCTCGTCACAAAGCTCTGATTTTACGGAAATTGACAGATTTTACAGAATTGACTAGTCAGCAGCTCTTTGGGCTAATAAAAGTGGACCAAATGGACTGTCCCACAAAAAGCACGGCAATCAATAGATTGTTAACGCTGGACTAACTAGGTCATGTCCCACAGCCTCTTTATTCCTCCCCTTTACATGACAGAAGGCTGGAGCCATATGGTCCAGTACGCTGCACCATCCACACACAGAGTGGTTTGTCTCACCTGAGCACAGGTTGGGGACTCCGCTGTCCTCTGGCTGGGGCCTCAGGTAGATAGCACATGGGAGATGTGATGGGAGATGCCTTTCCACTTGCCTCTGGGTGACCAATTTATAAAGGTTGGGCGGGGTCAGGCAAGGTGACCTCGTGGTAATAGTGGGGCCTCTGCTGTACACAGATGTCTATAGTTGCTGAGGACTTATGACCACTCATAGTCCTCATATTCTTCCTCCAATTAGAAGTCATCTTCTCTCCTACCTAGAAACATCTCAAGGGGCACCTAGGTGCCTCAGTCCATTAAGAGTCTGCCTTCGGCTCAGGTCATGGTCCCAGGGTCCTGGGATCAAGCCCCATGTCAGGTTCTGTGCTCAGCAGGGAGTCGCTTCTCCCTCTCCATCTGCCCTTCTCCCCCTGCTCATGCTCTCTCTCTTACTTTCTCTTTCTCTCTCTCTCTCTTTCAAGTAAATAAATAAAATTTTTGAAAAAAAAAGTCTCTAGGAAATTAAATGGAGTTGAACCAGTGGCTTATTGACTCCAAAGTGTAGATGACTTCCCTAAAAAGCTCATGAAAAGATGCTGATTCCCAGATCCACCCCTGACACCGAGTCAACAGGTAGTGAGGGGATACTGAGGAATCTGCATTTTGTGCAAGAGCTATAGGAGATGCCGCCACAGGTGGACACAAGACCTCATCCCAAGAAATACTTAAAAGACCTGCTCCTAGGGTCTGCGTTTCCCTAATGCTTTCCTTAGAAACTCAGCAAACAGGTGCAACGAGCTCCAACCATACATTGTGTTAGGTCTTGGTGACAGAAAGGCAGAGAAATATGAACTCCACTCCTTGTTCTCCTGCAGCTGGCCACTTTAAAGGGTCTGTGCAGCCCTCCCAGGGAGGCAGAAGATGAAAGGAGATTCTCAAGCTAAGGACGGGAAGGGTTGAAGGCCACCAGAATGCTTCATTGATCCCAACCTGGTGACATCTGAGGTTGAATTCAGTACTGACTAAGCTCTAATTTGCTTGATACCATTTATACAGTGAATAAGGAAATAATTATTTGGGGGACTTATTGGTGTCTAGAGAGCTTTTATCACCCCCCAAGGTGAAAATACTGCAGACTCCTTTGGAAGAAGGGGATTTTCTGGGCTGCCATCTTGTTGCAGGTGGCCCCTGAAGAAATGGTGGATGAGAAGAGCAGGGTGCAGGTAGGACCCAGTACAGGAAATCCATTAAGGCAGATCCACCTTGAGTGGAGCTGATGGTGCTAGGGTTTTGCCAGTTGCTGTACCAGAGTTTACCGTGAAGTCTTGAGTTCAGCACTGAGTGGAGTTGAGGAGGGAGAGAGTCTGGGTGGAGAAGAGGCAGGAGAAGGGGAATCTGTGAGTGGGAGAGCATGGAGGGTAACCAAAGCCAAGTTCTCACTTCGGAGCCGGGGTGGGTGGGAAAGCAGGTCAGTGCTGGCAGGGAGGTGTGGGAGGCTGGGTGTGTCCTGGAGGCCAGGAGCTGGGAGAGCACGTCCGCAGAGGGGTGAGGCTGCTGCTGCCCTTTGGGCCACTGTGTGTTGGAGAAGCCCCTGGAAGGAGTTGGGACAAGTGAAGAGTGGGCAAAAGCCAAGAGCCGTCCTATTCTGAACAGCTTGTTAGGCAGTGTGGGGTCTTGAAGAGGGGAGCCCAAGAGTGCCAAAGCTGGAGCTCATTCTGCTTCTTGAGGCTTAAAACCAGCTGCACGTCTCTGGTGGAGTCCGGTTGTCTCCCTCCCAGGTCTGTGCCCTAGCTCAAGGGCCAAGGGGCTGAGGAGGTAGGGCTCCATATGATGGGACTGGGTCACAGCAGGGCCTGGGCCGGGCTGACAGGTGCTTCTAGGGTCCTAGGGCTTGCAGAACAGGTGACAAGGGGCAAGCAGAAGAGCCAAAAGGCAGGCAAGTCACTTCTTGAATCAAGAGCCAGTTGGGACTGGGGTGGGGGGCGCAAACTCCAGCCTCTCCTCAGGGTTCCTGTGTTTTTTGCAGAGCAACCCCACATTTCCTTCACCTCACCTGGAGCATGTTACCAAATGATAGAAAGAATCCATCCCAGTGTTTAGGCACAGATCCCCACTCACTGTACCTGGCCACCTGTGCCATAGGAGGCGCTTTCTTAAAGACACAGACACAAACTAGGTCAGTTTCAGGGGTGGAGTGTTGCAAAGCTTTATGGCAGAGGCAAGTGGGTGTTGCAACCAGGGATGGGCAAACAAGTTCTGAAAAAATGCCCCCTGCCCCCGCCCCCACTCTGCCTAACTTTCCCTTGTTTCGGATGAGAGCCAAGTCGATTTTTTTACACACCTGTTTCCACTTGGTTCCCAGTAGTGGTTTGAGATGCAGCAGCAATGATCTCTAAGTTTTGTCTGCAGGACCCTTTGGGTGGTAATTTTATGCAAAGGAAAACACAAGGGTTCCTGTGTGCTCTGGAAGGTTGGAGCTAGAAGGGACCTGTGCGATCATTCTCTGCTGCTAGTGAAGCTGAGATTCAGGTTTGCCCCCAGTCTGCAAACAAGATCTTGGTCTTTCTCTTAAGTCCTTTCAGAACAATTACTTACAGGCATTTTTTTTTTTTTTAAATCTTTGGAGGATCAGATCCCATCATCTGCTGTGACAGCATCCTTCTACCATTTTTATCTAGTGATTTTCAAATCTCTCAATGTAGAAAAGGTAATTAAAAAATATAAAAAGAATAAGAATGAATGGACAACATTTTCTCCTGAGACTTTGCTTTTTGGAAGGAATGTGGCAAAAGGCTACATTATTAGGTGACTGTCCCTACTATGTTAGTATCAAGATGAGTATCAGGATCAGAGTCCAAGAGAACACAGGTATTGGCTTATGGGGAACTTAACCACCGAAGTCTGTCCTAAATGTGTGGCATAGAGGGATCATGATGATGGGAAGCCAATGTGGAACTTCTTTTGGCCGATGGTGTGGTCACCTTTGAGGCATATTTCCATGGATGAGCGGAGCCTCTTTCCAGAGAACCTGCCAGTCGGCATAATGGTTTCAATCTACTTGGGTGCTGATGGAAGTATGACATATCAACATCTCCTGTCCAGCCTCATTCATCTGATGTTTGGCTGTAAGCCATGACATCAGCAAGGGATATTTTTGTAGGTCATTTCAGGAAGTGAAACTAAAATTTGACCACAGGAAGCAAACTCTTTCTGAGCTTACCAGCAGCCTCTCACCAGAGTCCACATTCAAAAAGGCATCCAGAACTAGGTTTTCATTTTTAAATGAATCACGGGGATATCCCTGTGTGCCCTTTCACTATGGTACCCACCAGCTCCGGGGCCCTAGTCGAGGAATCAGGATTCCAGCAAACAGGTCCTAGATGAACATGTGCAGTTGACTTGGGGCAAAACATTCAAATCGGCTTCCAGCCTGTAGATGTTTTTGGCTTCTGGGATCCGAACCGATGGTAACAGGCTTCGGACATGGCTCATCATTGACTATACCTGGCTCTTCAGGATCACAGGCTCCCACAGTATGCCCATTTGCTTGTTTGTTTTGATAGAGGAAGTTGATCTGGAGAGGGTGGTCAGGGGAAAATAAAGAGCAAGAAGATAATTCCTCTCCAATTCCTAATATAAAAATGAATTATTTGGGGATGAATTGATGTGGAGAATTACCAAATGTTCTAAAATCCTACAGCAATAGGGATTATTGAAAGATCATTAAACCCACCTTTATTCTGCCACAGAGAAAGGGATTATGAACAAATGCCTATTCGTACCCTTTCAGAGGCTGAGGAACATTTAGAAGTTACTCAGGGGTGCATGGAGGTTACAAATGCAGCAAAGCAGAGCCTCTACAAGGGTTTTCCGCTAAGACATCTGGGGGGGATCCCCCAGCTCTGTGTTTTCGGGAGGCCTTTCCATTGGTTGGCTCCATTGGCTCTATCCTGATTAAAACTGAAGGAGAAAGAAGCAAGGCAATTCTCTTCATAGCAGGATATTAGTCATGATTGCTAATATCATTTCTTTTTTGTTTTTTTTCACATTTTTAAAATTTAAATTCAATTTGTCAACATACAGTATTAACACCCAGCGCCCATCCCAGCAAGTACCCTCCTCAGTGCCAATGTGGTTTCTAGTCAAGCAGTGCCATGCCCATTCTGGATCGAAGGCGACAATCAGGTGGTGGGATTCCTCCTACTGCTCCAACTGCAAACGTGCAAACATTTATGCACCAGGTCCCCACAACACTCTGTCGGGCTGAAGAGATGGGGGAGATATCCGAAACAGAAGTATTTTTGATCACTGATGGCAATTGGAATGTGCACAAAGCTTGATCGGCAAATATGAGATTAGAGACTCACTCCTTCCCCTCTGGTGCCTTGATGACAAGAGGGCTATTTCTTTAGCAGCGCTAATGAAGGGAATATAGCTGGCAGATATGCTATTCTGAGCCCTTTCTCCGTCCCGGGGGTGCTCTTAAGCACCCCCATTTTCTGTCATCCCATTTTCCTTTTGCCCTCCCACAAGAATAAGTAAATCCAACAAATATTTGTCGCCCTCCCACAAGAATAAGTAAATCCAACAAATATTTGTCAGATTGCAGACTGTATACAGGCTTGTGCTGTATTAAAGACACAGTAAGGGGACACAGAGAAGGACAGAGCAAGGTGCCCCGTGGGAAGTAAGGTCCTCACACAAGGAGAGGGACACAGACAAAGGGAGCCCAGAAAGCGCTACTTGTACTGAGCCCCCATGAATGGGCAAAGGCAGAAGCTTCTGTCCAGGTTCAGTGAAGACAAAAATGGCAATCCTACGGGATGGATCGACTGCCCCAGGAGCCTTGTTGAACCGGGGGAGGTTGGGTAAGAAGTTCACCACTAACTAATTAGGGCCAGAGGTGGGATCTTGTCCATCAGTTCTTTCTAAGCACAGACAGTAATTCTGCCCGCGACCCTGCCTTTCTTTCCTTGCAACGACTGCTGGAAAATAGAATTATTTACCCTGAATGCACTTGAGTCAATGTAGTCTTAACTACAAAATAGACAATTTCTAGGCATTGCCAAGGAGAAATCAGAAATTGCACGTGGAAAATCCATATTCTCAAGCGTGGAAGTCCGGATCCTTAGGCTGGAGCATGGCATCCACAGCCTTTCTCTTCTGTCTCCGTCACTTCTTGGCAGTTTAACTTCAAGCAAATGAAGTCATCTGAATTTAAATGATCAGACTTTAATGATTAACTTAACCATTTCTGTTAAAATTAGGGAAAAGATATTCTTTTAAGAATAGCAACATCCACCACGGGGTCAACAACAACAACAGAAGATGGAACAAGGTAATACGTTGTGAGCATTGGGGGCCCTGCAATCCTTGCCCTCAGAGGAGAACTCCTGGGCTCTTTCCTGTTGGATTCTCAACACTGTTTCATCATTTTTTTTTTCTTTTTTGCCATCAGGCATTTTTTGTTTGTTTGTTTCTAAAAGGCAGAAGGGGCTTTGGGATGTGATAGTTTGGGTTTCTATCCTGGCTCCGCGTGGACCTAGGGGAGTTTTATCCTCTGGGAACTTCATTTCCCCCATCTGGACGTGGCAGTGATACTACCTACTTCTTGAGATTGCTGGAAGATTAAAGGAGACATTGCTTGTGAAATGCTTAGCAGAGGCCCTGGCATGTGTTAAGGACTCAATAAATAGGGTTAAGGATCTGGTTCTTGTTTAAGGGATTCACCCAGGAGGTCTGCTGTTAGGAGGAGAAGTGGGAGCATCTTTCCCCACATCTGTGAGGTTGGGGCAAAATGGGCTTGCAGTAGGGGTCAAGGAGCGTTAGTCTGTTTTAGATCTGTTACTCACCAGTTGTGCCATCTTCAGCCGGTCACCTCCCCTCTCTTGTGCCCCCGTCTTCTCATCTCTAAAGTGAGGAGGGAAATCATACCTATACTTCGTAAATTCCCATTGAGGAAGAGAGGACTTTGTAGACACAAAGCGACAAGTGGTTCCTGGCACGCAGGTAAGTATTCAATAAATGTTAACTGTTGTCATTCACCATCCAACTCATTTCACCTTCTGGTGGAGCTTACAATCTGAGTTCCAGAGAAAGGCAGTTTCTTGTCGGCCCTGATGGCTCTTGGTTATTACAGATTTTAGTAGGATACAACCCCTACTATAGCAGTAGACTTCTTCGTGTCATAGAAAGGCAGTTTCTTGTCGGCCCTGATGGCTCTTGGTTATTACAGATTTTAGTAGGATACAACCCCTACTATAGCAGTAGACTTCTTCGTGTCATTACAGCTTCCCGCCATCGACACATTGCTGACATTAGTAGGTGTAGGAAAAATGTTGCAATGTGTTGCACATGGGCAGTCAAACATTTTTGGAAAAAGGCCATATGGTTTTAAAGACAGATGATCTAAAACCAGCTTTCATTCAATTGTGGATTCGAGGAATTCCAGCTAATGTTCCTAGGAGCTGCCACCAAATAGTTAGTGGTATTCTCTCTGTGACTACCCAGTGTTCTTTTGGTCTCCCAATGATGTAGATATAAAATAACACATCTGAGTTTTAATATTTTAGATCTCATATTTTTTTTACCAAAGTCACACATGCACATAGTTTTATTTTTCTTATTTTTCTCTCATTTATTTATTTATTTTTCTTTTTTTTAAATTTGAAATTCAATTCACATAGTTGGTTTTTTTTTTTTTTAAAGATTTTATTTATTTATTCATGAGAGACACACACACACACACACAGAGAGGCAGCGTCATAAGCAGGAGCCTCATGCGGCACTCGATCCCAGGACCCCAGGATCATGACCCAAGCCAAAGGCAGACACTCAACCACTGAGCCACCCAGGTGCCCCCACATGCACATGGTTTCAAAGAGTCAGATTATAAGATTTATTACGACAAATGGCAGCCTCTTCCTCAGTACTCCTACTATGATTGGAATGTTAGTGTCTTCCCCAGATTCATATGTTGAAGCCCGAATTCCCAATGTGATGATATTAGGAGAGGGGGCCATTGGGAGGAACTTTGGTCATGCTGGTGGAGTCCTTAGGAAAGGGATTTGTGCTTTTATTAAAGAGACTCCAAAGAGCTCCCTAGACTCCTTTCTCCACATGAGGATACAAGGAGAAGGCTCCGACCCTGAACTGGACCCTTACCAACCATGCTGGCACTCTGATCTCAGATTTCCAGCCTCCAGAACTGTGAGACATAGATTTGTGTTGTTTATAAGCCGCCTAGACTGTAGTATTTTGTAAGAGCAGCCTGAACAGAGTAGGACACCCCCCTTTACTCTCTTGATTTCCAGGGGAAACCACTTTCAATTGTTTTACCTATTTCTTTTGCTATTAAGTTCCACTATCTCTAAATAATATTTTTGAGGGCTCTTTCTTGAATTCAATATCAGGCATTTTCTATTTCCTTTCACTCTTGAAGATGAAAACTTTCTTTTTCCCCAAACTTATGCCTGACCTACTTTCTAATACCTCTTTCAACTTTTACTTCCTACTTTCCTCATTCTACCAATACACTTATGTAGTAAACGCAGTTATGCTATTTTGACTATGTAAATGCTGACCACAACTGGGACATTTGTTATGCTATGATTACCGTGCTTTCTTACTAAGCTTTCCAATCTTCCCATAGTTAATAATTGTCTTATTGTCACTTAGTATTTTTTGTGTTTCCTTATCACTGATCTCCAAACTTCCTTTGACTTGTTTTTTTTTTTTTTTTTTCCTTTGACTTGTTATAATCTCTCTTCAATATTCAAATTTTTCAGGTATGCTCTTTATTTTTTTTGGAACATTGTCTCCTGATTGCCAATTTAGTGTGCTCTCTAGCCTTGACAGCTCCCTTCACCTCATCCTAGGGATCCATTTGCCCCTTTGTAAAACCCCGTTTCCTGGTTCCTGTGTCTTCATGTCTTCTCTTCTTTCTTCACTTCATTTTTGGAGAGCTTCCTCTAGGAGCTTCTTTAGGAAGTGTGCATGGGCAATGAATATTTGAGACCATACATGTCTGAAAATGTCCTCACACTTAATCAACAGGCTTAGTATAAAACTCTCTTAGTGTTAAAACTCATAGTGTAAGACATTATCTGCCTGGGTCCTAGCTTTCAACACTGATGTTGAGAGGCCTGAGTCCGTTTTGATTCTCAATCTTTTGTATGTGAGTTTCTTTTTGCTCTCCTCAATATTTTAGTATCTTTTGTCTCCAGTGATTGAAGCTTCACAAAGATGTGCCTTTTCATCTACTCTGCTGGGTATTAGGGCTTTTAAAATCTGGAAACTCATGTTCCTAAATTCTGGGAAATTTTCTTGAATAATTTATTTGATAATTATGCCTTTACCTCCCTTTAGTCTTTTCTTCCTTTCTGGAATTCCAGAACAGACCTCAATTTTCTTTCATTGTTTTCTTTTCTATTTTTCATCTCTATGCACTATGTTCTGGGGCATTTTCTGGCCTTAACTTATAACACTTATTGAAGTTCTTGTTTCTGGTATCGATTTTATTTTTATTTATTTATTTTTAAAGATTTTATTTATTTATTCACGAGACACACACACACAGAGAGAGAGAGAGAGAGAGGCAGAGACACAGGCAGAGGGAGAAACAGGCTCCCATGCAGGAAGCCTGACACGGGACTCCATTCCGGGTCCCCAGATCACACCCTGGGCTGAAGGCGTCGCTAAACCACTGAGCTACCTGGGCTGCCCATGGTATCGATTTTAATTGAAAAATAATTGACATATCATATAATATCATATTTTTAATTTTCAAGAGTTCTTTCTTGGCTTTCCTTTTTTGAAAATAAGTTCATATATTGATGATGGTTTTTTGAAGTGTTCCTCTTTCTGCATGGCTTCTCTTTCTCCTTGTTGTTTTTCTCTATTTTGTTTCTGGTTTTTCTTTCTTTCTTTTTTTTTTTTTCTGTTAAAAGCTTTTTTCTTGAGTATCTGCTGATACTTCAAGGGTGGGAAGCTGAACAAGGCTAATTGGATGCTCTGTGTTCATGAGGAGGAGGCGTTGACTGTAGTAGACTTTTCTATAAGGTAATCTGGCTGGACCATTTGTTCAGGAAAGCCCCACATCAAATTTTAAGGTTATTTTTTCATACGCTTGTTAAGGTATCTAGAGGATATTGTTCTAGTCCCTAGTCTAGGTGAAGAATCACAGATGCCAATGTTCTGGGTGAGTGGGAGAGAGGGCTAAGGATCTCAATTTGCAGAAGGTAAACTTTAATTTTAGTCCATCTGTTTTCTTGTGCACCCCTCATGTCAACTGTGCCTTCGGTACTGTAGTCTAGAGACCCTCTATTTTAGCTTCTGCAGGAATGAACCTTTAGATTTCTCTGAGGGTGGGGAAAAGACAGTTACTTGGCAATATGGGTTTCCCCTTTTGAAGCAATGTCAACACACCTTGCTATGTGGAGCCTTATCTTTACTCCCACTTCCAGGGACACCTAATGGTAGCATCTGTGCCTTTTGGGGATTTGGATGGTAAAGATTTGTTTCTTGGATTCCCCGACTGTGGTTTAGGATGAGGCTGCTGCATTTCGTAACACGATGGCACTGCTTATGACTCAGCTTACTTGTAACTGCTAATCCCACACCCATCCTCCTTTTATTTTCTAGCCTCCAAAGTTTTTCTCCTAGCCAACTATTTTGTCCTTGTGGATCTATTCCTTAGAATAAACTTCTTTCCTGTTATTTTTTAAATTGGGATTTCAGGAGAGAACTGCATGTTTTCAACTCATTTATAACTTGGAAACCATGATTGAGGATTTTTTTGAGAAACAAAATCTCGAATGTTGACATGAGTGTAGACTTTGTATTGTTTTAAGTGGTTACATCGGTGGGCAATATTCTTATTTTAAGTCAACTGCCATTGGTCAGCATCTTTTTCTGAATCTTCTTTTGCAATTGCCTTCACAACTCAAGCCATATTCTGTTGAACTTATGCAAAGGTAAGACATTTTGTCTTTTGATGGATTTGATTTTTAGAAGCACCAAAATGTTACCTGGAAACTAGACTCAAAAAGGGTTCATGATAAACTTTGACTTTCATTAAAAAAACCTTGATGATTCTGTAACGGCCACAATCAAGTCATAAACTGATTTTTTGAGGATGGTATAGAGTGAGGAAGACATTTTTCTCAATTTTTCAAGACTGAAGTTTTGACTGGTAGTGTTTTGAGCCAGAATATCATTATTGAAATAATTCATTGTCTCCTAATAGCAACATCAAGTTGTGTCTATATGCACAGGTGTTTTTTTCCCTTTTTCTCCCAGTTGTATTGAGATATAATTGATATAACATTGTATGGGTTTAAGATGTACAACATAATAATTTGATATATGTATAGATCATGAAATGATCATTACGAAATTTAGTTCCCATCCATCACCTCATGTAGTTAAACATTTTTTTCCCCTCGTGATGAGAACTTTTAAGCTACACTCTCTTAACAACTTTCAAATACACGATATAGTGTTGTTAACTCCAGCTATCACATTATACATTATATACTTTAAATTATTTATCTTATAACTGGAAGTCTGTACCTTTCCACCGTTCTCACCTACCTCCTCTTCTTGCCTCTTGCAACAGCCAATCTGATATCTGTTTCTGTAAGTTTTTCTTATTGTATGTATGTATGTATTTATTTAGATTATAAGTTTGGTTTTTTTAGATTTCACATAAAAGTGAGATCATACAGTATTTGTCTTTCTTGGACTTACTTTGCTTAGCATAATGTTCTCAAGTCTATCCATGGCGTTGCAAATGGCAGGATCTCCTTTTTTATGGCTTAATGGTATTTCATTCTATCTATGTATCTATGTATCTATTTACCATCTGTCTATCAATCTATCCATATTACATTTTCTTTATTCATCCATCTATTGATGGACACTTAGGTTACTTCAATGTCTTGGCTGTTGTGAATGATGCTGCAATGAACATGGGGTACAGATATCTTCTTAGGATATCAATTTCATTTTTTTTGGATATTCAGAAGTGGAATTGCTATATCATATGGTAGTTCTGTTTTTCTTTTTTGACAAACCTCCAAACTGTCTTCCACAGTGACCGTACCAATTTACATGCCCACCAGTGCACATGCTTCCCTTTTCTCCACATCCTTGCTGACACTTGTTCTCTCTTGTACTTTTGATGATAGCCATTTTAATGGGCATGAGGTAATATATCACTGTGGTTTTTATTTGCATTTTCCTGATTAGTGATGCTAAACATTCTTCATGTACCTGCTGGCCATTTGAAAATTTTCTTTGGAAAAAAGCCTATTCAGGTCCTTTGCCCATTTTAAAAAAAATGGATTATTTGGAGATTTTTGTTTTGTTTTGTTTTTTGCTCTTGAGTTCTATGAGTTCCTTATATATTTTGGATATTAACCCACTGTCAGAGATGTGCTTTGGAATGTTTTCTCCAATTCTGTAGGTTGCCTTTTCATTATGCTGATTGTTTCTTTGGCTGTGCAGAAGGCACAGGTTTCTTTTCCTCTTTTCTCAAGGGTAAGTTTTGTAACTTAGTCACATCTCATGGTCATTCTGCTAGATTACATTCCCCCAGTTAGAATGGCATGGATATGTTTAAAATTAAACAAAAATTCTAACTTAAAAGTATGAAACTTTCTCTTAAAAACCTGGACCAACATGAGACCATTGCTTTAATGGGCCTGGGTTTATATTTTTGGCTTCTTAGACCACAGTGTCCCATTCCTATTCAAGAGTAACTTTTGGGCGCCTGGGTGGCTCAGTCTGTTAAGCATCTGCATTCAGCTCAGCTCCTGAGCCCATCGAGCTCCCTGTTCAGTGGAGAGTCTGCTTCATTCTCACCCTCTGCCCCTCTCCCACTGGTGCTAACTCTTTCACTCTACTCTCTCTCTCAAATAAATAAATAAAAAAAATATATTTTTTAAAAAGAGTAACTTTTACTGAGAGGCCTAATCTAAATCTCTTAAAAGCAAAGCTGATGACTAATTGGGCTAATAATTCTATGGTACCATCCACACCTTTATATGATGATATCTCTTGAGTGTTTCTTGAGTGCTAGGAGTAGTTCTACATATAAGCAATCTCTGCAAGTTGACTTATCTTCAAGATGTGAACATGCAGTGTGCAGCTGAGGGAAGGAAATGGTCACTCTTCTCTTTACCTCTTTGTCCAATGTATTAATTCAAGCTCCTGTTAATTCAACAAACAATTCAAGACTGCTGCCATTCTTCTAGGTAGTTATTCCCTTTATAACCCCTATATTGGCCAAACCTCTTGAACTCTTAAAAAGTAACACTAAAAATCCATCTTCAGCTTCGAATCTTAGAGTTGGAAGTGCTTATAAAGATGGGTCAATTCACACTTATAGATGAAGACACAAAGGCCAAAAGTGTGAATGGATTTGTCCAAGTTCACACACTAGAATCCAAGATATTGATTGTAGTTGCAAGTGGAAGTGAAATAGTTATACTTATTTTTAAGGACTGAGAGTTGGATGATCAAAACCTTTATGAGAAAAGTGCTTAGATCCTTGTTTTTTCTATTTCTATGTTAAGGAAATGGAGCTCTGCTTATTTTTTCAGTGTAAAAGGGTAAAGATGTGAAAAAGATAAATTTGTATAGAATCCAGTTTTGTAGCAAAGGAAAAATACATAGAAAAAAATGACGAAAGAAATAAACAGAGGCAGACAGAGACCTTTTCTAGCTGATCTTGAGCTGAAATCTCGATCAGCAAGGCACATCTCTGGGAAGTAGATCAAGTGCACAGAGCTGAAAAAGTGCCCAATACCATGTGGAGCAGCAACCTAGATTTGGTGAGCAGAAAGAGCCTTGATTGAAAAAGTAGTATTTTTAAAAAATATATTTTATTTATTTATTTGGGAGAGAGAGAGTGAGAGAGCATGAGTGGGGTGAAGAGCAGAGGGAGAAACAGACTCCCCCCTGAGCAGGGAGTCCTACATGGGGCTAGATCTCAGGACTCCAGAATCATGACGTGAGCCAAAGGCAGATGCTAAACCCACTGAGCCACCCAGACCCCCGCCACAAGTAGTATTTTTAAATAAAAACCATACCTGCCTTCTCTCAGCTTCAGCTAGATGACATAGCATATTCTCTGATTGTGAAAAGGGGAGAAAACCCTCACTGACTTCCTTTGTAAGCAGCAGAGTGTGTGAGCAGCTTTTTTTCCTGGGGATTTAGGATACATTTGCCTCCTACCTGGGAGCCAGAGAACAGGCTGAATGTAGGACAAAAACAAACACTAACAGGCAAACCCACACTGATTTTAGATCTGAAGTAATCTGTAGCCTCACAACTATGGCACAATACACAACTTTTGACCGAAGTGGCTCATGACATTGGTTGACCAAATAATTCGTTTGGTTGGGAAAAAGAGGTTAAGTTTGATTGACTTGACCAGTTCATCAAACAGCTTGGAGACTGTGGGGGTACGGCCCAGCCCCACCATTTCTGGCATCTATCTCTTGCTGCACTTATCAGCAGGGATTGCTTTGATTTGCATCATATAAGAAAAAAGAAGCTCAACAAAATGTATTTGGTTCTGTGTCTCTACATGAGCAGTTAACAAATTAGCACAGGGGAAGCTTTTGCAAATGAGAGATTAAATTTCCTTGTTTATGTTGGAAATCTCCGTTGGTCTCTGTCAGCAAAAGTGCAATAACATTCTTTCCGTGTTGGGCTGGCTTTCAGTTCGTTTGTTATTTTTATTTCTTTTGTTCTTGCTATGGGCCTTCAGAGTGACCATCTCTCTCAGGGTAGATAGAAACTCTTGTTGGGGTTAGGGGAGGCTTCCTGGGGGAGGGGTGGGAGTGGAGTGGAGGTAGGGTTGCCAGATAAAATACAGGATGCCCGGTTTAATAGAATTTCAGACAAACAACGATTTAGAGTTTTTTGTTTGTTTGTTTGCTTTTTTTTTTTTTAAAGTATAAGTATGTCCCAAATATTGCATGGGACATACTTATACTGAAAAAGCATTCCTTGCTTACCTGAAATTCACATTGAATTGGGCATCCTGCATTTATTTTTATTTTTGGTAAATTTGGGCAGACGCAGAGTCTCCTCTGGGTGAGAGGCAGGGCTTCTGTGCCTGAGACATTCTCAGGAATGCAGGAGAAGCCTCCTTTTCCCACCCTCTTCCTCTTCACCCCAAACAGACCAGATTTCAACTTGCACCTGAGACTTGGTTTCCTTTAAGGCTGGGACCAGGGTGAGGAGAGTGAAGCCCACACCTCAGGCACAAACCCAATAATTGAGATAAAGAATACTTCAATCCAAATTTTCATAGGTAAAAATTAAAAAACAAATGACCTTGTCTTTATTAAAATGTTTCATAATTTGTTCACCATACATTTTTTACATTGATTCTTATTTAAAAATATTGGGTCAAAATATTCTTGATCTTGATTACTAGGGCTTTTTTTTTTTTTCATTCCCTTGAATTTTGCTACTGAGGGGGTGGGGGTGAGTGGAGTGTTTAATGCAATTTGCAGTCCAACCAAAAACAATACCAGAATCCTGCATTTAGAATTAAGATATAATCCTGCATTTAGAATTAAGATATAAGCTTTGATGGGTTTCTATTTATATACAGATTTGAAGAAGCCTGTGGCCTTCCCTCATCATTTTTAATACAGTGGTTTCTTTGAACTTGAGTGAGGTTTCTCAATCCCTTTGCCACCCCCTCCTCCCTACTTTGTCTACACAGGTACTTTTGGGTCCTGGCTTTCTTCTTTCAAAACATCAGAGATTCCTGGCTCTTTCTTTACTTTAGACCTGAGGATAACATTTGTGGATAAGACCTGGGTCCAGTGGCAAGATCTTCTTGAAGAAGCTTGGAGAAGAAACCAGGGGCTTGGACGCACAGGGGCAGGAATGATGATTACTAGTTCACTTTAATATCATCTTATGGAGTATTTGAAATATTTGCAGTTACTATTAAAAAAAAAGTTCCAACGTTATATTTAGTTGATTTTTGTATATTCATGAAATAAAAGCTATGTAGCAACACAAACTGGCATCCTTACTGTGATAGTTTTGTTAGTATTTGTATTCTGTGGTATTTAGGAATCCTAAATGACCACGAATTATGCAACCCATGGTCGTGTCTGTAAACTCAGTATTTTAGACTCACCACATGGAATGAATGTTCTCAAGTGTTAGTAAATTCTATCACCCATTGGACTAAGAAAGGCATGCAATGTTCACACAATAATCACGTGTGCCTGTACACGCATGTGCATTCATGTACACACACACAAATGCACATACACACGTACTCTTTCTTTTTCGCTCCAATGAGTAAAAATTTAAAAGCAGAGATTATCGGAAGATGAAAAGTACAGAAGATAAAAAGGTTGGGGGAGAATTGACATTTGTATCAGGGATGACTGTTGAGGGAGGTGATAAAGCTGCCCTGGGGGCATAATGGTGGCCACACAGGGTGTGCTACGAGATCTTGGCTGCCCAGGGGCACCAATGGCTTCCCAGTCTCTCCTGTCCTTGGTCGTGGCTGATGGTGGTCCAACCCCAACTCCATTGGCATTGTAGTGGTGAACAATTCAGTTTTCAGTTACTGCCCCTCCGTACTCAACTACTGCTCTTGGTTTTGCCTCATTTAATACCTTCTCGGTACTCTGAAGAAGAGTGGATCAATTGGCTCATTTAGGAAAGAGAGAGATGATCACAAAAATAAATCTGATATACAGCTTTTTAACAGATGACAGGCACTGTGTTTACAAGTTTTTAAGTGAGCGACAAGAGCAGAGTCACACTCCGATTGAACAATTTTATCTTTGTGAGTTTATCCTAAGAAACTTAATCTTGAATTTAGGCAAGAGGAATTGACAATGATGCCCAGCATAGAGTTGTTTATGACAGCAAAAACTTGCAAACTACCTAAGGACAACAGTAGAATTTCTTAAATAAGTGACAGAACAATCGTTTGAGAACACTGTACAGTCATTAAAAAATCGCGTTGTAAAAGAATATCTAACCCTATCGGGGATGTGTATTTCATCACATCTTTAGATAAAAAGATTACAAAAGCATGAATGAAGCATTATCACATTAAGAACTCTATCTACGACTCTATCATCTATCTCTCTAACCCATTTATATAAAGGGAGGGAAACCTAGAAACACTAACAAAATATTGATAGTAGCAGTTTTCATTCAGTGATGGGGTTACACATGGTTTTATTTTTCTTCTTTACAGTGTCACTATCTTTGCTTTTTATAAGAGGATATTACTTTTATAATTAGAGAAAAATTAAAGCAATTTTGTTTTCACAGAAAGAAAAATCCAGGTTACAAAATAGGTGTGTGGAAAGTGATCTGAATACATGTGTGCACGTGGGTGTCTTCATAGAATACAGAACATAAATATATGTTTATATTTTCTACATGTGATATATAATTTCAGAAGCAAAATACTTTTTTTGTCTCCTTGCACATTTTCCACAGTAAACATGTGCCTATTCTTTTTGAAATCAGAAGGCAAATTACACTAGGTTGAATCAATAACTATGGAAGAAAGAGTGTATTTAAATTATGGTGTAATAATGTTTTTTTCTTACCATGTCTTTTCTCCTCCTCCTCCTCCTTCTTCTTCTTCTTCTTCTTCTTCTTCTTCTTCTTCTTCTTCTTCTTCTTCTTCTTCTTCTTCTTCTTCTTCTTTCTTCTTCTTCTTCTTTTTCTTCTTCTTCTTCTTCTTCTTCTTCTTCTTCTTCTTCTTCTTCTTCTTCTTCTTTTTTAAAGCTTTTATTTATCTATTCATGAGAGACACAGAGAGAGAGACAGAGGCAGAGGGAGAAGCAGGCTCCCTGCAGGGAACCCGATGTGGGACTCCATCCCAGGACCCCAAGATCATGACCAAAGCCAAAGGCAGACACGCAACCACTGAGCCACCCAGGTGTCCCTCGCCATGTCTTTTCATGAAAGATTCAAGACAACCATTGTATGAGATGGTTACATATAAAAGATAGTGTAAACTCTCCATTATTTCATGGCTGGGTCACTGCATAGACTTCTCTTGTACTGCTTTTTCCTCGGGCTTTTCTCCATCCCATAGGTAGTGGCGAGATACATTTTCTAAAGCACACAGCTATGCTCCTGCCCCATCTCTGTTCCAAAACCTATACGTTCCTGTTACCATCAGCATAGAGGCTGACGTCTCTGCGTGTATCGAAGGCTCTTGGCTGTCTTGCAGCAATTTAGTATTCTTCTCTCAGACTTTGCAAAATTTATTTATTCATCCACAAATATTTAATGAGTTGTTACTTATGTGTAGGACACCAGGTGCTGACTTACTGAGTTGGTTCCAGTCAGACTAGACAATTCAGCTTTTTTCATTTGTGAACTGTGATGACTCATTGCTCACTCTGTTTTCTCCTATGCCACTTTCTTTTTATGGCTCTTCTTTCTTCCATTTCTGCTTTTCAAATCCTCCCCATCCTTCAGTTCCAACCTTATATACCACCTTCTAGTTCCAGTTGGTGATGGTTCCCCCCCGCCCCGAGTAATTCTTGTTTGTATGTTTCTTTTTTTTTTCTTTTTAAGATTTTATTTATGTATTCATGAGAGACACACAGAGAGGCAGAGACAGAAGCAGAGGGAAAGGCAGGCTCCCTGCAGGGACCCTGATGTGGGACTCGATCCCAGGACTTTGGGATCATGGCCTGAGCCAAAGGCAGATGCTCAACCACTGAGCCACCCAGGCGCCCCTTGTTTGTATATTTTTTACACTTCTCATCAGACACTGCCTTCTTCTACAGCTGGCATAGACTTTCTGTGTCCCAGTGATCACTGTGCTGGGGCAGGGGTGGGGTGGAAGCAGGGGGAAGCTCCTTAGAAGGTATGTTAGAATCTCTGGTGGGCCAGGCCTGTGGTGGTTCAAAATAGCATGTTAAAAAATAACCATTGCTTCTGTTTATTTTTGGCTTTGGTATGAAATTTGTTTGGACTTTAAAAATCAAGATTATCAAAAAGGACATGAATTAAATTTAGTGAGCCATGCTGCTGCTTTAGGAGAGTGTATGGATGTCTTCAGAGCTGTTGAATGAATGAATGTGAAAGAAATGAATGAACTATCTTTTCCCCATTGTTGGCATTAGGGTTCGCTCTCTGTGTTTTATGATCTGTGGGTTTGGACAAGTGTATCATGGCAGTTATTCCCCATTGTCGCATCATCCAGATGACGTTCGCTGCCATAAGGATCCTCTGTGCTCTGCACATTCATCCCTCCCTCTTTCCTACCCCCTAAAAACCACTGACCTGTTTACTGTCTCTATGGTTTTGCGTTTTCAGAATATCATAGAGTTGGGGTCATACAGTATGGAGCCTTCTCAGACTGGCTTCTTCCACTAACTAATATTCACTTAAGGTTCCCTCATGCCTTGGCTTGAGAGCTCATCTCTTTTTAGTGCTGAATAATATCGCACGGTCTGGATGGACCACCTTGGGTATCAATTCACCTACTAAAGGACATCTTAGTGGCTTCCAGTTGTTGGCAATTATAAATAAAACTGCCATAAACACCCATGTGTAGATTCATGTGTGGACACAGGTTTTCAGCTTATTTGGGTAAATACCAGAGAGCATGAGCATATGGTTTGTTTTATAAAAAACTGCCAAAATGTCTTCCAAAGTGGCCGTGCCATCTTGCATTCCCACCAGCAGTGAAAGAGAGTTCCTCTTGCTCCACAACCTTGTCAGCTTTTTACACTGTCACTAAAAAATCTTTAGCTATCCTAGGGGCACCTGGGTGGCTCAATGGGTTAAGGGCTTGCATTTGGCTCAGGTCACAATCCTGGGGTCCTGGGAATGAGCCCCTCATTGGGCTTCCTGCTCAGCAGGGAGTCTGCTTCTCCCTTTCCCTCTGCCCCCTCCTGCTTGTGCTTGCTCTCTCTCTCAAAGAAATAAAATCTTTTAAAAAAAATGGCTAGCTATCCTAATAAGTGTCTAGTGGCCCTTCATTCTCATTTGAGTTTGTAACTCCCCAACACCATATGGTGTGGAGCATCTTCCCATATGCTTATTTTCTACCTCTGAATCTTCTTTGATGAAGTGTCCTGCTCTTTTGGCCATTTTTAAATTGGCTATTTGTTTTCTTATTGAAGAACCACGTTTGATCACACTGCCCATGTGTGTGATGGGCCACGAGTTCCAATGTTTTTTAGTTTTGGTGATACAAAGATGACACTGTCCGTTGCTGATATAGGAAAAGGTGACTATCCATCACTGATTTGCTACAAATGACAGCTTCCCCAGTAAGGTTTTTGGGGACAACTTAAAGTTAATTTTTGGTTTTCTGCTGCAACCTGGTTCTCTCTCTCCCTGCCACCCACCCCCACCCCCAGTGTGACCTTGTAAGTGACTGGAAACCCAGAGGCAGATTATGACCAAAAGACATCTGCATTGAGCTTCAAGTCTCAGGCTTTTTCATGTCCTGGCTTTTGTACCTGCTACTCCTTTGGCCTGGACACCCTCCTTTTTTACCTCCCTCATGGGCTCACCCATTCTAAGCATTCTGGCTAATTCATACTTATTCTCCAGGGCGTCCTTCCAGAAACTCTCTTCTGCAAACCAGAGTAGGGATGTCTTTGGAACTCTCTGAGAGGTCATTCTCTGTTAAAGCACACTATCACAGGCCACTGGGATTGCTCTCCTTCCCTGCAGACCCAGAGATCAGCAGCTGCTGAAAGCAGGCTGAATTCTGGCACTGTGTTTTGTTCACTTTTGTAAGCTGAATGAATGAATTAAACGAATTCATTCATCCAATGCATACTTAGTGAGCACCTGCTATGTGCTAGGATTTATTTTATTTGCTCTGGATATATTCACAAACAAAACAAAGATTCCTTCCCACTAGCGATGTACCATCTCACGGTAAAGAATGACTAATAGATGAGTATAAGTTGAAGTTCCAGAGGGATGAGAAGGATCCTTCCCTTATTCACAATGTTACCATGAATTTGCAAAAATGAAAATGCACCCACATCTCCACATCTGTTCATGGCTCCATAGCTTGTTGCTTTTTGTTTTTTAAAAAGATTTTATTTATTTATTTATTTATTTATTTATTTATTTATTTATTTATGAGAGACACAGAGAGAGAGGCAGAGACCTAGGCGGAGGAAGAAGCAGGCTCCCTGTTAGGAGTCCCATGTAAGACTCGATCCTAGGACCTCAGGATCATGCCCTGAGCTGAAGGTAAATGCTCAACCACTGAACCACTAGGTGTTCCAGCTTGTTGATTTTTAGCAGGGAGATTTCTTCCCACATTATGAGTTTTGCTTCTTCAACACAGAATCCAGCATTGCCCTCCAAGCCCCTTTCTCAGGTAAGGTTCTGTTGGTCATTGATAGCCACACGGGAGGCTGAGATTCAGAGGCCAGCTTCAGGCAGCCAGAGATGAGGCACAAGAGCTAGCTTCAGGGTGGTGAAGAATGGTGGAGATGTGAGGCCCCTGGAGCCTGAGCAGCTGGTGGGAAGCTGCCTCCATAGAATATACACCCTAGTCCAGGGTTCTGGGACCGTAGCTGCAGGACTTTGGAAGGGCAACCTGGGGACTGTTCTTGGCTGGATAGCTTTCCAGCCTGGTTCTCTGGCCCTCCGGCAGCACGATGGGCTACCTAATAGGCTTTAATAATTTTTCTGTTCAGGCTAGTTAGAGTGGGTTTGAGGTTCGCAACAAAGAGCCCTGGTGGATGCAGACCTCTCTCCTGGGCGTACCAGCAGCCTGGTCCTTTCCCACCCATGCAGGACTGACTCAGGTGTGACTCCACATCGCTGAGTGACTTCAACCAGCTGCGAATCCTGCCAGGGCTGTCTCTCGATTGGGAATTAGAGATCTCCCAGCCCTGAAGGGTAGCAGCTGCAGCAGGAAGGTAACTTATACATTGGGCTGAAATCCAAATTTTTATACATGTAATTATGCCAGAATTCAGGTCAACCTCTAGGCTGGGTTGACTCATATTCCATGATCTGTAGGAAGGAAAACACCATTCCAGCTGCCATGGTGGCATTTTTTTCCCTCCCGCACTTTGAAACATTGTTTAATTATTTGGACTCTTCTATTTAACTGCAAATTACTCGACTATTTTCACATATCACGCTTTACCTGCTTGAAAAATAAATACCCCAAATGACTAGGAGTGAAGGACTATAATTAAATTATGGAATGTTGTAATGGACACTTTGAGGATGGCGGGAGTTGGTGCTTTTCCAAAACAAACTCAAAGGTTTAAACCACTAAAAAGTCGGAGTGGCCAAATTTGTCTATGATGCCTCAAGATCGTCGAACAAAATCATGGCACCATCCTAGCCAGAAAAACACTGACTTTAGTGTTTGTGTTAGTTCTGTGTTTCCAACGCTGCAAACTTCCTTGCCGTCCTTTCCTTTTCTTGCCCCAGTACCCATAGGACTCTCTGAGACCTGGGACACAGGCTGGCTAGCTCCATTCTGTTGTTAGTTGCCTTGTTAGAAACACCTGCTAGAAAAAAAAAAAAAGTATGTAAAATTAACAAAGTCAGGAAATGACACATATAAGTCAAAATTCCCTCTGCTCCAAAGTCTTTTTTGTTGGTTGTCTCGCTGATAGTAGGTGAAGATGCGGGAAACTCTTGGTTTCTGCTCTCTGGTCTCTGTTGTGAGCAATTATATTTTCGTGTCTCACTGTCCTCAGAGTTCCCTCCTGTTGTTTTCACTTCTATTCCTTCCAAATGTGACAGGCCATGCTCCTGTCTCTGGTACTTCATTTATTCATGCCTCCTCTCTCTCCGCTCCCAAAGTCTGGCAACCACTGATCTTACTGTCTCCATAGTTTTCTTTTCCAAATGGAGTCATATATAATATGTAGCCTATTCAGATTGGCTTCTTTCAGTTAAATCTGCATGTAAGGTTCTTACTCTTCTTTCTTGGCTTGACAGCTCACTGGATGGATGGACCTGGTTGTTTCTAAGTTTTGGCAATTAGGTATAAAGGTGCTATGGTATCTGCGTGCAGTTTATGGTGTGTACATAAGTGTTCAATGCCTTGGGTAAATACGAAGGAACATGATTGCTGGATCATATGTTAAGAGTATGTTTAGCTTTGTTAGAAACTGCCAGACTGGCTTCCAGAGTGGCTGCACCATTTTGCATTCCCACCAGCAGTGAGAGAGCGAGCTCCTGTTGCTCCCCAGCCTCACCAGCATTTGGTGTTGTCCGTGCTCCAGATTTTGGCGATCCTAAAGGTGGGTAGTGGTAGCTCATTTTCGTTTTAGTTTGCACTTCTCTGATGACATACTATGTGAAGCATCTTGCTATGTGCTCATTTGCTGTCTATCTTCTTGGGTGAGGTGTCTTGTAAGGCCTTTGCCCCATTTTTAAATCAGGTTGTCATCTTATTGTTGAATCTTAAGAGTTTCTTGCAAATATTTTTTCCCAGGCTGTGGCTTCTTCCCATTCGCTTAAGGATTTCTTTCTTTTCTTTTCTTTTTCTTTTGTTTTTAGAGAGAAAGATATTGTGTTTGAGCATATTTTATCTATAGGCTCTTTTGGACTAGATATTGCACATACTCACTTAGAAAAAGTAAAATTATTATGTTTGAGATAAAATATAAATATAAAATAATAAAAATAAAAGAAATAAAGAGCTTTGCTCACTTTTCCTGTATTATAAGCTATATTCTTATGATTGAACACTTCTACCTTCCTACTAATTGAGCCATATGCAAATCTAAAACTCAGAAAATGGAGGTGCCTTGATAATCTGTGTCACTCAGAAGCTTGTTTATACATCAATCAAGACACAATAAACAGATTATGGAGACTTGATGTTACACTGCATCAACCACATGTATTGATGCTTTATTAATGCTCTTGATCTGCAACTCTCTCTAGTGTGTTTTTAATAACTCATGCTTTCCCATCTGTTACCATTCTGTAGTCTTGATTTTTTTCTTGTTGCACCTGCTAAACTTCAGGGTAGGATATATAAACCAAAGGGGTTATCCAAATGGTAAAAGTGAATTGATTACTAGTGAATAATAGTAATAAATTAATACCGTACCTACTGCAAAAGCATGCTAGGTCATATGCAAAGTGTGAAAACAGGTGGCTTGAGAAAGGTGACTTCCCTCTTGGAGGCCTTTTGCCTAGAGCCTTGCCACTCCTGATCTACTCGGGTGGCATTTCCTTTCCTCCTTAATCTCCAAAGGGTGCCTTCAAGCTCTGGATATGAAAGGGGGACACATTAGGGTGAACGTCAGAGAAAGCCAGAGAGGAGAAGAGTCCTTTCAAGTAAACACATAATGGGCTTACATACAAAGGGAATCAAGGCTCCCCATGACCATTAAAAAGATTATTTCACACCACGTTTAACTACTAAAGGAGCCTGCGTAAAAGCTGGTATTGAGGGACTTCTGAGTAGGTTCTGCTTTTACTTATGTGAATTCTGCCCTTTCCCAAGTACTGCTTCATATTTTCTCCTCCTGAGTCCAGAGTTAGCAGTCAGGAGGCTAGTGCATGGATGACCTTGATATTGCTCCAAGCCATCAGCGTTTCTGTTTTTGACTTTTTTTTTTTTTTTTTTGAGGCAGTGGGGTTTCCCATGTTGCAAACACAAATAAGGTCAATCACTGTTGGTATCTGCTTATTGACTTTTCATTATTATCTATCAAGAATCCCTTTGGAACGTAATGCAAGTAAGTGTTTTCTTGGGGATCTCTATTGGATTTTCTCATTACACTTGCAAACAGGGATATATTTGCGTTCTCAAGTATCTCAAACTCTCTCTTGGCATGTTATTCAAAGACCATCTTTTTGCCTCCTCTGTTGTTGATTTGTTATTCCTCCTTAGAAACTTCAGGATAGCCAAAGGGGTTATCCAAAGGTCTCAGCTTACTACCTTTTGGTTTGTTTGTGTTCAAGGATTATCCTAGCAATCAACTAACAAACCCATGGCCTTCCCCAATGGAAGGTAAGTGCCAGGTGGCACAAAATGAGAACTGAATATTCAAAAGCTTCCCATGTTCCTGTAAATCTGGCGGCTGGATGTGACAAGTTGGTGCCTTTTTGTTTGCCAGCCTTAAATAGAGAGCTGTCCCCACCGCGGCCATTGGGAGTGGACTTGAGAGGATTTTAAGTAAATACCATCATGAGGCCAGTGTGTGCGAACTGTCAATTTGTATTTATATGATGTGTGACTGTGCTGAAGCAGGCATCGTGAATCATTCAGGATTACCCTTCTGGAGAGCCTCTAATTCTGCCTGAAGGATTAGGGAAACAGGGTTCAAATGCCATTCATCAGCCTTGTCTTTCAGGGAGCACCAGTAAAGTCATCCACTGCCTGACCTACAGTTGAAACCGTCCATTTCCAAGTCTCAGAGAAAGGTCACCTAAAGGTAAAGGGATATTTTTGTCAAGGTGGCACAGCCAGGCTCCCTAAGCTGGTTTGAGAAAATACTTTCTGGGAATAGGAGCGTCGTTGAGCAGGAAAGGAGGGCATGGATCAACGCCCTGGGCACTTCTAGGAGATGTCTTCTTCTTTTTTTTTGTTTTTGTTTTTGTTTTTTTAGGAGATGTCTTCTTGAATGACAGATATTAATGCCCACTTTTAAGAATAATCTTCCTAAAATGCATATATATGCATTAAGGCGGATAGTAAGTTCACCATCAAGTGGTTGCTAAACAGGTAAGCAAGGAGGAAAATCTCAACAGCTGAGTTGGGGTTCCTCCTTTTTCTTTCTTCCTTCAGTCTTTGAATAATTTTGGGAGTTTCATGGTGTTCAGGCACCTTATCTTTATTCTCTGCTACTCACTCTGGATGTTTTGATTGCCTTGAACATATTTAAGTATCGAACCAAACATTAACAGGGAGTGATATTCATTGAATCATCAAGAAAGTGAATGAGAATAATAAAACCCAACATAAAGAATAAACTAGACTAGATTCAGGATTTTATATCTGATGTTCGAGTTCAGTCACTTGGACCAACTATTCTGTGATTGCTGTGAAGATACTTTCATCATTGTTGAAGCTTTCAAGTCCCATTGCCAAAGAACCAAGGGCATCCAGGAATATGAACCTGGTATATTCTCACAAGTTTCAGCATGGAAGAATAACTGAGTAGAAACATAAGTTGGAGACAGAAAAGTAAAGGAGGATGCACTTTAAAAAATGGGTTTTGAAGTTCAAGGATAGGAAGAATCCAAAACTGGAAATAATGAATGACTGTGTGTATTTTATTATGTATTACATATTACATATTAATATAAGTAGGTATTATTTCATACTTCCTTTTATCGTGCCCCCTCTTATAGTGCTTTGCAGATATTGTGGGGTTTTTTGTTTTCTGTTTTTTTGTGTGTGTTTTTTACAAATTGAAGGTTTGTGGCAGTCCTGCCCCAAGCAAATCTCTCGATGCAATTTTTCGAACAGCATTTGTTCGCTTTGTGTCTCTGTGTCACATTTTGGTGAAGCTAGCAATGTTTTAAACTTTTTCATTTTTTTTTTTTAAGATTTTATTTATTTATTCATGAGAGGCAGAGACACAGGCAGAGGGAGAAGCAGGCTCTATGCTGGGAGCCCAACGTGGGACTCGATCCCGGGTCTCCAGGATCATGCCCGGGGCCGAAGATGTTGCTAATCCGCGGAGCCAGCCAGGGTACCCACTTTTTCATTATTTTTATATCTGTTATGGTGATCTGTGATCCATGATTTTTGACGTTACTGTTGCAATTGTCTTGGGAAGCCACAGGCTGTGCCCATATGAGACAGTAAACCCATTGATAAATATTGTGTGTATTCTAACTAATTGCTCCACTGACTTCTCCCATCTCCTTCCCTCTCCAAATACCAACATATCAACATGAATGGCAGTTCAGAAGAAGTTGATTCCAGCCCTCATGGATGAAGACTCTGAGGGGCTCAAGACTTCAGTGGAAGAAGTCACTGTAGATGAGGTGGAAACAGCCAGAGAACCAAACTTAGAGGTGGAGTCTGAAGATGGGACTGAATTGCCACCATCTCATGATCATTGTGAACAGATGAAGAATTGCTCCTTCTGGATAAGCAAAAAAAGTGGTTTCTTGCGATATAATCTACACCTGGTGAAGATGCTGTGAAGATTATTGAAATGACAACAAAGGATTTAGAATATGACATGAACTCAGTTGATAAGGCAGCAGCAAGTTTTGGGAAGATTGACTCCAGTTTTGAAAGAAGTTCTTCTGTGGGTGAAAGGCTATCAAGCAGCATCACAGGCTACAGAGAAATTGTTCATGAAAGGAAGAGTCCATCAATGTGGCAAACTTCATTGCTATCTTAAGAAGTTGCCACAGTCACCCCCACCTTTGGCAGCCACCACCCTGATATGTCGGCAGCCATCAACACTGAGGCAAGACCCTCCACTGGCAGGAAGATTACAACTTGCTGAAAGCTCAAATAATGGTTAGCACTTTTAGCAATAAAGTACTTTTTAATTTAAGGTATGTCCATTATTTTTTTCAGACACATGCTATTGCACACTTAATGAACTGCAGTGGAGTATAAACATAACTTTTCTACGCACTGAGTAACCCAAAAATTCATTTGACTCACTTTGTTGCGATATTTGCTTTCCTGCGATGGTCTGAACCCAAATCCACAGTATCTATCTCCAAGCTCTGCCTGTACGATGTAGGAAATTAAAATTAAGCTGGCATTGATGAAGGTTCCAAAAAGAGGAAGAGGAATGGAAAAGTTAAGTGATCTTAGAAAGTGTTGGCATCTTGGGGCATCATATTAAAGTTTGGCAACTGTCTCTTTTTTTGCTGAAATATTGCTAAAAGGTTTAAAAATTCCCAACCAAGTAGTCTTTCCAGGTATTTTAACTGGAAATACCAGTTTTTAAGGGAAAAAAAGAAATCATTGCCTTCTTTATCATCCCTGCCCCCATAAGATGCCATACCCAGATTCTTCATATTTTTGCTTGCATAACCGCCAAAAGAATTTGGAAAAACTATGTACACCCACACATATTTTAAAGTTAGCATTAGAAATTTCACACTGTAATTTTCACATGGTTGCAAAGAATATAACTTCTGGCTTATTGTAAATTTTGAATTTTAAATACAGCTATTACATGAGAAAAAACAAAACTGAAGTTCAAGTACAGTCAGTTTGGCACATACCCTTAGGGCAAAAGTCAGGCTCATTGTTCCACTTGTCTCTTGGTTCCCTACTTCTCTGAGTCCTTGGCTTGGTTATTGTTCAAATTTTTGCTAGCTCATTGATGCTTTTAAGGAGATCACATTTACTTTCCCCCAGAATTTTAGTTGTTTTCAATAGGAATGTCGTTTTATAAGACCAGCACACCAGGTTTCCAGAGTGTGCACCATTTTGTTTTTAAATAGGGGAAAATACAGACTTTGTTCTATTATTTTAAAAGTATATATTTTTAGCATAGCTATCATAGCTTATACATACATATATATATATGCTTTTCTTTACCTTGGGTATAGTGAGTTGTGATTTTATAGGGTGTGAATATCTTCCAAAAATAGATGAAGGATTCAGATCAACTCATTGAGTCCCAGTGAGCAAAGTGCTGAACTGGTGACTGGGATAAGCTGAGAAGAGATTAATGGCATAATCCCACGATCCAGAAGCTCTTACTCTAGTACTGGAGAAAAGCATTGATTTTTACACCAGATAACCCAATGGTAAATGTTACAGGGAAGGATGGACAGATTGGGTAGGGGGTAGGAGAGAGAGGGTATTTAGGAGAGAAGTCATAGTTTTTGAATAAATGTATCGAGATGGGAAAATGGAGCATGTTTGGGAGATGCAGAGTCGGCCAGAGTGGATGGGTCAAAATGTGGAAATGAAACCAATAGGATGTGTGTGTGTGTGTGTGTGTGTGTGTGTGTGTGTGTGTGTGATGAAGTCCTAAGGCCTTCTCCTGGAGAACTCCCTCTTGCTCAGAGGCCGACCTTTTGTTCTATTGAGATTTCAACTGATTGGATAAGGCCTGCTCACATTAGGGAAGTCAGTCTGCTTTACCCCAAACCCCTTCAACAGAATCATCCAAAATGATATTTTGCCAAATTCCTGGCACCATGTCCCAGCCAAGTTGACACATAAAATTAACTATTACTGGCAGGTCGCAGCAAGACTAGGAGTTTAAATGCCATTGTGGGGAGATGGGATTCGATTCTTTCATTCAGTGGGAAGAAATGTTGGAATGCTTTGAGAAGGAACATAATGGGGAAATGTGTAAAGGATGGATTGGAGGGCCGAGGAAAATACTGTGAACATAAAATAGTAAATAGTATCCTCTCCCCTACCTGGCAGTAGGGGAGAGGATAGAATGGATTCTGTGAACCTATTAGTTCTGTGAACTGCAGGTGAATTGCCTAATCTCTCTAAAGCTGTTTTCTCATCTTCAAAATGAGACCAAAAGCAGGATCTACTTTATAGTGTTGTGAACATCTAACTAGATAGTGCAAGTGCATGGCCTTCCCTGGAGGACCTTGACCAGAGGTCTGTGTCTATAGGAACCAGCCTTTATGATGGAGTAGGGACAGGTCCTCAGTGGTCCCTGTCACCTGCTATTCAGACTCTGGTGCCACTCTCCCTCAACTGTCCCCAGTTTGGTCTGTGTAATGAGCAGCATTTGGTAGAAGTGATGTCATTTCTAAGACGAGGTCATAAAAGATGGGCACATTCACACCCGCTGGCTCTCTGTCTCCAGATCACTGGCTTTGGGGGAAGCAAGTTGCCACGTTGTCAGCAGCCCTGAGGGAAAACTTTGTGGTGAGGTCTCCAACCAATGAACCAACCAACCATTAGAGAGGAACTCAGACCTTCCGGGGGCTGGGAGTGTGAGCTGGGAAGTCTCTGCCCAGTTTTGTCCAATGATGGCAGCCTTGGCCAACAGCGCAATTGCAACCTCATGAGGGACCCGGCTAAGCCATTTCTGGATTTTGCACCCACAGAGAAAACGTTTGTTGAGAAAAGATGGTTTGTTGTTTTCAACCCCTAAGTTTTGAGTAACTCATGATGTATTGGTCTCATGATGAATTTTTTTTTTTTTTTTTTTTTTTTAGTCATGAGACTAAAAAAAGATTGTTTTTTACTAATACATCATGAGTTACTCAAAAGCAGCAAACACCTTTGTGCTCAGGATATGCCTTTGACTTTGGAATCTGTAAAATGTAAGGAAGGAGCAGGACATTGGTACTTTATTACTCTTTAGGGAAGATTGGTACACTTGGGAGTGGAATGAGTTGGTGTAGGGCTAAAGAGGAGAGTTAGGGAATGGATATTTTCTGATGATCTAGAGAACATTTGCATGAGACCGCTAAGCAAAGGCGAAGGCAGGGAAGCTGCTCCCTTCATGACATGCAAAGGAAGGAAGTAGCCAGGTCAGGCATGCACTGCCCTTTGTGGCAACCCATCTCTCCCACTGTGGGACACAAACACACACACACACATGCACACACACTGCACGCTTTTGGACAATCATCTTGGGCTTCCACTAGCCTGCACTTAACCTTCATGTGAACCTCTGTTTGTACCATCTCTGGACATCCTTGGGCCTACAGACACATTGCCTGGCAAGCAGACCATGTCTTTGTGTGAAGGAAAAGATACCTCTTCTCACATGGACATAAGCCAGTGCCAAGGCTCAGGGCTTGGCAAGCAAAAAATGAGCTGGATATCAGCCTGTCTATCCCCCAGGTCAGCTGTCTTGTGCAATGTACAAATCACACAACTGTCCTGGTGCTTACAATTACCTGAACCCTGTGGGAAAAGCTGCCTAAATATTTCTGTGAATTTGGTTCAGGGAAAGCAAGAGAGCTGGAGGGTTCTAGAACCAATCAGTAGGGGTAATTCCACTTCATGGAGCGGTGGCTTTGTATGTGTGCTGGATGGTGAGAAATAGCCACACGCTGACCATTGCCCAGTTGGAAGAGCAGTGCTGATTTCCTCAATTTGTCTTCCCCTGAGGACAGAATGCAAGACATTGTGCATGTCAGAGAGGACTGCCACCCTGGGCATATATTTAGTAGAAAATATTCACTCCAAGGCTGCAACTTTCTGTGAAGAAATGCAGGCCAAGATTCCTTTCATAAGTTGTTGTTTTAACCAAAAAGCCAACTTTCTGTTCTTCTCCTACTAATCCCTCAGTTTCATACAATGCTTAGATGAAGGAGCTCTTAGTTTCTCTATAGTTTAAAACCCAATCAACCAACCCATAAATATAGGGGCCAAAGATCATCATAAGATGACCCTGAGTCACTCAAAGGTCAAGTGTCTGGTTCGAGGTCACATAGCATTCGATGGCTGCAGTGGGACTGTAATCCGAGACTCCTGCCTCCACTCCTCTACTGTGGACCATGGCCAGTCATGCCATGCCTCGTGGAGAAGAAGGATATGTAAACAGATTTTTCTCATATAGAGGAGTTTTCTACTGTATCTTGGCCACCAGAAAAATATGATGAGTCAAAAAAAATTTCTTTCAAAGGATAAAATTCAACTATATTTGTAATCATTTGGCTGCTAGTATCCAGGCTGATATAGGTAAGATGAGGAAGCAAGGAAATGCATTAAAAGGAATCCATGCAGATTCCACTTTGTCGTGAGTGGTAACAGGAAAAAATATATATAAATAGCAATAGAAACCTTGGGACTCAAACCCTATTTTTAGAGTCTTTTGACTTAATCTACAGATAAATGATTTGAATCAGTATGTAAAAAAGGGATTGAGTAGCAGTGTAATACCAAAATTGGCACCCAGGACAAAGGAGACTCTGGCCTTACCAGGTGGGGAGCACCAGTGAACTTGGTGTCACTTGGAGAATTTTGCGGGGAAATGTGAAGTTGTGGCCCGAGGACAGGATTAAACATAATCATACTAAGACTCGTGGAAGGGTAAACAGCAAACACATAACCTAGGTGGGACAGACTGATTTCCTGTCGTGTGCACATCAGTGAAGGGCTATCTACAAGCCAGGAAAAATGGTGACAAATCTTGGGAAGGGAAATGTAACAAAACCCTGAACCAGCAGCAACTCTGTCGTATGTGGATTTGATGCACCACGAGAAATGGAGCGATGCTCTAGCTCCTAATGAGATTGGGTAGAAGAGGTGGTCAGCTAGAAGGTAGAACTGTTTCTGTGACAACAGCATTCCTGTGTAGCCCCGAGCTTGTGTTCTTGGCTGGAACACAAGTGGGTGGGGAGCGAGGGGCCTGGTGCCAGGAGCCTTTTGGGTCTACCTGGCAGATAGTCTATAACTCTTTATACTGAGAAAATGCTCTATCTGGTGCCAATTCATTCTTTGCCCCTTAAAATTTGGGAACCAAGGGGACACAACTCTGCTTATTTTGGTCACTTTTTAAAAAAAGATCTTATGTATTTTTTTACGAGAGAGAGAGAGAAAGAGAGGCAGAGACACGGGCAGAGGGAGAAGCCGGCTCCATGCAAGGAGCCCAATGCGGGACTCGATCCTGGGACTCTGGGATCACACCCTGAGCCAAAGGCAGATGCTCAACCACTGAGCCACCCAGGAGTCCCAATTTTGGTCACTTTTATAAAGGTAGGTAAGTTCAGTATTTGTGGACGCTCTTGCCTATGGCAAACTTGGCAGACCACTGGAGCACAGAGATGCTCTTGATCACATGCTCCTGCTTTGGGGAGATGCTGCTGGTGCCTCCAGGTCAGGGTTAATTCTGCATTTAATGCTATAGCTTCTGTACCTTCTTTAAGTACATATACACATAATATATAGTGATTTTGCTACATAAGTGTTAAAGAAAAGCACATTTTCTCATCAACTATGAAGGGTTATCAGTCATGGTATAATCACATCTTCAGACTTGACAAAAACAGCCCTTTTTTTTTTTTTAAAGATTTTATTCATTTATTCATAGGAGACAGAGAGAGAGAGAGAGAGAGGCAGAGACACAGGCAGAGGGAGAAGCAGGCTCCATACAGGGAGCCTGATATGGGACTCAATCCTGGGTCTCCAGGATCACACCCTGGACTAAAGGCGGTGCTAAACCACTGAGCCCCCGGGGGCTGCCCAAGAATAATCCTTTTCTCTTTCAACTCCATGTTCTTTTGCCAGAAGTGGATGCCAGCAGGCAAGCCCATGGGGATTCATTGCCTGCTTTCTGGCATGTATATGCCCCAGGCTTGGACTCTCCACTGCTCTGGCACACTTCTGACTTTTGAGTATCTTACCATAGATGAAAGTCTACCTCCTTTTGATCTCTGGGGGTCCTTTCTCTTGATGCATCTACAGCAGTGAGGCCAAGAGTGTGACAGCTAATTTTGTATGTCTTGTAATCTGTTTCTCAATAGTGTTTCTGCATTGGAACATTTCTTGTACAGATTGAATCTATATTATTTCATCCCCACCCCCCATCCATGATCCTCAGAGGATTATGGAGAGAGCAGGTATGGATGCCATCATTTAAGAACTATGGAATTGAAGCAAACCATAAGAGACTTTTAGTGATAGAGAACAAACTGAGGATTGATGGAGGGAGGTGGGGGCGGGAGGAATGGACACAATGGGTGATGGGTATTAAGGAGGACACTGGTGATGAGCACTAGGGATTGAATGTAAGTGACGAATCACTTACATTCTATTCTATTCTATTCTATTCTATTCTATTCATGAAACCAATATTGCACTGTATGTTAATGAAAAATCTGTTGGGTTGAGTTATGGAGATGATAATTGAAATACAGACATGTTCCCTGATACTCTGCAAAGAGATATTAAGGAAAAAAAAAAGAGCCTAGAGTACTTGCTCCTTTTTATGAACACTTGAAAAAATAAAAAGACTAAACTAACTGTACATTACTCTTTTAATATGACCTCCTTCAGACCAGTGGTTCTTGGCACTGGCTATATATTATCATTTACCTGGGAAACTTTTAAAAAATATTAATGCTCAGTTCTTATCCAGATCAATTAAATCAGGTATGGCTTTTTTTTTTTTTTTTTTAATCTTTGTCTTTTTTGGAATTTGCTGAGCTTTTTGTATCTATGGATCAACATCTTTCATCAGTTTTAGAAAATTCTCAACTGTAACTTGTCCACATATTGCTTCTTCCTCATTTTTTCCTCTCTGAGATTGCAATTATACTTTTGTTAGATCATTTGACTTTGGCTTACATGTCTTTTCTGTTTTTTTTTTTTTTTCTCTCTGTATTTTATTTTAAATATATTAAATTCACTTCTTGAGTTCCCTAACCCTGGCTTCTGACTTGCCAGTCTGACATTAAAACCACCCAATGCATTCTTACTTTCAGATGTTTAAAATTTTCAGTTCCAGAGTCCTTTGATTCTGCTTCATAGATTTCAATTCTCTGTTAAAATCCCCCATATTTTAATGATATGTCCATCTTTCCTTTTATTTTCTGACATATTAATAACAGTTGTTTAAATACCTTGTCTGCTAATTTTAGCATGTAGGTCATCTTTCTGCTTCAAATGGCTGTGTTTTTTTTTTTTTTTCTTTCACCTCTTCTTATGTCTTGTAGCTTTTTGTTTTATGCTAGACATTCTACATAAAGAAGAATAGAGACTGGGGATTCCTGGGTCACTTAGTGGTTTAGTGCCTGTCTTCAGCTCAGGGCATGATCCTGTGGTCCCGGGATCAAGTCCCACATTGGGCTCCCTGCATGGAGCCTGCTTCTCCCTCTGCCTGTGTCTCTGCCTCTCTCTCTCTCCGTGTGTCTCTCATGAATAAATAAATAAAATCTTAAAAAAAAAAGAAGAATAGAAACTAAAGTTTCTATTGCTTTGACTCAGAATTTGTCCTTTGATGATTTAATCAGGAATGAAGCTGTAGTTAAATTCAGTGTACCTCTGGTTTCAAATGTTTATGAGTGGAGAAGACCTTCTGTGGTGTCTGACTGCTAGCCTAGCAGGTCTCTCTCCCCTATTTTACTTACAGAGCTTACAGGGCTGATGGGCTACCTTTCAACAGTTTTAAACTTTGCTCTCTAGTTTCCACCCCAAATTTGGCAAATATCTTTTTTTTTAACAAGCTATTTATTTTTTTAAAGATTTATTTATTTATTTGTTTGTTTATTTATGATAGAGATTGACACAGAGAGAGAGAGAGAGGCAGAGACACAGGAGGAGGGAGAAGCAGGCTCCATGCCGGGAGCCTGATGCGGGACTCGATCCTGGGACTCCAGGATCACGCCCTGGGCCAAAGGCAGGCGCCAAACTGCCGCGCCACCCAGGGATCCCCCAAATTTGGCAAATATCTTAAGGAGCCAACTAGTTGTGTGTTTGAAGCAGATGCTCCTCTTTGGGATAGACTTCCCACTACTGCAAGACTACAGTGCATTTCAGTATGTTATTTTATAGGAGGTTCCTAACCTTCCAAGGGCCTGTGGCTTAGCAAATGAACCATTGGGGACAATGGTCTTTGTGCCTATAGGGCTCCTGAAGTTTCCAAATTATCATTCCAGCTCCACAAGCTATGGTGTTTTTTCTTTCTAATAGTATCCAGCCCATGCTCAAACCTCATCTTACACTTAGAAATGGCAATCAGTCCCAGGGTAGAAAGCAGCCAGTGCCAGTCTACTCATCTTGGAAGGACTCTTTTGTCTTAGGTTGAGTTCAATTAGTTCTATTTGCTTCCACAGCTTTATGGTGTCTTGGATAACATAATTTTAGTAATTTCACTGGCTTTTGTAAATTGTTGCAGCTAGCGCAGTGTCCTGTTGCTTCCTACATTTTACCTGGAACCACAGTTCAATTAGACCATATTCTCTGATGATAAAGCACTGGTTTTGGCAGATGGATCTTATAAAAATGGAGGTGAAAAATAAATAAATAAAAGATGTTATGATTTGGGAAGTATGCTACTTGAAAGAATAAACTCATTTATTGCAAATGTTACCTTCTAAAGAAAGGTCTTACTCATATATGTCCTTATTCTTTGATGTTATTCACTAAGCCAATGAAAGAGGCTCCTTCATTCCAAAGTAGCTAATTATCCACCTTAAAAGGCTTAAAGGATCTAGACTATTCGGCAGGAGAATCATTACTGAAAAAAATCTACAAGTGAGATCTCTGAAAACATACAACCATATTTAATATACGATAAGAAGTCTCCACGATGGGAATACACATTATGTGATCTTTTTTCACACATATTTATTCTTTTTTCACCTTCTGATCTTTTACAATCTAAGTCACAGATGTATACAATTATGAGTAGAATATGTGTGATTTTTTCTTATTTGATAATCCTGTGTCCCCAAACAGATAATATGCTTTCTGTGTTCATTATAAATTTGATAGTACTCAGAACAGTGCCTAGCAGACACTTTTTTTATTAAGTATTTGTTTGTTGTTTTCCACCAGCATTCAACTAATACATTTGGACAGTGAAAAAACCATGTTGGGTTTGTAGATACTAGAGTATATGTAGTGAATTTAGAGCAAAGATATACACAAACATTACAATTATTCACCATTCATGGGAAATAATTGTACAAAAGATACAGGAAGTTTGCTAATTTGTTTCATATTGTCAAAATTGCTTAAAATTGGAGGAGCAGATAGTAGAATCCCTTTCCCAGGAAGTGGTTGGATATAGGATAAATGTATACGTGTCTTGAATTACTTGTTCTGTTGGAAGACAGTGATATTAACTGATTTGCCCTACAAAGATTCTTCTCTAACTAGCTACCATCCTTACTTTCTCATTTAACTAAGTTACACAAAGAGCTATATAAAGTAGAAAATGGGCTTTGTGATGATTTCCTTGACCTTTGAATAAAATTCAATCAATAACATGCCAACATAAAGAAAAGATAATGTACGGAATCTGAGAGCTGGAAAGACTAAGAATCCATAGATTAAAGTCTTCTTGAGTAATTTATGTTAAATGTAAACATTTATTATGCAAAACATGCTAGAATTTTTGGATCATTCAGATTTACATCAGTCTGAAGAGCATAATCTCTCATAGGATCTTATAACTGGGCAGTGGATCATTTCTGTACTGAAGCCACAATACTTGTCACTCTTATTTGAATAAAAGGGTGCTACATTTATCTGTTTGCAATTACATGTGTATGAAGGTATGTCAAAAGACATACTGCATAATTTGAAGACTATCCATTAATTTGTGATTTACTGGAGAATCCACCCTCTTTGGTTGATAGAGTACAAAAGGGAGCCTGTTCCACTAAACAGGTGTGTATAGATCTTTGACTCTCACTTGCTATCTATAATATTAATGCAGTTATCTATTGTAGACAGAAAAAAACTTATAAGTCTACAGATCTGTAGATTGTAGATCATTTAGGCAAAATATGCATTAAAAATAAACAAAAATATTAACAACCACAGAATGTATTGGGGCATCTGATTGCACTCTGTAAATTAATGTCAAATGTACAATTCCTCATGCTTTAACATTTCATTTCTCCTTTTGGCCAGAATTTTTCTGGGCCACCTGATACTATTAATTAAAAAGGACAACTGCCTCTCTACCTGCATTGCATCCTAAGTTTTTCTTTGTGGGTAATTTAGGTTTACATTATTGATCGGAGTTATCCTTGGGTTGGTTCTTCTATTTGGAGGGAATGGAAGTGTTCCGCTTTTTGGTAGGTGCTTTGCTGTCATTTGATAGTCTCAGTGAGTGTTAGGGGCAAAGAGTCCTCCTGTCAACTTTATGGAATACCCTTATTTACAGATATCAAAACAGACTCAGTGAAGTCAAGCAAGTAATTCAGTGCCCCATGGCTCATCGGTGACTGAGTCAAGCTTAACAATCCAGGTCGTGGTGTTTTGGCTGTGCTATATATTTCTGCAGTTTTTACCCTACAACTTCACAATTTTGACTAAGTCTTGCTTTCTAATATTGAATATACTGATGTTGATGCAATTATTAATGCAGTTAGTTCTGGAAAATCTTGCACGAATAGATAATAAAAATAACCACCTTCTTTGAAGAAGGTCACACTTCCTGTGTAATCAGAGCAGGTGGGACAAGTCCTTCAAAAATTTCCTCCATAGACTTTCCAGAGGGTAAATGACATTCTCCCCATTTTACTTACTTTAAACTGTTGAGCTAAAATCTTGATCTGTGAACATATTATATATCAAGTGGCTAGAAACACAGCAGGGGGAAAATCAGTTTTATTGCATTTTCTGTTAGGAGAACATCCTTACATTATATCGAATTCTTGCCTTATAAAGCACCACATGGCTCTTTGCTTTAGTGGCTGCTGCTTTACCATGCAGGCTACTTGGAAAGTAATTAAATTGAACAGACACTGCCCTTGATTTAAAGTCAGAGGGGGAAGCAGTTAATTGAATAGAAATGACAGTTCTTCTTTTTCTTCTTTTTTTAAAAAGCTAAGCCAAGCTTAGAGACAACGTAAATATTAAAGGGAAACTGCCCTAAACAATCAAGATGAATCATTTGCTTGGTGAGTACAATTTATTTTATTTCTCTTGATAAGCAACAGAAACATTTGAATCCTTTGTAGTTCTCTGCACACCCTTTCTCTCCAGACAAATAACAGTTGGACTCTGTGATTCCTTGTCACCTTGGTGCAGAGGCTTTCAAACCTTTTCTCACTGGATTTTTTCTTGTCTGTTTTCAGGTTGAAGGGTCGTGTGTGACAGAAGCTGGGAAATAAAAGATGGGATTGTTTTCTTGTCATCCTGTACCCTTGCCACCTGGCTGCCGTGATTCTGATGAGTGGAGATACATAATGGCCATCTCAATGCAACGTGCTCCTTTATTTCCTGGGGGTCAGGCACCAGGAGGACCAGGAGGGCATAAGATCTGTTGAAATGTGACCCTCTTTGGAGCAGGGGTAGGAGTGCCCCGGCATGTAGAGGGTTGAAGGAAATGACTTCAAGGCAGAGTTCATAGAGTTCTGAAATCAATAGTTAAAAGTAAAAACACTCATTTTCAAGAACAAAGTATAATTGAAATGTCCCCAGGGGTGAATGAGGAGAAGCAATTTCCTTATCAAGCAACAGATATAAAATAAAATTCCAAAGTGAAAAAAAAATCAAATTTCAACTCTAAATTCTTCTGCTATATAGAACAGTTCTTTGGGCATTTATGTTGGAAGTCTTTATAGCTTGCCCTCTCCATTATATTTCCCTTTTAGTGATTTCTATTTCATCTCCAGCCAAATTCTTAACCTTCTACACACTTTAGGAGAGATCACTTGGAACCTGATGGATCTGTGTAGAAGAGAAGACAGAGAAAACCAGAGTTTCTTCATGTTCCCATGGTTCATCTGGAATTATTAGGAGTGGAAATCTTTCACCTTTGTGCTGTGACAAAAGCAATCCTGCATTAATACATTGGCTTCTGCATACTCTTTGGTAAACAAGTGCTTCTGCCACGGAGACCAGTTTTCTAGTCTGAAGGTGAGGGAGCAGGCTTGTGTAACCCTAAGGAAGGCAAATGTGGGGATGAAGGATGGGAGGCAGCCAGGTGAGACTCTGGCTTTGTCACTGACTATCCCTTAGGGAATGCCAAGTTCTCTCTTTGGGCCACAATTCCCTATGGCTGCAAAGTGAAGGGATCCAATGAGATGACTCTAAACTTCTTTTAGCTCTGACATGACTATATGCCAACTGCTCTCTGCCCCTCCCTCAACCCCTACTCCTCCACAGGATGTTTAAATGGTGGAATCAGATATTAATTTATATTAATTCAGGAAGTCAGGCACCCAGATTGGAGGGCATGAGTGGAGTTGAACCTGAGTAAGGCCTGGGAACATGTGCATCCAACACAGGTGAGTTCTTTCTTTCTTTTCTTTTTCTTTCTTTCTTTCTTTCTTTCTTTCTTTCTTTCTTTCTTTCTTTCTTTCTTTCTCTCTTTCTTCTTTCTTTCTTTCTTTTTTCTTTCTTTCTTTCTTTCTTTCTTTCTTTCTTTCTTTCTTTCTTTCTTTCTTTCTCTTCTTCCTTCCTTCCTTCCTTCCTTCCTTCCTTCCTTCCTTCCTTCCTTCCTTTCTTTCTTTCTTTCTTTCTTTCTTTCTTTCTTTCTTTCTTTTCTTTTTTAGAGAGAACGAGAGAGTGAGGGTGGGTGGACTCTTAAGCAAGCTCCATGCCCAGTGCAGAGTCCAAAGCAGGGCTCCCTCCCATGACCTGAGATCATGACCTGAGCTGAAATCATGAGTCAGATCCTTAACCAACTGAGCCCCCCAGATGAACTATTTTTACGCAGCACCTGTATTTTAGGAAGATTCATGAAATAAGGGGATTCTTCTCTACAAGAATGAATTGATCTGCAATTAACAAAGAATAAAAAAATTGTTGACTTAGTTTGAGGCAGAGTTTATAACTTCCCCTTTCCAAAAAAAAAATGCAAGTTGCTAGATTCTTCAAGTATAAAAGAAAAAGATTGGATTGGTGATCTCCAGCAGAAATTCCCATAGTGTATTTCACAGAAAAGTTTCAAGAACTAATAATAAGTGTTTGGATGGGGGGCAAAGGACTCTGCTTAAAGACTAGATTAAACATGCATCGTTATTACTGGACTTCTCAAAATTGTTAACGCACTAACAATACATTTTGAGCTTATAAAGTAGGTATACAGAATATAATATTTACTGAACTTGTTTAATTATAGAATTCATTTCTCTCCCTCAAACGTATTATTATTATTATTATTATTATTATTATTATTATTAATCTTAAGCAACTCAACTAGTGTCTGAGGAGGACAGTTTGGAGAAAACATTGCCTTAAGTAGTCAATGCTTTTAATCTCCACTTACTCTCCAGAAGAGATGTCCCCTTTGTATGTCAGCAAGGGGAAGGTTCAGGTTAGATGTACTAAAGAATTTTCCATGCAGAACCATGCAATAGGTGCTGAATACAATTGTGGGATTTTTCTTTGCCCCATCAGCCCACGGACCATTGTTTGGGTCCCCATGCAATCACGGCTTTCTTAAGCAGTTAAGGACTCTGATTTGTGAATGAAAAAAAAAAGTTGGTCTTTAAAATGAAGAGCCAATGATTAGGAAAAGTGAAATAAACACTCGTGTAAAATTGGTTGCGGTTTTATGTAACCATTGGGAGTAATATTTTGAAGTTCAGTTGTGTGGCATTCCTTGCTTTATTATTTCACACCGTGGCTGAGAACCCACTATTAGCATTTACATGAAATCTGTGGGTGTTGTTGCTTATCTCGACTGTTATGTAATCTTTATTACTCATTAGGATGTGGTGTTCTTGTTGTGTAGCCTCCAACATTTCTCAGGCAACTTAATTATACAGGAGATTTAGTAGAATAGTATTCAAAGTCACAAAAAAAGGATTCACATTTGCACGTTTTTAAAAAATAGTATATGCTGCTTTAAATGAGTTGTGTTACAATTTTTCTTTGGTTGTTGCAGGTTTCAGTTTGAAAAGAACCTAATTGTTTGAAAAATGTAGGTTACGTACCACCTAGGAAAGTCCCTCTCTGAAGCACAGTAGACTGTGGGGCAGGAAGTCAGAGGTGGCCAGCTGAGATTGCTGCTACCAGCTGCTCCTCATGCGCTCAGCATCTACATCTCTCCCAACTGGTGTGAAAAACAAACTGAATGATGAGTAAAGAGAGGTGGTCCTGTTGATGTTTTCCTTGGGTTTCCAGGTCGAGATAACTTTCATTGGCCGCCACACATTTCTGATAAGTACAGTTTTGCATTACCCCATAATCATCATTCTAAGCATAGAGGTGGCGTCCAATACTTATTTTTGAATGAAAGAATGAACGGATTATAAAAGCTTGAGAGAGTGAAAAGATGTGCATGCTAATGCTGGCTTCAGCAAAAACCGGCTGCCTGACTCCCACATTTTTTAAAGATTTTACTGATTTATTCATGAGAGATACACAGAGAGAGGCAGAGACATAGGCAGAGGGAGAAGCAGACTCCCTGCATGGAGCCCGATGTGGGACTTGATCCCAGGACCCCAGGATCACGTCCTGAGCTGAAGGCAGATGCTTAAGCACTGAGCCACTCAGGCATCCCTCTTTGTCACTGCCTCAGACTGGGGCTCCTCACCCCAAATGTAGGCTCTATTTCTAGTAAAACACAGTATAGTCTTCTAGTAGCATTATGAGCTGGTTTTCTGGGCCATTTTTGCTCCTTTCTTTTCCTGTATTTGTCGGAGTTTCCAGCAGAAAGGGGAATGAAGCTGTTTGGCATCTTCTCTCCATTCCAAACACTTCATTCCTAACTCCAACCCTTCTCTTTTTGGCTACCGTGTGCCTCATCATCACTCCACCCAGGCATAATTAGATCTTAACTTTCAGTTATAAGATAAATAAGTTCATCTCATCCTGGAGATGTAATGAACAGCATGGAGACTCTCGTTAATAGTACTGTATTGTATATTTGAAAGTTGCTAAGAGAGGAGATCTTAACAGTCCTTATCACTAGGAAAAAGAAATCTGTGACTATGTATGGTGATGGACGCTAACCAAACCTACTGTGGTGCCCACTTCACAATATGTACATATATTGGATTGTTATGCTGGGCAATTTGAGTGAATACAATGCTATCTGACAATTATATCTCAGTAAAACTGGAAAAAAGATCTCAGATAATAAAAAGATAAAGTAATAATAAAATCATAAAGGTAATAGTCATTTGTTAAATTCTTGCTACAGTCCAAGTGATTCTCATCCCCTATTTTATTTAATCCATGTAACAGTTGTATTGGAATCCTTACTATTCCTATTTTGGAAAAGAGAGAAAGAGTCCAGAAGAGGTTGTCATCGATGCAAAATTGTACAACTACAAGGTGTCCGAGCTAGGATTTGAACCCAAGAGTCTCTGTCTCCAAAGCCTGTGCTATCTCCTTCCAAATATGGTGGGGACCCTTGGACCAGATCACGCCTACTGTTCCTTGCAGCTTTATAATTCTCTGAGTCTACATCACCACTGTCTTTTCTATCTAGTGTCGCAGTCCTTGTGCTTCCTCTAACTGAACAGCCAGGACAACAATGGCAACTGTCTTGGGGGTGGTGATTATCAAGAAGCTTATTTGTGAAGTTTGGGTTGGAGATATCACCTCCTTCAAGCTGGATGCCATGTTTTACTCATCTTTCCATGTCTAGAATAAGCCTGTGAGGTCAGTTTGTTTATTATTTGCCACTTTATAGGCAAAGAAACTAAGGCAAAAGATAAAGAGAGTCTGTATGCTACATAATAAAGTCTGACTTAAACCTGGGCCTCTTGTCTAGAAGTCAGGAGCTATTTCCACTCAATGCTGGCACATAGCAGGCACTTAATAAATATTCATTGAATGAATTAATGATAGCATAATACCTCAACTTGTTTGGTGTGCTTTTAAAATACAGATTTTGGAGGCACCTGGGCAGTACAGTTGGTTAAGCGTCTGACTCTTGGTTTCAGCTCAGGTCATGATCTGCAGGGTAGTGGGATCAAGAGCCCTGGGTCTGGCTCCGCACTCAGCACAGAATCTGCTTGATATTCTTTCTTCCTCTCTCTCTCTGTCCTTCCCCTCTAATTTGTCTCTCAAATAAATAAAAATAAATCTTAAAAAAATACAGGTGTCAATGGCTCATGCACAAACCATCTTTAGATCTGCTGTATCAAGAGGCCCAGATGTTTGCCAGAGGATCCAGGGCAGCAAAAGAACAAAAGTGAAGACTTTGGCACCCATTGGCCAGTGAGCACCTGCCTGACGTGGTTCTGATGGGGCACCTATGGGTCTGCAGCCAGAGACTGGATTGTTTCACTAGTCAAGGTGATGCTGTGGGACCATAAAAAAGGAAAACTGGGACATCACTGAAGTTTTCTAAAAAAGGTCAGCAGCCCTTGAGATAAGTTAGTTTTTCACCATTTAAAGAAGAATATTGTGCCTAAACAGAAAGGTTCCTCAAAGAGATCAGATTCCTTAGGAAGGACCTCTCTCTCCTTGCTCACTCCCACACTCAACTCACTCTTTCACAATGGCTTTTGGGGGGGGAGGGTGCAGAGTTCATATAAGGAGGGAAATGCAAGCTCGGGATGATAAAGGTGGCATTAACTGAAGCAGTGTGTTTTCTATCATTTGCAAGAAAAAAAACAATCCTTAAGCAACGGTTAGGAAAGAAAAGTGTCTTCACTCAAGTGTTTATGTCAGCACTTGAATATCTTTTCAGATATTAGTTTAATATGGATCTCAGGCATGGTGATATATGGTGTGGCTCCATCATATTGTCCTTAAAATTTGTCTCATCAGGACATGCTTGCCCCAACTTGGAACTCATTTCTCCATGAGTATTTATTTGACTTCTTTTTTCTTTTCTTTTTTAAAAATTTAAATTCAATTTAGTTAACATAGAGTGTATTGTTGGTTTCAGGGGTAGAATTTAGTGGTTCACCAGTTGCACAGAACGCCCAGTGCTCATTCCATCACGTGCCCTCCTTAATGCCCATCCCCCAGTTACCCCATCCCCTCTCCACACCTCCCCTCCAGCAACTCTCAGTTTGTCCCCTAGAGTTAAGAGGCTCTTACGGTTTGTTACCCTTTCTGTTTTTATCTTATTTTATATTTCCCTTGCTTCCCCTATGTTCATCTGTTTTGTTTTTTAAATTCCACATCTGAGTGATATCATATAGTATTTGTCTTTCTCTGACTGGCTTAAAGACATGACCTCAGTGATGGATTTTCTTGTCCTACGAATCTGTGCCAATATGAATACGTTTTCCTACCTTTTTAAAGACCTCTTCAAAATCATAAGAAAGCCTAATTCTTCTGCTCTTCAATTTTCTCAAAAAAAAAAAAAACAAAAACGGGAAAATGATATAGCCATCGTGTAAGATAATGCATGTAGGTTCTAGAGCAACCACACATGTTTGTTCTCATTATTCGAGTTCATTCTGCCTTCATGAGAAGAACCACATGATTCTTCATCTGTAGTCATTGCCTTCACCACCATCATTGTCATTATCAACGCTGATGGAGCACTTATCACTAGCAGGGCAGGTATCAAACCTTGGTGAGATGAATAAGCCTAAGGCATCTTTTGAGCGAAGAGGTTTATAATTTAATTAGGAAGATCATGCATGCTCATAAATTAAATAACATTTCAAAGCATCCTAGGATCAATGTGGACTGAATATTGTGGCTACTAAACCTATAAGAAGTCAGATGGAGGGACCATACAGAGGATGGTATGCATGGGGTGGTGCTTGAATTGGCCTTGAAGGATGGGTAGTCCATGGTCTAGCAATCTTTCTGTTGGCCAAGGAGTAGGAAACAGCTAGCTATGGAGAAGAGAGGCGTTGGCAGATCCAGACAGGCACTGTCCCTACTCACACTCTACTCAGGCCATCTGAAGTAATCAGTGATAGCACCTTATCACTCTGGGTTTCCAATTCCTCTGCCTTTCTTGGATCTAGGAGGCCTTGCTGGCACGAAGGACTAAAGACATTCTGTTAAGCTGTTACATTGCTTGTCACAATATTTATTGTAGTTATTGAGATTAGACTACATACTTGAGATCTGTACATCTTTGTATAAACAGAGGTTGAAGAGAAAATTAGTTTGGGGTTTTGTAATCTTGAAAATGGCAGCCAGTAAAATAAGATTCGTATATCATCTCCAGAATTGTTTATATCTGACTTTTATTTCACAATGTGCAACACGCCCTGTATCTCAGCCTACTTGTTGTCCTTCGATAATGAACAACTCACCCACTTTTTACTTCTGGCAGAGAGCCCTGGTGGCTCTGTTCTTCAGGTGCAAGTTGACCCTTCTGCACAGGTTCTCAGGAATGTGACCCCATGGATGAGATTTTCCCCCTAGCTTTGCAATTAATGAGCTTTGGGACTTTCTGTTTGTTGGCCCGAGTCTCCTCATTTTGATCATAAAATAGCCCAATGGTATTTCAAACCCCTCTGAGCAGGTGACATGTATCCTTCTGCAGAATCTTTTTGGAATCCTAATTTATAAAAGTAAGAGTTTTCTAGTAAAGACAGAGATGAAGCAGAGGTTAAGGAATCCTCAGGGTTGGTGATGGGACTCTTGCTCCAAGGCTTTCATCATGAGAGCATTACAGAATCCTGGCTGAATAAGGTTGAATTGAAGACTCTCTAAACTCTCTTCCAGTGATGACATTTGATTATTCTAATCCTGGGCATGAAGAAAAAATTATAATGGAATCTTGGTGTGTCATTGAAATGGAATGCCATGTAGGTTCCATCTTGGGGGGGTGGGGAGAGATTCCATGTCACAGAGAAACTGCCAAGCCAATAGGATTCTTTCTCTGGGTTTGTACAATGCTGGATGACTGACTCGGGAAAGAGACTTGGTTGTGAGAGGCAGGTCTGGAATTTCTGTACCAACTGGGGAGCTTGAATCAATTGATTTTTAGAAAACACCATTCAGAGGTGCCTTTGTGGCTCACTCAGTGAGGCATCTGCTTTTGGCTCAAGTCATGATCCCAGGGTCCTGGGATCGAGTTCCACATGGGGGTCCCTGCTCCACAAGGAGCCTGCTTCTCCCTCTCCCTCTGCCTGCTGCTCCCCCTGCTTGTGGTCTCTCTCTCTCTCTCTCTCTCCCCCTGTCAAATAAATAAACATCTTAAACAAGACATCATTCATATTTGAGGAATATCTAATTTACTCCTACTATTCATAATAAAAGTAAATCATCAAATGGTATTTAATTGCCATTCTTGCCTATTAGAATTTTCAAACCATTGAGTTGGTAGAAAAGCCAACTCAAATCTTATATTCACCTTGAACTTCATATGTATACAACATATGTGTATCTCCTGTGTATCTGGGTAATAAACGCTTATCCAGCAAAAATATAACATAAAGATATCTATCATATTTTTTGTACATTTGATATGTTTAAAAATAGCAAAGAGATAAAAAACATTTTGGTGTTGAGTTGATAGCAATTATATTTTAGAATGAACACTTGTTCTCCTCTGGGAGATCATATCATATAAGGCTTCCCTGAGGAAATGTGTGGTTTGATTAGAAGTATTTGCTTATTAGCTGAAGGTAGGTTGTGGTTAGGAAAGACCTTTGGGGGGTGGTGTACAACGGAGGCAAGAAGATATTCTGAGGATAAGGGAACACTGTGCAGGGAAGAGGCTGAGGGAGGCTCAGGTGCAGGGAGCCCAGGCCGGGGGCAAGTGCTGCAGAATGAAGCTGCCAGTGGATACTGAGGCCAATCCTGCACGTCATTCTGAAGATTTGGGTTTTGATACTCAGAGCAGCAGGAGGATGGGGGAAGGCTTAAGGATGATGCATGACTTATAGATCAGGTTGTGGTTTCCAGTGTGGAGCGTGAAGTGGTGTGGGAAGAATGGTTAGTCCAGGGTACACCCGTGGAGAGGACAGGATGGGCCTCTAGGAGGGTTTGTGGGCAGTGATGGTGATGCGACCCCGGTGTGAGTGGAAGGGGAGACAAGGACCAAAGTTAGTCCTCCCTTTCCCACTTTAGCAACCTTTTGGACTGTTTTGCCATATTCCCTGTGACAGGGAGGACAGTTTGACATTTAAGGGACAGATGCTGGAGACATGAAGGTGTGGGGGAGGTAATAAGCAATTGGAAGTATGAGTCTAGAACCTACAGAAGGGTCTAAGCTGCAGATGCAATTCAGGGAGCCACAGACCTATGAGTGATTCGGCTGGTGAACAACCCACTGGCAGGGGTGAGCTTGCTCAGGGAAAGAGCCAAGGAGTAGAAGAGAAAGGGCCTTCAGCAGAATCTTTCAGAATCTTTACCATTTAATCACCTGGCAGAGAGGGATTGCCTGGCCAAGGAGAGCGGCAGGAGGCCAGCGAAGGGGAAGAAGACAGGGAAGGGGTGGGATGGGCCTGAGGGAGCCGGACAAGGGGTCGAGGACTGGACGATAGCCAGGGGTTTTGTATTTGGACTCAGGGCAGCAGCAGGGTTGGGAAACTTCTATCCAGGGGAAGGATGGGAATGGGGGCCTCCTGGGAAGGGGCTGGGAGGAGGGGGTGTGGGGACTGGATGCAGCAGGGAAGGGGAAGGGAGGGTCCAGCAGTAGAGTCTGCAGGAGCCGTCCAAGGGAAGCGGGGCTGATGCTCTCATGTGCATCATGTGTTAGCAGTGGGGCTGCAAAGAGGGGGCGCCATTCAGGAACCTGGGCTGGTAGGAGACAGGCCTCAGGATAGTCCTGCGGCCACTGGGCTCTGCCCAGGCCCAGGTGTTCTAGGCCCTTCTCCCCAGCGCCTTATTTCCTTTCCCTGGACGAATTATTTACCCCTGTGCCTCTGCTGCTTCATCTCCAAAAGGAGGCTAGCATAGTGGCTTTCCCCAGCTGGCTGTCGGGAGACAGATCTAATAATGTGGCTGAATAGTAGATGTTAAAAAGCATTTGCGAATGATTAGTGCTGAGTTATGAGCTAGAATTACACCTTCCTCAAAGACAAGAGCAAGTTGGGCAATGTTGGTGGGTTTAATCACAGAACCATGGCTTGCTTTCCAGAGTTACCGCGAATAGAAGCTTTCCCCCTGAGTAAGAGGAGCATGGATTTGATAGGTGCGCAGTCAAAAGTTGAAAATGTATCTTAAAATATATGGGGAAAGAAGGGAGAGTCTCCACTTTTCATTTATTTATTCAATTATTAATTTATCAAATATCATTTGTTGAACTGACAATTGCCACACAAGTCTCTGAATTCTTAGTTCTCCAGAATCTGTGCCCAAAGAGACACCTCTCCCTTTTTAAAAGCATTGTTTGTACAACTCAGAAAGAGAAGAAGGAGCCTTAACATATGTTTACATATCCCATTAGCTAATTAAAGCTAATAAGCCTGTTTGGTTAAATGGACACTAGCACCTCAGTATTTATACATTACTGAACAAAACAAAGAAACATAGCTCTTTTTTTGAGTGCTGACTTGCCACAGGCTCTGTGACTTTATGCCTCCTATCATGTTTGGCACCCTTCCTCTTTTAGATTGGCTTCCTTATCCCCCTTTTACAGATCAACAAACTGAACCTTTGAGAGATGAAGAAATTGGTGCATTTAATAAGAAGTGAGACTGAGCTCTAAAACCAATTCTGTCTGGCTCCAGAATTTCTTCTCCCTTTTTGCTTCTCTGCCGCCTCTCATAGAGTCTGAATCTGGGCTTCCTTCTCCCCTTCTATGCAAACAAAACATTCGTGGATGTTTATTTGAATGCTTGGTTTGTGTTTCATTCAGTGGATAAATCAATGAAATGGTATTTAGCAAAGTATAGAAGCATGGAACAATTCGAAGGCAAAGGATAACTTATGTAAAGTTTACAAATCTATTTATATTAAAGGATTATTGCTAAATTTGTATGAGTGATAATAGTATTGTGGTTATGCGTTTAAAAAAAAGTAGTCCTGGGGGCACCTGGGTGGTTCAATCCATTAAGTGTGGGCCTTTGGCTCAGATCACTATTTTGGGGTCCTGGGATGGAGCCCCTGGTCATTGGGGAGTCTGCTTCTCCATTTCTCTTTCTGCCCTTCCCTCTGCTCATGCTCTCTCTCAAATAAATAAATAAAATCTTAAAAAAAACAGAAAGAGTCCTTATCTTTTGTGGGTACACTCTGCAATGTTTACAGATGAAATGATATAAGGTCTGATGTCTACCTCAGAAATAATGAGTGGAAGATGGGTCATGGATTGATGGCGAGTGACGACACTTTATGTGTACATGGGGTTCATTGCATTATTTGTTCTTGTTTTTGTATACATTTAAAATTTTTCATAATTAAGTTTAAAAATTAATTAGATTTTATAGAACAAGAACCAAAAAAAAAAAAAAAAAAAAAAACCAAAAACAAAATGTAGGGGGAAAAAAAGTCCATTGCAGGGAAGTCTACTCTAGGTTTTTTTTTTTTTTAAATAGTAACTTCCTGATTTTTATGAAACTAATTATGAAATACATGTCTCTAATAGGGCTCTTTTGGGGAGGGCATTTTAAAATATGATTTACCTTTTATTTTTTAAAAATAATTTATCTATTTATTGATGAGAGACACAGAGAGAGAGGGAGAGACACAGGCAGAGAGAGAAGCAGGCTCCCATGGGGGACTTAATCCCAAGACCTCGAGATCACGTCCTGAGCTGAGTCAGACACTTTAACTACTGAGTCACCCAGGTGTCCCATGGTTTACCTTTTAAAAGCTCATTTTCTTAATACAGAACTAAGGCTCAAATTTCCTGATTTATTGTGTGAACCTGAGTCAGTCTGAGTCTTTGTATGTAGATTTCTCATCTGCATGTGAGAGAATCGGTCTAGACGATATCTGAAATTCTTCCCATTTCTAAAATTCTATAATTCTGACTAGCCAGTGAAATGCTATAGGTGTCATTACTTTGCCATTTAGTTGTTAGCACCCATATTCGTGGATAAAAACAGCATAAGAATCCTGACACACCCTGAATTCAGGAAGTAAGACCACTAAATTTACACTAAATTTAACACTGCTTTTGGGGCAGAGCACATTCCTAGGTCGTTCTTCAGAATACGAGCTGTCCTTGTATGCAGCCAGGGCTTTTCACCAAGCGTAGCAGGTTTTGTACACAAAGAATTGATTATCTTGTAGAAGGCTCCTACTTTCTGAGAGTTGGAATTAAAGCAGCATACAACTGGAATAGAAAGCCCTTCCGTCCAGTGGAACAGCTAATATATGTTGTCAATTACCCTTCTGAAGCCTTCTCCCATAGGTAGATGTCAATCAGAATTACTTAATCATAAGGGCATTTTAGTAACTTCGAGTAAAGGTTGGGAGTTGATATACAACTTATACAAGATACAATCCAATTAAAGCCAAACCTGTTCTAAGGAAGATGCAAGGGTATGTGGTTGGGCAATAATGTTCTCTTGCAAAGTCATCAGCTAACAGACCCACCTATTAGTTGATGTGATTTGACAAGCTGTGTCTTAAAGTGTCATTCATTTGTACACTTATTAGCTGATGCATCTGCCCAGATAGGAACTCCAAGGGCCCAAAAAGACCCATCTCAGAAAGTTTTAATAAACTTTTAAAAATGCTTAAAATACTGTCATGTAGTGTTGGAGAACTCTGTCCCCCAAGCTTGTATTAGGAGAATCAGGATTTCAAAGATTTTTATACTTCAAATCTAGTTGGGCGAGTAGGTCTTACGATAATTATAATTTACCATATAGTTCATATTAAAACTAATATGAGTTATGATACTCATAGAGCAGAACTTTTCCAGCTGAGTTTCCTTTCCCGTGTCCTTGCTGTAATACTGACCTTTAGGTCCACTGCAAATTAGAGATAAAATACGACACTTTCCTAAAACCTTTAGAAGCCTCCTTTGTTGAGTAAATTATTTCAATGCACACAGTGTTCTTCAGAGTTGAAGTTTCTTGGCTCCTAGGGATGATATTAATTGGCTCTTAAATCTGGATTTAAGTTTCAAATCCCCTGCCTTTTGGCTGGGAAGAGTGGGGCCAAAGGTAAGTGTTAAATTTTGATGAAAGAGAAAGGGTGAAGTAAGAGAATGAACAAACTCTTGGAGGTTCCCCATTTTGCTTGCATCATTCCTGGGGTTTAGTTGGAAGGAAAAGTGACACATAGCAGGGCAGTTTCCAGGTCGCCCTGACTGTCAAAATATATCAGGAAGGAAGAGTGGAAGATGAGATGGGAAGGAGAACATAAAACTGGTTGAAGATTAGGGAGAAAGAGAGGCATGTAGTTGGGTGGGGAGAGGGAAGAGACAGCTGGTGTAAGTAGCAAACTAAATCTAGAGAAAGAATTCCTCTTTCAGAGAGAGATAGAGGTGATAGCTCTGGTCGGTTAGTGTTGGCTACCAGTTTGCCACATGAAGAACATCAAAGTGGTGGGCAGTTTAGGGAGGGGAAGAGATAAGAAGTCCCTATGGTAGCAGGCCATGGAGTGGAAGATAGGAAAGCAGAAGTTAGAAACTTTGCATGCGGAAAGAGTCCCTCTCTCTGCAGCTCAAGCGATGTTAATAACGTGGGGCCCTGTACCACCCAGAGATGTCTTTCTCAAACGTTGTTAAAAAGAAATATTTAAAAATATATTCTTACAAGTTTACCATATAAAAATTAGAGACTACAGTTGAATTATAGGAAAGTTAAAAAAAATTGTTCATCCTATGGACAAACAACCCTTAGGGGTGTGTGGGGGTGTGTGTGTGTATACAGTGTAGCTCATGTTATGGTCTCTGGAGAATTAACATTGAACATTGAATTACTGGTAGATTTATATAAAACCATAGTCTTGTTACCTAGCACATAGTAGATTTTGATAAACTTTTTCTTTTCTTTTTTACTTCCCAGTTTTTCTTTCTCAACCTTGACCTCACAGAGTTTTCTTCCTGAATTACTCCTCCCAATGGACCTTCCAGTCCTTTGCTAGGCCATATCCAATATCTAATCCAGGAAAGAAACTTATTTTTCATCCTTTTTTTGACCTTATGATAAAACCTACAAATAGATAACATTTCTATTGGAAACATGGTCAAACTCCGGTTTTTTTTTTTTTTTTTTTTTAATACTTGGAAACCAAGAATGACAATAAAGGGATTGATTGGTAAACACTCACTAAAATGATAATGGTACCCTGTTTTCATTGTAGGGAAAATGAGGAACTTACTTTTTAGGATTAAGTGGGACCACACTTGTGAAGACACAAAGTTCTTATTAACAATTAAGGCAGTGGATTGCAGAGGGAGAACTTCTAGAAATGGTGCCAAGCCCTTGTTAGTAGTGTGAGTAGGAGACTCCAGCGGGTCTTGAAGAGAGCAGAAGAAATGTAAGGCACTCACATTCTAAGAAACGCAATGGAAATTATGGAGATTCATTATTTTAGCTGCATGTAAAATACAATCCACCTGGAAAAGAATGGACAAATTGTAATATTGCAAATGAAGGAAATCGCTATAATGACGACAGTTTGAAAGCAATAATGCTACCATTACTCTTCACTGTTCAGTTCTTCGCTCAACAGTGTTCCTCCTCTGATATAAGCGTACGTAAGGGCTACTTATGAGTTGGCACAAAAGATACCTGTTAGAGATATAACCTCCATAAAAATGATCTAAAAAAGGACTTTAAAAGAGCATGTAATCCTAAGGATGAATTTGGACTTGTATGAAGATAGTGAAAGGCAACCTCCACTCCTCCATCCCTCTTATAGCAGTTTGCATTTGTCTGATACAGATCTCTGCCTGTCTGCATCTGTATGATCGATATTCATGTTTGCATGTGCATATCGGTAGCATAAATTTAGTTATTTACAATCTTTAGTTATAAGATTTAAGTTATTTTCTGATCTTAGCGATAATGTACATGCATTATTTCCCTGTTTCTCTCTGATAACTGAAATTTCAATGTCCTATACGATTTTCCCACTTTAAGCTTGTAAAAGTCTTCTTTGGAGGTATATTAACTCCAAAACACATTCAATGGTTTATTTATATCAACTTCTGTAGTAATTAAATGAATATAAGTGGAGACAACAATGCGGTAGCACTGCACCTCTGCAAACTTGGCTGAGCTTAAAGAAATAATCACATTATATTGTGAGTGATGTGGAAAATCAAGCACTCACATTTGCTGTTGACAGGAGTGTGAATTTACGCAACATTTTGGTCAAGCAAGTTGTCACTAAGGTTCAAAAGTCTTAGAAGTGTTCGTAAACACAGATCTCGCAATTTTGTTTCCGAGAATTTATTCTCGAGAAATAGAGATGATAATAGGATAAAGATACAAAATGTGCACTTATACTTGAAGCCCTAGAAACACCCCAAATATCTACAAAGAACACTAATGAACTAAATTCTGGTGTATTCTTATGGAAGGACTACTTGCAGCTGGTAGAAATAGTTTTGTGGGAGAATATTTCCAAATTGAAAAACGATTCATGATATGCACTGTGTGAATATACCTCAGACTATAATACACTACATACTATATGATTATAGTTTTATACCAGAAATTTATATAAAGTGGAAAATATGAACTATTTCTGGCTAGGGTATCACAAGTGATTTTTCTTTTTGTTTTTTTACATAGTTCCCCAAATTTCTCCAATAAAGAGGTATCATTATAAAGGAAGGAAAATGTGGGGCACCTGGGTGGCTCAGTTGGTTGAGTGTCTGACTCTTGGTTTCAGCTCAGGTCATGACCTCAGGGCTGTGAGATCAAGTCCCACATCAGGCTCTGTGCTCAGCTGGGAGTCTGTTCAAGATTCTTTTGCTCTTCTTTCTGCTCACTCTTTTTCACTCTCTCTAAAATAAATCAGTAAATCTTTAAAAAATAGAAAGTAAGGAAAACATATAGGTTATGGAAGTGAACATTTATCTGAAGTTGAAATCCATTATTATTTGTATAAGCTTTATTGATTAAATTGATCTTTGAGAATATGAGTAACACTTGTGATTTAAGTGTTCATAGTAAGCAAGCCTTACTAAATATAGTTTCCAATATCATATATAGACATATACATGGTGCTTTAATACTTTATAGATTATAAAGTGCCTATCCAGGGATGATATTATTTTGTTCTTAGATAACCATGTGTTCAGTGGTATTATATCCATTTTATGGGAGCAAAAGAAGGCTGGAATATTTTGATAATCTGTTCAAGGTCTTGAAGCTGGTCATTCCATGCCTCCTGACTCTGGTACCACCCAGGCTATTCCCATGTTGCCCAGTTGGGTTTGCTCTATAAAGTCATGTTGGGGGTATCTCAGTCTGCTGTATATCATGTCACTATGGCATTCTAGAATATCAGGTTTGATCCTTTTTTCAGGTAGGATGTGGAGTAGGATAATATCTGCCTTTGGTTAAAGTTTACTATGGGATAATTAGTTGCTTTGCAAATTTTGTTTCCTATTCTTTTTCCATTTTTAAGCCTTTGTTCTTTGAATTTAGAGAGGTTTACTGAAAATCATAGCCTGTGTCAGCTAATCTAATGGAAATTGCCATTTGTTAGAGTTTTAAAGGGAGATGTGTGTCGATAACAGGTGGGTTGAGTGGTAGGATCCCAAGGACAAGTTTAAAGTCAGAGGAAAAGGCTTAGTGTCCTCTTCACCAGCTAAATTTCTCCACCTTGAGATTTTCCTGTAAAGAGATAAAGCCTAAATTTTGGCATGGTTGGAATTATCTGGAGGGCTTGTTAAAACCCACATTGCTATCCCTTCCCCACTCATCCCCTACTCTGCACCAGAATTACTGATTCAAGGAGGTTCAGGGTGGAGCTTGAAAATTTGCATTTCTCCTAAGTTCACAGGTGATATCAGGTGAATCAGGTGATGCCACCAGCCTCAGGACCCCAATGTACAAATCAGTATTGTACAAGTTTCAGGATGGTTCTTCTTACACAGGAGCAGTTAAGGATACAAAGATGAATAAGGAGATCATATTGTGGAACAATGGAAGGCAATGCACAAATAATTATAGAACAATGTGGCAAAGGCTGTAGTAAATATGTGTGCTCAGAGGAGTTTGTAATTAATACTGACTTGAGGAAATGGAAGAAGACTTTATAGAAGCAAATTTGTGCTGCATTTGAAGGGAGAGTAGAGGGTTCACCAGGTGGGAGAGAGAATTCCGAGTAGAGAAAACAGGACAAGCAAAGGCACAGAGCCTGAAAATGCACAGTACGTTAGGCAGTAGAGACCCACAGGATTTGGGTAGGATTGTTTAATATTACCTTTGTGTTTGTTGAATATTTTCAGCAAATTTACCCAAGACTGTTGATCTGTTCCTCCTCATACAACATTATCATCTTTTTCCACTCTATTTGAATCTCAGCTGTTCTTCCTGGAAAGCAGAAGAAAAGTCATGAGCATAAATGGTCTTGATCTCAAACCTGGGATGATTAATTAGAATCTTTAATATGCATTACACATTCCTTGTGAAACTAGCACATGTCTAAATGCTACCCAAATACCTAATTGAAAAGTTCAATGAATTCACTCATTTGGCACTGCCTAATTAAAAAAAAGCTTATAATTTTCAAAATTCTCTCTTTTTAAGCAGAATTTAATCAAATTTAGACAAAAAAAAAAAAAAAAACAACAACAGGGCTATCAAAAATTTTTTTTCAACTTCCAAAGCACTGAGGTTTCTAGAATAAATACTGCCTCTGGGTAAAATGAATTATTGTTATTTGAAATCTGAAGCAATGCTCAGAAGTAAATATTCTCTACATAGCCTCTTTCTGTAAATACCAGACTCATACTTTAATTTATAACAATAATGAAATATGCAGTAACCTATCTTGTAAGTGTTCCAGGTTACTTGCCTGATTTAAAAAACTGGTTTTAGTTGTTTTTTTGTTTAGTCAACTGAAAGGAAGATGTGATGGCTTTCTGAGGAACAACACCTGGTAGGTGCCCGAGATTTCGGCAGAGCTGCTCGGAAATGGTGAGCACTGCTGCCAAGAAAATCCAATATGAGTAATTCAATACTAGCTTCCTGGCTAATGAGTTTATGTACAAATTTTAAAATATGGGCTTCAAGGACCGTATTCTTTGTTCTGAAGACTCTCAGAAACTTGCTTGCCAGGTATTGCTATAGGTCAGTTAGAATTTTATAATTGCAGAATGGCATTTAGGAAAGTCTGGGCTACACATCTGTGAAAATAATTAGGTAAATTTACTTTGTCAAAAAGAGTGTAGACTACATGACATGTAAGATCCATTTCACCTTGAAGATTTTTATCATTTTATGACTAAGAAAGCATTTTGAGTTCAAGGATTTATTTTTTGAAAAAGTTTTAACAAAACCTTTTAAACAAAGAAGGGACGATCATCTGTGTGTAAGAGTTAAGTGACCATTCTGTTTCATGCCCTGGGTGACACATAGTAGGTTCTCAAGTAAATATTTAGCTTGGCTGGTTGAATTTTCTTCATAGCTTGCTTCAATGATGTTGATGTTTCTGATGACTTTAAAAAAGGACATTTCAGAGATGTTCCTACATAAGCAAACAAATTGGATTTCTCATTTAAATGATCTGGAAAGTAAACGATTTTCCCACATTATATACAGTTCATTATATATATATTGTTTAGCCCTTAAAATGATTTTCTTCCTAAACTCTTTATAAAATTGATTCTTTTTTTGTGAAAAAGTTTCAGAAAAATAAGCTTGAGTTCTAAGTTCTAAAAAAGCTTCCTTTCAGAAGTGATTGGAGTGCCACATGTATTATGTCTATTATGACATTGTAATGAATAAGCGGAAGGGTGGTCACTTTATTGACTTTTGATTTGACTTTTTTTTTTCAGATTTAATCCCATGGTTTCACTTGCTTCCATACAGATAAAGAGCTCTACTCATTTTTGCCTATGAAAGTGCATTGGTGAGATTTTACGAACATGAGAGGGGAAATCGCAGCATTTTGAGACCTGAGGCGAAGCTCTCAAAGAATGGAAAAGTTTGTCCTGTCCTAATTGGTTCAGCCAGGCATAACCCCAACCTTCTGCTGGCAGTGTTCCAGAACTGAAAATCATCTTTCCCTTTTCTGACATCAGCCATTCATGACATGAGATATTTTATGACATCACACTAACTTGCAAGGGTTGCAAGGAATATTTTGTTGGACATAAGAAGTGATCTTGGCTTATGTATTCATCTTTAGTCTTGACTGAGCCTGATCAAATGCTAAGGGCTTATCTTCCCTTGATAAATGTGGTGCAGGGACCAATTTACCACCAGGGAAGCCCAGGGAATAGCTTGTGGGTTTTATAATGAGACAAAGGGCACTCATCAATATTATTGGATGGCGAACATAAGACCCAAAGAACGAGAAGGAGGAAAAGAGGAGGAAGAAGAGGAGTCAATTGAATTTCCTTCCATATTACCAAGATTGAGCACTGTTTCTATGGAAAACCACCTTAAATAACAAAAGTGGCCTTGTCCAGGACGTATGAATGGGGCTTATTGTGTGATTGAAATTTCTTTTCATCTTAACAGCTGTGGCATTAAAAAGCATATAATGGAGTAGTTACCATACATTTTTACCACCAAGTCAAGTATTGCACTTCATACGTCGAAAACATTTATCACTTAATGAATCATGTTTTTTGTTTGTTTGTTTATTTTAAGTAGACATCACTACTCAGCGCTGAGCCAAATATGGGGCTTGAGCTCACCACCCTGAGATCAAGACCTGGAGCTGAGATCTAGAATTGGACGCTCAACTGACTGAGCCACACAGGTGCCCCTAATGAATTATGTTTACATATAATGAACAATAAGTCATTTTTTATGTGAAAAGCAAGAGGCACAAGCTACTTGCTTTTTCCTTGACTCTATCCAAAATACGCTATCTGAGATGTTTTCAAATGGTGTAATTAACGTAGGTCACTGCGGTCTCAGGGAAATACTGATAGACTATTCCTTTAATAAAATGAAATACACAAATCCATAAAGAAGCATGGACAGAAATTATTTCTCTAATAATGTGAAACAGAATGGCAATCATAACTAACTGGTTAGAACTTGTTAATTGCCTATAATTTGTTTAATCAAATCATCGACCATCTCTTTATAGATTTAATGAGACCTATAGGGCATATTGGAAGGATATATTGGTACAAAGGTTTTCTGGGTCAGTAGATGCTTTTTTTTTTTTTAAATTTTTTTTTATTTATTTATGATAGTCACAGAGAGAGAGAGAGAGAGGCAGAGACACAGGCAGAGGGAGAAGCAGGCTCCATGCACCGGGAGCCTGATGTGGGATTCGATCCCGGGTCTCCAGGATTGCGCCCTGGGCCAAAGGCAGGCGCCTAACCCCTGCGCCACCCAGGGATCCCAGTAGATGCTTTAATGCAATATTTTTGCTGTCATGGTAATGAATTGGCAAATACAAACTGTGCTTTAGTTGGATTATTTGAAATCCCCTAAACCAGACCTGAGTGGGACATAATCCTAAAGACATTTGACAACATGGTTTAAAGACCCAATGATGAAATTTGGTTCCCAGAGTGCTACTCCTCATATTTCCTGTTTGTTTTATGCACAGCTACTTTCTGATCTTCCTAATATGCTTGAAGTAAGACAACTGGTTATATCTATCTTTAAGCATAATGTGCAATAGATGTCACTTGGCTATATAGTAGCCAAGTTCGTGTGAAGTGTGAAGTGTGCTATATAGTAGCCAAGTTCGTGTGAAGTGTGCTGATATTATTTGAAATTTGAAAGCAGTGTTTCAGGTTGTCCTGTTATAATTAAAAAGAGCATTGATTGCCATGGTCAAGAATGATAGCCACATTCTACAAAACACTGGAAAGAAAGAATCAGGGTCTCCTATTCAGCGAAAGAGTCATTTGTCCTAGAAAAGCTCAACATTTCTCTTGGATGATTTCAAAGACAGATGCTTCCATCCCTATAATCCAAAATTGTAAAAGTATATTTTGCATTTCATACTGTAAATTTATTGTAGCTCAAGTATCTCTGGGAAGGGAGAGTAGAAGGAACATCTCTCTTGGTCTTTGTGTACCAACATAACACTTTGCACTTAGTTGGTTCTCAATCATTGATCATTTGTTGTGACTTAATCTGCTGCTTTAGTAAAATTCCTCTATGGTTTTTTACTACCCATCGAACTGATGAAACATCAAATCAAGAAGAAAGAAAATAGGCTTAAGAAACATTAGGGGTTGTGGGATAACACTGAAAAACTTAATTAGAATATATATATATAAATCAGTGGTTCTCAAATTTTTTGGTGTCAAGGTTCCTTGACCCTCTTAAAAATTACTAAGAACCCCAGGGTGTTTTTTCTCTAAATGTGTTGTGTACGTGATACTTATTCTACTAGAAGCTAAGAAAGGCTCATTAAAAATAACCACAACAAATCTATTGTACACTGAAAAACCATATGTCTTATGAAAAATAACTATTTTCCAAAACAAAATGAGTGAGAAGAATGATCTTATTTTATATTTTTATACATCTCTTTAAAGAAAATATCTGAATTCTCAAGTCTGCTTCTGAGCTCTGTCTGTGTGGGCTCATACTCACATGTAGCAGGGGAAGGAGAAGAATTCTGATCCCCCTGAAAGGATCTTGGAGACTCTGGAGTTCATCAGACCACACTTGGAGAACTGCTGGCATACTTAACAGCAGAATTTCAAGTGTGAACACCATAGTGAGAAATCATGCAAAACTTGATCTACTTGGGGGTGTCAGAGTGGCTCTGTCAGTTAAGTGTCTGTCTTGGGCTCGGGTTATGATCCCAGGATCCTGGGGTCAAGTCCCACATTGGGTTCCCTGCTCAGCAGCGAGTCTGCTTCCTCTGCTCCTCTCTCCTGCTGTGCTCTCTCTCGCTCTCTCTCTCAAATAAATAATCAAATTCTAAAAAAAAAAAAAAAAAAACAACAAACTTGCTCTACCTGTCCACAGGATTGTTATTGGCTTCATAGGTCAATAGAGTTTTGTACAATTATATGATATGGTTCTCCTGATTAGCTCCTGGAAGGTTTGTTTTTGCCTATAGTTGCATTCACAAAACTTAGGTTAATTTTGCCAACCACTTGTCCTCCAGCTAAAGAAACAGACTGATCCTTAGAAGATATTACCATCTGTACTTACCATTGTGTTAATTATCGTCCTGCAATCTCCAGAAATGTTTGTTGGTCTATCATTTTAGAAAATGACACAGCTACATTGGCCCCACAGCTAAGATTTTCCTCCCCACTGACACCTCTGCCCTGATGAACTGATGTCGATTTGTCTCACTCTTCACCTCACTGTTGTGATAGATGATGATGAGTGGGTTGATATATAGTTGAGTCTGGTTACATATGATCAGGATAGTGAAATCCCAGAGGTAACTATTCAGTTTATAGATAGTTTTATGAAGACACTCTTCAGACCTTGTCTATTGCCTTGAAACGGAAGCATCAAAAAATGTCAGTTATACTTGGGGATTGGAAGTCCCAGGGCTTGCCACCAATGGAGCAGGTTGCAAATCTTATAATGATTTTGTCAACATTTACTGATGAAAATTGTTTTCTTTAATTTACCTACTGCTCAGCTCACTGTAATGCAAAAGGCCCTAGAGAATTGTATGTACACATACATAGCTTTCATGGTATTGGAGATTCTAAAAAGGTTTTGGAAAACCTAAAAGTGTAAAAGAAAGAATAGAAATGTTAGACTGTATATATCACAATTTCTAAAGCAAATTTCCTTTATCCAATAGAATTATGAACCAATTCTATAGGATAATGCCAATTCTAAGTGGCAATCTGCCTTTTGAGATATGGAATTTAATCTTAGGTACTCAGTACATAATTGTTGAACAAATGAATGTATTAGTTGATTAGCTATAAAGTGAAGTTTCCTTGTTCTACAGAGTCTGTGAAGGTGGAAATAAAACTGGTCTGTAACTTGTGTAGTTCACCAGAGAGTTGTTTTTGTTTCGACTATCATTTTTAAATCAGAAGATATTTAATGGTGATTCTATGGAGAGCTATTTCTTTGAATATTTCATAATGGCAGTTATGTTGTTTGGCAGACTTCTACTGAATATCTGCTCTACCTCTCATGTGCCAGACACTGCTTTGGAGCTACCAAAGTAAAGAAAGATAAGGGAAAGTCCAGTCCCTTATTTTCTAGACTCCAGAGGCTTATGGGTCTAGGAGAGAGGTCAGCAATGGGAGAAGTGCTGTAAAAGAGGCAGGCATAAAGCACTCTGGGAAAACAAAGGACAATATGCTCGTCTTCCCTGGCAGGTCAAGGAAGACTTTCTAGAAGGAGAAATGTGGTAACTGAATCTTGGCACAGAGGAGCCAAGCAGTAAAACCCTATATATATAACCCTATACAAGGTTTACTCTTGGATCTATCTGTCAGAATAAACCACGGGCTTAGAGTGAAGAAATATCCTTGGAGCATCAGTCAGAACTCATTTGTAAATGGCAGAAACCTAATACCACCTTGTTCATGCAAAAAGAGAATGTATTGGCTCATAGAGTGGGAAGTCTAGTTTCAGGGAAACTTTATTCAAAGATTTAAAGGTCCTCGGTGGGCTCTTGCTTTCTCCTTTTGGCCCTGCTTGTTGCTCTTATTTTTTTCTACTTCAGATAGGTTTTCTGCTCATAACAGAGGAGATAGCTATCAACAGTCTCTCATTCACATCTACCTCTTGACCAAGAGGCTTCAGTTCAAACAACCTCAGTGATAGACCCCTACTGTCATTGGCCCATTCCCATGGTGGAGGCTTTGAGTATTTGATTTGCAGTTTGAGCAAAGTTGCATTAGACTGGGGGAGGAGCACTGCTCTGAAGAAATGACTGGGATACGTGTGGTGGTGCAGAAGGTGGGGTGGCTAAACAAAGAGCAATTGCCCACAACACGAGACAAATTTGATTTAATTGCCTTGAATTTGGCAAGGATCTTTCTTAGCATTGGGACTGGTTTTTCCCCAAGTTTATTTACACATTTACCTAAATAGTCTTATGTTTTTCCAGGTTTTTTAGAAGCTTTTGTGTTTTTTTCAAAAAATTTTTTAGAGGCTTTTGTTTTATTTCAGGAAGTATAACCCTCTCAAGGAAGATAGCAGCTGAGAGCTTTCTTTAAGGGTTTATACAAATCATGGCATAACTCAAACACTTTTATGCAGCTAAGGTTTGGTCGAGCAAACAAGACAAGAAATTCCAGCAGGCGGGATATGTGAAAGAGGGAGACAGTGGTTCTTCTCATTCGCTCTTCTGCCCTGGTGAAGATGGCAAGGAGTGTTCTTGTGGATGTTTGATGACTAGATGTTGGACTCTCTGTTCCCCTCATCAGTGACTGTCTCATCTCATACAAAGCCCAGATTGTGGGTCTTTCATTACCCAAGTGATAGAATGTCCAGAGAAAGAGAGAGATCAAGGAGTAGGCTGGGCTGGGTACCCAGGGTCCAGCTAAAAGAGGAAGTCCATAATCACTGGAAATAATAAGCTGGAGATGACTGTAGATCATAGAATTCTTCTCAAGGAGGATGCTCGATGGGTAGAAGCTCTTGAGGCAAGGGTAAGGCTTATTATTATTATTTTTTTAAGGGTAAGGCTTAGATAGTGGCTAAACAGTGTTCAAAAGGGTGAATCTGGTTAACTGTACAGCTCTGCATTTGCTGAATGAGGATGTGAATTTGGAGGCTGGAGATTTCACAGTGCTCAGCTTCTCACCTGGATAAATACTGACCAAATATTTACAGAGTATTAGTTTGAGACACCGGGTCATTAACCTTTCTGAAGCACTCACGTGGCTCAGGCAAACCACGTACAGTTCTGATCCAGGGCCACTTCCTGTTTGGGTGCCATTTGTAAAATTATTAGTACCGCAGTTGGTTATGGGGCCCTTGTTTACTGGGCATTCATTCCCATGGTGAACTCAGGAAAACAAACCAAGCCTTCCCTTACCTGGCATTTTCATTAAAAGTTCCTGACAGCGTTCTTTAATTTGTGACTTTAGAAAACAACTAAAGTAATTACCTGCAAATACTAAAAACAACACAGGGTTGGGACTATTAATTTGGGGATATAAACACAACTAATTGCATGTGACTTTTGCAAGCATAATCTTGTTTAACTGCTGATGCTTTCTCTCTAGGGTGGGACCTTTTATCGATGGCTGGTCAGAATCTGAAGTCCTTTCAGATTGGTATTGTGCTCTTCTTGGGTGCCATTTTGTCCTTGTCATTTATTCCCAAGCGTTGTATCTTCTCTAACTCATAAAGAACTAAAATAATTATAATAGGATAATGATTTGCCACCTTTTTTTACTGTTATTGCCATTCCTGTTTTTTTTTTTTTTTTTTTTTTTTTTTTAATGCACTCCACAGGTCTGGAGGTTGCATTACTCTATATTTGACTTTAATTTTCTTAGGTGTGTTTCTTGTTTTGAGTTCTTGTGCTGTTTTTAAGGCTGTATTTTCTTTTTGGTGATCTATGCTAATGGCTGCTCTTAGGTGTTCTGAAACTGCTAAGATAGTGGCTTTTCAAACTTTTTTGACCACAACCCACAGAAATTCGTTTTACATTGTGCCCAGTACACACATTCACATATAACTGAAACACAAGTTTCTTAGAACAATACCACCCTTATTGCAAATGGTGCAGTCTTATTCTATTCTATTCTATTCTATTCTATTCTATTCTATTCTTTCATCCCATTTCTAAGGACACATCTCATAAAGCCCCAAGTTGAGGGACTGGGTGGATGATGTCATTTCCTCTAGGTAGGCTGACAATATCTGTGGTCTCCCAGTGATTCAACTGACTCCTTTCTACTCACCAGACTGGAAGGGATTATTTATATATTCCTTGGGAGAAGGTGGTTAATCAGTTAGAGATGCCATTTGAAAGACAGTTTCCCAGAAAAGTAGGACTCAAATAGGTTAGTTCTCTTTACTCTTTTCCAAATTGTTTTTCTCACCGCTGAACTCATAGGTGACCTTTTAGAGTCAAACGCTATTTGCTCAATATTATTCTGATAATCATCAGAGCAGCTCATTATTATTCAAATATAGTTGTACTGATGTACCAATTGTTTACAAAAACATCATTATGATCAACAAAAATTGGTTTCAAGTGGTTAGTCAACAAACAGTTCTCAGTCCTATTTGCCTCTGGCCAGATTTATAAACGTGATAGCTTCTTGAAAGTTTGTATGTTTTTCTTCAGCTTTTTCATACTTGTCAAAGGTCAATGTTATCAGTTGTTTGAGTTTCATTATGTCTAAGGTGATTAGAGAAACTCTCCAGATCCCTCTGTGGCAGGGACTGCTAATGCCCACCCAAAGCGCATCCCCCTATTCCTTAGCAAAAGAATTTTGATTTTGTCCAGAGTAGCAATGAGTCCAGCTAAAAACATTCATTTCCTCAGCCTCCCTTGCATCTGGGTTGGTCACATGATATGATTCTGGTCAATGAGGCACAAACTGAGGATTTCTAGGAAGAGTTTTTGCTTTCCTGAGGCAGGAACTACTATGTCATGCCCCTCCTGCTTGGAACATGGAAATTCCTGGATGTTTAGCAGTCATCTTGCACACAAGGTAACAAATATCAGGATGAGGATCTACAAGCTAAATGTCATTGCACAGATCTGTAGAAAAAGTCTAGATCCCTAATGGCAGCACAGAGCTGTGGCACCAGCTGTGGATGGTCCTCTTGCAGATTTCTGGTTATATGAGGAAGACATTAAGGCCTTAATTTTTAATGTATATATAAAAGCTTGTTGGCTTTATTTTATAGAGCAGTTTTAAGTTCATAGAAACTTCCCATATGCTCCCTGCCCTTGTACATGCACAACTCCCTACACTATCAACAGTCCCCACCAGGTGGTATGCTTCTTGTGGTTGATGAACCTACCCTGACACGTCATCATCACCCAGAGTCCATAGTTTACATTAGGGGCACTCTGGGTGTTGTACATTCTGTGGGTTTGGACAAATTTAAAATAACATATATCCACCATTACATTATCCTACAGAGTCGTTTCACTGCCCTAAACCCCCAACTTTTTATGCCAGATTTTTCTGTGGCCTGTAATCAAGTGACTACATAACCAATTTCCTTTATGATTTTTAGGTTTCTGTATTTATCTTATTCTTTGATGGAAATTTGATAACTACAATTACTATGATGACCATTGCAATGTCACTAATTAGAGCCAAAGCTATTTTACAGAGTAATTACTAATGAAAGTGCATCAATGTCTTTCTCTATAACATTCAAGTGAGAGAAGCTCCCTTTCCAAACTATCCCAACAGGGTTAAATGCTTTGAGAGTTATTAGTCTGTCATTTTTTGACTTGCCTCCAAAAATTAAATAGCAATGACTGCATGGAGAGTAGGGCTAAAACAAGTGATTACCTGATCTAGAAATAGCATTTTCAATCTTTAATGGGTCATTTTAGATAGACTGTCCACCATCAAGTTCAGATAGTTTTTGGGAGTGTCCTGGGTCTGAACAGGTAAGCAAGAGATTCTATGAGGTTGAGCTTGTCTCAAGATTTAAAGATTTTATTCAGGGTAAGGGAAGCCATTTTATGATAGCTTTCCTTAGAACACTTTTGAGGCTGTTTCTGTTTGAAAGGAGTGGAAAAAAAAAGCATGAGTGGTGGTGTAAGAAACCTTAGTCAAACCTTTGTTTCTGCCACTTGCCCTTTGGGAACTCAAGATAGAACTTTTCAGAGAAATGTGTCTTGATTTTTCTACTCCTCGGATGCATTAGTTTTTGTTTTTGTTTTTTTATGATGGGTAAGGATAAGTCAAGTTAAATAGTGTATAACAGTGACGTCCAAGAGAATTATAATGTGAGCCACATTGTAATTTAAATTTTCTGATAGTCACATTAAAAAGGCAACATAAAACAGTTGAACTTAATTATAATAATGTATTTTATTTAACAGGACACAACCAACATATCATTATAACATGTAATGAATCACCATAAAAATTATTCATAGATATTTACATTGTTTTGGACATTGAACCCTATGTATATTTTATTTTATTTTATTCTATTTTATTTTATTTTATTTTATTTTATTTTATTTTATTTTATTTTATTTTTGAACCCTATGTATATTTTATAGTCATGGCACGTCTCACTTTGGACTAACCACATTTCAAATACTCCAACCCATGTGACTACACAATTGATAAGCAGGTCATTTTTATTTTCCAAAGAAGGAATTTCTGCTAAAGCTATGGAGAGCTTGCATATTTGGGAGTTCCTGACTTGGGAAGGTAATTGTGGTATCTTAACAGTTTCTATTGCTTAATGCACTTTTGTAACAGAGTGGCTTATAGGACACAGTGATTTCCTTCCTGTTCCTGTAACCCTATCTTTATTTTCTCTGCAGTACAATTAAGATTGTGCCTATTAGTCTTCCTCAAATTAATGAGATGCTCCCTTTCGCCCCTAGATTAGATATGAATCTTTCCTTGGACAGTCATTTTGTGTTCAGATGAAAGAGTAAGTTGCTTCCCCCCAACCCCGCCTTAAAAATAAATAATTTCTGAGCATATGACAATGGCTGTCATACTTACCCTTGTGAGAGTAAATATTTGAAAGTCACATGGAAGAGTTGATGTTTACAAGCCAGATAATGTCCACCACCTATTAAAATCTGCACAGTTAAGGCAGAAACATGATTTTATAACATTTTCCTCCAGTTTGTGCTGAACCAAATCTTGAAAGAAACTCAAAGCATTTTACACATAGCACATAGTTTATAGTGCAGTGAGCCTGAGGGAAATTCAGAGCATAAACATGACACATGTCTTTTTTTTTTAAAAAAAGATTTTATTTATATGAGAGAGAAAGAGAGACAAGGAACAGGGGGAGGGACAGAGGAAGAGGGAGAAAGAGACTCCCCGCTGAGCAGGGAGCCTGACATGGGATCCCAGGACTCTGGGATCATGATCTAAGTTGAAGGCAGATCTTCACCGAATGAGTCACCCAGGTGCCCCATGGCACACATCTTTTACAGAAGAAACTTCCATTTTGCTGAATCTTTATTAAGTTTTTAAATAAAGATTTTTAAAATTTATTTATTTGGGAGAGAGAGAAAGGGAAGGAGAGAGAGAGAATCTCAAGCAGACTCTGTGTGGAGTATGGAGGCCGATGCAGGGCTTCATCTTATGACCCTGAGATCACGACCTGAGCACAAATCAAGAGTCAGATGCCCAACTGTCTGAAGCACCCAGGTGCCCCATGTTTCCATCATTTTTTAGTGTTGTCTAGATGCCAAAGGTCTCCATCAGTAAGAAGAAGAGAAAGTCCCTCCACCAGGTCAGTGTTATAGAATAGAATGAACACAGTACGGCTGAAGAAGACCTTGATTTTTTTTTTTTAAGACCTTGATTTTGACTCCCATGCTGGCACTTTCTAGCTATGTGACTTTAGGCAAGTCCTTTCACCTCCTCCATGTATAAAATAATGGTAGAATAATGAAATGCTATCTGCCACAAAGCTGAACACTTGGAAGACAGATCCCACCTTTCTTTTGGGCATCTCCAGTGCTTCACATCAATCCTTGAAATGCAATGATTGAGCAGATCTATTTTCTGAGTGAACATACCAAGTGAAATGTTTTGTGTAAAATTATAGGTAACTTTTGAACAAAACTGGTTAGAACTGTGTGGATCCCCTTATACACGGATTTTTTTGAAACAGTACCATAAATGCATTTTCTCTTCCTTATGATTTTTTAAATGACATTTTCTTTTCTCTAGCTTACTTTATTGGGAGAATATGGAGTATAATACATATAACATACACACTATGTGTCCATCAACTTTTTTTTCATGGATAAGGCTTCTGATCCACAATAGGCTATTAGTAGTTAAGTTTTGGGTGATTCGAAAGTTATATGCTGATATTCAACTATGTGTGGGTGGCTGGTGCCCCTACCCCCCACTTTGTTCAAGCATCAACTGTACTTGTAAACTTCAAAATGTTATACTATTGTATTTTCCTTACTTTGTTTCTCTCTAAGGTCACTCCTATGAGGCAGGTCGAAAACAACAAATAGGGAGTTTTGTGCTCTTAAGAGAGAACAAAACTTTAAGAGAGAAACAGAAAAATAAAATGGTTTTGAAATTGGGGTTATCTTATTACCTAAGCCTTTGATTATAATAGTGTGGAGAGAAATCTGGGGTAAGGAATATGGTTTATGGTCATATTTCATACACTGAGAAGAAATGGTTTGCTTCTTGGAGTATGTATGCTTTCATTTAAGACTACATGAAAAAGAAGTTTATTGGATAAATGCCTTTTTAGAATGTTCATATAACAACTGAATTAGTAACCCAACCTAAGTTGGCAATATGGACTCTTAGAAATCCTTGGGGGACCCACATTAATGAGTAGATAAGAGTGATTTGTTGTTAGCACATTCATTGTTTCCATTCTACACTGGACATCAGTCATTTGGCCCATTTTTCAAAGACCCACTTGAATTGTCTGAACCTATGAACTTCCTGAAAGTCTAGCCACCAAACTCCATTAGGAGAGTCAATGACCGCTCAACTAAAGGGTATTTATTTTGTTCCTTCCCTCAGTGCAAGTCTCCTCCAACCAAGACTAACAGATGAATTTCCTTTCAAGAGGCCATGGACAAGAAAATTTCGTGCCACCGTGAGATAATTATTCTAATTGGTTAAAATCACTTTGGAATTTGCTTGTCTTCTTATTAGTATAGAGACCAGACTGGAGCTTCATTAAGAAAATTGTGTTAAAATTCAGACAGGCATCAGGATGGACTGTGTCTTTGTATAGCAAACTCTTTACAGATAACTCAAATAATAGTGTATATGAGAAGACAAGTTTGTTTCAAGTATCTAAAGTATTGTGCAAGGTGATCCATACAGAGACACAATGACAGATTAACTACAAATCTCTCCCCTTTATTGATCAAAATGGGTTCCTTAAGGACTTGCAACAGAAATCATCCCAGCTTAGTTTGATTGCCTCTTGAACTTGAAATTAATAAAATGGCACTTAAAAAAAAAAAGTCACCCTTGGAGACATCCATAATTAATGACTTATTTCCTGACATACTACAGAATTTATCCAAAGTAAGCCTTTATTGTGATCTTTAATACAAGGTGCCAGAGGTATAGGCCAGAGACAAAGAGCCCATCTTACCATATCTGTGTATATGGGTCTATTCTAGAAAGAAAGTTTGACAACATAGGCTTCTCAGTGTGTGAGAAGAAGAGCAACAGCTGCTGGTTACTGGTTAGTGGCTAATTTTGGTACACCAAACAGTTTATTTGGTACTTTATGTGTGTGATGATGATGAAGATGAGACTTGCCATTTATTGAGTATATTCCAAGTATGAGCATTTTACTAAAAGCTGCAAGAGCCATTTAAGGTAAAATTCTTATTCCCGTTTTACAGATGAAGAGAGGCTTTGAAGAAAAATTCACTGCTCAAGATCAAAATCTAGTGAACCGTAGATCTGAAATTTGAATCAAGGTGAGCCACTGCACTGCAGAGATGTCACACTAGAACAAGCTAAGGTCCATTTCTGTCCCTGAATCCATACTTCGTATATAACTTAAATGTAACTCCAATTCTTCATCTTCTTGTTCTCATTTTGAGATGAACTTGACTTTAGCTTGGAAATGACACTGCATTTATAATGATATCCAGCCATCTAAACTATGTCTGACCCATAGTAGATGCAAAAGAATTATTTGTTAAATGAATATTCAGCCACATTTTGGGGTAGTGGCCAGCCATGGGTGAGAAGAATGTGCATTGAAGACCATCAGGAACAAGTATCATAATTAAAAGCAAACTGTTGTCATTATTTTAAATAATCCATTGCATTTCCTGGGGAAGGCCTGGTTAAGCAAGGGGCAAATTGCAAATATCATTAGGAAATTATTCATAGTAAGCAAAGGAATATACTTAAGGAATGAGGCGCTGTGTGTTTTTCCATTTGGTGATAGACAAAAATCAGTATTTAGGCTTCTCATTTAGAATTCACTGAAATGAAAACATAATCCCAGTTAATTACTGTTCCCTAAGGTATCTGGTTGCACAATGTTTTATAAAATTAAAAGCTGTTAAGCGCACATGAAAAAAGCCCAAAACTTACTTTAGATGCAAAACATTAAAAAAAAAAAAAAGAAAGAAAATGAAGAAGGAAAAAAGAAAAAAACCAAACCCAAGTTGGCTCCTTGAATTCTTGTTATGTACGCCTGAATGATCTGGGACCACAGAATGGGTGAGAGTTTGGGGCTATTAGAAGATTTCTTAGGCCTGATTTCCACTTAAAGGACTAAGTTGAACAAGAGGACCCAAAGAAGCAACTCTGAGGGTGAGTTTGTCATTTTGACCACTCAACTTGCCTGTCTTCCGGCTGATTTTAAAATTAGGAAGAGATACCCCACAGAGGCACAGTTGGATTTCACTCAGAGCAGACCGAGGCTTCTAGGTCTTCTTATTTCATGGTTATTTCTCTGAGGAATGAATGTGAGGCTTTTGGATTCATTAAGAGGTGGGTTAACGATCCTAACAGGAATGACCTTAGGATTATTAGGAAGCAAAATATATAGTTCAGTTTTTCCGAACAATGTGTTCAGAACACACATGTCTGCACGCCAATCTTTCTTATTTGTGTTCAGTCTACGTCAAGATGTATTCCTAGAGAAATGAATGGGGATTTGGGGTGAAGATGTCTGATTCAGGTTTTGCCTGAATGTTTCATAAACCCATTTGATTAATTTAGTCAAGCAGTCAACTCAGTTCGATGGAAGAAAGATCAGTGGAACTGAACAGGACTTCATTTGTTCTACATCTCCGGGGACATGGGTGACATTTTGAAGATACCACTTGAGGTTTGGTCTTGCTTATGCTTGTCCTATGAGGTGGCAGGGAGTTGTTGGGTCCCAATGCCTAGATGTGTGCTATGGCTGAGCCTATCAGCAACTGGCTTTGTGACCTTGGATAAGTCACTTCGCCTCTCTGAGCCAGTTTCCCCCATTTGTAGGGCACATGCAGTTGGCTGAGCTCCAGGATCACTTCCCACTTCCAATGTGTGATAGCTCTGGATGGCTGGGATTCTGTGAAAACAAAACAAAACAAAACAAAACAAAACAAAACAAAAAAAACTGGAAACCTGATAGGATACATGTGGTTCATGAAGTGCAGTGATTCACCGATGAAAAATGAAGACAGTAGAGCTACAATTCATCTAAATTACCTCCTTTGGGAGTATTTTTGCTAGTATATTTTCACTTGTAGCACTGTGATCTGAGGAAGAACCATATGTTGATTGAAGGAAACAGAATTTTGGGCATATGTTTTCACCCAGAATTTTTGATGAGTAGGACTTTTACTTAAGTTAGCATTTTACATGTTTGAATTTGAGAAGACGAAAACACCGAGTATTCACCACCTCCACTGCCAGCAATAAAACATTCTGTCATTGTGAAACAGAAGCAAGATCACAGCTTCCTTGTGTTCATTCTGCCGCGTGAAGACTCACACTGTGTTCCTCTTTCCATGGGATGTAGAGGAGAGGTCCAAGGCTTTGCGGCCAAGAACTTATGTTGGATTCCTGACTCCATCTATTGCTAATTTTCTTTTCTCATCTAAAATATGCTTATGGATAAACCTAACAGATTCAGTATGAGGATTAAGTGAAACAAAGTGTGTAAGGCACCTGTCAAGAACACATTTCAGTTCTTGCCTTCATCTCCCCCCCAAGAAATCTTCCATTCAGATTCTTCCAGTCTCCATGAATTTTCAACAGAGAGCCTCTATCCTGGTTGAGCAAATTGTTTTCGCTTCTCTGGGTACCACATAATATGCCCGCCCCCCATCCCGTCCTCAAATGCTTTTCATACTCTTCTCTGTGAATCTCATCAGGTATATTTGATCGCAAGTCTTCTTTTCTGAGGAGACTTCTGTGATGTGAATCCCTTGGTATCCCTTTGGCCCAATATTTATAGCTATTACCATATCAATTGGCATTTGATTGTGTATCACTTGGCAATGCTTTCAAAGTACTCTTTACCTATGTGTGCTCTGTATTCCTGACTGTTTTGCAAGAAAATGCTCTGTACTCTTGTAGCCAGACTGAATACGGAATGTCGGATTAAGTCAGGACGCTTTCATAGAGAGGAATATATACATTGGGGTGCATTAAAAAGAGACCTGGTAGGATCATGAGGGAGCTTGAAATGATTTTCATATAGGAAATGCTTGAAGAGCTTGGGCCACCTATCCAGGAAAAGACTAAGGTTGATAGGAGTATAGGATAACCTGTCTGTCTACAAACAGTTAAAGAGTTGCCATGCAGAAAAGGTATTGAAACTTCCCCAAATTAAGGCCAATGACATCGAGCTATAAGAAAGAACTTTCTGGCAGGTGCAGCTATCCGAAGATGGGTTCTCTGGCTTTACAAGTACTCAGATATTAACTGAAAAGTCAGTTGTTTGGAATATTGTATAAAACATTGAAAGCATCAGATGGGTCATGGGACTGGAGGGACATGTTGGGGAACGTCAAAGTTCCCCTAACTCTGGTTTCATTTTTCATTCCAGACGGAAAGTGTTTCTCAGCCATATTGTAATTGTTGAGAGGATAGATGAACATTACTCCGATAGTGAGCGCTTGGCAAATGTTCTCCATCTGACATGATCTAGGAGCCTTCAATTAATACTCAATATTGCTGAAAATATCTTAAACAAATATGAAGCCCTTTCATATAGATGTAAAAAGCCACACTCGACTGTTTTGTAAACAGTACCCTGGATGAATACTTCTAGATACACCCAAGTGACACTATTTGCATCCCTGAGCATATATTGCGGAAAAATTATACCAAATCCCAACTTCGACTTTCTCAGCAAAGTAAAAGCAGAAACTAGATTAAATAGAAACAAACGAAGCGTAAGAAGGGATGGGTTGTATCTGAATCCTGGTTTCCTCTTCACATTTGTGTGACCCTCAGGAAGTTACCTATTCACATGAACTCCAGTTTCCTCGCTTGTAAATACTGCGAGAGTGATAACAGCACTCTTGAAAGGTCATTCAGGGCACAGACCAATCAGAAATGGTGTCTGGCCAATTGCACTGGACGGCAGCCAGTATGTTGTATTGGGGCAGACCAGCTGAATGTCAGCTCTGGTTGTGGGGATTAAGACCAAGTCAAAATGCCGGTACAGTGTCTAGCACATACAAGATTCTGAATAAATGTTAATTTCCTCCCACCATTGAGAAGCAGAGATTGCTGTGATATGTGATAGGAATTATCCACAACTTCCCGTGGGATTCAGAATCAGTTTGAATAGCTATGAAAATATTATTCCTAGTCCTATTAGTTTAGGTTCAATTGGTCTTAAGTTGTTATTCTGAAAACATATTTATTTTCCTACAGTAGTCGTTTGGCTTTGAGTGCGTAGGACAACAAAAGAACGCACAAGTCTGAGACTCTCCTTCTGGTGAAAAGAGGCAAATGTTGCCCTTTACTTTCCTGATATTCCAGATTAATCTGTTGAGTTAAATGAAGATGAAATTGTTCAATTTAGAGGTGAAAATTGCACTGCATCCGTGGAGAAAAACACTGAGGAAGGATTACTTTGTTATGACTGTTTTCTGGATACGATTCTTAGGTTGAATGCAGCAAATGTTGACTCTCATCCGATTAGACTTACCTATTTTCACATCACACACCTAGTGGCAATCAATATCTGTATTAGAACTAATTTTGGGGGTATTAGTATTCCCAGGGTTATATCACATTTTATTTGATTATCTAGGTAGCTTTGTTTCCTCAGAGAAAGCTGATCAACTTAAAGTAAGCACACGTTCAATGTTCTGTAGTATTATTATTACCCAGGTTGTGATTTCTCGAGGAATCAAATATATGCTCCGATTTCAGGGGAGGGGGAGGAGGATGGGGACAGCGGCAGGACCATGCAATTCAGCACATCATGGTCCAGAACTTTACTCTTTTCTGCATGAGAAGAACTCGTATTTCTGTTTTTCATCAGCCCCAGCGAAATCCTGACATTCCTAAATGTTCCCCGTAAGTTGTACCTCCTCAATGAAGACAAGCAAACAATCAAACAAGTTTTAACCTACTTAACTTGTAAAAGGGGAGACAGTGAGATCTTCCCCAAGAAATGCAAGAATGTTTAAGTCAGAGGAACGAGCCCCACAAAACCCAGAACAAATTAATAAAGTCTATTCCCAACCAGTTTGGCCGTGGCTTGCTAAAAATATGACCCAGGTAGTAAAATGAACACGGTCATCATTATTTTCTACAAGCTGGTATACATTTGGCTTCTCCAAATAAAGGGGAGAGACGTGATTTCTGATGCTCTTTTAATCTTTAGAGATAAGACACTTAAGAGATGCCCTCAATCCTCCAGGGGCCAGGGAGCCAGGACTGGAGAACTCTTTTCTGGTACTGTGTAATTCCTGAGGAATGTATCTTCAAGGATGTGCAAAGGCCATCTTTCAAAGGTTTGCAAAACTCTGATGGAACCGCTGAGAGATAAAAATCAGTTCTCTCTCTCTCATGACCCTAAAATTCATGTGATTGGTTCCTCTAATTTTTATAAGTCCATTGCCCCATTCCTTGTGTGTGTGTGAAATCAGGGATCCTGGCATAATGACCACTGGGAAAATTACCTCTGCTCCAAAGTTGTTAGTGGAGAATTTGCCCTTAGGAAAAGTGGTTGGTGCTGACACTTTCACTGAAGCCACGCACACACACACACACACACACACACGTGCGCACGCACACACGCATGGACGCACACACTCCTTTCTTCTAGCCTTCCATACACTGCATGGAGAGAACCTTTCATAAATCAATGTTTTAGGGCCAAATTCCTCAAAGGCTTTCGTAAGAGCTTTGACCCCGCTTGTTGTGATAGTGTGTGAATGGCCTGGATTGAATCAATGGTATCTAGTCCACAAATCATGCCATCTCGCAAGTGTTTGGTGGCTTAAGCCAAAGGAATTGGTTTTTTATCATCCTCACTAATTGCCATTCACAAAGAAAGAAAGCTGCAGGATTGTAGGCGAGTTAGCAGATATTCTGACTGTAGGTCCATAAAGGGATTTCTGTAAGAAGAGTTAAGATATAATAAGAGGGCACCGGCTTACCGTGTAGCAGCCAGCCCTTAGACGAGGACACAACGCTTTCTCAGGCTTGTTAGATAGTGGGGCGAGGCGGGAAGAGGGCCCTGGAGGCCTTTGCTCTGCGTTTAAGACGCCCTGACTAAGCACACACCTTGGAGGCCAACTCGTCTGCAATCCCAAACACAGGCCCACAGCTGCTTGGGCCTTTCCAGCCCTGGCATTTGGTTGTTTACGCTCCTTAGCTCCAGCATAGGAGCAGCTGCCCACCCTACAGAGAGCAGGCGACCAGGTGCAGACAGAGGGTGGCTCTGGTCACCTGGGCAGAGAGGTCAGACCTGGTGGCCTTGCAGAGGAGCCACCACAAGCCTTCATCTTCCAGTCCTCAGCGCCATAGTCAGGGCAGGTGAGGCTGGGGTTGCCCTTGTGTACACACTGCCGCTGAAGCCGAGGCAGTGGCTGACCTCTCCGAGGTCACCCACGCGGGTCCCATTGGGGTCCCACTTCTGTGTTCACTCGGCTCTTCCGATCCCCTTTGGAAGGGATCCGTGGGTTTGTGTGAGCCTCTGCTGGTGCTGATGAATCACGCAGGGCGAAACGAGGTGCCTACTCCCTTCAAAGGGTTTTGTCTGATGAAATGTGATGACAAACTGTTTACCGCATGCTGTTTTCCATCACCTTGAGTTCCTTGCAAGATCACTTACCTATTAATATGAGGTATCTGTTTATCATTTATCCATCAGGCTATCTATCTGTTTCCAAAGGCCCTATCAGATAGGGCCTCTGTGCTCTGAACTTGTGCCCACGGGCGTGCTGGAACTTGTCCTGGGCTCTGAGACTAGTTCTTGATCGAGTTTTATGGAGAGCAATTAGCATAGAGGGAACAGGTTTATAGGTAGCTCTCAAACTTTAAAACGTTTCATATGTATCATAATCAAGCTCTTAAATAAAAACCCAAACAACTCTGGAGGAAGCTGTTAAATCTCTCCCCTCCTTTTCTCAGCCTGCCCGTGTGTGAAGTAGGGGGAGACACTTTCTCCGGGGAAATTAAGTCCTTCATCTAACGGTGTGTGTATGACCATCCCATCGAACCATGTATCCCCCCCTTACCCCCGCCCCCGCCAAACCGTGGGTGTGTGCCAAGCGGACGGGTGGTGTGATTTTAAGCCACAGCAGTAATATGGTCACAGCAAGCATTTTCCTGAAGCCAGTCCAATTCTACACATTGTGTTTCTCCTGTCTGCTGAAGCTAGTGAGCTGCAGAAAAAGGGAACGGGCGTGGAAGCCAGTCTGGGGCAGAACAAACAGAGAGGCGAGGGCCAACTTTCCCAAGCCGGGGAAAGCGTGTTTGTTGCTAAAAGCAAAGAACTGAATTTTACTCATTTTCACATATGCTAAGTTCTCCAGAAGAACACTCATCTCCAGATGAGTGCCCATCAAGAAAGGCGCATGTGTTGGTTCCCTGCCCCCACCCCACTGGTTTATGGGTTTTACTTTTTTATTTTTTGTTCATTTTTCTTTATTGAAGTTGATTTGCCAACATATAGTATCACACCCAGTGCTCATCCCAAGTGCCCTCCTCAGTGAAGAAGGGTGCATTTGAATGAGGCTCTTGGAAGAGGCGGCTCCATAGAATTTGGAGGCTTCTCTGCAGCTTAAAACCCAATCAGACAGGGTTTGGAACAATGTCCCTGGTCTGCTTTGCTTGGCTTTCGGGAAGGGCAGCATCCGGCATTCTCCTCCTGGATCCTTGCTCTGGATCACCCACACACACAGGCTCACCTTTCTGCCTCACTGCCTCTTGGCCCCTGTCAACCCCACCTTTGCTTGTGGCTCCGTGGAGAACACACACCCTCCAAGATTTCCTCATGGAGACCTTTCCTTGCTCTGAATTCCCTTGGCAGTGACATGTACCCGTTCAATCATGTTCCCATTCCCGTGTTTATTCAACTACACACAACACTCTTACATACGGCTTTCCGAACACTCTTAAATTTGTCCATAAAAACTTCTGCCTTGGGTCCCTTCTACCCTATGACTAGCTTGAAGCAGGGACTACATGTTCTTGGCCTTCCTGGCTTGATCATTCTTTCCAGCAGGGGCAAATAATTCGATCTAAAGGCGAATGACACCCCAAATTTCATTTTGCATATGTTCTCCTCCTGAAATTCTTGATGTCCATGAACTGTTATCAAGGTTCTGTTAAACAAGGAATTGTTTATCAAGGAACCGTTAAACAAGGATGCGTCGAGTTTGTTGGAAGGAGAAATGGGCCTTATTGTTGTCGAGGGATCTATTCTGTTGTGGGAAAGCAAGAGACCAAGGCAGTGACATTTCCTTTTGTCCTATCTCTAGTAGGTGAGAATGAGAAGCCAGTGGTTGGTACCTGGAGATTTCCTTCTCCTTCTGGTTCAGCTTTTTTTCCTTTTAAATCAGGCTTTAAAATCACTTTTTAAATATCTTTCTCCCTTTATGGAATCTTTTGGATTATTCTTCAAAGACCTAAATAACGGGCACTTGGGTGGTTCAGTTGGTTGAGTGTCTGGCTTCAGCTCAGGTCATGATCTCAGGGTCCTGGTATTGATTCTTGTGTCGGGCTCCCTACTCAGCTGGGAGCCTGCTTCTCCCTCTCCTGCTCTGCCTGCTTATACTATCTCTCTGTTAAATAAATAAATAAAATCTTAAAAAAAAAAAAAAACACCTAAATAAGAAGTCACACAGTGTTTCAACCCTTTACTGTGAAATTGGCATAAAACCTTGCTTGCTATCTTCTTATAATGCTTTGGTCACAGATCCTAGCATTATACATTAATTGAGTTATAATAACTAAGGGAAATTGAGGCAAGACTGGGAGATGCTGTTTTATGACACAGTAAATCATCAGGTAGGCCTGGTCATATTGGTTAAACTTCTTCCATTGAACAAAATTATCACTTTAGTCTAGGAAATTGCTGCTATAGTTCTGGCAGAGGAATGAACAAGACAGCACAGGTTAGCAGTAATTTTTGACATAGAAGTTAATTTTATTACGTGCTTTATATATTTTCAATAAAATATATGGGTAATTAAACATTGAACTGTGGTGCTTTTTTGGATTTATAATAATTAGCACACACATTGCACTTTATATTTTCAAAAGCTTGACACATCGTTAATTAACTGCTTCATGCTACATGAGTGAGGTAGCATGATTATACCCATTTTACAGATGAACAAGCTGAACTACAGGGTGCTTAAGTTAATTGCCTAAGGGCTCCCAGCAAACCAGGGCAGAAGATGGGTGGTTAAGCTACAGAGTCTGTGACACCAGGCCTTGTCTCTCTGGTAGCCACGCATAGCGTGTTGTACCTTTACTCAGGGGTTGTAGACTGAGGTAGTAATGAAGTCCTATCTTCTTTTTTCCCTCTTGGGGAATGGGGAGTTAGTAATACTTTGTTTTAATGCAAGAACCTCAATGTTCTTAATTATATTGGGTAGCCACATCCCTTGGAGGAAGGTAAAGTACGTAATTTTTTTTTTTTTATGAGAGACACACAAAGAGAGGCAGAGACACAGGCAGAGGGAGAAGCAGGCTCCCTTTGGGGAGCCCAATGTGGGATTCGATCTTAGGACCCTGAGATCATGAACTGAGCCAAAGGCAGACGCTCAACCACTGAGCCACCCAGGCGTCCCATAAAGTATATATTATTTCATATCTTCCATAGGTGGGTGAATGGAAACACAGAGAGGCCTCTCAAGATGTCAGTGAATTGGTGGCATCCTAAACCGGTAGATTTGAAAGAACCACAGACTGAACCTCCGGTCCTCAGAGCCCATCCTCCCTCTAGCAGGAGAGATTTAGTTCTTGATTGCTTTCTTGACTTTTGAGAGCACAAGCATTTATATTTCAACATCCTCCAGATCACCCTCACGAGAGCTTCCAAAATGGGAAGATAACCACAGCCCTGCCCTTCCTTCTTCTTTGCCAAGAGGAATGAAAAAGTATTAATTTCTCTCCATGATAAATTCCACTCACCACACTCCTCCCCATCCCTGTCAACATCCGAGCTACTGAATGCATTTGTTCTATTCTCTTTTGAAGCACAACATATCCAGAAAGTATTTACCTCTCCCGTTTGCTTCAAGTATTCAAAGACCAAGAACTCACTTTCATAGAAATCACATTTTTCTGCACTTCTTCCTCACGTAGGGGTACCAAGCAGTAGAAGTAAGTGCCTGTGACTATTCCACAGGCCAACAGTCAACTTCTCCTGGTCCTAGGATATGGATTTAGTCACAACCAGAATTCTAGAGACAACCAAGTTACCAGCATGAACATCCCAACCTCGCTTGGTATGGTTAGTTTTACCTATGCCTTGGAATACAGGGCCACCACCATCTTTGAGAAATCGGTGACCACAGCCCAAGACTGATGTTTTCACTGACAGAAGGCATTCATGGTAATATTTAAAAATAGAAAATCAGCCCCTTCCATGCCACTTTCTCATTGAGGAGGTAGGCTTTGATTACATTTCGGACACCCGATAATTTCGCAAGTGAAATTAAAAATGGCAATGGGAACAGAGCTAGTCTGCGCAGGCTCTGTAGTAACCGTGGGAATGTCCCATGGGAGGTCAGATCTTAGTCCTTTGGAATAACGAAGCTGTCATGATGGAAATAAGACTGTAATACAAGCGATTACATCATGAAGCCAGGGAGAGGAGTGCTTGCCCCTTCTCCCTGTTATACGGCCACAGGCATAAAGTAATTCAGCCACAGGTAGAAATTGGAGTGTGAAGGATCTGAAGAGTACAAGGCTGCCAGATGGTGGTGCTGGCAGTGGGCATGTGCAGGGAGCTGAAGGGGTAGTCCCAAGACATACCTGATCCAAACTTGGGCTCGTGGGAGACAAGTCACTCCTTAGTCTTTCTTTCTTCTCAGGAAAGCACAAGGGCTTGTATGTATTTGACAAAAGGATGATTCCATCCAACTCGGAAAGGTTCCCAAAGAGCAAAACTTTCGAGGGACACACACGGGGTCATGAAGGAGGAAGACCATCTCCCTGTAGCCCCACAGAGAAGCTGCACTCTCTCTGGTGATCCTTCAGTGATCTTTCAGATGACTTACACTCTTGACGTTGTAATTTTTCATGTAAAAAGATCATACTTGCTACTTTCTGAAAGGTCCTGTGTTAATTTACTTTGTAAGCCTAAGCCAGAAGCAACTAAAAGCAAAGCAATAAATAAAATCGAAAGCAAATGGCACTTAGACTCCTGGTTCTTTCTATATATCAGCTCAGTTAATCCTCACATGATCTCGATGAGGCATCCGCGGTGATTATCTTACTTTTGTGATGAGAAATGGAGCCTTAAAGAGGTTGGTTGCCCAACATCACACAAGCGTGGAGTGAAATAACCTCACCTGGATCCCTGGACTCTTTGGTTCTACTTCTTATATTACAGGAACTTACAAAGCTTTGGGGGGAGTGGGTTAAATCCGACAGCCCACATTCACACGGACCACAGTGTCTGGTCTGGCTCAATCACTCTTAGATGTCATTGGTAGTAATCGTTGACAACTATGCTGTAACAGCTAGTGTCCGTTGGGTTGGTTGCATTGGTGAAAGCCAATTATATCATAAAAGCAGGTGACCTCAACTTTCTCTCTGCTTAGGATTAGCCACCCTGAGCATGATCTAGTTGTGCCATGCTGACTTACTGTTCCCTAAGGATTTCTGTCCTGCAGCGAAGTTGTGATTTCCATACACCCTCACACTTCTTTAACCACCCTATAGCCACCATCAGTCTTGAACCCATAACACAGGAAGGAACGTGGAGGCCTTGTTTCAGGCCAACGTTTCCAACTTCTTTACCAAGTTTTCCTCTGGCTTATCTTCGGAGGGTTTAGTTGGGGCAGGTGACATTGGCAACATTTGTCACTAATCGGCCTCTGTTTTTTGGTGCCCGAAGGCAGACTGTACCAAATGACATAAGCAACGTAATTCCAAATTACTCATTTTGGAAATGCATATGCAAACAAACACAGATTTTAGGCCTCATTTGGGAGACAAGAACACTGAGATTCACGTTCTCTTTGATTTTATCAGTCATTTATCAGATTGAGAAAATTAGTAAGGCTTATTTAGCAATGGAGGAGGGAAGGCGGAGCTGGCAGTTCTTTAGGCTGAATAAATCATTTTACATCTTTCAGCCTAATTTTTCATATCTGTTGAGCTATCCTGCCTTAGGACATGATTCGTAAGATTTGTTTTCTGAGTACTTTGCCGGTATAGCGCAGTGAGAGAAAGAGATCCCTGTCCTAGGAATAGCCGAAAGGTGAACTGTTAAACTTTGGACTGGTCTTTGGACTAGGTCCTTGGCAAGCTGGTAGTGATGGCTCCACTGCTTTCTAGTTTATAGGGTTATTTTAAGCCAGGGGGTGGGAAACTTTAGAAGGAAAAACCCTGATGTATCTGGTAAAAAGCATTTCTGCAGCCACAGTTTATCTATCGATAGTAGCCACACTCTACAACTCACATTCGAGAAAGGACAGGAAAGGAAGAATAACTGAATGGTCCACAGGTCTTGTAGAGTCTCTTTATTTCAAAAAATATGCACTCAGATTCCAGTGCATGTACTTGGACCAATCCTGCTTCTGGAGATCATCTCCATGGACTGTGAATGACCTACAGAGACAAGTTTCAAATGTGGTTACAAGAATTTTCTCCCTATTAGGACTCAAAATCGAAGGAGCTTCAAGGGCTGTGTTATCCGTGCATGGGGGGGGGGGAGAGATTTGCTTCTTGGGGGCGGCTATTTTTCCATGACAAATGCACATTTATGTATCAAAAGGTCTGTATAAATGCAAGGTGATGCTTATTCTTCTGTAATGTGGGTTCTGTTATTTGACGTGCAGATACAGAATGATGTAGGTTTAAAGTCCCTGCCTCGTTCCAAAATTCAGGTCCCACATTGCTATTTGGAAACTGGCCAGCCATGAATTACAAGGACTCCTAACTCTTGAGGTAGAAATTGGGAAGAAAACAAATGAAAAAGGCAAGAGTGCCAAGAGAAAATGACGATGGTAACAATGCGCTTTCCCCAAGCATAGCACAGGTACCTTGCCTCCTGGTGCCATGGAGTCTTCATCCGTGGTGTGATTTTGAGTGAGTAGGTCACCCAGACTCTGGGGATTGTTTTGCTGCGGATAGTGGTCCCCGTTGTCTGTCACGGGGTCATTTAATTTGTCGTGGCACCGGAGGGCTCACAGACATCATGTACAAAGAAAACTTTGAGACTCGTACCCATTTGCCTTGGTTATCTGGAATTGGGCTTCACATCATACAAACTGTCTTAGGAGCCTAATCACCCATCGGAGAAAGTGATCGGAGTGCTGGGGGAAGAAGTAAGCCACCATCAGCGTAGACTCAGAATTTAGAAAGTCAGGCCCCCAGCTTTTGGCTGAGCTTCTGGACTCTAGTTTGAGCCAGACATTGCAACATGTAGCATGGGGTAGCTTGTTTTTTTCTTTTTTCTTTTCTTTCTTTCTTTCTTTTCTTTCTTTTTTTTTTTTTTTTTCTGCATCTGAAGGCCCCAGAGCGACTGGGAAGCTGTTGCGAGTCATACGTGTAGACGCCTCTCCTCGGCATTGGTTGGAGGCTACCATAAAAAAAGTGAAAAGTTAATTGTACTCGTTGAAGAGATGGTGCTGTGTCAGCATAAGCATTCAGAGTAGGTTTTGGCAAGGGTCCTGCGAACCATTAATTAATATCATGAGGTAGCTGTCAGCAGGTCAACCTGGGTGCTCAATTTCACGATTGCTCCGTAAAGCTAAACCATGGATTTAGAATTATGTTCCTAATGAAGATCATTACTGTGTATTTTTCCTTTGGGGACATGCAGCTCTCTAGGGTACGTTGTTGTCTAAGGCTGTTTCTGGAACTTGGAAAGAATCTAAGTCCTGGGTTTTGCTCTTCCCTTAAGCTGTTGACTTGCTGGGCACTGAAGTAGGGTTCTCCAAGGCTCATGTCTTTTAAGTTTCTGGTGCTAAACTCACTGTCTCCTGCCTTCGAGGGCTGCTTTGAGGCTTGGTGGGGTCAAGTGCATTCAAAATCAGCAATTTCTTTCCATGAAGTCCCCATGAATCGCTTGAAATCATCTGCTGCTGTGCTGGTGGAGAGGATAAAACGCCTTCACAAATTTTTTCCTCCCCTAGGGAATTTCAACGTCAGAACACCAAAATTACTCTTAACTCTAAATCCAAATCCTAAATTCTTTCGGAGACCCTTTTAACTGCCCAGTGCAGAAAACGGAGGTGATTTTAGATTAGGGGAAAATCAGGGTCCCCCTCATTAAATTTTAGCACTGAAACCTCTATTGTTTCCTCTACATCTCCCGTTTATGGGGCTGACATCACCCAGAGATGAGAGAGAAGCTCTCATGGCACAGTTTCAAAAGCCAAACACCTCTCACTTAGTCACTAAGTTAATAACAACACAAGAACTGTTAAAGATGCACCAGGCTCGCTGGAACTAGAATTACGACAGAGCAACTTCTTGCTGTGCCCAGGGGGAAAAGCTGAACAAACAAGCACTTCCAGCTGGATCAGGGATCAGAAATGGGGAGGATCAACACCTGCCACGGCTGAAAAGGGCTTCAGGGAGACCTGGACCCGAGGGTGGCCCGCGGACGGGGTGGCGAATATCTCTTGACGTGCTGGCAAATCCCTTCTGTGCTCAGCGCTGGGGTGGAGGGCAGGGGCCTCCTTGGAAGCAGCCGGCCTCTTGGATTTCCATCCTCCCTTGCATCTGCGTGAATGGCAAACGTTCTGGGGAGTCGGGCTGGAGGCGAAGCCCCACGATGTTCCACCGACTTCCAACCCCCATCCCCTTCCTCATTGCAAACCCTTTCCCTCCCCTCCTGCGGCAAGCTTGGAGGGCTCCTCGGTGCCCCTAGGCAGCTTTAGCACACAGAAAAGAAATGCGCCCCACGGAAAAAGTCGAAAACAATCTTATTTTTACCGTGAACATTTTCAAAAAGTCACTGTGTGTGTAGGCTCTGTAACTGGCCCTTTCCTGAAGCCGTTGGTCCAAAAACCTGAGATATATTTGATGTTTTTGCAGCTGTATGGCTTTAATACAGGCCCGAAATCATTTATTGGCATTTCTGACCGAACTTTTTGTTTTTATAGGTGTGTAAATGTGTTATCAAAGATATTTTGGCATTTACCAAAGACTCCAGTTCGTAGCTTCAGTTAAAGAGACCCGCTACACTATTTTTTTTTTTTCCACTCTCCCTTTTGCTTTCTTGAAAGAAAAGAAACGGTTTATTTGACAGGTGCTCTGGATTTTGAGGCTACGTCTTTGACTCAATTTATTTTGCTTGAGGTTGTTTGTGCTGAAAAGCTAAAATTCCAGTTTTCATGACAAGATTTTTTTTCTTTTTTTTCCCTTCTCTTTCCCCTCCACTCTGGCCATGGCTGGTCCAACGTTTTACGTGGTTGTTACTATTTCATTTCCATTTCTCCTGATGCATCATTTTTACATCATGGCAGATTTCTCTGACCAGACTTTAGCCGTGATTCTAAACCCTGGCTGACCTATCTGAATTATGCCAGGGAACATTTTTGAGATCTCTGTGCAAGGGCCCGGGAACCTGTCCTTCCAAGTCTCACCAGTCGATCCTGGTTATTGGCCAGCTGTGGGTAGAGAGCAGGTGTGTGTGGGAAAAGGTGGATGGGGACGGGGCAAGGGGGGCCCTGGTCGTGCCCCTCGCAGCACAGGGCAGGGTCTAACCCATCAGTTGTTCAGTTATGCTTGGGTTAAGCAAACATTTACCAAATACTTACTATATGTGGGTGCGATGCCAGGTGTCAGATGTGGAAATGGATGAGACCCAGCTCTCGCCTAGATGAGCTCAGAGTCTGGTGAAGGGGACAGACACTCAGAGACACACTTTCCATGTAGTACGGTCGGGCCCAGTGGGCGAGGGGAGACACGTAGCTGAGCCCGGGGTTAAGAGAAGGCTTCCTGAAGAAGAACCCACTGCACATGAACCTGGAAAGGCAGCAGGAGGCCATCGGTGTGAGCAGGTGCGGGGTGTGAGGGCAGCTGGCAACGGGGCACGGTGAGGCTGGTGGGGTGCGCTTGTGCTCCAAGCCTGCCTGGGGAGATCGGGGCTCCCCTGGATGTGCCCCCTTGGAACTGAGGCTCTCCTTACCCACCCCCACCCCATATTCCAGAGATTTGAGGCCATCAACAGCTTCAACATGAGAGAAGAAACCAACCAAGATTTGCTCTTTCCATCTATTGCCTGTCTCATTTCAAAGAGCAATTCACTCACCGGAAAGCTTCAGAGCTTGTTACCTTTTCTTGGGAGAAACTCTAAGAGATATTTTAAGTTTAATGAGGGGAAATAAAAATAATTTTATTAAGTCCAAAGTGTAATAAAACTCACCAATTTTCTTGGGGGCACTACCCATATGCCGGGAATGAGGTCCATGTAGTTTCGTTGACTTTTTTTTTTTTTAAGATTTTATTTATTTATTCATGAGAGACACACAGAGAGAGGCAGAGACACAGGCAGAGGGAGAGTCAGGCTCCCTGCGGGGGGCCTGATGTGGGACTCGATCCCAGGACCTGGGGATCACAACCCGAGCCAAAGACAGACGCTCCATCACTGAACCACCCGGGTGTTCCTAGACTTTTTTTCTTTCTTTTTTTTTTTTTTAAGAAAACTTAACAAAATTGTAAATTAGAGCAGAACCAGAGAAAACGGCCCAAGCATGTATTGCTTAGTGATACATGATAACGTGAACCCTCTTGTAACCACACCCCGGGGAAGAAAGAGGACTTTGCTGGGCTCCCCAGAGGCCCCTCATGCCCCTCTCACACCCCCTTCCACACCCTAAGAAGTAACCTTTCTCTGTTTTGCATGGAAATCATTGCTGTGCTTTTCTTCATAGTTTTATCACCCAAATGGGCGTCCCTAATCACCAAATTTGACTTTGCCTGTTTTGTTTTTGTTTTTGTTTTTTTTTTTAATTTACAGATGTCTTTTAAACTGTGCAGGGGTTATAACAGCTCATAGAGAGGACTTTCACATGAACCCACAAAACAGAAAAACACCCGTGGACACGCTTGCAAACAGTGTTGATGTGGTTCGCCCAGCAAGACAAGGGCAGAATCAAGGTTGGTGGGGGGTACCTGAGGTGCAGGGTGGAGTGTCTCCACTAGGCTAGGGGGGTGTAGCTGATTTGTTTTCACTCCTACCCCTACCTCCAAGCTCCCCCCCCATGTACCATCCATGCACCAGGAAGGGGGAACGGCTCCCACCGCAAGGCCCCCGCAGGAAGGGGCCCCTGGAAGCCCACGGACTCAGAAGGAACCTGTGACACCACGACACTTGGCACTTTCAGTTTGGGACCTTCACTTAACAACCACAGAGGCTGCAGACTGCCGGGAGAGACTTCGAAAGTGCCAGCACTCAGAGCCACCCCGGCACCTTTCTTGCCCAGGGGGAGCTCTGGGAACAGCGGGCAGAGAAAGGAACAGGGGGTGACCTAGGAGGAGCAAGGCAGCCGGGCGCCCCGGTGGGCTGGTGGCCCGGACCCAAGCGGATGGAAGCGGGGAGAGGATTTGGTAAAAGGGCAATGAGAACCAAGTTCCTCTCCTTTGGCCAAGCCTGCAAGGTTTCGATGTTCGTTTTCTTTCCCTTAAAAAAAAAAAAAAAAGTTTCTGGCTGCAAGCTGAGCTGCATGGCACGGAAACGGAGAGGCTGCAGAACGAGAGGGAAAAAGGAAAGCCTGCGTCCAGGCACCAGGCTTGTATTCTCTCTGTGTGGGCAGGAGGTTTTATTTTATTTTATTTTTTTAATTTCATACATCATTAAAATGCTTCGGCATTTCCCCCCAAGTCAGCACGCCTTTATAAAGTTAATGAGGAAGGAAAACACTCAAGAAAAATAAAATTCTGATTATTCGTAGCAAGGTGCTGTGTGTGCGCGAAGCAGGGGGCCGGGGGCTTTCTCCGGCAATCTCTTTTGGGGGGGGCAGGGTTCCTTCTAGAAGCTTCGTTTTAAAAGATTTTATTTATTCATTCATGAGACACACAGAGAGAGACAGAGACACAGGCAGAGGGAGAAGCAGGCTCCATGCAGGGAGCCCCATGCGGGATTTGATTCCAGGACCCCAGGGTCATGACCTGAGCTGAAGGCAGACACTCAACCACTGAGCCAGGTGCACCTGGAAGCTTCATTTTTTCCTCCAGAAGCAAGACCTTTCCAGCGTTTACTCAAAACTCAGAGAAGGCCCACAACTCTGAGAGAGCACATCCTATCCTTTCTGTGGCCTTGGGCGAGGCAGTTCCCTGCTGGCTGCCTCAGTTTCCCTCTGTAAAATGGGATAATAACACTTAATTACTTCACCATGCTGAGGTAAGGATTAATTAGTTGATGTTTGTAAACGGCTTTGAAGCCAGAAAATGCTACAACAGAGCTAAGCATTATTATTAATAATACATTTCGGTTGAGTTAATAATTGCGTTTGCTGTCGCAAATTTCCCTGACAGTTTCAACTGGTGAACTTATTTTTCAGCTTCACTCATTAAAAAGAAATAAAAAGTAGTGCCACCAGCAAAAATCGCACCGGTCTTCTTTGCAAAGAGGGACACTTGTCTGACCCGGATGAAAAAAATCTATGTTCCACAGGGTCTCTGTAGGAGATCCTGGAAAACACCAAATCCTGTGTAAGGGGCCATGATGGGCAAGCAGCTTTGAAATTGAAGAAAATGCCAGTAAAAAATGTGCCAGATGAAAAGCAAGCACATCTGGGAAGTTACCACTTTCCAGAATCGATTCGATTCCTAGGCTTTGGACCTGACCACAGAAGAGTTTATCTGCTGTCTGCCGTGGGTTGTTTGTTCTCTCTGGTCTCTTTTTCTGGCCTCCACCCCTTCCTGTGGCAAGGTCACTTCAGGGTGTGTTGGTGGGTGTGGTGTGTGTGTGTGTGTCTTTGCATCTCTGGTTAGATCCCTGGTCTATCTCCTCCTTTTCTTTATGGCAACTCACAGATGCATGTTTGCGTCATTTGACTCTGACCCCCCAACTCGAGATAAAAATGTCAGTGAGATGACGTCATTGCAAAGCCTCTGGTACATGGCAGGGGTTCGAGAAATATTTATTTCATGCAGCCAGACCTTTGAGACTTCCTGAATTCTTGATGTTGGACATCCAGTAAAATGATGTCATAACTGCACAGGCCATGAGGTGCAGCCTCCCCACAGGCCAGAGCCCTCAACCAGCCTTTGGTTAGGTGTGCATTTTGCATATTTTCCCCAAAGAGGTATTGTATGTGCTCAAAGGTATTCATATACTGTCATTCAGTGGTTTTTCCAAATGAGGTCTCGACCAGTGACATCAGCCTGTCCTGCGAGCTGGTTAGAAATGCGGACTCTCAGGCTCCAGCCCCGAGTCCGAAGCTCTCAGTGTGGGCCCGACCATCTGGGTCTCGGCAAGCCCTCTAGCGATATGGTGCAGGCTCGAGTGTGAGAGCCACGGGTCTGCTTCGGTCCCCTCTTCCTCAGTGACAAGCTCGTGCCATGGAGCAATGCAGCATCAGACTCATGCCGGAAGTCAGGGCTTCTAACTTGGGGTAAAATTTTGCCTGGAAAAATCAGAATGATCACCCTGCAGTGGGAAGGAGGTGAAGGGCACAGCGTAGGGGACTCCTGGGTGGCTCAGCGGTTGAGTCTCTGCCTTTGGCTCAGGGCATGATCCCGGAGTCCTGGGATCGAGTTCCACATCGGGCTCCTCGTGTGGAGCCTGCTTCTCCCTCTGCCTGTGTCTCTGCCTCTCTCTCTGTGTCTCTCATAGATAAAGAAATAAAATCTTTAAAGAAAAAAAAAAAAAAAGGACAGCATAGGCTTCTCTTTAAGCATCATCTTCGAGAACTCCTACTTTGCTTCTAGGCTCTCTTAAATCCCCCAGATCCAGAAAGCCCACGCAGTCCACTCGGGTACTTTCCTTGGATTTTTCCTCCAGCTCTTATAAACCGTGCTACGCACTCGAACATGTCTGCGTGTCTGGCATTGTGAGTTCTCAGGTCCGCTGAACATTCCACGATGATGGACACACGCTCTCCTACTTTCGGTGTCTCACGGCGGCTCTGCATTGCCGATTTATGGCAGGTGCTCCGTGGACGTGCGTGGCTTGATCCCTCCTGTCTGTGAACGTGAGGCCACTGTCATTTCTAAGCAGAGATGCTCAGGATTGGGAAGCATTGCCGTGGGGGCAAAGAGAGATGCTGAGGGCATCCTCACTCAGGCAGATAGACTTGGGTGTCGAACATCGGGCTACCGGCTGCATGGCGAGAACATTGTGAGGGACCCATGAAACTTCAGTCATCCAGCAGACTTTGAAGTATAAGCTCATATCTTTTTAAAGGGCTGTGCTCACTATATGTGGGGCATGGGATTATGAAAAACAGTAATTAAAATAGTGTATGCGATTAATTAGAAGTTAATGTAAAATAACTAGCATGTGATCCTGAGGTGTCTGGCTGGTGCGATGCATGGAGCGACCTGCTCTTGATCTCAGGGATGTGAGTTCGAGCACCAGGTTGGGTGTAGGGATTACTTAAAAATATCATCTTAAAAAAAAAAAACCCACAACGATATAGGGTAATCCTCACTACAACTCTGAAATTTGGGTATTAATATCTCCAGTTTTGTTGGACATTTGATCTGAATTATGCCTCAAGCAGGCAATCAACAAAAATCTATTGGACACTTGCCACATGCTAAGACTTTCCGAATCTTGCTTGCTGGCAACTTGACTTTGGGAAAGGCTGTGATTTAATTGTGAGAACCCTTGGTTTCTTTCAGTAGATTCTAAAGTTGATTTGAGTAATTCGACTTTGAGTAATTCAAGCCTAAGGGCTTGATACTGCCCTCCGAGAAGGATAAGCAGTAACAGCAGTGACAAGACCAGCTCCTTTTCTCAGAATCCCGTCTGCAGGACTCCCAGGTGCTATACAACCTTGAACTGATAAACTGGGGATAGCAGTAATTAGAATCTTCAAAGTATTTGGCAAACACTCATTAGCAGCTCTCAGGGAGGGAGGCAGACAGAAGAGGAGTATATGACATAGGATCGTTCCCATTTTGTATACATGCAAAACTGAGGCAGAAGAATTAGATGCTTTGGCTAACGCCAGATTTCGAAAACTGAATTTAAAATTAAAATTTAATTTTAAATTTAATTCGGGGGTGGCTTACTTTTCCATAAATTTAATAAGTCCCCAGAAGGATACAACTTTTCCTTGTATGTCCGGGTCTCTCAACCTCCATACCACTGACATTTTCGGGGCAGATAATTTTTGGCACATGTGTATGGTCAGGGGATTGTTATGATCACTGTAGGAGGTTTAGGAGCATCCTGGCCTCCACCCACTAGATGCCACTAGCTCCCCCGCCCCCAGTTGTCATAATTTTCCCAGACATTGGGAAAATTGCTCCAGTTGTGAAATACACTTTTATACTAAATATGTGAATTAGCATGTTGTGTGAGAAACTGCTCATGGTCATTATACTCTAGCGGGCATTGACACGCCTCTGAGCCTCAGAGGTGTTCAAGTACACACCAAATGGATGGAAGAAGGTTTTAAAGGCTATAGAATCTCCAGTAGTGTGATTTGGACTGAAAATCATACACCCATGACTCCCCACTGTAGATTGGTTTTAGAGCCCTTGATATACATGAGAATGTCATGAATGTTTGCCCTTTGGGCAACACAGCACCCCACCAACACGGGCTCCCTTCAGAACTTCATATTCCAAGAAGGCTGAGCATCCTGGAGGGATGCAAGCATCTTGTTCCCTTCATCTCACATGGGACGCATGTCAAGAACTCATCTTGCAATATCAGGGATTCAGAAATAAGTATCTGGGCTTGTGGGGATGACCTGGGGTAGGAGCCATGAATAGCTAGAGGGGCAGGGGAGGAGGTTACCCCTGTAACAGGTGATGGGCTGAAAGGACTATCTAGCTTGCAGATGGCGCTGTAAGAAGCCATGGGGCTTCTTGTCATGGGTTAACCCTATAGTTGAGCATGGAAACTGAGTGAGTGCAGCTAATGCTAACCTGCTGCTTAGCACGAAGTGGCGTCTTCCTGGTGAGCATCTGTCTGTGGGTATGAGGTTGCTTTGAGAAGGAGGGGGCTTTCCTATGAGGTCAGGAAGGGCAAGGGTCTCCCCCGGGGTTGGGGCCCTGTGGGGAATGTTTCTACCCAGGTGATTTTCCCCTCTCTTGCTTTTCTGTGTCTTCCGATATCAGATCTAGACTAACCCCTCTCAGAGGACACTTTTACCCAGTTCAAGGTAAATTCCTGCTGGAAGCTGGTTTTTGTGGCATACAAGGGTCTCCAGTATCCTGCAACTTGACCTCTCACCTTGGGTTTGTCCGTTTCTTTGACTTTGCAGAGAGGAAAGGAAGAGTTGCCCTCGTCCGCTCTTTCCTCCGCTGGAGAGAAGACGTCGTCGGAGTCTGTGAAACTGGAATCACAGATGGTGTGTTCTTCTGGTGCACAGCTGGGTTTGGGGTGTGGATGGGGGGAATCCAGAGTGAGGAGGACTACATTTCTCAGCATAAAGACATTCATGGTGGTAAAAGGGATACTTCATCTGACCTCTCCGAGCACTTAGTGAATGTATCACACATTTCCACTTTGGATCACATCTGCTGTCTGCAGTGCAAATAAGGCAGGAATCTCAGAAGAAAAAAACCCAGACAAAACCAGGGTGATGCAGAGTCATCCGACACGCCAGAAGCTTGTTCTTGTTCATGGTTAAAGTGTACAGCATGATGCATTTTGACATGCGTGTGAACCCATGAAACCATCCCCACAATCAAAATAGTGAACGTACCCCCTTAAGTTTCCTAATGTCCCTTTGAAGTCCTCCCTCCTCCCGCCCCCATCCTTAGGCAACCATGATCTACTTCCTCTCACTGTAGATTAGCTTGCAATTTCTGCAGTTTTATGTAAATGGAATCATACAGCATCCTTTCACTCAGCACAATGATTTTGAGAAGGAAAAGAAGAAATAGCATTCTTCTGGCAGCCCTGAACCAACATTTCGGCTTAGAACTTGATTCTGAGTGGCTCAGGAACCAGATTACAGATAAAGAAGAGACGTTTCTGTTACCTTGCAGGGCAAGCAATTTGTTTATCCATTCATCTGCTGATGGACCTTTATTTCCAGTGTGGGGCTACTGCATACAAAGTTGCTACGAACATGCATGTGCAAGTCTTCGAGTGGACATACACTCTACTTTGGGTAAATATTTTTATTCGGGTTAACCCGCAGGAGTAGAATAGATAGATCAAAAGATAGGTGTAGGTTTAGTTTTGTAAGAACCTGCCGAGCTGTTTTCCAGAGTGATTGGACCACTTCACATTCTTAATCTGTTTTGGAGGAAAGAACATCAAGAACCAACACTGTTGACCATGTGTGAGGTAACCAAGAATGCTCATTGGGTTGGGGAGTGAGTACACACTCTCAACATCTACCTGGAGGTTCCTAGAGAATGTCTGTTTGTAGCAACTAGAGCTCTAGCCAACTTTCCTGCTTGTTTCTCCTTTGGGAGGGAGTTGCATCTTTTGGTACCCAGTTGTGAAAGGGTCATGATATACCCCTATTTGGTCAGCAAGTACCCTAAAAGTTCTTTAGAGGGAACTGTGTCTCTTAGAGAGGCAGATGTGAAAAAGAGCCAAATGATTTGAAGCTTGATTCCTTGTTTGAGGCTTGGGAGTTGACCTAATTGGATTATGCAGGCTCTGGTCACTATATTGACTAGCCTGCATGTCCCCCTACCCACCCTGCCCAATTCCATCCAGAGAATTAGAACCCTGACACCAGGAGAAGAAAGTCAAATAGCAAGTAAAATAGAAGCAGATTTTCCCGAGCGATACACTAGGGAGCTGTTCAAATTCTCGAGGAAGCAGATAATTACAAAACCTTGATTTGTCTTCTATTGTGTCCATCTGGCCTCAAAGGAAAATGATAGGATTGTTACTGGTTGTATCTTGTTGATTTGGGGCTGCGTTTGACTAAAGCTCTGGATCACAGAAGGTTGAGTGAAGGCACCAAGACTGGGTCTGAATGCAAAACTCCAGATTCATCCCTCACTGGTCAGCACTTGTGGCAGAGATTCCAGCTGACACACATGCTGAGCAAGGTCAGCCTGGACGTGTGAGTAGAGCTAGAGTGGGGGCCAAGGCAGTAATGGAAGACGATTCCCCTTCTTTTTCATGCATACAGACAAGATAGGGGACTCCGCTCTATCTGTGTTTTTCAAGGAAAAGAAGAAATAGAATTCACTGCCAACCCAGAACCAAAATTTCGGCTTAGATCTTGATTCTGAGTGGCTCAGGAACCAGATTACAGATAAAGAAGAGACGTTTCTGTTACCTTGCAGGGCAGGAAATGGGTTTTTGGTCCTGGGATTCCTCTTCTGAGTGTGTGGGCGTCATCATTTCCTGTTTCTTTTTTCTTCTTTTTCTTTAAGCTCTTACATTTAGAAAATATTTTTAATGCCTTGAATTTGTGTTGTGACTCTGGTAAATTTTAATATATAAGTCAAAATCAGACTTTATTTGCTAGGTCTTGGAAAGAGTGTTTTGCATCTGTTCTTGTTTAGCATGTCACGTATATAATGCAAAATGTTCTTTCCCTGGAGGAAGTTAGCACTTCAAGGTGTTCAGTGTAGGGGACCCTTCTAACTGGCAGCTAAAGTAGACACATGGTTTGACAGCTGTGGTTTTTTTTTTTTAAACTAATTCCACAAAAGGAGATAAATGATAGCAATCAAGCAATCATATTATTATTATTTAATATCATCTTCATTTTTCTTTCTAATCAAGGATCACTGGATTACATCCTTTGAAAATACGCCCCCTTTTTTTGCAGGCATTATTTTGAGCTGTCTCTTTTTTTTTTTTTTTTTTAAAAAAAAAGAAAAACATTTCTCACTACATTTTCAATGCAAGGCTGTGAGCTGGGAGAGTGATCTAGGACTATAGTACCCATCAATGTGCAGACAGCTTGTTAAAGAACAGGTTCCTGGGCCCTCGCCCAGTAATTTCTGAATAGGAGATCTGAGGTGAGGCCTGATAATGTGCATTCCTAGTTGGGCCAGGGACATCCTTTGAGATGTCTAATGTATAGACAGTCATCCTGGGTGTCAGGGTGAAATTTGAATACTTAATTCCTCGGAGACAGTTGAGCCCGGGGGTCAGCAAGCAAACTTTTTCTGTAAAGAGCCATATTGTAAATATTCTAAGCTCTGTGGACCATATGTTCCTGTCACAACTACTCAACTCCACTGTCATAGTGGTGGTGTGGATAAAGACATAAATAAACAAATGAGTATGGCAGTGTTCTAATAAAACTTTATAGACAAGGACAAGCAGCAAGCCAGATTTGGCCCATGCCATTTGTCACCCATGGTCTAATCTATGTGCCACCTATAAAAAAAGAAAGTGTGCTAATTATCTTTATTAGTTTGGTAGGGCTGCCATAGCAAATTATCGAAGACTGAGAGCTTGAGCTACAGAAATTTATTCCTCACAGTTCCAGAGGCTGAAAGACCAAGACTAAAGTGTCAGCAGGTTTGGTCTCCCCTGAGGCCTGTCTCCCTGGCTTGTGGGTGGCTGCCTTCTGTCTGTGTCCTCATGTAGTCTTTCCTCTGTGTGTGTGTGAGCATCTCTGGCGTCTCTCTCTCTTCTTATAAAGACACCAGTCAAATTGTGGTGGGACCCACCCTAATGGCCTCATTTTAACTTAATCACCTCTTTAAAGGCCCTGTCTCCAAATACAGTCACATTCTGAGGGACTGGGGGTTGACGGTGTCAATGTACAAATTCTGAGGGACATGATTCCCTCCATAACATTGTCCGTAGCCATATAACAAATTATCCCCAAACTTAGTGGCCTAAGACAACAAACCTGCATCATCTCACTCTCTCTGTGGGTCATAAATCCAGGAGAAGCATAGCTGAGTGCTTTCCTCTCAAGAGTTTACAGTATAGCTGCCATCCGGGGAGCAGCCTCATCAAAAGGTGCAGTCGAGGAAGGGTCCATGTTTACTCACTGGCTTCATGGAAAGATTTTGTTCCTTGTGGGAGGTTGGACTGCGAATCACGGTTCCCTGATGGTTGTGGAAGCCTCCCTCAGTTTCTGACCACCTGGGTCTCTTCATAGAGCAGCTCAGAATATGGCAGAAGAGGAATGTGAACTAACGGTTTAGGGGAAACTAGGTCCATCCTAGACGCTGTTTTCCAGAGAGAGAGCTCCAGACACCTGAACTGTAATGCTACCCAGGTCTTAAAATTCCAAAATGTTATCCTTTTATGGTTCTTTCCAACCCTGTACTACCTTGTTTTTCTCTTTGTTGGACTTTTTTTGGGGGGCTATTCTGTTTAAGTTTAGGGAACTTAATTGTATTCACAGTATCTGAAAAGCCCATGGAAAGAAGTGAACATTTTGGGTAGTTCTGAGGGCTTGGCGATTACGGATTTGTGGCTCTCACCAATGCAGATATGAATTTGAATGACTTTAACATTTAAATCTCTCTGTAAGTAAGATCATTAGCTAGATCAACTATTTTTAAGAGAGGGCCTTATTTACATGTAAATAATGTATTTGCTAATTACATATATATAACTCATTTGCTTATCTTGCAGCAAACCCAGGATGTTTTTTGAAAGAGAAAAATCCCACTTCATTTCTTTAAAAATTCTGGAAATCAATTGTTTTGGGAATATGAGTAGAACTTTTTGTTATTTAGACTAGATTGGCACAATTTGACTACAGGCTTTTAAAAATGAGAACTATAGGGTCACCTGGGTAGCTCAGCCCACTGAGTGTCCGACTCTTGGTTTAGGCTCAGGTTATGATCTCATGTGTTATGAGATGGAGCCCCAAGTGGCGTTCCACACTCAGTGGGGCATCTGTTTGGGATTCTCTCTCTCCCTCTCCTTCTGCCCCTCCCCCTGCTCCCACTCCCTCTAAAATAAATAAATAAAATCTTCTGAAAAAAATGAGAACTATAGAAGCAAATATTCTTAGTTTTGTTCTTGCTACCTTCTTGATAAAAAGAGATCTCTAGTCAGTGAATGTGCTTGATTTTGGAGGTGATCCCTGAATACGTATTTATACTCACCTCATTCACAGCAACAGTTGATTTCTTGAATTATCTGGGCAGCTTTCTTTCTTTCTTTCTTTCTTTCTTTCTTTCTTTCTTTCTTTCTTCTTTCTTCTCTCTCTCTTTCTTTCTTTCTCTTTCTTTCTTTCTTTCTTTCTTTCTTCTTTCTTTCTTTCTTCTTTCTTTCTTTCTTTCTTTCTTCTTTCTTTCTTTCTTTCTTCTTTCTTTCTTTCTTCTTTCTTTCTTTCTTTCTTCTTTCTTTCTTTCTTTCTTTCTTTCTTTCTTTCTTTGTTTCTTTCTTTCTTCTTTCTTTCTTTCTTTCTTTCTTTCTTTCTTTCTTTCTTTCTTTCTTTCTTTCTTTCTTTCTTTCTTTCTTTCTTTCTTTCTTTCTTTTCTTTCTTTCTTTTCTCTCTTCACAATTGACAAGCTAATAGCCAATTTTGCATATTGTTTAGAGAATTAGTTCTCAACTAGGGGTGATTTTGTGCTCTGGGAGCATTTGGCAATGTCTGGAGACTTTTCTTTCTTATTTTTAACAGTTGGGATAGGAGTGGGTGTTGCAACTGATATCTAGTGCATGGAAGATGGGGATACACAGAGCAATTCTGTAAAACAAAAAAATTATTCAACCCAAACTGTCAGTGATGCTGAGGTTGAGAAACCCTGGTTTAGAGAATTACTCCCCCAATGTGTCTTCAGCAGCTGGATACACAAAGATTGGGCTCAAATGCCAGGTAAGTTGGTTAATAATATCTTTAGAAGCAGAATGTTCCAGAGCCTTTAAAATTTGCACATGCATATTATCTCCCTCAGGGATAAGATCTAGGAGGCAAAGGTTTTCAATCATATGGATCATGGAACATTTTTTTGTTTGTTTGTTTCTTGTTTTTTTTGTTTGTTTGTTTGTTTGTTTCGTTTTGTTAAGCATCAAGTATTCCTTAAATCAGAACCTGCTTTGAGAAGTCTAGCTTAGTGCATATATAATGAATGAATTATACTCTTGGATAAGGGGATCTCAGAATCCAAAATTTGCTAGTAAACTGTAAAAGTGGTTACATTCCCATTGCATCCCCTCGCTCTCACCACATATGCAATAGAGCAGTGATAATGAAGCATAGTAATTGTTAAAATTTTGGAAAACAGATGGCAAAAGCGAAGAAGCCATTATCACAGCACTCAAGGATAATCAGTTAACATGTTGTTATATTTACTTTCAGTATTTTTTTCTCTGTGTTGCAGAGTGTATTCCAAAGATGGTCACATCAATGCCTATCCCATCCTACATGCCCTTTTTTGCAAGGTGACATTGATACTCTTCTATTGAGAAATATTTTGCTACCTCATCTTGAGTCTGGGCAGTTTGGGTGGGAGTGATGCTGTGTGCTTTAAAAGGTTAGGTTGGAGAAGCAATTCAGCTACTTTCTGGCTTTCTCTCTCTTGTTCTTGTGATGCTTACCCTTCAGTCCAGCCACCATGCTGTCAGGAAGCCCAAACTATCCTTTATAGGAAGACCAAAAGGAGACACCCACATGAGGAGGACACAAGACTTCTGGTCAACCTCCAGCATCAACCACTAGTTATGTGATTGAGTGAAATTTCACATGATTCTGGGCCCAGGCTTCAAGGTGCCCCAGGCAACACTGAATGGAGGAGAAAGGAGCTGTCTCCACTGAGCTGGGACCAAATTACAGATTATAGACAAAAATAAATGTCCTGCTGTATTAAGCTACTATGTTTTATTTTTTAATTTTTAAAAATATTTTATTTTATTTATTCATAAGAGACACAGAAAGGCAGAGACAGAGGTAGAGAGAGAAGCAGGCTCCCTGTGGGGAGCCCAATGCAGGACTTGATCCCAGAACCTCAGGATCACAACCTGAGCCAAAGGCAGACACGCTCAACCACTGAGTCACCCAGGCATCCCTAAGCTACTATGTTTTAGAGACGTTTCTTACACAGCATTAGATAACGCAATGCACACACACTTTAGAGGTTTTATACAGCTGGGATCATAGAGCTCTTTTTCATGTCACAATATATTTTAAGGAGGTTTTCCTGATAGTAACTGTCTTTTCAATCTTGGTTTTTAATCATAATGTCACTTTTCTTTTCATTTATGTCAGCTCTTCTTGCCAAATAAGTGTTTATGATGTAACGTCAGGTGTAATCTAGAGTCTTAATGTCATTGATACTGGCAGTATATTTTCTCTTATTTGCTTCAAGGTGTCTCTTGAAACTTGGACAGTTGTGTGCATTGTAAAATTGGCAGTCCTACTCTAGGAGTTGGTCAACTTCTACTGGTTTTAAGTTTGGCCAAACTCCCATGGTTCTTTGAGTTGTAGTGCTTTGTTCCTGGAAATATAAATCAGCTCCAATGTCTTATTTAGGGTTGGTTAATTCGACACACTCTCTCTTTATCACTTTCTCTGTCTCTCCAGTGGTTATTGAAGGGAAGACTTATTTTGAGCCAGAAGGTGAAAAGTCACATAGACTCATGAAACTTATGACAAGAGATCATAATGGTGTTACCAGACAGCAAATGTGAATGCTAACTCAGATCTGAAAGAAAGAGAAATTACTTCTCCAGGTTTGAGACATTCTATTTCTTTCTTAATAAGCCCATCAGCTTTCAAATCAATGAGGTGTGTTCTGTTGTTATCACTCAACAGAGTGAATGCCAACAACTCCCCTTCATTTTTGTAAATTCTGCAACCCTCAGGGAGGTGTTGTGTTCTCTGTCTCTGACACATTCACATGGTCATTACTCTTATTCAGTGTTGGTTTGAAGATATATATACAGCCACTCATTGGGTGTGCAAGGCTTTATTGATTGTCTATTGCCAGGTATTGCTATATACTGTGGATAAAAAATGCATCACACACAGCTTGTCTTCACAGAGCTCAGACTTCGTAGAAGACCATGCTTCTCTCAGGGTTCTTGTGTGTTTTCCACAGGTTTGACCATTGCCTGATCTCTACACATCAGTTATATCATCCCCGATTTATTTTCAGGGGGCTTTGGTTTTCCATGTGCCATGTATCTGTTGATAAGAGAGCAATCCAGTTATTAACAGATTCTGAATTTTAGATAATTCAAGTGGTAGTTATTAATGTTTGCCTTTAAGATGGCATTTTTATCTAATGGTCCCCTTCAGAGTTTGATAGAATTAAAAGAATAAGACAATCTAGAACATAGTTTTGGCTCTTTTGGGCAAGTTACTTTGGCCTGTGATTCTTTCTTTTATATATATATATATATATATATATATATATATATATATATATATATATATTATTTATTTATTTATGAGAGACACACAGAAAGAGGAGCAGAGACACAAGCAGAGAGAGAAGCAGGATTCCCGAAGGCAGACTGATGCAGGACTCCATCCCAGGACTGTAGGATCACGACCTGAGCCAAAGGCAGATACTCAACCACTGAGCCACCCAGGTGTCCCCACCCCCCCCTGCCCTGTTTTCCAAAAAGATTTTATTTTGGCCTGTGATTCTTCACCTGCCTTAATGAGGCTGCTTGAAGGAACATTTCTAGCTCAAGATTTTGCTTCTAGGTCTGATATCTGAAAAGCAGATCCACAGGATTGGATTAAGCAGTACTGGAATGGTAGACAAACAGAGGGTATGTAATAATATCTCCTGTTACAAACATCAACCTGCCACCACAAATGGTCTCTAGTCATTTGATATGTCACCTATTGTTTCACATGAGGACCATTTTCTGCTGGGCTTTACAGTCCTTTGAAAATTTGAACTGTGTGAAAGTTGGCATCGTATGTGGCAGGGAAAGAATTTATTGTTGACCATAGAATATAAAGTGATTAGTCAGGGAGAGATGTAATATAGTTCTTAAGTAGGTTGCAGTGTACCAGTGAAGGAGTGTGTGATTGCCAATTCTGATATAAATTATTCTTAGTTCAAAGTTGTTAAGATGAAAAAAATAATTTATCAGTATTCAACTGTAGATAGCACACATACAAGTAATCAGTGATTACTTTGGTATCAGCACTCCATATCTTTACCAGTTCTCTCATGTCTCTTCATTGATCTGTCATGGCTTTGACTTTGGAATACAATCACTAGCTATTTCACTATGTACTTTAGGTATGATCTACAGGATGATGGTCCAAAGAAGGCAGTTTAGGGAAAGCCATTCCTCTTTGCTTTGATAGCTCTTGATGGATACCCTTGTGTGGCATTTCTCACATTGTTATTCTGATTCATTATTGGCTTGTCCATCTTGTGTACTGGGGTCTGGACTTCTTTGGCTAGGAATCAGGGCTCCTTTCTACATTCTCAGTGAAGCTTAGTATATAATAAGTACTCAGCCGTGTATATCAGTTAAATGAATTGACAAACATTGTATTACAAATTACTCATTTTAAACTACCTGCTGAAAAACCAAGTGTAACTTTAACAAGTATTTATTGTATACCTACTATATATTTATGACACTGCTACAAATCTGTAACTTGCAATTAATGATTATGGTGTGTAATTTTATCTGAAGTCAGTGTCACAATATCATTGGTACTTGTAAAATAAATGAAAATCATGATTATTTGCTCCCTACTTTAAAAGAGGTCATATGCACTTGCAGATTAAATATATGTGATGCAACTTCCTTGCAGTGCTGTGCTCCTTTTTTCCAAGGCCAGTTTCCTTTTTTGAAAGCAGGGAGTGCCCATGATTTATGTTCTGCTCCCTTCCCTGGTCTATGTGGAACATCAAGTAATGAAGTAGGTCAGTAGCTCTTTGAGGCACTGACATTTTCTTGATTTCGAAAGAGAAAATTGGGTAAGACTTGGGGGGAATCTGTTATTTTTCAGGTATTTAAGAAATCCACCTTTTTTTCTTTTTTTAAGTGCAGCAATAAGGTATTGTAACAGATTTTGGAAACATGTCGGAGCTAACATCTTTGGCATTTAAGAAATATATTTAAATGATATGATGATACCTCAAGAATTGTAGCAAGTAGAATAAGGCTGAACCTAGAATATTTATTTGGTTCCCAACTTATATGTCTGTTATTTCCTCTATAACTTTATAAAATGGAGTGGGACATTTATAAACATGCTTGTAGGGAAAGATGCTACAAAAAGTCAAAAAATTGTGTTAGTATAGAGCTTTTTCCCTATGATGGTTAATTTTATGTGTCATTTGGCTAGGGTACAATGTGCCCAGATATTTGATCAAATATTGCTCTGGGTGTTTCTGTGAGGGTGCTTTAAAAGAGATGAACATTTAAATTGGTGAACTTTGAGTAAAGCAGATTGCTCTCTGTAATGTAAGTGGATCCGCTCAGTTGAAAACAAAATGACAGGCTTTCTCAAAATAAGAGAGAATTCTCCAGCAGACAGCCAACTTCACCTATAATACTAGCTCTTCCTGGTTTTATAGCAGATGACCTTTGAGCTCGAACTGGCATATTGGCTTTCCTGGGTCTCCAGCCTGCTGGCCCACCCTGAAAATTTCGACTTGCTAGCCTCTATGATACTGTGAGTCATTCCTGATTTCATATATATATATATATATTTTTTTTCTGATTGGTTTTGGTTCTCTGCAGAACTCTGACTAATATATTACTTTACCTCATCTGTTTCAACACTCAAAAGATTGTTTTCATGAGTTGTAATACATACTATGTGAAAAATAGAAAGCTGGTAGGAATATGGGAAATAACAGAGGAAGCAAGGAGATCTGTCTGTAAGGTGGATTGGAGGTTAGTGGAGTGTAAAAAGGGATCCTAAAATATCCAGAAAGGAAGTACACTTTACAAAGAACAGACAGCTTCAACCAAACCTAATGTCATTTAGCCATTGTGCCCCTTTTGTTACTTTGTTGAGTTTAAAAATCCCTGACTGAGGCTATCTCCGTAATATAAGACTTAACTACATTCCTATCTGTCCCACTGTGCAAATGATTTAGGAGCCCATTTTCAGCTCATGCAATACACCCGTTCCTTCCTTGTCTTATGGTCCCCATGTGCCCTGAAACATGGTGCTTGTCACTCCAAGGGAACTGAATAATTCTGTGTTAAATAGGTGAATAAACAAAAGTAGGTTTTGACTTTACCAAGCCATTTTCTAGCCTGAAAGAAAATCCTGCAAATGATCCTGTTAAGCTCACAGCAAAGATGGTAGGGTTGTCCATTTATAGAAGATGAAAGCCTGTCTAAGAGCTTCAAATAAATTGCGGTCGCCATTAATTGACTCTTTATGAAGTAACTAATAGGAAAATGATTGGGAATGGTAAAGGTTTTGAATGATTCTTTTAAGACCTTGTTGTAAATGTTTATTTTCCTGACCTCAGAAGCATCATTCCATCAAGGTTGGTGCCAAATTTCAGGATGGTTCTGACTCTGGGTAGACCCACTGACAGAGGATGGAGAGGACAGATGGATGAAGAAGCTGATGTGGAAGAGCGACTGCGTGTTCACAAAGCTGGTTTCTCCTCTCCTAACACTGTTAATAACATAACACTTTTCGCTATTTTACTCAGTTTTTATTGTCTGTTGGTTATACTGCTTTCTACTGTAGCCTGGTCATTTGGTCACAAGTTAAAAAGATAGAAAGAGAGAGAAGAGAGAGAGAGACAGCATGTGCGCATCAGTTACAGAGGAAGCTTATTCTCGTCAACTTGACATTTCTCATGCCCCAGAGGAGGAGTTTGCCAAGTATTCTGACATGGAGTCACATTTAATAGTAATAATTTCCACCTGCTGTCGTGTAGTCTCAGTTCTGCATACGGGTGGTGGTTTTATTTTTTTCCACCCAAGACTCTTCGGGCACCCTAGAGACATTAATTAGGCCCTGGACCTCTTTGAAGTTGATCTTATACCCATACATGCATGATGAAATGCAGTAGAGGAGAGGTTCATTGAGTAAGACCAAGACCACCCAGAAATTCCCTGAAAGATCCAGGAAGGCGATGGTTCCCCGGTCTGGGGCGAACACAAGGAGACACGAAGAAGAGGTGCCTGTTTGCCAGGTGCTTTCAATTCACCTGAAATTTCCATCCCCCGTTTTATTTAAAACATCAGCTACCCTCTTCCCTCTTTCCCTCAACATCCTACACAAAGGAAGCCTCAAGAACTACAAAGTAATTACCATCCCTTTCAGGGTGTGGCAGCCTGCGGCTCACAGAGCCCAAAGGTTCTCTGGGAAGGGCTCTAATGGGTGCACCTGATTCTGTTCTCTGAGTGTGGATACTTTCTTGTTCAGATTGCCCTTTCTTTCTTTCTTTCTTTCTTTCTTTCTTTCTTTCTTTCTTTCTTTCTTTCTTTCTTTCATGGTAACCTTCCAGTTATCTTCCCACGATTCAATCCAGGTAGGAGAATGTAAAGTTTACTAAAATTACTCAGGGCAAGGGTTTCACTTTCCTCCCACTTAAATTGTGCAGAGATGAGTCACTCTGAGAAAGCAAACACAGTAGGTCTCTGGGTGAAGAAAAGAAAGGAATGGAGGGTTGAGTCAATGAGCATGAGGGGAAAGACTCTCAGTAAAAGTAATACCTTTTGTATTCTTGAGTTCCTATTACCCTCTGCAGCCATGTCTCTTCTCTCCAAACCATCCTGGCAGGGTCACTGAAAGAGGAAGTTGGGAAGGAAACCTGTGCCTTGGCCTGCCCACCCCTCCACGCAGCTCCTGGTGGGAGGGAGTTTTTTTTGGACCCTTAAACAGAAAGCCAAGCAAGTGAGGCTGTCTCCAGGATCCCTAAGATGGGGAGGACTGCCCACAAAAGACAGGAAACTCGGTGAGCATTTGTTGGAAGAGTCACCATTCAAAGCCACGGTTTTGTGAAACACGGAGAGCAGGATGGTTTTGTACGCAGGGGAGCTGGGCGGGTGGGGGGTGGCTCAGATTCCGTGTAGCTCTGGAACATTAGAGGGGAGCGCAGACGGAGCCCACGGTGGGGTGATGAAAAAACCAAGCTGCAGCAAATCGCTTTTAGAGCGAGGGAAGGTTTATGTGAATAAATAACGTGAAGGAAAAATGGAAGAAAGCAGACCAGACTGAGAACAAAGACACAAAAGAATTAATTCGTTTTTAATGGAGCAGGAGCAAAATGTGCCATAAACAGATGAAAAGCTTTCCTTCTTAGAGAAAAGCCCTCAGTGATACAGGTACCAGGTTTCCTGGCAAGGGCACAGCTAATATTTATTTGAAGACTGATTCTGATGAGAGGAGCCAACAGAGACCCTAAAATACACCAGGCTGAGAACCGGTAGATGGTTTGGCGCTGCTCTGCCCCAAGCCACACCATCCCTCCTCCTGAGAGTTGGAAGCTGCCCCCAGCCTCTCGGGTGCCCCACACCTCCCATCCTTCTGTACACACAAAGAAAGGCAAGAGCTGCTGCCCGCAGCCACACAACTGCACAGCTGCTTCGGGGAGGACAGAATGCCATTTTGGCTGGAGCAGGATGAAGTTGCTGCCAATTTCCTCAAAGTTTGCCCTCTCTTTCAAAATTCAGAATAACAGCACACAAACAATCTCAGGTCCTCCTGGCTGCGTTCCCTTTCTGGAGTAATTAGTTGAAATGCACGTTATGTTCTCACCTCATCCCGAGTTTCCATGGTGTCGCTGCTGCTTCCCTTAAGCAGAACCTGCTGTAGGCTACTTGCAAGGGACCTGGTTCCTCGTTCCCTGAGGTGGGTGCTGGGCCCTCTCAGGGAGCTCGTGGAGGATGGAAATGGTCATTGGTTTCCAGTTTGGATCTGCCAAAGGCTTTGACCTGGCCAACTTTCGCTGGGCGTGCTCTCAGTCCCCTGGGTTATAAAATAAGAACAATTTTGGTTCCTTTCTCTTCAGAGGGATGGCTGGAGGAGTCAGGGTTGGAGGTAGGTAGGAGAGAAAGCAGGCGAATGTGAGAGCCTGCAAAATCCCACAGGGGGATTGGGAAATTTTTTTTTTAAAGATTAAAAAAAAAAAAACTTATTCACGAGAAGCACAGAGAGAGAGGCAGAGACATAGGCAGAGGGAGAAGCAGGCTCCCTGTCCGGGAACCCGATATGAGACTCGATCCTGGAACTTCAGGATCATGCCCTGAGCTGAAGGCAGATGCTCAACCCCACAGCCACACAGGGACCCCGAGGGATTTGGAATTACTCTCATAAACAATAGGAAGCTATCATGGTTTTGAAACAGAAATAGGATGTGAGAAAGCAAAATTAGTTAGGTTGGAGGGTGAGTGGGTGGGAGGAGTCAGTAAGTTAGGACCAGGGACAAAGTGGCCAGCTATATGATATTCCAGCTATATTATCATGAGGGCTGGATTTTGGTTATGGGTCTGGCCATGGAAGAGGAAGAGTAGTTATCAGTTTGGTCCAGTGATAGCGGAGGACCAGTGTTCTCCAAGTTTGGTCCTTTGGCCCCACCCCAGGCTGCTGAGTCAGAAACTCTAAGGTGGGGCCCAGCCATCTGTGTTTTAACAAGCCCTCCTGATGGTTCCAATGTAAGCTGAAGTTTGAGAATCACTGCTGGCCAGATCATAAGCATGGGAATTGGGGGAACTTGGGCTCTACTTCTGATTCTGAATAAATGGTTAAATGACATTAAATAAAATATCACTTAATCTTCAGGAATCTGAATCTTTCTTTCTTCTTCAGCTTCTTCTTTCTTATTTTTTTTTTTCCAGGGAGGAAGAGAGATTAGGGAAAAGGCAGAGAGACAGGGAAAGAGAGAATCTTAAGCAGGCTTCACGCCCAGGGCTCAATCACACAACCCTGAGATCATGACCTGAGCCGAAATCAAGAGTTGGACACTTAACTGACTGAGCGCCCCAGGGATTTGAATATCTTATCTCTTAAATATAGTGCATTAGTCAGCAGTTGTGTTTTGCTGCATATTTAAAAAAAAAAAAAAGCCCCAAATAACAGCAGGTTAAACACCAAAGGCTTTACTCTTCTGCATAAGAGGAGCCTGGAGTTAGGTCATCTAGGGTTAGGATGACAGCTCTCCAGAGTCATGGGGACACAGGCCCTTCTCTCTTTTGCTCTGCCATCCTCAGTACTAGTGTATCAGTTTCCTGTAGCTCCTATAACAAATGATTGCAAACCCAGTAGCTTAAAACAGCACAAATTTATTTATCTTATGGTTCTGGAGGTCAGGATTTTGAAGACTCACTGTGCCACGATCAGGGGGTCTGCAGGGCTTCATTCCTTTGGGATGCTCTAAGGGGAAATCTGTTTCCTTGCCTTTTGCAGCTTCCAGAGGCTACTCACATTCCTCAGCTCATGGCCTCCTGCTCCATCCCCAAAGCCAGCAATGTCATCCTTACTCAGCCATCTCTCAGGTTTTTCTTCTGTCTCCCACTTCTCCTTTTAAGAACTCTTGTGATTATTTTGGACCTAAGTAATTCACGATAATCTCCCCACTTAGAGGTCAGTTGATAAGTAACCTTGATTTATCCCATCTGCATCCTTGTTTTCCTTCTACGATAACACATCACTTATTTATAGTTCCAGGGATTCAGACATGGATATCTTTGTCAGGGGCGTTATTTTGCCTTTCATCCTCAAGTTCTGCTCATGATCCTAAATAACTGCTACAATTTCTACTGTCATGTCAAATTTCCAGGCAGCAGGAAAGAGGAAGCAAGAAGAGTGGAAGAGATACTTGCCAACTGAACTAGCTCCTACAGAACTTCACTGCCAACCTCTCCGTAGTCAGAACTCAGTCATATGGTCACACTTACTTTCGAGGGAGGCTGGGAAATGTGGTCTCTTTTTCCTAGTGGCAAAGTGCCCCCCTAAAATTAAAATTCTGTTTCTATGGATGAAGGGGGAAGAATGAGTAGGTAACTAGCAACTTATGTCACATAGAGGCAGAGGGAGGGGGAGTCTTGATTTTCTCTTAAGTTCCTTACCCTCTAGGGCTAAGAAATGACAAGTTGTTTTTTGTTTTTTGTTTTTAAGACTTTTTATTTATTTGAGAGAGTGAGAGATAGAGCATGCATAAGGGAGAGGGACAAGCAGACTCCTTATCAAGTTCGGAGCCCCAGGTGGGGCAAATCCCAGGACCCTGAGATCATGACCTGAGCTGAAGTCAGACACTTAACCCATTGAGCCATCCGGGCACCCCAGGAAGGACAGTTTTAAGTTGAAAAATGAGATACTGGAGTCGAAGAAGGCAGGAAGTCTTTGTTTGACATTTTCTTCTTTTCTTCAGAGGCAAATGCATTTGTCCTCACATATGTGCCATGCGAAAAAGAACTTTATTCCTCTTTTAGCTCTACAGAAAAATGTTTCCATTGTTGAGCAAATAAATCACCCTTTTTTATTGCAACTAAAGATGGGGATTAGAGATTTATTCCAGGGAAAGTGTCACCTCTCCTTTCCAGAGGTATAGCTGCCCTACCCTACCAGCCAGATCATAGGTGACTAATGTGATATCTTTCAACAACCATCTTCTCAAGGATAGAGACCCTGGCTTGTTCAACACCGTTCAGTAGAGGCCTATGCACAGGGAAAAAGCAAGCTTGCAGTACTTTTCTTTAAGAAAGTGAATAAATAAATGTTATATAGTAATACATTGATCTATTACTTTTATGTGACTTCTATTTTGAACAAGCTCTTCTATGAGCCTTATTTAAACATTTTAAAGCATTCTCTACCTATTTCGTGAAGATGCTACAGATTTGTCTTCAGATTCTCTATTTTAGAAGATATTTACACTCATTTGGGGCATGAAACTACTTCTTTCCTTATGGTTTAGCTAAGAGTATGGAACAGAGCCTACCAGGCATGAGGGACCCGGGCAGTGGCTGATATAGATTCTGCTTGCTAGTTCTCTCTTGAAGTGAGGCTTTCTTGCCTGACATGACTGCTCCTGGAGCCAGTGGGCTGTTATTAGAGAAGTGGTTGTACTCTATGATGGGAACGTATGGACGGGCAGTGAAGGGAAGCCTTCCACCAAATGGTCTAATATAAACAACAATAACCATAATAATAATCTGCGCTTTTATGGGAGCTTTCATCGAGGAACCAAAAACACATTATGAGCATTAACTCATTAATCTTCTCAGCGCCCCTGTGAGGGAGAATTAAGTGTAAGTAATCATAATTATTACTGTCATTATCCTTCAAACAATTCCCAGATGTGCTGTGGCTGAACTGGCGTACTTCGGGCATTTTTTTTTTTTAATAGAGACCCTAAACTTGGCAGGAATTCATCTCTCTCTTTCTTTCTCTCCCCCATTCTCTTATTCTCTCTGAGTTACTAAATAAATATGGAATATTTTTAATTTGTGGGACCCCTGGGAAAAAATGGGTGGAAAGTAATTTCCAGTCCACGGTGGTCCCTTTTGCTTTGCTCTTGCCTATTACAAGGTTTAGGGGGCTTCAGGGGATCCAGACCCAGGCCTCTGGAGCTGATCATAGATTTCATTTTTAGACTATGTATGATGTTTATGATTTCAACCTTATCTCTTCAGGTAAAGGCTTGAGAAGTTTCATTTTACATGTAGCATCCTGTTTCCTCTTACCCATTTAAATGAGAACAGTGTCCTGAGCACCAAGCACAAGAAGCTTCAGCTCAATTGGCAGCATCCTTTGCATGTGACTACAAGCCCTGTGTCTACCCCACAGGTGCAATCCTACCTGTGCGCTCATGAAACCACTTGGTTCTTGGGGAAATAACTCACCTCAGTGTTCCAGAATAATCGTAACGAACATAGGAGACTTCAGAGGAAGAGCAGTTGATTATTTTAAAATGGATAAATTTGCTGATGAGAAATACCAAATGGATGTAAGGATGTGCACATTGTTTTGTAGCTTCTGTATATTTTTAAACGTGCATTTGTTTTATGGTTACATAAGTAGTGTGCATGAAAGAAAATTTGGAAAATGTTGGAAAGTCTAAAGATAAACGAAGCTGCCTATCAACCAAGTAGTGGGAGTTAAATATTGTAACATTTTGGTGTATTTCCTTGGATTCTTTTGATGTCATTGTTAAAGCAGGAGGACACGGATGCTTTGCCTTGTTCTTTGATTTCTGGAGTTGGATAAAACATATGGTATGTTTATAGAACTTGGGTACTCAACTATGAAACTTGGAAGATGTCATGTTTAGCATTGATGAATCCTAGGCTACAGTGTTATAATACAATCCAAACCTGTATATGATGTGCAGTTGGCACTGTCTTCTACTCTCCCAGGGGCTTGCTAAGCTTCGAAGATTCCCCTCTTCCTTTTGTTTATTGAATAAACCAAGCTTGTTCCAGCCACATGGACTTGAAATTTGCTATTCCTACTTTCTGGAATATTTTTCCTCCATGTCCTTTATGGATTTGTGTTCACATGGCTGACTCCTTCCCATTACTCAGGTCTTGATTTATAGGTCACTTCTTCAGATAAGTCATCCCTGCACATGGCATCTAAAGTGACTGTTCTCTGGTCACCTCCTATGGCACCTGCTACCCATTTTGATTTTCTTCTCTGAATGTAATACTCTTTATTTTTTATTATTACTATTTTTCCTAATATACTTTTTATTTATATTTTAAAAATATTTTCGTCTATTTGAGAGAGAGAAAAAACATGAGCAAGGTGAGGAACAAAGGGAGAAACGGACTCCCTGCTGAGCAGGGAGCCCAACATGGGTCTCAATCCTGGGACTCCAGGATCATGACCTGAGCCCAAAAGAGTCACCCAACTGACTGAGCCATGCAGGTGCCCTTCCTTATATACTTTTTATTGTCAGTCTCTCCCTACTTGCAAGTTCCATGAGGATCTTGACTGTGTTGTTCTCTCTAGCCTCTGAGTCTAGACCAGTGTCTAACACACAACAAGTCCTTACTCAAAACTATTGTATTTGCATAAAGGTTTGAGAAGACGTGGGAATGATGTCTAAAGAGAAGTGAATATTTGCATCAGAATACAAAAACTACATGGCAAGAAAAGAAAAGAAAATGTAGAATACAAATCGGCCTCAGAAGGGAGAAACTAGATCCCATTTTAAGGGAGAAAAATAAATAAAATTAAGGTAGTGAAGGTACAATATACTTGTAAGTGATGCTAAAAGAGAGAGACAAAGTGTTAGAAGCACACCTTGGAGTTCTCCAATTCCATTTAGGACATGTTGAGAACTGAGAGAACATATGTGTCAGACAAGTGGGAATGGGAGCATGAGAATAACAATAAGATACAGATGAGCAAGGGAGAAATAAAAGGTCATTACTGAGCAGACTTGATGGGGGTGAAATGACGCAGTCAGTGCTTTAGATGTTTAGAACTTTGAAGGAGATAAGGAGCTATGAAAAGAAGGATTTTGGTGAGGAGAAAAGTAAGGGAGGGGTGAGAACTCTTGCCTTGAAAAGACAGTTTTCCCTTTGAAGATAGTGACAAGATCTTGGGTAAAGATGGAGAAGAAGAGAGGTGGATAAGGACGATATTAAAGGTCTCAAGCAGAAAGAGTCATGTGGGGCTGTAGGCGTAGGATTCCATCAGAGAGGCTATTTAGCAAGGAGAACGCAGAATTAAAGGGAGAAGTTCATGGAGGTTAGTAATTATAGGACAAACTGGAGGAGATAAATATCTTCTCTGTATATTACATCATTGTTAAATCTCAATAATTTAAAATATAATTAACTTTTAATAACGCCTTAGATTTAATAATAGAGTTATTGCATGGGAATTGTCTACAAATCATTATACATCCATTTGTTTAGGCTTACCATCCAGGTAATAAAGCTCAGGTGGTGTGGTGCAGTCTAGAGTGCCTGTTAAGTGTGCCTGTCATGCAATATAATAGATTGTAAAATCCACTTCAAATCGCACCAAATAAAGAACATTTCACAACAAATTAATTAAAATGAAAATTTCTCTTTCAGTTGTCATTTTCTTTTTTCCTTCTTCCCTCCAAATGTCTAGCAGGGAAAATCCAAAGTTTTACTACTTTAGGAATTATAAAATAGGATCTGTTGTAGTAACCCTGTTTTGTCTCTGGAGCCTAGAATACTGGGTTACAATTTATCAAAAAGACAAAAATGTTCACCTTAAAGGAAAAAGCTCATTTTCTTGGCACCTAGATTCTTGGGAGACTGGACAGGGACTCCCCAAATATCAAAATAATCCCCTTTCCTAAATATATTTTTGACTCAATACTTGCAAACTCAAACCTATATTTAGGTGTCGATACAAGCCGATTTAAACTATTCTTCTCTGTTGCTAATTATTATATTATTGATTTATTTATCTGTAAAGATTTTATTTATTTATTTTAGAGAGAGAATGTGTGTGAGCACGGGGAGGAGCAGAGGGAGAAGGACAAGCAGACTCTGTGCTTCACTTGGAGCCTGATGAGAGGCTCTACCCCATGACCTTGAAATTACCACTGAGCCAAAACCAAGATCAGGATGCCTAACTGACCCAGGTGCCCCTCATTAATTATATTTTTAAAAGTCTGACATATTTCTCTCCACTAATATTGGGTTAAAATGTTTCTATATTCACTGCACAAACAAAACGCCCAGGCCGAGAGATCCTTAAAGACTAGAAAAGGATGAAGGGTGAATACTTAAGTGATAATGTGCTGATTCATTTCTTTTCAGAAAGTTTTGGTTTATTATTATAAGCATTCAAGCCAGAACCGAAACATAAAATCTTATCTAGGACCTGGATGGAATGGCAAAAATCACATTCTTACTCCAATGTCAGGCCATGAGCCTCGGTTCAGGGGAAGGCAACACAAAATTATTGTCAATGCCCACTTTTTGGTTTCAGTTAAAGCTGTAAGAGTTTGCATTGGCCCAAATGTCAAATTCCAGGAGTGGCAGAGGAAATAGGTTTTCTAGAAACCGGATTCTGAGTATGCTTATGGATGGTCCCCTTTGGACTCCTGCATTATTATCATGTGTTTAGTAAATTATGGGTCATGTGGTACCTTAGTTTGAAAATGTGAGTCAGGTAGCCTGCATGAGGTTCAATAACCTTTGGTGGCCCTTACTACGTTTTCTATACCTTGGGGAAATTCTGGAGCAATTTAGATCTCAGTGTATGTGGTTCAAATATGAATGTGAGCTCTACTGGTTGAATGACTACATGACCTATTCAGTCTTACACTCCCAAAACCTAACACACTTGGTATATGGTGGGCATTCTACAATCACTTCACAAATAAATGGGTAGATAACAACGGTCTTATGATTTGCTTTGTGACCCGTAGAATAATCTGGTTGAGACACAATCTTGTCACCAAAAAATACATATTGAACAACCTAAGTTTGGATTGACTTTTCTCTCTTTGTTTCTTTAGATCACACATACATGAGCATTTCAGGATAAACCACCACCAAAAACTGAAACAACCAAACCCAGCAACACAAGATTTCCTCTTAATGCTTGCAGTACTCTTAGTCCTTACTCCTGTTCTAGACTAATTTCACATCTCCTTTCTTCCAGCCCCCAATCCTCCTCCAAGCCCTCACCCTCACTCTCGTGATGACTGTATTCAATCCTGGGAAGTAGACTCCACAGATGGTAACCCCCTCACCACTAGCCTGTGTCCTCAATCCTGTGATTTCCTTTCATGTCTGTTAGCAGTTTCAAAAGGAAGCCCGGATCCCTTGGGATCCCTGAAACCCTTGCAGGACGTCTGTGAGGTCAAAACTATTTTCATAATAGTCTAAAACATTTTCACCTCTCACTCTCTTTCTCCTACCAATGCAGAGTGGAGGTTTCTGGAAGCTACACAATGTATGATGATGTCATCACTCTGGTGGTTAAAGCAACGTGAGCTTGTGCATTCGCGTGTTCTAAACATTCCCCTGTTATGATTTCTGGTAGAGGAATGTTGAGAAGTATAGACCATATAACCAAAGGCACACTCAAGAATGTTTAGGAGTGTAAAGGGGCCCTGAGACCAAAAAGTTTGAGAATTGTTGCTATCGAGGAACTAATTACCTTCGCTCTTGTCTCCAGACTCATTGTGTCCCTTTCCTTAATAGCTACTCTTGTCAAGATGACCCATGACCTCCATGCCTGCCCATCAGCCATGCCTCCCCGACAGACTTTACCCTGTCACTTAGCTTTCAGGACACCACATTGGTTTTCCTTCTGTCTCACTATTGCTCCTTCCTGCTTTCCTTGGATGACTTCTCCTTTTCACTCCTAACTTTTAATGCTGGTGTGTCTCAGAGATTATTCCTTAGTCCCCTTTTCTTCCCTTTGACATTCCCTTCAAATGTATATCATGCAGTCACATGGTTTTAAGCATAATTTAAATCATGACAACCCTCACATATATATGTTCCACACAGACCTCTCTTCTGAACTTCAGATTCAAGTTCAACTACCGATTTGACTTCTTCTCTTGGGTGTGTGTAGAGACATACCAAGGGTAGCATTTCCTTACATGTCTAATCTTTTCCCCAACCCTGAACCAAACTGAATCTTCTCAATGCAATAAGCTATTGATCCTTTCAATTGCTCAAATCAAAAATGTGTATTCATTCTTGCCTCTCCTCTCTCTTCATACACCACGGCTGATAGGGGAGATCATCCTACCATATAAACATATTCAGAATCTATGTACTTCTCACTACCCCAGTGCAACATTTTGGTCTAAATCCTCACTGTCTCTTGCTTGGCTTACTGTAACAGTCTTTTAATTAGTTTTCCTGTTTCCAGTTTTGTTGTCCATTCTCAAGACAGTAGTCCAGTGATCTTTTCAACATATCATCCAGGTCATGTCATTGCTCTGTTCCACACAGCTCCTCATTTCCCTCAAAGTATGAAGTAGAAATCCCTATGCTGGTCTATAAGACTCTACAAGACCTACCCCATCCCTCCTTACCTGCTTAGCTTCATCTCCTCCTCTACCTCTCACATGCTGCTCTAGCCAATCAGGTATTCCTGTGATTTCTCAAACATGCCAGGCATGCTTCTGTCTCAGAGCCTTTGCACTGACTGCTCTGTCTTTAAAACAGATATTTAAAACATTCTCTCTTCAGATAGCTGCATGGTCAACTTTAGCACCTTCATCATATGCCATCTTCTCAATGAGGTCGGCCTGAATCCTCCATTGAAACTTATAACTCTCTTTCCCCAACATACAAAGCCTTTGTCTCAATTTCTTGAACTCCAGAGCACTTGTCATCTTCTAAAACACTATATTCATATTTATTCCCTAGATTGATCATGTATTACTTGAATGCATATCTCCTTGAAGACAGGTATTTTTGTATTTGTAGTTGGGTGCTCTATCCCGTTTCCCTAGAATAGGCCCTGACACCTACTAAGTACTTAGTAAATATGTTTTTTTGAATAAATGAGTGATAACCAACCTCTTGAGGGTAAATAAATTCATTGAAACTGTGTAAATGTGAGAATGGTTAATTTTTTCTTGAACTATGGGTGAGAAATACAACAGGCACTTAAGTACTAATACCAGTCACTCACTGGTGAATGAAGACACCCGTAAACTTACCTTGAGAGGATAAACACAAAAAGTTCAAGCTGATATGACTATCTCAATGTGACTGGATCTTTCACTTATAGTTAAGAATAAACATAAAAACAGGCAACTTAATAATGTAGAATGCACGAGTGTAGACCGATAATGAAATAAATATTTTGGACCTGTTGACCATGACTTCGGGGCTGAACTAGGCATTTGCATACCTTGCTTCTTAATGTTCTAGTGGCTCTTCTGTTTTCTGTCCTCAAATGATTTTGGAAATAATGCATTTGATCTAAAACAGCTGGATTCACAGACACAAAGATTAGAATGTTGGTTTCCAGGGACAGGAGGAGAGAGGAAATGAGATGTTTGTCAAAGGGCAAAATATTGTAGTTGGAAGATGAATAAGTTCTGGAGACCTAATGTACAGCATAGTGACTGTATTTAACAGTGTATCATATACTGGAAAGTTGTTAAGAGAGAGGCCTTTAATGTTCTCACCACACACACACACACACACACACACACACACACGGTAATTATGTGAGGTGATGGTAGTGTTAGCTTACCCTATTGTGGTGATCATTTCATAATAAGTATGTGTATCAAATCACATGCTGTTACATGTGCAAGACAGCATACATCAAGTATATCTCAATAAAAGTAGAAAAAAAAAGGAAAAACATTGCACTTGAGAAAGTACGAGAACCTGTGTTTTGATCTTTTAATACTTGGGAGACATTATGAGCCTGAGGAAATAGCTTTAAAGTAAAATGGTTTTTAAAGGAATCAGGCATTTTGAAAATTGAAAATGCCTCCTTTCACAAAAAAAGAAACTTTTGACACACATTCACCAAATATGAAGTCTGTATTTTCTTTAAAAAACACACACACATTTCTTTATTTATTTGAGATAGAGAAAGGGAGAATGAGAGAGAATGTGAGTGGTGGGAGGGACAGAGGGAGAAAGAGAGAGAATTCCAAGCAGACTCCCACCTGAGTGTAGAGCGTCACACGGTTGAGAGTCGGACACTCAACCGACTGAGCCACCCAGGCTCCCCAAAATCAGCACTTTAAGGTTAGTTTAATAGTGTTATCTGGCATATCTATTAATTTGGAATAACTTTTATGTTTAATAGTTAGATAAACCATTAGTGTGAGTGTGTGCATGTGTGTGTATCATACTTTGTCCAAAAATAATTTTGGATGCCACACTCTAACTGAATCTTTTCTTTCAAGGCACTTTGATACACAGTATATTCAATGAGTAAAACTATTAAGTTTATATAGTAATTCTTCCTGTGATTTAACATCTTATGAGGCACCTTCACTTTGGTTCTCCATTGATACTTGCCCCTGGGATGCAGGTAGAGATTTGGAAGCTTACATATCATCAATTTCTTCTGTCAGCTAGACTTTTTCCCTGTTGAATTGCACAAGGTGGTTTTATGCCAGAAAACCACTGACTTCCTTATTTATTGAGGCATACCCATTGACTTTCAAATCCGTGAAAGTTTTATTGAATCTATTCCTCAATGTTACTTACCAGTTTCTACTTACTGGTGAGTTTATGTAAAATACATCTGTTTTCTTTTTCTTTTTCTTTTCTTTTCTTTTTTTTTTTTTTTTGAGCCAAATAAGAACTAGAAAAATGTCATTACAGGGTATTCATCATCTATTTTGCTGAATGGCTTAAAAAAAAAAAACATTTATTGCTTTTAAATAAAGTCAGACTTTGAGAAAACCATAAAGCTAATTATATGCTCTCAGAGCTAACCCTCTTCAGGCAACAGGGTTCAACTAATTGTGGTAATGTGGTCAATTTTGGGTTATTTTCACCAAAGATTTGCCATGTGAAAATCTATTTTAAAAGCCTGGTTGATATCATTACCTGCTTACCATCATCTCCATACTCCGCCCCCCCCCACCCCTTGTATGTAGCCTCCAACACCAGTAGGAGCTGTAAAAGATTAAGTCTTTTAAATCATAACAAATAATCACCATCCTGGTCCCCGGAGAAGAAAGCTCAAAGAAGCATAAGTAGCAATTTTTGTATTAGGGTGAAAAAGCAAACGAAACCACAAGGTACAGTGGAAATCCCCCTGGGGTGAGTACTAGGCACCCTCTTTTCAAATAGCTATGAGATATTGGGCAAGGAGCCTCATTTCTCTGAGCACAATTTTCATAATATTTGGGTTAGACCAGCTGATTTCTTTATTGTCTTGCATCTGTGTGATTTCTTTTTTCATACCTGCTTCTCAGGTGTCACCTTTTCTCTTTTGTCAATGGTTCTCTCTCAGCTCCTCTGGCTGGCCCAGTTTTGGAGTGAGGGCCTCTACTGACCTCACTGTTTTCTTCTGACTATCCTCATTATACCTCATTACCTATTCTTTCTGTCCTGCTTCGTGGAAAGACAAGGAATTTGATGTTTGTTCTGGGCCACAGCCCAGCTTCCTTAAGCGACTCCCTTCCTTCTTCAGAGATAAGGAAGAGCCGACTGTGTGAATCAGTCCTGCCACTGGTGATGGATTTCTTAGTCAGTTTTAGAAATTGTAGAATCAAAATTGGACAACAAATGTCGACAAGTCGAACCACTCACACAAATGTGAATCACATCCGTAATCTCTCTATCTCTAAAGGTTTGGTTACCCTGTTATCAAACTGCCATGCCCTTCCCACTTCAGCGTCTCACTAACTCCTCACCTTCTGGGATTCAGGTGGGGCCCCATCTCCCCAGAAAGCCTTCTGTCATTTCCTGTGGCTCCCCTAACCCTTTAACTTCAAGATGCAGTCCTGACCATCCTTTGTGTTCTCCTAATGCCGTAGAGGTCCCTATTATCTCAACTTACCACACCAAATTCTGAAATTCTTGCTGCATGCTCATTTGTATCCTATTCATCCTATTACCAGCGCTTGGCAAAGTACTTAAGCACTTAATTTATCTTTGTTGAGTAATTATTATTTAATACAATTCAGCATTGGTGTGGATACCTCTAGTGACTCGAGCTCTCTTCTTGGGGCCATGCAAGACAAAGAGAATCCCTTCGGCACATGGCAGTTGGAAGGACAGTTTAAGACACTGTCAGATCTTCCTGGAGTCGGGCCAAACATCCTCATTTCCTTTTAACTGTACTTTGTCAGAGTTGAAACTCCTTACCTCTTAGTAACTTGAGCACACTGCTATAGGGTCCCAGAGCAATTTAGGATAGGAATGGATGGGTATTTGATGATTGTTGGATGTGAATGAATGACTTTGGTCCAGTTAACTCATCAGCCATCCAGAATATTCATTTTATTGCAAGGATTAGATGTAGTCTCAAAGGTGCATAGTATGCTGCCTAGCACAAAGTCTGTGGCCTATATATGTTAATCACAATGATATCATAGTCTGTGAGGCCTGAGAGCAGACATTAGCTTTCAGGTTGGGGGGCACTTGAAAAGTCTTCCAGCCACTCTCTTTCTGGCTTTTGAATCAACAGAGCTTTGGATCGACTCACGGTAATTAGAGATACCATGTTCTGAAGTAGCTTATTCTCCGAAATGACTTTCATGTGTGTATGAAAGATAGCGCACACAGAAGGGCATGCTCTGAGATGAGCTTTTCCCTCCCATGGCTGTGATAGATGCAAGACTTGTGATGATCTTCTCATTCACCCCCTGCTTTATAACCAAAGGACACACAGGTTTGCAATGTTTGCTGGAATTGCTGACTCAGTTTGTGGGCACTGAACAAAAGATATTTCCCTATAAAAAGGTACCCACATTCTCATTTCAGTCTTCTTAGCTCTATTATCACCAATTGGCTCCATCAGACACTATTTTGGGTATGAATTAACTTTTGCTCCATAACAATGCAATTCTATATTCCACTTAAAACTATTCCTTATTGTTCTCACGAAAATTGCTGTAAGAAAATCTTAGAAGGTGAGTTGAGTTTGAAAGGGACCCTCAAATAAAAAGTTGATGCATTGGAAAAGATACTCATGTGAGTTTGTCAGCAATGCAATGAAAGCAAACAACCATGAGCAGGTGAAAGCATAGGAAACCTGGTGGGAAGGTATGGCCAATGTCTTACAAGGAAAGAGTGAAGGCCCAGACCATATCTGAGGAAAGGCCAAAGCTCTGTGGTTAAGAGAAAATACATGTGAACAATTTATAGGCAACTATAGAGAAAGGCAAAGTAGGTTAATGTACCTGACGGCAGGAAAGAAATAGACAGAATTAAACTTGACACTTGTTCTTCTAAAGGAAGAGACCCCACAGTAAGGCCATGATGCTCCAGCTTGCTCCCGAACCTGTGTGTGGTCTAGAAGCACAGAGTAAAAGATAAAGGACAGAAAATGGTCTAGGAAGTTGACACGGAAGAGCAAAAATCAAGAGAAATAAACATGGGCTGAGAAGCTTGTAGAGAAAATTCATTTATAAGTTTAAAAAAGTTCTTACTGAGAAGCTGTCAGAACTGCCCTCAATTTTCTGCAAGGATTTGCGGCATTGCTGTAGGTAAGTGGGTAGAAGTGTTTACTGAAATGTTCAAAGCCGTTGAAGTTTGAATGTTGCATAATTCAATTAAAATGTGTATTTTAGTGATAACCAAATCAGAAAAAAAAAAAATACAAAGAAAACACAAGGAGGGGTGTGAGGGAATTAAGGACTTCATGCCCATGGTGAGTGGATTTGTTAAAGTAATAAGTAGGGTGTTGAAGCCGGGACCCTGTTTCTGGTGGGTCTCTTCTGAGTGGTCACCTGCTACTAACCTCCTATCATTGTGAAGAACCAATCACCTATGGAAGGACAAACATGGCGTCATCTCATTGCATGGAGCAAAGGAAATAGTTGATGTCACGAAATGCTTTTGTTCTAATAATGGCTAGTGAGGAGTGACTTTTGGTGGCTAACTTGAGGCAGGCCCATATTGTGTATCCCATTTCTCTCCCTAGTTTATAGCTTCCTTGATCTTTCTCATTTTTCTGCTCTTTGGGCTCCTTCAATGCAGCTCTAAATTGAAAGCTTTTTTGCTTGTTTCTAGTTGTGAACTGTCACTCTTAACGAGGTATCACTGAGGCCCTGGGCTCTGCAGAATCAGATTTGAAGAGCAGCGTTTCTTACCATCTAGATGGTTTTACCCAGAAAGTAATTGATTATGTGGTGAAGCAATCTGGGAAGGGATCCTGGGTTTAATTTGGCAACGAAAACCCCAGGAGAATGTGAACCTAGAGAACAATTGTGAGGTCCAGCAGCTTCCCATGATGGGCAACATTTAGTGTCAAGTCCAATCACATCAACCCCCTCCCCCTTCTTATCCATCTTTAAATTGGATTTATAATGGTATGGGCCTTATGATGTGCTGGGAGTATTTGAAAAGCTCTTTGAAGATAAGAGAATTCTTTTAATTAAAACGAAGATATCATCATCTCCAATTATGTCTCTTTGATCTGTGTGGACCAGTGCATGCTGGGACTTGTAGTTTCTGGCAGTTGCTTCTGTCTCTTTCACAAGCTAACTGGAGTCCTCTAGCTTCTGGCAAAGAGTGAAGCACATGACAACCTGTTCTAGTATGTAATGGTCAACCAATGAACCATTTGGCAGACTTAAATTTTTTCTTTTAGTCATGACTTATCTTGCTTTTTACTATGTTGAGTGGGTGGATGGTGAAGGAACCTGAAAATTAAGACTGTTGTCAAAGAAATTATTTACACTGGCATAGGTGACAATTAGTTCACGAAACTACCTTCTACTCTACCCCTCTGCCAATGTGCAGCTTCTCAAAAACAACTATGCTCCATGCTCATGGGATTGTGTGAAGAAGCTGTCTCTTAAAGTGGAGAACAATGAAAAAAAAATATTTTTAATGAAAAAGAACATATTAAAATTAAAAAAAAAAACAATCAGCCATTTCCTCTGTCTGTAATTTAACTGTGTAGGAAAAGTAAAGGGAAAACCATATTGGATAAAGTAGAATTTCTATTTAGTGAATCAGATTTTGGAAAAAAGGCACTCAACTTCTTGAGCTCTTCTTCCTACCTACTTGGGATGGTATTCATAATATCTTCAGCTTAAGAATGTGATTTGGTTCTTATTTTGTCGCAAAGCGGTACCCTTTATTTCTTAATATTTTACTACTTAGGGCATAACAAAAGATCCAAGTGAGGACTCTGAAATGTGTATATGGGGGCCACTGCCCCACCCAGAAAAGGGAGCTGTTCTGCCGCTGATGGAGCCATGAGAGGGCATAGAACCAAAGAGAAGAGAACTGGAACTTCTTTCCTAGGTGTTACTGGTATTTGGACATTGTGCTTTAATTGGATTTGTCTCTCTCCTCACCAAAAACTCTCCACCAAAAAACAGCAGCACTTTGAGATCTTGTGAAATCTGAATCTTGCCATGGAAACAGTCAACTCTCCGAGGGGCTAGAAAGATCCTCTAGTTTAATTCCTTCTCTTTTCAGAGAAAAGAACAATGTGCTCAAGATCAGAATGTTTGTGGCTGAGCTGGAGTTAGAGATGCAAGTCTTCTCAGGCCTGCCCTCTGGCCATAGTTGCTTTACTTACGCAATGTGGACACTCCGATGTCCCTGTGGGTGTGGGTCCTGGGGTTGTGTGTGTTGTGCAGATGGGACCATGAGTGATACCAGCCTCTAGCAACATAGGGAGCCGGAGCTGGGCTCCTGCTTGGCCCGTGGCTTCACTGAGAGGTTACCTCTGCTGATTGGCAGGCAGAAAACATGGCCCAGAAGTGAGCAGACATTTAGCATAGATACCACTTAATTCCATAGTTCTAATGTGAGTGAGAGGCAGAGGAGTTTCAAGAGGTACCTAGCAAAAGAGACCATACCTCAAAGTTCTCAGAAATATTAGCCATCCCCCTGAATGCATTCCAATGGAGAGAATATTTTTAAGAAAAGTTCCCAAAAATGGATTGGCCCCTGATTTTAAGGTTTATTTCTGTTGTATATCATATAATGCTCTTGAGGCAAGCTCTATAATTTGCCTGAGAGAAAGGCTGACCATAAGCTTTCTGATGAGTCAATGAGTAGATAATTAAGATATGATTATGTGTGGACTTGCTGCCCTCCGTCCTATTTCTGTAAATTAAAAATAATTTAAAGGCCCAAACCAGGATTTTTAAGATTCTGCATAAGGAGTCAAACAGAAAGTAGGAGGGGTTGAAGAAGGATATCCTGTTTCTCTGTAGGAAAAATATTCCGAGACAGTCTCTGCATGAAGACAGAGCAGTGTTTTGACAGAAAATGGGCCTTTTCATTAGCATTGAAATTGTTGGAACAAGGGCCATTTTTCTTTTTTGCCCTAAAGATTGATATAAAAACAATAATATTTATTGGGTTCTCAATAGATCCCAGGCACTGAGCCTCACAGGCAGTATTATCTCACTTAACCCCCAGAAAGACAGTAGAAGCCATGTATAATGATCATTTCCATTTTGCCAAGGGGTAAACATATGAAGAGCACTTAAGTGACCAATGCCAAGGCACCACAGGTAGCCAGGGGTGGTATTTGGGTTTGAATTCAGGCAGCTTGACTTTAGAGCTTGTCTAAAAAAAAGAAAACAAAAAACAAAAAACAAAAACAAAAACAAAAAACCTTTCTGAGAGAAGTTTCTTAAGCCTTTGAACAGGCAGCCATGTGTCACTGTTCAACAGAACTCTACTGGGATGAGAGTGTTCTATAACTCCACTGTCCAACATGTTAGCAAATGGCCAGTTGGGGCTTTTGAATACAAGCACTCAAAATGTGGCTAGTGCACTGAAGAAGTGGATTTAAAAATGTTAAGCTAATTTTCATGAATTTGAATATAAATATAAATGCCCATGTGTGGCCAGCAGCTACCATATTGAATAGTGCTGCAGACAGTGGAAGTCTCATGTTGGTTCTGGATGATTTTACCTCTGATTGCCCTCATGAGCTTATGGACCCAAATACACCAAAGTTAAGGCCTCCTCCCACCCCCAAAAAAAGAAAAGGAGGAAAAAAAAAAAGACAGAGAGAGAGAGGAAGGAAGGGAGGCGGGAATATTTACCTTGAACATTAGCACTTTGATCTGTTGGGGTTGCTAATCTGCAGGCCTGGTTGGGTTCTGCATTTGGAGCTCTTCAAACTTTCCCTCCCAAGTTATATTTACTGACAGTATATTTCAAATATTCTGGTCCACATAAAACCCTCCAAACCCAGTTCCTCAACCTAGTTTGGATTGTATTAAAAAGAACCTCATCCCAGTGTATGATCCGGTGACTTCGAATTTTAAAAATCCATTTAAAAATTGTTTGATATTGCAGCTCAAACTTTTCTTAATTGCCTAGAGGGAACTAAAATCTCTCCGAAATGAATGACTCATATCCCATTTATGAATCTCTTGTTCTCTAGAAACTTTATTCATGACAGACTCTTTTCGAGCCAGAAAAGATCTCAATGATTATCATCTTTAGCACCACTATCGGTAAGATTAAGTAAAGCCAAGGGAAATCAAGTGACAAGCCCATGGTGGTTCAACTCTTGATGGCAGAGCCCAGGCTCTCTCCTTGACTCCCTCGTGGAGATTTGCTAGGCTTCTTGGAACAGTCTTTGAATACTGATTCTGAAAAGTCCACTCTTAGGGTTCCATAATACCTACATGGTGATTCTCAGGTGAAGTTTACCTAGAAATCTTCTTGTTGGTGACCTTCCCAACCAGTTGATGTTCTTTCTCCTTTGTCTCCGTGCTCCATCGCTCACCTGAGCTACGATAAGCGACAGACAAAAAAGGAGTAGAGGCTGTCCGATATAATCTCTAGGACAAAGTAATGTTTTCTGCAATCTGTGTGCAGAGATTTGGTGATAGCTCTTGTAGGTTTCAGTTCAGTATTGGAAAACAACAAAAACAAACTTGTTTGGAAAGCCGATATGGTAGCTAGTCACTCATGTTGACGGTCACTGAGATCCCATGAGAGTAGGAAGGAACATTCTCTAGGAACGTGTTTTTAGGGTGGGGGAAGAAAAGTCCTCTCAGCTCTCACTCAAATGAGAGCCTCTGTGACTTTTAAATGAAAAACACCATTGCTATTCAGATGATTTAGAAGATCTACCATTATGAGTTCTGGGTAATACAATCCACTAAGGAAAAACATAAAATTAGAGTAATTTAAGGAGATTAAAGAAAAAGTAACCGGGGATTATATAATTTAAGGATTTTAAATTGCTTTAACAACATTACCTAATTAGTCTGCAAATTTCTTTGTGAGGAAGAAGGTTTCCAAGCTGGATGCCTACTGAAATGAGGCTCATTTTAGATTTCAGATATGTCAGTACAGAAAGAAGGGAAGAATCAAGCAGAATGTTTGATGATTGTTGAGGCAGGGTTGGGCAGCAGTTGGGGGCTGCAGTTAGGGCAAGTGGGGGATATTCAGAATATTTCTTTAATGTTACGTTAAGTAGGGTTTAATTGGAAGGAGTTAGTAAGAGGCAATTATAACATGAATGTGGCTATTGAGGGGCAATAAGCTCAGAGGTGTTTTTCTCTGAAAATTCCAGAGTGACTATTTGTGTTTTATCTCCCCACCTAAATTCCTCTAGGGCACCCCCCTCACTTTGCCTTACACTCTGTTATTTTCCCTAGAGCACAATGCTCAGCATTACACGAGAAGCATTGCCGAGCTGTGGAGTTATTTAGAAATTGGAATTATAAGACGATTTTCAGCTATGACTTCCCAGGAAGGAAATATGAACTTTGAGACGAAGAGACATTTCAAGGGAAAGAAAGATGGAAGAAGAGAATAGGGACAGTAGGGTCTGGGGGAATGGTTGTCTGGAGAGGGTGTGGGGAATATTTTCAGAGGTTAAGAGCCTTCAAAATTCAAAATGAGAGCTGTCTAGGTACTTCACACTAATAATAAGCCAACTATAAATTCAGAAATGGAGCCTGTGAAACATTTTGGCAGATACATCTGACCTGGGGGATGACGCCCAGAGGGTTGACTGGCTTAGAGGGAGGATCCAGTCAGCAGAAGCATTAAGATGAGAGCAAGCAGACCTCAAGGAAGTCTCAATATGAGGAAGAAAAGGCTGTTGTCTCTCAGCCTCTGTGTGAACATCCACAGGTCCTCATCCCCCTGATGCATTATGAGCTTGGGCTCCATGTGGCACCACATCCACCTGAGACCTCCTCCCAAATTTCTGTCTATATTTCTGCTCTTTTCAGCTCCCCTTCCACCTCCTGCTTACTTTACATCCTTATCTTTGGCCTTTGCCTCTGGATTAAAATCAAACTCACTCTTCTTTCTCTCTTCCACAGCTTCCTTGTTCATCATTCCTCTGGAAGTTGTCATTTTGTTGGGGTCATTTTTCTCCAGAGAATGAGAGTACGAATGCAAAGGTTATTTGTTTGTTTGTTTGTTTTTAACCCATCACTTGAACTAAATTCTGCTAACATATTATATTTTTAAGTAAACACTCGTCCAATACATGAGTGAAAATACTGGGTGCTGGAGCAAGGCAGCTTAGGGGCCAACCGTGATGCCCACACTTCCTGGCTTCAACCCCTTGATCATCAGCCAAAGAGCCTCATGATGCTGTTGCTTTCCTGTGGTCGTTATCATGCTTAAATGAGCTACTTTATTTGAAGAACTTAGCACAGCACCTGCCATGTTATTACTCTTATCATTATCATGACGTTAGGTCAGGACTTTGGGCTCAGAGAGTGAGAGGGTGACCAATGGCTAAGTTTTGAATCTAATTTTTCTATCTTTACTAAAGTAGAAGTTGTAACACTCATTTCTTCTCCACTTCGTAGAGATGCCATGAGAATATCTGATGTTATATTTGTTAGGACTCTGAATCTTTAGAAGTTATCATGCATCTCATTTTGGCATCAAATATGTTTACTATTTTAGTATTTGAACCATTTTTATATGAAGGAGACAGCCCTTTCCACTAGCAGCATCATTGAAAGGGGACAAGATGGAACCCTTTGAACGAATATGACTTCAGGGATTGTCCAGAGAGGAATGAGCCTCAGGCGAAGTCTTCCTTTGCCATGAGTCACTTCAGAGTTAGATAGTAGACTTTGTTTACCTTTGTTTGTCTGCCTCCCCAGGTACATTAGGACATGAACTTTTGTCCTAAAATTAATAGGAGGAGGAAACATTGTTTTCAGCTAAGAAAGACCATTGCTAGAAGTTTCTACTAATGGAGAGTGAGAAAAGTTAAAGGTTACTAGGGAAAAGCAATGCTGTTATTAATTGGAATGACTCAGTTATCACCAAAGATGAGATTCCTATTTCAAACAGTCTGGAATCAGACCACTTCCTGTGGTCCATACAGCAAAGCAGCCACCATCACTACGGAGAATGTGCTGGGCTGATGGGTGCCGTGCGGCTGTAGTGAGCTACCACACAGATGGAGACAGGCAATAGGAATTCACGGAGCTGGGTTTGGTTTGTTGCTTGGACTGCCTGTTCTGTACCCCAGTTTCTGCACAGATGAAATGGATTCCTTCCTCCCAAAACCCCCCTCCACCCACCATCCCCCCAGCAGAAGGCACTGGAATACCTTGCAGAAAGAATACAATTTCTTTCCTCTCTTTCTCCTCGTTAGGATTTTTTTTTCCCCCTGAAGAAGCTTCTTTTATGACCATCCTCTTGTTTCTCTCTGGTGTCCTTCCATCACAACAGACTTAGTCAGCCCATTTCAGGTGCTTGAATGTGGGGGGAGAAATGTCTGAGCACCAATGCTAAGAGGTTGGCTCCCCTGCTCCCTTTGTCCTGGTCCTGGCATTCCAAAGCATTCCTTGCTTACCTCTCCCCACCCCCCACCCCCAGTTGTTTGCAGATAGAAACAGTCAGCTGAGCCAAGAATTAGTGGTTGCATTTTCTCTAGGATTCTTGCCCAACGCCTCTTTATCAAATCTTTCCTCGGCAGGTTCTTGAAAAATTCTCCCTAAGGTGCCATTTGCCCTTTTCTAACTGACTTCTGGTCAGTTCACATTCCTCTTGGCTACTCCCGCAATTCCACAGTCTCTATCACGTCACTTGTTGTCTTGTCCTTGCTTTAGGATCTCTTCATATTGGGTCCTCTTCCTTCATTGCATTTAGTCATTTTGAAGGCAACAAGAGCTTGTGGGAATCTGGGACCAGTGTGCGCTCCAAACTGGATCAAAGCCTCTGTGAAGGAAGGCCACTGGCTTTCCTTACAGTCTCTGTCACTTGCCATCCTGGCGTATCTGAGGGCGGTGACTTCTGTGTGTTGTGTTTCCTCCTCTATTTCCAGCACTATTCCCAGTACTGAGTATATAGAAGGGACTCAAGTGTTTGTCAAATGGATATATAAATAACCTGTCTCTGAAACCAGGTTGCCAAACCTCAGGAACTGGCCCCTGGGGGTCACGTTCATTTTCCTCAGTAGGAATATCAGCCTATGCAAGACCCATGCTAACACTTCAGCCTTTTTATCTACTCTAAGATGGGTCACTGTGGGCAAGTTATGTTCCCATTCCCACTCCTGCCTCCCCAGCTCAAGCGTGTCTTAGGTCTGTGGAGGGAACACTCAAGATTTCCCTTGCCAGTACACATGGTTGGCATCTCAGGTCCTGCTGAAGCCAGCCGACCACACATTCCTGAGTGAGGTGAGTGCTTTCCCCGTGATGGATGGCCCGTCAGAGGCTGGCGACGCTGATTTGCTGTGATGAATTTGCTGTAGCTGTTGGAAAGCAAGTAATCACAGTCTTGCCATGGTATCAGGGGATCACCCTTCCCGTCCCTGAAAAGGGGGTTCAGTGTTCACATGTAAATCCTTTATGCAACTTGCTGTACCTCCCTTCTGGCAGGAGTGGAGACAGGAGAACCAAATTCCAGTAATCGCCAGAACACCGCCTTCTGTTGGCTCAGTTGCCTTCACCAGTCCGGTTAAATAGGAGACTTTCAAAAATAGTTCTCAAGTGCTGTCACCTTAGTCCGTCATTCTTCATCGCCAGCAGGATGTCATAGTGCTGGGGTGAATGGTTCTGACCTATAATTAGTAATGGAGCGTATGAAATTTGTAATAGCACTTTGGTATCCTTCAGGATGAAAGGGGCTCTATAAACGTAAGCCATGATTATTTTTGACAGCTAAATATAAAATTTCCACTAAATACCACTTAACATTGTTGCCTTAAAGATATTAATTGGGCCTTTTAACTATACAATGCAATTATAAGTCTAATTGGAAATAATTGGTCAACATGGAGGAGGAAAAATACCTAAAACAACTGGTAAGCAAAACAGTAAGATTGTTAAGCCTCCACTAGTTAAAAGTTTACTTTGGTTGAAGAAAGCCAATCAGCCAGCTCTGTCCTGGTGGGTAAACATTCTAGTGAAGTGTGAGATTCCAGCAAACCTATAATTAATCCTGAATACAATGGTTGATAAGGGCGAGAAACTTGGTGAGTTAGCTTACACATCCCTACCGGAGCTTTCCATCAAAAATCTTTTCTCTGGCTCTGCAAATGCTATTTTAACATTATTTCCAAGGAATAAACCAAATGCCTCAACCACCCGGCCCCCTTGTTGGGGGGTTGGGGAGAGGTTTCGGATTTAGAAAATACTTGGTGGCGGTGTTGTAGGCTCTCGTACTAACAAAGCTCAGGGGAAAAGAAATTTTTTTTTTTGAAAGAAAAAGGAAAAAAGGGGGAAAAAACGTGAGCTGGAGATTGTGGCAGGCTTTACAAATTGGCACAGCCTTATCAACAGCATTTCATGGTTTTCTGGACTCCATTCAAAGGAGAATTTCCTTTGTAAGTGACAGTTTAAGCTTTTTATTATTTAAAGCTCTATTTGTGAGTTTATGAAAATTGTTTTTTGGTTTTCCAGACTCTCAAAGCATCGTTACTGATTGTTTACTTCTTGTGAATGTATCTGCTTGCAAGCGTGACTTGCTCTAGGTCTTGGCTGCACATTTTCCGTTTCCCCTCACTCTGTTCTCCTTCCTTCCCATTCATTCCTGCCACATTAGAGGATCATTAGGTGTGTCACTCAGGGCTCCTACCAATTTCCCCTGGCCATTTAGTAGGAACTGAATGTCAATCCCTTATGGTCAGGGGCAGACTTCTGTTGTGTAAGGAGGGGACTGTCCATTTTACCCAGCGGACACAGGGGATGAGATAGGCTTTTTGACTTCCAGGACACTATGCAAAATGCTCAACACTCCCACTCTTTCCTATATGCCTTTTGAGGGCAAAGACCACATCTCTCACGTATTGTTCGCAGCCCTGGGCACACTGGGACACATGCTATTATTTTAGTACCCACATGACAAATCCTGTTAGAGAATATAATTAAAGTGAACAATCTTTCTAATTAAAAAAACAAAACAAAACAAAACCCAAACAATCTCAAGACCCAGCCAATGACTCACTTATTAAAACAATCTTTGGCAATGCAGAATTCCCTCACCAAGGAATTTAGAAACCTTCAGTGTTCTCAGTGTAGGATCTGACCTGTTGAGTCATGTTCCTATCCCTAAAGATAGAAAGTGTCAGGAATGCTAACATTTAAAAACATTTGCTTGCTGTTAAGGCTCAACCACGATGCTAAATACATTTCAAAGTCTGAAAGAACAGTATCTTATACCAGAAAATGTGCTATTTTGGGTTCTTGCTCTGCTATCAACAAGTTGAGAGATCTTGGGTAAAACATTTAATTTTGATAAGAATACCTTCTCCCTGCAGAGCTAGTGAACATGTGTATTGTACGACTTGTTGCACTAGCATCCAAAGAGATATGTGTAGATAATATGAAGTATATAGCGGTGACACATCTTAAGAACTTGTGGGATATCCTTGTAGCTACAAAAGAATGAATGAATGAAAGGGGGAGTGTTTTGGGATTGCCCAAAAAGCAGTGACTCGAAGATAGGATGGAAGGTTGAGAGAGGAATCAAAGGGAAGAAAGTGTTCTGTAAACTACAGCAATGCCTTTTTTTTTAAAGATTATATTTATTTGAGAGAGGGTGGGGAGGGGCAGAGGGAGAGGGAGAAGCAGATTCCCCACTCAGTGGGGAGCCTGACATGGGACTTGATCTCATGACACTGAGATCATGACCTGAGCCCAAGTCAGATGCTTAACTGACTGAGCCATCCAGGCGCCCCGGCAATGCCTTTCTTGATAGGAGAGAGTCTGTTGCATTAGAGGTGATGTTTTTTTAAAAATGAAAGTATTTGCTAAATATGGCATTAGGATGGATGTGTGTGCCAATGAACCAACTTTTTTAATTATGAGAAAAATTAGTTACTGTTTTAATTACTTAGCGAGTGATTGTATTAAAGCATGGCCCAAACCCCCTCCCCTCTTGGGTTGCTTGAGCAATTTACTGTGATCAAGAACATATTCATAGAGAATAGTTTGTTTAAACACAAAACTCAGTTTCAGTTAAACGGAATTCCTGCTCCTGTCTTGCATGGCAAATACCCATTTAAGTCACTAAGAGTCTTGCCTGAATCTCATCTGAAATGTTGTGATGAAAAGTGAATTTCAATATTTGTGTAAAGTTCTGTGGAAGGCCAAGAAATGATCAATAATTACTATGATTTATTTCGGCTATTTGAGTTTCTAAGCAGGGACGCTTGAGATGTCCACCGACTTAAATTGAAGAAAGACAATGAAGTCATAGAGTTAACAAAGGCAATTCCTTGAAAATTCCAAGGAAGTCTCCTCCTAAAGATGAACCAGGACTGTAGGACCCCTACATGTAAATTAGAAGTCATTCAATTAGCTCAGTTAAATATTTTGGGACCTAAGCCCAACCCCTTAAGAGGTACCAGCCACAATGGAAGTCTTCTGGCCATTTGATATTCATGAGCCTGGGAAGGTTTAAGAAGAGCTAAGGACTCAATTGGAGGGGGTTGGCTTTCTAATGTAAACACTATTATCATTTGGAAATCAATTAGCTCCTTGCAAGGCGGGAACTAGAAGACCAGGGCCCTTCTGAACTACTATTGTGAGCTGGGACTATTTGCTTTAATTAAGAGGAGACTGAGTGGATTATTGTCTCAAACTGAGGAGTTGGGAAGAGTCAGAAAACGTCACTTTACTCTGGTGAACAACAAAGCCCAAGGAGGGGAGAGGCTCCTCATTGGGCTGGTCTAAAGCAAATTAGCTTTTAATCTGGAAACTTTCCGAATAAGGAAGCCAGCCCCAAACAATGGGGAAAAAATGCAAAGCAGAGGCTGTGCTAAAGCATTTAGGCTCTTCGAGAGTTTCCGTATCAGGAAGATCTGTGTGAGAAGTGTTTTCTTTTGCCGTCTATGTGTTAGAGGTTTAGAATTCATTGTAAAAAATAATAATAATAATAATTTCAGATTGGAACTTCAGTGCAGGAATGTTAGTAGCCTTTATGTGAAATCATTGTACTAAAACCTGAATCAAAAATGTAACACATTCCTTGGTTGGTTGGAAAAAAGAAAGTTTGGTAAATAGTAAAGGACAATGTCATCTGCCTGGGTGCCCACAATTTTTTCTTTTGCTGGGATTTAAGTCAAATCAAGCCACAGAAAAAAGCTGCAGTGACCTTTCTCATCCATTCATCCAATAAACAAATGCTAAGGGTCAACTATGAGTCATAGTCCTCGGTCCTGGGAGATCTCTAGGAATAAGGTGTACTCTTTCTTTGGGGAGAAAGAGAAAGAGACACTAGTTGCTATGAGCATATGGAAGCGCTTTGTCTTTGGGAGTTGGAGAAGATTCTGAATCCTGAAGGAGAGGCAGAAATGGCTCTCCAAAGCAAGCAAAGGCAAAAGGTGAGGGAGGTTCAAGCTCTGGGGCACCAGCATTGGAGAGGTGGGTTGTGACGTGTGTGAGGCATGTGAGGGGTAAGCAGAAGCCAGACACACGAGAGTTTTTACTGGCAGGCCAACACAGTATCCTAAGGGCAAAGGGAACCATCAAACAAAGGAGCGTGGTGATTAGGTAAATGCACATGTTTTAGAAAGATCATTCTGATAGCAAGGTAAAGACTGGTTTGGAAAGGGCCAGATTGGACATAGACAGATTCCAGGCTTGTTCTGATCATTCAAATGAGAGATGTCAGTGGTCAGGACCAGGGTGTAAGCAGTGGGGACAAAGGAAGGAAGATGGATATTGGAAAGGAAGAATCCGTACGACTTTGTGGTGGGGTGGGGGTGAAGAGGACGAGGCAACAGAGACTGTTTTGAGTGTCTGGTAGGGGCAACTGTGTCTGCGGAGATGCCTGCCATCCACTGAGGAAGAGCAATAGGGAAGAGAAGCAGATACGCTGGTTAGGGTTCCATGCTCAGTTAGATGCACTGTTAGTGCCCTGGAGGTAGCGTGAGTGTGTGTGTGTGTGCGTGTGTGTGTGTGTGATTTAGTCTCACGAGTGAATAGAGTAGAAACAACTTCATGGAAATAGAAGAAGCTGAATTATTGTCCTAATGTCATTACAAACCCAGTCCTTTAGTTTTGAATGTGTTACATTTGACACGTCTGTGTTACCGTTTGGTATTAATTGCGTGAATAAGGGTATCTTAGAAGGACTTTGTATAGTTTAGAAACCACTGTTAGATGATATGCACTAACCACAACAATAATTCCACGGTGGATCATTTGGTTTAAAAATAATTAGATAATTTTCCTTTCCTTTTCCTATATATTGGCATGTGAGATTTTTATTGGCTTACGTATTAGCATTTTCCTTTTATTGTTTTATAATTTTATACATATATAGTAATAGCTAATATTTGTTGGATTCTGTATAAATGTTTTACGTATATTAATTCACTTAATCCTTCTAACAGCCAAATGAGGTTATCATGCAATATTACTATCTCCTTTTAACAGATAAGGATATTTGGGCCCTGAGTTCAGGAAGCATGGCCCAACTCTTAAGGGAAATAGCTGGAATCCAAACTCAGTCTGGCCTCAAAGTCCACACATTTTCCCAATGCACTAGACTAGCTCTCACACTACAGCCCCATGAATGGAAACTCTAAAGAGAATCATCCTTCAGCATCCTACCACCCAGCGCATCAAATAGTTTCCCTTTTCCATGACCTCTTCTGTGACCTTGTCTGGGCTCACTGTTTTTACCTTTGACATCTACCTATCCACTCCATTGGATTAAAACTTTTCATCAGTAAGTTTTTAAATTTGTTTCTCATGTTTTTAACTGTATCAGTAGTTCCTGCTCTGCGACCAGGGACCATGTTCCATTTATACTTTCCAATGATTTCACCTCCTGATGATGTTATAAGTAATTAGGGTTCCTAATTTCCTGTAATTCACCGCCCCCCCTCAATACTCTTATTCTCAGAGAATGTAGCAAAGTCCTGGTAGGGAACAGTCAACCCTTGATTGATGGGAAGTGTAACAAGGTTGACTCTAAGGAGAGGGGTGAATATTAAAACACTTTGATGTTAGTGAGCTGGTCGATGAGCTGTTTTATTTAACCCTCAGACCAACCCAATTATATCACTGGGGTTGTAGATATTATTATCAGCCCATCTTACAGATAGGGAAACTGAGGCACATAGAAGATAAATGGCTCTCCCAAGGTCACCCAGCTAGTTAATAGAGCAGTTGGAATTTCAAGCCAGGTCGATGGGACCTAAAACCCAAATGTGTGTTCCTATGCATCTGCACTGTGCCAAAGGTGAGGTGCTGTTTAGAAGAGCTTGTGGGGACTGGTTCCAACACAGGATCCAGAATAAATCTTCCATTAACACAGCTGTGCCTGAGCTGCCAATCCCCTACCCGGCGTAGGTACAAAGCAAAACCATGTAAAACAAACATCAGAGCACCATTGGGAGTGATTTGTATTTGTCTGCTCTTTGCTGTTAACTCCATGTGTAACCTCATGTGACCCTAGTGAACTCTGATGAATTCACAGCTCTGACCTTGGGCTCTGTAGACAACTGGCCACTCTGCACTACACTTTACATTTCTCTGCTCTAAACAATTAAGTCTATCCCCTCGGCCAGCTTTGGTTCCTTGTCACAAAAATAGGAGACTTATTCAATACTTAACCCATGTTACTGAGCAACCAATAGGATTAAATAAGATTTTAGACTCTCGTATATCATCCAATTCCTCAACATACTTATGTCAGCTAAAGAGCATAACTTTTCCTAATTAATTAAGGTGAATCCTTCCATTTATACTTATGGTAATCTTGGAGTGTAAAATAGTCTCAGAAAGAGAGCCTTCGTTGCCCATAAAATATCGATTGCTGTAAACTATTACTCTGGGGTATGTTGTTCATTCTTTACTGTTGACTTTTTTTTTGAATTCTTGACATATATAACATAACTCCAGTCAATGACATAGGCAAATTCAAGATCCTTCTTCAATTTGGATTTTGATAGCCTAATAATACCTTCTCAACTATTCCTGGTGCAGGATTATTTCCCCCCCTCAATCCATTGTAGACAAGTACTTTTGTAAATACAGTAAAAAGTTTTGCCGCAATGTCGAATTGCTGGCTCTCAAATTTTATATTTCTCTTGCTGCCAACTGGTTACACAGCTCGTGAATGGGCTGCACTTTGAGATGTACCAGCCAGATGACCTCTCAATGTCTTTTTAGGTTATACACATGGGCTCTTGGCTATTGTTTTCTAGTTGGCTTGTAAGAGAGTGACAGAGATCTTGTTATTGTATGATTTTTCCCCCCTTCTAGATCTGGGTCTTCTAAATTTGGGTCATCTAGATTCCACGAGAGTCAAGAATGGGACACTGACTGGTGGGAAGGTGCTCTTCATTTGAAATTTGCTTCAGGCTCTCAATTGTTTCCAAGAAGCAATGATGAGGTTTCATTTTTGTTTAAGAAAAAACACTAGACTAAATATTATTCTAGTCATATCCAAGGGAAGTCAGCCATCCTTTGCAAAGTTAATCAGAGCCCTCCTTCAGCATCTCCTAGCTCTCAGGAGAAATTTTGCTACTGCTGTTGCTGCAATATCAAAAGACAGATTTTATAAAAGTGCTGGAATGTCTCTTCTTTGTCTTCAGAAAGATGAATCCTTATGTGCCCGTACCTTTTTGCATTCATTTCGTTTTGTTAGAAGGAAGGGTTGCAGAAAGCAATAAGGTCAAAAGTAGATGCCCGAAATATAGGTATCAGTTGATATAAGAAAATGTTGATTATTTTTAAAAATTCAATCATTATCATCTCTGGGAATTTACCCTAAGAACATTTCTGGAAAGAAAAAAAAAAAAAACCCTAAACAATGAAGGTATTAATTGACTTCTCCCTGGAAAATAAGAAGAATTGGAAACAACCTAAAGATATCACTGCATGGAAATGATTAAATCAAGCAGAGTCGACATATGCAAATAGAGTGTGATGCAGAGAAACTTAAAATAATGGTCATAGAAACTATGTAGAATGGAGATGTTTATGTAAATGTCAGGTGAAAAAATATAATTGAGCATCAGGCTTCAGCAGGGTGTATGTGTTGGTCCTTGGTCTGTTTCTCTGGCCTTCTCTTCACTCTGCTCCGAGTGACATGGAGTGCTGACTCCTGCAGGTTCCCCTATCAGCAAACTTCCAGCTGGATTCTATCAGTACAGGCATGGCAGGAGCCTGGAGAGAGGGAGGAAGGGAGAAGCCAGGGCATTTCTCCTCCCCTTTGTCTCTAGCTCTAGCAGTAGCATCTCCGTGGCTCCCGCTGCCACCCCCAGATACATTCAGGGTGGTTAGGCTTCTGCTGGGTGACATGGTCACTCCCTGGAGGTAACACTGTTCCCTGCTTTGCTTTTCCAACCTCGGGATGGGAGCAGTTGCTTCACTGTCCCCTGTTTGGCTTTTAAGCTCTGCTATCATATGTGTAACCGATTCACTGTGTTGTCTTCACTGTGTTTTAAATACGTGTGTTTTCTTTCTTCCTTCTTTCCTCCCTCCCTCCCTCCCTCCCTCCCTCCCTCCCTTCCTCCTCCCTCCCTCCCTCCCTCCCTCCCTCCCTCCCTCCCTTCCTTCCTTTTTCCTTCTTTTGCTTGAATCTAAAAATCATTCATGCAGTTTGGAGTTTGACAGGATTCTTGGAAGGGCTTCCTAGAGGACAGAGTTGCACAGTGGAGGACCATTGTCTGGGGGAGTAAGCGAGCCGGGGAATCAGGATTTTTGTGATGGAGGCTGGAGTGAGAAGACCAATGACTCTAGGCTTTGACACTGTGAAAGGATGAAACATTTAAGGACACATATCCCCTTTCCTCACCTGGGACAAAAAAATGTGTGCAAGAATGTGGTGAAAAATTAGTGATAGTTGGGATCCTACCCGAAAGGCCGGTAGATTTGTGTAATTGTATAATATCTACGTGTGGTGGCCAGCCTCCATGCTGGCGATTCCTGGTGTTCATGTCCTTCTGTGCTTTCCTTCCCACTTCTCCTGCCTTCATTAGGGCTGACTGTGTCGTGGGGAGACTCTGTGGAAGTGTTGATGTGTGGCTCTTGAAGCTAGGCATGAAGGACACTGTGGCTTCTATCCACCTTGCTTCCATCCACTTTCTGTCCTCCGTTGGATCACTTTCTCTGGGACACAGCCAGCTGCCAGGTCATCAAGCTACTGTCATTTTAGCAACCCTGTAAGGAGATCCATGTGGCGAGAAACTGAAACCTCTGGCTGACAACCAAAACTAACTGGTCAGGGACATGAGGGGAAGCCACCTTGGAAGTCAATCATCCAGCCCCACTCCTGCCTTCAGATGATGCAGCCATGGCCTATAGCCTGAACACAACCATGTGAGAAATTCCGAGCTGGAACCACCCAGTTGAGTGGCTCCTGAATTCCTGACCCACAGACACTGTGGGAGATAATAAATGTTCATGGCTGCCTTAAGCCTCTGTGTTTTGGGAGTAATTTCTGGCAAGCAGCAATAGATAACGACTGTGTATTCCATATATTTGGCGTATCATTACTTAGTAATGCAGATAATGAAATTCTGGTGTCACGTCTCACCATATTTTATACTCCTCTCCGATGTAACTTGTGATGCCTTAAAACAAACAAACAAACAAACAAACAAACAAACAAACAAACAAACCTTACCTTTTCCTGCATGGTTTAAAGGCACAGTGACTTAGGGTAGTTTCTTTCAGGTCCTCAAATTTCATCCTATAAAGCAAATCATAGGAGTACCAATAATCCAAGACTAGTTGCTTAAATGAACGATCTCTTTCAAATCTCTTGGCATTTAAAATGTTAATCTTTCTATAGCCGAAGGTTAAAACTAGTTTTTAGATTTTCCAAAGATATTTCTGATTCACTTTGGCTACAGAACACTTTAATTTCAATCAGAGCATCGTTAAGACTCCGTTGAAGCAGGACCAACTCTAAATCAGGAAAACAACTCCGGGCTTTCACAAAAACCATTCAGAGGGATGGCAAAGACTTTTCAGGGCTGACAGGCAAGCGTTTTTCTCATGCACTGTCAATGCGGGTTTTTTTCTTTTCTTTCTTTCTTTTTTTTCTTTTTTTATTTTCTTTCTTTCTTTCTTTTTTTTTTTTTTAACTACTTGTGTATTTCCTCTTGATCCCCACAACAGCTTCCTCTGCTCATCTCGCCTGCTGTCCCCATTGGAAAAATCCATACCCACAACCTTTCCCAGCCTTTCATCTGCCTCTGGAGAATCAGGGAAGCCAATGGGAGTATTGTTCGTTTGGCAACTGTGTTGTCCTTCGCTGTACAGAAGCGTGGTGGGCGTCCCTGACCACAAGAGCAGATGAGAAGGGAAGCCATAGGTATTGTGCCTCCTGCCACAGGTTAGTGGCTGTCCCTCCCTCGGGAGGCTTGGCTTGGGATCACTTCTGTTTTGCGGTACTATGTGTAACCTTGGCATGCAATCAGCAGAGAAAATATTCATTATTGCCTGACTGTCTGCCGAAGACAATTTCAATTATTCTGGCATTTCAATGGATGAAGAAGCCCTTTAGGCTGGCCCGGGAGATTAGACTTACAGGCTCCGTAAATTAGGAAAGTTACAATCAGTATATTATCTGGCAGGCAGCTGTGGGATACACCACAGCAGGCAAAGAGAGACAAATTGCTATATTCCGGTTGTGGTTTTGATATATCAATTTACAAGTTTAACATCCACATTTGTGAAAGAATGATTTTGCATTTCTTAAATCACTTTTAACTGCCTGCACTCGAAGTTTCTGGACCTGTGACTTGAATAGTCGGCCCGCGTTGCTGACGTTTTGTTTTAAAGTCTAATTTCAGCTCGGAAAAAATATTGCTGAGGACAGAGCTTGGGAATTAATCTTTCCTAAAGTTATTCAAATAATATAATATATGGCAGTTAATCAGAATATTCCATTCGCAGAAATGTGAATAATGTCCCATATAAAGCCTTTTTCTTTAATGGATGTTTTTCCTGTCTCCTTTTTTCCTCCCTAGATTCTCTCTGTTGTGATAATTATATCTGTATATTTAATATATATTATTTCACTATACCTGCCTGATGTGATACGTTTCAAAATAGAAATAGTTCCCATAATAACCTATCACAATACTTTACAAACAGTTGCATGAGTGAGGTCTATTGATAAATAGATTTTTCATGATTCTTCAAGGTCTTTCTAAACATTTTTGATATGTTAGCACCCACTCAGCTGTCATTTGAACAATCGATTTGTTTTTTCTTTTATCTTTATAAAAATTCCTTTAAAAAATACATTTTGACGCTGATGACCGCTTGTAGCTACACCTGAAGCAGAGTTAACATTTCCTGACTGTTTAAGCTATTTTCCATTCTCAGATTTTAAGAAAAATTGTTTGGCTTTTCTTTAATATGAAAAAAATATGTATTTTTTGAGCTAGATGGCTACAGTGAAAACAGTGTTCATTTTTACATGCTGCTCAAGTCCTTTAGAAAACAAGTCTGGAGACCTAAATAATTATTAAAATATAGATATTTATAAGAAAGCTTTGTAAACAGCATATTCCTCCATCAGCCCCCAAATAACTTCTACTTTCTAAGACTCTTCTCTGAAATTCAAAACAAGTACACAAAACTCCAGAGAAAGCTTCTTTGCTCTGGAGATATTTGCACGTCCTGGGCTGATTTGGATATCTTCTTTCTCAATTTATTTAAAAAGAGCTTTAGGATATTATTTTAAAAAATTATATCGGGTATTTGTGTGAAGGACAAGTGACACATGTCTACACGGCATTTGACTAGGGCCCATGCTCTCACTGTTGAATTCAACAGTGCTTCTATGTACCGTCCCTATGCACCTTGTCAGAAAGAGGTTTATCAATCAATAACATGGAATTCATTTTTTTCCCTCCTTGTTTACAGGACCGGATTACCCACTAGGGACAGTTCTTGTCTTATACAATACCCAGGAAGTGCCCTTCATCACAAACACTGCAGTTTGACTGTGGCCTTACTCAGTACATTGTCCTGATATATTTTCTCATGGGAACTGTTGGGCTAGTCCAGGCAAGCATCTGCAATTCTTAAACGGACAGTTTCAGGCTGGAGAATTTAAGAGACAACCGAATAGAGTTTTAATGCCCTGTTAGATAATAATGAAAGACATTTATGAAAAAAAAAATTCCAGTTAGTTTGAAAGCCGGGGCCCACACTCCGTATTTTGACAGCAGATGGATGGCTAGCTCGACTAATCCTGGTTTACTTTCTGACTTGGATTTGTCTCACTGGTCCAGTGAGATTGTGAGGGCTTCCTCCAATCTGGTTAATGTTCAGAACCAATGTTTGAGTTTTAGACTAATTATGAGCCAACAACTGACATTTTTTCTATAATGTGAAGACTGGTGCCAGCAGTAACTCAGTGAGATTTAACATAAAAGCAAGATAAAACAATTAAAGTGGAAGAATATTTGATTAAGTGGATTGCTGATTTATAGTGGGGTAAATTGAAATTGAAAGGAGAGTGAACTTTTTATGGCAATCATATATTACGTTCATTATCAGAGACTCTGGGTCCTTTGTGCTTTTGTGATTTAAAAAGAAATAAACCTGTTTAAGGAGAGTTATCCTCGCAGGCATCATTTTTGTCTACTCTTGAGTTATGGTTTCTTTTTGTTGCAAAAGTCGAATAAATCATATTCAGGTAAACTCATTGCAAAACATGCAATCAAAATTTGAATAGACAAAAAAAGTGTAGTAACAAGGTCACACATGGCAAAACACACACAAACACTTTTGTTTTGGTGACAGAGCTTGACATATACTTCAATCATTATTTATTTGGTATTTGCAAAAATTGTAGCCATAGCAACATCCCTTAAGGGGTCTTGGGCCTGATGTTGAGAGTAGCAGAATGCCACGAGATTTGGTATCAGACCCGGGACATTGTGAAACAGCTATGTGCCACATGCCTCTTCTTGTTCCGTGACTGGCTCTGCTGCAAGGCTCTCTCCTTAACTTGGAATTAAATTGTTTCTGAAGCTTGCATTAGCAGGTGCTTGCGGCATGCTCCTGACATTCTGTTCACAATATCTGGCCTTTTCTTTATGTAAACCAAAATTGCTTTTGCAGTGACAGTGTCGGTGCATCAAAAAAGTGAGCATGACAGCGTACCAGCAAACAGACAGGGGCAGGTCTGCATAAGCGAGGCAAAGGAAGAGCAGAGGTTGGTGACTGGGGAAAATTCAAAGAGCTTTTTAAAGAAAAAAAGAAAAGAGCCAATAGTTGGTTTTGTTTCAATTATAGCTTCGATTCTTTGATGACACATTTGAATTGCAGTCATTCTTTTTTACCACAACGTTATTCTATTGCTATTTAAAAATTGTTTGGGAAGAAGCCATGAAAACAACTAAGGACTCAAAGAGAGGACTCTGACCTGAGTTCTGGTCCTGACACTGCGCCCCTCCAAGTGTGTGGCCCTGGGTGACACTTGTTTCTCTGATCTCTGGCTTCCTTGTGTGTAAAAGGTGGGGATGTTCTGGGTGATAGGTAAGGTTCTTTGAGGCTGTGACAGATTAGGACTCTGTGACTGTCATTTAAAGTGGGAGAAAGAATGCTCGTACTATCGGCTACAACTGGATTTTAAAGTTCAACAACCCCCAAGAAAATTAGATGGACAGCTAGACTAAATTTAAGAAAATACTTTCCCCTTTTCAAAGGAAGCTGCTCTTGAAATTCCTGGAGCCAAGGCATAAACAGATACACAATGGAGATCTTGGTTTTGTTGTTGCCGTCAAAGGAGGGAGCAATGAAACCAACTCCAATTTTGTCAGCGTACTTGTCGTTGCCAAGCGTCCTCACCATGGAGTTAAGGGACACTTGGTGCCATCTGTTCATCCTTTCAGAGATGTGCTTTTGTATGGCTGCTCTGTGACATTTCTTCCCCTTGGTACCTTTGCTCAGGACATCTGCTTTCAAGTCATTCTAAACCAGAGCATTGATTCAGACATGAGAAATCAAAGAGAATAGGACAGAAGTGGGGGGCACTGATGGGGTGGGGGCAGTGGGAAAAAAAGATTGGCATAGACCATATCGACATCACTGGTCATTCTATAATTTGCTCACAAAACTGCCTCTTCTGAAATAATTTTGCCTTGATACTGGTGGACCATGAAATATGGAATCAAATCCTTAATCATACACCTTCACATTGCTGATAAAGTCTTATAAAGAAACATATAATGTACTTGTTAGCAGGTGCTTTCTTAATTAATTTATTAAATTCATCCACTCCGTTAGCATCCACTGGTGTTCCCACTATTTGAATTGCCCTTTGCTGTTCAGGGATGTGGGCAGAGACAACTATCCTCATGGAGGAGCAATGGCTTTGGGCTAGTCATTTCACCTCTCTCAACATGTAAAACTGAGTGGTAAGATTTTATGAAGCTATAGTGAGCATGAAATAAAGTGATAAGTGGGAGAGATCTTTCTAAATTATAAACTGTAATGTGCAAATATTACTGATATTTTCAGATGGACAGATTCTCAAAAATATTACTCCCCCTGCTCCCCATGGAGTTCCTGGGAGAGGTGCTCACCAAGCAAAGTGAGGACACCTAAAGAGAGAAAAGCCTGGGAACCAGGAAAGAGGGACCAACCCAAGAAAGAAGGGAAGGAAACACTCAGGGGACTTGTCAGGATGTCAGCTCTGGAGCAGTCAGAAAAGTCTTCAGATTGGATCAGAAAGACCTTGTGCCCTAGGAGGAACATCTCCCAGAAAATGAAATTCTTGTAAGTTTGAAGATTATGAGAGAAATTTTGGGATTCTCTCAGACAGTTAAAGTTTAGAGCAGGGAAGGTTCATGGAAAACTAAGCAATTGAAATGCAAGGCAACCTTTAACTCTAGGAAAAAGGAAAACTTGAATAAGAAGAAAATTCAGTTCTATGGTTCAGCTTTAAAATTTTTTGCCTGAGGATGAGGTAAACATTAAATTCTGATTTGACCAAAATTGTAATGCGACTTCCTTGGAAGGATGAGGGAGGGCAAGGAGGGTGGATTTGGGAGGAAAAATCTTTTCAGAATAGGATGTCAAAACAAGTAATGACTAAAAGCGAAAAATCTAGAGATGACAATGCTTTATGAAATGAAGGTGAATGCTAGAACTAACAGCAAAAGAATTGCAAAATTTTAAGTGGTTGGCTCCAGGAAATGGAACTCAGCCTTGAAAGGAATGGGGCAAAGGATGATGTTTCTTTTTCTAAGGTTTGTAGTTATATTTAACTTTTGAAACTATGTGTACATACTACTTGGATAAAGCATTATAAACTTTTGAAATATACTGGGTGGAAGTATAATGCCCTAAAGAAATGTTAATTTAATTTTGACAACTGTGAATTCAGGGGAGAGTGATCCAAGGCTGTGGTTGTAATGCATAGAAGAATCCAGAAGTTTGAGAACCATTATTTTCAATTTCAGTTGTCAAGGTTCATCTCTTGAAAAATAACGTGGACATCAGTGGCAAGTATCAGTGGGTATGTGCCTGAAATCTTACCCCTACTTTTCCTCTTTAAATCATATAAAATCCTCACAATGTCTGTGAGCATAGTCTTCATAAAGGGATTTTGGACCAGAGAAATCCATCCAACTCTTCCATTTTCTAACCTAATAATTTTTGTACACGTAAAACTAGGGTACATGGAACATTCTTTAAAGTTCAACTGCATCAGGTTGAGCTTCTGCTTTTGTGCACAGGCCTGGTACAATGTCTGGCACATAGTAAGTGCTCAATAAAAATATGTAGAATAAATAGATAAATCAAGGGTACATGAAGCAGCAAAGAAATCATGACAGCCTCTTAAGACCAATTTATTACACTTATCCTGCCTTCTAACCTCTTTCTTCCTTTTCTGTATTGCAGCTAGAACAATGTTCCCAAACCTAACTCTGATGAGGCTATTATTGTGCTTGAAACTTTCAATGGTTCTCCATTGTTCTTACATAAAGAACAAACAGATGGGACCATCAGGCCCTATGGGGTAGGCACCTGCCTCTTCTCCTATCACTTTCCCCCCTTTCTCTTTCTCTTCTTTCTACCTCTTGCTCCTATCATGGAGCCTTTGATGTGGTCACCTTCTCTTCTCCCACCTGTAACCCCTACTTATCCTTCAGGTAAGCATCAAATCCTTGGGGGAGCCATCATCAACCTTTCATAGTCAAAGTTTTCTTTTTAGGTTTCCATAGCAACACCTTCTACTGCTTTGTTCTGTTACAATTGCAGTGTGATACTCACTTGTCTGATAATTTGGCTAATAATGGTCTCATCCCATGGGATAAAAACACCTGGAGGGCAGGAACTATGTTTGAAAGAGCATCTCCATCCCGTAGACCACCCAGCAGGTAACCTCAGGTTGTTGCAGGATAATGAACAGATGAGTGAAAAAAAAGGACACTGTGCATCCTTAGAAATGGGATCAGCACTGGGGCCTGTCTTCAGTCGCTGATAATGATGGCCAGGGTGGTTTGTGGGCTAATTATGTGTGCAGAATACTTAGATATTTTTAGCAGAAGCTGGTAAGTGGCCGTTTTCCCTCTTTGCCACTCTGAGTCACTTTCCACTACAAGCACCTCAGTCTGTGCTTACATATAACACACACACACACACACACACACACACACACATGCATTCTGGAGCTCCAGGTGATGATTCAGCAGCTCACCACTTCAAGCATCCCTGTCAGAATTAGTTTCCTGTGAATACTGATGAGTAGAAATTTGCCAGGGTAGGAGGTTGGTGGGGGGTTGAGGGTGGGTGGGGAAGGAGAGGAGAGGTGCCTGAGAGACCCAGTAGCAAATACTTTCAAAGCCTAGTAAGTCTTCAAGTACTTAAATGCGTGTTTCAAAACTGACCACACTTTGCAAGTTTGCAGCTAATTAACTCAAGAACTTGAAAGTTTAGGTACTGGACTTTTGAATTCCTAGCTGCTCCTTAAAAGCTGTATGCTGGTTTTGAAATGTGGCTATTGTGGGTGAAATACTGACTCATACTTTTAACATTACAAAAAAAACCATTCCATCTGAGCAGCTCTGAGAACAGCACCCGACTTCCTTTTGAGAAGAAACACCAGCCTATGAAAAATTGAGTTATCAAATAGGCCTGCCTATAAATACAGACTTTTCCTATTCCTTGCCATTGGGCAGAAAAATCCCTTCTACAATTTTCAGAGGAAAACTGTTTTCTACAGCATTGCTTTTTTTTATTTTTTTATTTTTATTTTTTTTTTTTACTGTTTGTGGTCAAGACGCATGATTAAATGTTAACTAGCTCAATGTGATTAATACGGAAACTAAGCAATTCATCTGAATCGAAAATGTGTGATTAGTTTTCTCAAAGTTATATTTAGAAATCCAGAGGCTCAAGTAGTTCAGAGGCTTGGGTGTAGAGCAAGAAAGAGCCTGTCATAGGAACCTCCACCTCTTCTTTTCCCCAACACAAAATGAATTGTGGAGGATTCTCAAACCTTTTATTTTAACTTTCATGCCACGCCTGTGTTGATACAGGAACCACCAGCTCTGCAACCTTCAAGCTTTTTTTTGGGTCAGTCCTCTGTGGTCAAATAGTAACAGTTCGAGAGATGCTCCTCTCCTTAGTAACAGCATATAACTCAACGGTACACCGTAATTCCAAGTCTTTCCTTCTGGGATCTTTCTAGATTAATAACATTAGATTAATAACATTAATAACATTAAGCATTATGTCATCAATGACAATGATAATAACACACATGCCAACGAGTATCGAGATCTTGTCCTGCTTCGGACAATGAAGCAAACCCATACATATTCTTATTATCCCATTTTACAGACAAGGAAGGCAAGGCTCAGAAAGCCCATGCATCTTGGGAGTAAGTGCAGAAGGTAAGACTCAGATGCTGCACACTTTACGAGAGCATTCGGAGCCATCCTATCCATCATATTGTTTCCTACCATGTTTCCAATTCACTCGCAGAGAGGCCTCTCCTAGTCCAGAGATGAGCACCTTGAGGGCTAGACGTCTCTGTATATCTTCAGTCTTGGCTCAGTGTCTAGTAGAGGACACATTTGATGAATGGATAAACGAAAGTGCTAGAAAGGAAAGAGGAGGCCTATTCATCACCAATTCTCTTTTAAAGTGGATTCTGCTTTATTCTTTTGAAGGGACACTTCTATTCTGCTCTCCTTGTTTGTGCACAGAAAGTGACACATTCATGATTCAATCACAGAGACTCAGTTCTCTGACTCAAGGCATAGCGATAGCAGAGAAAAATCTTGAAAATATGGAAAAAACAAACAAGCAAACTCTGTTTCATCATGATTGCTTTGTGGACTAGCTCTCGCCTGGGCCGCATGGATGCTCTATGAACCGAGTTGGTTGGTTGGTTGATGGGCTCCACCTACACTTGCATTTGATCATCAGATGCTGCCTCAATCCATTCCCAAATTTTTGAGTCTTTGTCTTTGAAGCACTGATTTATGTACTTAAAAGTGCCATAACATTTAGAAAGAAGCACAAAACCATGTGTTTAGCTTTTTTATTTTTTAATATTTTATTTATTTATTTATGAGAGACACAGAAAGAGAGAGAGGCAGAGACTCAGGTCACACTCAAATCCGTAATTTTTTTTCTGCTAAACTTACCCCACTGACTAAATCTACATCTTTCTTTACATTTTTCTTTACACTTGTATTTTCTTCCTATTATTCTAAACTTTCACTATAAAAGGAAGAATTTTATTTGCATTTAAATCCTTAACTGCAATATTCGGGCAAGTGAGAATATACCACAGGGATACCATGATAGACACCAGTTGTTTATATATTACTATTTACTTTGTATATATGTTTACATTATTAATCATTTATATATTTATATTATTTATACACTGAATTCTCCTGATGTTATCCTTGAAAATAAACCTACCTTTAATATTTTAAGAGAAAAATGTTTTTGGGACGCCTGGGTGGCTCAGTGGTTGAGCATCTACCTTCGGCTCAGATCGTGATTCCGGAGTCCTGGGATCGAGTCCCACATCAGGCTCCCTGCAAGGAGCCTGCTTCTCCCCCTGATTGCGTCTCTGCCTCTCTCTGTATGTCTCTCATGAATAAATAAATAAAATCTTTTAAAAAAAAGTTTTAGATTTTAGATATTAGCTCTTCACATGGTCAATATTGGTGGCAGAGATAACTGTTGTTTTTTTAAAAAATGGTTTTCTCTTTATTTCCCCAAATCAGAATGCCAAATTTTAGCTGTATATGTGGCCATCCAGTATAAAGACTATGTTTCTCAGCTTTCCTTGCAACTTTGTGTGGCTATCTGTCCAAGTTCTAGATAATGAGTTCTGACAGGAAGTGTCAGAGTCCTTTCCCCTAGTTCCTCATGTCTACTGGCTGGGATGCAGATGTAAAGGCTGGTGCTTGATAGCCATTTTGGGCCATTGGGCAAAATGCTGAAGATTGGGAGAGAAGCAAAATAGAAGGAGCTTGGGACATTGATGGTTGTAGACTTCCAGCTTCTATCTGCTTACTTCTAGACCTAGTTCTAGGTCAGAGAAAAATAAATTTATGTCTTATTAAAAATCACTATTATTTATGAATTAATTTGTTATATTCAGCCTAACCAATAAGTAATATGATGTGCTATATGACTTTAGAATCATTGACTTTGAGTTAGAAAGTTCAAAGAGTTATTAATAAACCAGTCTACAAATGGGGAAAATGAGTATGTGAACTCATCAGAGAAGGTCAGTACCTAGACTTTTCGACTTTCTGAAAACTTCAAAGTATGTAATGGGTTTAGTGCATAAGAAGACGATGAAATTTCAAATAAAATGTGGACAGTATCCTAATTTGTTTTAATTTTATTTCCCAATGAATGTATCTCTTAGAGGAAACAAAGCTTATGCTCTGGGCCTTGGGTCCTTATAGGGAATTTCAAGTAAGACTGAGACTCTAAATATCGAAAGTGAATGAGGGCATCCTCATTTTTTTCATAACCTGTCAACGATGTTATTCTAGTAAAATAATAGCACACAGCTGATCGTTGTACCTAAACAGCAAGTGGCTGGGGTGACATTAAAAGTTTTCTGTTCTAACCAAATTCATATCTCAATTATTTCCAGTTTTGCATTTTGCCTAAAAATGCAGTTCCTTAAAAATTGCCAGTGGAGATGGAAGCCAAAGCTCTTCATGAATACTTAGATTGTGAGCCTCAGAAATTCTACTTCCCAACATCAAATATTAAGAAGTATAGTACTTATTTTTTTTTAGTCTAATTTTGGAATTTGGTGCAGGAAAATACTTCGGTTGCATCCATGAAATCACTGTAACTTTGCTGTGGCAAAGCAATGAAAGTAGATGTTAAACAGCCGGGGTGTTTGCATTTCTGTGGTCTTATGTAACATGATGGAACCTTGCAGCCACTTTATCTGTAAGGTAGGACCTGGGGCAGCAAACACCCCTGAAAAAAAATCGAGAGAACACAAACAATTCTAAGGGTGTGATCGTTGATTCCCGAAAGTACCATGGGCTCCATGTTGCCTCTTCACTTCTCGAATGGGCATGGTGGTGGTCCCTGCCATCTCTGCTTATTTTATTCATCAACTCCCAAGGAAATTATATCTCATTAGATTGGTGACTCATGTTTCCAAGTTTGTTTTATGAATTCTTTAGAAGCCAGTGAACTCTAAATTGGTCTTGTCCCAATCACTAAAATCTTTCCTTTGAATGATCTTATTCCCAGACAACTTGTGGAGTGTGTGTGTGTGTACTGCTGAATGAGAGCTATAAAATTTTCAGGCTCCTTAAAAGAATTAAAATGATTTGCTAACTTCTGAATATTTGCTCACTACCTTTTAGTGTTGTTTATGCAAGCATGAGTGTAGCTCTCATTGGGAAGATGCTAACCCTGGATTTGACATGAAAATCCACACTTCCTCCCTTGGGCTGATTTGAGCAGTTTTCATTTAAATGGCTTTAAGAGTTAAGGTAAAAACCCCACCTCCTTTCCTGGCTTATCAAAATGGAAAACAATGTGGTTCTTTGGGAAAAATTTCACGAAACGTGGTGCATACCTGTAATGTTCAAATGGTTTTTGGATGTGATGCAGGAGGAATGAAGAAGAAAACTCTCTTCTTCATGCTTCATAATTTCCTAATGTTGCAAAGCAGAGAGGAAACCATAGTAAACACACATCAGGTTGCTATTTTAACACTTGTCATGTTCTACTTTCGGAGGCTGTGCTGTTAGTCATCACAGAGAAGCAATTCATGTATTAGAGTATTTGTTACCCAACAACTGAATCTGCATAACCAACCCACACCCGCAAGTTAACCATTTGAAACTGATGGACTAAAGGATTTCACCTGTTGCAATTAGACCCAGCATGGCCCTAGGATGCTCTTGATAACTACCAGCCCTAATTCTTCCAAGTCATTTCTTGACTGTTTACAACAGCTGAACTGTTTTTGTTAAAGGGTTATAAAGATTGACATCTATGGCATTCTTCTTTTTGCTGGGTGAGATTTTGCTTTCAGCTTTCCTGGATTTACTTTATTTAGTGATCAGATATGTTCAATGGGGTTGCCAGCTAGAGGCAGTCATGGTAAAAGGTACCCTAGGAGGACAAGGTCCCACCCAGGCTCTGATCAGTCCTGAACATCTGTGACTACATGGTCAAAATCCCATTTATTCTCTTGGAGGCACAGCAAGGACTTTTTTAAAAAAAAATTCCTCTTGACTCAGCATCAAAGGGCAGCCTTGTAACATGTTTGTGATCGGGCCATAATGGTCAGACCCATGAATGCAGTTTCATGTTGAGGTGCAGGTCTTCCAGTGGGCAATGCATCAGCTGCTCTTACATAAAATGTGTCGTGAAGCTGGCAGCTAGGCACCAAGGCGGTTACCATGCTGTTACTATGGATGCCACATTAAGTGTCCCAATGCTCTGTGCTCAAAATGAGGAAAAATTGACATTCTGACTTCCCATACAGGAGTGGAATACGTGATTCACAGTCCTCCTGCAGCATTAATCAAGCCGTGTTTACATGGAAAGAAGCCAAAAGAGCCAGAGCCAAAGAGGTGCATTTGCAAAGCCAAGTGATGATGTCATCTAGGCAGAACAGCTCCGGCAAGCCACTTAGCTGGCCTAGATGCCTTGTATTTAGCTGTGGAGCAAATCCCAGGTAAGTGTTGGAGGAACACCATGCTGTTTGGCCCTGTTCTTGGGATTTACATGGTTGCATTATGGTTTGTTTATTAAATAGTATAACATCATCATTTGTCATTATCTCAAGTAAGAAAGTGCCCAATCTACCGGTAAAATGGCAATGAGAGAGTTCTAAACCTTTGCAGGGAGAAAGTGCACACACATCCCCATATACTCAAAACATAAAGGAGGAAGTGCTGTTGGTCCCAGTGGGATGGGTCTTTGTTAATTATTTCCATCCTATTTCTTCCAAGATATGCGTTCACATAGCCACGTGCTTGTCCTAAAATGGAGTTGTCCTTATTATACCACCAAAGAATTTCAGAGGAGAACTTTGGTTTTGGATCAGTTATGTGTTACCTTTGCTTGGGCAGCCCTGGCCTCTGATTATTATCAGGAACCCGCTATAAAACTTGTCCTTAGTTTAATGTATGATCCTGCTGTGTGTCAAATACTGAGCTAACTTAGGTGTCCAGGCCACAGTGGTGAATGTGATCGATACGGTTCTTGTTTTGATGAAGTTTAGTTATGTCAACCAGTCAACATGGTAGAGTTTCTCTGAGAAACTTGGTGGAATTTGGCCATTTTAGTGTACTCATATTAATGCCTGAATTATAGGCATTGCTTTTTCTTTGTTTTAGGGATTCCTGAAATCGCTGTTTTGGATGAGAATCAAAACTTTTTTCTTCAAAAACTTTTTAAGTTAGAGTTTTTATCCATTTTTAAAGGATTCTTAAAATAACCCAAATAAGAAATTTGTTTTTAAAAGTAAGCAACACCAAAACCAAAACACAAAAAGCCCCAAAGAGTCAGGTTAATCTAGAAATTGACAAATAGTCCCCGAATAATTCATTAATTTTATTCTACATTGTATACAAAGACTTAGGATATTTTATTAAAGTAAGTAAAAGGTGGATTTGAACTTTTCATTTAGCCAATAACTCAGTTGAAAGAAATTACACCGCTTTACCTTGAGTGATGTCTAAAGAATTTAACAGTTTCCTCATGGCACTGTTGGGACTACACTAGGGTACTCAATGGAGTAAGGACTTAAATAAAATAACAAAATAGTCCACAAAGAATAACAGGAATAGAAGGATTCTCATAAGATAATTCTTGGAGAAAAGTTTGCTTTCAGGGTTGGACAAACAAGCAGGCAATGGCAGCAGACTTGAAATAACCTGACTTCTTGGAAGCAGAGATTCTACTTTCCGATAGGAACTGACACAACACTTAATCTTCTGAGGCAGAAAAAATGGGGTTTCAGGCGATTTAGGAGACTTTCAGAACACTTCTTTAAAACTAAGGTGTTCTCTGCTTTGGCTTTAGATGTCAAGCTGTGACTGGTTTGGGCTGTGTTTTGGTCTCTCCAGACCAGGATTTGATCTTGACTCCTCCATGTATTTTACAAAGTCGCATAGCATGACAGGCTTCTCCCCTTCACTTCCTACTTACACAGCAAGGCAAATTTAGCCCTATTTCCTTCACAAGAAAAGTAGGTAATTTCATTACATCTTGAGAATGTGTTTGCTAACTACCAACCCAAAAGGTCTCTGGTATTTTGGAGGGAAAGACGTGATTGGTTGAAGAAGCTTGACAGTAAACCTGCGTCATTAATGACCATAGCTTTGTATGAAAATATAGTCCCTGTTGCCTTTTTTTGTCAGAGAATATTAATTGTAAGCCAGTGTAGATTGAGAAAAGTCGTGAACTGTGGTTGCTAACCACTCAAGCCTCAAACACTTTTTTTTTTGTTTCAAGTGTATATATTTCATTCTCCCCTTATTAACATTAAAAATGCGTCTACGTTTCCCAAACTGAAGTGGAGTTTGGTAATTAGCCACATAAATTAATCAATGAAGCTAATAAAGCCACTAATAAGTAGGAGGCAAACGAAATTTTTTGGCATCTGTATGTATAAAATTAAAGAGAATGCTGCTAAATCTTTTTCACTTTGGGCTACAATAGGCATAGCTATATAACATTCTTTTAAGAGAAATGTTTTCACTTTGGGAGCAATTAATAATATGAGCACAGTCAGTAATCAGAAATGCTGGATTCCACTGTAGAGCTGTAAATGGTGGAAAAAGAAGCACTCTTTCTTAGACATAATTATGGAGTAGGCAGTTTACTTAACGTTGAAGTCCTTTTATTGTCACTAGGGAAATGTTTGACTGATTGTTATGGAGCCTTTCAAACTGTGCCGTGTGACTTCTTCAAAGAGCTATATGAATAGTGCATGTTTCACATCATACATCCTGAGGATGCTGGTTTCATATAGTTGGGACATAGCATCAGTCTTTGCGATGGCTTAGGCATTGCTCACCTTGGCAATCTATGAACGATGGGCAGATTCAAATTAATACTGATCTGAACTAGAACTCCCCCAGCTATCTATCGGCCCTGCTGGTAACTGCCAGGTTCATCCTTTCCCTTTACCGGAAATCCACAGCCCCTCCTCTTGCTTTGTACATCGCCAAGCAGAAGCAAAAGGCATTTGAGGGTGACAAAAGAGGAGTCCCCATCCCTGGCCACAAATTGCCTGAAAACTTAACCCAAATTCCTCTCTTCATGTATACTTGTTTGAAGAAAGTCTTCCTCTAGGTTCTTACTGACTTACAAGGGTTAGCTTACAAATGCCAATGTGGGAGAAGGTGAGAATAGACAGGGTTTGAAGTCAGCTCTTGGGCCCTGCTGTCCTGTAGAGTGAGCATGACAATATTATTAATTGAAAGCTTCAAATTAGAAACAAACTAGAAAAAAATAATTAGAAGTGCCATGTCTAGGCATAACAAATAGTTGTGATATGAATAGCCGGGGAAAAGTCATCTGCCCTATAAGGTTTGGATCTGTTCAGATACAGCTCATCTGACAGTGATCAGAAACTACTGGTAAAGCCTGAAGTAGGCAGCCCAGTTCTTTTTCTTCTGGTGTGGGTGGCAGGAACAGACTGTGGCTAACTAAGGTCGGTAGTGGGTTGCACGCCACTCTGTGTTATAGTCTTCCCCTGCTTTCCCTTTTTGTGTCCTTCTGACTCTGGGGTGGTAGTAATACTGCCATAAAGCCTGCTGAGGTCTTTGAATCAAGTTGGCTCGGCCTTGACATCTCCAGCAGTGGAAGATTCAGGAAGTAAAGGAGAGACTGCTGTGTAGATGGCTTATGGCTTTTTTAGATGTTAGATTGCAGCACAAGTGCCATGGAAAGTGTGGGTGGGAGCCCTCCCCTGGAGAACCACCCATTTGGAAAGTATAGGTCAGAGGGTCAATTTCTTGGAGTTATTTTTCTTTTGGGGTCCCCAGATTTAAGCTTAGGATGCCAGTTGGGATGATTCTTTCATATCAGGCAAGGCCTCTTTTGTTTTATGTGGAATATTAGGCCAGTGTCCAAAGTGAATGGAAAGGAGAAATGCAAAACTCAAGAATGCTTCAAAATGTTTACCTTTGCAGCATTTTCATAGACATTCATAAATCATGTTATTAAGGTCACAAAACATCTTGTAGGGATTTTTTTTATTGCTTTTATTTAGAATCCATGGATTCATTAATTTGAAGAGAGATAACATTGTTACAGTACTGAATCTTCCAATTTTTTAAAATTTATTTTTAAAAAGATTTTATGTATTCATTTGACAGAGAGAGAGAGAGAGAGAGCAAGCCAGGGGAGCAGCAGGCAGAGGAGGAGGGAGAGGCAGATTCCTTGCAGAGCAGGGAGCCCAACGTGGGGCTTGATTCCAAGACCCCAAGATTATAACCTGGGCTGAAGACAGACACTTAACAAATTGAAGCACCCAGCCACCCCTCAGTCTTCCAATTCTTGAGTATAGTGTAGTCATCCATTATTTTAAGCCTTTAAAATTTTTTTCAGTAATGTCTTGGATATATATATATATATATCTGCATACAAATATACATATGTAGATATACATATTAGATTTATGTCTAGATAGTTTATGTTTTCATGCTGTTATAACTGGTATCTTTTGAAAACTTTTAAAATTTCCTAATTGTATTTGGTATAAAGAAATGCAAGTGATTTTGTGTATTGATCTTTCATAGAGTTATCTTTCTCAAGTAATAATTTTAGTAATTTATGAGCAGATTGTTCCTATTTTCTACATACCAAATCTGACTGTTTGTAAACAAGGACAACTTTGTCTTTCTGATGATCAAATTCTTATTAATTTCCCTTGCCCTATTGCATTGGTTAAAATATCCAGTGCAAGGGGTATCTGGGTGGCTCAGTGGTTGAGCACCTGCCTTCCACTCAGGTCATGATCCTGGCATCCTGGGAACACGTCCCCCCCCCACCCCCCGCCCCGCATTGGGCTCCCCATAGGGAGCCTGCTTCTCCCTCTGCCTGTGTCTCTGCCTCTCTGTGTCTCTTATGAATAAATAAATAAGCTCTTTAAAAAAATCCAGTTCAAGATGTAACAAAAGTAGTAATACTCGGCACTTCTACCTTGTGTGTGATTACAAAGGGAAAGATTTTGTCTTTCATATATTTTTTTGTAGAATTATTTTATCAGCTTGAGAACATTTCCCGTTCTTCTTACTTTACTCAGAGTTTTTTAAAATTTAAATTCAATTAATTAACATGCAGTGTATTATTGGTTTCAGAGGTAGAGGTCCATGATTCATCAGTCTTATAAAACACCCAGAGCTCATTACATCACGTGTCCTCCTTAATGTCCACCAATCAGTTACTCCATCCCACACTCCCTTCCCTCCAGCAACCCTCAATTTGTTTCCTATGATTAAGAGTCTATGTTTTGTCTCCCTCTCTGATTTTTGTCTTGTTTTAATTTTCCCTCCCTTCCCCTATGCTCCTCTGTTTTGTTTCCTAAATTCCATATCTGAGCGAGATCATATGGTAATTGTCTTTTCCTGATGGACTTATTTCACTTAGCATAGTATCCTCTAGTTCCTTGCACGTTGCTGCAAATGGCAAGATTTCCCTTTTTTGATGGCTGAGTAGTATTCCATCAGACACACACACACACACACACACACACACACACACACACACCACATCTTCTTTATCCATTCATCTGTCACTGGATGTCTGGGTTCTTTCCATAGTTTGGCTATTGTGGACATTGTTGCTGTAAACATTGTGGTGCAGGTGCCCCTTCAAATCACTATGTTGTGTCCTTTGGGTAAATATATACCTACTAGTGCAATAAGTGGGTCATAGGGTAGTTCTGTTTTCACCTTTTTGAGGAACCCCATCCTGTTTTCCAGAATTTACTGTGAATTTTAAACTACAAAAGGATATTGGCTTTTATGAAACATTTTATCCCTTTATTTTTTCCCCTGTAAATGTGAAGAATTAACTGTGGTCAACTTTTTGAATGTTAAACCAATTTTACATTCTTAAAAATAATCCTACTTGGTTGTGATGTATTATTTTCTCAAAATAGCTCTAGATTTTCTGTGCTAATCTTCTGTTTGAGATTTTTATATCTTGGTCATGAGTAGATTGGCTTTCAATTTTCCTTCTTGCAATGTCCTTGCTGTGTTTTGATATCAACATCATGTTATGCTCACAAGATGAGTTTGGGGATGTTTTTCTTCCTTTCAAGTGGCACTGTCTGGGCCTGGGATTTCCTTAAACTGCGAATTCTTTTTCTGTAATGGAACCATTCACAATTTCTGTTTCTTTTTGTCAGTTTTGGAAAGTTGTATTTTTCTAGGAATTTATTTTACTTAGATTTTAAATTTTATTGGCATAAAATTGTTTGTGATATCTTATTATCCTTGCAACGTCTGCAGAACCTGTTATGGGCTCTCTTTTATATTTCTGATATATTTTTGTGACTACTCTCTGATCACTTTTGCCAGAATTTATTAGTCTTTTCAAAGGACTAAGTTTTAGCTTTGCTGATCCTTTCTATTATATGCTCATTTCCATTTCATTAAACTCTTCTGTTATCTTTATTGTTTTATTTTATGTTCTTTGAATTTTACTTGCTTTTCTTATTCTCACTTTTTCCTTTTTCTAATTTAAATTCAATTAGCCAACATTTAGTACATAATTGGTTTCAGATGTAGAGTTCAATAATTCATCAGTTGCGTATAACACCCAGTGCTCATCACATCACATGCCCTCCTTAGTCACCCAATTACCCCAGCTCCCCACCCTCTTATTCTAACTTTTTGATACAGGTGCTTAGTCATTCATTTTTCAGCCTTTTAAAAAGTTTATAAATTTATATTATAGAGTATTATATATAGTATTACCAATATATAGTATTTTTCTAACTTTGATTGTAACTTATTTTTAAACTCTGAGTTGTTTGGGAGTATACTTAACTTGCAGTTAATGTGCACAATTATCTGTGCACTTGAAAACTGGCTAGTCCAAATTGAGATATGCTATACATATAAAATCATAATGGATTTTGAAGGTTTAATGCAAAAATAATGTAATATTAATTTTTTTAATATTAATTACAGAACTTTGCTATGAAGTAGGAGTCAGAGAAGCAGTGGCTTGAATGACTTCGTCTTGTGGTGTTGAATTGGGGTTGCTGAGGTAAACTCAGCCATTTGAATGATGGTGTATTTTTTTCAACTCTCTCTCAACTCTCTTTCCTTGTACATGCTGTTCCTTCATCCTAGGATGTCTTTCTCATATGTGTGCCTGGTGAGACCTTGTTTGTCCTCTAAAATCGATCCCTTGGGTCTCTTCTTCTAGAGAGGCTTCTCTGACACTTTTACCTAGCATAGAAGAGTAAGCCTTCTACAACTTCCTATGTTAGCGACTTCTCACTCCGCATTCTAAAAATCTGTTTATTTTCCTGTCTTTACCTTTGGACTATAAGCACCACGACTGGATTACATATCTTTATAACTCCTGTATCTGGCAAGTGTCTGGTGGTCAATAAATTGCTGAATGAATGACTACTTTGTCATTCACAGGGTGCCTTAAACAAACTCTGTAAATTCTTATTCTTAGCTCAAGATGGTAGAGCCAAGTGATCACAAGTTCTGTTTGCTCTCACCACTGTCTAGCTGTGTGACACTGAACCTTGGTTTCACTCATCTCTGGAAGTGATTATTAATAGTAACCCCTCCTATATTATCATGAGGATTATGTAAAGCAATTCAGATAAAGCAGTTAGCAGAACACCCAGCACATGGAAAGCACTCAAAAACATTAACTATTACTTGGGATGAAGAAAGAAGTCCAGCTTCCTGTGAGGTTGTCTTAACATTTCCATTTTCTTAACTGAAAGGTTTCTTGGTTTTTCCTTGCTTGTTTGTATAAATAGTTGTCTAGAATAGAATGGGATTATAGGATTATAGTAGATGCCACAAACATTATTTTTTTTCTTTCTTCTCCTCAAATATATGAAAGCTGCTCATTATTGTTTGTGGTCCATGTTAAAACACTCGACAAAGCTTTCTGATCACCCTGACCCTTGGATGCCTCTTTCCCTCCTGAATTTCTATAGCACTTCTGGCTAACATCATCATTTGGTACTTAGCATACATTACCTTTGGCTCAAATAATTATCACTTCTTGGGCGGCTGTCTTACATTTTATATCAAAGGCTCCATGTGGGCTGTAATTACATCTCACACATCATTGTATCCTCAACGACATAGCATTTTGCTTACAGTGAATTCAACACATATTTGCTGATTGATTATTTGTGTAGGCTGGAGAATAAACTGTGGTCTTATGAAGATCAACCATTTAATTGATTCCTAATAAGTACATGATAAGCACTAATGCTTTTATATTTTCACCTTAATGAGTTGATCAATTTGCATTAATTTAGTTGATATGTATCCTGAAAGCTATTTATGTATAAATATTCAAATGAAAGTGTACAAGCAGTATCATCTTTTAAGTCATTCTCTTGTGTCTGTGTCTATATATATAATGACTGCACAATGATAATTCTGGGTTGAAATAGGACCTTTATTTTCAAAGTAAAAATCATATGAAGTTGATTAAATTAGATTTTGTAATGCTCTATACACAGTGTCCTTACCAAACACAATATTCATGTGCAGAAATGCCTATGTGTGTGAAGTAGGGTATGGAGTATGAAAGTTTCATGCAGGTGGAACCAAAAAGCTCCATGTAGTTCCCAGCTGCTGTTTTCACCCCAGACCCGTGAGAGGATTTTTCTTTGGTTTGTGGTTATAACCAAAGAGCATAGAGACTGTGGTGTTTATCTTATTTACTGCCTGGTGCATGAGCTCTAAATAGCCACTCATCTTCAATTGTTGTTTCTTAACTTGGCCAACCAGTTGCTTCTAATCTTTCCCAGCATCCTATGGCTCAGCCATATGCCTTGCAGTTAGGACACAGTGTTCTTGGGCCCTCTTTCAAAAGATATTTAGTTTGAATAATATTTCATGAATGCCTACAGTGTGTCAGGTAATTTTGTAAAATAGATTTCCTTACTTCTGCATTTTGCAGACAAGAACACTGAGGCTCAAAGAGCTTCAGTGATTTACCCATAGTAGCAAAGCTAGAAAATGGAAGAGCCAAGATTCACACTCAAGCTCTTGGATTTCCATGTTCTTCATTTCTCTCATGGGGCAACACTGACTCTCGCTGTCAGTGGCATTTCTGCCTCAGTTTTAGAGATAAAACAGTAAAAACAGCACATCATTTATGTTTATACACATTACTTTCATGTGATGGCATCTAATCAGTGACCAAATCCACAATGGTACTTCTTTTCCGCCTCTCCTGTCCCATTCTTTCCAGGCCCACAGCCATAACTGTATTTCAGACTCTTTTCATGTAGTATTGGCACCACAATGGTTTCGATCAGTGCCATCGTCCACTCAGTGCCAGTGTGGGATGATTTACTAGCAACTATTTGATCACTCTTTTTCACCAACTTAAAACCCTTTCATGACTCTGCTGAATACTGGAAGAAGTCTAGATTTCTTAGTGGGACACACCAGGCAGACCCTTCCCAGTTCCTGAGTCTTCTCTGTGCCACAGCCTCTTTCATACCCAAACCACCGCCAGGACCCACCTTGCAACTTCATATCTCTGGGTCTTTACGTCCTCTTCCATTCTGCTTGGTGATCCCTACTTAACCCTCAAGATCCATTTCCAACCATCCTGAAATAGTTTTCTAATACCCCAATGAAAATTACTTGCACCACCTTTATGCCTCTACTCCATCCTGTTTAGAATACCATGAAAGCACCCATGACATTTGGGGATATTTTATTTATTTACCATAAATATCTCTGTTTCTTGGATTTTAACCTCCTTGAGAACACAAATGATGCCATAAATGTCTTTGTGGGGTCGGTGCCCAGCAGAATGCCTGCTTGTCTACTTTTAATAAACTTTTGCTGAAATATTTAGTTAATTTTCTCAAAAAATATTATAAAGTCAGGAAACAATTCTTCATATCCATAACAAATGCTTTGGGTGAGATAAAATGAAACAAAGACAAATAGCATTATTGCGTATTTAGTATTTTGAAATTTAGTACTTTAAGTTTGCTGTGGGTTGGAAGAGGAGAAGGTGAAGAGAAATGGGAGCTGGGTGAAGGTTAACTGGCAGAGGATGAAAAGCTCGAAAGGGCTGAGTTCAAGGTAGGGGAAGAGACAGTTAACGACAAGGAGCAGGTCTGATTGGGCAGTGATGTGAATCTAACACAAGGGTCATGTAATAAAACAGTAGTTCATTTAATTTAATTTTGGTCACTTCTACTATGTAACAAGAGGATGCAAAGCTATCAGTGTTAATCTTGGCATGGGAAACTTCAAGGTGTGGAGCAGGAGAGTGAGAGGATGCGTGTCCACCAGGAGAAGAGCAAGAGAAGGATGCTAAGAGAAACCATCTTCCAATGAATGCTGGAAAGTTTTAGAATATTAAGACTGTCTTGGGGATTTTCTTCTGTCCAGGTAGGTGTTGAAAAACTAAGGATGAAGGGTGCCTAGTGGTTCAGTCGGTTGGGTTGGGTGTCAGCCTTGGCTGGGCTCATGATCTCAGGGTCCTGGGATGGAGCCCGGCATGGAGCTCCCTACTCATCGGGGAGTTTGCTTCTCCCTCTCCCTCTGCCTCTTCCCACTGCTCATGCTCACTCTGTCTCTCAAACAAATAAATAAAATCTTTAAAAAAAACCCAAACAAACCCAACTCAGAATGAAAGTACATCTGACAACACTTCCCTTCCCCTCTTTTCTGATCTAATCAATGTTTTAGTTAATTTGCTAATTATTTATTTCGTAGGAAATCCAGTAACATTTCCACTGCTCTTTAGACTTTCGTGTGCTGCGTTTGGCTTTCATGAAATATTCTACACATTCACTACAATTAACTTAATTAATTGTATTTTATGACTTTGGGTCAGAATGCCAGAATTTCTGTGCCAGTTTCATTGTACTCATTGAAACCTCAAGAGTATCTTTCAGATATTGGCTTTCAGACCTTTCTTTTTGAATACGTTGCTATTTACTTACTATGTGCCAAAGCCACCATGTCAATGTAATTGAAAACAAGCAAGAAAGAGACTGGATGGCTCAGATGAATGGAAATGTGATCCAGACCCTTCCACCCACAACCCATTGGCTGGCATCCAGGCCAGGCTGATGGGGACGAAAAGTAATTACCATCTGATGGCTGGACAATGGTCTGTGTGAAATGAGCTGGTTATCTCAAGTCTGGTTCCTCATGGACAGGTGTTCATATTGCAGTCCTCTCCTTCAATGACAGCAGCCCAGGGACTGAATGAGTCAGAGAGACCTGACCTATCTTTGCTCATTTGAGATTGGATGCCTATTTGTGACACAGGGAAACTTCTGGCTCCTGCTGTAAACTTTTCAACAGATAAGCAGAGATGTAAATGTGAATGTCTAATCAAGCTCCCCCCTTCCGCCCCACCATGAGTGTAAAAGGTACATGCAAAACAAGGACAAATGTTAGGCATTTTCCGTTTGTCTAGTTCGTGAAAATTTGTGCTATATTACCAAAGGAAAAAAGGCAATATTAGCAAAATGAGAACAATATGACTTTTTTTAGCACTATATGAATGTGCTGCGAACCCTTAAAATTCCAGTCTTGCCTTACAAACCACTGAAGAATAATAATGAGAACTTATTCCCCACATCTGTTATGAAAGTCATAGGAAACAACCAAATTTAGTATCAATATTATTACCCATTCTGCCAAAGCTGAAGATTATTTCCCCCATTCATTTAAGCAAAAGATTTTTCCAAACTTTATAAATATTGTTATGTCTCTCAAATGCATTACCTCACAGGTCTCTTCTGAAAGGTATCCAAATTCTACATTAAGGCACTTGTGGGAAAAGTAGAAAAAATAAATGGTTTACTTTAAATGGGATTTGGAAAGGGTATGATTACGGTCTGAAATGTATCGCATTGACATAGTAAAACTGAACTTCCTAATGGATTCTTAAATTTTGAGTAAGCATTAAATCCATTTATTGAGCTCCTTTCTGTATGTCTAAAAGTTACAATAAATACATATATTTTCTCCCTGATGGACTTTCTGCAGCAAAGGATGTCGTGCATTAGTTGGCAGGCTGCACCTAAAGAACGCTAAGGGCGCGTAGCTGGATACTCAACCTGAGTGTGAAAAGAGAGCCAGAATCTTTCCTGAGTGAACAATTAAGTATGTGAATAGAGAAAGATTTGCTTTGCCACATAAAGAAGGGTCGCTAAAATATGCAAAGCAAAATGTCCTTCATTAGACTTAACAAATGGACACCGGCTCTGTCCACGGTGTTTTAACACCATCAGGTAACCAGAGCTGAACTGTGTCCAGAAACGCATTAGATCTTGCACTTTGGTGATGCCAGGCAGACAAATACACAGAAGGACACACAATGGCAAAATTCAAACATGAATAGAGAGCTGGATTTTCATTGTTTGCTCACAATACCTTTTTGGGTGGAAGGAAGGAAATAGGCTGTATTGCCTAATAACTTGAAATGCCCCAGAGAAAGAAAAACAGACAGATTCCCATTTCGGTGGTGCCCTAGCTCTCGTGGCCAGCAGTTCCTGGTGATAAGTTTGTTAGGGGCTATTTTGTAGATCCTGCTCAAATTCTAAAGCCATAAACCATTCGTATAGTCAATGAGCCTGTCCACTGTGAGGGCTACGAGGGTATGATTTACAGTCTCTGCCAGGGAGACATCTAGATGGGAAAGTTTGCTAAAAAGCTGCATATGAAAGAGACCCAAGGATGGACGAAAGGTGACAAGCTATCGCTTTCTTGCTTGATTCGTTAAATAGAAAAAAAAATTTTTTTTTAAGCTTGTAAAAGTTATGTTTGTACTCTTGGCACAAATTCTAGCAGGAATAAATTTACATTTTGGCATTTGGTCAATGGGAGCAATAAAACCAGAGCTTTAAGATAAAGGAGAGTAGAAGTCATGTAACCCAAAAGCACACAGACGTGTAGATAAAGGTTGACTGGTACCAGGAAAGGAAAATCCTGCCTTAGAAAGCATCCACTCCCCGGACCTGATGGCAGATCCAAGCAAGGCCCTGCCCCAGGATCTTTTGGGAGTCATTGTATGTGATTTTCCAGTGTTCTGTCCTCAGTTATGCTTCCATCTATACAGTAGAGTTCGTTGCTGTTGGGACCATAACCCCACTGCTGATTTTTGGTTTTTACTTTTGATTTTCCCACTCTCTTCCCCGCACAATGATTTAATGTGACAGACAGAGGGAACTCATGTGGTTTCCGTGTTTCTTCTCAGGTTTTATCACTCTGGGGGGGGCGACCTAATATGAGGAACAGGAACCATGCGATGATGTTTCTTTGAGCCATAGTTAAATTAACCATCTGAGAATCAGCATTGTGTGCTGAGATGGCTTTTTTTTTCTCATTTGAGCACATAGTTTTTATTTTATTCACTTATCTTTTTAAGATTTTGTTTATTTATTTGACAGAGGGAGCGAGGAACACAAGCAAGGGGAGCAGCAGAGAGAGAGGGAGAAGCAGACTCCTCACTGAGCAGGGAGCCCTGGGTAGAACTCGATCCCAGGACCCTGGGATCATAACCTGAGCTGAAGGCTGAGGCTTAACCAACTGAGCCATCAGTTGGTGCATCACTAGGTGCCCCAGGCACATAGTTTTTAAATGAATAAGATCTGCTGAAGAGTGTGCTGAGCCATACCACACACATTAAGATATGCAATATATATGTATGCATATAAAACATGCCCAGAGCTTTCCTTGTATGCATGTTCAGTTTTAAAATGTTAAGCTCTCAAGAGGTAGGGAAAGTACAGGAAACTATTCTTCAGTGTTACCTTTCAGTAGCTCTTTCTGTTAATGAGTTATGATTTCTTATCTTTCTACAGCCCATATAGACATTATTTTATTGACTGTATGGTATTTCATATCTCATTTCCCACAAAATCACAAATAAAAAGAATACTTTGCATACTATTTTGTAATGAGGTGTTTTCAAAATCCTTAATGTCATTTACAGATGTTGTATCCTAATAGACTGCTTTTTTTTTTTTTTTTAAATATTCAAGGACTCTCTGGGGATGGTTTATATCAGGGTTTTAAAACATGCATGTACATGAAGTACTGATGTAAAGGTAACAGATGACAAGCAAGCAATCAGTGTGTGTTATGTGTATGTGTGTGTACATACATTGGATATTGGTTTACGGCCACTAAAAGAAACACCAGAGATGCCTGGCTGGCTCAGTCAGTAGACCACATGACTCCTGATCTCAAGAGTTCAAGCTCCACAGTGCGTGCAAAGCTTACTTAAAATAAAATAAAATAAAATAAAATAAAATAAAATAAAATAAAATAAAACAAAATAAAACAAAATAAAACAAAATAAAACAAAATAAAACAAAATAAAACAAAATAAAAATTTAAGGGATGCCTGGGTGGCTCAGTGGTTGAGCATCTGCCTTTGGCTCAGGTCATGATCCTGGTGTCCTGGGATCAAGTCTCACATGTGGCTCCCAACATGGAGCCTGTTTCTCCCTCTTCCTATGTCTCTGCCTCTCTCTGTGTGTCTCTCATGTATAAATAAATAAAATCTTTTTTCAAAAATAAAGTTTTAAAAATTAAAAACAACCTAAAAAACAAAGCAAAAAAGTAGAGACAGTCTTTTAAAAAATAAATAAAAGAAACACCATTCATTTGATGGTAGACCCCAGAAAAAATGAGTTGGCACTACCATTTCACCTACTAAAGAAAATCTATTTGATTTGCTCATTTTCTTCCATCATTTCTGGCCTCATAAAAGAATCCTGCTTTTCTTCACTGCCTTGAGGGTGATACTTTGAACAGGAAAAATGAGTGAGTCATGGCCCCATCACTTTTAGGCAAAAGTCAAATCGAGCTCTTCTGAGGAAAGACATTGTATTATTTTCAAAATGAGTAAGTCTTGAATCCTTCATTTGAATTAGCCTTCTTTTATATCTGCCTTCAAAAATACCTTACCTTCCACACCTGCCTCCTATACATTTCCAGGTTGAACTTGATTTCTTCAATTTATGAACATTTATGAAAATGGGGAAGGTATCCTAGGATGGGAGAGGCATAAAGTTTCCCATCTGCCACCAGAAGGGTGTCCTGTAGCTTCAGTACCTCCTTGTGAACCTTGGGTGTTCTCTGAATCAGCCCTAAAACTTTTGCATAGTTGGGGTGGATGTGCCCCTTTGACCGTATATTACTGCTTTCGGAGGAAGCATCAACTTGATTAAAAATAAATAAAATGGGTCAAAGAAATTTGTAAACTATCTGAGAAAACGCCTGAAGTGGGCTTGGCGACATTTCACACACTTTCCAACTTAGGTTGGAAAAACCTCTAATTGTATATACATCTTGCAAGAGTGGTCTCCGTGGCCGTATAAATATTGTTAGATACAGCTCTTCCACGAAATCATAACACCTTTTTGATGTAATCAGGAAAGGAAGCATTAGACATGTCTACTAAAAACACTGACCTTTACATAACCTCACAAAAATAGTGGTCTCTTTCTAGCTGGAAACAAAAGTTAGAGTGGCACCATTTCCACATGCTTTAAAAAATATTCTAATTTTTCAGGTTTTACCGGTGAACTAGATTCTTTCATGCTGACTCACTTCTTGACCTTCATTCACTTCCCACCTGACTCTCCACTGTTTCTAGACTAGGAAGGAAAAGGGGTCTTAATCCACTTGAATCTGCTTTTTTGGAGGTGAGGGATCCCAGGGGATCTTGGTGAATGATGGAGAAGAAGCAGAAAGCCATATAAGCCCTAAAGCCCAGTCGAGGAAGGGATGGGGCACGGGTACCACGGCTGCCTACAGGGCAAGTTTCCATGGTCATTTCAGGTACATAGAACAACATATGGCTGGAAGTGGTCCTTGCTGCTGAAAAGCTGAGGACGTGGCTTCAAGGGGATGCCCGAATCCTTCCCAGGCACGGACAGTTATAAAAGGGGCCACCAAAGGGGAGCACTGACGACAAAGCGTCTGCAGCCTACGTTCTTATAAGTCGGATTTAATGGCTGTTGTTGTCTGGTTTTCAGTGTGCTTTAGGATTGAACAATGGCTCAGTGCTTCACCTGTGCATCCCTTCCCGAATCCTCTCGCCTCCTCCAGGGTTCACTTTATCCTCCCTACCCCCTCTCCTCTTAGAGGAAACCCATGTCGGATAAAAATCTAGCCTAGTGTTCATAAGCTCTTTTTCTATTGGTGCCAATCTTGAAAAACGAGAATCAGAAACTGCTAGATGAGAACCCAATGCCTTAGTGAGAGAGATGAGGGAGAGGGGAGGGGCGAGAAGCCAGAAGAAACAGACACTGCTCAGGTGTCCCCCATTTTTCCATATTCAGGAGGGAGCCTGTGGCGTGGAGCTGAAAAGGAGTGGTATTGTGATGAGGGGGGTGCAGGGAAGCAACAGACAGTACCTTGTGCGTGAGAGCAGTTTTGTGCTTAGGTGTAATTTAAAAAGCAGTCCAACAAATGAATTTACAAGGGACTCTTCCCACCTTTAGAGTCATTGGGAGAGACACAGGGAATGTAAATTGGCCAGCAGGTTGCGGCCAGTTGCACTGAACCACAATTAGAGGTTGTAATAGTGCAAAATAAAAATATAATGGAGGCCAGAAAAAATAATAGGAAGTGTAATCACACACTTCATCACAAGATTACATAATAAATAAATTAAACAGGAAATGATTAAGGACAATATCACCGAAGGATGTTCCTTGGATGCTGTGTCATATAAAAGACACTGTCATCCTATAAAAGTTATAAAGTTGGTGATTGTAAGGATTTATTATCAATAGGGTATAGAGCTCTGCTTATATGATCTCGTGTGTATCCACCACAAACGTGTTTATAAGCCAAGAGTCCTCCAGTCCATCCCTGCTCACTTCCAGGCTTTCCAAAGGCAGCGTCTTATGGGCCCCTTCACTTTTATGGCTTTCATCCCAAGTGACCGTGAAGGCAGTGAAGGCAGATGGCCTTGACACTGAGAAACTGAAGCTCTCAGATCCCAGCACCTGGTAGGGGCTGTTGGCTACTCTGGCCTCATTTTTTTGTCCTGAATCTGCATAATTTTCCAGGAGGCTCCTAGACTGAGAAACATGCACCTACAGCACAACCTTACTGTATCTGATCTGAGATGTTACGACTGCTTTGGTGGCCTAACCAAGCTTTTTGAAAAGCTCCAAAAGGTTTACCGAAGACTATAATTGAGAAGCGAGAAAAGTTAGCTTAACATTTTGTTTTTGATGAGCTCTTTTGCAGGAGCCCCCTTTGACAGCAGTGAAGGTTTTAATTTTTAGGATGCTTTCCTTTTACGTCGATTGGACCACGCACAGCGGGGTTAGATGTGTGGCTGGCGCTGGTAGCTGGCACGATTCTGCTTTTTCATGTGTAGGTTGATTCAAAGCCTTTTCTTCCCCGTTTGTGCAGTGGGCTTCTCGGTTTACTGCTAGCAGTCCTCAGATTAAAAAAAATTAAATCATGCCTTATCTTCCAGCATTGAAGAGATGCCTATAGCGATGTGACTTCGTGGGCAGGTGCAGGTGCTACATGACGTTAGAAGAAAAAGGAAGAACTCACCTACACATTTTTTAAAGGCTGCCCGAAGCACAGTTCCCAACGGTGCAGGACAATACTGAGCTGTCATCCTGGGGGCAAGTCTGCATTGTGTTTGTGTTGAGATGGCCGATTGTGTTCTTCTATTTGGCCCTCCACTTGGGAGGGCATTTCTACATCAGAAGATTAGTATAACGGCCACGGGTGACATTGCCTTCTTGGGGCCAAGCATATTCACAAACCATACATCACTGAACAATACATTCTCCTACCCACCAGGTATCTTTCTAGATTGTGTGAAGCAATAATCTGTCCCGCCATTGTTTCCCCAGAGCAATTGCTTCCTGTGGCGACTCTATCGTCGTGAAAGGCATGTTGAACGGTTCTGGACTGCGGCTTCACGTAAGGAGTGCGAGGGTTAGCACAATTTGGGAATAACGTGGCAAGAGACAGAGAATGGAGTTCAAAGTACAAAAGGCCCGGAAGCCATACATCATCACACAGAGTCACCCTGTGACGTGGTGGCCTGAGTGGGGCCCTTCCACAATGCCCTGAACTGCTGCCAAAAATACTGCAGGAGCTTGAACTTCTAAATGACTGTAAACTTGTCTTGAACGGCCCCCAGACACCTTGGCCTTTGTTTATAGAAGGCTTTGTTTTCCTCTGACAGCAGTACCAGGAACCTAACATTTTCCTAGTCGAGTGTATTTCTGTAGTCATTGTCCTTGCGATGCCAGGTTAAGCTGACAGCTTGACAGCTTGGCTGCATGAACGAAAGATTCTTTATTGACCATCTTCCGTATCCTTATTCTCTGCCTATTAAGGCGAATTGAATTCTATTTTTCCTGGCCAATCTGGTCCAAGGCTACTCCCTCCAGGAAGTATCAGAGAACTGAACCTGGTCTAGGCAACTATACTGAATTTTATGGTGAGTCAGGAATATGCCCCCCAGGATGAGAGTTATGGGGGTTTGGCTGGAGGACAGATTTCATGGGTACCAATTCCGGTGCTTTCCCGAGCTTGCTGTGTGACTTTTGGGTAAGTCATAACCTTTCTGTTTTTAGTTTCCTGAAAAGTGGAGATAAAGCCTCAGTGCTTTTCATCCATCTACCTCGGAGGAGTTTTGTGAAGGTTAGTTAATTAATTGTCAAAGACGTCTACATAGGGAATGTGTTAAGGGGATGTCAAATAATGGGTCAAACCATTATTTTTGTGGGATAATTGCTAATTTTTCAGCATCTCTAAGTTTCTGGGGCAGTTGTCAGGCAAAGTTCCCAAATGTGATCCCTGTAAAAAAAAACCACTGAGACATCAAGGAGAGTTATTTCTAGCTTCATTGCCTTCTATAGGATTCTATGTGGGAGTCTGTTCAATAATGGTCTTTGAACCTAGGTAAAGTAGAACAAAGTTTGGAGTGGCTTTTGCCTAGAAATGTGAGCTTCATTTGACCATATCTTTAAGGATATTTTCCTTCGATAGCCCTGCAAAGGAAAAGATGAAATCATTTTCTTTGAGAATCTGATTGTCCCCAGACAGGCTAGTGAAGACTGGAAGAGTTGACGGTGTTAGGACAATAAGAGCTACCACTTCTTGAGCCCTTAAATATAACTCCTTAAATATGCTTTCCATACATTGTCTTATTTATCCAGAAAGCAACCCAACGAGGAGGGAATGATGGTTTATGGCCCGATTCCTCTCTCCCTATATTTCCATGGCAGTCAACTCAACACCTCTCCAAGACAGTAGCCATGGGTGGTGACACGTGTGGTCACGGACTTGAGAGGCACACACTGGCTCTTAGCACTCAGATCTGTGAACCACTCTGACCACGTTGGTGTCAGGCTCTGCACTCACCGAGAATGGACATAGAGTTTAACATAAATGGCCAAAATATCAGCTGGTCTGGTGGTTCCAGAATCTCATTATTAGAAGAGAGCCATGGATCGGCCTGTATATTTCAGTTTTGAGCATGTGAATCTTCATCAAACTGGAGATATGTTGAGGGGAGGAGTGGGGGTGGGGGGGAAAATAAAATTATAGGACAGCCAGAGCAATTGGTATTTCATTTTTACATAGATTTGGTGGAACCAGGAAAAAAGATTAAAAAAAAAAAAAAGTGTGTGTGTGTGTGTATGTGTGTGTGTGTGTGTTGGTGAGGGCATGTCTTCTTTATTTAGTTTGCTCACATTTGGGCAAATTGGAGGAAAGTACGGACCATAAATATGTTATCTTTCTAATGTGTAAAAAACAAAACAAAACAAAAACAGAACCAAGACCTCGTATGGTCCATAGTGGCACAAATGTGCAATGCCCTGAGAACGAAATTGTTTCCCATTTCAAATGGGCAACTCATGCCCACACAGAGGGTTAATGGTGTAGCTAGAAATGAAGACAAACTTCTCTGACTCTTGATGCCCAGACTGCCATCCACTACAAGAAAATAATTTTTCTCTACCATAAGGGGAGGGAAAAAAAAGGCAATTTGGAGAAAATGCAGTCTGGCAGATAAACACCACCCAATCCTATAAAACAGTTTGAAGAATACTATGTGAATCGTTTGAAGACATAAAAGTTGGTGTATTTTTGGACCCAGGTAGAAAGAACACACTAGACAGCGATGTTTTCTTCCTTTGACAAATACCATCTCTTCAAGGCATTGAAGAGGAGGCCTTGCTTCCAGAGTTGACAGTGTGGGTGGAATACATCTAGAACTCAAAGCTAAAACAAAAATAACAACAAGACGCACACTCGCCATTTCTTCTTGTCGCACACATGTTGTGGAAAATGTCCGGGCGGGGGCTGTGACTTGAGATACTCATGTGGGAGTTAGAGCCGCCTGGATTGTGAGGTAGGAGGCAAGTGTAGGTAACTTAGCCAGAAAGCCACACACACGCCCGTCTATTTATAGCTCTCGGTGGTGAAAAAGTAAAACCAAACTGCAGCTTTCTACCTGCTGTTCCCAACTGAAGCTAACAAAAAACGGATAAGACCTCCTTTTGGTTGCCTTTGTAGTTTCAACTGACACACACAAAAGTGATGACTTAGGTTGTCCTCTTCCCAACCCCCTCGAACAGGTGAGGAAGTCAGGCGGGCAGCCTCTCAAACGTTTCATCTTCCCCTGCCAGGTCCAGAAAGGCGGGCGGACCTCTGTTGAGTCGCTGGCCACGTGAAACGCACCGGATTTGTCTTTTAAAGAGCATTTTTTGTGCTTTCTCCTCCAGGGAACCTGTGCTTCCCATTGGAGAGCTTTCTCTTCCAAATTCATCCCAGTTAATGCCAAAACACTATCTACAAGGTATCTTTCAGAAGATCTTTTTTTTTCCTCTTGGGCTTGTGTTGCAAGGCACACACACACACACACACACACACACTTGTGATTCTTCACCAAAGAACCACGAACAAATCCAGTAAGAGGGGGGAGAGCTCATGCCTTCTGCACAAGATCTAATTGCTTGGCCAGAAGGTGAGGCCAGCCCCTTTGGCCTTCCTGGATCTGGGCAGCCGGGCTCACCAGGAGTTCTAAAGCTCCATTTTCTTAAGGAGATGCTCTCGGGGAGCTTCTCCTGCACTGTTAGAAAGTGGTGACAAGGGCCTCTGACAAAGGAAACCCTCTGGCACAGGCCGGTGGGCGGCGGGGTGAGGGTGGCATCGCCGCCGGGGGGCTGGCAGCGACCCGCCAGCGCAGGGGAAGCAGGAAGCTGCGGCGAGGCCGAGCCGCTGAAAAGCTACTGGAGCTAATAGATTGTGGTCGTGAGGAGAGCGGCTGCATCTCGGTAGTGATGGGAACACTCAAAAGCATCGTCAAAACAGTTGCAGAAACATGCTGAGCTCTGCAGTCCCAGCCCTGCCCGCTGCAGCCCGCTGGGAGCGCCCTCATCTCCCCGGGGGCGGGGGGGGGGGCACCGGGTCGCGTCCCCATCCCGCCCGCATCCCGTCCCCATCCCGCCCTCATCCCGTCCCCATCCCGTCCCCATCCCGTCCCCATCCCGTCCCCGCCCCCCGCAATCACGCCCCCAACCCCCCCCCCCCTCCTCCGGCCGCTCTCAACCCCGCGCGCGCAGCTGCAGCAGCTGGGGGAGGTCTCTATCCAGGTCTCTATCTACCTCCGCGCGCGCTGTGCGCCCCAAGGGGGGGGCAGGTCGCGAGGTGTTCCCCCCCACTTTTTTCTCTGAAAAAAAAGGGGGGGGGGAAGAAGGCCTGCAGCAAAATTTGAATGTTTGCATGGACAGTTCTAGCTATTGGTGAAAACTGCTTGGGACGGCCTTAGAGACCCCCTGGTCCCCACCGCTTCAGCGTCGGAAGACAGGTGCCCCCAGCCGGGCGGGGACAGAGCTGCCTCCACGGCGCTGCAGGGAATCTTCATTCATCCTGTGGGTGTTTCTCGAGCACTTCCTGTGTCAGCCATTGTTCGGTGCAGGAGGGCACCGAGGTGGGGACACCTGCCTTGCGGGGCGCCAGGACCCCCCCACCCACTTTGCCTATTCACATCATGCACCTACCAACAGCCCTGGAAGGGGATGCGCCCTGGGGATCCACACTTTGCAAAGAGGAGGAGGTCGAGGCACAGGAAGGAAGAGTGGTAAAGCCTGGATTCAGATTCTGACAGCCTGATTCAGGAGCTCACACTCTTGGCCATGCAGCAACCTGGCCTCTGTGTGTGTGTGTGTGTGTGTGTGTGTTCGTTCATGTAGCTATATTCCAAAACAGGCCTCTTAAAACTGGGTGCAAACTCTGCACGTCACCTTATACCACCTCATGTGCCTTGAAAAAGAAAACCTGTGTGGGAAACGGTAGAGGTCTTCTGCTCTTTGCTTCTTAAGAGAAATCCTTCCTGCAGGCCCCATCTCTCTCTGCACAGGCATATTGTAGCTCATGGTTGGATGGTTAGCATCTAGAGAGCCTCCCGTGTGCGTCCCTTGCATCTCAGCACAGTCCTGGGAGGCGGCTCCCACCTCTTATGTCGCTCAGCAAAGCTGGGAGCCCTGCCCAAAAGCACAAACCTTATGCCCAGACCTTCTGCCCCCAAGGCTGGAGGCTCATCTCCTGGTTGTAACCAAGGGCCCAGTCAATTCAGAGGGAAACCCATTCGCCCTTCATGGATGAAGGCCGAGTGTCACGGACTGGGCTGGAGGCTGTGGGATATTTAACTGGGACTGGGGACAGTGGACCACTATCCTGTCTCCAGTTCACAGCAAAACTCCCAGTACTTTACTTAATCCCTGGTAAAATGATTTTTAAACTGCGCCCAATTGAAGATTTATGAAGATTCCCTGTTGTGAAACGTGAACAAAATGAGGGCTGCTTCTTAGGCAATGTCAGATGAATTGCTTCTTCCCAGCACCGAACTGGAGAGTTTTGGAGAAAAGGATGAATGTAAGCTCGATTGTTCTTTCCTGCATTAAACAAATTTATAGGAAAAAAGTGGTAGGAAGATGATGAGATTGGTTCCCTTGTTCAAAAAACTCTAGTGCCAAGGTACAGGTGACCATCAACTTCCTGGAAACACATTTGTTAGCTTCAGTACAGACGAGTTGTGAATAACCCTTCGCTCCTCTCTGCCTCCTTCCTCCTTCCTTCCTCCTTCCCTCCCTTCCTTCCTTCCTTCCTTCCTTCCTTCCTTCCTTCCTTCCTTCCTTCCTTCCTCCCTCCCTCCCTCCCTCCCTCCCTCCCTTCCTCCCTCCCTCCCTCTCTTCCTGTCAATTATCCGCCCTCCATCCTTCCTTCCAATTATCCCCTCCCTCCCATCCCAGGACCATTTCAGACAAAGCTAAAATGTCTGATGGTGTTTCCTTTTTTTCCCCATTCAAAAAAATTTTTAAAGCTTTATTCAGTTTCAGGGGAAAAAATCATTCTTAAAACGATTTTATTGAATAAGGGAAGATCAATGAGAAATTTGAATGTCTTTTTAGCCACTGAACTATTCGTATCTAGGCGCTTGCTAGAGATGGCAAAAGAAAGCCAGTAACCTCTTACTCTAAAAGGCAAAGCAGGGAGTGCACAGATTATTCATCCCATGTGTAAATGACACACAGGTGATGCTGCAGCCTACGGACCCAGCTGGGGTGTGACTTTGTTCCGGCGATGGGGCGCGGGCACGGTGGGGAGAATCTAAGTTTGGTCTCTGGCTTACTGGGTCTGCATTCTCTGATCTCTGCTGGGTGTCCCCAGTATTGACTTTTAGTTATGGCACAAGTGTAGAAATAGCTCCACCTGTGACCTCATGGCAGAAAAGCATACCTCTTAGAGAACCATCTAGAACACTTCAGAGCAACAAGAGCTATGGCCTTTGACATTAAGTAAACAGACTAAACAAACCTTTCCTTGTGTGGGTGTGACTTCAGATTTCTTTCTGAATCTTTCAAACCAACCTGAGCCAAGTTCTCAAAACACAAATGTCCCAAAAGTACCTTCAAATAGGTCTCATTGTTTTATTTACTGCACTTATCACCGGTTCAAGTAACTTTGGATTTTTGTGTGATAAAACAACACATAACACGAGATCTACCTTCCTAACAAATTTTTAAGTGTACAATACAGTATTATTCACCATAAGCATGATATCTGAAACGTTTTCATCTTGCCTAACTGAAACTTTATACCCACTGAACGGCAAGCCCCATTTCCTCCAGCCCCCCCAGACCCTGGCAACCACTATTTTACTCCGCTTTGATGGATTTGATTACTTTAGATACCTGGTGGAAAACAGTATGGAGATTCCGCAAGAAATTAAAAATAGAACTACCATAGGGTCCAGCAGTCCCCACCTCTGGGTACAAGTAATTCAACATCCTTATCTTTAGCCCTCTGAAAAAAAAGTGTGTTCACTTTCAGTGGCTTTGGAATGACCTTTGGGCAGAGCCGATGGGTCCATTTGTAGGGAGGTAAATAGTTTCATGGCTTGGACACTCAGATGTAAAACTCCCTTTCAGTCATTTTATGGGAGGTTTCTCTTAATGGGAAAGGAAAGTACGGTTTCATTACAAACACGTTAAAACCCAACAAACTAGAGAGTGGGAACTAAGGAGGGAATGTGCGTGGTGTGGCTTCTCACTGAGGAAAAACGAATGAGGAATCACACTTTCCAACCTTACAATGTTTCCAGCGCCATTCGACAATGATTTCAGAAGGCCCTTGATGGCTTTGTAAGGGAGGTCCCTGGAGATTCCCCCCAGATACATTAAAAAATCACACACAAGAGGTCTGGTTATAGGAGGGAATGGTCCTCAGCCTCATCACCCGGCAGGATGAGTGGTGTATTCCTATTCTGGCTTAAAACATTTATTTAAAAAGAAAAATGTTCCCTCCTCCTCTTCCTTTGAAGAGAAAAAAATGTACGGGTCCCATTTGTGGGAGTAAAGAAAGGCATTTTGTTTTCCCCTTTCAGACCATTTTCCCACAGATAAAAATGGAAGATGTACCTTAACCTAAACCTGGGTTGCCACAATCACATTAACATTCATCACTTTTGCATCTTTGCTTCTTATGGGTATTGTGTCAGGAAGAGAGACCTCACTTTTGGTGGTGCTTTCCATTTGTAAGTTTTCTCTTTAATTTCCTTAGAGTCATTTTCAGAGTCATAAATTACTCTTCGACCCTTTCCTGCTCATCTGCTACCCTCTGTTTAGAACAAATGTCTTCTTCAATAGCACATAATAGTTTCTGGTCTGGGTTCTTGTCCATTCCTGCCGCTAAGTAGCTTGTGGGGCTTTGGACGAGTCATTGTCTCCTGGCTCTCTGTTTTTTCATTTCTGAACTATGGGTGTGAGGCTAGAAAGCCGATGCCTGGGTCCTTTGAAGTCTAAAAGTTGTTAGGGTGTCGTGGGGCCAGGAGTTCACCAGGGCTGCCTGGTGATTTGCACCCAATACCAAGGACGCAGCCTCACAGGATCTTTATTTCGACAACTAGAACTCATGGGTAAGTCTGCTAGAGACTTAGAGACTTAAGTCTTAGAGACTTAGAGGGCGTGATTAAAGGTTTTCTGGAGAGAAGAATTCAATCTTAATTCTCCATGTTTTAGGCAATCTTTCATGCCATCATTTAAAGCAAGTAGCTTCCACCTTAGGTTTTCTTTTATAAGATTATAAAAGTAGAAATCATGTCCCACTCTAGATGTGTCTAGATCCAAACATATCGGCGAGGCAACCTCTCAGTGTGAGAGAGCCTTTGAGATTCCTCTCCTTCATTAAAAAGGTGCTCACAAACATGGGACATCACCACGACCCACCAAGGGACTCTTCTCTATGGTTTCTGAGCCCCACAGAGGTCATTGTCACCCTTGGATGGTGACAATGATTTTTGACCTGTATCAATATGGTCTCAGCTGCTTTCCTTAAAACCCCACAGAAGGGCTGCAGTTTATCTTTATTTGGGGAGGAGAGGGGTAATTCGTGTTTGTTTGTTTTTTTTTTTTTTAAATCAAGCCTTAGCTTATTAAGCTATCATAGCCATTAATTCCGTAGTGCTCTGTGAAAGTGAATGGGAAGTTTTGCATATTGGAGAGAGACAGGTTGGTATTTGGGAAATGATTGGACGGAATTCAGTTCACAGGCTCTTCTGGGTAAAAGTAGATAGTGTCAGGGATACAATGAAATTTGATTAATTCCTTAGTCTTAAGCAGATCATGCCTGCTAGCACGCCATTAAGGTGGAAACTCCGATAACTTCTGCATGCAGCTGGTTTGACATTTCTTTGGGATTGGAGCTGTGATTAAAATCCCCACACAGTTTCACTTTGTTTTATAACAACATGGCAGAGAGGAAAAAGCCTGGGCTTTGGCTCACAATTCACACAACTGTTACCAAACCTCATCTCCTGTCTTCTCTTGTAAAAATGAATATAGGATTTACTGCGAAGGTGCTTGTGAGAATCAGGTTCCCTTATGAGGGAAAGCCGCTTGGCCAAAATATCTAGGAACCGGAAATCTAGCGATTAGATATTCTAATTTCGTCCCCACTAATCGCTTTGTTTATGGATCTTGTTCTCCAGTGTTGCAGTAGAAAGGCAAATAATGGGTCAGGCTGGTAAGTTGGTGTCGCTAACCTCAGATGGGCCGTCATAGCTCTGCCACCAGTTATGTTTCTTGGGTCACCTCATCCTCCCACTTCTCATCATGATTATTTCAAAAGTTCTCCACTCTTAGACACTCTGGTGTCTCCTGGCCCATCTCAAGCTGCTCCTTCTTTTCAACCAATGACCTCGATACCTCTTTCACAGATAGAGTGGGAGCTATCAGATGGCAACTTCTCCATCATCCTGGTATCCACACACAAAAACTTCCTTTGCCTGAGCTTATTTTTCTTGCTTCCTTCCAACTCATCAGAGGAGCTAACCCATCTTCCAGCTAAAATAAACCTCCCCAACTTTGCTTTGCACCCCATCCCTTGCCATCTTCTTGGGAAACTTATACAACTTGTACAAGTTAACAAACTTATACAATTGACAATCCTTTCTTTCTCTTCATTATTCAACATCTCCGATCTCTAATAGGAGATCCTAAAAGGATCTTTCTGTTGGTAATGAATTATACTCGGTTCTCCCAAAATTCATCATCACTTCTTCTTTTTCAAAATTTTATTTTATTTAAATTCAATTAATTAACATAGAGTGTATTGTTAGTTTCAGAGGTAGAGTTCAGTGGTTCATCAGTTGTATAGAATACCCAGTGTTCATGACATCACGTGCCCTCCTTAATGCCCATCATCCACTTAACTCATCCCCCCACCCCCTTCCTCTCCAGTAGCTCTCATTGTTTCCTATAGTTAGGAATCTCTCGTGGTTTGTCTCCTTCTCTGATTTCTTCTCATTAAGTTTTCCCTCCTTTCCCCTATGATCCTCTGAGCTATTTTTTTATATTTCACTTATGAGTGAAAACACATAATTTTCTTTCTCTGATTGACTTATTTTGCTTGGCATAATACCTTCTAGTTCCATCCATGTTATTGTAAATGGTAAGATTTCATTTTTCTTGATGGCTGAGCAATGTTCCATATATATGTTTTATATGAATATATTATATATATTTATAAAATATTTATATTTTATATATGTATATATATATACACACACACATTTTATATATATATGTATAAAATATTACTGGTAGCTCATTTCCAAGAACTCACTATATATATAAATATATATATATATATTTATATATATATATATATAAATATATCACATCTTCTTTTTCCATTCATCTGTTGTTGGGCATCTGGGACCTTTCCATAGTTTGGCTATTGTGGGCATTGCTGCTGTCAACACAAAGTGATCCTTTGGATCACTACGTGTCCTTTGGGTAAATACCTAGTAGTGCAATTGCTAGGTCATAGGGTAGCTCTATTTTTAATTTTTTGAGGAATCTCCATACTGTTCTCCAGAGTGACTGTACTAGCTTGCATTTCCACCGACAGCGTACAGGGTTCCCCTTTCTCCTGCATCCTCACCAACACCTGTTGTTTCTTCTCTTGTAAATTTTAGCCAGTCTGACTGATGTGAGGTGGTATCTCGTTGTGATTTTGATCTGTATTTCTCTGATGCCAAATGGTGTTGAGCATTTTTTCATGTATTTGTTGGCCATGTGTATGTCTTCTTTGGAGAAATGTCTGTTCATGTTTTCTGCCCATTTTTGGCTGGATTATTTGTTTTTTGGTTGTTGAGTTTGGTAAATTCTTTACAGACCTTGGATACTAGTCCTTTATCTGATAAGACATCTGGTGATATCTTCTCCCATTCTGTAGGTTATCTTTTGGTTTTGTCTATTGTTTCCTTTGCTGCGCAAAAGCTTTTTATCTTGATGAAGTCCCAATAGTTCATTTTTGCTTTTGTTTCCTTTGCCTTTGAAGATGTGTCTAGCAAGAAGTTGACCGGCTGAGGTCAAAGAGGTTGCTGCCTGTGTTCTCTTCTAGGATTTTGATGGATTCCTGTCTCACATTTAGGTCTTTCATGCATTTTGAGGTTTTCTTGGTGTATGGTGTAAGAAAATGGTCCAAAGTTTCATTCTTCATGTGGCTGTCCAATTTTCATAATACTATTTGTTGAAGAGACTATCCTTTTTCCATTGGACATTCTTTCCCTCTTTGTTGAAGATTAGTTGACCACAGAGTTAAGGGTCCATTTCTGGATTCTCTATTCTGTCCCATTGACCTATGCATCTGTTTTTATGCCAATACCATACTGTCTTGATGATTATAGCTTTGTAAATAAAAATTCACCATCACTTCTATCCCTCTCTTTCACCTATTTTCTCTATAGTGTTTCTTATACTCAATGTCTGTGTATCCTCACCTCCTCCTCAAATCCTCAAACAAATTTGATCACTTAACCGAGTCAGCTTTCCCTAAGACGATTGGCCAGTTGTTGCCAAAACCAATGGTCAATTTTCTGTCATCTCTATCTGAATATCATCTAACTCTACAAGTCCAAAACAGAACCCTGGATCTTCTCCCTCATATCTGCTTCCCTCCTGAACTTACTTGTTCTTAGTGTATGGCACCAGTTTCCCTTAATTCTTGTCTCTTCTTCACTCTTGCATATGGGATGCACCATCCCATCCTTTTGGTCTTACCTTCCATCTATCTTTTGGATCCAACTACTTTTTTTTCTCCTATCTCCACAGCTACCTTATCATCTTCTTGCCTCTATGATAGACTTCTATAATGTCTGCCTAATTGGACTCTGTGCAGTCTTTAAGCTATTCTGAACACTGGAGCCGAAGTGGTCTCTCTGAAATATGTTTCATCATGATACCCTCTTGCTTAAAGCATAAAAACAAAACCAAAGTTGATTACCACTGCTCTTATCTCTGTGGTGGTTAACATTTGTGTGTTTATTGGATTTATTTGGACAGCATTATTCCCTAAGAGCGGGGTAGATTTATGTGTCTTGAGCTCGTCACTGAATCTTTATGAAAGAATACATAAATGAATGAATAATATATTTCATGAAAACCGTACACATTTGTAGAACAAAGATAGAAGAGAGAAAAGAAACATCCACTTGAGACTGTTTTATTAAAATGGAGAAGTTGACCCCCTGTTGTAAGACAGCTAGCTCTCTGCCACAAATTCATGTTTCCCTCAGTAATATGGAGTGATGGAGGGGAGCGCCTGTTGCTTTGCCAGAGGCTACGTTTCCTAGACCCTTTACATTAACTGTGGCTTATGTAGTGAGTTTTTGAAAATGAGATACCAGTGGTTGTTCCATGTTTAATCTTCAGATCAAAGATATTAGGAAGCATCTGTCTCTTTTTTCCTTGCTAACAGCTGTAAAGAGAGGACTTTACACACTAGGGAACCACAGAACTGAAGCAACATGAACCTCCAAATTACCACAAGGAGGAAAGATGCCCACTAACCAATGATACTGCATTGACTATGACATAAGCAAGAATTAGTCAACTCTTATGAGGAGGTGGGATAGTAATCTGGCCCTCTACCTATTTTTGTAAATAAAGCTTTACTGGACCACAACTACATCCATTCATTTATTAATTGTCTATGGCTGATTTTGCACGATAACAATAGGGTGGTTGCAATGGAGACGGTATCACCCTTGGTGACTATGGTATTTAGTCTCTGGTCCTTTATTAAAAAAAGTTGGCCAATACTTGGTCTGTTGTGTTAAGCAACTGTAATTTCAGGCTTAATTGTTATAGCAATAAGCCTTGCCCTTACTAGTCTATTTCCCTAAGCCTAAATATTATCCCTTTCAATAACGATATATTCTTTCAGAAATATTTTTTGAGCATCTGAGGTGCTCTTGGTATTGGGGATACAAAGGTAAATGAGGTATGCTTACTACTCTCAAGAAGTTATGGTTTTGATGAAGAGATAGAAGGATCAATTGGCAGTTAAAATATGGGCACAATGGCTGGTAAATGTAGGGAGCTAATGACGTATGTAGGAGGGGTACTTATCCCAGACTTTGAAAAGGCATGTGGAGTGATGTGAGGAATCAACTCGGAGATGGATATTAACATGCTAGAAGTTTACTGTGGAGTGTTTTCAGGACCAACATCCATGAGGAAGGGAAGGATGCAGGATTAGGCCAAGGGAGTGGGAGATGGGTGGGTGGTGCCTCAGCCAGACCCACATGGAGGTCTGAACCACAGAGTTGGGACAAGATTATGGCCTTGTGTGGGAGGTCCTCTTCAGCAGTGCTCTTCCCAAAGAGAAAGTCTACAATAGTGCTCTCAGCTGCTGGGGGCACATTCTTCAGTCTTGTGGGGGAAGCTGAGGGTGCACATGGAGGCCACCACAGGATCATTCTGGGACAATCCCTGAAGGGGTGGGGGGGACAGGGTATGCTAAACTTAAATCTAATCTTTGAGGAGGGATTTTTACCTTGCAAAAGGAGGGGCCAGCAATGGGTTGCAGAGAGTGCCCTAGTCTGAGGGGGAGAAAATGTTCAAATCACTAAAAATGAAAGAGAACATGAGAGGATAAGAAATGTTAATTCCACAGTGACTGGTCAGCAGATTTCTCACACATACACTTCCTGCCTCTGTCTGATGGAGGAGACAGGGAAGCTGTCAGCGGGCATCAACGGGCATCACTCTAGTTGCTTCGCTGTTGCAGAACACCTGCATTCCGAGAAGCCCTGGGTCCTAATTAAATTTATCTTATGTGTTTTAGATGAAGAATCCTCTATATAGGTACACTGTAAGCCTACAATCTGGGGGCAGCTTTATGAGATCTGTTTTAGGGATGTGATATCTTGATTCTCGCATAGTTTGAGTTAATTATCTCAAGTCAGTGGTTTCTCATCCAAATTGTGATTTCTCCATCTCCTGAAATTCTTCATTCTGCTCAGAAACCTATCTGCTAGGCTTGCCAAGCAGCCCTAATTGACTGGTGCAGATGTGAATTGAGTAGTCGAATCCTCCACCCAAATGGAAAACAGTCTCTATACGTTTCATAAACACAGCGAGACTTTGAATGATTCTGAGGGTGAGTAGTAAAGTGATTAGACTTATAGTTCAACACAACCCAATGTTGTTCACTAACTTTGAACAGAGGATCAACTTAGCCTCTACAGCAGACATGCTTCACACAACGTGTTTATTGTAAATGCACAGAGAGGACCGTTATAGTTTATGCCCCACAATGAAAATTCTGTACTCTTAAGTATATCGCTTATCAGAATCCTTGAGTTGAAAAATGTGGATTTATTTCCAATCTCTGGTCCTCATTTTCTATCTTTTTCTTAGTCATCATATTATGAGTTCATGATACTCAATTTAGATCAAAATCGCAATTTTGAAATCATCCATGTGTTCATGTGTTTTGGGAACAGATTATTTAACACCATATAATAAACATATAGGCATTTAAACAAAGGTTGATTATATGTTGTTTGCATGAATAGTAACTTAATGTTAAGTGCGAAGCACAAAAATTAAAACAAATATCCTTTGGATCAGAATATTAGATATCTAAGCTTACCTATGCTTCTTCCTGACCCCAGTACAGGTCTCTCTCCCTTCTCCCAAAAGCATTTTGTCATTTCTTTGTCAATAGTTAAAAAAAACCCACACATATATTTAACCTAAACAATAATCTTGCTTTTTGTATTGTATTAGACTATATATATGCATTTACTATATATATAGTATATATACTATATATATAGTAAATGCATAAATAGTATATATATAGTATATATATAGTAAATATATATATACACACACACACAAAATTACACTGATAACTATACTATATTTTACTACATTTAGTCTTTTATGGAATTTTGTTTTTTTTTCATTCTGCTTCCTACATCTACAATTCATCGCTACTTTTGCACATAGCTATAATCTGCTCATTTTTACCACTGCAAAGTATTTAGTGGTATGAAGATGTCACAATTTACCCATTTTCTCATTGATTGACATTTTTTTCCAGTTTTAATTTTCTCTATAACAAACCATGGTACTTCGAATGGCTTTTATATGTCCCCAGAAACACAAAGCTAAAAGCTTCTTTTGGATTATCTACCTAGGAGTGGAGCCACCAAGTTATAAGGTATGCAGATGTTCAATCTCACAGGATAATCATGGAAATTGTTTTCTACAGAGGAGGCCCCAGTGTAGTTCCCGCCAGTTGCGGGTGAAGACTTCCGATTGTTCCCAGATTTGCTAGCACCTCTGCTGTGAACCTGGTTGTGTGGACTCTGGAAACTGAAGTCCCCAATTGCTCTTGTCATTTACTAACTGGTCATCTTGGATGAGGTTTTTAAATTCTTTGTTTACCTTTTTTCTTTGTATAAAATGAGGACGATGGTAGAATTCTAAGAGTTCTATGAAAATTAAATGAGAGTTCATGTGTTTAAGTACTTGGAATAGTATCTGGGTTCATAGCCATGCTCTATATTTGCTATTATTTTCTTAATTTTTGCTAGTTGGACAGATGTACAATAACATCTCTTTGTGGTCCAATTCTGTGTCACCCTGCTTATTTAGGTTGTGTATTGGTCTTCTCTTGTGCCTATTTCTATCTTTTGGCCTTTTCACTCACTGGCCTATTCACCTTTTTCTTCTGTGTTTTGGAGTTCTTCATATATTCTGGATTTCAAAAAACTTGTTTATTCTATTTTTTTCAAAGTATTCTTTTCTAAGCTCATAGATCCTCTCTTTACTTTTAAAATGGAATATATATATTTTGTCTGTGACTGGTGGGGTTTTTTTTTTTTTTTGTATGTTTAAGGAATCTTCCCAACTTGGAATCATAAGAATATTTTTCCTCGATTTCCTTCTGATTAAAATTTTGCCTTTTTTTAGTTAAGTTTGTAATCTACCAGGAATTTATTTTCACGATCAGTGAGAGGTATGGAATATATTTCACATTTTATATATGCATAAATAATTATGTCAGTATTATTCATTGAATTATCCTTTTATTTATAATCTTTTCTCCAATGAACTCTAACACCACTCTACCTGTAAAACAAGTTTTTATGTATACATTTATCTGTTTCTGGGGTTTCTATTCTCTTTCATTGATCAATTTGTTATCTCCACACCAGTATCATTCAGCCTTAATTGCTATTATTTTCTAATGGACCTTGGTATCTGATATCAAAAGTGCCTTTCCATTTTCTGTTTTTTTTTTTTTCTGTTGTTTTGGATATCCTCAGTTCTTTCCTTTTACTTATAAATTTTACAACTTGTCAAATTCCTTGAAAAATGATGGTTGAATTTTGTTGAAAATTGCCCTGACTCTAAGGATTAACCCAGGACCAATTAATATCCTCTCCAGGGACCTATTTTTTATGTCTTTTTAAATGCATTTCAGTCAAGTTTAATCTTTTTCTCCAATGAAGGTTTGCAGTTGTTTTGTTGGGTTTATCCCTAAGAGTAAAGTTTTATATATATTGCTCCCTTCAGATACAATACTTGAATTTTATATATTGATTTAATGTGCAGCCATTTTGTTAATTCTTTTATGAATTCTAATATTCACCTGTCGATATTTTGGTGTGTTTTTTTTCTCCATATAGACGTTCACATCATGATCAAATAGGGACAGTTTTGTTTTATGCTTTATAACTCTTACCCTTTCATTCTTTTTCTTGGCACATGAGCCAGTATGGATTTTCAGTATTGATAATTCTCTAACTCCCTTGTCACACTCTCCTTGTCTTGCTTTTATTTTTCAAAGATGTACTACCTTGGTACAATTGTGGGAGGTGGCTTCTCACTTATTTCCTCTTCTCTGAAGAGTTTGGGTAAGTGTTCAATGATCTCTTCCTTGAAAATTTGTTAGAACTCACCTATAAATCTGTCTGACCTGGTGGTTTTTGTTGTGCTTTGTTTTGTTTTATGGGACTCTTTCAAATGACTGATTCAGTGTCTATAACTGACAATTCTGGTTTCTTATTTCTTCTTGAGTCACTTTTGGAAAATTATATTTCTCCCATCTTACTGTATGTTTTCTATTTGTCCTTTCTTTCCTTTTCTTTTTCTCTATGGAGTGGCTTTTTTTTTAACCATTTGCTTTCCTTATTCATTTTTTTTTTAATTAGAGATAAAGTAGAATTTAAGGAAACAGAATGTGCAATAGTTGCATAATAAGCTGAGGTGTTGTTTTGCAAATTTTTTGTTTCAGTTGCTGGCGTGGGCATGTCATTTTTCAGTCTAGAATGTCTGAAAGGCACTGCTTTAGTGAAAGTCTTTGGTGGTAAACCATTTCAGTTTTTGTGTACTTAAAAATACCTTTATTTTGCTTTTGCCCTTGAAAGATTGTTGTGCTGAGTGCAAAACTCCAGGTGACTAGTTGGCTTCCCTTAGCAGTTTGAGGAGATTGTTCTATTCTGTTTTTATCTGGTCCTCTGGGTTGTTGTGAAGTCCGCTGTCAGTCCGCTGTCACTATTATAAAAGGCTGTTCTTTATCTGTGCTGTTTTGCAGTTTTGCTTCAATTCATATCTTCCTTTTTCTATTTGTTTGGCTGTTTTACATTGAGTTTTGGGATTCTTGTCTTTCATTTTCTAAAATATTCTCAACCTTTGTCCCTTGGGATGTTGCCTGTCCTCTCTTTTGCCTTTCCCTCTGGTGTTGAACTTAGATTTGCAAGAGACCTTTTCACTGTATCCTCCATTTTTCTGAGCTTCTCTTTTAAGATTTCTGCATTTTGGCTAATGTCTTCGATACGTCACCCTGTTTACTAAATTCACTCTTCAACTGTGTCTGATATGCTATTTAGCTCAACCATCAATATTGTAGTTTTAACCACATCTTCCACTTCTAAAATTCTGTTTGGCTCATTTGCACGTTTGTCTGGTTGTTTTATTTTGACAATCTCCCTCTCTCTTTCTTTTTTTTTTTTTCACTTTTGCTAACTTAAAAAAAATTCGAATTAAACTTTTTTTTTCCAAATTAAACTTTGTTTTATGCATAGTTATTTCATATTTTGTCTCTTTGTTCCAGTATCTACAGACTTAAACCTGATTCTACATCTAAACCTAAATCTGATTCTGTCGTTTCTGCTATCATTTATGGTGGTTTTTTTTTATTTTTATTTATTTATGATAGTCACAGAGAGAGAGAGAGAGAGGCAGAGACACAGGCAGAGGGAGAAGCAGGCTCCATGCACCGGGAGCCCGATGTGGGATTCGATCCCGGGTCTCCAGGATCGCGCCCTGGGCCAATGGCAGGCGCCAAACCGCTGCGCCACCCAGGGATCCCTGGTGGTTTGTTTTTATGTGTGTCTAGCAATTATTGATTGTGAGCTCATATTTGCTTCCTCTTTATCAGTGGAAATCCCAATAGCCTAAACTGGGGATGCTTTCTCTTTTATGAAGAATTTATCTTCACTTTTGTCAGGAGCCAGAGAGAAATTGGACTATGTTAGCGTTATTTGCATCCTCACAGAAACAGGGCATCTCTGCTCAAGCTCTCCCAACCCCGAAAAGGGCCTCAGGCTTTTTATGCAATTCCTAGAACTGGCATGAGTATTTGTTCCCAGGGAAACCTAGCTGTCTATTTCCATGTTTGATTTCAGCTCATTATTACTATTTTGTTTATTTGTTTGGAGAGTTCAGTGACCTGTATTCAAGTCCAGCCCATCCATTGCAAAGTATGTTTCCTATCATCTATCCAGGATTTAGTTGTAGTGTGTAGGGGAAACTTTCAGAATGCTTGGCCTCACATAGTATTAGAAACAGAAGTTAGACAGCGATGCTTTGATAATGTTCATAATAATTGTTCCACAAGCAATAGCAATAGCAATCTTATACTCTTTGAATGGCCCTGGTTCTTTCACAATATCTCTGTTAAAGGCAGACATTTATAGATACAGATGTGACTGCAGGAGACACTAAGTGTCTTCCTAAATCATGTAAATGGTTATAGTCAGAACCAGAATAAAAGCCCAGATTTCTGATTCTTACTTTGTTGATCCCCCCCCCCAATATTTTATGTTGATATTTGCAGCTTTTTCACATTAGTCTTCTCATTAACTAAAATACGGTTTTAGGGCCTGAAGAGCCAGAGTTTATCTGGTGTCTGAACACTACAGAACTAGAAAATATTGTTTTGGAAGACTCGCAGAAAAGAATATTTCACGAGTTTTTTCAGCAAGCTATTTGCTGAAAAACGAATTATTATTTGTTTTTCAAATAATTATTCTATAATTATTCTATAAGTACTGCCTTTACTTCTCTTGGTTTCTTCCTATTGAAATTTATGCTCATTTCCTTCTACCTTCTTCTCTCCTGAAGGAGGAGTTGTGTTCATCATGTTCTAACATTACCTTTTCTTTTTTTCACAATAATCACCTCTGAACTTACACAATCTTCTTTGTATACATTGACTCCATGAAAAATTATGGAGGTCCTGATATAGGCCTTAATTATCTCTTCTTTGGATAAAAGATATTCTCAGTTTACCTGCCATTAAGGATATTATGCTCTAATTTTACAAGCTATTTTTGTCATTTTTTCCAGATATTCTCTAGTGTTTCCACGTTTCTCCTAAGTTAAGAAAAAGGAGACTTTTTTGTTGCTCAGAGATAAAATCTTCCTTCGCCATGACTAGTGTTATTCCAAGACTAGAAATGACTTGAAGATTACTCCATTTCTGAGCTAGCCCTCCTTTTCTATACTAAGTGTCTGATTGATGAGGCCAGTGGTTAATGCTCTTCTTAGTTTTTCCCATTTGAGTGTACTCTTGAATGATTCTTCCTTTCCTTTTTAAGAAAATAGGACAGATATTTTAATTTGGGCTAATTGACCCAATCAAAAGAAAGTCAGTGATTTCAAGATCTCTAAAAATGTGTCACTTTAAAGAAACAGCACAAAGATATCCTCCTAGCAAATTATGGAATATGTGCTAATCTTTGCTTTGTAAATATGATCCTTGGATTGGAATGCTATAGTGGCAACATTAGAGACAACAACAAAATCCTTTCAGACCAAAAACCAAGACTAGCTTGTCTAACAAATATGCTTAGATTTGGAAAGGAAAAAATAGTCCAAAGCAATCTGCAATCTAACTTATTACCATTTCTCCTCATAACAACGTCTGTTTTTGATGTACTTGTTAAATTCAATTATAAACCTTTTTTTGTTTTTTAATCCTAGCTAGGTACACAATGTGATTTGCGTGAGTTGAATCAAACCTTGCTTTCTGCTTCAAATATCAGTTTTATGTAGTATTACTGGAATTAACCTGACCGTTCCTATTTTTCAAAAAAACAACACTGTTTGGAGTATTTCAAGCTTTGGTTACATCGCTTGCATTGCTTCCTGCATTTCTAGACAGATTTTCAAATTTCCTCCACCCCCTGCTGACTGGAATCACAATAGGTTTTATTGTCAAGTGTGTTGGGGTATCAGGCTACTAATGCAGAAATGGAGACTCTGGGGATCTGGTTCTTAAGACATGGGTGTTCCCCTTGAATCTATTCCGCCTCCCTCACTGCCCGCCCCCCAGACTTGTAGATATCTGTAAAGCAAGCACTGTACAAATCTAATCAAGCAGATCATTTGTCAGACGTCACTCTCCGTGCAACTGAACTGAAGGTCATTGCATTTAGTTATAGGGAACACTTTCTTTTCACAGCTTTGGCACCCCCAAATAAAAAATAAAATGGCACTAAAATTTGGCCACTTGAAAGAGTGGTGGTGACTATTTAGTTGCAAACAACACAGGGACCTACAAAGATGAAATAGAAATCTATATCTAAGAAAGAGTTTCATTTATTGGAGGAGATTATCTGAGGAAACAAGGAAGATGACCCAGATTAATCTTATTTGAAGACCAGTGTTTTCCTAGATACAACATTGCAGTTTAAACTTCCTTCAGTATCCTGCAGCCAATTGGCAGACTGTGTTCTTAAAACCTGTGGCGTATGGAATGGAGGGAGATACAGCATCTGACAGGTGTCATCTGAGCAAGTCTTGGGGCGTGGGGTGGGGGTATATGTGAAGGATAGGGATATGACAAAGGCAGCCAGGACATTCCAGGCATAGGAAATAGCATGCACAATGACATGGGACCCAGACATCACAGAGGTTAAGTAGAGCAAACATTTGAGTTTAGCTAGAAACATTTGAGCTTAAACATTTGAGTTTAGCTAGAAAGCAGAATAAGTGTCATAGACCGGTGCCAGGGACTCAAGTTAGCACACGGATGAGCAGGGATTGATTGGGTGGGCAGTAGGGAGACCCTGCAGGGTCCTGAAGAGGGAGTAATAGGACCAGAACTTGGCCTGAGGATAACCGAGACCCTAGGGCTTTTGGCACACAGACTTACAAACTCTTGCAAAGACAAAACCCCAAACTTTCTAAGACCGTTGGCATTCCTCCTTCTAGCCTTGGACTTCAGAAACGATGTCAGGGCAGAGCCGATGAGACCTGGATGTCTTACTAACAACTGGGGAAGAGTAACTTTCAGGTCCCTTCCTACAGGAGGACCCCGTCCCAGGAGGACCCAGTTCTAACCCTCAGGAGCAGGTCTTCTTCTGAGGCAACAAAGATTGGAGAACTTGACTCTCCTGTTACCTCTGAGTTCCATCTGACTTTTCTTAATGTGGTTATCTAAAAAATTTTTGACTTCTGTTTTGATTCTCATCCCAGTCTGACTGGGTTTTGTGATGTTTCTGAGTTGCTCTGCTGGCTGGGCCTCTGCTGTCTCAGATCCTGAAAGCCACCACCCACTTTTGGACTTTGGAGTCTTTATGCCAGCTTCCATTTCAGGCACTTGTTCTGTCTTTTTGGTGCAGAGCTCTGATCTCTGACAAGGAAACATCAACCATTTAAAAGAGTATATATCCCTTTAAGAAAGCACTGGACGTTTTCCCATGTGATGTTTTCACCAATACATTATTTATGTTAACTTCAAACTTATTCTACATCCATTAAAAATGCTTACTTTGACTTTTAGCATATAGCCAATTACCATCATATAATCCTGAGGGAAAATAATTATATACGTATAAGAAATGCAAAAAGAGCTTGTGTATTACATCGTGTGTATACCATCGTCTCCTAGGAAGTAGTTACAGGCTTATATATTCACTTGCTCAGCTTATGAGTGAGAAAATTGACAGGCTGCTTTCTACTCTCATGTACATGCTAGTCAAAATGAAAAGCACTTCAAAGAAAGGGTTCTAGATTCTAGGGATGAATCCTCCTCCTTCTCCTGCCTCCTCTGGAAACCCAAGAGTTTGGCATTTACTTTAGAGGTGGGTGATTAAAATCCTGACTGAGATATAATCACTTTCTTCAAGATTTGTACATTGACTATCTAATTCTTTGGGGGTTTTCCTCAACGTTTCCAGTTAACTTACAGAGCTGTCCCTCCTCCTCTGACCTCTATACACTGGAAAGAAGTAAAAACTTCCTGCATTAGCATAACTTCCAAACCTGACAGGTAGCATTTAGACATTGATTTATGGCCTCCAACCTACATTAGTTTCCATCCCTGTCCACACATCATGGAGACCCCTGGGTGCTCTGCACATGCACAATATTTTTAATGGATGTGAGCTTAACCATTACTGTAACATCTCTGGTTTAATGCAGATACTTTTGTTAAATGACAATATAATTACTAGTCACCGGCAAACCTCAAAAAGGTTGGGAGGTTCGGTTCAGTTAAACACCCGAGAGCTCAGATGCTTATCTGAAGTTTACCCCTAGAGTTTGGCAAGTCCAGGCTGGAAAATGCTCAAGATCCATCTCACACGTGGAGCAGTCCTGTTGTCCTGTGTCTCAATATCACCCCCCTTGTGTTTCAGTCGTGGCCTCTTGAATACATAAAACAGAACAGAAAAATATTAAAAAAGAAGTCATCCCCATCAAATCCAGCTGACTAAAGTTTTCACAGGTCAACTTGATGCAACTTGTATTGTACTGGAGGAGAACTGTCCTTCTCACAGTGATAAGAACCATTTCCCTTCGTCCCATTCCCTGATGTTTACTGCTACAGAATTTTCTAGCAGGTTTCCCCTGACAACAGATTGGAGGAAGGGGTGGGGGGTTTGCTGAAGATGACTCAGATAGAGCCCATTGAAAACAAGTCTTTTTTCTAGAAAAAGCATTAATATTTAAACTTCTTTCAGTGGCCGGGAGAAGGGGGGCAAGATAATTAACTTAAAAAAAGTAATTAAAATACTTTCAACACCATGCGTTTTGTGTTTAGTTTAGGAGGTACATTGCATCAGTGGTGGTTTTTCCAGTTTTGTGTTCCTCTAAATGACCTTTTTGTCCTTCTCTTGTCTTCTATTTTGTAAGAAGGTTTTGAAATGAGGAAGAACTTCAGTTTCGTGGGGACGTCTAGCATCGACTTAAGAGAAATGCCTTCTGTCAGCTGCTGCAGTTTGGTGGTTTTTACTTCCTGTGTGAAGGCAAGACTCTGGAACTAAAATGTGGCACAGCTGGAACCTTAGGAAGGAGCCGTGTATCACCTGATCCTCTGGGTGCAAATCCTGGCTTCGTCATACAGACGTGACACTTTGGAATGCTGGGATGGTACTTATGATGGAAGTGACAACATTTCTTTTTCAGGAACTTAGGAATATTGCCCCCATCTCAAGACAGTTTTAGCTTATGCTGAGTTCAGGGGTTAGTGAGTGAGAAGTCTGTCTTGGTATGCAATCTTGGGAGGCAAGTTTTTGAGCTTCCAAGTTAATTAATTTTTCTTCTCGTATGTAAACGGAGGAAGAGGATGAGTTTAATCCCATTCCACAGGTATACTTTCGAATAGCCTCCATGGGCTTATACTATGTGAAGAGCAAAGGGAAAACAGGAGAGGTGCCGCAAGGCTTTTCCAGCCATTGACTGACCCATGGATGAGATAAATCAAATAATTCCAAATTTTCTCGTCTAACATTCTTTATCACAAGAGCCAGTCACATAGGTGAGGCTGGTCTATCCCTCTACCTAGTTTTAGCTTCAGGAAAATTCATGCTGCTTTTACTTTGAGCAAGATTTTTGAAGGTTTTTTTGAGAGGCATATAAATAAAATATTTTTTTAAAGCAGCAGAGTACCATTGAGACCAATATAATGGAATGAACATACAGCCCATGTATAATTTTGATCTCAGTAGAAAAGTTTAAAGGAAAATCGTAGATAAGCACAGGTATTAACCCTCTAACGTGGTGTCTAATTCATAAAATTACTATTGGTAAAGCTTTCTCTCCTCTTCCCACCATCCCATTCCTTGATTTCTAGCAGCTTGAATCACATTTTTTATTTCTACAGCTTTTACTGGGCTATGATATGCCGGCCTCTCTCTGTCCTGAAAGGTGGTTGATTCCCTCCTTGCATGCCATTAAGACAATAGTTGAGTAGGGAGTTTGCCCTTTGCCTCTTTGCACTCAAAGTTCATAAAGTCATTGAAGATATCTTAATTGGTTATGCATTTCAACAAGCGCCACACACAGTCTTTCCAGAGGGTTGGCTTGCATAATCCACTAGGTACATAAAATCTTTATGAACTAGGAGATAAACAACAGAATCCTTCAGACCTTTAGCACTCACTACCAGATTAGTTAATGGGGATTCGCTCCACCAAAGATAGGACAAACCAGAGACCATCGGTCATTAGGGGCATTTGCACAATGATGATGCCTGAGCATCATTTCCTTGGGTTAGGCTGTAAATTAGGGGAAGGTGAACCTGGTTTCTTTACTGGTTAGGCATCTTTGTTTTCTGTGGCAGGCTTTAAAAGGGTGTTCAGTAATGCAACCGAGGAGGGTTTTTCCATCATTTAAAAAGGGCTCATTAGACTCTGCAAATTGATGCAGTGCAAACAACACTGAAGGGTCTGGGTTCCCACATAAATTAGCTCAGTTTGTGCAAGATGAAAAATGCTTTGGCCCCAACTGCCAGCACTACAAACACAGCCGAGCTTGGAAAAAAACAAGGTGTGCCCACTGCACCTCTTACATCACCAGCAGTCATAAAAGTGCTGTAATTAAAACTTAGCTGACAATTTGCTTAATGATGTGCAAGGCCGAGAATCCAAGGAGCCCCCACATGTGGTTGGCTGGAGTTTCTGCCATTCCAGCGGGAGTGGTGGCAGTGGGGAGCGGGGAACCGCAAGACGCTTCTTCACTTGAGAAAATGGTGACTAACCCAGGAGACGGTGGGGAGAGAGGCAAAGCCAGGCCAGCTGTTTCAGATCATCAAGATCATTTTCACTGTAATGAGTTTGTGTGAGTGAGAAGGTACTTAAGGTGTTTTGGAACCATCCATTTATAATTAGCCAGGTTGAATTTAAGAAAATTACACTATTCCCCCACAATATAACTTAGACCAATTAACAACTTAATTAGTTCACTGTAATAATATGAGGTAGGATTTCTAATTCAGTCCTCTTACTTCAGAATTACTATTATTATATAAGAAAAGAATCTTTTTAAAGTTTGTGAGACATTAAGCCTCATTTGGAACTGGCCCAATGCCGAGTCCAGATCTCTGGATAATCTCTTTAATCCAAATTCTGCCACAGATTCACCTTTGACCTACGACCAGATGCTTGACCCCATCCTTTCGGGATCCATAAAATTAGGAACCCAACTGTCCGTGGACGGGATTTCAATTTAGTTCCTGGTAAGCAGGACACGCTTGAAAAATCTGAAAACACTCCAGATAGATGCAGCATACCCAGATGCTCAACTGTTGGAATAAAGAGTGCCGCACAACATTTTTTGAGTTATTCTTTAATAATTTAAAAGTACATCTCCTTAAGTACTCTTACGCGTAAAAAAAAAATCATTAAGCAGCAAATATCAGGAGACATTTTCCTAGCATAAGATGTTAAACATTTCAGCTAAAAAGTTTAGTCTCATGCCACTTCCCAAGTCCAGCCTACCATTAATTCATAGAAAAACACTTTATGTTTGTAAACTTTTGAGTCCAAGAACTACTTCTAATTCAATTCTCCAGCTAAATTGCCCAGAAAGCGAGGAAAGAGGGTGGTCTTTAATGCAAATAAGAACTCTTCTACCTTAGGAAAGAAGGTTTAAAAGTCAATATTGAATAATAAATAAGTAAATAAACCAACCAACCAACCAACAAATGCCGAAAAACAAGATGCAATTGTTAGAAACTGGCATTCACCTTTCCCCCTCTCTTCTAGAAACTTCTAAATGTTATGATATCCATTTATCAAAGTAAACCTCTTCTTGAGTCAAAAGGACAGGAGTGCTTTCTTCGTTTCATCTCATGGACTTCTTAGCAGCATTCACTTGACATCAAAACGTGATGTCAAGGCAGGTAACCTGCTTCCCTCCCAGAAAACCATGTCTCTAGTAAGTGGGGAGACAAAATGGAGTTTTGTTAAACCAAAGAACTGGGCTCTTATCTGCTGAGATTCAAAATAGCTTATGTGCAAGGATCAACCAATTCCAAAGTTGCTTTACCCAGCCATCATTGGGGTTTTCTTTCACATCCTGAAAATAGTGATATAAGGCAAAGCTGGACCTGCTCTGAGAAGAGAAATAATCCATAGCTCATCATATGTAATACATTATTTAAACGATATTTCAATTTCTTGGTCTGCTTAATGTTTACTTTGAATATTTAAGTCTTTTATTTTCAACTCCAGGGCAAGTAACTTATTAGAACAAAGAACTTACTAGAACAAATATGATTCCAGATGATGCTGGCTGGTTGCAATTACTGCAAAGTAAATAGAAGGATACATTTTGAAGTCAAAACCTTGAGTTTAAATTTAGCTCTGCTATGTATTAGTTGGATGACTTAGGTAAGTTATTGAACCTCTCTGAGCTTTGATTTTCTCATTTATAAAGTAGGTGACATGTTATATTGTATGCAACCTACTGGCATATCTTATTCGACTCTGTATATCCAATGGCTAGCTTCTTGCCTAGTGCATAGTAGGCATTTTTTTAAAAAGATTTTATTTATTCATTCATGAGAGACAGAGACATAGGCAGAGGGAGAATCAGGATCCTGATGTGGGGATTCGATCCCAGAACCCTAGGAGTAAGACCTGAACCGAAGGCAAGTGCTCAACCACTGAGCCACCCAGGTGTCTAGTAGGCATTTAAAAAATGCTTAGTGATTGATTAAATGAACAACACTTTATTTTTAAATAGGTCCTAACTCTTCAGAGAGTGGTATTATATTCATAGTCTAATGTAACAAAAGGATATTAAAAGTAATAAGAGAATGACCACTACTCAATTCCAAATAAATAAATATGATTGAAGGAGATAGCAGGTTTTATAGAATAAGACCCTTGACTGTAATCCTGAAAGTTAACTGAGCCCATTTTCTTAATCACAGAGATTCTCCAAATTTAACATATTTTTTAAGATAGCTTCACTTAAATAATGAGATAAAATAATAATAAAAGATATAGCCAACTAAAGGCCACTTGTTTATATAAACGTAGCCTAATTTCTCCATATTGCTTTCAACGATATTGTCCAGAAGGTCTGAAATCATCGTCAGTTTTTTTGTGCTAACTAAGGAAAAAAGAGTCTGCTCTTGGGGAAATGATGTCAGTTTCTCATGATCATCATTGATTTTCCAGACACACATCTACCATCTTTGGGTTACGCATCAATGCATCAAATAGGTTGTGTGTAGATGAGAAGCAGAACTGTGCTTGAAAACATTTTCTTAAGCAGTGCTTTTCTGGGATTGCTATTATCTGTAAAACACACTGAAACCACATTCAAATAATTTTGATGATTTTGGTGGAAACTACTAGTTTATCAGTTTTACCACCAGTGAAGTGGTGAGGTGGAGGGAAACAGAGATGAGGCAAAGGAGAGTCAGCAGAGAAACAAGAGAAGGCTGGAAGACAGATCCATAAACTTTTCAGGGGAGACATCTTACTGACCCACTTCCTCTGCCAATTCCCTTCCCTCTCTTGCCCCCCACAGAATGGTATAGCCTGGAACACGTGAAACTTCTTCAGCATTTATTATGTCTTAAATTTTAATTGGATCTTAAGAACTACTTCACGGGAGTGGAGAAGGGATGGTCCCTCGCCTCTCTTTTGTGTCAATGGGAACTTAAGACATGGAACACGCGTGTGACGTGCCTGGTCTACACAGCATGTCAGAGGGGGAATGCATAGATAGGTACAATCGTTGGTCCCGTGTGACAGGTGACATGTCTTCAGGACACCAGACACATTCCTGCTGGATTTTCGTTCTTGAACTGAGGGACAGGCATTCAAGTGCATTTATTTATTTATTTATTTATTTATTTATTTATTTATTTATTTATTTATTGTGTCTTATAATCCAATAGCCTACTTAGTCATTTGATTTCCCAGCTGCACTACTAAAAATAAATGCATGAAAAAGAAAACTTTTCTTGGCAAGGTGTTTGACATGATGTCTTCTTGAAGGCCCTCCCTGATGTAGTTACTGAGAAATGGCATCAGCAGACCAGCCCCAGGATGAGACTCTCTCCTTACCAGCGGTCCACCTCTGAGGTACCTAATATTTAATTTAAGTAGATGACCATAAAAGAAGCACAGGCCATTGGCTTGGGCAGGGGGGGAAACCACATTTACTTTTGTTATGACCATTGGAAGGAGAATGTTTTGAGAGTATATTGATTTTCTTTACTTTTTGATGATACAGCTTGTATTATATGATTATTGTATGATACGAAGCCCTATCATTGGGTTTGGATTTTGTAATCCAAGAGTTGTTGATGATAAAGAATATCAGAGATAAACATGTGGGGGTTTCCACCTTGTTATTTCTTTCTGGGGGGAATCAGATTTATAAATCTAGGGTTTATTTTTACTCAACTAGAAACAAATCTCATGCAGAATATTCTCTCTCCATCCCTCTCTTCCATCCATTTCTTCCTTCCTTTCCTTCTTTCTTCCCTTTCTCCCTCACTACCTTCCTCCCTCCCTTCTTCACTTCCTCTCCCCCGTTCTTTGCCTCTTAACTCTTGCCCCTTCTCCTTCAGTGATCTTTCATTGAAACTCCAAGTATTTATTGTGTACCTGCCACAGATCGGACACTAGCCAGCCTTTAAGGAATTCCCTCCCACATGCTTCTGCCAGGTCCTCATTCCACCTGTCTGGGAACAGCTCACCTGACTCCTCTCTGAGGGCCTCTGACAGCTGGGATGACCTTCCATCTATCAGGGTAAGTGGTTCTTCTGCACTTTTGCTGTCGATTTGCCCTTTTCTCCTCGCAAAATAATCCTATTCTAGTTCCAGATGAGATGATGATTGAAGTGTCTGTATTTGCCCAGGCACAAAGCACAAAACACATCCCCCATTTGGGAGATCAGTAAGAAATTGCATCAGACAGTTAGGGAAACCTCCCTATTCAATCCTATTCATGTGTTGTTTTGTATTGAATTTCTCAAAGGGAAAAACAAAACTAAATTCTTCCTTTGTGAGTCTCATGTCATTTTTCTACGCTCTTTGCTTTTCTTGGAGGATGTCCGGTGAAGTTCCAATGGGACTTTGGTCTGCTTTTCTTTGGTGGTGGTGAGGGAGGGAGGGTTGGCTGATGAGGTCACAGACCAGGAAGAAATTGTTTCTGGAGACGTGTGCCTAGGTGTTCTTCATGTGGCTCCTTAGAAGCATTAACCAACTCATCGAGTCAGAAACATCATACATCACACGGGGAGAATGAGTCAGAGTGAAAAATGACTTTGAAGGCCAAATAAGAGGTGGGGTTGAAGCCCTCGGATTCTCTCAGGGTAAAGGGGGCATAGGTAAAAAGTAAAAGACCACCCAAGGAGTTCTTGAGTCCTGTAGAGCAGGAAGGCTGTTTGGGGTCCCTCTACTGCAGAGACACCTCCTCCTTTGAAAATTATAGCTCAGGGGATCAATTTCTTGAGGTTTATTTTTATTTGAACACCCACCCACATTAAAATATAGAACACCATTTGGGAAATACTTCTATATCAAAGAGAATGTTATTTCCCAAAGAAGTGAGAAAGTTTCCAGAGGGGTGGAAAAGGATAGTTGCCTAACCCAGCTAGAGATGTGACTTAGATCATCAGTTCAGCTGTTATTTTCTTGATGAGCCTTTTTAAATGAGAATATGTGTGCTTGTGGCTGAGAAGTTTGGTGGTTTTCTTTTTTTTGTAATTGATGTATAATTGATATATAAAATTATATTAGTTTTATGTACTGAGAAGTTTTCACTCATTAAAGATAAATGATAAATAAAGGTGTCTATCTTTCTGTGTTTCATTTAGACATTCAAAGCCCACAGGTTGTCTAAGACCTAATGACAAAGCTAGGCTTTACCTCGGGAGCTTTCCATGAGCACTCTGTCAGGACTCCCAAGAAGAGAATGTACATGACTAATTATGGAACTTCTTAAATAGAGGAGAATGTTCCATAGTTAAAAGTTGTGGAAAAATTTGTTGTAGAAAAACAGATTTGACTACATAACATTGAAATAAATAAGATTCTAATGATGACAATCTCTCTAGGATAAGCAGTGAGCTGTAAAGATTTTTACAGCTCATACCATAAGTCAAATATAATGAATATGTAACATTCCATGCACAAATTGATCTGCACAAATCCCAGACAGTGGGATTTCAATAGATAAAAGTGTAAATGATATAAATTTAAAAATTATGGAAATAGTTAAGAAGTTTGAAGGCCTTAATAAGAAAGGCAAATTAAAATGAGAGCTAAATGCTTTTTCTCCCCTATCTTCTTTTCTCCTTCTTCCCCTTCTCCTCCCCCACTTCTTTTTCCTACATAACTGTCAGTAGTTAAGCAAATATGCCCAGTTGTAGTGACTAGTAGAATTTTTGTAGATGAAATCTTGAAGAACTTACCTTGTGTTGGAAAGTCAACTCAAATTATTTACCCTATTGATGCTGAATCTGCAGATTACCCAGATAAGAAGAAAACGCATTTTTGTGATAAGGGATATTGTTGAGTCAAAGATATCTGGGCCTAGAGATATACCTCTAGAAGAAAATAGTCTGTTTCTCTCTAGTTGTTAGAGTTAAGTGTTCTTCGAATGCAGGGGTCTAATTTTTTCCCCTTTAGATGTATGTATTTAAAAATCATCAGCTATCTCTCTTTCAACAAGCAGCCAAATTATAAGACTTGGGTTTTTTTTAGACTATTATTGGCTTCTTTCTTTCCAGTATCAGTCTGAGGTAGACATTTTTTTTGAGTGAGTCACATTTGTACTTTTGGATTTCATCAAATGTCAATCATTATCTTCTGTTACCTTTGTATTGACTATAAGGTGATTGATTTCATTTGTGAACCCATCACTGAATATTTCTTCTTGGGCTCCACACCAGCATTCATCAACCAATCTACCCCAATGGCAGCAGTGTCTATGAGGGGGGCTCTAGGCAGAGCCAAGAGCTTGAACCAGTCATTAACCCTTTTGTGACCCAGGTCTGGTCACTCACGTTTTATGTTTCAAGGTTCTTATCTAAAAAGTAAGAATAACAATATCCACTGTAAAAAGACATTATTAAGAATATTGAAATGAATTGACTGCATGGAGCTCAGAAAAAAAAAAAAAGAAAGAAAGAAAGAAAGAAAGAAAGAAAGAAAGAAAGAAAACCCAAAGTGCTCTAAAAGTGTTTAATAACAAAGGACTAAAGGAATAAAGAATCTCTCTCTAGGGCTAACCCAGCACGTTTCAAGCACTAAATTTATTTAAGCTAAATAAAAATAGCACATGACAGATTGTATTTGTGTTGGAAATCACGACGAAAACAGCAAAGACATTGGAAAATTGCATTTTTTCAGGTAATTAAAGGTCATACTATTTAGCCAAACCATAATCCATCACAACTCGCCAGGCATTGATTACTACTCTGGACCACATTCATTTTTAATTCCATTAGTGAAATAAATGACAGCCTTTGAATCCTCTACTTTCTTGATATACAGCAATAAAGAATAGCAAATTACTCTAGAATCCAGAATAGCTGAATAGATAAGCTTCTTTTTTTCCTCTTTGGCATCCCAAACTACAAAGTTTTAAGGAGCGGGAAACATAACAGCAGTCTTCACCAATGCGTTGTCAGAGCAGCTCCTCGCTGATCTGAAAAGGTTCAAAGCCAAGCAGGTTGCATGATTTACCCACTGGTGAGCTGAAGAGATGATGAAGCACCTTCGTCCCCCTCCCCATCCCCATTCCTTGGGGGCACACATTAGCTTCCTCCAGGGCCCCGAGGCTAACGGTTGTAATTCAAGCAGCAATACAAGAGTCCCGAAAACAGAATTATGTTTCTAGGTACGTGTGTGGTGATGGCCTGTCCCAGAGAAACACTCAAGCAGGTTATCTGGCTTCCTCATCTTCTTCAGCTGTAATGCACTCATTCAGTTTGTTAACTCTCCCTTTGTATTGAAACACAGAAGAGACCACAAACTGAAAAATACACGAGTCTATTTTTGCTTTCTGTTTGTCTGTTTGTGGGAGTAATTGTTTCACACTCAGTGAACCACAGATGAGCTTGTGTTTGTAGAAGAACTTTTAAGAGAACAGAGGGGTGTCATCCTCACCTCGTATGCTAGGGCATGAGGGGTCCTTCCATGTGCGGGGACCCACAGGGATGAGCATATGGATGCTCGCCCAGGGCCTCACAGACACATCCACTCTCATTCTTGTGGGGTTCTACACACAGGGATAGTGTTTGTGATGTTGATAATTGCCTCTGGGGTGCACGACCCATCTTGTAGGATGATTTCAGCTTATCACCCTCTGCACCTCCCCTACTCAGTTTTTCTCTAGCTGGAACCTCTTTACAATGAAACCTTCGCTACCCTCTGTCATTTTCGATTGGCCACGTCTCTGGCCACTTTGTCATATTACCTTTGATCATCTTATCCAAGGTCAGATGTTTACTCTGCTCAAGCAAGCAAGAAAGCCTCGCCTGGAATCCGGGAAGGTGTCTGGGAGACCGCAGAAACTATCACAGAACACTTTGAACGAAAACACACCTATTTGTTAAGTCTAAAAAGTGTGGATCATTGTCTCCATGTGAACAAGATGGGCACAAAGCACTCTGGGAGGCCTTCACAGCAAAAAGTGACAACTAACACAGAGGTCTGCAAAAGTTTTCCTATAAAGCGTCAGATCTGAAATATTTTCAGCTCTGTGGTCCACATAATGATTCCTGGCAACTACTCGTCTCTGCTGTTGTAGCATGAAAGCAGCCATAAGCAATACCTCCAAGAATGAATCGGTGTGGCCTGTGTTCTAATAAAACTTTATTCATAGGGACACTTGGGTGGCTCAGTGGTTGAGCATCTGCCTTCAGCTCAGGGCGTGATCCCGGGGTCCTGGGATCGAGTCCCACATCGGGCTCTCCCATAGGGAGCCTGCTTCTCTCTCTGCCTGTGACTCTGCCTCTCTCTGTGTGTCTCTCATGAAGAAATAATAAAATCTTTTTTTTAAAAAATAAAACTTTATTTATAAAGTTAGGCAGTGGACAGATGTGCCCTGCGGGCGATAGCTTTGCCAACTTCCAATCTAAAGTCAGGTTCTTTAGAATTTATCATGTGAGTAGCAGATAGGAAAGATAGGAAAGCCGCTTCATAGTACAGTATGTTTTCTAGTGAAGTTTTCTAGTAATCCGGAGTGTACTGATGAAGAGGTATGTGGAATGGTTTCTATCCTAAACTAATTTAAAATAATTTTCCTATGTTATTTAAATTATTCAGACGAATTCCTCATCTGGACTATCTCATCCCCCAGAGAACTGGGGAAGGAGGTTAACATTCTACATGCTTATGGGCACCAGGTCTTTCTATGATTTCCTGAAAGACCCGAAGTCTCATACTGAAAAAAGTTGTATTTGTTTATTTTAATTTAAGCCATTACTAGGTTATGAGGTTAACCTAGACCTCTTTTTCAGATGTTGGCAAACGTTGATTTGCATAATTAATTCCTTCTTTCTCACCTCCCCACCACAGCCTGGGGCACACACACACACACACACACTTCAGTACCCAATGCATTACGTGTGTAAATAAATGTTCAGGGGCAGGCCAACTTTCCTGTTTAGTATAGCTGGAATCTTTTTCTTGGAGAAGCCATTTGCAAAGCTCAGGATACAATTTTTTTGCATCTTTAATTATTGATATATTTTTTTCAACCATTCTTTATAGCAGGCAAAGAGATTTCTCATGAGACAATGAGATTGCCTTGCCACAGACTACCTTATTGTAAACAAGGTCTCAAGGAAAATGTTCTATAACTAAATGAAATCTAAATTATTGGCATGGGGCTCTAGCTACATGGTTAACCAGGGCACGCATGTAATATTTTTGAGAGCATGAAATAAATTGCTGACTCGTCACTGATACCAAGTGTGGCTTGTAAACTAAGATAATGATTAAGGGGTAATCACATTTCAGACTTTAGGGCATAAGTTGATCACTTGCAGGAGTCAGAGGAATTTTTCCCTCCCAGCAGAACAGCATTATGCAAGAAGCTGAGTCCATGGAGGAGTCTGGAAGTACTCTCAGGTCTTGCCTGAAGCAGGAAGTTTTGCCTGGGACAATCTAGTTCTACCCAGAGGATCTTCTGTCCCTTTGCATTTTCTGAGCATGCAAGAAGATCTGTATCTCGTTCTTTGCGCTGGGGAGGACTGTGTAATTGTTTCTTTGGTTTGGCTGCTTATTGGTATTACTCAAAAGTTGCTGGAAGTGGTGATGAAATGTCCTACATCACACATATTCTTTTGCTTTCAACCCTGCTATTGAGTTATATGAAATACTATTCTCAGAACATAGGCAGAAACTATATAGCAGTTTCCCATTACTCTCAGGCAGAAAAAAGAGAATAGACACTGTGCCTAATGCACCAGCTTACCTGCTAGTATCCTGTGCCTTTCTGAAAAATATTTATGTTCAACATATGTATATTCATTTTCTCCCGTAAAATGAACACTAAATCATTCTGTAGACTGAAGCCTTATCTTCAGTTCTGTCCAACTTATGCCCTGAGTAAACCCCGGATGTTGATGAGATAGTCTAAAAAGAGTAAAGAGAGGTGCGCCTGAGTAGCTCAGTCAGTGAAGCATCTGCCTTTGGCTCAGGTCATGGTCCCAGGGTCCTGGAATCGAGCTCCGTGTGGGCCTCCCTGCTCAGCGGGAAGTCTGCTTCTCCCTCTCCTCCTGCCCACCACCCCCTGCTTGTGCTCTGTCTCTCTCTCAAATAAATAAGATATTTTTTTTTAAAAAAGTAAAGAGAGAAGGAAAGAGAAATGAAGGAGATGCTGAGGCAGACATACAACGCTGTGGAACGGAAGGAGTACAGACTTTGTAGTTAGACTATCCAGTGCTGCATCTGCCATTTGGTGAGGTCTCACTACATAATAGTCACCAGTTCTGCATTTCCCTTTAGCGTGGACAGTATACCTTCTTGGCCTTTGCATCCCAACTTCTAGCCCTGTTTCCTGTACCTGGTGGATGCCCAACAGTGTGCTTTCCAAATGAGTGACAGGGGCCATGGCGGAAATGGTGGCCACAGGGAGAAGCCAAAAGGAGGAATAGAGTTTCAAGGAGGAGGATGTGGTCACATGCCCCCAAAAGGCTATGTATGATAAGGGCTGAAAAGTGTCCATTAGCTCTAGCAATTAGTAGGCCACTTGTGACCATAGGGGGCAGAAGAGGGTGGAAGCCAGACTGTGTGGATTGGGGGAGTGAATGGCAATAACAAAAAGTGGTTGTAGTGAGTGTCTCCACTCACTCTTTCATGGAACTGGGTTCTGAAAGAAAGAAGGGACATTCATGGCAAGCAAACGGTTGATGTCTCTTAATTGGGACACCAGCCAGATGTCACCTGGCTCCTACCCCCTCTCCATAGCCAGTCTGGGAACATCTTTTCTAGCATCCCTATCCCTGAGCAGAGGCTGGTCAGCCACCACTGTGTACAAAGTCCTTTATGAAGACACATCTTTGTTTGCCTCCAATGTTTCTACTTCTGGAGGCACCAGTAACATCAATTGTAACTGCTCAGTTTTAATGAACTATGAGGGGGAAAAAGAAAGAAAGAAAAGGTTGGTTTGGGCGATACATGATTCCTGGGATACCGTTATCTATTTCCTCTGCCTTTCTTCTTGAAACTGTGTAAGCCATCTTGATAACTCACTGTCAACCCAAAATATTCTCTCATAATGTCCAGCAAGTTGGGGATAAACTTGCAAGGTGGGCATGTTTTGAGGGAATATAAAATCAAATCCCCAAACATATTTCCTCTGGGGACCTTAAGGAGTGTAGGAGAAAAATCACCATAAAATTGTGCTCGTCGGAACTCATTTATTTAAGTAAACTATTTATTGTGACCAAAGCAAAATTAGCTTCATAAGCAAAACTAAATAATATTTCTTTCCTTCCTCCCTTTACTTTTTTTTTTCATTCTGGAAGAAATTAAACAAATTTAGGCCCAGGAGAACTTTTGATTTCAGTACTTAAATTTTTAAAAGTGTAATGGAACCATAAACATTTAAGTAATTAACTATTAAAAATTTTAAAACATTGGTTTATTTGATTTAATATTACACATTCTTTACCACTATAATTTTATTAGTAGGTAATTTATGACATGTCTTTAAATCGAAGCTTGAGGAGTTATTTTAAGCTTAGCTTTGAATATTTATTCACTATCCAGGCTCATCTAATTGAAGATCCTTTGGTACCTGCCACTTTAGAAGCAGAAATTACAAGGCCATCCATTTCAATCTGGAAATAGATGAAAGTTTTTCATGTTAAAATGAAATATCAGCTAGAATGAACCTAAGAGTAAAGTTTTTGAAAAGTTAGTCTGGTTGCCAACCTGACTTACAATGGCAGTTGTCTATAGTTTTATAAGATCCAGTCTACATTGCCCTAGAAACAGGTAGATTAGCATGTGGTTAACTTCTAGCCACAGCTATTATGAGGCCCAATTTCCCAGCTCTGTTCCATTTTTCATTGTTTTTCCTTGCAGTTTCTTGTTTGTGGCCACAAAACTACACTAACATTAATGAACTTATTCAGAGACATGGGTTTCATGAGAACTCTTTTCAAAGACTTAGTGAGAGGCCCCTTCCAGCTGTAGGAAGGCATGATTCACGCCTGGATCGGGTACTTTCCACAGGCTGAGTGCTGGGGCTGTCCATGCATGCTCCAGTCCCACACAGGGCTCTGGGAACAAAACGCCACCTGGCCCACCCATTTAGCCATGGGGTTCAGAAACTTGTTCCGGTGTGGTTTGGAAATAGCAGAGGATGGGCTTGCTCCTGGACAACTCACTGCCTTCCTAAGTGACCCCTGAACACTTTTCTTTTTGGTTTAAATGGATCAAACCTTCTTTTCTTAACCATTGAAGGGAAAACCAAGCCTTATCTACTCAGTTACATAAAATCACATTTATTCAAGTTGGCCACATTCACTGAGAGGTCTACTCTGCAGAGCTAGGTGCTAGGAATGAGCCTTGGAATGGGTTTATTCATTCACTTGATAAATACTCAGTATCTGTTGTGTGTCAGGGATGTGGTTGGTGCTACAGATACCAAGGTGAGAAACTTGTACACAAATGGTTCACAGCTCAGAAAACAAAACTGCTCATAGCCATAAATGAGAGACCAGTAATTATATGTTGAAAAGTGATCTAAGCAAGGTGCTATTGGGGAAAGAAGGAGATGAGCTTGGTTAGTGGGGAATGAGAGTGGGAAATAAGAGAAGGCTTCATGGAGGAGGTGACACTTGAGATGGTCCTCGAAGAATACATGGAGCTCTCCTACTGGAGAATCAGAGGCCTGGCTTTCCAGGTTTTCTGAGAAAACAGCAATTGTGGCTAAAGCATAAGATGTGAGGAGAGGTGAGAGCCCAGTGAATTTAATAGAGTCAGTACCTTAAGGATTTGGATTAGCAATGGATGTCTAGAATGAGATGCTCAAACGCCATTCTCATGTGTTAACCAACATCACTGGAGAAAATTCTTTATGTTTGAAACCTAATTTTCCATCTCTTCTCATTGAAATTGCAACAGGAATAGAAAATAGCTTACCATCTCCGATCACATAATAAACTTTTTGTTATTTGGAAATCGTTAGCTGTGATTATCTACTTTAAAAAAGAACTTACAGGATACAGAAATCACTATCATGAGTTTACTTTTTATTTTATTTTTTAATAGAATTGTCTGTATTTAAGGTGGAAACATGAGGATGTGATATTCATATACTCGGTGAAATGATTACTACCATCAAACTAGTGAACACACCATGTCCTCATAAATAGAGTTACCATTTTTTTGTGTGTGATAAGAACACCAGAAATCTATTCTTAGCCAATTTCCAGCATTCAGTACTGTATTACTTAGTCACCATGCTGTACATCAGATCTCTACATGTATTCATCTTATATAACAGCAACTTATTACCTTTGAGGAATGTCTGTCTCGCATTTCTCCTCCTCCTTTTCCTTCCTTGTGCCTGGTAGCCACTGGCTTACTACCAAGCGTACTTCAATCAAGGAGCACAGCACTGTGTCAGATCCTGACAGAAACACAAAGCGAGTTCAAGTCTAAGACCTGTCATAAGGCAAGTACCAGGAAGTAAAACAACAACAACAACAACAACAAAAAGAACTGCAAGTGGGAATTCAGCATTTTTTTCCCCTATTGCATATAAACTCTGTATTGTAATGATAGAATTTCTGATTTTGAGGATCCCAGAATACCTTCCCCATTGTCCTTTGTAATTGATCTTCTAGTCGAAATATAAACCACAGCTACTAGAGGCAAGATATTGCATTCTAATTATTAAAATATTAAAAGGAAGTTTCTTTTTTTTTTTTTTTTTAAGGAAGTTTCTTATGGTGGATGAAATGTAGCTCTGGGTTTGGCTTCCAAAGCAAGCTGTGGGATCTTATGCTTGGAAATATTTAAGACAGCATCAGTGGTTACCTGGATAAGTGTGGTCCGCCTGGGACCAGGCATTCAATAAGTGACTTCTGCAACTGCTTACCACCCTAGTGTCCAAGAGCTTTCCAGAGTCACAAAAGCTTCTGCTTGAATGCTAAACCAAGTCCATGCTCTGGAGAACACTTTTCAACAATAGTTCAAAGACAAACTTTGAGCACCAGCCAATAATCACATTAGTAGTGAACTCACCTCCTTAGCAATTATCAACTTGTGCCCTATAAAGAGTGTGAGGAAAGGGGTAGAGGGCAGCTTTCATTCCTCTTCTTTTCTCTAATGATTGGAACCACCAAGGAAAGCCCGACAATGCAGAGTGTAGGGCTGGTCCGAGGCTCTATCCCCTATCTCCACCCCTTACAAGAACTAGTGATGAGCTTCTCCAAAGCCATTGTTTACTCATTTGTAAAACAGGGATAAAAATAATTGGTTGACCTAGCAAGAAGCTTGTGAAGGTTAACTGAGATAATGCATCGAACATGCATACCTAGTACATGGTGAGTGCTCAATAAATGAATTTTAAGAGGGAAAGAAGACTCAACTGCTATGACTTCCAAATCTCTGATCCCTGCACCTCTATTTCTTTCATTCACTAAATGCCTAAAAGTCACCAGGGAAAGTGTGAAAGGAAGCATGAGTCAGTCCTCTACTGCCTTTAAGGAGCCTGGAGTCCTCGGGAGGTGAGCAGAGAGGTCAGTGGAACTCAGTGGAACTGGAGTTACTGGCTTTATGGAAAGGAACTGGACATCCATTGGGTATCTTCTATAAACATGGAGCAAAATAATGCATGCATTTTGGAAGTAGGATTTGAACTGGATCTTGACTGATCAAACCAAACACGTGTAAAAATGCAACAGCAAATGAAGATTGGCATATGTGTTTTTTTGACATTTTTATGGGACTGAGTAAAGATGGGGAATAGTGAGAAGTAAAGTTTGTATAAACAGATTTTTTCTTTCTTTCCTTTCTTCTTTCTTTCTTTCTTTCTTTCTTTCTTTCTTTCTTTCTTTCTTTCTTTCTTTCTTTCTTTCTTTCTTTCTTTCTTTCTTTCTTTCTTTCTTTCCTTCCTTCCTTCCTTCCTTCCTTCCTTCCTTCCTTCCTCCCTCTCTCCCTCCCTTCCTTCTTTCCTTCCTTCCTCCCTTCCTTCTTTCTTTATGACTTTGCTTTCCAAAAGGAGAGGGTGTTCATTTGCTAGAGGTGCCGTCACAAATGACCACAAAACGGGTGGCTGAAAACAACAGAAATGTGTTGTCTCACTGTTATGGAGCCTAAAAGTCTGAAATCAAGGTGTCAGCAGGGTGGGTTCCTTGTGGAACCTGTAGAGGAGGATCCTTCCTTGCCTCTCCCAGCTCCTGGTGAGCCCAGTGCTTGCCTGATGGCAGCATCACTCCAATCTCTGCCTTCTTCTTCACATGGCCATCTTCCCGCAGCACTCCTCCCATGTGTCTGTGTCCAACATTTCCTCTTCCTAAAAGGACACTAGTTGTGGTGGATTAAGACCCACCCTCATGGTGTCATCTTAACTTGATCATTTTTGCAAAGACTCTGTTTCCCAAAAAGGTCATATTCATAGATACCAAAGGTTAAGACTTCAGTTCCTTTTTGGGGAATACAGTTTAACCCGTAATAGAACAAAAGGTCCTGTAAGCAATGGGAGAGGCTTATATTTAACATAAGATGTATGTTAGTCAAACATGCAAATAACTGGACACGTGGACATCAAGAGACAGTTGTAGGATGGAGGTCAGGACCTGAGAAGAAATGAAAAGGCAGAGAGGGAGCATGATTGTCTATGGAGTCGTATAGAATGGAAGGGAGGGGGTCATGGACAGAATCTGGAGGGCTCCCACCTAGGAACTAGCAACAAATTATTGAATGCTCATTAAAACATGCCAGGATCTGCTATTGACACTGGTTACCCAGTGGTGATTGTGATAGGGAATGTTCCTGATCTCAAGGAACTCAGATGCCAGGGCTGGAGGCAGAGGAACCTGGGAAAAGAGTGGCCAGTGACGAAGAAGGATAATCAAGGAGGAGTGAAGCCATAGAAGAGAAAGGAGAAAGGGCGAAAAGGAGGAGTGGCTCACGGTGTTAAATACTGAACAGAGAGAGGAAGCAAGATGGGAGCACAGAGTGGCCATTAGCTTTCAGAACAAAAGAATCCTGGTGGACCCCAGTGAGTAAGATTTTAGTGGAAAGTTGGGGAAGGAGGAGGAATACCGTTGTTTAGAGCAGTGTGTTCTAAGGGAGTGCTCTTAGAAAATGGAGCCAGGTGGGAGCAAGGAGGCTTAGGATGAAGAAAGTGTGTTTCAAGATGGGAGACCCTTGAATATTTTTATCTGTGGAGCTGAAACATTCCAGAGGAAGTTGTAGAAGATGGAGAGGAGAGAGAGGGAGCATGTGCGAGAGAGCTGATCACAGATGGAGAGAAGCTCCCGAACATTTCAGGGAGTGGAGGATGGAAGAGGATGGAGCTTTGAACCAGAGGAATGCCACAGGGCTGCAAAAGGGCGTGTGATGAAGATGACTGCAGATGGCGATGGATCTGAAGAAGAAGAAGAGATGACCAGCAGGAAGTCCTTCCTGTCCTCAACTCGCAATTTGAATGCTGTTTCCTCATGACACCTTGTCTGAGAGGTGTCATCAGCCCAGTCCTTCTGTGGTGCTTGGCCTTCTCTGCTCTGCTCCTGCAGCCCTCCTCTGGGCCCACATCCCACAGTGTCCTTTCCCTCTCCACTCCTGGAGGTGGCCCCGCACTGCCTGGAACGTGCCTGTGGGAGCTTCCAGGCTGGCAGCAAGTGTGGTCCTGGGCATGTCATTTTACTTGACTTCAGTTTTCTCCTATCTAAAATTAAATTGCTAGACTAAATATGGTACACTAGGGGTCAACAAACTAGAACCTGGGCCCAAATCTAGCCCACTGCCTGTTTTTTTGCAAGTGAAGCTTTACTGGGTGTTATAGGTTGCATTGTGCCTCCCCCCAAATCCGTGTGTTGCAGTCCTCACCCCCAGTACCTTAGATTGTGATGGGTTTAGGAGACATGGCTTTGAAAGTGGTATTGAGTTACAAGTAGACCTTGAGGGTGGGCCAGTCTGACTGATGTCTTTATAAACAGAGAAAACTGGATCCACAGAGACACCACAGGGGCCCCTGCACAGAGGAAAGCCCACGTGAGGGCACAGCACACCAGCCGCCCTCCAGAGCCAAGGAGGGGAGTCTCAGAAGAAACCAGCCCTGCTGACACCTTGCTCTTGGACATGCAGGCTCCGGAACTGTGAGATAATGTATTTTTGTTGTTTCAATTTTCCCGATTCCTAGCAAACTACCACATTGGAACACAGCTCCATCTCTTCATTCACTGTGGCTGCTTTTGCATTATAATGGCAGAGTTGAATATTGGCAACAGAATGTGCCTGGCTACCAAAGCCTACAACTTTCTTTTTTTTAGTAGCTGGCTCTGTACAGAAAAGGTTTGCTGACCACCATTCTAAAACATCCCAAAAGTTATTCTAAGTAGAAATTACAGGAAGGTAATGTTTCTGTGTCCCAAGTCAGATGCTGACCTTTTGGAGGGCAGGGATCACATATTCTATAGGAAGTTGAAAAACAGTATTCAGTAGTCATAGAAACAACCTGTGTCCACAGATAGATGAGGGGATAAAGAAAATGTGGTGTATGTATATACAATAGAATATTGTTCAGCCATAAAAAGAAGGAAATCTTGTCATTTGTGACAACATGGATGAAACTCGAGAGCATTATACTAAGTGATATATATGGGACAGAGAAAGACATACTGCATGGCCTCACTTACATGTGTGTCTTAAAAAAGCAAAACAAAACAAAAAAAAAACCAAAAAAATGACCAAAATGAAAGTCACAGAAATAGTAGAATGGTGGTTGTCAGGCGTGGGGAAATGGGTGAAGCTGGCCAAAGAGTACAAAATTCTAGTAATAAGATGAATAAGTTCTGGGTATATATAGTATAGAGTATGGTGACTGTGGTTGACAATACTGTATTGTATATTTGGAAGTTGCTAAGAGAGTAGATTTTAGAAGTTCTCACCACCAAAAAAAAAAAAAAAAAAAAAAAAAAGGAACTATGTGACATAATGGTTGTGTTAAGTAATCTTATTATAGTAATCATTTGCAATATGTACATGTATCAAAATCACCACAGTATACCCTAAACTGATACAATGTCATATGTCCATTATATCTCAATAAAAATATGTAGAATGTCACCAGTACAGCTGCCCGTTTGTCTCTGTTTTCGCTTTTGCTTAAAAAAAATTTTTTTAGCAAACAAAAATTTTTCATCCCCCCCCTCACCAAAATACTGTTCACTGGATACCTGCTATATGCCAGGAATTATATTATGCACTTTGCTTTCAATTAGTTCACACAATAACTCTGTGAGGTGGATTATTTATTTATTTATTTATTTATTTATTTATTTTAAGATTTTATTTATTTGAGAAAGAGGAAGAGAGAGAGCATGAATGGTGGGGAGGGGCAGAGGGAGAGGGAGAAGCAAACACCCACTGAGCAGGGAGCCTGATGTGGGGCTTGATCCCAGGCCCTGGGATCATCACCTGAGCTGAACACAACCATTCGAGCCACCCAGGTCCCCTTGGGTACATTTTTTTCTTTTTCTTTTTTCCATTTTTTCTTTTATTTAATTCAACTTGCAAACAGATAGTATAACAACCAGTCTACATTTCTTATTCACATTTTACAGATTTCTTTCCCCAGTCACGGAGTCCTATAAAGATCCTGCTGAGAGGTGACCCTGTCTGTCTTCAATGCCATAGCCTTGTCACCATGTCATGCCATGCCACTTACAACTCAGATTTCTTTTCTTTTTGATATTTGTGTCTCTTGTGATTTTTAGGACATTGCTACTAATAGATACTGAGAGAATGTTTCTGGAATTGCATCTCGGGTTCATGTTTCTCCCAAATATGGCAACCCATCTGTCAGTGAGTGTATGGTAAACATTAACTCTAGGTCAGGTCCTGTTCTAGGTTCTGAGGACGCAGTCATGACGAGACACAACATTCCTGGCTCTTGTAGAGTTTGCTAGTTGAGAATTAGCTATTACCTTTCTCAGCCGCTTTACACCAGCTGTCTACAGCTTGCTCTGGCCTTGTTCTACACTCCTGAGGGGATGAAGGCTCAGCTGAATGGCAGCCAGCTCTGGGACTCAGGAGCTGTACCTAGCAAGGCCAGAAGCTCTTTGTCACCAACTGAAAAATGTCCTCCCAATCCACTTACCTTTGTCATTGCCTCACTCTCACTATTGTAAGCAGGAGAGATTTGCTCCCACACATTCCTCCCTCTTGCACACATACCGTATATATACTTAAATAAACTACAAAATCTATAGGCTGTACGAACTCAGTCTTGGGTGAAAAATGTGATCTTCAATACTCCCTGGGGGAAAAAAACCCACAAATCAGATGGACTCCAGCTTTCCAAAGCAATGATTTCCTTGTTCTCAAGCAAAAAAGTTTTGGGCTTTCTAAAACTTCCCAGGATTTTCTCTGAAATGAAATTAGATGTTGCAGCCTGGCTGGGCACTTAAGCTTCGTCTGGGACAGAGTGGCCCAATCACAAGATCTTGGGGCTTACGGCCATCGGCACTGGAGCGTTACACGTAGCTGTGAAACTTGTCGCTGGAACTTATCTGACCTGTGGCTGGTAAGCTGGAATTGCTTACCATCTCGCTTCCACCAGACTAATAGCACATTTCAGGGCAGCTTAGATTATCACCTGACATCCCTGAAATCTATTTCTAAGGTAAAATGAAAGTCTAATTGGGAAAAAATCAATGTCTAATGAAACGAAATCCTCCTGAAACCTGATGTCAGATGTTACTGTGCCGTCCCCATTCACCTGTTGACCCTGGGGCTATCCCACCCTATTGAAGTAAAACATGTATATGGCTTCTTGATAATTGCTGAGCTCTCTGAATGTAATCATTTAAGGAATGGTGGAGGAAGCATTAAAATGTATCTGCCATATACTGGCTATTTCTTCTGTTTCTCTCTCTCTTTTTTTTACCCTTAAAATAAAGGCATTACACTAAATAATATTTAAATTCTCTAAACATGCACCAACTTCTGTGTTAACCCAAAGGTAAAGGAAGGCCTTATAAGTTTATATCTATAAGTACTTCAGTGTAGATAATTTACATGCTGTGGGAAATTGGATTCTGTCCCACGCTAAATATATTTACGATAAAAGAAGGCTTCCTGATGCTGTCAAAGCACCAGTGAATCCTGTGAGGGTGGATTTAGGCTCGGAAAGCTAGACTGTTAGCAGAGGACTAAGGATGAGGCCTTTGGAGGGGTGATACCAAGACCCAGATTCTGGGTAGGACTGTAGTGTTAGGGGTGCCATTGGACTCTGGGCCAGTCAAATCCTTCTTTTATCTTTTTCAAAATGTAGGAGACTAAGCTCACTACAGTCCTTCTAGTAATCTATGGCTCTGAGGGTTCCTAGAATTGGCCGATCCCCTAGAAAGACATCTTGAGGCCAACTTGGTTCTTGGCATGGCATTGGTAAGGGTGGTAAGGGGGAGGAATAGATTTTGCTGGACAACGGTTTAAAAGAGCAAACAAGTGGAGGCGGGCAGAGAACAGACATGAAAGTATATGCAATGACTTCCAGACAAAAGCCACATCAGGTGTCTCCAAAGACACCTAAATTTAACTAAATTTAAAATGATTTATGCTTTTCCTCTCTTGAAGAACATTTATATAGAAACCAAAGGGGCCAAGTCAAGCTCTTCTGCAGGAGCCACTGGTGGTCACAGCACCCACCAGGAGACAGTCCAATTTTTACTTTGCTATTAATGTAGCCTTTACCTGGAATATGGCAAAGCTAAGAAGTTGTGCTTCTGAGATATGTGCTGTTCCATAGTTCAAAATAGCCTCAAAAGATTTCAAAGATGAAATGAGGTTTTATTATGTAAATCTCCATTTAGGCTCTGGCTCCTATTAAAAACAAAACAAATGATCAACAACTAGGAGTTTTGGAAAAGATCCATAAAAACAATTTAAGTTTACTGAGTAAATAAATAGTAGACGGTTTAAAATTCTCTTTGGGGATAATTGAGAAAGTGACTCAAAGAAATTAGAGATGGAAGAGGCTTGTTTTATACAGCCCTCCAGGGGATGCTTTCTTTGGGTTCTTTCCTTTTAGATTAAAAGGTCAAAATGACAATAACACTAATAATAAATTATATACTCCCAGTGCCTTCTTTTAAGCCCTTTAATAGCCTTGTGAAGAGTGGAGACATGTAGCGTTCATGTTTAATGTGGCTCCTGTTGGAATTATGACTTCCTGTGAGCCAGCTATATCTGATGTGGAGACCCAAGAGTGTGGATTATGACACTTGACTGAGGGGAGGGAGTCTAGTCCCATGATTTGTTCTGAAGACAATTTCTGTTACTCTGACCCAGATGAAGGCCCAGAAGAAAAATTAAAAAAAAATTGGTGGAATTGGAAGGTCATTTTGTATTTTAGAAACTACATAAATGAATGGAATACATTATATGATAATTATGTACAACATTACATATATTCTAAAATTACATTGCTTCTTTCATTTATCTACTTACCTGATAGAGTATCTTTCCCATCCTTCCTGTGAGTGGTTTCCTTAGAGATCAGGGAAGGCCAAAGGATGAAATTATCCTAATGAACATAGCTACCAGCCCCCAAACCTTTGGACCACAGGTATCAGCCATCGCTTCTTCTATAAACTGAATTGCTTTAACGATTTGGACACAGTATTTCCCACATAGTTCCCGACATCTGACATGTCACTAGCTCATGAGAGTACTTTCCAGAGAACTCAGTACCTAGATGCATTTCCAATGGCCCATGAGGGAAATGGAACATTTTGATGGTAAAATATGTAGATAGAGAGGCTAGAGAAAAGGTGGCTATTAACAAGTGCTTCTAAAATGAAAATCTGTAAGGCAAACTATTTAAGTGAATGAATGTAAACAAACAGACAAAGCAAAAATTGGAGCCTTTGGATCATTCACTTTCCATGTCTTATAATAAATAAATTGTCCTAACCCTTGTAGCTAGCCACAAGACTTTGTTTTTATTTATTGTATAGCCTGTTTTTTTTCAATCTCCTGCATAGCACCAGGAGGAAATAAAAGTAACTTTTTTTCTCTTTTTTTTCCACTCTTCTATTATGTCAGCTTTGTTGCTCTTGTGTACTTGAACTTCTGTATATTCGCAAGGCTTATTTTTCAATACAGCAGTCAGGGTTTACAAAGTGAAATAATTTCCATTTCCATCCCTGCTCTGTTGCTGCCAAAATGGCTGGATCGTTTGTTGTAAAATGGGGGAAAGCACACTGGTTCCTGCACACATGGCTGTTCCAGTCCATTAAAACAAAAAGATTGCAGCCTCTGGCCATGGCTGAATTCAGAAGACTCAGGACATGTCAGTGTCCTTTAATTATCTCAAAGCCCAAGTCACTCATCCTGCTACTTTCTGGGCTTCCCCACATGGGGACTTCCTCTAAATCTTGGCTAACGCACAGGAATCTGATGTTTAGAAAGTCACTTTCCTGTCCTTATAAACAATTCTACCATAATAACCTGGCTGCTGGCACCAGAGCTTCATTTAAATTTTGCTCAGCTTGGTTTACAATTAAGATTTAATTAGTAAACTCATTACAAAGACAGGAAATCTCTGACTTTCCCCTAATTCTCTTGCAGGCCTTAGCAAGAACCCAGCCTGTCCCTTTGGCTTTAGACATTTGCACAGAGTTTTCTCTAAACATTGTTATTTATGTCAACTTCAATTTTAAGATAAAATATTGTCTTTTGCTTTTGAAAATAGAGGGAAGTAGCCCAGTCACTTAGAATTTAGGGTTTCAAATTCTCTATTTAGAAATAGGCCCTGTGCATATTTTTAAACCTTCTAGACTCCAAGAGTCTGTTTAGATCCTCCAAGCCTTACTCAAATAGTAGAAAATGCTGCTGAGGTGGGGGAATGGGATGAGGAATGTCAGTAGGGACGAGGGGTAAGACTGGAGTAGAACTACCACCCAGTGACACACTCAGAATAATTCAGAACAGTGGGCATTTTGTTATCACTCTCAGAACACAAGAGAAGGGCGGTGGAACTCTACAAAACAGGGTGAAGCTATCATATTTTGCCGCAAAAGAACAGTGGGAAAGTATTTGCCAAGGAATGAGGGATATAGTTGAATATTTAGCCAAGACAGAGGCTCTGCAATGTCAGAAGGCTAGGACTAAAACATTTAGCTGGTAATATTTTTATTGGACAAAAGCTAGATAAATTCATCTTGTTTTCAAGGCCCCGAAGGGAAAATGATGGAGAACTTTTAGATCAGATCTTAAGTGTTATCGATATACTTGATGCAATAAAACTTACATTAAAACATTTACTTTGACCACACAATGATGATTCCAGGGCATTTGAAAGAGAAATTTCTTTCCTTTCAAATTCTTCCTATTTTATTTCAATTTGCTTCCAGTAAAAAACACTTTAGCTCTTTGCGTGAGTTTTGGTCCTTAAGGAACCTTTTATTTCTATATGGTTAGATAAATGACTTTGTTTTGGAAATTCAGTGTTTGAAAACTTACTCATTAGAAGTACCTGTAAGTGGTCCCGATTTTAAATAAATATTTGAAATCATGAATTGCACTTTTTTTTGTCAGTTCAACTGTTACCATTGAGCCTTATTCTCTAGTGATTTCTCTGACCATACTATTTTCTTTCTTTTTTTTTTTTTTTTTTTGGTCCTAACAAAAAAGAAGCGACCAATCAGAGAGGTTAAGTGACTTCTCTGAGATCACACAGCAAACTTGTAGGCTAGACAGAAATAAGGTTTGTTGGTTTGTTTGTTTGAACTATGTGCAGAGCTCTGAGCAAACTTGAAGGGAAAAGTTATTAGTAGCTGTAAAAAGAGAGAACCATGATACTTAATGGGTGTTTCTCTTGGGCAGTCTTTGACAGCTTTTATGAGGCCTTGGAATGTGTCAATAGGTAGCACTGTGACCCTCTGGGAAGGAGTAAACCAAACCCTCTTTCCTCTGGGAAGTCTCAATCCAGTTTGCTCCTGAACATTCTCAGTAGCAAGAGGAAATGCAAACCTTGCATTCAAAATGGCTCAGAAAGTTTGGAAGACACAGAACCTAAAAGGGTCCTGGTCCAATTAAAGAGAAATCTATGAAGTCATCAGATAGTTTAATTGTACAGTGTTGAATAATTTGGAAGTCAAAATAAAGCTTCCTCTCCCTGTTCTGTTGGCTGGTGCTTTAGAAGAGTTGACCACCAGTGTATGAACACAAGACAGGCCAACGTAGCCAGATTTCAGTCCTCATCTAGGAAATGTGAAGTGCCAGGCTGATGAGAGGGAGCACAGTGCAAAAGAAGGATTTCCAAAACAACAGTTGAAAAAAAGAAAACAGAAATAATGAAGGCACAAGGGACTTTAAAGCTCCCAGGAAACATTAGTGGAGTTGGAAGGAGGGGAACTGATCTCCTGAGGTTACTGTTTTCAATTGAGGATTCATTTAATGGAAATACAACCATTAGAAACCACAACAGATGTCCCTCTGCTGCGTAAAAGAGCAGCAGAAGTAAACAGAAAGAGATCAGAGGCAGGGGTCCCCTAATTTCTCCACATCAGGAATTCTACTGGGGAAGGTGTATTTAAAAATTTTACTTAAAAAAATTTTTTTTAAATAAAAATTTTACTTTAGAGGAGACTTTTGCAGTTTTTAGAGATGTAGGTCCCAAATGCAATGCATGAATCTTGATTGAATCCTAATTGGAAAATAAGAGCTATAAAAAAATTCTTGGTGTAATTATAGACCGTGAAATATGGATATTTTGGATATAAATTTTTAAAGATATATTTTTATATACTATATTAGCTTTGGTTATAAATTATTATTATGGATAAAATATGGATGTAGACATTTAGATATTTTGATAGATTATATGAAGGAACAATTGTACATTTTCCTGGGTTTGATTATATTACTGTGGCTAAGTAGTTGATTCTATTTTTAGGCATTGGATCCTAAAGTTGGGTGGAAGTACAATTATGTCAAACTCTGAAAACAGTGTATGTGTGTATACATACATATACATACGTGTAGATACACATATACTTAAGCAGAGGATGGATGGAAGAATAATAGAGTCAGGAAGCTTCTAGTTAGAGTTGGTTAATAGTCTGTCCATGTGATATTGCTAATAGACTCAACAAGAATAACAAACACTTATTCAGTGCTTGCTGGATGCCAGGATCTTTCCCAACTGCTTTATGTGCATAACATATATCGTTACAACACAATCTTTCGACAGGGCTAGCTATCTACAGTTTAGCTGGAGTAGAGAAGTGAGCCACCCAAAGTCACACAATACCCATGCTATTGGACTTGGGATTGAAATCCCAACAGTTGACATCAGAGTTTGTTTTTAACTTGTATACCATATGTTCTATCTTGATAAGTATACAAGGCACTAAAGAGTAAGTGATGTTATGTTTATTGGATCAAACCCTAGAATTTACCTTAGTCAGAAATCCCAAATCAGAACCGGCTGGGAACCTATATACAGAAATGATTCAGGAACTGTAATGCGATATACTCAGAACAGAGGAGGGTTCCTTTAAGTGTATTATCTTTTGGCTTCTACCAAAGCTGGGAGGAGTCAAGTCACCACCACCCTTGGGTGCAAAACTATGAGATAGATCGCCAAGGTGACAGACCGGTATCACAAGTGTTCTGCAAAATCATACCCCCACTGAAGTCAGTGGGCATTGATTTTGTGCTTGTGTTTCTCAAAAATACACAGGGAGAGAGAAGAAGGAGAGAGAGAGAGAGAGAGAAGTGGTGGCCAAATCGGAAAAATGTACAGAAGTTCAGAAAAGTAAAATATTTGTGTTAAATGCTTAAAAATCTGCTGAAGGCCCCTGAAAGCAATCCTTCACTTTTCCCTGAGAGCATGCCCAGGATACTGTCTGTGTAAACTGGATGAACTCGGTCTCTAAGTTCTGTCCAGATTCTCACATCACCGTATTGACCTCTTTTGTCTTCTTGTATGTTCAAACATACAAATCCCTCAACTCTTGACCTTTATCTGTCTTCTTCACCTCTTGTTAATGTGTTTTCAGTAGAGTGGAGATTCAGGAAGCTTTGCCATTCTTCCTTCTTTTGTTTGAGCCCAGAGTTAGAAGCCACTGAAACTTTGAGACTCATGGTCAGACTTAAAATCCCAGATCCAAAGCAAAATGTCACAGAGGTCCTTCTTCCACCTATTCAGACAGCATCTCATTAAGCTTCATTACATTGTGGCTTATTTCTAGGGGTGGCTCCAACCTGTAAATCCCTCAGCCTTCAGGATGAGGCCATGCACACTGTGGATCTTCTCATATATGTTTTACCTGCACTGTGGTTTTCAAATAGTACAATCAGGTAAATACTGTGCTGGATTCATATTACACTTTGAACCACAAAGAACAGTAACACTCTTCCAAAGCTTTGCAGTTCTGCATCTGATTTGATGCTCATGACAATTTGATACTATTACTTCTTGCAGAATGTGATTCTGCTCTATTTCTTTAGATTTGGGGGGAGATATGACACGTTAGAGCAGTTAAGCTCTCCCAAAGTTTCTGTCCTTCCTAGTCCTTCTAATTAGAATAATATCAGTGGTTTTTCTTTCAACCAGTTAATTAGTAAATCTGTTTTTAATGTTCCTTATGAAGGTTATATAAAGTACTATGGAGGATAAAAAAGTAATAAATGAAATCATTCTCTCTGCAAGGAGCTATGGGATAGTTGGAAAGACAACACATGCAGTCTTTAAAAGACGATGAATAACATAAGGCGTGTAAAGTAAATGATATATATTTAAAAAATCTTTTTTAAAGATTTTATTTATTCATTTGAGAGAGAGAGAGAGAGAGAGAGCATGTGCAGGGCAGGGAGGAGCAGAGGGAGAGGAAGAAGCGGGCTCTCTGCTGAGCAGGGAGCCTGATGTGGGACTCAATCCCCCTGGGATCATGACCTGAGCCAAAGGCAGACACTTAACTGACTGAGCCACCTAGGTGTCCTAAGAAATCTTTTTGGGTACCTACTATGTTCCAGACATTATTCTAGGTGCTAAGAATTTAAGAATGAACAAAAGAGAATAAAAATCCTCCCCTCTTAGAACTAACATTCTTGATGGGAAGAAAGACAAGACAAAAATTAAATAAATAAATAAAACATATAGTATGTAAGTGAAAAACAAAGCAGGAAGGGATGTCACTGAGGCTAGCAGTGGTTACAATGTTAAGTAGGATTTCATGGAAAAACTTCATTAAAAATTGGAGTTGAGTGAGTAAAGACCCAAAATAAATGAGGACCTAGTTATACAGCAAGTGAAGGGAAGAGCATTTGGGGCAGAAGGAACAGCCAGGGCAAAAGTCAGAAGGGAGCCTTCCAGCTGTGGTGAGGAAGAAGGCCTATGTGGCTGGAGTAGGTGGCTACATGAGAGAGTAGGAAGAGAATGGATCAGAAAAACAACCAGGAACCAGGTCCTGCAGGGATTGATCTTGGCAAGACTTTGGTTTTTACTCAGAGTGAGATGGGGTCCCCCTAGATAATTTTGAGCAGTGCAACAATATATGTGACTTGACACATGACAAGAGTTGAAGCAGGGCAGGGTGGGTGTGTCCTTGGGAAGAGTGCTGTAATGACCAAGGGGAGAAGTAATGACAACTAAAGCAGGTGGGAGTGTGGAGATGGTGAGAGCTGGTCAGCTAGGACTTGGTGGATTTGAAGCAGGTGTAAGAGGAGTCAATGATTACACCAAGTTTCTGGGTCTGAATAGTTGTTGGAATGGGATTGCCATCAACTAATAACTCAGTCCTGGATGTGCTGAGTTTGAGATGCGTATTAGAATTCTGAGTGAACATACCAACTAGGAAGCTGAATATGTGAGTCTGGATTCAAAGGAGAGGTCTGGGCTGGAGTTATCAAGTTGGAAATCACTGACATGTAGATGGTAGTTAAAGCCACAAAATGAGATGAGTTCACCCAGGGAATGTATATAAATAGATACAATCCAAGGTGTGAGCCATGAGAGATACTCCACCATTTAGAAGCTAGAAAAATGAGAAAAACCAACAATACACAAACACACACAAACCAGCACAGGAGATTGAGAAGCAAGGGGAAACTTGAATTTGTTACTGCAGAAAAATGTTTCAAGAAGAGAGTGATCAACTGTGCCAAAAGGTAAGTCAGAAATGATGACTCAAGGTCTTTGGTTGGATTCAGTAAGGTGGGAGCCACTGCAGAGCTTGATAAAGTAATTTAAGTGAAAAGAGAGGGGGTGAAGGCATGTGTGAAGTAGTCCAAGAGAAAAAGGATGAAGAGAAATCGTAGACAGCAAGTATGGAATTTCAAGAAGTTTTATAGTGGTAGCTGGAGGTACAAGTGACATGACAAAAAGTTTTATGTTGTTATTTTTTTAAGGTCAGAGAGTAGCATGTTCATATGCTGGTTTAATAATGCAAGGACTTGGATGCCTGGGTGGCTCAGTTTGTTAAGCCTCTGCCTTCAGCTCAGGTCATGATCTTGGGGTTCTGGGATCGAGTTCCCCTATTCCTGCTCCCTGCTCAGCGCGGAGTCTGCTTCTTCCTCTCCCTCTGCCCCCCGCCCCACTCATGCTCTGTTGTGTGTGCTCCGTTTCTCTCAAATGGATAAATAAAATCTTAAAAAAATAATGCAAGGAATTTTAATAATGTAAAGACAAGAAGGAAAGATTGGACGCAGCATTGTCGACGAGTAAATGGGAGACTGAAATCCAGTGCCCAGGAGGAAGGCTTTACCTTGGCGAGGAGCATGAAGAGTTCAAGCCTAGCCACAGCAGAGAAGATGGGATGAGGGGAGCAGGTGCTGATTTGTGGGCACATGTAGCGGGAGTCCATGCAAGTGCTAAGGTCCTGCTTAATATTAGTGATCAGTGATTTTATTTTGTTTTTCAAAATTAAAAAAATATTTTTAAAAGATTTTATTTATTTATTCATGAGACACACACACACACACACACACACACACACACACACAGAGGCAGAGACACAGGCAGAGGGAGAAACAGTTCCCTGAGGGAAGCCCAATGTGGAACTCAATCCCAGGACCTCGGGATCATGCCCTGAACTGAAGGTAGACACTCAGCCACTGAGTTACCCAGGTGCCCTGTGATCAGTGATTTTAAATAAATGAGAGAGCAGTTAGCTTAGTTGGGTGCTTTGCTCCAGGTGTGTGGGTGCGATGGTGGGAGGGTTGGCTTCACGAGGCTTGTGATTTTGCCAAGGATGAGGATATGAGAGATGCAAGGGAACAGAGATGAATGGAAGGGAGTGGTTTTAATGAGCGACCATGGAATCAAAGTGGGTTAAGGAGAGAAGTAAGGGTGTGAAGGGAATAAGGAAAAACAGGTGGCCGAATGACTAGCAGGAGGTTAGGGGAGAGGTCGTTCCCTACTGCCAGGCCCAGTGGCCCAAGTAAGCAGGCTGTAGCTTTAGCAGAGCATGGAAGGAGGGACAGGTTTCTGCAAGAGCAAGAGGCCAAGGAAGTTTTCTGAGGAGAGCTTGGGAATGTAGAAGTTTACAGATGGTTGAATGGTTGAATGGAAGCACCAGAAGGTGCAGTGAAAAGGTTTAACAAGATGGCAGTGGTGGGGGGTGCAGTGAATAGGCAGGGTCAGAGGAGACTGTATAAACTCAATGAGAATTAGCCTCTGGGAATAACGGGAGTTAATCTATTACGGCATGGGAGTTTTGAGTTTCCAACATGTCTAGAGCTAGGGGTGTGTTAAAATTACTCTTGAGGGTTCAAAGTCAGACACTGAGGAAGAGGCTGTGGGAGCATGGAGGATTCTGAGGATTTTCCTTGGCCCCTGTAGTTGGAGACTTGGAGTGTGAAAAGACCTAGCCTTCCTCCCTCCCGGAAGCACTCCTCTGACTCCTGCCAACAGTGGTCTACATGGGGATTCTCCTACTCTCAGTGTTTGGGCAAATGCTGAGAATTCATCCTGCATGCATCATGGGCTCACCACAGACCAATTATTCCTTCAACCACTTTGAGCCTGTTTGAGTTTCCAAGGTCCAGCTGGGTGTTGGGTGCATTCAATGAAGATGGTGAGTCCCTGTCCACTTCCCCCTATTAGCATGTCCAATGGTCCAGAGGAGGTGTTCCCAGCTTTTCACTACAAACACTCCTTAGATGACATCTAACCACTCCAGTTTTTGAAAGAATTTTACCAATCCAATTAAATAAGCTGCATCTTTTGCCCCATTGAACTCCAGAACTGAGTTATCTGACCTGACAGGCTGGGTTGGGGATAGGGGATGGAGACTCACCTTCGTGTCTTACCCCTTCCTTCCATGGTGTTACCTCTTCAGTGTAAAGCTTGGTCCTAGAGAACCAAATTTCCAGAGACAAGAGGGCCATTCTTTGTTCAAGGACTTCTAAGTGACTAAATCTTCATGGAAGCTTTCAAAATTTATTTGCAGGAAGTAATAATTCATTTCCTCATTTTTATTATTCAGAGCAAATAAAATTGAATGTGCAACAAGAGCCAACAGTGTTTGGCGGATAGCAAATGACAAGAAGAAATAGTAAGCTGATTTGTTTAGTAATATGGTAAATGGCTTGAGTTACATTCTGTGTCTTCTTCAAAAGCAACACGACTATTTCTAAGAGGGTCTTTGAGCTAGTGGAGTCATCAAGTTCTCATTAATATGTTTGGGCTTCAAGGACCTCTTTTAGGGAATCTCTGTAGTATAATTAAAATACATAAATAAAACCCCCTCAATAGAAAACAAACAAGACAAAACAAAAAACTGCAGTTATGTTGCTCAAGCCCTCTCAGATCAACACCAAAATCAATCATTTGTGCTTCCTCACCACCCTCCAAGAATGTGAACATTTAACAAGTGTGGTTAGAGTGTTAAAGATTATCCTCATCAAGTGTGAGTGCCTTTGGAAAAGCAGCAATCTGGGGAAGATTTCCCAAATTGGCTTGGGCAATATGATGGGTAACAGTGCCATTTTAGAATATCCCACCCATTTGAAGATGGTTTGGAAAAGCATTTACTCTGAGTGCACAATCTCTTATTTGAAAAGAGAGGGAAAAATATTGTTTTCATAACACAAAGAACACGAAATAAACATTCACAAAATTGACTTGGCTGTGAGAGTTTGAACAAGTGATTCTTCACCTTTAGGTCATAATCCCAACAGAGTGGAATATTGGAATATTGGAATCTCAGCAGAGGAAAGGTATGAGATTTTTATCATTATAGAAGGAGGGAAGACATAAAAAAAAAAGCTGAACAAAATAGATCTAAGGCATAACAAAGTTTCCCAACAGAATATTCAAAAATCTATGTTTTAAGGAAAAGGAGTAGCCTGTCTTGCTTACTGGTAAGATGAAGCAGGAGCAGACTCATTTGTAATATCCAGAAAATGACAATATCAAAGTCCGAACATTTCCTGAGAGTAGAATAAGTCATTACAACTGTCATAGTTTGTCAATTTGTCAGCAACTTTGAAGCCACTGAACTCTTTCAGGAGTATAGGATTTCATGGACTAGATGAAAAACTGTTTCTCAAGTAAAGGACATTTCAACCTCTTCCTTGAATTCTTTCTTTCTTTCTTTCTTTCTTTCTTTCTTTCTTTCTTTCTTTCTTTCTTTCTTTCTTTCTCTCTCTCTTTCTTTCTTTCTTTCCTCTTTTTTTTTTTTTTTTGTAGCAGTACTCGCCAGTGACTCAAGTGTGTTTAGCCTTAAGTAAAACTCTTCATTTTTCAAATTGCATATGCTTGTGTCATAGAAATCTCTGGAAAGAACTTCACCAGATCTCGAGTCCACACATGTTTAGACTTGGCCCATGAGAGCTTTCTTTGTTTCATCCCTTGGCCTATAGGCTTTACTTTACATTTGCTTTTGGGAACAGAAAGGGTACACTTTCTAAAACTGCTTCCCATCCCTGGTGTTGTCAACGTTCAAGACTGGTTTTAAATTGGTGAAATGGGACTCTCCCACTCTGACTTGGTAACTACATGGCCATGAAGTTTTCCATCTAGAATGGAATAGAATTTGTGGCAAGAAGAAAGAGATCACGATCTAAAATATTGGAGTGTGTGTGGGGGGGAGGGGAATCTACGTTTTTTGATGTAGGTTGGTGAATAATAGAATTAGAATTTTAGGGACCTTTGGTCCCCTTCTCACCCACATGCCCAGGATGTGGAGCAAACTCGCAAGAAAAACAACCCCATGCCTGGAGGTGCACGGCAAACAATGCTTGCCCAGCAGCCTCCTGATTACTTGTCTTCCTAAATCTAATCCCACGATAAACCTTGTTTCCTACACTTGACGTGCCCCTCTTACACTAACCCCAGATCCATCAGACACATTGTGGTTGGTTCATTGCGAACAAACAGAACTGACAGTTTCCTTCCTCAAAGTAAACAGGACTGGTACTTAGCCACAGTTCAAAGGCTTTATCACCCAATGTGGCTGTTCTTTAAGGTGGGTGAGTAGGGTCAGCTCTAACTTCTTATTCAACCTCTTTATTCCCTGCCAACATTCCCAATTTTTACTAGTAGAGAAATACTGTATGATGCCCCAACAAGTGGCCTCTTTTCACAGCTCCCATTTCTATTTTTCCCCCTGTTCACTAAAATAACCATCAACCTCATCCCTGTGTAATCCTGTTGCCGTTTATGAACATGGCATTGCGTAGCTGAAGAAATGCGTGGCCCCTTTGCTTTCCAGCTTGGCGTTAGATTTCTACTTTCACCCGGGATCAATGACTAGGAATCCGGTGAGCATGGTATTTTCTTTGGCCTCCCTCCTTCTCATACTCATGGTTGGTTTGCTGGAAGAAGGATCAAGAAGTGCAGGGGGCTCCCCTGGCAGGACGCAGCGCTGCAGGTGTGTGATGTCATGCCAAATGCTCGCAAGAACACACTCTGGGAAAACAATGTTTGTACCATCAAGCAGGATTCCCTGACTGCCAGAGGAGGGCCAGTTCTCATGCTTTCCAGAAGACAAACTATTCTTATTTCCTATTGTTTCTTCAGGCACTTGCTTCCTTATGTTTATTCCAGTTTTCGTAAACCAATGAGTCATGTCACTTGCTTCTGAGTCCAAGTGACTTCCCTCCTGAGGGTCATTCCAGAACGAGCGAGCCTCATTGGAGATTTGAGTGGTAGCCGGGACAGGAGTTTTTTGTTTTGGGTTTTTTTCTATGGGTTGGGCTCTGTTTTATAATTTCTTATAGGAAAGTGTCCAGAGGAAAGGCCTTCAAGTGCCCTTTTCACTTCTGTGACAGCCAACTACTTAGAATTACTGAACCAGTTCCCCTTGTTGCTCTACGACTCCAAGCAACATGCTTGGGGCACCATTAACTGATCATTAGTTTACACTGCTGGGGGATTTTCCTAACACAACATCCATTATGAAAAATGACCCTTAAGCATTCTTTAGGTAAGTGCTGTAAATAGTCGGGAGGGTGGAGGGTGTTCCTCAGGAAGCTTTCCCAGGGAGTGTGCTTCCCAGGGGCTCCGAGTGTCCTGGATCCCTGGATGCCCCCGTTCCTAAGAGGCAGCTGATTTGAGCAAAGGACCCTGCTGACAAAGCGGCTAAGGAACCCTAAGAGATGGTTTTGCTGGTGTCACACAGAGGGGAGCCGGTGGCCCACACCAACTGGCTTGGAGAGGAACTCCAGCTGTCCTCAAGCCTGTCTGCTGCATTGCTTGGTGAGGGGAATTCTACAGAAAGCAGCAGGTGGAAGGGAAGGGAAGGAGAAAATGGGCATTTTATCTTTATTGTCATATGTACAAATTGGAGACGTGTCACTTTCAGAAAGACATAATTTTGGGAATTTTTTTTGGCTTTATTTATTTTAAAGCTTTTATTTAGGGATGCCTGGGTGGCTCTGTGGTTGAGCGTCTGCCTTTGGCTCAGAGTGTGATCCCAGGGTCCCGGGATTGAGTCCCACCGCGGACTCCCTGCAGGGAGCCTGCTTCTCCCACTGCCTATGTCTCTGCCTCTCTCTGTGTCTTTCATGAATAAATAAATAAATAAATAAATAAATAAATAAATAAATAAATAAAATCTTTTTAAAAATAAGCAATAAAGCTTTTATTTATTTATTTGAGAGAGACAGGATGCGTGCACAAGCAGTGGGGAGGGGCAGAGGGAGAGGGAGAGGGAGAAGCAGACTCCCCCACCTAGCAGGGAGCCCCATGAGCCCCATGCGGGGATCGGTCCCAGGACTCGAGGATCATGAGCTGAGCCAAAGGAAGATGCTTAACCGACTAAGCCACCCAGGCACCCCTGTTTGTTTGTTTCTAAGGTCACAAGGGATTTATCTAGACTTACATTTAACCCACCAAGGGCAACCCAAAATTGTTAATGACCTTGGCAGGAGCAGCTAACTCTGTCTCGAGCCCTCACATTTCAGTCCCTTACCTGCTTCCTTTTCTCCACATTACATCCCACCCCACCCACTCCACCAATATCAAAATTTTATTTGGGTATAGGGATTCTGTAAAGCCCTCTATTTCAACATCAGGAAATCTGGATTTTAGACCTATCTCTGACACTAACTTTTGAGATAACCACATGACTTCTCTCTGTATGCTATAATATCTCCCATTTGCAAAGAGGGAAGAAATCATACTGGGGGCACCCCAGAGAGTGGCAAGGAAAGGGTCTTGCAGGCAGGGGGCGCACGAGTGAAGGGAGGCAATCTGAGTGTTCAGGGAAACAAAACAGGGCCTCTGTGCCTGGAGCCTAGGTAGGGTGGGATGGGGTGGGGGACCAGGCAAGATTGAAGCACACAAGGAAGGCAGAAACTGGATCAGAAGCTGCTTATACAAGTATTTTAAGGATTTCAATATTAACCCAATAAAAACAAGGAGCCAATGATTCATCTTAATTAGGGAATTGGCTAAACAACAGCATAGCACTGGCCCATTCTCAACCCATTGGCACTAGAGAAGCTGGACTCAGGCATAGAACTGTGGACTTCATGAACCTAATATGAGTTTTTTAGATTGTGGGGGTCAACTTATGTCACCATTTAAAATTTTTTTTTGCCAAAAAATGGCATTAACAAAAACAACAGAAAAGTCTTTTATCATCATCATCATCATCATCATCATCATCATCACTACCACCCTACCATCACCATCAATCGTCCTTTCATTTAAAAAGAGGGGGAGGGGAGACTTAAACAAACTCATATATAAAGGAAGGATAATTTCAGAATAATGGAAATTATTTATATTTAATTACTATGACTTAATGAAGAAAATTGACATTGTTGCTACTATTATTATTATTTTGTCTTGGATCCATGAAAACTTTTTTACAACTGGCACTTGCCAGAGTCATAACATTTGGAAACCATTGTCTTTGGATGGTAAGGATGGAGGAAGAATGCTTGCAGCACAGCAGCTAGTAACTAATCAGTTGAGCCTTTAGTTGAATTTGGTAATAATAACAGCCAGTCTTTATATAATGAAAGTTTCATAATTACTGTTTTATTGATTACCCCTTGAGAGGTAGCTACAAGAGATTAATTTTCCTATTTTCTTATCCCCAAATCAGAAAATTTCCAAGAAAAAATAAAAGAAAAATTTCAATTACATATAAGTTTCCCTTTATGTTTCTGTTGGACAGGGCTGTTCTCGACTGTGCTAGAAATGTTTCTTTCCTAGGATTAGGATTGTCTTTTTGGGTGTATTTGCTTACGAGGCAGAGAAGCTACGCAACCATGGGCTGCACCACAAGTACCTTCAAGTTTTTCGAAGCAATGTGGGATAGCCAGCCCATCTAGCACATTTTGTCAGTGAAATTGAAATAAAACGATCAGGTACAAATTGCATACAGATTCTCTCTTCCCAGCATTTGTTGAAACAGCACAAGAAGAAGGAAGTTAACAAGACCACAAGGTAAAAAAGCAAAATGGAAGAATTACAAGGTCATCAATGGTTTCATGATTATGTGTGGATCTGAAGATGCTAAAAAAGGTGACAAATTAGATTCCTGTCTTTCAATGTGGGACAATTGATACAGTTGAGAGTTAATACAGTATTCTAATTAGTTCTCTATGTCCCAGATACCGGCTAGAAATTAGTACATTTCTTTTGTGACCTTTAAATTTGATGCATAACAAATTACTTAGTCAATTAAAAAAAAAAGAGAACTTGACATATGCATTAGTTCCCATATCTAATTTATCATGGTGTTGGCAATAAGTAATCCATCGATTTAATTATTTATTCACAGAAACCTCTAGAAACTCCATATACAAGTTTATCCCTTTTTACATGGCATCCATACTCAAAACCTCCCTGTCCAGTTTCTTGCTCCCTGTGAGCCTCCGGGGTCAGGCTGGGGCCTTGCGGGGACAGGGGAGACCCCCCTCCTCTCCCAGAGACTTAGAGGTCAGCCCTAGGTTTGGACAGCTCCTTTCCCTGCAGCTTTTTTTCGGTGCGTGATCCTGGATGGCCTGCTGACTGCAGTGTGGGGGGTGAGGTGGGCCAGGGTGGGGTTCATGGGGGGGGCCCTGCCTTTCCTAGTCCTCCTGCTGGATCACCTGCTCGTGCTGCCCAAGTAGGTGGCCAGCTGGGGGTGCGGTGGGGGTTGGATAGGGTGGGTTGGGGAGCCAACCACTTCCCCTGGTGGTGTGTATCTCTAGAAGCCAGGAGATGGTGGCTCCGCTCACCCACGCACGAGGTTGCCCCCAGCTCTGTGAGGCTCCCGGACCTTACCCTTCCATTGCTTTGGGAGCCTTCATCAGCATTAGGGGCTCAGGACCTGAGCCCTGCCAGTGACCAGACATGGATGAGCAGGGCGAGGTGGGGAGAATAGAAGTGGGGCTCAGGAGGCCAGGCCAGGATGATGCCTCCAGCAGCTCTCGGTCCAGGATCTAAATCGTGGCCTGTGCAATCTGTCACATAACAGATGTGTTCCCAGGCTTGCTTCCCTATAGAAGGGGCTGGCAGTGGTGGCCCCACTTGGGGGGATGGTTTCTGGCAAGTGGAGAATTTAGCTTCAGCACCTTTGGGCTCTTGCTGGAGCCTCCCGATGTGGGTTCAGGAAAGCACTAGGTCACTACCTCCTGGGGTCACCGCAGTGCCAGTGGTCAGAGGCCTTCTTGAGCTGCTCTTTGTCCTAACGAAGGGCCTGGGAGTAGCACTTGGATTCTGCTCAGCTGGATCTGCAGCTGCCGGTCACCAGCATGCTGGGCCCTCTGCATCTGGTGGTGTGGTTGTGCGGGGAGAGGCCACTGCGAGGCTGTGAGCCTGCAGGGCTCGCCGTCTACCTGTGCCGGGGAGGCCTCGGATGCGGTCAGCCCTGCCTCAGTCCTGGCCATGCTTACCCACAGGCAGCCCTGCCAGGGACTTTAAGGGGAAGCCAGTGACCGCCTTTGCCAGCCAGTTGCCATTGTGCAACCGCCAGGGCTCGAAGTTGTTCTCCCCAGGGTGGCCCTGGGGTGCGGTGCCTGCATGGTTAGCTGCGGATGTTCAGGAAAAACAGTGCACTGGCATTTCATGTCTTAAGCACCCTATTCTTTCGAATGATGCCAGGTAGGCAAGGAATAAGCCACAGATCTTCACTTTGTTTTGACGGGCACACAGCGTCCGGTCAGAGGAGGATTAAAAACCACATTTTTGATGCAATTGTGAAATTCTAAGGAATTTTAACTCACTTGGATCTTTTTTACTTCCTTGCTCAAAGTTTTCTAGAAAGGCAATATAACATATGACTGTGACCTGTAGGGTCTTCTACAGGATGTTTAGCCCAGCCGGCAGGACGCCTCTGTGAGCTGGTCTTGGTTACCCCTGCCCACTTTCTGAGCAGCTCTAGTGATGGACTTTGTGCCTCTGCTGAGTCAGGAGGGCTTATGACAGGACCCGAGGAGCTCCCAATCTGCATTTTACACCATTCAGAAAAGTTATGAACTCAAGTAGCAATGAGTCAAATGTCCCAGTGAAATAGAAGGGTAAATGTCATCCACCCACACCAGGCGTCTTGAACTGTCTCCTTTGAAGTCATCCAGGGGACTAAATCCAGGGGGCTCTTTCCGCTGTGTTATTTGACTTCCTTCCTGCATTTGACACAAGTTTCCTCTCTTTTCCTTGCAACCTTTTCTCTCCTCTCTGCATGCTGCTTCTTGGTTTCCTCTCCAGACTTTCTCCACCACCCATCCCCACACATAGGTGTTTCCCAGCTTCTAACCGAGGTCTTCTCTTCTCACTGTACGCACTTCTCATGTGAGCTTGCTTGAAGAGCAGAGGTATTTCAGCTCCTTATTTCTACCTCAGATTCCCCTTCTGAGTCCCAGCCAACTGGTTATCTGTACTCTCGGATCCTCTAGGACCTCAAATTCCAGGGGTTGGACTGAAGTCACCTTCCTTCCATTTTTTCCTTGGTGAATGCATTGTGATCTTGCCCATTTCCCAAGCAAGGGTCTGGGAATCTTTCTTGACTTCTCCATTATCTCCCATATACCTCCAGTTGATGTGTCCTGATGTTTCCAATCTCCTCAAAGAAGCCCAAATTACTTAGAAAACACGTAAAGGAATTGACTTGTGTCATTCTCATTCAGAGGACTAAAATCATGGTGGATGCTATAAATTTTTTAGTAAAAATGAGATATTTTCCGGCATGTATTTCAATGTTACCCCTCACCTCCCCCCATTTTACTTCTAATCACATTGTCGTCAAGTATAGTTTCTTTCTTTCTTTTTTTTTTTTTTAAAGATTTATTTATTTATGAGAGAGAGAGAGAGAGAGAGAAAGGCAGAAGCAGAGGCAGAAGCAGGCTCCTCACAGAGGAGGGAACCCAATGCGTAACTCAATCTCAAGACCCTGGGATCATGACCTGAGCTGAAGACAGACGCTCAGCCAATTGAGTCAACCAGACATCCCTAGAGTGCAGTGTCTGCAACTGAAGTTTGATTGTATCATCTAGCATCTTACTGTTTTCAGGAAATAGTCAAGACTCTTTAATGGGTCCTTCATGAGCTGGCCTGACCTGATTCTCAACTTTGGGCATTCAAATACTCCCCCACTCAGTGCCCTAATTCTGATCTCTTGTTTCTGTGCTTCTAGCCTATCTCCCATTTGGCAGCCCCAGCTTCGGCATGAGTAACTCCTACTCATCCTTAAAATTCACCTCTGGAACCATTGTCTCTGGGAAGTCTTCCTTGGCCCTCTGGCTTTGAGTTAGCTGCCCCTGTCCCTCCCTCCACATACCCTGACCAGAATTTGTTTGACCAATGGCAAATATCTTGACTTGTTGGGCTACTCAATCCATGGCTTCGTTAGGCAGTCCTTGTAGCTTCAGTACCATCAGGGCAAAATAAGATGCACAAGTGGCCAACAAATGTTTACTGAAGGAGTCAGCAGTGGCCAGCCTATACAGATATAAAGTTACAGGGAAATGGAATGGAGAAGAGATAAGACAAGAAAATTAAGCAAATGCCCTCTTCTGCACTGATTAGAGATGTGGAAGGGCTCTCTGCTCTATTCTGCGAAGTCCCTTAAAAGCACTGTCCAGTCTTGGGTTCTTTCAGGTCTAGAGAATAGTTAAGGGGAATGATTTGGATTGAGGAGTTGTCTTGCATTGGTCTGGGTGGACAGAAGGTCCAATTATTTCTGGGACTCTGGAGTCCACTCCAGGCTGAATTCAGTTTCTCAACTTTGTCCTGATATAACCCCCGCTACCTCTAAGACTCGCTTGTGATTAGCCTAGGACTAGGATTCAAGAATACCCATACCTACTCAACTCTCATTCTCTAGAAGATCCGTCTAGTTCCAAGCTCGTGTGTGTGTGTGTGTGTGTGTGTGTGTGTGTACATGGACAGAAACAGAGACAGAAAGAGGGGGTCGAGGGAGAGAAAGAGGAGATGGAAGGAGAGAAAAAGATGTGGGGAGACAGAGAGGCAACTTATTATATCTTTCATTCTTCTCTCTCCTCTCTTGTCCTATTTTCCACATACTGAGTGCTAATGATGCCAGGTGTTCAGCTAAGTCCTTTATATGCACTCCATTACTGTGCACACACTATTTAATCACATTTATCACACGCATTGGATCCTCACAAAGTTTTAGAAAAGGGTCTAGAATACGGAAGTCATTTGCTAGGTCATCCAGCTTGCAAACAGCAGCCCGGCACTGAAATGAAGATCCTCCTGACTCTACATGAGTCTTTCTAATTTGTCTGAGCTTTGACATTAAACTGTGTGTAAAAATCCAACTTGAAAAAGATTGCTTATGGATGCCATGTTCTGCTTTCTTTCCTTCCCACCATCCCTCCCCCCTTCCCTTGGAAATGGAGAGCAGAGCCAATGACCAGCACGATGTGTGGTCACAGAATAAATCAATGTGGTGTTAGGTCTCATATCAGGAAGCTAAATGCTGCCTTGAAGTGGGACTGACTCATTCTCATTAGTAAACTCAAAGAAAACAGAGACCATGTACTTCATTTGTTTATTTTTTGCTCTGTACCAAACCTGATTAACAAATATTGACTCTCGGCAAGACATTTATTCTATGAACTCATAATTGAAACGATTCTGCCCCGTCCCATCTGTGCCCCTCTCCTCTGCTCCCACCCACGCTGAGCCTTATTTTCTCATTCTTTTTATCTTGTTGAGTTTATGTGGCAGGAATTTGCTTTGGAGGGAATTAAAATTGGTAAAAAAAAAAAAAAACTATATGGGCTTGGGTTAACTGTAGGTGTCAAAGGTGGCAGGAGCAAGTGGCAGGGCTTGGAAGTGGAAGGATTGGGAAAAGGAGGGGTTCACACACATGGGCATGGGGTGAGGGGACCACTTTGCTGTGGCTGGAACTCATTTGTCAGAGACTGTGGTCCCTGAATGAATTATAGGGCTGCTGAGCTATCCAGGCTTCTCAGGATCATGTGTAGCTTTTGCTCCATAGTCTCAGGGGCAGTGACCAACTTCCCTCTTTTGTGTTCCTACAGGCCTCTGTTTGGAAGTAAATAACCTACTTAGCTACTGAAACCTCTGGAGGAGAAAAAGGACAGTCTAAGGACATTCTGAATGAGTGAACCATTTGCTAGAGCTAAGGCAAGTGAAAATCTGCCCCTCATCCCTGTAAATCTGTTTTCGTTTATTTTGCATTTTGAGTGACTGGAATATCCTCCCCTCAACATATTTTGTCATGTAAATGCATCATCAGCCCACCCCACAGGCCCCTTCCAATCCCCTCCAAAATTCCTTAATTAGAGAGCAGGTGAACAATACTTAGAAAGGCCTGAAGGAATTGACCTGTATTACCTTGTTTGGGGGTTGGGGGCATTAAAATATTGGTACGTGTTAATAATTTTTGAGCAGAGAATGGGGGCATTATTTGTACACATCAGTGTTTGGGAAGGTTCCCTTTGGATTTTCTCCTTGCATGTTTGAATCAATCCTTATTTTGGTGGAATGCTCACTTACCTGAGAAAGGCAGCACGCTAGCTGCTGAGCTGGGGTGGAGGGAAGAATTACAAAGATCTCTGACCCTGAGGAGTCTTCAGACTCTGAGGAGCCAAGCTGTTTACCCCAACAGCCTCTGGACCACTCAAAGACAGTGTCTGTGTTTATGTAGCTTTGTGGTTCCCAGCTACTCACAGTGCCTGGTACCTGTTAGGCATTTTAGGATGCAGTGATCGAGTAAAGAAATGGCACATGGAGGAGAAGAGAAGATGTTTGTCTCGCTTTCCGGTGAGGGATGACTCCTAGAGATGCTCTAAGAAGGAAGCGGCCCCTGTGGGGTGACTGGAGAGGGCTTCCCTGATATTTAAACTCATTCTTACAGAAGGACAAGATCAAAAGAGTGATGTGGGAGGACCTGAATCCTGGGGCTGGGAGGTGGTAGCTAAACTGAGTCTCAGTCTACCAATCTGGGCTTAAGAGAGTTTTCACTGGAGAAAGGGCATTAAAAACACTTGGAATACCCTGGAGAGTGAGTGGCATCTCACTTCTGTAACTGTGATTGTTTTTTTCTTTTTGTTGAAGGTCAACTGTGGGCTGAGACAGATTAACATTACCATTCTTATTTACCATGTGGAATTGGTAGGATTCTGGGTCTGGTTGAAGGGAGCAGAGTACACACATGAACTTATTAGAGGTTATGGTCATTGCCAGAGAGAATACAAGTCCGTGCTCCACCAGGAGTGTGAATGGCAATGTCTTTGCCCGGAAGGATGGTTTGTTCATTCCTTGGGAGTGTTTTAGTAAATATTTCAGCATATTCCTTTCGGCTTGACTTCTTGTTGATTCTTCTGGTTGTTGTTGAATGGTTAGCTCAGTTGCAGAGTTCATTTGGTGTGTTTGCAATAGGATGTGGGTATTTTCCACATCCTTAAGTTGTGAAAGTATCTTGGAGCCGTCTTCGCCTCCCATGTAAAATGTGTGAATTTGCAACACAGAGAGAGGTAAGTGAAGGGCAAACCCATCTCTTCCCAGTGCCCAGTGTAACCCTAGGCCTGACATCAGGAGCTCTGGGCTTCCAAAAAACACTGTCAGGAAATCAGATCATCCACTCCAGCTCCCCAAATAATGAGACTATTTTATGAATACAATAAAATAGATAAGTGTAAATGACAAACCAAAAATCAGGATCGGTGGAAAGTACCAAGTGGATCCCTGCTTCCAAGGAGCTTATAATTAACTGGGGATGCAGTTTACCCCATCTGCGCAAGGTGGTAAAAATCCACATTTCCAATAGAGCAATACAGAATTATACACAGTTCAGTAAGATGTAGATGAAGCCATAATTTCTGAAGGAACACAGGAAAAAAACAGTAGATAAAATGTGTGCTTAAGAGGAAAACATCCCAAACGTAAAATGGCTTGAGTAGATGCATTTTTGTCAGTATGGTTGGAGACCAAAGTTCTGACTCAGAGTGGAAAATGAATAATTTTTGTGTGAGTGAGGATAAGTTACAGCCACATTACCAGATAGGGCCCTGAGCTATTGGGAGGACAGGAAGTAGGTTGTATAGTTTGCTCTGCATAACCTTCTGTGCAGAAACATAGAGGGATTTGCATGAAGCTTTTCTTTTCCATTTTGTTGGCTGCTTTCAGTATGTTAGATGAATCAGTCATGCCAACCTTTAAAAGTTAGGGAGAAAAAGATTTGAAGAGAGAATGGTGGCATTTCTAAGCTTTTACCGAAGCTTGCTGGATTAGAAGAGCTTCAATGATAATAGCATTTCTTATTTTGCTTCCTTGACACCTTGCAATGAACTCAAAGCTTTTCAGAGACACTATCTCCTTAACTTTTTCAATAGTCTAGTGAGGGAGATGGAGCCAAGAATAATTTGTTATCGCTTTATGGGTTCAGAAATAGGACCACGTAACTTTCCGGAAAACTGTTAGGAATTTGGGCTGTTGCAAAAAAGTCACCATTAGTTTTTGGTCCATTTCTAATCTTTGTACAGAGCTCTCGTCTTCTTCCCAGGTCTCTTTGATCAGATGTCTGAAACAACACAAAGAAAAAATATAGACACATTTTTGACAGATTATGGTCCTCTTATGGTTTCAGGTTTGGGCTTATTTGTATTTGAGTACTTGAATGGAAAATCTCTAACCCTCAAAAAAGGGTCGGTCAATCATTCTAAAACCCCAAGATTCATGAGCAAGTCTTTCTGTGAATTTCTGCATCCCAGTTTCACATTTTCCTGAGGGCCGTTGCTTTCCAGGTCTGCTCTCTACCTCCTCAACTGTCCTGTGGGCTGTGGGAGTGCAGAAATTGGGAGGTTTTTACTTTCCTAGCTCCTTGGGCCTGGCATGGAGTCCTTCCAAGGCAGGCATTCAGTGAACCACAGTTGAATGCACGAGGGGTGTGCTTGCTAACAGGTGGAGCACAGCTAGTGAGCTCCCAAGTTAACTTTGTTCTTCCCCAGCAAAAGATTGGGGATAGTCTGTCCAGAGTAGCACATTGCCTGCTTGATGCTGTTGTAATGGGCAAGTTTTGGGAGGCTCACCCTAGTTCAAGAAAGCATTCAAGGCTGGAACTTTTTCAAGATGGATTCAATTTCTAATTTGAATGGAGACACCCTGGGTCCCACCCAGTTGGGCCCATAATGGGTATGAGTTTTGATAGGACATCCAACATCCCTCTAGAAACCTCCCTGCCCTCCACCCCAACCCCTACCCCACGTCCTCAGGTTATCTAATTTGATCAGCTGTGGAGAGCTCCCAGCCTGTCTGCAGGGAACTGTCAACTCCGGAGTTAGCTTATCTTGGTTTTTCTGACTGCTAAAGGCTGAGAATTTTGGGCTTTCTCTGGCCTTTCCACACGTGGACTACAGCTATGAGAAATAAAATGGGCTTTCCTCCATAAAATCAGCGGGCAGAAAATCCCTTTTAGATTCTCTGTTCATATCACAGGTGACCCTTGACCCAGTTAGACCTTCAGGAGCCGCCAGCAGTTGGGTGTTCCTTGGCTGTCCGAGAGGGCAGCTGCATTCCATCAAAGGGCCATAAAGGGGTGGAGGAGTGAGAAGATGATGGGGGGAGGGGGGCTCAGTTCTCAGGGATTCCTTGGGCTTTGGCCTTGGGTGGTTCCTTCTTTTCCTTGTCCATCCCTGTCTTTTAAAGAATATCCAAACTCAATTTATTTTCTGGGCCAGGGATTCTGAACTTTCATTGAGCAAATAGAATTCATTTCAATAAGGTGGAAAAAGAAATGACAGGAGAAGCACTCCCTATCTTGAAATTTCTGAATGCTCCTGGCCTCCTGAGGAAACTTCCAAAGATTTAAAGAAAATCCAGTGATATTAAAATGCAGAAGAGTTGCTTCTTCTCTCTCTCTCTTTCTCTCTCTCTCTCCACTGGGCATGCGAGATTCAAATTCCTTCCCAGAGTCTGGAAAAGTTGGCTGGTTTCAGCTTGTCCCTCCAGGAAACTCAATTAAATTGAACTAGGCAGGTCTTTTTTCCTTCCATTTTGTCGGCAGCTTCATTTATGGGTTTGTAGTGGAGGGTCTGGCCCTATAGGAACAGGGTCCTAGAAAAAACTTTTGCTTCATTTGAAATTAGACTTTTTTTTTAAAAATGACATTCTTTTTTTTTTTTTAATCTGTGATGTTGCCTTCCCCTTCTCTATTATATTTTTCAAATTTTTAGTTTCACTTGGAATCTATCTTTTGAGCTACATTCATTTCCCTTGGCTACCTGTGGTTTGTACTAGTTTTGTGGCTGGGATGTCACTCTGGTCACCTTAGCAATGTGAAATATTTGCACAAAATAAAACAAGCCTCTTACCTTCCTTTACATCTTGTTGGAAAAAGATTAATTTTGTATATATCTGTCAAAAACAGAAACCTGTTATCTTTCCCATCCCGCCAGCAGTCCAGATGCTTACTCTCTCAAAAAAAAAATCAGCAATGATTTGTCTAATAACCTTGTTCTAATCTGGGCCAAATGATGCCTCTCTTCCCCCTTCTCCTCTTATTTTCCATCTTTTATCTTGTCTTTCTCTTTTCAAAGAAATTATTCTCCTCCAAACTCAACAAGAGTTGACAAGGGCAGGGCTTATCTTCCAAGTATGATTCATGAGAACAGATATATAATAGAGCGATCAGGAGTGTAAATTCTAGAGTCAGAATGCCTTGAATTCTGGTTCTGTAACTTGCCAGTTGTGTGACTCTGGACTTGTTACTTAACTTCTCTGAGCCTCTTTCCTCTTCTGTAAAATGAGGATTTCATAGGACTAAGGTCACTGGAAAGATTAAATGAATGACAGTGTGAGAAGCTTAGCACAGAGTAAGAACTCAAATATGGTCAGCATTGCTGTTATTTTTTTTTAAAGAGACAGGCTGAGGGAGAAGCAGGCTCCATGCAGAGCAGGGTGATTCAGCCCGAAGTGGGACTCGATCTCAGGTCTCCAGGATCAGGCCCTGGGCTGAAGGCGGCGCTAAACCGCTGAGCCACCAGGCTGCCCCATCATTGCTGTTCTTAATATTAGTCTGAAGGGCATTAGTCCCTTGAAATACCCTGAAAAAGAAAGCTATGGCCAGTTTACGTGGGGAAATGGTATGTTTTGATCCATGTCTTGGTGATTCAGAATGACATTAACCTAATAAAGACTCTGAGAAGAATAGTTAAGAACAATATTTATTTTATTTCATCCAATGTTTACCCAACTTATTTGTCTCTGCAAACTCTTCTCTTCTTGAGTGTTTCTTGGAACACACTTAGAGAAGTGTAAGCCAGTGTGATTTTTTTTAATGTTTTTTAAAAATTAAATCTAATTTTTTTGAGGAAGAGAAATTGAGAGAGTGTGCATGCATGAATGAGCAGGGGAGGGGCAGAAGGAGAGGAAGAGAGAATTTGAAGCAGATTCCCCACTGAGAACAGAGCTCCACATGGGGGATCGATCTCATGACCCTGAGATCATGACCTGAGCCAAAATCAAGAGTTGGACGCTTAACCAACTGAGTCAGGCATGTGTAAGCCAGTGTGATTTTAAACTACCCCCTTCCCAATAATTACAGAAGTTTATATTAACACTCTGTGGAATTGATTGCGTAGATGTGTAAAAGATAAATTCCACAATTTACCCAAAAATGTCAACCTGAGAAACACAAGAACACATGCATTGAAGACCACCTGGTAATAACGATGTGTTAATTGGTCCAAAATGTTTTTTTTCTAAAGATTTATTTATTTATGATAGACAGAAAGAGAGAGAGAGAGAGAGAGAGAGAGAGAGAGGCAGAGACACAGGAGGAGGGAAAAGCAGGCTCCATGCCGGGAGCCCCACGCAGGACTCGATCCCGGGACTCCAGGCTCATGCCCTGGGGCAAAAGCAGGCACTAAACTGCTGAGCCACCCAGGGATCCCCCCAAAATGTTTTAACCTTTTTTCTCTCCTTATAAAATTATGAGTTTAAGCCACATATACCTAAAGTGAATTCCAATTCTTATCCAACGTTTACACATCGATGTGATCTATTATCAAGTTAAGCACTCTGGAAATAAAAATGTAAACTACAGAAACAAGGTGGCCTTCATGGTAGATACAGAAGTATTTAGCCAGCCAATGGAGCTAACCCATTACTGACAAGGTGAAAGTGTGACCAAACATCATAGTTATTATTATAAAGAAATCCTTGTTCCCTAAGCGTCAAGCCATCTGATGTGACCAATACAGTTTAAAGATCCAGAAACACAATGGTGCCTTCCCACTGTTTCTTAGTTTTTAAATCCAGTTTCTTGGGGGCAGTGGGCTCAAGAAGAAAACAATCGCAGAACCAGGGGAATTGCCTTTACAATCTGAAAGTAGAAGACCTCTTTATCTGGAAAGTTTTAGGGCAAGGGCAGTGAGCTCTGAACCAGGGTTAGGTTTGGGACATGTGTGTGGCTGAGCAGCTGGAACAGGGTCAGGGGGAGCTGCAGAGAGATTGGCCATTAACGCCACCATATGCGTCCCAGGGAAGGAGCTTCCTGAAGGGCACTTCTGTCCCAGGCTTGGCTCTGAGTCACACACAGCCAAGCAAAGTGTATGCTCTTGTTGGGACCTGAGGATTTCTGGGACAATCCTAACTGCAAATATTGTGTTCCATCGTCTCTATACATGAATATATTAGCATCACATCTAGATCTTGAATTAAGGCCTCGGTCACTCACATCTGCCGCTCAAGTTGCGTAGCTTTCTTTCTGAACTTTGTTTTGCTTATTTATAGGATGAGGGCTTGGAATAGATTATTTCTCAGTTTTCTTCAAGGACAAAGATTCTGGCGTTGTATGACCTGATGCAAAGCATTAGGTTATATTCCTCTGTCTTCAGGAATGGTTACCATTTATTGAATACTCACTATTTTCCCTGAGGTGATTTTTAATTTCCAGAATGGCAGGTATTAATTTGGAGCTCGAAGCCCCCCCCTTTAACCATGACAGCTGCAACTAACCAACTGGGTGATTTTTAACAATTTATGCTAGAAGTAGCTATAGTAATTACTCTCTGTTTAGTCAATAACAAAGTGAGTAGTAAAAATGTCAACTATTTAACAGCCCACCAGGTACTTTGTCTAAGATGCCCTAAAGGCAGGCATAGCTAAATGCTATCAGTTTATTTATTTTTTTAAATTTAAGTCAGCTGTATGCCCAGCATGGGGTTCGAACACACAACCCCAAGATCCAGAATCACGCATTCCACTGACTGAGCCAGCTGGACGCCCCAAAAAGCTGTCAGTTTAGATCTTTCCTCTAAAACAGAGATCTAACCCCTGATAACAGTTTTAGAACGAGGCATGTGTTTGTATGTGGCCACAGGAGACAAGGTGGGAGGATGCAATCTTTTGTCAAAATGGGGCCAAATATTGAGAGATCATATAACGAGCTTTATTCTCCCCCTCGCCCCTTTTCCTTGTGTGATGTTTTGTTTTTCCTGCAGTCCTGTAAATAAATGCCAGGCAAAGCCTCATGTAAAGAAGACCAAGTGTTCCTTCCAGGGAGGCGGAGTTCACAAACAGAATCCTCAAGACAAAACAGGTATTTCTGGGGTCAGTTTTGGTGGGTGCTGGTGCGTTCTACGGGAAGAGAACCTCAGCCCCTACAAGGCAAGTGCCTGAAGGTGTTTGTTTCCTAATGCAAGAAAGGGGATTTCTTATCTCTGTTCAAACAATGATAATTGAGTTAAATATTTCACTTCTCTGGTCTAAAATCTGGGTGCAACAGGTCTCCAATGAGGGATGGTTCTAGGGGATGAGACTCAGCTGCGCCAGAAGCACAGGGACATTTGCTTGAGGATTTACCTAACCTCCCCCCTTTTAAAAAAATTGAGATACAGACTTATAGTATTGTATTAGTTTCAGATGTACAACATAATGATTCAGTATTTGTATATATTATGAAAGGATCACCCAGAAAGTCTAGGTAACATCTGTCACTGCCAACTTGTTTTTTTAAAGACATGCTTTCCAAGATTTTAAGAAAGTTATTATCATTAAAAAAGACATTAATTTTTGTCTTCCTTCCAGAAAGTTTGAGTATAGAATAAAATAATTGTTGAATAACTGTTGGGTGAATATACGAATGAAGGAATTAATGTGGAATGTGGAATGAGATCAGTCTCGCCAACAGTGGTCCCGAAGTGTTGATTTTGTCCTGATTCTCTTCGTTGCAGTGTTTGACTCCCTTCTACTGTGTTCACACCATTGATTATAGTACTTTAACCTCTGACCAACCCAGAGCAATCAGGGATCTCCTACTCACTTGACCCATTTTCACAATAATGCTTATAAAGAACAGGCCAGGCTGGAATAGAAGAGACACAAGTGGGGGCATGTTTTCTTTCTTTCAGGCTTCCTGGCATGACTTTCCCTAGGTCTTGGCCTGGTTTTCTTTCATCCCTGGTCATGTAAGTCTAGTAAGTTTTATCATGATTGTGCTCAGAAGGTTTCTTCTGTATTGTAAGATTCCGTTACTACGATTCTGGTTCTTCTCTAAATAGGAGTGTTCGACCAGTGGAGAATTAGAATTTCAGTGGAAGGGTAGATTTTAACTCCATATTTGTCTTGGAAATTCCCCCTTTGACTTAGGAAATGACTCCTGTGACTCCTATAGTATAAAAGACACTAAGAAGAAAATAAAAATCTTATAAATGAAGTCATAGAGCTTGTGCTCAAGTTACATACATGTGTTGAGAGAGACTCTGATTCCAAGGTAGACTAAAGCTTTTAGAATTCAGGAGTGAGACCCCATAACAGGTGCTCAGTTAACATTTTCTTTGTATAAATGAATGGAGTTATTAGTTAATTTTAGTTATCTAAAATTTTAGATAACTCACGCCTTTGGTGTTATAACAGCTCATCTCGACTCCTTAGTAAACACTTAAATATTTTAATTTAAAATTTATTTTCATCTTGGATTACTTTTAACCTTACCCCAATTTTTTTAGAGTGTGTATTCCGTCCTGTGATCTGTAGCACATAATGGGTGTACTGGGGAGAACAAAACAGTGGAGTCCCCTGCTCTTCATATTGCTACAATGTAGTGGTGGAAACTGGCATTACACTATATCTTAAAGATGTAATTAATAATTTGGAAAGTCCAATGAAGGGAAAGAACACAGGAACACACAGTGGGAGGAAATAATAAGATGGAGAAGCTGGGACATACTTCAGATTTAGATATTCTGAAGTCCCTGAGGAAATGACATTTCAGCTGAAGTCTCAAGAACAAGGGAGGACAGAGCAAGGACAGGAGAAAGGGCACTACTGGCATCAGGATGAGTGTGTAGGAAGGACATCAAAGAGTTTAGGGGCATTTGGGGAGCAGACTGAGAGCCAGGGTGGCTGGATCATAGAAGATAGGGTGAAGGGGGCAGGGAAGAGAATACAAGATGAGTCCAGAGAAGCAGAGAAAGGCATCCAAGGAGGGGCCTGGTGAACCAGGTGAGTGATGGCAAATTTTATTCTAAGTACAATGAGAGGCCGCAGAGGGCTTTGCATTGGTGATCAACCTCATCTAATTCATATTAAAATAATTTGAAAGTGGTCGGTGATGGCTGCATCGAGGATGAACTGGAGATGAGCAAGAATAGGAGAAGGAAGGCCACATTGAAGGCTGTGGTGGATCATCTCCTGCCAGGCTTCTTTTCAGCAGTGAATGAGGGTGGTGCCATGATGGAGTGCAGGTAACCCAGTAACAGAGCATTGGAGAGAGACAGTCTAGAGAATCGAGTTGGAGTCCAGGCTCTGTGATGCTTGCACAAATTATCTACACCAGTAACTTGACTGGAATCCAGATTTAGAATAATAAAAACAGTCATTGGTGCATGGAGATTCTTCTTTTCTTCTTTTTTTAGAAGACCTTTCTCCTCTTACTCATCTGGAAAACTCCAAGCTATCCTTCACAGCTAGCTCATCACATTCTCTTGTGGTAACCTCTCTCATTGCAGAATATTTAGTGCTGTCACTGAATCACTCCCGGCACTGGTTACAACTTAAAGTATGTTTTAAATTCACTTCGTAGATTTATTTTTATTTTTATTTTACTGTCGTGATTTCGTCATCTAAACTGTATTTACTATGTGGAGAGCCTTGCTTAGAGATGGCTGCAGGGAAAAACTATTGCTGGTTCATTTCTATAAGTTAATGTTTATCTCTATAAACTCTCTAAATTTTGGTAAATTTTGTTCACATATGCATTCTCCTACCCTTGATTATTTTGAGGGGAATTTGTTGTGCTGTACACGTTATTATTTTAAACATTATTGTAAAGGTTTTAGACATTATTTTGAAGGTCTACCGTACGGTTTGTTTGGGGAACGACATTCTATTAATCTTTCTTCAGAATTTGTTTAAAAAGAATGTATGGCTTCAAGTACCAAATAGAGTCCTAAGTGGCAGCAAAGAGGGGATGTAGGAATTTACATTTTGTAATTATGGCTCTCTGTAGATCTTCTGCTGTTATCTTTAATAATCCTCAATGCTCACTTTAAGTCCTATATTCTTCACAAAGCCTTCTAGTTTGGTGGCCAATATTCCACCAACACCTCTCAAGGTGAGCTGTGTCTGGGAATGTGGCTGCCTGACAAGAAATTGCATATCCCAGGTGCCATTGAAAGTCCTCTAAGTTCTGCCCCATGGGATAAAACTGGAAGTGAAGTGCATTACTCCCAGGCTTAAGCCTCAAAACACCACACATGTGCTCTTCATACTCTTTTTCCTTTGAACTAGAGCCCCGATCAGCTGATGACCAGCTCTGATCATTCAAATGAAGATTCATCCCCTCCAGCATTGCAGAGAAACAATGTAGAAGGAACTTGGGTCATGATGACCATGTGCAGTAGAGCAGTTTACCTACCCAGACTCCAGGCTATCACATGAGGGAATGTAAGCCTCTCTGTTATTTGAATCATAGCATTGTTATTGTTGTCGTTGTTGTTTTTTTAACACAGTAAGTAAGCTTTTTATTCTACCTATATAAAGACTGAAACTTGAAGTGGAATGTCATGGTAACAAAAACCTAAAACATGTGTCATTGAATCTGGTAGTAGCATTACAGATCTGATTGTCTGGAAAGTTTGTTATAGTGTATTAGCCTTTTTTATGAACATATTCATGTTTTAGTCTTAATTTTGGTCAATGTTTGCTTCTGCTGAACTTCTATAGAGGTTACTTGATTTGATTTAAATCTTAGTTTTTTTTTTAAGATTTTATTTATTTATTCATGAGAGACACACAGAGAGAGAGGCAGAAACACAGGCAGAGGGAGAAGCAGGCTCCATGCAGGGAGCCCGAAGTGGGACTCGATCCCGGGTCTCCAGGATCACCTCCTGGGCTGAAGGCGGCGCTAAACCGCTGAGCCACCCAGGCTGCTCCTTACTTAGTTTTTTATGTGACTAGTCAGTGCATTGAAGGAGTACTTAGGGTGTCCTAATGATACTCCATTTGCATATTATTATATAGTTTGCAAAGTATTTTTACATTTCTCAGTGCATTTAATCTTCACAAAAATAATGCGATGTTGGGATTTATTTATCTAGTCAATATTTATTGGATATCTTTTAGGTGCCATGCAATGGGCTGGGTTTGCATGTAACTTATCAGACTGGGAATTTTATCTAAATGTAATTTAAGAACAAATTAGAAAGACAAATAGTCTCAGGTGAAAATATTGTCATCATGGCTATTTTTGTGTCTACTGTCTCAAACCTGGGACATTAAATAACGTGCCCAAAGTTGCACAGCTGGTTAATGCTCTATCCATTGGACGGGTACTTGTCAACTCAAATGATAAACTATCCACAATTTCTAAAGGTTTATAAAATGTGTTTATTAAATAATTCAGTTTACAAGAATTTTTGTTTATGTACTTCCATCTACTTGTTGTAACAGTGAAGTACAAAACAAATCATATCTATTGGATCCAGTGAGGCTGTACTTCAATCTGTCAATAGTGAGTTTATTACATTCTTAGCACATAGAAAGCAGGAGCTTTGGGTGGTAAAATGCTGTAGACCGGTACAAACTTGAAACAGACTGGAAACAGCCCCTGAGCAAGAGTTGGATTACATTGTTTCTTAGGGCACCTATATAGCACTTTTTTTTTTTTTATCATGTTATGACTCAAAGGCTGATGGATGATTTGATTTCTTCACGGGTCACCTTGCTGAGACAAAGAAGCAGGAGCATCACGTCAGGCAGTGAGGGTGATAGCAAAATAAAATATATGACAGAAGAAGAAGAATCACCAGGCAGAAAGATGGTGGGTGGTTAGGGGGAGGAAGAGCATGGTGGGGGCCTGAGCAGGAAAAAGGATAATTAAAAGGACTCAAGGCTTGTGGAAAAATGGGTAGGGGAATCAGAAAAAGGAGAATTAGTGACAGTAGCTTTAGCCCAAATTAAATAACATGGAAAGTAGAATAAGAACCAAATGAGAGATTCTTTTAGGTTAGGCACCTTGTTAAATGCAGTCAATATATGAGGACATTGAGATACTGAGATTAGAAAGTGAATTTATTCCCAATATGTCTATTGAGTTCTTACTATGTGCAAACCCTGGAAATTGAATGACGGTGTAAAGAAAGTGAGATAATTGTCTCCTTGGAGCTTACATTTGAGATCAGTTCACAGTAACAGACCTGCGTTCCTACATCCTTCCTCTGCCTTGTGGAAACAGTAGCTGGAGGGAGTGTGCTGCCTTTCTCCTACCTTTGGGATTAGAATCGATCCAGCATTAAAGGATTAAGAGCTGGACATCACAGATTTCCAATCTCTTTCATACTTACTTGCCTACTGAAAAAGAGACGAGTGTGGTACCCATAACTGGGTTTGAGACAGGGAACATGAAGTCGTCGCCTGAGACATCTGTTTATATCTGTTAGCTCAGAACAGAAGAGCCCTTGAGCATGAAGGTTTTTTGGCATGACTTCTCTCTAGAAAATGTCCCCCAGATGATCACTATGGTTGTGACTGGTTTCAAAGTGTCTCTGAAAGAATTTTTGTTTTTACTTTAGGCTGGTAGGTTTGCACTGTAACTATATCTGCTTTTCTACATCTTTGTTTGACACTGGGTTGACCTTGGCTTGTCTCATACTTGCTAAAAAGAAACATATCTAATACCAACCACCTTTGTGATAAGAGCAAGAGAAAACAAACAGTGGAAAGACCCTTTAGAAGCAGACAACCTAGTATTAGCTGTAAGAGCCACGCTACTAGAAAAGAGTCCAGGGACATCCACCATAGGTTTGTCACAAGAAGGGTGGGATACAGTATTTGAGCTTGGAGTTTACAACTTTGCTCTAGGCTTCCCCCGGTGATAGTTTGCCACGTGTGAAACGTTCAATGGCTAAATAAAGTGAAATGTAATTTCTCAGCCTATGATTGTTTCAAACCATAATTTCCATGTTTAGTCAAGGATCAATGATCTCAGGCACATAGTTAGGTTAGGGCGTTAGAAAGAGCCTCCAGGAAAATCCAGTCAACAATTCCATCTTCTCTTTGGAATGACTGAGCTTCTTCACCACCATCTTCCTTCCCTTGGTTTGACACAAACTACTCGAAGGTCACCAAAGCCTTCTGGATTGTGCTAGGAATAGGACATTGGGCTACCTCGGTGATGTGAGGCTAAACTACAGTGTGAAGAAGTGAAATATCAGGCACCCAGAGTATTTTTGAGAAATGTTAGCTACTGACAATTTTCCTCATCTTTCATTTGCACAGATACCATTGTCTTCAGTCAGAGTGAAGAGAAGATTAAAAACACACACACACACACACACACAACAGCAACAACATTGAGTTTAGGAAAGAAATCCTATTTAGTTTATGTAATAGTTTTAATGTATATGTCACATCGAATTAACTGACACATTGACTGAGTAGAAAGGCTTTTGAAGATGGTTTTAGGTCTAGAAAGCCAAGTATGAAGATTAGTGAATACATTGGAGGAAGAAAATGAACTGCTAAGATGCAGAAGGAGGCTCTAGAAATGTGGATTTCTGAAAGTAGGTGAAATCCAAGGATTTTAAGGAGTGGAAAGCCTCCATGAGGGAAGATTTCCAGATGTCATTTCCACTTTGTACCTCACTCCTGTGCTAGATTCCATGTGTAGACTTTCCTAGGTGATCTTGCCCAGGCCCATGGCTTCCAGATGTCGATGACTCATAACATTCATCACCAGCCTTGGCCTCTCCCCTGTCCACCAGGCTTCTTCCACCACTTTCTGACCGTTCTACTTCAATATCTAATAGGCATCTCAAAATTAACATTTAAAAAATAGATCTTCATGATCCCACCTTCTTTGAAAACTTGTCTACCTCTGCCCCAGATGAACCTTCTAGCATCTTTAAAAAAAAATTTTTTTTTATTTATGATAGTCACAGAGAGAGAGAGAGAGGCAGAGACATAGGCAGAGGGAGAAGCAGGCTCCATGCACCAGGAGCCCAACGTGGGATTCGATCCCGGGTCTCCAGGATCGCTCCCTGGGCCAAAGGCAGGCGCCAAACCACTGCACCTCCCAGGGATCCCCTCTTTTTTCTTTTCTTTTTTTTTTTTTTTAACATATTAGCATTCCTGTCCTTTAAAGGAATGCCTCCTGCCAATTTATCAGCAATTCTCTTGGCTCAACTTTTTAAATATCCATCTATTTCTTACACTATTTCCTGCTATTACTCTGATGTTGCCTGACTAAGGCACTCCTCTTCCCAAATTTTCTCCACCTTTTACTCATTTATTCCCATAACAACAAGGAAATGGATTTGAAAATATAAATCAGATTCTGTCATTCTTCTGTTTGAAACCCACCCATGATATCAAGCACAGTGATTGTGTGCTTAGAATAAATCTCCAAACTCATACTATGGCCTATGGGTAACTATAATGATTTGGTCACCTTTTCACCCTCATTTCCTAGCACTGGTCACTTCTTAGCCTCCTACATTGATTATCTCATTCAACAAATATTTATTGGAATACTTTTTTTGTGCTTAGAGCTCTTCCAGCACTTGGGATGGATCAGAGAACAAAGCACAAAAAAAATTCTGCACCTTTGGAGTTTATATTTGGCAAGGGGAGGTGGACGCTGAGGTTTACACCAAAAAAAAGTTAAGCTGGGAAGTAATCAGTGTTTTGGATAAAGATAAAGTTGGATGGGACTAGGGTGACCTGGTGCCAAGGGAAGACTGCAGAGGTGGTCTGGTTAGGCTACAGGTCAAGGGTGAAAATGGACAAAGTTGAAATAGTTGAGGGAAGTAGTCAAAGTAGGTATTTGGGAAAAGAGTGCTCTGGAAGGGACCGTGTCTAGAGTAAAGGTCCTAATGTAAGAGTGTGTGTATGCATTGTGTGCTGTTATGCAAAAAGGCCAGTAGTCTGGAGAGTTCAGTATGATTTGCTGCACACTTAAGAAAGATCCTTCTAGATGCTGGACTGAGAAAAGACCATTGAGGGACAAGGAATTGATGTAGGACAGAGCTCCGGAGTTATTGCAATGACAGAACATGGCTAGGGTGAATAAAGGAGGCCCCAAGGTGGCTTACATTAATTTAAATATTTAAAGAGAGACTCACCAAGGGCTGTTTAAGTGACCGTGAGACTCAAATTTTGTAGTCTATGTGCAGACCTTTCTCATCCTCATCAACCCATCCCCACCACCCCAAGGCTGGTGATAATAGTTGTTGTCATTGGGTAGCAGCCATGTGGGTTGTGAGAAAGGATCACATTCTGAGATTTTGGGGAAAGTAGAGTCACAGTTTCTTGCCTGATTACATGAGGTGGGTGATAGAAAGGGAAGTATCAAGAATGCCTCCCAGGGTTCTGGCGTGAGTAAGAATAGAGTTGCCATGATTTGGGATAGGGATGACTATAGGACCCTTCTACTTCAACTCAGAAATCTGACTTCAAATCCTGGCTCTAACACTTGCAAACTGTGATCTTAAGCAAATCACTTGACCTCTCTGATTCTCCTTATCTATAAGAAAGAATGATAGCTATCTTATGTGGAATTATAGGAATTAAAAAAGGTGACGTGTATATTAATATGCTTAGAAGATACTCAGTACTCAAATGTTACCTATGTGATATTCAAATTAGTTTAAAGGATTCCAAAGTGTTCTCAGTTGTATGAAAGTGTTTCCTAAAAATACAAATCCCAAAGGCATGTAATTTGTTTTAATTCTATGAAAAGAAATGCCTTTTCAGTTGATTGGAATGCAAGTGCAAGAATGCTCAGTTAAATAGACTTAAACAAGGAGGAAAAATTATCTTGCACAATAAGAGATACCATTTAGAGTGATGGCAGGATTTAGTTGATCAATTCTTCAGGGATCCAGTGTCTTTCCATGTTTTCACTCCACTGAACCCAGTGTGTTGTCTTAGTCTTTGGGTTCTGCACCTCATGGTCCCAAGATAGCTGCTTTGTTTCTAAAGATCACATCTACATGTAGCCTGAGGCATGTCAGGGAGGTAGACTTCTGGAAAGCTCCTATCAAGACTCTTGTGTTGTGTTTCTTGGCCAGAGTTTCATTACATATCTGACACCAAGCCTGTTGCTGGCAAAGGGGAATAGATTTGACATTGATGTCTTAGATTCAACATTTTCTCCCTGGAGTTGGGGAGGGGCCCATTTTCCACAAGCATATGACCCCTGATACTTTGAACAAAAATAGTGTTCTGCTAGCAAGGAAGAAAGGCAAGGGAGGGGAAGGAAATGGTTGTGGTATAGGTAACCAACAGTGTTTTTCACACCATCCTCATCTTTTTTGAAGGGAGGTGGGAGTTAGTGGTTATTGCAAAATTCAGAATGATAATATGTCACGATGGCTGAAGGATTAGAAATTGCAGTTGTATGGCCTTTATGCTTGGGCATTGACTGTGCTTTTTTCCCCCAATGTCATTGATTCTGTAGCCAAAATACATCATGAGCACAAGAAAGCACTAGTCATTGAGAAATGGCTTTAATGACTCTTCTGGTTTTGTGTTTATTTGGTTGGTTTTTTTAGACAAATCCATTTGTGATGAGGATTTGATTGAAGGAACACAAAATTAGATCTTGATCTAAGGAAGGAGAGAAAATTTAATATAGAGAGAAGAACCTAAAGAGGAAGTAGACACTTAGGATACAAATACATTAGAAGACATGGCAAGGAGAATTTAAAAGATTATTTTTCAGAGTAACGAATGTAAAAAAAGCACAAATCATTCTATGATTTTTTCCTATTACCTGGTGTCATTTTTCTTTACTTCAAATATTAGCCCCTTATTCCTTAGCATTACTTCATTTTATATCTGAGGAATAGCTTGTGTTTAATTCGTTTGATGTTTTTAATAGTGTTTTAATCATTGTATATGATCATGCAATGCCCCAAGGACATTGGCTGGAAAATGGTTTATAAATAAAATTATTGTTATTATTGTTATCTTTATCTCTTGTAACAATACTCATTATATTAAGATTATATCTAGGCTAGAAATAGTTCAACATATGTGATTATATGTAATCAGTTTATTTTCTCTTTTTTTTTTAACACTCTTCTCGCACTCAACTTTGTTCTTATCACTAAACAGACTATTGCTTATAAGTTGTAAGTGACTCTGATTTGCTTTGAACAGTAATTCTTTACAGGTTTTAACAGGAGTTTGTTTCTAGTAGGACTGGGATCCAAAGAAACTCCTTGTTCCCAGTGGACCTGTATTGATGGCAGGTGTAGCCATAAGTAGAGATTGAATTGCCACAAATTCCACCTGGAGCCTAGAATCCTGAGTGTTTCCAGCAGCTAAAATTATGACTAATAAGAAGTATCAGGGAGGCCAATTTTAGCTTGATAATGGAAATAATTTATCAACGTTAGTACTGTCTGCATACAGATGTGGTTCTCTTTGGTTTTGAGTTCCCCATTGGTGCAGATGTCCAAGCGGATTGTCAGGCCACTTATTTGAGATGTTGTGCAAAGAATTCATATGTTCCATGAGGTCGGTACTCAGTGGTCTCCCAAGTAGATTCCCTTCTAAGACTCTATGTGTCTTAGTTTGTTTCTGTGACTAAGTAACAATGTTGACTGTAGGACCATGTGTCCGATGCCCTTCAAAGGGCAAAATGCAGTGTGCTTTCTAGTCAGCACATTTTGATATGTTACAAAGAATGTTATGATGCTTATCAGTCTTAAACAAGGGGTAATAGTTGTCTGGAGGTTGTAGCTGGTTGGCTTTCAACTGCAGATCAAGGTTTACATATCTGATTCTCTATTGGGTCAAATCATCTCCCTCTTTGTGTATATTAACTGGTCTACATTATATAAAATTTTGGTAAGTAGAAGGTTATAGTAGTTAAAGGTATTATTGTGAAGGCCACTGCTTGTACTCCTTCCACCTGATAGATGCTTTTGCCAAAGCAGGCTGCTGTTGGCATCAGAATTGACTAGATAGGAGCATCCTGGTTGCAAATGCATCCAGATAGCCAAAAAGATAAATCCAGGCAGTGAGGTCGGCCACCAAGGATGGTGCAGTGGTAGGAGGTATTGGGTTAAGGATGACATGACATAATTGGGAAATCTGAGGCCACTTTGCCAGACTCTTTGGACAGAATTAGTAGCTTTTGAAGGTACCCCAATTAATAAAAAAAATACAGTGAAAGTGTATTTTGGGACATCAAGTTCAAATCTAGCTCACATCCAGCTTTTTTCGCAAACTCTCCTTGGGCCATGCCTTCACAAAGTTGGACTCTTTTCTGAGGTCCAGGCAGTCTAGGAAACCCACTTGATCACAAGGTATTTTATTGCTATTAAACTCTTGCAGACTTACAAGTGAGGTAGATGTAAATACTTTTAAAAAATCAACAAGTAAATTTTTTTGCAGTTATTTTTGTAATTGTCAAATTCTAGAAAGGATTTTATATATCTGTCTATATACATATACTTCTAAAACTTGTTTTAAATTCAAAGTAAATGCCTTCTGGCACCCTCTCTGGGTAATTTTTTAAAATAAATATATTAATTATTTATTAATGAGAAACACAGAAGGAGAGAGGTAGAGACATAGGCAGAGGGAGAAGTAGGCTCCCTGCAGGGACCCCAAAGTGGGACTTGATCCCTGGGACCATCTCAGGTTCATGGCCTGACCCAAAGGCGGAGGCTCAACCACTGAGCCAATCAGGTGCCTCTCTCTAGGTAATTTTCTTAACCAGACCTCTACTATTCTTATTTGAGTTTACTCACTCCTATGAGATGTGGTCTGTTAAAGCTGACAAGCTCTTGAGGTTCTAATCCCTTGTGATGGCAGTTTCCTTTTCAAGGCTGCTGTTGTCTGGGGGTAGTTCTAGGCGACTCATGGTAGATCAGATGTCCATCCTTTTTTGTGTGTCCACCTTTTTCAAGTGTAACAGAATGACGGCAGTTTCTGAATTCTGTTGCTCAAAGTGTTTGATGCCATGCCAGGTATTGTCCTTGTTTTCAAGTAGAGCATAAGTGCAAATAAGAAGTAACTCAGTGCCAGGCAGCACCGAGATGCGGAGAGGCACCTATGAAATGCGCCTTTGGCAGGGATGCAATATGAAGAGCTGATCTCACCTTGAACCAGCTGCAAACAAAGGGCCAAAAGAATAGGTACTCACTTAAGGGGCCTTCCTCCCCATAGTTCTGCTCTTCCAGGTTTTTATTCCTCTCCTGCTTGATAGATGAGAAAACGTGAATGACAGACAAAAACAAACAAACCAACACCTTCATTAGTCCAAGGCTGTTGCGTGGCTCCTGGAACTTATGGATTTGACTTATAATCTGTCACTTAACTCCTACAAACCATTTCCTCTTCCTGTCCTGCTATGTTAGGTCCCAGGAGCCAGGGGTTCTCTTCGACAGCTTGGCGTGGCTTTGGGGGATCAGGGGCTTTTCCAGGAGAAATAAACATCTCCATTTCACCTGACAGAAGACTCTATTTGCTGTAAAATTCCTGCCTTGGACCATGTTGAACAATTGTAGGGTCTAGGTTTAGTATCCCAGGGAAGAACAGCCAGGTGTCAAGTTCCTAAATGCTGCTCTAGCTCAGCGGTTAGTATGTTCAATACATTTGTTAGGGCATGGGAAGTTCTTTTTTCACTCAAGTGGCTTTTCTCCTACTTACCTAATTTTTATTTTTGAGTTCTTTCACTCTTTTAAAATTCATGTGATTCAATGTTTCTTTTTTTAATTTCTGAGCAAAATTAAGCTACAAAGAGGGTTTGTGTATCCGTATCGAAACCATTCTCTCTTTGCCACCTAGTTCTGTGCTACTTTCTGGAATTTTGTGGAAAGTGACATGTGTCAATTTATCCCAAGTTTGATAAATTCCTTTTCTGAATAGTTTCCTTCTGATAATTTCTTTTCTGATTTTTGTCCCGAAACAACAATCACTTTGTTCTTAGGCAAACCTTGGCCAATTTAATTTCTCAGTGGCCTTTTAGTTTTAAAGAAAGAATCCCTCTTATTAAATTTGAAAATTAAAAACCATGCTAATGGACATTCACTGGTTTGATACCCACCCTCCAAAGCAGATGAATTGGTAGTTACTGAACTTGCTACTTGTCATTAAACTTTTACTTTCCTCAAAGTGGTCATATATAAAATAAAAACTTGTTAATTTTAAGCTAAGTATATGTTTTATCGGGTTTTCTTATTTTTTCTATATTGTATTTTAATTTTCCATTAGGATGTTCCTTTTTAAATTTTGAATCTAGCTATATGCCCTATCTCTTTATATTCCCTACCTTAGTGAACACAAAGCTAATCATGTGGTAGGCACCCAGCGTGTTTATTGATGGGTTCGTTGACAAAAGTTTCCAGGGAAAGAAGTTTGTGGTATATATTCAGAATATCCACGTTCTGTCATTGTTGATTACCTGCTAGTCCTTTTATTTGAGCAGCTTGTAAAGATCCTGGCGTATAAGGTAGGATGGCAGAAAGAGGACTTTTAGCACTGGGACGGTATCTCGTGGAGCTGTAAAGTTTTTAAAAATCGTTTCCAGGAAAAAGTAGAGACTTTCGTTTTCATTCCATCCTCTAGGGCAGTTTCTCAACCTTGGCAACATTGCCATGTGTGCCAGAACATTCGTAGTTGTGGAACGCAGTTTGTGCACTGTTGGAATTTATCCTTGGGCTCTCTCCACTAGATGCCAAGAGCAGTTGTGTCAACCAGAAGTGTTTCCACACATGGCCAAATGCCTCCTGGGGGGCTCAGTCACCCTGCTCGAGAACTGCTATTCAAGAACAACGTCTACACAGGAATCGTTTTGATGTAAAGAGCCAATCAAAAGCACAGAGGTTCATGCTGTCTGAATGAAATATTTTTGACCTTTGAGGGAAGCAGTCCCAGGCTGTGTGAATCCTAATCACAGGGCAGAATTAAAGGTGACTGATGAACGTGTAATTGTGTCTCCCCTGCCCTCCCTTCTTCCATCTTCCTCAAGAGAAACTATTGAGGATTGTGCACTGAGCACCACCCAGCCCTGCCTGCGGTAAAGCTGCTTTCCCAGAACCTCCCTCGCTGCAGGAGCTCTGGCTTCTGTGGGACCAGGCTACTTTCTCCATACCTGACACTTGAGTTTTTTGTCCGGGGGGGCTCTTCTTTGGGAAAGCATCATTTTTCTTTCTTTCTTTCTTTCTTTCTTTCTTTCTTTCTTTCTTTCTTTCTTTCTTTCTTTCTTTCTTTCTCTCTCTCTCTCTCTCTCTCTTTCTTTCTTTCTTTCTTTCTTTCTTTCTTTTTTCTCCTTCCTTCCTTCCTTCCTTCCTTCCTTCCTTCCTTCCTTCTCCTTCTCCTTCTCCTCTTTCTCCTTCTCCTTCTCCTCCTCCTCCTCCTCCTCCTTCTTCTTCCCATGGAGCTATGGAAGAAGAACCAACAGATAGAGCATCAAAGCAATGAAGAGCACTTGCCTTTTTGGGGAGATTCCCCCTCTCTGCCAAATTCTACTTTCCTCTTCTTGTCTCTGGTCCCCAAGCTCTACAGTGAGAGGTGACAGCTTAACTCTTGGGGGATATGATGCCTCTCAGCCATGCGACCAAGTCTAATGAGCCCAGACTCGGGGGTGGAGGAGGAAGCGTTGGGTTTGCAGCTGAAAATCTGAAGAGCTGCCAATCAAAAGCAGATTCACTGAAACTACCACTGACCCAGATTCACTGCTATCTTGAAAGCTTTATCTTCTAAGACAATGTTGACTAACAGCTTTTCTTTTTATTCTCCTTTCTGTTTTAAAAGAATAACAAATAAGCTTAATTCTTCACAAAATCTTCAGCAAATGCCTTTTAATCCAGCACAATGGTAGTTATTTTAAGAAGGTTGGCAAAGGACTCCAGCGGTTTTCTGTTTTTCAGTCTGGTTTTTTTTCTTCATACAGAAGCACTCAATCACATTTAATCTTGGCTTGCACCAAGCCACATTAACTTTGTTTGCACAGAACTGATATAACTGTCTTCAGCTCTTCTATTCTCTTTTTTGTCTTCCTACTAAGCCTTACAATTTAAATAACAGATTAAAACACATGTGCACACAAACACACACACACACACACACACACACACACACAGAAGAGATTCATAGATACCATGTATCTTTGCTCACTGTAACTTCCAGATCTGGGTTCCATACCCAGGCTGTGTTTGTTGAAGGAAAAGGATGACTTACCAAAGCACCACGTTTAAATGGAGAGAGAGAGAGATCAGGAAAATACCTGGTGTTTGAGTGAAATGGCCTTCTGAGAGGACTCCTTGCAGAGGCTGGAGAGACATGCTGCCAGGTGCAAAGCCACTGAAGTCACCCTTGCTCAGCAGAGATGTTGGTGAGTCTGTTCTCCAGAGATAAGAATAACGCAGGGATTGTTCATCTTTGTTACCAAAGGGACAAGCTCTCTGTGCACATCAGGAGGGCTCCCTCTGGTTATTATCTACCATGTAAGACCGGAGTTTTGAACAAGCCCTTCAACACTCCCATGGCCCCAAGTTTATTCTTTCCCCCTCCCAGCCCGATTTCTTTTAAACAAACTTTTTATTATCAAAATATCTTAGGCTTAGAAAGAACTTGAAAGGATAATGCAGAAGACTAGAGGGTCTACCCCTCGCCCAGTTTCCCCTAAGGTTAACACCTTGTATTACTTTGGAACCCCCACAGCCCATTTTAAGAGCTTGCTTTCCTTTCCATTCTGAAGGAAAGCACAGAATTGCCTACTAATACCAGTACTGATTAGGATAAACAGGATACTTCAATATTTTTCCAGTTGTTTAACAGTGTCCGACTAGGGTTTGTCTTGTTCTTCATTCTAAGAGGCAAAACTTTGTCTTCAAATTTATTCTCAGGACTGCCTGGGAGGCTCAGTCAGTTGAGTGTCTGACTCTTGATTTGGGCTCAGGTCATGATCTTAGGGTCGTGAGATTGTACCCCACATAGGGCTCTTCACTTAGCATGGAGTCTGCTTGGGATTGACTTTCTCTTTCCTTCCCCCTCTGCTCTTTCTCTCTCTCCAAAGTGACTTAGTAAATCTTAAAAAAAAAAAAAAAAAAAAAAAAAGACGTATTCTCAGATGGGCAAACTGTGATGTATAAGAGCAAAATGGCTTTCTTAATGAAGGGTGGGCAGGGTTAGGCAAGATCTCAGTTGCTCCTGTTGCTTTAGATCTGGGGTCATAGGCATGGATGAGGCCATCTCTACAATCCAAATATCTTAGCAATTTCCTCTAGCCTGACCCCAGCCATTTTATTTCTGGTTGCCTTCTTTGCGTCAAACGTACATCACTAAAGAGTAAATGATTGGATGGAATTAATAGAGCTCCTGTCCATAAAATGATTTAAAAGATGTGCTAGAGAAAGAAGCCATGAGAGGTGGGTAAAGCTTTGGCCGATGTCTGGCACACAGTAGTTATAAATAACATTGCTTTATCAAGATCTATTTTTGGATGTGGGATTATAAATAATGAAGCCTCTAGAGAACCTCGAGTGGCAGATTTATTTTGCTAACAAAATAAAGTGATTATAAAGAATTAGAAAAGACTGAACTGGAAGGCTTCTCTGCCATGGATAGACTCCAAGGAGGTCACTGTTTCTCTTTGTCTTCTTGAAGTTGCAGAAATAAGGGCATAGATGAGAGAGGGCACATTATCAAGGAGCTGTTGTCCTCTTTTTGTCAAATTAGAGTACACTTTAGGACAAGGACAGAATGGTTCACAGGAAGTGTTCAGGTCACAGCCATGTTCATTTCCAATCTGAGTCCACTCTATTTTAGATTGAGGTTCTGAGTATCGGACCCTTGTGTGGAATTTGCTTGCTGAGGCACACCTTGTGCAGGTACAAGGCCTCTCCCCTCCTCCTCTTCCGTCTCCCCACTCCTTGGCCCCATCCTCTGAAAGATCTTGCTTGTGCCCCTAGGAAAAACCTTAGATGAGATAAGATAACTCTGCTAAGGAGGAAAGATGGAATTATGGATATCCGGTGGATTCAGATTTTCTCCATAACCCTTTGACTGTAAGTTAATAAAATGATTGTTTCTTCTAATCCCAGGGAGGAGGCTTAAATCAATAGGAAATAAAAGAGAGAAACTAACTGTATGCTCCCTTCAGAAACCTCATCTTACCCCAAGAGAAGAGTGGAACCAGTGTATTGCAGACATTTGTACTTTGCAAAGAAAAATAAAACAGAAAGGTTAGATTCTCATTCCTCTCTAGGAACTTTATATAAAGCTTTTATTTATTTATTCATGAGAGACACAGAGAGAAAGGCAGAGACACAGGCAGAGGGAGAAGCAGGCTCCCATGGGGAGCCCAATATGGGACTCGATCCCGGGACCCCAGCACCATGACCTGAGCTGAAGGCAGATGCTCAACCACTGAGCCACCCAGGTAGCCCCTCTGCAGGAGCTTTTGTTGGGGAATAAATGTCGACAGAATGTTCTCTTTTCCTGTGTAATGAAATCATTACACAAATCTTATGCTATATAGGAATCCATGCAGAAACAAAAGTTGGGATAGTGACTAATCCTCCTGTGATCTAGCATCTCCAGTGCCATATGTCTTCCTTGACATCACGGCAATGGTACTGGCCTTTTCATTTGGGTTGTTGTGGGTATCATCACACTGCAGTTTGGATACTGGTGTTACTGGTTAGCCTGGGATAAACTGCAAGTGTTGTAACAGTAATGAAGACTCACGTCTCAGCTTGTTAGGTAGTGGGTAGTGGGGTTGCTTAACACAGCACTTCAGTTCAAAGTGAAGGCAAGAGGGAGTGGAGATCGTAGATCATAGATCACAGAGCAGATGCTAACCCAGAAATGCCAGCGTTCCCCAGTTGCAGAGCAAACTTGCAGGCACACGAATTATCAATGGAACTCACCAACATGTGTGCAGTGAACATGAAGCCAACAGAACAGTTGGAGGACTCTAGCCAGCTAATAAGAAGCTTATAACTCTTTGGCAATTTGTTTAACTTGGGAGTTATTGCAAAGTCAGAAAGGTATGGGGCCCCAGGGATATTGGCAACGGTGCTGGGAGTCTCCCACTGTGAAAAGCAAGCTTTGCTAATGGGATTTTTTTTTTTCTTCAGGTGTTCAGTGTTGGGTTTTTCAGGCCAAGACTTCTGGAAAAAGCAACATTAATCACCTTGGCATGTTAGGTTAATGACATTGGTGGCTACACAAACTCCCCTATTCTAATATGTGCTGCAAAGTTCTTCTAATTTAGATGATCTGATTCATTTATTCATCATTAAACAAATATTTATTGAGGTCTTGTCATGTGTCAGGAGCCATACCAAATATGTGAAGACAGACCCTGCTAAAATCTTTCCTCCCAAGTCTCTGACCATAAGTCCTACATGCTTGCTACTTCTACTTCTGCATTATTATGTTCTTAACCCCTGATTCGGGAGTTCTGATTTTAGAGAAAGGCATGGAGAAAATCCTCTCAAGGAGGAAGAGGTTGAAAGTACGTGTAACTTGCTTATTTATTATTTATTATTTATTATTTTTCTAAGCACCTATTATATGCAATGTTCTCCAGGAATTGGTGACTGGGGCAGACTTCCTATAAGGGAAAATTTGCCTATCCACATTCTGTATGATGAAGTTTTTAGGCTAAATTTCTTGGTCATTACAGAAATAGTAATTTATTGCTGTCCATATCCTAGGGCCCAAGGGACATCTGAATTTGTGGGATTCCTAGTTTAGGACCAAGAAAAAAATTCAGAAGACTCACTCATTTAGGCTTCTGGATCTGGGAGGCTGGGTGGAAGCAAGGACTCTGACTTTGAAGGAGGGGGTCCCCAGGGACCAAACACACTTTCTGCTTTCTCTGTATCCAATTACTGGCCAGGTCCCAGTGATTTTGCCTGTACAATGTTTTCTTCTAAGTGTCTTTCCCCCCTTTGTCAACTGCCGATTGCTTCAGTACTGAGCCTTTTGTTACTCTTGCATATATATCATTACAATAGCATTCAGGTCAAAGATCTCCTTATCTCCAAACTTTCCCAGCTCCGATCATTTTCTATATTGCTGCCAGATTTATCTATTGTATTATATCAGTCTCCTCCTTCAGAACACTATTTCCATTGCCTTTTGGCCTAAGCATATATTCCCAGCAGAGAGTCAAATACTGGATCCTAAACAAGCATGAGTGTTAAGACTGAAATCAGAAACATTTAATGTTAGTCCTAGCTGGGCCAGTTGAGCCTCAGTGTTCTTATCTGAAAAAGGAGGGTGACACCCATACCTCAACTGTTGGGAAAGGGTGAAATAAGACATTTGTAATTCCTGGCATACTGCGTGGGCAGTCAATACTTAATATTTAGAAAAATATTGATAATTATCATTATATTCTACAGTTTCAGTCCAATTTTGCTTGTGATTTCCTAAGATGCCTTTCCTCTCCTACCTTTGCTCACAGTGTTTGTTCTGAGTAGGATATTATTCTTCCTCCTTGTTATCTCTGCCTTTCGGTTGGAAGTTATATGTCATGGAGCCCCCCCCCCCCTTTTTTTTTGATTCCTCTGGAAGAAAACATTTTCTTCCCTTTAGTCAATCCCTTGTTTGTATCCTTCTCTGCTCTCCGCTTTGTGCTGGGTTTGTAGTCAAAGCACAGAATCTTCAACAGAGGATTCTGGGAGTCGGTTTGTTCACTTGTCAAAGGTTGACATGGACTCCTGGTGGCTTGAGACGGACCTGGTAGGACAGCTACCTGCCTTTGGGGCTCCTCCCAGCAGCTGGGCTCTGAGCACGCATTAGATTATGTAGCCTCCCTGCCCCAGTCCCCTCAGAAAACCTCTGGACTCTGGATATTTCTGGTTTTTAGGATTTCTTGGATTATTCCTTAAAATTACTGAATTTTAGAGCTGTGAGAAGGCTGAAAAACACACGGAAACCTTTCACCTCAGCCTTTTTGTTCCTCACGTAAGGTTCTGCTGATCTATCACCTTCCTGGAGAAACATGCCCTAAGACTTATCCCAGATGGAATAGTCATTCCGTCCAGTACTTTCTATGCATTTAGTTGTCATTCTGTTGAGGTATGGTCATCCAGTATTGCAACTGTTTTTGTACATAAATATCTCCCACAGTAGACCTTAGGGTCTTTGAAGGCAAGGGAGTGGCTCATTTGTCTATACATCTTTATATCTCTAGCACTCAATGTAATGCCAGGTACATATGGAAAAGTCAGTAAATATTGACTGAACTGATTGGAATCTGAAGAGGTCAAGTGATGGAGTTCTTGCATTGCATATCTTGATTTCCAGGCCATGACCTTTTTAGGGTACCAGGCTGGTTCATCTCATTAGCTTTCGACATTCTTTGTTCTGGAGGCCTAAGAAAAATGCTGGTTGATAATTTGATGGTGAAAGGGACTCTTAAAAGCATAAGAAAAAGCTGTGAGCCAGAGAAATCACTTACCTCTGGCAGGAAAAAAAAAAAAAAAAGAAAAAAGTGATTACATTGACTACATTGGTAGGTAGCAAAAGCCACATGAGACACCTACAGGTGTGCTAACAGTTTTTTCTTCCTAAATATCAGCTCTGCGGTACTCAAGAGGCGAGGAAACCAGGTTCCATTGCTGTATCCTGAACGCAGTGGTTAGAATCACTTGCAGGGTTAATAAATGCTGTTGAAGTTGAACTTCCGTTGGCGGTTAACCCCCTCCTTTCTTTAGGTTCCTGCGAGACACCTGACAGAGACTATAAGCTACAAACGTGTCCAAGCTCATTAACTCTGCATGGTATATATTTTCTGGGGTAAGCTGGTGGGCTGAGGGGAGAGCAAAATTCATAAGATGGTTTTACACTTTTGTATAATTTAGAACTCACCTGTGCATGTGAATGGGGCTTGTCCCTAAATGAGAAGCACCAAATATGGACCAAACATAGGAATTCATATTAATCAAAGTAGGGACCAATAAATGAAGCAGACGGAGGAATGAGCTCAGACTTTCACTATAGCCCTGAGTGTGTGTAAGATGGTAATTCTCAATTCTTGGCATTGGTGAAGTCATGGAGACCCTTCATGTCCAACACTCCTTCTTAAGCTCTGTGGGCTAGGCCACTTTAGAAACAGGACCCCGTAATCGCCAGAGACACAGAATTGTGGAAGGGAATTCTATTTACCCCTCTGGTCAAGTGTCACCAAACGATATTCGTACAATTTTTCCAATGCCTCAAGTGGAACTAAATGACTTGCAGAAAAAGCCCCTGCCAGGCTTAGGACACAGTGAATTTGGAGGCATGAAGTACCGAGGTTTGAGTAAATGTCAGTTGCCTTCCAGATGAGAGACATTGGTGGAAGTCCATGAGGTAGTCACCAAGGGATTCTGGTAGAAGAACACTCTCAGAAGCGTTCTTACCTGCAAGGGCCATCGATACCCTTCTTCTTGCTGGGAAACTCTGAACAGTGCTTTCATCAGGATTCTCCCAAGAAACAGAACCAATAGGAGGTATATGTGTATACAGAGAGATTCGTTTTAAGAAATTGGCTCATGTGATTGTAGGGGCTGGCAGGTCTGAAACTTGCTGGGATAGCAGGCTGGAAATGGAAACAAGGCAGAGTTTTTATGTTGCAATCTTGGGGGCAGAAATCCTTCTTTCCAGGGGGAAACTCCGTCTTTGGTCTTAAGGTTTTATCTGATTGGAAGGGGCCCACACACATTTGGGAGGATACTCTGCTGTACCCAAACTCTACTGATTTAAATTACATCTAGAGTTGAGAGAGAGACAGACAGACAGACAGAGAACATGAGGAGCCAGAGGGATTGAGAGCTCCCTGGGGTCCCTGCTCTGGGTCAGGCATTTTCATACATAGTATATTTGATGGTAATTTTATGCATCAACTTACTAGACTATGGAACCAGTTGTTTGGTCAAATAGCCTAGACTCTATCTGTGTCTGTCTGTCTGCCTCTCTCCTTCCTTCCCTCTTTTTCTCTGCTTCCCTCTCCTCATCATATTTATTTCTTCTATTATTTTGGTTTCACTTCCCTGATCAGGGTCATGATTTTCTGTCTCATTGTCACTCCCTGACCTCGCCTTTTCTGCTGGCCTCCTTCCCACTCACCCCCACCACAATCAGATCTTTGCATCCTTCTAAAAACATTCCCATAACTCTGCTCTCACTGTGACAGCCCCTCATACTCTGTCTTCAGCTTCTAAGAGCTCTTCCTCCTCTGTCCTGGAGCTCAGCGTTGTGACAATTCTGGGGACTTGGGTATGGTTTCGTGTTGTGCGGGGTCTTCCCTGCTCCAGGTGGTTAACTCCCCAGCCTCCAAGCACAGCCCAGTGCCAGATCAGACTCCTGCTGACCATCCTGCTTGATCGTGGGGCTAGGATCCAGCAGGCTATGTAGGTGATGGATTCAAGTGCACAGAGGGGCAGCCCACATGGCCAAGACTGTGGCATCCTTCACAGTCACGAGGTGAGGTGGGGGCCACCAGTGACACTTGCAGATCATGTATGATGTATGGAAAGATACCCCTGCATTGCCTGCGTGGGCAGTGAATTCTCAAAACAGCAGCAGCCAGCAGGTACTCATTTTAGATTTAAAAAATCTTGCATTTAGAGCTTTGGGAGTTTTGGGTTCCTTATCTTAGTTCCTTATCTAATTTTACACTGGAGGAAAGCTACTGAAGTAAAAATAGGAAAAGACATCTTGAATATGTGTCATGGAAGCAGCCATCTATGAGCTGGACATGACTAGAAAAGTCTTTGAGTCCAGTGAGGACATTTTCAGATGGAGAACCAGAAAACCTAGCTCAGAATCACACAGCTGGTATTGTCAGAGTGTGGACTAGAACTAGGTCCCCTGACTTTTTTTTTTTTTTTCGTCTCATAGTCTTTTTCTCAGTGACAAATGGAAGACTGATGTATCTGGTAGGCGGAGAATAATTCCACTGGTAAGCCTCTGCTGCAAACTTTCCTTGGCAATGATATGTATAAAAACTGCCAGTCATGTTTCAAGAGAGGGAACATAGATATCCTGGTGCTTAAAGCCTAGGGCTGCTTTTGAGGGACTCTCTTTTCTGGTCTTGGAAGCATCTTCTCTACTCAGCAGAACAGTATCTTCTTAATGCCAGATTGTAGGGGCAAGGATGTCCATTCATCTTATTAAGTCAGAAATTGCCTCCCCCAATTTTCCACTGTAGAATTGAATAGCAATCTGTTAAAAAATAACTGTTAATAAGTTCCATTGTTAGGCTCCTATTTTCCCAGAATTATTTTTTATATTTTTCCCCCTCTGCATTTACCCATTGAGAATTATTATGGCCGGAATAGTTTTCTCTGGGGACTGCATTCTCATTTTCTACCCCTTGCTCTGCTCTTAGACTCCCAGGTGTGGCTATCAACATCTACTGGGGTTGCTAAGACCAGTGCTTGTGTCTTGCTTTCCCCACTAACAGCAACAATAACAAAATCCCAGAAAAATCTAATAAAAACTAGAAAATCAAAACCTTAGAGCATTGTTTTTACTCAAGTTCCTTCAGATATTTTTGCCTGATTTCACCTAGGTTTGACTAAATAATAAATAGGCTAGCAGGTTTATTTCATCAAATCTGTAAAATTTCTAGTTCTGCAGTCTTGAATATTTGTTTCTCCAGAAGCTCCGGGTTCAATTTTATTTAAAGAACCACATAGAATAATTTCTTTAGAGTATAGCTTTTTTTTCCCTCCCCAGTATAAATATCTAATTAGACTCCACCTGCCCTTCCCACTGAGATTATGAGCTCAATGTGCAAGGTCCAGTTGTATTTTTTTGTACTGTTTTTATTATTGGAAATGAGTTGAAGCATCACAAATAATACAAATCAGCTGCAGCAATAATATTAACAAGTACACTTGAGCACCTACTGTGGCAGGCTTTTTTAAAATTTAAATTTAAGTTTTTTTGTAGCAGGCTTTTATAGCTATCATTTGTGCACATTTTTATAGTATGAGAGATAGCGTGATTCCCACCTACAGGTGAAAAGACTGACACTCTGAAGCTTTAAGCAATGGCCTGAGACTGTGCACGTAGGGCAGCCTGATTGCATCCCATGTTGGCTTGCGCTCGAATCTGTGAGCTCAGCTTCCTGGTTGTCATCACCACATTTATCACCAAGGACCACCACTGCGGGTGGTTACATGTACCTTCCTGGATAGCGTGGGGGCACTTCTGTCTAAGGTCTGCTAAGGCAGAGCACTGTGCAAAAACCAGAGGGGAAGGGCAACGTGGAGTAGGGCCAAGACCTTTGATTTGACCTGCCCACTTCCCAAAGTGACCTTCTCATTTGGAGTCACCACCGGACCAAATTCTGTTATCATCACATAGCAAGGTGGTCCTAGGGATAGAAAATTAAAGAATAACTACAGAACGGGGAGATTTTCAAGAAGGAGGTCTTGTTGTCCCTCCCCTCTGAGAACATGACGTTCCAGATATCTCTTGCTTGGGGGGCAACCATCTCCAAACTTAATGGCCTAACATAACTACATTGTATGGCTATCTCTCATGGTTCTGGGTTCGATGAGGTGGTTCTCACTCGGGGAGTGTCAGATGGGAGCTTTGTTGTTTCTGTGCTTGCTTCCTGAGCTTGGAGCACTCAAATTGCACAGGGGCTTCCCCAATGCCTCTCTTTTGGTCTCTCCACACGGTCTTTTAGGGTTGTTGGCTTCTGGGAAATCAGAATTATTTAGTGGTGGTTCAGGGCTCCAAAGATGTGCAAAGAGATAGAGAGCGATGGAGAGGGAGAGAGAACCATGCAATCCATGTGGCCGATTGCGATCTAGCCTCGGAAGTCACGTGGCATCACCCAGTTGCATCCTCTTCCTTGAAGCTGTCCCTGGGAGAGGGGAAATAAACCCCACTTCCTGCTGGAGGTGTGGCGAGGTTCTGAAAAGACCAGGTGGAATCAGAAATACAGTGGCTAACATTTTTGGAAGATACACACAGTGTTGCTCTTGAACAAGTTGCTTGGCAGGTGGGTCTCTGTTTTCTACCCAGTGAAGAGAATGAGTTGGACCAGCAGAGCTCTAAGAGCCTCTGCAGATTGTGCACTCGGGTGTCCCTGTAAATGAGTCAGTACATCGTCACACTACACGACCTAAGACCTCGGCTGCTGACAATTCTCTGGAAACCACATCCTTCACAGTGGCTACCATGCAATCCTAGTTTCATGTCAACAAGTTTGATCTGAAGACAGGGCTTTCTGTGGATGCTGCCTGGAGGTCTAGGTGCAAGCGGCTGTTGCAGGGCAGGTCTGTTCAAATTGGAGCTTTTAGTGATACCATCACATTAATCTAGCCTAACTTTGCCATCCCCCAGATGAGATGGAGTCTCATGGAGTGAATGAGTAAACCTGCATCACGTTAAGTGAGATGCTTTAAATGGGATAGACATTTAGAAAGAGGCAATTAAGATGGAGAATGATTTTTAAAATCTAGTCGTATGAGAAGTGGTTAGAGAAATCTGGGAAAAAGGAGATAGGCGGATATTACATTTTTAAATATTTGACTGTGCTTCATATGGAAGAAAGGATTACATTTGTGTAGAGATTTAAATGATGATTTGAAAGTATGTCTGAAGTGTGGCATGTAGAGAGGGCCCACCTTTTATTTCCAGTGATTTTGTGTGTTAGTCTTGCCTACAGTATACACTCTTAAGTTTTTATTAAGTGAACCATATACTCTTTAAATATAGAACAAGTAGCAGGGATCCCTGGGTGGCTCGGCAGTTAAGCGCCTGCCTTTGGCCCAGGGCGCGATCCTGGAGTCCCGGGATCGAGTCCCTCGTCAGACTCCCAGCATGGAGCCTGCTTCTCCCTCTGCCTGTGTCTCTACCTCTCTCTCTCTCTATGTCTATCATGAATAAATAAATAAAATCTTTTAAAAAATATAGAACAAGTAGGAGAAATGTCTCATATTTATCTTGCATCCCTTTCTAGCACCAAGTAATATTCTGGACACAGATTAGTACATAATAGGTATTCACCAAGTGATACTTGTTGATTATTTGGTTATTGATTGATCCTTAGTGTTAATACCTATTGTTGATTGGGACCTACAAGATAGTGTCTGAGACTAAGATTGTAGCATTAACATACCCTGATGAGATCTTTTATCCGTCTACTTTTCTGATTTGAATGACTGCATATTTGCAAATTAATAACAATCATAATCTTGTTGCCTCTAGCCCTAGCAAGCTCCCTCCAGAGGCCGTGCTGGGTTTTCAAGTATGTTGGATGTTTCAGGGCATTCTTGGTGCCCATTTCAGAAAAGATACTCATCACTCTCCAGGAATGATGATGCATAGGATGACTTGGTCTTCTCTGAGTCGAGTCTTGTTTATTCAATTCCATCCTCTACATGGGCCTTGAGAGACTGTGGGAGGGAGTGTGAGGGGCACAGGCCTACAAATACGTGGGACCTTTGTCCTGGAAGTAGGGCTTCAGAGAGCAACCTCCTAATGCAACCAACTTCTTGGTGTGGTAACACCCACGTTTTCACAGCAGAGAAAATGCAGCAGCCCTACATGTGGTTAACTGGACACAATCAGGACACCTTCAGCTTTCAAAACCAAGTGTGACCCTTGAAACAGGATTTTATTTGACCTGTTCATCATCCCCAGTCCTCCCTGGCTGCAGGCGTTTCTAAGGCTGAGAGGCAGCTTTCTGCACCACTGTCACAGCACTCCCTGGCAGTGATTTCTAATTTTTCCTTAGTGCCATTTAGCATTGGTGGGCAGATGCGGGCAAGCTGTTTGTCACTCTGCTTGTAGGTGGTGCAGCTGCTGACCCTCTACAGAGCAAGAGAGTAGCCCAGTCCTGGAGCTGTCCTTCCAACACTTTATGGGAGAGGTTGTGCACCACGGTGGCCAAGAAAGACTCTTCTCTTTTCTGAAGACCTGGGGTGTCATGAAAGATACACCTGCCGAGTGTGAAAAATTGAGCAGCCTGGATGTGCCTCAGTCAAGTACTTGTCAAAGTACCTGACAAAGCGGTATTTTACCATTTATGATGCTCTTCACTATGCTTATCATCATCTTTAAGTATTAATAATATAATGACAACCGTATTAAGAAATAGTTGATGAGCATAGAAGCCACATTTAAACTGCCTTGTTTTCTTGTAATTAAACAGACTCTCTAAAGGGACAATTGAAGAATAGGTGGCCCCAGATTATCTTGCCTATCCCCTGCCCCCCAAACAGTCATATTAATAGATTAGTTTACAGAATTATCATTTAATAAAATTTTAAACAAAGTCATTATGATTTAAAAGTGTGTCTGCAGTTTGGGTTGTAGATAGAGTCCAGTTTTCATTTCCATTAATTTGTGTATTTTAATTTTGCTTGCAGTACATACTTGAAGGTTTTTATTAAGTGAATTAGGTACTAAATATTGACTAAAGACTTGACTTTGCTCCTTGTATGGTTGATGTTAGGTAGATGTAATGCAAAGCTCAAGTTGGGTCTTCTTAATGTGGTGAAAATTGCAGTGATTTAGCCATTATGTTGCTTCCAATTTGCCAGCTGTATTTTATAGGCACACAGTGGGATACACTCTGTTGGCTGTATGTTAAAACCATATTTTGTTAATTAGAGGCCTGTAATAAATACATCACTCATGTTTATGGTATAGGAGTCCACTTGATTCAGAAAGTTTGACATCTGGCTCTGATTATGTCTCGTGGTAGGCTGTGGAAATTCCCCGACCCCTTTTTCACCTGTTTGGGGAGAATTAGGATGGAAATTTAAATTCTGCACAGAAAAGGTGAAAAAGGAGGTTTTGATCATTATAAACAAGGTCTTATGGGATGAATATAGCAAGTTGAGCAAATATCCATGGCGTCAGGACCCTGGGGAAGAGTTTTAGGACTTGCAAGATCTTGCTATTTCTTCCTATTTTTGTCCTGTCTGTGGAAAATACTGAAGGTTACGCTTCCTCAAATTGCTTGTGGAATGAGGCAAAGTATAAATAAACCAATATATTATTTGTATAGCAATTCGGGGGAAAGTAGTATTTCTCTTTAGGGAGGCCCAATCAGAGCAATAAATTGTATTTTATATAGCGATCTTCCTTATTTTTTGTTCAAGTACAAACTAATGGCAAGTGTGTCACAGACTGTATTTGGACAACTTCTGAACAGGAGCTCAGATTTGTGACCTTCAGATTTGTGTGACCTTTATGTGAGTCAGGTTACCTTTCCACAAACCCAGCTTGGGGAAATCACAGGTTGTGGGAACCGGTTCTTTGTCTAAGCTTATCTTGGTGTGCTTGCCAATCTCAGAATGCAAAAAAATCTATTGTTATTATGAAGAATAAGGACACGCAATTTTCCTGATGAAGCTGGGAAAACATCGGGAACAGGAGTCTCTTAATACACAAGAATCCATAACAGTGCCTAAAAATCTTCCCTCACTTACTTATCAACCAAATATATATCTATCACCACTAAGTACAAGCTCCTTTGCTCAGGGTGCCAAGAGGTACAATGCTATATTATACACAGCACTATATTATATCCAGCATTATATTATATATAGCATTGTGTATATATTATAATATATACATATATTATTTACAAACATACACACACATATATATCTGTATATATATGTGTGTGTATGTATGTGTGAGTGTGTGCGCACGCTTGAAGGCAGGGGTTGGGAGATAGCATGACTCTAGCTCAATGCTCTCTCTAAGTTCACAACCTCCAAGGGGCTCTCAGGGGAGGTCTACTCCATTTCTTTTCTCCATTCACTGCCCCACTCTCTCTTAGATCCCTGCACACCTTCTCTTTCCCAACACCCTGGGTAAAGATCCTGTTTCCTCAATCATTAAGAAAATAACAACATTCATAAAAGAACTTTTTAGTGTTCTCATATGCACAACTACCACCCTGTCGTGGGTGAGTACCTTCTGTCTGGACAAAAATGGATGAACCGTTCTTCTTTTTCAGAATGACGTCAATCTCTCTTTTATTTATCTTATTTTTTTTTTATTTTTTAAAGATCTATGTATTTGTTTGACAGAGAGATTAGTCTCTCTTTTATACACTAGATCCTACTCCCTCTGACCTACTCAAGAACATCACTTTAGCATCTCCTTCCTTGTATTATCAATTCTTTTTCTCTCTTCTAGTGGATCTTTCCCATTATCATCAAACTTGCTGAACTATCTAGTCTGAAAAAAATTCCTTCCCTTGCCCCCAGTCCATTTCCTTGCATTCCTTTATAGCAAAAACTCTTTGAAAACATCTTCTACAAATTGCCATTTTCACTTCTTACCATCTTTCTTAAATCAATGCTAATCAGGATTTGCCTCCACCACTTGATTAATTTTTTTCCTCGAAAAAAGATTTTTTTTTTCCTCTGGGTTATCAATGGCCTTCATATTACTAAATCCAGTAGTTAATTCTTAGTTTGCTCCTTACTTGACAAAATTGCTCTTGCCCATTTTACACAACCAATCTTCTTTTTTGCTTCCTGTGGTCTATGACCCTGCTGTCGGTTCCTCTTTAGGAAGCCAACTTTTGAATATTGCAGGGTCCCAAAACTCAGTCTTTTGAACTCTCTTCTATACATGCTCACCACCCTGTAGTGATTTCACTTAGGCTTATGGCTTTAAATACCTATATAACTGGACTAGCACCCACCCCACTTATATCTCTAAACCAGACTTCCCCCCTAAACTCTGAATCTGAATATCCATCTGCCTAGTCCTTAGGATGGGATGTCTAGTAGGTATCTCAAATATGTCATGAAGGAAAAGGAACTGGTTCTCTCTCCTTCCATTTCAACCTGCTCTTCCCAGCCTTCTTCATTTCAGTAAATGATTCCTTCCTTCTCCACCTTAATAGACCAAAGGTTCTCCAAGTCACCCTCTGCTCCTCTTTTTCTTTTACCTACATCAGATGTGTTAGCAAAACCTATCAGCTCTATCTTCAAAGTATATCTTGATCCGATACTTTTCATCATTTTCACCCTCATATATTTTAGTCACCCACATTTCTCTCCTGTATGACTGGAGCATCCTCCTCCTTAACTGACATCTCTGCAGCTGCGGTCTTCCTCTCTTCCATGAGCCCTTTGTAGAGTAATTCTTCTGTGTCAACCTGTGGTCATGTCACTCTTCTGCTTGGCATGCTCCAAAGGCTTCTCATCTCATGCCAAGAAAAAGCCCAGGTCTTTTGCCTTGTTCTGCAAACCCCTATCTTACCTGCCCCTCATTTCCTTCCTAACCTCATCTCCTGCCACCGTCCCCCCTTGTTCACTCCATTCAGCGCCCTGCCCTCCTGGAGGGTGTTGACCATGGCCAATAGGTTCTCATTCTGGCCTTTGCACTGTTTTCCACTGTCTGCAATGCTCTTCTTCATCAGAAGTTTTAGATGATCCCCTCCTGCTTCCTTTAAGTCCTGGTCAAGCTTGTCTCTTCAAAAAGTCTGTCCTCATCAGCCTAATTTAAATCGCAGTGCCCCCATTCTACCCCTTAGCTCTCCTCTCCCTCACACTGCTCAATTTTTCTGTGTATTATTGTCCTCTGATATATATTTTCTTACAGATGTCTTTATTGCTTTTTCCCTCTACTCAAATGTAAGCTTCCTACCAGTAGGGACTTTGTTGGTTTTATTGAATGCTGCATCCTCAGTGCTTAGAATAGCACGTAGCCCATGGTGGATGTTCGATGAATAATTGTTAAATGTGTGAATAAATGAATGGCCAAGGTACTATGACAACATGAAGTACCATATAATTATTTTTGTCTGGACAGTACTGTAACCACTTCACTTGAAGGTTTTTATTAAGTGAATTAGGTACTACTTCACAGAAAAGATAGCTGATGAGTTGGATTTGAAACATGGCAGAGGTGGAAGGAGGTATTTCTTTGCCTGTCCATTGGGATGGATGTTAAAAGCAAATCACAATATAGACAGGGGGCCGAGGTGGGGGTAGATATAGATGGATTTTGAACTCTCTCAAGCTCATTTTTCTGTAGGCAATGAAAACTAGCAGACTTTTCATTTTAGCAGAAGAGTGAGCAGATCCGATTGAGATTTTGGGTCATTTGGTGTGAACAAGGAGGATTCATGGGTACAGCGGGAGAGGGGTGGGAAAGTGAAGCTTGGATTGCAGCAGATGAACACAACTGTCTGAGAAAAAATACCATAAAAACTTGGGGTACAACATAGACTTCGCTTTCCAGTTCAGCACATGTGCTCATAATAGTCCTTCGTTAGGGAAAGAGCTCTAGTCCCACGCTAAGGATTTACCCTCTGGATGTGTGAAAGCCCACTTTATAGCTGGGGAACATTTTGATCAACTGTCATGTAGGTGGACAAGTCTGAGATGGTAGGGCTGAGGTTTGGGGACAAGCTCTGTTCTCAATTAGAGTAGGGGCGGTACTGGTGTATGGCTAGTTATGAATGGAGTTTGGAGGGAGAGTGCATCCCCCCTGACTTGTAGAACACGAACAAACACTAAATCCTGAGTTGGATGGCTCTTCAGGCCAACTCAGTCTGGTACTTTTTATATTCATTGAATTCCCTGCTTACTGTCATGCTTCAGATGTTGAAATTATAACAGCCAATATGCGGTTCTTTGGGCTATATCCTGTCAGTATCTTTTATTTCTACTACAGATTTCCACACAATTGATATGCTCACTTGTTTACCTTGATGACTGACTCTGATTACCACTGTAGAATGGGTCCATCAGCATGGGTCCCTAAAATGGCTGAAGTGGCTGGGCCAGCTAGGACATGGTTCTGGCCATTTCCAAAAATTCAATTATAGTTTTGAGTCTCTGGAGCTACAGACATGCAGATACAGATATAGATATAGATGTACATATACATATGAGCCCTTACATTTTTTAATGAAAAACATACACTCTATAAACAGTAAAATAGCTGAGAAAATTGGAAAGTCATTCCATAGATGTCAAGCCCAAATTCTATATAGGAAGTAAAACTTCCACCAGTAAAAAAGAAGAGGGAGAAGAAGAAACAGAAAACAAAAAGGACCAGGCAAACCTGCGTAGCGTAGAGAGAAAAGTTACTTCTTCCTCCAACTTGGTAAGACTGAAATTTACATCAGCACATTTGGACCTAAACTGTGGTTTTCCTATAGTAAAATAATACCCCTGCACTATGTAAATCTGACTTACATGCCACCAGCTCAGCTTCTTTTTCTTGTTCTAGTTTTCCTGGTTGTCAGTACAACCCTGTCTTCTACTTTAACCTGACCTACTCAAAGATTGCTCTTCACCTCCTCCCCACAAACTTTTTTTTTTTTTTTTTTTTTTTTTTTAAGCCAATAGTTTTGTATTAGTCTCCCCTCTCTCTCTGTGACTTCCTGGTGTGGGCACTCTTCTTTTCTCCCCAGTAGCAAAGGGGACTTTCTTTAGGTGTGAAAGCTGTTTCTTACTATGGTGGGTGGGACTTACCATCACTATGTTCCCAGGGATCCTCTCTGCTTTTTCTTTCCTGGGATTAACTTGCTTCTTTATTTTCATTTTAGTTTAGTTTTGGGAAACTGGCATTTCAGTATCACTCATTGCGGTATTCATTGTCTTCGTTCTTTTATTTATTTGGACAATTATCATATTCATAGAAGAAATATTGAAAGCAAGATGATGTTTCTCCCAACCCCTTCCTTTCCTTGTGCTTCTATCTTTTTTGTATATGCCTGAAATATTGGAAACAAAATGCAGTTCCGAAGTGTGATGCGCCTTTCAATAAAGCTCCAAAAGGGAAAACCTGCCCGATTGTTTCTTGCTGAGATGAGAACAGGGTTGCAGAGGAGGCGTCAGCTCTCAGGAAAATATTTCTCTTGAAAACCGTCTACAGATATTCAGGGAGCACTCAGCCCCAGCTGCCTAATGCAGTGGAGTGGTCAAGAGCATGACCCTGAAGCCAGAATGCTGGCCTTGAAGCTTGGCTCTGCTGCTCACCTCTGGTTTTCACTTAATCCCTCTGAAACTCAGGCTTTCTAAACTAGAAAATGGCAATAATAGTACCTACTCAATGACATTGTTGGAAAGGCCAAGTGAACTAATACACAGGATGCATTAGTGACTACTCCATATTGCAAGAAGTGCTTGCTATGATGGTTCCTCTTTAGATTTCACATCCTGGCTGGGAACCTAAGGGGCTTGACTACTTGCTCCCAATTCTAATGGCTTTCAAACTGGTACCTCCACTTACCATCCTGCTGTTGTTCTCTATCTGTATGTCAGTTCTCCTCTTTCCTTGAGATTAATCCTTTTCTCAGTGCCCACTGTCTTAATATGTCACCTCTTCCCCTTACTTCCACACCCCCAACAATGGCGGTCCGGGTTGCCATCTACGGTTATTTCTGATTCTCTCCACACATCATGTTCTGCCTATTGGAGCAGATGTGTTTCCAGCAGCTGATTTTGGCTCTGCTTCCCCAGTAGCTGCCCCAGCTGATTTGTCCAATCGTGGGTCTTCATTGCTTCCAGACTACCCTCCCATGCCGTAGGGAACTGAGCTATGCCCAGCAATGCCACAGATGCAATGTTACTCCTTCCCTCTTTGCCCTGTCATCTTTTTCTTTATAAAATAACTTATTCCTTCTCTGAATCTCTTGATTAACTTGAGTAATTCCTTTTTGGGGGAACTTATAGTCTCCTGTCTTCCATCTGTGATTTGCCAGTCCATTCCTAATACATCATCAGTTTCATGAAGGTATGGACTTTGTCTTAAACTATGTTCACATAGGTACTTTAAATATTGTGGACTACAGAAATTGCAAGACGTATTTAAATGTTCCTTTCTGACAATGTTAGACTTTGTGGGCTGACATAATATCTGACCATGGTAGCAATTCAGAACCTAAATATTCATGATCAACTTTCAATGTGAACCCAAGAATCTGCTGGTGGAATTTGGAAAATATCAAAACTAAGGTTGTAATAGCACTCTCCTGAAACTGTCACACTTGGGACACCTCAACTTAAAGGTAAGCCAATTTTGGAGAAAGAAATGTTAAAGTACCAAGGCAGCAAAGATTCAAGCGTTGGAGAATTGGATTATTAAGTACAAGTGAAATAAATGGGACTTGCTTACATCAAAGAAGGCTATTGAGAAGTAACTTAGCTTTGCTGAGCCCCAAATATGTTGCAATATGGCGAACTTTGGACCCAAGTTCATTGCTATCTCCAATGAAGACAAGTGAAGAAGTTTGCTGACATTCTAGAAAGGAGAATGAAAATTAGTTACAAAGCAAGTAGCAGTAATTGTTTGCATGTGTTGCTGGTGGGGTGGCAAGGACACAGCTGCTTTAGAAGACTTATCTATACTGTAGGTTCCAACATTCCAGAATGACTGAAGGGCAGTGTTCCTCAGGCATGAGGAGAGTACACATGCATTTTGGAGGTTCCTTTCCATCTCCTTTTCTTCAGTTTTATTATAGCTTTCTTGAATTTTACCAAATGCTTGCAGGTTACAAGATACTTCATACCTAGTGGCTGCACATCTGGACTGTCTCATAAGGGCCCTGAGTATTCCCAACAGCTCTCTGATGTCTGGAGGAGCCTCTCAGCCACCAAAGCTGTCTGGGTCATTATATTTTTAAATACTTTATGAATAAGACTTGCTTTATCAACAATATTGATCCTAAAGAAGAATTCCCAGAGTCACCTTACTTCTTCTTTTCCTAGACTCATACCCCTTCTGAAAGACAAAACCAAAAATCTACCCCAGACCTTTGAGGACTAGTGTACTAAATATAGAATATAAAAAGTTGTGTGATGGAGTGAGTTACAAAATGAGACCATAAAGTATTGAGTAAGTCTCACGGAAGCATGCATTTGATATATTTTATGGTTTGGCTTTGTGATTTGCATAACTCTCTTCTTAAAATGTTGTATTATTTTGCACTAGGCTGTTGGCCCAAAGCCACGGCATAAGCTGAATTTGAGATCTGTTACTTGTCAATGAATTAATTAGCTTAGGTGTCAGTTGTGAAGAGGAAATGGATGGTGATATATAACTTTTATGTTTGCATTGCTTCATACTAAGGCTCAGTTGATTAATATTTCAGCTCCTTGAAGGTAGAAATAGGTCATATAATTGTTTGTATTTTTCATAGTAATTAGGACAAAAAATTTCTCAATGGACACTCAAATAGTAGAACTGAAAAAAAAAATGAGATGCCTCCAATATGATAGAGGATGTATTTTACTACTTCTTTCTGATACCCAAAAGTTTTATTTAAAGAAGTGGGAGAAATGCAAATGTCAAAGGGGTTGTTTTGGGTATCAGGAAGGGGAGGAGATTATGGTAAAAAAATATAATTTAATACAAACTAAAAAAACCAATGATGCTAGAAAATATGGGATATATATCTGGAAAGCTGATGACAGAGAGAAAGTGTAAAAGTCAAGAAAGTGGATAGTAAAAAAAGGACAGAATTGAGAGGGTTCTTCTGGAGGGGGTGTTGGGCAGCCTCCAGTAGGATCTAAAGCTGGCCGTACCCACTTTCTGTGTGTAATGACTTTTGAGATTAGACCAACTAGAGATAGTCAAGTGCCAGGGAATCTTCAGGAGGAGGAAAAAGAGAAGATTTTAGGTCATTCTTTCTGTTTTCCATCTCCCCAACACCCCTGAACAGAAAGTAAGTCTGTTTACCTTAAAAGTTTGACTCACACTTACTATGGTGTTAGGAATTCCTCAGATCCGCTCCTGGTATCTGTCTGTCTGCCTGTTCTCAGAAATGCCTTCTCTGGAGCATAAACCTCTTTCATTTTACAGTTAGAAATTAAAGGCAATCATCTGATTGGGAAAATACTTTGACACACATTCATGATCAAGTGAAATGAACCAGGGAGTGAATAAATGAATGAGTGAAATGATATGTTTGAATAATTGGTATCTCTTTTCCGTGTTGACTTAGTAGGGTAATTAAGCCTAGGTGGGCAAAGGAAAGTGTCCATGACAGTGAATCTGGAAAAGCAGGAACAGTTTAATAGTTTGGGCTGGAGGCAGTTCCTTGTGTGGAAGTGTGTCACTGTCCAGCTGCACACCTACAGAGATCTTAGGAGGAATATTTCTACTGAACTTTAGCAGGTGTGCATACTGCTTCACACTTTGTATGATTGATGAGGCTTCATTTTATGGGGCTAAATCCACTGCAGAGGGGTTTGATTTCCAGAGGATTCATTCATTTATTCATTCATTCCTAAATTCACAAACAACGCTGGGTTTGGGTTCCTTTACATAAACCTTCCAGGTTTCCTTCTCAACAAATTAGGTAACAATGGAAGTGGAGGGAGCTACGTGACTTGGGTAACAAATAAACACACACACACACACACACACACACACACACACACAGTCAGCTAAGGAACTGGTTGGGTCTAAAGTCCAAATCCCCTGTTTCCTCAAACACAGAGGGCCCTGGTGTCTCACTGATCATTTAGAAGTCATGCCAGGATGTCAGTGGGCTTTATCTTTACACTTCCTTTAAACAAATGCTTTTATCACCGAAGTCTCTTTGAATTCCCAACCCTTCACACTGCCATTCAGTTTGACTACTGCCTCCATTCTGGCATTTTCTGTCATTACATTAACACATAGCATTTACTCCATTTAATGAACCAATCCTTCTTCCCTTTGTACTTTTCCCCATTAACCACATGGGCCTTTTATTAATGTTCTTTGCTCCAAGTCATTAGGTTGTATTAACAACTGCGATGGAGGTATGTCCTTCAGTTTAGCCACTGCAGAGAGTGGAGCCCTGATAACTAGTTGGAGTACAAGTGAAATATGCCTTATTTATTATTAAGTGTAAAAGTGGGTTATTAATTCATATCAGTAAAAATGATAGTCACGTCTTATAAACACGAATTTCCTAAGAGATAAGATCAAGGAACACTGGAGAACCTTCAAAGAAGGGCTGTCACTTATGTTGATCAAATTAATTGGGTAAGGAATTGACAAAGTGGTCTCTAATATCTGGGTCATGGGAACTTAAGATTATGCAGCCAAGAAGTGTGCCTTACTTGATACCTGCCTTTATGAAAATACTTGTTGGGTTTTCCCAGGTCTTTAAAAGTTCTCGATGACATTTTTGAGTCTAATATATGCAATCTGAACTTACCTCTTTCTAATGGACTATCACAGATAGGCTTCTTCCTACAAAATACCAATAAAATATAAATAAGATCATGTCTACATACAGAACATAAGATCACAACTCGCTCTGAGTTTGTATAGAGAAACTGAATAGCTTTTCCAGGTGAGTCAATGGACACATGAGGGGACATTCCTAAGTGGGTCTTGGTGATCAAATTGGAAATTTTTCAATGAAGAATTTTGATATCTGATACGTGATGTATGAGGACTCATTCTTATAGAGATAACAATCTTAAAATCTCGTAAGTAATACAAAAAACATAGTAAACAGAGAAAAAAATCATTCTCTCTGTTCTGAGATAAGCTAGGCGATCTGAAATTAATTCATTTTCCTGTCCCTCAAGATCTCATCTTGACAAGAAATTGTGGAATATATATAAAGTATAAAGAAGAAAGCAAAACATCATATATTATTTCTTCACCCAGAAATAACATCAGTTGATTTGGTTCATTACCTTTTAATTCTTTGCCTTCCTCTGTTCTTTTGAGATTTTACTTTGTGCATAAAAACAAGATGAATTGTTAAGAAACTTGATTCATCATCAGATTGATCAGATTCATGTTCCCTCAGACTTCTGGTTCTTTGAACATGTAAGGATGTCCTCTGGGAAGCCTGTGTTGCTTGAAAGGCTGTAAACACACCAGGAAACCAGTAATCATCTCAGCTCCCTTAATTGTCTTGTATAGAACTAATAAACAGTATCTAATGGTCTTCTGTAGAACATAAATGACAACCATACTAAATAGGATGATTATTACAATAAGAACCAGTATTTGTTGATGGCTTACTATATGTCCTCTTACTGAAATCCTTATAAAAAATCAATGAGATAGGATAACATATTTCATCTGAATTAACCAGGTATATTTGAATTAACCAGGACAGATTAAAGAGTTTGGCAAAGTAACACAGCTGGGAAGTAGCAGATCTGTGATTTGAATGTAAATTGCCTGATTCCAGAGTCTGGCCCAAGAAAAAGTATGTAAAACTGCTTTATAGGGTACTTGAAATCCTGTATTTTGGGGGGATCATTTTGAGAAAGCTCTTACAGAGATCCTGTCTAGTTTCCACTTGGGAAGGTCCTGACATATCTCTTTTCAAATGCCACCATAGTATTTACATCTGGTGCCAAACAGCTCATTAGATTCATTCTGTTTTATTGGATCTCAGTAAAATCCAAAACTAGTGTGTGGAGAAATTGAACACCTATATGGATATTCCAAAAACAATCCCAACCCCTCCACTTTTAATTCTCTTAATTACTCTCATTGGTTCACTCCCTATGACAATCTCCCATGGCTGAGGAATAAAGTCCTTTTACTTTTGTTCTAGGCTGTCTGGAGAGGAAGGGTGCTAAACATGTGTAGAGATCCATAAGCCCCCGATCTGAACCTGGCCTCATAGAAACATGTGTTAGTTTTTGTGTGTTGATGCTTCCATGCTTCTGGGAGGTGAAAAAGAACAATTGTCTCAAATTTTCCTATAACCATTTCTAATATTTTACCTCTCGGGGACTAGTTCCTATTCCAGCATCTTCTTCCCATTTTACCATAATGTCCTTTTTTCTTTAGCCTTTATATAAATACTGTTCCAATTCCCATATGTCTAAAAGCACAGAATTGTATCTCTGGCTCATTCCACAGACATTTATTGAGCGCTGCCTCGGCCATGAAAATGCAGAGATGAACGACACAGTTCCTGTCCTAAAGGAGCTGTGTGTCTAGTGGGAAGATGAGAGGCAAGGACAGAAATGAAAGCATAGCGTAACAGATGCCCCGATTGGAGTGAGCATGGTGTGACCGCACTCAGAGGACATGCTCTCAAAAGCGAGAGGCATCAGGAGAGCTGTTTTCTGTGGGTATAAAAACTTACCACATAAATTTTATTCATAACACAACCTCCACTTCTATTCTTGAATTTTTTTTTTCTCCCCAGCTCTGTAACCTCAATGACAATAGGGTACATGCAAGAAAAACGCAGAAGGGATTGAAAACCGTGTTCCAGAAAAGCAATTCAATGTTCCTTTTGAAAATAATGAAAAGAGATATATCCCCAAACTCAGCAAAACATATTTTATTAATAGAAATGGCCCTAGGTGATTCAATATCAAGAAGAAACAAAAATCCTACAAAGATCTGACACCACCAGGTGATGATAATTTGGCCTGGCCTGCATACCCTGACAAGCCCAACGTTGAAAATGAAAACACAGGCACACAGCCCATGGGGGAGTGATCCATGCCCCTTTGCTAAGGCTCGGGACTCTGGTGTAATTTCATATTGCTAGGCATCGCCTGCCATGCGGTGTACCACCTCCACTGGAGTCTTCGCTTTCTACAGAAACTCCGTGGGAACTGCTATTCTGGAAACTTCCAGGAGGAGCAGTTCTGAATGATTCTGTGTAATGGTAGTGATCTGTAAAATGAATTCCAAACAACTAATAATTTCTGTTTTCCCTATAAGTGTTCAAATCACAAAGTGCTCAAGTCATGTGCTTCATGGGTCTCGACTCTCTTTCATTGAGATGTAGGTCCACTCAAGTGAGGGAGATGCAGTTTTCTTTAATTTTTAGTCTTTCTGATTTTTTTAAACTGTATTTTCAGGATGCGTTGCTTTTACAAGACTCAATTATTCTGAAGCATTGCTGGCTCTTGTTTCCTGCTCCTCTGAATTTCCTTGGAATGAGCAGCCTTTGAAGTTAGTAAGAGTTCCCAGATCCAGGTCAGCAGAACTACACATCCATAGACGGTTCTGGTGGAAATTGGTTTCAACTCCAGCTTGCCTCCATGGGTGTTCTTCATTCTGTCTCCAACATAAAACGCAGTTTATGATTTACTTGATGAGATTTGTTATCTAAACATTAGCCTAGCTCAATTCTTGCACTGCACTTGAAAACAAGGGGACTATGCGACAATGGCTTTTTCACTTACCCTGCTAAGCATTCCACATAGGGATTCTGAGTGAGATGTGGGTAAGCAGAGAGGACAACAGAACATGTCAGGGATAAATGAGGAAGTAAAGGCAGAAATGCTTATGGGAGTCATTGAGAATTGAAGATCAGAAGAGTTGTGTAAGATCCATGGATGATGTGTCTTGAGAAAAGGAGATTTCAGTTCAGAAGTGGTAGAAAAATATGTTCTCAGTGGGGGGGGGGTGTTAAAAATTGGAAATCAACAGGTTGAAAATGATGCTCATGTGAATTTGGTCTGTCAGGGATGTACAAGGAAATAAAAATAAGGGTGATGACAGTAAGTCACACAGGGAAGAGAATGAGGGTCTAGTACAGTAACCTTCTTTCTCCACGATTTCTGCTCCTCAAGGTTAACTGTGGTCTGGAAATAGATGATCCTTCTTCTGATGTGAGGTCAGAAGGTCACTAGTAGGCTCATGCTAGGTCACAATACCTACGCCCTTCACCCACCTCCTCTCATCATGTCGGCATTTTGTCGTCTCACTTCATCACGACGAGAAAAGCCAGTAGGGCACAATATGATTTCTTGAGAGAGAGAGAAGAGGGAGATCATATTCACACATCTATTATTACAGTATGCCGTAACAACTTTTCTATTTTGTCACTGTTGTTGTTAATTTATTTCCACACCTAATTTACTAGCTAAATTTTATCATAGGTATGGATGGATGGATGGATGGATGGGTGGATAGGAAAAAAAATCATGGTGTAGATAGGGTGTGGTTTCAGACATCCACTGGGGGACCCAGAATGTGTCCATGCAGATGAGGGGGACTGGTCCCTGAAGATGCAGAGGAAGGGATGGATGTTATACCTGAGAGGGACAGAGCTTCACCACATGATTGCTAACTTACTCTGGGGATCTGGCTCCACATCAGGCTCCCTGCTCAATGGGGAGTCTTCTTCTCCCTCTCCTTCTGCCCCTCCCCACCACTCCTGTTTGCTCTCTTGTGTACACAAATAAATCAATAAAATATTAAAAAAAAAGAAAAAAAACTACATGAGTATAGTGACAGGTATGGAATTAGTACCAATAATAGTTCTTAACCATGGGTGCCTATTAGAGTCACCTTGGGAGTTTTTAAATATTCCCTATCCAAGACCATTGGAATCAGCCTGTTCAAGAGTAGTAAATGGACATGATTGTTTTCTAAAACTTCCCAGATAATTCTAATGTAGATACAGGCTTGAAGCCACCAGACAAATGGAAGCAACAATTCTCAACCTTTAACTTCACCTTGGAATCAACTTGGGAGCTTTAAAATATATAGAGATGTTTGTTCCCAGAGATCCTGAGCATGAGGAGTTTTTAAAAGTTCACAGGTGATCCTATCGTACAGCCAAGTTTTAGAACCACTGACTAGTCCCTGGTTGTCTTAAGCCACACTTTCCAACTTTACTATCTCAAACGTGTTTTTGCATCTGTCTAGGAGGGTAGAACTAGCACAGCTGTGGGAGAATGCGTTTGATATTTTTGCTGTAGGCATAATAAACTCAATTGTCAGCTAACTTCGGATTGCCATGTCCTTGTTGATAATAATGATGTCAGAGGCAGAAAAACATCACTAGGATTTTCAGATCCTGGGTTGGCTGTACGGTGTTGGCAGTTGGAAACTTCACGTCTTAACTTGTAAAACTGAACCAATTTTCAAGTAAAATAACTGTGACAATAAATGTCATTTTACAGGTGCCTCTCCGGGAAAAAAAATCTCTCTGTAAAACGCTGTGACAAAAAGAAACATACACCTCTGCAAAACATGGCCTGCACCTCCTGTTTACTACAGGAAATCTGGGATGTAGCAAATAATTCTCCTCTGATAGTATAGACAGGGCTATACCCGGCACTCTCACTTATTCATTTTGCTAGCCTGCACAGATACATCATTTCCACCTCTTTAAATCTATACTCTTTTAAATTTATTCTGAATATCTTGAAAAAGCAACATAGATATTTGTTTTTCTTGAGTTTAATAAGAAATCTTGTTTCATATGCTGTATACCTATGGGCCAATGTGTCACTGAAAGGCAACTCCCCTGACCAAGAATTCCCCTTCATTTATTAAAATGCTACTTCTCTTGCTGGTTTGCTCAAACCACAGGTTGTCTGTTGTCTACGTCTGCTCGAGCTGTTCTGACAAAATACCATAGACCAGGCGACTTAACAACAGATTTTTATTTCTTGCAATCTGGAGGCTGAAAGTCCAAGATCCAGATGTTGGCCAACTCAGTGCCTGGTGAGGGCTCACTTCCTTCCTGGTCTGGGGACAGAGAGAGAGAGAGAGAGATCCCAAGCTCTCTGGTCTTTTTGTAGAAGGGCCCTAATTCCATCTTAAGGACCTCATTGAAATCTAATTACCTCCCAAGGGCCCCTGACACTAATTCCATCACACTGTTAGGGTTCAAACTTCAACAGTGGAATTTAGGGGAATACAAACATTTAGTCCATGACATCTGTGGAGTCATGGACTAAATGTGGAGTCTTCCTGCTTCCATTTGATAGTGATTCCTCCCTCCTTCGTGTCCTTACCACGTATGTAAAAAATCTTGTTCAGGTTTTTCTTCTCAACTAGATTGGTAGCTCCCTGAGGCTGAGGTGAAGTATGGTGAATTTATATATCCTCAGCCAGCAAAATGCTTTCCACATGGTAGAGGCTCAGTTATTAGTGTTAGCTGGTGATGGGTTACCTAGTTTTGCTTTGTGATTTGGGGCAGGTTACCTAACCTCTTCAGGATTAGTTCCCTTTTCTGTAATGCGGAGGTAATGATACAGATCTTGTAGAGTGTGGTGAGAATTTAGAGAGATACTTGTTTAGCAAATCTGATGCACAGGGGGCATTTGGTGAGTGCTTACTATTACATAAAACTGACATCAACCAAGGGAGTCAGGGGTCTCTGTCTCCATAGAGCCAGAGTGGGCAAGGAGTGCCACACAGAGAATTTCATTAGAGAAGGGAACAGAGGAGACTGAAGATGTAAGCTTTGCGAAGGCCTGGAGAACAACTGTCTAGATGAGGAGACAGCAAGTGCAAAGGTCCTGAGATAGGAGTGGACTTGACACACTGAAAGAAGGGATTAAGGATTGATGAGAGAATGTCAGAAAATTTACTGGCTCTTGGAGCACTAATGGAGAGAGGAAGGACCATCTGCAGTGGGTGATGCATAAAACATTCCCTCTTCTGTAAGTTAAACTTTAAATTTCTTATATGCATATGATACCTGGACACATTTCAAAGTGATAACGATGAAGCAGGTGCTTGTGAGAGCAATCTGACATCATCATCTGTCTCCTTGTTAATGCCCAGAATGTTTTTGGTTAATTTTGTTCTATTCTGGGCATGTGTCACTTCCTTCTCTAATACTAGGTGCATTTCTTCCAGAAACTAGATGATACTTTCATCAAATTAAAAAAAGATAAATTTGAATCAACTATGTTCGAACAGCTTTTTTTTTTTTTTCTTCTGGTCTTTTAATTTCCAAACAGGCTCTCCTAATCTGAATGAGTTAGGTAGAGTCAGTAGTATTATCTCCATCTTGCCAACGTAGAAAACAGATTTCACAATATTTCTCCCCATCGATGCAAGTATAAATGTTTTTATGTAAGTGGCTTATAGAGAAGTATTTGTATATGTGATAAATATAGGTCAAACTATTAAGCTTCTGTCATGAGATTCTATAATTCTGAGGCAAAAAGGGCTTTCAAGAGTTGTTTTGGTTGTTGGAAGACTGTCTCTTGAGAATATTAAAATACTGATTCTTTATCAAGCTCATATATGAAGATGGTCTGTTGTGAATTTGACAAGTTTGAGAAAATGTAGTTTTAGACCTGTATAGCACATAGACCATTCAGAAAAACAACGTTAAAAACCTGCAGAATTAGGGGCACCTGGGCGGCAAAGTCAATTAACATCTGACTCTTAGTTTTGACTCAGGTCGTAGAATTGAGCATGCATCAGGCTCCTTGCTCATTGTGGAGTCTCCTTAGGGTTCTCTCTCCTTCTCCCTCTGCTCCCTGCCCTGCTCCCTGCACACACTCTCTCTCTCGAATAAATAAATAAATCCTTAAGATATATATATATATATATATATATATATATGTGTGTGTGTGTGTGTGTGTGTGTGTAATTTTATTTATTCACTTTACGTGTGTTAACTGTGGAGAGTTGTCACAGTTCAGTTATTATGAACTTTCAAAGATAGTGTTAGACTATCATTTTAAAGCCCAGACACATATATTCTCTTTTCTTACCACAAGGAACACATTCTCTTTTCTTACCACCAGTCACCAGTTAAGACTCATCATGCCAGATTATGGCCATCAAAAGGACATTCCCTGAGAGATGTTGTTTATAAAATTTTAGAATACATTACTGTTTTATCTTTCTTTTCTTCCTTATCATTTTCCCCTTTGACATAGGGATTTGTTTTTGCTTCTAGAATAAAAGTGACCCCTTTTCCTGCAGGCATCAATAAGGAAGAATGAGGCAGCCATATTGGGGCTATGAGAAAATGCTGGACTTGAGGATCATCTGTGGAATATTGGGTATCAAGTTTGGTTCCACTGGATCTTTCAGTACCAGAAGGCAAAAATTCCATTCACCATAGTTGAAACACCAGCAAAGGAGCAGCCGTTTTCCTTAAAATTGGTGCTACATTTCCAGTTTTCTTAAGCTGAGTCTGCACGGAGTTTTACAGAAGTTCTAGAACCATATTTTTTTCTGATACATTTCCCATAAAGTCTAGCACTTCATGCACTTTCCTTGTTTTGGTTGCAGTTAACACTAAAAACTACCCTTAAAAAATGTTTTATGGTGATTACTATTTTTTTAAAAGATTTTATTTATTTATTAATGAGAGACACAGAGAGGGAGTCAGAGCCATAAACAGAGGGAGAAGCAGACTCCTTGCAGGGAGGCTGATGTGGAACTCGATCCCAGAACCGGGATCACACCCTGAGCCAAAGGCAGATGCTCAACCACTGAGCCACCCAGGCATCCTATATTTTAACTGATTCTTATATTTTTAATGTTTTAATTTTTATTTATTTATGATAGTCACAGAGAGAGAGAGAGAGAGGCAGAGACACAGGCAGAGGGAGAAGCAGGCTCCATGCACCGGGAGCCCGACGTGGGATTCAATCCCAGGTCTCCAGGATCGCGCCCTGGGTCAAAGGCAGGCGCCAAACCGCTGCGCCACCCAGGGATCCTCCTATATTTTTTAATAACAGGTCAGAGTCCATATATTTTGGATTTTTTCTTAATTATTGATCATATTTTACATTGGAAAAAACCTAAATCAATATTTGTGTTCTGGTCCTATTGGGTAAGGCCACAAAATAATTCAATGATATACATATCACATATCATGGTTGTTGATCAACATATGTTAATAGGATCATTAGTTACATCAAGGATTAAAATTCTTAAGGTGGTAGTACAGTGGTAATATTTACCAGGCATTCTGAAATTTCTCTCTGTTCACTTGCCAGTAAGTTCCATCACCTAAACAATGTCCTGGGGCCAAACTCTCCACCTGTGGATGAAAAGTACACAAGTTTGGTGTTGTCATTAACTCCAGGAGACTCCATCTAGAAGTTCTAAAGCCGATAATCCATCTCTCACTGCTCATCCCTCCCCAAACTGTTCCCCACACGGACACTCCCTGAATTAATAAGGAAAGAAAACAAGAACACCATTCAGAAGTTTAGCAATAGGAGAATATATACTTATGTGCATAAACATAAACAAAAATTTATTATGCAAACAATGTAACTCATGCTTTTTAAAAAATAATTCCAAAATATTGCCATCATATCAAATTTCTACTTATATTCAATCAAAATTGTCCATTTTTTTCATAAAGGGAATGTAAATTTCATGTCCTGTGTTCATAATAAAATTACTGTAAACATTTTCTCATGGTGACTAGGTGATGTGTAGGCAGTATATAGGAGGAAATAAGGTTTAGCATTTGAGAGGTAAAAGTTTGGATTCAGACAACTTGGGTTCATATTGACGGCTCCACAGTTTACCGACTGTGTGACCTTGGGCAAATTATTCAGTATTTTTGTTCCTTACTTTCTCATCTGAAATTCTAAAAAGTCCTTCAGTCAGAGATGCGCCTAAGCCAAAACAGTTCAACTCAAAAATTTGAACTCAGTCCACCTGATGATATGGAATAGAAATTGTGTCAAATGAACAAATCTTTTATCACTGTAAAAAAAAATTGTTGAGTGGATTTAATGAAATCATGTAAGACAATTAAATACTACCTAATTAAATGCTCCCTGAATGTTTGCTATCATTATGTTTTATTACATTTATATATTTACATAACTATATTTTATTTGTATATATTGATTTCAATAACTATAAATTTACTTTATCTGTTTTTTGCATGTCAATATTATTTTTATGTTATATTTTTAAAAATACTGAAAAGTATATACTTGATGACATACTATGTATTAGTATAGGGAGCCAATATCAAAGCTTGTACAGGAGATATTCAAATCATAATGAAATATAGCTATGTCCTTAATTCTTCCATATGCCTGGAGAAAGTGCTAGTGGATAGTGTTGTTTTAACAATTAAGAATCCAAAGATGTCAGAGATTGCCCCTAGAACATAGATCCAGAGGGAAGAACGCCACCTACTGAACATCAAATTTCAAAATTTATCTCTTCATCATGAGAACTTAATGATCATAATAAACTTAATAAGATGTAACACTTTATAATCATTAATTAGTTAATCTACAAAACATCTTTGTGAAGTAGAAAAGGGTCATTACCCCTATTATGATGGCTCATAGGATTTACAGATAAAGCAGTTAAGACTTAATGCCATGACTACCCAAATGTTCAGCTTCCTTGAGTGACTCAGGGAAAATTTCATCTGGTAGTAAGGACTGGAATTCAGAGTTTGTCCTCAAGCACCTCCTGCTGCATTTCATGTTCTGTTTTTATCTGCCTGAGAGATCTGTAGAGCCTGAGTTGCTACCTGGCTCCTCCAGTCAGTTCTCACCAAGAGAAACACAATGCTGAAGACTTTCTTTTTTGTTGTTTGCATGGATAATCTAAGAAATTATAGATATTCTCAGCTGGTTAGCACCTATGTTCTCCTGGCTTTATAAAGGTAGTAGATTTCCTATGTCGTTTTTTTGAAGATATAAGGAATTTGATCCCGTCTAAATTTCTTGATATTTTGCCAAAATTCACAATCATAAGATAAGCTTAAGGCAAATTACTTTATCTTTCAATATATTCTCCTCCAACAGGTCTAATTTAGAGGACTTAAGATACTCATCCTGTTTTCCTCCTGTCTTCATTGATGCCCTTGCATGTTGTAGTAAATAAGCAGAGACTTGATCTATGGTGTTATTGGACTGATACTGATATCACTGAATAGAATTTACTTTATAACAGCTGACGTGACACAAACTCTGCTTGCTTTGAATTATTAAGTCCGTATTGTAAGGCAACTTTACAATATGTACCAAATGAAAGCAGAAATATTTGAAATATATTAAGTTTAAAATATCCTAGTTTTTTTTTTTTCATTTAGTCTTGTGTCAATTATGGGTGCACTCAACAAACATATATTTAAGGCCTTTGCATCAGGATATGCACCAAATATGGAAAAAGCGAACAGTGATTCCAGCTTATAAATACTTTCACGAGGGTAATCAATAATTTAAGATGGATAGAGCAGAGTAGTGGCTAAGAAAACTGATTTAAGACTCAATCTAGTGTAAGTTCAAATCTCTGCTTTGCCACATACCAGATGTGTGACGCTGGAGAAGTGGTTCTGCCTTCCTGAATCTAGGTCTAGTCATCTGTACAATGAAAAATGTAGCCCTTCTACCATGCAGTTATCAGGAGGATCACATGAAATAATAAATAATGCAATTAATATATTGCTTGAGACACTGTAGTATTCATAAAGCTTAGCTGTTCTTTTGTTTGTTTGTTTATTAGGGATTCCCTTTAGATTGAAATTTACTTGGAAGAAAATCTTTTACCCTGACCTGGTACATCTTAGGCCCCAAACTTTAAGCTCTCTTTCCAACTATGATGCAGTATAAAATTATCTGAAAGGACTGAAAGGAGATGTTTTTTTCTGGATTGGCCAGAAAGTTGCCTGAGAGATCTAGAGATGTGTCCTTTTCTAGTAGGAGGGATTGCACCCAAGCTCAGAGTCTCATGAAATGTGAGATGACTCTCAAAGTAAGATACTACAAATCCTATTTGCCATATGGACTTCAAGTGCTAGGCAACTGGCAATACCAGGCAAATCCAGTAAACAGCTGGTGCATCATCTCTAAATTGTTGATTTCCCAGTAGCCTGGGTATTGCCCCACTGACAAGACTGCTTTTTTTCTCTCTCTCTGTATTATAACAACAGTAAATTGCAGGGAACAATAGTCCTCTGAAACACAGATCTACACTACAGGAGCAGAAGCTGTCTAGACCTTGCATCCCTCTCTGTGGGAGAATAATGTAGTCAGAGGATTCATACCTTCTCTTCTCTTGCTTACTCATCTTCACAGGTTTTCCTCTTCCAAACAAACCCTATGCCATGTGATGATGTAGAGCCCACATCAAAGCCACAGGTGGTGGCCCAGAAGTGACTCACCTGATGCAACAGTCAATTCATTTTTCATTTTCCTCACGGATTTCTTTTCCATTTGCCGAGATTCCTAATGGGAATGATAACAAAATTGGCAGCAATCCTGGGCTCATCCCACTCTGCAATTTTGCTATTAGAACATTTTCTTCTGTCCTTTGAAGAATTAAAAAAAAAAAAAAAGCAACTTGATTACTCTTGTCATTTTAAGCATTCATTTAAATTAAAAAGGTTTTTTTTTTTTCTTCCCAAAAAGTCTCTTGATATAAACAATACACATAACTTAGTAGATTTAGGAATCTGGCCTGTTCTTAATTCTGTTATTCCTATATTAATGTGATAACTGGCTTTTGCCTCATTGTTCTCATAAGTAAAATAAAGAATATGATTCTAATCAAGTTCACTATTTTGTTTGGAGATATAAATAATCCAAGTGATTGTCACATATTTTTCTTGTGTTATTAAAACAATAATCTATCTAACTTGGTGAAATTTTTTTTTATCATGCTTATACATGTTTTCTTAGCTAGATAAGAGGAAAAAAAACAGTGTAAAAAGCATAGGCCCTGGAGCTATGGTAGATAGATTTGAATTCTGTCTTTGCCAGTTCCTAGCTCTGTGAACTTTGACAAGTTACTTTCTTTTTGTTTTACTTTCCACATCTATGAAATAGGATAAAAAGTGGTGTGAGAATTAATTAAATAAGTAATGTAGGGACACAGTGATTAAAATAAATGCTATGCATTATCAAAAAATATGAATATAATTATGTAGTTGGAATTTGAATTCTTTACTTCAAATTGGAACATCAAGCCCAGTATCTTCCTTTTTTTAATTTGTTATTACTAATATGTAGGATAGCTATTGATTCTTGTGTATTTTATTGCTAACCATCTTAATAAAATTTCTTAGTAATTCTAATAATTTTTCATCTGGTTCTTTTCAGTGTCTATGAATGTAATTATCTGTTTATAATGATACTTGTATACCGTCTCCAAAATTTATGCTCCTTATTTATTTTTCTTATCTTATTGCATTGTCTGGAGCTTTCATAAGATTAGGTCATAATAGCATTAGACATGTGGGGTAGTGTACATGTTCACAAATATTTTTTGCTTCTCCCTCGACAATTATATTTTTCCACTTGAGTGATTTCAGACTTAGCTATATGACTATTCTGGTTAATGATATGTGAGACATTATTGGAAAGAAGTTCTAAAAGCCAGATTTGATTCACCATGCTCTCTTTTCCCTTCCTCAAGCATTTATCAACCCTCCAGATAGAGACTACTGCATTAGTCTGGCTCCTGAAGAGAAATCACATAGAGCAGAGTTGCAACTGACCCATGACAGGCATGTAGCATGAATAACAGGCAAATCTTTGTTGTTGTAAACCAATTGGATTTGGGGGGTCATTTATTGTGATAGCATACATCCTTGATTTAATTTTTCTTTTTAGCGATCTCAGTTGTATTCTCTTTTGTGGTTTTTAACTAAATATTTTTTCTTGAATTTCTTCTTTCTCACCAGATTAAAACTATTCCTAAGCTATAAAGCAAATGCAGTATCATTCTTATTTCAAGTGACTAGGATCACATTTAGAATAGACATAATTGATACGATGAGAAAACTGAGTGTAATTTATCATAACATTAAATACTCTGAACAAGCAAGAAATAGTCTCTATCCCAATCTTATATTTTTATCTAAATTAGATGAGCCAAGTTAGAGAATCATTGCAGGACAGTCGGTCACTTCTGTAGCCATTATTAGGCATCTTCATTGTGTTGTTTTGAAAGACATTTTAAAAAAAAAACAGTGGTTATCTTTGGAAAGTATAAGTGAGGGCTTAAAGAATTTATTTTATGTCTTTATGTGAAATTTTCAGATTTCCCACAGTGGGAATATATGTAGCTTCTGTGATAAAAATTTTTAAATTTTTGCAATTGGCAATTTGAGATGGGTAAAATGTGGGGTTTTGAAAAGATTGGATAACAACATGAAAGCAGGGATGGTATTTAGGAGTGGCCTTCGTATTGGTGAAAGACGGTCGACTGAGGCAGTGGCAATGGGACCACGGGATGAGCAAGAAGAGGCTGGAATGGTTCTGATATATGCTTGTGAGTTCAAATCAAATGTGACAGAACCTGGTGATGGACATGGGATATTACTGGGTTGAGAGAAGGGGTTTAAAGGACAGATAAGAATTAAAGATTATACCCACAGTTTGATTGAGGTTCCTGGGTAAGCCTTATTGAGAATAACCAAATCACAATGAGGCGATTTTAGTTTGAGAGGACTATGGGAAATATACAAGACAAACTGAATCATTTTTTTCCATGGTAGATTACTTTGTAGAATTTCTATGGGGTGTAGGCATCTAATGGATGTAGGCATCTACTCCTTGCATCTAATGGCAGCACTGGAGAAACTGGAATTTATTTTAGTGGGATATTTCTGAGTTTTTTCTGGAGTAAACTTTTCCTGTTGCCCAGGTTGACCTAAGAAGATTAATTTTACAGCTCTATAGGTGAAATTGGCAGCAGCAGAATACAGACCTCGGGGTATATTTTAATATTCTAACATTTTTATTGACATGGAAAGTAGGGAGGAGATTGGAATTTATCAGTTACTACTTTTTGACCTCTGTGTTTTCTTCATCATTCATGCAAATTCCATAGAATTTTTGGCCATAAAAGTATTCTTATTCAGAGCAGCAATCCTACCCTTCATTTTGCAATACCTGAGGGTATTTCCTTCTATCTTTAGGTCTGTGGTACAACTTTCAAAAGTTTCGAAATGCAGTCAGTTTTAGTTCATTTGAGTTTACCAGTAGAGTCCTGTAAGGCATCTATTTAAGAGGACAGTAAAGAAGTAGTTTCTCAGGCTTTGCTTGGTAATTAGAAGCTAGGCAATTATTAGTCTAAAATCTCATCTTCAACTCACTGTGTTAGGTAGGGAAAGCAGAGAATCAAATTCATTAAATATTTACTAATTTTTAAAAAATTTTCAGGAGCATCTGGGTGGGTCAGTGCTTGAGCATCTGCTTTTGGCTCAGGTCATGATGCCAGGGTCCTGCAATCGAGTCTCACTCACATCAGGCTCCCCGCAAGGAGCTTGATTCTCCCTCTGCCTATTTCTCTGCCTCTCTCTCTCATGAATAAATAAATAAAATCTTTAAAAAAAATGTTCACTTTATCATCTATAGTTCTTTCACCCAGTGATAATCATTGCTATTATTTTGATATAGAGCTTGGTATAGTCTTAGTCTTTGTCTAAACACATTATTATTATTATTCACATAAGTTATGGATTTTGTTCTTAAATATAATTGGGATGATATTGTGTATACCATTTTGTAATTAAAAACATCTTTTGTAATTAATTATAAACATTTTCTAAATCACTAAGTATGGACAATGTAATTGCAAGTAACATCAGAGTATGGTTATGTGGTTGTTTAATCAGCTTCTTAATATTGACAATTTGGATTATTTCTAATTTGTATGTAAATTTGCACTATACATGTATGCGTATACATAGAGTTCAAGATGTATGTACATACATTTCTGCTGAGCCTCTTTGCAATTCAAATCTTACTTGGAATGTTGACATATTAAACAAGCACAAGTTTATCTGCTCTGATTGGCACTAAAATTTCATACAGTCTTTCCCACTCTCCTCACTTCCCCTCTCATATTCCACCTTGATCTAGGTGGCTTTGGAGAAACTGTAAGTAATGCATCAATATTCTCATTTATGAATCCTAGTTTGCATACATGAATATTTCCTTAGGACTCATGCATATATATGGTTGATTTACCCATCAGGCTGTACCATTCCAAACAGCAGTGAATGAAGTGCCTATTTTTGCCCTGTATTATTTCTGAACTCTCTTTTGTCAACTTGAATGGAAAAGGATGGCATATCCATACTGCTTTAATTTTCATTTCCTCAACACAAGTTAGGCTGAACTTTGTCTTCATTGATATTTTTTATCTCTTTTGTGAATTGTTTCTTAATATTACCCAAAATTTCATATAATATTATTATCTTGTATTATTATCTTGTATTTTTGTAAGCAAAAAAAGTATGTCTTTTTTGCTTTGCTTTTTAAGATTTTATTTATTTATTTGACAGAGAGAGAGAGAGAGAGAGTACATGCATAAGCAGAGAGGAGAGGCAGAGGGAGAGGGAGAAGCAAACCCCCCCACTGAGCAGGGAACCTGACTAGGGGCTCTATCTCAGGACCCCAGGATCATGACCTAAGCTGAAGGCAGATGCTTAACCGACTGAGCTACACAGGTGCCCCTGAAAGTATGTTATTACTTTGAAAATTCTTTATCTGTTGACATTTTAAATCCACGTATTCAAGTATTTTATCATTCTGTCATTTCTTCATTTATTTTGTTTAGGGGTCTTTTAGGCATGCGGGAATTCTGCATTTTTGTATAATTTAGCTTTTTCTCTAAAGATTTCTGGTTTGCTCAGATGCATCATGCATCCTTCCCCCATCCTAAGATTACACTTTTATCTATGTTTCTTTGTTTTAAAAAATAATTGTCTTTATTTTATGTTTAACTAATTTAAGGCATCTGGAATTAATTTTGGTTTAAAATGTAATAGAAAAACCTATTTCAGGAAGTCTGGGTGGCTCAATGGTTGAGTGTCTGCTGTTGGCTCAGGTCGTGATTCCAGGGTCCTGGGATTGAATCCCCCAGTGAGCTCCCTACAGGGAGCCTGCTTTTCCCTCTACCTGTATCTCTGCCTCTCTCTTTGTGTCTCTCATGAATAAAAAACAAAACAAAACAAACAAAAAAAAACTATTTCCCCCCAAATAATTAAGGCTTTTTTCCCCCCACGATGATTTGTTGAATAATCTCTGTATACATTTTTTATATTTCTATAACTCCCACCTAGCTTCATTTTGCTCAGCAATCTCCTTTTGGATGGCGTACTTCTGGATCATCCCATCTGCCACAATGCCTCTGACCGCTCTCTCTCCTTTTGCCCTATTTTTTTCTACATCACACTTTTCATTACTTGACATTTTGTATATTGACATTTTGTATATTTGTCTGTTTATTGTCTGTCTCGCTGGTGAGAATGTAAGTTCCATGAGAGCAGGGACTTTTGTGTTTGTTCACTACTGTATCTCCATGCTTTGAAAAGGTTCTGCATATAAAAAAACCACTTTGTATAGAATTCTTGAATATATACATACAGAAATAAAATGTAAATTTTCTGCCTTTCATGCTGTCTGACCTTGTAAATACTTTCTCTCATATACTTCATGGAATAAATGACGCTTTTATTGTCTGTATCCTTTTTGAGTACTTGAGTTCAATAGTCGCTTATCCTGGATTTCTCATTTAAAAAAATTTTTTTTTTTTTTGGAAGTAATAGAAACCCTGAAGAAGTTATGTGTTCCAGTTAGATTGTGACTGGATGTTCTTTTTAGTGTAGTTTGCTAAAGTAAATGATATTAAATAACTTGCTTTGTTATTTCAGATGCTCTTAAGAAAACAAAAACAGCAACTTCTGTAAAAGGAAGTTTAACTTGTTTATGTTTTTTGTCTTTTTAAGCTCCTTATAATGTAGTGTTATCCTAAGAGGGCCTGACCTTAATTATTTTTAATTTTATTTTCCATGGATGCTGTCCTTAAGCAACAGTTTGGCAGTTAAACAGCACTTTTTTTTCTTGCCAGTTCTCAGACACATAAAATCATGATAGAGGGAAAGAAGGAAATTGGTCTGATAGTCTCTGCAAAGCTAGCTGGCTGCCAAGCAGAAACCCAAATCTGTCCTAAGTTTCCATGTGCTTTCTTTCTTGGAGTGTCGTGCTGAGCCGTAAGGAGTTTGCAACTGGAATTCCAATTTACTGCTGTCTCTAAGGCTAATTAGCTCTATGGTATCATAGGACCACGTGACCACAGCTGACGGCCACTTAGGAAAGGGTGGAGTATACAATGCTGCAAAGGACTGTATGCAGTGTATTTGGGGTAAGATCTAAGTGCCAACTATGTAGATCTTTCCAGTATTCTTCTAGAATGGTTGAGGATTGACTCACTAATTCATCTTACTAATTAGTGGATTTAGTGTAATTGTTACAAGTTTAGTTTCATGTAGGGATCTGGAGGACGTTAAGGCACAGATACATGTCACACATCAATCATGCATATAAGTCAACATGACACTGTGAGCAGTCTGTCTTCCCAAATGACCATCCCCCTGGGCCATCATTCTCCATACAAAGTGACAGAGGAAGGGTTCCTTTATTCTTTTGCAAGAAACACTCTTTGACTTTAAATAAAAGGTGATTGAATCATAGGGTGAATCTGTGTCCACCCAAGACCATTTCATCTGCTTTTCATCTGTTTTAAAATTGTTTTAAGCTTGCTGTGGCAAGTTTTGGGCAACATTCATAAATCTTATCCTATTTCCTGATGGGCACAGAGCCAGGGGATCAGGGGCAAGGTTTTCTGGAGGAAAGCCATTAAGCTCTGGGTTCAGGAGCAATGAATTTCCTTTCTATGCATGAGGTCTGGGAGTCCTTCAACATTTCCAGTTTTGTGCATGCCAACAGTCATCTCCAGGGCAGGAAGCCATGATATAATCAGGCCTGTACAAGGTAGATCAGTCCCGAGATGGTGGGGCCCATGGCAGGTTGCTCAGAGCTGAAGTATATTTCTGGTTCTCACCACCTTGGAGAGAAGTATCCCAGGGGGCAGGAAGATACTAAGAAGTCAATTCTCTTTCTGCCGCTTCTTCCTGGGATCATGTCACTCTTTTCCTTCCAGAAAGAGCTCACTATCTAGCGACAATATAGATGGGGCACCTTTTCCATCACTCCAAATAGGGAGAGAAATGGAAAGCCTACAAAGCTGGACAATAGCTTTATTCTATTGTGGCTCACAGGTCACCAGGGACATGTCTGTTTGCCATTTGGGGTAATCTAAAAAGATGTGCTCTTTTGCATAGAGAAAATACTTAATCTAGATTACTGACTGAGAGACACTATTTACTTAGCTCCCTTAGCTCCTGGGGCATGAGAATGTGACTTTTGGTTAGGGAAGTTAAGTTCCCAAGATAAGTTAGCAAAAAATGGTTCCGTTAATGACACATTTGAATCAAGCAAATACTCTTTTAGCACTTCACAAAGTGCTAAATAAATATTTTGCTGTACAGTTCTGGGAGTTTTAACACATACATAGATTCTTGTAACTACTACCACAAAGAGGATACAGAACAACTCCAACACCCTCAATATCCCATCATGATAACCCTTTGTAGATTCTTCCCCACCCTAGCTTTAATCTCTAGATTTGGCAAAGAGTTCTTAAAGACGACACCAGAAACATTATTTCTAAAGGAAAAAAAAATTAATCAGTTGGACTTCACCCAAGTTTAAAAGTTTGCTCCTTGAAGAACACAGTGTGTAGGATGAAAAGAGAAACCATATATTGGGAGAAAACATTTGCAAATCGCCTATGAAAGGACTCAATGTTCAAGGCACTTTGAGAGAGAGAGAAAATTGAATAAAGCACAGTCTTTTCCTATAAGAAGCTGTAGTGGAATGGAGATTGAGATTGATATGGGAAAAGCTACCTATGAAGAAGGATGTGATTAGTATTAACATTCCAGTGGTAGCCAACAGTGTGGCAGCACTGGAGACGGGGAGGGAGCCCTGTTCCAGCCTGTGGGATTGAGCTTGGTGTCGTGGAGGCAGCCATATGGATGGGAAAGGGTGTTTAAGAGGAGGAAATCACATGAGGAAAGCCATGGAAGTGAGGAAAATGCAGGGCATAAATATGAGAATGCAAATCATCTACACTGGTGAGCTCTCGATGTCACGTTTACATCGCTGATGGCAAGATGACCTTCTAATTTATGCATGTGAACCCACTCTTCAATATTTCTACCTTCTGAGACCATCAGGGACAAAAAGCAGCCCTTTTGTATGTAGCAGTTACTCCTTAAGAATGGACTCAACTGGTTCCACTGAAAGGTAGAAAACCATTAAGGGTCATTTAAAACCAAGTGAAATGTCAGGATGGTCTATTAGAAATGCAAATGTTAACTGCACTGTGATAACCACAATAAACAAAACAATGAAACCAATTAGAAGGTACTTTTGAGACCTTCGGGCTTTGATGGGTTATAAAGGCAGAGAGAAAGACCAAATTGTTTGATCTTGTTTATCTGCAGGTGGAGTCAATAATCTGAATAGTTTTGAAAGGTCCTAAATGTTTTGGGTTACTTAGACCCCTGCCATCAGCTCATTTGTTGTTAGATAATTAGCAATTGGACCAGTCTTCCCAATTCCTTTTTCCTCTGTACTATCATGCTTGGATATAAATGAAATCAACATCTTTTCTCCTGGGCGGAATTCCTGAAAGAACAGATTCTTTTGCTAAGGGTCAACAATGGAAATTAGCATACAATCCACACTTAAATTATGTTAAACAATGGAGAAGTGTCAGAGTATAAATTTAGACCACTTTCATGTTATGTATACATGTCAGGGTTAAAGGCTGTTTTTTTTTTTTTTTAATTGTTCTCTATCTCCTTTAATAAAAATAAGATTGTATGCATGGAAAAGCTCTGATTCATGTCATTTACATTCATTTCCTACAGATGTGTTAGTTACAGATGACAGATTTTTTAAAACTCTGCATTGACAATTTTTTGGTGTATGGTTCTGTGTGTCTTAACATGCGCATAGGTGGAACCCCTAGATCCTTGTAACCCCTACTACAAACAGGATACAGAATGATCCAACAGCCTTAAGGAATTTCCTCATTCTGAGCCCATGTAGATTAGTCCTCCCCACCCTGGGTTTGGCAGAACACTATCCATAAAGGAAAAATTAGTAAATTGGATTTCATTGAGATTAAACAGTTTTATTCTTTAGAGAACACAGTGAAGAGACTGAAAAGGCAAGCTACAGATGGGAGAAAACATTTGCAAATCACATACCTACCAAAATCTTGTATCCAAAATAAAGAACTCTTGTAACACAACAGGACAGAACATGAGAGACTCCTAACTCTGGGAAACGAACAAGGGGTAGTAGAAAGGGAGGCGGGTGGGGGGTCGGGGTGACTGGGTGACGGGCACTGAGGGGGGCACTTGACAGGATGAGCACTGGGTGATATGCTATATGTTGGCAAATTGAACTCCGATAAAATAAAAAAAAAAAAACACAACAGTAAGTAAACAAATAACCCAGTGAAAAATGAGCAAAAGATTTGAACACAGACTTCATCAAGAAGATAAAGGGTAGGAAAATAAGCTAATGAAAAGCTCATTAGTCATTAGGAATATACAACTTCAAAGCACAATAAGATGCCATTACATATCTGTTAGAACTACCAATATAAGAAATACTGATGATACCAAGGAACGATGGATGTAGAGCAACTGGAACTCTCTTACGTCGCTGGTAGGAATGCAAAATGGTGCGACTTCTCTGGAAAACAGTCCTGACCTAGGATTTGATCTTTGCCCTGAGGCCATATCTTCTTTTGATGACCTTTGGCTGGTTGTTACACTCCCACCTAATTTGTTAACTATTAATTTCTTTGTTTCCTTTCTTCCAAATTATAATCAGAAACAGTAATTCTTTACCTCTTTTACTCTCTCCATTTATTTTGGGGTTTCAAAAGCAAGATGATACCTTCCACACTGTGCCTGAATTCCCCTTGTCTAGATTGTTGAGTGCATTATGTCTCCCCTGGTGTCAAGACCTCCCTGATAACTTCCAAAGGGCCCTTCTGTTGATCAGTGGGCTCCAAAGCCAAGACTGCACATTTCAGATTTTGTTAGAGCACAGTTCACTTTTGGGTACCAAGTGCTATTCCAGGGCTTATCTATCAAACTATCTTACACTGGGAGTTGTCATTTTGTCATGCTCATGTATTCTCTGGGATGGGAATTTGAACAGGGCGTGGTGAGGATGGCTTGCTTCTGTTCCATGTTACCTTATCAGGAACATCAGATACCATTTGAACAATGGGAGATGGGGAAGTAAAACCTTCTTCATTTACAATTCTGGTTCTGGGGCTAGGATGACTTGAAGATTTGGTGTCATCTGACACTTAACCAGAGCATCCGGTTGTAGCTAGGGTTTATCGCAGCATGGAAACTGGGATTATCCAATGAGTGAGCATTCCAAAAGAAGCAGGTAGAAGCTGCGTAATCTTTACGGTCTAGCCTTGAATGTTACTGCCTCCTGCCATTTGAGCCACTCCTCTTCCCTCCAGCCATTAAAGCTTTTCCTTCAAAATATTTATAAGTCCTTCCAGACTCTTGAGTAGGGGACATAGTCTAACCTCTCATTAGAGGAAGTATCAAAGAGGGATACCTGGGTGGCTCAGTGGTTGAGTGTCTGCCTTTGGCTCAGATCATGATCCCAGGGTCCTGGGATCGAGTCCTGCATGACCTAGAAATGTATTTTTTAAAAACAAAACAAACTGTCCCAAACTGAACTTGTCATTTCACACCTTCTGTTAATCCCTTGTTTGTTTTCTTTTTTTTCCCTGACTCTCTCATAAAGCCACTAACATGCTCTCCTAGTAGCTAGGTACTTCCCAGTCATCATTCTGTCCTTTAAAAAAAATTTTTAACAGTCTATATAATTACTCTTTATATACTCTGAATTCTACTTCTCCAGATATCTTTGCAATGATAATTGTTAAATAATCAGTAGAATAGATGTAAAATTAGAATTATATAGAATTATATTCATATATACTGGATTCCAATTTCTACTTTGTTGCTCGTTCTCTAAGCTTGGGAAAGTTTCTTCAATCTTTCTGGACATCAGTTTCTTCATCTTTAGTGTGAGGACAGATACTTGCCTTGGGTAAAATTTCATGAAAGTTAAATTATATGTGTAATGGCTAATATAGTGTCTGGGATATAGTAGGCTGTTAATAAATGGTATTTATATGGAATGTAAGCATCTTTCTCAATTACTTTTTATACTTTTATGCATGGTCCCTAGCACTTGCAGCAAAAACCAAAGACACAAAACCACAAAGACATTTAAAAGCAAGACTATTCATTGAAACAGTTGTAACTAGTCTCACTCACTGTCCAATATAATGACAAACCAACCAAGCAACCAACCAACCTTAGGTGGCTGCAAAACAGGTTTACCATCAGAAATAAGATGCAGAGAAAAATCAATAGCTTTTGTTCAATATTAATCTCCCATCAATAAAGGCCCATATCTTTTCCTCGTTATGGTAATTGTCCCAATGATCTGCTTGAAGTCCTTTAAATACTTAGAGGGGACTGCTGATAGCATCTTATCAGGGCTCTGAGCAGCAGTGTCAAGAAGCACCCAGGAGCTGGGGCTGGTATTCTCCAATGAGCTGTTTTAAGTCTGACAAAGGGTCCTCAGTGTCCCAGACACTAGTCTGTGTTTGCCAATGGGTTTGCCAATGGGTCTGACTTTCCTCCCTTCACTCAGGGATGAAGGTGACTGCCTTTTTTTTTTTTTTCCTTCTGAGGCTTTCGGGATTCACTGACAAAGTAGGCTCAGCTCACCACGTAAGCCAACAATGTTTGGAGTCTCTGTACGTGCTCTGGAAGGCCTTTGACATTAAACAAATTACTCTGCGGGCAGTAAACTAGGTCTTCTTCCTTAGAAGTCTACTAATGTGCACACTTCCAGCTCTTTGGCATTGAGGACTGTTGTCCAGATAGTCTCATTTACCATAGAGTCCAAGTCCACTATTGCTAGAGATATCTTACTTCCTTCAATGACTTGCCTTATTCTCCAAATTAACAACAAATTTGGGAATTTATAGATCCACCACTCTGGGTTAGTCTCCTTGGAGATGCCCGGCAGAGTATGAAGGTATGGCCTGTGACAGCCTCCACCCCTCCCTTGTTACTCCTTGGCATCCCTTTCTCTGTAAGGACCCTCCCACCTCCATCCCAGTGGAGCAGTTGGAGGCTATGGGGCAGGAACCCTTTCTGAGTTTGGTTCTTCCAGGAACGAAAAAAACACACTTACTTTTGAAGCCAGGAACCCATGCGAGGCATTCGTAATTGAACAGCAATGCCCCAAGTCTAACACATGCATCCACGCACGTAGTCGTACAAGAATTTAATGTCCAATGGCCTTGTCCACTTTAAAATTTGTCCTTTAGACTTTTTACAGGAAGAGCAATTCAGAAATGTACAGGGTATCTCACTCTCTATATGCCTATATTCTATTTCATGTGTCGACCACATCTTTTTAAAAATTTTTTATATTTTACCCAAACCTTTCCAAGTGGCACATGCTGTTTGAAATCATAATGACAGACATTACTTTGATGTTACTTTTTATTCTTAACTTAGCCATCATTCACAGCTGCTTCTGCTTCAATTGAACAAGGCACTTAAAAAAAAGGGAAGATACTATTTAAATTAAATTTTCATTGCTCTGTAACATATCAAAAGATTGTACCATTTCTGATTTACAGTTAGGATTGGAATTAACTTCAAAAGACAAGAAATGGAAAAGTAGAGGCATATTCTTTCACGGTTATTACTGAGAGGGGAGAAGTGATGTGATGATAACAACAAGGTTTCTCTTCTTGAACAAAGGAGGAAATATCCATTTCTTTTGCACCTGTGTGTTTCTACTCGTTTATAAGTTTTGTCTCCCTCTTAACCCTTTGGACCCATATCTATGATGCAAACCACTCCTTGGATGTAATTTATATCGCACCCAGGATGGAACTATGGAGCAGCAGAAATAAGAGCTTGGAGACACATCAACGTTTGAAAATGTCCAGTCTATTGTTTTCAGGCAAATGTAGCATTGGCAGACCCATTTGGAAACATGACACTCATCTGAGTCCTCTGACCTATTTACACCTGGCTAGTGAGAAAACCAACTGAGAACCAAATCTTCCCATCCATCCTACTTCAGTATTCTTCCAGCTACTACTGCACAAGGACCCAGCTTTGCGATATCAGTGCAAGAGGCTCATTGGGAAATGGTCAGCATCACATGTAAGACCCTCACTAAAACCCAACATCCATCTTCTAGCTTCTCTGACATTTTTTTTAATCCCCTGATGACCTCCACCACTGGCTTTTTCATTTACTGCCCTGCGAGCACATATCCTCCTAATTTTCCTTGGTGCTTTGCCTTTGCAGGTCTTCTTCATTAAAAAATATTGAAACTCATATTTTATGACTGCTTTGGTATAAAGATGACTATAATCTTCCTTCCTAAAATATTCATCTTTCCCTTCTAATCTTAAAAAAAATTAAAACATTTTCAGGGACCCCTGAAAGTATGAGAGGCAGTAGGTGCTATATCTACTCAGTCTGATGGATAAGTCGGACCTCGGGTCAAGCCACAACAAGGTGAAGATTCAATGTTGAGAATTAGCTTTGAATGGACTTTAAGAGTGTCCAGGTGATCATTTGATGTTTGTCTCCTAGTACTCTCTGTTGATATCTGAGATTTCTCCATTCCTCATATGTGTGTATGTCTGTGTTCACAGAACAGAACTCATCTGCCTTTTTACATTTCCTCTTCAGACAAAATTAAACATGATTGTCTGATTCTTACAAATCTTCCTTTATAGAAAAAATGAGTGGGAAATGAAAGGGAGACAGAACATGAGAGATTCCTAACTCTGGGAAATGAACTAGGGGTGGTAGAAAGGGAGGTGGGTGGGGAATAGGGGTGACTGGGTGACAGGCACCGAGGGGGGCGCTTGATGGGATGAGCACTGGGTGTTATTCTATATGTTGGCAAATTGAACACCAATAAAAAATAAATTTATAAAAAAAAAATCTTCCTTTATACCTGTCCTCTTACCTTCCCCAACTTTCTCACCTTCCCCGAGGAAGGGGTATCGCTTTATTTTATCTTGCACCTCACTTTTTACACCCTGCCCATCCTTTGGAAGCTAGCCCTTTATAAGGATATCTTTTCTCTTTATTCAGTTACCATTGGTGCCTCCTCTTCTGCTCCCCAACCATCACTGATCCTTCTTGCCGACAGTATCCCCGGTACCTACCTTATCATATTTCTTTTTTGATCCCTCTCTCTCTTACTTTCATACTTCTGGTGTTTTCCATTTGTTCCCATGGGGACCTTCACCATTTCTTTTCTTGGAAGTAGGTTGATTGATCCCCCAAATTATAATGCATGCTTATTCTATGAATCAGAAAATGAAGAAAACAACAGACTGCCTAGCATCTCGCACTTGTGCTCTCTCTTGAACTGCTAGCACTTGGTTTCATCACTTATCTTTCTGTTCATAGTTTCTTTTCAAAGTCAATATTGGCTCTGTTTTTAAAAAATAGAGACTGACTTAAATTTTACACAAGTCCTTGGGCCTTGGTTTCGACTGTGTATATTGTCAAGAAACACAGACTGGAAGGACAAGAAGGACCAAAAGAGCTACAGTCTCTGTTTTGTTCATGGATTTAATTAGATCTCTTAGCTATTGACTCCTTCTCCCTCTCTCCCTCCTGGCTCCTTCCAGAATTTCCTTTCTTCATGTTTACCGGTTAAAGAAGTTCCATAATGACTGTGGGTTTCAGTTCCCACCACCACCGATGGGTCCCAATTTATATCCTTGAGAAAGAAAATCTGATCCATTCCACTCTGACTTTTCTCTGTTGTATTTTTGTTTTTTGTTTTTTGTTTTTTTTTTAATTTTTATTTATTTATGATAGTCACAGAGACAGAGAGAGAGAGAGGCAGAGACACAGGCAGAGGGAGAAGCAGGCTCCATGCACCGGGAGCCTGATGTGGGATTTGATCCCGGGTCTCCAGGATCGGGCCCTGGGCCAAAGGCAGGCGCCAAACCGCTGCGCCACACAGGGATCCCTCTGTTGTATTTTTGGAGGGCAGACAGTGAGGAGGGGATGTCCAAGTCACAGTGTGAGCCATAGCTTTTCTTCTTGTTTTTTGATTCCTTCCTGCCCCATCAATGGGATATCCTCAGAGTCAATCTTTGGGATCCCCTTATTGCCTCTTTATCCTATAATTGCCTTTTACTATAGAATTCTTTCCATCTGACTTGTCAAGTCACATTGTAAGTTTCTCCACAGGGTTTCCTGGATGTTGAGGCAGAGCTGTCATTCTCAAACGACCTCAACTTGAAACTCAGGATTCCTTGTGATATTTCCCTTCCTTTCTCATTCATGATGCCCCTTTTTGCCTAATCGGTATCTTTGGCATTTGTCACTCACACATATGCACATATACATATGTGTACATGTTTTGTTGAATGACAGAACTTGGAGAAGGAAACCATAAAGAAGTATATTTTTGGGCAGCCCCAGTGGCTCAGCGGTTTAGCTCTGCCTACAGCCTAGGGCATGATCCTGGAGACCCAGGATTGAGTCCCATGTCAGGCTCCCTGAATGTAGCCTGCTTCTCCCTCTGCCTGTGTCTCTGCCTCTCTCTGTGTGTGTCTCTAATGAATAAATAAATAAAATATTTTTTTAAAAAGTATATTTTAATTTTTTGTACGTGGCAAATGAGTGCATTAAATTCTTCATGGTTTAATAAGAACATTTGGTTTGGAGCTAGAAAAACTTGATTTCAGTTCTCAATCTCCTATCAACTAATTGGATAACTCTGGGAAAGTCATGCCATCTCTGGATCTCAGTATTATTATCTATGAAATGAGCCCAATAGTATCTTATTTGCCTGAAGGAAAGAGGTTATGCAACATAATCTCTTGAAAGCCCATCAAACATCATCTGATGCAACAATGACAATGAGTGGGTGAATATTTTTAATTTATCAAGACTATTTATTAATTGCTGGGTTATCACTTGAAAATATATAATCTCTACATAATGTCTCCTATGGGACTAATTTTAAATCCAATATAGATATATATGGATACATAAGTATCCATGGACATATATGGATGAATATATGGAAACACAAACATACACACATATATTTTATAACAACAATTTCTGTGTGTGGTATGTGCTAACTTTTGGGTCATGCCATGTGTTTTTTTAAGTTGCTAAAATCTATTAAACATAAATATTAGAAAGAATAATTAATGCTGAGTTTATAGTTGCTTGAAAAATGTTTGTCAAAATTTTGGGTGAATTAGAACATGCTTTGGTTTCTTGATTGTAAATATCCAATTGTTCCTAAATAGAAATTTTCTATAATTTGGAATTCAGTTATAGAAACATTTAACAGGTACCTCCAGTGTGCAAAGAACCTAGAAAGTTGAATAAAACACTGTTCTTGCAGAAAGACCAATGCAAATGTGAAGTAGGATTAAATGTAAATGGCAAAAGATAAAAAAACAAACACAAAAACAAAAAGGACCAGAGAGTTCCAGGATTGGAGAAAACTGTTTTGGAAGTATCACAAAAGACAGGGAAATTACGTGGTATTTGGTGATTTCTGATTTTAAAACTTATATTTATTATAAAGAATGTATACTTGAAACATACTGTCAAAAATACTTTCTAAATTGGTTATGTTGTTTTATAAGCCACATTACTGTGTATGGAATTATTAATTTCCTCCTGCTCTTTCAACATTAACAGCTATCTAGTTTTGATCATTTCAGATGTTTATTCTTTAGGTCTATTTTACCCTTGGAGTGTTGGTATTTTACTTATTGATTTATGACTACTTTGTAACTTCAGGTTGCCATTGTAAATGAGAAATTCTTTCCCTTATATTTTCTAAGGATGTCTATAGTGTACATGGATACTGTGGCTTTGGTTTTCTTTTAAGCAATTTTTTTTTTTTTTAGCAGGTTTAGGTTTATAACAAATTGAAAGGCAGTACAGAGATTTCCCATATACCCCTTCCTCCCCCTAGCCTCCCATTCTCAACATCATAAAAGTACACAATGGTACTTTTTTTTTCCTTGAGGATGAACCTTTATTAAATATCCTAATCATTCAAAGTCTATAGTTTACCTTAGGGGTCACTTTTGGTGTGTACATTCAGTGAATTTGGACAAACATATGATGACATATATTCATCATTATAATATCATACAGAGCAATTTTACTGTCCTAAAAATCCTCTGTGCTTTGCCTGTTCATCCACCTCATCCCCTTCCTGACAACCACTGATTTTATTATCTCTACAGTTTTGCCTTGTGACACATACTTTTAATTACTCACCTTACTAAGCACTTTCATTTTGTGTAATAGCTTTCAAGTTGATTCTGGGTAGAGAAACATACATCTCTAAATAATAATTTTATCTTTTCCTCAATTTGTATAGATCTCTTATTTATTTTCTTGTCCTATTACTTGTCTGAAACTCTCAGAAAAATATCGAGCAACAGTCAATTCAATGATATTTCCCCAAATATTACACTATTTGGTATGTTAAGGGAATTTCCTTCTCTTTACATACAAAATCTAAAATAGATATTAATTTTAATGAAGTGTCTTTGTGGCACCTATTCATAGTAGAGCATTATGTAAAAAAAAAAAAAGAAGGAAAACCAGGATACAAAATAATATATAAAATTGCTACCTGTGTGATTTTTTGATAATTTTTCCATTTTAATTTTACCATAATAAATATCATTGTGTTAAAAAGATATCACAAGCATTCTTGAGTTATTAAATATTCTTTAATAATATTCTTTATAAATATTCTTTATAAATAAAAGTAATGCTTTTATGCATTATGTTATACCACCTTTTGTATTTATTATAATTTAATTAATTGTCTGTTACTGGAATATTTAGTCTATTTTTTCCAATATAAATTAAGCTGCAATGAATATCCATATACATGAAGATTTATGTACATTACTGATTCTTTCCTTTGGACAAGTTCTCAGAATGATTTTACTAGGAAAGAGTATAAATCTTTTAAGGCTGATGAGATGTGTTTGCCAAATTCCCTTCCAGAAATGCTATAAATTTCAATTCTTACAAGCAATATTTGAAGACACCTACTTGTTTTCATCTTTGTCAATGTAAGAGTATTAAAAAAGTTACTCCTTAATTTTTGGGGAATCTAGTGGGTGAAAATTGTTTCTCATCATGTTTTCTTTCACCCTTCTTCAGTTTTTAGTAAAGTTAATCATTCTTTTATATGCTCATTGATCACTAAAGCTGTTTTCTAAATTGTGTATTTATACTTTGCTTTTTATTGTTAAGTGCTCCCCTACACACATACCCTGTGAAAAACCCTATAGTACCCCTACTTTATTCTCATTCTTTTATATTTTTGTTTCTTAAATATTACTCTTTATTTGAGGGGTTAGAATTTTGATAAGTGAATATAAGAAGAAGTAATAAAAATTAAGCACAAATAAAAGACAACATGTGGAAACATGTTTTTGGGGAAATGAAAATAGACCAAATTGTGTGCATAGGTAACAGCTGATCTTAAAGAAGGAGAAATAAATAGAAAGAGACTCACAATCATATAGCACAAGGGCAGATATTTCTAGATCTTTCTAGTGAACTTCAGATCTGTATATCCAACCACGTATCTGTTATACCCACATGGATGTCTCAAACATACTTACATTGACACTCATATTTAGACTTACACTCATACTCATATCTACATGATCCAGACTGAAGACTTGTAATCATCTCCTCAAGTCTACTTGTGTATTTCCAATGTCAGTGACAGCTCTCTTCAAGGACTGCCTAAACCAACAGCCAGAGTGCCGTCCTGGACTCTTGCCTGCCCAACCGACATTACTACATTAGAAGAACCTATCAATCTTACCTCCTCGATAGCTTTGGAACTGTCCAGTTTCCTCCTTGGCACCAGTACCACAGTGGAGAACCATTCATGACCTTAGGGCAGATTACTTTCCTCTCACCCAAATTAAAGTAAAATTTCCTACTTGGTCTCCCGGATTTTGGTCTTGTTCTTTTCCCAGTTATCCTTCCTACAGCAGCTGTGGTGGATTTCTAAAATGGAAACTTGATCACTTAAAAAAATCCTCTAGTTGTTACCAATTTCCCTTAGGATAAAATTCCTTAAATCTTTCCTGGTCATCTGATCTGAGATAAACTTCCAATCACTCTCAAGCCCATCTTTGCAGTTAATTTTCTTTGTCATATTTACTCATTTTTACATAGAATTGTAGATTTGTTTGCTTGAAAATTTTTTTAAACGAGGTATAGTTACCGTACTGTGTAACATTAGTTTCCAATATACAGTATAATGATTCAAGTTTGCCTTTTAAAAAATACTGTTTTGGGCTCTCTTTACTAAAATGTAACATTCACGAGAGCCAGGACTAGTTCTCTCCTTCATAACTGTATCCCAGCATGTAGAAAGGTGGCTGGCACATATGGATGACCATGAGTATTTGTTAAGTGCTTTGAATATCCTGCTACGTGCCGCGATTATGATTTATTGACATTTCTGCTTTTTTAACCCCAGGATCTCCACTCTCTTTTAACTTAGCTATTATTGATCTTTTTCCTGATTCATCAGTCTATAGGTTTTCCTAACATTCAGCATATTCCTTGTCACATTGTCACACCATTGATCACCCTATGTGATAAATGTCTCTCTTCCTTGTTCCTGTGGTACACAGTAACTTATGTCTTATTTGTCATTGTATTCCAGGACTTGGCAATGTGTTGGGCTCACCATGGAAGCTCAATTCATACCTCCTGAAAAAGCAAATGATCATATATAATATTTACATTATCATTATTTGTCATTTACAAATACCCTTAGAGCATTGACTACATCACAGGAACATGCATTATGAGCAACTGAAACAAACATGGTTAAATTATACAGAATTTTTTAAAAGAAAGATAAAATTAAAAAAGTTATAAGTACATTTCTACTGCGCGTGGTTAAAATAATATAAAGGGATAGACTTCAATTATCTAGAAAATTCCTTGACGACATTGGCGAGTTAAGTTATTATGTAATAATTCATGTGATTACTTTCTTTTGTAATGAACATTACATTGGCTGATTTCTCTATTGTATCCATAAAAACAAGGACCAAGCTAGGGTTTCTGGGGGGAGATGGGGAAAAAAATCTACATCCTTTATCCAAAAAGTAGTTACCCTATATCTAAAAAGTACTTACCTATTAGAAAGATACTTTCTTCCTGCCAACATTCTGTTGACGCTGTTTTATGCATTTTTGAGATGTAGTTATTTCTGTGATTTACCTGCAACATTTTTCTAGGTCAGGATCTCTACCTTGTTGGTGAAATTTGATCTTTAGCTGATGAGCTGATTTATATTTGCATTCTTTAGCTTTTTTAAAAAAAGATTCTGCTCCTGTTGGTCAATCAAACCTTTCTTTGGGAGGCAAGCAAGCTTGAGTAGAATGTCCACTTAACTGTTTGGGGTGGCTTTCACGGCTGCATGGAATTACATATGTAGATCTGCATCATAATAAAATCAATGGCAATGAGAGTAAATGCCATCCAAGAACATGGCAGAAACACCATCTCACAGAACTATAACCACTGATTTGTTTTGTAATTTAAGATACGAAAAATACCCTCAATCATCCATAATTTCTGTTTCTATATAATCTTTGCCCTCTTGGAGACGTGTTTCATCAACCACTGGCAAAGGCAGAAAAACTAGTTTTATTGTTCAGAACAATTAATGCACCTTCTATATTAACAAAGAAGAATAATTCTCCACCCCCCCCCAAGAGGTGTTTATTTATTGACAATTTACTTATTAGGAAACAAAAATGTTACTTGTTTGTGATTCTCCATTTGATTTGAGAAGAAATATCAGGGGTAGAAGACAGATAAATAGATTGATAACATCTTTTAAAATAATAATTGCAGTCATCAAAGTTAACATATTTTGACAGGTTAGTATATTTAAAGCCATTAAAAAAACAGCTGTTTAGCTGTAGGGAATTTTACTCTTAGGCTGAATCCAAAGATACATGTTGGTATTTATTCAGTAATCAATCATAGAAAGAAAAGACCTCGAATTTTAGTTGGAAGTTTTTATTTTTATCCTTTTCCTTACTCCTGGTCTTTAAACCTGCTCTGAGGAGAGCTATACATGCCAGGCTAGTGCTCATCAAAAGCGAGCAATCACAGCTAAATCAGCATGCAAAATGCCACTCAACCTTGGGCCTTTATTAAAATTTGCTGGGACTCAATTTGAGATAGCGATCATTCTTATTAAAAAGCAAAATGTAAGATAGTTTTTTTATATAAATCTCTGGATGGAATGGAATTGTTAATCAGCATAGGCTGATGTGATTTCTCTGTTGCAAATCCTGCCGAGGGCTCAGAAGTGGCACATTACCATAATTCGTAGGCTAGAGCTGGCAGCTTGAAAAAGACCTGCAAGAATCTTTAAAATGCTTAAGCAAAGCTGCAAGTCACAGCAAAACAACACAGTAAGAGCTGCTCCCCGGTGTTTCTGCCGTTATATAACGAAGTTTTGGCCTCTTCCTCATCACTTGCTTTTCTCATGCTTCCCTCGTTTGTGTTGCTGGGCGTTGTTTATAAACAACAACTCAACATAGCCTTTCTGCGCCGTGGAATCCATCCATTCACCATGTTCTGGGTTCGCCGTGGAGCGTCGTTGAAAGAGCTTGCATTTTTCTCTTAGTACAGAAAGTGGAGCTAATCAATGAACCACATGCACTTAATGCATTGTTTGTCTCCCCTACCATATCCTTTTCCCTGTTTGACATCACACTCCGTAATTTTTGTACTCTAAAAAATAGAGCAGCTTCCAAAAGATATAGAACTCTTGCTGGATGCACAATGGCCTGTGTGTTGAGTGCCTATTTTTCACCTCGAGGAAATACCATTTGATTGGGGGACCGACCCTTAGGCTGAGCAAAGTCAGAAACTTGTATCATTTTTTCCCCACTGAGGGA